>NC_047089.1:49226771-51964271 GCF_902459505.1 Geotrypetes seraphini | reverse complement strand
AGGGGTATTGAGAGTCTAAGCTGAAGACTCTAGTGCTGGTTACAACCTTAAAAAGGTATGTTAATGAACCTGGACACCAGAGGATGAGCAGTTTGATGTTTACCATCAGCTGGGTGAGAAAAACATTAATAGAACTGAGATGACTCAAATTGAACTGGTCTTGAAGCCTAAATTGGATAAATATAGAAGAATCCAATACTGCAAAACATAGAGGTGGCTACAGCATCATGAGGATGAAAAGTACACCAACTGGAAAACCATGTTCATTTCTGCTGGCAACAGTGCTGCATAGACGGTTTTCATGACGCTTCTAAAATACATCCGACAGGATGAGAAAGATACAACTCAGTCCATGTCAACCCGAGAGGTGTAAAGCTTGTAGACTGAGAAGCAGAAGATATCTATGACTCTGCATTAGAAGAGATGGAAAAGACTGAAGAGGCATTGGTTCCTTGATATGGAGCCGAGATAGAAGGGAGAACCAAAGATGCCTGGGCCACAGAGAGTCAACAGAATCATGGTGGCCAATTCCTGATTGAGCTTGACAAGCATCTCGAAGATAAGAGGGATTGGAGGAAACACAAAGAAACTTGAGTGTTCAACCCAGAAGAAACACATCAGGTTCTAGGCGCTGGAAAGAATACTGCCTGAAGCAAAAGTGAGGTACGGTGAGATGGGGGGGTGGGGGTGGAACAGGACACAAATAGGTCTATCCGAGGAGTCCCCCAAAGAAGGAATATGTGATGCGGGACTTCAGAGTTGAACATCCACTCATGTGGCTGAAGAAACCTGTTGCATCCATCTGCAGAAGAAAACTGCTTCTCTCAAATGTATACTGCTTTCAAAATGATATTGCGAGCAATCGAGCAGTTCCAAGTCTTTTGGGCCTCCTGACAGGGAAGGGGAGAACCCCTGCCTCTTTGCTTGCTTATGATAAACATTGCAACCTGAACGTTTGTGGGGGCTAGGAGGACGTAGTTTGTTACAAGGTGCTGAAACGTTTCGAGAGCATTGTAAATCACTCTAAGATCCACAAGATATAGATAGGAAAAATTGGTCTAGAAGACTAACAACTTTGAGTGTGACAACTGTATAGATAAACCCCGCAAGCATAGGAGGACGAATGCATAGTCAGAACCTTCTGATGTGGATGTGTGTTGAACAAAAACCTCCTAGAAAGCAAGGAAGAGCTCATTCACCACTGCAGAGATTGTCAAAGTGCAATGTATTGAGGCAATGGGTTGCAAAATTGAGACCACTGAGATGCAAGTCTATTGAAGAATGGAGTAACATGCACCGTGGGAGCCATGTGACCTAGGAGCACCATTAGATGTCTGGCCAAGATTGATGGGAGAAGATAAGTCTGCTCGCATAGCTGAATCAAATTCTGTTGTCTGCTGAGGGAGAAACACAAATAAAAGGTGTGTAGCAGAGCTCCGATAAATCACAGTTTAAGAAGGTTGGAGTTGGGAAAAATGATTTTGAATCCCCACTGCTGAAAGAAGAGAATTGTGGGCTGTGTCACTGTAAGGAGCTACTGCGAGGTTGGATTATTGAGACAATCTGTAACTCTGTGTCACTACAACCAGGCCCTTGATGGATTCTCTGGAAGAGGATGCAAGGTGAAAAAGCAGGACTCTATATAGATAATGGTGCTGCGCTATCTGAAATCTGAGTAATTTTCAGAAGGTCAGAAGTACTGGAACATGAGAAGAAACTGCTTTTCAGATCTAGGGAGCATAGCCAGTCGTTGCGATCTGAGAAGGAATATAAACTTATCAGAGGCAACATATGAAACTTTTCTCCCCAGAAGAAATTTGTTCAGGCCCCTGAGGTCTAAAATTGTCTGTAGACCTCCCTTCCCTCTTAGGATGAGGAAAAAACTGGAAGTAAAAACCCAGGTTCCTCTCAGAGGTGAAAGTTCTTTTTGAGAAGAAGAGAGGACTTGAAAAGAGACTCTCTTGGAAATCATTCAAAAAAAATTATTTTTTTTAAAAAATAAAGATATAGTGAGACCTTCTTCTCTCCTATAGCCACTTCCAAACCTCTGGGCTTTTGGAATCAAAAAGACGATGGAGTAAAAGTGTGGTGAATGTTCATTAAAGGAACAGATATAGGGAAAAAGACTAAGTAAATGGATGTCTTCTAGAAAGTACTATATAAACACTGATGGAACAGTGGAAGACATGTTGCAATTAAAAAAACACTTGGTATGGTGGGAATCTAATTTACAGGCTTTACACCCCTGTTAGTTCATACCAATTCATAGATAATTGTATTGAAACAGGAAAAAAAACACACCTTACAGGTTATATGCCCCATGATGGAATCCTGAAGCAGTTATAAGTTGTTTGATGCATGTCAAGTTGCTTGCTGAATATCATGTGGAGGAATCTAACTTTACAGACTCTACACCCATGTTTGATTCCATTGTAGGCAATGGAAAAAAAATTTGAGAGATATGATTAAATTCCTGTAGGTGTTGAGAAGGAAGGTATCCATCAAAATATGGCAATTTCCAAAGATGCTTTACATAGCAGGAGATATAGAAATTGCAATTTGGTCCTCTGATTTCCAAATGGAATACTGATACAGGGGACATTCCAAATTGGTCATAGTGCACCTTTCACACGCCGGTGGCACTAAGGCAAAGAGGATCGATGGAGTAGATTTTTTTTGTCAAAATTGCTGGGAGCCCCAGCAATTTCTTAATCTCTTGAAGAGAGTATCCCTTTCGAATGATCGTTAGAATCTAGATGTGATCATCAATGTCCAACAGGGATTGAAGCAGAGTCCGAGTAGTTGAGGAAGAGGCTCATAAAGAGGAACAGCGGAGAAGTTTTTAGGAAGTTGATCACAAACTAAGCCCTGCAAGTATTCTGTACTGCAGACAAAATCAGCTTCTAGCTCAAGTAGGAACTCGTTCCCCAACTGCTTAATAAATACAGGAACAAAAAGTATTTCAGAAGATTTAGCCATTAGTGGACAGTGTAGTTGAGACTGTTATAGACACAAAGAAGTCCTGAACTTAATCAGACTGGAGGTCCGAGGGATATGAATGTTTTGGTGCAGAAAAACGTCGAGAAAAATCGATGCTTACTTCCAGACTGGTACTGGTCCCATGATAGAAGAGGTATGATGTGATGCTTCTGTTGTCTTCGAAGAATGTGAAAAAGCAGTGTCTGAGAAGGAACGATGCTCATTGGATTGTCGATGAAGAACCGGACCGATGGTGAGATCGATGTCACTCCGGAGAAACCAGCTGTGGTACCATAGGCCCTGGTAGTCTTCTAAGTAGGATGGACCAGTACCGAGGTAAGCAGTCACATGCAGCCCCCAAGTAGCTTCAAAACAGTGCATCGAGCTGTATCCAGAAGGAAAGCACCGGTACCGTTGGCTTATCTGCCAGTAGCATCGGTGCTGAGGCTTGCCTCGAAAAGGGTGACTTTAATCAGGATGCACATCTCAAGGGTAAGGCAAGCCAGAAGGTAGGCATTGCTGCTTGGTCAGCATCAAGAGATTCGATGCAAAGTGACCTGCGATGCTGAATGGAAAGCTGGTGGCCTCTGAACTGCTTACCAGACAGAGCAATGTCTTCTGATGCTGGTGTTGATGCCGATGTTTTCAATGATGAAAGTTTCTGATCGATATCCATGCAGGTCCTGAACAATATTTCCTGTTGAAGTTTCTCAAACCTTTCTGTAGGGTAGTACACCGGGCACAAGTTTCACCCAGTGGTCTGGGTAACCTGAAGCATCAAGAGAGGTTGGCTCTGGGCACTTACAACACTGTGATTTTTTTTTTGTCCATTAGTGGCCTGAAAAAAACTGGTCATAAGACGTCAGCCAAAATGAAGGCTGAGGAAAAAAATGAGAATCTCGGCAGCCGAAGGCTCTGAGTAAAAAAATTTGGATGAAAATGTTCCCTCATTTTTAAAAAGAAATAAAAGTTAAACAGTTAAGAAAAAAATGCGTGAGCGGTAAGGCAAATGGCAAAAAAACTGAACATTCAAAGACACGACTTCTTAGCTCTGCAGAAATCTAAGAACTGAGGAGCCACGAGCCTGGGTCGGGCAGGAAGGCACTTGCACATGTGCAGTTCGCAAACTTTCTTAAATTCTTGAAGTGGTGATACACTTTTAAAGTTGTCCGTACCGGGGCTCCGTGGATGATGTCACCCACATGTGAGAATATGCTGCCTGCTTGCCCTGAGATAAGCACCTTTGCTTTCTTCAAGGATAGCAGGCATAATATTCTCACATGTGGGTCTCTCAAGCTGCCAGGATCATGTGTTTGGATTAGGTTGAACACTAATTATACAGGACACTGGCAAAATCCTATAGGGTTGGAGAGAAAGTTGGTTTTAAGCAGAGAATAGATCTTGCAGAACTGCTTGCCCAAACTGACTGTCTCTTCTGGAGCTGTGTTCTAAACAGTGGTGAGAAGTAAATTTATGGATTGAGGACCAAGTAACTGCTTTGGAAATTTCTTCAATAGATGCAGAATGAAAATGAGTTACGGAGGCAGCCATAGTCCGTACACTGTGGATTGTCAGATGGCCTTATAGCATCATCCTAATCTGTAAAGGAGCAAGCCAAGTGGAGATGGCTCTTTTGGATACAGAAATTACTAGCCTATTAGGATCAAAAGGCAACAAATATCTGGGAGGACCCTCTATGTGGCTTACTGCGGACCAGATAACATACCAAAGTAGATTTGAAGTCTAAAGGTGTGAACGGCTGCTTCTTCAGGATGAGAATGCAGCATTGGAAAGAAAACAGGCAAAATGATGGATTGATCAAGGTGGAATTCTAAAACTACTTTAGGGAGGAATTTTGAATGTGTTTGAAGGACTACCCTGTCATGACAGAATCTAGTACAGAGAGGATCCAATACAAGGGCTTGATGTTCACTCACCTGGCATACAGACGTGAGGGCTATGAAGAAAACAACTTTTCAAGTCAGTAGTTTGAGAGAACAAGATGAAAGAAGATTTCATAAGAGCAGAGAGAACGTTGCTATCCCAAGCCACAGGAAGCAGATAGGTGGTTTTATATGGAACAGAGGATCTTGGAAACAAACAAGAGAAACTGCCTTCACACCAGTTAACAGCAAACATAACAACAAAGATGACCAATTGGTATTCAGTCTCTTTTATTGTAATGGACTCGACACGATCATGTTTCGGCCCACAAGGGCCTGCCTCAGGAGTCTTGTTATAAATCAATTTGTGCAATTTCCATAAACCTTTCAACACATGCTATAGTAAACTGCAGCTCTTCAATTAACCGCAGACAGCAGCAGACGCCGTTCATTAGCGCTGCAGTTTACTACAGTATGTGTTGAAAGGTTTATGGAAATTGCACAAATTGATTTATAACAAGACTCCTGAGGCAGGCCCTTGTGGGCCGAAACACGATTGTGTCAAGTCCATTACAATAAAAGAGACTGAACACCAATCGGTCACCTTTGTTGTTGTGTTTGTATGGAATAGGCCAGTGATTTTCACAAATTTTTAAGTAGAGACCACTTTGGATCCAATAATCTGAAGGAGAGCCACCAAATATTTTCCCATGCGAGGTCATGGACACTGCTGACCAGTGTGTGTCAATGAAATATACCCTACCAAACCATGTTCAGACTTATTGGGCATTCTCTTCACCTACTGAGAAATGCCTTATCCTTCAAGCATGTGGTTCTTCTCATCTATTTCCCCCTTTCTGTTATGAACTTCTTAGAGAGGCAAAAAGTATATTAAAAAAAAAAAAAAAAGCCAGAATGATAATGGAGGGCCACCACTAACCACTAGGCCTTGCATTAAAGAACACTGGAATAGGTTTTCATGAAAAAGACTACTAAGAGAAGTATAAAGTTTGTTATCCAGGCAGGAATGAAATGTACTGATAATACCAAGATAAACTAACTGAATTGGTTTTTAGACCAGAATTAGAAAGGTAGAGAAGGTAGTTGAGGACGGATGGAAGTAGACATGAGAAGGGCTGTAGAGAATGTAATGCACATCAGAAAGAGAATATAAGAATAGCCTTACTGGGTCAAACCAATGGTCTATCTAGCCCAGTAGCACATCCTCAAGGTGGCCAATCCAGGTCACTAGTACCTGGCTAAAACCCAAAGAGTAGCAAAATTCCATGCTACCGATCAAGGACAAACAGTGGCTTCCCCCATTTCTATCTCAATAACAGTCTATGGACATTTCCTCCAAGAAATTGTCCAAACCTTTCTTAAAACCAGCTACGCTATCCACTCTTCCTATAACCTCTGGCAACGCGTTCCAGAGCTTAACTATTCTCAAAATGAAAAAATATTTCCCTGTACCTTCATTGAGTGTCCCCTAGCCTTTGAAATTTTTGACAGAGTAAAAAACAAACCAACAAACAAAAAAATGATCGACTTGAATCCGTTCTACACCACTCAGGATTTTGTAGACTTTAATCATATCTTCCCTTAGCCATCTCTTTTCCAAGCTGAAGAGCTCTAACCCTTTAAGTCTTTCCTCATACGAGAGGAGTTCATCCCCTTTATCATCTTGGTCACTCTTCTTTGAACCTTTTCTAGTTCTGCTATATCTTTCTTGAGATAAAGTGACCAGAACTGAATGCAATACTCCAGGTGAGGTCGCACCATGGAGTAATACAGAGGCATTATAACATTCTTAGTCTTGTCAACCATCCATTTTTAAAAATAATTCCTAGCATTTTGTTTACTTTTTTGGCCGCTGCCACACATTGGGTGGAAGGTTTCATTGTACTGTCTACAATGACACCAAGATCTTTTTCTATGGACCCTAGCATTTGGTAACTATGATTTGGGTTATTCTTTCCAATGTGCATCACTTGAAGCGATAACAGCCCTGAGTGGAAAGTTTCCTAGAAACTTCAAAGACAGCAGACACTGCAACCAAAAGGCAGAAAGCATTTACCTGTTCAGTGAAAGAAACTGCTTTGTTAGTGCTAACGAGAAGGGGTTGGGATGAAGTAAGGACCCTTCTATCTGAGTTAGCAATGTTGGAAACAGTTGCAGTTTCCACAGTTTCATGATCGACAGCTCTAGAAAGAGTGGAAACCAAATTTAGCAAGGCCAAAGGGGTGCTATGAGGATCATGGTGCCCCAATCTTGGCGAAGTATGAGTAGAGTTTTCCCTATAAGAGGGATTGGAGGAAATGCATAGAGGAACTTGTCCCCCCCAATGAAGCAGAAAGGTGTCTAATTGAAAGCAAAGAGTTTGGAACAGAATTGTGAAAGTTTGCTGTTCTGAGGGGAAGCAAAGATGTCTTTATCTGGCATTCCCCATCAAGAGTGCAAAACAGTCGTGCTGAGAGACCATGAGAATGAAGAAGCCTGGTCAACTTGTCTGCCAACACATACTACTTCCCTGCCAAGTAAACCACCCTGAGAAGTATTTCTCGAGCAGTGGCCCAATTCCAAATTTCAATTGCCTCCAGAGAAAATGGATAAGATCCTGTGCCTCCTTGTTTGTTCAAAAAGAACATGGCAACCTGATTGTCCATACAGATGAGTACTACCTGTTGGAGGCAGTTCTGGAATGCTTTGAGAGCGCTCCCTATCGTTTACAGCTCTATAAAATTGATATGGAGGGTCTTTGACAGTGAGACCACACTTCCTGAGTGTAGAGAATATCTAGATGAGCTCTCTAGCTTACCACTGAAGCAATGGTTTGAAGTTTTTGGTGGGGAGGGAACTGAAAGAGAGGAGTGTGTGGCGCAGTGGTTGGATCTACAGCCTCAGCACCCTGGGGTTGTGGGTTCAAACCCCGCGCTGCTCCTTGTGACCCTGGGCAAGTCACTCAGTCCTCCATAGCCCCAGGTACGTTAGATAGATTATGAGCCCACCGGGACAGAGAGGGAAAATGCTTGAGTACCTGATTGTAAAAACCGCTTAGATAACCTTGATAAGCGGTATATCAAATCCTAATAAACTTGAAACTTGAAACCCCAGGTAAAATTTTGTGTTACTATCCACAATTGAAGAGTGCGCCGTAGATCTAGGGTGACTTAACTGGAGCAGAGGGGCTTGGGACCATTGTGTTGATAAGATCTACTATGGAAAAGTGAAGGCATGGAAATGGGGGTCACATGAACCGTTGATGCCATGTGACCAAGCAGACATAACATCTAGCATGCAGAAGGGTACTTGAGGGTGTTGACTGTGACACAAGCGAATGAGATTGATAACCCTTTGCTCTGGTAGAAAAGCACAATCTTGAATGGTATCTAAAAGTGCTTCTATGAACTCTAAGATTTGAGACCTAGTAACATAGTAAATGACGGCAGATAAAGACCCGAATGGTCCATCCAGTCTGCCCAACCTGATTCAATTTAAATTTTTTAATTTTTTCTTCTTAGCAATTTCTGGGCAAGAATCCAAAGCTCTACCCGGTACTGTGCTTGGGTTCCTACTGCCGAAATCTCCTATAACACCTACTCCAGCCTATCTACACCCTCCCAGCCATTGAAGCCCTCCCCAGCCCATCCTCCACCAAATAGCCATATACAGACACAGACCGTGCAAGTTGTAGATATGATTTTTGATAGTTGCCGGCAAACACTAGAAGCTCAAAAACTGTTGAGGTTATGGCATGTTGAGCTGCTTGTGATGATGCCTTGATCACCCATTCGTCTAAGTAAGGAAATAGGTGAAACTGCCACGAGCAAAGGGTTGCCACAACTACTGCTAAGCATTTCGTAAATACAGGAGGAGCAGAGGCTAGTCCAAAGGACAAGATCTTGTACTGAAAGTATTGGGGACCTGTATGGACACTGACATACTTCCTGTGAGCAGGTAGGATGAAGTATAGCCTTCTTTAAGATCTAGAGAGCAAAACTAATCTCCTTTTTCTAGCAGGGTTAGAAGTGTTCTCAGAGAGACTATGCAAAACTCCTTCATCAAAAATTTGTTTAGACTTCGGAGGTCTAGAATGGGTTGTAGGCTTCCAATTTTTTTTGTATCAGGAAACACATGGAGTAGAACCCCCAACTCCTCTCATGCAGAGGAACAGGTTCAATTGCATTTAGCTGGAGAAGGGCCTTGTGAACTATGAAAATTACCAATTAAATTGATGCATGATTTATTAAGTTGTATGGGATTGATCGAATATCTTGGGGGGGGGGGGTTCTTTAAGTGAATTTTTCATTTTTTACCTTGAACCATTTATTTGTTTCATTGTAATCTCCCTTTTGTTTTGGAATAGACCTACATCCATCTTTGGCATTAACTTTTAATATTCAACTTTCTTCAATTTTTCTGCTTCCTTCTCAAATCTATCTACTGTTCCATGTCTTTCCTTCTCATCTATCCACGTGCACCATCTTCTCCTTCTCTCTGCCCTTCCCGTTTACTTTATTCATGCTCTCAGTGGCCCAAATAGTTAAAGAGTGGCTGCAGCGATGGATCCCACCATATCCAGATCCACTATCTCTCCTGTCCTCTTCTCAACTACCCTTTCATCCTGCATCTCTATCCCTCCTTCCCCACCACCCCAGGGCCACCATCTCTACCTTTCTCTTTCCAGCTATCCTTCTATCCAGTATCACTGTACCTCCTTCCCCACCACCCCTTGGGTCCAACTTTTCTCCCTTTCTTTTCCCTCCCTCCATCCCATTGTCTACCATCTCTCTCCTATTTCCAGATCCATTATTTCTTCCCCTTCAACTCCCCCCCACCTCCACCCTCAGTCCAGAATATATCCCTCTCTTTGAACCCCCCACCCCCTTTTGTACTTCAAGAAGAGCCTTAAGGCCAAGAAGAGCCTTAAGCCCTCGGCCCCGCGGCTTTAGGGAGCTCCCACTGAAGGCTGACATGCTTCCCTTTTTTCTCTACCCTCCTCTGGTGTACCCCTGGCCTTCCGGCACTCACAAACAGGGACAAGAAAGCCATTAATCAAACCCACAGAGCTGGCACCTATTCTGTCAGTTACACTCATCTGCTAAAGGTAGATATGCAGAAAGTCATTATTAGTTCTCAGTAATAACAAGGGTACAATATGTACAAAAGAGAAGGCTAAGGAGAAATATCGCAAAGAAATAGGAGAGCAGTTTCTTTTCTCTTTCTCTCTTCTTTTTCTCAAGTGAATGATTTAGGTCTTCATTTTATGTAGTTCTTCATCTTTTATTGTATTTTATCAAAGGCCTATATGTTCATAAATCTGTATATTCTTAATTCACAGGAAAAAAATACTACCTATATAACTCTATTTGAAACACCAAAATATGCGTACAAGTAATGGAACAGAGCACATTAACTGACAAAAACTCTAATGTGCAACACTGGCATTTTATTGCTATCATAGGCACACAGGACAAGTTACAACACTTTAGCAAACTCACCTTCCTTTAATCCTTCCTGGAGAACTTGGGTTAGATCCACTGCTGGCATTGCTTATAGTCTCCATACGAGAGAATTTGGATTGTGCCTGCCTGCCTGCAGTTGACAGAGGCTTATTAATTGCTCCAAGAACATTTGCAGATTTGGGCTAAAACAAAAATCAGATATTTTATTAAAAAGTCTATACAAACAGATACTGAGAAAATGAATACTGTCTACAACAGGGGTGCCCACACTTTTTCGACTCGCGAGCTACTTTTAAAATGACCAAGTCAAAATGATCTACCAACAATAAAATTTTTAAAACACACAACACACACTGTACGCATAGAATTGTTAATTATCATTCCTATTCCGGGGTTTTTTCAAAGAGGTCAAAGCAGATGACTCTATGCACTGTCACCTCAGTAACAACCATACAAAAATAGACAAATACCCACCCCTCTCCCTTTTTACTAAACCACAATAGCAGTTTTTAGCGTAGGGAGCTGCGCTGAATGCCCAGCGCTGCTCTCGACGCTCATAGGCTCCCTGCGCTAAAAACCACTATTGCGGTTTAGTAAAATGGGACCATATTGTAAAATATAGACAGCAGATATAAATTCAGACACATTTTGATCACTAAATTTAAAATAAAATAATTTTTCCTACCTTGTCTGGTGATTTCATGAGTCTCTGGTTGCACTTTCTTCTTCTGACTGTGCATCCAATCTTTCTTTCAGCCTGTATGCTTCCTCTCCTCCACACCTCATTCCCTCCCCCAACTTTTTCTTCCTCTCTCCCTGACCTTTCTTTCTTTCTCTCTTCATGCCCCTTTTCTTTTTTTCTGTTTCTCTTCTTTCCTTCTATCTCCCTGCCTGCCCCCTTTCTTTGTTTCTCTCTGCCCTTCCCCAAGCCACTGCCGCTGCCATCGGGAAACAGGAGCCAAAACGCCACCAATGGATAACAGGCCCAAAAGCCAACGCCGACGCCGTCCCATGCTTTCCCTGCTTCGGGCCGACCAGCATTCCTCTCCCCGACGTCAATTCTGCCGTCGGAGAGGAAGTTTCGCCCAGCCAGGCAGCGATTGGCTGGCCCGAACTTCCTCTCCGACGGCAGAATTGACGTCGGGGAGAGGAAGACTGATCGGCCCGATAGATCGCCAAGACAAAGTGAGTCCTGGGTGATCAAATCGCTTTGCCTTGGCAAGCTACCTGTCGATCGCGATCGACCTATTGGGCACCCCTGGTCTACAATATTCATGTAATAATTTATAGTTTCACACTTTTAATGCAATATTTCCTAAATTAAGGATCACTTTATTTTTACCTTCTATACTTTTCTCAAGCTAAATAATGAGAAACTGAAAAAATGACCTATAAAGTGTCCTATATACAATGAATGTTTCAAGTTTATAAAAAAAATTTTAAACCGCTTAATCAGGTTTCTAAGTGGTGTACAATATAAAGTTTATATAAAAACAGATTTTTTTCCAATTCTTTATTCTTTTTTTTAACTTACAATAAGTATATAACATTTTAAACTCAAATACAACACTTAATATTCTGTTAAACTCCATATCAGAATTTATCCCCCCCTCCCCCCTAATCCATTACATTTTTTAAATTCAAGAAAACTTACCATAAACCCCATTCCTATATACCTTATTTAATGTTCAAATAAAAAAAACTTTCCCCCCTCCCTGGATGTGCATTTTTAAGGAGAAAAATAATATTCAATCATTACAATATTTTGTTAATGGCTCCCAAATCTCCTGAAATTTTCTAAATTCCACTGCTTTGTGGCTATTGTCCTTTCCATTTTATAAATGTGACAAAGAGTTCCACCAGAAACTGTAATTAAGTCTCTTCCAATTTTTCCAATTACTCGTAATCTGTTGTAAGTAAAAGCCTGTTATTCTTAGATATTTGGCCAAACAGCACAGTATCATAAGACAATGGCACTGAATTTTCCAACATACAATTTATTTGACCTCATATTGATTTCCAAAAAGCAAGAATCAATGGACAATAGAATAACAAATGATCTAATGTCCCAGCTGCGAGATGACAGTGCCAGCATATATTATATTTAGAGCTATCTAACTTCTGTAAACGAACCGGGGTCCAAAATGTAATAGAAAAAAACAAGTTTGTCTCATAGATGCAGACACTGTACATCTCATCCTCCAAGACCAAATTTGTGGCCATTGAGACACAGTAATTGGATGCTTAATCTCAATGTTCCAAATGTCCCGAAGACCCGTTTTTAGTTTTTTATTAATAAATCCAGATATCAATTTGTACCACTGAGCAGCCTGGTGTCCCAGAAAGTCCACCTGTTTCTGCTTCAATTGCAACCACTTATAATTTTGTGATTTATTAAGACCATATTTGTGCTGCAATTGTGAAAAATCAAGCAGCTTCCCATTAGAAATAACATCTAAAGTACGAATACCTACCTTCGTCCGATATTTCCAGATGACCTTAAATCCGCCAATTTGAATCTTGGAGTTTAGCCATAGGATCTGATACGTTGATTTAAGTATTGAAATAGGTGTTAAGTTATTAACATATCTTAACGTTTTCCATGTATCTACTAATAAACATAGAAGATGACGGCAGAAAAGGGCCATGGCCCAACAAGTCTGCCCACTCTAATGACCCACCTCCTAAATTCTTCCCTGAAGTGATCCCACATGCTTATCCCATTTTCTCTTAAAGTCCAGTGTGCTTTTGGCCTGAATTACCTGCAGTGGAAGACTATTCCAATGATCAACCACCCTTTCGGTGAAGAAGTACTTCCTGGTGTCACTATGAAATCTCCCACCCCTGAGCTTCCAGTGCAGGTGATCGAGGCAGACAGTGTGCCAGACTTTAAGAATAAATGGGATTCCCATGTGGGATCCCTATGAGGGTCAAGATAAGAAAATTGGGTCATTAGGGCATAGACAGGAGGTGGGTAAGCAGAGTGGGCAGACTTGATGGGCTGTAGCCCTTTTCTGCCGTCATCTTCTATGTTTCTATGTCCTCTTGTCGCCATAGGTTCTTTCAGAAAAAAGATATCCTCTTCTACCTCAATACGGCCCGTGACATATTTGAATGTCTCAATCATGTCTCCCCTCTCTCTCTACACTCCTCGAGTGAGTATAGCTGCAACTTACCCAGCCTTTCCTCACATGGGAGATCCTTGAGTCCTGAGACCATCCTGGTAGCCATTTGCTGAACCGACTCCATTCTCTGCACATCTTTTTGATAATGCGGTCTCCAGAATTATACACAATATTCTAGATGAGGTCTCTCCATGGATCTGTACAACAGCATTATAACTTCGGTTTTCCGGCTGACGAAGCTTCTTCGGATACAACCCATCATTTGTCTAGCCTTGGATGAAGCTTTCTCCACTTGATTGGCAGACTTCATGTCTTTGCTAATGATTACTCCCAAGTCCTGTTCTGCTGTAGTTCTTGCTAAGGTCTCATCATTTAGGGTATAAGTTCTGCATGAATTTCTGTTGTCAAGGTGCATGACCTTACACTTTTTGGCATTAAAACTTAGTTGCCAAGTTGAGGACCAATGTTCCAGTAAGAGTAGGTCCTGTGTCATGCAGTCAGGCACTGTGCTTTTGCCTACTATGTTGCATAGTTTGGTGTTATCGGCGAATAATGCAATTTTCCCTCGAAGCCCTTGAGCCAGGTCCCTTACGAAGATATTAAATAGGATCGGACCCAAGACTAAACCCTGTGGCACTCCACTGATTACTTCTGACGTTTCGGAGAGAGTACCGTTCACCACCACCCCCTGAAGTCTACCACTGAGCCAGTCTTTTACCCATGCAGTTAACGTTTCTCCTAATCCCATCGAACTCATCTTGCTTAATAACCTGCGGTGTGGGACACTATCAAAAGCCTTACTGAAGTCCAAGTACACAACGTCCAGGGACACCCCCATATCCTGCTTTTTCGTTACCCAGTCAAAGAAGCTGATCAGATTGGATTGGCAGGACCTTACCTTTGTAAATCCATGTTGATGGGGGTCTCGTAGATTCTCGTCATTCAGGATCGTATCTAATTTGTGTTTGATTAGTGTTTCCATAATTTTACACACTATTGATGTGAGACTCACCGGTCTGTAGTTTTCAGCCTCTGTTCTGCATTCCTTTTTGTGGAGTGGAATGACGTTAGCTGTTTTCCAGTCCAATGGGACTCTTCCTGTACTCAGAGAAAGATTGAAGAACGCAGATAATGGTTCCGCTAGGACATCACTCAACTCTCTAAGCACCCTGGGATGTAGTTTGTCAGGTCCCATGGCTTTGTTCACTTTGAGCCTTGAAAGTTCGTAGTAGACGTTGCTGGACGTAAACTCAAAATCTCGAAACGGGTCTTCCGAGCTTTCCCTTGTCTGCAGCTGTGGACCGGATCCCGGCGCCTTGCAGGTAAAGACTGAGCAGAAGTATTCATTTAATAGTTTGGCTTTATCGGAGTCCGATTCTACATAGTTCCCGTCTGGTTTCTTAAGGCGCACAATCCCATCCGTGTTCCCTTTTCTGTCACTAATATACCTGAAGAAGGATTTATCCCCTTTTTTAATGTTCTCTGCTAGATTCTCTTCCATCCGGCGTTTGGCCTCTCTGACTACTGTTTTGACGGCTCTAGACTTGACCAGATAGTCTTCTTTGGTCTCTCATTTTCCCGATTGTTTGCAGGAGATAAATGCTTTTTTCTTCTTTTTTACGAGGTCCAAGATCTCTGCAGAGAACCACTGAGGTTTATTGTTCCTCCGCCGTTTACTTACTGTTTTTATGTAGAGGTTGGTTGCTTCGTGTAGGGTAGGTTTCAGAGCTGACCACATTGCATCTACATTATCAGTTGCGGCCTGATTTTACAGCGCCTGACAAACAAAATCACCCATGTTTTTGAAGTTAGTGCCCCTAAAGTTGAGGACATTTGTGGATGTGTTAGATCTAGTGAATCCTTTCCTGAGGTGAAACCACACCATGTTGTGGTCGCTGGAGGCCAACTTATCACCTACCAAAACCTCTGTGACACTTTCCCCGTTGGTGAGTACCAGGTCCAGTATCGCCTGATCCCTAGTGGGCTCCAATACCATCTGTCTGAGTTGTGCTCCCTTTATGGAGGTTAGGAGCCTTTTACTGCCGCTAGTTGTAGCGGAACGTTTGTTCCAATCTGCATCAGGCATATTGAAGTCCTCTAACAACACCGTTTCTCCACGCAAAGTGATGGTCTCTATATCTTCGATTAGTTCTATATCTATGTTTTCCTGTTGTCTTGGAGATCTGTATACAACCCTAAGATACAGGCATTTGTCATTCCCCCTGGCCAGGTTCACCCAAAGGGATTCCCCGGTGTACTTGATGTCCGTGATCCTGGTAACTTTGATGTCCTCCTTAGTGTTTAGTGCTACCCCTCCCCATTTTGCCCTCTCTGTCTCAACGAAGTAAGTTGTATCTCGGTATAGCCATATCCCACCCATAGGAATACATGAGTCAGGTCTCGGATATCGCTATCACATCTAGGTCGGCGTTCCTTATTTCCGTTTCCAATTCCAGAATTTTATTACCTAAACTGTGGGCATTAACATACATAGCCCTCCATACTTTATGTTTGTTAGGACCCCGTGGCTATTTTTCCGCCTGAGTTAGTGTGGTTCCTACAATACTATTTGTCATGTGTGTACTTATCTCACTCAGAAATGGAGTGGCAACTTACCTCGCCAGGATGGTTACTTACCACGCCAGTACGTGAGTGGGTACCTTCCCCCAACTTACCTAGTTTAAAGCCCTACGAAGCAGGCATGCAGTTGGTGTCCAAAGATGTTCTTACCCCTTCTGGTCAGGTGAAGCCCGTCTGGTCCCTGTAATCCTAGTAGTGCATCTCCATGGTTCAGGAATCCGAAATTCAACTCTCTGCACCATCTGTGTAGCCACTCGTTTGTCCGCTGGATACGATCCTCCTTAGTTTTTCCCTTACCTCTCACTGGAAGGTTCGAGGAAAAGACCACCTGCGCTTCCATCCGCCTCAGCTTCTCATCCAGGGCTCTAAAATCTCTAAAAAAAAATTTTATATAACCTAGGCATTTTGAAACTGAGAACAGTTTAATCTCAGAGGAAACATGAGTTGACATTCCAACGTCAACCAGTCTAGGAATTTTTCCATGAGCTCTGGGAGGATCCAATACATACCTTGATGCATAATATAGGATTGATGATACCGATAAAAATTAGGAAAATTCACCCCACCCTCCGTGATTGGCTTTTGTAAAGATACTAGAGCAATTCTTGTGATTTTACCCAGCTAAATAAATTTTGTAAGAATACTATTCAATTTTTTTGACCCCGGAAAAAACACTGATAATTATAACATACCCATTTGGTAACAAACCACAGGCAAAATCATCATTTTAATAGTTTGAACTTTCCCCACCAAGATAGATGTAATGGGTTCCATTGCTCACACATTTCTGTGACCTTTTGCAATAAAAATTTCTCATTCACTTTCATTGTCTCTTCCAGGATATTTTTTATCTAAATGCCTAAATATTTTATTCCTTCTTCCTTCCAAAGAAAGGGAAATGAATCAAATAATCCTTTTGCACAATGTACATTTAGTGGAAGAATTTCTGATTTACTCCAATTTATTTTGTATCCTGAAAATTTCCCAAATTTCTCTATCAATTCCAGCAAATGTGGAATGGTTATTTCAGGATTCCTCAAATGAAGCAATATGTTATCTGCATAAGCGGAGACCTTGTATTCCCGACCTGTGTAAGGAATACCCTGTTGAATAGCTAACGTTTTGGTCTGCAGAGAGGTGTTAGACAGGGGGTTGTCCTTTGTCTCCTTTGCTTTTTAATATTGCATAAAAACAGATTAAAAATCAGGGATACTAGACAAAATCAAAGTGGCTTAGTAAAACACATAATAAGACATATGGACTTACTTCAAACAATAGGAAAGAAAGGGAAGAACTACAATCGTGAAAGAAATAGCAATAGGTTAGGGTAAAAAGTGATAAAATTTGTTTTTGTCCTTAAGAGGACAGTTATTGTCCAAAGGCATCCTGGAACAAAAATGTTTTTAATTTTGATTTGAATTGTTTTATTTCAGATTGGGCACTGAATTCCAGAGAGTAGGGGCAGTGACAGCAAAATTATTGGAACGCAACGTGTTGATTAATTTTAATGAAGGTATGACGAGGAGATTTTGTGACATTGAACAAAGTGATTTTAAAGAATTATAAGGAATTAAAAGTCTGTTAATGAACTCCTGTTGATTATTTAAACGTGTTGTAAAGGTTAAAAGTAAGATTTTATAACTAATTCTATGTTCAACGAGTAACCAATGTGTGCTGAACAGGAGAGGTGTGACATGATCGTATTTCTTAGAGCCACAAATGATCTGAAGCCGTCTAATTTCCTTTTTTGTAATGCCTTTATAAAGGACATTACAGTAGTCTATGCAAGAAATTACTAGAGAGTGGATCAATATATTCAAGGAAGCTGGTTCTAGTAACTTTGCAAGAGAACGTATTCATTATACAGAAAATTGTTGAGACTTTAAAAACCATCTGCGTCAATAAGAAGAAAATGAGCAGCAGCTACACAAACAAGTAACCTGAAGTGTTAATTTCCCTGCATTAGCTGTTGGAAGGTGTTAACTATATGAATTAGCTATAAATGCCTTCTTTCTACTAAATAGTTATATTTGTTACTTTAAATATTAAATTGTTCCCAAAATAGTCACAAATATTACAACAAAATAATGTTTATGCACATATATATGATCTGTATATATTCATACACAGACTATATACTGTCCATGTATTGATATATGAATTGCACACTCACGTGTATAAGTGTGGATGTTTTGATAAGATGCTGCCTAATGACTTTCATAAATGATTGAACTGTCTTGAAGTGGTCAAAGTCAAACTGATTTTAAAAGAATGCGAAAATCAAGCAGAATAAATAAAACAGGTCTGAGTAGTGTTTGCTACAGTGGCTTTTGTAAAAATGCCACCTGTTTTACATCTGTTTATCCCAAGGGACTCAGTACTATCTATTTGCACATGGCCCCTCAACTATATAGCAACGTGTATTGTAGGAAAAGTATTAGCATTATATCTATGTTATCAAAATGCTCTGTGTACTTATTAGGTGTTTAATTGGTGGTATGTGACATTGTATTATATCATTGTTATTTGAATGTTCTTCCATGATGGTATTGAGCTGAGGATTTCAATGTATCCTCAATGAAGACACCTAGATTCTTTCCTAGGCAGCAACTCCTAACATGGAACCCTGCATCACATAGCTATAATTCAGGTTCCTCTTTCTCCCCTGCATCACTTTGCACTTGCTCACATTAAACTGGCATTTATCATATTTCTATTAAATTATTGTTCTACAGCGCTGTTATAAATGATACTGTTTCAGGTTAGTTATATGAGGGGGCGCTGAAAAGTTCTCAGCCCAACCAACTTCCTAAATTCTGTAGCTGAAAGTGCTATTTTATTTTGCAAAGTGACAATTTGCAGAATCGTATTGTTGTGTTTTGACATTGTTTCAGATCATTGATTGAACAACATCAACGAAAAGTGTGGAATTTTCAAGTGGGTCAGAAAATTCCTGTTATTCTGGGTAATAGAAAACCTTTTATAAGAAATCAACCTCTCCTAGAAACTTAATAACTTTGAAGTCTACTTTGCCAGATATTAATGTCCCAAAGGTTTTTCTAGATTCACTTACTCCGATTCCAGTCCTTTATAGTAATGCCAGGTCTGTTTGTAATAAATGGCAGATTATTAAAGATTGAGATCCAGATTGAATCTGGATTTAGATCCAGATTGAATGTGTATCACTGAATCATGGATTTCTCAGGATGACACATTTACCCAAAATGATATCTGCCCTCAGAGTTTTAGAAGTCTACTGTCCTTTAGAAATAATAAAGGTTATATGGTGTACATTCAAGAAACTAAAGAACAACAAAAATGCCATAAGAAACCAAAACCCAAGGAATGAGGAGCCAGCCACCACCCCCAGAGCACATAAGACAAAAACTAGTGTAATATTCAATAATGGTGTGGCTGGTTGTCATGTCTTGTTTTTGCACTATTTCTAGCCGCTTGTATTTGTTTGCATCTGTATTTTCTAGTTGCAAATGTATTTCTTGTATGCCCTTTGTTGCTTTGGTTGACCTCAATAAATATGATATAAAAAAAAAAAAAAAAAGAAATAATAAGAGGTGGCGGACTTGCTCTAATTTTTAAATCATTTTTTAATGTTCAACTACTTAAAAAGGCTAGCAACCCTGAATTAGAGATCTTGCTGGCATCTGTAAAAGATGAACTTTCCTCATATCCTTTGGGTATCCTTCTTTTATATCAACCTCCAATTCCCTGGAATAGATCTTCCACTCTTATTTCTGATACAATTGTTAATGCCTTAATTAAATTTCATAGATTATTAGTGTTAGGGGACATAAATTTGCATTTTGAAGATACTAATAATAAGGACGTCTCTGACTATTTCTTTTCTCCATTCATTGGGTTTTTCATTACCATCTATTGCCCCTACTCATGAAAAAGGTCACTTGTCGGATATTGTAAGTTTTCTGGATCATACCACACAACAGACTTCTACTGATACCGTTCACTGGCAGCAAGTCCCCTGAACTGACCATTATCTTGGTGAATTTTCACTTCCTATTTAGATGTCCCATATCCCAACACAATCATTGTAGAAAAAAACTGTCACCTTTAGAAAAAAAATCCACCCAGAACTTTTCTGGCCTCAAGTTCTCCTAGGAAATATCCTATTGATGATAGTTGGCATAATTGGAGCACTACTACAGAATGCGCTCATCAATCTTTAGCGCCAGTAATCACTAAAACAATTTCCTAAGCTCGGAATGCACTGTGGTTCCTACCCATTCATAGAGCACTAAAATAAAATTGTAGGAAGTTAGAAAAGAAATGGAAAAAAATCTCATTCAGACAAATTAAATTGGAGATGTGCAATTAGAAAATATAATTTTGAACTTAGAAAAAAGAGAAAAACTTATTATGGATGTAAAATAGCTAAGTCTGATAATCAGAGTAGTATTCTTTTCAAACTCTGGAGTTCCTTGACGAACTCCAATCCAAATTTTGATCAACTTTCATCTCCTTCTGCTGATGTTCTAGCTTCTTTTTTTCCAAGACAAAATCTCTCTTATTAGGCAATCTTTTCCTGTAGGAGATATTGGATATTTTTCTATATACTCTATCAATCCTACAGTGGAGATACCAGTTGATTGCTCCTGGTGTTCTTTTAAACCAGTATCTGAACACCAAGTCTCTAAATTGTGTGAAAAGATAAGAAAGTGTAAATGTTCACTAGACTCTTTTCCGTCATAACTTTTTCTTAATATCCCCTCAAGCGATATCGTGGTCGACTACCCTATTGAATTATTCATTGGAAAATGGATACGCCTCACAATCCATGGGGCAAATAACACTTATTCCTCTTTTGAAAAAAGTAGACTTAGATCCTACCATTTCTTCTCATTATCGATCAATTGCCAACATACCTTTGTTGACAAAAATGTTAGAATCAATTGTAGCTGGTCAACTTACTAATTATCTGGAGAAATTTTCACTACACAACCATTTCAACATGGATTTCATTCTAATTTTAGCACTGAAACTCTACTGATCTGTCTTCTTTCAAAAATACAACAATTATGATTACAAAATAAATGTGTGATTTTGCTTCAATTCGTTTTATCTGCGGCATTCAATGTAGTGCATCATGATATTTTGCTTCATTTACTTTCAGATATTGGTCTCAATCAGGTTGTTCTTGACTGGTTTTCTAAATTTTTATTGTCTCGCTCATATTCAGTTAATATTGATGGTGATATTTCTAATTCTTGGCAATCTCCTTGTGGAGTTCCCCTCGGCTCTCTGCTTTCCCCAATCCTGTTTAATCTATATATGACTACTCTGAATTCTTATAAGTTGTCAGTTTGGGAAATGCTTTTCACCTATACAGATGATATTTTTATTTTGATTAAGAATGAATCGGATATAACCAATTTAGTTTTTAAAATAAACCACTGCATCTTCAAACTTCAAACTTGGGCCATGTCAGTCCAGAAGAAGTTAAATGCAGCCAAAACTAAACTTTTGTGGTTAGGCCCAAAACTGGTCTGCCTTCCTCCCACTGTACTTTTGGATTCTGGGGCTTCCCTGCAGATTGATTTCTCCTCTTAATATTTTGGGAATCCTTTTCGATTCCTCTCTTACCTTTAAGGATCAAATAAATTCTCTGGTCAAGAAATGCTTTTTCAGTTTACGAATGCTGAGGAAGGCTAGATCTCTTTTCCATCAACGCCATTTCTCTGTTTTGGTTCAATCTATTATACTATCTTGGCTATATTATTGTAATGCTATTTATCTTGGTGTTACAAAGACCTGTCTCCAAAGATTACAGTTGATTCAGAGTACTGCTGCAAAGCTGATTTTTGGAAAAAGTAAATATGACTATGTGACTCCTTTGCTGTTGAGCCTTCATTGCCTCCCAGTTTATCTCAGGATTCAATTTAAATGTGCATGCATTACCTTCAAAATTTTACATGATATTTTCACTCCTCTTGTCCCTCTGCTATGGAACATCTATAGATTTTCCTATGCTAGAAGTGAAGTGCTCAACAATTTAAACTCTCTCTTCCATCTAGAAAACGAATTAAAGGAGTCAAGAACTTCAGCCTTTCTTTGGCTTTTAAATTCTCGCAATTGTGGAATGAACTCCCTTTATCTTTGAGAAGCCCTAGCCCTTTCCTATTCTTCCATAAATCTTTAAAAACTTTTTTATTCGCTAAACACTTCGAAAATTAATCCTCTTGCAACTCTTGTGGTTTTATTTTAGTATATTTTTTTAAATTATTGTTAACCGAGTTGAGCTTCCTCTGGTTGATGACCCGGTATATAAAGCTAAGTTTGAGTTTAATCATGAAGTTCCTATTCCTGTAGAAGAAAACACCAAAGGAAATCCATGAATATATGATGCAAACGTTGAGTAATAAATGCCCATCATACTCCACAGTGAAGAAGCGGTGTGCAAACTTTCAGTGTGGAGATTATGAGACCGAAGATGCAGCAAGGTCTGGGAGGCCTCATACAGTATCAACTCATGAAATTGTTGACTATGTCCATGATCTGATTTTGGCTGATCTGCGAATATCACCTAAAACAATTGCTGAGATATCCAGGAAATGTGCTGAGTATGCATAAGCTGTTAGCCAAGCGGGTGACAAATGCTTGAATGCTGATGAGAAATAGTACTGAATGGACACTTCCAAGTGGATTTTGCTGCATTTTCATTGAGTTGGTGCCAACTTTTTGGAATGACTAGTTACTGCTGCTGAACATGGTTACACCACTATGATCCCGAGACAAAACAACAGTCCATGCAATGGTGGCACTCGAAGGCCAAGGAAATTCAAGACAAGTCAGCAGGAAAGGTCATGGCCACAGTGTTTTGGGATTAGGAAGGTGTTGTAATGACTGACTATCTTCCAAGGGGCCAAACAGTTAATGCAGAATACTACTATAACTTGCTGTGCCAATCAAAGGAGGCATTGAAAGAAAAAAAGGAGAGGGAAGCTGTGGAAAGGAGTTCTTTTTTTGCAAGACAATGCACCTGCTCACAAAGTAGGAAAACGATGGGATGTTTTGATGCAGTTGAAGTTTCAGTGCACAGACCTACTCACCAGATCCTGCTAAATCTGACTATTTTCTGTTTCCAAACCTTAAAAAGAGATTGAAAGGGCAACAATTTGAGTGATTTGGAGGTGATTGCAGCAGCGGAGCAGTATTTCATTGACCAGAAATCAGAGTATTTTTTGGAAGGTTACAGAAACTTCAGACATATGCCAAATGTGTTGAACTTAGGGGTGAATATGTGGAATAAAGCAGTTACTTACCGTAACGGGTCTTATTCAGGGACAGCAGGCAGATATTTTCACATATGGGGGCGACGTGATCCACGGAGCCCCGGTATGCACAATATTAAAAGTGTATCGCCACTAAGTTTTTAGAAAAACTTTGCAACTTCTAGCACCTCACATGCGCGAATGCCTTTCCACCTGACATAGGCTCGCGGTTCCTCAGTTCAATAAAGCACAGTTACTTACCATAATAGGTGTTATTCGGGGACAGCATGCAGATATTCTCACATATGGGGTGATGTCATCTATGGAGCCCAGTACGGACAATCTGACAAGTGAACTGTCACTAAGTTTGAAAAACTTTGCAACTGCCCACATGCGAGTGCCTTCCTGCCCGCCAAGGAGCGAGATTCCTCAGTTCCATAATCAAGCTAAGAAGCTAACCAGGGGAGGTGCTTGCTGTCCCCGGATAACACCTGTTACAGTAAGTAACTATGTTTTATCCTAGGACAGGGGTAGGCAATTCTGGTCCTCGAGAGCCAGAGCTAGGTCAGGTTTTCAGGATATCCACAATGAATATGTACAAGATGGATTTGCATGCACTTCCTCCTTGAGATGCAAATCTATCTCATGCATATTTATTGTGGATATCCTGAAAATCTGACCTGGCTCCGACTCTCGAGGACCGGAATTGCCTACCCCTGTCCTAGGACAAGCAGGCAGCATATTCTCACATATGGGATCCCTAGCTTATTGTAATGGGATGGAGGGAGAGTTGGCTAATTGAGGAAATAAATTTTGTAAAACTGCTTGACCAATATGGGCATCACATCTGGAAAAAGATTCCAGACAATAGTGAGAGGTGAAGATATGCACTGAGGACCATGTAGCTGCTTTGCAGATTTCATTAATGGGAGTAAAGCGCAAAAATGCAACTGAAGTTACCATAGCACGGAGTGGATGTGCTTCGACATAGCCCCTAGCTGCTGCCCAGCCTGAGCATAGCAAAAAGAATTACAAGTTACCAGCCATGTGGAAATAGTTTTCTTGCTTATAGGCTTGCCCAGTCTGTTTGGATCAAAGGAGATGAACTGTTGAGGAGATGTGTGAGACTGAGTCCTTTGTATGAGATTGAGTCATTTGTAAATAATAAGCCAAAGCTTGTTTGCAATCCAAGGAATGAAGAGCTGCCTCACCAGGGTGTGAATGAGGTTTTGGAAAGAAACGCTGCAAAAAGAACACTTCCAAGGCAGGTAGACGGTGGGAGGCTGGCTTCATTGCACCTCCAGCTGCCTGGGGAGAGGTCGGATCCAGATGAGAGGAGTGGGGCCTGGAGTTAGGAATAAGGGAAGGACAGATGCTGCATGGGCTGGAGATTAGGGTTGGGAAGGACAGATGCTGCACGGGCTGGGGGTTAGGGTTGGGATGGACAGATGCTGCATGGGCTGGGGGTTAGGAAGGGAGGGAAAGAGATGCTGCAGGAAGGTGAGGGAATGGGAAAAGAGAATTGTTGGATATAGGTGTGGAGTGTGAGGGAAAGATATGGGGAAAGGAAGAAAGGGAAATTGGGCATAGAGAGAGAGGAGAGAGGTAGAGACACACGTGGGAGAGAAGGATGAAGGAGAAATGTTGGGTATGATGGTGGAGACGGACAGATTGAAGGGTATGCAAGGTGGAGGAATATTGGACATAGTGATGGAGGGAGAGATGTGGCATGGTGCTGGAGAGGGGTGATAAAAGAGGTGGGCATGGGACTGGTGGGCAGTGGTGAAAAATGCTGCACATGCTCCAGGAGATGAGACAGGGAGAAATATTGGATGTGACAATGGAGTGGGTGGGAGAGATGCCTGGATCTCTCAAGACAGATTGACAGTGAGAGAGGGAGACATGTTATTAATAGGGATGGAGGAGAGAGGAAGAAAAGTTGGACTCATGGATGGACAGAGAGAGATGTTGGTTGGGGGTAGGGAATGAGGTCCAGAGGAGATGAAGCATGCAGGAGGCAGAAAGAAATAAGTATTGGATGCACAGTCAGAAGGAAGTGTATCCAGAGACTCATGAAATCACCAGACAACAAAGGTAGAAAAAAATGATTTTATTTTCAACTTAGTGATCGAAAAGTATCCCATTTTGAGAATTTATATTTATCTATATTTTGCAGCTTGGAAAAGAGACGGCTGAGGGGAGATATGATTGAAATCTACAAAATCCTGAGTGGAGTAGAACGGGTACAAGTGGATCGATTTTTCACTCCATCAAAAATTACAAAGACTAGGGGGAAACTCGATGAAGTTACAGGGAAATACTTTTAAAACCAATAGGAGGAAACTTTTTTTTCAGAGAATAGTTAAGCTCTGGAACACGTTGCCAGATGATGTGGTAAGAGCGGATAGCGTAGCTGGTTTTAAGAAAGGTTTGGACAAGTTCCTGGAGGAAAAGTCCATAGTCTGTTATTGAGAAAGACATGGGGGAAGCCACTGCTTGCCTTGTATTGGTAGCATGGAATAATGCTATACTTTGGGTTTTGGCCAGGTACTATTAACTTGGATTGGCCACTGTGAGAACAGGCTACTGGGCTTGATGGACCATTGGTCTGACCTACTAAGGCTATTCTTATGTTCACTATATTTGTCTATTTTTCTATAGTTGTTACTGAAGTGGCATTGCATATTTTAAAGTCATCTGCCTTAACCTGTTTGAACCCCCCCCCCAAATATAAATGATAATTAAGATTTTCTCTATGTACCGTGTGCTTTGTGCTTTTTTTAATTTTGTGGTTACCATTAAGTATTAATAAGATTATATTGTGTGTATATGAAAAATGGATGGAAGAAACTGCATTACAATTAGTACCATTATTATTGGGGGGGGGTCTAAGGTGAAGCATGGGAGGGTCTGGGGTAGAGCTTGGGGGGTACTCGGTTGATATTTGTTAGACTTAGGGGGTACTTAGCTTGAAGAAGTTGAGAAACACTGCCCTAGAGCCTGGCTAGCTGCAGTCAATGAGACAGATGCACTCTGGGAGCCCTGCCCCCTCATGAAGTCAGAAGTGCTGCCAGACTTCCCCTTGGAAGGTCGGCTGTCCTAAAAGGCTCTCAGAGAATGACATGGGGGCAGAATTTGACCCCGCTCTCATGGATAACCACGGGAAAACATCCTGTATTATTCTCTAGTGTATCTCAACTTCAGTCCTTCTACTCCAGAATTCTTCATCAAATTAATAAATTCCAGAGAAAGTGCAATACTAGGCAGCGCTGAGTCTCCTGTAGAGGACTCCAGCTTACATCTCTTGGGCTCCGCTGCCTCTGTGTTCCTGCGCTTAGGATGACTGCTATTTCGGAACCCTGAAAGGAATATAGCCCCAACCAATGGGCTTCCCATCTGTTCTTCGGCCCTAGAGATCAAAGGGGAAGCAAAGCTGGCCACTCGTGCCCTCCTTTCACATGCTGAGCAGCATGTGGCACAAGGGTGCTCTTCGGGCACCCATCTAGTACAAACCTGGCATGAATTAGTATCAAAAGAGTCTGAGGACTCCATACATGCTGGTTTCGAGGCCAAACAAGGCGATATGAAGCTTCTGGAGAACTTTAAAATGGTAAAATATGCCAAAAAATGGTAAAATAAAACAAAAAGAAACCTAGAAATTTTAGAGGTGGATAATCATCAGCGAACAGGCAGAAACCTTCAAAAACAACATTTACAGACCCCCCTCCCAATTTTTCTCAAAGGCAACAACAGCCTTACTCACTTCGACCTGTGCTGGCAATCCTATGATAGCTGGATCGGGAGAAGAAATAACTACTTCCAACAGGAGCTGAATCTTCGGGCTGCAAGTCTGACCGGTGTCTGACAGCTTCCAACCCCTGCAGACCTGTGAATGTGCAAAAAGGGAGGAGGCAAAATGCAGCTGGCAAACTGCGAGACCCCACTGATCACTCTATTTATGTCTAACAGCCTGTGCTCAAACCCCTGCAAAGCAGTAGGTGAGCGATGCTATCAGGGGATGGCCCCGAGCTCCAAAAAGGGTTCTGCAAGCTGGCAAACAGGTACTACAAGGGATTGGCCTGTCAGCTGCAGACCTGTCTGCTTCTCCTCCATGAAGGCAAAGCAGGACCCTCGACTAGGGAAGTTCTTAACACTGAAAGATAAAAAAAATATGTAAAAATACTAAACAAAAATAAATAAATAAGCAGAGTGGATCAGAAATACTACTTCCAGCTCACTTGCAGGAGGAAAATGTGTAGGGGTAGCAGCGCCCTCTGTGAAGTAGGAGGGATTCAGAAAATAGAGTGGATTCCTTCTGCAAGCACTGGGATATCACCCACTCATCAAGCATGACATACCTACTGCACTAGAAATCACTGTTAAGAATTCCATTCATATCCTAGGTATTCTTTTGTATAACCATCTGTCTTTATGGACACATAACTATCCTTTTAAAGAATTCTTTATTCACATTAACACAGGATTCTTAGCAAGTGCAATTTTCAAACTAGTGAGATGAATAAAGCAAAGGATTTATATAGAAAATAAGCAGTAGTTAGGACAAAGGAGGGCTTGAAAGTATAAAGGTGGTTTATACTGCCCAGGAAAAAAAGAGGATGTACTGCTTGGATTTTCATGTAAGATATGGTCTGTTACATATTAGAAATGGTCTTTTATGAAATAGTGAGAAGTGGATAAAGAAAGGTCTCTGAAAATATTTTTTCCAGTGGTGGGGTGTTGAACAGGGACTGTTGGGTAGGTTGTTGAGTTTCAGATGTTAAAAGTATGTAGGTATGTTCATAATTTTAGTTTACTATGTTATTAGAATTTGTATTTGACAATTAGGAAACTAGGATTATTTTGGAGGTTTTTGATAGGTAGATGAGAGGGTGGGGGAATCATGTGTCTATATTACAATAAAAGCTAAAGCCGATTTGCATATTTTGCAAAATGTGTTACATGACTGAAGTAATTTTTTTTTTTTACCCTTATTAAACACCCCTGAAGGTAGTTAAATGAATGCTAAAATGAAGTTTAAATGATGTAAGCTAAACTAAGCTAAAGCATATGGATACAAAGAAGGAACAATATGTTTGCAGAGCCAACTGCACTGAAAAAATAATCTTAAGAGCAAAATATGACTAATATTCAACACAAAAGACAATGAACTGAGGCATGCCACATGGCTACTGCTGCACAGCAACCACCAAACATATCCAGAGAAGTTTCTAAGAATATCCAAGAAAGCTCTGGAAAGCATTTCCATGCTCTAATCAAAATTATCCATGTGTGACTTCTCAGAAGGGAAGAAAAGATTCATTATGGGCAAGACCACCCTAGATGGATTTCTTTCCAAGATTCCAGAATGTATCTGCCCAAGTCTAGGGATGCTTACCTTAGTCCCTCTGCAGAAAAGCAGAGAGGACAAAATGAAGTTTATACATGAGTAAATAAAACTTCAGTTACCGTATATACTTGAATATAGGTCAATCCAAATATAAGTCAAGACCCACATTTTCCCCCCAAAAAGGAGGAAGAATATGGTTAACTCGAATATAAGTCGGGTAGCTTAATATTCAAGTGCCCTGCCAGAGCACCCCCTCCCTCCCATGTTAGGCTCTGCATCCAACCCCCTTTCCTCCCTTCCCTCCATCCCCTGTAAGGCTCTGCACCCAGCCTACTCCCTGCCAGGCACTGCACACAGTCCCCTTCCTTCCTAATTGTCCCCTTCCCTCCTTGGTGGTCCAGAGGTGTAGTAGGCAGGAGCGAGCTTTCCACGCTCCTGCCCCGCTACTAACATGGTCGGTCATTGCCACAAGTTTCAGCTTCAGCCGTTGAACGGTACTGAGCAGGAGCACACTTTGGCACTGCTGCTCAGCACTGAGCAACTTCCTTAATGGCTCCCGCAAATTCTTGTGAGAATTTGCGGGAGCCATTCAGAAAGCCTAGTGCTGAGCATCAGTGCCAAAGCGTGCGCCTGCTCAGTACTGCTCAGTGGCTGAAGCCGGAACTCATGGCAGCGACCGACCGGGTTAATAGTAGGACACGAGCACGGAAAGCTCACACCTGCCTGCTACACCTCTGGACCACCAGGGATTCCAGCAACAGAGGAGGTACGATGGACAGGGAAGGGAAGGGAGACATGATGGAGAGTCTGGCAGAGTCCTGCAATAAGTCTGGGAGGGGATTGGATGGGAGCCTCGGCTGAATGTAAACTGGGACCCCCATTTTTGGGCCAAGTTTATATTAGAGTATATACGGTATGCAAGTTTTTATACAATCCCCATGTATTTCAATGTACAGTATGCACATTCAAATATATATTGAATATCTTATATATCTTTAATAATAAAATGCTAAGCGCGCATGCGCACTCTCGCCGCGTGTTCCCTGAGATCTGATCTGTCGGGATGTGCCGGCAAGAGTGCGCATGCGCACTTACTACGTCACTGGAGGCGGAAAAGACAGCGGACTTCCCCACTCCCCTCAAAAGCAGGCCATGATAGCGGCGGAGACTCTCCTCGCCATTTTTTAACTCAAAGCCGCTGCTGCGGCTCCTCTCTCGAACCTCACCAGGCGGGGATCGAGAGAGGAGCCGCGGCATCGGCTTTGAACTAAAAAATGAACTTAAGCTGAGTACCTTTTACTTTCACCCACACCTCTGTTTCTTTTCTAATCCCCAGCTTTCAAGGCCCCTCTCGCGCCCCGCCCCTTCACAACGCCAGCCACAATGGTGATATCCATTGGCTGGCTCGGCGGCAGATTGCAAACAGCGCCGATCCTCAGGTCCCCCTCCCCACCCAGCCGTCAAGAGGAGAGTCATGACGGAACGATCCAGGCTGCGAAGAACCCAAGCCCCCCCCTCCCGCCGCACTCCAACACTCCCCCCCAGTTTAGCCGTAGACGAGGTAAAAAATGCCTCCTTCTCTCCCCCCTTAACCTGGGCAGAGGCGCAGCCGAATAGACATGAGGGATTCACAGCACATGATAAAAGCAGATCCTCTCTGGGATCCCTAATCCTCTCCCGTCCACCCTTCTAATACTTGAAGAAAAATTAAGACAAAGTTCATTTTTAAAATCAAAGCCGCCGCCTCGGCTCCTCTCTCAAACCGCATCAGGCAGGGATCGAGAGAGGAGCCACGGCGTCGGCTTTGAATTTAAAAATGAACTTTGTCATCCGGAGCCGGACAATGCTGATCCAAAACTTCTGCAAGCTTTAAATAATCTGATTGCCACCTCCCCACCTCACCCTCGAAAACTATGTATTGTATTTATCATCACAACCTTCGCAGAAGACGCTGCCCCCATCGTCGATTGTGTAACGCATTGCCTGGTGAATAAGTCAATATATTCCTTAGCTAGAATCAGTTTGCCCTGGAGTATAAATCCTTGATGATAAGTACAGAGCAAGGTGACACAGCCTGGATGACAATTTTCACTGAGCTCAAGTGCGAGCTCCGTGTAGAGGAAGACTATTTTCTTTCTCTGTTACGGTTTCAAAATCAGCTTGGCTTATACTTGAACCGAGTGGTTCTCTTTGGATCCCTTCAAGAAAATCACTTAGATTAAAACAAGATGTTGATTCTTGCTTCTGCCGCCAGTGTTTTATGTACAAAAATATCTCAACAGTCTGATGAGAGAGTCTGTGAATGCTTTGAATTTCTTTTCTTTGGCTTTAAGTACGCTATAATGAGTTATTCTTTTCTACCCAGAGAACACAAATTGCTGCTTGGCACACAGGTTTTGCTGTCTAATTTTTGTTTGTTTTGTACTAGGTCCTTTGTTTCAAATGAAAAATTAAACCGAGTGCTGTGGTACAATGCTTTGATTTGGCATTTCCATTTTCTTCTCCTTTCAGCCATGATTCAAATGTAAACTCCTCTCGCTCCTAGAAAATTATTTAGAAGACATACTTTCTTTTCTTTTTTTTGTCCCTCTTTTATTTATTCAATATTGCTATGTCGGTGAAAAATATTTTTTTAGTGGAGGGGGCAGGGCAGTGGAATAGATCAGTCATAGACTGGAAGTGATCCCTCCCCCCATGTATAGCAAAGAGGAGGGAAAAAAAATGGCTGACAGTGAAGAGGCAGATGGCGTAGGCTAGCACTGTTTAGTGCTTGCAATTGGGATGGCGAAGACGTCAACAAGCATGTTTTTTTTTTACATTCAAAGGCACCGCCACGGTAGAACATCCCGAGGTTAGGTCGGATGATAATCTCTTCAAGTGCCAGGGTTAACGAGGAGATAGATTGGCATCTTCCAAATGGAGAGATGCCGGGACAGAAAGGACGGAGTTCCGCACCTGTTGCGACAGATCCTGCACGTAGTGAGGCAGAGAGGTGATTTACATGGCCACTGAAGCAGAGAGAAACGGCGGAGGGTATATTTCGGAACCCGGACAATAGCTGTATTAAATGAAACCTAAAACAACACATATACTAAATGCAAACCACTTTGATTGAACTTTTTTTTTTAAACCTTTTTTCTTTAGTGCCCTCTTTATCTCAACTTTCACCCGTTTGCAGCCACCCTTCTAGGACCAGCCTAAAGGTATCTGATCTCTTAAGCGAACTTTCAGCCATGGGCCCACACCCAGGCATAGCGCCAGCCTCTTCCCTTTCCTTATTCTCTCCTTCAAGCTCAACCATCAACCACTACCTTACCCCTCCCCCCCCAAGGTATCAAGCATATCTCCTTCTTCAACCTTTTCATCGAGGCATGATTTGGGATGCAGCACTGGCATGGCAGAACACCATCTCTAAACAAAACTCAACCTAGCTGGCATGGACCTTGCACATGTTCGATGCTGGTAGCATCACATCCTTTCAAAACTTCCTGTTGGGAGGGAGGGCACCAACTTGAGCCATGCAGGTAATCAAAGGCGTCATGCTTACCATGCTAAGTCGTTTAGACTTCACCCATTAATATAACGGTAAATAAGGGGAGCAGTGAAGGGGTGGTGGTGGACACAGGGGAGGAAAAAGAAAGACAGAAATACAGAAACAGGCTAAGGAGAGAGAGAGAAAGAAATAAAGACAGACACACACATATATTCTAGCACCCGTTAATGTAACAGGGCTATAAGACTAGTATAAACATAAAAAAGTATACCTTCCCCGGTGTGAAAAAAGATTTCATTTCTGGAGGCAGATAATTTTTGGTGTTACTAAAATTCTGTAAAGAAGAAAGACATATCACCAAATTGCAAAAATATATAAATAATAATTTTTAAAAACAACAGTGACAGTGCCATACAAATACTAAAAAGGAAATGTAAAAAATACAAAGCAGATACTTAAGAGTACATGTACACTTTCAAAAACATAAGAAAAAACAATAAATCCTAACACTTCATTAACTGCTGGACTTTATTCTGCAGGTTTGGTTTCACATTCAAGTATTTTTTTTTGGTATACAATTTTATATTCTTGCAAGCCTAAACAAGACTGAAAGTTAAGCATGATAGCATGATAGTTATTAGACTTAGTATTTCATATCTGACAGTTCTTAGTGGGCTACATTTACCTTGTAGTAGTAGAAATAATATTTTTGTTTTGTAGGATGATTGTGATTCAAATATAAAATATTACATACCTACTGGGAATCGCATTATTCTTTCATGGCAACCATAACTCTCTTCTCTCATTTTACTACTACAATTAATTTCTATAGCACTGCTAGACATACTGTATATATGCGAATATAAGTCAAGACCCCCATTTCCCCTCCCTCCTCCAAAAAAGGAGAAAAAATATGGTTGACTCGAATATAAGACGTGGGCTTAATAGTCAAGTGCCCTGCCCGGCTCTGTGCACAGCCCCCTTCCCTCCGTGCCAGGTTCTGCACCCTGTAACCCCCTCCCTCCCTGCCTCGTACCATCTCCCTCCCTCCCGATGCTTTGCGGGCCTTTCATGAGACCCGGTGGTACAGCAGTGGGCTGGGACATGAGGGATCCTCCCATCCCAGACGAATCCCCCCCCCCCACCCCCAACTCCTTGGCGTCCTTGCGGTGGGGCAGGACAGGAAGAATTCCTTCTGCCTCATGTGCCTGCCAAAATTGACAACCACACCTCCTTCCCACCCATACCTTTCAGGTCCCTGGTAGCTAAATTGAGCAATCTTCCTACCCTCCTGCTCCGTTCGAGGCCACTGGCCGATTGGCTGCTGTGAGTTTTCCGCGAGTGGAGATCTCACAGCAGCCAATCAGCCAAGTGGCCTCAAATGGAGCAGGAGGGCAGGAAGATCGATCCTGCTCCATGCATCAGCTGGCTACTAGGGACCTGAAAGGTACATGGGGGAGGTGAGAGGGAGGTGTCAATTTTGGCAGGCACATGAGGCAGAAGGAATTCTTCCTATCCTGCCCACCGCAAGGACACCAAGGAGTTGGGGGTGGGGGGGATTCGGCTGGGACGGGAGGATCCCTCATGTCCCAGCCCACTGCTGGACCACCGGGTCTTACAGTAGGCCCTGCAATAGTTCGGGCAGGGGGGAGGATAGGCAATTACCCAAATATAAACTGAGATTCCCATTTTTGGGCCATTTTTTTGGCCCAAAAATCTTGGCTTATATTTGAGTACATACAGTACCTATGAACATAACAACTATCTTACTGTGGTAGACCAAAGGTCCATCGAACCCAGTTGCCCATCTTCATGGTGGCCAATCCAGGTCACTAGTACCTGGCAAAAATCCAAATAGTAGTAACATTCCATGCTACTGATCCAGTGGCTTCCTCCATGTCTGCCTGAATAACATTCCTTTTCCTCCAAGGAATTGTCCAAACCTTTCTTAAAGACAGCTCTGCACATTAAAACATTCTAGAGGCAGTCCCTTTTCAGTAGAGCTTATAATCTAATCAAGCAAACAGGACAAATGGGGGGTTAGGGAGTTTCTCAGGTATGGGTGCTTTACAAGTAACTGGGGGTTAGGAGTTAAAAGCAACCTCAAAAAAGTGGGATTTTAGCCTGGATTTAGACAGTCTGTTCCAGGCGTATGGTGCAGCAAGAGAGAAGGAACAGTCTGGAGTTGGCAGTAGAGGAGACGGGTACAGATAAGAGAAACTTACCCGATGAACGAAGCTTCCAGGGAGGAGTATAGAGAGAGATACTGAGGAGTTGCACAACGAATGAACTTGTAGGTCAATAAGAGCAGTTTGAACTATATGCAGAAATGGAGAGGGAGTCAATGATGTGACTTGAGGAGAGAATAGTGACAGGCAGAATATAATTTGTGCAACAGAATTTTGAAGAGATTGAAGGGGAGATGGTTATGTGGAAGCTCTGTGGTCTAAGTGAGAGGTGATAAAGGTGTAGATAAGAGTTTTGGTAGTGTGCTCAGAGATGAAGGGTCAAATTTTGGTGATATTATAGAGAAAGAAACAGAGAGTGGGGGTAAATGGACAATACTCGGACTGGAAGAGCATCAACAGTGGGGTGTCGCAGGGCTCGGTGTTTGGACCCGTACTCTTTAACATCTTTATAAATGATCTGGACATAGGTACGACGAGCGAGGTGATTAAATTTGCGGATGATACAAAGTTATTCAGAGTAGTAAAGACGCAGGGGGATTGCGAAGATCTGCAACGTGACATAATCAAGCTCGAGGAATGGGCATCGACATGGCAGATAAGGTTCAAAGTGGTTAAGTGTAAAGTGATGCATGTCAGTGACAAAAATCTCATGCACGAATACAGGATGTCCGGGGCAGTTCTTGGAGAGACCTCCCAGGAAAGGGACTTGGGAGTTCTGATCGACAAGTCGATGAAGCCATCCACATAATGTGCGGCGGCAGCAAAAAGGGCAAACAGAATGCTAGGAATGATAAAGAAGGAGATCATGAACAGATCAGAGAAGGTTATCATGCCGCTGTACCGGGCTATGGTACGCCCTCACCTGGAGTACTGCGTCCAGCACTGGTCGCCGTACATGAAGAAAGACTCGAAAGGGTCCTGAGAAGAGCGACTAAGATGGTTAAGGGGCTGGAGGAGCTGCCGTACAGCAAAATATTAGAGAAACTGAGCCTCTTCTCCCTTGAACAAAGGAGATTGAGAGGAGACATGATCGAAACATTCAAGGTACTGAAGGGGATAGTAGTAAGGTTGGGGGAGGAGGAAGTATGGGAGGGTGGGGGTCCAGGGTCTACTAGGGTAGTTTTGCGCATAGGAATCAGTGGCTGGCCAGCCTTAAACAATCTCCCAACAAGTCATTTCATGAGCCAATTCCCTGCTCTCACACTGACAGGGAGATAGTTTACTCTCAATGCATCTCATCATTGCAGATTACTGAAGCTGTGCAATGTTTTTACAGCAATAACAATTTGTACAACAATTTACTGCATCAAATTTTTTTTTTTTTTTTACATTTTGGAATACTGAGCACTTATGACTGGCATTTAATAATGTGAAAACAGTGCCACTGATCATCCCAATTGGTTACAAGTAATATGCATCAATTTTACTCCAAAAACATACCTTATCAGGTTGAGTAAAAAAGCGAGCTGGAAGAACTGGATCTTTAGGAGACTCCAAACTATAGGTTGTACTCTTTGACATAATAATATTCATTGCTATGTCACATACAGTATAGAGTTTCTAAAAGACATGAAACAAGTGTTCACAGATTCAGTTCAACTGTAAAGGGTATAGTGGTTTAAAAATCAAAGCCTCACTTTATACATAATAGCAAAGCTACAGTATTAAAAAACTGGAACACAACAGTGCAAGTGTAATTTAAATAGTTTTCAGCTGGTAAATGACAGAACTATCCCTAGCAAAGATTACTATCATATAGTCACACTATCATGAAGGAAGCATTTGAGAATCTTCAAACGAGGAGGAACTAGAGATACAGGAATAATAGTCTATATGATGAAAGAAAAATGGTATTACTTTAGCTCATCACAATTTATGTCCAACTCAGCAGATGGAGATTATGTTCTTACCTCGATAATCTTCTTTCAAGTAGACATACACTCTATTCCTGAACCTATGGGTAGTCAACCTCTTCTCACGATAACTCTTGTAGGGAGCTTCATTTGCATTCTTTTTGCTCCTTCCCCTTACCTCTGTGCTGTTCTTCAACTGCTCAGTGCATAACAAAGCATATAGTCAACGATGGATAAGAAGTAGAAGAGAGAGGGGTACAGGGACTCTCCCTGAGAAACACATCTGTTCTGTTCATATCAAACATATCAGCAAACATAACAGATAACCAGATTTAAACATTTGCAATACATAAGGCAAAAAAACAAACAAGTCACCAACTTAAGTGTAACCTGCACTAAAAGAGTATGGGAGAAATGTACAGATACCCTCTGGAAACAATAACTTGGTAGCCACTACCTCTATTCTTGTCAAGCCTGGACCAAAGAAACAAGATGTCTAAATTGTCAGGTCTTATTTAGACAGGAAGCAGGCGAATTCACAACTGACAGGGTGGGCTTCACGAATAGAGTATAAGTCTACTATAAAGAAGATTATCAAGGTAAGAATCTAATCTTTCCATCTAGTACTATAGACACTCTATTTCTGAATCTGTAAATGTAACAGAGCAGTCCCTCAAGCTTAGGGTGGAACAAATGAACCTGCTGTCGTTATCAAATATCCAAATGCGGAGAGAGAGAGATAGAGAGAGAGAGCGAGCGAGAGAGAGAAGACTATGATGCTACCGATGCAAACAGATGGAGGTATCGATGTCACTGAAATGCATCTTTTGCGACATGATTGAAACATCAGTATAAAAAGGCATGCATCCAATAGACTCAATGATAATAATGCCACCGATGAAGGTATGGAAGTCTACCGGTACCAGCAAGTCCCAATCGCTGGAAATCCAACTCCAGACCTATGTGTTGAAATAAGAAAGAATCAAAAGAAGAAAAACTTTGACATTAAACAATATAGCTTCTCTTCTCCTAAACCATAGCCCTCTGAGTCAGATATAGTAGAAGAGGGCAAGCTGAAGAAAAGTAGAAATAAGGCCAAAAATATATTGATGATCCTGGTATGAAGTAAGGATGGAACTTTGCATGAGGGCCATTGAACTTCAAAAGAAATTTGTTTTTAAATTAAAAAAAGTCCAAAATTTCTGTCAACTATTGTTCTTCACTGATTTTCAAAGTAAAGAACAGAAGAAGAAACCGAAATACTTAAAGTTTGTTAAAAATTTAAATGGGAAGGCAACTCGACGGAGAAAAAAAAAAAAGATACGTATTCTTCACACTGTGGAATATGAAAAGCTGATGACGTCGGGCTGGAAGGCACTGTCCGTGTGGAGGCTCAATGGATGACGTCACCCACATGTGACAATATGCTGCCTGCTTGTCTAAGGAAAATGGAAGCTACAAACAGCTTACAGGGAGAACTTCTGCCTCAATCCTGGAATCTATTCTACTTGGATCTTCTGCCTGCCTTTTAAGCCCAACGCACCAGCCTTAGATCTCAACCTCCACCGGATCAAGTGTAGACAATAGTATTGCCCGATTCAGGAAAAAATGATTTTGATTCAATTCGATTCAGCCTATTGAATTGGTTTTTCGATTCGATTTTCCTGCCCAATTGGATGTTTTTTTCAAACATCCTGGTGGGTTTATTTTATAGCCTCTTCACCCCCTTTGCCTTCTCCTAACCACACTGGCGCTATGGTGTAAACAAAATCAACAAACAAAAAAAGACTTCATCTCTCTGTTAAATCCTAGCTCACGTTTGCGGTCTAACACCAGCTCTGGCAAGATACACATTTCAAATCTGACAAATTGTAATCACAAAACAGAAAATAAAATTATTTTTCCTACCTTTTGTTGTCTGGTCATTATTCAAATCTTGTTGGTCCCAGGCTCTGGTTGTCTTCTGATAACTTGCTTGCCAGGGTCTCCTCCTTTCTTCTTTCTCCATGCTAACCATCCACCTGCCATCTCTGTCCTCTGGCATCTTTCCTTTTTTTTGTCTCCCTCCACAGATCCACCTTTTCTTAACTACCTTTTCATCCAGCATCTCTCCCTCCTTCCCCACCATCCCAGGGTCCACCATCTCTCCCTTTCTTTTCTCAACTACCCTCCAATCCAGTATCTTTATCCCCCCTCCACACCATCCCTTGTGTCCAACTTCTCTCCCTTTCTGTTCCTTCCCTCCCTAAATCCCATTGTCCATCATCTCTCTTCTTCTCCTCTATTTTTAGACCTATTATTTCTTCCCCCCCAAAGTCCAGCATATGCATGTCTCTTTGAACCCCCCCTTCCCTCCCTCCGTATATTTCTATATCAGGGCCCCCTCCCTTGAAGGTCTGTCCCCCCTGAAGGCCTGTCTTCCCCCCCTTGAAGGCCTGTCTCCCCCCTTGAAGGCTTGTCCCCCCCTTAAAGGCCTGCATCCCACCCCTAAAGGCCTGCCTGTCTCCCCCCTTGAAGGCCTGCCTGCCTGTTCCCCCTAAAAGCCTGTCCCCCCCCTGAAGGCCTGCCTGCCTGTCCACCCTGAAGGCCTGTCACCCCCCCCAAAGGACTGCTCACAACCCCCCCACCCCGGAAGGCCTGCGAATTCCCCCTGGCCTCCCAATGGTGTCCGGCTTCCCCCTGGCCTTCCCGCACGGTTTACCTTTGAAGAGCAGCCTGCACAGAAGATCGCGGTGTTAGCAATGTTTGCAAATAGCTTCAGAGCTGTTTCCTCTGCCGCGGTCCCGTCCCTCCTCAGACGTCAGAGGCAGGATCGCGGTGGAGGAAACAGCTCCGAAGCTGTTTGCAAACATCGCTAACACCACGATCTTCTATGCAGGCTGCTCTTCAAAGATAAACCATGCGGGGAAGCCAGATGCCAAGGGGGGGGGAAAGCGGACGCCAGGGGGGGGAACCGGACGCTGGGCAGGGGGGGAACCGGACGCCACGGGGGAGAACTGGACAGCAGCACTTCGCGACTGACCCTCCCCCCTCGCCCTCTAAAGCAGGTGCGGCAGCGGCTGGCCAATAAGAGCAGCACTGCCGCTCCTGCATTAGGGGGCGAGGGGGGAGGGTCAGCCAAATCAGGAAGCCGATTTTTTTTTTTTTTTAATTTTAAATCGATTTGAATCGATTCACCCGAAGTGAATCGGTGAACCGATTCGAATCGTGAATCAGGCAGCACTAGTACACAAACACGGGGAGGAATGCAGGCGGCCCCGATCCTGAAAAAAGCTGCCACAGAGCCACACAGCCTGCGCTCAAGCTCGCTGCGGACAAACCTGGGGCAAGCCTTTCTCCCAAGGGAATGGTCCTTGAGTCCCTGCATTGATAGTGCAGGCTGCCAAGTGGGTGCAATGCAAAGCAGTCTGCCCCTTGGAAGCAGACCCTCGACCTCAGAGTCTGCACTCTCCCACAGCCAGAGCTGTCCCACCAAGGGTATCCTCTGCAGCACTGAAAGACTTGCAAACTTTGCAGAAAAATAGTTTAAATGAAAATAAACATGAGCAGAAAAAAAAGTTCTTACCAGCTCACTTATAAGAACACAACTGAGGAGTTGGACAGCACAGAGGTAAGGGAGAAGCAAAAAGAATATAAATGAAGTTCTCTACAAGAGTTCTCGTGAGAAGAGGTTTATCTACAGGTTCTGGAATAGTGTGTGTCTGTCATACTAGAAATTTTAATACTGCAAAGGGTTTGAAAAGAATAAGTCATCCAGGCCCAGATGAACAAAGCTCCAACACTAAGGTAAAAAAATACAGTGTTGGTAGTGATTTTTCTTTTACTAGTGATGGCCACACAATAACATGCAAAATATATGCATGCTATTCGTACGGAGAAATTGCCGGTGAAAGGGTAGAGGAACTATGCCTGGCACTTGCTCAGAAGAGCAATCGCTAGGCACAGCTCCTCTCTCCTGTCAAGCTGCTCTCCCCTGCCTCAATCAACTGAGCCACATGACTACCCGAAGCTGGTGCTTCACCTGCCTCTCAGCTGTTTGAGGCAGGAAGAGCAGCATGCACATCACACACATCTGTGCCCCCCCCCCCCAAAAAAAAGAAAAAGTTATGCCAGGGCCTCACTTCCCCCTCCCCATGGGATTGGGGATGCCCACTCCCTCCTGCCTCCGTTGCTTGGGCACCTCCCCAACCCCGGTGTCTTAACGAAGATCGGCAGGAGAGATGACAACTCACTCCTGCCTTGGTCGCCGCTGCCCGCCCAGACACTCCCCCCTCACATACCTGCTAATGAAGAGTGGCAAGAGGAATACCCACTCTCTTCTGCCGTCAAGCCCACCTCTTCAAAATGGCAAGCCTTCCTGGTGCATCCTGGGATGCAATGGGAGGGGCTTATGAAGTCCAGGGTGCAGGCAGTAGCAGCCGAGGAAGGAGGGAGAGGGCATCTCTCCTGGCACTCTTGAAAAAAAAAAAGTATGGTGGCATAGGTGGGGGCTTGGTGGGAGAGGAGATGGGACATTTACAAGGAGTTCAGTGGAAGGGGGGATTATTTTTAATGCTTGTTAGGGCCTTTACCAGCAGGGTGGTTTATTATAGCCTTACTTTCCTGTCAGTGTCTGAGCCAATCAGCGTTCGGGAACTGATAGGAAAGACTGACAACTCAGACTCTGTCGGCAACATTTACACAGGAAACATGTTTCCCTTCTGTGCATTACATGGAGTGCTCATTAGAATACTAATGAGCATCTTGTAAAGCATTAGCATAGGATTCTTGGAGAACCCTTTTGTGCATCGGCAGAAGATTTTCCCTGCAAGTAAGACTGGTTAAAACCCCAGAAAGTTATTTTCAAGAGAAGCCTTTTTCTTTCCTTGGTTTATTAAAAAAAAAAGTTTGCCATTTTTATAAAAATATATATACTGCCCTATCTTCTTAGCCTCTAATGAATCTAACCACCTTTTCCTTACCACCTCAATATATAGCATAGCTTTTATACTGAGAACAGATATTTACTTATCAAGTTGAATGAATTAAAAGTATGTACTTCATTCATTTTGGGATCATCAGGTGCTTGGCCATCTTTTGTTTGTTTGATATTTTCCACCATTTTTCTGATAAATGCATGGCTGTTATTTTCATTTTTAGACATCAAGATTTCTAGTATAAACCAAAGACACCTAGGAAAAAAAAAAAGAAAAACTTTTTTTTCACATTAAACTCTCTAAGGTAAAAGGCTGCATCAATTACCTTTAGACAGAGGAAATATTAAATATGCAAGTGACTTCCAATCCTATGTCTTTGTTGGATTTCAAGATGTGATTTTTTTAAATAATAAATTAAAGAATGTTATTTATAAACTGTTAACTGTTTAACTCTAGAGTGGTTTGTAGTGTATAAAACAATTCAATTTGTTTATAGATGTCATTCTTTCTGTAAACTTGAATATGATTGTACCTGTAATCCTATAAGCATCATAACTAAAAATGCAATGTTTTGGGGTTTTTTTTTGCTTTTGACCAACTAACAAAATCAATTATTTAGTCTAAGGTTGAGCAAACAAATTTTGTTAGATTTTTCCAAAACCCAATGAACTGAATTTCAACAATATCAGTATGAAACAATTCTGAAGGTTGGCCAGTTTTCAAAACAAAGAACAATTAGAGGAAACTGGTGACAGTACTGTGAACAAAAATGACTAAGATGTATATCATTTTTGGATATACATACACAGAGTGAAATTTCCAATGACTGCTACTTGTATAAAAATATAAGTCCTGGGGCTAGGAACAAACTATCCTACCAATATAATATTTAATATACATCAGGAATGTTTTTTTAAGAGCTCGTGGAACCTTCAGCCATCAGACTTTCTTGAATGGTTCAGGCAGAAAGCACTATGATCTACCATTAAAATTTTATACTGACATATTTTAATAAAATCTGCACTATGATGCTCCTAGAACTGCTGGTAGGGTTGTATATAAGAAAATAAATTATTATTATTATTACTTTTATTAAACATGTCCCAAATGTAGAATGTATTCTATGGGCCCCTTTTTCAAAGCCAAAGTAGCGAGTCCTGGCATGGCAAATGCAATAAGAATTAAATGGGCTGCGTTGCATTTGCCACATGGGAATCACTACTGCAGCTTTGTAAAAGGGACCGTAGATGTGGAAAAATTTTGCATTAATAAACATCATCGTTTTAACTTCTGGGAGTCCAGGGATTGGTTCCACATTGTTTTGCTAAAGACAAACATAAAACATAATACAGATATATGTCTATAGATTATATTTAGTTGAACAGGCCAACCTCCTTATGAGGTGTGTAAATATTGTGTAATTAGCTGCAATAGTAAACCTAGAATTATATGTGAATATACTGTACATAGGACGATTGATTTGATATAAACATATGCATATAAGTAGGATGATCAATGTGCCAGTAACCGGTGGAGGAAGGAAACCCGCCGGCGATTTCTTGAAATGATTTAACATTTTCTGAGACAACACCACCTTTGAATTAACATATTGAATTAAGGATTTGGTTCCCTGATCCAGGATCGAAACGGGCCATGTCGGAACCTGTAATTCAAGATAAGTTTGTTATTTTTGAACTATTTTTTAATTTTTTACTATACGTGATAGACTGTGGTTACACAGCTGAGTGAAGATTTCTTTAATATCAACTGCAATATATTGAAAATGCGATGATTGGGTGAAGTTCTTGGGGTTCGCCCCTTGGTTTTTGCCTCCATGTCTCTGAGCACAGGTTTCATTATAAGTTGATATAATTACTAAAAGTGATATTCGTACACAATTGGGTGATTTTGTATTGGACTTGCCATAATTTCTTTAATCACTTATATATCAAGCACCTGATTTATGGTCCCCCCTCATCAATTCATTTGACTGAGTAACATAAGTAAGGCTAGAGAAACTAGGCCTCTTCTCCCTTGAAAAGAGAAGACTGAAGAGGGGACATGATCGAAACATTCAAGATATTGAAGGGAATTGACTTAGTAGAGAAAGAGATTGTTCACCCTCTCCAAGGTGAAGAGAACGAGAGGGCACTTGCTATAATTAGAAGGGAAAAGATTCTGTACAAACGTAAGGAAGTTCTTCTTCACCCAGAGAGTGGTAGAAATCTGGAACGCTCTTCAAAAGGATGTTATAGGGAAAAGCACCCTTCAGGGATTCAAGACAAGGTTGGATAAGTTCCTACTGAAACAGAAAATACGCAAGTAAGGCGACTCAAATAATTATGCCGGTATTGTTAATACCACTACAGAAGCCCCTGTAACTCTATATACAGCCCTTGTATTGCACAGAGCGCATGTACTCACAGAAACTACCGTATTTTCACGCATATAACGCGCGCGTTATACGCGTTTTTACCTACCGCGCATACCCCTCGCGCGTTATATGCGTGAGCGCGGTATACAAAAGTTTTAAAACATAGTTCCCACCCCGCCCGACGCCCGATTCACCCTCCCAGCAGGACCACTCGCACCCCCACCCCGAACGACCACTCGCACGCGCTCCCACCCGCATCCACGATCGGAGCAAGAGGGAGCCCAAGCCCTCTTGCCCGGCCGACTCCCCGACGTCCGATACATCCCCCCCCCCCCCCGGCAGGACCACTCGCACCCCCACCCCGAACGACCGCTCGCACGCGCTCCCACCCGCACCCGCATCCACGATCGGAGCAAGAGGGAGCCCAAGCCCTCTTGCCCGGCCGACTCCCCGACGTCCGATACATCCCCCCCCCCCGGCAGGACCACTCGCACCCCCACCCCGAAGGACCGCCGACTTCCCGACAATATCGGGCCAGAAGGGAGCCCAAACCCTCCTGGCCACGGCGACCCCCTAACCCCACCCCGCACTACATTACGGGCAGGAGGGATCCCAGGCCCTCCTGCCCTCGACGCAAACCCCCCTCCCCCCCAACGACCGTCCCCCCCCAAGAACCTCCGACCGCCCCCCAGCCGACCCGCGATCCCCCTGGCGACCCCCACGCCCCCCCCACCCCCCTTCCCCGTACCTTTGGTAGTTGGCCGGACAGACGGGAGCCAATCCCGCCTGTCCGGCAGGCAGCCAACGAAGGAATGAGGCCGGATTGGCCCATCCATCCTAAAGCTCCGCCTACTGGTGGGGCCTAAGGCGCGTGGGCCAATCAGAATAGGCCCTGGAGCCTTAGGTCCCACCTGGGGGCGCGGCCTGAGGCACATGGGCCCAACCCGACCATGTGCCTCAGGCCGCGCCCCCAGGTGGGACCTAAGGCTCCAGGGCCTATTCTGATTGGCCCACGCGCCTTAGGCCCCACCAGTAGGCGGAGCTTTAGGATGGATGGGCCAATCCGGCCTCATTCCTTCGTTGGCTGCCTGCCGGACAGGCGGGTTTGGCTCCCGTCTGTCCGGCCAACTACCAAAGGTACGGGGAAGGGGGGTGGGGGGGTCGTGGGGGTCGCCAGGGGGGTCGCGGGTCGGCTGGGGGGGCGGTCGGAGGTTCTTGGGGGGGGGCGGTCGTTGGGGGGGAGGGGGGTTTGCGTCGAGGGCAGGAGGGCCTGGGATCCCTCCTGCCCGTAATGTAGTGCGGGGTGGGGTTAGGGGGTCGCCGTGGCCAGGAGGGTTTGGGCTCCCTTCTGGCCCAACTACCAAAGGTACGGGGAAGGGGGGTGGGGGGGTCGTGGGGGTCGCCAGGGTGGTCGCGGGTCGGCTGGGGGGGCGGTCGTTGGGGGGAGGGGGGTTTGCGTCGAGGGCAGGAGGGCCTGGGATCCCTCCTGCCCGTAATGTAGTGCGGGGTGGGGTTAGGGGGTCGCCGTGGCCAGGAGGATTTGGGCTCCCTCCTGGCCCGATATTGTTGGGGAATCGGCGGTCCTTCGGGGGGAGGGATGTATCGGACGTCGGGGGGGGGGCATCAGGCTTTCAGGATGGGGACAGACCTTCAAGGGGGGACAGTGCACGGAAGTCAGGGGGGGTGAACGGAGAGTCGGGACAGCGCACGGAAAGTCAGGGCAGTGCACGGAAGTCAGGGGGGGTGAACGGAGAGTCGGGACAGCGCACGGAAAGTCGGGGCAGTGCACGGAAGTCAGGGGGGGGTGAACGGAGAGTCGGGACAGCGCACGGAGAGGCGGGGCAGTGCACGGAAGTCAGGGGGGTGAACGGAGAGTCGGGCAGCATGCGCGGTATAATCGTGAGCGCGTTATACCAAAGTTTTTGTGCTTATCATCGTGATTTCTGCGCGCTATACACGTGTGCGCGTTTTATACGGGTGCGTGTTATTTGCGTGAAAATACGGTAATGCAAACCACTCTGAATTAACTCCCCAGTCATTAGTAGCATTATAGAAGCTCAAAATAAACTAACAATTTAGGGAGGGCATACCAGGCATCCACCACCCTCACCATGGAAAAGTATCTACTGGCATTATTCCTAAGTGAACCAACCCGCAACCTCATATTACATTCTCTAGTTTTACTGGTTCTCCGTCTCTAGAAAATATTTATCTTGTAAATGAATACTATTCTCTCTTTTCTTTCCTCTAAAATGTACAAATTTAGGTATCTAATCCCCTACACTAACCAATGCACACTCAGATCTAATAATCAATCCTTATAACGATTCCATCCATCCACGAGATCTTTTACGACACAACTCACAAAGCCATATTCTCTGTCAGTGCTCCCTCCCTGTGGAATGCCCTACCATTAGAAATTAGATTAGCACCTTCATTATATAAATTCAAATTGAAAATCAAAACCTTCCTTTTTAAAGATGCTTATAGCTACTGAGATAATACCCTCTTATGCAGGAACACTCCGTTGACCTAGCAAAAAAAGACAAACACTTCTTAAGAAGCAACACCCTCCCCTTATTACATTACCCCTTTCCCTCCTCCCTTCCCTTTTTTATTTTAATCTTAATGTAATCTTTTTCAGCTCCCCTTCCCCTCCCCTCCGTATGTATACATCTTTCTGTTATCCCTACTATTTTATTTAACGTTTAAAATTGTTATTGTTTTATTTTATACTAGTCTTATAGCCCGTTACATTAACGGGTGCTAGAATATATGTGTGTGTGTCTCTCTTTATTTCTTTTTCTCTCTCTCCTTAGCCGCTTTCTTTATTTCTGTCTTTCTTTTTCCTTGGCTGTCCATCACCACCCCTTGCCTGTTCCCCCTGTCCATTCTCCCTTCCTTTTACCTCCCCTGTGTCCACCACCACCCCTTCACAGCTGTCCTTATGCAGCAGCAGCCCTTCTCCCTTTGTTTTAGCTCCCCCCTGTCCAGCAGCACCTTCCTTCTCCCCCTGTCCAACACTAGGCCTCCGTTCCTTTTTCTTCACCCACCCCCTGTCCATCAGCACCTCTTTCCTTCTCCCCCTGTCCAGCAGTAGGTGTCCCTTCCTTTTTCTCCCCCCTCCTCCTTCTTATCCCTATGATACAGTTACCTTGCTCTGCCCCTGATCAGAGGTTCCCGACAGCCGCCCAGTTGCACCCATTGGAAAAGTTCCCTCTGCGGCATCCCGCACCCCTCCTGACGCGACTCCCGCTGTCTTTCTTTCTGTCTGTCTCTGTCCCTGGCCCCCTTTGTCTGTTTGTCTTTCTGTATATCTCCCTGCACCTGTGTCTTTCTTCTTGTCTTTCTGTCTCCCTTCCTTCCTCTGTCTGTCTGTCCAAAGCAGGATTCCCTCCCCCTCCATTTCCCTCCCCCATCCAGTTCCCTGTGCACCTGCCCCTGTGTCTTTCTTCTTGTCTTTCTGTCTCCCTTCCTCCCTCTGTCTGTGTCCAAAGCAGCATTCCCTTCCCCTCCATTTCCCTCCCCCCACACCAGTTCCCTGTGCACCTGCCCTTGTGTCTTTCTTCTTGTCTTTCTGTCTCCCTTCCTCCCTTTGTTTGGTGTCCAAAGCAGCATTCCCTCCCCCTCCATCAGTTCCCTGTGCAGCAGCATTATTGTTTCCTCTACCCCCTTTCCCTTCCCACAGTCGCGACTACAAACGCGGGCCCAAGTCCTTTGCCGGCGGCCCCCCCTTCCCCTTCCCGCGGGTCCGAGTACACATGGCGATTCAAGCAGCGTGTCCACCAGTCTTCACACGCTGCTTCGGGTCCTTCTACTGGCCTGATTTACTCTGGCACGTCCGGAGCAAATCAGGGTAGTAGAAGGGCCCGAAGCAGCGTGTGAAGACTGCAGGACACGCTGCTTAAATCGCCAGTCGGGGCCGCGGTAAGGGAAGGGGGGGGCAGCGGAAATCTTCTTCTACCTTGCCTCTCCTCCACCGTCGGGAGTCAGCGCCAGGAGCTTTAACGGCTGTTTCCGCGTTGAAACAATCCCGCGCCTCTTTGAAAACTGTGACGCCGCTGGAGCCGGGAGACGACGGAGAGGGCAGGGGTGAGCCGTGCATGCGCACTTCCTAGCTACAGCTCACAGAAAACGGACCCACGCTTAGGAAGTGCGCATGCGCGGCTTACCGTTTTATTATATTAGATTAGATTATACTATTGTAAACCATTTAGTTATCCACTGATAGACGGTATATCAAGAGACAAACTTGGATTATTCGATCTTCTTATATGTCTCTTGACACAATCCTAAAAATGTAATTGGCTAGTAATTTAACTCATAAGAAATAGTTTAAGAAATCATTGAAGGGTAACCTACCAATTACAACATTAAAAAATAATTTAAAAAATTAAACATTATCATAACCTAACATATAATTAGCAATCTTAGGGGAACTTGTAGTACATATTCCAACTCCCTAAGCAACTCAAAGGAATCACCAATATTAAGATGCAGAAAGCACTCCAGTAGTAAGATTGAGGGGGGGGGGGTTATACAGTCTTTTACACTAAGTATCACATGTTTGATTATCTCCCTGTTGTTGAGATGTCATGTGTGTGTTTGGTGCAAAGAGTTCCTAGAACTCAGGGAACGAGTCCAATCTTTTGAGACTAGAGTAGCAGACTTGGATGAGCTGAGTGAGACAGAGAGGTACATAGAGGAGACCTACAAAAATGTTACAGAAAAGTCTCACCTCCAGTCTGGCAGCCTCTGTGCTGCCTCAGAGGAGGGAGGTCTTTCTTAAAGGAGAGCATCACCCTGGTGAAGTAGTAGGCAATTCTGTAGCCAGGACCTGACTACCAGGGGATGTAATGCCTTCATGCACTGAGAATGCATTTCCAGGGGCTTCTGCCAAGGAGAGAAAGGTTAGGACAGTCATAGTAGGAGATTTGATCATTAGGCGGCTGGTGGATGTGAGGATTGTTTGGTTACTTGCCTACCTGGTGTGAAGGTGGTAGACCTCTCGCGTCACCTAGATAAGATTTTAAGACAGTGCTGAGGAGGAAATGCTGTCTTGGTACATAAGGGTATCAATGACATACAGAAATGGGGTAGGGAGGCTCTGGAAGCCAAATCTAAGCTCTTAGGTAGGAAATTAAAAATCCAGAACCCCCAGGGTAGCATAGTAACATAGTAGATGATGGCAGATAAAGACCCAAATGGTCCATCCAGTCTGCCCAACCTGAGTCAATCTAAATATTTGTTGGTTTGTGGGGTTTTTTCTTCTTAGATGTTTCTGGGCAAGAATCCAAAGTTCTGCCCGGTACTGTTCTTAGGTTCCAACTACTGAAGTCTCTGTCAAAGCTCACTCCAGTCCATCTACACCACCCCAGCCATTGAAGCCCTCCCCAGCCCATCCTCCACCAAATGGCCATATATAGACACAGACTATGCAAGTCTTCCCAGTACTGGCCTTAGTTCTTCAATATTTACTGTTATTTTCTGATTCTAGATACTCTGTGCTCATCCTATGCTTTTTTTTTTTTAAACTGTCACCGTTTTCCTCTCTACCACCTCTCTCGAGAGCACATTCCAGGCATCCACCACCCTCTCCATACAGAAGAATTTCCTTACATTGCTCTTGAGTCTACCACCTCTCAACCTCAAATTATGTCCTCTGGTTTTACCATTTTCCTTTCTCTGGAAAAGATTTTGTTCTACGTTAATACCTGAATCATATCTCCCCTGTCCCTCCTTTCCTCTAAGGCAGGGGTGGGCAACTCCGGTCCAAGAGGGCCGGAATCCAGTTGGGTTTTCAGTATTTCCCTAATGAACATGCATTGAAAGCAGTGCATGCAAATAGATCTCATGCATATTCATTGGGGAAATCCTGAAAACCTGACTGGATTCTGTCCATCGAGGACCGGAGTTGCCTACCCCTGCTCTAAGGTATACATATTCAGGGCTTCTAGTCTCTCCTCATATGTCTTTTTGACACAAACCTCCTATCATTTTCGTTGCCCTCCTCTGGACCGCTTCAAGCCTTTTTGTGTCGTTCGCCAGATATAGTCTCCAAAACTGAACACAATACTCCAAATGGGGCCTCACTAACAACCTGTACAGGGGTAACAACACATTCGTTCTTCTACTGGTTATGCCTCTCTTTAGACAGCCCAGCATCCTTCTGTCAGCAGCCACCGCCTTATCGCATTGTTTTTTCGCCTTTAGATCTTCAGACACTATGGTCTCTCGCTCCATCCGTGCATATCAGCCTCTCACCTCCCAACATATAAGGCTCCTTCTGATTATTAATCCCCAGATGCATTACTCTGCATTTCTTTGCATTGAATTTTAGTTGCCAGATATTAGACCATTCCTCTAACTTTTGTAGATCCTTTTACAAATCTTGGTATCATCAGCAAAAAGGCAAACCTTTCCTCTTAATCCTTCAGCAATGTCACTCACAAACATAGTATAGCATTTTCAGACATGCTCACTGTTCCATGCGCAAGACCCAAGAGAAAGGCAGGGCTCTGGAGTCTCAATGCGTGGACGAGGCGATGATGTAGGAAGGAGGGTTTTACATTTCTTAGGAACTGGGTGACATTCTGGGGAAGGGGAGCCTATTCTGCAAAGATGGGCTCCACATTAGCCAGGGTAGAACCAGGCTGCTGCCATCAACATTTAAAAAGGAGATAGAGCAGCTTTTAAACTAGAAACTGGGGGAATGCTGACAATTGCTCAAAAGAACATGGTTTGGGACAAGGTATCTTTAAAAGATGATATCATAAAAAGGAAGACAGAGCATCCCGATAGTGAGATTGCAATACAGGCCACAGCAGACCAGGTCTCCTTAAATATAGAGCAGATTTTAAAGATTGCAAATTATCCATGCCAACTGCTGAGCAAATTGTAAATAAATATGAAAAACAATTTGACATGTCTGTATGCAAAAGCCAGAAGCCTAAGAAACAAGATAAGAGAGTTAGAATATATTGCATTAAATGAAAAAGATTGATATAATAGGTACCTCTAAGACTTGATGGAAGCAAGATAACCAATGGGATATTGTCATACTGGGGTACAAGCTACAGCATAATAATAGTGTATCGAATTGGTGAAGGCGTAGCGTTATATGTTGAGGGCCTTGAATCAAATGGATTGAAAATTCTACAGGAGCAGAAACACATCTTGGAATCACTATGGGTAGAAATTCTATGTGTAAGGGGGAAGAGGATAGTGACAGGAGTGTACTACCGTCTTGACTAACCAGGCTGAATGGACGATGCTGAAATGATATCAGGAATTAGGGAGGCTAACAAACTGGGTAACACAATAATAAAGAGTGATTTTAACTATCTCAATATTGACTGGGTAAAAGTAACATCAGGGCATGCTAGCAAGATAAAATTCCTTGATGAAATCAAGGACTGCTTTATGGAGAAGCAGGTTCAGGAACTAACAAGAAGTGAAGCATTGCTAGCTCTAGTTCTTAGTGGAGCACATGAAAGGGTGTGGGAGGTAATGGTGTTGGGGCTGCTTGATAACAGCAATCATAACATGATCAGATCATAACATGATTAGCAATCATAACATGATCAGATACAATCTATGGAATAAGTTTGAACAGAAAATCCAATACAGCAGCACTTAACTTTAAAAAAAGGAGACTGATAACATGAGAATAGTAAAAAGGAAAAAAAAAACCCACTTAAGAGAAGCAGCTGCAAATGTCAAAAATATACATCAGGAGTCGATGTTGTTCAAAAATACCATCCTGGAAGCCCAGACTAGATATCCGCTTTGAACTGCAAGGTAATGGTGGAATAAAAATCACTAATGTAATAGTTCATGTATTAAAAAAGGACTGTGGATCACAATAAACTATGGAGAACTCTAGTGCAAATGGGAATACCCAAATACATAACTCAGCTGATGAGAGCCTATATGAAAATCAAGAGGCTACAGTGAGAACTGAATATGACAACACTAATTGATTTTCAATAAAATGTGGCGTCGTCAGGCAAGGATGCATCTTGTCACCTTGCCTGTTCAACTTGTATGGTGAAACCATCTTCAGAAAAGCAGCAAGAGGCAAGTCCTGTAGGCAGTCAACCAATGCTGGTGCTTCTCCTCCTCTCCACACCCCTCCCCTGGCCCCGTCTGGAGCGCCTCCGTGCATTCATGAATGTCAATATGATGTCAAACATGCACGTGACATCGTATCAACATCTGCGCATGCCTGGAGGACCTGCAGATGCAGCCCCAAGTTTAGTGTGTCATGGCTTCAAAAGGTTTGCGAGACACTGAACAAAAGAATGGATCAGAACATTTAAGGCAGATGGGTTTTAGAAGACTGCAAATAGAACGGCAAAGTCAAAGTTTGTAGAATGATCGTTGGACAGTAGCGATCTGAGGTATGAATGAAAGAGCTGGTTCAAGGATGACCCCTAATACACATAAGAACATAAGAATAGCATTACTGGGTCAGACCAAAGGTCCATCATCAAGCCTAGTAGCCCGTTCTCACAGTGGCCAATCCAGGTCACTAGTACCTGTCCAAAACCCAAAAGAGTAGCAACATTCCATGCTACCGATCCAGGGCAAGCAAAGGCTTGCCCCGTGACTTTCTCAACAACAGACTATGGACATTTCCTCCAGGAAATTGTCCAAACCCTTCTTAAAACCAGCTACTCTATCTACTCTTACCACAACCTCTGGCAATGCGTTCTAGAGCTTAAGTATTCTCTGAGTGAAAAAAATATTTCCTCCTATTGTTTTTTTTTTTTTTTAATTATTTATTTATCATTTTAATACATCCTATATACAAAGATGTTTAAAAAAATACAGAAATATAATACTCTTAGTCATAATGCAAACCAAGAATTGAAATTTAAACATCCATAATAAATCATCTAATACAGTCCACAACCTAGGGAGAAGAGACAAGATGAAATAAAACCCCTCGGGAAAGGGGAAATATACAAAAGAAAATGGAAGTAAAGAAATAGAGCAGCCAGATCTTATCCTATCCAAAATAAATTGACTGCATTATTAACCTGTATCATTCGGTCTGTGTGGAGATACCTTTACCTTCAAGGAAAAAACCTAATTGGGCAGGTTCAAAGAAAATATATTTACTTCCCTGATAGGAAATAAAACATTTACAAGGAAATCTCAACTGAAAACTTGCCCCCAAAGCAATCACCTTTGATCTATATAACAGAAATTCTTTCCTCCTAGATTGCGTCCACCTCGAAACATCAGGAAATATATATACCCTTTCCCCCAAATAGGTAATCTGCTTTAAATTAAAATATAATTTCAGCAACATCTCTTTATCTTGAAGAAATACCAACGAGACCAATAAAGTTGCTCTTCCCTGAGTTTCAATATCAGAAGACTACAGAATAGCGGAAACATCTAATTGAGCATTTTCATCTATTAAAGCTTTTTCTTTCTGCACTTGTTTTAAGTAATAAACTCTTTGTATCGGGGGAAGACTTGCTTCAGGTACATTTAAAACATTCAACATAAAGTTCTTAAACAGTTCTTGAGGAGACATAAACTTGGCAACCGGAAAATTAAGAATCCTCAAATTTAAGTTCTTCTGCTGGTTTTCCAGGTTTTCAATCTTCCTCAAAATCATCATTTTATCTGTTGTTTGTTTGGCAATTAAATTCTTAGTCTCTGTTGTTACTTTATCTAAATTTTTTAAATACACTTGGTATTGCTGGGTAATAGTTTCTAAGGAGCTTATCCTGGAAGTAGAATTCTGAGTTATAGTAACAAAGTTAAAACATACCAGGTGCAGATTCTCAATCGCAGTCCAAATAGAATCCAGGGTAACAGCCTGTGGTTTCACCAACGGTCCGAGGAGGGAGATACCAGCCGACTTTGATACGGCTCCTGCTCCAGCGATGGAATTCTGGACTCCTACAACCTCCCCGCCGCTGGCTACCAACGGCTCCTCTCCCCCAGAATGCTGCTTGCAGCTCTACATTCTTGAGGAACGTAGGAAGAGGGGAGACATGATCTAAACATTTAAGTACCTCATGGGACGTGTCGAAGTGGAAGATGATATTTTCTTTCTCAAGGGACCCTCGGCCACAAGAGGGCACCCGCTCAAACTCAGGGGCGGAAAATTTCATGGCGACACCAGAAAGTATTTCTTCACAGAGAGAGTGGTTGATCATTGGAACAAGCTTCCAGTGCAGGTGATCGAGGCAGACAGCGTGCCAGACTTTAAGAATAAATGGGATACCCATGTGGGATCCCTATGAGGGTCAAGATAAGGAAATTGGGTCATTAGGGCATAGACAGGGGGTGGGTAAGCAGAGTGGGCAGACTTGATGGGCTGTAGCCCTTTTCTGCCGTCATCTTCTATGTTTCTATGCTTCTCCGACATCGGAGTCAGCGTGTCTGCTGTGTGTTTCACTTCCGGGTTCACTTCGGAGAGTGAATAAGCCTCCCCCCACACTCCGGGGGAGCCCTCTTGCCAATTCTGCTGCAATGAAGATTCTCCGGGGATGGGAGGGGTGTGCGGTCCTCGTGGGCTCAGCGAGAGAGACATCTCACTGTCCATGCTGTGGAGTTCCCTCTCCACGGCAGCGGAGACGCCCGATATGGAAGGAGGGACTGTGAATGCTGTTATCACAGTCTGCCTCGGCGTCGAGAAGCCCGGGGTAGGTAGAGGGATACCCCTCGGTTTTCCTCTTCTTTTAGGTATGAAATATAGCGTTTAAATGGTGAAATGAAGAAAATTTTCTCCCAGAAGAGGGAAGTGCTCCTCTCAGCGTCCTGCTCCAGACGCCATCTTCCTCCTATTGGTTTTAAAAGTATTTCTCTAAAGAATTAGTGATTACCAGGAGAATAGGGATAGAGAAGAGTAAGATGGGAGAGGAGAACATCATATGTCAATGTTTAGAGAAAAGAAGAGCTTTTTTTAAATTTAATTTTAATTTAATTTTTATATACCGCTAATAACCGTGAGGTTTCTGATTTGCCAGGATCAGAAATAGTCTTGTTGTCTGCTAGATAGGTGGTTAGAATAGATGGTCTAATTTTTTGATTATGGAAGCAATATGAGTTTGGTCGGTTGGATTCAGGGTGCATATAATCTTGATGCCATCTGCATAAACATATGAGGTGAACTCCAAGTACTGAAGAATAGTTAGTAAGAGTGTTAGATAGATGTTGGAGAGTAGGCACAAGAATGGATCCCTGCGGAATTCCGGATACAGGTGCGTGGCTGACTATACAAGAAATTTTTACATTGAACGATTGCATTCAAGGCAGCCAATCAGGATTCCGAATTACATATCTTGTTTGCTTCCTCAGTCTCCTATTTGCACTTCTGAAACCTATTGAAAACATCTTTGTTTGTAAGATTTTGGGGAAATTAATGATTAAGTCACAAATTCTGTAATTCGCTGTTTTGTACAGTCTCTTACTTATGTAAACCGCATCGATCTAGAAGGTTTGTAGTTTATAAATGTACTGCAATGTAAAGAGGAGTGATGTTCGTTGACCAGTATTGACTTTATATGAACACTGACAGGTAGAAGCAGAACTGGTCTAGTGCAGGGGTAGGCAATTCCGGTCCTCGAGAGCCGGAACCAGGTCAGGTTTTCAGGATCTCCACCATGAATATGTATGAGATGGATTTGCATGCACTGCCTCCTTGAGATGCAAATCTATCTCATGCATATTTATTGTAGATATCCTGAAAATCTGACCTGGCTCCGACTCTCGAGGACTGGAATTGCCTACCCCTGGTCTATTGCAATGTTTCATAGCCCAAACTCTTGTAATTGGAGTACAGTAAGATGGACAAATGTTTCAATGACTATTTAAAAGAATTTCTAGAAGGCACTTCTGTTTCAATATCATTTAACCAACTAGAAAGAAAAATCAAACAAAAGTCAGCAGTGAAATAATTATGTCTATATCAAGATGTTTGATACAAGAATAGAACTTACAATGAGTTAACCTACAAAATGATTTTGCCATGTAATATGTAAAATCACAAAATAAAATTACTGAGATACTTACTCTTTGATGTCTTTAAGTTGTTCAATATCCTGGATTTTTACATAATCAGGATCATGAGCCAGAAGATGGACTGTATATGGGACAACATATTCTGGCAAAAGTGACAGAAGTTTTTCTGAAAATAAAGAGGTGGGGGGGGAAGAAAAGAAAATATGAATAAAAAGCTACAAACATTCAGCAAATGCAAAGGAACTTATAAGCATGGGATCAAGAAGTACTTAAGGGGGCAAAATCCACATAATCAGAGAGCTTGCTGTTAAACTGCATTAGATAAACGATGTATAATACTTGCTTTTAATTTTTTAAACCACTTTTTCAAAAATGTATTAGAATGCCTTTTTTTAAAGTTTCAGCAAACATGCATACAATAACTTTTCCATCCTCCTATACATTACTTAAAAGTATTTGTGCTGGTAGTTAAGTATCTGACTGTAAAAATTAAAGATTGCAAGGATACAACCTTGAATGGATGTTCTTCTCCCATCACTCTAAGTTCATTTCTTACCCTTACAATACCAGATATACAAAGAATGGGGAAGAAAGTTTGAGAGGGAAACCTGCCTAAATACCGTATTTCCCTGAAAATAAGGCACTGTCATATTAATTTTGGGCCCAAAAAACACACTAAGGCTTATTTTGGGGAGGATATCTTATTTTTTCCATGAACAATCTACATTCTCTCATTGTTTCTTTGAGTTTTTTATATTCTTTTTGCAGTGATTTCTTCTAATTCTCTCATTGTTTCTTTGAGTCTTGTACATTTTATTCTAGCTGTTATTTAGATCCTATATACCTCCCTCTCCTAATTCAATCATTATGTCCTACCTGGGTCTAGTTGTAGTGCAGAAGCAGCTATCTCCCTTCTCCTCTATTCAAGCCAGCTTAGCTGTAAAACGGGAACATGTGAAGCAGACAGGTTGGAAGGGGCTAAGTCACGTTGCTTTGTAACTAGGGCTTATTTTTGGAGTAGAGCTTATACTAGGACCTACCCCAAAAATCATGCTAGGGCTTATTTTCGGGGTAGGTCTTATTTTCGAGGAAACACGGTATTTATCCATATTCAGACTCGCACATGGGTATTTTGGGGACTTAAAAAGCTCCATATATTTTATTTACAAAGAAAGAAATACACTTGGTCTTGTAATAGAAACATAAAAACATGATGGTAAATGGCCTATCCAGTCTGCCTAACCACAGCATCCACCATCTTCGTCTCTTCCTAAGAGATCCCAGGTGCCTGTCCCATACCATCTTGAACTCAAGACACACAGTTCGTCTCCACCACCTCTACTGGAGACTATTCTAGCATCTACCATCCGTCTATCACCTCTTAACTTCATTCCGGAGCTTCCTTTCAAATGAAAGAGATTCACCTCATGCGCATTTATGTCATGTAGGTATTTAAAACATCTTATCTCTCCCCTCTCCCGCCTTTCCTGAAAAGTATACATATTGAGATCTTTAAGTCTGTCCCCATAAGCCTTATGAGGAAGACCACTGACCATTTTAAATAGCCTTCCTCTGGACCAACTCCATCCTTTTTATATCTTTTTGAATGTGCATCTTTCCTCTCCATCTCCCCTTTCCCCCACCTCTTTTCTGGTATTAAGATGGACTTAGAGAAATCCACTATTTATGCCTCGTGTATAAGAAGCATAAAAGCCTTTTACTCTTTGGGATGTTGTCAAGTACTTGTGTCCTGGGCTGGCAATTGTTGGAGACACAATATTAGGCTTGATGGACCTTCAGTCTTTCCCAGTATGACAACTCTTATGTTCTTATTATACAGTTCTCTCTGCCCCCTACTTCTCTAACCTTTGCCCTCCCTCAAATATAACCATCAATTCTCTTTTTACCTATTAACCCAGGCAACCCTCAGTCTATTCTTTTGTTCAAGTTCATGCTTGTTTGTATTCTCATGCTTTCCTCCTCACTAAAGCTGAGAACTTCAGCCTCCTCTTCCAATCATGGCTGAAAATAAAGTCTTCACTAGCTGTGTTCAATTTTGCCCAAGAATCATTACAAACCACTTGCCTCATGTGGTGAGCAGATCTTTGAAAATGACATTTTAACTGAAAGGTTAGTTTTCCCATTGTTCTACTATATAAATTGCAATAAAATCATACCAACTGCTAAGTGATTTCTGGTCATAATTTTCTACATTTCACCATTTGGTTGTAATTTTTGCTTTTAGATTTTATGCTACCTATTTTAACCTTCAATGTTTAGTTATTGCGAGTTTACTGGACATCCACTATTAGAAATAAAAACATGTCTCTGTCCTGATTTCTTGGCGAGAATAGAGCTTATGTCTTTTGCCTTTCTGCACTGCTGTTAGTTAACTGCTAATTTTTTTTACTATTTAACTGTTAAAATCTCTGGCTTTCTCCAGATTTTCCTATTGACATTCACAGCTAGACAGCTTTCAGTCCAGACAAGATCTACAACAGGCCCTGGATACTTAATGACCCATCTAATTAAGATGATTTTTTTTTTTTGTATAAAGAGCCCTTAACACAGTAGTATAGATGTGACTCTACATAAATTTTCCTTCTTTTAATTATGAAATTTAAAGCTCACATGCTGCAGATAGAGTAAAGAAATAGATGATTATATTTAAGCAAAACAAAATTCAGTAACTTTAGCATATATAGAACAATGACAAGCCCCTTCAGACCTCAATACATTGTGAAAGCAAGAGTTGAAAAATGAATAAACAAAAATTAAAAATTACTACTACTTAACCCCCCCTTATACAAAACCGCGATAACGGTTTTAGTATAGGCCAGCGCGCTGAATGCACTGCTCCTGACACTCAGAGTTCCTATGAGCATTGGGAACAGCGCAGAGCATTCAGCATGCCAGCCTGTGCTATAAAACGCTATCACGATTTTGTAAAGGGGGGGGGGCAAATGAGGGCAAACTAAACTATTGCAATATTCTAAAGTGAAACAAACTACCTTATATACTTGAATATAAGCCGACCCAAATATAAAGTGAGGTAACCTTTTTTGACTAACATAAACAGGGGAGGGTGTTAATATTCAAGTGCCCTGCCCTGCTAGGCTCTGCATTCAGGCTCCCTCCCTCAATTCCTGCCCTGTCGTGCTCTGCACCCTGTCCCCCCCTCCCTCCTTCCCGATGCCTTGCAGGCCCTCCCCTGCATACCTTTAAATCCCTGGTGGTCAAGTGGTGGGCTGGGACAAGAGTGATCCCTCCCCATCTTCTGTCCCAGTCGACTAATTTTAACACTCTCTTGCCTCCCCCACATACCTCTGAAATCCCTGGTGGGCCAGTGGTGGGCCGAACAGGAGCAGTCTTCCTGCGCTCCTGCTCTGTACTGAGCTGCTAGCTGAATGGCTGCCATAAGGAGATGGCAATGTGGATGCTCCATGGCAAAAAGCAGGACCCAAAACAAAGGAAATATTGTACTGGAACTTATGGCACTTTGTCTTTATGCTAGATAGGAGTGGAGGTTCTGGGATCTGTGGTGGGTAGATGGAGGGGATGGTGGTTGGAGGGGGGGAGTAGTTTATCTGAGTCAGAGGTACTGTATAGATAAAAATGTTTTTCCCAAAGATGTTATCTGTGATTGTATAAGACAGGGTGTACTATTGCGCACATACATAAATTTTGCTACTTTTGTATTGAATGTTACAATGTATGTTTTTTCTCATTTCTGGGAAAGTCTCAATAAAAATTATTTTAACCAACGGTTCAGGAAAAATTGGCAGACATCCCTTGTTGAAGTAACAATCATTTTGGGACAAAGTGGAGGAAGTCACTGTCTTCATCAAGAAGAGAACTGAGAACATGAATAACTTGGACTATTGGTCTTCTGACTGTCCCTCCGGTCCAACACCTCAGCAGGAGACCTCCACCACAACTGGGACACACCATACACACAACCTGGTGGGACGAAATGCAATTGGCCCCAACCCCAGTCACACCTCCACGAAGCCACTCAGCCTGCGCTCAAACCCACTAGCAGATGAATCTGGAATGAGCCAGCTCCCAAGGGAAAGGTCCCTGAGCCCGATCTGTCCAGAAGGAGCACTGCAAAGCAGCCAATCTCCTGGAAGCAGACTTTACCTGCAAAGCCTGTGATCTCCTGCAGCCAGAGCTGTCCCCACGGGGAATCTCTGCAGCGCAAAGACATGAAGTCACATAAAAACTGAACAGAAGAAAAAAATAAACACTAGCAGAATAAAATGGCTTCTACTGTCTTCACTTATAGGAAAGCAACTGGAGACCAGAAGGCAGTCTTGAGGTAAGGGAAGGGTCAGTAAAAATTATGTAAATAAGGCTTTCTACAAGCTGTCTCATGACATAGGATGCATAGAGTGGGATTGCGCAAGAAACATTGTCTGCCCACAAAAAAAGTACCGCTTTCTTAGAAAAAAAAAATCTTCAAAATTAACTTCTTTTTTCAGAAGAAATTAAAGAGACCAGTAATATTGTTCTTTTCACAATGTTATCCTGTGAAGATTCCAGAAAATTAAACAAATCCAAACTATCTGGTGAACTTAATATATCAACTTCACCTTCACTTTCCTGCAATCTCATTTTCCCAGAAATATAAGCATTCTTAACCCCCACCTCTTCAAAATTCAAAAGCAATATCTCCTTAAAATATTTAAGCATTTCAAGAGGAGAGAGAAAGTGAGTAATGGGAAAGACATCCTTCCTGATGCCTGTAGCTGGAACCCTGGAGCTCACCCGATCAGCCTCCAGGATGCCCAAATTCTTAATTCACTGGTCACCTAAAGTCAGGGGTCTGATGAGGCCAGCTATACATTTCAACAAATTGGCAGTAAATACAGAGCCAGTTGGTTGAAAATTTATAAGCTCAGGTCAAGGACCTCATCTCTAGGTCACATGAAATACCTGGAATCTCAAAAGAGCTCTGAGATCAAGCACCACAATGCAACTAACTTCACTGAATGGCTCGGAGCTCCTCTGCTCAGATGCTGAAGATCTGGGACCAGTATTCTTCTTTTACTGCCTTTAATGCTGAAAAAACACTACCAGAGCAGTACTCCCAGACTAGCCTCAGGGTCCAGCTGACACACAAGCTAGGATGCATAATAAAATGCTTGTCTATACATATGGGTGATATTCAAAGTGACTTAAGCAGGCAGGAGAGGCTCAGCAGATTGGCCACATTCAGCCACACTCACCAGGCAATGTCACTGAATAGTGACATTAATATCAGCCATTTCAAAAGTTGGCAAGAGAAGCGTTCCAGAAGAAGCAGAGCAATGCAGCTGATGGCCAATATTCGGTGACAGCATTCACATAGCTAAGCAACCAATTGCATAAATAGTGATCTTAACTTTGGTTGCTTAGCTATGTGGGTACTGGCACTGAATATCTGGCAGCACACAAATAGCTTTTGTTCCTGACACAGCTCTGGTGAAACAAGGTCTTGCAAGGACTCTTGTGGGACTTGACTTTTTGGATTTTTTGAATCAAGAATTTTGGACTTTGAACGTCATTGGACTTTTGATTCACTAGTGGAGAACACAAACGTAGGATTACAATCATTGGTCGATGATTGAGTAGCAGTTGGTTTATACTCTTCAAAAAGATACTGTATTTTTTGCTCCATGAGGCATCGGATAATAAGACGCACCCTAGATTTAGAGTAGGAAAACCAGAAAAAAAACTAAAACATCACATTCTGAACCAAATTGTGTACTAATATATACCAGGCTCTGCACCCTGTCTCCCCTTCCCTGCCAGGCTGTTCATTTCATTTTTCATATACACACAGCAGATATAAATTATCAAAACTGACACATTTTGATCACTAAATTGAAAATAAAATAATTTTTCCTACTTTTGTTGTCTGGTGATTTCATGAGTCTCCTTCCTTCCTTTCTTTACTCAGGCCCAAGAATGGTCCCTTTCTAATCCCTCCCTCCCATGTCCCAAGTTCGTGCCCCCTCACTGCCTTCTAGCCTTTGTCCTTCGTTCTCCCTCCCTCCAATGTCCCGAGTTCGTGCCTCCTTGCCCTCACTGCCTTCCAGCTTTTGTCCTTCGTCCTCCCTGCAGCGCCTTAAACTACCTTCCTTCCCCCCTGTGTGCTAAAACCTGTCTACCCTCCGCCAATTCCTCCTCCTCTGGCCTGCCACTATAACGTAAACTGCCTTCCTCCTTCCCTGCGTGCTGAAACCGGCCTACTCTCCACTGATTCCTCCTTCTCTGGCCCCAGTCCGTCGCCGCTGCGCCACAACTGAAAGAAGGGAAGGGCCAGCGTGCAGCGATTGCACATCACTGGCCCACAAGTCTTCACCCGACGTCAGAACTGATGACGTCGGGAAAAGGCTTGTGGGCAGATGACATGCAATCGCTGCATGCTGGCCCTTCCCTTCCCTTCTTTCAGTTGCGGCGCAGCGGCAGCCAGCAGAGAGCAGTGGAGGTGAGCAGGGAGCGGTCAGCAGTCAGCCCATGAACCCCCAACAAGTGGGTCATTTTAAAAAGGTACACCGGGTGGAGGGTGTTTTAAAAAAAAAGTTACCTTCGCTTCATAAGACGCACTGAAATTTCCACCCAATCTTGGGTGGAAAAAAGTGCGTCTTAAGAAACGAAAAATATGGTAAGTGCCTGTTTTCTCACCGGTGTATTATTTATTAGTATCTGAATTGCCCTTCTGCATTTGTATTAGCGATTTGCCTTTGTGAAGTGGCATTTTTGGATTTTGAATTGAATATATAATACCCCTATTCTCTCTTGCCAGAGACTTTTTCTCTGTTTTGAGTATTTTTCTCTCTGGCTTTAGTTTTTGGGGAGGGCCAATGATTAAACTGAATACTCCCTACAGCGGTGGTCCGCAACCCTGTCCTGGAGGACCACCAGGCCAATTGGGTTTTCAGGATAGTCCTAATGAATATGCATGCAGCAGATTTGCATGCCTGTCACTTCCATTATATGCAAATCTCTCTCATGCATATTCATTAGAGCTAGCCTGAAAACCCGATTAGCCTGGTGGTCCTCCAGAACAGGGTTGGGGACCACTGCCCTATAGGAGCTTTTTGCACCTGGAGTTATATTGAATATACATTTTTGAGGCCCCTTTTGTAATGATAAAGAATTGTTTTCCAATAGCCATTTCACACAATGTGAGATGTTGTTTGCTTATTGAACTTTAAGTTTGAAACTATAACATCTTACTTTCTACACTCACCAATGTGACTCAACCCCACCCGCAAAACATGAGTGATGTCTTTTCCCAGCATCCCACAAATAGAAGACCACCCCGTTTCCTGTCATCTTCCCTTGAATAGCAGACCTTCTCCAAGGACCCTTACTCATCCACCCAATGTAGATTCTACTCCTCCCCCAGGCCTACCTTTTGCTCCTTGGTGGTCCAGTGAGGTTGGTTAGTTCGGCAAGAGCAAACTCCACTCAATACTGCCCCTAGTTGCTTCTAGTAGAAAATGTTAACATAAGACTATTAAAAAAGCTCACAGCAGTCATTTTCTACCAGGAGCTGCTAGAGTATGGTTTCACTCCAGCCCAACTCCACTGGATCACCAAAAAGCAAGAGGTAGTTCCAGGGAGGGTTACCAGATTTTCCAACACAGACACTCGGGCACATGGCCCCACCATCCAGCCTCGCCCCCGCCTTGCCCCCACAACTTTATTCTCCAACCTCCAAACCCTGTCTGGAAGGCCTCCGAGCATGTGCGGATGTGTGCAACATCATCCGCGCATGATCAGAGGCCCTCCAGACGTGGTCAAAGGTCGGGGCTTTCCAAAACCCAGACAAACTACCAGATTTTGGAAAGTCCGTCCAGGCACCCAGACAGTCCTCTAAAAAGAGGACATCTGGTAACCCTAGTCAGGGGGGGATGGTTACATAGGGTCTGCTATTAAGAGAAGACTTATCTGGGGAGACTTATCAAGTAGGGGGGGTCTGCTATTGGAGGGAGGTACCAGGGGGATTTGATGAAGCAGGATCAACATCAGAATGGGGGACAGAGAGAAAAAGTGCAGATCCTCATGTGTCAGTTCCAGGCAATATTCAATTAGGACCTGTATACTGTAAGTATATTATGTGAGTCATAGTTGAATATCAAGCAGGCATGCAGAGGTTTCATCAGATATCCATGTCTAGTGAGAGCTGGATATTGGCCTGGCACTAAATAGTCAGGACAAATTTAGTCAGCAACGGTCAGATTTTAAAACACTGCTTCCAGCTGAAACTGACTGGATAATTTCAGCAACAAGTTTCCATATGAGCAGAAAATAGGCTATCAGGAGCAAGCAGCAGCAGTATCAGGCAACAAGTCTTCTTGCCAACTCAATAGCACTCCTCTATAGTGGGGATGCTTTGGAGTTGGGACAGTCATGGGGGAATAGTTTGGGGGGAGGGCAGCTGCAGAGGGTGATTTGTGTACAGATGCAGGTGGAGGGGGAGATTTTAGCATGCGCATGAAATAAAGAACCAGGGAGAAGCAGTTTGAATAGATGAGTTCCCTAACTAATGTTTCATTCTATATAAGTTTCTATACTGCAGAATCAGTTTTTCCCACAGAAATGCACTAGGCCATTTCACAGGAGGATGGGGAGGCTTATTTTTTTTTAAACTCCCAAATCAGATCTGGCCCATTTTCAAACACAATGTGTCTTTTTCATTGGTTTATACCCCATGCCAATTTTCATTCCATTCTGTTCAACTTTCAGAGTTATATATCTAACAAAGATCCCTTGACTGTTTTTGTATAATTCTTTCCAAATTCTATTGGGTTTAAAAGAATAAAATCACTTTCAAAATTATGCTTTTGCCAGCAATAAATCTTACCACTAACTGCTGCATGCTGCTTTAGATACTCTCTCCTCACATTAATATTTTTCACCAAGCACTGCCTGGCATGAGCTCTTCTTTCCTTCACAGGGTCCTTGGCACATAACGCACAGATGGCCATATATTCCAGAGGAAGCCGTAACCTGGATAATCCTTTATGAACTTTCTGTGCAAATATTTGCCTTACTTGATAACATTCATCCTATAAAGACAAAAAATTAAACCGTTATGGGAATATATACTTTATACAAAAAAAAAATTCCCCTCAATTTTGGGAGATAATGCAAAAAGTTAGTTCATAGAACTAAACAATGTTTTGTAAGCAATTCTGGATTAACATGGAAAACAAAATCTAAACTAAGCATCCCTCTTGCTGCTGGGGGGGAGGGTGCTTAACAGCAACAAAATTTTCTGGTAGGTCTAAGCCGTCAAGCCTTACTTTCCTGTCAATGCTTGAACCAATCAGTATTCAGGCACTGATCAGAGAAAGTAAGGCTACGACGGCTCAGACCTGCCAAAATATTTTCCTCACAAATATAGGACAGCGTGGTTAGGGAATCACCCGACAATAATAGAGGTCTGACCAGAGTGCTTATTTAAATATTAATGACCTCGCTGTAATACATTTGCATGGCAAAGTCGGAGACTGTTAGGAAGCTCAGAAAAGACCATGGTAAGCCATTTTGATAATCAACCGCTAAAATACATGAACGCTATACCAGCTGGAACCAGTTTAGCAACTATGTTAAAGTTTTGAGAAACTACATGCTAGCAGAATACCACACCCTGGTTACATATGCAAGGCACAGACAGACCCTCAAACATCAAACAAGGGACCACAGATAAATAATAGAGTTATGAAGGCAAAAAACTTAACTGGAAACCTCAAAAGTCAGACTCAGCATATACAGCAATACTTGAGAACTAGAAACATTATATCGGTGACGTACATTTCCAATAACTGACATATTCCAATTAATAAATTCAGAATTAAATAATTTTTCTATCTTGGTTGTCTGAGCATATTATTTTTCCATTTGTTTTAGTCGCAGTGTCTCTGGTTTTTCTCTATTTTTTTCTTCCTACTTTTGCAGTCTCCTGTCCATTTGACATATCTTCTCTCTACATGTCCACCTTCCATCTTCCCTCTGCATCCGTACTATGCTGTCCAGCATCTACCCTGTGTGTCTTTGTATCTTTCTAACTTTTGATCAGTATTGCCTTTCTGTGACTCCATCTCCTCTCCATCAAGAATTCCCCCTATCTCACTATGGTGTTTCTATGTCAAGCATCTCTTCTCTGTGCATTTATCTATCACCTCTCTCTTCTTTCCCAACCAGACCCCACACCCTGTGACTTGTGTTAGAAAATGACACAGGGACAAATTTTCCTGTCCCATCCTGGTGAGTTTTCTGTCCCATTCCTGCTAGCTCTGATCTCATCTGCACAAACGTCAAACACTTTAAAATTATAAGTGTTTGCGGCCTGTATGGTTAAGACAGAGCATAAATGAATGGGACAGGGACAGTGACAAATCTCAGAGGGATGGGGAAATTGAGTTCCTGCAGCGCTGGGGGAAAATCTGTCACTGTGTCATTCTCTGCCGCGATCCTGCCTCTGACTCAGATGAGGGGCGGGACCGCGGCAGAAGGAAGATAGCTCCTGAGGCCTATGCCAACCTGCAAGGATCACTAAAGTACTGACGATCCTCTCTGCAGACTGCTCCCTGCTGGAATTAGGTAAATGGATGTGCGTGAGGTCAGGGAGGAACACACACGCCTTCTGGGGAGGTAGTTCTTCAGGGGAGAGGGACAGGCCTTCAGGGGTGGTGGTGCAGGCCTTTGGGGAGACAGGCAGACCTTCGGAGGTGCAGGTGGTGCAGGACTTCAGAGGGGACAGGCTGCATTCAGGGGTGGGGTGCAGACCTTCGGGGGGGGTAGGGGGTAGTGCAGGCCTTCAAGGGTGGGGTGCTTATGCCGGACTTTGGGGGGAAGAAATAATGGGTCTAAAAACAGAGGAGTGGGAGAGAGATGGTGGACAATGGGATTTATGGAGGGAAGGAACAGAAAGGGAGAGAAGTTGGACACAAGGGATGGTGTGGAGGGGGGGGATATAGATACTGGATAGGAGGGTAGTTGGGAAAAGAAAGGGAGAGATGGTGGACCCTGGGGTGGTAGGGAAGGAGGAAGAAATGCTGGATGAAAGGGTAGTTGAGAAAAGGTGGATCTGTAGATGGAGATGAAAAAAAGGAAAGATGGCAGACTTCCAGGGGAGGGAAGGGAAATGGAAGGGGAGGACAGAGATAGAAGATGGATGGTTAGCACGGAGAAAGAAAAAAGAAGGAGGTCCTGGCAAGCAAGTTATCAAAAGACAACCAGAGCCTGGGACCAACAAGATTTGAATAATGACCAGACAACAAAGGTAACAAAAATGATTTTATTTTCAATTTAGTGATCAAAATGTGGCCGTTTTGAGAATTTATATCTACTATCTATATTTTGCACTGTGGGCCCCTTTTAACTAAACCGCAATAGCGGTTTTTAGCGCAGGGAGCCTATGAGCGTTGAGAGCAGTGCAGGGCATTCAGAACAGCTCTCTGTGCTAAAAAACGCTATCGCAGTTTAGTAAAAAGGGAGGGGGTATATTTGTCTATTTTTGTATAGTTGTTACTGAAGTGACATTGCATAAAGTCATCTGCCTTGATCTCTTTGAAAAACCCAGAATATAAATGATAATTAACATTTTCTTTTGTTTTATATTGTTGATAGATCATTTTGACTTGGTCATTTTAAAAGTAGCTCGCAAGCCCAAAAAGTGTGGGCACCCTTGCTCTAGATCAGGGGTGTCAAAGTCCCTCCTCGAGGGCCGGAATCCAGTCGGGTTTTCTGGATTTCCCCAATGAATATGCATTGAAAGCAGTGCATGCAAATAGATCTCATGCAGATTCATTGGGGAAATCCTGAAAACCCGACTGGATTCTGGCCCTCGAGGACCGACTTTGACACCTGTGCTCTAGATTGTATATCTCCCTCTCTCTTCCTTGCTCTCCCCCTGAGGTCTGCATCTCTTCTTCCATGAGTCCAATGTCTTCCCCTTCTTCCCCCAATCCACATCTCCCTCTCCACTGCCCTCCCCCCAGTCCAGCAGTACTTTTCCTTCTCACCTTCTTCCACCCAGGTCCAGCATCAACTCTTCCTATCACCTCACACTCCAAGGGAACCAGCAGCAGCTCCTCATTCCCCCAACAAGCAGCTGCTCTCCCTTTCCCTGCCCCAGCTTTCCTTTCTCCATCCTCTGCTCCCAGTCCAGCAACAGCTCTCTCCCATGACCAGCAGAAGCAGCTCCCCTTTCCCCCTGACCAGTAGCTTTTCAATGATGCCTTTAACTAAGCTTCTTTACCTACTTTTGATACTTCTATTCCTATTTATTCAATTTTGGATTTGGAGATATCCCCCTCCCCCCCAAGTTAACCTTTCTTTCCTATCAATTATTGTATTTCCTTCCTCCTTCCCTTACTCTCCAACAAACACTTTTGTCTCTCTCATTTAAATTTGACTTTTTACATCCTTGGTAGACAATATATTAAGTACTGAATAAACTTGAAACTTGACTCCTAATTGTTCTTTTTGACATCTGTGAACAGAGTTTACAAACAGAAACATTAGGATTGGGCCCCAAACAAGACAGGCACCAATTATGGGTGTCTCAAAGTGTCATGGTCCTGGAAGATCAGGAGCACCGCTGGTAGATTTCTGGCATATAATAGGGGAAAAAAAGCTAAGGTGAAATCAAATAGGTCAATGATTGAATGACAGAAAAAGTACCCAAGAAGACAACACAAGGCCAAAGGGGCCTAGCGAGCCATGGAAAATAAACAAAACTTAAAAGTGCCCAAAAAAATCTAAGGAAAATTAAAAAAAGGGAAAATTGATCCTGTAGAGCACTTACATGAGAAAACAAAAAAGTGGTGATAAAGACAACAAAATGTTGAAGTCAGATATAAGTGATGGAGACACAAAATTTCTGCTCCATGAATGAAAGACTGCCCTGATCTTGCATAGCGATAGCAGAAGATAAGGTGAACACATTTACAGTGCTTCCTTCCAAAAGCTTCTTGAAAGGAATGCTGGAGAGCATCTCTGCAACAGGCTCCATCAGATGGCATCAACCATATGTGAAAATATGATAGCCTGCTTATCACTGGAGAATTTGCTTTCCTTGAAATATTAGAAGAAGCTTTACTGAACTTAGATATTCAAAGATTGCCCAATGATTTAATACCACTTCTGATGCTAGCTCTGAAGGAAATATGAGATGAGGAACCAGGATATGATGTTCTCTCTGGTATAAATGAATATTGAGCAAGGCACTGTCTCGCGGAAACGGCACAGAACAAATAGCAGGGCATGAAAGACCTTTCTAAGTCTGGACAGTGTGTGTTATAAGCGAACATAATAAATCCATATCAGGATAATTAGCAAATGATCAGGAAATTAGAAAGAGAGAAGGGCATAATAATATGCTATTTATGTAATTTGCTGGTTAAATTGGACTTAGAAAAACTAAATATATAAAATATTTATAGAGGTGAAAGAAAAATAAGGAATCTTTGTTCTCCTTTTTCTTTGTCTAAGTTTCATGCCTAAAACCCTCATGGTTTAATTAATCCCAGGTGGCTCTTAGACTGGCAGTGGTAAGGAAGAGATATAGGATATCACATTTCTGAGAAAGACAGTCTGTATCTGAAGATATGTACTTTGATAATAATTATCATGCATGTGCTAGATATGACGTGTGGCACGTGAGTGAATGTTTGGGATCCCAGAATGTGTGAATTGTGTATGTGTATTTAAAAATGAAATGTTTTTTAAAACTAATAGTATAAAACTTTAAATTTTGGATAATCCAGGGACAACATGTTGAAATTAACCTTGGTGACCTTTAAGCTAAGTTTTTTTTTCATATTTTATTAATATTTGTTACATCAATAACAAAGATCAGGAAAAGCAAAAGGAAAAGAAACAAAACTTACAATTTCAAAATAAGACTTACGCCAAGTCCACATTAGAAGAAGCCGCTCAATACAGAAGGTAAAAATTTATATAAGAAACAATATATAATCATCCTTTCCATGCTAAATGACCAAATCCAATATGTGCTTAAACTTCTTCAACAATTACATTAGTATCTGAAACTTTCAGTGAAACCTTATCAATCAAAAAATTCTCCAATTGTGACGGATCTACAAAAACAAATTTATCAGCTTTAAAATTAACGATACACTTGCAAGGGAATTTTTTTTTTTTAAAGTAGCTCCCATAGCTATAACTTTAGGTTTAAGCTGTAAGAACTGCTTTTTCCTATGTTGTTTTGTGTCTGTCTGGACACATCAGGAAAAATCATTAGTTGTTGTCCACAAAACAAAGCTTGTTTATTCACAAAGTACAATTTAAGTATGAGCTAGGTTACCATGGAAACTCTCTTAAGTCTATGACATTCCTGCTTGCCATCCTAGATGCGAAGGGGGACTTTTTGGGTCCAGTACAGGAGAACATTAGCTATTCTCATTAGTCAGACACAGAAAAAAGTCCAGCTGTCAGTTTTGCAAACACAGTTAAAGTTAGTCAGAGGGCTACATTTGATTCATCCTTTAAGACATAAGAATACTGGTAAAAATATATTCTTTTTTCCTAAAAAAAACAAGTTTGCAAATTGTTAATAAATTGTCAGAAGTGGTGCTTAGGAATTCCTTTGTTCAAATAAGTCCAACCTTGTACAGTGACGTGGTAATTGAACATTGGAAGATGGATATTACGTTACTGGTCATTGCGAGAGTACATAAGCAGGCACCAGCTTTTGATCAGGGGGGAGATTCCTCTTTCTCCACATGAGCCCGTTAGCCTTGGGAAAGAGCAACTACCCCCCCCCCTCACACGGAATGCTTGACAGAGTTGGCAATTTGTGTAAAGCATATAATTAATTGGCAATTTAATCTTAATTCTGATTTTATAAATTGAATAAATATTATTTTGATTAAATTACATGTTTGTGTATGAGTTACTAGCATGAAATACCCTGTATGTTGAGGTGCGATGTGACATCTGCGTCCTCATTATCCTCAGTGAATATTTCCTTTATCTACCATTTTATTATGGAGTTCCTTTCTTTTAAAGAAAGATTAGGTTTTTACCTTGATAATCTTTCTTGTAGATGTGTCTAGTGGTCCTGAACCGTAAGGTTCTGCATCTGAACCTGCAAATTGCTTGCAGAAAACCGTCAATCATCTTTTCAACTCCACCTCCTTCTCTCAGGAAGCTGTTCCTGCCCCTTCAATTCATACAAAAGCAATCAAGTAGCCCTGTAATGAAAGACATAACCGGAAGGAGGGAAACGGGGAAGAATCCCTGACAGTACATACAATTCTGTTCTGCTCTGTAACAAACAGTACCAACATGATAACATTCAAGCAGTAGCAATAAAAGATACAAAAACATGTGCAACCAGAAATAATCTTATATAGAGCTCACATATCCTGCTATCCATCAGAATCTTGAAGCAGACTATACACTCTCAAGTGTGTTCCTTTTTTACGTTTTTATTCTCTCAGCTCACCTGAAAGACAGAATTTTTCAGCTCTAGACTGATTCTGAGGTAGAAGGCAGGTGAAGCCCACATACAGGGTGGGGCTTCAGGAACCCTAGAAACATCTACAAGAAAGAAGATTGCCATGGTAAGAACCTAATCATTCTTTCTAGTGCAATATGTCTAGTGGTCCTGAACCATAAGGATATACCAAAGCAGTATCCAAATCTAAGGTGGGCCCCGCAGAGCTGCCTTCAGAATGGAAGACTTGAAAGCAGCATCTTTCCTGGCTGCTACGTCCATCCTATAAAACCTGGTAAAGGTATGGAGGGTAAACCATGTAGCCGCTCTACAGATCTCCTCAGGTGAGTCAGCCCTAGTCTCTGCCCATAAGGTAGCTTACCACAGCTCACATATTCAGAGGAAATGACCACCTTAATCCATCAAGATTTTAGACACCAGCTACCCTTTCTTGACAAGACTGGTCAGAACAAAAAGGTGATCTGATACACAGAACTCATTGGCATCCAGCAAATGCATCACTTTATCCATTTTCTTAAACACCATAGGGTGAAAAATGGGCAAATGGACTTCCTGATTAACATGGAAGGATGAGACAACTTTTGGTAAGGATGACGGAATCATACAAAAGGAGAGCCCTGCTTCTGTAAGTTTGAGAAATGGCTCCCAGCAGGAAAGAGCTTGCAACTCAGAGACTCATCTTGCCAACTTAATCACCAATAAGAATACCATCTTCACTGCTCTGGAAAGGGTCTCTTTCTCTAGGAACATGCATCCTGTGAATTCCTAGCCCTGGAGGACTCTGAGGAGGTTGAGCTCGAGACTCCCTCCCCTTCCCCCGAATGCTCCTCGGCCGACCATCCAGCACAAACCTGACATGATATAGGGGTAGGAAGGCCTGAGGGAGGGGGTCCATCTCTGTTGATTGTAAGCAAAATGAAAGATTAGGTTCTTACCTTTGCTAGTCTTCTTTCTTGTATATCCACACTTTATTCCCGGACCAGTGGGTTATTTCCTCTACCAGCCAGGACTTTGTAGGAAGCCACAAACTTCAGAGACATAAACCTCTCCCCCTCTTACCTAATCACTGTCCCTGTAAGCATCAGTTAGTCTTAAAGCAGCTAGGAACATCTGTAGAAGATAAGAAAAGAGAGAGGGGAACGGGAAGACTCCTCAACAAATAAGTCCATTCTGCTCATATCAACAAATGCAACAATGAAAAACGAGAGAACAGGTCATTAAACATTAGAAACCTTAACGACAAAACAGTCCTATAAGATGACAAAGCCTGCACTGTCAGAAGGGGTGCCTGAACTAAGGATTCCCAAATACTAAGTGCTAAAACCCATTCTGATGGCACTCTTATAAAGGCTGGTCAGAAAACAGAAATCTAGCTTACCAGAATTTGTAAATGCAGACAATCGGTGAATCAGCAAGGTATAGGGAGGGTTCCCGGAATAGTGTGGATTTACAAGAAAGAGGATTAGCAAAGGTAAGAATCTTTCGTTCTTGTACAATCCCAATTTATGCTGGGACCAGTGGTTTGTAAGAGTACCCTCAGAAAATCAGGGTGGGACTGATGATCCCACTGCCAAAACAGAGGCACCAAAAGCAGCATCCTGCTTGGCTGCCACATCGATACTGTAAAACTTGGTGAACGTATGCAAGGAGGACCAGGTAGCCGCCCTGTAAATCTCATCCAGAGAAACAGCCGACGACTCTACCCAAGAGGACGAAACACCTCAGGTAGAATGAGCCCATACCACAAAGGGGGGGGGCTATTTTCCGGCAGCCACATAAGTCGTGAAAATGGCCATACAGATCCATCTGGAAATGGTAGCCTTAGAAGTTGGCCTACTCTTGCGGGCAGGGTCCACTAGAACGAACAGATGGTCAGAGAGGCGAAACTCATCGGTCCTGCTCCTTGGATCCAGAGGAAACAAAAGCAGGAAGCTGGACTTCCTGATTCACATGAAAAGCGGAAACCACTTTTGGAAGAAAAGAAAGAACAGTGTGCTGCATCATACCAGAATCTGTAATACATAGTAAAAAGATCCCAGCAGGAGAGAGCATGAAGCTCCACAACCCTATGGCCTGAGGTAATAGCCACCAGTAAGGCTATCTTGATCATAAGATTCATAAGGGACACCTTCTCCAGAGGCTCATAAGGTGGACAAGCCAGAGAACAGAGAACCAGATTAAGATTCCAAGTCGGACAGGGAAGGTGCAATGGAGGCCTCCGTCACAGAGTGCCCCACAAAATACGGGCCACATCCGGATGAGCTGCCAATGAGGTTCTCAGAGGAAGAAGACTCATACAAGAAAGACCGGCAAATCGGAACACGGAGAGAAGCTACCACTAGGCCCTTCAGGCCATTCTGCAGAAACTCCCGAACACAAGAACAGATGGGTCCACCTGTCGCAGGATGCACCAGGCCTGATAACATCTCCAAGCCTTTGCATAGGCAGTCACTGTAGATTTCCTTTTGCTGTGAAGCAACATAGCAATCACAGCCAAAGAATAGCCCTGGCTAATTAAGGCCACATACTCAATAGCCATGCTGTAAGACCAAAGCAGTCCAGATTGTCTAAGAACGCGAGTTTCAAAGGCTGGGGAGCAGTGTTTATCCCAGGACAAGTAGGCAGCATATTCTCACATGTGGGTGTCGTCATTCATGGAGCCCCGAAGTGGACAGCTGCAAAAGCATATTTGCTTGAAGAACTTAGAAAGTTTGCGACTGACTGCACCGCACATGTGCCTTCCCAACCAAAGTTAAGCGCGCATCTCCTACGTTTTGTGTTTTCCACGGAGCTCAGAAGTCGTCTTTTCAAATGCTCATTTTTTTTGTGCCTTGCCTTCCCACTCACACATATTTTTCTGTCAATTGTATTTATTTATTTTAGTTTACCCTTTTATTAGAGGACAAAAAAAAACAAAACACCGCAACCAACAAATTTTCTTTCCCTCAAGGGATTTTTCTCGGCGGGGCCTCTTCACATCGCATCAGCCTCAGATTAACTTTTGGTTGCGGCGGTTTCCTCACTGATGTTATTTTGCCTATTTTTGGGAAATTTCATTCAACTATGTTACAAGTCATTATGGCATTGAGTTCATTTGTGCCGACTTTCCAGCAACCACCTTGTGACTTGCCTATCTTCAAAAAGGGTTCCATCATATTCTTAGCTCCCTCTTTGGGCGAGTTGTGATACTTAAGGTACCAGCAGATAGGTCTTAAAGGTATCCGTGTCTTGTATCTGCCACCAGCACCAAGGGTATCCAGAGTGTTGATGGTACCAAAGAATTAGCTTACTGACAGCAATGGTACCAGTGCTTCTTAACACACCGGTAAAATGAAAGGTGCTAACTGCAGCACCAGTGATACTGACATCCACGCCCTAGGTCTTGGGGCAGACTTCCCAAGAGAAGCTCTCTTAACTTAGAGTTGGGGACATGTTCTAACAGTACTGATAAACTGATGTGGTACCGAGGGTACCGAGAGTTATGTGGTACCGATGATGCCAATGGTACCAGTGAGATTTTTTTTCTCTTCGAGAACAATTCTATATGGTGGAATAGGACATGTTCCAACAATACTGATAAACCGATGTGGTACCGAGTGTATCAGATGTTATGTGGTACCGATGATGCCAAAGGTACCATCATCAATACTGGGCACCGGCTGCATGACCAATGGTACTGGTAGGATTTTTTCTCTTCGAGAAAAACTATTTCCCTAATGGCAGAATATCGGTATTGACCACATCTAGTCAACTATCCGATAACACTAATATTCATCAATGTTCAGTCTCCCAGTGCTGGTTTAAATTGAGTTATTTCTCAATTCTGGTACAACATCCATCCAAACTTTTTTCACTTTGTTATTGTGTTGCTTGGTAAACCCATTTGGGCCTTTATTTTTTCATTCCACGAAAGTTTTATTTTTTTGGAATGGACTCTCTCCAAGTTGATCTTGTTTCAGAATTTCTTCAACATTGAACTCTGTTTCCATACTTATCTGGACATTGCTGGTCTCATTACATACATTGGGCTTTTACAATGTTGGTGGTGACTTCCAGAGCTTCTTATGTGTCTATGACCATAAAGAGCATGTTATGGTCTTTGGACATGATATGGCAGAGTCTATTATCAGAGTACAGCCTGTCAGATGAGCTCCTGCCACTTCAGATTCATACTGCCACTGTACCACCAATGTCTTAGGGCAACAGCCTTGGCCACTAGAGTCTTCAATTATAACTTTTACTGTGCCTTGTATTTGAAATACTGGATTAGGACCATGTCAACCTATTTCAAATCACCATTTCAGGATCAGGCTGCCACTGCACCATCAATGTTAGCCTGTGTTTTTTTCCTTCTAGAGGCGCTTCTAATTTGTTCATACCAGTGATACCGGCTTCCACACCCTAGGTATCAATGAAAACGTTTAAAGAGAAGCTCGATGCTAAGTTAGAGTTTTGGAAGCATGTTTTAAAAAAAAAAAAAAAAAAAAAAGGCCTTCAGACATGATATAACGGGAACTAACATCGGTGGAGAACCTGCCAGTTAGTCTTCCAGCACTTCAAAATCATGTTTCCACTGTACCGCCAATGTTAAGCTGTTCCATCATGCTTTCCACTATATCATAAGTGTTGTTCTGGACACAGTTCCAGTCATTCCAACAGATGTTCCATTACCTCAACTTTTTTCTCCTATATCCTTTATCCTGGTTCTCATATCCCGGAGGTTTGGGAAACCATCCAGTGTCATGGTTTTGTGTCTCTCTCAACCTCAGTCCTTCTACATCAGTATTCTCAATGCAAGGCTTGAGGGTCAGTGGTTGTGCCCATTCATACTCTGATTCTTTCCTCTCTCTTTAAAGAATATGGGGATGATTTCCCACAGATATCCATGGGAACGTGGATGGTGACAAATTCTGTCACCATGTCACTCTCTAGCACTGACTGCCTGCTTCAGTGTAGGAATTCAGCCGAACAAATGAAGAAAACTGCCTCATAGATTCACTGGACAAACCTGGTCTTCAGGCTGCCACTCAGACAGAGGTTGGATAGAGCATTAACCCTCCCCCCAAACCTTGTTGCAAAGGAGGAGGGAAGACCATGCATCCGGCCTACTAATAATCCAGGTCAAGCTGAGAAGGAGCCAGACAGTCTGCACTTAAGCTCCTGAATAAATCAGGGATGCAAGTAGTTAGGCAAGGGACAGCTCCTGAGCTTCAAAAATACAAAAGCAGGCTGGCTAGCTAGGTGTCCCCAAGAGCTGATCCTGCCAGCAGAAGACTTCAGCAGTGCGAACCCGAGTCTTCTCCCAGGCAACGGTCCCAACCGGTGGGAACCTCTGTGCACTAAGCCTCCAATCGAGCACTTAAAAAAAAATACCCCAAAATAATAAAACAGCAGAAACACTTCTGAGCAACTTGCTTTCAGAAAACAAACTGAGGGGGTGGGAGCAGCTCCCTGGGAATGTGTTAGAGTTGAAAAGATGATTGACAGTTTTCTGCAAGCAATTTGCAGGTTTAAATGCAAAACCTTACAGTTCAGACTCACTAGACACATTGCACTAGAAATATATTTTATATAAACCACTTTGATCCATTTGTTGGAAAAGGCAGTCAATCAAAAGTAAATGAGCCAAAAACTATTTAAGGAAACTTTTATACTTCATACATTTTTATGCAATGTTTCTTTAATTCAATAACAAACAACTTGAGGACTGCAGTTATTTATTCAGCTTGATATAAGCACTTAACAAGTAGGCAAGCCCCACTACCATTTACACTTGCTTAACAGAGAATGAGGAAACCTAGGGATTCTAGCAAAATAGCTGATGAGCAGAGATCTCATCTGGCCCTCTGTAGGGAAGCTGATTTTAATATATTGTTTTGATTTTGGGGGGTTTGCTTCCCATATGGCATCTCTTTAGAAATTGACACACAACTAGAAAATTATAGGTTCCACATGCAATTGACTTCGATTTTTTCAAAGGGAAAGACCTCAGAAGCCTGCACCATACACAGAATAATCAATTCCAGCAATGGTATCTTCAGCAGGACAGGTTCTCTATCATAGGTCATAAAACCCTTCACACATAACCGATTCCCACAAAATATTCAATGGTGTATTAAACACCTCCACAATGCAATCGGTGAAAATTGAAAATATAATGCACTTATCTGTTTTAACGATAAGAGCCCGACGGGACCCGTTTCGCCAGATTATTGGCTTCGTCGGGGGATTTTTTAACAGTGCATTCAGTATGAAAAACACTTCAAAAAATCTCTTTAGAAATAGCAACTTTTTTTTATAAATTAAAGATATTTTACTTTGCTGTCATCTTTGTGGACTCATTAAATATTGTCATCTTCTTTTGGGGCGTTAAATACTGGTAGAATTATTTTACTACATATACATTAACATATTTTTTTGGTATAATCATGCAAGCAAACTGCAACAAAGATACAACATATATTAACATTTTTAAACGACTGCACTCTTCCACAATTTTTAAGATTATCTTTCTTGTCAGTTTTGAGCTGTGCAGTTAAAATCAATATACTGTAGCTTATTCCTGTGCCAAAACACATGGACTGAGGCTCCAAAGCTCAAAAGCTTACACTGGAAGTAAGACTGGCTGTAGTTGGTCTTACTTGCAAGTTAGCTCAGCCTTTGATACACAAAAGGGTGCTCGAGATCTGTTACTGATCACTGTAACAGCCATTGAAAATCTTATACAAATGCATTACAAGGAGATCATTAGAATGATCATTAAAATGAACACTGTATAATGTACAGAAAGGTACACCCACCTTTTACTGTGCAAACTTTTCTGTCAAGTCTGGAGGTGTCGATAGCTTTAGCAGGAGCATATTGCTTGAATTTAGAAGCTGTTTGTGCATGTTCTGTGTGTGTCCTGCACTTAACAGCTACATCCTTGGCAATAGGTGTGTGGCACACATGCCCATAAAACATGAACAGCTGTGTCCAAAATCACACCGGGGGGGGGGGGGGGGGGTTGGGTTGTGGTAGATGACTTATGAAGCCTCATTGTTACAGCAGTAATTGAAAAGTTGTAAGGGGTTTCCAGTGGCTGCTTCTTGCTTCAGTTAGAAGCTCTGGCAATCACAGCCCTGCATTCTTCTGGGCCTGCACACATGAGCTACACCTACTGATCAGCTCTTGTGCACAGGTACCAGGCCGAATTCCTCCCCCTTTTACCGTGGTACTCAGCACAAACAGTGTGCATATAATTGTATGCTGTTTATGGGTTAGAGAACAGCGGGGTATCTACAGACTAATCACTCTTTTTCCAAATGGTCTCAATAACGAAATAGAGTGGTGAGCATTTCTGTAAAGATTGTGCACATCATCGGCTTTCCCAAGGACATGTCATCACATCATGGAAGAGACATGTCCCTATCGTTTTCTCCCCAATTGTACTCTTTTCTTAAAATATTGTAGTTCCTACCCTTTTTATTTTTCCATTTGTTCCTGTTTGTCTTTGAGTATGTCAAGTATTTTTTATTTTTTTTAATTATCAAATGCAAAACCCCTATCTTTGTCACAAACTCTATTTTTATTGTACACTGCTCAGAAGTCTGACTGAGTGATATAAAATTTTTAAAAATAAACTTGAAACTTTAGAGGCTTTAAATAGAAGCCGTCGGCGTTTTATGCCAGTTGGGAGCTTTTTGAAGTCAAAGAGAAGGAATTTTTCAGGTTTACTAGCTGACAGGTTCTCGTTCGTTAAGAGCCTCAAACCAAAAAAAGACACATTTGTAAATTTGCTTTATAACATATTGTTTATAAGTATGCAGTCTGAATTGCTTACAGAGCATGATTGAAGATCGTGAAACTATACATAAGTGGTGATTGGATGGTGGGTCTTTCAATAGGGATTTTCCTTAGGAGGACTCCACGTCTGAGCATATGTGGTTACAGATAGTTCCCACTGTTTTGGGATCAGGGGTCATTTATCTGTGTATATTATGAATCTGACTTTTGATCTCTGAACAATATAACAGAGGATTCCCTGGCATTTATGTATATTGTGACTTAGTTTAAGCAAAATTTGCCAGCCTACTATGCAGCCATAGCCTAAGCCAATGCATATCATGCTCCAGTACAATTCCAATTTTTTTTTTTCATTTGCTCCCGTTTTCTTTTGTCCTTCTCCTTTTCTCCTGTCTTTTGTCCCTCTACCATTTCTCCTTCCCTACCTCTGTCTCCAAACTCTCCTATTCTGAAATAGCCAGGCTGGATGCAACAGAGGCTTACCTGGTGTCCCACTGTTAGAGAGTTTGCACAGAACATAGGCCTAGATTCACTAAGCCTACCGATCTTACCTGATCCGTGGGTGATCCAAGGCAGGCCGACCAATTCACCAACCCTTTTCATGCAAATGGGGGCGATCGGAGGCACGTCCCTCACCGATGACACGGATCACTGGAGAGCGATCCCGACGCATGCGCAGACCATCTACTTTGCCTGTCTGGTTTGTTTTTAATTTTTTTACTCACCCTGACTCTCCTGCTCTCTGCTGCCCTTCCCTGTGGTGCGAGCCCTTGGTTTTAACCCGCAGGTTTAAAGTGGGGCTGCACTGCAGCATGTTCCAGAACTTAACAGAACACGCCATAGTGCAGCCCCGCTTTAAACCCGCAGGTTAAAACCACAGAGTCGGGGCAGCAAGAGCTGGAGAGTTGGGGCAGAGAGTGGCAAGCCAGAATTAATTATTTTTTTGTTGTGTGCCATCACGGAGTTACCAGAGGCGAAGTTCTTTCAGCAAGATGAAAGGAGTCGGCAACAACTCGCAAAACTTTCAGCCAGCCTGAAATGGCAGCTCTTCAGTGGGACCCAGCGAGAAATGACTCCTTGTCCCTCTGATCTCTGGCTGTGCTTCCCTATATGTGACGCTGGGCTTGACCATTGTGTACACTATTTTCTATTTACTACTGTTTGCCTTTATTTATTGGCAACTCTGGCTGCACAAGCACTTAAAAATCCTCTGGGCCTCTCTCAGAGCTGTGCTCTTTTCTTTTTACTTCAAGAACTTGGGCTCGATTGGGCACCTTTCCCATGTGGACTGCTTTTCTGGTATGGAGAGTGGGTTGTACACTGTCAGTCCAGAGAGACAGAGACGTGAGCAACTGGTCCCCAGCAATTGCTTCTTTGTTGATCAGCCAGCCCAGTCAGTGTTCCTAATTTTTTTAGTGAATCATTGCCTGCCCACATTTGCATGCACGGATTGGATCACGTTCGGGAAGGAAGGTTAGTGAATCGGGTTGGGGTCACAAGGGGGGTCGCTAAGTGGTTGGGATATGATCAGTGGGCTTAGTGAATCTAGCCCATAGTAGTTATTTCTGTTCCCTAGTGCAATAGGCTGCACTCTGGACCACAATAAGTGGCTTTTCCCCCTATGGCAGTCCAGAGTCAATCTTTTCCTGCTTGAGAAACCTCTGAGTCTGCTCCTAATTAGTGACTTTGTGAGCAGGATTCTTACGGAATAATTTAAAAACAGCACTATTCAAAGAGAGAGAAAAATATTTCCTTACATTGATGGCCAATGCACACAGCTGGTACTGCTCTAATGTGATGATTTCATGGTAACAAGGCTCCTGTGCTAACTTCACAATAGCACTACTCGCAGCCAACCTCAAACGTGACATATCAGGTTTACTGAAAAAGAAACAGCAGATGGGTCAACTGAAGCAAGAAAGATCTGCACATTGTTACTTTATCATCACACAATATGAAAAAAATCAAACAGAATTCAAAGTCTACTATAAATTTACTTAAATATTGTAGATTGAATTGCCAAATCTGACAGATGCCTAATGACAGACTATTATAAACTTTTGACATGGTAAAAATAAAGCATAACAGATTGTACTTGACAATCACCTGATTAAATGCCACTCTATTGAACTATATCAATGCTAACATGATAGCCATGCTTTAAAATATGTTTGAAATTTGCATCAAAATTTTATATAGAAACTGGCTTGTACTATCAACAAATCAATACTTCTTCACCAAGATAAATCTTGTCACAATTTGTTACTTATTTCTATGAAGTTTTCTAGCAAATCTCTTTCTAATGGTAATACTATCAGTTATAGCTCAACCACAAAAATAATGGGAAAGCTTATCAAAAATGACAAAAAGAAAATGGCTCTGCTCGCCAAGAACATCGGTTAAGCCGACTACCTTCTGAAACTGCACAATTTGGAACCTGCATTACCATCAGAACACAGCTGGCAGACCTGAATCTATGACCAATTTGTCAACTCTGCATTTGCACAAAACAAGAATATAGGCATCACCCAAATACATTAACTGTACTTTATATACTTTATAATGGGATTTCAATATCAGATACAATTTCTTCCTACAAGGGTTAAATTAAAAGTAATGCCTTCACCTTCTTAACTTGACAGAATTCAAATCTAAAAGCTTTTATTTCTAGACAGCATGTGAGGAACCATCTTGCACAAACATTGTAATTGCTGAGAATAACATTTCTGTGCAATGTCAAGTGTATCAGCAATTTCTATTCGAGTGATCCTCTGATTATATTTGACCAGCTCATCAACCTGTTGTGTGAGACTCGTCTGTTGCCATTATGGGTCATCAACTTCCTTCTGGTCACACAAATCAACTCTTCCCAGTCCATAATCTTTACATTGTTTGGCCTATTGATGTACAGTAGTATTCACACAATAACATTGTCAATACCATAAACAACCTGCGTGCAGAAATGAAATTCAATTGGAGGGACTCAAGTAATCAGAAATTCTATCATGGCGCATTGCTTAAATCATATCAATAAGTGCTCACTGAAAGCTTCCATTTCACGAGCAATAAAAACTGCATCTTCACATAGACACTTCTCACCAAATGAAGTGGAAAAAGAGATTCCAAAAAACATGTAGCATGTCAGTGCTGCCATCTGTATAAGGTAAACATAATACTTTTCATTCATCCCCCATTTTTTTACTAAGAACAGGACATGTGTAGATATATCAAAACTGGGGTATGAGCATACTCAAGTTTCTCACCTCATCTATGGATAACTCTACTAAGTTGTCAGTGTATATCTTAGACTCTGTTCTCCCCATTTGTGAGAGTTCTGTGTGCATAGTGTAACAGTTGGGTGCCAGATTTCTGCAGCTTACCAAAAAGGCATGCTGCAGACTTCACTTCTTACCAACATGTGACCAGCTGGGTCTGAAATGAATTTGGCTGATATAATGAGCATGTGATCTTGCACAACAGTCTGATTCCTGACCTTGTGGCAGAGTTTGCTAATTCATGATCATATGATCTGCAAAGGATGTCGTCGCTCTTCTTGGACATTCTCAAACTTTTCTGAAGCTTCTGGGATGTTCTGTGACCATCCTCAAGCTTCCAGAATAATATATTGAGCAACAGAGAGAGGGATATAGTTTTTCCCCTTTATATAAGCCAAGCAGTACATCAGACAGACTAACGGACTGCTATAGCTATGACATCAGACTTGAAGGATGCCACCGTGTTCATCTGGAACTGCCTACTGCCCGCTGTCAGCAACACCTCTCCCAGAGACCTTGCTGCCAAAATGGTAAACCAATCTCTGTTATTCTTTGGGGATAATAACAATAGCCTAGTTTGTGGCTTAGTGAGTAATGTTGTCTGTTTGCTCTATTAGGTAAATAAGCAATAAGAGCTCTTCTGTCTTCCCTGATACATATAACTCTAATTTGCTTATGTGTGAATGCTAATCTGTACTGTAAGTAAAAGCTTCAATCTAATATAATAAAATGATAGGCCGCGCATGCGCACTAAAAAAACGTGTTCCCTGGTCCGTCGCGAAAACACGAGTGCGCATGCGTGGGTTTTACATCACCACCTGCTCTCCGATCGATCTGTGCTCCTCCTGCACCATGGCACGCCAGGCATGTCCGCCGCCGGCCTCGAGCTCCTGGGGGCCGGCGGCGCAACAGCCGCCCGGCCGGTGCTGAGGCCCCGCCTCCCGCTTCCGCTCTACACGGCGGTGCCAGACCCGGCCCTACAAAACGGTGAGGCCCTGTCTTCCGAAGAAGCCATGGTTCGGCCCAGCCCGTTGAGAGGGAGAGCGGCGCTGGCACAAGGGAGGGGGGGGGACACACGAGGGCTCTGCCGCCAGCTCACCTCAGCTGCTCCGTCTCTGCCGGGGCTAATAGTAGCAGCCCCCGAAGCTCCTCACCAGCGTGTCCCGCCCCCTCGAGAAGGGTTGAAAAGCTGGCCTCACATGCTCTACAATCAACTGCCGCTCGCAGTGTCCAGAAGCGGTGATGGTGGTGCTACTGCTGGTGACACTGCTCCCGCTGCTGTGCGCGAGCAACGCACCGGAGCTGGACCCAGCATGTCGGCAGCGGCTCGACGAGATGGCGAATGGCAGCGGCTGACAGGAGGAGACAGAGGGGAGATGCTTGATTGATGGGAGATAGATAGAAGGGATATGTTGGGACTGTTGGGGGGGATAGAGAAAGGGGAGATTCTGGTCTGGTGGGGGGGAGAGGAAGGGAGGCCTACTACTGGGCAGGGGGAGCAAGAAGAGGTGCTGATGAACTGGGGGGGAAAGGAAGGGAGGCCTACTGCTGGACAGGGGGATCAGGAAGAGGTGCTGATGGACAGGGGGGAAAGGAAGGGAGGACTACTGCTGGACAGGGGGAGCAGGAAGAGGTGCTGATGGACAGGGGGGGAAAGGAAGGGAGGCCTACTGCTGGACAGGGGGAGCAGGAAGAGGTGCAGATGGACAGGGGGGAAAGGAAGGGAGGACTACTGCTGGACAGGGGGAGCAGGAAGAGGTGCTGATGGACAGGGGGGGAAAAGGAAGGGAGGCCTACTGCTGGACAGGGGGAGCAGGAAGAGGTGCTCATGGACAGAGGGGAGGTAAAACAAAAGAAGAAGGGCTGCTGCTGGATAAGGGGAGCAGTGAAGGAGTGACTGGGGAGCAGGGAAGAAGTCCTGCTGGACAGGGGGAGCAGGGAAGAGGGACAGGGGGAGCAGGTAAGGAGTGCTGCTGGACAGGGGGAGGTAAAAGGAAGGGAGAAGGCCTACGGCTGGACAGGTGGAACAGGCAAGGGGTGATGGTTGACAGCCGAGGAAAGAGAGGGAAAGACAGACATACATATATTCTAGCACCCGTTAATGTAACGGGCTTAAAGACTAGTTTTTTTATAATACACCAAGCCTGATTTATTTGCTAAAGGCACAGGGTTTGGATTTAGATTTCATAGTGAATACAGATAAATAATCTAGAGTTCCACCATAATATAAGTCTGCATTTCAATGTTCTGGCTAGGCCATGTGATTGGACCCCATTGCTATACCCTAAATCACCCACATATGGAGGTTCCACCAAGATTTTAGATAAGATAAGGCTTCAGAAACTTGATAAGATAAACTCCTTATTCAATCCTTTGCTTTTTGGGTACGAGTAAACTTTTCTGTTAGAAGCATAGGCTGTGTTAATATAACTAGTTCATAACAAAAATTTATTTCTATACCACAATACCATTAAGTTCTATGCGGTTTACAAAATAGAATAAAAAGACTGCATATATGCAGTTGAATATAATACATCAATTTCCTAAAAATCTTGCAAACAAATATGTTTTCAATTGTCTCCTAAAATGCTGATAAGAACAAGAAGTCGTTATTAGAGAATTCAGATCTTTATCCCATAATAAAACTTGAAACAACAAAGGACGATGATGTTTTTTTATATTGACAGCCTTTAACTAAAGGCAAGGTAAATACAGCATATATGCATTGAGGGTGATTTGAATTTACAAATGTGAACAAATCCATGAGATAGTTAGGTGCAAGGCCAAACAATACCTATAACAAATACAACCAAATTTAAAATTCACACGAACCTCAACTGGCAACCAATTCATGAAAAAAGGAGCGACATTATCAAACTTTTTTAGCTCATCTCCAAGTACCTTATCCATGTTTACAAAACACAGGGAACATATTTTGTTAACAATTCTGCTTTGGCAGTATTCCCAGAATGAAAGACTCAGAGAGGCATGGCTTTCTGTTTCCTAGCAATAAGCCAGAAGAGAGTGTTTTAAAACCAAGTGTATTATTTTATAAATGCTTGCACTGCTCATAAGACTGCTCCACACTAATGTAATCACTGGTGGAGAATCCTATTGACCTAGAATTAACTACTAAATACTAATAAGCTTGTAAGATATATACTTTTCAAGCAAGGCACAGAGTTTTAAAGTTTGTTTCTGTTCTGTACACTTTAATAGATTCTGTTAGCAACACACTATCCATGATAGATTTCCTTTAATCTTCTACATGCAGAGATAGAGACTCTTAACTCTTTCTTAGACTGTAGAATACAGATTTTAATCTCAAAATTAATTATATGCTATGAATAATCCCTTAGCCCATAGAAGTAGCCCCATAGGTAGACTGGTACATGCAAAGAAAGGATACAGTTAACACTGTATGGACATACTAGGAGTACAGTTGCTAACTGATTAAGAGTTCTCTGTGTGGGGATAGATTAAATAAGTTATTTAAAATGTACCTTACGTGTATATGGTCCCAGGAGAGGGACATAGAGATGGCGGATGTTTCTGTTGATATCTTTGGGAGATTTAATTATAAATTTGCTGCATCAGCATGTGGGGACAGTCCCCTGGAGTCGTCTTTGGGTCATCTAGAAAGGAGTATAGACAAGGAGAGTGTCAGAGTAGGGAATATTCCTTCACTAGATAAATTGGTAGAGGCTGTGGTAGAGAACAAGAAGAGACAGATTTTCACACAAGTGTTTGCAGATCTCGGAGCTCTCCGACGGGCATGCACAGAAAATGAGGTCTAAGGGAGCAAAGTGAAGAACTTGTTGCTAAGGAAACAGCCCTGGATAACCTCACGAGGGAATTAAATGAGATCAGGCAAGCCAGAGATAATTTGATAGGGCAGAACCAGTCCTTAGAAGGAAAATGTATGGAGTTCTAGCTGGATCATGATAGCTGGAAAAAAGAATCAATAGGAGCAACAGAAAAGGGAACTAAGTTGGAACACTTTTTCATTTATAGATCACCAACCTGATCTCAAAATATGAGACTATTAAGCAGGAGTATGAGGCCTTCAAGGCTGAGCAGACAGCTAGGAATTATTATGCTAGGAATTATTTAAAAAGGGATGGCTAACAAGACTAAGAATGTTATAATGCACCTGTAGTGCTCCATGGTGCGACCTCATCTGGAGTATTGCAGTCAATTCTGGTCTCCTTATCTCAAGAAAGATATAGCGGCACTAGAAAAGGTTCAAAGAAAAGTGACCAAGATGATACAGGGGATGGAACTCCTCTAGTATGATGAAAGACTAAAAAGATTAGGGTTCTTCAGCTTGGAAAAGAGACGGCTGAGGGGAGATATGATTGAAGTCTACAAAATCCTGAGTGGAGTAGAATGGGTACAAGTGGATCAATTTTTCACTCCGTCAAAATTTACAAAGACATGGGGACACTCGAAGTTACAGGGAAATATTTTAAAATCATTAGGATGAAATTATTTTTCACTCAGAGAATAGTTAAGCTCTGGAACACATTGCTAGAGATTGTGGTAAGAGCGGATAGCATTGCTGGTTTTAAGAAAGGTTTGGACAATTTCCTGGAGGAAAAATCCATCGTCTGTTATTGAAAAAGACATAGGGGAAGCCACTGCTTGCCCTGTATCAGAAGCATGGAATGTTACTACTCCTTGGGTTTTAACCAGGTATTAGTGACCTAGATTGGCCACCGTGAGAACGGACTACTGGGCTTGATGGATCATTGGTCTGCTCCAGTAAGGCTGCTCTTATGTAATGCATACAGGAGCCAAACATTTCCCTGGAAGACAGGGCAGATGAGGCAGAGGCCCATGTAGAGGCACAGCGAAGGCACCTGTATGATACACAACAGAGGTTTTCTCTAGTGGAACAGTAACAGCTCTCCTAGGGGGAACCTGAAGGAACCATTTGTCTAAAGAAATATGGACACAGTATCTTCTGGTTCAAGGAGAGAATAAGAGCTTGCTTCAGAAAAATGCCCCATGGAAGTCAAACTGCACTCTTACAACATAAGCTTGAAGGCCTGCGAGCTGAGCTCGCCACCACGAAATAGCACAAGACATGAAACAACCTACATTTGATATACCACAGGAGCAGGTACAAACTCTTCAACAGTAATGAACATGCAGGCTGGGGTTGCTAGGACGCAGTTGGGTTATGCAGAAATAACCAACAAAACCAGCAGGTAATACTGGAACTGCAGGATAAAATGGCAGCACTTGAGGTACAGATGGCTCGCTCTCGTTTCATGTCAGCATTCAAACATTTGGACACCCACTTGGCTGACAGCTTCTGCATACCCAGCTGCTCGCGGATTATGCATCCAACACATTCCCTGGATATCTGTATTGTCTCAGCAATTGTTTTAGTCAACATTCACTGATCTGCCAAAATCAGGTCATGGTTTATGCACTGAAACCCCAACGGCATCAAACATCCATCGTTTTGCCAGCCTTGTGAGCAGGTGCATTCTCTTATAAAAAGAAAACTCCTTTCTGCAACTTCTCTCTCCTTTTTTCTCTCAAGGCCTCCTTTAATCAGTATAGAAAATTACAGTAGTATTCTGCATTAACTGTTTCGCCCCTTGGAAGATAGTCATCACAACACCTTCTTGATTCCAAAGAACTGTAGCCATGACCTTTCCAGCTAACTTTTGGGTCTTGAATTTCCTTGGCCTTGGAAAACCTGAGCACTGCCATTGCATGGACTGCTGTTTTGTCTTAGAATCACATTGGTGTAACCATGTTTCATCAACACTAGTCATTCCAAAAAGTTATCACTAGCTTGCTTAAAATGCTGTAAAATCAACTTGGAAGTGTCCACTCGATGTTGTTTTCTTGTCAGCATTCAAACATTTGGGCACCTATTTGACTGACAGCTTCTGCATACCCAGCTGCTCTTAGATTATACACCCAACACATTCCCTGGATATCTGTAGTGTCTCAGCAATTGTTTTAGCCGATATTCGCTGATCTGCCAAAATCAGATCATGAACACAGACAACAATTTCACGAGTTGATACCAATTGAGGCCTCCCAGACCTTGCTGCAACTTCAGTCTTGAAATCTCCACACTGGAAGTTTACACAACACTTCTTCACTGTAGAGTATAATGGGCATTTCTCACTCAATGTTTGCATCATATATGCATGGATTTCCTTTGGAATTTTCTTCTGCAGTAATAAGAGTAATAATTGTGGAATTCCACAATTGAAAATGCCACACTTTTTGTTGGCATGGGTCCATCAATGATTTGAAATAATGTCAACACATGAGATTACAATTCTGCAAATTGGCACTTTGTAAAATAACACTTTTCACTACAGTGGCAAAATAACGCTCACAATTTAGGAAGTTGGTGGGGATGAGAACTTTTCAGCACTGTGTGCCTGATCACACCGAGTCTGGAAACACTCCCAGACCTTTGCATAAACTGCTACAGTAGAGTGCTTCTTCGCTCTTAGCAGAGTGGCTATGATCAAGTTTCAAGTTTATTGATTTTTAATATACCGACCATCAATGGGTATCTAGCCGGTTTACAATAATATGCTAAAATAGAAATAAAAGCAATACTTGTTAAAAGTAATGTTTATAGAAAGGGAGGGAAGTGTTCATTGAGGACATAGACAAGACGGACTTGAAAGTGAGGATTAAAAAGGAGGAAAGGGGTAAAGTTACATTATTCGAGATAAAAATAAAGAAAAAAAAGTTGAAAGGAAATGGAGGGAAAAGGATAAAACATTGGGAATGGGATCGCTTCTTGAAAGCGGTTGGTGGATTTGAAGATGAGAAGGTTCAAGAGCAGTTAAATGCATCTTGAAATAAGAACGTTTTTAAATTTGTCTTAAATTTATCGATTAGTTTTTCATGACGAAGTTGAGATGGCAGAGCGTTCCATAAAGCTGGAGCTACTACTGAGAAATTGGATTTCCTGGTATATAAGAATTCCTTTATGGAGGGGATAGAAAGTAAGTTCTGGTCAGCTGATCTGAGAGTCCGTGAAGGGCGAAAAGGGAGGAGGAGCTTATCGAGAAAAGAGGGTTGATGGGAAAGTTTAATTTTGAAGATCAACATAACGGTTTTGTAGGTAATACGATGTGTAATGGGGAGCCAGTGAGCTTCTTTCAGAAGAAGAGTGACATGATCGTATTTCCCTAACTTATATATAAGTTTTATTGCCGCGTTTTGAATAAGCTGTAGATATCATAATTCTTTTTGAAGAATTCCGTTGTAAAGAGAATTGCAGTAGTTAAGATGAGAAATAACTAAAGAATGAACTAGGGTTGTGATTCCTTCAGTGTCAAGAATAAAAGTTAGAGAACGTATAAGCCGAAGCTTATAAAAACAGGTTTTTACCACTGAGCTGATATGGTCATGAAAAGATAAATCTTTATCTATAATTACCCCAAGTAATTTTATTTTTGTTTCCATTTTTACAGGGTGAGATCTAATGAAGATCTTTCCTATTATTGTTTCAATGTTTTTGATTGGAAAAAGTAAGCCACATGATTTATTGAGGTTAAGAGAAAGTTTATTTGCGTGAAGCCAGTCGCTTATTTTGTCTAATTTATTATTGATTATTTGTATTTCAGAGATATTTGAAGTGTCAACGGGGTGAAGTAGTTGAATGACATCCGCGTAAGCGAAGATTGTGAACCCAATTGATTGGGCTAGGATGAGAAGAGGTGCCAGAAAAATGTTAAATAGCAAGGGAGAGAGAATGGAGCCTTGTGGGATGTCGTAAGTTTGAGCTATAGATGGTGAGGTTTCCTCCTTCGAGTGAACCTTGAAACTACGTTCATTAAAGTATGAAGTAATCCATAAAAGAGCTGAACTTGTAAGGCCGTAGTCTGAGTCAGTCGATGAGGAGAGAGTAGTCAGCATTATCAAATGCTGCAGACAAGTCTAGGGAAATAAGAAGAACAGATTTCTGGTGATCAAGGAAATAATATATAGTTGAGATAAGACCTTGTAAAGATAATTCAGTGGAGTAGGAGGAACGAAAGCCAGTTTGATGTGGATGAAGGGCGTGAGTTTTGTCAATAAATTCAGCAAGTTAATTGTGAATGATTTTCTCTGTCAGTTTAGAGATAAGAAGAAGATTGGAGATAGGACGGAAATTTACTGGCAAGGATGAGTCTAAGTTCTGGGTTTTTAATTTTGGAAAGACAAGAGCTGATTTCCAAGCTTTAGGAACGTAACTGTCGGAAATACTTTTAGTTACCATTTCTAAGAGAAATGGTCCGAAGAAGGAGAAGAATTTTTTGAGAATCAAAGGGGGAATGCTCTCTGTTGGATTGTTAGGTGTATTTATAGATTGTAAAACTGAGAATGTTGGCTATAGATGGAGGCTTGAAGTTAGAACAAGTACTAAATGGTAGGTGAACTGAATCGTCTGGGGTATCTTGAGGTGAGGTATGGATGGGTAGTCCAAAGTGGGGTACAATATCCTTAATTTTTGTATCAAAAAAGAGTGCAAGTTCTGAAGATGGTTGTATAGATGGAGGTGATGATTTCTTATTGGAGTAGGGAGATAGTGATTGAGCTATACTGAAAAGTGCTGAGGAGTTTTGAGCAGTAGTGATGTATTTAGAATAATATTCTTTTTTGGCTTGTTGAATAGCAATTTTGTAATGAGTGGCCTTTTCCTTAAATAAGAGGAGAGAAGTATTTGATCGAGTTTTGCGCCATTTATGCTCAGTGGAGCAGAGTTGTTGATGAAGGAGGGTAAGTTTGTCGTTATACCAAGGTTTCCTTTTTGATTCAGGTTTTAGTGATCTTTTATGGGGGGGGGGGGGCAAGAAGGTACATTAGGGATTTTGCTGAAGTATCCCAGAGGGAGAATTGTTCTTCTATTGTGAGGTTAATGAAGTCTTGTAATTTCAGTTTAAAAGAGTTCTGAATGGCAGAAAGTGTAATTTTGTTGGTATTTCTGGTAATATAGGTGTTTTGTTGAGAAGAGAATGAGTGAGAGAGAGAGTTTAATTGACAATTAATGAGAACATGATCAGACCGAGGATGAGTTTGAAAGTTTTGAAAGAGATGGCTAATGGTAATCGAGCTAAAGATCATGTCAATGGTATGTTTGGCAGAGTGGGTAGGCATGGAAAATAGTGGGGTGAGAGATAGATCAGAAATTAGAGTAAGAAATTCTACTGTATTATGGTGATTAGGGAGGTTAAAGTGTATGTTGAAGTCTCCAAGAATGATGGGATTGGGGTAGGAAATATTGAAATCCGAAATAGTAGAAATAAGAGCAGTTAGAGAAGATTTTGTAACTGGTGGGGGGGAAGATAAGTCAACTGGAAATTAAGAGGTAAGTTTTTTATAGAGAACTGAAGAGTTTCTACCGGGTAGTTATAGCATAAAGTGGAAGAATCAGAATGTAAGGAAATTGTACTATGATAGATCACTGCAAGGCCTCCTCCCTTTTTGTTTGAGCGAGGTTGGAATTTCACTTTGTAATTATTGGGACAGGCTTGGGTCAAGTAGGCCTTTTCCCTCTGAGTTAGCCAGATCTCAGTTAGTCATAAAATATGGAAATTGTATTGAATTAAATCATGAATTAAATGATGTTTATTTTTAATGGAACGCACGTTTACAAGACCTATATTAATATTGGATGAGTATTGTGGAGATGAAAGAGGAGGAGTAAGAACTGAAGAAATAGGAATAGAGGTACAACATCTAGGTTGGTTTTTTGTGAAGATTCGAGGGAGGGTTCGAGAGAGGGGTCAGCAGCCCCATATAACTGGGACAGCGGCCATGGGTTGAATGTTGTAATTTAGAAAGGGGGAGGATGAGAGAGTAGTAAGATGTAAAGAAACTGGGATTAAGAAGCCATAGATAAAGGAGATAATTAAGAACAGAAGTGGGAATTTACCTGTGAATTGATCATGTCAGAATAGCCTTTGCATGCTAACTCCATGCGCTCAAGAGCGATCTAGATCCTCTATGGCCACAGGGCCTTGAGATAGAAGGCCTGAATGACAATAGAGCCCAAAACTCTTGCTCCACTGAAGGCACACCAGATATGCTTACCACGGCTGCTTCAGCCAGTCCAGGGCAACTAGGATCACCTGACATAGTGGGACCTTATTCTATGGAGGACTCTTCTCATCATTGGCCATGGAAGGAACATATATAGAAGTTCTGCCCGAGGCCAAGGCTGAACCAGAGAATCCAGACCTTGGCTTCTGGGCTCATATCTTTGACTAAAGAAACGAGCTGTCTTCCTGTTACTGGGTGATGTCATAAGATTGAACGTGGGGCATCTCCAACACTTTAGTATGTTGTCAAAGGCCTCCTAAGATAAAGACCGTTCACCGGGATCCAATATCTGTTGACACAAGCCAGAATGCACTAAACTCACTGTGTGTTTAATGATCATTGCTAAACCAGTTTGAACTGGTTAAGCATCGAAGTAACTTACCAACTGATGCACACATTGGCTCATCGCAGACTTTTCTGTATGTCCGTTGCAGCCTCCGCTATGCATATGAGCTCATTAGTATTAAAATGAGATTTTTAATATTAAAACAAGCACTTTGACTAATGCCCTAACATCGCTCAGGGATGCACAAAATCTAGCGCCAACTTTTAATAACCCAAAATTACCAACTATATATGAATGTGTTAAAGGCACATTTTATGCAAGTCCCCTCTTGTCTCTGCCACGGACCTCTCCCGTGAAGATCAGCAGCAGGGATGCCCATTCCCTCCTGCATCAGAAACATACACCCACACCCCCCCTGAAAATCGTCAGCAGGAGAAATGCCCACTCTCTCCTGCCTCGGCCACCCAGACCCCCTCATGTTCCTGATTCCCTTCCCTCATGTAGATCTTGGCAACAGACCCCCCCACACACACACTCCAGATCCCCTCCCCATGAAGATCCCAGCCACCCAGATCCCCGCACACATTTGCTCCACCCCCGTACCTTATAGAGAAAACAGCAGGAAGGATGCACAGTCCCTCCTGCATCAGGGGCTCCTGGGACTATAGATGCCTCAGCCAAACAGGGCTTAGGCCCCTCCTGGTGCAACCCAGGATGTACCAGGAAAAGGGAAGGCCCACCATTTTGAAGAGGTGGGCCTGCCAGCAGGAAGGACTAAACATCCTTCTTGCTGTCTTCTGTATAAGGTACGGGTCAGGTTTTGGGGTGTGGGGGAGTCAGGATGGCTGAGGCAGGAGGGAATGGGCATCCCTCATCACAACGATCTTTTTTTTTTTTTTTTTAAGATCAGCCTGATTGCTGATTTCCAGCTTTGCGGTACCATTCCCGATTACAGGAAGGAATTTATTAGGAGGTAGAATTGATTCAATGAAGGCGTCTTTTGTGGCTATCAGGAGATTCAGCGGGCATGGGTCAAGGATGTATCCAGAAGGTCATAGTGTGGTGATTATTTTTGTTAGGTGATCATGAAATGTCGGTTCAAAGTGATCAAGGTTCTCGGTTCCAGGTTCTCTCATGGAGTGGGTAGGTGGTCATAATGGGCATTTGCTGGGTTTTGAGATGTCGAATCAAGATTTGTGCGTATGTGGTCTATTTTTTCTTCTAAGTAGACAGAGAGAGTTTCACTGTCTAGGTCGGCTTCCAGGTGTTTTTGGTTTCCTTGCGAGACCATGAGCACGTTTTTTTTCTCAGTGTAAAGTTTTGTTTTGCTTTTTTGCATTATTGGATGGATAGTTTGTACTCATCTAGCAGTTTTTTCCAGCAGGTTTTGTCCTTTTTGTCTTCAAATTTGCACCAGTTTCTTTCAGCTTTTCTTAGCTCTCTCTTCTTTTTCTCCTGAGGTCTGTGAACCAAGGGAGGAGAAGTTGCAAGTGTTATGTTTTATTACTTAGGTTTCTGCTAAGTTTTCATACAGGTTCTTGACTTGTTTGTGCCAGTTTGACATAGCTTTTTCAATGGGTATCGGTTCAGGTCCTGTTATTTGGCTATTTAAAGATGTCAAATGATAGTTTTTCTAGGCTGACTGAGTTAGGGTTGAGTATCTTCTTGAGTAGGGTGGTGGTGTCCTTGGTCTGGGATTCTATAGCTTGATTTCACAAGATGGAACGTAATAAGGTGATGATCTGACCAGGATACTGGTTCAGAAGTGTAATGTTGAATGTGTGAGTCAGTGGATTGGTGTTCTTGTGTGAAGAGTAGGTCAAAGGTATGGCTTGCTGAGTGGGTGGTTGAGATGATGATCTGGTGGAAGACTAGGTCTGATATTGTTATGAAGTCAGCTGGTATTCTGGTGATGGTTGAGTAGTTTGTAAAGTTGAAGTTACCAAGCATGGCAATTCATTGGTGGGAGATAACTAGCTTGCTGATGACCATTATGAGGTCCATCTAGGGCATTCATGGGGGAACTAGGGGCTCTGTAAATCAGGGCAAAGGTGTACCTTCTGGTATGACCAGTGGAGATGAGGCACTTAATGCCATTTAGTGCGATAGTGTCCATAAGTCTTAGGATGATGCTTGATTTTATAATGGCTGCTACTACTCCTCTTTTCTGTGTACAGGCTTGATAGCCTGGGGGACATATCATACCTAGTGTGACTCCATCATTGTCTTTAAGCCAGGTTTCAGTAATCAGGAATACATCCAGTTTTTATCTGTGAGGAAGTCATTTAATATGATGTCTGTTATTTACTGATCTGGCATTTATGAGGGCGATAGATACTTCTGTTCTATGTCCACAGATGAAGGGCCATGAGTAGAACTGCAGAAAACAAATGCTAATAGGAACAGATATGAAGTAGACCTTGAATGAATTTTATAAGACAACATCGGTGAGCACCTAAAGGTAGAGAAAAGCAATGGGGCTGGATGAGATACAACCGAGTGCTGAAAAAATTAAAGGAAACTCTGATAGACCAGCTGTCTGTTCTTTAGAGTCTAGAAGACTGGAGAAGGGCAAATGTGGTCCCTTCTCCAGATAAGCATAAGGAAAAGGGTGGGAATAAAAGATTAGGTTCTTACCTTTGCTATCTTTTTTCTTGTAAATCCATACTCTATTCCTGGTTCAAACCCCGCACTGCTCCTTGTGACCCTGGGCAAGTCACTCAGTCCTCCGTAGCCCCAGGAATGTTAGATAGATTGTGAGCCCACTGGGACAGATAGGGAAAATACTTGAGAACCTGATTGTAAATCCGCTTAGATAACCTTGATAGGCAGTATATAAAAACCTAATAAACTTGAAACTTGACAAGTGGGTTATTTTCCTATGGTCATCAGACAGCTTGTAGGAAGCCTCAAACACAGTGTTTTCAGCCCCTCCCCTTTTACCTCAGTACTGCCCCTCCAGGAATCCAGTTCATGACAAAGCAGACAGTGACACCTCTAGAGTACAAAGTCAAAGAGAGAGGTACAGGGATATTCACTGATAAATTTCACTCTGCTCGCAACATGCAATAGCTAACAGTCACAAATATTTGAAACAGGTCATTAAACAGCATAAAACCTGAAAGAAAACTGTGCATAAAGGAGACAAATCCTGCACTAAGGGGGCGCTAAAACTATAGACCCCCAAAGGAAAGTGTTAAACATAAGAATGGTCCGCTTAGAAAGGTAGGAATCAGCTTATTAGTACTCGCTAAGACAGGCAATCAGTAAATCAGCAGTTCCCAAAATGGGTTCCAAGAATAGTGTGTGGATTTACAAGAAAAAATATCAGCAAAGGTAAGGACCTAATCTTTTGTTCTTGTACAATCCCACTCTATTCCTGAACAAGTGGGACATAACAGAGCATCCCATAGAATCAGGGTGGGGCTGATAAGCCTGCTGCAAACTAGGAAGCACCAAAGCAATATCCTGCTTGGTCGCCAAAGCGATCCTGCAAAACCTGGTGAAAATATGGAAAAGGAACCAAGTAACCATCCTGCAGAGCACCTCAAAGAGAATGCCGATGACACTAGCCAAGAGGAAGAGATGCCTCAAGCAGAATAAGTCCACATCAAATGGGGCCTTCTGGCCAAAATAGAAAAGGAAACAGCCATACAGAACCATCCAGAAATTGCAGAAGCACGAGTTTTATCCGTGACATCCAAATACTGCAACAGGATCTTGCGCACAATCAGAAACCACAATACCCTTGAACCGAACAAAGTAAAGGTAGGAAGCCAGACTTTCAAGTTAACGAGGAAGACAGAGATCACTATCAGAAGAAAGGAGCAAACACGCTGGAATCTGCAATCCCAAGAAAGGGAGCCTGGAAGGAAAGAGCCTGAAGCTCAGAAACCCTGCGGGCAGAGTTGATAGCCACCAAAAAGACAGTCTTGACCCTGAAATCCAGCAAGAATGCTCGTGCCAGAGGTTCATAAGGCAGATGAGCCAAAGATAAGAGGACCAGGTAGAGATTCTAAGACGGGCAGGGCAGCCACAGAGAAGGACGAATTCTCAGGTGTCCCCAAGAAAATGGGCAACATCCAGATGAGAGGCCAAGGAGCCCCTCAGAGGTGTAAAGCCTCAGCAGGAGACCAGTGATTTGAACTTCGAGAGAAGCCACGGCAAGGCCCATTGTCAGGTCATCTTAAAGGAACCCCAGTATCCAGGGACCCAACAGAAGAGATGGACTCTCAAGTTACTGGGTTCAACACGCCATATAACATCTCCAATCTTTTGCATAGGCCTCCACCATGGAGAAGAGTGGCTATCACGACCAAGTTCGGCGCAGAGCCTTGAGAAGGAGCCTAGGCAGCCCAGCAGCAAATCTAACTTCTAACCTTAAGACATTACTCTAGCTATTGTTATTTATGGTCAATATGGACTGCAGGTACCAGTGAATAAGTGGGTTGCAAAACTGCTGAGATGCCTTCTACTCATTACACTTAAAACCATATTATCTAACTGGAAACATTGTGCCAACTTAAATTACAATTCCTGGTGGAATCATGTATGCCAGATTGCTAAGTTTGAAAAGGCTCATGCAATAAAATTCAACTATGTTGGTTCATATGAAAAAATATGGTGTGGCTTACAAAAAAATGATGATATGTGAATTTCTGTGTATTCCTGTGCATTTCTGAATATCAGAACCATTTGGTACTGTTTCTCTCATTTGCTGTGTGATATCCTATTTGATGTTGTATTTTCTCTAACTATTTCGATTGTTTTGTTCCTTCATACAAGCTATATAGCATGTACATTACAATGCCTGTCACACAATTTATGTTGCTTGGTTGGAAACTCAGAATATGTATTTTTTGTACTGTTTTTCTTTCTTCAAAAACAAAAACTTAATAAAAATATTGGACTTAAAAAACTTCTAAAAAAAAAAGGTACTTTTCTCCTCTTCTCACTCTTTCTTTCTCTCTACTTTTTCAGCTAGCTGCACGCCAGGCACCACTCCCAATCACCGAGGCTACAGGAATGGAGGCTACAGGAACCCAGGGGAGCTACCCAGTATTCTGCATCGAGTGTCATATGTATGACTACCTCCCCTTCGGGAGGCAGGCGTACATATGCAATCGATGTCAGGAACTGGATAGCCTGAAAAAGGAGGTCGGGAGACTGCAGGTTCGAGTACAAGAACTGGAGGGACTGTGCACCATGGAGGAACAGTGCTGGACAACCGAGGACAACGCCAGAGAGGACCACATCACGGAACAAGTTAGAGAGCTCGAGAAATTCATCGAGGAGGCCTGCAGGATGGTGGAGGCACAGGACCACCAGCACTTCAGGGAAGAACCAACAGTCAAGACGACCAAATCCACCAGACACCACGGGAGTAGGACCTTGCGGAGAATCTGGACAGACAAATGAGGAGACCCAACAGAACCCGGAGGAAGGACTAGAGGACTGCGCCACTGACACAGACCTGAGACCAAAGAGACAGCTGAGGAAGGGGAGATCTGCTATCGTAATAGGAGACTCAATCCTGAGAGGAGTGGACAGTCACATAGCTGGAGGGAGAGAGGACCGACTAGTGCAGGGGTGCCCACACTTTTTGGGCTTGCGAGCTACTTTTAAAATGACCAAGTCAAAATGATCTACCAACAATAAAATTTAAAAAAAAAAACACAACGCACACTGTACGCATACAATTGTTAATTATCATTCCTATTCTGGGGTTTTTTCAAAGAGGTCAAAGGAGATGACTCTATGCACTGTCACCTCAGTAACAACCATACAAAAATAGACAAATACCCACCCCCTCCCTTTTACTAAACCACGATAGCAGTTTTTAGCGCAGGGAGCTGCGCTGAATGCCCAGCGCTGCTCTCGACGCTCATAGGCTCCCTGCGCTAAAAACCTCTATTGCGGTTTAGTAAAAAGGGACCATATTGTAAAATATAGAGAGCAGATATAAATTCAGACACATTTTGATCACTAAATTTAAAATAAAATCATTTTTTCTACCTTGTCTGGTGATTTCATGAGTCTCTGGTTGCACTTTCTTCTTCTGACTGTGCATCCAATCTTTCTTCCCTTCTTTTAGCCTGTATGCTTCCTCTCTTCCTGACCTCATTCCCCCCCCCCCCAATGTTTTCTTCTTCTCTCCTTGCCCTCTCTTTCTTTCTCTCTTCGTGCCCCCATTCTTTTTTTCTGTTTCTCTTCTTTCCTTCTGTCTCCCTGCCTGCCCTCTTTCTCCCTCCCTGCCCACCCACAAGCCACTGCTTCTGCCGCTGCCATCGGATAACAGGCCCCCAAAGCCGCCCGCCGCCGGCCAAGCTCTCCTTGCTTCGGGCCCACCAGCATTCCTCTCCCCGACGTCAATTTTGCCGTCGGAGAGGAAGTTCCGCTGGCCAGAACTTCCTCTCCGACGGCACAATTGAGGTCGGGAAGAGGAAGGCTGATCGGCCCAAGATCGACATTTTGGGAAAAATGCTGCCGGGTCCTGCCTTTGAGGAAACAGAAAGTAGGCAGGACCTGGCAGCAAGAAGAGCAAATCGCAAGCTTCACTGACCTGTCTCCCGCTTTAGCCCGCGAACAGGGCTCTAACATGTGCGTGCCGGCTTCCCTTCTTACCCCCTCCCCCTCCCCGGACATAACTTCCGGTTTCAGAGGGAAGCCGTACAAGCACATGTTAGCCCCCGGAGCATAAGTTCTCCAAGCCTTTTTTTGTTTTTGTTTTTTTAAATGTTGAGCAGCGGAGGCAGCAGCAGAATTCAGGAGCGGGCCAGTCAAGAGGGGAAAAAAGAGAAGGGAAGAAGGGAACCCGTTCTGCGATCGACTGGGGTCGCCTGAGCGAGCGACCTGTCGATCGCGATCGACGCGTTGGGCACCCCTGGACTAGTGACATGTCTCCCAGGGGCAAGAACGAAGGACGTCAGACAGAATTGAGAGGATCCTGGAAGGGGCCGAGATGGAGGAGACAGCTGTAGTAATCAATGTGGGAACCAACGACGTCAGAAGGAGGAGCTACAACAGGACTGCACTAACTGATCAGTTCAGGATCCTGGGGAGGAAACTGAAACTGAGGGCAAGGAAGATAGCCTTCTCAGAGATCCTGCCAGTACCGAGAGCGGACACAAGGAGGCAGAGTGAACTACAAGCAATAAACGGGTGGCTCAGGAGATGGTGCGAAGAGGAGGGTTTCCTTTTTGTTCGGAACTGGACAACTTTCTTGGGGAAAAATAAGCTCTACAGGAGAGTCGGACTGCACCTGAGCACGACTGGGATGAGGATGCTGGCACGCAACATCCAGAGCACCATAGATTTGGCTTTAAACTGAGGAAGAGGGGAAAGCCGACAGTCGATCTGACACATCGGACAAAAGTATAAAATAAGGATACTGAGCAAGGACATTGTAAAAGAGGGCTCGGGACTGAGTGTGAATTTTTGGAAAAAGGACCTAAGGATGCAATACAGGGGCCCAGGGCCAAGGACATTGAGCAAGGACATTGTAAAAAAGGGATCGGGACTGAGTGGGAAATTTTGGGACAAGGACCTAAGGACACAATGCAGATGCCCAGGGCCAAGGACATTGAACAAAGATACTGTAAAGGAGGACTCAGGACTGAGTGGGAATTTTTTGAAGAAGGACCAAAGGACAATTTGCAGGGGTCTAGGGCACAAATGAAATTGGCAAACAGGACTAACAGAGAACAACCAAAAGGACAACCAAAAATGGGGAAACAGGCTGAGGACGAAACAGACACACCACAGGAGGAGGATGACCGAGACGAGGCTTGGGGACTGGCAACTCACGAGGGGGTCACCAGGAGTGCCAAACCACGAGGGGAACCAGCAAGAGAGGCAAACAACCGGGACTTACATTGCCTATACACAAATGTTAGGAGCCTAAGGGCTAAAATGGGAGAGTTGGAAGTCTTAGCCAACAAAAAGGGCCTAGACATAATCGGAGTCACAAAAACGTGGTGGGCTGATGACAACAAATGGGATGTGGCTTTACCAGGGTTCAAACTCTACAGGAGAGATAGGCCACACAAAAAAGGTGGAGGAATAGCTCTATATATAAAGGATTCCATACATTCAACCAGGATGGAAACAACAGCAAGGGCGGATGACTTAGAATCACTATGGGTTAAGCTATCTGGAGGAACTGGAGCAGACATAAAATTGGGCCTGTACTATCGCCCACCAGGACAAACGGAAGAAATCGACCAGGATCTGGAGGCTGAACTGGGGCAGGTATGCAAAAGCGGAAGTGTGGTGGTGATGGGGGACTTCAACTACCCGGGAATAGACTGGAGTATAGGGCACTCAAACTGCATGAGGGAGACCAAATTCCTGGAGGTCATGAGGGACTGTTTCACGGAACAACTGGTCACGGAACCAACACGGGGAGATGCCACTCTTGATCTAATCTTCACCGGACATGAGGGACCCGCTAAAGAGGTGGTGGTACTAGCCCCACTAGGAAACAGCGATCATAACACGATCCAGTACAGGCTAGAAATTGGATCATCAAAGGTGAAAAGAACTACAACAGCACTGAACTTCAAAAAAGGGAATTATGATGCCATGAGGAAAATGGTAGGAAAGAAACTCAACGACACCGCAAGGAAGATGGAGTCCGTAGAAAAAGCCTGGACCTTACTCAAGGGCATGGTGCACGAAGCACAAAACCGGTGTGTCCCCAAGTTCAGGAAAGGGTGCAAAAAAAATAGAACAAAAAACCCAGTGTGGATAACAAATGCAGTAAAAAGGGCGATAAGTGACAAGAAGGCATCATTCAAAAAATGGAAAAAGGACAAATCAGAGGACAACCAAAAGGAGCACAAAAAACACCAAAAGGAGTGTCACCGAGTGGTTAGGAAAGCAAAAAGAGAATATGAAGAGAGACTGGCGGGGGAAGCAACAAACTTCAAATCATTTTTCAGGTACATCAAGGAGAAGCAACCAGCAAGGGAGGAAGTGGGACCCTTGGATGATGGGAGACAGAAAGGGAGTGGTAAAAGAGGAAAAGGAGATAGCTGACAGGCTAAATGAGTTCTTCACTTCAGTCTTCACGAGGGAGGACACAACCAACATTCCGGAACCCGAGGAGATCGTAAAAGGAGATCAGGATGAAAATCTGGTCCAACTAGAGGTAAGCAAAGTGGATGTCCTCAGGCAGATAGACAGGCTAAAGAGCAACAAATCGCCAGGTCCGGACGGCATTCACCCAAGGGTACTCAAGGAACTAAGGAACGAAATAGCTGAGCCACTTCGACAAATATGCAACCTATCCTTAAAAACTGGAGAGATTCCGGAAGACTGGAAAATAGCAAATGTCACGCCCATCTTCAAGAAAGGTTCAAGGGGAGACCCAGGAAACTACAGGCCGGTGAGCTTGACCTCGGTCCCGGGAAAGATGATGGAAGCGCTGATTAAAGACTGCATCTGGGAACACATCGAAAACACTGGGCAGCTAAAGCCGAGCCAGCATGGCTTCTGCAAGGGCAGGTCATGCCTCACTAACTTATTATACTTCTTTGAGGGGGTGAACAGCCAAGTGGATAAAGGGGAATCTAAAGACATCATTTACCTTGACTTCCAAAAAGCCTTCGACAAGGTACCACATGAAAGACTGCTAAGGAAGCTATGGAACCACGGGGTGCAAGGGGAGGTCCACCGATAGATCAAAAACTGGCTGGCGGACAGGAAACAGAGGGTTGGAATAAAGGGCCATTACTCAGACTGGCAATGGGTCACGAGCGGAGTTCCGCAGGGGTCGGTGCTGGGACCGCTCCTGTTCAATATATTTATTAACGACCTGGAAGTAGGAACAAAATGTGAGGTTATTAAATTTGCGGATGACACCAAATTATACAGCAGGGTTGAAAGCAAGGAGGACTGCATAAATCTCCAAAAAGATCTGACAGCGCTGGAAGAGTGGGCCAAAAAGTGGCAAATGAGCTTCAACATAGGGAAATGCAAGGTCATGCATGTAGGGAAAAAGAACCCGATGTTCACTTACAAAATGGGGGGATCACCGCTAGGGGTGAGTAACCTTGAAAGAGACCTGGGAGTGATGGTAGACACATCATTGAAGGCGTCGGCGCAGTGCGCCACAGCCTCAAGGAAGGCAAACAGAATGTTGGGCATCATTAAGAAGGGTATCATGACCAGGACGAAGGAAGTCATCCTGCCACTGTATCGTGCAATGGTACGCCCGCACCTGGAGTACTGTGTCCAGTACTGGTCGCCGTACCTCAAGAGGGACATGGCGGTACTTGAGAGAGTCCAGAAAAGAGCAACTAAGCTAATAAAGGGTATGGAAGACCTCTCATATACTGACAGACTGAAGAAGCTGGGGTTCTCCCTGGAAAAGTGGAGACTTAGAGGAGACATGATAGAAACCTTCAAGATCATGAAGGGCATAGAAAGGGTAGACAGGGACAGATTTTTCAAATTACGGGGAACCACAAGTACAAGGAGGCACTCAGAGAAATTGAAAGGGGAAAGGTTTAGAACAAACGCCAGGAAGTTCTTTTTCACTCAGAGGGTGGTGGATACATGGAACGCGCTACCAGAAGATGTGATAAGCAGGAGCACGCTACAGGGCTTCAAAGAGGGTCTGGACAGGTACCTGGAGGACAAAGGGATTGAGGGGTACAGATAGGAGTAGAGGTAGGTAATAGGGATAGGATTAGAGGCAGTTACAAAATTAGTCAGGGACACTGTTCAGGCAATTAGGCCTGATGGGCTGCCGCGAGAGCGGACCGCTGGGCAGGATGGACCTCTGGTCTGACTCAGCGGAGGCAACTTCTTATGTTCTTATGTTCTTAAGTAATAACCGCTTCAAACCAAGGGTGTGTGATCAATATCCCACTCAGAACAGAGCAGTCTGGATCCTGCAATGTAATCAAGCTCTTTGTGAGAAAACAAAGATTACAAGGGAGTCCAAGTCTCTGGTCAAACCAGGTCGGCACACCATGGACAACTCGGCCAGTTGTGGCACCGAGAATCACGAGACCACTATTGGGATGCAATCATTCCCAATAGATGGCCTATCATGTGCCATTGAGGGAAGACATGAAGACAACTCTCCAGTGGAAGGGCCAGAGCCGCCGGCCTAACAGCAGCAGCTAAACAACCAACCGCTTTCAAGTTGGCCACTGACACCACAAGGTTGAACACGGAATGACTCTGGCATTCCAGAATACAGTTGAACGCTCTTCAGGACAGAGACCACTCTCTGGGTTCCAGAGTCAGACAACTGGGATAATCTGCCTGGACGTTGTCCACTCTGGCTAGGTGCACAGCTGAAAGCAGCACAAAGCATATTTCCGCCTAAAAGAGAAGCCAGACCTCCACACTCAAGAAGGCACTTGATGCCAGAAAAAACCCTCAATGTGGAGGAGAGCCAGTTGGATCACTCAAAGCTCCAGATGATTGATCAACCGCCGCCTCCCGGAGGGAGCCCACGGGCCTGAACCAAAATGTCTATGCAAACAGCAATCCAGCTCAAGACTGGTATCCATCGTCAAAATTACCCACTCTATAATCTGGAGGGTGGAGACCTTTGGACAGAGAAAAAGGATACAGCAACCAGGCTAAACAGCTCCGAGCCACCGTCGACCATGGCAGTTGGGCATGAAGAAAAACCTGAAGCTTGAAGAATTGTCTGAAGTTTGGCAGCTAAAATTTAATGCTAAGAAATGCAAGGTCAAACATTTGGACTGCAAAAACCCAAGGGAATGGTACAGTTTAGGGGGTGCAGAAATTATGTGCACGACAGAAGAGAGGGGCTTGGGTGTGATTGTATGTGATGATCTTAAGGTAGCCAAACAGCTTGAAAAGGTGACAGCAAAAGCTAGAAAGACGCTATGGTGCATAGGGAGAAGTATGGCCAGTAAGAAAAAGGAGGTATTGATGCCCCTATATAAGACTCTGGTGAAACCTCATTTAGAATATTGTGTACAATTCTGGAGGCCGCACCTTCAAAAAGATATAAAAAGGATTGTTGATCCAGAGGAAGGCTACTAAAAATGGTATGTGGTTTTTGTCATAAAGCGTAATGGGACAGACTTAACAATCTCAATCTGTATACTTTGGAGGAAAGGTGGGAGAAGCGAGATATGACAGAAACATTTAAATAACAACATAATGTAAATGCGCACTAGTAGAGTCTCTAATTTGAAAGGAAGCTCTGGAATATGAGGGCATAGGATGAAGTTAAGAGGTGATCAGGAGTAATCTAAAGCAGTGTTCTTCAACCTTTTTACACCCGTAGACCGGCAGAAATAAAATAATTATTTTGTGGACCGGCAAACTACTAGGACTAAAATTTAAAAACCCCGTTTCCACCCCATCTCCGCGAGTCGGTCCCCACAAATCATCTGATACCATCCACACAAGCCTCAGTTATGATTTTATATTGAATGTATTTTATTAAAGTATAAAAAGAAACAATATTCTGTACAATTGTCATTATATAAATACAAATAATTCAGAGCAGGATCAACAAAACCCCTGTCTCCCCTCCCCTTCACATATATCCCCTCTACTATCAAGAAAACTGAACAAGCCAAATTATTACAGAATGCTACACAGAAATATCATACTAAGAGAATACTGCAGTCACACATGAAAGGAATAGTTTTAGGGGAGTGCAACTAGGGCAACTGCTCCCTGGTCAGAGAGTGCCCTAAGCCAGCTGGAAGCTAAAGAAGCACTGCCTGGGTTTTGCAGTCCCCAGTTATGTCTAACACCAGCTCTAGCAGGATATATATTTCAAATCTGATATATTCTAATCACAAAATAAAAATAAAATTATTTTTTTCTACCTTTTGTCGTCTCTGGTTTCTGCTTTCAATCTTCTTTTCACTCTCTTCCTTCCAGCGTCTGCCCTCTCTGTCTCTTCAATCCAGCATCTGCCCCTTCCATCCACTGTCCTCTCCCCCTTCCATATGGTATCTGTCTTCTTTCTATGCCCATCTCCCCTTTCCTTCCAGCTTGTGCCCCCCTCTCCTTTTTACATGATTCATTCCAGCTTCACTGCTCTCTTCATTTTTATCTCTCCTACACCAGATCCATCATCGTTGTCCCTCTCTGCTTATTTTTGTGCGGACCCCTTCCTATCATCAATCTCTCTACTTTCTCATGCCTGTGTCTCCCCTTCCCCTCCTCTAATCTCTCTGCCAGCTGTTTCCTTCCTTTTTTCATTCTTCCTTCAGTCCTCCTCCTGTCCAGCAGTAATTCTCTTCCCTCCCCTCCCAGCAGCATCTCTCCTTCTCCCTCTCCAGTAGCAGCTGTCCCTTTTTTCCCTGCCCAGCAGCTTCCCAGATTCCTTTCCCTCCTCCCCTCCCAGCAGCATCTCTCCTTCTCCCTCTCCAGTAGCAGCTGTCCCTTTTTTTCCTTGCCCAGCAGCTTCCCAGATTCCTTTCCCTCCTCTCCTCCCAGCAGCATCTCTCCTTCTCCCTCTCCAGTAGTAGCTTTCCCTTTTTTTTCCTGCCCAGCAGCTTCCCAGATTCCTTTCCCTCCTCCCCTCCCAGCAGCATCTCTCCTTCTCCCTCTCCAGTAGCAGCTGTCCCTTTTTTTTCCCTGCCCAGCAGCTTCCCAGATTCCTTTCCCTCCTCTCCTCCCAGCAGCATCTCTCCTTCTCCCTCTCCAGTAGCAGCTGTCCCTTTTTTCCCCTGCCCAGCAGCTTCCCAGACTCTGATAGTGGTTTTCTCCCCTCCCAGCAGCTCTTCTTACTTCCCAGCGCAGCGATTCACGAAGGCAGCCTCGGGTCCTTTGTTGGGTCGCGCCACCTCTGAGGAAAGAGGAAGTTGCATCATCAGAGGCAGCCGCGACTCAGCAAAAGCCACGAGGCTGCCTTCGTGAATCGTTGCGCTGGGAAGTAAAGGAGAGCTGCAGGGAGGGGAGAAAGCCACTGTCGGAGGCTCCCCAGGATCTCTCCTGCCCAGCGCACGCTTCACATGTTGATCTTGCCGGCCCTGCGCAGACCGGCAGGAAGTTGAAGTAAGTCAATCTTGCCGGCCCTGTGCGGACCGGCAAAAATTTCCTGCAGACCGGCGGTTGAAGAACTGTGATCTAAAGAAATGCTTCTTCCACAAGCAGACTGACCTCCAACTTCAACTCCTGAAGGGACTTAGAAATCAAATCAACCAGGAGATGGGTATAAAAAATCTCCGCACCATGAGATCTACACCTGGATTCAGGGGTCCACACCGTATTCTGAAAGAAACTGAAAACCCTTCTCTTTGACACACGAGTCCACATAAATCCTTTTTTCTCCCTTCTTGCCTGAATTTCTCTCCCCTCTCCTCTGTTTCTGATCTTTCTCGATCTACTTCTCTCTATGTCACCTAGAGCCTGCAAACATATGCTCAATGCACAAATAGAAGACTAGATGCTGATCTTGGAGATCTGCAAGGGCTACAATATTCCCCTTGGTGGTAGTGCCAACCCACGTGACTAAAGGCATGGTCAGAGCATGCTGGTCAGCCATAGAAACTGCTGGCACACCAGTCTGAGCCCCCACAGGGGAGCCAAGGACAATCCTCAGGACCTGGGAAGAGGGGGGGTCCCCTCTGCCAGTATGGATGCTGAGAGAGGGGCAGCTGGCATCAATTAGGGAGTGTGTGGCGCAGTGGTTAGAGCTATAGCCTCAGCACCCTGAAGTTATGGGTTAAAATCCCTTGCAGCTCCTTGTGACCTTGGCCAAATCACTTAATACCCCATATTCTCAGGTACACTAGATAGAGTTTCAGCCCAAGGGGACAGATAGGGAAATATGATAAAGTATCTGAATGTAAAACCACTTGGGATATAAGTGGTATATAAATAAAATAAAATTAATTAAATGAATAACTTCACCAAAGAAGCCTGAGACATCTTGCAAATTAATTTTGGGGGGGGGGGAACCCCTCATCCAGGGCAGGAGCCCTATAAACTTTGCTCGCCAAATCACAGCTACATTTTGCCAGAAAGGCAATCGCGTAGTCCCCGGGGCCCGCTTTCAACTTTTTAAGCTGCCCCTGGTTTAAAACAGAGGCAGCACCGCTTTAAAGGTCAAGGGAACTTGGGCTGATGGAATTTCACCCCCTCCTGCACCACAGTACAAGTGGAACACAGCTGCTCACCAGAGAGCCATCCACTGCAAAAAAAAGCATGAATCCACATAATCCTGCCCTGGGGAATCCATCTGAGCCATTTTCATGCAAAAACAAAATTTGTAGAGGCTAAAAATAACCTTAAACTCAAATCGGAGATGGTCACCATGGGACCTATTTTTAGAATAAAACAACCCGGGAAAAGCACAGGCCCCTAAAACACAGCAATTTTTGGATTTTAGGTGTGTGTGTGGAGGGGGAGGGGAGACTCCGAAACCTCTGAAAATATACTTTTAGAGATCCCTCAAAATCACTGATTCAGGTTGTCAGCCCTATACTCACTGTGCCATGTGCTGCTGTGTATTGCTGCAATGGAAGCTGAAACAACTTACAGGGAGATCCTCTGACTATACAATCATGCAAACTGGACTGGTCTTCTTACTGTCCCCCAGTGCAACATCCATGGTGGGGACCTCCACCATCCTCAGACACACCATGCACACAACCTAGCGGAACTCTGCAGTCGGCTCCAATCTCAGGAACACCTCCACTAGCAGGCAAACCTAGGGGGAGCAAGCTCCCAAGGGAACTGTCTCTGAGCCCCAAATCAAAGTGTAGGCTGTCCAAAGGGTGCACTGACAGGCAAAGCCTGTGATTACCAGAGCCAGCGCTGTCCCCATGGAGAACCTCTGCAGCACAAGTTCGTGAACAAAAAAAAGCTGAGTTTAAAAAAAAATAAATGAGCATAAAAAATATGCTCCTACAGTCTGGCTTGTAGGAAAGAAACTGAATTCCTGGGGGGCAGTCTGAGGTAAGAGGGGAGGGGCTGAAAACACAGTGCTTAAGGCTTCCTGCAAGCTGTTTGGCAACCATAGAAAAATAACCCTCTTGTCCAGGAATAGAATGGGATTGTACAAGATATACAGAGGTTGGTTATTGACCTCCAATTGTCCGTAAATTAATGGAAATGTATCTAGAACAAAGTAATAGTAAGGATTCTGAAATCCAATGAATTGCAGAACCCGAGGCTGATTGTTTTTATTAGAGGTAGATCTTATCGGACAAATCTAATTTCTTGACACAGTTTTGTACAGGCGATTTATAAATAAACTGAGTACTCACATTATGGCCCTAAAGTGAGTGACTGGGTTAGAAACTGGTTGAGTAGAAGGTGACAAGAGGGTAGTGATAAATAGAGTTCATAAATAGATCTCACTGAGGAAAGCGGTGTTAACAGTGGAGTGTTGGCAAGGATCACTCCTTCATCCATCTCTAACATTTTTGTGATATTATGGAATGGCTCTCTGGTAAGGTCTGCCTCTTTGTGGATGACAAACTGCATAGTATGGTAGATAACTTCAATGGCGTGGATAGCATGAGGAGGGATCTAATGAAAATTGAATGGTCCGGAATTTGGCACCTGAGATTTGATGCTAAAAAACAAGAGATATAAAAAATAATATAGAGTCATGTATTTAAACTGCAAAAACTCAAAGGAGCAATGTAGTATGGTATTAAAGTGTTCTGTGAATAAAAGAAGAGCAGAGTTTGGGGACGACTATCTGATGATTTTAAGGTGTTCAACATTGGTCTCCCAACCTAAAGAAGGATATAAAACTGCTGGAGAGGGTGCAGAACGAGCAACGAAGCTAATAAAAGGTATGGAGAACTTGGAATACGAGGAATGACTTAAGAGACTGGGATTGTTCTCCCTTGAGAAAAGGAGACTGCAAGGGGTTTTGATCGAGACTTTAAAAATACTGAAAGGAATCGACAAAATAGAGCAAGAAAAAAAATTATTTACAATGTCCAATGTGACACGGACAAGAGCACATGGACTGAACCTAAGGTGGGACAAGTCCAGGACAAATATCAGGAAGTTCTGCTTCATGCAATGAGTGGTGGACACCTGGAATGCTCTCCCAAAGGAGGTTATTGCGGAATCCACCGTTCTAGGATTTAAAAGCAAACTAGATGTACATCTCCTTACGAGAAGCATAGAGGGATATGGGTGACTAAAATTATGCCAGTTGTACACCTGGCTGGGCCTCCGCGTGTGCGGATCGCCGGACTTGATGGACCGAAGGTCTGATCCGGAGATGGCAGTTCTTATGTTGGCAAAAGCTAGGATTCTTGGATGAACAAGGAAAAGAATAGTCAGCAGAAAAAAGGAACCCATAGTGCCTCTGTACAAGTCTTTGGTGAGACCTCATTTAGGGTTCTGTGTACAATTCTGGAGACTGCTCCTTCAAAAAGTATAAATAGGATGGAGTCAGTCCAGAAGGCAGGTTATTAATAAAAGTCAGTGATCATTATAAAGTATATGTTGACAGACTTAAAGGCTTCAATATGTATACTTTGGAAGAATGGTGATTGATGGCAGATATGATAGACATTTAAATACCTGTGTGGCCTAAATGCACAAGAGGTGAGTTTCTTTCAATGGAAAGAAAGCTCTGGGATGAGGTGGCATAAGATGAAGGTAAATGGAGATAGAGTCAGAAGTAATCAAAGGAAATTTATCTTTATGGAAAGGGTGATGAACACAAGAGATGATCTCCTGGTGAAGGTGGTAGAGTAAAAAACTAACTGAATTCAAGAATACATGAGACAAGCACATAGGACCTTTTAGAGAGAATAGATGGTATGGTTGGCTAGACTGGATGGTCTATATGGTCTTTATATGCCATTGGTTTCTCTGTTTCTATGTAAAGTACCAGACTCTCTACTGGAAACTAGGTAAAATTTTAGAATTCTCCGTACTACAATTGTTCCTGTAGTTTCGTGGGGGAAAGGGGCGGGAGGAAGCAACCTCTGATCTGCCATTGAATTTTATGCAGCTTGTGAGAACATGACAAGTATACACAGAAAAGTCATTAACCAGGGTTTTGAGAGAGTTTTGAGAATTTTAAATACTGTATTTCACAAATATTCTAGCAGTTGCCATCATTTTTAGTTAAATTTGTATTTATCACAAAAGGTTCACAGAGCTCTGTGCATTTCTGGTTTTGACATTACATAATGTTGCAGCCCTCTGTGTATAAAAGTTATGTAAACCCACTGCAGTCCGTAAACAAAACTGCTGGAAGACCCAGAGGGCATTAGGACAGTTATACAAGCTTCCTTTGAAATATCTGCCAGGTTTACCTCCTTTGTCAAAGCAAAAATGAACACTGAAGAAGAAACATACATTTGTTAGCAAAGCACATTATCTGTAGATATTCAGGAAATGTTTCTTAAAATTTATCTAGCCCGCATACAACATACAGAACCTTTATCCATTGTGGCAATAATGTAAATCATGTAAAATCAACAGAAATGATAACACTTATGTTCTGTGAAAGCACATGAAACTTAAGAATCAGTAAGAGTTTCAGCAGTGAAATGGTTCAATATTTGTAATAACTAATGAATTTGCTCACCACATACCTCAATTTGCCCTGTTCAGTCAGGTCTCCATCACTATGAAGTATTGCTGTTAATAATCTCAGTGTAGAGGTTCCCGATTTACTCAAGTTGTTTTTCATTCCCAGCAACCATCGAACCATCATTTTAATAGCCTGAATCTGAAAAATTACAGAATAAAAACTATTAGACCCACTTAAAATTAACAAGAAAAAAAAGCACAATAAATTATTTAGGTAACAGCTACAGCAAAAGACTGAGTTCATTCACAGAATAGAACAAGTATAAAGGCATGAAGAGAAAGCAAAATAACAGCTTTCTTCTAACAGATGTTCTCTGTAGACAGCAGAATGAATCAAGCATGCAACAATAAATGGCAGCAGAAAAAAATGGCAGCAGAAAGAGACATGCATGGCCCATCCAGTCTACCCAACAAGGTGGGTCATATCGTATACAGCAACAGGGCAGATCTCTCAATGCTCAGAACTACTGCAATAATATGAGACATAACCCTCCCCACACGTAATAGTCTCCTCTGTTCTATAGCTCAAGGAAAAACTTATTGTTCAAGTGGAACTTTCAGAGATGAATGATGGACTACATGTCTGATTAATCCTATGGTCTACAAACATTTTTTTTTTTTTTTTTTTTACAAGTAAGCAACTTTGCTTTTCCCACCATAACACAGAAATGAATCAAGAACAAAATCTGAGGACTCCAAAGATCAGATTTGCTCCAGTTGTCATAAGTTTCTCAGTGTTTAGAAGCAAACCTGCCCAATGATGGAACAGTTGCACAGACTACAAAGACTGGGGAGAGAGTGGTAGATGCCTAGAATGCCCTCCCAAGGGAAGTGGTGGAGAGGAAAACGGTCATGGAATTAAAAAAAGCATGGGATAAACATAAAAGATCTCTAGAAAATGAAGGATGTAAATTAAAGAACCAAGGACGGTCTGTGTACCCTATGTGGTGATTTGGTGTAGGATGGGCTGAGGAGGGCATCAATGAGAACACCACTAAACTTGGAACATGATGATGTTACTAGCCAGACTTTATTGTAGATATCCTGCAAACAGAATGGTTGGATAGACTGGAATGAACTGGGACAGCAACTTCAGCATTTCAAACCTAGGACAATACCAGGTGGACTTTACAATTTGACCCAGAAATATCAAAGAAGAGACAAGTTAATTTAATTATGTATTTTTAATGGGTATAACTAATGGGCAGACTGGATGGGCCATTCAGATCTTTACCTGCTGACATGTACTATATTACTATGGTGAGTATCAGAGCTGCGTGATTCAGGAAAAAAAATTTCAATTCGATTTAGCCAATTGAATCAATTTTTCAATTCAATTTTAATGATACAACTTTTTAAGTTTATAGTTGAATCAATTTTTATTGTAAAATTAAACAAGCCACAATCAATGCTAACAGAAAAACCATGTCCTTTTCATATACATAGAACACAGATATATCCTCACCCAGTATGGAATAAATAATCACAAACTAAAGATAAAAATATGTAGATAAGAAAACTACACAGCCAAGTCAGACTCTGCATACAGTGCAACATCAAAGAAACAGTAACACTTGTCCCCAAGTACTGTGTAAATATAAAAATAGCAGATGTAAATTTGAAAAAAACTGAATCACTACTTTTCAAATTAACAAATAGAAAATAAGAAAATGCCATTTTATAGGACTAATCCATTTTTAAATTAGTTTTCAGAGGCCAAAACCTCATTCTTCAGGTTAATATAGTATACTGCTGTGATTAGTAAAAAATGTATTAACATTAATCTAAACATAAGAACATAAGCAGTGCCTCTGCTGGGTCAGACCAGGGGGCCATCGTGCCCAGCAGTCCACTCACGCGGCAGCCCAACAGGTCCAGGACCTGTGTAGCAATCCCTTATCTATACCCCTCTATACCCTTTTCCTTCAGAAAATTGTCAAATCCCTTCTTGAACCCCAGTACCGTACTCTGTCCTATCATGCCCTCTGGAAGCACATTTCAGATGTCCACCACCCGTTGAGTGAAGAAGAACTTCCTAGGATTGGTTTTGAATTTGTCCCCTTTCAACTTTTCCAAATGCCCTCTCGTTTTTGTAGTATTCGAGAGTTTGAAGAATCTGTCCCTCTCCACTTTCTCTATGCCCTTCATGATCTTATAGGTCTCAATCATATCCCCTCTAAGTCTCCTTTTCTCCAGGGAAAAGAGCCCAGTTTCTCCAATCTTTCAGTGTATAAAAGGTTTTCCATACCTTTTATCAAATGTGTCGCTCTCGAGTATCGCCATATCCTTTTTAAGGTACGGCGACCAACACTGGACGCAGTACTCCAGATGCGGGCGCACATCGCCCGATACAACGGCAGGATAACTTCTTTCGTTCTGGTTGCAATACCTTTCTTGATTATACCTAGCATTCTATTTGCCTTCTTAGCGGCCACTGTGCACTGTGCCGACGGCTTCATTTTCTCATCCACCATTACCCCCAAGTCCCTTTCTTACTCTCACCCAATAACAGCCCTCCCATCGCATAGCTGTGCTTCGGGTTTCTGTTTCCTACATGCAAGACTTTACATTTCTCTACATTAAACATCATCTGCCATCTCGTCGCCCACTCTCCTAGTTTGTTCAGGTCCCTTTGTAAATCTTCGCAGTCCTTAGTCCTAGCCCCACTAAATAGTTTGGTGTCATCTGCAAATTTTATTATTTCGCATTTCGTCCCTGTTTCTAAATCATTTATAAATACATTGAATAGCAGCGGTCCGAGCACCGACCCCTGCGGAACACCACTCGTGACCCTCCTCAGTCCGAGTAGTGGCCCTTCACTCCTACCTTCTGCTTCCTACCCGCCAACCAATTCCTGATTCATCTATGTACGTCTCCTTCCATCCCATGGTTCTTCAGTTTCCGACGTAGTCGTTCATGGGGTACCTTATCAAAGGCTTTCTGGAAATCTAAGTATACGATGTCTATGGGGTCCCCTTTGTCCATCTGCTTGTTAATTCCTTCGAAGAAGTGCAATAAGTTCGTTAGGCACGATCTTCTCTTGCAGAAGCCATGTTGGCTTGTTATCAGAAGTTTATTTCTTTCTAGATGCTCATCGATGCTGTCCTTTATCAGTGCTTCCGCCATTTTCCCCGGAATCGAGGTCAGACTTACTGGTCTGTAGTTCCCCGGGTCACCTCTTGATCTCTTTTTAAAGATGGGAGTTACATTGGCTATCTTCCAGTCCTCCGGTATCACACCTGTTTTCAGGGATAGATTACAAGCTTGCTGTAGTAGTTCTGTTATTTCCTTCTTTAGGTCTTTCAGAACCCTAGGGTGGATTCCGTCCGGGCCCGGCGATTTGTCAGTTTTTAATTTTTCTATCTGCCTGTGTACGTCTTCGAGGCTTACTTCCATGGATGTTAATTTTTCTGCTTGGTCTCCTTTGAAGATTTGCTCAGGTTCCGGTATGTTGGATGTGTCCTCTTTTGTAAATACAGATGAAAAGAACATGTTTAGTCTTTCCGCCACTTCTTTCTCCTCCTTTACCACTCCCTTCCTGTCTCCATCATCCAGTGGTCCCACCTCCTCCCTAGCCAGCTGCTTCCCTTTAACATATCTGAAGAACGGTTTGAAATTTCGTGCTTCCCTGGCTAGCCTCTCCTCATATTCCCTTTTGGCTTTTCTAACCACAATGTGACATTCTTTTTGATACTTCCTGTGCTCTTTCCAGTTCTCCTCGGTTTTGCCCTTTTTCCATTTCCTGAATGACTTCTTCTTATCACCTATCGCTTTCTTCACTTCTTTAGTTATCCACGCCGGGTCTTTTGTTCAACCCTTTTTGCACCCTTTTCTAAATCTGGGGATATACAGATTTTGCGCCTCACTCACCATGTCCTTGCTGTACAGTCTGCCATTTCTTTGTGCTGTTTTCTATTATCATTACAGCTACAAATAAAGCAAAAAAAAAAAAATCTCTCTACCTTTTCTTGTTTCTGCTTTAATCATACTCTTCAATCTCTTCTTTCCATCCAGCATGTGTCCTCTCTTCATTCCATGCATCTGCCCTCTCTGCCCCTTCCATCTACTGTGTCTCCATCCCCCCTGCCTCTCCTTCTGTTCAGCTTTCACCCCTATTCCCTTTTCTCCTCCTACACCCCTCATCCCAGGGCATCTCTCTTTTTTTTCTCTCTATTAGTGGATTAAGCATCTTTTTCACTCTTCCCTTTGCTCTTCCAGCTCCCCCGACTCAGCATCTCTGTTCTTTTTTGCCTCCCTCCATGATTTCAGCCTCTCCCACTCTTCCCCACTGCCTTATCTAATCTCTCTCATCTTCAGTAGTGCTGCCTGATTCAATTTGGTGAATAGATTTGAATAAATTTGTTTTCTAAGAAAATCAGACTCGCTAATTCAGTGAGTCCTGACATGCCTCCTTAAGTAGCAGCAACAATGGTGGCTGGCCAGCAGAAGCAATGCTCTGAATAGGCTGCTCCTGGCCTGCCCCGCCAGGGCCTCCACTTTGCTGCATCACTGATAATGTCACTGATGACTAATGTGACCATACGTTCCGTTTTTAGCTCGCCTGTCCTATTGTCCCCACGCACAACTTCAGGATGCCGAAATATCCCATTTTCAGAAAGAGCATCCTGAAGCTGTGCCCAAGCCGCCGCCACATTAACAGGTCAACTTCGTGCAGCAACTGCACAAACGTCCCCCCCTCCCCCTATGTCAATAAGGAAGTTCTGGGCCAGCCAATTGCTGCCTGGCTGGCCCGGAACTTCCTCTCTGATGTCAGAATTGATGTCGGGGGAGGGGGGAGGTTTGTGCAGTTGCTATAGGAAGATAATCTGTTAGTGCGGTGATGGCAGGGGCCAGGAAAGAAAGACAGACAGAAAAGGAAAGAAAGAAAAAGACAGAAAGAAAGGGGGGCAGGGAGAGAGAAAGACAAAAAGAAATGAAAGAAAGAAAGGACACACAGTTAGAAGGAAGTGCAACCAGAGACTCATGAAATCACCAGACAACAAAGCTAGGAAAAATGATTTTATTTTCAATTTAGTGATTAAAATGTGTCAGTTTTGATCATTTATATCTGCTGTCTATATTTTGAACTATATTTAACGGGTTCCGGATCCAGGGGTGAGGGGGTTCCAGATCTGGGGAAGGGGGATGTTCCCTGTCCCATTTTGAGGAATAAAATAAATGGTCACATTACTGATGACGCAGCACAGGGAAGTCCTAGCAGGGTAGGTCAAGAGCAGCCTGTTCACCTCGTTGCCTCTGTCAGCTGGCTACCACCGCTGCTACTTTAGGAGGCCCAATAGGGGGGGAGGGGTGTCGGTTAGGAGGTGCTGAATAGGGAAATAGGAGGGATGAAAAGCTGCTGCACATGGGGGAAGAGAAAAAATTGTTGGACATGGAGTGGAGGAGAGAAATGGAGAGACGCAAAAGAAGTAGAATGGGTTGAGAGGGAGAAATCCTGCATATGGTGGAGGAGAGGGAGACAAGCATGGAAAAGAGAGAAGGAGAAATGTTGGACACAGGGTGTAGGACAGGGAGAGAAAGAAAGAAATGTTGCACATGATAATGGGAAAGAATGTTGGATATGGCAGTGGAAAGAAAGGTATAGAGATGGAAGATGGATGGTGAGCACAGAGCAAGATGAAAATGTCAAATGGGCAGGAGACCCTGGTGAGCAAGTTTACAGAAGACAAACAGAAACCAGAGCCTGAAACCAACATGGATTTTAATAATAAAATGACCTGATAAAAGGAAGAATAAATTATTTTATTTTCTATTTTGTGATTACAATGTGTCAGATTTGAAATGTGTATCCTGCCAGAGCTGGTGTTAGCGAGCATGAGCTACAACTTGACAGGAAAAGTCTTTTATTTTGTTTACACCACTGCGACGGCGTGGGGTTGAAGATGATAAAGTAGGGTGGGGTGGGTGACGAGGCTATAAAAATAAACTTTCCAGGACATTTGGGGGAGGGAAACCACTGGATTGGGTAGAAAAAGTGAATCAAATCAAGAATCAATTCAACAGACCAAATCGAATCGAAAATTTTTTCACTTGAATTGGGCAGCACTAGTCTCCAGGCCATTTCCTTCTCTGCCTGACCTGTAGTAAGACATCTTTATTCCTCCACTCGCCCCCCTTTTCCCCACGATCTGGCGAATCTCCACACAAATAGCATAAATATAATTTGCATGCTATTATGCTGAGAATCACCTGTAAAAGTAAAATCTTTCCCACTAAGGCCACTACTTCAACTTGCTGGATTTTACTGATGAGTTTTGAGAATACCGCCCCTAGATCCTTTTCTTGAGCAGTGACTCCTAACACTGAACCCTGCATCACGTTCTTCTTTCCCACAATCATCACTTCGCACTTGCTCACATTAAATGTCATCTGCTATTTTGATGCACAGTTTCCAAAGGTCTTTTTGCAATTTTTCAAAATCCATTGCGATTTAACAACTTTAAACAACTTTGTGTCATCAGCAAATTTAATTATTTCACTAGTTATTCCAATCTCTAGATCAGGGGTGCCCAATAGGTCGATCGCGATCGACCGGTAGCTCGCCAAGGCAAAGGGAGTCGATCAGCCAGGACTCCCTTTGCCTTGGCGATCTATCGGGCCGATCAATCTTCCTCTCCCCGACTTCAATTCTGCCGTCGGAGAGGAAGTTCGGTCCAGCCAATCGCTGCCTGGCTGGGCGGAACTTCCTCTCCGACGGCAGAATTGACATCGGGGAGAGGAAGATTGATCGGCCCGAAGCAGAGAGAGCATGGGGCGGTGTCAGCTTTGGGGCGTGTTTGTGGCCATTGGTGGCGTTTGGGTCCTGTTCCCCGATGGCAGCGGCAGTGGCTTGGGAAAGGGCAGGGAGAAAGAAAGAAAGGGGCGCAGGCAGGGAGACAGAAGGAAAGAAGAGAAACAGGAAAAAAATAAAGGGGGCATGAAGAGAGAAAGAAAGAAAGGTCAGGGAGAGAGGAAGAAAAAGTTGGGGGAGGGAATGAAGTTTGGAGGAGAGGAAGCATACAGGCTGAAAGAAAGATTGGATGCACAGTCAGAAGAAGAAAGTGCAACCAGAGACTCATGAAATCACCAGACAAGGTAGGAAAAATGATTTTATTTTAAATTTAGTGATCAAAATGTGTCTGAATTTATATCTGCTGTCTGTATTTTACAATATGGTCCCCTTTTACTAAACCACAATAGTGGTTTTTAGCGCAGGGAGCCTATGAGCATCGAGAACAGCGCTGGGCATTCAGTGCAGCTCCCTGCGCTAAAAAATGCTATTGTGGTTTAGTAAAAAGGGAGGGGGTGAGTATTTGTCTATTTTTGTATGGTTGTTACTGAGGTGACAGTGCATAGAGTCATCTGCTTTGACCTCTTTGGAAAAACCCCGGAATAGGAATGATAATTAACAATTCTATGCGTACAGTGTGCGTTGTGTTTTTTTTAAATTTTATTGTTGGTAGATCATTTTGACTTGGTCATTTTAAAAGTAGCTCGCGAGTCAAAAAAGCGTTGGCACCCCTGCTCTAGATCATTGATATGATTAAAAAACAGCAGTCCCAGCACAGACCCTTGGGGAACCCCACTATTTAGACATTCAGAACAAACAAAAATTGAAAATTGTAGATAGACAAAAAAACAGTGTACTGTAGATACAGAGGAAAAGACTCAGAACTTCATCAGGGAGGAAACCCTCCTTTAACTAAAGAGGGTAAAGTAACTTCACCAGCATAAAAACCTCCAGTGCAAGGTAGACCAGATTAATTGTTAAATTTAATGAGTCAAAATCATGAAAATATTGTAAAAAAGTTATTAACTTATCTTCAAAGTGTGAAGCAGTGCAAGCTCCCGCCCAGCTGGCAATGGCCAGTGTTTTGACTAGTGGCTGCATCAGCGAATAGACGGGATTGAGCTCGTTACAGTTGTCAGTGTGATAGGGAACCCTGGCGGCAGGTGAGAGTGGGCATCCCTCCTACCCTGTTTCCCCGATGGTAAGACACTGTCTTATTTTTTTTGGAAGGCCAAAATATGCTCTAGGGCTTATTTTCGGGGGATGCCTTATTTACCCATGAAGAAGACTACAGTACACAGTTATTGTTGAAAAAAAACAGAATTTTATTACGTTCGCGATAGGTACGTTCGCAATGCGTTCATTGGAGGAAGAAAACGGTCGGCTGAAGAATCGGTCGGCCGAAAAATCGTACCGTGTATGGCCAGCTTTATCCATCATACCATATATTGTACCATTTAATGTCCCCAATGTTCTCCATCAGGGAAACACAGTAAAGAGATTATTCTGTAGTGCAGCATCAGAGGGGACTTGACAATGTGAAACCGTTGTTTATATACCGTATGCATTTTAAACAGGCTTTATATACAGTAAGTGGTATTGCTCACAGCAAAAGAAACCTGTCTGCGTGTCTCACTTTTGGATGTTCTGGCCGTGAACAAACTCCTGCAGTCTCCGTTAGGGAGGGATGAGGGAAGCTGCCTGTGTTTCCTTGCGCGGAGTCACGTGCGCGCGCTGCAGTCCTGTCACTTCCTCCTCTTCACTTCATGACGAGGCACGGCACGCAGCCATGGAGGCAAATAAGGTAAACGGAGGGAGCACACGGAGTCACCCACCGTACCACCCGATTCGGGTAAGCGCAGGTATCGGTGGGTGGCTTATTTGCGGGGGGGTGCCTTATTTTACATTTTTTTCTAAAAAGGGGGGGCTGTCTTATTTGATGGCCCTGCCTTATCATCGGGGAAACAGGGTACCATCCTTCATCTTAAAGTTGCATAGGGGTGACCAAAATGATAAAGGGAATGGAGTGCTTCTCATAAGAGGAAGGCTAAAGATCTTAGGTCTGTTCAGCTTGGAAAAGAGATGGTTGAGGGGGGATATGATTGAGGTCTACAAAATCCTGAGTGATGTAGAACAGGTAAAAGTGAATTGATTTTTCTACTCTTTTTTTTATAAAATCTTTATTCATTTAAAAAAAAAAAAAAACTTACAATAAGTGTCTCAGCAAACATTTTAACTTAGAAACAACACTTAATATTCTGCAATAATCTATTTTAAAAAGTTTATCTCCCTCCCTCCCCTTCCATAGCAAATATAAAACACATATACCATATAATAAATTATTTCCTAACATTCCTTACAATCATAGAAAGACCAAACTATACCCCTCCCCCCTCCTCCAAATCTTGGACATGTACTATTAAGGGGAAAAAGGAAACTATTCATTACAATAATTTGTTAATGGCTCCCAAACATCTTGAAATTTTCTTAAATACCCCTGCTGTGTAGCTATTACCTTTTCCATTTTATATATATGACATAAAGAATTCCACCAGAAACTATAGTTCAATCTATTCCAATTCTTCCAATTACTCGTAATCTGTTGTATGGCAACCCCTGCCATAGTAAGTAAAAGCTTATTATTTTTCGAAGATATTTGGCTCAGCCCTCATTGACATGCCAAATAGTACAGTATCATACGACAATGCCACCAGATTTTCTAATAAACAATTTATTTGGCCGCATATTGATTTCCAAAAAGCATGGACAATAGAATAAATTATCTAAAGTTCCTACTTCGAGATGACAATGCCAACATCTATTAGACTTAGAGCTATCCAACTTTTGTAAACGAACTGGGGTCCAGAATGCTCTATATAACAGAAAAAACTAAGTTTGTCTCATAGATGCAGACACTGTACACCTCATTCTCCAATTCCAAATTCGTGGCCATTGAGACACAGTAATTTGATGCTTAATCTGAATGCTCCAAATGTCCCTAAGACCAGTTTTTGGTTCCTTCTTTATAAATCCAGCTATCAATTTATACCACTAAGCAGCCTGGTGTCCCAGTAAGTCCACTTTGAAAGTACAAGAACTTTAAACTATATTGATTATTAAGATTTTTCCATTCAGGGAACCCCGCCTGAATGGCCTGCTTCAGTTGCAACCATCAAAAACTTTGAGATTTACTAAGACCAAATTTATGTTGCAACTGTGAAAAATCAAGCAGCTTGCCATTAGATATAACATCATCTAAAATACGTATACCAGCAATCATCCAATACTTCCAGATGACCTTAAATCCACCAATTTGAATCTTGGAGTTCAGCCATATAGTTTGATTTGTTGATTTATGTATTGGAATAGGTGTTAAATTACTTACGAATCTTAATGTTTTCCATGTATCTATTAATATTCTGTTTTCTTTATATAACCTAGGCATTTTAATACTGAGAACATGGAATAATCGTCGAGGAGAAATGAGTTGCCAATTCAACCACAACCAATCTGGTAGCTTTTCCATGAGCTCTGGGAGGACCCAATACATACCCTGGAACATAATATAGGATTGATGATACCTATAAAAATTTGGAAAAATTTACCCCTCCCTCTGTAATTGGCTTTTGTAGATACTAAAGCAATTCTAGCTATTTTACCCAACCAAACAAATTTTGTAAGAATACTATTTAATTTTTTATAAAAAGACACCTAAAAAAAAAAACTGGTAACATACCCATTTAATAACAAACCACAGGCAAACCAGGAGACAACATGGATTCACTAGAGGTAGGTCTTACCAGACAAATCTGATCAATTTCTTTGACTGGGTGACCAGAGAATTGGATAGATGTGGTGTATTTACATTTTAGCAAAGCCTTTGACAGCTTTCCACACAGACGTCTAATAAATAAGCTAAGTGCCCTCGGGATGGGTCCCAAAATGACGGGCTGGGTCAAGAACTGGTTGAGTGGAAGATGACAGAGGTCAGTGGCTAATGGTTAATCTACTCTGAGGAAAAGGGATGTTACCAGTGGTGTGCCTCAAGGTTCTGTTCTTGGGCCTGTTCTTTTTAACATTTTTATAAACAATATTGCTGAAGGGTTGTCAGGTAAGACTTGCCTCTTTGTGGATGATTCCAAAATCTACAATAGTGTAGACACCCAGGATGGTATGAACATGAAGAAAGACCTGGCGAAGCTTGAAGAATGGTCTGAAATTTGGCAGCTAAAATTTAATGCTAAGAAATGTAAAGTCATGCATTTGGGCTGCAAAAACCCAAGGGAACGATACAGTTTAGGGCAGTGGTCTCAAACTCAAACCCTTTACAGGGCCACATTTTGGATTTGTAGGTACTTGGAGGGCCTCAGAAAAAAAAAATAGTTAATGTCTTATTAAAGAAATGACAACTTTGCATGAGGTAAAACTCTTTATAGTTTATAAATCTTTTGGCTAAGTCTTAATAATAATATTGTAATTTATAGCTAAAGAGACATAGGATCAAGAAACTGTTTTATTTTACTTTTGTGATTATGATAAACATACCGAGGGCCTCAAAATAGTACCTGGCGGGCCGCGAGTTTGAGACCACTGGTTTAGGGGGTGAAGAACTTATGTGCATGACAGAAAAGCGGAACTTTGGGTGTGATTGTATGTGATGATCTTAAGGTGGACAAACAGGTTGAAAAGGTGACGGCAAAAGCTAAAAGGATGCTAGGTTGCATAGGGAGAGGTATAGCCAATAGGAAAAAGGAGGTATTGATGCCACTGTATAAGACTCTGGTGAAACCTCATTTAGAATATCATGTACAATTCTGGAGGCCGCACCTTCAAAAAGATATAAAAAGGATGTGTGGTCTTCGTCATAAGGCGTATGGGGACAGATTTAAAGATCCTAATCTGTATACTTTGGAGGAAAGACGGGAGAGGGGAGATCTGTTAGGGACGTTTAAATACCTTAGTGATGTAAATGCACATGAGTCGAGTCTCTTTCATTTGAAAGGAAGCTATGGAATGAGAGGACATAGGATGAAGTTAAGAGGTGATAGGTTCAGGAGTAATTTAAGCAAATACTTTTTTTTACGGAAAGGGTGAACAGTCTCCCGGTAGAGATGGTGGAGACACAGACTGTCTGAATTCAAGAAAGTCTGGGATAGTCATGTGGTATCTCTTAGAGAAAGGAAGAGATAATGATTACTGCGGATGGGCAGAATAGTTGAGCCATTTCGCCTTTATCTGCCATCATGTTTCTACGTTTCTATAATCTGAGGCTGAGGGGTGGTAGATTCAAGAGTAATGTTAGGAAATTCTTCTTTACGGAGAGGGTGGTTGATGCCTAGAATGCACTCCCGAGGGAGGTGGTGGAGAGGAAAAGGTGACAAAAAAGCATGGGATGAACACCAAGGACCTCTAAACAGAAAAGGATACTCTATATTGAAGAACTAAGGCCAGTACTGGGCAGACTTGCAAGGTCTGTGTCCTGTATAAGGGCATTCAGTTGAGGATGAGCTAGGATGGTTTAGATGGGCTGGAGTGAGCTTTGACTGAGACTCCAGTAGATGGAACCTAGGAACAGTACTGGGCAGAGCTCTGGGTTTCTGGCCCAGAAATATCTAAGAAAAAGACCAATTTAAATTAAATCATTAAATTAGAGAGAGTGTATGTTTGGGCAGACTGGATGGACCATTCAGGTTTTTATCTGCTGTTTTTTTCTATGTTTCTATGTACTGAATATGAATAATGGTCATTGAGCTTTAAACATAAATAATAAAAGAACAAACATGAAATCAGAGTTTAAGTGTTTATTTCAGTAGAGCCTTAGATTATTGTTATTCAAATTTATATCACTATTCATCTAAATATGAATAATGTATTTGGGGCACTATTTGGAGCTGAATTGAATCAAACACGAATATTTGGTATAGCTCTAGTGGTACATAATTTCTCTCTTTCAATAAATATTATAACAGTACTTAATTATATTGTATAAGGGAAAAGCTTCAAGGAACACTTACTTTGACAAGTGTCTCAGGAAAAACATCTTCATCTGGAACCCAAAGTTTAGTTGTCTTTTTCCCTGGAAGCTAAGTCAAAAATCACATGTTAGATTTTAGAGGGAGGGGGGGTCAATCTGACTAATTCATTTGATTAAGTTGCTCATCAAAACAGTCCATCATAATTTACACCGAATAGGAAATTTAACTTCTAATACATGTTCTTATCTCCTCAAGAGTTATCCAGTTCATCTTATTGATAAAAGAAAAGAAAGAATTATCTTTCCAGTGACTGATCGATGCAATTGAATTAAGGAGATAACAAAACAAATGGCTATCATTAATAGATTAAGTAAATATCAAAGCCAAGGATTTCCAAATTATAATTAAGGGAAGACCTGTATTTAAAAATCAGTATATAAAAATTTCAATATTCTCCCATACACCTCACCAGAACAATTGCATCTTACAGCTTCATAGCAATGGGAGGACTTTGGGCCCATTCACTTTGAGCTTGGGACCACTCATATATTTTGCTTCTTGCCATCTAAAGATCACCTCCTTAATGAATGGACGTTAAACCGGGGGTTTCCAGAAGTAGTATCCTCGTGCTGCTGCTGCAACCCCCTCCCCCCACACATGCACAAAATTGAACATGTATAGAGATTTGCAGCAGCAGCAGTGGGATACCACTGCTGGCAACCCAAGTTTTAAATCTGTTCAGTGAGGAGGTCTTCACTGGCAGATCCCTGCCAATTCAGGTATTTCTTTGGGTTGGGGAGTGAAAGGGAAGAGGTGGCAGAAGAGAAATTTTGGGTCCACCCAGATAACTCAGCCATCTGATTATGCCTCTGCTATATTAGTACATTCACATATCATATGAATTAAAGCATCCACTTGTTGAGAAGAGGACCAACATAAACCTGATCTCAGTGGTTTTGTAGGAGTCCATAATGTGCAGCATAGACTGTGGAATTGGGGGCCCACAAGGGCCAGGGCTTCCCCCATAAACTGGCAGTGTAGACTGACATGGTATGCTTACGCGCTGCCAGCACAACTTTGATCTCTCCCTCTCTCCTTTTGCATGGTCTGTAATAACAAGAGCAGGCATAGAAGCTGGAAGCGGCATGTGCACAGGATCAAAATATGCCCCTTCAGCAGTGTGCCCTGGCCTAAGCCGTGGTGAAAAAAAGAAGAGCCACTGATGGCTCTGTCCCCAGGCGGCCCCCAATAAAAAAAATCAGAAGTGCCATTTCTCTGCTGGCTTGGCCCTATTCCCCAGCGGTCCCCACAGTGAAGAACCGCTGTTTCTCTGCTTGTTTCCCCAACAGCCCCTAAGGTGAAGCAGCACCATTCCTCTTCTGGTTTCCACAGTGGCCTCCACAGCAAAAAAAAACACAAAAAACAACAACCACCACCACCACCCAAAAACTCCTCTCTGTGCAATAGCTGCTAGAACTGTGTGCGTAGAACATGTTATAATAGTGTTTCTATAGTGCTTTGTCTCTTGGGAGGACTATAAAATTTGTTACTATCTACTTAAAACATTTCCATACATAAGCATGTGTTATCAAGTTTCAAGTTTATTCAAAATTTGTTAGTCAATCCAATCAAGATGAGGGCCTGAAGAATCTCCACATTGTAGGGTTCTCGCCTATATCCAGAGCATCTCCCAGATCTGGATTGTGGAGATCCGCAAAAGCAGCTACATCTCCCACAGTGGTGTCAGTCTGTGTAAACAACAGCATGATTAAATCATCTGATCATCCATGTTATCATACAGCGTATCATCCGCATGAGCAGACTGCTGGGCACAATGGACCACTGATCTGACCCAGCATCGGCAATTCTCAAGTTCTTATGTTCTCACCAACTGAGGGACACTGGACTGCAGACCCTTATCCAGGGATGGGGGGACCCCCAATGCCAGCAAGGATGCCATAGGAGCCTTTTTCTTAGCTAGATAAGCCAAGAAAACCCTCATCCAGAGTTACAGCTGCCTCCTGAGAACTCTTTTTGGCATCTTAGAGAACTTCATCATCTTCAATGCCAAATTGCAGTTGCTTCTCACCGGGGACACAAGCACACCTTCCCCAGTCCCAGGGGCCAACTTTGATTTTTTTGACTGGATGGATGGATTGAGTAAGACCCCCCCAACAGGGGTCGAGGGAAACAATGGCAATGAAATTTTGTCCTCTGATGCGCCGCACAGCACATGGAAAACAGCTGGTTCACAGCTATCCATCCACCACAAACAGTGCAAAATCCAAAGAATCCTGCCCCGAGTCCATCTGAGTAGTTTTCTTACCAAAAATGAAGCTTGTGGATTCAAACAACTTTAAATTCAAATCGGGAAAATTAAAGATGGCCAGCGCTGGAGCGATTTTCAAAAGAAAATAGCCCGGGAAAAGCACAAAAAAACCCTAACACACAGCAATTTTGGGATTTTAAGGGTGAGGGGACCTAGGACTAATCCACAAACTGTCCAAAAACCACTTTTGGAGAACCCCCCAAAATGGCTGTCAGCCTTCTACTCACTGTGCCATACTGTGCTGTGAGCTGCAAAAAAGGAAGCTGAAACATTAAAGGGAGATCCTCTGCCTCAATAAGCCTTAAAACCTGGACAGCTAATCTTCTGACTTTCACTCTAGCTCGACACCCTGGCCGAAGACCTTCGTCGCCTCCAAGACACACCACATACATGACCAGACGGAGGAACACACAGTCAGCCTCGATCCTGGGCCACACCTCCATGGAGCAATGCAGACTGCGCTCAAACCCACTAGCATACAAACCTGGGGTGAGCCAGCTCACAAGGGAATGGTCCCTGAGCCCCAATCTGAGAATGCAGGCTGTCCAAGCAGGAGCATTGCAAAGCAGCCAACCTCCTAAAAGCAGACTTTACCCTTAAAGCCTGCGATCTCCCGCAGCCAGAGCTGTCCCCGCGGGGAAACTCTGCAGCACAAGATGTGAAGTGCATAAATAAACCTGAGTAGAAGAAAAAAATTAACACAAGCAGAAAAGACTAGCTTCTACTGTTTCACTTGTAGGAAAGCAACTGGTGACCAGAAGGCAGTCCCAAGGTAAGAAGGGAGGGTTAGAAAAATTAAGTAAATCAGGCTTCCTACAAGCAGTCTCGTGACTTGGAATGCATAACCCACTTGTCCAGGAATAGAGTGGAATTCTACAAGAAAATCGCATTAGGTTTGCTATCAATAGAATTCAAACGGTTCAACTAAATTTATTTTTAAAAACTAATGAAGTCTAAAGCAAAGGTGTCTTTGTATATCCTTAATTTTCTAATAGATTATAATCTTTCATTTTAAAGTTAATTTAGCCCAGATCAGTTTTAAGCTCTGCCCTTTAGACTACTCCTCTAAGCACGACAGTAGAGAGCTGCACGGGAACGGGGACGACGGGAATCCCGCGGGAACCGCGGGCATCCCGCGGGTTCCCCCTTCGGGTCACGGGGATCCCGTGGGGACGCCCCTAGGGTCGCGGGGATCCCGTGGGGACGCCCCCTAGGGTCACGGGGATCCCATGGGGACGCCTCCGAGGGTCACGGGGCTCCTGCGGGGCTGAATGTACTCAGTCGCGCGGCTCTTCTTCTCCCTACCTTCTCTGCTTGCAGCACAGAGCCGAACGGAAGTCTTCCCGACGTCAGCGCTGACGTCGGAGGGGAGGGAGGGCTTAAACAAAGCTTAAACAAAGCCCTCCCTCCCTCCGACGTCAGCGCTGACGTCGGGAAGACTTCCGTTCGGCTCTGTGCTGCAGGCAGGGAAGGTAAGGAGAAGGAGAGTAGCCTCGCGGTTCGAGTGGCTACCAAGGGAGGGAGGCGGTTCGCCCCGCCCCGGTTGCAGCACAGCCGGCCAGGTCCCCTTACTTTTGTGGCACTTCCCCGACCGACCGATAACAGCCCGGGTCCGACAATCCTCCCTGCCCTGTAGCCGCGAATCTAAATTACCTTCTTACAGCAGCTGTAAGAAGGTAATTTAGATTCGCAGTTAAGGGCAGGAAGGTTTGTCGGACCCGGGCTGTTATCGGTCGGTCGGGGAAGTGCCACAAAAGTAAGGGGACCTGGCCGGCTGTGCTGCAACCGGGGCGGTAGAGAAGGAGGGGGAAGAAGGACGCTGAAAGGCCATGGTGAAGACAGGAGGGGGGGGGGAAGGACTCTGAAAGCACTTGAAGACAGAGGAGGGAGAAGGACGCTGAAAGCACATGGGGGAATACAAAGGGGTGGAGAAGGACGCTGAAAGGCCATGGGAAGGGCGGGGGGGGAGGACTCTGAAAGCACTTGTGGAAGACAGAGGGGGGGAAGGACTCTGAAAGCACTTGTGGAAGACAAAGGGGGGAGAAGGATGCTGAAAGCACATGGGGAAGACAAAGGGGTGGAGAAGGACGCTGAAAGGCCATGGGGAAGACAGAGAGGGAGAAGGACCCTGAAAGGACATGGGGAAGATGGGGGGGAGAAGGACACTGAAAGGAAATGAGGAAGAGAGAGACGCTGGCAGGGAAGAGGACAGATGCCAGACTATGGGGGGAGCGGAGAGAACAAGATGGGTGCCAGACCAATTTGGAAGGGGGAAGAAAGGGAGAGGCACAGTAACAGAGCAAATGGAAGATGCAGAAGGAAGAGAGACAGTGGATGGAAGGAATTGAATGAGAACATGAGGAAAGCAGAAACCAGGCAACAAAGGTAGGAAAAGAATTCTATTTCTTTTTTTTTTTTTTTCTTCAGGATAAAGTAGTATATTAGTTGTGTTGATAAAAATTTATAAACATTAGAGGCTCTGGTAGAAACCCGTTTACAAAGTATGTATTCTTCCCAATTAATATTTTCAAATTAATAAAGTCTTTTTGCTTATTTGTAAATGGGTTTCTACCAGAGCCTTTAATTCAGTAGCATAATTAAATGAAATAACTATTTCTGAAGTTTATAGGGACGGGCGGGGACGGAGGGGATTCCTCGCGGGGACGGGTGGGGACGGAGGTGATTCCTCGCGGGGACGGGTGGGGACGGAGGGATTCCTCACGGGGACGGGTGGGGACGGGTGGGATTCCTCGCGGGGACGGGTGGGGACTTTGGCGGGGACGGGTGGGGACGGGTGGGATTTCTGTCCCCGCGCAACTCTCTACACGACAGTTTTAAATAATTCCATCCAGTGCTGTCAAATCCCTATTTTAAAATGCTTCCCCTCCCTTTTTTTTTTTTTAAATTGCCAATCTACCAATATTATGAAGGTCCTCTTTATATGGCGCCTAAGAATTCTATATATAGTATCATACCCTGCTCATGTATGTTTATTAATCATTTTGGCATCCATTAACATTTCATATCTTTCTATTCCCATTTTGATTTTATATTTTCTTTATTCCTGAATATATGTTCAAAACATGGCCCCACAGAAATACTGAATAAAAATTAGACTTACCCTGTCATTCATTAGCAAATCTTTAACAATAAAAGTAGCAACTAAGGACTTCAAGGGAGCAGCAAACTGATCAGGTGCCAGCAGAGCTATATGGCCAATAGATACCAAAGGTGTAATGAGCTGTTCAAGGTTGCTTGGATCCAAACTCTTATGAAGTGGCTAGAACAAACATCATAAAACATTAGGTTTACTCAGCATATGTACTGTATTTTATTAGCACACAAGTATGGTCGACGCTTCCATATATCAGAATTTAGCAATGGGAATGGAGATTAAGTATTCTTTTACAAATTAGATTTTCTAAAACAAATTAACATACATTGTGATCACCATTTTAAGCTGTAAAATGTGAAATATGACACTACAGAAATATTTTTGTTGTTAACTGTTCTTTCTCCTATAAAACCTAAATGCACATTTGAAATTTTCTAGGTCTGGTAGAAAAAGTGAAGTTGCTTGCTGTAATTTAAATTTATGGTTGTGTTATGGTTGTGAGATGTACCAATATACTTATTATTGATTATCTGTCTGTTTCATCAAAAGATATATGACGCGCTTATGATTTCTGCTAATTAGAATCATGGTTGTGTGATGTATTAATATATTTATTGCTAATCGTTTTTAGTCAGTTATCTATCTCATCAATTATGATTTATATATTTCTTTGTTCATTCACGCAACAACTCCAGCATGTAAAGTCTTTTATAGATGAGTCACTACTTATTTTAATTATTTTATTTTATTTTATATTTTCATATTTTATGGCAATGTTGGTTTTTAATCCATTGATGTATTTTATAGATACATCTTCTATGTAATGTCTGTTTTTTTATATATATATTTTTTTATATGAAACAAGATTTAATATGTCTTATAATATAGGGCTGACGTCCGCATATTATTTTACATCTTTATGATTATTATGTCTTTTTACTCTATAGCTGCTACTCTACAATTTTTTTGTGACTTTTTTTGTTTTCCTTTTTTACCATGGTATGTATCTCATCGATAATGCATTTTTTCACACATCTGTTTCCCTTTTTCTTTCTTATGGGTCACGTTTTTCTATGTGTCTATCTTTATTCTGACTCCTTTTCTACAGTTAGTAATGTAGGTATCCTATTTTTGATGTTCTTTATCTTATTAAGATCACTCATTCTGCTTTGCATGCAGTGTATTTATATTGCATGCTTTTATATTTATTCTTATTTTCATTTATCATTTTTCAATATGTACACTTGTCCTTTTGTTGTATTTAACACTACTTTGGGATAACAACTTTTTAAATTTACTTTATTATTTATCTTTTATTATGTGTATGTTTTAATAATAAATTTTATATTATATTTGTGCCTATTAGGACCCCTGACGAAGGTTTGTCCGAAACACGGACCGTGTCGGGTCCCTTGATTAGTAAAAGGGTTTGCATATAATTATTTTGTCACAATAAATTTTGCCAATGTCTTGTACAGACCTGCAGTTTTGTTTTGTTTGTTGTTGCTTACCTGTAACCAGGATTCTCCTTCTATAGGATAAATCAAACATGCAAAAAAGTGATATCATCTGACTAATACTCTAGATAGTTTTCTTGGAGCTCAGATTAAAAAAAAAATACAGGAATTTTCCCTAAATATACAATATATTTCCTGAACTACAGCCTTCTGAGTCACTTTATTCTAATACAGATCTGAGAAGTGAATATCCCAGGAATGTGTGTATATATGTTATTGACTTTAGATTTTCATTTATTTGAATTGTGCTCACATCTTTTTCAGTAATAGCTCAAGGTGCATTACAAGGAGGTGCTGATAAATCCTTAGTCTTTGTAAAGTAAACAAACCACAGGATTGAAAAAATTTATTTACTCTACATATTCACCACTGAGCTCCTAACTTCTTTTAACCCAATCAAGAAAAAGTTTGATTTTGCTACAAACCACTTGTCTGCAGCTAATATGGCATCCTCAATGCTTGAAAATTTTCTTCCCTTGAGGGGGGAGAGACAGAGAGACAGACACAGAGACAAAGAGAGAGAGAGAGTGAGTGTGTGTGAGAGAGAAAGTGTGTGAGTGAGAGAGAGTGAGTGAGAGAGTGAGTGACTGAGAGTGAGTGAGTGAGTGACTGAGAGTGAGTGAGTGAGAGTGTGAGAGAGTGAGAGTGTGAGTGAGTGAAAGTGAGTGTGTGTGAGAGTGAGTGTGAGAGAAAGTGCGTGTGAGAGTGAGTGTGAGAGAAAGTGAGTGTGAGTGAGAGTGCGTGTGAGAGAGTGTGAGAGAAAGTGAGTGTGAGAGAAAGTGAGTGTGAGTGAGAGTGCGTGTGTGAGAGAGTGAGTTTGAGTGTGTGTGAGTGCAAGCGACTGCGTGTAAGAGAGAATCAAGTCTCTTTCATTTGAAAGGAAGCTCTGGCATGAGAGGGCATAGGATGAAGTTAAGAGGTGATAGGCTCAGGAGTAATTTAAGGAAATACTTTTTTACAGAAAGGGTGGTAGATGAGTGGAACAGTGTATCTGGGGTCATATTGGTGAAAGTGTCAGCCTCCAACATTATCAGCCATAATCACCACTCAACAGTAGAACCTATTGGCTAGACTGAAAGTGTATATGTATCACATTTAGAGAGTCATATCTTGTAGTCCCTGTCAGAGGACTGCTGTTAACACATGAACTTAAAAGACAGAGCAATTCAATTTATAAAAAGGGCTGCAAATGAAATTTTAAGGTGCCACAGCCACAATAGAGGATGGCACCAATTGAGCTATAACTGGAACAAGCAGCAACTGCTCAATCAAAAAAGAAAAGCACTCTTCAGTGGGTCTCACTTGTGGGAAATGTCCAGTCTCGCCAAATGAATTACATGACATATTGATCACAAAACTGACCCATTTTAACATATGATGTTTTATTTTGCATCATTAAAAAGTCCAAATGAAGAAAATGGCAATATATGTGAATTCTTAGATAAAACATGGTTCTTTACCTCAAATATCTGTGCAAATTGTGTTTCCTTGCTGGAAAATATTGAATGGATGCAGTGAATGGAATACTTAGCCTGGCGGGGAGGTCCCTTTTTAGCTTTCTGTTGTAAAACTGGAAGCAGGGCTCTAAAAAAAAAAAACAAAAAGAAAACCTGTTTTAATGCTTTAGAAATGAAAATCAATTCACATTTTCCACAAAGTTTCTGAGTTTCCATGCATTTAATATGAGCTTGTACGTATTATTTTATACTTATAAAAGTCTTAACATCTTCTATTCAAAAATTATTTTTAAATCAGAACCTCAAGCCCCTCCCCGGTGTATCCCAAGAAGCATCAGGGTGGGGAATTACCATTTTAGACCACATAGCAGCAGAATATGATATGGATGTCCCTCCGGCTCTGGGTCATCTCTTCAGGTAATGGGGGGGAGGGGCAGAGAAGGGGAATGGTCGGGTTGGGTCGCAGGGGAGGGGGTAGTTTAGTGCAGTAAGAGAGAGTGGGCATCTCTCCTGCTACCGGGGGGAGGGGGGATGTCACAGTCGTGTGGGGAGGTGTCGCGGGAGAGTGCTGTGTTTTAGTTTTGGGTGGGTGGGGTTTATGGCCAGTGTTGACTGCAGCATTTTTTCTGCATATGTTCCCATCAGCGATGGGCACATGCAAATTAGGAAATCTTCACATGCTGTCCGCTGACCTTATTTGCATGCGTGATTTTTTAAAGAATGTCTCGGTTTTTTCAATTCGGTAGCAGAATGGTTGCATTAGCAGACCATCGCTTTTTGAGAATTTTCCCCCAAGTCTTTAAAATCAGATTGCTATAAAGAAAATGGTGATCCATGCACTGAGTCATGATCAGTCCAGGAAAGATTGTAACATGAAAAAATTGGATAAAATAAAAACCATTGAAACTTTTGAAATGATTTGGTCCAAAATATGCCCTGCATTGTGTGTGTTGAAAACTGGATCCAGTGTTTCATTTCTAAATCAATAAGAAATTGATTAAAATATTTGGTATGTGAATGTCCCAGATTATCAAAATGAGTATTGAAATTGCCTATAATGATCAAGTTGGAATATCTTAAAGATAACTGAGCGATAGTTAAAAAGATTTTGTCCCAGGTTTTAAAAGATAAATTTGGTGTACAATAAATTACAAAAAAAAAAAAGGGCCGTTTTCAAATTAAGTTTAACTAGTAGTAATTCTTGATAAGGAAGCATAATAATACGTAGTTCTATAAAAGAAAATCTATCAAATAATAATGCCAGTACATCACAAGTAGTACAAGATTTGGCTAGATAACTATAATTAGAAGGGATTGAGACTAAATAAAAGAATCTTCCCCATGTCACAGCCATGTTTCTGTTAAACTAAATATTTGAATATCATGTGAAATTATAATATCATGTAAAAAGGCAGTTTTACTTTTAAATAAAAAAAACAAAAAAAAATTAACTTACGATCGGATGTGTGGGAAGTCCTCTTCAATTTTGTGTCCTGTGTTTTTGAATATTTGTAGTGCAGCCTCAGCTACCTTTTCATCATCCATTTTCAGACAAGCCAGAAGAGACTCAAAGGTTTCTGCTGAATGGAATGACATGGGATGTGTGAAGGAAAGCACCTATGGAGGGGAAAGAACACACACACACAACTATCATCACCAAAAAAATCAACTAGAGCTGTAGTGAATTGCATATTTTACTATAAGGTCAAATATGAATAATGAAAAATATCTGACCAAATATGAATTATGAGCTTTGAGCTTCAACATAAATAATAAAAGAAGCAACGTTAAATTAGAGATCAAATTTTTACCTCAGTAGAAATTAGTACAGTAAAACACCCAATTATTTGTATTCAAATTTAAGTCACTATTTGGCTGAATACAAATAATGTACACAGGGCATTGAATTAAATAAGTCCTAAAACCAATCTTCAGAAATTGCTTTTCCAAGTTTGCCTTCTAGCAGTATTGAATCAAACATTGAACTTGCTGTGACATTCCAAAATCGAAACATAAGCTAAACTAAAGAGAAGGAGGTAATTTTGTTTTTTAACTGGAGAAGCTAAACATATTTGAGACTGATTGACTTGTAAAAGTAATTCACTCAATCTAACCTCAAGAGGCCTCATCTACAACCTTGAAGAAACAGCCAGCACCAACTTTCTCTCTGAAACTAAATATTTGAATTTTATATTTACACACACAGTGATGTGAAAAAGGTTTCCCCCCTCCTGATTTCACCTATTACACTTCTCCCTCCGTATCCGCAGTTTCCGTATCTGCGGATTCGCTCATTCATGATTTTTCGGAAGCTGACTCTGCCCCCCCCCCCCAAAATTACATCATCATTAAAGTTCTTTTTCCTTTTACTGTACCGATAAAAAAGTGTATCGCTTACCATTCACTCTGAAAATTGCTGCTACCATGCTTTCTCCCACAAATTCACTGCTTTTATGCTTCCCAGTGCACTGAGAAAAACGCTGCTTCCCAGCATGCCTGCCCAGAAATCGCTGCTTGCTTGCCTGCCCAAAAATCGCTGTAGAAAAGTTATTCGCAGTTCCAATAATAAAAACGGAAGGCTTTTTCTAAAAACCGCAAATAACATTTTAAAAAGTTATTCACGGTTTTTTCCGTATTCGCACCTATGGTCCGCCCGCATCCCCCGTGAATACGGAGAGAGAAGTGTATTGCATATATGTCAAACTGAATGGTTTCTAATCTTTAAACAAAATGTAGCATTACATAAAAGGGAAATCAGGAGAGGGGGAACTTTTTCACATCACTTTATATACTAATATACATCTTGTAAAGCTTAAAAGGGACTACTTATCTTTCATAATAGATTTCAAAATATGGATAAAGCAGCTATTAAAAAAAATAACTCGGGACAATTCGTCTGCCATTTCTTGCTCTCCAGCCCATTCTAGTAGGATAAGCGGTTTGAATCTTCTCTGTCAACACTATGGTGATGGCGTACATAAATCATCAAGGGGGCACAAGAAGCGCTCTCTTAGGCCAGGAAGCTCGCATGCTGTTACATTGGGTGGTAACTCATCTTCTGTCACTCTCAGCAGCCCACATGGCTGGCGTCTACAACGTTCAGGCAGATTTCCTCAGCTGACAGATTCTGGACCCGGGAGAATGGTCCCTCTCGCAGAAAACAGTCTGATTGTTCAGTGCTGGGGTTGGCCTCGGATATGGACGATGGCTTCAGCGGAGAATTAGAAGACCAGGCGCTTTTTCAGCCAAAGAAGTCAGCGTGGTTGTCTAGAGCTGGATGCTTTGATGCAACCCTGGCCGGTGCACCAGCTCATGTACATGTTCCCTCCATAGCCTGTGGTTTGTCAGGTCATCTGCCAGATAGCGATGCCTGGTGATCCTAGTGATTCCGGATTGGCCTCGCCGCCCGTGGTGTGCGGATCTCGTACATCTTCAGCAGGATGAGAAGCTCTGGCTTCCTCAGCATCAATATCTTAGGGACCAGTGCCCATGCAGACCCCCCAGCTGCCCATGCAGACCCCCCAGCTGCTTCATGGGTGGCTACTTGGTGCTCCCTTCATACTTTTATCTAGTTTTATCTAGTGGATATGGTGGCATGTTCTGATGCCATTTTTGGGACCTTTGTTTTGAGGGCAGGCTCTTCTGTTCCTTCCTAGCTACTGTTGCTTTGGTATGTCACCTAGCGTATGGAATCCGGAAGGGACGTAACAGAATGGAAGATTAGGTTTATACCTTCGATAATCTTCTTTCTGTTAGTCCCTGGAGGATTCCATATGACACGCCCTCTCTGTATACATTCAGTTGTTTAGAGTATCCTGCTCTTTTCTGCCTCAGTTACTCTCCTTACAGAATTGAAGATTTTCCAGCCAGTGACCAGATCCTGTGTGGAGTTTCTGTGAGTATGCAAATTACTGAAGGCCTTTCTTGGGGTGCTCGTTGCACACAGATTAGTTCTACATTGTCCTCAATATTTTTCTGAGTTGCCTTTGTGCCTGTTTATCACTTGTTGATATTTTGCAGAGCAAACCAGTTAATGAACTACTTATGTTGATGCATGCACATAGTTCTCATGCATACTCATTGGGAAAATCCTGAAAACCTGACTGGATTGCGGCCCTCAAGGAGGGACTTTGAGACCCCTGCTCTAACCACTGCACCACACGCTCCCCCTGCTCTAACCACTGCACCACACGCTCCCCCCTAATTTGCTAACCACAGAAGTCAGACTTACAGACTGATCAACGAAAAACACAGTAAACATTACTTCCAACTAATTAATTCCCCTACTCTAAATAGTAAAGCGCTCTTTAGAATAGTTAACTCCCTCCTAGACATAGATTCACACAAACGCTCCTGCTCTGACCTCCCACCCCCTGCTACAACCCTAGCAGACCATTTTGCCAACAAAATTCACACCTTAAAATCGTCTCTTATAGCCCCCAGTCCTGAGCCAATATTCAACCTTCCTGCAACAGACACAATAGGTTCAATTACAGACATGACCTGGAGCTCCTTCGAAAGCCCAGACTGGAACCTCTTTCTCAATCTCTACTAAAAATACGCTAACTCCAATTGCCTATTAGACAACTGCCCACCCACTATCATGAAATCCGCTCCCCCCTCATTCAAAGCCGAACTCTTCAATTGGATCTCACTCTGCCTGACAACAGGTCACTTCCCGACTGAACTTGGCCACATCCTTGTCTCCCCCCTCCTCAAAAACAACAAGGAACCTATCTCCTCCACCGCCAACTACAGACCCATCGCCAACATCCCACTCTTCCAAAAACTCATGGAAGGCCTTATTAACCACGACCTCATGAACTACTTAGAAAAGTTCCATATACTTCACGACTCCCAATCCGGCTTCCGCACAAACCACAGCACAGAAACTGTCCTAGCTGCTCTGACCAACTACCTCCTCCACCTGTTCTCACTGGGCAAAAGCGCCCTAGTACTCCAATTCGACTTAAGCAGCGCCTTCGATCTGGTCGACCACAATATCCTGCTCAACTGCCTTGACTCGATCGGTATTACCGGCCAAGTACTAAACTGGTTCTCAAGCTTCCTAACCAACCGTACTTACCAGGTCCACAGCAATGGAACCTTCTCCCATCATTGGCGCAACCCCTGCGGAGTCCCACAAGGCTCCCCTCTATCCCCCTCCCTTTTTAACATTTACTTGGCCCCCCCTGGCACGGACACTTGCTGACTTAAACCTAAAATCATTCATATACGCAGATGACATCACCATTATCATTCCCCTTACTTCATTCAACAGACGGAACAACTCACCTCCTCCGTCCTCACCAAACTAGAACTATGGACCTCACAATTCAAATTAAAACTGAACACAGAAAAAACCAAAATTTTCCTGGCAAGTCCTAACCATAAACTTACAAACACCTCCCTGAAATTGAACGGCTTAGACTATCCTATCAACCCCACCATAAAAATCCTTGGAGTCCTCCTAGACAGATGCTTGACCTTCGAAGATCATACCAGTGCCCAGGTCAAAAAATGTTTCTACTCCCTCTGGAAACTTCGCACCATTATATGCAACTTACAACAAATGTAACTTCTCTGCAATAGTAACCGACCTGAAAAATAACTTCACCGCAAATGTAGCGTCGCCGAAAATGTAAATGTAGCTATGCCAAAAAAAAAAAAAGGGTAACTTCGCTGTAATGTACAGTCTCTTCATCTGTTAACCGCATAGAACTTCCATGGTAATGCGGTATACAAAAATAAAGTTATTATTATTACTACTATAATTCCCTAATTTTTTCCTTACTTCCACTTTTGTGGAGAGGGACCACATCCACCCTTCTCCAGTCCTCCAGTACCACTCCTGACTCTGGAGAAGCATTGAAAAAGTCAGTCAGCAGAGCCACCAGAACTTCCTAAATTCCTTCAGCACCCTCGGATGTACACCATCCAGCCTCATCACTTTGCCTACCTTTTTTTTATTTAGCTAGCTCCTCATAAACACAACCCTCTGAAAATCAATCAGGGTCTATCATTCTTCCATCCCTATTCAAGTTTGTCTTCTGCGATCCCACTCCTGGAACTTCAGCCGTGAACTCAGAACAGAAATATTTGTTAAACAATTCAGCCTTTTCTTTATCTGCTTCTACATATTTTCCCCCTTCACCTTTGAGCCTCACAACTTTTGCACTTCTTCCTATCACTAATATATCTAACAGATGTCTTGTTTCCCTGTTTTACAAGGATGATAAATTAGTAGAACATCTTTATGGAGGGCACTATGTGTAAGCAGAAGCAAATAATGAGGCTAAGCCACTGATGCTGATAAAACAATGGCAATAGATCATAAAACTTTCACATTTGGTATAAGATTCCAATTGCCATATTCTGGACTGAGTGGAGACACTAACAAACATTGTGGAAGGCTGGCAATAATCCAAATGAGATGTGAAAAGGAATGGATAACTAACTCCTTGTTAATTGCAATTATCCAATAGATGTTGGACAGTCTGGAACTGCTAAAGAGCATAGAAACAATGCTTAGCAACAACAAAAATATGGAGTGTGTTTTTATATTTAGCATAAAAGAGCTTTACCTTTAACAATTCAAGTCCTGCTCGAATTGCCTGATCAGTCGGTACTCCTTCCTCTTCATCATCTGCTGTCCCATCTATTGACTTGTTTACCTGTTTGATAAGGGAACTTGAAAGAACATTATCACTGTGATCTATATGTTCTCAAACACCAAGACCTTGCTAATATTTTACAAAAGTAAGAATCAGAATTTGAAAGGACAAACATCTATACTCCTGCATTAAAAAATTTACACTTCTCAGTGATAATTTATGGTTTTCACATATGTTATTATAGTATTACACAGATTCAGAAATATCACTCCAAAACAAAAGCACCACACAAGCCAAGAAAGCTAGCTTATTACTTAAGCGAAAGAAAAGCCTCAGACAAACGGAAAGGTGTACCCACACTTGTCCACCAAAGCATCATAGGCAAAAAACTTTCGCACAAGTTTAAAGTTAGCAGGTGGGAGCAAAAAATAGCCGAGAATGATTAATGGTAAAAACCAGGCCGACGATCATTTCATGGCCGGTAACCACTGCTTCAGGGCCTTAGCGCCAAATCCAGGCTATCAGTACGCAGATCCTAACTGCTGCTTTCAGTAATAAGCTAGCTTTCTTGACTTGTGTGGTGCTTTTGTTTTGGAGTGATATTTCTGAATCTTTGTACTATACCTCCCTCCATTCCTCCCTGTTTTTTGGGATTATAGTATTACAACCACCCAGATAAAGGCATATTGAAAACCATATGCAAGTAGTAAATTCATTCATTATTTATTTAAAACATTTACAGTCATGTGAAAAAATTAGGACACCCCATGAAATATTCAGTTCTTTCTTAAGAAATGTTCACATATCAATGTCAAATCTTTTTTTATTTATCTCTGGAAAAGAAAGTGATGTAATTGCAGGTAAACAAAAATTTTCCTTGATTTACTGATGAAATAGAAGATGAAATAGAAGATGAAATAGAAGATATCCACAAAAATAAAAAACTGAGGAAAAATTAGGATACCCTATACCTAATAGCTAGTGTTACCCCCTTTAGCTGAAACAACTGCAGTGAGACGCTTCTTGTAACCATCTACCAGTCTCTGACATTGGTCTGAGGAAAGTTTGACCTACTCCTCAATGCAGAATTATTTCAGCTGTGAGATGTTTGAGGGGTTTCTTGCATGTACAGCCTGTTTCAAATAACCCCTTAGCATCTCAATGGGATTAAGATTAGGGCTTTGACTGGGCCAGTCCAGGACTCTCCATTTCTTAGTTTTCAGTCAGTCCTTGGTGGATTTACTGGTATGTTTTGGGTCTTTGTCATGTCGCAGGATCCAGTTCCGCTTCAGCTTCAATTTTCTTACAGATGGTCTCACATGTTCCTCAAGCATCCTCTGATACACAGTAGCATTCATGGTGGATTCTATGATGGTGACCTTGCCAGGCCCTGCTGCAGCAAAACATCTCCAAACCATGACACTTCCAGCTCCATTCATAGTTGGTATGAAGTTCTTTTCCTGGAATGCTGTATTTGGTGTACGCCAAGCATGTCCTTTTTTCTGGTGTCCAAATAATTCAATTTTAGACTCATCTGTTCATAGAACACTATTCCAGAAGTTCTGTTTTTCTACGTTCTCTCTGGCAAACTTCAGTCTGGCCTTGATGTTTCTCTTAGAGAGCAAAGGTTTCCTCCTTGCACACCTCCCATGCAAGTTAAATTTATGCAGTCTCTTTCTGATTGTAGAGGCATGCACTTTCACATCAACAGTAGCAAGAGCCTGCTATAGGTCCCGTGATAACATTTTAGGGTTTTAGGAAACTTCTTTTAGCTTCTTGTGGTCTGCTCTGGGGTCAACTTGCTTGGACAGCCAGATCTGGGCATGTTGGCAGTTGTTTAGAAAGTCCTCCACTTGTACACTATTTTCCGGCCGTGGAATGGCTAATGTCAAATTCTTTCTAGATCTTTTTAAATCCCTTACCAGACTTATAAAGCTGCTACAATCTTCTTTCTGAAGGCCTCAGACAGCTCTTTGATTTCACCATGGTGTTCATCTCACCGCAGTAGTCATGAGCATACCAAACTAAACGTCTGAGGTTTAAGTAGGTCAAAACTCCTTCAAAATGTTGAGTAACGATGTTCTAATCATGTGCAAATGATGTGATACACCTGTGTGTGATTTGAGTCACTAAGTGGGAGGCTATGTGGGGGTGTCCCAATTTATTCCTCAGTTTTAATACACATTTTTGTGGATATCTTTTGTTTCATGAGTAAATCAAAGAAAATTTTTGTTTACCTGCAATTACATTACTATCTTTTCCAGAGATTAAAAAAAAAAAAAAAAAAAAAGGATTTGACATAGATATGTGAACATTTCTTAAGAACTGAATATTTCATGGGGTGTCCTAATTTTTTCACATGACTGTATATCCCGCATATCTGAAATCTATGCATGTTGAAAAGAATAACATTCACAATAAAATTACATAAACAAGCTCTAAAAATTCAAAATAAACCTAACACTTTAAATTTCTCAGTATAATCAATCTTATATAACTTTAAAAAAAAATCATGCTTAAATAAACTAATGAATAATAAAAACAATTCCCCATCACAAAGCCTGAAAAGCCTTCAGAGAAAAATAAGCCTTCAAACACGAAAAAGTAAAAAGAAGGAGAACTGATAACAGTATCAAGGAGAGTGTGCCATAGCTGAGGACCCACTATGCCAAAGACACCAGAATGATTATTCACCTTAGCTATAGATCATATAGAAGGAACTACCAATAGTTGCTTAGCCTGAGATCTGAGGCACATATGACTCCAATAAATAAGCCACTACTTTCTGTAGAGTTTGATGCAGGCTTTATACACTAGTACCAAGATCTTAAATTGAATTCTCCAAAACACCAGTAGTCAATGAAGTTTAGCACTGGGGAAACATGCTCATTATGAGGGATTCTACCAATTAGTCTTGCCGCAGCATTCTGTGCCACCTGCAGTGCTCATAGTGACTTCTTTGGAGTCCACATAAAAGAGCATTCGTGCTCATAGTGACTTCTTTGGGAGTCCACACAAAAGAGCATTACAATAATCAATGTGGTAAAACAAAGCATTGCATAACTTGACAAAAGTTAGATGGAGAAAGCAATTCCTGTCATTTCAATACCAAACTGACCTTAAAAAATATATTGTCTTCACCACTAATGAACTGTGACCTTAAAATTGGAAAATACAGTAAGACCCCAAAATATTTGATCTCCTGCTGTATTGGAATCAATACCCCATCATATACGAAACTGGATGGAAAGTCTACAATTCCAAAAGTTGAAAGCCATTAAAATTTTTGTTTTTAAAATGTTTAGAAGGTGACAGTTCGTAGACATCCATGTCTTAACTGCATTCATATTTGATGACAACAATCAAAAACCCTGAACATAGTCAGCTGGAAATATCCACTCCCCAAAAAAAAACCAAAAAAAAAAAACCTGCCAATTATCAGTTTAAGGTTTGCACCAGAAGACATATAAGGAGAGACTGGAAGCCCTGAATATGTATACCCTAGAGGAAAGGAGGAACAGAGGAGATATCATACAGACTTTCAAATACTTGAAAGGTATTAACGTAGAACAAAATATATTCCAGAGAAAGAAAAATGGTAAAACGAGAGGACATAATTTGAGGTTGAGGGGGGTAGATTTAAGAGTAATGTTAGACAATTCTTCTTTACAGAGAGGGTGGTTGATGCATGGAATGAGCTCCCGAAGGAGGTGGTGGAGAAGAAAACGATGACAGAGTTAAAAATAAAAAGCATGGGACGAACACAGAGGATCTCTAATCAGAAAAAAATGAGTATACATTGAAGGAACTAAGGCCAGTTTCAACATATCCGGAACACATCCAGAACTCAATGAAGATACCATCTCAACTTTCAAAGACAAACACTGTGGTTGCACACAGGTTCAAAGGACAATTAGATGAACAAAGACTCAATTGCTTGAACCACATCCTCAGCATCAATTGGTAGAAACTCACTCTATACTTCCACAACAGCTGCATCACCCTGCCCCATCTGCAAAGAAGGCACAGTTCCCACAATACTTTGCTTGGACAAAAAATAATCTGTCAATTGTGCACACATTGAAAACGTATTCATATTCACTCTAGGAGTTATCAGCGAATTCACAACTGAAAACTCCTCCTTAAAACTTGATTGTACAACAGCAATCTGTTGTCAAAGTATTACTGTATTTCTTAGTATTCAATACCAACACTTTATAACCTGACATAGCTGTAACATATGCTTCATATATAAATGAATATCTTGCCTGCTGGCATTCAAGCTTGGGAAAGGTAAACTTGGGTTTCAGTAGGTTATATCATTGTAGTTCTCTTTTTAAGCTCAGCAAAATCAGTTAGGGAATAGTGTAGCCTTTAGAATCTCTGTTAGGGTTTAATACAAAACAGTATTTTAGCCTAGACGAGTGTTTTAGGTTGCATTTCAAGGCATAATATCAGATTAGGGAACAAACAGCTGTTAATTTAAGTGGTGTTAATTTCTCTCTCATCCACCCCAAGGCAGAGCTTTTTGATTTATAGGCTCTTCAGCCAACCAGGAACAGGGAATTACACTTCCCCCTCCCCGTTCGCGGTTTCCACACTCACGGTTTCACAAATTCACGATTTTTTTTTTTTGGGGGGGGGAACCCATATTTTACCACGTTCCCGCCTCTCTCCCACCTTCCCCTGGCATCCCGGCCTTACCTGGTGGTCTAGCAGGCTTTCGGGGCAGGAGCGATCTTCCTACGCTTCTGCACCATGTAGATCGCCAATAGGAAATGGCTGCCGTGAGCTTCTGCCGTGAGCTTCCGCCGTAGTCTCGAGAGGGGTATTTTGTCTAACTGATGCCAAAATCCAAGATGTTACGGAGAGCTTGCCAAGACTCATCAAGTCTTATGACTACTATCCAATGCTGCTCATCCACATTGGCACTAACGATACTGCCAGGTACCCCTGCGAACATGTCAAAAGTGACTTTGTGGCTCTGGGAGAGAAGGTGAAGCAGTCAGGTGCGCAGGTGGCATTCTCGTCCATCCTCCCTGTCGAGGGTAAAGGCCAGGGCAGAGAAGCTCGCATCCTAGAGATGAATGCCTGACTACATGGATGGTGTTGTCAAGAGCGTTTTGGCTTCCTGGACCATGGGATGATTTTCCAAGGGCTACTGAGCAGGGATGGTGTGAATCTATCAAAGAAGGGAAGAAGAGTCTTTTCCGAAAGGCTGGCTAATCTACTGAAGAGGGCTTTAAACTAGAAGTGATGGGGAAGGGTGATCAAAGTGCTCAAGTGAGTATAAGCCTTCAGATAAGTAAATCACTAAATACCTCTACACAGATGGGAAAAAGTGGCAATGTCTGGAAAGCAGTATATTAATGCTCAAGGTATGGGAAACAAGATTCTGGCTCTAGAAGATGAGTTGGACATAGTAGCGATCACGGAGACGCGGTTCACAGAGAACCATGACTGGGATGTAGTTATACTGGGCTATAATCTGTTCAAGAAACACAAGGTAGGAAGAAAAGGAGGGGGAGTAGCGTTATATGTTAAAGATCTTATTAAAGCCACATGATTGCAGGATGGCAGAGCAAGGAAGAGGCACTGTTGATCAATTTGGAAATGGTAAATATATTTACATTGGTATGATATACAGGCCTCCTTCACAGACGGAAGAAGTAGATAGAGATTTAATAGCAGACATTCAGAATTATTTAAAAAAGGGGAAGTCTTGCTAATAGGTGATTTTAACATGACAGATGTTGATTGGTTTATCCCTATTGTGGGGTCTTCTAGAAGTAGGGATATCCTGGATTCTCTACAAGGAGAACTGTTCCAGCAGTTGGTAATGAAACCCACATGGGATGGGGTCATACTGGACTTAGTGCTTACAAATGGGGAAAGTGTTTCTGATGTTACAGTGGGTGATCATCTGGCATCCCGTTATCACTGCATGGTACAGTTTAATATTAAGATGGGTATAGAGAGCTCATTCAAAAGCAAAGGTTCTAGACTTTTAAAAAAATTAATTTTGTTCGGATGGGGGTTTATGTCAAGGAATTGTTGTCTTGGTGGGAACATCTGGAAGGAGTGGAAATGCGGTGGGCAAAACTAAAAGAAGTAATTGTAAGAGCAACAAACCTTTTTGTGAGGCAAGTAAGTAAATGTAAGAGTAAACAAAGGCCACTTTGGTTTTCAAAACTGATAGCTGAGAAGGTAAGCAAAATATCTGGAAAGATTAAGAGAGGCTGGGGGAATCACGTGATGAGCTCGCCTTGATCAGACATGCTTGGATGGACTCCACGGTCTACAGCATTAAAAACTGGCAACACCCCTTCTGACTGCAGTTCTGCGGAATAATTGCAGCGACCACGAAGATTAGGCAGAGCGCTACTGGCGGTGCTACTTTTCAATTCAGGATGGCTCGGTATGCCTATCAAGATGGCCAAAGTTATCAAGGGTAAAAAACAGCATGCCTGATTTCAAGATGGTGACCGCACCAAATGTCGCTTCTCCTAACCTCTAGGGGAGTGGGCTAAGGAGATCTCAAGAATGGTCACCACTGTGTTAGAGGACCATCTCAACAAGTTGCAATCAGCAGAGGACAGCATAAATGAGAAATTTGATTCTCACTCTTAAAGACTTTCAGAGATGTGGGGGAAAGCCGACAGTCAGGGAGCGGATGGTTCAGTGTAAGGTATCCTTGGAGGATACTATTGAAACATGATATTTAGGGAGTCCCGGTAGAGAGGTTCCTATAATGGTGAAAGAAAGCCAGAAGGGTTTAAGAGTAAAAGACTCAAATTTTCCCTGTCTTCTCAGCAGCCTGTAGTTGCAAGTAAAAAACACAATTTGAAGTGTCTGTATGCAAATGCTAAAAGCCTAAAAAAAATAAAATAGGAGAGTTAGAGTATATAACACTGAATGATGAGATAGATATAATAGGCATCTTGGAGACCTGGTGGATCGAGGACAATCAATAGGACACTGTGTTACCTGGGTACAAATTATATCGCAAGGATAAAGTAGATCAAATTGGAGGAGGGGTTGCACTATATGTTAAAGAGAGAACTGAATCAAATAAAATAAACATTCTGCATGGCATAGATAGCACTGTGGAATCCTTATGGATAGAAATTCCATGTGTGAAGGGAAGGAATATAAAGGTTGGGTTATTCTACCATCCCCTGGGACAAAATGAGCAGACAGATGAAGAAATGTTTTCAGAGATTAGGAAAGCTGGAAAAATGGGCAACACTATAATAATGGGCGATTTCAATTACTCAAATTAACTAGGGAAAGGATATATGTAATCACTTAAGCTTCTCAAACTATGTCCTATCAAGAACCACAAGGAACCCCCCTTAGATACTGCAAGGTATACCAACTGCACTGTATACACATACATGGCAAACACACCCACTCAGTCACAACAGAAAAAAGAAAGAAAAAAAGTGGAGACAAAGTCTCAGTTCAGCTTCATATGTCAAAAAACTCCACTTATAGGACCAAAGTAGGTAAAGTCACAAACACACGTGTGGCAACTTATCAGCAGCAAGAAAAATACTGTAGCAGCCCTCAAGGGAACTACCTCAAAAATTATTAGCACGCCAAATTTCAAAATTCAAGTATGTAAGCACAACATGCAGTACAAAGTCTCAAACAACGTCAATAGTGAACAGAAAAACTTAGCTGCAGACGGTGTCCAAGCTGTCTTCCAAGCTCCCAAAGAGGTGCTAGCCTGCCTGGCCCCACAGCCACTCTTGCCCGACGGGGAAATCTCCATTTCGCTATGCTGCGTCAGGGGAAAAAAATCATTCTACATCACCAGCAAAAGTTGAGGCCCACCATTTACTGAAACTGCACACATCCAAACACATGGACAAACTAAGGCATAAGGAATTTCTTGAAATAATCATCTTCAAAAAGGAGCCCAAACTCCTCCCAAAGCAGCCATGCACCAATCCTGGAACAGTCTCAACCAAAGAACGCCGCCCATTCAATCCGGGCATTCAACCCACCTGAGTGGACAGCACGCAGAGTATAGATCCACCTCTGTTCTCTCTGACGCAGCTGACACCTCCAATCACTGCATCTGAGTACGAGAGATGTTCAATCACCACACAACATAGGGACCCAATTTGATGTTTAGCCTCCAAACAGTGCATCATGAGGGGCTCCTCCAATCGCCTAGTATGTAAACAAGACTTGTGCTCCAGTAGTCTAGTCTTTAATTTGTGCAAAGTCTGCCCCACATACAACAGGGGGCAAGGCCAAATTATGATGTAAATTACCCCTTCCATGGTACAAGTAGTCCTGCTCTTCAAACGTAACAGTTGTCCAGCCCCTGGATGCACAAACTCACTAGTCTCCAACATCAAGGGACACAAAGGAACAATTTCCACAGCTACAATGACCCAGCTCTCCATCCTGTGTCCCCTCGGTACGCACTGCTGTCAATACACTAGGGATTAGAATGTCACACAAATTTCTGTTCCTCCCATAAGCAAAGAGAATCCTCGTATCATGGAAAGGGTAAACCCGCAGCATGTCTCTGTATCACCTTCTTGGTCCAGGGAGACATCTGATTGAGTTTTGAAACAAATAGGATCACATCCTATTGTAGCTGGCTCGTACAATATTCCAATAAGGACTCCCTATGATTATAGAAAGCCCTTCTAGCCGCTCTAGACACAATAGTTACTGGGTATCCCCTCTGGTTGAATTTACCCATCATGGACGCAGACTGTCGCTCGTATTCGCAATTAGAATTGCAAATATGACGATATCGCAGGAACTGAGCGAATGAAATACTGGTCTTAGAAGGGTAGGGGTGCATACTACTAAACTTCAATAGAGATTTGTGATCTGTCTCTTTCACTTGACTGATAAACATTTAAAGACTTACAAGGTTTGATTGTAAATGAAACATACTTATGGATCCATCCAAGGGACAGATACAATGATTGGTTCTAAATTAATATCAAAAGAGTGACCTTTCTGTACAAAACTGAAATCTAAAATATGGCCACCCACATACAGTACTTCAGTTACCAACTGATTCCAGCCAAGACTAGACATCAGTTACTAAAAAGAAATAGATTGATTTTTCTAATTAAGGCAATCTGTTATCCTCTTATGTTTCATGCTATTAAATAATGTCAATCAGCAGAGTAATGTTTGCTTCAAATGACACAAATGGAAATAATATATCAATACACTGATAACAGATACAATCACACCAAAAATGCATTTATATTTAATTTTTTTACCCTTAAAATATGAGAGCTTTTCAATGGGCACAATCTTCCATGTTTGATTTCTCCAATGTGTTATGGTTAACGTGACCATTTATTTTTTTCATCAAAAAGGGACATCTATTAATATTCAGTCCCACCCCCAATCCCGCCCTAGCCCCACCCCAATCCCGCCCTAGATCCCCCCCGGGTTTGAGTAGTGGCAGCGGCGGTGGACCTAAATCGGGCCTGGAGGGAGGCTTTTTTTTTTTTTTTTGGTGCGGCAGGGGAGGGACAGGAAGCGATCGTCTGTCCCGTTGTCCCTGCGCACAGCTTCGGGACGCTGTCCCTGAAAATGTGACATTTTGGCATCCCGAAGCTGTGTGTGGGGACAACGGGACAGGGGATCCGAAAACAGGACGTATGGTCACCTTAGTAAGTTTCCAGAGAGAAAAAGTTTTCTATTTTGGGAGTAAAGGACATCTTGAAATGATTTCTATTTCTCCTTGAAGGCAATGTCACTAAATATGTTAATTTCTTGCATTCCATGATAGTAATGAATCTCATTCCTAAGCCAGTGTGTGTTTGAGTATGACTTCAGTCCCTCAAATTTACTTATACAGTAATAATAATAATGCTCATTATAGCATTTTCATCATGCCAGAGAGAGCTTCCCTCTAGAGTTCATAAAATGTAATATGTATTGAGCTACAAAGATCAGTTGTTACCAATCTTCCCTCTAAGGACTGAGTTGATATGAGCAACAAATTTTCATTACATTACCTTGTGGGCACTGCTTACAGATATATACACAGACATGCAAACACACAAACACTTGTAGAGATATGGAAAAATTTAATGAACCATATTTTGCACTCTTTCCTTACAAAGTCACCTGTACACTTATAGCTACTCTAAATTTTACTCAGATGCTGGATGTTTAGCAAAGCTTAAAAAGGAACACTGCTTCCCCTGTATGAGCATCACTTATTTTTAAAAAAGGGGCACATTTGAACACCTTAGCTGCTTCCCCAGCATTTGTTACTAATGGTATTAAATACAACATTTACACTCCAAAAAATCATGTACCAAAAAAAGGTCAAAATAAAACATTGAACAGAATAATATTTATATTTGTGAAGCGCCTGCAATGTCGATGGTAGGGATCTGAAGCTCTCAAAAACATGTTACCAAAAAAACCCAGTCCGAACTATAGCTGAATCTCATCCAACAAAGTGGTGAGTGAGAAAAGCCTGACCCCCTCCCCCTCCAAGAACAGGTAAACATTTAGGTTTATTCACTACCAACTTGTTGCTGTACCTTGTTATATTTAATTGTTGGTATACATCTTTCACTATCCTGTTTAAACATCTAAGAGCACCAAGAACAAGTCCCAACACCCACACACACAACTGGCTCAAATATCCTACACTAACTCTACTTATATGCATAGGCCCTCCAAAGCGACAGAAACATCAACAGAGCAAAGAACTCCAGAACTAACACCCCTTTCTACGCACAAAAAATGGCAACACACACACCTAAACTCATCCTAGTCCTACTACTGCTCTCCCTACTCATAGAAAAATGGAAAACAGCAGGATACCACACACATTCTATACCTATCCTCACAACAACACACAGACTGGTTCTACCTAATAGGAAACTCCAAACCCCCAGAACCCTGATACCTTGTACATCATCCAACCACGAAAACATTCCCACAATCTGGGGAAAAAGACCCCCAACAAAGCCCAAGACAAGCTCACAAAAACTTAAATCACCACCTAGAACACTTATCAACACAGTCACTACTCTCTCTCTTACAAAATTCACATCAATAGCATGCGCATATATGAACATAAGATCTATCAGTCCAAAGAAAGAACTAATCAAAGACTGGCTGATCAAAGATAATTTAGGCTGCCTGGCCTGGCCTGGCGATAGCTTAATTTTCACACGCCTTGGGTGGACGGTGCTGACGGCCTGCAATAGTGGCCAGTCGCCTAACGGCTCTAATTGTGGTCTGCCGTTTCTTTACAGCTATCTGTATTCATCACGCTCCTGAGGAAGGTATCGAAACGGAGCTCTGTCGAGTGGAGAGACTTCTACAGATTACACAGATTACAAAGCTCCAAATGAAGCTAAGTATTCGAACTTAAGGACTTTGCATGTGCATATGCCCCTTGGATTAATTCTGAGGATGTTTACTTGAATGGCCAAAGAAGATACAAAAAACTGAGCACACTGATTTTTGATGTTTTATATATGATCGTTTTGTATAGGGATTTTTATACTCACTGGTTTCATGAAAACAAGATATAACGAATTAACTGGGCTTTACTGGATAAATTGTTTAGCGTTTTGCACCTGCACTTTATATATCCATTATTAATTAATTCTTTAGCTTTTTAAGTAATTTTAAGAATTTCTTGCACTTTTTAGCACTTCAGCGCTTTTTTTTAAAATACATTTTTTGGAGTCCTGGGAGATCATTAAGGACTAGTTCTACTGGAAAAAATGTTGTAATAGATACATAGATGGACGATGTGATGTATGAGGCAGTCCTTATTTAGACCTATGGTCTAGTGCTAGTCACTTATGAGTTGCTGTCTGAGCCAATTTGTCTCTTGTGTGGTATCACCAAGGCTCATACTGATGTCCATTATTTAAAGTTAATTATTTGGTTGCTTCAGTTTTTTTGCACACATTACTTAACATTCTTTCCATAGGAATTAGAGTTCTGTCCAGTTTGTTATTGGGAACTCAGTCTATTTTACTGGCAGATTATATATTTTTTCAGGGTTATAGTGGTTTAGACGAAGTAAAAGCCACTCCTAGTGATTTAGGCTATCATGATTCCTACTAGAGCGTGTGGAAGATTTGGAGAATAGATCAAGGTGGTGCAACTTGAGGTTTAAAAGAATACCCGAGATGGACACCTTTAGAGACCATATGGAGGTGGTAAAGGATATCTGTAAACAACTTCTAGAGATGCAGGAGAAGATGTTGGAGAAATTCATGTACAGCAAGCCCATCAAAGGCTGGGACTGCCAAGGGTGCCTCTACCAGAGAGATTGCCTGTTTTGGAGATTTTTGGACCAAAGAACATATACTATCCAAAGCACAATGTAATCCTGATTTCTGGTGGAAAGAGACTGGTCTGAGGCTTATCCCAGAGGATCCCAGGCAGAAACTCATTAGATCTGTGGCCTATAATATTACCAGGCTAGACTTTGATTCCTTAAGTAAGCTTTATTTAGTACAAAACTTAAAACAAGGAAATAAATAAATGTAACAGTTCAGTTGATCTCAAGGAATGTCTTAAGAACATAAGAATTGCCGCTGCTGGGTCAGACCAGTGGTCCATTGTGCCCAGCAGTCCACTCACGTGGCAGTCCCCAGGTCAAAGACCAGTGCTCTAAATGAGTCCAGCCTCACCTGCGTACATTCTAGTTTAGAAGGAACTTGTCCAACTTTGTCTTTAATCCCTGGAGGGTGTTTTCCCCTATAACAGACTCCGGAAGAGCGTTCCAGTTTTCTACCACTCTCTGGGTGAAGAAGAACTTCCTTATGTTTGTACGGAATCTATCCCCTTTTAACTTTAGAGTGCGTCCTCTCGTTCTCTCTACCTTGGAGAGGGTAAACAACCTGTCTTTATCTACTAAGTCTATTCCCTTCATTATCTTGAATGTTTCGATCATGTTCCCTCTCAGTCTCCTCTTTTCAAGGGAGAAGAGGCCCAGCTTCTCCAATCTCTCACTGTATGGCAACTCCTCCAGCCCCTTAATCATTTTAGTCACTCTTTTCTGGACCCTTTCGAGTAGTACCATGTCCTTCTTCATGTATGGCAACCAGTGCTGGACGCAGAACTCCAGGTGAGGGCACACCATGGCCCAGTACAGCGGCATGATAACCTTCTCCGATCTGTTCGTGATCCCCTTCTTAATCATTCCTAGCATTCTGTTCGCCCTTTTTGCCGCTGCCGCACATTTTAAAGAACCCAAACTCTACCTGTATGTCCCAGAGATAGGGGAAAGTGGGAGTGTAGTATCACATACTTTTTGTGAAGTGGTAATACTGTACTTTTAAGTTTAGCAACACTAAGTCACACCTAGGCTAGCAGATTTTTTTTTTTTAATTCTTTAACCTTTGCTACATACAAAATATAACAAAATACAAGGATATCAAAAAATACAGGAAAATTAAATCAAGAAGAGACTCTCTCTTTCAATGATACAGTCCACATTATGGGAGCTACTCAATAACCACTAGCAGGAAAAAAATTTTTATATAAAAGAAATCAATAGCCCTTCAAGGTCAGGCACAAATGGCCATTTATTTTCCATTTAACACTAATACCCTCAACCAATAAAGAAATTTATTATGATACTTTCAACACAGATTTATCTTTATGAAATTCCTCTAACTGAAAGGGATCTGTGAATACATATTTATCACTTTCCTAGGTTATCAAACATTTACACAGAAATTTGAGGAAGAAGATTGTTCCCACTGCCAAGACCTGCCAAGAACTGCCTTCTTTTAAACTGGAACTGCCTAAAGACAACAGGAAAAACATTCACTCTTTGGCCACAAAACAAAACCTACTTTTTTTCAAAATACAATTTTAGAATAGCTTGCTTCTCAATTTCAACTTTAAACACAACTATCAAAGTAGCACATCTAGCAACTATATCTTTCAATGATTCCAAAAATTGTAAAATGTCTAGACTGTTCTATCCATTTCTTCCTCATCGCCTGCCTCCCTAGAGCTCCTTGGGATATGATATAAATTATCAGGTTGGAACATGTCCACCTGATTATATTGTATAATTTCTTTCAAATACATCTTTAAGAGCTCCAGGGGGGCCAGGTAATGAGTGGAAAATTTAAAAAACTGAGGTTTTTCACTCATTAAAATTTTCCATTTTCTCCAATTTAGTATGAAGCATTGAATCATCTTTAATACTGGATACTGCTGTTTTTTGTAATGTATTTACTGAAGAATCCATTTTATCCAGCTTTTTCCCTAAGTCAGACAACCAGGTTTCATGCTCATTCACTTTTAAAGAAAATTGACACGATTTTTGTACAGTGGCTTGTAATGAACACTCAATATATTTTACTGTCAACCAGACATCATTTCAGGTATCCACAGGTAGCACAATACTATCTGACTCCATTATCATCTAAACAGGAGTCAGAGACTGCACCCCTGGTGACAGAGATTGACTAGGATCTTTACTATCAGTTAGTTCCAAAAGGTTTTCAGAAGGAGTTACTGCCCCAATTTTGGAGACATTTCCTACTTTCTCATGTAATTTACCAATAGGTTGAGGAGGAAGTGACAGTTCCCCAGAGGTCAGAGAGACCGGGAGGAAAGAGTTACTTTTCTTTCCAGTGGGGATATATTCAGGTGCCTAAGATGGCGGTCCATTGGCCCTGTGGCAGATGCTGATGGTAAAGATGGAGTCTTGCCCTTTCTCTTACCCATGGTGTTAACAGGGAAGAGTCCCCTGCTCCTCATGGCTCAAAAGGGGCGTGTCCTGCCCCTTTGACCACACCCTTTCGGCCATGCCTCTTTAGACTTGCGGTCCTGGGCTTGCAACCACAGATCGCAGCTTTCTGATCTTTTAAAAAAGTCACGGGAGGACCCCTCTTCCAGACGCTGAAAGCGTCGGGTTGCTGTGGGAGACTGCCTGCCCCAATGGAACAAGTGTGCTGCTGGCGGCACCAGCGGCTCGGCTAGCAGATTCAAAGCTAGCTAATTCAGGCTGTGTTTAAACTAGCAGATTCAAATGTAAAAATCAGAAAGGAAACAGTACTTTCTCTATGGTCATGTGCAATTCTAAAAAGGAAAAAGGAAGGCTCGGCCCACCAGGCAAAACAGCATTGTACTTTGGGAGTTTATCTTAGAGCAATAAACAGGAAACCTGCTCACATGACTATAGGGGAAGAATAGAGATTAAAATTGTGACCCATCAAAACCTGGCCTGGTCTACCCTACAGAAACAAACAGCTTTTAAGAATGTTAAATAAATGCTCCGGGATGCAGATCATCGCTATCTCTAGATGTTTCCTTTTGGTGTGTGGAAAGCTATTAATGGGACATCAAGGAAAGTTCAAGCTGTGGAGGAGGTCTGGTCTAATCTTCCAGTGACTATTACACCATCATCTGGGGTGGCAGAGCCCGGGGCTTTGCAAACGGTGGAGCATCAGGGTAAAAAGGCCACTAAATCTGCAAGCTGAATGACGTTTGAGTATCTTGGACAAGACTGGTTGGTGTTGGAAATTTATATAATGTGAACAAAAGTAGGCTGTTACACTGGTTGCCGATGGAAGCTCGTGTAAAGTTTAAATTCGCCTGCCTCTGTTTTAAAGTTTTCTACGGTCTAACCCCTAAATACATCACTGACCTATTCTCCTTCTCAGCCAACAAACACAAGAGAAGCTCCCACTCGCACTTCGTTTCTCCCCCGGTTAGAGGATGCAAACTAAAAAAACACCATGAGCATCTTCTCTCACATCAGGCTGCCCTATGGGGTAAAGACCTAGAACAACTCCTATTGCCCACCACTTATGAGGTATTCAGGAAACGCCTCAAAACTCACCTATTCCTGAACTACCTAGACAGCTGACCCACTTCCCTCCTTCCCCTCTCTTGCCCTTTCTCCCCATTGTTCCCACATCCCTTAAGTTAACTCAACTTGTACGTCAACTCAACTTGTACCCCACTAATCTTCTGTAAACCGCATAGAACTTAACGGTATTGCGGTATATAAACTGTTATTATTATTATTATTATTATTATTATTAGACATAGTAAGATTGAGTTCTTCTGCTGTGAGTGAAGAATGCATCTGTACTGAGCTAGTACACTGTCTAGTAGGAGCATCATTTCCTTGGAAATGGTTGATTTGGGGGATAGGATAATCAGCACAAACCTGGGGGAATAAAAGGAGGGTAGAGAGGAGAGGGAGGATTTAGGGAAGGGGAAAGAATTAATAATAGGTTCTTAGAATGTTAATGGGTTGAGAAGGGATATTGGTCTCATACGAGAAACATATTTGAGACATCAAGATATATGCTTATTAAATCAGGCTAAAAACCTGGAAAATTTATAGCTGAAACATTGGTATAGATCAGATATAAAGCAGATCAGTAGGGTATCAACGCCATATGTGTATTTGGATAATGGACAGAACATTAAAAAGAAATACTCATGTAATCACCAACTGACACCTGGACATATTCTAACAATCTGATGTAGATTAGAAGTAAAATCAAACCATTATTGGGAAAGAGATCAAATGTGTGCAAATATATATATTTGTGTAGTACATTGATCCACAGGGATTTATGGATTAATAACTAATACTCCTTTCATCCTTATGGAACTCCAACAATCTCCTGAAAATTTGCTCTCAGAAAAAAATTGTGGGAATTTGTGAGATATGGATCCCTCCAAATATTCCTGTCATCATGCTCATAAACCTAACATCTGAAAACCTGGTATAGAAAGGGTGCAAACTCCAAATTTGTTAAAATCAACATAATCACAATAGTCATGTGTGTGACACAATGTCATCTAATATCTATGAATCCCCAAATATCAATCATACTTGGATACCCTGACATATTCTGGTCATCTATTTAATCACCAAATAAAACATAATGATACTTAGAATATCATAGTACTTTTGATGACTGCTAAATACATTCATTTATGAACAAACATTTTAAACTGGATAAAAAAGAGAAACCCCCAAAAATATAAAAAATTAAGCAGATTTAGACAGAACACCAAACACAAAAGTACATGAATTCACACAATGAATGATATAAGCAGCCTTTTTTTAAGAAGATAGGCTGAAAGGTAGTGTGACATGAAATGCAAATAGTTACTGGAACACAATAAAGTTAAATTTTTAAAATGAGAATCTGCTTCCCAGGTTTCCTTGTGCAAGTCCCTAAATATTGCTCTAAACTGTCAGCTTCTAATACTTAGTGGCTCATAATCAAAAAACATACGTCCATAATGCATCCTAAATCAGCACTTGGGACATCCTAATTGCCAGGACATCCAAGTGCCGATAATAAAATCATTGTTTTGTACGTGTAGCAAGGTATTCCAGCCTCTGTACGTTCAGAGCATGAGATGGGCATGGTAGAGGCGTGTTATGGGCAGTGTCAAGAGTGGGCATCTTGCAGTGATAATCAAACATTTTGCAAAGACATCTTGCCCGGAACTTAGACCTTTCTAAAACAGAACAAATAAGTACATGCCTGGGTCTCAAACAGCAGCATCTGGTATGGGGCATCCTAGTAGAGCTGCAAACAGGTGTTTTAAGTAGCCTGGTGGGTGGGCTAATGAACCATAGAGAGAAGGACCCAGGCCGATAAGCCACTCTAACCACTATATTTATGGTGGAAAATGTGCACTCCCCAAAACCCTACTCTACTGCCATATAGTTGCCACCTATATCCATAAGGGCTATTGGGGTTGTAGACAGACCCTTTTTGTGCAGTTCACAGCAGTGCCCTGTAAGGTGCCCCACTGTTCTGTTGCCATGTCTGGATGGCCAGTCTATTACAGGACTGGCCCCTCTCATGTCCAAATGGTCTTGTTCTGGCCATTTGAGACTTGGGATGAAATTTTGTTCGAAAATGTGGTGTAAAGATGGACATCCTAACGGTCTGGGCATCCCAATGGCCTGAACATCCAAGAGAGGATTTTCAAAAATAAATATTTATTTATTTATGTATTTCTAGATGTATGGTGGTTTGCCTTTCGAAAATGAGTATTTTCTTACTGATGACTTTGGACATCCAACGCCATGCATTCAAATCAGACTTAAGACATATGTTTTGAAAATGCCCCTCTTAGGCTACTGTGTTTTAAATCAGTAGGATTATAAAACGTAGAATACAGAAACTTCAAACTGTTGTATCATAGCTTAAAAATATGAAAATTATAAAGTATGCTAGAACTAATCAACTTTGGTACTCGTGATCAGCTTTCAAAATGAAATTCAACAAGTCATGTCATCTTACTGCAAATACAGAAAACACAATCGTATCCTTTACAATCATTAAAATCACTTCCTCCATCTCTATTTAAACATATACATTCACTAAACAAAATAAAGTTATATACCTGATGGATTCAGTATCAATATGCACGGGGGCTATTCTTTCCAGAAGAAACTTAATCATTTCCAGAAAGGGGTTTGTCGGTTGCTTTGGGTTGCCCAACTTTTTTGTAATTTCACGCTGCAATACATAGATAAAAATACTAAGAAACAAAAAAAAAAAAAAAAAAAAAGAAATAAAACACCTATTTAACAATCGTTTGTTTCCAACAATTTACACAGATAGGAGTATGCAATACTAATTTAAGGTTCAAACACAAGGTTAAGCAATCTCTAATTCATATGCTCTAATGCAGTATTCCTCAAGTCTGTCCTAGAGTACTCCCTTGCCAGTCAAGTTTTCAGGATATCCACAATGAATATGCATGGAAAAGATTTGCATACAATGAAAGCAATGTATGGAAAACATCTCATGCCTTTTCATTGCGGATATCCTGAAAACCTGACTGGCAAGGGGGTACTCCAGGACCAAACTGAGAAACACTACTCTAATATACAATGATCATTTCTTAAGAAGGTTATGAAAATATCCATAATTAGGGAAACCCATATTTTTCTTACCATGGATACTGAGGAAAAACACATAACAAAATATACTATAAATTTGTTAAACGACAATGACAAAAATAAGAATGAATTGCCTTTTTTCAGGACAGTATAGAACCGCATTATAGAATTCACTAATTGCCAAACACAAAGTAGTGGTTAATGCTGTGCCTGACAGCAGCCTGTAGGAAGTTAGAGACTTTTTAAGAGGACTTCATAAGTCTTTTGGTAAGGATTTTGAGGGTAATTTTATAACAGGGTACCCATTTTTATTCTAATTTACAAAGCACATAGGTGGCTACGTCTCTTTATAAAATACTAGGGGTAAACTGGCAATATGAAGCTCCAGACATTTACATTGCTCAGGAGCAGATATAAATGTTAGTACCGTATATACTCAAATATAAGTCAATCCAAATATAAGTCGAGACCCCCATTTCCCACTCCAAAGAGGAGGAAAAATGGTTGACTAATATAAGACGGGGGCTTAATATTCAAGTGCCATGCCCTGCCAGAATCTGCACCCAGAGTCCCCTCCCTCACACCCTCCCCTACCAGGCTCTGCACCCAGCCCCCCTCCCTGCCAGGTTCTGCACCCAGCCCTCTTCCTTGCCAGGCTCTGCACCCAGCCCTCTTTCCTCCCTGCCCTACCAGGCTCTGTACTTAGGCCCCCTCACTCCACGCCAGGCTTTGCACCCTGGCTCATATTCCTTCCTCTGGTGGTCTAGTGGTAGGCCAGGACAAGAGGGATGCCTCCTGTCTCCCGTCCCGGCCGACTAACTTTTTTTCCCCTCCCCCCCACACACACACCCCCGGCACATGCTTACCTGCCATTTATAATCCCTGATGGTCCAGTGGTGTACGGGGCAGGAGCGATCTTTCCGCACCTTGTCCCATGCTGAGCCTCTAACATCCCTGTCTCCCTTTTCACGTCCAGCAGCGCACCCAACAGGGCCGAGCTCTCTGAATGGTGGCCACCGCCAGTTCTTGAATCTAATGGGTTCACTGTCACAGTTTAAAAGCATGCACCCTTATTCTATGAAGGCCAGCATTCCTTTTGCCCAATTTTTAAGGTACATGAGGATCTGCAGCTCCAGTCAGGAGTATGGGCAGAGAGCAGGAGAGTTGCAAAAGAAATCTGAGCAACGAAGGTATCCAAGGGGAGTGGTCAGTAAAGCCTATAAGCAGGCACTATATAACCCCCGGGAATGTTTGCTGTCTTATCAGGAATCGGGTCAATGAGATGCTGTTTTCCCGTTTGCGACACGATACACTCACCAGTCAAGGAGGATCCAGCACACAGTGAGACATCACGCTTCCATGCTATCTTTGCATCCGTGTTTAGCAGACAGCAGATTGCTGTTTGCGTTTAACAGGAATGTGTCGGATCTACTGTGCCTCAACATTTTACGTGCTGAATGGGAGTTTCCATCTGAGCCTATTGGACACTTTAGATGTGGCCTGTGTCTGATGGAAATTCAAACCTTTATTCATCTGGTCACACAAGAGTATGCATTGAATAGCCATTCTACCTGGCAGTCCGAGGGGAGTCATATATGTTATTCAACGTCCGTGTCCCCTGCTATATGTGGGGTAGATGTCTCAGGCTTTGAAAAAGAGACTAACCCTGCAGTGCCATGAAACTAAACCTGCTCCAAAAAGCAAGCAGGGCAAAGAAACACACCTGGTCAACAAACCTCAAAAGAAGGGCAGCACTGCATTGACCCACATATCCTTGCCTAGCAATTGCTTAGGAACAGTTAGGGACAGAAAACCACAAGTCCCAGCAGGCACTAGGCAGGTGGTGACAAAGCTTAGGGCTGTATTAGTCAGCCCAGTTGTGGGCAGGGCTAATCAACCAGGGCTCAGTAGCAGAGAGCTCTAGGAGCTCAGCTGAACCTAAAATCTATCAACCCAGAGCATGTGAAAAGGGTGTGTCTTCTAGGCCAGAGTTTCTCAACTCAGTCCTGGAGTACCCCCCTTGCCAGTCAGGTTTTCAGGATATCCACATTAAATTTGCATAAACTTGATATGCATTCACTGCCTCTATTATATGCAAATTTCTTTCATGCATATTCATTGCAGATATCTTGAAAACCTGACTGGCAAGGGGGTACTCCAAGACCGGAGTTGAGAAACACCGTTCTAGGCAATGCAGGCAGCAACAAACCTACAGGATACCTGAATCCTCTGAGAAAAGCAGACCTGTGCAGCCCAGGATTCAGAGGACAGAAACCAGTACTCCCCAAAGAAATCAGGTAGGAAACCTCTGGACTGAGGCTTCTAATAATTCTTCTGACGGTGAATATGATATTGAAATGCCAGAAGAACTGTTGGTAAATGATATTGAAATGAAGCCTGATGAATTGTGCATGTTCAAAGAAATGGACACCTAGTGAAATCTGTAGGAGTAAGAGTATTGTTTCTAGTAAAATCAAGAGAACAGAAGAGTTAAAAATTACTGCTTCTGATTTAAGTAATCACAGTGGAACTGTGAGCAACCTGATCCAAGCAGTACAGGCAGGTTGCAGGATCCTGGATTTGAAACTGAAAAGTAATTTTTTTGTTTGGAAGCTGGCAGAACATAGCCTGAGGAAGTCACCTTTTTGAGCTTTGTATTACCAACTAGTTGGAATTAGTTGGGCAGGGGATCTGAAAAACCTAGATCTGATAAGGGTGGAAGAATCCCATGCTCAGGGTGGAAAGTCTAGTTACACCCTGAGAATTGCTCCACAGGCAAGCTATTGAGAAACTAACAGATTCTTGAAAACTTTAAAACAGAATAAGCACGGTGGGCTAACAGGCTGTTTGGTCAACAAGAAGCGTTTTTTAATGTTTTGGATTGGTTTTCAAGTTGATAAGTATTGAGGGGTTTGTGTGTGTCACTACCCTCAAGAAGAATTGCACTACAATGTAAAGTGGTAAATAAAGAAGAATTCACACTGAGCATTTTTGCTTTGACATTTATTTCACCTGCATACCCCGCTATCCTCCATACCTCGCTTCACCGCTCGGCCGAGGTTTAGGTGACCCAGGTCAGGGCACTGGCCTGATCCAGTCCAGGTCTTACCTGGTCACAAAACCCTACTATGCCTTATTATGTATCCAATCTTGTAACCCGTTCTGAGCTCTTCTGGGAGGACGGGATATAAATCCAAATAAACAACAATAATGTAAGGTTGTGGCCCTACAATCTGCCAGAGGCCCTGGGGTTCAGTGCTCTCAGAGAGGTTCAGCAAGAAGTGAAATTATAATTATTGACAATGCAGCCAAGAGTGATTGCATAAAGAAAATATTGTGTAGAAAATATTCTATTATAGAGATAGAAATAGGCTTTTACCAGTACAGAGTAGATTTAGAGGCAGCTTCTCATGAAAGTGTGTGTCTTAGATCTAAAATATATCTTTACTTTTAGTACAATGGTGAAAGAGATTGAGATTATGTTAATTTCCAGTATCTTTCTGTGACAATGGCTCTTGATGGACACTATCTGTGCCAGAACATGCAGCTATCCCATTCTCTGCCTTAAGCATTGGACCTTAGCACATCTGTTGAACCTATGACAAAGGGCTTTTGTTACTCTTAAGCACTGATAATTTAGAAGTAATTTGGGGCATTCTAAGGCTGAATGGTCTATCTGCACAGGCATCCTCCAAGATCAGATCTGTTTGATATAATTTCCCATAGGCTTTTGCTGACATTAGTTAGGCCAACAGAAAATGCTGACAGTTATCAATAGCACTGCTATTCATTGGTTTCGGTCAATTCCACGATTTTCACTTTGGTGATGTGTTATCACAATCCAGGAACCAGTGGCTGGGATGGTTCTCAAGAATTAGATTTTGGAATTATCTGGATCTACTAAGTTAACTTCTATCCATATACCACCATGATCAGATATTACTATTGGTTCTATGTCAGCTTTTATAACTTGCTGTACCATCTGATCTGAAACAAAAATATAATCAATTCTTGAGAACGATTGATGAACATGTGAACAAAATGTAAATTCCCGATCATTAAAATGAAGAATACGTCATATATCTTTTAAATTACATACTTGTACCAAATTATCTAATCCCATTGATTTCATTATTCTACTAGGCTTTTTATCCATTATTGGATCTATAACAGCATTGAAATCCCCAGCCATCACTAAATTAGTAGTAGCCAAGAAATAAAAAGGAATAAAGATTAAAAAAAAAAAAAAAAAAAAAAAGAATTAGATTTTGTTTACTTATCAGATGGCTTATACAAATCATAGCTGTTATATAATAGTTTGAATGGTTGAACATTCCAGTGAAAAGAACAAAAATCTTACAGAATCTACAAAGACTTAAGGCTGATACAGCAGGAGAAAATTTACAGATATGGAGATTGCTAAATTAAAACGGGGATGAGTGAGAGCCAGTGTGGGTTGGGAAAGAGCTCAAACTTGCATTAGGGCAATGGGACATCTTGGGGAATATTAGAGGCATACCTAGGTTGATTGTCAGAGCGGACTGTGGGAGTGCTACTTTCGAATGTTTATTCGGGTTTGATATACCGCTGAATCTTACTCGGAGTTCTCAGCAGTTTATATAAACACTAAGTATAAAAAAATAAAAAAGGAACGCCAGTTAAAATAGGAAAGCACAAAGAGACATAAATGGAAGGCATAGATACTCCTCTGTGTTCAAAGTGCTATAGGGAGTCAAACTCTTTCCAATTTCTTTTGAGAATGTTGGTGTATACAAAAGTTCTGACCTGCTATAGTGTGTTAGCTGACTAAATTGTTGGGGTATGGCATAGCAGTGCAGTTGTTGTGAGATATGCCAAGGGCATTTCAGGAGCTATCTTGGGGAGGGGTCTTGATGTGTCATAAGGTGGGTCTTTTAGACTGAAAACATATATTGCAATCTTGGATCTCCTCATACCCTCCTCTATCTTATTGGAAATGGAGAAACCAAGTTCACACACTGGTTACTTGGGAAGCCCATGCAGTGGAGGGTTATCCTAAACAAAAAAGGCAATTTTTATTTACCTGGAATGCTTATTTGACTTCACTAAGCCCAAGAGGCCATAGTTTAATTTTTAACACATTGTAATATTGGGATTGATAGAACACAAAGTTTGATTATATCAAGATAGTTTGGGGGTTTCAGACAGAGGGAGTTGGGATCAGGTGTTATCCTTTGGGAATCATAAGAACCAAGGCCTTTAGAGTAGCTAAGGAATCTAGGAAATTGGGAAGTCTGATTCCAGTCAAGGTTTGGGAGATGTGGGTTGATTGAGGGGGGAGAAAAAAATTGAAAATCTTGTTGATGACAGACTGTAAATTTGTTCCCTGTTGAGTGATCATATTGTTATGGTCAGTGCATGGATATCAATATAATGGTTGTCATCAATAAACATTGCTTTCATATAAAATTACAAAAAAGGTCTAAGAAATATTCTTTGACTTGGTTTGTACTCCACTTCTATCACCCAGTAAAGTGCTCAAAATAATTTTTTTTCCCAATTCTTTATTCTTTTTTAAAACTTACACTAAGTGTAACAGTAAATACATTTTATACTCAAATACCACACTTAAAATTCTATTAAAATCCATATCAGAATTTATTCCCCCTCCTCCCTAATCAATCACAATTTCCAACATCTAAAATATCTATCATGAATCCCATACCTATATACCAAAATTCATCATCATACCAAACCCCCCTCCTCCCCCTTCCCGGATGTTCATTTTTAAAGGGAAAAAATAATATTTAGACATTACAATATTTTGTTAATGGTTCCCAAGTCTCCTGAAATTTCTTGAAATTCCCTTTCTGAGTGGCTAATGTTCATTCCATTTTATACATATGACACAAGGAATTCCACCAAAAACTATAGTTAAGCCTCTTCCAGTTTTTCCAATTGCTTGCAATTTGTTATATGGCAACCCCTGTCATAAGTAGAAGCCTGTTCTTAGATATTTGGCTTTTAGCCTTCATTGACATGCCAAATAACACAGTATCATAGGACAATGCCACTGGATTTTCCAACAAACAATTTATTTGGCCCCATATTGATTTCCAAAAAGCCAAAATAAATGGACAATAGAACAATAAATGATCTAAAGTCCCTGCTTCGAGATGACAATGTCAACATCTACTCGACTTAGAGCTATCCAACTTTTGTAAACGAACTGGGGTCCAGAATGCTCTATGCAACAGGAAAAAAAACACGTTTGTTTCATAGATGCCAACACTGTACATCTCATCCTCCAAGTCCAAATTCATGGCCATTGAGACGCAGAAATTTGGTGCTTAATCTCAATTCTCCAAATGTCCCTAAGACCAGTTTTTGGTTTTTTATTTATAAATCCAGCAATCAATTTATACCACTGTGTGGCCTGATGTCCCAGGAAGTTCACCTGAAAGCATAATAATTCCAAACTATATTGATTAAGATTTTTCCATTCAGGGAACCCCGCCTGAATGGCCTGCTTCAGTGCTCAAAATAATTTTTAAAAAGATTATTCATTTATTTAGTTAGTTTTATAGCCCATCCTCCCCAGGAGCCCAGAACAGATTACAAGTAGTCATCAGATTCAGTAGTCATCAGAATCCACAACACAAGTTACAGAGAATTTAAAACTGGTATCAACAACACACATGCTAGGAGAAACTAAGAACACATATGCTATAGATAGGTGAGACATTCTAGACAAGTGGACTGTGTCCCCATGGCTGTGTACCATTTGCAGAAGGAATCCACTCTTCGTGTTTCTGTTGTACTTCACTGGGCTCCTTAGCTCCACCTACAGTTAGTACCCAAGCACCAAGAGCCACCAAATAAACATGAAGTAGGTATACCTATGGTAATCAAGCTGAGCAACAACTGTTCTGCTCAATAAGTAACATTAGAACATCAACAACAAACAGCCAACAAAGGCCACAAAGGAGCTTCGAAACTACTCCCATAAAAAAAGTAACATACTGTATACAGTATTCATCCCAAGACCCAAGGGCAGGCATCCAACTTGGAGAAGCATAAACAAACTGAGACCGTAGGCAGACCTAAGAAGGGCAGGGTGGGAGTCTAGAATGTCTCACCTATCTACTGGAAGAGAGCTTACCAGGGTAAGTACAGATCTCTTTTTCTATGCAATAGGTAAGACATTCTAGACAAATGGGACTTACAAAAGCAATCTCCAAAAAGCTATTGCAGGCTTGCTGCGCCAGCCCATAGCACAGAGGACCCAAAGGTAGAGTACTGTCTCGCTGCCACATCCACTCTGTAAAACTTGGCAAGCATGTAAAGAGAGGACTACGTTGCTGCCCTGCAGATCTCCTCAGGGGAGACAGCGCTACCTTCAACCCACGAAGAAACCACATTCCTGGTAGACTGCGTCTTGATGGAAACAAGACTGTTTCCCAAAAAGAATATAGACGGAAAAAATGGCCCTACAGATCCAACTGGAAATCAGGACCTCAGAAGCAGGAGAGCCCAGCTTAACAGAATGAGTCAGCATAAACAGATGGTTAGAGACACTAAAGTTATTAGTGACCTCCGGGTAGTGAAGAACAACTCTTAACCCATCTTTTCAAAAGGCGATCTTGTTTCCTGGAACCAGTAGGCTGAAAAACAGGCAAACGCACATCCTGTTTAACATGGAAAGCCAAAATCACCTTCGGCATGAAGGAAGAAACTGTACATAGGGAACTCCTAGTCTCCAAGATGTGGAGCAACGGTTACCTACAAGAAAGAGCTTGGAGTTCCAAGACATGCTGCGCAAAGGCAAGAGCGACCAGAAACAGTCTTGAGCAACAAGTCCAAGAAGGAAGAATCCTGAAGGGGCTCAAAGGGAGCCATGGTGAAGCTAGAAAGCAACAGGTTGAGGTCCCAGGAATGGAACAGCAGCTTAACTGGTCTGATGCAAAGAGCCCCCTTCCTAAATCTAGTAACATCAGGATGAGATGCCAAAGAGGAACTACAATCCTGGGCCTAAAACAAGAGGGCCAGGCTACCAGGATCCGAAAACCAGCCTGAAGAAAGGTGAGAATCGCCAAGATAGGAGCCAAATAAGAGTTCGCCTGGTCCTGGGCACACCAATGTTGGAAAGCTTTTCCACACCTTAGCGTAAGCAGAAAATGTAGACCAGTGTTCTTCAACTGCCGGTATGTGGACTGGTGCTGGTCCACAAAAATTTCCTGACAGTCAGTGAAGGATTCAGGTCTCCTCCACAAACTGCACACTGGGCAGGAAGAGAGGCTCCGGTGCTGGCATCAGCTGGACTTACAACTTTCTGCTGCCATCACATATGCCTCCTGCCTTGGCCGCGGATTCCTCCTGCAGGATAACTTCTTTCAGTCTGCTTGTAATACCCTTCTTGATTGTTCCTAGCATTCTATTCACTTTCTAAGCGGCATTGTGCCGACGGCTTCATTGTCATGTCAACTATTACCCCCAAGTCCCTTTCTTGGGTACACTCACTCAATAACAGCCCTCCCATCGTGTAGCTGTACCTTGGGTTTCTGTTTCCTACGTGCAGGACTTTACATTTTTCTACATTGAACTTCATCTGCCATCTCGTCGCCCACTCCCTTAGTTTGTTCAGGTCTCTTTGTAAATCTTCAGATCGACTGCGTGGGGATCTGATAGAGACTTTTAAAATATTAAAAGGATTTGACCAAATTGACCAGGAAGCAGCATTACTGACATTTTCAGATGTGACATGGACAAGAGGTCATAGCCTGAAACTGAACGGCAGCAGGTTCAGGACAAACATCAGGAAGTTCTGTTTCACACAACGAGTGGTGGGCGCTTGGAATGCTCTCCCGGAGGAGGTGGTGGCAGAGAATACTGTTCTGGGTTTCAAACGCAAGTTGGATGCACACCTTCTTGCAAATCATATTGAGGGCTACGGGAAATCCGGGTCTCCAACAAGGAGCACCTAAATGAGCCTCCGCGTGTGCGGATCGCCAGACTAGATGGACCTTGGTCTGATCCGGTGAAGGCGTTTCTTATGTTCTTATGTCTTGAGTCCTAGCCCCATTAAATAGCTTGGTGTCATCTGCAAATTTTATTACTTCGCTCTTTCTCCCTGTTTGTAAATCATTTATAAATACATTGAATAGCAGTGGTCCAAGCACTGACCCCTGCGGAACACCACTCATGACCTTCCTCCAGTCCGAGTAGTGGCCCTTCACTCCTACCCTCTGCTTCCTTGCCCGCCAACCAATTCCTGATCCATCTGTGTACGTCTCCTTCCACCCCATGGTTCTTTAGTTTCCGAAGTAGGCGTTCATGGAGTATCTTGTCAAAGGCTTTTTGGAAGTCTAAGTATACAATGTCTATGGGGTCCCCTTTGTCCATCCGTTTGTTAATTCCTTCGAAGAAGTGCAATAAGTTCGTCAGGCACGATCTTCCCTTGCAGAAGCCATGTTGGCTTGTTATCATAAATTTATGCCTCTCTAGATGCTCCTCGATGCTATCTTTTATCAGCGCTTCCGCCATTTTCCCCGGAACTGAGGTCAGACTTACCGGTCTGTAGTTCCCCGGGTCACCTCACGATCCCTTTTTAAAGATGGGTGTAACATTGGCTATCTTCCAATCCTCTGGGATCACGCCTGTTTCAGGAATAGATTACAAACCTGCTGTAGTAGTTCCGCTATTTCCTCCTTTAGTTCCTTCAATACTCTAGGGTGGATTTTGTCCGGGCCCGGCGATTTGTCAGTTTTTAATTTTTCTATCTGTCTGTGTACGTCCTCAAGGTTTACTTCAATGGATGTTAATTTTTCTACTTGGTCTCCTTTGAAGATTTGTTCAGGTTCCGGTATGTTGGATGTGTCTTCTTTTGTAAATACTGATGAAAAGAACATGTTTAGTCTTTCCGCCACTTCTTTCTCCTCCTTCACCACTCCCTTCCTATCTCCATCATCCAGCTGTCTCACCTCCTCCCTAGCCAGCTGCTTCTCTTTAACATATCTGAAGAACAGTTTGAAATTTCTTGCTTCCCTGGCTAGCCTCTCTTCATATTCTCTTTTTGCTTTTCTAACCACGAGGTGACATTCTTTTTGATACTTCCTGTGTTCTTTCCAGTTCTCCTCGGTTTTGCCCTTTATCCATTTCTTGAATGAATTCTTCTTATCACTTATCACTTTCTTCACTTCTTTAGTTATCCACGCCGGGTCTTTTGTTCGGCTCTTTTTGCACCCTTTTCTGAATCTGGGGATATACCGATTTTGCGCCTCGCTCACCATGTCCTTGAATAAAGACCAGGCTTGCTCTACAGTCTGCCATTTCTTTGAGCTGTTCCTGTTTCTTCCTTACCATTATCCTCATCGCTTTGCAGTTTCCTTTCTTGAAGTTAAAAGTTGTCGCTGTGGTTCTCTTTCCCTTCGGTATTCCTACTTCAACTTTGAACTTGATCATGTTATGATCGCTGTTTCCCAACGGTCCCACTAATTCCACTTCCTTTGCAGGTTCTCTTAGCCCATTAAGGATTAGATCCAGAGTGGCATTTCCTCTAGTCGGTTCTCTGACAAGCTGATCCATGAAGCAGTCCTGTATAGCCTCCAGGAATCCGGTCTCCCTAGCGCATTTTGAGTTTCCAAGACTCCATTCTATCCCAGGATAGTTGAAGTCTCCCATAATGATCGTGTTACCATTTTTGCATTCTCGTTTCATCTCGGCTTCCATTTCTTCATCGGCAGTTTCGTTTTGCCCAGGTGGATGATAGTACAGGCCCATCTTTATCTCAAACCCTTTCCTTCCCAGTATTTTAACCCATAGCGATTCCAATTTGTTGGTCGTCGCTGCTGTGTCCACTCTGGTCGAGTGTATGCTTTCTTTTATGTATAGAGCTATTCCTCCTCCTTTCTACCCTGACCTGTCCTCGCGATACAGTTTGTACCCCGGCAGTGCTATGTCCCATTTGTTTTCTTCATTCCACCATGTTTCAGAGACCCCCAATGATGTCTAGGTTCTCAGTTTTGGCCATGACTTCTAGATCCCCCATTTTGTTCCTTAGGCTCCTTGCATTAGTATATATGCAATTTATGTCCTGGTAATTTTTCGTCTTCGTTTCCCTTCCCTGTATTTCAATCTTTATTTTCTTCTCCTGTGCTACAATCCTCTTATCCTCCTCCTCTGGCTCAATCCGCTCCTGTGTTTTGCCCGTTGTTTCTTCCCAGTATTTTTACCACGTAGTATCTTCACGGGATACCTTTTCCTGAATCATCGACACGGTCAACTGTCGGCTTTCCCCTTCTTCTTAGTTTAAAGCCTGTTCTATTCCTCTCCTGACATTGTTTGCCAGAAGTCTAGTTCCCGCAGTGCTCAGGTGCAGTCCATCTCTCATGAAGAGCTTGCTGTTGCCCCAAAACGTTGTCCAGTTCCTCATGAAGTGGAACCCCTCTTCCTCACACCATCTCCTCATCCATGCATTTATTGATTGTAGTTCCGTCTGCCTCTTCACATTTGCCCTCGGTACTGGTAGGATCTCTGAAAACACTATCCTCCAAGTCCTCATTTTCAACTTCCTTCCCAGAATCTTGAACTGTTCTATCAGTGCACTTCTGCTGTAGTCCCTCCTGCTGACTTCATTTGTCCCGATATGGATCATTACTGCAGTCTCTTCCGCCTCTGCTCCTTCTAGGATCTTTCCAATTTTGTCCACGATGTCCTTTGTTCTCGCTCCTGGGAGGCAGGTCACCAGTCGATCCTCTCTCCCACCTGCTATGTGGCTGTCCACTTGTCTGAGAATTGAGTCTCCCACTAGGATCGCAGACTTTCCCTTCTTCAGTTTTTGCTCCGGTCGCAGGTCAATGTCCTCGGAGTGCTTCACTGCTTCTTCTTCTATGTCCTCGGTGTGCTTAGCTGCTTCTTTTTCTGGGCATCGACTAGACCATTCCTCTCCTTCCTGCGGGTTTCCTCTGTGGGTATCTTCCTTGGAGTCATCTTCCACTTGTTCTCCCTTCCATGTTGGTGTGTCTTCATCTTTCATCCGATATTCGTGTTCTTCCATCCTCCTCCTGTAGGCCTCCTCAATGAATTCCTCTGACTTCTTCCTCAATGTGTCTCCCTCTCGTGAAGTCCTCCACTGTTTTGAGTGGGTCTTCTGTGATGTAGAGCCCTTCCAGTTCATGAATCCTGTCTTTCAGTTGCCCGACTTCCCTCTTCAAGCTTTTCCCGAGGGGAGGTAGTCATACATATGACAGACTGTGCAGAACACTGGAAAGCTCATCTTCTGGATTCCCTCTGCTTCCATTGCTGTCCGCCTTTTTGGAGTACTCTCTTTTCTTTCACTGATTCCTTTTTTGCTTATGCGAGTGTGTGTGTTCTCTTCTGTGCCTGCTGCTTGCTACTTCCTTATTCCCTAGTTATATGTTTTTCCCTGTATCCACTCCTAATGTGCCACGTTTGTCTAGTGTCGGCTAGTGTTTTTGTGTTCTGTGTTGGTTGGTGTTCCTAAACTTAGGATAGCAGTTTTGAGTGTGTCCTGCTGTTGTTATGTATGTATGTGCACTTGCTTGGTTGTTTGTTGGCTTCCTTACCTTGATTGCTCTTCCTTGGTGTCCTTGGGTGTGGTGACTCTACCTTTCTTGAGGCCCTTCACAAAGGCGCCTTCGCCGCATGCCAAACGGCTGTGCGCCATTGGCTCCTCCCCTCCTCAGTGGGGGTGGGTGGAGCTTACTCTCGCCCTCTACCCCTGGATCTCTCTGCTTTTCCTCTCTTTCTCTGCTCCCTGCTCTTATCTCCCTACTGCTGGCTCTCTTTCTCTCTCTCTGCTCCCTGCTAGTTTCTCCCTTAGTGCTGGCTCCTGTTTAAAGATGCCTAGAACACTGGGTACCCTTTCTGAAAGCACTGTTCGCCCCTTACAGTTTCTCTTCTTTTAAAAGAAATACAACAGCATAATACTGTGTTTCCCCGAAAATAAGAAAGTGTCATATTAATTTTGGGTCTAAAAACACACTAGGGCTTATTTTCGGGGATGTCTTATTTTTTTCATGTACAACAATCATCTCTCCCTTCCTCTCCTCTACCCCAATTCTTCTTCTTTCCTTTCCCCCCCCCCTTTTGCAGCATTATTCCTCCTCTCTCACATATCCCCTTGTGAAGCAGAAACTCACCAACCCTCCCACCGTGACACTGACATATCTCCGCTCCAAGGTCTCCTAAAGTAGCAGGGATGGGAATTGTTGAATTGATGAGTCTGATTTTTTCAGCAAATCAGGCAGCACTAGTGTCGGGGATGGAGTCAGGGACTGTCGGGGGCTTCGGGAGTCAATCTTAACTAGGGCTTATTTTTGGGGTAGGGCTTATATTAGGAGCATCTTTAAAAATCATGCTAGGGCTTCATTTTTTGTGTTTCTTCCTTTTATGTTTTCTTTCTTGACTTTATTGTAATTCCTCCCCCCTTCCCATGTATAATCAGTATGATTTGTCCTTAGTATGTAGATGTCTTTGTTTTAAATTATTGTATTCCTTATTTTTATTAATACTGTACTCTCACCTAGAATTTTGATAGGCGTTTAATCAAATTTTAAAGAAATATGAAACTATGGAACTAGTTTAGCCGCGGTTTCATGAGGTAGCCTTGGAGCCTTTGCTAGGCCGGCCAGCTTCGATGATGTGAGGCAGAGTGGCCTAGCAAAGGCCCCGAGGCTGCCTGATGAAACCGCATCTACTACTGCTAGCGGCAGCTGTGTGGCGAAATTAAAAGCACACAGAGCTGCCGCTAGGCTAGAAAGGAAAAATTTGCTAGAGAGCGAAGAGAGTTACTGTTGGATAAGGGATACTGCTGGACAGGGGATAAGGGATACTGCTGGACAGGGGAGGAGGGAAAGGGAAGGGAAGAGAGTTACTGTTGGATAAGGGAGAAGGGGTACTGCTGGACATGGGAGGAGGGAAAAAAGAAGGAAACAGCTGGCAGGGAGATTAGAGGAGGGGAAGGGGTCAGTGTAAAATGGAGAGATCAGATGAGTAATAGAGGAGAGACAGAGGAATGAGAAAGTAGAGAGAGAGTGATGCTGGGAAGGGGTCAGCAGAGAAATAAGAAGAGAGGGAAAAAGATGCTAGATCTGGTGTAGACGGCAGTGAAGACGGCAGTGAAGCTGGAATGAATCGTGTAAAAAGGAAAGAGGGGGCACAGGCTGGATGGAAAGGGGAGAGGGGCAAAGAAAGAAGCCAGATACCATATGGAAGGGGAGAGAGGGCAGACAGTGGATGGAAGGGGCAGACACTGGAAGGAAAAGTGTGAAAAGACAAATGCAGAAACCAGAGATGACAAAAGGTAAAAAAAAATAATTTTATTTCTATTTTGTGATTAGAATATATCAGATTTGAAATATATATCCTGCTATAGCTAGTGTTAGACATAACTGGGGACTGCAAAGCCCAGGCAGTGATTCTTTAGCTTCCAGCTGGCTTAGGGCTCTCTCTGACCAGGAGGCAGTTGCCCTAATTGCACTCCCTAACACTATTTCTGTCATGTGTGACTGTGGTATTCTGTTAGCATGATATTTCTGTGTAACATTCTGTAATAATTTGGCTTATTCAGTTTTCTTGATAGCAGAGGGGATATATGTGAAGGGGAGAGGAGACAGGGGTTCTGTTGATCCTTGCTCTGTATTATTTGTATTTATAAAAAGACAATTGTACAGAATATTGTTTCTTTTTATACCTTAATAAAATACGTTCAATATAAAATCATAACTATTTGAGGCTTGTGCTGATGGGATCAGATGGTTTGCAGGGACCGAGCTCACAGGGGTGGAAATGTTTTTTTTTTAAATTTCAGTCTTAGTAGTTTGCCAGTCCATGAAATAATTCTTTTATTTCTGCTGGTCCATAGGTATAAAAAGGTTGAAGAACATTGATATAGACTACTTCCCAGACTGGAGAAGTGTGTCAATAACCACATCAGAATAGCCTTTGTGTTCTAAGCCTGTGCACTCAAGAGCCATGCCATAATATAAAAACGTCCTGGGTCATCCATGCATAAGAAGGTCTGGATGGGCACTCAGCTGAAAGCTGCGACCCTTGTGAAGACGCATCAGACCTGTATACAACAGTCTGCGAGGCCAATTTGGCACCACAAGAATGATATGTCCTGGATGGACCACGTTCCACCAGAGCCAACCGAATGGCTCTCTGTTCCAACCAGTTGATTGACTATTTCCTCTGAGAGGGTATCCAACACCCCTGGATGAGATGATTGCAGTGGGTTCCCCAGCTCTGAAGGCTAGCATCTGTCACAATCCAGGAGACAATTCATAGTGGAACACCCTTGCAGAACGACTGTGGGAGAAGCCACCAAGCCAAGCTGACCCAAGCCTGCAGAGCCCAGTGAAAGAGAAAGGAAGGCTGGAGAAAACCATATCCAACATGACGGCCATGAACCCCAGGACCTGAAAACAGTCCCACGACGAAGGAGCAGCCTGTTCCAGAAGGGAAGAAATCTGGGCACACAGTTTGTCTGCATGCTTCAGGAAGATAGATGCGGCCCACAGTCATGTCAAAGAGAATGCCCAGATATTCCAAAGACTATGTGGGCACCTGATTACTCTTTCTGTAGTTCACAATCCAGCCCAGTTCCTCCAGCAACTGGATCACTAGATCTACCATTTGTCGACCCTCAGCCAAGAGAGTCCTGATCAACCAGTCATCCAAGTAAGGGTGTACCTGCAGATCAATTTTCCATAAGTAAGCTGCCACGACCACCATCACCTTGGTGAAAGTATAGGAAGCCATTTCCAGCCCAAAGGGCAAAGTAGAAAACTGTTAAGGATAATCCAATACATGTAACCATAAGCATTTGTGGTGGGACGGAAATATCGGAATGTGCAAGTAAGTTTCTGTGAGATCCAGAGAGGAAAGGAACTCTCCTGGGCAATGACCGATCACACTGTCTCCATGCGAAAGCATGGAACCCAGAGAGCCGCATTCACATGCTGAAGATCCAGAACAGGTCTCCAATCTTCAGAGCCATTCTATGGCACTATAAAAGTATGTAGAGTATCTGCCTGAGCCCAAGAGTTTGGGCAGCACCAGCTCTATAGTTTGAATATCCATCAAGCATTGAATAGTGGCTTGAATCTTGAGCACCTTGTCCGATCAACCTGCGAGACAGTCCACAAACCACTCCATCAGAGACCGGGCAAATTCCAGCTTGTATCCCAACTGAATAATGTTCAACACCTACTGGTCAGAAGAAATGCAAACCCAGGTGGGCAGGAACGCTGTGAATCTTCTCCCTATCTGTAGAGGGGCATCCCCTAGCCCTGTATCATTGCACCTTTTAGGCAGAGGGCGCAGAATGGGAGGCGGAGGGCTGGGATTGCCTGTAGCTAGTATACCGGTGCCAGAAGCCCTGGGAAAATCTCTGCAATATGGCACTTGTGTACGGGCGGGATAGCAGGGAGCCATGAAAATTAGAGTGACCAGAACCACTAGAGGGCCTAGGTCTGCTATCAAGCAGGATCTTAGGGTGACAGTCCACCACAGAATTCATGATGTCATCCAGGCCTTGTCAAACAATAACTGCCCCCTTAAAGGGAAGTCTAACCAAAGTAGCCTTGGAAGTGGAATTGCCAGCCCATTGCCCAATCCTGCAGGCAGAAATGGAGTACGCCAACACTTACCAAAACCTGCAGGTGGTCATACAATGTGTCAGCAACAAATCTGACCCAGCCAAAAGAAGTTGAGGAGGATCCAAAGCCTCACTCTCAAGTGTGCGCAGGCGAGAGAGACAGATGCATGTGACATCAAAACAGCTTTTATGTCTAAAGCAGCTGCATCAAAGAGTCCCCTTAGGATCACATCCACACAGCGGTCTTGCATATCTGTAAGCATCACACCACCTTCATTGAGTAGAGAGGCTTCACCTGCACAGCCAAAGAATCCATCCTAGGCTGATCCAGAAGTTGCTGGCACTCCTGTGCCAGAGGATAGAAGTGAAACATGGCTCTTGCTATCATTAAGAGCACCTTCCAGAGAATCATACTGCTCCAAGATTAGAACATTCATATCAGGGTGCTAGAGGAAGGAGCAGACTGCGTGCGCACAGCACAAAGCCAGGATGAAGAAATAGACAGAGCCGGCTGAATGTCTAAATTCAACTCCTGCAAAGACTCCGAAATAAGATCTGGTATCTGAAATAAACGCAGAAACGTGGGAATATTCCAAAACCCCAGAAGGCTCTGCAGATCCAGCACACAGTCCCTGGACCCCCGTCCCAGGAAGCGCTGCACCTGTAAATAAGGATTCAGCTAGCAGCATAAAGATCTCCCAGATCAGTATCAGGCAGCACAAGAACAGCCGATGACTGAGATGAGGATAGAAGCAACATCACAGACAGAACATGAGTGCACAGGGGAAGAACACCAGCTTTGACACTCAATCCATAAATGTTTCATAAATTCTGAAAAAACCTCCAGTTCCTGGGGCTTCGAGTCACCCTTCGCATTTCTTAGGGTGCAGAGGGTCCGCAGCCAAGTGCACAGAACTAGAAAACAAGCCAAGCACCAAAAATAAAGAAGGCTGCCCCACCGGGCTAGCCAAGCGTTTTGGCACCTGCTTAAGCATAAGCTTAGTGCTGCCGCCTCTTCCAGCTGCGGCATATGGCTCTTAAGGCACTATGTGCAATCCTGGCAAGAATTCACATTAAGAGAGCTTAAGAACTCCATCCTAACAAGTTTTGAGGCAAATCGTCAGTATACACAGGGTAACTTCATTCGCCACAATAGCTCCTACAATATGGAATTCATTACCACCACATTTAAGATATGAGAAAAATCTTGATAAATTTAAAGGCGGTCTTAAAAATTTCCTATTTAAAGATGTATATGATTGTTAAGATTCCAGGGTCCTTCCTTGCCAAATGTTGCTTATTTTTATTTAACAGATACAATCCCTCTCTTTTCCCTATTGTTTTTACCCTTAATTGCTCTTTCTTTTAAAATTGTATTTCTCCCTACCATCCCATTGTTCCCATGTAGATATTGTCATGTCATTTAATAAGTTTGTTAATTGTTCCCCATTTTAACTTTTTAATTTTTTAGCTGTAAAACGCTTAGAATGTATGATTAGTGTTTCATCAAATTTTAGTAAAACTTGGAAACTTGGAAAAACTGCAGTTTTGGATTAGCAGGGCGCTTTAGGAAAAAAAAAAAATCACTAAAAATCCAAGATGACCGCTGCTAAGAAATTCATGCCAAAATTGTTGCATTTTTCATATTAAACCAAGTGCAAAAATGTTGCTTTTAGGAATTTTCAGGAGGGGAAATACAGGGGGACATGCAGAAACCCTCATAACTTCAAATTTCAAACCTCCCCCAATTCACTTCACAGACTGTGACAGCCTTTACTCACTGTGACCTGTGCTGAGAATGTGTTGTAACCTGCTTCAGCTCTCTAACAGCAGCTGGAATCATAGAATCATTGCTCATGCTGAGAATGCCTGTTTGACGCTGATCTTTGGGCTGCCAGTCAGACCCAATGCTGACTGCACCTCCACCTTTGCAGATCAACAGACGAGAACAGGGATGGGCGGAGGTGACAAGACGCAGCCAGCACCTTGCAAGACACTGCCGAGTCTTCTACAGATACCTAACAGCCTGCGCTCAAGCCTTTGTTCAGCAGAAGGAAATAGCTGGAGATAGCCCCAAGCTCTAGTGAAGCAAATGAAGGCTGTCTGACAGGTACCACAAAGGATTGGCCTGTCAGCTGCAGACCGAAGTGTGTGTGATCTCAATGCAGGCAAAGCTGAATAATCACTTCAAGCACAAGAAACCCTGAAAAAAGGGATGAACACCGAATAAAATAATAAAATGGAGAGAACACACACACACCCTGCTGACATGTATGCTGAAGGGAAAAACTGTAGGTGGAGTTAAGGAGCCCAGTGAAATACAACAGAGGCACAGAGAAAAAATCCAGAGTGGATTCCTTCTGCATATGGTACACGGCAATGGGGGCACAACCCACTTGTCTAGAATGTCTCACCTACTGCAATGGTAAAGCACCTTTAAAGAATTTGGCTATATAACATCACTGCAGGATAATTTATTACTACTGTCAAAAATGAGACTAGGCCACCTCAAGAGTTAGCCTTATTAATTTTATTACAGCACCGATTGAAAATATATTTTCTCATCATAGTAATTTTAAGCATTCTTACCACTGATATTTCAGCCTGCTTGCATGGACATGTTGGGCTGACCAATGTTTCTAACTGACCTCTGATTTTTTCATCGTCTTCCAAAACTTGCGTGAACTTCTTCATGAAATCCTGAGCTTTGCCAGGATCTGGCAAGTTTCCTTAAATTGAAAGAAAATTAGATAACCATTTAAATCATCATCATTCACACTTCTTTTTAACTTTTTACTTCAGTTTCAGCATTAATAATTATGATCATGAACTAAGACAACATGGCATACAGAGAATAGTAAAGGTTATTGTTTGTTACTTATTATCCTATGTCCAACATGATTCCATCTCTACTGAATGGAAGAGTGGCCTAGTGGTTAGAGCAGCTGCCTCAGCACCCTAAAGGTTGTAAGTTTGAATATTACTACAGTTTTTTGTGATTCTGGGCAAGTCACTTAACACTTCATTGACCCAGGTACAAATTTATTTTTTGTTTAAAACATTTATATCCCACATATCCAAAGAACTATGTGGGTTACATAAAATTCATAAAAATTAAACACGACAAAAAACACATTCCCTAATACAATCTATTCTTCATCATACAGAATAAGAAACAGTAAAACAATTCTACATCTTTAAACCCAAGAGGCCCTTTGAAAAAAGTAGGCCTTCAGAATTATTACCGAAAATATATGAAGGACGAAATCTGTCGGAAAGAGTAAGCAGACACTTTGCTCACGACTCTAAACATGTCATAAAAGGTCCCACAATTAAGTTCACAAACTTGCCTCCGTGCACTTACGTTGGCAGCACTATACAAACAACTCTGTAAGGTTTCATAACCTTAGAATATCAGTGCTTCATAGCTATGTCCGTGTCGACGTGATGCTGTGTCTTGCCACGTTCATTATTATTGTTGCGTGTTTTTGTATGCTGTCGTGAGAATGTCGGAGCTTGAATGAAGAAACATTAGATTTCTAGTTAAATTTGGCAAGAATAGAAATGAAATCAGGGACATGTTAGTCCAAGTATATGGGGATAATGCCATCACTGATGAAGAAAGGTCAGGGTGGCCAGTAACTAGCAGAATGAGAAGCTTAGCACAACAAGTAAACATCGATAAAGAAACAGGAAAATCTTAACTGAAAATCTTGGCATGAGAAAGGTGTGTACAAAAATGGTCCCAAAGGAGCGCACCGATGAACAAAACCAAAGGAGTCTAAGTTTGCCAAGACTTTTTAGAGGCAAGGCAATGTTTTGGGCCATCAAGGATGATGAAACATGGGTGTACCAATACAACCCTGACACAAAGCGCCAAAGTGCACAATGGAATTCAGCCAATTCTCTATGATCAAAAAAAGTTCTGCTAGTCCAAATAAAGAGTTCATAATGATTATGCTAACCTTTTTTTTTTTTTTTATATCAGTGTGATTGTTCATTATGAATTTGTACCAACTGGACAGTTAACCAAGTTTACTATTTGGAAGTGCAGATCCGGCACACAGTCCCTGGACTGTCATCCCGAGAAGCGCTGCACCTGTAAATAAGGATTCAGCTAGCAGCATAAAGATCTCCCAGACGAAAACAACCTGAACTTTTCGGTAACAACTCATGGCTCTTGCATCACAACAATTCACCAGCTCACACAGCACCGTCTGTGAGGGAGTTTTTAGCCAGAAAACAAATAACTCATAGAAACATAGAAGATGACGGCAGAAAAGGGCTACAGCCCATCAAGTCTGCCCACTCTGCTTACCCACCCCCTGTCTATGCCCTAATGACCCAATTTCCTTATCTTGACCCTCGTAGGGATCCCACATGGGTATCCCATTTATTCTTAAAGTCTGGCATGCTGTCTGCCTCGATCACCTGCACTGGAAGCTTGTTCCAATGATCAACCACTCTCTCTGTGAAGAAATACTTTCTGGTATTGCCATGAAATTTTCTGCCCCTGAGTTTGAGCGGGTGCCCTCTTGTGGCCGAGGGTCCCTTGAGAAAGAAAATATCATCTTCCACTTCGACACGTCCCATGAGGTACTTAAATGTTTCGATCATGTAAAGTGTAGAGCTGCAATTTGTTCAGTCTCTCTTCGTACGAAAGACCCTTGAGCCCTGAGATCATCCTGGTGGCCATCCGCTGAACCAATTCAATTCTGCGCACATCTTTACTGTAATGTGGCCTCCAGAATTGCACACAGTACTCCAGATGAGGTCTCACCATGGCCCTGTACAACAGCATTATGGAATGGTCATCCCTTTTGTGATTTTTCTTTGGGAGTACAGACTCTTCCTACTATATAATATGATGGGAGGATAGAAAACATTGATTTACACTTTGTAGACAGTCCCCCCGGGCTGGGGTGACGTAGAGGTTGGGTGTTTTTTGCCCTCCCCCTTCCCATCTCACTTCCGGGTCCCGGGAAATTTAAAGACGCTTTCCACCACGCCGCAGCCATCTTGAGAACTTAGATTGGGTGGCCACGTCGTGTATAACTAGCACAAAAAGGTATGAATATATAATTATATTTATGGTGTGAATGTTATTTTATATAATACTTAGCGTTTCCCTTACTAAAGCGAGGTTTCTCGTTGCAGGGATAGTAGCCCTGAGGAAACCCCCTCTACGGGTGAAACATGTTGGCTTGTTTATCCCTTGTCAACCGCCATTTACCATCCCGGTTAAGCTAAGTATTCATTTCAAAACTCTTTAGTAATATTTATTGTTTTAAATCATTATAAGAGTTAATCATATATAAAAAAACAAAAGAAAAAAAACGACATACCAGTTTCACACTTTGCACCGACCCGATGACGATTAGGTGCGTAAAGCCGGGGGATATGATCGTTTGATCCCCTGGTGGCATCTCTGAGGGCCGAGAAAAATTATTGTTACTTCTCTGTTACAAGGCATTGAGGGTGACTTAGAACATCACCTTGGGATAAAGTTGAGTCTGGTTTCTTGGCATTTCAGGGTTTTTTTGTCTACATATTTCTATTTTGTGATTATTCCATATTGGGCAAGTGTGTATGAAAAGGACATGGTTTTCTTTTAGCATTGACTGTATAGGATCAATTGACTGTGCAGGATCAGGCTTGTTTAGTTTTACAATGTGTTTATTAGTGTTCTAGTGCTCACCGCAGTGTTTAAGATGCTGCCTTTTCCTAGGTGCATCCTTATTGTGCGACTCATAGATTATTACTAAAAATAACTTTTTTTTATATTGAGGAGGGGGTTGTTAAAAAGTAATCAGTACTGGTTGTTATATATACTATGTACAAAAAAAAAATAATAAACACTTTCAATGGTAGTTAATGCTGTAATGTCCTATGGTATAATATAACGAAAGCATGGGCTATTAAATAACTGAAAATGAAGGAAAAGCCTCAGATAAGCCTCCCACCACCACTGAAGTCATTTTTAAGGTGATTGAACGGTCACCTCATTGGCAAAAAGCCTTCAAAGAAATAAAAGCCATATGCTGTGCTTCGCTAATTAAAAACAAAAGATAGAAGAAAAACTTTTCAACTTATCTTCGGCTGATCGGTACACCAATGGTGGCCAGCGTTTCACGATTTTGCTGCCTCAGGATGTATCCCGACCGATCCCAAATTTCTGCATCCCGCCCCACCCAGCTACTTTTTCATGACACCCGGCTGGAAAAAAATTCTGGGGACAACACTAATTTTTATTAGCTTATACTTTATAAGAATCCAGCTTTTAAGTTTGAATAAATAATTTAATGGAGACTTAACTTTAAAGTCCTGGTTCAAATTTTAACTGATGCCAGGAACAGCAGAACGCCAATACCTGGCAGCACCCCAGATATACAAGATATCAATTTATGGGGGCTTTTTGCCACTAGTGCCGCCAACGCGTTGGCGTTCTGCTGTTCCTATCATCATTTAAAATTTGAACCAGCCTGCGCCCTGAAATCCAGCAGGAAATATTACTCAGGAAACATACAGCCTGCGCTTAAACCCCTGACAGGGTCAGAGGGCAAGCATACTCCCAGAGCAATGGACCCCGAGTCTAAGAAGGGTGGCACAAATAGGCTGGCTCCACAGATCCACCAAAGCTTCTCTGTGAAGCAGCAATCCAGTTCCTCTGGCAGAGAGCACAACATGGGGTCTAAAGGCACTTAAGCCACCATATGCAAAAGACTTCTGCACAGATTGCTTGCAGAAACCGAAACTTCAGGGCGCTCTAACTCTCTCTCTAAGGTGGGAGGAGTATGTGCTCAGAAAAGTTTTTGGATTTCTGCAACTCCCAGATTGCAGGACCAGATTGAACACCTAACGTACTGAATCTGGAAGGGATGTAACAGAAAACTCTATTGCACAAATTATAGGGAATTCAAAATAAGACTTCGGCCCCTACAGGTGAGATGTTGAATGTAGCCATCCTCATCCACATTACTCATCCCTGGGAGCAACCTTTCAGAGAGGTTTACAAATGAAAATTACATGTGTAAGAAGTATAAAATAATAATAGTATATATCATATAATAAAATAAATATGGGCATGTGATGAAGCTACTAAGTAGTAGATTTAAAACAGACCAGGGAAAATATTTCTTCACGCAACTTGTAATTAAACTTGACTTCATTGCCGAAGAATGTGGTGAAATCAGTTAACTTAGCAGGGTTCAAAAAAGGTTTGGATAATTTCCAAAATGAGAAGTCCATAGAACATTATTGAAACGGCTTGGGGAAAACCACTGCTTATTCCTAGGATAAGCAGCATAAAATCTGTTTTACTATTTGCTAGGTACTTGGGACCTGGGGTTGGGTATGGATGGAAATCGGGGCTTGATGGACCTTCAAACCAGACCAGAATGGCAATTCTTTTTTAATCATTATTTATTTATTTTTCATCAAATTATACCAAGCATCATTATCTTGTACCAGTATGGCAATTTTAATGTTCTTTTTATAAGACCAGGGGGACGGGATTTAGAAAAATAGTCCACAAGAAAAGTACCATCCAAGACCAGCCACCCAAGAACAGCAAGACAGGCGGCCTAACAATTGGAGGCATCAATAAATAAGAATGTTTTCAGACCATCTTAAAAACTGTAGATGTGAGGGGGGTTTTTAGATCACACTTGCAAAATTATAGTTCATTTGATATAAGGAAGGAACAACAAGAGCATGGGTATTAGATGAATAAAAAGTGTGTTAGACAATATGGAATTAAGAGATGTGATATGTATAGAGGAGCACCAAACTAAAGGATTTTGTAAAATAATGTCAAATTTTTGCATGTTTTTCTATGGGATACTGGCAATCAAAGCATTTCTCAGAAAAGGATGGGGAAGGGAAATAACAATATTTTTTTGATAGTAATCAATCAATTTTATTGCTGCATGAACTCAATTGCTAGTACATCTTGGGTCATATGTGATACACATGGAGTCTTCCCATTGCAAAAGTATAAACAATTCACAACACACTGAGGCATAAGCAAGTGAGGTAACAAGCAATAAGACAAGACAGACATAGAAGGTATAAATCAGAGCATGAAAAACATAACCAAAGGGAGAGGGAGGAAACAGAAACATGATGGCAGATAAAGGCCAAATGGCCCATCTGCAGTAACCATTATCTCTTTCTCTCTCCAAGAAATCCCACGTGCCTATCCCAGGCCCTCTTGAAGTCAGACAGTCTCTATTTCCACCACCTCTTCCGGAAGACTATTCCACGCAACTACCACCCTTTCTGTTAAAAAGTATTTCCTCAGATTACTCCAGAGCCTATCACCTCTTCACTTCATCCTATACCCCCTCATTGCAGAGTTTCCTTTCAAATTAAAGAGACTCGACTCCTGCACATTTATATTACGTAGGTATTTAAACGTCTCTATCATATCTTCCCTGTCCCGCCTTTCCTCCAAAGTATATAGATTGAGATCTTTAAGTCTGTCCCCATACGCTTTATCACGAAGACCACACACAGAAAACTTACTTGTAATTATCATCACTTTAGAAAATATAGCTTTATTGTTGGTATCGTTCTGCAAGTCACAAGAAAAGGAATATTAGAATATCTTAATTTTAATAAATATATTTATATAACCAAAAACTGATGACTATTTTATTAAAATACATTGGATGATTAGGTTCTTACCTTTGTTAATCTTTAAGTCCCTTATGGAATCAATACAAAAGGTGTTTCACTCAACCTGTGAACCAGGGCTTGCAGAAATCCACACATTCTTTTCTCAACTGCTCCTCCCACTTAGCTGAGTAGAGCGCCCCCTGTAGGATCAACACATAGAAGAAAGGGAGCACAGGGGAACACCCCCCCCCCCCCCGGCGCAATAACAGTATTCTGTTCTGCTCTAATATAAAAGAACAATTCAAAGACAGGCAACAGCAAACATAGGCAAGAACATGGAACAACATGGAACATACCTGTTATGTGCCCTGAGCACAAACTGGAAACCTGTCTAACAGAGATATGTATGTATTCATACAGAAGAATCCCCATAGTGCTCGTCTGCTGGCTGGAAGACACTAAAGCCTAAAAGGAGAAACTTCCAAGGCAGAATCAGGCAGACAATACTGATAGACAAAGGGCAGGATATATTGGTTCTGTAAGGGACTTACAGAAAGTAGATTAACAAAAGGTTACAACCTGTTCTTCCATTCGTTATGTCCCTTCCAGAATCAGTACAATTCAATACGAAAGGTGACATACCAAAGCAATGGCAACGTCTAAGGTGGGACATTAAAGCTTGTCCTCTACACTGAAGCCCCAAATGTGGCATCAGACCAAGCCCCCAGGTCCACTCTGTAAAACCTGGTACAGGTATGAAGAGACAACCAAGTGGCCATTCTGCAAATTTCGGCTGAATTAATCGCTCACGACTCTTCCCACGAGACAGCGACAATTCTTATTGAATGAGCCTTGAGAAATACTGGCAGTTGCATGCCATAGGTGATGTAAGTCGATGAAATCGCCAAACGAATCCATCTGATAGTAGATACCTTAAATGCAGGCCTGCTCTGCCTGAACTAACTAGTGAGAACAAACAGAAGGTCAGAAAGACAGAAGTCATTGGTCCTCTTCAAATAGTGCAGCAAAGACTCTTTGGACATAGTTTCCGCAAGATCTTATCTTTTTTCATCTGATCCAGTTGAACTTCCTGGTTGACATGAAACTCCAAAACCACTTTCAGAAGAAATGAAGGAACCATACAGAGGGTAACTCCTGCCTCTGTGATACAGAGAAAGGGTTTTCTACAAAGAGAGCCTACAACTCCAAAATGGATCTGGCTGAAATAATGCCACTAAGAACACTGTCTTAACTGTAAGATCCAGAAGAGAGGCATGTTTAAGCAGCTCAAAAGGAGTTGCAGCAAGGCCTTTTGCAACACACTGAGGTTCCATGTCGGAAAAGATTGACATAGGGGTGGCCCCAAGTAAAGCGTCCCCCTGAAAAACCAGGATGAGCCATAAAAGAACTGGAACCAATGTATGCTCTACAGCAAAAAAGGTCTGCTACTTGCACCTTGAGGGACACCATAAGGTCCACATTTAAGCGGCTCAAAGGGAGCAACAGCAAGGCCTTTTTAGCACCACACTAAGGTTCCACGTCATAAAAGATTGACACAGGGGCGGCCGCATATAAAACAGTGTGCTCTGAAGGCCCTTTTCCAGCCTGGCTTGCAAAAAGACTAAGGCTGGGATTCACTAACCTGCCCAATCCGGGCAGGTCCGATGAATTCAGAAACGAAAAATATGCAGATGGGGGCGATTAGAGGAACGCCCCCATCTGCCTGCATGGATTGCTCTGTAGATGGTCTGCGCATGCCCGTCTGAGACGCAACTTTTTTTTTTTTTTTTAACTTGAAAACTGGTTTGTGTTAGTTTTTAGCCCTGCGAGCCCGTGGTTTTAACCCACTTTAAACCTGTGGGTTAAAACCACGGGCTCGCTGGGTGGGGAAGAGCAGGGTAGCTTCAGGGAAGGGCAGGAGAACGGCGATGCAGCAGGAGAGCTTCAGAGAAGGGCAGGAGAACGACGATGCGGCAGGAGAGCTTCAGAGAAGGGCAGGAGAACGGTGATGCGGCAGGAGAGCTTCAGGAAAGATCGAGGTAGAGCAGGGCAGCATTCGGCAGCAGGCAGGAGAGATAGCAGGGCAGACAGCAGGGCTTCCAGTTGGAAAGACATTTTCGACTGGTCCCCAGCAGTCGCTTCTTCAGGTGATCGGCCAGCCCAGTCGGAAATTTGGTGTTGCGAATCGCATCCCAGCCTACTTTGCATTCATTTCACCTCATTTACATGCACGGATTCGAAGCGGATCGCAGAAGAGGTAAGTGAATCAGGTCAGATGGAAATTTGATAGTAAAGGGATCGCAAACTAATCGGTACATGATCCGTTTGCTTTGTAAATCTAGCCCTAAGACTACTGGAATGGGAGCACTTAACGGTTCCACCCGGTCTCTGGCACACCATTGCTGTAAAGCCTTCCAAGCCTTAGCATAGGTCACCATCGTACAGGGCTCCTTAGACTTCAGAAGAGTGGCAATTGCATCAGAGTATCCTCATTGCCTCAAGGTTAAATGCTTAAGAGCCAGCTGTAAGGCTAAAGCGCTGGGGGTTCTCCATAGGAACAGGCCCCTGACTGAGCAGATATCTATGAAGAGGAAGTTCGAGCTTCTCGTCCCAATGAAAATAGATGAGATCTGCATACTATGGACAACAAGGCCAGTCCGATGCCACTAGGATCACCAAACCCAGATGAGACTGTGTATGACCCAACCTACCAATAGCTAAGGTGGAACGTAAAGAAGGTCCGGAATCGGCATCCAGTCCTAAGCTTCTGGACTTTGGAGTTCTTGGTTTAAGCCATCAAGACCATTGCCGGTCTGCACCTGTGGCTCACATTGAGATGAAATACTCAAGAGAAGCCACTCTCCTGGGTCCAGGATCTGATGACTGAGGAAGTCTGCCTGCACATTTCGCACTCCAGCCACGTATACCATGGAAAGAACAGGAAGATGTACCTCCACCCACCAGAACAGCATCCAAGCTTCCTGACTTATGAGAGCACTTCTGGTGCCTCCTTGTCAATTCACATATGCTACCGCTGTGGCATTGTCAAACAACACCCACATTTCCTTCCCTTCCAGGGTGTTTTGGAGAGCTCTGAATGCTAATCGTATGGCCCAGAGTTCTAGCCGATTTATCAACCAGCTCTTCTGACAGAGTCCACAGGCCCTGGATGGAATGAACCCTGCAATGAGCTCCTCAGCCCTGTCATAATAGTAATCTATTCTGTGATCCTGACAGGCACATCCTTCTCAAAAGATGCCCCCTGCAGCCACCAGCAAAGGCTACTCTACAATGGCTTTATCCAAGGAAGAGGCATCTGAAGGGGGTGCTGTAGAGGCCACCGAGACAGGAGGTACTGCTGTAGCGATCACATGTATGCTCGGGCCCAGGGCACCAACTCCAGAGAGGACACCGTGGACCCCAACACCTAACGATGGGGTCAAGCGATGGGGCTCAGAATTGCAAAAAGATCTCCGATTTGCTGCTGCAGCTTCTGTCTGCATTGCTTGGGAAGAAAAATATGTTCTTGGAGCATGTCAAACCGGATTCCCAGATAATCCAAGGTCTGAGATGGGGTCAGCTGATTTCTTGAAATTGACAATCCAGCCCAGGCACTGCAGGAGAGACACCACAGTCTCCACCGCCTACTTGCACTCCAGTTTAGACGGTGCCCATATCAACCAGTCATCCAAATATGGATGGACTAAGCCCCCCATTCTACAGAGAAACACTATCACCACCACCATTACTTTGGTGAAGGTGTGGAGAACCGTTGTCAACCCAAAGGGAAGGGCCATAAACTGGAAATGCTGCTCTGATGACTGTAGGAGTGTTTCCGTATTTGCACCTGAAGGTTAGGCCTCTATGACCTCACCAAGCCTGAACCACTGTCTTCAAGAAATCATGGTCTGCAAGAAAATTTCCAGCATGAATTTTGCAAGAAGAAAGAAGTACACAGCTTTGCTGTTTCTGCCTGATGCATTATGGGTATGTACCAGAATGTTATACTATTCAAGGACTTCTATCTGTGTCTTCATTATAGGACTGTGTGAATCTTGTGGAAGTTAGACAGATAAGAACAGATAGGAGTATAACGGCCCTGGGTCTTCCAGCCTATATGATACTTTACACAGAAAGGCTATTCATCCAAGTTCTGTTTCTGGATTGGTCTGAGGAAGCCATCTGATGAGATCCAAGTGAGAAAGTGCTAATTAATAATTAGTCTGTGTTGAGTTGCGAGGAAGCTCACATCTTACCACAGGTGTTCTGCTAACGCCTTTTCTTTTAATAATTAGACCTGAGGAGTTATCGCGTGTGACTCTGCCTCAGAGAGAGAGATTCGGACTTTTAAACAGCTCTGAATTTAGCACTAAAGGAACTTGTCTGCCGATGAATTATAGCCTTACCAAGGACTGACCAACACGTGTACCTTTAACAAGGATTTCCTGCGTCGCCTACAGCTAACAAGAAAAGTTTCCATTTCACCTCATTTGTGCCGGAGGCCTGATTAAGGGTGAGCATACGGAATTTACGGTCTTATCAGCTGGGTTAGATAAGGATCCAATTGTGATAGAGGACAAGGTTGGTAAAGTTACCTTGGTGATACGGTAATCATTTGCTAATCAGGGATTATTATTATTATAAGGAATTGTTTAGTGTGTGTGTAACAAGTAGTATTACTTAGTTTCTAACAATTGTATTGTGATAATTATGTACTGAGTTTCATTTATGTAATCAGATATTTTGTGTACAATATTTAGATATAACAGCTGGCTTGTGAATTATATTTTTCTATTTTCATAATAAAGATATTTCTCATTAGCCTGGGTCTTGTGTCGTATAAATAGACCAAGAAATTTGGACCTGGATCAGAGTTTATAGTTTTCCCTAGACAACATTATCAGAGACGTAAATTTGTTTATGTAACTGATTAGTACCATAAATCTTCCTACATGACCCAGGAAGATGGAAATATAAAAGATAAGCATCTGTCAAATCCAGAGAAGAAATTCACCCAGAGCCACAGTACGCACCGTCTCCACGCAAAAATGCAGAATCCGCAGAAAGGCACTGACTGACGAGATCCAGAATGGATCTCCAGTCCTATGAGCATTTCTTTGGTACAATAAAATATAAGGAGTATCTGCCTGATCTCAACTCGCTTATGGAAATGGGCTCTACAGCTTGAATGTTTACAAGACGCCACAGAGTCTCCTCGACCTTCAGCACCTTTTCCAGTTTTCCCACAGGAGAGTCAGAAATAAATCTGATGGGAGGCTAAAGAAATCTATCTTGTGTCCCTCCCATATAATATCCAGCAAACATTGACCGGAGATTTGTCCCACTCCTGGAGGAACACCAATAACTGGCTTCCAATGCAAGGAAGTGCGGCTGAGTCTCTGGTGTCATTTTGACTTCTTAGAAGCAGTGCAGGTGCGAGAACTTGAATATTGATGGTGTCTGGATCGTTGTAGCGCTGTTTAGATATCTGGGAATATCTCTGGCCAGACAAGTCTGAGGAATTTTGACTAAATCTGCATGAGGAACAAAAATTGCCATGACCTCTCAGGGTACAGCGAGGCCTGTTTTCTGGGAGGGAGTTAGGACGGTGGTCCACCACACTGGCCATAAGGTCATTCAATCCTTTGCAAAACAGCATTTGACCCTTAAAGGAGAATCTGCTGAGCATCGCCTTGGAGGATGAATCCCCAGCCGTGGCAGATCCAAAGCGTTCTTCATGCAGAAAACCTTGCCTAGAACTCGTATAAGGTCATACAAGGTATCTGCCATATAAACGACCTCCTTGAGCACATGTTGGGGGCTGGAGTCATATTCTGCTGAAGGATCTCAGCACAACCTCATGTGACAGCAAGTGCCACAAAGGAGGCAGCTGCTGCTGTCTTAATACTCGAAGAAGCCACTTCAAAAAAGCTTCAAGACCATGTCCACCCTGTGGTCTTGAGAATCTTTCAGTATCACTCCTCCTTCACTCAAATAGCTGCTGGAAATCCAGTGCCATAGGATAAAGCTTAACAATCTAAAGCAGGGGTGTCCAAACTTTTGGCTTCCCTGGGCTGCATTGGCTGAAAAAAATGTTTCTGGGGCCGCGCAAACACTGCAGCAAGACAGAGGAGGGAGCCAGCAAGACAGTAAACACCCAGGGGCAACAGAGGAAAACACTGCATCGCCCTCGACCGGGGCCGCACAAAATACTTCACGGTGCCGCAGGTTGGACACCCCTGATCTAAAGAAACTCTCCAGTGTCTTCCACTGCTCAGTAACCAGAGCAGTGAGATCTGGATGAGATAGGTAAAAAAGGACATCAGAGTATTAGAACAATTCATGACAGTACACTGAGAAGTGGAGGGCTGATCTTCCAGCTTCAGCTACTTTGATAATGTCCTCAATAAAATGGTGAACAGAGGCTGACAAACAGCCACCAGACAGAGGGATTATCACCCACTTCAGGGCTCTCAGAGACCACTTGGCTGACCTTATCATATAGTATCCTTGGTCTCAGTGCATTAAGGAAAGCTATCTGGATCCAAGTGTACAGAGGTATTGGGAGCATGAACAGGTACCTCCCCAAGGAAAGGCTCCAATTGAAAAGCATCCACAGCACCAAATAGCTGCACCACATGGGTTGGGTCCGTAAGATACACTCTCTACTTGAGTTGCACACATTTTTTTGGGGGGGGGAGGGAAGAAGTCACAGGTCGTATTGAAATCAGCTCCCTGCAAGGCCAGAAGTAGGACTACGAAAGGTCCCTGGACTCCATACGTTTGCACTTTGCATCCCCACCGGAAAACGGCACTAGGTGAGATTTTCTGCCCTTTTCCCAAACCCAACCAGGCTTCCCAGCGCTAGAGGACCTTGAGAAGGTGAAACTCAAAGCTCCTGCCCCCTCATTTCGCATGCTGCAGTATATGGATGCTCCTCTGCTGGTAATCTGGCACAATCCATACATGAATTCACATCTACAACGATGGAGCAAATGATTTTTAACAAAATCGAGGGGTTGTGACGCAGAAATTTAAAGATGAAAAAAAAAGGATAGCCTGGTTGGTCAAATCCGAAAATGTAGAAATAAAAGCTCATTTAGGAAAATGCTGAAAACACAATTATTTGTAGATGCATTTCTTTAAGAAATTGATTTTATATAAGGATTGAATCTGTTTGTTTTGTTCTTAACTTTTTCTGAATTTTATATTTTATGTATGTAAATATTTGTAAACTGTTTAGGAATAAAATGGTATATAAATTTTAAAAATAAAAAATAAATGGTTGCTTGCCAGTAAATTCACGCCTATAACGCCTCATGGAGACCCGAAGTAAAAATAAAAATTGGCGATTTGGGGTTTTGGGGGGCAGAGGAACTGATCCTTATCTCCAAAAACAGATGAAAAGCTGTCCCCCCCCCAAAAAAAAAAAAAAAATCACCCATAGGAAGAAATAGGGCTACACTTACAGTCTCCACTATGCATGCCTGTCAGCTCTGTCTGTGTGTAGCTTAAGTGAAGGGAAAGGATTTTCTGCCTCAGAATTTCTCTCACAGAATCTTCAGGATGCCAGTCGGACGGACCCCAACCAAGACCTCCACCCCCATGGAACCTAGTCATTCCACCAGGGACTGATACCCCGAGGTATCTTACTCAGGGCGCAAAAAATCTGCACTTAAACCTATGACAAGGTCAGCAGGTAGAAACAACGTAACGAGGCAATTCAAGTCACTTCAGGGTTTGTTTGAAGGGCGCTCAGGGAACTAAACCTATATTCACAACTCACAACCAGAATCATGTGATTATAATATAATATAATATAAGTGAAGGGTACTCTCAGTGTGAACCATCAGCGATAGGAGCCCAGCTCCGGCACTTCACTTCTGGGTCAAGGCGAAAAGCCTCCACCCCCACACCATCATCGAGCACCCTGGTGTGCTGCAAATTAAGTAATTCAATAAATCATTCAAATAATAAATCAGTGAATAAATCAAATGAAATTCAACGAAAAATACCTGAGCGACCCCCAAACAAAACCCTGCCAGCCAGACCCCCCAAAAACATTCAGCAAAATCAAAAACAAAAAAATCACATACAAGTTGAAAAAAATACTTATCTGAGACACTTCTCACACATTAACAAGCAAAAATCGCGCCAGGAGAAAAGGTTCAACCATGCTGGTTTCGGGGAGGAGCCCTTCTTCAGGAACCTGACCCCCGACGAAAGCAAAAACGAAGAGGTCGGCTGGAGGGCGGGGTGCACGGGCGGAGCAACACTCGCGCTTAAAACGGATCAAAAGGCGACGTCATGCACAAATCAACCAATCATACAACCATACACCAACCAATCACACAAAGGGGCGAGAGTACGCCCATATACACACAACCGCAGGATTAGAAAGAGAAACAGAGAAGAAGAAACAACTATGGATAACTATGGATTTGGAAGCCTTATACAGCAACATCCCTCAGTCTGCTGCGTTGGGGATTGTTGAACATCATCTAACCGTGGGTCTCCATAACCATCGTATTACTAAGCCTTTTTTGATGAAACTAGCCAACTTGGTACTCCAACGGAACTTTTTTGAGGTGCGTGGGGAGTTTTATCTCCAAACTCATGGGGTAGCCATGGGTACTGCCATGGCCCCCAGTGTGGCTAATCTTTACGTCACGAACTTTGAAGAGAAATTATTATATCTATCTCCGTGGATGTCGTACATCGCCATTTGGCTTCGTTACATCGATGATGTCTTCCTTGTATGGACCGATACCAGGACCAGGTTTCATGAGTTTTTGACATGGCTTAATAATCTGGACAAGCACTTGAAGTTCACCGCCACTGCCAATGAGACCAGTGTCACTTATCTGGATACCATGGTTAGCAAAGCTGATGGGCAATTGGTCACCACTGTCTTTCGTAAGTCCACAGATCGGACTTCATACTTACACTATACCAGCTGCCATCCTGTCAGGTTGCGCCAGTCAGTGCCCGTGGGGCAATTTCTTAGGATTCACCGCATTTGCTCCTCCTTGGCGGAGTTTAAGGCTCAAGCCAAGTTATTATCCCAACGCTTCAAGGCCCGCGGCTATCCAGTATGGACCATCAAAAGAGCTTATCGCAGAGCATGTTATGCCAACCCTGAGTTGTTACGGTCTAAAGTAATCAGGCCTCCCATGGATCAGCAAGTATGTGTCATTTCATTTTCTAACCAAGCCCACCGGATAGCCAACATTGTGAGAAAGCACTGGCATATCCTGGATCATCATTCTGTCTTCAAGGAAGCTCCCTGTATAGCCTTTTCCCACCCCAAAAATCTTAAAAACTTATTGTCCACAAGAAGCCGGGTGCCCACTGGGGGCAGCCACAAACCGTGCGGCCACTGTGATATGTGTGCCTCATCTTTGTCCATTTCTTATTGGCAACATCCTCGGACCCAACGCACTTACCAGCTTAGATCTCACACTTCTTGTGATTCTGAAGGGGTAGTGTATGTCATCATCTGCCCTTGTGCGTTGTGTTATGTGGGGCGGACCAGCAGAAAGATCAGAATTAGATTGCAAGAACACAGGAGCCGTATCCGCACTGTAACGCATTCTGCTCCCCTTGTGCCGCACTGTGCAGAACTTGGTCATCGGTTTACTGACCTTACCTGGTTCGTGCTTGAGCAAGTCCCTTGGGATTTCAGGGGGGATAGACAGTTCCATTTAAATCTTAGGGAACAGTATTGGATTTTCCAATTACAATCTGTCTATCCCAATGGTCTCAATGAAAGTGTGGAATGGAACACTATCATTTAACTGGACTTCTTGTGGGGGCTTCGTGTCTGGGTTACAGGTTGGATTCCAGGTTCGGGTTTTGGTTGTTTCTTCTTCTCTGTTTCTCTTTCTAATCCTGCGGTTGTGTGTATATGGGCGTACTCTCGCCCCTTTGTGTGATTGGTTGATGTATGGTTGTATGATTGGTTGATTTGTGCATGACGTCGCCTTTTGATCCGTTTTAAGCGCGAGTGTTGCTCCGCCCGTGCACCCCGCCCTCCAGCCGACCTCTTCGTTTTTGCTTTCTTCGGGGGTCAGGTTCCTGAAGAAGGGCTCCTCCCCGAAACCAGCGTGGTTGAACCTTTTCTCCTGACGCGGTTTTTGCTTGTTAATGTGTGAGAAGTGTCTCAGATAAGTATTTTTTTCAACTTGTATGTGATTTTTTGTTTTTGATTTTGCTGAATGTTTTTGGGGGGTCTGGCTGGCAGGGTTTTGTTTGGGGGTCGCTCAGGTATTTTTCGTTGAATTTCATTTGATTTATTGGGGAGTCCCTGGACATCGTGTACCTGGACTTTAGCAAAGCATTCGATAGCGTACCACACCGCAGGTTACTGAGCAAGATGAGTTCTATAGGATTAGGTAACACATTGACGAAATGGGTTGGGAGCTGGCTTGGAGGTAGGCTCCAAAGGGTGGTGGTGAACGGCACCCCCTCCGAAATGACGGAGGTGATTAGTGGAGTACCACAGGGCTCAGTCTTGGGCCCAATCCTATTCAACATCTTTATAAGAGACTTGGCAGAAGGGTTTCAAGGTAAAATAACATTATTCGCCGATGACGCCAAACTGAGTAATGTAGTGGGCAAATGCACAACAGACGAAGATTCAGTGCCCAACATGATGCACGACCTACTCCTACTGAAGCGATGGTCTAGGACATGGCAACTCAACTTCAATGCCAAAAAATGCAAAGTTATGCACCTGGGCAGCCAGAATCCATGCAAGTCTTATACCCTTAATGGCGAGATCCTAGCAAAAACGGTAGCAGAACGAGACTTGGGGGTAATCGTCAGTGAGGACATGAAGTCTGCCAATCAAGTGGAGCAGGCTTCGTCCAAGGCAAGACAAATCATGGGCTGCATACGAAGGGGTTTCGTCAGTCGTAAGGCGGAAGTCATTATGCCATTGTATAGATCCATGGTGAGGCCCCACCTGGAATACTGTGTGCAATTCTGGAGGCCGCATTATCGCAAGGATGTGCTGAGACTGGAGTCGGTGCAAAGAATGGCCACCCGGATGGTCTCGGGACTCAAGGATCTACCATACGAAAAACGGCTTGACAAATTACAGCTATACTCGCTCGAGGAACGCAGAGAGAGGGGGGACATGATCGAGACGTTCAAGTATCTTACGGGCCGCATCGAGGCGGAGGAAGATATCTTCTTTTTCAAGGGTCCCACGACAACAAGAGGGCATCCGTTGAAAATCAGGGGCGGGAAACTACGAGGTGACACCAGAAAATTCTTTTTCACTGAAAGAGTGGTTGATCGCTGGAATAGTCTTCCACTACAGGTGATTGAGGCCAGCAGCGTGCCTGATTTTAAGGCCAAATGGGATCGGCACATGGGATCTCTTAACAGGGCAAAGGTAGGGGAGGGACATTAAGGTGGGCAGACTAGATGGGCCGTGGGCCCTTATCTGCCATCTATTTCTATGTTTCTATGTTTCTATTCACTGATTTATTATTTGAATGATTTATTGAATTACTTAATTTGCAGCACACCAGGGTGCTCGATGATGGTGTGGGGGTGGAGGCTTTTCGCCTTGACCCAGAAGTGAAGTGCCGGAGCTGGACTCCTATCGCTGATGGTTCACACTGAGAGTACCCTTCACTTATATTATATTATAATCACATGATTCTGGTTGTGAATATAGGTTTAGTTCCCTGAGCGCCCTTCAAACAAACCCTGAAGTGACTTGAATTGCCTCGTTACGTTGTTTCTATTGTAGGATTTTTGGCAAAAATTGAGTGTATTTGTTGTGTTTAAAAGGTCAGCAGGTAAGCATGCTCTTAAGAGGGACAGACCCCCGAGCTCTAAAGGTAGCACACAGCAGGCTAGATCCACAAGTCCTCCTGAAGCTTGCCCTGCGGAAACTGTGTCCCTTCCCAGGAAGAGAACCTCCTCCAAAGGGGTCTCAAGGCACCAAAGCCACCAAATAAAATTAGATTTTAATGAATAAAACAAGAAAAAAAAGAGAAAAGCAGATCAGAAAGACTCCTGCACGGTTTGCTTGCAGAAATGAAAACTACAGGGGGCTCTCTACTCTTCAGCTAAATGGGAGGAGCAATGGAGAAAAGAATGTGTGGTTTTCTACAAGCCTTAGTTCACAGGATGAAATGAAACACCTTTCATAATGATTCCAGAAGGGATGCAACAGAATTTAGAATCAATATTAACTGTTAGGTCCAGGTGGAGATCTTCTGGCCTCAGCTCCTTTATTTGTACCTGAACTGGCTGTCGGTGGTGTGGCATTTTCTTTGTACCTGAACTGGCTGCCGGTGGTGTGGTATTATCCCACCGCCCCCTGGTGTCATTCCCAAAGTCTTCCAGCATCATTTTACTGCAGCGAATACAGGAGCACCAACTTCTGAGGCTGCCACCTTTCGTTGTACCTGACTGCTGTTGGGGAAACATCTAGGCGCAATACCATCTTTCCTGAAGACTTTCTTACCATCATTAATACTGGCTACCAGTAATGTGGAATTAGCCCTGCCCCCTGGTGTCGTCTCTCAAGTCTTGCAGCATCATCTTACTGCAGAAAATTTTTCCCTTTAATAGTACAATTGCAAATGAGGGGGTGGTGGGTAATTTTTTGGTATTTCATTGAATATTTTGATTGGTAGGAAATAATTTATTATAAGGTATACGTGATTACATAAGTTATGGAAAGGGTGGGCGGGAGGGGGTTAAATTTCATTAATTTAAGTTGATTATGTTAGAAAAGCAAGTGATGTATCCAAATTCAAATGTCATTTTCTGATGCACTTGTTGTAAGTTGTAAAAGTGAATAAAGAATTTTAAAAAATAGAAAATATAGGAGTCCGGAGTGGACCACCAACTTTTGAGACGCATCGCCAGAGGGGCACACCTGGGGTGGGGGGGTTGCTTTGTGGGTAACTTTGGTGAGTAATTGTGAGATTTATTTATACAATTTACATGTAGTGTGAATGATTAGTTAGCCAGTATCACATGCTGGCTATTTATTTGTGCTTAAGGCCAAGAGTATGGCATTTACCTAATATCACAAACTTAAATGCTACAATTCCAGTAACTCCTCAAGACCCTTTAATGAAAGATGTATCAATAGAGCTAGATTCTTTTAAAACCATCATATTATTAACTTCTTATCAATACAAATCAACCGATATAACTGCGGGACATAGTAAGACAAAACTGTCAATTAGAGGAAAAATGGCATGGCAGAAACTAGCTACACTTATAATCAATTGATTGGTTTTGACTAGCACTGTCAATAAGTTTGATGGTTTAAAAAAGTATCTAGATCTAGAAATACACCAAAGATCTTTGAACAGTCTGGCAGGAAAATTCTGACTTCTATTTTTAAAAAAAACAAATTTAAGAAAGCAAAACTTCCAAATAAATTGGTACTACTTCTTTAGACTCCAAATATCTGTTTCATATTTTCTCGAAGATGACAATCTCAGAATGCACTCATACTGGCATGATTACCAGTCAAAAACAAAGCATTTTCAGGATAAAATAACTTATATGAATGTCATTGCAACAAAATCCATCTGCATTCAATGATCTAAAATTTTTCCATTTTGATAACTTATTTTCATCTCCTGCAGGCCAGCTTTGGAAAGTTTCTGCTCTTTTTATTATTAAAGATATGCAATGTCTCAAAAGTGTTTTTCTAAATCTCAATGATATCTAGACATATTCATCTTATCTACTGGAGACAGCTTCTACTAAATTTTTGGTTTGGCTCTATTCATTTTTTTTTTTTTTTTTAATGTACTTCTGCTTGGCCAATTTCCTAGTTCCTTAGGAGCAATAGTTTTAACACCATATCTAAAAATCCTTCCCAAAGTACTGCTGATGCAACAAATTACAGACCAACAGCAGATACTTCTATATTTACCAGAAAAGAAAGCATTGTAGCTGACCTACTGATCTATTGTGAAAACTAACACATTCTAACACCAACTCAATTGGAGTTTAGAAAGGGCTTAAGTATGGAAACCTACTAGGGGCTATATTATCATATATCCATCTAAATATGGCTTCGGGTAATCAGCTGCTTTTGCTTCAGTTTGACTTGTCTGCAGCATTCGATTTGATAGACCACAAGTTATAACTCATCTTTTAGATTCTAAAGGAACATCAGGGAAAGTTTTTAATTTATTTAAAAGATCTCTTCAGAACAGGTCCTACTCGATGAAATGGGAAAATACAGTATCGGCATGTCAGATAATGGAACGTGAAGTGCCCTAAGGATCTCACCTCATCAACTATTTTCAATTTAGTTATGGCAACCTTTGGTGATCCATAGAAACATAATGGCAAATAAAAGGCGCATTCAATGGAATGTAGGACAATTCATCATGGCCGATTCATCACTGAATCAGCTACAATGAATTATTCAACCCCTTTTGAGGTGGGCGGCTAAGCCCCCCATGCACCCCCAAGGTAGGCATGCTCCCCCCTGCAATCTCACAAAGTAGGAGCAACCCCACCCCAGCCTGCATAACTTTTTGAAAAGTTCACTAGTGAGAGCATCTTTGACCCCCTGATTTCATGTCCTGGTCCCACAACTAGAAGTGACATTAGAAGTTGAGTGAAGGTCAGCCGAGCAGGTATAAGAGTGAGAGAGAGAGAGAGAGAAAGAAGAGGCGGGGGGGGGGGGGCTGGAGAGGAGAATAGGTAGTGGTGGGGAGTGGTGCTGGAGAGAAGAGGCATCAGTAGGAGGTTAGGAGGAGGGGGATTCATCACAGAGGGGACAATTTATCGTGGCCGTGTTGAAACGACCTGTGATGAAACAGCTGCAATAAACCGTCCAATTCTGTATCTAATCTATCCATCCTCAGCATCCACTACCTCCTCTTCTGCCTAAGAAATCTCATGTGCCTCTCCCATGCTTTCTTGAATTCAGACAGTGTCTCTACCACCTCTACCAGGAGACTATTCCATGCATCTACCACACTTTCTGTAAAAGATTTTTCCTTTGATTACACTTGAGCTTATCACCTCACCTTCATCCCATGTCCTCTCATTTGGAGCTTTCTTTCAAATGAAAGACTTGCCTCATGCCTATTTCTGCCACACAGGTATTTAAATGTATTATATCTCCCCTCTCACACATTTCCTCCAAAGTATACATATTGAGATCTTTTGATCTATCCCCATACTTCTTATGAAGACCACTGACCATTTTAGTAGTCTTCCTCTGAACCATCTGTTCATATCTTTTTTTTTTTTTAAGGTGTGGGCTCCAGAATTGACCACAATATTCTAAATGAGGTCTCACCAGTCTTATACAGCAGCATCAATACCTCACATTTCCTACTGGCCATACATCTCCCTATGTACCCGAGCATCCTTCTAGCTTTCAGCATCGCCTTTTCAACCTGTTTGGCCACATTAACATCATCATATACTACCACACCTAAGTCCTGCTCCTCTTTCATACACAAAACATATTCTTCACTTCCAAAACTGTACCGTTTCATCGGGTTTTTGCAGTCCAAATGCATTTCTTAACATTAAATTTTAGCTGCAAAATTTCAGACCATTCAAGTTTTGCTAGATTCTTCCTCATGTTATCCACACCATCATAACTTAGTCTTAAGGAAAAATAAACTTATACAATTTTTGAAGATTTGAAGTCCATATGCCCTATGGTTTGATCAAAATTAGCCTGGGTCTTGTGATAATTTCTCCTACCATTATAACCCATGAGACTGAACAATATTTCTCAGATGGTCTACTACTTGTTAACTGAGTGGGAAGGGTTAGATATTCAGAGTATATACTGTTCTTAAGCCATAGGCTGTTTTCAATGGTTTTTACTTAATAGTAGTTTGGGGGTTTTGGTTTTCTATTTTTCATACAGTTCTTTTGGATTTCTATACCTCGGGTGCATTAGTTTTCACCTGCCTAATATTAGACCATTCTTAAATTTTTGTAGACCATTTCTCACAGTTGTCTACTCCTTCTGAGGTCCACTCTGCTGAAAATCTTTATTTCATCAGAAAAAGGCAAACATTTCCTTCTAAACCTTCAAGCAATGTTGCTAACAAAAGATAATGAACAGAATGGGTCCCAGGACTGATCACCGAGGTTCTCCACTACTCCTCTTTCCTCTATCTGAATTACATTTAGTCATTTACCACCATTTTGTCTTCAGTTAGTCAACCAGTTTCTAATCCAGTTCACCACTTCAGGTCCTAAATTCAACCTTCTCAGTTTATGCAGGAGCCTCCAATGAGGAACTACATCAAACGCTTTGTGGAAATCAAAGTAAACTACCTTCAGCATGTGTCCCCAATCCAGTTCACTAGTCACCCAGGCAAAGAAAACAGATTTGTTTGGTATTAACCCATGCATCTCAGATCTTTCAACCTACTGGGTTTTGATCTTTCAACCTACTGGGTTCTGTTCATGATACTTTTTTCTGGAGCACCTCCATTAAGCATGGCTTGCAGACATGCCCTGCAAGGGGAATCTCTTTGAAGATGAGACCACGATTCTGTTTAGAGGGACCACACAATAGCACCTCTGCCTTTACATGGTTAAGTTATCCATTGAAGTATAGAACCTCAATGTGTTGGCGTGTCAGATGACACATCAACGATTGGTTTAGGGGCATTTGTTCTTTTTCTGACCCAGTTCTTGAGCTCTCCCTTACTTGCCCTATATTTTAGTTTTATGCTCCATGTATCTAGCCTGCCCTTCATGACATGGTAAGGAGCTAGCCAATCTTTGCTCCAGCATGACTAACATGGCACTGGGTTTGCAAGGTTCTATCTCTCTCCTCTTCTGTATCTCCTTATCTTCCTATTCAGGGTAATGAAAACTTTTTGCCAGGGATATAGAATCAGTCATTTCAGAAGTGGGAAACTGGGGGAATTTGTTATCTGTTTCAACTGTTTAGGGACGAAGGTCTTTTGGCCTCCTTTGAAACGATATACTGTAAATATAAGTTGCCTAGGCAGGATATTTTTTCCTATTATCAATTATGCCACTATATACAGCCTTGCCAGCATATCACTTAACTGAGGACTATAGGGAAACAATGTCAGAAGTGTTCAGCCTTTCGGCTCAACAACATATTCCTTTACGATTTCATCATGTGTGCATCATAGACAGTCAACCTCGTACTAACTTTGAGATTCTGGCTGCAGCATGGGAGGAGGACTTACACTGTGTACTTACTGCACATCAAGTACAACAACGCTTGAAAAATTCACGAAAATTAACAGGAAACGTTTTGCACTGGGAATTTTTTTTTTTTTTTTTTAAATTATTTATTTATACAATTTTAAATAAACATACAACATAAAAATGCATTAAGAAATAGAAAGCATATTGCTAAATACAAAAACAAACCACTAAATAATATTTCCCATTTGAAATCCAACAAGCAAACATATTCATAGCAACTTTCTCTGTAAGTCCTCAATTAAAGATAGGGAGAGGATAAGGAAAAAGAGGCACATCTCAGAAGAAAAAAAATAACTTAATTAAATCAATAATGACAACGTCTCGCCGACTAAACTAATACAATCTTCCACTTTCTAATAATTATTATATTCTTTCCCCCTGACCCGATACCTGTACCTGTATTTTACGCTTATTCTCAAGAAAAGCCTCCAATTGTTTGGGATCAAAGAAAAGATACCTATTTTGACTCATACAATATTAAACATTTACAAGGAAAACGCAAAAAGAAATGAGCACCCAGGGCTAACACCTGAGGGTGAAGAGTCAAAAATTGCTTCCTTTTCTCTCCTGTGTGTCTACACAGACATCAGGGAAAACCCAAACTTTACCTCCCAAAAACAATTTATCAGAGTTACGAAAAAACATTCTCATCACCCAGTCCTTGTCAGATTCAAAAACAAATGTAACTAGGAGTGTTGCTCTTATACACTCTTCTTCCAAAGATGTTTCTAATAATTGTGTTACATTTAAACTATCCATCGATAGTTCTCCTTGGGAAGAAGTTTGCCGTTTCTTCCCTGGCATAGAATAGACTTGAGAAAATGGAGGCACAGTTTCCTTTGGAACCCCCAGAACTTCTATCAGATATTTCTTAAGCAGTTCAATGGGGGCTACAGTCCTGGATTGAGGAAAATTGATAAAACGCAGATTCAACCTACGGGTATAATTCTTCATTTTATTCCCAGGCATTCCGCATGGGGATTACGCAATATCATGGCTATCCCAAATGTGAACATAAGAATTGCCACTGCTGGGTCAGACCAGTGGGTGGTCCATCATGCCCAGCAGTCCGCTCAAACGGACTAGCCTTACCTGCGTACGTTCTGGTTCAGCAGGAACTTGTCTAACTTTGTCTTGAATCCCCGGAGGGTATTTTCCCCTATAACAGTCTTCGGAAGAGTGTTCCAGTTTTCTACCACTCTCTGGGTGAAGAAGAACTTCCTTACGTTTGTATGTTTGTACGTTGTATCCCCTTTTAAATTTAGAGTGTCCTCTCGTTCTCTCTACTTTGGAGAGGGTGAACAACCTGTCTTTATCTACTAAGTCTATTCCTTCATTATCTTGAATATTTCGATCATGTCCCCTCTTTTCAAGGGAGAAGAGACCCAGTTTCTCTAATCTCTCACTGTACGGCAACTCCTCCAGCCCCTTAACCATTTTAGTCGCTCTTCTCTGTACTCTTTCAAGTAGTACGGCGTCCTTCATGTACGGCGACCAGTGCTGGACGCAGTATTCCAGGTGAGGGTGTGCCATGGCCCAGTACAGCGGCATGATAACCTTCTCCGATCTGTTCATGATCTCCTTCTTAATCATTCCTAGCATTTTGTTTGCCCTTTTTGCCGTCGCCGCACATTGCGCAGATGGCTTCATTGACTTGTCAACCAGTATTCCCAAGTCTCTTTCCTGGGGGTTTCTCCAAGTACTGCACCGGACATCTTGTATTTATGTGGTGAGGCCCAGACCACCTTGGGCCATATGTTTTGGTCCTGTCTTGCTATAGTGTCATTTTGGACTCGACTGGGACAATTTACATCCACATTATGGGGCAGGCAGTAGACTCCTAACCCAAGAGCATTGTTTCGCTTTTATATGATATTTCACCTAAACCTAAAGGTATGTTAGCGTTTGCTGCTCGAGTCATGCTGCTGAGCAAAAAGACAATCCTGTCCACTTGGTTGTTCAGTGAGCCCCCAACCTACAGTCAGTGGAGATCGGCAATGATTGTACAAGCCTCCTTGGAATGCAGACAATTTGTGGACCTTGACTCTTGTGCGGGCGAGCACTTTCGTCTGATTTGAGAGCCCTTTTGGAGGGACCTTACACCACTTGCGAGAAGTTGTCTCTTGAAAACGTGACCGTTCCTCTGTTCAATTGCATTCTGTGCTTACTTTGGGTTATGTTGGTAAGGGGGGGCTGGGTTGGGGGTTTCTTAGTTGTGCTATTGTACTAAGAAAAATGTACTTTGCAATTGTTGGTACTTTTGCATTTTGTTCTAATAAAACACATTTAAATATAAGTATAGAACCTCATACAATCAAAAGTCCCAGCTAAACAGAAAGTGTCACTAAATATCAAGCATGAAATTAAGCACATAAATCTGCTCATCTTTGGCAGCCTTAATTAACATGGATTTTAATACTGGTTCTAAACATTTCTTGTCAATTATCTTAATTAGAAATGAACAGCTAACATACAACAATCAGCATCTGAGTAATCACTTACATTGGGCTGTTTGATTAGATCTAGTAGGTCCTTCACATGATGCCTCAACATGTTTTGACATTTCCACATTTCATTCAATGCTCTGCAAGAGGTAATATTAGATACTTAAAATAATAATCTACACAGCATAAAAATTCATTTTGTTTTCATTTTTTCAAAACTGAAACTTGCAGCAGGTATTCTCCGAGGACAGATAGCATATATTCTCACATATGGTGATGTCATACATGGAACCCAGTACAGTTACTGTCATTTTATATCTTTAAGCAATGTTCATAACGCACACATGCCAGTGCTTCCTGCCTGATGTCAGCTCAAGGAGTGATCAGTTCAGTAATAAAGCTAAGCAGCCAACTAGGGGATGTGGATGGGTTGTTAGAATTTATGCCTTCTGTTCTCAGAGAACACCTGTTACAGGTAATTATCTTTGCTTTTTACGAGGATAAGAAGGCATGATATTCTCACGGGACTCCCAAGCTGCCTGAATCGCGATTCTGAAGAAGGATAATGGATATAAACATGATACCGGGAAAAAGAGGTTTGAAGTAGAGAATGACATGGTGACTTATCTGTGGCTAGCCGAACAGGGGAAAATGTCAACTAGTTGCCGACAGGTACAGGGACAAGGCCATTCACTGCCCCATGGAGCAATGAATGGCCTTGCCCCGCAGTAAAGGATCTGCCGGGAATTGCCTCCCTTCCCACCCCTCCAGGTCAACAGCACCCCTTGCAATCGCAAACCAGCAACCCCTACTTGTGATCGCAGATGCAGCAGGCCCTCCCCCCAAAACACGCGTCCAGCAGCCACCCTCCCTATCGTGGGTCAAACAGTCCCCCACCCTTGCACCCAATGCGCTTGTCACTGCCTAGTATTCCATTTATAAACAGGCCCCCCTCTGCCAAAGCCAACTAACCTCCACTCTCCACGCAACTGGGGGGCAGGAAACACAGCCTGCGCCCTGAAACCTGGAGGATTTTTTTTTTCCTCAGGATGCATAGAGCCTGCACTTAAACCCCTGACAAGGTCAGGCGCAAGCAAGCTTCCAGGGGAATGGACTCTGAGTCCAGTAAGGGTGGCACACACAGGCTGGCTCCACAGATCCATTTTCTCAGTGAAGCATCAGAGTCCGGCTCAGGAGGACTGCATCCTTTCCTTCAATAGAGGACCATAACAAAGGGATCTCAAGGCACAGATTGCTTGCAGAAATCGAAAACTACAGGGAGCTCTAACTCTCTCTGTGCTCAGAAGAGTGTTGGATTTCTGCAACTCCTGTATTATGTATAAGAAGGTATTGAACACCTAGCGTAATGAATCCAGAAATGACAGAAATGGTTCTATTCAGGCCCCAAACACTGAATACACCAGGAATTGGTGTCAAAAACAAAGTCGGTCTGATTGTATCAGGCGCAGCACTTAAAGCCACTAGGAACCTTTGATAGCATGGAAAGAAAAACATCTGTGGCTAAACCAAACAACTTGATGGTGATAAAAGAAGAACTCACTGTACAGAAAATGAAAGGGGAAAGACCAATGCTCAGGTCTAACAGGGCCTGTGAGCCACAAACAAACAAAAAATAAAGGAAACAAAAGTAAGCAAAAAAAAAAGTACTAAAACAGGAAGGGACCAGAAGAATAATCAGCCTAAGCCAAAAAAACAAAAAATTTCCACAAAGGGAAAGCACCACACAATGAAGAAGTTGATCTTTCAAAACGAAGCTTAGAGGAACTGCCATAAAAATGCTCTCCTCTCCATGGATGAAAAATAAATAATCCTGCTGGTCCCGACGGGAAGGCATCACATTTGCATGGTCAGATGCTGCCATAATCTGCATCGGGACTCTATGGATGAATTCACACTCATGTGAGATTACTATGGCCTGCTTGTCCTTGGAGAATAGCCAATCTCTGCTTAAAATGCAAGTACAGTGCCCCCCCTGCGAATTCGTGGTCCGCGGTCCCGGTCATTCACGGTATTTTCCAACCACGAATGACCGGGCAGGAGAGGGCAGCCGGAGCACCAGCGAGTGAAGGAAATCACTCGCGGTATGCTCCGACCGCCTCTTCCTGTACTAAAGTCAGGCCTCACCAATCAGGAGCTGCGTGTCAAAGCATCTCCTGATTGGTGAGGCCCGACTTTAGTACAGGAAGAGGCGATCGGAGCATATCTCGAGTGATTTCCTTCACTCACCGGCACTCCGGCTGCCTTCTCCTGCCTCTCCAGCTACCCTCTCATGTCTCCCCTGCTAAAAACCGTATTCACGGTTTTTCAACATTCGTGGGGGTTCCTGGAATGGAACCCCCACAAATATCAGGGGAGTACTGTAGTAGATTTATTACTAGATGGCAGTTTTCACTCAATAACTTCAAAATTTCCAGCACATGTGTTACAGTTCTCTCAAGCATATCAATTGTACCTCAGGAAGTGTAAAACCCTAAAGTTACCTGCCCTCATTCAGTTTTCCATTTGTTCCATTCAACAAGGGGTGCTCAACCCAAGTATGAAAGAAAGTAGCAAATCTGTACATGCAGTGACACCTCTCAGTTACTCATGCACAGTTGCAGCTCAGTGCAAGTAACATTTCGAGAGACAGAATGTCAGGAAAGACCTCGTGCAAATCAAGTAAGGAACTGTCATTGTTCCAGTCTCCTCTGCTCGCATCCTTGGAGTGGTCTTTCATTCCAACCTCTCATTTTCTACCCATATCTAACAAGCTGCTAAGACCTTTCCTTCTATCTCTTCAATATTACCAAAATTCGCCCCTTCCTCTCTGAGCACACTACCCAGATCCTTATCCAAGCTCTCGTAACCTCATACTTAGATTACTGCAATCTACTTCTAACTAGTATCCCGCAGTGTCGCCTCTCCACCTTACAATCTGTGCAAAACTCTGTTGCACAACTCATCTTCTACCAACCTCACTTCGCTCATGTCACCCCTCTCCTTAAGTCACTTCACTGGCTCCCTATCTGCCATCACATCAGTTCAAGATCTTATTGCTGACATACAAGTGTTTATTCTGCTGCCCCTCAATATCTCTCCTCGCTTCTTTCTCCTTATACAGCTCCCAGAGAACTCCATTCCTCAGATAAGTCACTCTTAGCCTTCTCCTCCACTGCCAATTCCAGACTTCATTCCTTTCATCTAGCTGCCCCCTATACCTTGAATAAATTACCCAAGTTTGTCCATCAAGCCCCTTCCTTTGTTTAAAAGCAGACTGAAAACCTACCTTTCTTATATATCTTTCAATCCTTAACCCTACACCTCTGTCCTCCAACCCAGCCAGCTGATTAACCGTTCCCCTTAACTGTATCCATGACATCCTGTTTGTCTGTCTTGCCTGTTTAGATTGTAAGCTCTTTTGAGCAGGGACTGTTTTCTTATTCTCTGTGACTCTGTGCAGCGCTGCGTGCGTCTGGTAGCACTATAGAAATAATTAATAGTAGTAGTAGTAGATTTGTAGCATCGTTCAGTAATAAAGTTTCTCACAAAAGAAGAGAAAAAGCAAAAGGAAATCCATGAATGCGTGACTGCAGTTTATGGTTAGTCTGTCCCATAATCCCTCAAAGCAAAATTTTGGAGCAAACAGTTTAAGTTGGGTAGAGTCCATTGAAGATGACCCTCACACTGGATGGCCTAAGGAAGAAACTGCCACAGAAATGTGCAAGAAAGTCAAGGATTTAATTTTGTCAAACAGATGAATTAAGGTTTCCCAAATAGTTGAAGAAATGGACATCTCAGAAGGTACAGTTTGGAAAATAATTCATGACAAGTTAGGCATGTCCAAGGTTAGAGCAAGATAGTCCAAGAATGCTGACACCATGTCAGAAGGCCACGAGGCTCCAGTGTTGTTAAGAGAACTTGGAGATGTGTCACGAACACCAAGTGAATTTTTTGCATCATTTGGTGACTGGAGACTTGGGTCTATTACAGAAATCCTGAGTCCAAAATGGAGTCAATGCAGTAGAAGCACAAGTCATCCCCCACCCCCAAAAAACTTACAACACAAAAAAATCTGCAGGAAAAGCAATGGCAACTGTCTTCTGGAATGATGAAGGACTTTTGCTTCTGGAGTTCAAGCCACACAAGACAACCTTAATAATTGGGGAGAGTTACACCAACACAAAGATTGCTTTGCAGGAGTCAATCAACGAGAAAAGTCAAGGAAAACTTACAGCAGGTGTGCTGCTGCGTCACAACAATGCACCAGTGCACTTCACGACATTCACATGTTGCCATCCAAGAATGTGGGTTTCAGCAACTGAACCATTCACCCCTACAGTCCTGACCTGAATCCCTTGCATTATTTCCTGTTCTGAATTTTGAAGAAATCTCTCTGTGGACAATGGTTTTCAAGTGATGAACTCTTACAAAAGTCCTACTCCTGTATCTCTGAATTTGCACACAGAACCATAGAAACATAGAAGATGACGGCAGAAAAGGGCTACAGCCCATCAAGTCTGCCCACTCTGCTTACCCACCCCCTGTCTATGTCCTAATGACCCAATTTCCTTATCTTGACCCTCGTAGGGATCCCACATGGGTATCCCATTTATTCTTAAAGTCTGGCACGCTGTCTGCCTCGATCACCTGCACTGGAAGCTTGTTCCAATGATCAACCACTCTCTCTGTGAAGAAATACTTTCTGGTGTCGCCATGAAATTTTCCGCCCCTGAGTTTGAGCGGGTGCCCTCTTGTGGCCGAGGGTCCCTTGAGAAAGAAAATATCATCTTCCACTTCGACACGTCCCGTGAGGTACTTAAATGTTTTGATCATGTCTCCCCTCTTCCTACATTCCTCAAGAGTGTAGAGCTGCAATTTGTTCAGTCTCTCTTCGTACGAGAGACCCTTGACCCCGAGATCATCCTGGTGGCCGTCCGTTGAACCGATTCAATTCTGCGCACATCTTTACTGTAATGTGGCCTCCAGAATTGCACACAGTACTCCAGATGAGGTCTCACCATGGCCCTGTACAACGGCATTATGACTTCAGGCTTTCGGCTGACGAAACTTCTATTGATACAACCCAATATCTGCCTTGCCTTAGATGAAGCCTTCTCCACTTGATTGGCAGTTTTCATGTCTGCACTGATGATTACTCCTAAATCTCGTTCTGCTGAAGTCCTAGTTAAAGTTTCTCCGTTCAAGAAGTATGTCCTGCATGGATTTCCGCTTCCGAGGTGCATGACCTTACATTTCTTAGCATTGAAGCCTAGCTGCCAGGTTGAGGACCAACTTTCCAATGTAAGCAGGTCCTGCGCCATATAATTCTGTAAACTGCATTCACTTACTATATTACATAGTTTGGCGTCATCGGCGAATAGTGTTATTTTACCTTGAAGCCCTTGAGTCAGATCCCCTATGAATATGTTGAAAAGGAGTGGACCCAGGACCGAGCCCTGCGGCACTCCACTGGTCACCTCCGATGTTTTAGAGAGGGTACCATTAACCACCACCCTCTGAAGTCTGCCACTCAGCCAATCATTGACCCATGCAGTTAGTGTCACTCCTAACCCCATCGATTCCATCTTGCTTAGCAGCCTGCGGTGTGGGACACTGTCAAAAGCTTTCCTGAAGTCCAGGTACACGACGTCCAAAGACTCTCCCAAGTCCAACTTTCTTGTTACCCAGTCAAAGAAGCTGATGAGATTGGATTGGCAGGACCTACCCTTGGTGAATCCATGCTGACTGGGATCCCGAAGATTCCCTTCATTCAAGATCGTGTCCAATTTGCTTTTAATTAGTGTTTCCATGAGTTTGCACACTATTGATGTGAGACTCACCGGTCTATAATTCGCAGCCTCTGCCCTGCAACCCTTTTTATGCAGAGGAACGACATTAGCTAATTTCCAGTCCAGGGGAACTTTCCCCTTACTTAGGGAGAGATTGAATAGCTCAGCCAAAGGTTTCGCCAGGACATCGCTCAATTCTCTGAGCATTCTTGGGTGCAAATTGTCTGGTCCCATGGCTTTGTTCACCTTGAGTCTTGCCAGTTCACTGTAAACTTCACCTGGTGTGAACTCAAAATTCTGAAACGGGTCTTCTGTGCTTTGTGTTGCCTTCAACTGGGGACCGTGTCCCGGTGCCTCACAGGTGAAGACTGAGCAGAAGTATTCATTCAGTAGTTCGGCTTTATCGGAATCTGCTTCCACGTAACTTCCGTCCAGTCTTCTAAGGCGTACTATCCCGCCTGTGTTCCTTTTTCTGTCACCAATATACCTGAAGAAGGATTTATCCCCCTTTTTAATGTTTTTTGCCAGAATTTCTTCCACTCGAAGTTTTGCCTCCCTAACTGCCATTTTGACCGCTGTAGACCTGGTCCTATATTCTACTTTTGCCTCTCTTTTCTCCGTGCGCTTGTAGGAGAGAAACGCTTTTTTCTTCTCCTTAATGAGGTGCGAGATCTCCGCGGTGAACCATTGGGGTTTATTGTTTCTTTGTCGTTTATTTACTGATTTTATGAAGCGGCTAGTTGCTTCATGTATGGTTGATTTCAGTGTTAACCACTTAGCTTCTACATCATCGGTCTCCGCTTGGTCCTGCAGCGTCTGATGGACGAAATCTCCCATGCGTGCGAAGTCTGGGCCCCGGAAATTGAGTACCTTTGTTTTCGTGTTTGATCTAGGGAAGCCTTTCCTAAGGTTGAACCATACTATATTGTGGTCGCTGGAGGCTAGCGTATCTCCTACTGAGACCTCTGAAACGCTTTCCCCGTTGGTGAGTACCAGGTCGAGGATCGCCTGGGCCCTAGTGGGCTCCGTTACCATTTGTTTGAGACGTGCTCCCTTTATGGAGGTTAAGAGCCTCCTGCTATCGCTGGTTGTCGCTGAAAATGAGTTCCAGTCTGCATCAGGCATATTGAAGTCCCCTAGCAGTACAGCTTCTCCTCGTAGAGTGATATTCTCTATGTCTTCAATTAATTCTGCGTCCATGTCTTCCAGTTGTCTTGGGGGTCTGTAAACCACACCTAGATACAGGCATTTTTCTCTGCCTCTTGCCATGTTTACCCAGAGGGACTCCCCGGTGTACTTGATATCTGTGATCCTGGTGGTTTTGATGTCCTCTTTAATGTATAGAGCTACCCCCCTCCTAACCTGCCCTCTTTGTCCTGACGAAGTAGATTGTAGCCCGGTATAGCCATATCCCACCCATGTGAGTCCGTGAACCAAGTTTCAGATATTGCCACCACATCTAGGTCGGCATTCCTTATTTCAGCCTCCAATTCTAGAATTTTGTTACCTAAACTGTGTGCATTGACATACATGGCCCTCCATATCTTGTGTTTGCTAAGTCCCTGTGAGGCGTATCCTACCCGAATCGGTGTGACTCCCAAAGAACTGTTTGCAATGTGGGTACTTACCTTGGACATGGAAGCGGAGTTTCGACTCCTGTTTATGATGTGAGCTCTTTTGAGATGACTATCAAATTACTCACACTTGGGAGGTTTATCAGTCTGTGGGAACCTCCTATCAAGAATTAGAGAGTTCACCAGGGTATATCCACAATTCATGTGCACCCTAAAGCACACTGTAAGGATTACCCGCAAACATCACTTGTTACCGCCTCATGTTTTAGAGATAATAATAATAATAATAACTTTATTTTTCTATACCGCCATAGTCAGACAACTTCTAGGCGGTTCACATCGAAAGAAGGCTGGACATTCAGCGAATTACAAATGTATGAGGGGCAATGTTACAGAAGAAAAGGGTTGTAAGGGGAGAAAATTGAGAGGGGTTGCCTGAGAGATTGCTTTGAGTTTGTAGGGGGAAAAGCGTGGTGAGCGAAGGTCAGTCTGTTTAGGTGATGAATTTGTCCAACAGAGTGGTTTTGATTGATTTTTGGAATGCGTTGTAGGTCTGTCTGGTTTTATTTATGTAGTTTCCCAGCCAGGATTGTTGTTTGTTAGCTTGGAAAATGAAGGCTCTGTCAAGGAAGGATTTGTACTTGCAGCCAGTGATTTTAGGATAGGCGAAGGTGTTTTTGCTTCTGGTTGTTCGTGTGGGGTTGTGTAGAGTGAAGTGTGTTTGCAGGTAGGAAGGTGCTAGGCCCCAGATTTGTTTGAAGCAGATGCATGCAAATTTGAACTGTATTTGCGCTTCTGTTGGTAGCCAGTGCAGTTTTTTGTAGTATGGGCTAATGTGGTCGTTTTTTCTCAGTCTGAAGATTAAGCAAACTGCAGTGTTTTGCACTAATATCAGTTTCTTTATTGTTTTTTGTGGGATACCCAGGTAGACGATGTTGCAGTAGTCCAGGGTGGATAGGATCAGCAATTTTACCAGTAACCTGAAGGATGTTATGTCAAAGTATTTTTAATAGTCCTTAGCTTCCATAGTGTATAAAAACATTTCCTCACTGTTAAGTTTGTGTGGTCAGCCATGGTTAAGTGCTTGTCTAGTGCAATACCCAAAATTTTTATGGTTTTGGAAATCGGATATTCGTGGTCGTTTATTTTTTAGTGATGTTTTCGTTATTTTGTAATTGGGGCTTGCCAAGAAGACTTTTGTTTTCTCTGTGTTTAGTTTCAGTTTGAAGTTGGTGGTCCATTTTTCAATTTCTATCATAATGTGTGAGAGGTTGTCTATAATTTCAGTTGATATGTCATTTAAGGGGATTAGGATGGATATCGTCTGTGTATATGTAGTGCTTTAAGTTTAATTTTTGTAGTCGGTGACCTAAGGATGCTATATAGATGTTGAATAATGTAGGTGATAGAGGAGAGCCTTGGGGGTAGCCCTGACTGGTATTTCCATGGGTTGGAGTGATTTCCGTTGCTGGCTACTCGGTAGGATCTGTTTGTTAGGAATTTTTGAAACCATTTCTTTACCTTTCCCGAGATTCCCATTGCATCAAGGCATAGTAGCATGATTTTGTGGTCTACTAGGTCAAACGCACTGCTAAGGTCTAGTTGCAGAATCAGTGCGCTTTTTCCTTTGCTGAATAGATCATAGAGGTGGTTTAATATGGAGGCTATGACCGTTTCTGTGCTATACCCTTTCCTGAAACCTGATTGATGTTCGCTGAGGATGTTAAATTTGTCTAGGTAGTTTACTAGTTGGAGGTTGACCAATCCTTCTAGTTGTTTAGTGAAGAGGGGAATGCTTGCTATGGGTCTGTAGTTGGATGTCAGTGCTGTAGAGATTTTCTGATCTTTGGGGATAGGTGTAATCAGTATGTGACCCATGTCTTTGTTTAGTGTTCCGTTTGTAAGGGCCGTTGTTAGCTAAGTGAATAGTTCCATTTTGAATTCTGGAGGGGCAATTGTCGTGATTTTAGAGGGACATTCATCGAGTAGGCAGTTTGATTTGTTGAATTTGTTGAATAAATTTAGGAACTGATGACAATTTGGGAATTCGAAGTGGTCCCAGATCATGTCTGCTCTGGTATTCTGGTCGTGGGGTTCGAGATAGTGAAGGATATTGTTTGTGGGTGTGGGTAGAGTTGTTCTTAGGTCTGTGATTTTGTTTTTAAAAAAAAAAATTGGCTAGGGCTTGGGCTGATGGGGTGCTCTCGTTGTCCTTTTTCAGGATTCTTATTGTGTCTGGGATGATCCCAGTTTGGATGTCTCACCATTACATGTTGTTGTTGTTATGAATATTATGATGACTTATGCGGTATTGTGGTTTATATTGATGAATATATAATTGCATGGTAGTTTTATAGTAAAATTTCAGTGAAATTTATTGTAAGTATTTATGTATTGTAGAAAATTAAGTAAAAGTGGAGCCGCCACCAATCCAAGCTCCTGAAGACACCTATTGGCGAAACACAGAACTGTGTCGAGCTTTGATGTTTTCAACAAGCATATGAAGGAACTTGATAGATTGCAACACATATTGGAACGGATGTGATTTGTAAAGCAGAGTGGAGAACTAAGGACTGTAGCTACCCGTCTGTGCGGGGGTTGCATATGAACTTCACGCATTAATTTAACTGCTCGTTCATGTGAATGAGATGCGATTTGGATGTTAAATTATTGATGATAAAATGTTGTTAATGAGAATAAGGCATTTTATATGAAATTAATGAAAAATGATACTTAAATTGCTTTTTAGTGTTTATATCCATAGCTGTTTCATTTTTGATGTTATTCAATAAATATGCATGCACTGCTTTATGCTAATAGATCTCATGCATATTCATTTGGGAAGGCCTGAAAACCCAAGTGGATTGCGGCCCTCAAGGACCGACATTTGACACCCCTGCTCTAGAAGATGAGGGTGGTGGCAGGCAGGCTAGCAAGCCTGGCCTTCCTTTTTTCATTTGATGTGATTGGAAACCTTTTTAAACCAAGCTATCCCCAAGGATTGTTGCCACATTTTTTTGTTTTTGAACACTGATGTGAACTGAGTAAAACCCTTGTGACAAGGACTAACATTTTTGCCTCCCCACAGGAGCTTGCCCTGGGAAAAGGCATGAAGGAACATAAATTCAGAAGAGAACCTGGGTACAGTGTTTGGGAAAGATAAGGTGATTTAATAATACCTTTATTTTGTCAAGTGCAAGATTCTAGGCATAACAACTGCTGGTCAGCCAGAGTATATCAAGCAGCCATCTAATGCTGAAAGTACTCCAAAGCAGAGGGTGCATCACAGAGGAGTAACTTAATGGTTAGAGCATCAGGATGCGAAACAGGGGAGCCAATTCAAATGACAAGTCACTTAATCCTCCATTGCTTCAGACATAAGCTCAGCTTTTTTTTGTCAACCAGAAACAGAAAAATACCCACTGTACCTAAAAAGTACCCCACTCAATAGCTTCTGGGCTTGAGAGTGAAAAACTATACAATAGGTGGAACAAACCAATACATGTAGAACAAAAAACACATTAGTACATTAAAGTCATATTTTTTCTTTTTAACTTCAAAAGATAATTTGTGCAATGTATCAAAACACAGTTACATGTTTAAAACAATGGTGTTAAGATCTGATCAATTCTAAGTAGCCTCACATATTAAATGAACAAGTCATTAAAAAAACTAAAATCCTGGAACCTCTAAAGGGCTTTACATGACATTTCACAAAAATTAACTTATAAAAACCCAAATTTGTGAACTTAAAATTCAAATTTAAAACCTACTTCACAGCATTAGTGTCCAGGGTTGCATACAGATAGTATAAACTTTTCATTCGTTCTGTTGTTTCCAGATTGTGAGGCACCATGTACTGAGCAAATATGCGTTCAACAAGCAATCTGAAAGATATCAAAAAGAATTAGCAATTAGATGCTTTCTCTTGGAAAAAAAAACAAAAACAAACCTTATTCTGCTCTTTCCACAGAAAAGTAAGAACCGTATCTAAAGCAAAAGTTTATCTTAGCCAAAAACTGAGATGTTGTGTCCCCTCAAACAAGGTGAGCAATGTAATATGAATATAGAACATCCAACTAGGGGTAAAGATGATGAAAAAAGAAGAAAAATTAGGACTAAGAGCTTATATACCAAATGTTTCAAGTTTGCAACTAAGAAAATGTAAAATATATTTTTTAAATTAATGTTTCCATGTTTCTGAACAAAATGCCTGCTTACTTACAATATCCACTTAGGATCCCTGTTTACCAAGCAATGGTAATATAGTACATGCAACTTTTATTGAATGATTCATTTAGCTCAGTGCTGCAGGCTAAATAAAGCCCAGTGTCAGCTCTGGATTAAGCATTAAACAAAATAAGGAGTGCTTTTGGACTAAATGCCTCTATTGATTGGGTCTACATTTATTAGCTTATCAGTTCATTTGAAAATCCTTAAATACATCTATTTATATGTGCTGTTTAAACTGTTTAAGTCTTCAGTATTGCTTCAAAACACTAAGGCACCAGTTCTCTATTGCTGGCCCTTTAATGAAAATTGATCTGAGTGAGCTGGTCACATGATAGCAATGACATGGCCAGCTTTCACTATACTATTTTAAAGAATGCTGGGGCACCACTGTTCACCTTACCCCGCAGACTCTATGTGTTGATAACACTTCGGGCAAGTTTTTGAATTTTACAATATGCTAACTTATAAACTTAGTTTTTGATTTTGTAAGTTTTTGTGCTTTTCTCCATAGAGCCCTGAAGAAATGATCAGCAGATCATGAAACACTGGCTACCGTTGGCTTTTATTGACTAAAAAGAGAAAGAAAGCAGCAGTTACGGCAGTGAAAGATAAGTGCTGCTTGTTGCTCTTGTATTGTTCTTTCAAGCATAACCTAGGGGGGGGTTTGTCAGTGATAGAAAGCCGAAAGGGAGCTAACAAATTACTTAAGCTCCTTTTCTTAGTCTCAAAAGCAACTTTTGCTTTGCAGCATCTGAGGCGTTTTCCCCTATTTAGTTATAATGGCTTGAAGTTAGTTTGCAGTTAAGTGCTCATGAGGGGTTAAGGTATTGAGCATTTTCCACCAGTGTATATTCAAACTGGAAATATTGTGGGGTTTTTTACAAATCAAGTTTTTGCATATTCATTGTAAAATCTGACTGGCAATGGGGTAACTTCAGGACCGAGTTGAGAAACACTGTCCTGGGACAATAGGCCCCTACGAGAGCAAGTCTAGATGCACCTGGAGAAGTAGCTTTTGCTCCTTTTATAGTTGTACAAGGTCTACATATCACAGGCACCTGGGCCAATCTGACGCTACCAGAGCTATTATTCCTGTATGATATGCTATTTGGCGGATCACCCGACCTATCATGGGCTGGAGGAGGAGGGAACATACAGTAGTCCAATCTCTGGCCATGGTTAAACCAGGGCGCCTAGCCCTGCACTTCCTGGTCCATATCTTCAGCTGCATGTCGGTAACAAAAATCTCATACAGGAATACAGGATGTTCAGGGCGGTACTTAGAGAGACCTCCCAGGAAAGAGACTTGGGAGTACTGGTTGACAAGTCAATGAAGCTGTCCATGCAATGTGCGGTGGTGGCAAAAAGGGTGAACAAAATGCTAGGAATGATTAAGAAGGGGATCACAAACAGAGAAGGTTATCATGCCATTGTAACAGGCCATGGTGCACCCACACCTGGAGTACTGTGTCTAGCACTGGTCGCCGTACATGAATGAGGACACGATACTACTCGAAAGGGTTCAAAGAAGAGCAACTAAAATGGTTAAGGGGCCGAAAGAGTTGCCTTACAGTGAAGTATTAGAGAAACTGGGCCTCTTCTCCCGGTATGTTGGGGCCTGCAGTTCTCACGGGACTGTCTGCATCCATTCAGGAAATGGCACACAATCACACAGCAGCACGTTGTGCACTGCTGGCCCTGACATACCAATAATCAGCAGGCAGCCGTCCAGTGAAGCACCAGCAACCACCACAATTAGGAAGTGTCGTGAGCCCAGGCATTAGCGCGCTTGTGTGCCGCTGGCCCCGACAATCAGCAGGCAGCCATCCACCGACCACCACAATTTAAAGGTATCGCTGGGGGGGGGGGGGGGTTATATTCGTTTCATAAGACGCACCCTTATTTCCACCTACTTTTAGGAGGGGAAGTGCAAAGACGCTCTTCAGGAGCCCTTCCAGCGCAAACCTAACCTGAATTAGTGTCAAAATAGCATGAGTCCATCTCTGCCAGTTTTGGGAAAAACAAAGTGTTTTGAAGCTTCTGGAAAAGCTTTTTTTTAAAAAATTGGGAAATCTAAGATGGCCACTGCAGCAGTTTTAGCACCAAAAAACACCTTAAAAGCAGTAAAACAAAAATAAAAAACTACCAATTTTAGAGAAGGAGGAATATGAGGAAACAAGCAGCAAACTTTCAGACCCCCCCCCCCCCCCCAAGATTTTCCTCATATGTTGTATCAGCCTTACTCACCGTGACTTGTGATAGCCTCCAAAAGCAACTGGATCTGGGGAAAAAAATCACTGCCAAACAGAACGTCTTTCTAGCACTGAATCTTTAGGCTGTTAGTCTGACCAGTGTCTGACTGAGCCTCTAACCCCCTCCCCCCCCCCCCAGACTGCAAACACAAAAAAAGAAGAAAGGGAGGTGAAACACAGCTGGCACTCTGCAAGTCCCCGCTAAACCCCTATGGATGCTTAACAGCCTACACTCAAACCCCTGCAAGCAGTAGATGAGCGATGCTACCAGGAGATGACCCTGAGCTCCAAAAAGACTTCTGCAGGCTAATATCCTAGAGCTCTTTCAGCAGTTCTAGGCACAGTGTGTTTAAAACTTCATATTTACTTCAATAGCTGTGCTATTTAGATATAGATGGATGACTTATTATGGGCCTTGTTAAGGCAATTTTGGGAAACAGAGTTAAGCTTGGTGTGTTGTAATAAATGAAGAGATTTATACAATTAAAGATTTTGTTTCCTAATTACCATTTCGATTTCTGTAATTGTCCTTTAATTTTGAATGTGTCCAGTATGTTGTGTAGATCAGTGGAAAACACACCTACTTGGATACATTACAAGGGTGTAAAGGCAGATAACATAATACAGCTGTGCACTTTACAAAAATGTATAAGGTATAAAAATATATTTTTTTATCCTTATAATGGCAGACATCATGCTTCTTTCCTCATCCTAGAAAGGTTTCCACTCAAATCAAGTAGGATTCACTAATATGTAAAACCTACACCCTGAAAAAATGAAATCTTCAAGAGCATATACCACAAATATTCACAAGACTTATTTCATGAAGGCAATGCAACAGACTTACCGGTCATCAATACTGTTTTGGTAATATATATGCAACAGTTTATCCTTAATCCATGAAATCTGTTTTGAAGCTTCTTTTCCTGCTTCTGCTTGCAATGCATATTTCTTATATATCTGTGCAAGACCCATCATAGCTTCTTTTCTTACTCGCCACTTACAAAAAACAAAAAAAAACACAGCATGACAATATTTTACAAAGAAATATTTTAAATTTGCTTTATGAATAACTTTATACTTGTAAATTTAACTCAATTGAGAACTGGTTATTGGTCAAACTTATTTCCTCAAATGCATTAACATCTAATGAATATAAATAATGTATTTAGGTGAAGCCACATAGTTAAATTCCTTCTACTGTGTACACACCACAAGGGTTCTTCAATTTAAAAAGCAAGCTATAAAAGAAAAGGGGACTATGGATAAGTAAAGAATCATTGGAACAAGTGTAAAGTACCACAGAAATTACAGAGCAGTTGAGTAAACAAATTTTTTAATGATTGCTTCATTTAAGGGAAAAAATTATCTAACACCCATATCACCAATGTGAAAAAGTAACTCCTCCTTAGTTTCTCAATCAACCAACTGACCAAAATTAACTGATAATAGATTCAGCTGATTTAACACAGCCAGGCTAGGTTATAACCAGCCTTGCTGAATTTCACTATACAGTAATATTGAACTTTACCAGGAGAATGAAGTACTCACAAAATTTGTTCAATAACATCATGCCACTATTAAAGGAAATTCCAGAAGAGATGAGAAAAAAAGTTGTTGAAGCATATCAATCTTAAAGGGTTAGAAAGCCATTTCTAAAGCTCCGGGACTCTACTAAAGCACAGTGAGAGTCATTATTAGTGTGTGCTATTGCAGAAGGATACGAGACTATAATTTCTTTTGTAGTTTTATATCAGGGAGTCTACTGACCAAGCCAAATATGAAGCCATTGTGATGCACGGGAATTTTATTATTTTATTTCCGGAATGCCACACTCGCCAATTTGTGATAGGCAGGGGATATTATTTATATTTTCTAGAAACTCACTGCTATACGAGAACCCAACCACGCACGCTAGGGATCAGTCTTATATTAACCTCGTCAACAGCAGCCAAAGACTGCTGCTATCACAGTTTGAGCGGAAGGTCAGATTTCCCCAGAGGAAGTGCATATGTACTCCCTATAATCGCAGAGGGTCTCGTGTCCACAAATAAATTTATTTACCTAATCTTGTTGGATTTGGAGGAGTTATTGCTTTGGAGAAGTGAGTTATCTAGAGACTCAAACAGGCAACTTCTTAAAATAAATATTTACTTTATTGCACAAATGATTTTAAAAGCATAAATAATCAGTTTCAATTAAAAAGATTTTCATCCATTAAAGTGAATTCATAACAAATTCATTTAAATAGCAGAATAAATATAAAGTGCTTATTAAAGGTTTCCTTATCAATTTCTTGTCTTTCAAGTCATCAAGAGATTATTCAGGCAACTCAGGTAAGTGTTGTCTTAAACTCCATAACACCAATCTTTAATATACTTAAAGATAATACCTTTTGCCAATAATATCTATTTTCTCTTACAGGTTATTGACTCAAACCTTTTCTGTAAGTGTTCTTTCAACAATTTCCCCAAAACATATCTAAAATGTCCAAAATAAGAACAGTGTGCACACTAAAAAAAAAAAGTTAAACAAAACCTTTTCTTCAGGCCCACCACCACTTTCTTGCGTAGGAGCTCTTGATACTGGAACTAGAACTGGAAATACTGGAGCCAACTGGAGCTTTCTATCAGACTCTGGAACCGGAGCTGAAACCACCAAAGCTTGCTGTACCTACTGCCTAACTTAAATAAATCAAAAAGGTGTGTTCTTTGTGTGTCCTCCTTCTGCTGCTCACTAATGTGTATTAATTATTCCCAGTAAAATAAATTTAATTAAAAGAATTTCCCTAACTTATCCCAGTATTCAAGTGTACCACTCACTCTCACAGCTTTCATTCAATTCTTTTCTAAACAACTGCTACATTAAACACTTTAGGTTTCTAAATTCTACTTAAATTCATGAGAAACCATGCACAACTCAGTGCAGACCCTTTCTTCAACTACAAACAGGGGTGCAGAATTCAATTATGGCTGTGACTCTAATAAACCCTTTTTAAGCCAATTACCAGGATAATATACTTTAAAATCCTGTCTTCAACAGTATTTTTAGTTTAGAAATAATTCTGTGCCAATCCCTTAACTCAAAATTACTATAAGTCTTATTTTCCTTTAAACCCTTAAATCTTTACTTAAATATATATATTTACCAAAGCTTTCTCATTAACCAATACTAAAACAACTTTTCTAAATTAAGCCACTTTTAAATCCTTCTCTCAATTATTTGTCTTCTCAGACAGTTAATACAAGTACCGTATTTCCCCATGTATAGGCCGCAGCAAATTCTGATATATGTTTTAAAACTGGTAGATAAGCCACCTCATGGTATTAGTCACGGATTATCTACCTGTACCTTTTTTAATCATCCTCCCATTACCGTATTTTCATGTAGATAACGCGCACCCGTGTAAAACGCGCACACGGATATAGCGCACGGAAAACACTAATTTATGTACAGAAATTTTTATATACCGCGCACGCTGCCCGACTCTCCTTTCGCCCGCCCCGACTCTCCTCTGGCCACCCCGACTCTCCTCTCCCCTTTGAAGTCCTGTCCCCTCCCTGAAAGCCTGATCCCCCCCCCCCGACGTCCGATTCAACCCCCCCGCAGGACCGCTCGCACCCCCACCCCGAAAGACCGCTCGCACGCACTCCCACCCGCACCCCCACCCTGAAGGACCGCTCGCACCCCCACAGCCTCCCGACCCCCCCCCCCATCATGTAGAAGCTCCTACCGGTGTCCTGCTGCTTTCTCTTGGCGGCCCCGGCCCTTCCGTGAGCCCTGCGCCTGCGCTGCTTCCTCTTCCAGCGGTTCGCCCTTTCTCTAACGTCAATCCCTCTTGCCCCGCCGACTCCCCGACACGATCGGGGCAAGCCCTCTTGCCCCAGCCAACCGCGGCACCCCCGACACGATCGGGGCAAGAGGGAGCTCAAGCCCTCTTGCCCCCCCGACACGATCGGGGCAAAAGGGAGCCCAAGCCCTCTTGCCCCGCCGACTCCCCAACTCCCCGACAATATCGGGCCAGGAGGGAGCCCAAACCCTCCTGGCCACGGCGACCCACTACCCCCACCCCGCACTACATTACGGGCAGGAGGGATCCCAGGCCCTCCTGCCCTCGACGCAAACCCCCCTCCCCCCATGACCGCCCCCCCCCCAAGAACCTCCGATCGCCCCCCAAGCCGACCCGCGACCCCCCTGGCCGACCCCCACGACACCCCCACCCCCCTTCCCCATACCTTTGTGTAGTTGGCCGGACAGATGGGAGTCAAACTCGCCTGTCCGGCAGGCAGCCATCGACAGAATGAGGCCGGATTGGCCCATCCGTCCCAAAGCTCCGCCTACTGGTGGGGCCTAAGGCGCCTGGGCCATCAGAATAGGCCCGGGAGCCTTAGGTCCCACATGGGGGCGGGGCCTGAGGCACATGGGCCCAACCCGACAATGTGCCCAAGGCCCCGCCCCCAGGAGGAACCTAAGGCTCCCGGGCCTATTCTGATTGGCCCAGGCGCCTTAGGCCCCACCAGTAGGCGGAGCTTTGGGACGGATGGGCCAATCCGGCCTCATTCCGTCGTTGGCTGCCTGCCGGACAGGCGGGTTTGGCTCCCGTCTGTCCGGCCAACTACACAAAGGTACGGGGAAGGGGGGTGGGGGTGTCGTGGGGGTCGGCCAAGGGGGTCGCGGGTCGGCTGAGGGGGGCGGTCGGAGGTTCTTGGGGGGGCGGTCATGGGGGGAGGGGGGTTTGCGTCGAGGGCAGGAGGGCCTGGGATCCCTCCTGCCCGTAATGTAGTGCGGGGTGGGGGTAGTGGGTCGCCGTGGCCAGGAGGGTTTGGGCTCCCTCCTGGCCCGATATTGTCAGGGAGTTGGGGAGTCGGCGGGGCAAGAGGGCTTGAGTTCCCTCTTGCCCCGATCGTGTCGGGGAGTCGACGGGACAAGAGGGCTTGACGTTAGAGAAAGAGCGAACCGCCGGAAGAGGAAGCAGCAGGTGCAGGGCTCACAGAAGGGCCGGGACCGCCAAGAGGAAGCAGCAGGACACCGGTAGGAGCTTCTACATGATGGGGGGTGGGGTCGGGAGGCTGTGGGGGTGCGAGAGGTCCTTCAGGGTGGGGGTGCGGGTGGGAGTGTGTGCGAGCGGTCCTTTGGGGTGGGGGTGCGGGTGCGTGCGAGCGGTCCGTCGGGGTGGGGGTGTGAGCGGTCCTGCGGAGGGGGGGGTGAATCGGACGTCGGGGGGAACTATGTAAAAAAAAAATTATATAGCGCACTCACGCGTATACCGCGCAAGGTTATGCACGGTTTGTAAAAACATATATAACGCGCGCGTTATATGCGTGAAAATACGGTAAATACCTCCCTCGTGAGATTGGAGGAGAAAGCTGGCAACCATCCAGAAAGTAATGTCCCATCTGACTACAGCAGTCCAAGTATGCTGTGTCAAGCAGTCCTCATCAGGGATCTTGCATGTGAACCCGGTATTCACTTTTTTTTAATATGGAACCAAGTTTTCCTGCCTTTGTGGGTCATATCTCTGCCTCAGATCAGTTTCTGCCCAGACTTGTTGTGCTGTTTTCCCACAGCAAGAGCATTCATGTCACAGCCTGGAGTCTAAGAAGATGGTCCACCACACAAAGGGGGTCCTTAGCTTCCTCTTCAAAGTGTAAAACTGAAGACACCTGAAGCATAAGCTCCTGCAACTCTTCTCGGTGAAAAATGCACACAACCGACACATACTTGCCAACCGGCACCTCAGAAAAGTCTCCATCCAAAACATCTGACCCCCCTTAACAGATCTGGAAAACCCTCCCAAGATGCAAGTCTTCATCCAGAGAAAACGGATCAGCCAGAAAAGAATTTGTCCCACCACTTGGACGATGGCTGAGGGAGTTGGATAAAGACAACCATAGCAGGAGACAGAATGGGGGTGGCTGTGGAAGGGAAAGAACCTCCCCCCCCCCCCCCCCCCCGACAACCCCAAGACCTCCAGAACCAAAGCAGAACCCCCAGCCACCTGTAAATAAGCCTTGCACATGGTTAACATAAAATCAGGGTTCAACAACCCAGGAGCAGAAAACACATTTAAAACCTGTTCCTGTCTCTCTAAGATAGGAGGAAGGTCGCCTGAGGCAGTGGGCAAAATGGACACGCTTCCCGCCAAAACCAAGGGAAGGGCCTTCACTAAACTGTCAGCTGAAGTAATACCCGGCACCAAAGCCAAACTCGACCCTGCAGCTACAGAAACACTGCTCACAGCCCCAGCCACAACGATAAGGAAAACCCTAGCCTCCCCAGCAGTCCACAGCCCCAAATCTGCCAGATCACCGGCAGATGAGGAAACCCAGTGTGGGCGGCAGAGGCCTGGACATCACTACTGCCTCCCTCTGAAGAAAATTGCGCGCGCGCAAAGGGTGACACGTCAACACCCAAAGCAGGGTCCCCTTTGAGGCAGATGGAACATTTAATGCACCCGCCAGTTGCATCCACTGCTCGGTGCCCACATAAAATGCACTTGTGCTGCTTTTTTGAAGCACGCATACTGAATGCGCCAAAAACACACATAAAACATCACCATACAAAAATGGTGGCCTCAGGACCACTTTATGCTCTTTTTATTTCTTATGTCTTATTTTTTTTTTTTTTTTAACTTCCCACAGCTATGTAGCTGTCTCAAGAGAGCAGATTCCACAAGCACTCTAAACTGTAGTCTGTGCAGAACAGGTGGCTAGGTGTAAATTCAGAAAACCTGGGGAGGCGGGGGAAATGGGGAGAGGGACTCAACCCTTCAGATTGTGGCACCCCAGAGGTCAGTAGGACCCCTGAAAGGTCCCCCCCAGCTCTGTCTGGATAGCAAAAAAAGACAAGAAAAGCTCACTAAATCAAATCCAACAGGCACAAAAATAAATCTCAGCACAGACTGCACAATCTTACCAATCCACCTGCTGGAGACTGAGAAAAGATTGATTGTAATAAGGACTGCACAGCCCACTTGTACTGTAGCCAACAGTTAGTGTCTTAGTCTCCATCCGTTTCTGTGCCAGTCAGTAGGGCCACTAAAGGCGGCATATTTTGAACATATGAGGGGCTAAGTTGACTATGTGCATTTAAATTGGATGAGTTCTATGAGAGAGACTGTGGACCCTGTGCAAGTGTGTAATGGTGGGGAGGGATGTTTAGTGATAGTATATGTATAGAAGGATTAATCAGCCCTTCCCAGTCCACCTCTCACCCTGCCTTTGTTTTTCATTGCCCTTCTTTCCTTCACCTACCTGCTGCATCTCAGGTACTTTTGCCTGTATCAGTAGGGACTGGTTACCCTGGGCAAACACAATTCTCACAAATCTATCAGCTGCAGGAGAGTCACTTGCTCTGCCCAACCTGAAAATAGTCCACATATCCCTGAAGCCATTTTCCTGCCATGCCCAATCTCTCCTTTGCTAAACATATGTTTAGTTCTGGTAGCCATCCTCCCCCCTCCTAATATCCATGCTTGTAAACAACCTGAAAGAAATGTTCCTGAGGCTACCCTCTCTCTCTCCATGTCTCCATAGTTTTGAATATATGTCCTATAAAATATGTCCTATATAGAAAATTTTTCCAGTTATTGGGAGTGCCTTTGAGTGATCTACATGGCAACTGGTGTCCATAAATTATAACTGTGATAGTAGACATCCACCCCTAACGCAGCTTTTGCGAAATGGCAATTTCACCATCAGGTACCTGTGGCTGCAGTGCTCTGGATTTCCAGATTTCAGTGTTTGGTTCTGGTGTGAGCTAACTGCAGCTAAGTGTGATTTCTTCTATTTTCCTACAGTTTTTTTGGGGGGACAGATTTTTGAAGCAGTGTGGCGCTCACAATTGTTGCTTTTGGTGAGCTAGCATTACATCTAAAAAAGGGTGGTTCCCTCAGACTAGTGCTGCCTGATTCACGATTCGAATCGGTTCACCGATTCACTTCAGGTGAATCAATTCGAATCAATTTAAAAAAAAAAAAAAAAAAAGCCTCCTGATTCAGTAACTGACCCTTCCACCCCTCGCTCCTAAAGCAGGTGCAGCAGCGCTGCCTCTTGATGGCCGGCCACTGCCACACCCGCTTTAGAGGGCGAGGGGGGAGGGTCAGTCAGGAAGAGCTGGTGTCCAGCTTCCTCTCTGGCCTCCTGCACATCCATTTACCTAATATCAGCAGCATGCAGAGAAGATCGCCGGTGCTAATAATCTTTGCAAGCTGCCATACGCCTTCGGAGCTGTTTCCTCTGCCACAATCCTGCTTCTGACGTCAGAGGAGGGGCGGGACCATGGCAGAGAAAACAGCTCCAAAGACCTATGGCAGCTTTCAAAGATCGCTAGCAATGGTGATCTTCTCTGCAGGCTACTGATATTAGGTAAATGGATGTGCAGATGACCTGGAGGAACACACAGGCCTTCTGGGGGGAAGGGGTCCTCCGGGGGGGGGGGGGGGGGAGGACAGACCTTCAGGGGTGGGGGCCCTGGTATAGATGTACACAGAGGGAGGGCGGGAAGGGGATGTTCAAAGAGATGTGCATATGTCGGACTTTGGGGGGGGAAGTCAAAAAACGGAGGAAAGGGAGAGAGATGGTGAACAATGGGATTTAGGGAGGGAAGAACAGAAAGGGTGAGAAGTTGGGCACAAGGGATGGTGTGGAGGGGGGATAGAAATACTGGATAGAAGGGTAGTTGGGAAAAGAAAGGGAGAGATGGTGGACCCTGGGGTGGTGGGGAAGGAGGGAGAGATGCTGGATGAAAAGGTAGTTGAGAAAAGGTGGATCTGTGGATGGAGACGAAAAAAGGAAAGATGCCAGACCCTGGACAGATGTTGGATGGTTAGCACGGAGAAAGAAGAAGGGAGGAGACCCTGGCAAGCAAGTTATCAGAAGACAACCAGACCCTGGGACCAACAAGATTTGAATAATGACCAGACAACAAAAGGTAGAAAAAATAATTGTATTTTCTGTTTTGTGATTACAATATATCAGATTTGAAATTTGTATCCTGCCAGAGCTGGTGTTAGACCGCAAAAGTGAGCTAGGATTTAACAAAGAGAGGAAAAGCCTTTTTTGTTTGTTTATTTTGTTTACACCACAGCGCCAGTGTGGTTAGGAGAAGGCAAAGGGGGTGAAGAGGCTATAAAATAAACCCACCAGGATGTTTGAAAAAAAAAAAAAAGAAGAAAAAAAACCCCACCCAATTTGGCAGGAAAATCTAATCGAAAAATCGATTCAATAGGTGAATCGAATCAAATTTTTTTTTCCTGAATCGGGCAGCACTACCTCAGACTACAACAGTGCTTCACTTGTGTTCCAGCAGCATTCAGGACATATTTTGAATATTTGATTGAAACAAAGTTACATGTGCAGAGATAGGTTTTTTTTAACCAATGAAACCGAAATGAGTTTTTTTCTCCACTTCTCATATTTTGTGCTTTTCCCTGATATAGGTGTGTGGCTGGTGGTGTGAAGCCATCCATTTTCTATATAGGACATATATTTTAGTATTTTGAGTGATTTCAACTACCCCAACACTGAGTGGATAAATGCTGCATCAGAAAGTGCTAGGGAGGTAAAATTCCTAGACATCATAAATTACTGCTTCTTGGAGCAACTGGTCCAGGAACAGACTAGAGGGGGAGATATTTTAGATTTGGTCCTTAGTGGAATGTAAAGTAATGTAATGTAATTTATTTCTTATATACCGCTACATCCGTTAGGTTCTAAGCGGTTTGAAGAAAATATACATTAAGATTATAAATGAGAAGTAAGAAGGTACTTAAAAAATTCCCTTACTGTCCCGAAGGCTCACAATCTAACTAAAGTACCTGGAAATTAATAAAGAAGAGAAAATAAAGATGGTTGAGAAAAGAAAAATAGTCCTCCCTAACCTCTTCTAACCACTTCCTCTGTAATGTCGCCTAGAGCTTGTATAGGTATGTGCGACGCACAAATGGAAGAAATAAAATAAATAAATAAAATAGTATGGGAGGTAACTGTGTTGGGCCCGCTGATAACATGATCAAATTTCAGCTGATAACTGGAGAGAAGTCGCTAAAGAAATCTACTGTAGCAGCATTTAATTTTCGCAAGGGTGACTACAATAAAATGAGGAGAATAGTTAAAAAGAAGCTAAAAGGGTATGTGGCAAAAGTCAGAAGTATAAACCATATGTATGTCAAAGAATATGTCCAGATTGTATTGATTTTAAACCTGACGCCTCAGCCCCACCACTCCACCGCAATGTTAAATTCAAAAAGCGGGAGATTTACTGTGGGAGCCTCATCATTGGCTGTCGGGTTTTTATCGTTAATTTATTTATTTTGTATTTTTAATAAGTTTTTAGTAGTTTTTTGTATATTTTTCAGTCGTTAGACTTAGACTTTAAGAAGTTTTAAGAAATAAATATTCTATTTATGAGTATCATAATTCTAAAAGTACTTGATACTTATCTCAGCGTTAAACCCAGGGAGTCAGACCCGACATGTTTCACAGCATTGTGTTTTATCAAGGGTCTCCCGAGGGCGCCGCTGCCATCCGACTCCACTACTTTCGTGAGTACTTTCTCACGAAAGTAGTGGAGTCGGATGGCAGCGGCGCCCTCGGGAGACCCTTGATAAAACACAATGCTGTGAAACATGTCGGGTCTGACTCCCTGGGTTTAACGCTGAGATAAGTATCAAGTACTTTTAGAATTATGATACTCATAAATAGAATATTTATTTCTTAAAACTTCTTAAAGTCTAAGTCTAACGACTGAAAAATATACAAAAAACTACTAAAAACTTATTAAAAATACAAAATAAATAAATTAACGATAAAAACCCGACAGCCAATGATGAGGCTCCCACAGTAAATCTCCCGCTTTTTGAATTTAACATTGCGGTGGAGTGGTGGGGCTGAGGCGTCAGGTTTAAAATCAATACAATCTGGACATATTCTTTGACATACATATTGATTATTATCTGTCTGGATTATACCAACCTAATTTTTGTGGCCATAGGTTTAATGAGCGAGAAGTATAAACCAGGCATGGATGTTATTTAAAAATACCTTCATGTAAGCCCAAACCAGATTTATTCATAAGAACATAAGAATAGCCTTACTGGGTCAGACCAATGGTCCATCAAGCCCAGTAGCCCGTTCGCACGGTGGCCATTCCAGGTCCCTAGTACCTGGCCAAAACCCAAGGTATAGCAATATTCCATGCTACCAATACAGGGCAATAAGTGGCTTTCCCATGTCTTTCTCATTAACTGACTATGGACTTTTCCTCCAGGAAATTGTCCAACCCTTTCTTAAAACCAGCTATACTATCCGCTCTTACCACATATTAACAAAGATGGAAAGAAGAGAAAACAAGAGCTGGTGTGGTTTAAAGGCGAAGTGAAAGAGACTATTACAGCTAAGAAAACATCCTTTAAAGCAGCGCTGCCCAAGTCCGGTCCTCGAGATACTATTGGCAGGCCAGGTTTTCAGGATATCCATAATGAACATGCATGAGAGAGATTTGCATACCAAGAGGGCAATGCAGGAAAATCTCTCCGATTGAATTCTTTGCTTCGGTCTTTACGGATATACAAAATCTACCTTACCTGGAAATAGTTTAAGGGTGATGAGGTGGATGAACTGAAAAATCTCGATGAACCTGGAAGTCATACTAAGCCAAATTTTCAAGTTAAAGAGTGATAAGTCACTTGGACCGGATGGTATACATCCCAGGGTTCTAAAATAACTCAAACATGAAATTGCAGATTTGCTGTTAGTGATCTGTAACCTGTCGTTAAAATCATTTGTAGTATCTGGAGATTGGAGGGTGGCCAATGTTACGCCAATTTTTAAAAGGGTTCCAGGGGGATCCAGGAAATTGCAGACTGGTAAGTCTGACCTCGGTACCAGACAAAATAGTGGAAACAATTATAAAAAATAAAATTGTGGAACATCTAGACAAACATGATTTAATCAGACAGTCAGCATGGGTTCAGCCAATGGAGGTCTTGATTGACTTCTTTGAAGGTATGAATAAACATGTGGATAAAGACAGCCGGTTGATGTAGTGTATCTAGAGCTCTACGAACATGGAGATGATGCGGTATACAAACCTAAGGATTAGATTAGATTAGATTTCCAGAAAGCTTTTGACAAAGTTCCTCATGAGATGCTCCTGAGAAAATTAAAGAGCCATGGGATAGGAGGCAATGCTCAATTGTGGATTAAGAACCACTTATCGGACAGAAAACAGGGTAGGGTTAAATAGTCATTTTTCTCAATGGAAGAGGGTAAACAGTGGTGTGCCGCAGGGATCTGTGCTAGGACCAGTGCTATTTAACTTATTTATAAATGATCTAGAAATTAGAACTACGAGTGAGGCAATTACATTTGCAGATGACACTAAACTGTTCAAAGTTGTTAAAACGCATGTGGACTGTGAAAAACTGCAGGAAGACCTTAGGAAAATGGAAGACTGGGCGCCAAAGTGGCAGATGAAATTTAATGTGGACAAATGTAAAGTGATGCATATTGGGGGTTAGTGCTCAAGAAAAGGATCTGGGTGCCATCATAGACAACACGCTGAAGCCCTCTGCCCAATGTGCAGCGGCGGTCAAGAAGGCAAATACGATGGTAGGAATCATTAGAAAAGGAATGGTTAACAAGACAAAGAATGTTAGAATGCCTCTGTATTGCTCAATTGTATGAGCTCACCTTGAGTATTGCGTTCAGTTCTGGTCACCTTATCTAAAATAAAAAAAAATTAAAAAAAAAATAGCAGCAGTAGAACAGGTTCAAAGACAAGTGACCAAAATGATAAAGGGGATGGAACTCCTTTCGTATGAGGAAAGACTAAAGAGGTTAAGGATCTTCTGCTTGGAAAAGACACCTGAGATATGATTGAAGTCTACAAAATCCTGAGTGGCGTAGAACGGGTTCAAGTGGATCGATTTTTACTGCATCAACATTTACAAAGACTAGGGAACACTCAAAGAAGTTGCAGACTAATACTTTTAGAACAAATAGAAAGAAATATTTTTTCACTCAGATAATACTTAAAGCTCTGGAGCGCATTGCCAGAGGATATGGTAAGAGCAATTAATGTATCTGGTTTAAAAAATAAAGTTTTGGATAAGTTCCTGGAGGAAAAATCCATAGTCTAGACACACATGGGACGGTAGCATAGAATGCTGCTACTATTTGGGGTTTTGTCAGATACTTGTGACTTGGATTGGGATACTTAAAAACTTTTTTTATTTAAAGATGTTTACAATTATAAGATTTTTCACAACCAAGATATGACATTTTGTTGACGTTGTCGATTCTTTTAAGGCGCACTTCTGGAGAGAAGCACAGAGGGTGCAAGATGAAGCCCTATGGTCCGGACCCAAGCACTGGAGACACCAATTGTGCGGGTCAGTCAAAGAAATTGGGCGAGCACACCGCTGACACTTCTTAAAACCTGGCTGCGGGGGCATGAAGGTAAAAACGGCTGCCGCTAAATCGAAGGCTTTTTTTTTTTAGAATTAGGAAATAAAAAAAAAGTTAGAACTAGGAAATAAAAAAAAAGAAAAAGAAAAGGAAGTAAAAACTTCCACAAAACACACGAGCGGGAAGGGGAAGAAAAAAGTTTCAATAGCCGTTGAAGAAAAACACGTCGTCTTAGCTCCGCGGAAACTAAGAAACTGGGGGCCGCGCGCCTCCGTCGGGCGGGAAGGCACTCGCGCATGCGCGGTGCGGACTGACTAGAACTTTCTAAGTTCTTAGAGTGCAATCACTCTAAAATTGTCCGTACCAGGGCTCCATCGGTGCCGTCACCCATCAGTTAAGAATATGCTGCCTGCTTGTCCTGGAATAATATAAGAAACATATGATTATTATTTAAATGAAACTTAGAACCAGTTACTATAGTTGTTTTGAGAAAAAAAAAGTGGTACCTTGGCTTGCGAGCATAATTCGTTCCAGAAGCATGCTCATAAACCAAAGAACTCATATCTAAGCGAGTTCCCCCATAGGAAGTAAGGGAAACTCGGATGATTCGTTCCACATCGCAAAAAGACCCCACCCACCCCCACAACCGAGGCCACTGGCACAGCTCGGTTCCACCCAATCCCACCCCAGGAACCGGCTTCTCTCTCCTCGCGGCCCACCTCAAACCCTTACGTCAAGCAACACCTGGCAAGGTACAAACAGGCAGTGCAGAGGAAGAGAGGATGCATGTACGCACAGCACATTTTGATTCTCCCCGTCTCGTACAGACTAATGGCTGCACCCAAGCTCGGGCACACAGTGCTCTCTCCTTGACGCCCCGGCAGCAGGACAAGCCAAATGGAGGGGTGGTTGTCGTTTGTGCTGAACATCTTCGTCCTGTTGAGTGTTGGCGTGACGAACATTATGTGGATCTCCAACCTGAACATTACGTTCGTCCACAGTGAGTCGCATGAACACGAGCTGGGCATCTTCGGGTACGACTCGCCGCTGATGCTCTATGCTCATGAGAATTTCAGCAAGGATGAGAGCCAGAAGGCCTTGAGCATGCGCAGATGCTCAAGGCCCCGCAGCAGCCCAGCATAGAGCATTAGCTCTTTCAGCACCGACACCCATAAGTCCTGTGGGTTGGTATGTGCCAGTGTCCACTGGAGGCAAGGATTTCGGGTTGGGCCACAGGGGAAAAGCCGGTTCCCAGGGTGGGGTGGGGTGACACTCTCGCTTATAGAGTCAACGCTCGGTTTGCGAGTTAAAGTTTGCTCGAGTGTTTTGCTCATTTCGTAACATACTCGCAAACCGCATTACTTGCAAACCAAGGTTTGACTGTATTAAGAACTGGAAGAAACTGTCAACAGGAAGAATTTCATAAAATATGGTGAGGGCCGTTAGCTAAAAGGGAAGTAAAGCCCAGATGTTTCCTGATAAGGAAGTTGGCATTCTAACAGAGAGATGTGATAATGTACAAGTTTGCAATGTTATAGAAGTGTCAAGATGTACAATAGTAATAGTCAGGGTAAAATACAGTAAGGGATAAGCTAATTAAAAGCTTATATTAGAGCTATGTTGATCCAAGATGGCCGCGGTCGTGGTCTGCTGAACGCCGTCGGCAAGCCTACTTCTTAAAAACTTACTTCTCTGTTGTTGGTGCCGCAGAGTTTTGGTCATGCCGAAGAGAAGGGGAAAGGGAGCTTCTTCGGCCTCACGGCGTCCCGGAATAACCTCCTCCGGTAATATTGAGGAGTTGCTGCGGCGGATGCAGGGCGTCATCGGAGCGTCGGTATCGCCCCCGGCTGAGACGCTTCCTGATGACAGACTGGAGGTGTCTCTTCGGGCTCACGAGATCACATTGAGCCCCGACGCACGAATCCCTCCTCCTAACCCTCGAGCCGCTAGCTCCCCGGGAGTGGGGAGGCAGCCGGAAGTCGGCTTGGGCCCCCTCCCAGAGGCTGTGGGGAACGGCGAGAAGAACATCGACTCAGGCTCACAGGGATCGCAGTTGAGCCTGAGTGTACACGAGGAGATTTCCATCTCAGAATCAACCCCGACACAGGAGATACGGAGAGGAGAAGGTCCCTCAGCTGGTGAGCCTAACTTATCACTATTAAACTTGCAGACATTCAATATAGTGAAACCCCAAGAAGTTACATTGGAGGCTTTGTGGGATCTGATTGCTAATCTAACTAAGACAGTAAATACTAATCATCTTCAAATAGAGGGAAAAATAAAAATTCAAGAGAAAGAAGTTTTTCAGATAAAACAAGACTTGGGAGAATCCAAATTAGATATTCAAAGCATAAAAGATCAACTTAAATCTTCCAAATTGCTTCAGGACACTTTAATTAAGGATAATATAAATTTAAGAAGAAAGATAGAGACATTTGAAAATTTCTCCAGGAATAATAATTTAAGACTGATTAATTTTCCACGGATCTCGACAGTGACTCCAAGAGAAATGTTAAAAAGGTATATGTTGGAGATATTGGAAGTATCGGAAGATTTATTGCCTCCTTTTTACCCAGGTCTATTATCTACCTAATAAAACTCAAGATCTTCAAGAAGAAAAAATTCAGGGACCAATGGATGTATCAGCTATGCTTGAATTATCTGATAAAGAAGTTGCAATACCTGCTACATTGATTGTGACCTTGGCTATTACGATGGATAAGAATTGGCTTCTGAGATTATTCTTTAAAAATAAAGAGAAAAAGTTTCTTGATTTAAAAATACAAATGTTCCCAGACTTGGCAAGAGATACACAAAGACGTAGAAAGGAGTTTCTATTATTAAAACCTGGTGTTTTGGCTTTAGGGGGAACTTTTTATCTTCGTCATCCTTGCAAGTGTATAGTTTATTACAATTCTCAGAAATATGTTTTCTTTGAGCCAAACCAGCTAACGGCCTTCCTCTCCTTGTCCCGCCTGGAGAAGGGGTAAGAATGAGGGCTTCAATAAATTAGACGCCTGAATATCAGTTACCATGTACAGCTTATCTTTAATGAATAAGTTTCTTTTAGTTCTGTTTAATATACATCATGGATCATAATTGTGGACTTGAGAGATTATACAAAAAAATTTTTTCTATGTAAATTTATGAGGTCTATTTTTTCGTTCATTTGATGTAATCACTTTCTGTACAAGATTTATCTTGATTGTAAATTTGAAATTTATAAATAAATAATAAAAAAAAAAAAAGCTTATATTAATAAATCTACATTTGCAATTTAAAAAGAGGAAGTACCGCAGATGTTATTTATGCTGTTTTCCAACAGTCAGCTCTTAACTATGACATTTGATATGTTTTGCTATATAATAGCTTGAAAGCTAGACTCCAAAGTGTAGAGAAAGGCGTGAAGGACTACCACACTCACAGGCACAAATACTGACTTGATTTACTATAAATTGGATACTGAATCATTATATTAGTCTATGTCTAATTTGTAACTGCAGACTGAGAATGCTTTCCTTTAGGAGAGGACACTTACTCTGGAAATCTCCCTCTGTCCCACTGACCAGGTCAAGCAGCCCCCTGATAAAACCCCTTTTGTTAGACAAATGGGGGTCCCTACCTACCATAGCTCACATTTCCTGGCCTTTTTTCTCATCTTATTTCCCTAGAGCATGAACAAATCAATCAATGCATACAAACTATGGGCATTATCACCCAAAAACAAGTATAGAAAAGGCCATGATAAAGTTTACTTTATCATTTTTGCAGTTAGCAACTTGGGTTAGCGTTCAAGAAAAAGATCTAGGTGTCATTGTAGACAATACGATAAAGCATTCCACCCAACAGGCTGCGGTACCAAAAAAGCAAAGATGATGCTAGGAATTATTTAAAAAGGGATGATTAATAAGACTAGGAACATTACAGTCGACTCCGCTTAAGTTTAAGCCTTTTGGATCGGTTTACCACGTCTGCTTAAACGGAGCGTGTGCTTAATCGGAGTACCATGTGAACACCATCATTTTTCTCGTAAGATCAGCAGCTCGGGGGCAGGATTCCATGCTTGCATCAATCACTGGCAATACATAACTTAGGACGAGTGACCTGTAATCACGTTTGAAGTTTCCAATTAGCCCTTTGTTTTTGTTGCTTTCATATTCAACAAGCAGGCACCTTGAAGCCAACAGTTTCACTACGTTTGAAAGCGGTGTATAGGTCTCACTTTAATTGGGAGACCATATGTGAGCAACTGCAGAAGGAACTGGAGTACACCACTCTCAGGGGACAGGCCCTTCCAATTTATGTACAAGTACTATAATAATAAAGTAATAGTTAGAGAGGCTCTAAAGTCTCTTGACCCACTGACCTCAGAAATGCCTAGGGGTATGTTCATAAATCTTCAAAGAACATACGGACCAAAAACGGCACCCATAGTCGTCATAGGTCACTATAATATTAATTAGTTTTATTTATTCAATAGTTTATATAAATATTTAAAGTATCAAAAAGTACTCATCTTTTGTTTTTGTTTTCATCTACGCGGGTGGGGGTGCCTACCCCCACCCGCGTAGATGAAAACAAAAACAAAAGATGAGTACTTTTTGATACTTTAAATATTTATATAAACTATTGAATAAATAAAACTAATTAATATTATAGTGACCTATGACGACTATGGGTGCCGTTTTTGGTCCGTATGTTCTTTGAAGATTTATGAACATACCCCTAGGCATTTCTGAGGTCAGTGGGTCAAGAGACTTTAGAGCCTCTCTAACTATTACTTTATTATTTGAACTCTTGGAGGGGTTCCAAATATAAGAGCCTGATATAACTGACAAGTACTATAATAACAACATCTAAGCGTCGTCTGACATCAGCATGGTGGACACGTTCAGCCAAAGACAATGATTTTTGTCCACGCAACGCCACGGTGCAGTTCCAAAAGTTCAAACACATAGCCAGGCCTAGACTGCTGTTCCAAAACACCCAGCTCATCTACGTAATTGCTTTTAACTGGAGTGAACGTTATGGGAAAGAATACAGGTGGGACCTAAGACATCAGTGCGCATAAGCGGATTGTGAGCTTATCAGAATTGCACATATCCAGAGTTTACATCCATTGACTTTAATGTTAAAAAAAAACAAAAAAAAAACAAAACCAGGACCATGGTGGTAGGCTGCGGATAACCGAAGCGTGCACTTAGGTGGAGTCGACTGTATAATGCCTCTGTATCACTCCATGGTGCAATCTCACCATGAGTACTGTGTTCAGTTTTGGTTGCCTTATCTCAAGAAAGATATTGCAGAATTATTAAAGGTTCAAAAAAGTATGACCAAGATGATAAAGGGGATGGAACTCCTCTCATATGAGAAAAGACTAAAAAGGTTAGGGCTCTTCAGCTTGGAAAAGAAATGGCTTAGGTCTTAGGAGGAGATATGATTGAAGTCTACAAAACCCCGAGTGGCATAGAATGGGTGCAAGTGGATCAATTTTTTACTCTGTCAAAAATTACAAAAACTAGGGAACACTTGAAATTACAGGGAAATACTTTTAAAACCAATAGGAGGAAATATTTTTTCACTCAGAGAATAGTTAAGCTCTGGAATGCATTGTCAGAGGTTGTAGAAAGAGCGGATAGTATAGCTAGTTTTAAGAAAGGTTTGGACAATTTCCTGAAGGAAAAGTTCATAGTTTGTTATTGAGAAAGACATGGGGAAAACCACTGCTTGCCCTGGATCGGTAGCATGGAATGTTGCTACACCTTGGGTTTTAGCCAGGTACTAGGGATTTGGTGGATCATTGGTCTGACCCAATAAGGCTATTCTTATGTTCCCATCAACCAGATTAAAGTATTCAACTAACCCCTGCTCATGCTTCAGTCTTTGCCACAAGTACTTTTAAAGCTAATCCTAATGCATTCTCTCATACCTCATTATTACTTCAGTCATAGTCATGCGACTATAACTTATCAAAAAAAATCATCACATACAACTGGTTTATTAAATTATTACAAACACATTCAAAAATGGGTCCAAACAGAAATTAATTTTCCCAACTCCTAAACTACACCACCACATGTAGATTAGGATGCCAACTGTTAAAAATATTTTAATAAATGTAATCATTTGGCATCAATAGCCTGGCTTACCCGCTTGTCCAGTGTTCTCTCTCGGACAAAGTTAAGTAGGTGGTCAGTGACTAGTAAGAGATCTTTTTTAGCAGCAGTAACTATTGATACAATCACATCATGCCTGATTGCCTCTTCTGGATCATGTGACCTCACCTTCAGATACTCTGTAAATAAAGACAAAATTACATTTATACAAACTTCTCCAAATAATATTGAATGCAGAGTTCCTTACCTTTATCAGATGTTCTTTATAGGCAGCAGAACTAATCAGGCACACAAATAACTGACATTATCCAGTGGAGGTCAGATGGAACACTTCTCCCAGAACTCAGAATTAGAGTAATGTTTGAAGCATGTGTGGCCCTTTCCTCAGTTTAAAACAGCATTAACCAAAGATTGGGAAAGCGGGTAGGATTATAGTCACTATTAAACTTACTGTCAAGAATATAAATGGATGATTCCCAACCTCAGGGTTGCTCCATATCTGAAAGAATTGTCCGATTTTAAAGGGCAACTTGCTCATATATGTACCATATTTTTTGCGTCATAAGACACACTTTTTTCCCCTCAAAAAAAGGGTGGAAAAAAAGAGTGCATCTTATGGAGCAAATACCCAACCCCCCAACCGTTACCTTATTTAGATCCTCCGGCGGTCCTGCCCTTCCCTCCGGCTGACTGTCAAACTAGCTAAGGAAGGCAGGCAGGCAGGGCCAATTCTCCCCCGAACTTTATTTTAGTTGATTCGGCGGGGTCCTGCCCTTTCCTCCGGCTGAGCTAAGCAGCATCAGATCGGCCCAAAAGGCAGGCGCAAGCTTTTTGCATGCTGCCTTGTCCTGCACCGCTCCATGAATGGCTGCAGTCAGTTCTCGGCCTGCCTGTCACTAGGTCGGCTGGCCTGTCACTAGGCCACTAGGCACTGACTAGGTGTCACAAACTAGAAGTGCCTACCTAGAATGTGAAATCTCAGGAACCCCTTTTGGTCTGGAAAATTCGGGATATGGAGGAACGCTTCTGTGAGATACAAGGAAGCCAAAAACTCCCCTGGCGCCACTGCTGCCACAACAGAACCCGCTCACTGCCTTCAGGTCCAGAATAGGCCTGCAATCTGCGGAGTCTTTCTTTGGCACGATGAAGTATATCGAGTATCTCCCAGAGCCCAAGTTTCCACTTGGAACGGGTTCTATGGTCGCAAGATCCAGCAACCTGCACACCGTGGCTCGCAGCTTGCTAGCTCTGTCCGGGTTTCCCACCGGCAAAGACAGGTAGAAAACTGAAAAACTGCAGTTGAAGGCCCTCCTTGAGCACCATGAGGACCCACTGGTCCGAGGTTATCTTCCACCATTCCGGAAGGAAGGCCAAAAGCCACCCCCAGATTCAGGGGGGGAACCGAATTGAAGTTGTATCAAACAAAACCTTTACGGCAACCACATACGACTTCAATGCTCCGGCTGCTCGTAAAAAGGAAATTTAGAAATCGCCCGCCACAAAGGTAAGGGAAAGGGAGGAAAGGTGGAATGGGGAGGAACAGACGCTTAAGGGAAATGGGGAAGGTGGAGTGAAGAGGAACAGATGCTGAAGGGAACTGGGGAAGGTGGAGTGAAGAGGAACAGATGCTGAAGGGAAATGGGGAAGAGAGAGTGAGGTCAAGACGCTGAAGGGAGAATGGGGAAGAGAGATTCCAGACTATGGGGGGAGCGGAGGGAAGAAGATGGGTGCCAGATCAATGGGATGGGTGGGGTGGAGGGAGAGATGGAAGGGAGAGGCACAGTAACAGAGCATATGGAAGAGGCAGAGGGAAGACAGACAGTGGATGGAAGGAAATGAATGAGGAGAAGATGAGGAAAGCAGAAACCAAACAACAAAAAGGTAGAAAAAAAATTTATATTTATTTTCTTTTTTTTTTTGCTTTAGGATAAAGTAGTATATTAGTTGTGTTATAAACATTTATAAACAAAGCCCTGCCAGCTGAACATCTCTTTCTCTAGTTCAGCAGCCAGAACTTTGATTTATAAAATGACAATTGTACAGAATATTGTTTCTTTTTATACTTTAATAAAATAAGTTCAGCATAAAACTATTCGAGGCTTGTGTGGATGGGATCAGATGGTTTGCAGGGACGGGGACGAGCTTACGGAGACGGGGACAAAGTTTTTCCCCCGTGTTATTCTCTACCCAGAAGCCGACAATCTAAGTAAAAGTCTGCGATCTCTCGCCGAAGGATCACTCTTCCAGAGTGAATCTGCAGCACTTGGGCAAAACCCGTGGCATGGAACAAAATAAGACTAGAAATTGAGAAAAATTTCATGAGCAGAAGAAACTAGAAGTCAGCAGCAAGGCTGCAGAAACAAACTGAGCTTAGAGGGGAGTGTCCAGGGAGGTGACCTCAGAGAGGGGGATGGATTTATTTGTAAGTTCTGCAGTAGAGAATGACACGGTGACAAAATTCATCACCGTTCCCGTCCCCGCGAATAACCGCGGGAAACCATCTTCATGTCATTCTTTAAGGAGAGAGGGAAGAATCAGAGTATGAACGGCCACAACCACTGACCCACAAGCTTTGCTTTGAAGAATGCTGGTGTAGAAGGACTGAGGCTGAAATAGACACTAGAAAACGACATGGAATTATTTCCCGCGGATATCTGCGGGGACGGGAACGGTGATGAATTTTGTCACCGTGTTATTCTCTATTCTGCAGCCAAGATTAGAATAGATGCAAGATCCTATGGTGAAGCTTCCAGAGGTTACTGTACAAGAACAGGGCCTTTCAGATCAGGTACTTAAAAAAAAAAAAAGGGTCCAGTAGCTAAAAGAGTTCTCATCAGTTGAATTGGAATAATGTTGAGATCCCATGAAAATGTGGGAAGCATTATAGAAGGTTTTAGTAACATCAAGCCCCTTATGAAGTAAACAACTAAAGGTTGAGCAAAGATGGACTTACAGTCTACATGGCATTAAGCTCCAAATAGCACTGATATGAATCATTACAGCTGGTTTTAGTCTAAACTCAGAAAAGTGTAAAAGTTATTCAAGTAATTTTTGCATAGGACACGAAAAAGGATCTATGCCCTCACACCACAGAGCAAACCTCATTCACTTGAAACTGTATGACCTTCTAGTGGACTCTTCTCCTTAAGCAAACAAAACCTGGTAGAGACTCTAGAAGATGCAAGGAATCTCTTTCTAGCCTCCATGAAGGGTAGGTCATTAAGATTAGGGTGCAAATGAGACATCTCATTCTGTGTGACGAGAATTGGAAAGAAACCCAGCCTCTGGATCCTGGCACGTTAGTTCCAAGAACAAAGGGAAACAATTTCCTTAGCCAAAATGGGATGATGAATATGGTTCTTTTCTCTTAATTGACTTTCAGGAAAGTTTTCCTTATTAGGGATTTTAGAGTAAGCATGTCAAACTCACAGCCCACGGGCCGCAAACAGCCCACAACATCTTTGGGGCCCAGCCAATATAATCCAATAAATCTTAACTACAGTCCCGAAATTTTTCCCGCCATCCATCAACACCTAGCAGTCACCTATCTAAGCCAGTCGAAAACAACAATACAACGTACAAGTATAACCAGTTGCTTATTTTATTAAGTACTTTGATGCAGATACCTTTGGTACCGAGATAAGTTTGCACCTCATAACATACCATAACATACCACAGTCATAACATACCACTTCCCCCCATAATACTAGCAGTGAATCAGACGATAATACCTACCAAGCCATTAGTCTTTATTGACTTGCTTGATGCACCTAATAGTAAATATTTTGCCTTCGGAGTACAATAAAAATAAAAGTATAAGTTTATTTAAGTTACACTTATTAATTTGATTTTTATGGAAATTTTTTGTGTGTATTCAATATATCTATCGAAACCAAGTGGTAATAAAACTAAACGAAAAATTGCTGATTAACATCAAAATTTCCAAGAAAAGTGGGAATTGGAGTATTTTTGCTGTGAAATAAAAGATAAAATAATTTGCTTGATATGTAATAATGCTATTAGTGTGCCAAAGTTATATAACATTAAACGGCACTATGAACAGGATAAATCAAAATATGACAATTACGAAGGATTAATGAGACAATAAAAGTTGAAAGAGCTCAAGTTTGGACTGAAAAAACAACAGTTCATGTTTACTAAAGTATCACAAGAAGTGAAGCGGCGGTGCATGCAAGCTATGCCTTGTCAGAGTTGATAGCTAAACACTCAAAACCTTTTACCGAAGGTAATTTCATCAAGGAATGTCTAATTAAAACTGCAAAAATTGTTTGTCCTGGAAGGGCGAAGGTTTTTCAAACAATCTCTATCTCGAAATACAGCTGCAGAAAGAATTACTGATTTGGACAGCAATTTAAGTGATCAGATCAAAACAAAATCATCTAGTTTCGAAGCTTTTTCCATTACCTGTGACGAGAGTACAGACATTAGGGGCATAGCTCAATTAGCTGTGTTTCTTTGTGCTTGTGACACGAACTTCAACAGTTTTGAGGAATTACTGGAACTAATACCGATGCGTGACACTACAACGGGACAAGATATATTTAATTGTGTTTATGAACTTCTGCAAAAATAGAATTTACCTCTGTCAAAACTAACTTCTGTAGCTACAGATGGAGCTCTTCAATGGCCGGAAAAACCAACGGTTTTGTGGCATTACTGCAAAAAAACAAAGTGAAACTTGTGACGGATCCAAGGTTCATCATACGCATTGCATTATACATCAAGTAATATTATGCATAAAGCTAATAAATATGGCAAATGTGTTGACATTTGTCCAAAAAATTATCAATTTCACAAGATTTTGAGGCTTAAATCAGCGACAATTCTCTTGCTTTCTTAAATGAATTACAAAGCAAATATTCCGGTTTGTTCTACTTAACCGAGGTACGTTGGCTATCCTGCTCCAAGGTCCTTAAACAATTCTGGGACTTGAAAGAAGAAATGTCAGTTTTTAATAACTAAAAATCAAGACACAAGGTTTTCTGATCCAGTATGATTACAAGATTTATCCTTCATGGCTGATATAACAAACACTTAATTTAAACAGCAAGGAAAAGATCAGATCATTACAAATATGGGTGGTCAAGTTAAAGCATTCCAATGTAAGCTAGTTCTTTGGGAAAAACTGTTGAAAAATGAAGATTTTACGCACTTTTCGACATGCAACAAACTAATCAAGTTTAGGTGAAACTGTATCATATCAAAAATAGGCAGAAAATATTTTAAGCCTTAGAACAGAGTTTGAAACAAGATTTGCAAATTTTAAATCTTTGGAAGACAAGTTTCTTTGTTTTCTTAAATTTTCTCAATAAATATAGAATAAGTACCTAATCATATGCAAATGGAAGTAATTGAGATCCAGTCTGATTCAGATTTGAAGACAAAATACAGTGAAGTTAGCTTACTTGAATTTTACAAATATTTCCCAGCCAGGTTTGAAAATACTCAAAAATTTGCAGTGGGTAGTGATCAACGGAGATCGCTCTGAGGAAAGAGATGTTACCAGTGGTGTGCTTCAAGGTTCTATTTTTGGGCCTGTTCTTTTTAACATTTTTATAAACAATATTGCTGAAGGGTTGTCGGGTAAGATTTGCCTCTTTGTGGATGATACCAAAATCTGCACTAGAGTAGACAAACCTGATGGTGTGAATAACATTAAGAAAGACCTGGCGAAGCTTGAAGAATGGTCTGAAATTTGGCAACTAAAATTTAATGCTAAGCAATATAAGATAATGCATTTGGGCTGCAAACACCCAAGGGAATGGTACAGATTAGGGAGTGAAGAGCTTATGTGCACGACAGAAGAACAAGACTTGGGTGTGATTGTATGTAATGATCTTAAGGTGACCAAACAGGTTGAAAAGGTGACAGCGAAAGCTAGACGGATGCTAGGTTGCATAGGGAGAGGTATGGCCAGTAGGAAAAAGGAGATATTGATGCCCCTGTAAAAGACTTTGGTGAAACCTCATTTAGAATATTGTGTACAATTCTGGAGACCGCACCGTCAAAAAGATATAAAAAGGATGGAGTCGGTCCAGAGTAAGGCTACTAAAATGGTATGTGGTCTTCATCATAAGGTGTATGGTGACAGACTTAAAGATCTCAATCTGTATACTTTGGAGAAAAGGCGGGAGAGGGAAGATATGATAGACATTTAAATACCTACGTAATGTAAATGCGCATGAGTCTATGAAAGGAAACTCTGCAATGAGAGGGCATAGGATAAAGTTAAGAGGTGAAAGGCTCCGGAGTAATCTTAGGAAATACTTTTTTACAGAAAGGGTGGTAGATGCATGGAACAGTCTCCCAGAAGAGGTGGTGTCTGAATTCAAAAGGGCCTAGGATGGGCACATGGGATCTCGGAGAGAGAAAAAGATAATGGTTACTGCGGATGGGCAGACTAGATGGGCCATCTGGCCTTTATCTGCCATCGTGTTTCTATGTTTCTATATGAAATTATTTCCATGTTTGGAAGTACTTATCGGTGCGAGCAGTTATTTACACTTATGAAAGGAAATAAGTCTCCTATCAGATCCAGAATTACCGACATTCACCTTGGGTCAGTTTTAAAAGTAATCACTGAACAAGATTTTCCCTGAAATAGGAAAAATAGTAGCAGAGAAGAGATGCTAAATGTCAGGAAGAAAACAATTTTATCATTGCTCTTTTTGAAATAAACCCAAGTTTCAAAGAAAATTACTTTTTTGCGGCCCACAAACTTACACCTTGTTTATTTGGCCTGTTTCAGCCTTTGAGTTTGACATATTTGTTTGTCCCGAGAGAGGTAGTGGAGAGTTAAACTGTGACTGAGTTCAAAGCAGCGTGGAATGAACACAGAGGATCTAGAATCAGAAAATATTAAAAATTCAACTAAAGCCAGTACTGGGAAGACTTGCACGGTCTGTGTCTGTATATGGCCGTTTGGTGGAGGATGGGCTGGGGTGGGCTGGAGTAGGTTTTAACGGAGATTTCGGCAGTTGGAACCCAAGTACAGTATCGGGTAGAGCTTTGGATTCTTGCCCAGAAATAGCTAAGAAGAAAAAATTTAAAAAAAAATTTAAATTGAATCAGGTTGGGCAGACTGGATGGACCATTCAGGTCTTTATCTGCCGTCATCTACTGTTACTATGAAAATGTGTGTACAAAAGGCTCATCCCCAACTGAGAAGAAAGGCATCCAAGGCTAGAGTACTGTATGATCTGAGCATGGAATAATTGAGGGACACTTGTTAAGGTGAGTGGCAAAGAGATCTACCAAGAGGATGCCCTACTCTCTGAAGGTCTCACAGACTACACCCATGTTCAGGGACAGCTAGTGAGGTTGCATGACCAAGAAACCAGTCTGACAATTGTTCTTCCCTTCCAGTTAAGTAACTCTGAGAACTATCACATAGAAAATGGCTCACACCTCTACATCCTGACTGCTCCCTAACACAAAAGGTATGAACCTGTGCATCCCTGCTTGTTGGCATAATACACTGTAAACTGATTGGTTGATAAATAACATAAGAACAGTCATAGTAGGTCAGATCAATGGTCTATCCAGCTCAGTATTCTGCTTCTAACAGTGGTAAATCCAGGTCACAGGTATCTAGCAGAATATCAAATAGTAGCAAGATTTTATGCTACCAATTCCAGGGACAGCAGTACCTTTCCACATGTTTATCTCAATAGCAGACTATGGACTTTTCCACTATTGGAAGCAGGATACTGAGCTAGATACACCTCTGATCAAGTCCCTCAATTAAAGGGTAAGCAGAGATGGACTTACCCTCTACAAATCCAAACCTTTTTTAAACCCATATATACTAACCACTGTTACCATAGCCTCTAGAAATGAGTACCAGAGCTTAACTATTTGTTGAGTGAAAAATTATTTCCTCCTATTAGTTGCAAAAATATTACCATGTAACTTAACTGAGTGTCCCCTAATCTTTGTACTTTTTGAAAAAGTACAAAATCTATTTTTAAAAAATTTGTACACTCCCCTAAAAACAAGGCATGTTTACCCAAATTACTCCTCTCAAGATTTTGTACACCTCTATCATGTTACCCTTTGCCATATCTTTTCTAAGCTAAGGAGTCCTAACCTTTTTAGTTTTTCCTCATATAACAGGAATTACAACCCCTTAATCATTTTGGTCACCTTTTCCAAATTCACTGTATCTTTTAGAGATGGCGATCAGAATTGCACACAATACTCAAGGAAAGTTTGCACCATGGAGCAATACAGAGGCATTATCATATTTGATTTTTTGGCCAGCATTGCACACTGGGAAGAAGATTTCAGTGTACTGTCCATGATGATTTAGACCTCTCTCTTGAATGATCACTCCTAAAGTAAAACCTAGCATCAACCAAAATTCTGATTTTTTTTTTATCAATGTGTTATTTTGCATTTGTCCACATGAAATGACTGAAACTCATTCCGTCTCTCCAATATGGCATTGTCCTCCCTGAGTGCCCCTTTTACTCTGATGATCTAATGGTCCCACAGATTCTATCACAGTCTTTCTGCTTCTGATATACCCAAAAAGGTTATTACTACGAGTTTTCTGTGGCAATTTCTCCTCACATTCCCTTTTAGCATTTATCAATGTGTTACATCTAGTTTGCCAGTTCTTATGTTGCTTTTATCCCCCCCCCCTTCATTCAGATCCTTTTTCCATTTTATGAAAGATGTTTTTAGATCTAAATCTCTTTTCATCTTTTAACCAAGCAGGCTGTCATTTTCTCTTCTTTCCACCTTTATTAAAAAGTGAAATACATCTGTTCAGGGCTTCTAAGGTATTTTTTTTTTTTACCATTTTCCTCATTTTATCATGGTTACCCTTTCATACGTTATATGCAGCTATAACAGATTTACTTAGTAACTTCATTCCAGTTAACTCAAATTTGAGCATGCTATGATAACTCTTTCCCAGTGAAGCCAACACCATGATCTCTTGCACTAAGTCCTACATTTCACTAAGTACTAGATCTAAAATGGCTCACCCTCTTGTTGGTTCCTGGACCTACAAATAGCAGTCATTTATTTCATCTAAGAAATTTACCTCCCTAGCATTTCCTGACTTGACATTTATCCAGTCAATACTGGGGTAACTGAAATCTGACTGTAGCTCCTACCCATGAGGGTTTACAGAAGGGCTTGCTTACTAAAGCAGAATATATTTTCAGGTTTAAAAAAAAAAATTCCTATATTTTATACCTTGGCTAAAGTTCATAAGAGCTTCACTAATCTTCTTGGTCACCCTATAGTTGCAGCAAGGAATTCTTTACTGCAGAGAGCCAGGAAATATCTAGATGCTTTTCTGCAATCTTGAAGTCTATGAAATCTTTTCTTCAATATAATATTACTACTAGGGTTTTTAAGTAATAATAATAATAACTTTTTTTGTATACTGCTATACCACAAGCAGTTCAGTGCGTACTGAATCCCTCCGCCTGTTCTCCATGTATCCTTGGATTTTCAAGCATTATATATCAATACCCCTCAATGGAGGCTCTCATCATAGCCAGAGATGCATTGTGAACATCTCCATCTCCACGGGGTGGGAGGGGATGTGCACAGATGGATCAAGCACTGGTTGTCAGGTAGACTGCAGAGGGTCGGAGTAAAGGGTCAATATTCTGACTGGCGGGGAGTCACGAGCGGTGTGCCACAGGGATCGGTGCTGGGGCCGTTACTCTTTAATATATTCATCAATGACCTGGAAAGGGAGGTAAAGTGTGAGGTTATAAAATTCGCAGACGATACCAAACTGTGCGGCAGAGTTAGGACCAGGGAGGAGTGTGAGGACCTGCAAAGGGACCTGGACAAGCTGGAAGACTGGGCAAACAAATGGCAAATGCGCTTCAACGTGGACAAATGCAAGGTCATGCATATAGGGAAAAAGAACCCGCTGTTCAGCTATAAATTGGGGGGGGTATTGTTGGGAGACAGCAGACTCGAGAGAGACTTGGGTGTGCTGGTGGATGCATCACTGAAGCCATCTGCACAGTGCGCAGCAGCCTCGAAAAAAGCCAACAGGATGCTGGGCATCATAAAGAAGGGCATAACAACCAGAACACAGGAAGTCATCATGCCACTGTATCGAGCGATGGTGCGCCCACATCTGGAATACTGCGTTCAGTATTGGTCGCCGCACCTCAAGAAGGACATGGCGGTACTTGAAAGAGTCCAAAGGAGAGCAACGAGAATGGTAAGAGGGCTGGAACACTGCCCATACGCCGAGAGGCTGGATAGGCTGGGGCTCTTCTCTCTGGAGAAAAGGAGGCTCAGGGGAGATATGATAGAAACCTTCAAGATCATGAGGGGCATAGAGAGGGTGGATAGGGACAGATTCTTCAGACTGAAGGGGACAGCTAATACGAGGGGGCATTCTGAGAAACTGAAGGGAGATAGGTTCAAAACAAACGCAAGGAAGTTTTTTTTCACCCAGAGGGTCGTGGACACTTGGAATGCATTACCGGAGGAAGTGATCAGGCAGAGTACGGTCCAGGGATTCAAACAGGGATTGGACGGATTCCTGAGGGATAAAGGGATCATGGGATACTGAAGGAGGAGCTGGGATGTAACACAAGTATAGAAAGTTAACCAGGTAATGAGTAAAAACCAACCAGGTCGTGCATGTGAAAGACCGGAGGGCTAGGGCTTCGATAGGAAGGCAGGACTTAAATGGGAAGCCAAGGTGGCAAGGGAGCCCCTTCTGATGATTCTGACAGGTCGTGACCTGTTTGGGCCGCCGCGGGAGCGGACTGCTGGGCAGGATGGACCTGTGGTCTGACCCGGCGGAGGCACTGCTTATGTTCTTATGTTCTTATGTCCACATCTGGTACATGCTTTTTTTATATTCAATTGCTGGAAATCCAAAGATGAAATAATTACCAACAGATTGATGGAGTAACTAAGGGAGCTTCATTTGCTCTCTCTATAGCTAACCTTTTTATGGTGGTATTTAAAAACTAGCTGATATATCCAGCTTCAGATTTTGCCCACATTTTTTGTTGGTGGAGATACATTGATGATTTTTTTTTTTAATTGAAAGTATACATATCAATAAACTGTAAAAGTCTCGACTATCAGATTTAATTATCATTTCTGTATGGGAAACTGACATATACTAAGGGGGTGGCTCTAATATTTTCACAAAAGAAACTGATCAAAATTCTTTACTATACTACTTATATAATAATAATAATAACTTTATTTTGTATACCGCAATACCAGAAGCAGTTTAGAGCAGTTTACAGAGAAAGAGACTGTACACAGGCAGCGATGTTACAGAGAATATTGTCAATTACATTGGTAGAGTAGTCGGATATGCAATAAGTAGATCATAGATACAACAAGACAGGGAGGAGTCAGAGAAATTTGTCAAAGAGATAGGTTTTGATTGATTTCCTGAAGGCTTGGTAGGAGGGTGTGTTAGAAATGAGGGTGGTTAGACATTTATTCCATTTGTCAGCTTGGAATGACAGTGTTCTATCAAGGAATCTCTTGTAGATACAGCCCTTCAGGGAGGGGAAGGCAAACAGGTAGGAGTTACGTGTGCGGGAGGTGCCGGGAAATGCAAAATGGTGCAACAGGTAGATCGGGGATGAACCTGTTATGGTTTTGAAGCAAAGGCGGCAAATTTGAAGATGACCCTTGCCTCCATTAGAAACCAGTGAAGTTTTCTGTAGAATGGGCTTACATGGTCCGACTTCTTGAGACCATAAATGAGGCAGACAGCAGTATTCTGTATGATTCTCAAACGTTTGATGGTTTTCTTATAGGATCCCAAGTATATGATATTACAGTAGTCTAATGTGCTTATGATTAGTGACTGAACCAGCAATCGAAAGGAGAGGAAGTCAAAATAGTGTTTGATGGTACGGAGTTTCCAGAGGGTGCAAAAGCATTTTTTAATCTGGGCATTGGTATGGTCTTCAAACGTCAGGCATCGGGCTACGGTGACTCCTAGGATTTTGATGGTAGAATTGATTGGGTAGGTTAGCCCGTTTAATTTCAGAGAGGTATTCGTAAGTGAAAAAAATGATACAATTATGCATGCTAAGATCAATTTGCCTTCTGCCCATTTTCATCATCATAGGATTTGTGACTGATATGGGTTATACTCGAGCCTCAGAGATTTTAAATACAAAATTGAGATTTCAATATCATCCTTAAAGCATTGAAGCAAGTTCATAAAAGAGCACTTTATAACGCCACAGATCTGCTATTACAATCTCAACACAAACCTGATGTAGACAATGAGCCGGCATTTTGTTTTGAAAGACAATGTTAATTCTCCCAGGATTGTGAAAATAGTGAAACATTTTTCAGTGTTACAAATTTTACCCTGATTCCATAATTTCACATGTACTTTTTTTGCATGTGCTAGGAATTGTAATCTTAGAAATATGTTGTGCAAATCTGATGTCTGATGCAGCAAGGAGTTATAGATATCTCCATATTTAGTATGTTCATTTATGATTAAACACAAATGTTGTATTCATCCTAAGACTGCTCAACAAATTTTTAACCACTAGAACTTCCTGCATTTCAACTCTGCATGATCTATTGTCCTGCAAAACCCATGTGCTTTGTTATATGTGGGAAAGGCTTCCCGGGTGCTCAAAACACATTTAAAATTGGGAACATGAAAACTATTATCACAGCACTTAAACATATTTTAGCAATTTGTGTATTTTTGCATAATTTCATAGAAATTCCAGATAGGTAAACAGACAAAATTTAAAGCTAGTTCTTGATTTTCCACAGAAAATTGTACCATTTTTTCACTAATACTTTTTAAAATTATGACATTTCCAAAATTGACATACCCTAATATTCCAGCGTTTATGAACAGAATCAACACTTGCTGTTCTAGTGGAAAATCAGACTACTCTTATATTGCATTTAAAATTGGAAATAATAGCCAATACCTGTTAAATCTTTCGCTAAATCTGGATGGTTCACAAGGCAGTGGCTGGCAAATTTCACACACTCTAGTCTAATAGGTACATGTATATCATTAAACCTATAATGAAAAAAAATAGAATTCATAAATTAATGTGTTAAATTTATAATTTTTCTCCCAGAAAAAATGCTATATGTCAAAATCCTTTATGCCTGCTTGCTCATCCTAATCTACCATTATTTAATTAAAAACTGTAATCAAGTCCCATGCCCTCAGAAAGCAGACAGCCGAATTATCTACCATAAACATAGAAAAACATACCACTCACAACTCTCTAATTCAGTCTTAAATTAGATAATAACTGAACAAAGGATGAACAAAACTGATAATCAATAGGCATCACACCCAGTGCTACCACATAGCAGTCAGTGGATTCCTGAAGCAGAGTTTATAGTCATAGTTAAAGAACATTTACAACACACTCAAGGAACACAAAGCAAACTCACAAAAACAGTATATTTTCAAATACCGTATATACTCAAATATAAACCGGGATTTTGGGGCCCAAAAATTGGAGTTCCGGTTTATATTCAGGCCAGCACCACCCTCCCAGACTTATTGCAAGCTGCCACCAGGCTCTGCACTCTGCCCCTTCCCTGCCCGTTGTACCTCCTCTGCCAATCTCTGGTGGTCCAGAGGTGCAGCAGGCAGGAGCGAGCTTTCTGCACTTCTGCCCGCTGCTAACCCGGTCATGGCTGCCGCAAGTCCTGGTTTCTTCAGCCGCTGAGCAGCACCGAGCAGGAGCGCCCTTTGGGGGGCAGGAGCTTGCTCCTACCCGCTGCACATCTGGTCCACCAGGGACTGGCAGTGGAAGTACGACGGATAGGGAAGGGAGGGGGGGGACAAGGAGCAGAGTCTGGGAGAGAGGCTGTGTGAAGAGTCTTGACAGGGGAGGGAGGGAGGGAAGGGGGCTGGGTGCAGAGCCTGACAGGGCAGGACACTTGAATATTAAGCTGCCTAACATATTCAAGTCAACCTTTTTTCCTCCTTTTTGGGGGGATAATGGGGATCTCAACTTATATTGGAGTATACACGGTATGTCTATTTCCGATTTAAAAATTCCAGTCAAAAGTGGGAATGTCTACTGTTTAATAAAAAGGGTGACCATTTAAGAGACTGTATAGCAAGTTCTTTGCTAGGTAATGTTCACAGACTACACAAGCTTATTAAACTACAAAAGAAAAAAAAATGAAATCTCCTTTTACAGGGAGAGCCAATATCTGCGTTACAGTGCAGTATGTTGGCCAATCACAAGTTTAGCACGAAGCAGTATGAAGATTTAAAATATACGTAGATGTTAAATAAGTAAATGTTTGTAAGATATAGTAAAAGTGTGTTTCCCATAAATGTCTTGCTGAGACCACAATCAGGTTTTCAATATAAACCAACACATGAGAATTATCATCCTTTGGAATTAACCAGAAAAGTTAGTGAGCCAGAAGTCAGCAGAACTAGTAACACATGCAAAGTATGGCATCAAAATGCCAACACCACAGCTACCTTTAGAAAAAGGATTTTAAGGCATTAAGCAACACCTACTATATTTATCACTAGATTTTTGAAAAGAAATCCATTCAAAGACCACCACAGTATTACTTTACTTTGACAAATAACAAGGAAAATCTAATACATGACTAGCTAACATTTTTATGTAATTAGATAGGAGCTTTTTTTTTGGGGTTAAGAAACTGTGTCAGATTTCAGAGCAAGCAGCAGAAATGATAGCTGTGGGTAGTATTCATAACAGTAAACAAAATTTATCAAGAAATTACTGATACTCCATGGTTGATCCCTTAGTGGAAGGGAACTAAAATAGTGTATACCTCCCCAAGTAGCACTGCCAAAGTGGTTTGTTTTGAGAAGCCAACTCTGAATCCTTTGCCCCAAACATTTTTGCCAGTAGTTTAACAACCTGCAGGCGTTCTTCATTGTCATTGCTCTGGAAAATGAACACAATTTTTTTCAAAAATAAAAACTTACAAAAACAGTTTATACTAAACAAATTTTCTTTAGAAAAACAAATATTACAGCATTCTATGTTTGTAATACAACTACAACATTTATTTTTAAAAATATGGTAATAAATGTTAACTGCCAAGAAGTTTAAGTTACATAGTTTTCGTCAAATCTAATTTAAACATTTGACAGGTGGCTATGGCCACGTGCTACGCTTCAGCCATACAGCACTGAAGTCCTGACTAGAGAGTTGCGCGGAGACAGAAATCCCACCCATCCCCTCCCGTCCCCGCCAGGATCCTCTCCATCCCCACCCATCCCCGTCAGGATCCTCCCCATCCTAACCCATCCCCGCAAGGAATTACCTCCATCCCCGCCCGTCCCCATAAAAAGCAGCAATTACTTCTGACAGGATCATCAATTCCACAGTTTCTTTTGTGTTTGCGCTGCTGTTTTCCTTGTGGAATCTCTTTGGTGGAACCCTTTTTTTGTTTTCTGTTCAGGTAATTCACTTATAAACCCCCTCTTTTACTAAGGCTGACGTGTCCATTATATTATATGGATGAACCCTGCTTCCAAAGCCTTCCATCCCTGTGGGAGTCCCATTGGCTAGAAGAGGGTCCCCGTGGGAGTCCACGGGACCCGCGGGATTCCCGTGATCCCCGTGCAGACCTCTAGTCCTGACCAAGCCCCTCCCAAACACTTCACTTACACCCTGCCCCTTTTTGATACTTCACCAGGGGAGAATGTGGTGAAGTGGTTAAAGCTACAACCCTGAGGTTGTGGGTTCATATCCATGCTGCTCCTTGTAATCCTGGGCAAGTCACTTAATCACCACTTGGCCCAGGTACATTAGATAGAATGTGAGCTGGGACAAACAGAGAAAAATGCTTGAGTACCTGAATAAATTCAGGTAAACCATTCTGAACTCCCTTGAGAGAATGATATAGAAAATTGAATGAATAAATAAATATTGCTCATTGGATTTTTCTCTAATAATTTTGGGAAATGTGTACCTCCAATTACTCTGTTTTGCATAGTACAATTGATTGATCTTATACAGAGAAGGAGCTGGAGGAAGCATAACACTGATCTGTGTCTGAAAAAGTCAGCACATACAGTTTAAAGCATACAGACAGCCACTTTGATAATTTTTCTTCCTGTTACATAATCCAAGTTATATGGTAGCAGCCATTCTGACGTTATCACTTCCTATCTGCATGGGTTATTGGTATCCATCATTTGACAATATCACTTCCTGTTATGCAAGGTTTAACAAAAGCAGCTATTTTGGAAAAGGGGTGCCGCGGGGGGGAGGGGGGGTCTGACAATAACTTCCCATACATAAGGGTCATGCATTTGATATATCACCATTCTGTGGTACAATCAAAGATGTCACCAAAAGGAAATGGATGTAAGTAAGCAGAGAGGTGGGAGAGACATAGCCTGGGCAAGGCTAAGGCAGGATCTCAATGCCAGTTGGATGAAGATCACAAGTGGGCAGGGCCAAAATCACAGTTACTTACCATATTAGGTGTTATCCAGGGACAGCAGGTAGATATAGTCTCACATGTGGGTGATGTCATCCACGGAGCCCCAATACGGACAGCTTTAAAAGTACATTGCCACTTTAAAAACTTAAGAAAGTTTGTGCCTGCACTGCACACGCACAAGTGCCTTCCCGCCCGACTTTGGCTTCTTAACTTGCTTACAGAACTGAAGTACCGTGAGCCTATCAGGTGAGGTGAGGTGATTGAGAGAATACCTGCCTGCTGTCCTTGGATAACACCTGTTACAGTAAGTAACTGTGCTTTATCCCAGGACAAGCAGGCAGCATATTCTCACATGTGGGACTCCCTAGCTTACTAGAATGGTATGGAGGGAGAGTTGGCCATTAAGAAAATATATTTTGCAAAACTGCTTGGCTGAAGTCAATATCCCGTCTGGAGTAAGATTCCAGAAAGAAGTGAGATGTGAATGTGTGAACTGAGGACCAAGTAGCAGCTTTACAGATTTCATCAATAGGAGTGGAATATTAAAAAGCAACTGAAGCTGCCATAGCTCGGACTTTGTGGGCTGTGACACAACTCCTCAGTTGCAGCCCAGCCAGAGCATAACAGAAGGCGATACAAGCCGCCAACCAGGTAGAAATAGTACTTTTGGATACAGGACGTCCCAACTTGTCAGGATAGAAGAAGAAAAAGAGTTGGAGATGCCCTATGTGGCTACTGGAGGTGGTTTGAGAAGAGGTTTGACATTGAAAAGTCCTTTTCATAAATCTAGATACAAGAGATTGCGCAATGAGATGAACTCTAATCGAAGTGGTTTTAAGGCCTGAATTGGATAAACGTAGAAGGTAATCCAATACTGAAGATACAGAGGTGGATTTAGCATCATGATGGCGTATATATACCATGTGGAAAACCGCTTCCATTTATGTTGATAATACTGTTGCGCAGACGATTTTCGCAATGCCTCCAAAATGAGTCTGACAGGCTGGGAAAGATGAAGGTCAGCCAACGTGAGGCCGAGAGGTACCAAGCTATCAGGTGCAATGACTGAAGATTGGGATGCAGAAGAGATCCATGACTCTGTGTGAGAAGAGATGGAAAAATATGAAGTGGGATTGGTTCCTTGATACTGAGTTGCAATAGAAGGGAAAACCAGGGTTGTCTGGGCAACGAGAAGCTATGAGAATCATGGTGGCCTCCTCCCTTCTGAGCTTGACAAGCATCTGGAAGATGAGAGAAATTGGAGGAAACACAGAGAGAAACTTGTGCGTCCAATCCAGTAGAAAAGCATCCGCTTCTAGCCGTTGGGGAGAGTACTGCCTGGAGCCAAACTAGGGTGGCTTGTGGTAGTGGGATGCAAACAAGGCTATTCGAGGAGTCCCCCACTGAGAGAAGATATGATGAAGAACTGCAGAGTTGAGCGTCCATTCATGTGGCTGAAGAAACCTGCTGAGTTTGTCTGCAAGATAATTATTTTCTCCTTGATTGTACGAGGGCTGTTCAAAAAGTATCAGACCTTAATTTTTCTTGCGTAAACAAATAAAGCTAGGAAGGCATGGTTTGGTGCACATATGTAGGCAACCCTAATGCGCATGCTTGAATTTTTCCCACCTACAGTAACTGTTAGTCGCCGGCAGACCGCCAATGAGTGAGGAAGTGTAAGTGAGCACCGTCTGATTTTCATTTTTGACAAAATGACAGAAAATGTTGAACACTACTGCATTAAATTTTGTGTAAAGCTTGGAAACAATCGCTTCAGACATGGCCGCACATCAGTGGAGAGTGAAGCACATTCTAGTAGGCCCTCAACATCCAGAAATGGGATAGTCATTGACCAAGTGAGGACCCTGGTGATGTAGAACGTTGTATCAAACTCAGAGAACTTGCAGACAAAGCGAGCATCAACGTTGGATCTGTTCATTCCATTTTGACTGAGGATTTGGGCTTCAGGAGAATTTCAGCAAAGTTCATGCTAAAGCTGCTAACAAGCGAGCAGAAGCAACTCCGTTTGGAGATCGCAAAGGGCATGCTGGAGACTGTGAACAGTGATTCCAACTTCCTCAGCACAGTGATCACTGGCTGGGTTTATGAGTACTACCCAAAAACCAAGTTGAAGCATTCAACATCCCCAAGGACAAAAAAAGAAGGCAGGTCCGCAGCAATGTCAAAGTCACGCTGACCATCTTCTTTGACTCCAGTGGCGTGGTTCATTATGAGTACGCACCACAAGGCACAACCATCACTAAGGAGTACAACCAAGAGGTTCTGCGTCGCCTTCATAACACTGTGAAATGCAAACGGTAAGATGTGTGGGCAGCAGGCATCACGATAATGCACCTACCCATTCTTCACATTTGATAAGGAGTTTCCTGGCCAAACAAGACACCTGTGATTCCTCAGGCTCCCTATTCTCCCAACATGGCTCCGTGTGATTTCTGGCTTTTGCCCAAGCTGAAAATGCCCCTGAAAGGGACCAGATTTCAGTCAAGAAAAGACATCATGCAGAATGCGACGGACCAGTTGAAAGCAATCTCAAAAGAGGTATTCCAGCACTGCTTCTGACAGTGGCAGAACTGTTGGAATAAGTGTGTGGCAGCCCAAGGGGTCTACTTTGAAGGAGATTAGTATAAGATTGTTGTATCTGAATACGTGTATGTTTTATAAATAAAGGTTTGATACTTTTTGAATGGCCCTCGTATATTGCTTTCAAGAATATGTTGGGAGCAATCGCCCAGATCCAAATCTTTTGGGCCTCCTGGCAAATATGGAGAGAGCCTGCACCACTTGCTTGTTTATGTAATGCATTGCGACATGATTGTCCGTGCAAATAAGAAAGACATGATTGGTACAATGTGCTGAAAAGCTTTAAGAGCATTGTAGATCACTCAGAGGTCCAGATTGATATGGCAAAGACGGTCCAGGGCAGACCAGTGACCTTGAGTCCAGATGCGTCCCCCAAATGTAGGTGGACGAATCTGTTGGCAGAACCTTCTGATGAGGAGACATGTGGAACAACAATCCTCTGGAAAGACTGGAAGAGTTCATCCACCACTGCAGAGATCGTCAAAATGATGGAGTGACTAAGGTGTTGAGAAAGTGGGTTGAGAGCTAGAGATCACTGAGATGCGAGAGTCCACTGAAGTCTTGCAAATGGAGTAACGTGCACCATGGAAGTCATGTGACCAAGTAGTACCATCATTTCCCTGACCGGGAGTGTGGCAGGCGAGAAGTCTGAATGCAAAGTTGAAACAAATTTTCTAGCCTTTACTGAGGGAGAAATGCTCTGAGATGGTGTCTAGCAGAGCTCTGATAAATTGCAGATTCTGAGAGGGTTGAAGCTGGGATTTGGGAAAACTGATTTTGAAACCCAACTGCTGAAGAAAGAGAATTATGAAGCAAGTCGCTGTAATCATCCCTTGAGAGGTTGGATCTTTGATCAGCCAATTGTCCAGATAGGGGAACACCTGGAGACCCTGAGTCCGCAATGCACCTGTTACTACCACAAGGCACTTGGTGAATACTCTGGGAGAGGATGCAAGGCCAAAGGGCAGAACCTTGTATTGATAATAGTTCTGTGCCACCTGAAATCTGAGGAATTTCCTGGAGGTCGGATTTACTGGTATGTGAGTATAAGTCTCTTTGAGATCCAGAACGAAGTCACTCGTGATCTAAGAGAGGATATAAAATTGCCAGTGACAACATCCAAAACTTTTCCTTCACTAGAAACTTGTTCAGGCCTCTGAGGTATAAGATTGGACGTAGACCTCTTATTGTCTTTGGGATGAGAAAATACCAGGAGTAAAACACCCGGTTTTTCTGTGCAGGTGGAACCTCCTCTATAGAATTCTCCCTTCCCCCTCCTTCCATCAGGTCAAAGTAGGGTTACCATAAGGCAAAAAAAAAAAAAGACAGATGGATTAAGACATCTGGATTTTATTTCCATTGAAGCAGTGGAAAGAAGAAGGACAGACAGAGATTTGGTATTTACTTCCATTGAAAGCAATGGAAGTAAAACGTGAATGTCTCAATCTGTTCTCTTTTTTCTGGAACTATCATAGCAGGGAACCCAAATCTTTCCACAAGTCTTGACTTGAAACCAATCTGCTGTTATTCAACAAAAAAATAAAAATATTTTTAAATGAAGTGCTCAGACCACCAACCAATTATTATCTAAAAACAAGCATAGGTTGTCACAGGGACTATCACTACGCTTCCGTAGTCCCTTAAACCGCCACAAATTAAAACTATTTCAATAATCAACTTGTTGTGTCAACTAATTGTAGCTTTTACTTATCTTTGTTGTATTTTGTACTCTGTGTCAGCGATTTTCACTATCTGCATCCTACTACTTGCAATTCCACCAACTTTTAATCAGCCATAAAACGTGTCCCTTCTAACCAACCCCTCTACTCAAGTTTTGCAAGAAACTGCTTTGGCAGGAGGGGACATTTGGCTGCTTATTTCATGCAAGGACTTCAGACTACTCGCTCTCTCTTTTTTCTGGAGCCATACGTTAATCCTAGGTCAGAGTACAGGAGGAACTGCTGCAGACTGAAAAGAAACATCATCCAACCTTAATTGTAGGGTTTTATTTCTGCACATAGCATAATGCAAATGCAATCTAGCCCTAAACAAATTGCTGTTTTAATGTGCCCCTCTCTATTCCAGATGTGTTTAATTCCAGATGTGTTTAGTCATATGTATAATGATCTGCCATGCACTGCCTTTTTCTATAGCTGGCTGAAAGTAGGGGCATATTATGTGTATATCCTGATCCAATAAGAAAGCAGCCAAAATAACTTAAGTTTGCTGGTGAAATTTTTATTACTTGCTTTCACATAAGGTTTGTGTGGGAGGTTTTCAAAAATGCTTGCTATTGCTTTCTATTGTTTCCCTGTTCTCATCTTCTCTCTCTTGGCTCACAAAGCTGTTTTTAATAGTAGATATACAGTGGTGCCTCGCACAGCGAACGCTGCGCACAACGAACTTTATGTCGTGATCCGTATAACGTACTTCGTTTCACACAACGAAGTCGCCCGAGCTGCATACTTCCGGGGTTCCTGCGGGGTTGGATCGCAGCGGGGTTGGTCGAGCCGCGAGGGTAGTCTCCTTCTCCTTACCTGCCCTGTCGCAGCCGCACACAGCCGAACGGAAATCTTCCCGATGTCAGCGCTGACGTCGGAGGGAGGGCTTAAGCAAAGCCCTCCCTTCCTCCGACGTCAGCGCTGACATCAGGAAGACTTCCGGTCGGCTGTGTGCGGCTGCGGCAGGGCAGGTAGGAAGAAGGCAATGGCGAACGAAAGAGGGGGGAGGGGGCGGTCCGCCCCGAAGAATGTGCACAGATGGTCAGGTCCCCCGATCGACCGACAACAGGCCCGGCCAACAAACCTCCCTGCCCTGTAGCCGCGAATCTAAATTACCTCTTACAGCAGCTTCAATAATCCAGCTGCTGTAAGAAGGTAATTTAGATTCGCGGCTACAGGACAGGGAGATTTGTCCGACCGGGCCTGTTCTGTTGTCGGTCGGGTGCAAAAGCGCCACAAAGGTGGAGGCAGGGAGGGAGGAAAGGTGGAGTGGAGAAGAAAAGACGCTTAAGGGGGGAGAAGGCCGCTGAAAGCACATGTTGGAGCAGGGGATGAGAGGGAGGGAGAGAAGGGGAAATATTGGACAAGGGCAGAAGGGATGCTAAATCATAGGGTGACAGGCAGAGAGAACAAAAGGAAAAAGAGTGGAAGCAATCTTGAACCCTGAGGGTGAGGGCAGAGAGAGGTGGTGAGATGATTGATCATGGGGAGAGGGACAAAAGGGAATAGAGATGGGATAGGAAGATAGTGGAAGTAAAAGGACAGGGAGATGTATGTTTTTAGATGTATCTAAATAAAAATAATAACAAAAAAATTTATCTTTTTTATGTCATCTTAGCATATTTTATGCTGCAGAACGAATTATTTTTTTTTACATGTATTCCTATGGGAAAACGCGTTTCACATAACGAACGTTTCACATAACAAACTTGCTCCTGGAACCAATTAAGTTCGTTGTGTGAGGCACCACTGTATTTGCATTTGATTACACTTCTGTGTTTAAAGAGAGGAAACCGCCTTAAGGTTTAAGTAGTATGGTTTTCTTTAGCAGGCCTCCTGCCCTCATGATACTGATAACCTGTTGGCTAGAGCAGTAAGATGAGAAGTGAGGGTATAATCCCACTGCTGAAATCCAATCCAAGATGAATAAAATATGACTTGTACAAAAGAAATAAGATACATGAAAAAAAAACCTCAGTTTTTGCAGTGTTTTTCCAAATTACCTACCTCAGAAAAGGAAAGAAAGGGTGGACATTTTGCATGCATTATTTAATTCTTAATAAGAGCAGATAAAATTCTGCACTTTCTTTCTACTTTGATTCAGTCTCCATATTTGTCTTTATTAAAGAAAATTTGAAATGGACATTGGCTGTGATGGTTGGTTTGGCTTCACACTCGGAAAATAACTAAACCATGTGCTACTGGAAAAAAGCACTAGGGGGCAGATTCTCAAAATTAAAATCTGCCTTTAACGTGCTCGCTAAACCGGTTCCAGCCGGTTAAGCATGCATGTATTTTAGCAGCAGATTATCAAAACGGCTTACCGAGGTCTTTTCCGAGTTTTCTAACAGTCTCTAATACTATCATGCAAATGTAATAGAGCGAGGTCATTAATATTAAAATGATCACTCCGAGCGATTCTCTATAATCGCCGCGTGATTCTCTAACCTCATTGTGCCACATTTGCAGCCAATATTTACCAACAGGTCTGAGCTGTCGTTGCCTTACTTGGCTCAGGCACCGACAGGAAAGTAAGGTTTGACAGCTCAGACACCTCAGGTGCCCCCAAGCAAATTAAATTTAAAAAAAAACCAAAAAACTGAAGAGCGGCAGGAAGAGATGCCCACTCTCTCCTGCCACATCAAACAGTCACCTGACACTGCTAAGCACCCATACACAAATTAAAATAATTTTTTAAAAAACAAATTGAGGGGAGTAACGTGATGCTGTCCTAGGGTGCAGACATGTTTGCTTCGAGCTCCCGGGCCTCCCTCAGCAAATCGGCATTTTGAGCTAGCAATTGATCTCCCACACAACTTTATACTCTTGGCCTGAGGTTGATAACAGTTTTTACTTCGGCTGCATTGAAGGTTTACAGGTAAGTTTTGCCTGATGACCTCCCTCCATACCTAAAATCAGCAGGAAGGATGCCCACTTCCTCCTGCCTGAAAGGCATCCTCCCCCCCCAAGAACTACCCTCACTCCTACCTATCTCCCTATCTTAACTGGGTCTGGATCGGAACGGATCAACCAAAGACCAGAAGGAGGGATGTCCATTCCCTCTTGCCTGAACGTGCCTCCCTTGCCCTGAAACAATCCATCTACCTTAACTATCAGATCAGTGGAAGTCCAGCAGAAGGGATATCCATTCCCTCTTGCCTGAAGGCCCACCTCCCGCCTGAATGACCACATCCCCTATGCCCCCACACCATCTGGTACCTTGACCAGAAATCTGGAACAAAGACCAGCAAGAGGGATGCCTATTCCCTCTTGTTGGCAAGCCCACCTCTTCAAAATGGCAGGCCTTCCCCTTCCTAGTGAACCCTGCAATCCACTGGAAGGGGCCTAAGGCCCTGACTGGCCCAAGAGCCCAATGCCCCTCCTAAGGCAATGTTTTCAGCGCCAGCTCTGGTTTTACCCATAAAACTTGTCATTTTCCCTAGAACCATCTTAGAGAGAAGCTTGCCCCAATGTTCAATATGGAATACCTGTGCACTGCATCCTCTGGAGAAGGCGCGACCATTCAAAGTAAACAGAGGACGCCTCCCCATCGCTGAGCTCTAGTGAGAACCTTCCCAAAAAGCCCATATCCACATCATCCTCCCAACCCTCCTCCACCGAAATCCTCAGACTGGCCACTGGATTCACAGGGGTGCTCCCTTACGTGCCAGTGGCCCTCCTAAAAGGATTGCTAACATGTGCTGTCTAGACTGGAATCTGTAATCTGCATAGGGCCCTCTGGAAGCAAATGATTAATGTCTGCATCAACTGGGATCCCCAGACTGTGTAGCAACCTTTCAATTTGGCCCCAGAAGAAAAAAGGCTATAGGCTGCCCTTAGACCGTCACATGCTTTGACTGCTCCTTTTACAGCTACATAGGAACCCCATGGACAGGAACAAATGTAGATGGATCCTTGCTAGCAGCCCTTCCACAACTAAAGTTACCACATGCATCTGCCAAGTAAGAGCTGGGAACACTGGAACCACCACACCACCTCCACCACACCACACCACAATATGTTCTCCAAATCACAATAAAGGCACCAAAGGCCAGCTGCACTGCTAATGTGCAACTCCTGGAAGCCTCAAAGATGTCACTGCTCAAACATACCCTTCCGCAGCCCCCCCCCCCCACACACACACACACGCCTGCATCAAGGTACTCACCTGACCAGCACCACTCTCCCAGAACTGCTGTCAGGGATTTTCTGGTCCTGCTGCTTCTGCTTGCACATTTAAAATTCCCCACTTTCTTTTCTTTTTTTTAAATCAAACTATTTCCTCATACAGGCAATTGCTGGTCAAGAACCCCAGACCAAAGAAAGGATACAATGGAAGAAGAGAACAGTCACTACAGCGGGTACTACTGACCCAGTCAGCAGTGCCCCTTATGGGTTATTACCACTCATACCTCAAAAAAGCCAAGGCCCAAAGACCAGGTCTTAGAGATGACAAAATTATCTCCTCCTATTCAAATCAGAAAGAGATTCTTAGACCAATCTTTGAGATATTCTACTGGCCAAGGTTTCAGGCAAGAAATCATAGACCACAGACTGTACCCTATAAGTCAGGCCAAAAAGACACATCCTGCTGAACAAGTCCATTTTGCACTACACACTGGAAGAAAAGAAATGCCGACTAGTTCCAAGCTGCATCACACTTTATATTAATAAAATAAGGTCACTAGAAAACTCAAGTCTCTGCCACCATCTGCTGATAGGATGCTGTAACCCATCAGTCTGGGCTGGCATAGCAGGATGAAGAGGAATTCTCAATTTCTTACATTAATGGCATCTGCTAAGGCTCAAAAGAAAAGTAAGCATTTTACTATGTCTCATTACTTGTACCCCTCTTAGAATAAGGGCTTGATCAAGGATATCTGACACCCTAAGACAGTGCTCACAAACTTTGCAAGCCATGGCACACTAAACCGGCAGCTGCAGATTGAGGGCACCCAGAAGTGCGCAGAGGCCCTCCAGACGGGACCCTGAGCCGCCAGCAGGAGAGTACTGCAAAAAAAGACACACAGAGGAGGAGGAGACACACCAGGGAGTAGGAGAGACAGTGGCTGACTGCCTACAGGATGTGCTTCTCACTGTGAGAGGCACGTCCTGTAGGAAGTCAGCCAGCGCTGGTGCCACTCCTCCTCCTCCCCAGTGTCTTACGGCACACTTGAAATCTCATGCAGCACACAGTTTGCAATACACTGCCCTAGGCCTTTCACTCCTTTTTCAGATAGCTCAAAACCTTACCCTCATCCAAGGTAATCATCATTTGGCCTTCCCTACCACCACCACCACCACCCTCTTCTGGGTATCAACATCTTTCCTCTTCCATTCCTATCCTTGTCATAAGTGCTGCTGCAAACCTTGACTAGTCCGGCCCTCAAACAAAATGAAAGTGGCCAGAATAAAACCTTGAGCAGACTGATACACTCAAGGGTCCTGCCACATCCTTGAGACCATAGGCACCATGCCGACTTTGGGGGTGGCGTAGACATGGCAGTCAACAGCAACTCTGAAGCAATTTTGGTCCACCCTAAGCAAATGTCTAGTCTGCTTAGGATCACTTATACGAGGGTCATTTCATAAAAAATGCACACTATTTTTTAAAATTTACATTTTTTTTTTTTTTTCAAAGTATTTCTTTACAATCCTTCAATATAGTCTCCCTGCTTTGCAATGACCGAGTCCCAACGTCTGGGAAACTTAATTATTCCATCCAAGACACCGTTTTATTTAGCTGCCAAATGGCTCAGGTACCGGTGGAAGAAAGCTCTTCCAGAGATGCAAAACGATGTCTATGCAAAGGTTGTTTCAACTTTGGAAAAAGGTCAATGTCTGGTGGTCTCATGTGTGGACTGTAGGGAGCATGAGTTAACACCTCCCAACCGTATTCGCACAATTTTTCAATGACGAGTGGAGAGCTTCATCTTCCCCATGACCAAAAAAATGTTGACAAGCTCAAGTCAAACAAATGATGATTTTTGCTTATGATCATGAAGGCATTATCATCACAGACAAAGTTCCATGTGGAAGAAGTGTCACAGCAGTGTATTATCATCATGATTTTTTGCAAAAAATGCGCAGAAAAATGCACAAAACACGACCTCAGTTGCTCTTGGCTGAGCCAATCATTCTTCATGACAACGCTCGCCCGCACATAGGGAATGTCATTGAAAAACTACACGAATAAGGCTGGGAGGTGTTACCTCATGCTCCCTACAATCCAGATATGAAACAACCAGACTTTGACCTTTTTCCAAAGTTGAAACAACCTATGCGTGGACATCGTTTTACATCTCTGGAAGAGTTTTCTTCCACCGATACCCGAACCATTCGACAACTGAACTAAAACGGTGTCTTGGATGGAATAATGAAGCTTTTCAGATGTTGGGACTCAGTCATTGCAAAGCAGGGAGACTATATTGAAGGATTGTAAAGAAATACTTTGAAAAAAAAAAACCATGTAAATTTTTAAAAATAGTGCACATTATTTATGAAATTACCCTCCTCTCAATTAGTAACACTAGACTGAATTTTGCAACCATTCTTATAACAGGTATCAACAAAGTACTTCTCACATTAAGATCTGTATACAATGCTGTACCTACTTCAACTGACTAAAGAGAATTAATAAATTAGCACTTTTTAAAAAAATTTAAGTATGCTCCATTTGAATATATTTTTTCTCCTGTAACCTACCATGATTTTTTAAAATATTCTATAAACTGGATATAAATAAAATTATTTCTAGAGCAATTTAAGTTGACCACTATATTGTATGAAAGACAAAAAAAAGTATTTACCTTAAGTTTGAATTCAAGTTGTGGTAGAACAGAAAGTAGCAGATGACCATCAATATTATATAGCTCCAAAATCAGGTCAAACACATGTTCTGATAAATCGCTGATTGAGGTTTTTCCAAGCATCAAAACCTGATTGAAAAACTAGAAATGGAAAGGTCCGTAAATGATCAGTGACAAAAAAATATATTAAATGCACTCAGACCAATATATAGCAGAGTAAAAGCACTACCAATTATGCTTTTAGAGAAAAAAAGCAGGCAATAAAAATATGGAAATTTTTGCTCTTTTTGGAACCAAACTGAAGAAACCAAGTTTTTAATTCAGGGTTGTCACTAGCAAAGTTATATTCCTTATTTTCTTTTGCAAAGTGTGAAAGCAGCTTTTGAGATCCTGTTACACAGTTCCTATGTGAGCAGCTTTGAAGGCAGGATAAAAGAAAACGTTGCAATGAAAATCTAACCACTGCTGGTGCTGTCCAAAGCAAACCCATGCTATGAGGCAGCAGTGATGCTAAGGCCTGGGGAAACCTCTTGCTGCCAGGCTATACTTAAGAACTGCCAACAGAGAAGAGAAAGAAAGCAAGCAAGAGGAGGAAAGTAGAAGAATGGTAGTTGGAACAGCAAAGAGAAAGCACCCACAGGCCAATAGTCAGAACCAAACTCCATTGCTGGAAGCAATTAGAACCAGCATTAAGCTGCACACAATGCTCCAAGGGCTCTGCTGCCAAAACACACACACACCAAAAATTAGCACAAATGACATTTAAATGTATGCAAACAGATATTAAAGAGGGACATCAGGCATGTCCTCACATTTATTTATTTAAAAATGTATATACCACATAAAAACTGTGGTTTACATAATTGCATGCATACATATTAAAAATACTAAAACATGTTTCGACAGAACACACACAATAGAAACATTAACTAACAGTATCATGATTAAAACCTTCTTTCAAATTCATCCAATAAGATGGAAAGACAAAATCCCATAAAAACATTTATAGGACGGTAAGGCTTCAGCAGCAAATAGCATTAGCACATGAAGGCATTAACAAATAAGGAGAAATTAGGTTCTTACCTGCTAATTTTCTTTCTGTTAGCTTGTAGACCGGTATATTTCCTTTAAGGATGGGTATTATAGCTCACTGCTACTAGCAGGTGGAGATTGAGATCAAACCTGTATATCAGTACAGCATCCCCTCTACTAATCCAGTCTGCCAAATAGCCAAGCAGAACCTAGGAAAATTCTTAACTGAAAACAGTAAAACACACTCCGAATAGGAGTGGAGAAAACACCAAATACTTATAAACCACTGTTGGAACACAAGTAGAACATAAACCTGGTATAGAAAACATCCTCACAGCTCACCATATAAGGCACAGCCACTCTTCTTACTTCTCCCCTGGCCCTAGAAAAATACTAGAACCCGCAGAAAAATTCAAAATCTGCACGCGAGCAAAAACCCACAATCACCGCACAAAGACAAGGTGGGGAACTATACCGGTCTAAAAGCTAACAGAAAGAGAATTAGTAGGTAAGAACCTAATTTCTTCTTCTGTATTGCTTGATAGACTGGTATAGTTCCTTTACGGATGGGACATACCAAAGAAGTACCCATCAAGGGTGGGGGGCCCCAAAGGGCCAACACCAGAATATGTTCACCGAATACCGTGTCCCGAAGCACTTGAACAGCCACACGGTAGTGTCTGACAAAGGAATGCAGAGAAGACCAAACTGTAGCCTTGCAAATATCCACTGACGGAACCAGAGAAGATTCAGCCCAAGAAGTTCCCTAGTGGAATGAGCCTTGAGAAATTCTGGAATAGGCTTCTTCTTTAAAAGATAAACAGAAGCAATAGTCTCCTTGATCCAGCGCGCAATAGTAGCCTTAGAAGTGCCATTCCCTTTACGAGGACCCGCTAGAAGGACAAAGATGATCTGATTTCCTGATCTCCTGGGTCCTCTGCACATAAGAGCAAAGGATCCTACTGACATCCAACTTGCGCAGCTGTCTTTGCTCAGAAGAGCCCTCCTGACTACCTAACACCGGGAGGACTACAGATTGATTGACATGAAATGAAGAAACTACCTTTGGCAGAAGGGAAGAAACAGGCCTCAAGACAACCCGCTCCCTAGAAAACACCAAGAGAGTTCTACAAGAGAAAGCTCGCTGAAGTAATGGCCACAAAGAAGACTGCCTTAAGAGTAAGGTCCTTCAAAGAGCAGTCGCCCAATGGTTCAAAAGAAGGGTGCACCAGAACTGACAGAACCAGATTGAGATCCCAAGATGGAACAAAGGGACGCACAGGAGGCCTGAGCAACTTTGCCACCCGCAAGAAGCAAATCCCATCAGGAATGGCAGTCAAACGCTGACCTTTCACTAACCCCCGAAAGGCTGACAAGGCCGCAAGCTGAACCCGGACAGAAGACCAAGCCAGTTCCCTGTCCAGGCCAGCCTACAAGAACTCTAAGATGTTAGGCAGGAAACGTGAAAAGAGACCACTTCACGCACATCACACCACTCCTCAAAGGGATGCCAAACCCTCACATAAACCCTGCAGAGGAACTGGGAGAATGAAATCTGTGAAGCTCTTCGACTACTTCGTCTTGTTGTGTGGCAGGTCCTATCTGTGAAGACGCTTCAGCAAAGGACGCTTCACAAAGACGCGTACTAAGGCGCATGCACCTTTGCCGTGCGCCTTAGCCGCGCACCGAATGGTTGCGCGCTGGTGCAAAATCAATCTTTCTCCCCGCTGGCTCAGGGGAAGGGAGGAGCGGTGCTCGCACGCCTCTCCTTGAGCGGGCTCCCGAGGAAATGGTCGGCACGCTGGTGCAAAATCAATCTTTCTCCCCGCTGGCTCGGGGGAGGGGCGGAGCAGTGCTCGCACGCCTCTCCTTGAGCGGGCTCCCGAGGAAATGGTCGGCACGCTGGTGCAAAATCAATCTTTCTCCCCGCTGGCTCGGGGGAGGGGCCCATTCCTCGAGCCAGAACCCCAGCATGAACAGTCAAAAAGTATACTGTCACTTTAAAACTTTAAGATTGCCCATACCACGCACATGCTGGTGCCTTTCTGCCTGAAGTCAGCTCAAAGGGCTATCCATTTTCAGTTTTGACACGCAGTTCCTGATTGGTGAGGCCCGATTTTAGTACAGGAAGAGGCGGTCAGAGCATACCGCGAGCGATTTCCTTCACTCACCGGCACTCCAGCTGCCCTCTCCTACCCGGTCATTCGCAGTCGGAAAATACCGCGAATGACCGGGACCGCAAATTGCGTTTCTCGAATTCACAGGGGAGCACTGTAGTTTTGTGCCTTGATATTTATTTTTTCCTTCCGTGTAGACATTTTTCTATTTTATTCAGTTTAAAAACTTTGAATTTACCACCAAATTTCTCTTTCAGGTCTTTGGACTTTCAGGCCTTTGGCTGGGATCATTGAGCTTTTTCCAGTTTACCATCTACTTACCGCTCCTTTGCCCTCACATTGGCAGTTTTTCCTTTGATGTCCAAGGCTCCTAGCAGCTTCAAGCAGTGCATTCAGGGCTATAAAAAGAGATTATGGCCTAGATTCACTAAACTTATCGATCCTGTAACAACGATCGCAAAACCAGTTTTACTGGTTTTGCGATCGTTCCCTGACCCAATTCACTAAAAGGCTCACCGCCTAGCTTACGATCCTATCCGTTCCACTCATGTGAATTAGTAAAACCCCAAGCAAAATAGCCAAGTGATTGATTCACTAACAATTGCTTGGCTATTTTGAATCAGGTTTTACTGTCCTAAAACCTGACTGCTGCAGACTGGTCAGTAACTGTGTTACCGACAGGTCTGCCTGGGGTTTTTTTTTGTTTTAATACACTGATATTTTGCATACATTACACATGCAAAGCATCTTGCCAATAAAAAAAAAGAAAAGAAAAAAAAATAGCCTCCTGCCCCTCCCCTAGACAGCGCCCCCTCCCCAACCGCCACCACCAAACTAATCAAACTAATGCCCAACTCCCTCCTGCAGTCTGAACCCCCCTTCCCCGCGACATCAAACTAATATGGTAGGAGGAATGCCAACTCCCTCCTGCCGTCCAAACCCTCCCCCCACCCGAACTATGGTAGGAGGGATGTCAACTCCCTCCTGCCATAGGAACCCCCCCTCCGACACCTGTAAGTTGGGAGCAGGAGGGGTGCTCAGTCCATCATGCTCTTCTAGCGACACAATCAGGGCCTTAGGCCCCGGCCTAATGCAACATGTGATGCATGGGGAGGGGCCTAAGGCCCTGATTGCCTCAGGCACCTCCCAAGGGAAGAGCCTGAGGCGTCTGAGCCAATCAGAGACTTCCTTAGGGAGGAGCCTAAGGAAGTCCCTGACTGGCCATTATTTTGGCCAATTAGGGACTTCTAGGCTCCTCCCTAAGGAAGTCTCTGATTGGCTCAGGAGCCTCAGGCTCCTCCATTGGGAGCAGCCTGAGGCATCTGAGCCAACGAAGGAGCCTGAGCCTCCAGCGATGCAATCAAGGCTTTAGACCCCTCCCCATGCATCCTAAGGCCCTGATTGCATATCTGGAGGGTGGAGGAGCAGGAGGTGCTGGGGAGAATGAATCAATCATTGTTGGAAAATTGGCCAGAGAATCAGCCAACAGCGACTGAGTCGCTATTTTTGGTGAATCTAGCCCTATGTACTTACCCTAGTAAGCTCTTTTCCACTAGATAAGCGAGACATTCTAGACCACGGCTGCCCAAGTCCAGTCCTCGAGATCTACTGGCAGGCCAGGTTTTCAGGATATCCACAATGAATATGCATGAGAAAGATTTGCCTGCTCTGTCTTCTTGGTATGCAAATCTCTCTCATACATATTCATTGTGGATATCCTGAAAACCTGGCCTGCCAGTAGATCTCGAGGACCGGAATTGGGCAGCCCTACTCGCATGCACTGCAGAAAGGATCCACTCCAGATTTTCATTCTGCCTCTGTAATACTTCACTGATCGGTTTAGAGCCCTCTACAGTCAATACCCAAGCACCAAGAGGCACCTGTAATAACAGGCTAAATAACGTGTTCTGCTGAAAGGAATTAAACAGTACCATTAACTGCCAACACAGGCTCCAAAAGAGCGCAACACAACTCCCCAACAAAAGGAACATACTGTATATACAAATTATTTCCAGCCCTAAATAGCTGAAAGGCCTCCAAGAAGCAGCATGGAGAAACAAACAGAAGGACACTTTAAACAGGCGCAGAAAAGCCAGGGTGGGGAGTCTAGAATGTCTCACCTATCTACTGAAAAGAGCTTACTAGGGTAAGTACATAATCTCTTTCTCCATTGCAATCGGTGAAATTCTAGACCAGGGTTGCCCAACTCCGGTCCTTGAGATTGCTAACAAGTTCTTGTCTCTGGACCACCTATTGAAGAAACTGGGCGTAAGCAGAGTTCTTCTGCGTTACTTGGAGGTCACCTCTCTGATCCTTTGTTTGTGCTGACTCATTCGATTAAGTGGGGTGTTTCTGCTTCTGAGGCCATGATTTCCAGATGAACTGTAGGGCCATTTCATCAGACTACATTCTGTCTGGGGGAACTGCCCCTGTTTCCATCAAGGCGCTTTCTACCAGGAGAGTGGTTTCTTCATGGTCCAAAGCTAGATCTATCCCACTTGAGGAGATTTGTGGGGCGGCAACATGGTCTTCTCTTCCCACGTTGGTTATGGGTCATGTTTACAGAGTGGAGGTTGCTGAAAGGCAGGGCTCGGCCTTTGAGATCTGTCTTAAAGACCGGCGCAACAAGCCAACCCTAGCTATTTTGGGGGGGGGGACTGCTTTTGTAAGTCCCTATTGTCTAGAACAGGGCTGCCCAATTCTGGTCTTTGATATCTATTAGCAGACCAGGTTTTCAGGATATCTACAATGAATATGCATGAAAGAGATTTGCCTGAACTATCTTTTTGGTATGAAAATCTCTCTCATGCATATTCATTGTAGATATCCTGAAAACCTGGTCTGCTAATAGATATCAAAGACCAGAATTGGGCAGCCCTGTTCTAGACAATAGGGACTTACAAAAGCAGTCCCCCCCCCCCAAATAGCTAGGGTTGGCTTGTTGCGCCGGTCTTTAAGACAGATCTCAAAGGCCGAGCCCTGCCTTTCAGCAACCTCCACTCTGTAAACATGACCCATAACCAACGTGGGAAGAGAAGACCATGTTGCCGCCCCACAAATCTCCTCAAGAGGGATAGATCTAGCTTTGGACCATGAAGAAACCACTTTCCTGGTAGAAAGCGCCTTGATGGAAACAGGGGCAGTTCCCCCAGACAGAATGTAGTCTGATGAAATGGCCCTACAGTTCATCTGGAAATCATGGCCTCAGAAGCAGAAACACCCCACTTAATCGAATGAGTCAGCACAAACAAAGGATCAGAGAGGTGACCTCCAAGTAACGCAGAAGAACTCTGCTTACGCCCAGTTTCTTCAATAGGTGGTCCAGAGACAAGAACTTGTTAGCAAAAAAGGCAAGCAAACACGCTGCCCGATCAACATGAAAAACCGAAACAGTGGCCTAGAGTGTCAAAACCAACTGAAACACAGCAGATAGGTGGTCAAAGGGAGCCTAGATAAAGCTAGAGCGCTAAGGGCCAAGGCAGGGATAGGGTTGACAACCAGCTGTCTGATATGACGGATCCCCTGCAAGAACGAAGCGACATCAAGATGAGCCACCAAAAAAGGACTAACTGGCCCAGGATCTAAGAAAGAGAGCCCTGCTACCAGGACCTGCAGAGAAGCCACCATAAGACCAGTATCTTTCCAGTGGGAAGAAAGGCGAGAATCAGCAAGATTAGAGCTGAATATGGATCCACCTGGTCTTGGACGCACCAGTATTGGAAGGTCTCCCACACTGGGCAACTGCTGAAACTGCAGAAGAGCCTCAACAAGGGCAGAACATCACATGTGTCGTATGTTGCGTGCTCAAGAGGCATGCTATAATAGCTAAAGGCCCTGGAACTGGTATGTTAACTGGACCGTGTGGGAAAGGGTCACACAATCACATGAACAAGCTGAAACCATGAGCATAACGTATCCAGAAAGAACCAAAATTCTTTGAATGACACAGCTGACCAACGGCCCAAGAGTAAAAACAGACAGGTGAAAGCTCTTGCTGCCAGCACTGCACCAGTATGTCAAGCCCTCCGCTTCCAGGCTCGGATCTTCTACAGAAGAAGAGAAGAACCTTTTGGAATTATGCAGTGGCCATGATATCGACGCTGAGACACCCCCAGTGTTCCACAATCATCTGAAATGTCTGTGGGAACAGGATCCACTCGCCCAGATCCAGAGACCGTCTGCTGAGGAAGTCTGCTTGCCCGTTGTCCACTCACACCACATGCACTGTTGTCAGCGCCAGGAGATGACGTTCCACCCAAGACAGAGGAGAGCTCTTGGGCCCTCCCTGACGACTGACCTAGGCTACTGCCACCATATAGTTGGCTGCTCAGTCTGCTGGAGTCTCATCTTTTTCTTTTTCTTTTTTTAAACCTAATCTGAGCCAAACACATGGCCCTGAGCTCCACCAGGCAGAAGAGAGCATCCAACCTCTGAACAAGACGAATGCAATGAGCTCCCCAGCCTCGAAGGTTGGCTTCTGCCCTTACCACGAGACATAGAAACATAATGGCAGATAAAGGCCAAATGGCCCATCTAGTCTGCCCATCTCTTTCTCTCTCCGAGAGATCCCAAATGCCTATCCCAGGCCCTCTTAAATTCAGACAGTGTGTCTCCAACACCTCTTCCAGGAGACTATAGAACGCGCCTGTAGAGGGAATATGGGCAAATCACCAGTCCATGCTTGCTCGAGTCTGTAGAGGCCATGGCAGATAAATATGTAAGGCACCCAGCGAGAGAGCAAGGCAGGCTGAAAGGAACCCATGGGCACCCTTGCCCTAGAAACTACATCCAGTGTGGCAACCACGAAGCCTAGAACTTGAATATGATTCCACACCGAAGGATCTGGCTGCTCTAGAAGCACAGAAATATGTACACACATCTATTGTCTGCGAGACTTGGACAAGCAGACAGCCCGTAGCCATACCGAAGAGGATTTCCAAGCAGACCAAAGACTGCACGGACTGCAAACGACAATCCAGCCTAAGTCCTCCAGCACTGGAAGCACCTGCTCTCCTGTGCATTTCCCACAGCCAACGAGCAAGTTCTGATTAACTAGTCAGCTAGATAAAGGTGAACGCACAGCCCATCTTCCTCAGGTAAGTTGCAACCACCATCACCTTGGTGAAGGTCTGAGGTGCCTAGCCAGCACAAAGGGCAGAGACGAGAACTGATAAAGCTGCTCCAGAACAAAAAAACGCATAAACTTGTGATGGTCAGAAATATGGACATGTTTAAGCACGCCTCCGTAAAATCCAGAGAGGCCCAAAAGTCCCCTGGAGCCACTACTGCAATGACCGACCGCTTGTCTCCATTCGGAAGCAGGGAAGTTTTGAAAGCCACTTTCACGTGCTGCAGATCCAGAATAGGAGTCCAATCTTCTGAGCTGTTTTCTGGCATGCTAAAGTGTACAGAATATCTGCCAGAGACTGGAAGGCCACGTGACACCAGCTCTTTAACTTGAATATCCAGCAAACAGTGAACAGTAGCCTGGACTCTTGAGTGCCTTGTCCAGTCAGCCGGCCAGAAAATCCACAAACTAATCTGACAGAGGCTGAGCAAATTCCAGCTTGTATCCAGATTGAAGGACTAAGACCCACAGGTCTGCTGTAATGCGCATCCAGGCAGGCAAAAACTCCGGAAGCCAGCCCCTATCTACAGAGGAGTATTTAGCAACCTGGTGTCATTGTATATTTATGGTCGCTGTGTAGGAGGGACAGTGGAAGATTGTGAATGCCTGTAGCTTACCTACCGACCTCAGAAGCTCTGGGAAAATCTCTGCGACATGGAAAGGACAAACTGTCTGGAGCATCTGGACCCACGAAAATGCCCAGAACCCCAGGAGGGACTGGGTCCACTATCAGGCAGGGACTTTGGGCGACAGTCCAGTACCAAATCCATGAGGACCTCCATGCTCGTGCCAAGCAATAACTGTCTCTGAAAAGACAGCCTTGCTAAGGTTGCCTTGGAAGTGAAAATACCAGCCCACCCAGAGTAGTCGGAAAAGGGAGTAAGCCGACACCCTTACCAGCACTATCAAAAGATCAGATAAGGCATTCATCCGCAGTTGAGGAGGAGGCTCTAGCATCAGTCTCTAGCATAAGCAGCTGAGAGACAGGCATGTGAGACAAAAGACAATCGCCCCAGCAGCTCTGATGGCCAAATTGGCTATTTCAAAAATTTTCCTAAAGACCACAGCCACACAGCGGTCCAGCATAGCTGTTAACACAAAACCTCCTGCACTGGGATGAGAGGTACGCTTAGTCACTGGTATCACCAAGAAATCCACCTTGGCCTGCCCCAAAAGCTGCTGACACTCCTGCACCCAAGAATAGAAGTGGGACATAGCTCTAGCACTCTTCAAGTACCTTCCAGAGAGCCAAACAACTCAGAGCCCATAAAACTCATATCTGGAGGCCAGGTCGCAGATTGCAAGCAGCCCCTACAAAGCCAGGACAGAGCCGGCTGAATGGCGATGCTCAATTGCTGCAAGATGCAGAGCTGCAAACTGGATTAATCGCAGGACAGCAGGACCACCACCAGGATCCAGAGCCCCTAAAGGATCTGCAGATCCAGCACATAAGCCTGGATCCCCCGATCTGGGAAGGGCTGCTTTGTCAAACCAGTAATCAGAGAAAACCCCTAGAAAGGAATAACATGCTCAGAATAACATGCTGTTCTGTCCTCATTTTTTTCCCCAAAAACCTCCTGTTTTTAAAGAAGGTATCCAGCTCCTGAGTACAAAGTCACCCTTAGATGACCTAAAGTTGCGTGACTTAGGCAACGCAGCCAGGCAGACCGAAAACCTAGTTGTGCCAAGCCCTGAAAGTAATGTAGGCTGCCCCACCAGCATGGCTGAGCATCTGATTACCTACTTCTGTGTGGGGAAAGCTAAATCAGTCGCTACAGTCCCACCCCCAGCTGCGCCTTGCAGCACGTGGTGCAATGATGCTCTAAAAGTGCTAAATTTGCACAATCCTGGCATGAATTCACATGAGGAGATCCTAAGGACTCCATCCCAACAGTTTTCCAGGCAAAACACAAAGTTTTGAAGAAGCAGGATGAAGAAGAAAAAATGATCGCTAAAAATCCAAGATGGCCACCGGCACCAAATTCGCAACAAAAACATGCTATTTTAAACACTTCCTGAAAATAAAAAAATGGCGATTTTAGGATTTTTCAGGTGGGAGACCACAGAGGAACACCTTGAAACAAAGAAAATCCCTCGATTTTAACTTTTCTTGATCCCTCTGAGAGCTGTGACCAGAGACATTTGTGCAGTTCCTGCTTCCAGCCCTTTTCAGTAGCCGGTTCAGAATTCACTGCCACAATGCTGGAAATGCTTTTATCCAGACTAATCTTCGGGCTGTCAGTCAGACTCCACTGTCTAACTATGTCTCCACCCCTGCGGACCACCGGATGCACATCAGGACAGGCAGAGGCAAAAAACGAAGCCTGCAAGCTGCGGGACACCACTGAGCCCCCTAAGCGTGCCCAACAGTCTGCCCTCAACCCCCGATTAACAGAAGGTGAGACTGGGGCAGGGACGGCCCTGAGCTACAAGGAACACTATGCAGACTGGCTAACAGGTATCCTGAAGAGATCATCCTGTCAGCTACAGACCAAAGTCTGTGAATTCTCAAGCAGGCAGAGCTTCAAATCCACTTTAAATGCGAAAATACCGGAACTACGTTGAATTAAAAACAATAAAATGAGGAGAGCAGAACACACGCAGCACACACGCAGCCGAAGTCATGCGTGCAAAACAAATATCCTCCACCAAGTATGCTTCAGCATTGTCTCAGGCATCTTCACCATCGATGCACTCCAAGCATCAATGCACCAAGACCAGATCACTATTGCTGCAACTGGTGTCTTTTCTTTAGGCATGTCTCGATAGCGAAGTCACCAAAGCCTTGACACCTGATACAGCTTGTGTCCACTGTACCCTCATCAACATTGGTACCAGCGCCATCTCTGCAGGATCAACTCAGAGAGCTGTTGCAGAAAGAGCTAGCTGAGATGCAGTTGTACTCAGTGCATATGCCTGCTTCGACACATCCAGTCTCAGCCCAGCCCAAGCAACGCCCAAAACCTACATCAAGGGACCATTCTCGGATACCAAAATGTCAATAATCTCAAATGAGTAGATATGCTTCATCTCCCAGAGATCGCACCTCTTCATCACATTCTGAATACTCATCTTGTTGCTCGTCAAGGTATTCACAGTGATGTTTTCATTGTCGCTTGCCTCGATGCTCAGCTAAGCGTCCACTCAACGTTCTCCATCCACAAGACCTGTCCATGCCTGGGTTCCGTGGATGATGTCACCCATATGTGAGAATATGCTGCCTGCTTGCCCTCAGATAACAGTTGTTCAAGAAAATCTCATCAGCTACTAAGGGAAATTATCAGAGCAGATGGTGGTCTAAAGGCCAAGGATAAATCACTGCATTGGGGAAAAAACCCTGATCAAAATAACTAAACATATTTTTCCTAAATCTTGCTCATTGTGTTGCACATTTAAAATTAAAAGTTACACTTGCAATGCAATTATATATGAATAAAGCTTTAAAATAAAAAATCTTGACTCACATTGGTAATGTATGGTTCAATAGCTTGGGCTGTTCTCTTCAGCAAAGCCTTTGCCAGATCATAAGCTTGCTTGTTTAAATTCTGAAAAATGCATAATAGAATAGAAATAACCATTGTATTTAACGCATTTCTACAAGAAAATTAATCAGTAAGCAAGATATTAGCACCTTCTTATGTTTATAAATCTGTAGTAGAAAGCTACAATTTAATCAAGGGTAGTCAAGCAAGAATCTTTGGTATTTTAGTCATTTGTTAAACTTTTCTCCCACAGATATAGAATGGGATAAAAGTCTTACCAAATAAAGTCCTGTCTTAACATACAGCAACAATTCCCAAACCTGTCCTGGGAAACCCCAGCCAATTGGATTTTCAGTATATACACAATGGAAATGCATGAAATAGATACACATACCAAGTTGATATAGCACAGTTACTTACCATAACGGGTGTTATCCAGGGACAGCAGGCAGATATTCTCACATGTGGGTGACAACATCCACAGAGCCCCAGCACGGACAGTGTATCGCCACTAAGTTTACAGATTTAGCACAGCCCATACCATGCATGTACTGGTGTCTTCCTGCCCAACATCACTTTAGGTGACCTTCAATTCAGTAAGAAAGCTAAGAAGCCAAACAGGGCTTTGTACAGATGAGGACAGAGCTTGCAGGTATGAGACAGAGAGACAGGAACAAAACTCGTGGAAACCGGATGGGGATGGAGACAGAACCCACAGGGACAGGGACAAATTTATCCCCGTGTTGTTCTCTAGTGTCCTCTGCTAGGGCGCGTCCACCCATCTTGGTATGACAGATTCATGCCACAAAGAGGCTGCTGCAGCTGCTTTGATCCCTAAGGCCAAAGATTTGAACTGCCTTTTTAGAACCACATCTACTCTGTGATGCTGTGTATCCTTTAATACTACACCTCCTGAGCAACCAAGGAATCCACCTTAGGTTGAGCGACCATCTATTGACACTCCTGCATCAAAGGATACAGCCTAGACATTGTTTTGGCTACCTTTAAAAGAGTCCTCAAGAGCATCCAAGTGCTCAGTGACTAAAAACACTCATATCAGGATGCCAGGGTAAAGACGTGGGCTGAGTTGCACTCTCATGCCATTCAGCGAAGTAGAAGAGCCTGCTGGGAGTCTAACTATAACTTCTGAAGGACTTGAACAGCTGGCATACAATCGAATCCTCCCCTTGGTACTTGCGTACTTACTCCTGTTTGTAACCCTTTATCTCACGGCAGGGAAGACTCATTCTAATAACAAAGGCATACAGACTGATCCCTCACCCTCAGAAAGGTCCACAGGATCCTAGTCAACTGCTGCCAATGACCCTGATGCGTCCTGGGAGCCCAAGCCCCTTTGCACGACCCCTGGCTCGCTGCCAGACCTCAGACAAGCATCCCAACTATTCAAATAAGCTCTCCACATCAAATTAACAAATTCAGGAGAAAAGACTTTATAGGCATCACTGAGTCCCCCTTTAGGTAACTGTACCTTACGTCTTGAGCTCCGTGGCTTCGACGCTCTCACACTTGGGTATGCCACTATTTCTGGACTCTGGGAGCAATTTTCTCTTGGTAGAAAGGCCCCCCCCCAGCCCCCACCGAGGTTCCTTAGACCTAGAGAACAAGAGGGTAGACTAGGCCCAACACTCCCACCACCCCTTCATAAGCTGCACAGCACATGTGCAAGGGCACTCTTCCAGTTTCTATCCAGTGCAAAACTGGCATGAATTAGAGGTTAAAGATCCAGAGCTGCTCTGGTGCACCAAAAGCCACAAAAACAGCGAAAAATACCAAAAATAAAGAAATTCCAGTTGAATACCTGAAATGGGCTCCTGTATGGCTTGCTAGCATGGAGAAAATACCCTACTGCCCAGAATGACATACCTATTACATAAGGTATTCTTACTAATCCAGTTAAAATAGGTTTAGCATCGATCATTAAAGGCATGGTAAGTTTAGAAAAATCGGGGCTAGGGTGGGAGTTAGGCGTGAAAAGCAGCCACAAAAAAGTAGGTTCTTAAGACTAGATTTGAATACTGCCAGAGACGGAGCTTGATGCACAGACTTAGGCAGTCTATTCCAGGTGCAGCCAGATAGAAGGGACAGAGTCTGGAGATGGCAATAGACAAGAACAATACAAATAAGACACACATAACCAATGAACGCAGTTCTTGGGAGAGGAATATAAGGAGAGATACTGAAGAGCGAGAGAGAGAGAGAGAGAGCGAGCGAGCGAGCGAGCGAGCGAGCGAGCGAGAGAGAGAGAGAGAGAGAGAGATTAGTGGAAGACCTGCGAGAAGCTAGTTATAGTACTCTAGACCAGTGATTCCCAACCCTGTCCTGGAGGACCACTAGGCCAATCGGGTTTTCAGGCTAGCCCTAATGAATATGCATGAAGCAGATTTGCATGCCTGTCACTTCCATTATATGCAAATCTCTCTCATGCATATTCATTAGGGCTAGCCTGAAAACCCGATTGGCCTGGTGGTACTCCAGGACAGGGTTGGGAACTACTGCTCTAGACTAAGGGTTTTGGTAGTGTGCGCAGAAAGGAAAGGTCTTATTTTGGTGATTTTTATACAGAAAGAAACAGGCTTTAACAGTCGAGAAATAAATCGAGAGAACTCCCAAGGTTATGAGATGAGACAGAGGATGAGACCACAGAAATATAGTGGGGGATAGAGAGGTGGGTTTAGGTAGAAAGATAAGCAGCTCAGCCTTGGCCATGTTCAGTTTTAAATGGCAACAAGACATTCAGACAGCAATGTTGAACAGGCAGGATGAGACTTGAGCCTGAATTCCTATACAAATTTCTAGAAAAGAGATATAGGTCTGGGGGGGGGGGGGGGGGGGAGTCAGCATAAAAGTGATACTGAAAACCATGGGAGAAGATCAGAGCACCAAGAGAATGAGTATAGATGGAAAAAAGAAGAGGTCCCAAGTCAGGGAAAGGGATCAGGACTTAAAATACTGCCATTTTGTAGTTTTACAACTACACAAAGTGGTTTACATAGAGGTACTTCAAGCATTTTCCATATCTGACCCCTTGGGCTCACAATCTATCTAATGTAGATAGCATAGAAACACGACAGCAGATAAAAGCCAAATGGCCCATCTTGTCTGCCCATCCATAGTAACCATTATCTCTTTCTCTCTCTGGGAGATCCCAAGTGCCTATCCCAGGCCCTCTTGAATTCAGACACAATCTCTGTTTCCACCACCTCTTCCAGGAGACTGTTCCACACATCTACCACCCTTTCTGTAAAAAAGTATTTCCTCAGATTACTCTGGAGCCTATCACCTCTTAACTTCATCTTATGCCCTCTCATTCCAGAGTTACCTTTCAAATGAAAGAGACTCGACTTATGCACATTTATATTACGTTGGTATTTCCCCTCTCCCGCCTTTCCTCCAAAGTATACAAATTGAGATCTTTAAGTCTGTCCCCATATGCCTTATCACGAAGACCACACACCATTTTAGTAGCCTTCTTCTGGACAGACTCCATTCTTTTTATATCTTTTTGCAAGTGCAACTTCCATAATTGTACTTTTCGAGAATGGACATTTTGCTGCTGCCAACTTTGGACGAATAGCTCCCTGCATCCAAATCGAACTTAGATGTTTCTTTTTATTATGTCCCTCAGAGTCTTCTCTGCTCTAAAGAAAAACAAAGACAGAGGGACCTGTGTCCAAGCGTCTGGCAAGAAGGCACCCTCACAGTATGGCATGCTAGAAGCTTCTGCATAATTATCGCTAGCTAGATCCATGCCAGGCTCCATCAGATGACATCACTCAACTGTGAAAATATGAGGCCTGCTTGTCCTTGGAGAAAAGCTGCTACATGAGCTGATTTATATAAAATGCCTAATTTTCAAATGTATTCCATGTCACATTAAAGCCGTATTCTCTCTATTGTTATTTTCTCATATTGATTACAAAATAAAAGTAGCCGATTAATGAAATTTTTCATCACAAATCAAAATGCTTAAACACATCTAATACCTTTTTAAGAATAACTATGTAATACTTCCTCCAATATAGCAGAGAGATATCTTAATAAGTGCGATGTTCTACTAATTTTGTAATCAAAAGATACTTACCAGCTCTAGAGATTGACAGAATTTCAATTTTGGGATATGGCACCGAACCCGACCCAAAATCCGTTTCAACAAAAAGCAAAATTCTGCACACACACGCACACACACACACCCCTCACCACCACCACAAATCAGTAGGTCCCCTCCAGGCCAACCCTAACAAGCCCTGGCAATCTAGTTGCCTCATTGGGAACAGGAAAGAACCCGACTCTTCAGTTTCTGTTTCATTCCAGTCAAAACCATGCCACAGATTATGGCTAGATTCAGCTTTGGCTGGAATGAAAATGAACAGCTTCAGTTAGCCTCTACTCCACTTAGTTGCGACCCTATCTGTTGCCATGAAATCAGTTAGCCTGGTCAGAAAACCCTTATCATTTGTATTCATGAGTCCTTATAACCTACCTTATGTGCAGGAACAAGGTTAGTCAATACTGTATCCAAAAGCTCCTGAGACACTGTATCTCCTTCACAAACAATAGAACTCATCAGATCCACCATGTGCATGTGAACTTTCTGATTATGCCCATTGCTGAAAGTCAACATAAAACTATTAGTGTATTCAAACTAACGTAGCAACACTTGAATTTATTTAAATATTTAGCTACTCATTTCTTAGCTCTACTGTGCTGGCATTCTAGTCTAAGAGCTTCCATTTCTGCCTTAATAAATTTTTACATCTTTGATCTGCAGAGAACATCTGTAATTGGGGGTGGGGGAGCGGGGAAAATCTTCCTTTTTCTTTCGCCTTTACTCAGTCCTTGCTACATTCATATTACATGTATAAGTCTGAATCTTGCATGAGGTTCTATTGTACACTACATCAAATATGGCTTGCAGTCCAACCACAACTTTCAACTAATGTGAAAGTCAAGTAAAAATAAATAAGTACAAAAAATCCTTAGATTGTGAGCCCACTATGTACAAAGTATCTGCACATAATGCATGTAAACCACTTTTGGTTGTACCGAAAAAAAGAAAATATATTAAATGCATAACCCTTTACACTCTAAAATAGGAAGATCTTCAAAGAAGTTCATTTCTTTAATAGGCAATAGTTACTGCAGTTAACTACCATTACGTTGTTTTTTATATCTCACAAACTTCCCAATTAGAGATTCAATGCAAGTCATAAGATATACTATTCTAAATAAAGATCAACTGTGCCCCATCTAGATGGATTAGAAATCACCATGAATAATAGAAACACACTGAGCTTCCTAACAGCCTCTGAATGGGAGAAAATTTGTGTGATGCAGACAGTTCTTGTACCCTGAAAACTTGCAACGTATTTGTTGGGTGGAGATCGATATCTCTCTTGCTCAGTGATACTGCCAACCATATGCCATCTTCATCATCCTGTGATGGTGTCTGATAAATCAGCATGTTTCACTTCAAAAAAGCATTTAAGACCAATCACCGTGAATAATAGGAAAAAAAAATCAATTAAGAGTGTGGTGCAGTGGTTAAAGCTGCAACCTCAGCATCCTGAGGTTGTGCGTTCAAACCGAAGCTTCTCCTTGTGACCCTGGGCAAGTCGCTTAATCCCCCATTGCCCCAGGTACATTAGATGTGAGCCTTCCAGGACAGACTTGGAAAATAGAGTACCTGAATGTAAACCATTTTGAATGAAACCACACAGAAAAGCATTATATCAAGTCCCATTCCATTTCTTGTTCTAGCCTTAATTGACAACCAATGTACTCATAACCTTATATTTTCAGTGTCCAGATTTGAAAGTATTATTCAGTTTAAGCGCTTTGCTGCTGCATTTTGTAATGTCTATAATTTCTTTTGCATAGGACACTACTTCCCACCTACAGTATTTTACAGTAAGTCTATGATAAAAACTATTATTAATCTAAAATTATCCTGTTGAAAACGATGTGATGCATCTTCAATTTTTTTCAATTCTATTCAATCCTAAAGCCCTTCAAGGTAACTGTTTATATTTAACAGAAATACCATCAACTACTATCCCCAATATTTTTTTTAAACTGGAGCCTTAATTTATTTTCAACTATTTGCAAATTTGGATTGTGATTAAGGGGTGAAACTACTAATGAAAATTTAGTTTTTTCTTTAACTTTAGCCAGTATCCATTTTTGCAGTAATTGAATACTTACTCAAACAAATTCCCCAATAACAGAAGTATTTTCATTGAAGGAAGATATATTAGATAGAATGTCATCTGCACAGCTAAGAGAACAGATACCTTTTGTTGATAAAATAAATACCAGAGAAGACATCACGACATTAAATAGTATAAGAAACAAAGAAGAATCCTGAGACCCCCACAGCCCAATGACTCAGTAGAGCAGTGTCTCTCAAACTGTGTGCCAAGGAACAGTGGTGTGCCCTGAAGAGATTCTTGGTGTGTCACAAGAGATTCCAGAATTTTACTTTATTTTTTAAAATTCCCTTCATAAGTATACACTAGAATACAAAGCATAGAAACAGGACGGCAGATAATGGCCAAATGGCCCATCTTGTCTGCCCATCCACAGTAACCATTATCTCTCTCTCTCTCTGAGAGATCCCACGTGCCTATCCCAGGCCCTCTTGAATTCAAACACAATCTCTGTTTCCACCACCTCTTCCAGGAGACTGTTCCATGCATCTACAACGCTTTCCATAAAAAAGTATTTCCTCAGATTACTCTGGAGCCTATCACCTCTTAACTTCATCCTATGCCCTCTCATTCCAGAGGTTCCTTTCAAATGAAAGACTCGACTCATCCACATTTATATTACATAGGTATTTAAATGACTATCATATCTCCCCTCTCCCGCCTTTCCTCCAAAGTATACAGATTGAGATCTTTAAGTCTGTCCCCATACGCCTTATCACGAAGACCACACACCATTTTAGTAGCCTTCTTCTGGACAGACTCCATCCTTTTTATATCTTTTTGCAAGTGCAACCTCCATAATTGTACACAATATTCTAAATGAGGTCTCACCAGAGTCTTATACAGATGTCTCCTTTTTTCCTACTAGCCATACCTCTCCCTATGCAACCTAGTCTGTCAATGTTATGAGCATCTGTGTGCGTATGGACACAACCACCCAGACAAGCATCATTCTTTGACGCGATTAGTACTTGAAAACTAACGGCAAGTAATTTTCGTTTTAATCAATCATTTTTTTATGCATTAGTCATTCAACTTGAGCAATAAAGCAATCAAGACTTTATTACCGTTTTGATCTTCTTATCTTTGTGAACTTGGATTTTCAGCTGACAAATTAAATTGAAAAAAAAAAAGAGATAACAATTGCAGATGCTGGATGATGACATGCTTGTCGATTGAGCTGTGCGTTTGCTTGTCGACTATCGAGCTGTATTTTGCACTCAAAAACAAGCACATCCATCACATTGATTAGCAATTCTATTCTATCTACTTTAGTTTCATCGTTGTTACAATTACTCATTCATAGCTTAAAGACTTTTAAATAAATAACTCAAATTTAATATTTTGTTGGTTTTGCAATTTTATAATTTCAGTTATAATGTGCCGCAAAAAACATTTGCTCCATTTAGTGTGCCGGAGCTAAAAAAAAAAAGTTATCTAGACACTGCAGTAGAGAATGACAGTGTGACAATTTGACACCATCTCCGTCCCCGCGGATAACTGCGGGAAACTATCCTCATGTTAATCTTTAAAGAGAGAGGGAAGAATCAGTATGAATGGGCACAGCTGCTAACCCTGAAGCCTTACACTGAAGAATACTGGTGTAGAACGACTGGAGGTTGAAATTAAGAATGACATGGGATGGTTTTCCATGGTTATAGAGACGGTAACAAATACTAGTTTTCTCTATATAGTGTTAAAATGAGTAATGGTTTTGCAAGGAAACCCTCAAACCAACTGCTTTATTTTATCCCTTATTCAAATACTATTTAGGATCTCCATGAGAATTCCATGATCAACTACATCAAAAGCGCTAGAGAGATCAAACTGTAGTAACACTAACTGTTGCACTTTAATAGGTCTCGATCACTCAGTTTTATGCTGGTTTTCTAACTTTTTACGATTACGTTTGTACACTTAACATGGATGGTATAATCTCATCCCTTTGGAAGCCGTTGTGTGGGGTACCACAGGGTTTGCCTCTATCTCCCATCCTTTTCAATATTTATACGACTACTTTGAAATACTTTGATACATCAATTTTTGAATCCCTTTACATTTATGCAGATGATATTTTCATCCTCCTCCTCAAGGTAGATTAGAACCTTTCAAATCTGTCTTCAGACAAAATTCAGTGTATAACAAAACTACAAGCTCGAGCATTCTCTGTTCAAATGAAATTAAATGAAGCCAAAACTAAAAACTCTTATGGCTCGACCCAAAACTGGATCATCTCCCTTCTTGTTTCCTTGCCGTCAGGTATTTCTCTGCAAATTGACTTTTCCTCCAAAATTTTGGTTGTCATTGAAGACTCCTTCCTCTCATTCAATGAACAAATTAACTTTAGCAAAAAAAGCTTTTTTAGCCTTCACATGTTGAGGAGAGTCAGGTCCTGTTTTCATCAGCAGCATTTCTGTGTTCTAGTTCAATCCATCATCCTTTCTCAGTTAGATTATTGTAATTCAATCTGTTTAAGTCTAATCAAAACCAGCTTACAGAGGCTACAGCTGATTAAGAATACCGCAGCTAGGTTGATTTTCAGCAAGGATAAATTTGAACATGTATCTTCACTACTGTCCAAACTTCATTGGCTTCCGATATTCTCCAGGATACTCTTCAAATGTTCCTGTTTAACTTTCAAGATTCTATTTGGCATATGTTCCTCACTTGTACCCATTTCCTGGAATTTTCAAAGATTGGGCCTTGTTTAGGACCACGCAAAAACTAAAACTGTCTTTTCCTTCTCTTAAAGGAATTGTTTTTACTGGTAAATTAGGGAAATCCTATCCTTTCAAACTTAACAGAAATATGGAATGATATTCCTCTAAGGTTAAGAGAATTAGGTTCACATCAAGTTTTTCATAAAAATTTTAAAACATGGTTATTCTCTAAATTGTAAACTCATGTTCTTTTCTGTTTGTTTTTTTAAATTGATGCAAACCGAGTCGAGCTTTATTATAAGAAGATGACCCAGACTATAAATCTAAGTTTTAGTTTAGTTTAGTTTAGTTTGTAGCAGTTCTCATTTCTGATACAAGCATTCCAAGTACTGTTTTAGCATAATATTTACTATGAAATCCAAGTTCCAATCTTATCCAGGCCTGGTCACATCTGCAAATTTTGTTTAAACATGTTAATGTTTCCCAACTTTTGTCCAGGGTCATAAATTTCATATACTGCCATTATATGGTACAAGCAAAACACTTATCTGTCCCTAGTGGGCTCACAATTCTACATTTTGTAACTCAGGCAATGGGGGCTTCAGTGACTTACATGGAATTGCAGTGGGAATCAAAACTAACTAGCGATATGTAAAAAAAAGGTGCAAAAAAAAAATATATATATATATATCCCTATTTTGGGGCAAAGATGGTGGTGCCTAAAATCAGAGCATCCATAAACATCCTTATAGATGGCAACAATAGCCAAAACCTCTGGTTAATAGTGCAAGCAGGAAAAGTCTGTAGCAGTTATATACACCTGTACCTTGGTTAAAGCATCTACTTTTAGGTGCTAATCACTAGCACCTAACCTTTTCTTGAATTATGTTATCAAAATGATCTCTTGCTACTCCCAAAGTGAGCAAAATATAAAAACAAAGGTGACCGGGTCATCCAAAATTGTCAATATAATTATTTTCAGTATTGCTACTTTAACACAGCACACTTACCTACCTGTAATAGATGATATCCAGGGACAGCAGGCAGATATTCTCACAAAAAGCCCATGAAGTACGGACAGTTCAAAAGTGTAATGTGACTTTAAATCTTTCCAAGTCTCAAGACTGCCTATACCACACATGTGCCAGTGCCTTCCCACCCGATGTTGGCTTATTAGTTCAGTATAAGAGTTAAGAAGCCAACTAGGGGAGGTAGGAGGGTTGTGAGAATATCTGCCTGTAGTTCCTGGAGAAAGCACAGTTACTTACCGTAACAGATGTTATCCAGGGACAGCAGGCAGCTATTCTCACATATGGGTGATGTCATCGACGGAGCCCGGATGCAGACGCCTCACAAGCAGACTTGCTTAAAGAAACTCAAAGTTTCAACTCGTCCGCACTCGCGCATTCACGAGTGCCTTCCTGCCCAGCACAGGGTGCGACTCCTCAGTTCAGATAGCTAGCAGAGAAGCCAACCAGGGGAGGTGGGTGGGTTGTGAGAATAGCTGCCTGCTGTCCCTGGATAACTCCTGTTACGGTAAGTAACTGTGCTTTATCCCAGGAAAAGCAGGCAGATATTCTCACAAATGGGTGACCTCCAAGCTAACCAGAATGGGATGGTGGGAGTGTTGGCAATTTAGGAGAATAAATTTTGTAATACTGTTTGGCCAAACTGTCCATCCCGTCTGGAGAAAGTATCCAGACAATAGTGAGAAGTGAAGGTATGAACCAAGGACCAAGTAGCAGCTCTACAAATTTCCTCAATAGGTATAGATCTGAGGAAATCTACTGAAGCTGCCATTGCTCTGACTTTATTGGCTGTGACTTTACTGTGAAGGGGTAATCCAGCCTGGACATAGCAGAAAGAGATACGCTTAGAAATAGGATGGCCCAACTTATTTGGATCGAAGGAAACAAAAAGTTGAGGAGCAGTTCTGTGTGGTTTGGTGCGTTCCAAGTAGAAGGCCAAAGCACGTTTACAGTCCAAGAGCTGATTCTCCAGGGTGAGAATGAGGCTTTGGAAAAAACACTGGAAGTACGATGGATTGGTTGAGATGAAATTCTGAGACCACTTTAGGTAGGAATTTCAGATGAGTACGAAGAACAACTTTGTCATGATGGAACACCGTGAATGGTGGGTCAGTAACTAAAGCTTGCAGCTCACTGACTTGTCGAGCAGAAGTGAGGACAATGAGAAACACCACTTTCTAAGTGAGATGAGCCTTATTAATTGGTTCAAATGGAGGCTTCATGAGATAAGTAAGGACAACATTGAGGTCCCAAACCACAGGAGGAGGTTTAGAAACATAGAAACATAGAAAAAAGCGGCAGAAAAGGGCTATAGCCCACCAAGTCTGCCCATTCCATGTATCCCCCCCCTGAGTTTACTCACTTAAAGATCCCACGTGAGTATCCCATTTTCTCTTAAAATCCGTCACGCTGCTGGCCTTTATCACCTGGAGTGGGAGTCTGTTCCAATGATCCACAACTCTCTCGGTGAAGAAATACTTCCTGAAGTCGCCACGAAACTTCCCTCCCCTGATTTTCAGCGGATGCCCTCTGGTGGTCGAGGGTCCCATGAGCCGGAAGATATCATCTTCTGACTCGATGCGTCCCGTGATATGCGTCCCGTGATAGGTTTGACATTGAAAAATCCTTTCATGAATCTGGAAACCACCAGATGAGCAGAGAGGGGTTTCCCTTCAATAGGCTGATGAAAAGTCGCAATTGCACTGAGATGGACTCGTATAGATGTAGACTTGAGGCCAGAATTTGATAAGTGCAAAAGATAGTCCAAAACAGAAGATAAGGAGGAATGCTGAGGCTCCTTATGATGAGAAAAACACCATGTAGAAAATCTAGTCCATTTTTGGTGATAGCATTGTCTAGTTGTAAGATTTCTAGAAGCTTCTAAAAGTCTCTTACAGATTGAGAAAACTGAAGAGGAGTTATGTTGAGAGGTACCAGACTGTCAGGTGTAGAGACTGCAGGTTGGGATGAAGCAGAGATCCTCGATTCTGTGTAAGCAGAAAAGGAAAAACTGATAGAAGTATGGTTCCCTGCTGCTGAGTTGAAGTAGAAGGGAGTACACCATGGTTGTCTCGGCCACTGAGGAGTGATTAGAATCATGGTGGCATGATCGTTCTTCAATTTGACCAGAGTCTTGAGAATGAGAGAGAATGGAGGAAATGCGTAGAGGAAAAGATTCGTCCATTCCAGAAAAAAAGCATCTGCCTCGAGGCAGTGAGGAGTATATCCTGGAACAGAACTGAGGCAGTTTGTAGTTGTGGGGAGCTGCAAAGAGGTCTAACTGTGGCGTTCCCCACTGTGAAAAAAATGTGGCGAAGAGGCGAGGAATGGAGGTTGCAGTAGACGACTCAAGTTGTCCACCAAGCAATTCTTTGCCCCTTAAATGTAGACAGCTTTGAGGAAGGTGTTGTGGCAGATTGCCCAGTCCCAAACCTCCAGACCTTCTTGACAAAGGGAGGCAGACCCTGTCCCTCCTTGTTTGTTGACATAATACATGGTGACTTGGTTGTCCGTCCGAACGAGGACTACTGTGTCGTGAATGAGATGTTGAAAAGCATGGAGAGCTTTGAGGATCGCTCCGATTCCAACTGATTGATATGACACCGACGATCCGTACTGGTCCAGAGGCCTTGAGTACAGAGACCATCGAGATGAGCGCCCCAAGCGTAGGTCGAAGAGTCTGTCGTGAAGACCTTCTGATGAGGGGGCGATTGAAAAAGCAAGCCTCTAGAAAGATTGGAAGAGAGCATCCAACAATGGAGAGACTTCTTCAAGAAAGGAGTGCTTGAAATGTGTCGAGAAGGAGGGTCGCAAACTTGCGTTCATTGAGATGCCAGGGTCCACTGAGGAATTCTGAGGTGAAGTTTGGTAAAAGGAGTCACGTGTACTGTGGAGGCCATGTGAACCAGAAGTACCATCATGTGTCTCGCTGAGATGGAAGAGCAGGAACACACTGTGTGACAGAGTTGAAGAAGAGCTTTCAGACGTTGTTGTGGACGGAATGCTCTGAGTTGGACAGTGTCCAGAACAGCTCCAATGAATTGTAGATTCTGAAAGGGCTGAAGTTGAGATTTGGGAAAGTTGATTTCGAATCCCAAACTTTGTAGGAACCAGGTAATCCGTTGAGTCGCTACAATAACCCCTTGAGATGTGGAATCTTTGATGAGCCAGTCGTCGAGGTAGGGAAATACCTGAAGACCATGATTCCTTAGAGCTGCTGCTACCACTACCAGGCACTTGGTGAACACTCTGGGAGACGAGGTCAGGCCAAAGGGTAGTACTCTGTATTGATAGTGCAGATTCCCCACCCGAAATCTGAGGTATTGGCGGGAGACCAGATGAATGGGGATACAAGTGTAGGCCTCCTTGAGATCCAGAGAGCATAACCAATCGTTCTGCTCGAGAAGGGGATAAAGGGATGCCAGGGACAACATTCAAAACTTTCTTTGACTAAAAATTTGTTGAGAGCCCCGAGATCCAGAATGGGTTGCAGATCGCCTGTCTTCTTCGGAACAAGGAAGTAACGGGAGTAAAATCCCCTGTTCTGCTGTTCCAAGGGAAGTGGTTCGATGGCATGGAGACGAAGCAGAGATTGAACTTCCTGAAGAAGGGCAGTCTGGGATGGATTGGAAGGATACTCTCTTGGAGGAAGCTCTGGTGGAACCTGAGTAAAATGAAGAGAGTATCCTTCCCTGATGATAAGCACCCAGAGGTCGGATGTAATTATTGTCCATCGGTAGTAAAAATGATTGAGACGACCTTCTATAGGGGGAAAGGGAGTCAGAGACAGAACGGTGGAGATTATGCTCTGTTGTAAACAGTCAAAAAGGCTGAGAAACCTTAGGTGCAGCAGAAGGTTGGGGTTTCTGTTGCTTCTGAGGTTGTTGTTTTTTCAGAGGAGGGCGAGTATAAGGAGCCGGCTTTGGAGAAACGCCTTTGATAAATAAGAGCAGGGCGTGCAGGCTTGGCAGGAGCTGGCTTTGGTTTGGGTCTGACTATAGAAGCAAATGATTTTTCATGGTCAGATAATTTATTTGGTGGCTGCCTCGATGGATTCATCAAAAAGGTCGTTGCCCTCACAAGGGATGTTAGCTAAGCGGTCTTGAAGGTTAGAGTCCATGTCAATGGTACGAAGCCAGTCAAGACGACGCATAGCTACAGAGCAAGCAGCTGCTCGAGCAGACAACTCGAAGGCATCGTAAGATGACTGGAGGAGATGCAGACATAATTAAGAGAAAGAAGCGATGACTTGACTTGACAATGTAATTAACTTTAAACTTGACATCGGGAAAGGGAAACATGCCAAAACCTTAACCACCACCTTAAACTTTAAAAAGGGTAAATACGATTGCATGAGAGCCGTGGTAACAAAACGACTCGAGAAGATGGTGGACAAACTTGAAACAGTAGATCAGGCATGGTGCCTATTGAAAAATACTATTGCAGAAGCACAAGATCTCTACATTCCGAGGATTTCCAAAGATCGGAGAACTAAAGGCAAAGGAGAACCGGCATGGCTTACCATACAGGTGAAGGAAGCCATAAAAGAAAAGAAGGACTCTTTCAAAAAATGGAAATGCACGAAGACAACCGAAGCCTGGAACAAACATAAAGATGAACAGAAGAAATGTCACAAGGCGGTGAGGGATGCAAAACAGGACTATGAGGAAAAAATAGCCCGGGAGGCCAAAAACTTCAAGCCCTTCTTTAGATACGTGAAAGGGAAAAAACCTGCAAAAGAGGCAGTGGGACCCCTGGGCGACAAGGGAAGAAAAGGGTACATCAAGGAAGATAAACAAATCGCAGACAAACTAAATTCCTTCTTTGCGTCCGTCTTTACGAAGGAGGACACCTCAACAATACCTGAAGCGGAGAAACTGTTTACAGGAGAAATAGAGGACAGCCTCACCACAGTTGAAGTGAACTTAGATCAGATATACTACCAGATCGACAAACTTAAAAGTGACAAATCCCCTGGACCGGATGAAATTCACCCGAGAGTCTTGAAGGAATTGAAGGTTGAAATCTGAGAGTTATTGCAAAAACTTGCAAACCTGTCAATCAGAACTGGTCAGATACCAGACGACTGGAGGAAAGCGAACGTCATGCCAATTTTCAAAAAAGGATCGAGAGGAGAACCAGGCAACTATAGACCTGTGAGTCTTACGTCTGTCCCCGGCAAGATGATTGAATCACTGATCAAGGATAGCATAGTTCAGCACTTGGACACACACAACTTGATGAAACCCAGTCAACATGGATTCAGGAAAGGGAAATCGTGCTTGACGAATTTACTCCAATTCTTTGAGACCATGAACAAGCAAATTGATAGTGGAAAGCCAGTGGACATAATATACTTGGACTTCCAGAAAGCATTTGACAAAGTTCCACACAAAAGACTTCTCAGGAAACTACAAAGCCATGGCATAGAGGGAGATATACAAAGATGGATAGGCAAATGGCTGGATAACAGGAAGCAGAGAGTGGGCATTAATGGGAAGTTCTCCGACTGGGAGAAAGTGACTAGTGGTGTACCCCAGGGCTCGGTACTTGGGCCGATCCTTTTTAATATTTATATCAATGACCTGGAAAACGGAACATCCAGTGAGATCATCAAGTTTGCAGACGACACAAAACTCTGCCGGGCAATCAGATCGCAGGAGGACAGTGAGGAACTCCAGAGCGATTTGTGTCGGTTAGAAAAATGGGCGGAGAAATGGCAGATGAAGTTCAACGTGGAGAAATGCAAGGTAATGCATTTAGGCAGTAAAAATAAGGAATACGAGTACAGAATGTCAGGTGCAACTCTGGGAAAAAGTGAACAAGAAAGGGATCTGGGTGTACTGATAGATAGGACCCTGAAGCCGTCGGCACAATGCGCGGCAGCGGCAAATAAGGCAAATAGAATGTTGGGCATGATAAAGAAAGGAATCTCGAGTAGATCGGAGAAAGTTATAATGCCGCTTTATAGGGCAATGGTCAGACTCCACTTGGAATACTGCGTCCAACATTGGTCTCCCTACCTAAAGAAGGATATAAAACTGCTGGAGAGGGTGCAGAGACGAGCAACTAAACTAGTGAAGGGTATGGAGAAACTGGAATATGAGGATCGACTTAAAACACTGGGATTGTTCTCCCTTGAGAAAAGGAGACTGCGTGGGTATATGATCGAGACCTTCAAAATACTGAAAGGAATCGACAAAATAGAGCAGAGAAGATTATTTACATTGTCCAATTTGACATGGACAAGAGGACATGAAATGAAGCTACGGGGGGACAAGTTCAGGACTAATATCAGGAAGTTCTGCTTCACACAGAGAGTGGTTGACATCTGGAATACTCTCCCAGGGGAGATTATTGCGGAATCGACAGTCCTAGGCTTCAAAAGCAAACTAGATGCATATCTCCTTGAGAGAGGCATATAAAGATATGGTTGGCTATAAAATAAGCCAGGTGTATACCTGGCAGGGCCTCCGCGTGTGCGGATCGCCGGACTTGATGGACCGAAGGTCTGATCCGGAGATGGCGCTTCTTATGTTCTTATGTTCTTAGGACTTCCTGAAACTCAAAATGCATTTGGTTATCCAAACAAGCCAAAAACTTTGGTAGAAGAGAAAGAAGAAATTCCAAGTAAGTGATGAAATAAAAGTTATAATCATAGCATTCTGGTAGATGCGACGTCCAAATTTGTCCAAATTTGTCCATAGTTTTCCCCTTCCCTTCCAGGAGGAACTGTGGCATAGACCTTGGAAGGGTGGGATCTCTTCAAGGAGGATTCAACAAGCAGGGATTGATGAGGTAACTGTGAGTTGTCAAACCCTTTGCAATGCACAGTTTTATACCTAGAGTCCAATTTTCCTGGAACAGCTGGTATGGAAAAAGGTGTTTCCATGCATTGAGCAAAAGTCTGATTCAAAAGCTTATGAAGTGAAAGCTTAAGACACTCTGCCGGAGGTTGAGGAAGATGCATGACTTCTAGATACTCCTTACAATACTTGGAGCCAGTATCCAATTGAACATCCAAGTCTACAGCCATCTATCGCAGGAAAGATGAGAAAGATAGCTGATCTGCTAATGCTTTGCCTCGAGAAGGACTCGAGGACGTCGAGGCAGCCTGTGTCGAAGAAGCTTCGGCATGGAAAAAGGCATCAAAGGAACTTGGTGATTTGGACGAGGCAATCGAGACCGGAACATCCTCGAGGTCCAGCATCTGAGACCTCAAATGAGGAGTGGGTGGTCTGGTCGAGGTTGGAGTAGATAGAGGCTTCAAGGAAGAACGATGCCTGAAAGGATGCCTCGATGAAGGCCTCAAATGTCGGTGAGAACTGTGTCTGGAACCAGATCTCGAGGATCGAGGAGATTTCGCCTCGGAGACGTAGGCAGCCGATGCCGATGTATGAATAGGGCTAGAGGCTGTAGATCAAAGCTCCAGAGGCTTGGTGGAGGAACCTCAATGCACTCTCAAAGACGCTGCTCCTTGTTTAGAGTGTGAGTATTCTCGTCAAGGCACTCACAAAGAATCAGCTTCTTGCTTTTCGTGCTTGGATGTCAGACCAGACACTCGCAGAGACTCTGCTCCCAGCAAAAGTGTGTGGAAGTTCAGACTGGGGCAAAGGAAGCGGCTCGACCTCGCAGGAGTCTGCTGAATGCTCAGGCTGGATAAGAGGAAGCAGTTTAGGTCCCATGTTAGTAAGGAACTGAATAAACTGCTTCTCTAACATGGTCTGGAAAGAAGCCGGCAAGGATGGATCCGCGTCTGAAACCGGACCATCTGCTTTGGCTGGAGGTTCCTTCGAGGTAGTGTGAGTGTATTTCGACTTAGGAGTCTTGGACACTTTAATCACCACCAGCGGAACCGACTGCTGAGCTATCTGACCTGAGGAAACAGGGGAAGATACAGCAGATGACGTCGAAGCAAGAGCCGCTGCAAACGACAAAGGTCTGATGAGGCTCGAGGTGGAAGCAGTAGGCGCAGGAGCCTCGATGGAAGTCGAGGCCAAAGACGCCTTCAAAGTCGAGGGATCAGTAGGAGACTCCATCTCGAAAAGCTTGAAAGCACGAGGCTGAAGTGTTTGGCAAGGCAGGCATGACCTAGGATGATGTTTTGGCCCAAGGCACTTGAGGCAGCATCCGTGAGGGTCTGTGAGAGAGATCGCGCACCGACACTTGCTACACCTCTTAAAGCCTGTAGCAGGCTGGGACATAGACGGAAAAATAGCCGCCGCAAAGTCGAAGCCGTCAGGCTGCGGCTGAGCAGCCTGTCCCGGAAAACAAACGGAAGAAGAAAAAAATTTTAACTAAAATAAAAGAAATAAAATAAAACAGCAATTTGTGAAGAAAAAAACACAAACCACGGTTTAGAGAAGGCACAAATTGAACGAAGTTAAACGCAGAGAGCCAAAGACGGACTTCTTGGCTCCACGGAAAACTGAGAACTGAGGAGACGCACCCTGTGCTGGGCGGGAAGGCACTCGCGCATGCGCGGTGCGGGCGACTCAAAACTTCGAGTTTCTTCAAGCAAGTCTGCTTGTGAGGCGTCCGCATCTGGGCTCCGTCGATGACATCACCCATATGTGAGAATACCTGCCTGCTTGTCCTGGGATAACACCTGTTACAGTTAAGTAGCTGCTTTTTCCTAGGACAAGCAGGCAGCATATTCTCACATGCGAGACTCCTTAGCAGTGATGAAAAATGAGATGGAGGGAAGTTGGCTGCCATGTAGAAAATAAACTCTGTACAACTGCTTGGCCAAACTGACTATCCCATCTGGAATGATTCTTCAGACAGTAGTTGGATGTGAACATATGAATTGGAGGATCAAGTGGCTGCTTTACAGATGTCCTCAATAGGAGTGTGTCATAGGTGAGCTACTGAAGTTTCCATTGCTCTAACTTTATAACTTTATGTGTGTCAGCATAGCTATTGCTAGCAATCAGCATTTTCAGTTGGCATAACTAATGCCAGCAAAGGCCTATGGGAAATTATATCAATCTGACTCTGGAATGTAGATGCAAGAGGTCCTGGGTTCAATTCCCAGACAAGCCCCCAAAATGTAAGGTTTGAAGCGGCCCCACAATGTTAGGTTGTAGGGGTTACGTGAGAGGCACCCTTACAAAACTCCAGGTCCCAGGTTCAATTCCCTCACCGAAGATTCACCAGGAATAGAATCAAATGAGAAGCACAGCCAGAGGTGATTGCATAAAGAATATATTATAGAAATAGGCATACAGAAAAGTAAGATTCATAAAAGTTACACTTAAACATTAAAATTACAGAGACTGCTTCTGTGTTCTTGTGAATGAGAGAGAACACACAAAGAAAAAGAGAAAAGGGGGGTGATGTCCCAAGCTTCAGGTAGAGAGCAAGATGAACAAGAAGAATAAGAGAGCCAAGAGAGGGGGGTGATGTTGCGAGGGGGCTTTTATAGTTTGGAAACTTATTCTAAATACAGAATCTATCGAGCTTCAATAGACCTTAAACATAGTAAACTTGTGCTAGACAGAAGAAGAATAGGCTGAAGTCAAATGTAATTTCCAGTATGCCTCTGACAATAGTTTCTGATTATTCTTAGTTATCTGTGCATCTGGACCCCCTAAGCATCAGACACATCTAACACATCTTAGCACTTCTTCGCCCTTCTTAGCTGCAAGTTGGTTTGTAATCACGTTTTAAATCAGGGCTATTTGAAACCGTCTTTAGGGCTATATGAAACCATCTCACAAAGTTCCTTCTAGCTTTTAAGACAGTTATACATGTATTTCCAGTATCTTCTCTGACACTTGCTAATTTGGTTCTAATTTGGTTTTAATTTGGCATGGCCTATTGCATTGCATACCAGGGTCAGACATAATATATTATCTCATATTCCATACTTGCATACTGTTGGTAACTTAATGCCTGAACCTCCTGAGAAAGCTTCCTGTATCCCTTATGCACAATTCATTCTCTCAACGACGGGTAAGATATAGCATCTTTGGTTTCCCCCGCCCAGATAACTGTACAACCTAAGACAGAGGTTTGAACTCATAATGGGAACAGTTTATCTTCATAGCTTAGAGATTCTGCAGGACAGGGGACATGCGGATATAATGTTGGAGGTAAGAGAGACATCTGCGAAGGGCAGACTGGCTGTTTATAGAAGGGCATTGCAAGCTTGCCTTCATTTCAAAGAATAAGAAAAATGTTAACAATTTTTTTTTTTTAAATAAAAAAGTATGGGAGATGTCAGCATAGCTATTGCTAGCAATCAGCATTTTCAGTTGGCATAACTAATGTCATCAAAGGACTATGGGAAATTATATCAATCTGACTCTGGAATGTAGATTGTAGATGCAGATAGACCCTGAGTGCTTATTCACAGAAAGCATCCAGACAGACGGTTTCAAATAGCCCTGATTAAATCATGATTACAAACCAACTTGCAGCTAAGAGGGGTGAAGAGGTGCTAAGAAGATGTGTTAATGTCTGATGCTTAGAATAGACAGCTTAGGGCAGGGGTGTCCAATGTCGGTCCTCGAGGGCCGCAATCCAGTCGGGTTTTCAGGATTTCCCCAATGAATAGGCATTGAAAGCAGTGCATGCACATAGATCTCATGCATACTCATTGGGGAAATCCTGAAAACCCGCTGGATTGCGGCCCTCGAGGACCGACATTGGACACCCCTGGCTTAGGGGGTCCAGGTGCACAGATAACTAAGATTAATCATAAACTATTGTCAGAGGCATACTGGAAATTACATTTGACTTCAGCCTATTCTTCTTCTGTCTAGCACAAGTTTACTATGTTTAAGTTCTATTGAAGCTCAATAGATTCTGTATTTAGAATAAGTTTCCAAACTATAAAAGCCCCCTCGCAACATCACCCTTCTCTCTTGGCTCTCTTATTCTTCTTGTTCGTCTTGCTCTCTACCTGAAGCTTGGGACATCACCCTCCCCACCCCCCTTTTCTCTCTTTCTTTGTGTGTTCTCTCTCATTCACAAGAACACAGAAGCAGTCTGTAATTTTAATGTTTAAGTGTAACTTTTATGAATCTTACTTTTCTGTATGCCTATTTCTATAATATATTCTTTATGCAATCACCTCTGGCTGTGCTTCTCATTTGATTCTATTCCTGGTGAATCTTTGGTGAGGGAATTGAACCTGGGACCTGGCGTTTTGTAAGGGCGCCTCTCACGTAACTCCTACAACTTAACATTGTGGGGCCGCTTTAAACCTTACAATGTGCAGTAACAGAACCTTCCAGTGGCAGCCCAGGCCATGTACAAAAACATAAGAATTGCCATACTGGGACAGTCAGAAGGTCCATCAAGCCCAGTATCCTATTTCCAACAGTGGCCAACCCAGGTCCCAAGTACTTAGCTAAATCCCAAGTAATAAAACAGATTTTATTGCTACTTATCTTAAGAATAAGTAATGGATTTCCCCAAGGCATCTCAATAATGGTCTATGGACTTTAATTTTAGGAATTTATCCAAACCTTTTTTAAACCCTGCTAAGCTAAATTATTTCATCACATTCAAGCAGTTTTAAAGACCATAGAAGGTCTGGAAGCAAGATATTGACCTTTGTAGAAGAGATGTTCTTTTTTGTGGTATTAAAAAATTAAATAAATAAAAATCTAAGATGGCCCACATGAAGATATTTTGCCCTAAAAACAAGGCAAAATTGTTTACGAGTGCATTTTACCATGCCATATTTTTGCAGGAACTCTTGCTGGACAGCTCATAATTTATATATTCACAGAAACCAGTATTGTTAATATACTTGTAAAAATTACAAGGCATTTAATAAAATATTTTCAAAGTAATTGATATCCAAAACATGAACCTTGTTTTGTGCGATAAATTTTTTGTTCATTTTGCTGGGCAATAATGAAAAAAAGTAATTTGGGTAATTCCATCAGTATATCTGAATGCAACGTCAAAAACTGTACAGATAAGCCAAATTTGAGATTTCTACCAGTTTTGATTTTATATAAAATACTGAAAGAAGCCACTTTTTTCAGTCTGTATGCAACTGGAACCAGAGTACCCCTCAAATTACATGCCCTAGTTCAGGAACAAATGCATACCGAGTCTAATATTTTGCAGTTTATTTTAGGACTTTAGGCTACTCATACATAACATTTCAAGGAATTCTGAGATGATCGACTGGAGATATGTTTCAAAACAGGACCATTTGATATGGAATGTCCCATATGACTCAGGCACTGACAAGTAAGGCCTCACCCCATATGCCAGAATTCTACCATACCACATATACCCTTGAACTTAAAAATATATATATTCAGCTGGAGGGATGCCAACTCCTTCATCCTGCAGGGTCAAGCCCCCCCACCACCATGTGGGAATCTCTCGACAACCCCCCAATCCCTCTCCTACCTTGCATTTGAAGTTTGGCAGGAGGGACGTCTACTCCCTCCTGCCGAAATGACCACCTCTTCAGAATGATGAGTCTTCCCCTTCTCTGAGCATCCTGGGATACACTGGGAGGATCTAAGGCAGGGGTAGGGAACTCCAGTCCTCGAGAGCCGTATTCCAGTTGGGTTTTCAGGATTTCCCCAATGAATATGCAGGAGATCTATTTGCATGCTCTGCTTTCAATGCATATTCATTGGGGAAATCCTGAAAACCCAACTGGAATATGGCTCTCGAGGACTGGAGTTCCCTACCCCTGATCTAAGGCCTCAATTGGCTTAAATGCCTAAAGCCCCTCATAGGGGAAGGGCCTTAGGTGCCTGAGCCAGAGAATCTTAGGCCTATGCCCTATGCATCCTGTGATGCATTGGGAGAAGCTTACGACCCCGATTGGTTCAGGCACATAAACATATGCACAAAAGTTTTACCCATTAATAAAAAGCTGGTTCAGCTGATTGGAGCAAGGGAATCCCCAGTCAGCTGGACCAGCAGGACTCCCTGAAGCCACTGATCAACTGGCTTCCTATAGATCATCAAATTTCCTATAAAATAATGTTACTGACTTACAAGACCAAAACTTCCAGCCAACCTGATTTTATTAACAGGCTACTTACTTATCTCCATACCCCTCATCGCACATTACGCTCATCTAATCAAAACTTGCTATCCATCCCTTCTTTAAGATACATTAACACTATGCATACTAGCATCTTTTCTATTACGGACCCTACCATTTGGAATTCAGCACCAAATTATATAAGAGAAATTACATCCCTGGATAAATTTAAAAGTAACTTGAAGGCATTTCTTTTTAAAGACTCATTTGGTATATAATAGTCCTTCTAAGGACGGTAATGGAAATCTATTCTTTGCAATATTTTAATCATGTTAGCTTATCTTACATTATTCTAGCCTATTTATATTTTGTTCTCCCTTCCTTTTGTTTTGGTCCTTTTCCCCCTCTTTCTCTTTATACAAATTGTATTTCTGCCCTTCTCCATCCTGTATCGATAAAAGTTAATGTTTGCAGTGCATTTGATTGTTTGTAGCATTATTTGTAATTTGTTTTTAACGTACGTTCTTTTTATACTTTGTTTTTATGTTATGTAAAACCGCTTTGAATTTTAATAAGGCAGTATATCAAATTTTTAAATAAAAATGAAACCTGAGTCCTGCCAGTTCTGTTGATTACAGATTCCCCTGCCCCGATCAGCTGGACTAGCAGGCCAGCAGACAGTGAGAGCAGCGTCGTCTTCTTTTTTGACAGGCAAGCAGGCAGGCAGGAGCTGTGCTAGCAAATGCTCCTCTGAGCAAGCGCCAGGCATTGCTCCTCCCCCTTTTACTGGCAATACTCTACACAAATAGCATGCATCGCTAGTAAAAGAAATAATCATTCCCACCACAGTATTTTTTTAATTGTGGTGTCTGGAGCTTTGTCCATCTGGGTCTTAAGACAGGTACAATATAATCTCATTATAACGGACTTCAAGGGACCTGGAAAAACGGTCCGTTATATCCAGAGTTCGTTATATCCAGAGTTGCCTTTTTTAAAAAACTTTATTTAGGTCAACTTAAAACAAAATTCAATCAATGAACAACAGTCACTGCACAACCATATCAGCAACATCAAGAACAAAACTCCGCAAAACATTGGTATGGCACGAAATGATTGCAAAACCAGAACACTAAAAGATGTTCTAAAGCACAGTTCTTCAACCGCCGGTCCGCGGACCGGTGTCGGTCCGCAGAAAATTTCTGCCGGTCCACACAGGACCGGCGAGATCAAGTCGGCAGTTAAATTTCCTGCCGACTGCGGTTCCTGTTGATTAATGTTCCTCCCAGCCTCAGGCGATCAAGATAGGCTGCCAACGTCGGGGCCTTCCCTCTCTGAGTCTCGCCTGTTCGGAAACAGGAAGTTGAAACAAAATAGGCGGGACTTAGAGAGTGAAGGTCCCGACGTCGGCAGCGTGTCTTGATCGCCACCCCTGCCGAGTTGCTGAAGAGGGCCGCGGGGAAGTTGCGATTAGACCGGAGAGAGCTGCAGATTCAGGTTCAGGTGGAGGGAGATGGTCAGCGTGTGCGAACAAGATCCTGGGGAGCCTTCACAGTGGCTGTCTCCCCTCCCACCAGCTCTCCAATTTGCCAGGGCAGTGATTTACCGGCAACTTCCTGCAGGCAGGAGAGCTGCTGGAAGGGGAGGAAGCCACTGTAGGAGGCAGGGAAGGTGCTGGAAAAGGGAGATCTGTTACTGGACTTGAAGGGAGTTAGAAGGAGAGATGCTGTTGGTAGGGGAGGAGGGAAAGGGATGGGCAGAGAGTTAATGTTGGATAGAGGGAGGAGGGAAGGGAAAAGGAGAGATGCTGCTGGGAGGGGAGGAGGGAAAAGGATGGGAAGAGAGTTAATGTTGGATAGAGGGAGGAGGGAAGGGAGAAGAAGGAGAGATGCTGCTGGAAGGGGAGGAGGGAAAGGTATGGGAAGAGAGTTAATGTTGGATAGAGGGAGGAGGGAAGGGAGAAGAAGGAGAGATGCTGCTGGGAGGGGAGGAGGGAAAGGGATGGGAAGAGAGTTAATGTTGGATAGAGGGAGGAGGGAAGGGAGATGAAGGAGAGATGCTGCTGGGAGGGGAGGAGGGAAAGGGATGGGAAGAGAGTTATTGTTGGATAGAGGGAGGAGGGAAGGGAGATGAAGGAGAGATGCTGCTGGGAGGGAGGAGGGAAAGGAATGGGAAGAGAGTTAATGTTGGATAGAGGGAGGAGGGAAGGGAGAAAGAAAAAAGGAAGGAAACAGCTGGCAGGGAGATTACAGGAGGGGAAGGGGGTCAGGGTGGAATGGAGAGATCAGATGAGAGAAAGGGGAGAGAGAGGAATGAGAAAGTAGAGAGACATTGATGCTGGAAAGGGGGTCAGCAGAGAAATGAGAGAGGGATAAAGATGCTAGATCTGGTGTAGGAGAGATAAAAATGAAGAAAGCAGTGAAGCTGGAATGAATGATGTAAAAAGGAGAGAGGAGGATGGACAAGGAAGAGGGGCATAGAAAGAAGTCAGATACATATGGAAGGGAGAGAGGGCATACATTGGATGGAATGGGCAGATGCTGGAAGGAAAAGAGTGAAAAGAAGATGAAAGCAGAAACCAACAAAAGGTAGAAAAAAATAATTTTATTTCTATTTTGTCATTTGAATATATCAGATTTGAATTATATATCCTGCTAGAGACATAACTGGAGCCTGCAGTATTCTGTAGCATGATATTTCTATGTAGCATTCTATAATAACTTGGCTTTATAATAACTTTTCTTGATAGTAGAGGGGATATATGTGAAGGGGAGGGGAGACAGGGGTTTTGTTGGTCCGTGCTCTGTATATTTGTATTTATAAAATCACAATTGTTCAGAATATTGTTTCTTTTTATACTTTAATAAAATACACGTTCAATATAAAATCATAATTGCGGCTTGTGCAGATGGGATCAGATGGTTTGCGGGGACAGAGCTCACGGAGATGGGGCGTAAACGGGGTTTTTAAATTTTAGTCCTAGTAGTTTGCCGGTCCACAAAATAATTCTTTTATTTCTGCCGGTCCACGGGTGTAAAAAGGTTGAAGAACACTGTTCTAAAGCATTATGTCATACTGTACTGGAAAGAGAAATACTCTTGTCATTTTCTTCTGAGCTGCATTTTGATACTATATCACCAGAATGCCACGCACCTTGTAGTCGGAGCCTGCATGTCCGTTATAGCCGAAGAAAATTACAGCTAAAAACGGCTCTAGGGGACCTAATTGGTTGTCAGTTATATCCGAAAGTCCGTTATATGCGATGATTTTCTGTATGTTTATAATGGCGCACAGCCGGGACCAGCAGATCTCATCCGCTATAGGCGAGGTTCTATTATAAGCGAGTCCGTTATGAGATTATACTGTAATTTATAACTTTATAAAATCAAGAAAATTAAAAATCCAGGAAGTTGGTAATCCTAGCCTCCTGAATCCTGAGCACATCTGAAAAAGGTCCCGTCCCCCCTCTTAACCTTTTGAGCTCCAGGCATGTGCCTAGTTTGCCTATGCCCTAATCCAGCTCTGGTTTACACACTGGACTCCTCTTAAAATATTTAATTGGCTCAAGCAAACCATTCCTTCGTTCCCGTTCATACACTGTCAACAAGAATGGCACCTCATCCTCCCCCTGGATACCAATCTGTGGAGTCCCACAAGGTTCACCTTTATCCCCTATCCTTTTTAACATCTATATGTCCTTCCTAAAACTCCTCCAGCTATCCTCCCTTGAAACAATTTACACCTATGCTGACGACATCCTTGTCCTTCTGGAGACAGACTCGAACCTCAATGATCTCTCAGAGAACATATCCTCCTGTATCTCGAACCTGCAATCTTGGGCCCACACCGTCCAAATGAAATTGAATGAATCCAAGACAAAACTTCTTTGGCTTGGCCCAAAATTAGTCCAGCTACCCACCTCAATCCCACTGTCCTCCAGCTCCACCCTGCAGCTCGAATTCTCCAGCAAGGTCCTAGGTGTCACCATTGACTCTACACTGTCCTTCAACGACCACCTCAACTCCCTGGTAAAAAAATGCTATTTCAGCCTTCATATGCTGAGGACAGTAAGATCCTGTTTCCATCAAAAACATTTCGCCGTTCTCGTCCAATCCATCATCCTCTCCAGACTGGACTATTGCAATTCCATCTTCATATGCCTAACGAAGAAAAACCTCCACAGACTCCAGCGGATCCAAAATGCCGCGGCCAAGCTTATCTTTGCAAAAAGTAAATTCGATCACGTCTCACCACTCCTTTCCAAGCTTCACTGGCTTCCGATAATTTCCAGAGTCCACTTCAAATGCATCTGCCTAACTTTCAAGATCCTCCACGGCATCCTTCCTCCATTAATCCCACTGTCCTGGAATTCCCCGAATCTTAGTACCACCAGACCTACCCAAAAATCAAAACTATCCTTCCCCTCATTAAAAGGCATTTCCCACCCAGGAAAACTGGGGACTTCCCTCCTCTTCAGATTCACCGAGCTCTGGAATAATCTTACCTCCCCTCTTCGGAACCTGAGTGCTCTCCAACCCTTCCGCAAACATCTCAAAACCTGGCTTTTCTCAAAAACTTAATCACTCCCTCCTCATCTGACATCCCAGCTCTTTAACATTCCTCTTTCCTCCGATCTTCATCTAACCCCTTTCCTTGTAGTTCCTTTCTCTTCACAATCCCTGTAAACCGTGCCGAGCTCTATGACCATGGAGATGGCGCGGTATACAAACCTAAGATTTAGTTTAGTTTAGTAGTAATTGTTTCACCCTGTTTTTCCAGAAAAATGTGTTGTCAAGAAATGCAGGCTTTCCTTCAATCCATTTCCTATAATTATACCCATGTACATCAATTTCTTTCAGGATAAAAATAAAGATTAAAACAGATGAAATATTTAATTTCTAAAAAGGTAAAACCAGGACACTCCTCAAACTGAAAAGTGTGAGATTTCCAGTTTCAATAAACTACAGAAACTGTCTGAAAAATTACAAACTGTTAGGAAATATTCTTAGTATACTTACTTTATTACTGAAAATAGTGTTCTGTACAACTGTGTAAAGATTTCATTGCTGTCTTCCAACTCAAAACATATGTTATAGGATTTGACCCAAGCAATATTCTAGAAGGGAGGGGAAAAAGGTAAAACCATTATCCAGTTTTAGAAAAATGCAAGCAAATTACAAGTTGAAGGGGTAAAATACATCAGAAAGAAATAAAAACTTACCTCAAGTAAATAAAAATACCTATTGAACTGAGGGCTTTTTGTATCTTCAAGTCCCTTTAGTTGCCTTGTTATAAACATAAATATATCCTATGAAATAAAAATCAGAAAATATTGAAAAGAGCTAGCTCATCACTGTTTCAATAGTCTATAAACTGAAGAATAATGCTTGTTAAATACTTCTGAATAGCTACTGAAGGCTTACAGCTACATCAACATAGAACTGAAAAAGCTTTATTTAGGGAAATAGCCATACATTTGTAATGTAGGTTTCACCAGTAGTAGTTCAAAAACAGCAGCAGAAGACGATATGTTAAAAATATCATAAAAACAAGGAAAACAGTAATATTTTACAAAAGTATGCAGTACACAGATATAGTTAAGGATCTTTTAGAATACAGCCCACAATTAACAAGAACTGTACAGGATAGTTTAGTTTTGAAATTAAAATTTCTTGTATGTACTTAGCTTTATCAATCCTTGTAGAAACATTTTTAAAATTTATGAAATACTAAAAAATTCAGAATCTCCCAAACCTATTTAAAAAACTGTCTTCTTTTAATACTCAAGTCTGGAAAGCAGGCCAATGGAATACAGGAAAATTATATTGTTCGCAAGAAGCACACAATTGCCATGCAATTCCATCACCAACCCTCCCCTACGTGCTCTCAGGAACACAGTACATGGAGTTTGCATATTTGCCTTAAGTTTAGTCATTATTCAGTTTGTTTTAAAGTTTGATTTTGTTAAAAGTGGACAGTTATAACCTTACCAGATTGTAATAGAATTTGCAATCAGAGATCCCTTGAAAAGAGGAGATTGTGAGGGGACATGATCAAAACATTCAAAATACTGAAGGGAATAGATTTAGTAGAGAAAGACAGACTGTTCACCCTCTCCAAGGTAGGGAGAACATGAGGATACTCTCTAAAGTTGAAAGAGGATAGATTCCGTACAAACGTAAAGAAATTATTCTTCACCCAGAGAGTGGTAGAAAACTGGTACACTATTTTGGAGTCTGTTATAAGGGAAAACACCCTCCAGGGTTTCAAGACAAAGTTGGAAAAGTTCATGCTAAATTGGTGAGACTGGACTCATTTGGAGCACTGATCTTGATCTTGGGGCCGCCGTGTGAGCGGACTTCTGAGCAGGATGGACCACTGGTCTGACCCAGCAGCGGCAATTCTTATGGGTTTTTTTTTTTTAAGTTTGTATTTCTCTGATTTTTCAATAAAAGCAAGAACAGCAAAAAAATAAAAAACTGTTGCAACATGATCTTTGATACAAGGCAACCATCATCAACAAAAGTACTGAAATCCCACCCATCCCTCGGTGGCTCTGGAAATAACGCTAACGATGTAGAGAATTTCCTATACAGAAATCCCCCTCCGTTCACACCAAGCAATATACGGTTTTCACTGTAATAGAAACCTTCCCAATCTATGATAATTCATGGCTGTCAACTTCGTCATACAAAATACATAGTCCATTTTTTGAAAAACTTGCTCCTGGGAAGGAATAGTCTCCTGACGCCATGCGGCAGCCAAGACCAGGCGCGCCACAGTTACCAATGAAGCAATAATAATAGAAAACTTAGATGGTACATCAGTCAGTGATATTCAAAAGTGCACAACCTACCTCTTTCACAATTAAAAGGCCAAGACTATTCCCTGCAATGATTCCCGACGATGACAGAGCATAAGAAGATAATCATCTGCAAAAAGGATAATTTTCTGTTCAATACCACCACTAGGGATTCCAGTAATGTCCTGACAATCCCGAACCCTCTGAGCAAATGGCTCCATAAGCAGAGCAAAGAGAAGGGGCAACAAAGCACACCCCTGTTTTGTGCCCCAGGCCAACTCGAACTCGGCACAATATTCGTCATTCACCCTAAGCATCGCCAGAGGCTTCATGTAGAGCATCCTTGTCCAGTCAAGAAACTACCCCGAGATCCCCAGAGATGCCAGCATCTTAAAGAAGAAAGGCCAAGGCACCCTGTCGAAGGCCTTCTCTGCATCCACTCCCAAAATCAACACTGGCACTTTCTGGGCCTTTGCAGAATGGATAATACGGAGAACCCTTCAAATATTATCAAATGTTTGCCTGCTTTGAACGAAACCAGCCTGATCATCTTGGACAAGGGAGCCCATGTAACATTGTGTCATGAGGCCAAAACGCCAGTAAAGATTTTATAATCCATCCCAAGAAGTGAAATGGGACAGTATGAGGCACAATTCGTAACATACCTTCCTGGCTTTGGCAGCAGAGTAACTCCCGCTAACTTCCACAACCATTGTTAACACATCTCCCGTTAGGGGCTGTGCCAGGAGAGAGCAAAAGCATTTATAAAATTTGTTAGGGAAGCCATCCAACCCAGGTGCTTTTCCAAAGGGCAAAGCCTTAATGACCTGCAAGGTTTCCTCTACCTCTATAGATCGGTACATTAGATAGATTGTGAGCCTGCCGGGACAGATAGGGAAAAATGCTTGAGTACCTGAATAAATTAATGTAAACCGTTCTGAGCTCTCTTGGGAGAACGGTATAGAAAATTGAATAAATAAATGAAATAAATGAAAAATCGGGAAAGCCAATCCGCCTCCTCCTGTGATAAACAAGGGATGTGCACCTGCCTCAAACACCTCAGGAACGCCCTCCTCTGCTGTATACAACCTAGTATATAGTATTGGGTAAGTATTTTCCCAATCTTACCAGAGGACCTAAGATCAACGCTGTCTGGGCCTTTAATCTGGGATATATAATTTTGCAACTGCTTTCGTCTAAGTTTATGTACCAATAATCGTCCTGCCCGATTGCCAGTCTCGAAACATACTTGCTGCAACACCTGAAGTTGTTGGGATAGGGCCATTATTTTTTCCCACCTCCTTGAGGCTCCTCTTGCATCCCTTTCCATCCTTCCCACTATTCCCTATCCAACATTTCTCCCTATCATCTCTACCTCACTCTTCTCCCACCACTATGTCCACTAATTCTCTCTCCCTCTCTATGCTCAACAATTCTCTTTCTTCATTTCCCCATGTGCACTCTCATTCCCTCTCACTCAGACATCCAATTCTCCCTTTCTATTCCCTCCCCCACCTTAGCATCTCTTTCTCACTCCAATCTTCAATCCTATGGCCTCATGCCCCCTCCCTCCTTCCTTCCATCCTTTATCCAAAATTGTGCTCCCTCCCTCCCATGTCCCAACGCACCCATTTCTCTCTTTTCCCACCATTCTGTCCCAGGTTCGTGCTCCCCTCCTGCAGGTGTTTACCTTTTTCTGGCTAGCTCCCTCCTCCTTCCAGCAACAGTTTTCTCCTGACAAAAGCCGCAGCTGACCCAGCGGCTGACATGAGGGAAGACTTCTACGTCAGCCTTAGGAGCCACTGCCCACGGCTTTTGTCAAGAGAAACAACTGCGGCTGAAAGAAGGAGGGAGCAGGCCAGAAAGCACATTACTTACTGTAACAGGTGTTATCCAGGGTCAGCAAACAGATATTCTCACATATGGGTGACGTCATCCACAGTGAGCACCCAGAGGTCAGAGGAGATTAATTTCCAGCAATGATAGAAATGGATGAGATGACCTCCGATGGGGAGAGGGGGAAGACAGAGAAATAGTGACTGAAGTTATGCTCTGCATAAAATGGTCACAAAGGCTGAGTTGTCTTGGATGTAGCAGGTGTCTGAGCATTTCCAAGGATGTTGCTAGCGTTGCTTTTTCTGCAGCGGTCTAGAGAAAGGCGCAGACTTCGGGGGATAACGCCTCTGGTATAAGGAAGATGGTTTGTATACTCTGGAGGCCGAAGATATAGATTTGGACCTGAGCAACGAGGCAAAAGATTTTTCAAGCTCAGAAAGCTTTTTAATAGCATTTTCAATCGAGTCCCCAAAAAGCTCATCCCCCAGGCAAGGGATATTGGCTAACCGGTCTTAGAGATTAGGGTCCATATCTGCAATTCTCAACCACGCCAGTCGTCTCATGGCTATTGAGTGCTGAAACCCTGGATGACAGCTCAAATGCATCATATGAGGATTGTACCAGATGCTGCCGGAGCTATGCGAGAGAACGGTACATATGTTTGAAATCTGGTAGTCGATGAGAAGCCAAGTATATGAAATAGGTTGGCATGGTCTTAATCCAGAATTTCAAATATGAGGTTAAAATGTTAACTTTTACTTCACTACTCTTTTTTTAGTTTTATCAATAGAAAGGAAAAAAGATCAGAAAGATCAAAGATGAAATATTCACAATTCCGCAGCGAGAAGGCACAATAAAAGCAGAGCGTTGAAACACGACTTCACGGAAAAACAAGAACTGAGGAGATTCGCGGGAAGGCACTCGCAAACTTTCTAAAGTTCAAGCAAAATGCTTTTGCAGCTGTCCGCATCGGGGCTCCGTGGATGAAGTCACCCATAGGTGTGAATATGCTGCCTGCTTGTCCTGGGATAAGAAGGTAAACACCTGCAGGAGGAGGGTGTGAACCTGGGACCCAAAATGGAGGGAGGGAGAGGGGCACATTGGGACACTGAAGATTTAACGAGGACCCCCGTTCATTAAGTGCGAGTCTGACGTAAGCCAGATGTTAGTAAAATGGAGACTGCCTGTATATCCCTCAGAGACACCTATCAATATCACAGAGATTCTGTATTAATTGAAATAGGCTCTCACAAATGTGTTTTTTTTTCTTGACTTTATTAAGGAGAATTCTAATCTAATGTCTGCTGGATGTGAATTCCATAATTAGGGTACTAGGAAAAAGGCAGCTACCAGAAATGCACACAGCATTCAAAGTGCAGTCACACCATGGAGCAATGCAAAGACATTCTAAATTTTTGGTTTTCTATTCCTTCCTAGGAATTCCATGTCAAGGTTCAACATGGTCAAAACCGCAGGATCCACAATATTGAGGGCTTCCAAAACCTGAACAATAAAAGCTGGGAGTTCCTCCCAGAAGAACAGGTAGACCATCAACGGGTCATATGCTTCTCTTACTGGCAATTTTCTACCACATCTATTAATGGAGCAGAACCAGAACCACAGGCCCATGGCTTCCAAAGCTGAAAGTGAGGGATACACCCAGCTCCCCCAGAGGATCCTAACCCTAGCATTTCTTCACAGTGGACTCCCCAGACCACCCAGAGAAGCAGAAAAATCCAAAAGAGCCAGACAAAACTGCTTCAGGAGCTACACTTGGTGAGGCACCCAAACAAATTCAGGGGGAAAATGGTTCTTGAATCCCCAACACCCTAGAGACGCTGCAGACTGAGGCCCCCATATTGTGCTGCAGCCCAGCACCTGTACCTTTAGAGGAGTCCAGACCCTGTTTCAGGTCATTGTCTGAAGATAATTTATGTTTTACTAGCAATAATTCTGCAAGCTCATTTTCAGTTCTATCAGTATTCTGGAATGCATATCATTTGGCACAAGTGATTCTTAATTCATCAAATTGCCCCATTATATCTTCCAGGTTTACTGAGATTTTTTTTCAATTTCTCCAACTCATCAGCACCGAATACTAATTCTGCCACTGGATCTCCTCCACATTTTCATTGGTGAAAACTGAAACGAAAAATTTATTAAGTCCACTATGGTTTTCTCTTACCCAGGTGCCCCTGTTAACACCAAGGTGACAGAACCAAATTGAGCTCTCTTTCCTAAAGATAATTATTATTAGGGAATCATCTTCAAAAGGCTATGTCCCAAAGTACAGCAGGACCTCTAACTGAAGGAAAATAACTTGAGCTCATCCACATTCCCTCCCAGTCTACTTGTGTCCCTGCAGCATGACTTTGCACCCTTACCATGACCACTTGGCCCATCTAGTCATACACATGAGAATGCACAGGGACCTCTGTATCCCCCAAAGTTCAGAACTCCCTTGCACTGGGGGCATGATTTCCCTCCCCCACCTCACAAATAAAATATGCACACAATATTCAATGGCCCCGATATCCACTCAGGCCCAATGGCACCAGAGCTCCCTAAGCAGCCTGCCAATGGAGGGAAACTTTCTCAATCCTCGCAATTCCATTTTGGATCAAGGATGACACCCCCCCACCCCATGCCTGGCATTTGGGTGAATCAGTACAAAAATTACCACCATTTCTTGCACATGTTCTGCAGCTTCTGCCAGGAGCATTTGGAGTAGAAGCAGCCAGCAGCAATAATAAGCTGCCAGCTCCCACAGACCCAGCATGTTTGCAGCTTCTCACTCCCAAATCACAGAGCCCAGACTTGACAATTTTTGAGCTAGGGCACCCAATATTGGGAATTTCCTCAAAGGGACTGGCACCTTTACAGGCCCATCCTAAGTAGGTCATCCTGTTTGTAGGGCTGCAAAGTTGGATTCTATAAAAATGTACAAACTCCAGCTTCAAAATAAAAACACACTTTATAATATATTGGTGCATTTACCCTTTTACAGTTTTTATATATTTATTTTTGGCCTGGATCTAAAAATTATATTTACCAGTACTTTAGATCTAGAACATAAAATATAAAGCCTAATATCAATAAGACTCAGTCGAAGACTTGGTGTATCAACTCCATAACCCTGATAGTCTTCACTATTATTCAATTGGGAGTTTTAATAGATGATAAACTTACGTTTCGTTTACACATTCGTTCATTGGTCAAAAATTGTTTCTATAGGTTGAGGATGATTTGATCACTTGTTCCCCTCCTCGATAAATTATCCCTTAACACACTAGTTCACTCCTTAGTAATATCAAAACTAGATTATTGTAATTCCTTATTAAAAGGGGCATATCTTAAGGACATAAGGCGTCTTCAACTTATACAAAACACGACAATAAAAATAATTTCAGGTTCAAAAAAATTTGACCACGTTACACCTTTGCTGAAAAAAGCTCACTGGTTGCCAATAACATATAGGATTACATATAAAATAGCCCTTTTAGTCTTCAAGACAATAAAGACCAACACACCAGCATTTATAGACAGGCTCCTGATTCCATATAGTTCATCAAGAGTTCTTAGATCATCCTCCCAGTTTACCCTTAATATTCCCTCCTTAAAAATTATCGGAACCCGCCGTGCTGCTATTTTTTCTGTAACAGCTCCAATGACTTGGAATTCTCTTCCATTATACTTAAGACTCGAACCAGACTTGCAAAAATTTAAAAGTAGCTTAAAGTGTCTTCTTTTTAAAGAAGCCTTTAATTGAAGCCTTTAATTGAAAAAAAAAAAAACCAACAACAATAAAGTTCATTGCAGCTGTAATACCTTATGATTCTATCTTCCCCTTAAACTAGATCACCAATAGCCTTTTCCTTTGATCCTTCTTCTATCATTAATACTCTTCCCCCCACACACCTATTGTACTTCCCTTTTATGTACTTTTTCTTCAAAAAATTGTATTTCTACCCAGTGCTCCCTCTAAGCGGGCGGGTGTTGTGAGCAAAATTTTTTTCGCTGTGCGCTACAAATATCGGGCGCCAGCAAGTTATGAGCCAACTCGCCCGATTCTCCTCTCGCCGCCCTGCCCGCCGTGCGCTGTGACGTGAAACTTGTGCGCTGGATGTAATATTTTGTGCGCCAGCGCACGCCAGCGCAGCTTAGAGGGAACACTGTTTCTACCCCTCTATCCTATTGTTTCCTGTGGTTTTAAAAGTCAATTACCCTGTAGGTCTGATTAATATATTATGTATATTGTGATTTCTTTAAAAATCATATTTTTATCTTTTGTACAACACTTTGTAATTTGGAAAAGCGTTCAATCAAATATCTTGAATAAACTTGAAACTTGAATTGTTAAATTATAGAAAAGAATGCAACATTACAAGCAATACTCAAAGAATATAATAGTTACAAATCACTCACATCAAGGTATGAAGAAAGCACAAGTAAATTCTCAAAAACAGTATTTGGTGTTTAAATATAGATTGAAACCTAATCAACTTAACCACCAAATATGGTACAGGACAATTATATATTTTATTTTAACTAAACTTTTATAATATCAGATAAAACTTGAAGAATAAAGAAAATAACAGAGCCAACATTTTTATAGTCTTCAAAGGCATCAAGGGAAGAGAAAGGGGATGGGATTTGATATACCATCTTTCTGTGGTTACAGTTTACATATTATATACTGTATAGGTGTTTATTTTGTACCTAGGACAATGGAGAATTAAGAGTCACAAGGAGCCACGGTGGGAGTCTAACCCAATTTCCCAGACTGCTATACTAACCACTAGGCTACTCCTCCACTCCAAATTGATAGGCAACCTACAACCCCTCAGCTACCTCACTGACAAAGGCCCCCTTCAAGATCAGGGCCAACAAAGCCCAATGAACATTTCCCTGTGGGCTAATCATGAGGGCAAGGAGGTTCAAAACCCTCCTGGCTCTGTCACGCAAGGACAATGGCCAGAATCCCATGAGCTTCTAGCCCTAGAACTCAATCTCATTGGATGCAAGCCAAACTGTACCCTGAGAAGTCAAGCCTATCCTACCAAAACGTACAGCACCAACCCAATCTTACTGTCTACTGGACATAGAATACTGAAAATTTATAGTTTTCACCAGTCCTTGTTCCAGTGACCTTACTGGTATAGTTTGAAATCTCTGCCTCAATCTGCTCGTAGGAAGATGTAGGCTGGTTTAGCAGGATGTAAAGAGAAGAGGTTTCCTAAATAGCAATTTAAGTGGTTGTTCTAAATCAAACAATCTACTCTGTACAAAGTTCAAGCTCTCATGCAATACATCTGAGGCACAGGATTATTCACTGCAGTTGCTAGGTTGACTGGAAAGGGAAGAAAGAACCACAGATAGTTCTGAGAAAATTCATGACACCTCAGTCCTATTTCCAATTGAGCTGAAAATTCCAAGGATAAAAAGAAAATGACAGATCAAGAAATAAGAACAGCCATCCTAACTTTAAAAAAAAAAAAAACAACCAACAAGTCATACACACCTCTCAAATCCTGAAATGTAACCCCCCCCCCAAGAAGGGCTAGCCGTACCATCCGACACATTAGGAACAGGGAAGAAAGGAAAGGGGGCTATTTGCGCTACCACAGCTGGCAAAGAAACAGATCAACAGCAGTAGCAACCTTTCAGCACCCATCTACATGTGCTCAATGACTTGTTATATATATCTTGTCCCCTCCAATTAGAGAAGGCATCCCCCAACAGATCATGAGCAAATGTTGTGCTCAAAGATCCACTTCTGCACTGATTTACTTTTGCATGAAGATTCAGTTGAGGTAGGGCAATGCCATATTTCTAGGGGGAAGGGGATGAAAGAAGGGGAAATGCTGAGTCCTTGAGCCGCCTGTGGGAGGCAGTGAGGGAGTAGGGTTTTGAGCCACCAAAGGCAAGGAAGCTACAGCTGAAGATACTCCTTGGGTGTGAGGTACAGGGCTGGCCCAGCCCAAGAGTAAGTACCATTCATAAATAACATATATAACAAAACTACCTTCAATTTATCAGGTGAAGTGTATGGAGCTTCAGGTGCATATATTCTGAAAATATCTGCTAGGCAACATGCTACCAACAAGCGTACATCTTTATCAGGATGTTTAAGAAAAAAATCTGAAGCAAGATGTAAAGCAAGATTTAGATACAGCTCCTTTTCTTCTTCAGAGTCTTGGTCCATATCCATAAAGGTTTTTACAACCATCTGAAAATTTAAAAAAAATATTTTAAAAACATACATAAGTATTTGATTCAGTTGACTAGCTTTACACACACATTATGTATTTCACATTGTCACCATTTATTTTTTATAAAATTATTTTAAATACTTAAAGAACCAAGTAATTAAAAAATATTCATGAAGTGCTCAGACCAGCAACCAATAATGTTTAGTGATTAAACACTGCAGTGATTGCCATCAAGACCATCATAGCCTTCAGTCTTGAGCGCCCTGAAGACATTTAGCAGAACACATTCGTAATGTAATATGAATCACGCTGTCACTTATCACACATTATATCACAGTTTCCAATAAAATTTTATAACACTATACAGTAAGATTTAGCATACACACCCACAAACTTCTCCAGTTTCAAAAGAAGGAATTTACCTGAGTTCTTCTAAAATGACTTATAAAAACAATGCAATATGAATTTTCTATAATGGTAATTTTCAAAGCAGACTGATATCTCAAAATGGCCAAAATATTCCAATTGTTTTCAGGATATCCACAATAAATATGCATGAGATAGATTTGCATCTCAAGGAGGCAGTGCATGGAAATTCATCTCATATATATTCATTGTGGATATCCTGAAAACCTGACCTGGCTCCGGCTCTCGAGGACCAGAATTGCTTACCCCTAACCTAGCATATGGAATCCAGAAGGGACGTAACAGAATGACCATTATTGCACAAGGTATTTGAGGTGTAGTAGCACCAAAGAGCAATACAAAGGAATAACAACAATTCTCATTTTTGTTCTCTAACCCTTTCCTAACCATTTCTAACATTCTATTTGCTTTCTTGGCCACTGCTGCACACTGTGGATTTATTTTTCCATTTATTTTATTAGAATTCGCGGGAGCCAGTAAAAAAGCCGCTCAGCGCCGAGAAGAAAAACGCCAGATCACGCCGCTGCTCATGCCGCTGACATGAACAAAGTGGATCCACACAGCCAATTAGCAGCGGGGCAGGAGTTCAGAAAGCTTGCTCCTGCCCACTGCACCTCCACCAGAGATCGGCAGAGGTATGATAGGGCAGGGAGGAGGAAGGGGGGCAGAGTCTTGCGGCGGCGGCCTTAAAAAATTCTGGGAGGTAGCATTGACCTGAATATAAACCAGGACCTCAATTTTTGGGCCAATTTTTTGGCCCCAAAATCCCGGTTTATATTAGAGTATATACGGTACTTCACAATTGCTTACATTAAATGTCATCTGCTAGTTTAATGCTCAGTCTCCCAGTCTTTCAAGGGGCCAACATTTCACCTTGTGGCTTCCTTTGGTGCAATGTGCTCAACTTTCAATCATGTTTGAATTGAACCAGGAGCAAGTCTTAATATCTTAAATCGGGACCAATTTAAAAAAAAAAAAAAAGTGAGACGCCCTTAAAGATCATCATATTTTGATTAGCTCTAGAGATCTGAAGTGCTTTTCCTCTCTGTTCTATTAAAAGTTGATACTAAGAGAGATTGTTACTAGATATTTTCAACACTTGTCCATTTTTTTGCGTGGTACATATTGGCGTGCAAAGGTGTTTTCATAGTGAATATGTAAGTGAAATATAAAAGCATTTCAGCGACTGTCTTGCAGGGACAGGAAGGGGTGGGGTGAGAAACAGGGAAATATGGATAAGTGATCAGAGGGTGACAAAGCAATATATATTTTAGTTGCTTTCAAGTTTCACTTACATATTCGGACATTTGCTAACATTTGTTCATTTCTGACCTGAAGGTGGTATTGCCTTCAAAAGCTAGTCAAAAAAGTGTATTAAGTTAATCCAATAAAATATAAGGTATATTTTCTGTTTTTGTAATAGAAATTAAAAAAATAGAGAAAGCAAAGATTAATACAGTGAGGTCACTGGTAAAACTCAGTTGTTCCTCTACCTCCATCTGTTGGAGAACAGCATAGCTAGATGTTAAGGACTAGGGGAAATAAATAGAAGTGGGGGTAAATACTTTTCACATCACTGTAAATTTATGTCACTGTATGCAAAGCTTTAGTTAGGTGCTATTGACTGATGTTTGAGTCCTGAAATTACAGATCTAAACAGAAATCGGTTTTGTAAGGTCCTCCAGCATCATCCCCATGGTTGTTTTCAATGGTCCAGCCATCTGACTGCATGTCGCCCTCTTCGACTGGTTCCTTTGATCTTCCCAAAGATGATGTCCTCCTCAAGTGATCTTTCTTCAGATTGTGTGACCAAAATAAGACATTCGTAACTTCATCATTTGGGCTTCGAGTGACATAGCCAATCTGATCCAATCCAGAATCAATTTGTTAGTTCTTCTGGTGGTCCTTGGCATCCATTAAGTACTTCTCCAGCACCAAAGCTCAAATTTGTCAATCTTTTTTCCATAGTGTCCAGCTTTCACATTCATATTACGGATCCGAATTACAGATAAGCTTTATTCTTTCAGAAATGCCCTCCTATTTAGCAGATAACACATGTAGAAAGTGAAAACTACATAAAAAAGTATATCATGCATAACATCTATTAAGCAAAGTCATTGGCATTTCATTCTTCCAAGCAGATACAATTTCTAAATTAAATCTGCTGCTCACTAACCTTTAATCGCCTGACCATTTCTTCTTTGGATATTTTATCAGAGATTTCCTTGACTCCTGGAGGGTATGTAATTTTTCCATCATTTGCTTTTGACTTAGAATGAGCCATGATTGCTAGATATTTTCTTTAACCCTGGAGAACAAGGAAGACATGTTACATATATATTCCTACAAAATCAAACAATTTGACCATGTGGTCCACAAGTATCTTCCACTAAATTAAAAAAACAAAAACTGGCATTAAAATCAGAACTGTAAGGCCTACTTATTTTGTTGTTTTGGTGGGGGGGTTTTAGGGTGAAAAGCCTCAGAATATGGAGTTGTGTACCCAATACAGGTTTTAACGTGAATAAATTCATTGGCTCTTGTTCATGTCACAGGCAAAATCCCATAGGTTCCTTTTGTTTATTTTTATCTTCTGTAAAAACCTATTATCTATGTTTTTTTCTAATTATAGCAAGTACCCACTCTTTAACTTTATGGTATACTGTATACTTTTAGCCTTAATGACTATTCATAGAATCGGCAAAAATTATCTTTAAAGCGCTGATATTAAATTCCATTCTGTGCAAGCAATCAAAACAAATTGTAGTACTTATCTCAAAGAATCTTGTCTTCTTCCATCTCATGAGCTTTTCAATTTATTAAAGTGCATTCCTCAACTACTTAGCAAGAGTAAATGCGTTCCCGTGAAACACAGGCCGCGTCGGTTAGTGAAACGAAGCAACGATTATTGCTAAACAGGACTACACTTCAATAAATTAAGAAGCTCAAGAAGCCAAGATTCCTTGAGATAAGCAATTGTTTTGATTGCCAACAATGGAATGATTGCCTACAAACAATGGAATTTAATATTAGAACTTTAAATATAATTTTTGACGATTCTGTGCACTATGAATAGTCTGCAAGGCTAAAAGTATACAGTAGAGTACGTCATAAAAAAGTTAAATGGTGGGTACTTACTAGAGAATGACAAGGGAAAATTTTTCCCCATCCCAGCAAGTTCTTTTCCTGTCCCTGCCCCATTCCTGCAAACTCCGCCCTCACCTGCATAAGCCTCAAACACTTTAAAATCATAAGTGTTCGAGGCTTGTGCAGTTAAGACAGAGCTAGCAGGAATGGGGCAGGGATAGAGGCAGTGACAAAACTCACAGGAGCAGGGAAATTGAATTCCTGCGGAGGACGGTGAAAATTTTGTCTCCGTGTCATTCTCTAGTACTTGCTATAATTAGAAAAAACATACTGTTAGATAATAGGTTTTTAAGAAAAACCAAAAAAAGAGAATAAAAATAAACAAAAGGAACCTATGGGGTTTTTACTGTGACATGAGCAGGAGTCAGTGAATTTATTCACGTTAAAACCTGAATTGGGTACACAGCTCTATATTCTGAGGTTTTACACCCTAAAAAAAAATAAATAACAAAATAAGCAGGCCTTACAGTTCTACGATTTAATGTCAGTGGGTTGGGGGTTTTTTAATTTAGTGGAACATATATATTCATCAGCAGAGAAAGCAGTGGGAATTGACAATGAATAATCCACAAGAAGCCAGTGGTATGAGTTAAAGCCTTGTTTATTTTAATCTAGGATGTACAGTAACATGGACCCGACACGGTACTGTGTTTCAGTGAGCATAAGCGCTGAACATAACAAAAGCTCTCTCCCGCCAACAGGGAACACACTGTACTCACCAACCACCCCTAGTAGAAGAGGTCCTTGGTATCTCTGCCAGGTTTTGTTGGGGGGGGTTAATGGGGGGAGGTTGTGAGGCAGCCCAAGAGGCAGGAATGGCAGGGGGAGGAGGGGATAACAACCTAGATCCCCCATGGCACCTGTTAAGCCTAAGCCCCTCCCAAGCTACAACCAAACTAGGTAACTACAAAGGGATCCTGTCTTTTAGCAAAAATCCAGGAGAATGGGGAAGGCCATCTATCTGCCTACTGGAGATAAGAGTATACTGGAGAAGTAAGGAGTATGCCATCTGAGGTGATTAAGAGACAGAGAACACCAAAGCTGACCCATCTACTGGTGGATGGACTTGCAGTAACCCATGCATCTGGATTAGTCTGCTGCTGGTGACAGGGAAGATAGATATTTTTTCAAAAAGTCACTAGCTGTCTGCACCTCTGGTTGTCTACGTCCCTCGCCCTCCTCTCAATCCAACATCCCTGCTCCCAACTAAAAGAAATCCTTGGTGTCTAATAGCTCTCTCACACACACCTTCAATATAAGCCCCCTCCCAGTACCTCCTCTGACCCCTCAGCTCTCTAGACCCCAGGGGTGTAGCCAGACATGCAATTTTGGGAGGACCAGAGTCCACTGTGTGGGTACAAGTACCACATTCCCCCTTCTTTCTCTCCCTACCCCCAGGCACTTGGTGGTCTCAACTCCATTCCCCCAACCCCTGGTACCTTTTAAGTCTTTCAGTTCTTCACTGGAAGAGAACAGAGTCATACCCCATGCTTGTGCTGGCCTTTAGCCTTCCCTCTGACACAACTTCTTGGTCCTATGAACAAGAAGTTGCATTAGAAGGAAGATTCAAAAGCGACATGATCAGTGTGTATGTTACTGCTCACTGCCAGTGAAGAACTAGAGGACTTAAAGGTACCAGGGATTGAGGGAATAGAGTTGAGATCCCTAATTGTCTGGGGGCAGGGACAGATACTCGACGTCTTCAGCTGGTAGTTCTTGGGTACCCCTGCCAACCACATCTCAGCTGTGCTGCTGGGTGGGCCCGTACCTACCCAGATCCACTGATGGCTAAGCTATTGCTAGACCCCCTCCTCCCAGGGTTTACCCCGAAAAAATAAATACCCACATCTTTGATTTTTTTTTTTTTAATGTCAAAGGCAGAGAGAAGAGGCCATTAGAATAGCAATAATTTTTTTAAGGGGGAGGGGGTTATTTGTCACTTCCAGGAGGGGACTAGAAGGCCCAGGAAGGAGACTTTATTAGCTTGTCTGCCGTGATACAGAGTGCATAAGAGTTACCACACTGGGACAGACCAAAGGTCAATCAAGCCCAGTATCCTGTTTCCAACAGTGACCAACCCAGCTTACAAAACACCCAAGACTATAGACTTCTTTTAGGATGTTCAAAAACTTTTTTTTTTCTTTTAACTCTGCTAAGCCAACTGCTTTCACCACATTCTCCAGCAATGAATTCCAGAGTTTGTGTGTTGAGTTAAGAAATAGGGGCATCCGCTGAAAATCAGGGGAGGGAAGTTTCATGGCGACTCCAGGAAGTACTTCTTCACCGAAAGAGTGGTGGATCATTGGAACAGACTCCCAATCCAGGTGATAAAGGCCAGCAGCGTGACGGATTTTAAGAAAAAATGGGACCTTTAAGGGAGTAAATTCAGGGGGGGGGATACTTGGAATGGGCAGACTTGGTGGGCTATAGCCCTTTTCTGCCGCTTTTTTCTATGTTTCTATGTTTTAAATTAGCGATTGTGCCCTGATACTGAGACATTCTAAAGGGAACATAGCACAGTCACAACTTGAGAATTTATCACCAGGTCTGAAACAGGGCTAAGGGGCATTGCAAGGAAGCTACTAAGATGTAGATACCCTGCATACCATATATTTTAATATACTGTGTACTTAGATAATTGGAATATGAAACTAGCCGACATATTCATTACATTTTCTGTCTTGTTTTATATTTCTGCTGTCATCAATATAATTGATCACTGTTCTGAGGGTGGGGGAGGGAGTTAATGCAGGATAATCTAAAAATGGATGACAAGGGATATATTATTATATTCTGTTTATTGTATTTTTTGTGAAGTCATCAATAAAAACTGTTGGGGACATTAATGTACTGTGTACTTATGTCTGTCTACTGGATGAGCAAAGTCTCATTCAGAATCTGTTACTGTATCATTCACCCGTAAACACATGTAACTTTTGTTAACTGTGCACTGACACCTGTGGTCATTTTATGCACTGCTCCCCCCTCCCCCAGAAAAGATGCACATTCAATTAATTCTCTCTTTAAAATTTTGTTAACATCACAAAAAAAGTACTTGTGGGTATGAGCAAACTGCTGACAGCATGGCTGCCAGGTTGCTTAAAATCAATTCAAAAAGTTTAGATTCTCATCAGCTTAGAAACCTACTTCACCTCACAAAGCCACATGAACCATCTATGCAACTACACTATCTGTAATGAAAGTCAAAAATACAAAACTTATTTCTATACCCAGACAAAACCTGATTTTTCATGTACTAACAAAATTGCTTTAGATAATTCAAGAGGCAAGTTTTAAAAAGTATCCTTATTTAACCAAGAATAAATATTAAGTAAAATCATTATGTGCTTACAGCAGTGTTTCACAAACCTTTATCCAATGAGAACCCATTTCAAGGATGAAAATTCATATGAACCCAGATGATAAAATTACCGGTAAGCAAAATACCAGTCATGACCTTCCCCTTCTCCCTCCACTCTTCTAAAGAGGGAAGGCAGCAGCAATAATGGCAGCAGCTCACATTCCAATATTCTGCATGGTTTTCCAGCCTTCAAAAGGAGAAGTCTACCCCAGGAGAGGAGGTGGGAGCTTATAAATGTTCACTGGCTCACAGGTCCAGTGCCGACTGCCACTACTGGTCACAGGTGAAAGTGGAACTCTAGGAGAGGGCACAATCGTGCGGTTTTATAATGTTAGTTTATGCAGGTGGCATTCAAATTTTATATACTTTAGATTCATATTCTGATATTACATTGCTAAATGAGAATCTTGTTTATATCACAAACTGGTTATCCAAAATAAACTGAATTCAGAAAAGTCAACATCTAAAATATTTACTCCATTTGAATAGTTAAATCCATCAGTACAGGTTCAATTAGCTGACATTAAAATTCCTTATGTTACATCCACAAAAATCTTAGGAGTAATTTTGGATTCTAAATTGTCTTATTTGCAGATTTCACATGTAGTTAATGATCATTTTTTCAGAGTATACCTTATTAGATCAATTCATTCATAATGAAGTAGTGCTGCCCAGTTCACTTATTCACTTCAGGTGAATTGATTCGAATCGATTTAAATAAAAAAAATAAAAAAAAATAAAAAAAATTGGCTTCCCAATTCGGACCCTCTCACCTCGCCCCCTAAAGCAGGAGCGGCAGCGCTGCTCTTGCTGGCCGCTAACGCACCTGTTTTAGAGGGCGAAGAGAGAGGGTCAGTCGAGAAGTGCTGCTTCCTGCTTCCCTCCTGGCCTCCCCGAAGGACTGCCCCCCCCCCCACTGAAAGACTGCGCAGCCCCCCCCCCCGGAAGGCCTCAGTGTTCCCCCTTGCCTCCCCGAACCGTTTATCTTACAGCTTTAGCTGAAGATCGCAGTTACAGCTCTTTGCACTGCAGTGCTTTGAGCTGTTTCCTCTGTTGCGGTCCCGTCCCTCCTCTGACATCAGAGGAGGGGCGGGACCCCAGCAGAGGAAACAGCTCAAAGCACTGCAGTGCAAAGAGCTGTAACTGCGATCTTCGGCTGAAGCTGTAAGATAAACGGTTCGGGGAGGCCAGGGTGAACACGGAGGCCTTCCCGGGGGGGGCAGTCCTTAGGGGGATGCAGGTCTTCAAGGGGGGAACAGGCCTTTAAGGGGGGGGGGGACAGGCCAGGGATGATGGCATAGGCTTTCAGGGAGGATAGGCAGGCCTTCAAGGGGGGGACAGACCTTCAGGGATGGGGGTACAGGCCTTCAGGGGGGCCCTGGTGTAGAAGTACACGGAGGGAGGGAAGGGGGGGTTCAAAGAGATGTGCATATGCCAGACTTTGGGGGGGAAGAAATAATGGGTCTAAAAATAGAGGAGAGGGAGAGAGATGATGGACAATGGGATTTAGGGAGGGAAGGAACAGAAAGGGAGAGAAGCTGGACACAAGGGATAGTGTGGAGGGGGGATATAGATACTGGATAGGAGGGTAGCTGGGAAAAGAAAGGGAGAGATGGTGGACCCTGGGGTGGTGGGGAAGGAGGGAGAGCTGCTGGATGAAAGGGTAGTTAAGAAAAGGTGGATCTGTAGATGGAGACAAAAAAAAGAAAGATGCCATACCTCCGAAGGAGGGAAGGGACACGGAAGGGGAGGACAGAGATGGAAGATGGATGGTTAGCAGGGAGAAAGAAGAAAGAAGGAGACCCTGGCATGCAAGTTATCAGAAGACAACCAGAGCCTAGGACCAACAAGATTTGTATAATGACCAGACAACAAAAGGTAGAAAAACTAATTTTATTTTCCATTTTGTAATTACAATATGTCAGATTTGAAACGTGTATCCTGCCAGAGCTGGTGTTAGACCGCAAACGTGAGCTAGGATTTAACAGAGAGAGGAAAAGTATTTTTTGTTTGTTTATACCACAGCACCAGTGTTTAGGAGAAGGGAAATGGGGTGAAGAGGCTATAAAATAAACCCACCAGGATGTTTGAAAAAAACACCCAATTGGGCAGGAAAATCGAATCAAATCGAAAAACCAATTCAATAGGCTGAATCGAATCGAAATTTTTTTTTTCCCCGAATCGGGCAGCACTATAATGAAGGGAATAGACTTAGTAGATAAAGGCAGGTTGTTCACACTCTCCAAGGTAAGGAGAACGAGAGGGCACTCTCTAAAGATAAAAGGGGATAGATTCCGTACAAACGTAAGGAAGTTCTTTTTCACCCAGAGTGTGGTGGAAAACTGGAACGCTTTTCTGAAGGCTGTCATAGGGGAAAACACCCTCCAGGGATTCAAGACAAAGTTAGTCAAGTTACTGCTAGACTAGAACATATGTAGGTAAGGCTAGACTCAGTTAGGGCTCTGATCCTTTACCTAAGGGCCACCGCGGGAGAAGACTGCTAGGCACGATGGACCACTGGTCTGACCCAGCAGCGGCAATTCTTATGTTCTTTACTGAAGCTTTGAATATACCAATACACTCACTAGTGATTCAACAACTCGATTATTGTAATTCACTTTACATAGATATATGACAAAAGGTCATTTGTAGACTTCAAGTTATTCAAAATATGGCCATTCGATTGATTTATAATTTTAAGAAAATTTGATCATATTACCCCTTCTTTAAAAAAACATAAGAATAACCTTTCTGGGTCAGATCAATGGTCTATCAAGCCAAGTAGCCCATTCTCTCCGTGCCCAATCCAGGTCCCTAGTACCTGGCCAAAACCCAAGGAGTAGCAACATTCCATGCTACCAATCCAGGGCAAGCAGTAGCTTCCCCCATGTCTTTCTCAATAACAGACTATGGACTTTTCCTCCAGGAAATTGTCCAAACCTTTCTTAAAACCAGCACACTAGTTACCTATAAAATCATCAAATTAGTTATAAGATTATTTTATTGATTTTTATAACTTCAAAACACAGAAGAACTTCTTTATCTTGCATTTACTGAGACCATATTTACCATTAAGATCTTAGATCTGCTAATCAAAATTGCCTTAAAGTTCCAACTTATCAAGAAATTGTTCATTAACATGTTAAAACTGCTACCAATGGCCCCAAGTTATGGAATGCGCTGCCTTGATGGCGACAAGACAAATCATTAATCAATTTCCATAAGTATAAGAAACATGCATAATTCTATAAATCAAGAATGAAGCGAATGCGAAACATTACTCCAAACACATTACAAAGGCAAAAAATTCTGCAGCTCTATTCTCAATTGTCAAATCTCTAACATCAAGACAAAGCAATTAATCAATATCTTAATCGATTAACCACAGCACAAAAACTTGCGTCATACTTGCCGATAAGATCCAAAAAAATCCGTGATAATCTTTTGCTACAGATCCAAGTAAATCATACAAACTTCTGCCCTGATTCTGACAACCAATCTACGTTTCTAAATGCTCATGTTTTGCCCTTCCAACTTTTCCCAAAATTCAAAAAGTAATACACAATGAATATCAGAGGGACCCACTCTGAGATAATCCCACCATTTATCTTGAAATGTTTTCTCAGTATTTAGAGTTCATATACTCGACGTCGTAAAAACTAATTTATTAAAAGGAACTGTGCCAAAATCGTGGAAACATGCTACTATAATACCTGCTATCAAAGATTTCAAAAGTAAGCCCTTCATAAGAGTCCAATTACCATCCGATAGCAAATATCCCTTTTTTGGCCAAACTAACAGGAAATAAAAAGAGTTCTCTCTCAAGTATCTGAATTCATTTAAAAAAAAAAAACCAAAAAAAAAAAAAACCCCACACAAGCCCTTCAACCCAATCAAACTGGATTCAGACAACACCACTCAACGGAGCTCTCATTGATTGGATTAACCACAAACGTTCTCCTCCAGCTCGATCACCACAAATCTGTGGCTCTTATCTCCCTGGATCTATCCACAGCATTTGACACAATAGATCATAAACTACTTCTTCAGCACATGTATGATATAGGAATTCTAGATCAAATCTTGGATTGGTTCACTTCTTACTTCTTGGACAGAACCTCTACAGCTATCTTTAACGAGACTTCCTCTAACTCCATTTCTAATAAGTTTGGCATTCCCCAGGACTCCATTCTATCACCGTTACTGTTTAACATTTTTTTGGCTCCCCTCTTGATGCAGGGACAGTCCATAGAGTTCACCATATTTGCATATGCCGATGATATCCAGAAGATATATCCCTCAATCAAAAGCTTGAAAAAAAATACATAACTGGCTTGTCACTAATATGTTAGCCCTAAATATCAGTAAGACAAAGGTTATGATCTTTCCAGTAAGAGAGGGCCAATCCTTATCTGCCCCAATCTCATTTTCATCAATTCCCCTGCAAACAGTCCTACACTCAAATTTCTAGGTGTCACGTTTGATGCAAAACTAACTTACCACAGCCAAATTAGCACAGTAGTCCAAAGCTGTTTTCAAAGACTAAGCATGATACGTTCACTTTACAAATTACTTGACCCAGCATCCATTAATATCTTAATTAATTCATTGATAATTTCGCACCTGGATTACTGTAATTCCCTCTATAAAAGCATAACCGAAAAGGAAATAAAACGTTTGCAGATCGTGCAAAATAACGCAATCAAAGTTATAGTCAATGTTAAAAAATATGACCATGTCACGCCACTGCTCATTAAGGCTCACTGGCTTCCTATCAAACACAGAATAGCATAAAATCCTCTTACTAACATTCAAAATCCGTTCCACCAATTCCCCAGATTTTTTTAATAGATTGCTTATTCCATACACCCCCCAAAGGTCCGTCCGTTCCAGATCTCAAAACCTCCTTGCCATTCCTTCCCTGAGACACATTAATACAATGCGCTCAAACATTTTCTCGATTACAGCTCCTACACTCTGGAATGCCACACTGAATTACCTAAGAGAAGACACGTCAGTATCTGACTTTAAGTCCAAATTAAAAATTTACTTGTTTAAAGACACTTTTAATGTTTAAATGTCCTGTTAAGGACATGACCTTCTTGAACTTTATTGATTTACCTGTCACCAGCTCCCTAGTGTTCTTTCCACTTGTGCTTTCTATTTTAAATAATGTAGTTCTACCAATTCCCTCTTGTTTCAGTTTGTCCATTTGTTTTGTCAATTCAAGTATGACAAACCACAACTTGTATTTTGTATTTTTAAATATATGTACTTTTTGATGTACACTGCCTTGAAATCTGATTTGGCGATATAACAAAATTTTAATAAACTTGAAACATTATCTCTTAGATTGAGTTCTACTTCTGTTTGCAGATGCATACAAGACATGATAAACAGCACAGGAGTCTTGTAAAATATAATTGTGTTTACCTCATTTTTCTTTACTATAAAAATTATTGTTCACCTTTAAACCTTAAAATTATTCTATATGTGATTGTTTGAATGTATTTATTTTGTTTATTAGCTTTTAGAATGTAAGCCGACAAGACGGAATATCCATGGTGCAGGATATAAGATTTTAATAAACTTGGAAACTATGATACCACTTGTAATTTATTAGAGTGAGGCTATAAGACAGTGAACCACTATCTTATAACCTCACTAATAAATTACATAAATTAAGAGACAAGCTGATTGATGCCTGGAAGAGATTTTAATAACACAGTGAAATGTGAAAACAGCAAAACACTGCATGAAGTAGATATGGCTATAGTAATGAACACTTAAAAGACAAAGTGAGAGAATTGAAATACATATGGGATAAACAAAGGGTCTTTAAATGCAAAAAAAATCAGAAGTCCATCCAGAACTCTTGATTCCATGGTTTCTGTCCCATATATACAAAACAGGGTAGACTTTTAGTCTTTGTCCCAATTATGTAAAGAGATTTGAATGGGATAGTGTGAACTTTGACAGCAACTAAAAAGAACCAATGCAGGTCAAACTTTTACAGTCTGACTAGTGAATAGCAGAAACAGATCAAGAATTACCGTATTTTCACGTAGATAACGCGCACCCGCGTAAAACGCACACACGGGTATAGCGCGCGGAAAACACAAATTTATGTACAGAAATTTTTATATACCGCGCACACCCGTATACCGTGCATGCTGCCCGACTCTCCTTTCGCCTGCCCCGACTCTCCTCTGGCCACCCCGACTCTCCTCTCCCCCTTGAAGTCCTGTCCCCACCCTGAAAGCCTGATGCCCCCCCCCGACATCCGATTCACCCCCCCCCCGCAGGACCGCTCGCACCCCCACCCCGAAGGACCACTCGCACGCACTCCCACCCGCACCCCCACCCTGAAGGACCGCTCGCACCTCCACAGCCTCCCCCCCCCATCATGTAGAAGCTCCTACCGGTGTCCTGCTGCTTTCTCTTAGCGGTCCCAGCCCTTCCGTGAGCCCTGCGCCTGCGCTGCTTCCTCTTCCAGCAGTTCGCCCTTTCTCTAACGTCAATCCCTCTTGCACTGCCGACTCCCCGACATAATCGGGGCAAGAGGGAGCTCAAGCCCTCTTGCCCCAGCCAACCGCGGCACCTCCGACACGATCGGGGCAAGAGGGAGCTCAAGCCCTCTTGCCCCCCCCCCCCCGACACGATCGGGGCAAAAGGGAGCCCAAGCCCTCTTGCCCCGCCGACTCCCCAACTCCCCGACAATATCGGGCCAGGAGGGAGCCCAAACCCTCCTGGCCACGGCGACCCCCTACCCCCACCCCGCACTACATTACGGCAGGAGGGATACCAGGCCCTCCTGCCCTCGACGCAAACCCCCCTCCCCCCAACGACCGCCTCCCCCAGCCGACCCGCGACCCCCCTGGCCGACCCCCACGACACCCCCACCCCCCTTCCCCGTACCTTTGTGTAGTTGGCCGGACAGACGGGAGCCAAACCCGCCTGTCCGGCAGGCAGGCAACGACAGAATGAGGCCGGATTGGCCCATCCGTCCCAAAGCTCCGCCTACTGGTGGGGCCTAAGGCGCCTGGGGCAATCAGAATAGGCCCTGGAGCCTTAGGTCCCTCCTGGGGGCTGGGCCTTGGGCACATGGTCGGGTTGGGCCCATGTGCCTCAGGCCCCGCCCCCAGGAGGGACCTAAGGCTCCAGGGCCTATTCTGATTGGCCCCACCAGTAGGCGGAGCTTTGGGACGGATGGGCCAATCCGGCCTCATTCTGTTGTTGGCTGCCTGACTGTTGGCTCCGGTCTGTCCGGCCAACTACACAAAGGTACGGGGAAGGGGGGTGGGGGAGTCGGGGGAGTCGGCCAGGGGGGTCACGGGTCGGCTGGGGGGGGGCGGGCGGAGGTTCTTGGGGGGGGCGGTCGTTGGGGGGAGGGGGGTTTGCATCAAGGGCAGGAGGGCCTGGGTTCCCTCCTGCCCGTAATGTAGTGCAGGGTGGGGGTAGGGGGTCGCCGTGGCCAGGAGGGTTTGGGCTCCCTCCTGGCCCGATATTGTCGGGGAGTTGGCGGGGCAAGAGGGCTTGGGCTCCCTTTTGCCCCGATCGTGTCGGGGGGGCAAGAGGGCTTGAGCTCCCTCTTGCCCCGATCGTGTCGGGGGTGCCGCCGTTGGCTGGGGCAAGAGGGCTTGAGCTCCCTCTTGCCCCGATCATGTCGGAGGTGCCGCGGTTGGCTGGGGCAAGAGAGCTTGAGCTCCCTCTTGCCCCGATCGTGTCGGGGAGTCGGCAGAGGAAGCAGCAGGCGCAGGGCTCACAGAAGGGCCGGGACCGCCAAGAGGAAGCAGCAGGACACCGGTAGGAGCTTCTACATGATGGGGGGGGGGTCGGGAGGCTGTGGGGATGCGAGCGGTCCTTCAGGGTGGGGGTGCGGGTGGCAGTGCGTGCGAGCGGTCCTTCGGGGTGGGGGTGCGAGCGGTCCTGCAGAGGGGGGGTAAATCAGACGTCGGGGGGGGGGGGAACTATGTAAAAAAAATTTTATATAGCGCGCTCACGCGTATACCGCACAAGGTTATGCACGGTTTGTAAAAACATGTATAACGCGCGCGTTATATGCGTGAAAATACGGTAAGTGTGCATTTTTTAGCATCCATATCACATACTACTATACACTACCAAAAAGACGTGCTTCAAGCTGAGTCGGTCCAGCGAATGGCCACTAGAATGGTCTCCGGACTCAAGAGTCTCCCATACGAGGAAAGACTGGACAAACTGCAGTTCTACACTCTTGAGGAGCGTAGAGAAAGGGGAGACATGATTGAGACGTTTAAGTACATCACAGGTCGTGTCGAGGCGGAAAGCGATATATTCTTCCCCAAGGGACCCTCGGTCACAAGGGGGCACCCGTTCAAACTCAGAGGAGGGAAATTTAATGGTGACACCAGGAAGTATTTCTTTACAGAAAGGGTAGTAGATCACTGGAACAAACTTCCGGTGCAAGTGGTCAAGGCCACCAGTGTACTCGACTTTAAAAATAAATGGGACATCCACGTGGGATCCCTACGGGGGTTGAGCTAAGGAACTGGGTCATTAGCACTCAGACTTGATGGGGTGGGACAGAAGAGTGGGCAGACTTGATGGGCTGTAGCAAGTTTCAAGTTTTTCAAGTTTATTAGGATTTTATATACCACCTATCAAGGTTATCTAAGCGGTTTTTACAATCAGGTACTCAAGCATTTTCCCTATCTGTCCTGGTGGGCTCACAATCTATCTAACGTACCTGGGGCTATGGAGGATTAAGTGACTTGCCCAGGATCACAAGGAGCAGCGTGGGGTTTGAACCCACAACCCCAGGGTGCTGAACCCACAACCCCAGGGTGCTGAGGCTGTAGATCCAACCACTGCGCCACACACTCCTTTTCTGCCGTCATCTTTCTATGTTTCTACTACGAGTATCTAAAGAATGGAGGAGGAAAACACCTTAAGGTTGACAGTGACAAGTAAAATATTGTCAGTTGGGCGTTGGAGGAGATTTTGGGCTATTTGGACGCCAGTTTGGGACAATTTATCCCATAGAGCCTGAAGTGCTCTCCTGAACTTTTGACACTGGAGTGCTTGGGGATGGGTTGGGAGAGGGTGGGGGGTAGTTGCGGTCTGTTTTGGAGTCTTTAAGGTCTGTGCGAAGAACAACGCGATAGACTTTCTTATCACTTGTTTTCTATTTGGGCTCTGTTTCTGAATGTTGTGGTTTGGTTTTGTGTTCAACCATTTCTAAATAAAAAATATTAAAAAAAAAAAATTGTCAGTTAGCCAAATTGTTGGTTTAATCAAATATTGGCAATAAAGGAATGCGAATATGCTGCAACCAAAATTATAAAATCATTCTATTGTGCTCTATTTGTGGCGCTAGAATTTGATCATGACAGACTGTTACCTGCGCTGGCCACCCTATGGGCAAACTAACTAAACGGACCATGCAGGTCTTTATATATTGTCACATACTATGTAATATTACACTCTTTTGGAGATTAAAAGCAGAAAAAAATTACAACTAGAAATCTATCACTAAATGCAACTGACAACAGTACTATGAAATGGATAGATCATAAGCCAAGAAAATACTCCTGAATTAATCTACAAGTTATTTTCTACATATTTCTATGATTTTTCCCAGGTGATCGGAAAATGCAAAAATTCAAAAGAACTCCAGAGAGACATCACACTAACAACACTGGAGTCTAGAATCAACTGCTTTAGTCTCTCAAAACAGGAATGTTTTAACAGGAAAAAAAACCCACAACCCTGCAAGTAAAATGAAGGAAGAACACCATTTACTCAAAATAAAACTGGAAAGGGGGTTTTGTTTTTTGGGTTTTTTGTTGTTGAAGGCCAATACTTAAGTAAATTGGTAAGTTTAATAAATGTGGTTATTACTGCTATTTAAAACAAGGAAAACTGAGCAGGCTAATCTGCTATCATGTCATAGCAAAAGGTAACATCTGGTGACAATACAATCCAAGTAAACAGTTTTACTTCAATCTAGATCTCATTCCAGAAGTTAAACAATTTTAACCTTAACATTAAAAAAAATAAATTTAAAAAAATATCCTTTAGAACAGTGGTTCTCAACCCTGTCCAGGGGACCCCCCAGCCAGCTGGGTTATCAAGATATCCTTAATGAATATGCATGAGAGAGATTTGCATACCTATCACTTCCATTACATGCAAATCTCTCATGTATATTCATTAGGGATATCTTGAAAACCAGACTGACTGGGGGATCCCCAGGACAGGGTTAAGAACCACTGTTTTAGAACAATAAAACTGAATGGAATTACAATATACCTGGGTTTTTTTGGACGTGTGTCTTGCTACAATGTATTCCTATATAAATCTTAGATCTCCCAGCACCAAAACAAGTGATTGAAGGACATACAACATGGGACTTTTAATAGAAATACTGTATTATCTACTTGAAGGAAAATAAAGTGAATAGTCTTCTCAAGTAGATCAACGAAAAGTATAAAGTTTGATTAGACACACAAACTACATCGGCATCCCCCCAAGCCAACCATATATTTCAACCTGAAACTTCACCAATATTCAAAAACACGGTAACAAGACTTTCCTGCTTCAGCCACACCGCGGAAACCTGAGATTGGCAGCATGAAGAGGGGGGAGGAGGGAAAGTGGGTTAACAGCAGAAGGCAATGTCTGTAGCAGAAAGCACTGAAAAAGTGTTACTGCTGCTGGAGAAAAGATGGAGCATTAACAAAGAGATAAAAAGAAACCCAAATATGGCAGCAAACGAAAAACGCCAGGTAGTCACACCTAGGGGGAATAAATATATACATACTGTACGTGTGTGTCCAGAGCATGTGAATGCATCTATACGTTACATGTGAACTATCAGAAATAATCCAAAATTGAGGAACAGGATATATAAAGTAAGCTGTCTCACCATCAGACATAACAGAAAAGCCAGTACAATTATCCACAGAGTCGATAATACTTGGGTAATAATAGTTACATTATAGGCAGAAGGCTATTCCTATATACCACTAAGTGCCAATAAAAGCCGGTGTGTGCACACATCATATACGAAGACCCAACAGTAACAGGGTGAATTTGTACCACACATACAGACAACGTAAGTACGAACACATGTGTACAATGCTTTCATACAACTGCACACACACACAATAATAATCACAATACCGCTATCTGAACACATGCACTCATGCCCAGCAAGTCAGCTCCCTCCAGGAAAACCTATCACACAGTGGCCAACCATTCACATATACACAGCCCGTCCACCCGCAGACCCAAGCGAATAAAAATAGCATGAAGCCGAATACCTGTAGGGACAAAAACTTCAAGCCACAAGAGCAAGGCAGAAAGGCCGCCGCCAGCACCAGGAAACAAGCCCCAAGTGGGAGAGCCCGGCCTCGCCGCCGGCTACTACCTGGAAATGAACAAAAATGGAGACCCTCGCGACGCTTCCCCAGGCAGCTCCGGGGCTGGTCATCCACGCAGCGCTCTCCTTACCTGCACCCGGCCTGCCGTGATTCCCAGTGATCCGAGGCAAGCACTCCCTCCCCCCCTATCCTTGCCGCAGCTCCCTCCCGTTCCTCCTCCTCCTCCTCCAGACGAGCTTCAAAATGGCGCCAATTTGTCTCCGGCAGCTCCAATCCGAGCGCGGAGAGGAAAAGGAGCAGCTAAAGTGCTGTTACAAGGAGTTGCGGCGCCCCCAACCGGGCGGCCGGGGACTAACAAGAAGATAAGGCCTGTTCTGGCTCACGCCTGCCGTATCCTTTTGGGGTTCGCGCTTCCCTGCGGAAATGGCTATGCTTCTTTGTCACTATCGCACTTAGAAAGTAGTGATTATTAAAAAAAGTTACATAGAGCAGCTCGTGCAATAACTAAAGTGAGGAGACGGGAGTTCCCTACTAATTTTTAAAGTAACCTACAACTCTCCTAGTCTTGTCACTCCTTATACTGCTAAAACTAAGGTAATCACGTGCCTTGCTTCATACACAAACCTTTTTTCTCTTCCATTAGTGCATCAATCCACTCTCACAAACATACATATTTTCTCTCTCTCTCTATATATATATATATATATAATTTATTTCTTATATACCTCTATACCGTGAAGTTCGAAGTGGTTTACAATAAAGATACATTTGACAGTACATGGGGTAGAAACGGTTTACAATAAAGATACATTTAGTCAGTACATGGGATGCAAGTGGTTTTTACATTAAAGATTCATTTTGTCAGTACATGGGATGCAAGTGGGTTACAATACAAGTGGTTTACTATAATAAAATGCTAAACGTGCATGTGCACTCTTACCTGCGTGATCCGTGATCCATAGCCAGCAGGAGTGGGCATGCGCGCATACAATGGTCCCTCTCTCGCAGACCCGAAGGTGATGTGCAGTCTACTTGCCAGCTCTCTTACACTTCACGCCCAGCCGAAGTTTATTTTTAAGTTTAAAAGCCGCCGCCATGGCTCCTCTCACGAGCGGCACCTACTTCGAAGAAGGCTTCCAACGCAGGTGGCGATCGTGAGAGGAGCCTCCATGGCACCTTTAAACTTAAAAATAAACTCCAGCAAGGGAATAAGGGAGCCGGCCAGACCGCGGGAAAGGAAGGGGGGCGGCAAGGGACTAATGGAGGCCAGACCGCGGGAAGGGGGGTAGGGGAAAATGCTGATGATGATGCACAGTGACGTGGAGGGGGAGGGAAATACCGCTTCTGCTGCTGCTGCTGCACAGAGAAGTAGAGGGGGAGGGAAATACTGCTGCTGCTGCACAGGGAAGCGGGGTGGGGGAGGGAAATGCTGCTGCACAGGGAAATGGAGGGAGAGGAAATGCTGCTTCAGCTTCTGCACAGGGTTGTGGGGGGAGGGAAATGCTGCTGCACAGAGAAGTGGAGGGGGAGGGAAATACTGCTGCTGCTGTTGCACAGGGAAGTGGGGTGGGGGAAGGGAAATGCTGCTGCACAGGGAAATGGAGGAGGAGGGAATGCTGCTGCGGCTACCACATAGGAAAGTAGCGGGGATGGAAATGCTGCTGCTGCTGCACAGGGAACTGGGGTGGGGGAAGAGAAATGCTGCTGCACAGGGAAATGGAGGGGGAGGGAATGCTGCTGATTTTCTCCTTGAATTTACAAAACTGTAGAGCATTTTTTAGCGATGGCCGTGGCTAAAAACCATACTACAGTTTTGTAAAAGGGGGAGAGGTTAGTTTGTGATTACATATTCCATACTAGGTGAAGGTGTTTTCTGTGTTCTGTTTGTCTGAAAGACATGGTTTTTTTGTTAGCGTTGACTAGCCCTGTTTGGTGAAATACATCAGGCATGGTTCTTGGGAGCACCTTGAATTAACCTGATTTGAATCTCCTTATTTTTCTGCCAATCTTCTTTTATTTCATGTTGGATTCTTTGGTGTATTACTTGCCTTGTTTCGTTGCAAGTTAACATACATGGAGTGGAACATACTAGAAGAGATACAGATTTGGGGCCCAGAGTACTTGGGTGCCTAGGGGCCCTCAAAGAATTAATCCTGCCCTGAATTTAGGCCTCTTGCTAACTGCCACTGCATTAACTGCCAAGCTAGTTCTAATTGTGATAGCAATGGTACAAGTTCTTTTCTTTTTTTATATTTATTATTATTATTAATTTTTTATCATTACTGTCATTTTTATTCATTCATAAATGGCAGAAAGACACATATCACAATTGTAATGGTCACAGTACTACTACGTGTGAATTGTGTATCATACAACTGCAGTAACAAAGACTATTACACATATATCAGCCTGAGCCAGTCACTGTTTCAAAATCACTCAATCAGCTTATTTTTGTACCCCTCAAGCACAATCAAAATAATCTTGAGGAAACATACTACTGTGTTGTGACATAATTATGTATCGAGCATTGAATGCATTGAAGTGTCTTTCACATTCAGCTGAAGATGCTGGAAATACATAGAGTTGTCTAGCGACATCTGATAACAATGGAAACATCTTACAATGGAGACCCTTCAGCCAGTGGCGTAGTAAGCGAGGTGGGGGGTGCCATCATGGTTTAGGCACTGGCTCCTCATACCTACTTAGAGCCAGATACACAAAGCTCCCATGCCACGGTAAAAAATACCATGGTGGGAGTAATTTTTATTTTACCAGCGATGCTCAGCACAATAGCATGCAAATTATATGCGTGCTATTCGTGCAGAGAATCGCCAGTAAAAGGGAGAGGAACTGTGCCTGGCACTTGTTCCTCCTCCTGCCTGCCCTGTCAAAAAAGCAGCCCTTGCTCTCCCAGCCTGCCAAAACAAAATCCTGGTGGTCTAGTGGGCTTGGTTGGGTCAGACTCCCTCCCTCAGCTCAAGGACCCTCTACCACCTGCACCCGCCCACCCCCCATACCTTTTGTTGAAAATCAAGTAGGAGGATTGCCCATTCCCTCCTGCCTTGAAGGGACGCCTCTTCAAAATGGCGGCCCTTCCCCCCTCCCGGTGCATCCTGAGATGCACTGGGAGGGGTCTAAGGTCCTGATTAGTTCAGATGCCTAAGGCCCCTCCTCTGAGACAATCAGGACCTTAGGCCCCTCCAGAATACACCAAGAGGTGAAAGGGCCACCATTTTGAAAAGGCTGCCCTTAAAGCAGGAGGGAGTGAGCATCCCTCCTACCTGATTTTCAACAAAAGATACGGGGATGTTGTCATTGGTGGAGGGTCCTCGAGCTGGGTAGGTCTGACCCAGCCCACTAGACCAGTGTTTCTCAACTCGGACCTGGAGTACCCCTTTGCCAGTCAGGTTTTCAAGATATCCATAATGAATATGCATAAACTTGACTTGCATACACTGCCTCCATTATATGCAAATTTATTTCATGCATATTCATTGTGGATATCCTGTAAACCTGACTGGCAAGGGGGTACTCCAGGACTGAGTTGAGAAACACTGCACTACACCACCAGGATTTTATTTTGGGGTGGTGGGATTGGTCAGGGAGATCTGAAGAGGGGGGCTTAATGTTAGGGGGGTCCCGATTCTGGGCCCCTCTGCTAGCAGGGCTGCTTTTTTTATGCTGTTGTGCCTGTGTTGTGTATGCACAACACATGTACAACAGTTGCCGGCAGCTCTGGAACTGTGGGGTATTTTTTTGTGTGCCGAGTCTGGGTTGTAAGCATCAATGCCTAGCCTGTATTGTATCTTTTGGTATTTAGTTAACTGTTACTGTAAATTTTTGTATCAGTGTATATGTGCTTGGCTTGTTGATTTGCCTCTCCTATCCCCAAACCCGAAACCCCCAAATCCCAACAACCTTCTCGACCTCTCTGATCCCCAAGCCAAGGAGTCAGAGGCATGTCTGAAGTTACCCATCCCCTGGCCTCATCTGCTCAGTTGAACACCCACATGCCCCGCACACATACTAGAAACCCCAAAACTAAAAGAACCCTGAAACCCAGCAAATTCTCACACTCGCACACACTCATACTAGTAACCCACAACCGAAAAGAACTCCCGATCCCATCACACTCTCAATCCCACTAAGCAGTCCTTCAAACCGTGCACTGAGTAGGACAGGTTGCAAAGATATCAAGCTCAATGCCAAAACAGCACTGTCCAAACACCCCAAATAACTAAGAGACCAGTGCGAAGCAGCACTAATGAAAAGAAAACCACCAGCATGAGAGGATAAAATAAAGAAAGCAGCCAGTCCCACTCTATACATTCGCACACCACCTCCATACAAGTGCTAAAAAATACAAGGCAGTAGACCATAGAAGTACAAAATAAAGCACTCAAAATCTCCCAAGAGTCAATAAATGGAGCCCAATCGAACTAATCAGTCTGTGGAAGTAGACCTCAGAGTACAAAGAATTAAAGTAATCGCCAGCCACAGTGACAGAGTCAAAGGATCGCCAACAAGTTGCAGTGAAGATTCTCAGCAGTGCCAGATACACCAAAGTAAGCTTCTTTTCTGATAAGGCCTTGCAGAGGGGTGAAAATTTATGCCTTTTTTCTATCAACGAGGTAGAATAATCCTAGAAAAGGCAAACTCGATGTCCATTGTAGGTCAGGTCGTCCCGTTGCTGCCAATACTTTTGCATCAAGGCCATCTTACTGGCATAATTGTGCACCTTCGCTATCACCACGCGGGGCCATTGATGATCCTCCATTCTATGCCCAAGGCAATGCGCCGATTCCATGCAAATAGGGCCCACACCAGTGGGAAGCGGCAGATCTGCTTGCAGCCATTGCTCAGACGGGAATCGGAGATAGACTCCAGCAGCCCTACAAAGCGTACATTATCCCTATGGGAGCGATTTTCCAAATCATCAAGCTTTGCAGTTTGTTGCCGAAGTTGCTCCCGCAGGGAATCCAGGCCCTCCGTGGTCAATGCTGTTGTGTCCTCCATTGCTGTCACGTGCACTTCCATCTCCCTGGTGCGATGGGAGACCTCAGAAAACAGCTTTTCCAGTTCCGTTAGTTGCCCAGAGAACTGGCTCAAATGAGGCTCCAATGCCTGCACCACTGCCGTAATGATTTCTTGGGTTGAGCTGGGGAGGAGAAGGAAGGCAAATCCCCTGCAGGGCCCACCATATTGCCCACTGGCTGGTGCAATTTATTGTGGTCTTTGTCCTTACGCAGGTGTTTGGAGCTCATCAGGGACTGCTTTGAGCAAGTATTTGTCCATATAAGTAGAAAGGTAGCAGTTCCAAGAACTGTGGGTCTCCAGAAAATAATAAATTAGAGCAGATGAGGCCCGGGGAGCATGAGCTCAGTACAAACACATATGGCCAAGCTTACCACATCGCATGACCTCCGCTGCCTGAAGATTTAAAATAACAGCAACCAGGGAAGAGGTGTTGAAATCGTCAGACAGCCACAGCATCAAGATCAACCTTCTGACTTAGTCTGACATTTCCACTGAAACCTGTCTGCCTTGGGAGATCCTGCTGGTAGTGAAACTACCGAAGGACTAGCTTTCAGCTTCTCAGATGCCCAGTGGCATGACAAGCCCATGTACCATGACTGGGGTAAATATCTTTATACACTGAAATTGTGTTGACTTACCATATTTGTCACTCCATAAGACGCACTTTTTCCACCCAAAAATGTGGGTGGAAAAAAGGGTGTGTCCTATGGAGCAAATACCCAACCCTCCCACTCCTACAGAATGGGTCTTGTCTTACTGTTCCAGTTGCTTTTTTATGTCTCATGGGTCTGGGCTGGCCTAGCAGGATGAAAAAGAAGGTGAAATTTATTCATACCAGCTAATGTAACCTGTGGTTAATAGTTTTATAGTAAACAAACCCCAGAAGAGGATGGGAATTTGGGGAGGGAGTTCAGAAATGCCCACAAATGCCCGCTTTTGGCACAATTTCCCACGCATCCTCAGTGCAGTCATTGGAGACTGACATTGACACCTGCAAGTAATTTAAAGGGTTTTTAAAAAGTTTGAGAAGTAAAATTTAATTACATAATTCAGGTTAATGCAGTGCTATGATATGATTTAAAGTGGTTTAATTCAAAAATCAGGATGGTTTTTTAATGTTGGTGCCCTCCCTCGCTGGATGCGGCTGCCTCTCTACCGGTAGAGCAGTGTGCAAGGCTGCCTGGTCGGCTGACATGGCTGCCTCCTCCTCCCTTCTGTAGCAGCATAGCGGCCTGCCTAGTCCCACACCGCTTCTGCTCTCGTGGGAAGTGGTGCGAGACCAGGCAGGCAGCCTTGTGCACTGCTCTGCCGCTACAGAAGGGAAGAGGGGCAGCCGCGTCAGCTGACCAGGCAGGCAGCCTTGCGTGCCGCTCTGCTGCTGGAGAGGCAGCTGGAGACAGTGAGTCCTGCTTCCTGCACACTCCCCATGGGCCAGGCACGAGCAGCAGATATCGGATTTGGAAGCCACTGGGAGTCCTGGCATGGCGGCGCAGCCCTGAAGAGAGTGAGCAGCTATAGAAATAGCAGCGGCAGCTGGTTCCACCCTCCCATTTTCCTCCATCCTATCCTCCATGGCAGCACTGGGCAGCACATCCGGGCCTCAGCTGCCTCCACCGCTGCTCCTCCGACTCCCTTTGCATTTGGGCGGGACATGGAGGAACGGGCCCATCAAGCTGTGCCGGAGGAACTAAAGGTACAGCGAGAGGTTGGAGGGGGCACGGGGGGTGTGTACCTGCCTGCCTGATTCGGGGGGGGGGGGTGCCTTGCCTTGCCTGCCTGTCTGTCTCGGAGTGGGGATGAGAAGTACAGGAGGAAGGAAACGACAATCCAGCATAAGAACCAGGGCAATCAGGGGAGGGAAAGAGACACAGCAAAGAAATGCTGAAGGAGAAGGGAGCATAGGGACAGGGACAAGGAATAATGCTGGAAAGGGGAGGAATAAAGATATAGAGATGTGATACTTAATGGAAGGGGAGGAAATTGATAGTGAAGAAGAGAAGAAAGATTATGCACTATGGGGGGCCCTGCCTGCCTGCTTGCTTGTCTCGGGGTGGGGGGCCCTGCCTGTCACTAGGCCTGCCTGCCCTGTCCCTGCCTACCACTAGACCACCAGAAGGGGGACAGGGTAAAGAGCCTGGCAGGGATAATTTGGTTCAGAATGGGTTTTTTTCTTGTTTTCCTCCTCTAAATTTAGGGTGTGTCTTATGGCGCGAAAAATACGGTATTTTTCTTCCCTATTCTAATGCCATATACAGTATCTAGGATAGTACCATGTTTGTTTTATACTGATTTGGTTTATAAAATCTAAACAGTTTAGACCAGGGGTCTCAAAGTCCCTTCTTGTGGGCCGCAATCCAGTCGAGTTTTCAGGATTTCCCCAATGAATATGCATGAGATCTATGTGCATGCACTGCTTTCAATGCATATTCATCGGGGAAATCCTGAAAACCCGACTGGATTGCGGCCCTCAAGGAGGGACTTTGAGATCCCTGGTTTAGACTGTCTATTGTCAAGGGGTAGCCATAATTGATTATTTATATATCTGTATTAGGCTGGTTATAGAACATTTGTTATGTGTGCTCTTACATTCAGGAGCATTTGTCAAAATCCTTTCACAGATGCCATAGACTTCATATGGTAGGACTCTTTTTCATTGTAAATCTTATTTTATTTTATTAGTCATTATTTTATTGCACACCTCATTTTTAGAAAACCATAACATAGTTTTTAGCGCTGGCCGCGGCAGTAAAGACTCTGATATTAATAGGAATTCCTATGAGTATCGCAGTTGTTACCACTGCAGCCGGCACTAAAAACCATAATACGGTTTTATAAAAAGGGGGGAGGTTATCATATTTTGTCTTTATTTTCATGTTTATTTAAATATTTGTTTGTGTTGGCATTTATGTGACTCATTAGGTTGTTTTACTTATAGGATCTGGTATTGGTTAATGGAGTGAGATCTTCTCCCTTTGCCATAGGTAGGGGGACAAGACAGGGCTGCCCACTATCCCCCTTGCTTTTTCTGCTGTATTTAGACCCATTGCTGCGCACTATACAAAAGGATGATATACTTTTGGGTTTACCTGAGGGCACGTCGCAACTACGGGTGCTGGCCTTTGCGGATGACCTTCTACTTGCATTGGACAAGCCGCATAGCTCACTACCAAGAGCGTTAGAACTATTGGATGAGTTTCACATTTATTCTGGCCTGGAGTTGAATAAGCAAAAGTCTTTAGCACTTCCCACTCTTCTAGAGGTGAGACACAATTGGCCGGGTGATTTTCCACTCCAGTGGGCTACTTCCTCGCTGACATATTTGGGTGTAATCATCCCTCAAAATTTGAATAGACTCTATTCCGCCAATATAATACCATTGCTTCATCGCACTGCTAGTACGCTGCATGGCTGGCGGACGTTCCCTATTTCCTTGTCAGGCCGAATAGCCCTCTATAACATGATGATAGTGCCTCAATGGACATATGTCTTACAAATGCTCCCTCTCATGTTAACCTCATCTCACACTGCACTGCATGGCGCCCATCTCTCTAAATATTTATGGCAGGGTAAAAAAGCGAGGATCTCTTTGGCTAAGTTACGGCTTCCTGTGGATCAAGGGGGGCTGGGTTTATTATGTGTATCTCGGTTTAATCTAGCATGTCAATTACGTCACATCCATGACTGGTTCTGTGACACTTCTGATTTTTCTATGCCTGTGATTGAGTGTTTTTCCTTCCAGCCATATCATTTTAGCTATCTCCTCCATGCGCCTCAGTTACCAGACTTACCGCAGCTGAAGTCCCATCCACTTTTGCCAGCAATGCGTACAGCATGGAAGTTGTTGTGCAAGGGATTACAGATTTCTCCGCATCATACACCTTGCCTTCCATTGATTGGGAATGGTGCTTTCTTACCTGGCATGGATTCCGCAGTGTTCAGACGCTGGTCTCGTGAGGGCCTACAATATGTGTCACAGACCGTACAAGATGATGGTTCACCGATTCCCTTCAGAGACCTACAAACACAGTTTCGGATATCACCTATGGACTGGTTTGCGTATCAACAGCTTACACATTATTTGCAGTCCTTGACACCGGTGAGGTTACAGGAGGATATACAAGACAGATTGCAAGAGGCGATTGCACTCACATCTCCTGAGTCAATGTCCCTCAGATTCTTCCATAAGTGGCTACAGAAACGGGCGGGTGAATTAGACTTTATCGCCTTGGCTCAGAGGTGGTCTGCTGATCTTCAATTGCCCATTGCAGCGGATGTGATTCGCAGAGGCCTTCGTTTGGGAAGGACCACGACTGTGTCCTCGCTTGAGAGGGAAAGAAATTACAAATTTATACTGAGAGCCTTCTGTACGCCCAAGAGGGCACATGTGATCGGGATAAGTGCTGATCACTGTTGCCGGAAATGTGCTGGTCCTATGGCATCGTTTGGACATATGTTTTGGTCTTGCCCTATGATATCCTCCTTCTGGATCCAGTTAGTGTCTTTGGTGGCACGCCTTTGGCATTGCTCTTGGAGATTGCACCCAAACTTCCTTTTCATGATGCAGATTCGATTTCATCCACCCAGACCAGGTTGTGCAGCATTCTTAAGGAAAACTGTATTGCTGGGACGGAAATGCATCTTGTTGCAATGGCTTTCACCGCAACCTCCGACTGTCCCTCAATGGAGAGCATTAATGTTACACCAAATGTTACTGGAGCGGCGTGAAGTGATGGACTTATCCACTAAAGCTGGACGTTTATACACTCAGTGCTGGTACCCTTTTAGCTTGACTTTTACACCTTATATTCAAAACCAACTTTGGGGTACTTAATGGACTTCTTTTTCTCCCCTTTTTTGCTTTTTCTTTCTTGATTTGTTACCGCTGCTGCCAGGGTGGGTGGGAGGGTGGGAGGGGGGTTGGGGGGTTGGGTGGGTGGGGATTGGATTTGTTTAATATTTGAAAATTGTACGATGCGATGTTCCTTGCTATGTTTATGCTTTAATAAAAATGATTTAAACATAAGTGATGTGTTAGATGTTTGTACTTTGTATGTTGCTTGTACACTTCTTTGATTTAAAGCAGTATATAAATTTTTAAATAAATAAATGTTTAGAATTTAATTTTTATAAAAAAAGTATACAATGTGATATCTTTAGATAATATACAAACTTCTTCATGTCTTTTGATAAAAGAAACATTTTATTTTTTTTTCTGTTTATTTAAATCAGAATTATTTGTTGTTCAGTCATTTGAACAATGTGATATTTCCATGTTATAATTTTGTAACAATATGTTTTGATGGGTTTTTTTTTTTACTTGTATATTATTCATTGTCTTTACGTAGATTTTGGTACATTGACCTCTGATGTAGGCTCGTAGAGCTGAAACATGAACCATGTCGGGTTAAATATCTTTTTACCAATAAAGATTGCATAGAAAGAAAAGTATCTCTTGTTTGCTATTATTTTCTCTCCACTTTTTATTTTGTTCTTGTAGAGATTTTCTTCCTTTCTTGTGACTCTATTTCTACACCCCAGAGCTATGCTATGAGTTCCTGTACTCCAAGAAGCTCTGTGATTTCCAGGGCATTCTTTTCCCTGTGGAGCTTCTAATTTCCTCTTGTTATCAGACAGCACACTGTTTCGGCTCTCTATATTTTTATTTTATCAGACATACACAGAGATAAATACTAGGGCCAGGAGTCTCTAAACAGCATCAGAATTGGCTGGCACATTAAAAAATGGCATCAGTTGCACATCACTCAAACTATGATGCTATTTTGAGAATCGCAGTCTGTGTTGAAGGTAGGCACTAGAAATGTAGGCCAAGGTTTTAAAGGCCTACATTTCCAGTGCCTATCTTCAAGTTTAATAAGAATTTGATATACTGCCTATCATACTTCTAGGCGGTTTTACATTATAAAATAATTTAAAAAGAAAAATAATTTAAAAAGGGTGACGAACATGAGACTAACAGGACTGACTGGGACAAAAGGGTTGGAGGTAAGAAATCCATCTTAAAAATAGTGGAGCAATCCAAAAAGGGGGCAATAATACAGAGGAAGGGGAATCTCATCTGAAAGCCAGAGCAAAGAGGACTCGTAATGATAAGATGGGAAAGATTTAAAGATTAAACATATCTTTAAAAAGGAATGTTTTAAATTTTCCTTTAAATTTTTGTAGAGAGTTTTCATCCCGTAGTTTGGTGCGTAATGATTTTCAAAGGGTTGGGGCAGTAACTGCAAAATTTGATGTATGTGTGATGCTCACGATGTGGAGTAAGGGAACGGTAAGTAGATTTTGTATATGGGATCTAAGTATTCTGGACGGAGTATATGGAATTAAAATATTATTTAGGAAATCTGGTTGGTTGTTCTGAATCACTTTGAAAGTTAAGAGTATGATTTTATAGGTTATTCTTTGTGGTATGGGGAGCAAGCGTGCTTTTATTAGAAGTGGCGTGACATGATCAGATTTTTTTAGCATTTTCGATCATTTTAATTGCAGTATTTTGAATGATGATTTGTAAACGTCTGATCTCCTTCTGTGTTACTCCTTTGTAAAATGAGTTGCAGTGGTTCAAACAAGAGATTACCAGGGAATGTATCAGTATGTTCAAAGCAGAGGAATCAAGAACCTTAGAGAGAGAGCAAATTAAACAAAGTTGATGGAAACATTTTTGAACAACTACACAGATTTTTGCTGGTGGAATGTTAATTTACTATCCAGGGTGATGCCCAAGAGTATTATTGATGATACAGTAGATCAAGGAATGAAGATTTATCCCTTCCTTATAATAATAATAATAATAATTTTATTCTTATATACCGCCATACCCATCGAGTTCTAGGCGGTTCACAACAATTACATTAGGATCCGCATTGACATGCCGATTTACAAACAATATATTGGATTTGCAACACCTTCAGCCGAACATGGCTGAAGAAGCGGAAGTGGGAAGGAGAGAAGGAAGAAAGAGAACAATAGAGGGGGGGGAAGGGCCGAAAGGGCCGATTTACCACGATTTATTGGATTTACAACAACTTTAGCCGAACTTGGCTGATGAAGAAGGAAGCGGGTAGGGGAGCAGGAAGACAGCGATCAATAATGGGGGGGAATGGGTCGAACGTGTGGACAGATAATTCCGGAAAGGGGGCGTTACGGGGCTTGTTTGTTGAATAGGTAAGTTTTGAGTGTTTTTCTGAAGTCGAGGTAAGTGGGGGCCTCGAGAATCATTTGGGCGATCCATGGGTTCATCTTGGCTGCTTGGAAGGCGAAGGTTTTGTCTAGGAATCTTTTGAGATGACAGAGCTTTAGCAAGGGGTAGGCGAACAGTTGGATTCTGCGGGATTTCTTGTTGGTGCAGTAAAGGTTAAAGAGGGCTTGATGTATCTTGGTGAGAGGCCATTTACCGATTTGTAGCAGAAGCATGCGAATTTGAAAAGCACTCTGGATTCGAAAGGCAGCCAGTGAAGTTGGTGGTAGGAAGGGGTGATATGTTCCCATTTCTTTAGGACATAGATGAGGTGAACGGCGGTGTTTTGGATCACTTTTAGTCTCCTGGTAGTTTTCTTCGTGGAGTTCAGGTAGATAATATTACAGTAGTCTAGAATGCTGAGAATGGCAGATTGCACTAGAAGGCGGAACGAGGAGTCATTGAAGTATTTTTTTATGGTGCGGAGTTTCCAGAGTACCGCAAAGCATTTCCTGACGCTGAGGTCGGTGTGCGTTTCTAAGGATAAATGTCTGTCCAGCGTAACACCCAGGATTTTTACGGTGTTTTTGAGGGGGAAAGGCCTTCCTTTCAGTTGGATTGTGGTGTCTTTGATTTCGTCGTTGGGGGTGGCAAGAAAAAATTTTGTTTTGTCGGAATTTAGTTTCAGCCTGAATGCTAGCATCCAGAGTTCAATCTGGTTGAGGATGTTTGTATTGTAATCTAGTGTTTCAGGTGAGAAACTGATAAAAGGGATGACTAATGTGATATCATCTGCATAGATGAAAAATTTGAGCTTGAGGGTGTGTAGGAGGTTACCTAGGGAGGCTAGGTAGCTATTGAACAGGGTGGGGGATAGAGGGGAGCCCTGCGGGACACCGCAGGTGTTTTCCCAGATGAATGAGAAAGCGTTGTTCTGGTGTACTTTGTAGGATCTATTTTTTAGGAACCCCTGAAACCAGTTGAGGACCTGATCAGAGATACCAATGTGTGTCAGACATTCAAGGAGAATGGTGTGGTCGACCAGGTCGAAGGCACTGCTTAGGTCTAGTTGTATAATCAGTGCACTGGAGCCTTGACTAAAGAGCGTGTGGAGATGGTCAAGAAGGGTGGCTAAGATGGTTTCGGTGCTGTGGTCCGTGCGAAAGCCAGATTGATAGTCGCTTAGGATGTTGAATTTTTCAAGGTATGTGGAGAGTTCTACCTTTACTACCCCTTCTGCTATTTTGGTGAATAGGGGGATGCTTGCGATCGGTCTGTAGTTGGATGGGGAGTTTGGTGATTCTTTTGCGTTTTTTAAAATAGGGGTAATCATGATGTGACCTTGCTCTGGCGGGAAGATTCCTGTGGATAATAGGGAGTTAACCCATGTCATCATGTTTGCTTTGAAGTGGCTCGGGGCTGCTTTCATGATGTTTGGTGGGCATGTGTCCAATTTGCAGAAGGAGTGGTTGTATTTATTATAGTAGGTATTAAAGGTTTTCCAGTCAATTGTTGAGAATTGTTTCCAGCTAAGGTTTGTTCTGGATCCTGGGTCTGGTTTAATTATACCCGGGTCTGAGTTAGGTGTATTAGAGTCTGGGAGAATGGGGAACTGTTCGAGGGAATTGGTCCTGGTAGGTAAAGTTGATCTTAATCTTTGGATCTTGTTGTTGAAGAAGTCTGCAAGGGAGTTGGCAGTGCGAGTGGATTCTTCATAGATATTGTTGGTCTTAATATTACCGATTTTGTGGGAGTAAAAATTTTTTCTTTTTTCGTTAGTGAGGTTTTTGTAATTTTTTAGTTTTTGTCTCCAGGTTAGTCTGTGTTCTTGGGTTCCTGATTTCTGCCATACTCTTTCTGCTTTTCTGAGATCTTTCTTTACTAGCAGTAGTTCTGAGTCAAACCAGCCTTCTTGGTTTGTAGTTCTTGTTCTGTGAGTCTTGAAGGGGGCAATTTCATTTAGTATGTTAGTACTGTCCTCAATCCAGGAGGTCATGAGGTTCTCCGTTTCTTCGGTTTGCTTGGTGTTTGTTTCAAAGCGGGACCAGAATTCCACTGGGTCAATCTTTCCTCTGGTAGTGTGTGTTTTGATGATTCTAGTTTTGCTGTTTTTGGGGGGTTTAAGTTGGCATCCTATTGAGAAGGTGCATAGATGATGATCCGACCAGAGAGAGTCTGACCAATTGTCTTGTTTCCAGTAAAATGTGGGGGTGGCCTGTTCCTTGGAAGAGAAAGTTACTAGGTCTAGTTGGTGACCTTTTTGGTGTGTTTTGATAGGGGGTTGTTTGGCAAAGCCTAGTTGGGTGAGCAGAGACCATAAGTCTGCGATTTCTGGTTGGTCCGTTTGCTCAAGATGGATGTTAATGTCCCCGCATAGTAGATTGTAAGGGCTTGTTAAAGAGTTAGTTAGTAGGGATTCCGCGAAGTCCTCTTTGGTTAGGGGCCATTTTTTTGGAGGGATGTAAAATAGCGTGATAGTAAGCGAGGCGGGTAATGATTTTGAGGTTAGGGAGATGGTTAGGATTTCTGCGTTTGGTGAGGAGGTTGTGTTGAGAGTGGTACAGTTTAGCTGGTCTTGGTAGATTATATCTAGTCCTCCTCCTCTTCCCCATGTTCTAGCTAGTGAGAGAATCTTGAATCCTGGAGGTAGGCAATCTTTAATGATGATATCTTTCTCTGATTGCAGCCAGGTTTCCGTGACAAGGACAAAGTCGGGGTTAGTTTCAGTCAGCCAATCTCTGATTAGTATTGATTTGTTTCACATTGATCTGATATTTAGGTAGGCGCCATGTAGGAGCTGGTGGTTGGTGTGGTCGATTGGAGAGACGTGGGAGTGTTTTTCATACCCACATATTAAAATAAAGTGGAAATGTATTTAAAACCTAAACAATTATACAGTGACGTGTGTGTGTGTGTGTGTGTCAGCTCTGCTGGTCCCCTACCCTGGAACAGGAAATTGATATGAGAGAATTTGGGGCCAGTGGAACAATGATGGCACACGTGGACTGCGGACCCACACCTGCTCCATGCACACACCCTGCCTATACCCAGAACAGACTACCCCTCTGCTCCTTCCTTGGTATGCTAGAGCAATTACCTACCAAATTAACAGAGAATGGAAATATGGAGATGTCAACTCCCAACAATAGACTTGTACAGTACGTTTTTTCTAACAAAAAAGGTACCAATACACAAATGTCAGGCTATCTTTCGTGGGTGGGGTGATCACAAAGGATCCACCCCTCAATAGTCAAGATCTCCATAATCAGCCATAGAATAGATAAAAAGGTAGCATTCATGTGCAGAGCTTGGTTTCTTTCAATAATACTTGAGGATCATGGGTCAATTTAATCAGGCAATAAAAACGGTACCAGTACTCAGTACCCCCAAATAACCTTTGAAAAAAAAAAAGCTGGGTTTATATCACACTTGTTTGAAAGCTTTTTTGCTCTTACACACTTTTTTTTAAGCTATAATTTTTATTGAGTTATATGAAGCAAACATTTTAACCAGTAATCCATCAAAAGGTGAATTACAAGTTATAGACAATAGTCTTAGCCATCATATAACATGTATCTTTCAAGCCACCCCTTCTCTTTCTTTTCCCTACCCCCTCTCCCTTCCCAACTCTTGTTTACCCTTCTCACTCCTTCCCCACTTTATTCCACATATTAGTCACTGAATTAATATAATACCAAATTGAACCACTCCCTGGTTTACAGAGTAATTCAGAACAAACAACTATAGTGTTTCCCCTAAAATAAGGCCTAGTGCCTTTTTTGGGCCCAAATTAATATAAGACAGTATCTTATTTTGGGGGATGTCTTATTTATTTTCATGTACAATGATCATCTCTCCCTTCCTCTCCTCCACCCCAATTCTTCCTTTTCCTTTCTCTCCCCCACATGTGCATCTTTCCTCCCCTTTCACCCATCCCCTTGTGCCATCTTTCTATACCTCCCTCCCATCCCTTGTGCAGCAAAACCCTTGCAGCTTCTATCCCTTCCTTCCACCCATCTCCCTGTGTAGCATCTTTACATCCCCCCCTGCTGCCACCGTGTACCCCCTTCCCCTGCCGACCCATCTCTCCCTCCCATCTGAACCGTGAGACAGAAATAAATACCTTATAACAAATCGGCAGCATCGGTAGCAATTTAGACAGGTTGCTTCACAGCCTGGGCCGTTCCTCTGCCACATCACTGATGACATCATCAGCAACGCAGCAGAGGAATGGCCCAGGCCGCAAAGCAGCCTATCTAGATTGCTGCCGGTTTGTTAGCTGCCGGTTTGTTATAAGGTATTTATTTCTGTCTTGTGGTTTGGATGGGAGGGAGAGATGGGTCAGCCGGGGGGGGGGGGAGGGGGAGGGGAGTGCTGCTGATGCCGGCAATTAGGGCTTATTTTGGGGGGTAGGGCTTATATTAAGTTAGGGGTAGGGCTATATCATGCTAGGGCTTATTTTCAGGGTAGGTCTTATTTTTGGGGAAACACGGTTTGTAGGCAACTGGAAAGAAAATGGCAAAAGAGCAAAACACCTGAGCACAGAACACGTTGGAGAATGGCAATAAACAAATACAAGTTTAACATATCAGAGGCCAAGAAAAACTACTACGCCAGCAAATTAGGAACCAAAACTCCAGACAATAAAAAATTATTTTATAATGTAAAACCTGCCTCCTTGCCTCTGCCCTGCTCCTATATTCTACCTTTCTTTTCTCTGTAAATCGCCTTGCGCCTGCATAGATATGCACAACACACAAATAGAAGATTAGATTAGATGTAAAGAGGTGTACAACAGTGAGCAGTAGAGATCCTCCACTATGAGGACCATAATGTCTGTTCCTATGACAGGACTTGGGGACAAGAGACTAAGTATAGTTGAGTTGGAATTAATTGGATTGTAGATGGGGGTGTCAAATATCAACTGGAAGCTAGTATTGAGTGTGCTCATATCCCTTGCCTCTGGGAGTGTAACTCCTGCATTTGCTCAAAGGATAATCTCATTGCTAATTGTGATCGCAGAGAACAAGATGGTAAATACCAATATATTTCTCCCTATACCGCTTGATGTATAATTGTAAAAATTTTGTTATGATCAGAACCAGCACAGGTAGGAGACCCTGGGCCTATGGGTGGTTTGGTGGGATGGGAAGGGGTAGACATTGATCATAAGGGAGAGGAAGATGGAGAGAGAAGGGGATCACTACCATGGGGATGGTCTTGGGAGAGGAAATTTTATGGTTGGATATGGGAGGACAGTTTTGTTTATGTTTTTGTTATTTTTGCAGAAACCAAGTGGTCAGTTTTGGTCACAGATTAGTTTTTTTGGCAGAAATTGAAGATCCTAGGTTTGGTCGGTCTTTCAATGGGTGTATAAGGAATACAGTATTTGATTTAAACTACCAAGGGGGAAAGTTATCAATATGGGCTACTGTTAAATTGGGTTATCTTAGCAAAACCTATGACAAATTAACCTGACTTAAGAGTAGCCCACATTGATAACTTCCCCTTAAAATGCTAACTAAATGTGCTGAGATGCAATATAGGAAGAACTTGTATGGAGGGTGGAGGAGGAGAGGGAGGCTGTAGAGAAAATATAGAAATGTGTTAATAAAAGGGAACACCTAGCCTAGTAGATAGTGTAGTGGTCTGGTTTGTTTCCCACTGCAGCTCCCCTTGACCTTGGGCAAGTCAGGTAAACCTTCCATTGCTCTAAGTACAATATCTAGATTGTGAATCCACTAGAGACAGAGAAAGTACCTGCATATAATAACTGTAAACCACTCTGTTTGTACTTCAGAAAGGTGGTATATTAGATCCCATTACCTTTACACTTTATACAGTAACAAAGATGACAATTTTTAAATGTTTGTCAGTTGCAAATTTATAACGATGTTGAATAAAGATAACTGTGAGAAATGCTGCCCAAGTCTGCAAAGAACTCCACAGAAGTTTTGCTAAAGTAATTTTCTTTCTGGCTAGGATGGGTGTCCAAATTGCACAAAAATGGCAAAGTAGGCACATAGCGATCAATACATCCATTGGTTTTATAGTTACCGTAGTACAAACTTTTCCTAGCCCCTCCTGCCTGCCTTCTCATTGGATAGAGCACAACCTATCAGATACTTGCTTTACTTCTTCTGGTCTCTCTGCCCCTAATTCTTATTTTCCACATCCCCCAACTCTATTTACAATTCCCTGTATTTGGGTCACTACTCCTCCCCTCACATGACATCCTTGGACCAGTTTTTAACCAATAGCCCAGGCTTGCACAACTCAAACATTATCCGGGACCTCAACGAAGTCGGAAAATGTAGTGAAGGCCGTAGGTAGTGTCCACGGCTCAAGGCACCCAGAAGTGCGCGGACTTTGCCATGATGACATCACACACAAGCGTGACATCATCACGTCGACTTCTGCGCATGCACAGAGGCCTTCCAGCTAGGCCCTGAGACGTCAGTAGGGGGTGTCAGCAGTGAAGAGGGTGGGAGAGAAGGACAAGCACTGGTGCCGGCTGATTGCCTACAGCAGTGTTTCTCAACTGCTTCAAGCTAAGTACCCCAACCATAGACCTCCCAAGCTCCGCCCCAGATCCTGCCCCCTTTACTAATCGTAATGCAATTTTTTCCTTTAATTTTTCATATACACAGAATACACACAGCAGATAAAAATTCTAAAAACTGACACATTTCAATCACTAAATTGAAAATAAAATAATTTTCCCTACCTTTGGTGTCTGGTGATTTAATTAGTTTCTGGTTAGACTTCCTTCTGACTGTGCATCCAACTAACTGCTCTCATATCTGCAATCATGGATTTCAGCATTGCCCATCCCAATCCTATAATTCTCGGTGACTTTAACATACATTTCAATCTACCCAATCATCCCAACACATCAGAGCTCCTAACTTTAATTTCTGATCTCTCCCTGACTCTACTGCTTTCATCTCCTACTCACTCTGTCGGACATACTATTGATACGATTCTTAGTCCAATAGCAATCAGTCACATTTTCCAAAAACTTCAAACTTATTCTCTCCCTTGGTCAGATCATGTTCTTATACACCTTCAACTAAATTCTATAAACCAACCATCCACCACATCACAGAGCACCTATATCTCCAGAGATATCAACAATATCACAGCTTCCGCCATTCAAAATTTATTTAACTTAAACCTACAAGATTTCACCAATCTCACCATAGAAGAACAAATTTCTCTCTGGAAAACTACTACACAATCTCTTATGGACCTTCTAGCCCTCCCCCCCAGGAAAAAAAACAACCAAATCACAACCCAAAAAGAAACCATGGTATAATGAAAATCTCATCCTCCTCTGCCGACAACTCCGCTCTACCGAACATAAATAGCAACAAACACGGTCTAATAACTCCCTCCTTCAATACAAAAATTTGGCTACTCAATACAAAATAACTATACAACAAGCAAAAAAAAAGAATACTATTCAAAATACATTACTACAGCTCACAACTCCTCGGCCCTCTTCCGTATAGTCCGATCACTGCCCCTTACTCCAATAAGAAACCCCCTCCACTTCCTGAACCACCACCAGCATCTGAACTCGCAAACTACTTTGACAAGAAAATCAATGATATCAGATCAAACCTATGTCAATCTACACCTACGCAATCTCCAGAATCCTCTGATCAGGCCAACCTTTTATGATTCAGTTCATTTTCTAACTTTAAACTTCCATCTTCAGCTGATCTCCTCAAAGTCTTCCAATCTATAAATGCCCCCAATAATCTACTAGAAAGCATCCCTCCCTTAATCCTTAAAAAAATTATTTTCTATTTTTTTTCCATTTATACTGGAAATGGTAACCAAAAGTCTAACCTCCAACCTGGTCCCAAAAGCCTGGAAATCCACTCTAGTATTTCCAAAACTGAAAAACCAAAATTTAGATAATACATCTCAAAGCTTACGGAAAAAATAGTACATAATCAGCTCATAGAATTTATTGATAAATCCAATGCGCTTCACCCTCACCAAACGGGGTTTCATTCTAATTATTCCACTGAATTATCTTTACTCGGTCTTATCACTACTATACACTATTTTCTTGACCACCGAAAATCTGTTCTTCTTGTTTCTCTTGACTTATCCGTTGCCTTCGCCACTATTGATCACTATCTTCTTATTGATCGTCTCAGGAACTGCGATATCACAGGTTCAGCGCTTTCATGGTTTATCTCTTACTTTAATGAGCGAAACTTTAAAGTTCACTCAAAAGAGAATACCTCACCACCTATTTTTAAAACTTATGGTGTTCCCCAAGGTTCTATTCTCTCCCCACTCCTATTTAATATCTTCATTTCCCCTCTTCTCACTCTAGTTCAATCTATCGGCTTTATAATTTTCGCATCCGCAGACGACATTCAACTACTTCACCCCGTCGATTCTACAAAAACAGACAAAATACAAGAAATAAATTATAAACTTGACAAAATCAGTGACTGGCTCCAAATAAATAAACTCTCCCTCAACATCAATAAATCCTGTGGTATACTCTTTCCTATAAGGAACAATGAAACAATAACAGGAAAAATCTTCATTAAATCCTGCCCTGTAAAAATTGAACCAAAAATAAAACTTCTCGGAGTAACCATAGACAAAGATATAACCTTCTACGACCAGATAAGTTCTGTAGTAAAAACTTGTTTTTACAAACTAAGGCTCATTCGCTCTCTAACCTCAATCTTTGAAACTAAAGCAATCACAACCCTTGTGCACTCACTGGTTATTTCCCATCTAGATTACTGTAACTTTCTATATAATGGGCTCCCACAAAAAGAATTACGTCGTTTGCAGCTCATACAAAATACAGCAATCAAACTTATACATAAAGCAGGGAAATATGATCATGTAACTCCTCTCCTGAAAGAAGCCCATTGGTTACCCATCACGCACTGTATCACCCATGAAATCTTAATGCTGGTTTTCAAAATCAAACTCTCACGTCTTTCATCTTTTCTTGACAAACTTATTATCCCTCTCTCTGTTCTTCTCGGACCCTAAGATCAGCAGATCAAAACTTACTGGCTGTTCCTTCCATCAAAGAATTCTATTACACTAGGAAAATCAACTTCTCTGTAGCTGCTCCAATCTTATGGAACGTCATGCCACCTCAACTTCGTCATGAAAATCTTCTTGATAAATTCAAGACCAAATTAAAAACATTTATTTTTCAAGATGCATATCATAATCTCTAAATACTTCCTTCTTCTAATCCAGTAAAATCATCTCAACCGCTTTTATGAAGCGACCCTATCCCTGATGTCATATCTCTTCCCTTCTTTTAACTTTAATTTTAATAATGTATTTATTGACCTTTCCTTCACCTTAATAGCCTCAAATTCATGTAAGTTCTTGTCTATTGTCTTTTAATGTTCACTCCTCCCCATATATATAATTATTATTTTATTTTTTATCTTTTTTTTTAGCATTGTAAACCGGCCAGATACATGTTGATGGTTGGTATATTAAACTCAATAAAACTTAAAACTTCTTTCACAATCCAGCCCCATCCCCTTTGGGTCCAGGTCTCTCTTTCTTTTCCCTCTGCTTACACCCTCCCCAGATCCAGTATCAGTTCCCCTTTGTACCTACCACCACCTTTGATCCAGATCTCCCTCCTCTCTTATGATCTTGCATATCTCTGTTCTTCCTCAGGGTGTCTGCTCCTCTGTCTGCACCTCCCATAGTCCAGCATCTGCCTCCTGTCTTTCCCCTTTGGTCCAGGCCTCTCTCTCTGTCTTTCTTCTGCGTACACTCCCCCCCCCCCATGTCCAGCATTTGTTCTCCTTTCTTCCAGGTCTTTGCCGCTCTTTCTTCTTCCTTCCTCCTGCCCTCCTTGGTCCAGAATCTTGGAAGGCTATGTACGTCAACGCCCACAGTTTGGGCAACAAGATCCTGGAATTAGAGACTGAAATGAGGAACGCTGACCTAGATGTGGTGGCGATATCTGAGACCTGGCTCACAGACTCCCACGGGTGGGACATGGTCATATCAGGTTACAACTTACTTTGCCAAGACAGGGAGGGCAGAAAGGGAGGAGGTGTAGCAATATACACTAAGGATGATATTAAAGTCACCAGAATCACAGATATCATGTACACAGGGCAATCCCTTTGGGTAAATTTAGCCAGGGGGAATGACAAATGCTTGTATCTTGGCGTAATATACAGACCCCCAAGGCAACAGGATGACCAGGATATGGAATTAATCGGCGACATAGAGAATATCACCTTAAGTGGGGATACAGTACTGTTAGGTGACTTCAATATGCCGGATGTGGATTGGAACACACTTTCCTCTGCATCCAGCAGCAGCAGGAGACTATTGAATTCTATGAAGGGAGCTAAACTGAGGCAACTGGTATTGGAGCCAACAAGGGAGCAGGCAATACTGGACCTGATACTTACCAATGGCGAAAGTGTTATAGAGGTCTCGGTGGGCGACACGTTGGCCTCCAGCGACCACAACATGGTATGGCTCAATCTCAGGAAGGGTTTCGCCAAAACTAACACATTGACCAAGGTCCTTAGCTTCAAGGACACCAACTTTGAAGGCATGGGGGATTTCATCCATCAGGCGCTACAAAACCGAGCAGTAACAGATAACGTAGAAGAACTGTGGTCAACTCTGAAAGCTACCATTCAGGAGGCAACCAACTGCTATATAAAATCAGTGAGTAAACGGCGCAGGAACAATAAGCCACAATGGTTCTCTACGGAGATCTCAGACCTCATAAAAGAAAAGAAAAGAGCGTTCATCTCTTACAAACAATTAGGGACTCAGGACTCTAGAGAAGACTATTTGGCCAAGGCGAGAGCCGTCAAAACAGCAGTTAGAGAGGCCAAATCCCGAATGGAGGAAACTTTAGCAAAGAACATCAAGAAGGGCGATAAATCCTTCTTCAGGTATATTAGCGAGAGAAATTGAAACACAGGCGGGTTAGTACACCTTAGGAAACCAGACGGGAACTATGTGGAAGCTAACTCGGAAAAAGCTAAATTGTTAAACGAATACTTCTGTTCGGTCTTCACCCGCGAGGCGCCAGGATCCGGCCCTCAGCTACAGAAAAAGGATGGCTCAGTACACCCGTTTAGTAATTTCACGTTTATGGCAAGCAGTGTTTTAGAGTGAACTGTCTAACCTCAAGGTTAACAAAGCAATGGGGCCAGACAACCTACACCCCAGGGTGCTCATGGAGTTAAGGGACATCCTGGCGGAACCACTATCCGCGCTCTTCAATCTCTCCCTTAGTACAGGTAGAGTCCCGTTGGACTGGAAAATGGCTAACGTCATTCCACTCCACAAAAAAGGTTGCAGGATGGAGGCTGCGAACTACAGACCAGTGAGCCTCACATCAATAGTGAGCAAACTAATGGAAACTCTAATCAAACGCCAATTGGACATGATCCTGGAAATGAAGAATCTACGGGATCCCCGTCAACATGGATTTACCAAGGGGAGATCCTGCCAATCCAACCTGATCAGCTTCTTTGACTGGGTGACGGGGAAGCTCGATGTTGGAGAGTCCATGGACATCGTATACTTGGATTTCAGCAAAGCATTCGATAGTGTACCACACCGCAGGTTGTTGAGCAAAATGAGTTCTTAGATTAGGTGATACATTGACAAAATGGGTTGGAGACTGGCTTGGAGGTAGGCTTCAGAGGGTGGTGGTGAACGGCACCCCCTCCGAAATGACGGAGGTGATCAGTGGAATGCCGCAGGGCTCGGTCTTGGGCTCGATCCTTTTTAACATCTTTTTAAGAGACTTGGCTGAGGGGCTTCGAGGTAAAATAACGTTATTCGCCGATGACGCCAAACTATGTAATATAGTAGGCAAGAGCACGACGGACAATATGATACACGACCTACTCCTATTGGAGCACTGGTCTAGGACCTGGTAACTGAGTTTCAATGCCAAAAAATGCAAAGTCATGTACCTTGGCAGCCAAAATCCATGCAAGACTTACACCCTTAATGGCGAGATCCTAGCAAGGACTGTAGCAGAACGGAACTTAGGGGAAATCATCAGTGAAGACTGCCAATCAAGTGGAGCAGGCTTCATCTAAGGCTAGACAGATCATAGGGTGTATACGTAGGAGTTTCGTCAGCCGTAAGCCTGAAGTCATTATGCCATTATATAGATCCATGGTGAGACCCCATCTGGAATACTGTGTACAATTCTGGAAGCCTCATTACCGCAAGGATGTGCTGAGACTTGAGTCAGTCCAGCGAATGGCCACCCGGATGGTCTTGGGACTCAAGGATCTCCCGTACGAGGAACGGCTGGATAAATTGCGGCGATACTCACTTGAGGAACGCAGAGAGAGGGGAGACATGATTGAGACGTTCAAATATCTCACGGGCCGTATCGAGGTAGAAGAAGATATCTTCCTTCTCAAAGGTCCGACAACAAGAGGACATCCATGGAAAATCAGGGGCGGGAAATTGCACGGTGACACTAGGAAATACTTTTTCACCGAAAGAGTGGTTGATCGCTGGAATAATCTTCCACTTCAAGTGATCGAGGCAAGCAGCGTGCCTGATTTTAAGAAGAAATGTGATTGTCACGTGGGATCTCTTCACAGAGTTAAGTAGGGGAGGGTCATTAGGGTGGGCAGACTAGATGGGCCGTGGCCCTTATCTGCCGTCTATTTCTATGTTTCCACCTCTCTGCAGTCTCTTTCTCTCTCTTCCTTCTAGACACCTCCAAATCCAACATCTGCCCCCCTCTCTTCTGCCTCTCCTTTGTTTCAGGTCTTTCTTTCTGTCTCACTCTCTCTGTCTTCCCCCTTCCCAGGGTCTGGCATATCTTTCTCTTTCTTCCATTCTCCCCAGTCTCCCTGTCCGCGGCCCGACTTCTCTCCCTCATTCTCAAACGCTCCATCTCCGTGTCCTACCTGCGTCTCTGAAGTTTCTAACAATACCCAAAACTTTGCTTCTCCAACTTCCCACTTCCTCTGCCGCAACTTCTTTCCATGTGCCGCATCCCACCCTGCCAGAAACAGGATGTTGTGGCAGAGGGAGTGAAACGTAGGGCTGGTTCCTGGCAACCTGTGCGAATTGCTGTCAGTGACCTCACAGAAAAGTGTTAAGATAGGACGCAGGGTGGAGGGAGAGAGAGAGAGAAAGGAAACTATACCAGATTGATAGGGAGAGTTGGATTTAAGTTAGGTAAGGTTGGGGGGATGCCAGAGTGGAGGAAGGGGAGTTAGGTTTGACAGGGTGGGGGATATGCAGCGTCCAGAGGGGGTTGGTATTTACAGAGAGATGTCAGATGGAGGGGGAGGGGTGTTTGGTTTGGGTTTGATGGGAAAAAGGGGAGATGCTCAGTTGGGAGGGGGTTGGAGATGAGTTTGGATTGGGTTGGGTTTTGGTTTGAGAGGAGGTAGAAGATGGCAGATCAGGAAGTGAGAGCTGTATTGGGCGGGGAACACAGTGAGAGCTGTTTCAGGCCGCAGGCTGTATGTTATGCAGGGCTGCAATAACCCTTACATTAGTTATGCTGAGCCATCAGGTTTTGTACTTTCCTTGACTGTAGACATTGTGTTCATACAGTATTGAATACTGTTCCAGGAATGCCTCCACACTCTTCTGATTCCGCAGTAATTCTTGCTGTTATATGCACCTGGTGTTAAACTCCCTCTACTGGAATTATGTTATTACTTTTCTGTATTAATTGATATCTTTTATCAGTATTTTTATTCTTATTACTACTCGTTTGTCATGTATCCCTGAGTACGTGTATACACATTATGTTACTTTTTCTTAAAATGTATGTTAACACCTTTATGTAATTCTTCAATAATTAACACTATTAGAGATTTATTAGTACAGTGGAACCTCGGTTTGTGAGTAACCCGGTTTGCGAGTGTTTTGCAAGACGAGCAAAACACTCAGCAAACTTTTGACTCGCGAATCGAGCACTGCCCCGATAAACGAGCACTTACAGTCCAGGAAGTGCCGCTTCGAGGGATTCCTCTTCCATCTTCCGGACAGCCTTCCACGTTGGGTGCCTTCCACAGGTTGGAGGGCCTCTGTCTGGGCCTGTGTGGCTGGGTGCCATCATATCTGCGCGTTGCGTGTGATGCGCACAGCGTCAATCATTGGCGTTGTGCGTGTCGTGCGCGGCGTGTAGGTGAGGCGGCGCGCTGCTGCATGAGCTCGAGTGGGGACTCTCCAGCATGCGGGGTCATATGACGTGGAGGGCTGACGGACGGAGGAGACAGCACTGCAGCACCCGGCAACCGACAGGTACAGACCCCGTGTTCTGGAATGAATCTTCGGTGTTGCCACTGTTTTTTTGTGGGGAACTTTGCTTTGATAAACGAGCATTTTGGATTACGAGCATGCTCCTGGAACGGATTATGCTCGTAATCCAAGGTACCACTGTATATTAATTTCTCACAGTAACGTTCTGTAAAAATAGAACCATAATGTACAATTAAAGAACAGGACTAAATGTTCTTACAAGGTTTAGGGATACATTCCTTAAGAACATAAGATTTGCTGCTGCTGGGTCAGACCAGTGGTTCATTGTGCCCAGCAGTCTGCTCAGGCAGCGGCCCTTAGGTCAAAGACTAGTGCTCTAGTTGAGTCTAGCCTTACTTGCGTATGTTCTGTTCCAGTAGGAACTTATTCAACCTTGTCTTGAATCCCTATAATAGCCTCCAAAAGAGCGTTCCAGATTTCTACCACTCTCTGGGTGAAGAAGAAGTTCCTTACGTTTGTACGGAATTTTTTCCCTTCTAACTATTATTTTACATTTAACAATAGGTGTCACTACATGCTAATGTTGATACCTATAACAGCGCTGATCTACAAACAGTACAAAAGGTTGAAAATCCTACTAATTTGTTAAATCAATATCAACATATCTGTAACTACCCGGCGACTGTTTATCTCTTGAGATACAAAAAGACCACGAGAATCTGAACCCCTCCCCCACAAAACGCACTATCGCTGAACTACAGTTCCCAGAAATCTTGCCTCCCCGCGCAGGCGCAAGATTTTCAGCGCCATTTTGTAACTGGCCTGTTGTCCTGTCCCTCGTCTTGTGGGGGGACAGTGAGAGGCCGGGGCCTGGCAGAAAAGGGGGGCCCTTGCGGCCTCTCTAGCGGGGATACCAGCATGGAGGTGAGGTGTTGCTCGGTCATATGGAAGCGGCTGTAAAACGGAGCGGGTTTGGGTGTCAGGGGAATGATTTGGTGCGCGATGTGGAGCGATGAGGCCTCTATCTGTGTATTTTATGTCGGAAAATCCAAGCTCCTGATCGGTATATAAATTGCGACATTGCTTGCATGGTTTTGATAATGTTTTTATTACATTTATGTGTAATTCAGTTTATTGACGACACATGAGCCATCATCGCTGGCTTCCAATTCTTTGCGCGTTTGATTTGCTTCCCATGGCAACTTAATGATATTATCTCCTAGAGCTTGCTTGCAGCATATGTATTTCTGTATAAGCCCGTTGTAGGTAAGCAGGCCTGCTAGGGAATTGTTGCTATCGCATGTTTAGTGGTTCCTGGTTCGTGTACTCTGATAATAAAAATACATTTGATTGGTTCAATAGAGTTTGTAAATCTGCCTCAGGCTCTCAGACTTTTTTTTTTTTTTTGTTCTTGTTGCCTTAATAGGTTTGTATTATTAAATTTAATATTTTGACCTCGTGTTCTCTCCAATAAAATGAAAACGGGAAGGATGAGGATTGTTTGATATTGCTTGTTTAGATATTGCTGTCTAATCCATATGTCTCCTGCCTGTCTAATCCATATGTCTGTTCATATATTACATTACAGTAGTGATTTCTATTCCGCCATTACCTTGCAGTTCAAGGCGGATTACAAAAGGAATTATTTGGCCATTTCCAGAGGAATTAGAGTAGAGCAGGTTGCTTCAGAGAATTGGGACAAATTTTGCGTTGTTAGTTTGTCTTCAAGGATTTCTTGAATAGCTGGGTTTTTATTTATTTTCTGAACAATTTGTAGTCTGGGGTCGTTATCAGTAAATTGGAGAGTTGGTGGTCTAGTTTTGTTGCTTGTGTGGCTAGAAGGCTATTGTACAGTTTTTTCGTTTGACATCTCTGTTTGGGGGGGTGCGTGAATGGTGTGTGGGTTCTCCTATGTCTGGTTGTGGTAGTTAGGATTAGGCGGTTGTTCAGGTAGGCTAGGCTGTCTCCATTTATGGTTTTAAATAGTAGGCAGTAGAATTTGAATAGTATTCTTGCTTGTATTGGGAGCCAGTGTGAGTTGAGGAATGCTGTAGTGATGTGGTCGTGTTTCCTCAGTGAATAGATAAGTCTTAGAGCTGTGTTTTGAACTGTTTGTAGTTTTATCATGGTTGCGGGGCAGGGGAGATAGAGGATGTTGCAGTAGTCTAGAAGACCTAGGACTACGGACTGGACCAAGAGCTGGAATTGTGTTCTGTCAAAGAATTTTCGAACTTGCCTTAAGTTTCTTATGACCGCAAATGATTTTTGTATTGTTTTGTTGATTTGTGGTTGCATGGTACAACATCTTACTATTGTCATTCCTAGAAGTTTTAGAGTGGGTTGTATGGGGTATGTGATTGAGTTTATTATTTGATTTGTTATGGTTACGGTTTTGTTATTTTCGAGGAGAATGAATTTTGTCGTGTCTGGGTTCAGTTTCATGTTGCTACTGTTTCAAGTGTCCTGTATAGTGTGTCTGTCATGGAGGACGTTGATTGGTCAAAAGGAAGGAGAATGGTGATGTCGTCTGCATAGCTATAGGAGGTTAAGCCTAATTTGTCCAGGCAGGTGCCGAGGGATGCAATGTAGAGATTGAAGAGAGTTTGGGGATAGTGGAGATCCTTGGGGTACGCCGTAGGGGTTAGACCATGGTTCTGATTTTTCTTTGACTTTACTCTGTAAGTTCTGGACTGTAGGAATCCTTGAAACCATGTGTGTACCTTATCTGTGATTCCTATTGTATCTAGTATTTGTAGTAGGATGTTATGGTCTAAATGCTACGGTGAGATCCAGTTGTGTAATCAGCATTTTTCTACCTGTGCTGAGGTGTTGTCTAGCTGTGTCCTGGAGGGAACCTAGTAGTGTGTATGTGCTGTAATTGGTAATTGTGTAGAGTGGAGTATGTCGTGGTCTTCTAGGTAGTTGATGAGGAGCTTGCTATAAAGTGGTATTGAGGCTATGGGTCTGTAGTTGATCTATTGCTCCTTTAGGGTCTTTTAGGATCGGGGTGACAACGATTTCGCTGATGTCTTGCAGGAAAAGGCCTTCTGCGAGCATGGTTTGTATCCATTGTAAGAGCAGAGTGCGGAATTTAGTACCGGAGGAGTTTAATAGGTATGGAGGGCAGTGGTTGAGGTCGCAGGATGCATAGCAGTACTTTTTATAGAGTTTGTTAAGGGCGGATAATTGTATAGTGGGGAAGTGGGACCCAGTTCTGTCTGCCGCAGCTGATTCTTTTTCTGTAGCATTGTGATCTCTTCTAGATGGGTTGGGGTTCCAGTGAGGGTAGTCCTGGCAGTTATAATTTTGTTTTTAAAGTATTCAGCTAAAAGGGTGGCTGAGGGGGGATGGGTGTCGTTATTGGCCAGGTAGGGTTTGGTGTCTGTGAGTTCTTTTAGTATTTGGAAGTTTTTTTGTGTCTTTGGTTTCTTTGCCTATTAGGTTGGTGTAATGCAGTGGTCTCAAACTCGCGGCCTGGGGGGCCACATGCAGCCCGCCAGGTACTATTTTGAGGCCCTCAGTATGTTTATCATAATCACAAAAGTGAAATAAAACAGTTTCTTGATTATATGTCTCTTCAGCTATAAATTACAATATTATTATTAAGACTTAGCCAAAAGGAAAGATTTATAAACTATAATGAGTTTTACTTCATGCAAAATTGTCATTTCTTTAATAAGACATTAACTATTTTTTTTGTGGCCCTGCAAGTACCTGCAAATCCAAAATGTGGTCCTGCAAAGGGTTTGAGTTTGAGACCACTGGTGTAGTATGTCTTTCTTTTTTTTTTTTTAAGTTTTATCTTGTATTGTTGGTTTAGTTTTCTCCATGTTGTTTTTGTGGGTTCTTGGTTATTCTTTCTCCATTTTCTTTCTAGTCGTCTGCATTGTCTTTTGAGTAGGAGTAGTTCATTATGGAACCATTTGTCTGATCGTTTGATTTTTCTGGTTTTTGTTTGTATTGGGGCTAGTTCATCTAGGGTGGCTGTACTTAGCCTGCACCATTGTGAGATGAAGTTCTTGGGGTTGCATTCTTGTATTGTTACGTCTGTTTTAGTTAAGAATTTGGAGGGGTTCGATGTATTTGCGTGAATTGTAGGTTGATCTTTGGGGTTTTGGTTTGGTTTTGTCTTGTCTTTGGCCCAGTTGATGTTGAAGGAGTATGTGTAGTGTTCTGACCAGAGGGATCGAGACCACTTTCCATTTAATGTTTGAATCTCTGGTAGAAAGGGCTGTTGGGTCATGAAGACTGCGATGTCTAGTTGGTGACCTCTCATGTGTGGTTTGTGGGTCTAAAATCTTGTATTTTAAGGTTTTGAGGAATGACAGTAAGTTTTCTACTTGTTTGGAGGATTGGTCTTCGAGATGGAGGTTTAGGTTTCCTAGGATTAGGTTGTAAGTTGCCACTAGTGAGTTTCGGTATAAAAAATCTTCAAATTCAGGTCTTGCTGTGTTCCAATTCCCAGGTGTTATGTAGAGCATGCAAGTTATGGATCATTTTAGTGTGGTGCATGTAATAAAGGGTGTACCAACTTATAATCTGATTTTTATAAAAAGTCAGTCCATGATTTATAAATATGTACTGACTACCGTATTTTCACGCATATAACGCGCGCGTTATACGCGTTTTTACCTACCGCGCATACCCCTCGCGCGTTATATGCGTGAGCGCGGTATACAAAAGTTTTAAAACATAGTTCCCGCCCGACGCCCGATTCACCCCCCCAGCAGGACCGCTCGCACCCCCACCCCGAACGACCGCTCGCACGCGCTCCCACCCGCACCCGCATCCACGATCGGAGCAAGAGGGAGCCCAAGCCCTCTTGCCCGGCCGACTCCCCGACGTCCGATACATCCCCCCCCCCGGCAGGACCACTCGCACCCCCACCCCGAAGGACCGCCGACTTCCCGACAATATCGGGCCAGAAGGGAGCCCAAACCCTCCTGGCCAGACCGCTCGCACCCCCACCCCGAACGACCGCTCGCACGCGCTCCCACCCGACCCGCATCCACGATCGGAGCAAGAGGGAGCCCAAGCCCTCTTGCCCGGCCGACTCACCGACGTCCGATACATCCCCCCCCCCCGGCAGGACCACTCGCACCCCCACCCCGAAGGACCGCCGACTTCCCGACAATATCGGGCCAGAAGGGAGCCCAAACCCTCCTGGCCACGGCGACCCCCTAACCCCACCCCGCACTACATTACGGGCAGGAGGGATCCCAGGCCCTCCTGCCCTCGACGCAAACCCCCCTCCCCCCCAACGACCGCCCCCCCCAAGAACCTCCGACCGCCCCCCAGCCGACCCGCGATCCCCCTGGCGACCCCCACGACCCCCCCACCCCCCTTCCCCGTACCTTTGGTAGTTGGCCGGACAGACGGGAGCCAAACCCGCCTGTCCGGCAGGCAGCCAACGAAGGAATGAGGCCGGATTGGCTCATCCATCCTAAAGCTCCGCCTACTGGTGGGGCCTAAGGCGCGTGGGCCAATCAGAATAGGCCCTGGAGCCTTAGGTCCCACCTGGGGGCGCGGCCTGAGGCACATGGGCCCAACCCGATCATGTGCCTCAGGCCGCGCCCCCAGGTGGGACCTAAGGCTCCAGGGCCTATTCTGATTGGCCCACGCGCCTTAGGCCCCACCAGTAGGCGGAGCTTTAGGATGGATGGGCCAATCCGGCCTCATTCCTTCGTTGGCTGCCTGCCGGACAGGCGGGTTTGGCTCCCGTCTGTCCGGCCAACTACCAAAGGTACGGGGAAGGGGGGTGGGGGGGTCATGGGGGTCGCCAGGGGGGTCGCGGGTCGGCTGGGGGGGCGGTCGGAGGTTCTTGGGGGGGGCGGTCGTTGGGGGGGAGGGGGTTTTGCGTCGAGGGCAGGAGGGCCTGGGATCCCTCCTGCCCGTAATGTAGTGCGGGGTGGGGTTAGGGGGTCGCCGTGGCCAGGAGGGTTTGGGCTCCCTTCTGGCCCAACTACCAAAGGTACGGGGAAGGGAGGTGGGGGGGTCGTGGGGGTCGCCAGGGGGGTCGCGGGTCGGCTGGGGGGCGGTCGGAGGTTCTTGGGGGGGGGCGGTCGTTGGGGGGAGGGGGGTTTGCGTCGAGGGCAGGAGGGCCTGGGATCCCTCCTGCCCGTAATGTAGTGCGGGGTGGGGTTAGGGGGTCGCCGTGGCCAGGAGGATTTGGGCTCCCTCCTGGCCCGATATTGTTGGGGAGTCGGCGGTCCTTCGGGGGGGAGGGATGTATCGGACGTCGGGGGGGGCATCAGGCTTTCAGGATGGGGACAGACCTTCAAGGGGGGACAGTGCACGGAAGTCAGGGGGGGTGAACGGAGAGTCGGGACAGCGCACGGAAAGTCAGGGCGGGCGAAAGGAGCGTCGGGCAGCATGCGCGGTATACCCGTGAGCGCGGTATACCAAAGTTTTTGTACATATCATCGTGATTTCTGCGCGCTATACCCGTGTGCGCGTTTTATACGGGTGCGCGTTATTTGCGTGAAAATACGGTAGTAACAAGACAGCTTTGTAAATTTTGATTTCACTGTGTACTCTGATTTAAGATTTCAGTTGAAGTGGTCTATATTCCTCTCTGTAAGTGAAGTATTTTGTGTCAAGTGGTCTAGGACTCCCCACCTCACCATCATGGATTTTGATGAAACTTTGAATGCTGAATCTTACATGACCCAAATGAACTCTGGTAAAGTTTAAGATTCGCCAGTGGAATACTTGTGAAGATAAACTCTTTGATACTATACCATGACCATATACAGTATCCCCGCACAATTGTGACAACATTGAGTCAAAATATTTCCTTGACCTTTAAAGCTATTCCAGTATCCCACAAATGATTTGATGCTGTGGCACATTAATCTCTGTGCCGCAGTTGGAGGGCATCCAGAAGTGCACAGAATATACGCAAGTAAGGCTAGAGACAGAACATACGCAAGTAAGGCGTACTGCTGGGCACGATGGACCACTGGTCTGACCCAGCAGCGGCAAATCTTATGTTCTTATGATGTGATGTCACACGCATGTGTGATGTCATGTCGACGTCCGGGCATGCGCAGAGGCCCTCCAGTTGTGGCCTTAAACCTATTTCTACTCCGGCCAGGTTACTGATGGAGGAGAGGTGCCGGTGCCTGCTGGCACCCTACAGGATGTGCCTCTCCTCCTCGCCAGTGTCTTGTGGCACACAGTTTGCAATACACTGCGCTAAACAAATGAAACTTGGCAATGATAAGGAAACAAACCCTTGTGGCAGGGAAATATCATACAGAGCTTTAAGGAAAAGAGCAGTTAACATCCTTCCAATCTTTTAACACCACACACATCATGATTCAATCAATGTGTAGAGATTCCTTTACCTTCTAAAAAGAAACCTAAGTAGGCAGGTTCATAAAATACATATTTATTTCCCTGAAGGGAAACAAACACACTACAGGGAAATCTTAACTGAAAAACTGCCCCTAAAGAAATCACTTTTGCCTGGTATGATAGAAATTATTTTCTTTTGGATTGCATCCATTTTGAGACATCAGGGAACATGTATACCCTTTCTCCCAAATAGGATACTTGTTTCAAATTAAAGTACAATTTCAGCAACATTTCCTTATCCTGAAGAAACACAAGAGAGACTAATGATGTAGCCCGACCCTCTATTTCAATATCAGATATCCATCTGATCCTTACCTCCTCCTTATTCTCTTTTATTTGAAATTTTCTTTAAGTAATAAATGTTTTATAGTGGGGGGAGATCAGATTCTGATATCTTTAATATTGTTGATATAAAATTTCTAAAGAGTTCCCGGGGTGACAAACTTGGCTACTGGAAAATTTAAAAGTCTCAAGTTCAAACTTTTCTGTTGGTTCTCCAAGTTTTCAATCTTCCTCAGGAACATCATTTTATCTGAAACTTGTTTAGCAATCAAATTCTTAGTCTCAATTGTTGTTTTCTCTAAATTATTAATTCTCCAACAGAGCTATCTTAGAAGTTGAATTTAATGTTATTGCTACAAAGTTAACACATACTGAATGCAGGTTTTACAACGCCGTCCAGATGGAGCTTGAGGGGGGAAATAACTGCCAGCTTTTCTTCAGCATTTTCTCTCGGTGTTGAACCCTGGATTCTCTCACCCTCCCCACCGCTTGCTCCCCGAGACGTAGTACTCCCAATTCGCTGCGACTCCACCGCAGGAGTCGGAGTTGATGTTAGGACTTCCGGGTCAATTTCGGGTCTCGGAAGTGTCTCACCCGTTGCACTTGGGGAGCCCTCCAAGAGTGACCGATCCTCCGAAATTCTTCCAGGCATTGGAGGCATGTGTGGTCCTCTTGGGATCAATGTCAAGTCGCCGTCCAAGCTGAGTCCTTCCCCAAACTCAATAGCAGATTCGCCCGAACTGGTAGGTTGAACTGTAAACGATGTCATGACAGTCTGACGCATAGTAGAGCTAACAGAGGCAGGCGGAGGTAATCCCCTCTGTTTCCCACATCTTTTGGGCATTGAGCAAAGCTAAGAAACTGTATTCAAAGAAATTGCCCCATAGACGGAGAGCACTCAGCTATGTGTACTGCTCAAGAACCATCTTGTCTCCCAACCTTGGCAATCTTATACAACTTTTTACGTAGAGAATGACATGAGGATGAATTTTTCCCTGTCCCCATGGGAACTAATTTTCCCGTTGTAGTGAGTTCTTTTCCTGTCCCTGCCCCATTCCTGCAAGTTCTGTCATCTGCAGAAGCTTCAAACACTTTAAAATCATGTGTTTGAGGCTTGTGCGGTTAAGGTAGAGCTTACAGTAATGGGGCAAGGACATCGACAAAACTTGCGGGGATGGGGAAATTGAGCTCCTGCAGGGACAGGGAAAAATTTGTCTCCGTGTCATTCTCTATTTTTACGATCTATTCAATGGAACTAAAGCAGATTTTAATTTTTTGAAACTGATCTAAGTAAAAAGCCTCAAAGTGGGCCAAAAAAAAAATGGACCATGTTAAAAAATTTAAAACTTTATCCTTCTATGGCTCCTGTAATAATAAAGCTATCCCTGTAAAAGCTTGTTTGTTATTTTGTGACATGACTTTGTTCTCAAATATATGATTTCAACTTATAAGCTAAAATCATTATTTTATAATTTCAATTTAAAGTTTGTGCTTAAAAAAAAAAAAAGGCCCAAAATTGGGTATTTTTAGACAGCTTTTGCAAAAAAGAATATTCGGGAAACATTTTCAAACTACCCTCTGAAAAAGTCAGTTTTCTTTTTAAACACCAGCAAACAGTGTCTGAAAATAAGGGTCAAAGGTCATGGAAGTTTCCATAGTAATGGCAATACATTAATATCAAAATATGGTCAGCTCTTCAAGTTATAAACTGTTTTACATTTTTTATGAGGAAACTATTTGATTACATTGGTCCATGGTGGCATTGACTACTAGTTCAAGAAATTTGAACCAGCAACCTCATTGCTGTAGAGGTCACGCCTGATAGCTCTGCAATACCAGCCACAGGTGGGTCTCTTAATTCAGGTTCCCAAGCCTGCAGTTTTGGTTTCTTCACTGAGGTTCCAAAGCCTTCAGTGGGTGTCTGTCTGGTTCTGAAGCCAAAGATTGGGCAGCTTAACCTAGGTTCCCAAGCCTAAGGTGAGTATCTTCTATTGGTTCCCAAGCCGAAATTCTAACTGCTTTTATCATTTATTAAATTTTATTTAATTTATGCACCACATTTGCCAAGTTTCTGGAGCAAGGTTCAAATGATACTACTTTGTAGCCAGAACTTTGAGTGTTTACACTATAATGCTATGCTTGAGAAATCGCAGCTGCTTCCTGGTTATTATGTTGCATGCATATATGATAACAAATGGTGGATTGGCAACATTGCTGAAGTATCAGTTTAAAAAAATGACCTCTTGATAAAATTTATGCACCTACACGGCCCTGATAGTTTTACTGGCCTGAAAGACGAAACATTTGCTGGGTGACAAAACACCTTATTTCTGTATTCTCTGCTCTATTGGTTAAATCATCTGGTTGACAATATCAGTTTCAAGAAACTATTTTGGTAAATGTGCATAAATTAAATAAAATGAAATGAATGCATAATAAAGCAGTCAGAACTTTGGCTTGGGAAGCAATAGAAGATACCCATCTTAGGCTTGGAACCTAGTGTTAAGTTGTCCAATCTTTGGCTTAGGAATCGGAGACACCCCTGAAGGCTTTGGAACCTCAGTAAAGAAACCAAAACTGCAGGCTTTGGAACCTGAACTAAGAGACCCACCTATGGCTGGTATTGCATAGCTCTTGGGTATGACCTCTATGGCGATGAGGTTGCTGATTAAAATCTCTTGAACTAATAGTGGCAATGCAATCAAATATTTTCCTCAAAAAAAAATGCAAAACAGTATATAACTTGAAGAGCTGACCATATTTCAATGTTAATGTATGTTATGCTATGGAAACTTCCATGACTTTTGATCCTTATTTTCAGGCACAGTTTGCTTGCATTGAAAAACAAAAACTGACTTTTTCAGGGGGTTTGAAACATGCTCTTTCTAACTGAGTTAGTTTGAAAATGTTTCCAGAATATTATTTTTTGTAAATGCTGGCTAAAAATACCCACATTTTTTTAACCATTAAAAAAAAACAAACAAACCCCATAAACTGTAAATTGAAATTATAAAGTAATAAGATTAGCTTATAAATTAAAATTGTATATTTGAGAACAAAGTCATGTCACAAAATTTTACAGGGATAGCTTCATTATTGCATAAGCCAGATAAGGTTAAACTTTGAAATTTTTTAGCATGGTCCATTTATTCATCCCACTTTGAGACTTTTTACATATAAGAGTTTCAAAAAATGAAAATCCACATTAGTTTCATTGAATAGATCTTAAAAAGTTGTATAAGATTGCCTAGTTTCATTGAATAGATCTTAAAAAGTTGTATAAGATTGCCAAGTTTCATTTGTTTTGCTTCAGTATCCAAGGAAATATTTTGACTCAAAAGTTGCCAAAATTGTGGCGAGATATACGTACATCAGTATTTCTCAACATGTGGTACTCTACCCTTAGGGGTATGCGGGCCGCTTGTTGAGGGTACACGGCCTGGCTGCTGCGGTGGATATTCCCTTCCTGTTGGTAGAAACTGCCAGGGATCCCTGCTTGCCTGCCTCCCCCCCATTAAAGCCACTGCCGGGGATCCCTTCCTCCCACCTGCACCCTCCCCCCCCCTGAAGCTGACCCAGTTACTTGATGGAGCTGCACTTGCTCCCTCTGCCCCCAGTGAACTCTGTACAGGGACGCAACTCACATGCTGCACGTAGGTAGCTGACCGGAATCCTCTTTGCAGACATCTTGAGTTGATGTCAGAGGGAAGGCTTTTGGACCAGCCATGTGCAGCGTGTGAATCGCTGCTCGTGCCGTCCCTGCACTGAGTTTGCTGGGGGAGGAGGGAGTGATTGTGGTTCCAACAAGTAACTGGGTTAGCTTCGGAGGGAAAGGGGGTAGGAGGGATCCCCGGCAGCGGCTTCAGCGGGGGCAGGCAGGCAGTGATCCCCAGCGTACATCTTAATTTGGGGGCAAAGGCTTGGAAGGCAGTGAGGGGGAGTGGACACGAGCTCTACAAAGAAGGAAGGGAGGAAGGAACACAAATTTGGGACATAGGAAGGAGGGAATAGAAAGGGAGAATTGTTGGGCATGAGTGTGAGTGAGAGGAAAATTGGGCGAGGAAAGGGAGATTCATGGGGGAGAGAAGGATGAAAAGGAGAAATGTTGGATATGGTGGTGGAGAGGGAACAAAGGGACAGCTTGAAGGGGATGCAAGGGTGAGAAATGTTGGATGGAGTGATGGATGGAGAGACGTGGCATGATGCTGGAGAGCAGTGATAGAAGGAGAAATGGGGCTGGTGGGCAGTGGTGAAAAATGCTGCACATGATCCAGGGGATGAGAGAGGGAGAAATGTTGGATGCACAGTCAGAAGGAAGTGCAACCAGAGACTCGTGAAATCACCAAACAACAAAGGTAGGAAGAATGATTTTATTTTCAATTTAGTGATCGAAAAGTGTCAGTTTTGAAAATTTATATCTACTGTCTATATTTTGTACTATACAGTATTTGTCTTTTTCTGTAGTTGTCACTGAGGTGACATTGCATATTTTAAAATCATCTGCCTTGACCTCTTTGAAACTCCCCAAATATAAATGATAATTCTTGGACAATAACCTTTGGAAGCTTCACCCTCGGGTCTTGCATTTATTCCAGCTTTGGCTGCAGAACTTACAAATAAAACCATCCCCCTCTCCTAGGTCACCTCTCAGGACGGTCACCTTCCAACTTAGTTTGTTTCTGCAGCCTTGCTGAGACTTTCTAGTTTCTTCTGCTCATGAATTTTATTTTATTTTTATCAATTCCTAGTCTTTTGTTCTGTACCGTGGGTATTGCCCAAGTGCTGCAGATTCACTCTGGGGGAAGTGATCCTTCGGCGGGAGATCGCAGACTTTTCCTTAAAGATTGTCTGCTTCTGGGGGTGTCTTGTTAGCAGAACCTACACTAAGCCCTCCAGATAGCTTGCAAATCAGATCAGGTCTCCAGATCAGGAGCCATCTCACCCCGAGTTCATCCGCTAAGGGGTAGGCAGGCGTAGGCTGCTGCGGTTCTGTGGATGTTTTCCGGGATCATAACCGGACTGCGTATCTTCCCTAAATTCTCTGAGGGGTCTTGGTGGTTGTGATCTGAGGTGGCAGGGAAGATGAGGCGGTCAGAAGACCTGAAAATCCAGTTTATCAGCTCTTGAGGTATTGATCTCCCTTTGCTTGCATTGTGTTTTGCTGGCAGCCATTGAAATATATTGCAGCACATGTCTCTGATGTATGTGCCTTTGTGCCTCTGAGTTTGGCAATTTTGAAGGTGCTGAAATCAGGGTTTTGGGTGGTTCCCTCCATGCCCTGGTCCCCCACACCTATAAAATCACCGTTTTTTGCACTTCCCTGTGTTTTTCCCAGGCCATTTTAGGGCAAAATTGGCATCCTCAGCAGCCATCTTGGATTTTCTTTAAAGTTTAAAAAAAGTGTATTTTTTTGGACTTAGAAGCTTCGTTTTTGCTCCAAACTTCACATATGGCCTCCTCGGGACAGGATGGCATGGATTCAAGCTGTAAATGTGGCGGATGGCTGACGGATTCGCAGCCATGCATCATGTGCGCCGCGGCCTGCGAGGGGTGTGAATCGTGTGTGAATCCCGCACTACCTTCCTCTGGAGAGGCCCTACCTTCCTCCGATTCCACCGGAGATACGATTGTAGTGTCCAGGACACCTAATTTGGGCGCGGAGGGCACTTCTGTGAAACGCAAGCGCAGTTCCAGGGAAAAGTCTCATAAATCTTCTAAGCACTCCAAGTCTGAGCCCTGCAGAGTGGCTCTTGCCACTGGTGATTTTTTTCCGCCGGAATTTGTGGATGTGATGTATAAGGCTTTTATGAGAAAAAGGGCTATGCCTGTTTCTCCCCCTCAAGCTTCAGTGCAGCAGTCTGCCCCTCTTTTGGAGTTCAGCATGTCTATTTGTTCCTTTGCTAGGGCACCAGAAAGCCAGTGGCCGGTGCCCACCATTGTTTCTGCTTGTGTCTTTCCTGTCGCATTTTTCCATGGCAGACTCGGGATATCCAGAACAGTGGGTTCCAAGACCTGGGGGATGACCAGGCAGTCCGCAGGCTCTTCAAGTCTAGCCGCCTGCCCGACCTTATTTCAGAGTTGCTGCGAACACTGAAACTTGATTCAGACCAAGCGGTTCAGGCCGAATGTTCAGTCATGAGCTCTAAGCTCCTGCTCTCCACTGCAATTCTGGATAGTGCGGATATGACGGAAATGCTCTTGGAGGTCTGGGAGTTCCCGGAGGGTTTCCTGAAGTGTGCTAGGGACATGGCAAAGTTATATCCTATGGCATCACAGTTCACCAAGCGCTTAGTGGATTCAGCTGTGGCTCAGGTCACTAAGCGTACCTCTTTACCTTTGGACAGCGGGGTTATCCTGAAGGATATTCAGGACAGAAGAGTGGATTTTGTCTTCAAGTGTCTTTTTGATTCCGCTGTGGCGGGAGTGCGAGCAGCAACGGCCACTTCCTTTGTGGCCCGGGCATGTCACACTAAGCTCCGCCAGGATCCTGAGGAGGTTGTCCTTCGTGACCGTGACTTCCTGGTTTCTGGGGTGAATTATGTGGCAGACGCACTCTATGACATCTTGAGCTGGGAGTTTATTCTATAGCCGCCCAGCGAATGCTATGGATTCGCCAGTGGTTGGGAGATTCTTCATCTAAGGCTATGCTGAGCAGGTTGCCTTTTAAAGATTTGCTCTTGTTTGGCCAGTGTCAGGATTACCTTATGGCCTGTGTTCAGGACCGCAAGCCTAAGGTGCTCCCTGGCTAAGCCTTGCCCAACCAGGGGTACGGGAGAGCCAAATTTTTGTCCCTACTGGCGTATATCACAGTTCGCCGGATCCCCAGCGACGGGACAGCGTTACAGAGCTCCTTCCAGACCTCGGTTTGCAGGTGCGGTGCGCCAACAGTCTTCCAACTCCTGTCCTTCTGCCTCTCCCAAGAGAAAGTTATGATGCCAGGTCTCTGGCGGTTCCCCCATGGATCGGAGGACGACTTTCGGCTTTCCTGCCGGAATGGTAGATGATAACTTTGTGAGTCCTAGAGGTGCTCAGAGAGGGCCTTCGACTGCAGTTTTTCAGTCTGCCAGACTTCTTCCTGTCTTCTCCTATGGGAAACCCAGACAGAGCCAGCAAGGTATAAGCCATGGTGTGCAGGTTGCTGGATCTGATGGCCATAGAGCCCATTCCAAGCAGAGACTTGGGCTCCGGGAGATAATTGATATACTTCTTTGTGCTAAAGAAAGACTCAGAAGATTGCAGGCCTATTCTGGACCTGAAAGCAGTGAACGCCTTCCTGCGTGTTCTGTGTTTCCAGATGGAAATGGTGCGTTCCGTTGTGGCAGCAGTGGCGCCAGGGGAGTTTTTGGCTTCCTTGGATCTCACAGAAGCATACCTCCACATCCTGATTTTTCCGGACCACAGGAGGTTCCTGAGATTTCACATTCTAGGGAGGCACTTCCAGTTTGCCCTTCGGGCTGGCTTCAGCACCCATATCCTTCACCATCTGTGCTCCCTGGGGGTGCTAGTTCATCCATACTTAGACGATTGGTTGATCAGAGCTTCCTTACTGGAGGAATCCCCCAAGGTGGTTCTCCAGGTGGTGCAATTACTGGAACATCTCGTTTGGGTGATCAATCTCAAAAAGAGTCATCTCAAACCGACGCAGGACTTAGAGTACTTGGGAGTACGGTTCCACATGGGCAGGAAGCTCAAGGGGAAGATAGCAACCTGTAGGGGGGAAGGGAGTGCTCTGAGGGGGGGGGGATAGAAAACTTTTTACTATAGGGTCCTGGAATGTCAATGGGATGAATAGTCTGGGTAAACGGAGTATAGTATATCGTGAATTGCTGAGGTTACAGTGGGATGTTTGTCTGCTTCAGGAGACTCATCTGAGGCCTCGAGATGTGGGAGTGCTGCACTCGCCTGCTTTTGAGCAAGTTTGGACTCATCAAAGTGGGAGGACCACCAGGAAGGTGGGGTGTTGGCTATTCTGGGGCGCAAAGGATTAGGATTAGTGGTGCAGCAGGTGTATCGTGATTCTATGGGGAGATGTTTGGCTCTTCAGGGTACCTTACAAGGCAGAGCTCTCACTATTATTAACTTATATGGCCCTAATGAAGGTCAGGCTGGATTTTACAATTCTCTTGTTCCTGACTTGGTGAGTTTTATAAAGGGCTCTGTCTACTTGGGGGGGGGGAGATTTTAATGTTACCCTTGATGCCCAGTTGGATCATTCCCGGGAGGGGGGGGGGGGCGGCTCTCGTGCGCCTTCTAGAGCTTCTCGTAAGACCTTTCTTGCTTTGATGGCCTCCCTGGGATTGGTTGATTGCTGGCGCCTGCTGCACCCCTCTCAACAAACTTATACCCATTATTCTCATGCTCACCAATCTTATGCTCGGGATTGATGGACTTTGGACTCATCGAAATCAGTGGGGAGGCGTGAGGCAGGCAGAAATTGGCCCCATACAGATATCAGATCATGCCCCTATCTGGGTTACCTGTGCAGGGTACTAGGAAGCGGGAGCTCAGCACAATTTTTGGAGATTCAATGAATCTCTACTAAAACACACTCAGGTACTGCAGGAAGTGGAAGATGCTATTGTCCAATACCTTCAGTTTAATGATACTGGTTCGGTTAGTGATTCCATTCTGTGGGTTGCTCTAAAAGTAGTAATTCGAGGTGTATTTATTAAGTGGGAGGCTTATCTTAAGAGAATGAGAGAGTGGCGCTCCTTGGCTCTTCGAGAGCGTCTAATTAGTTTGGGGCACTCCCATCAGAGACACCAGGAATGATCCCATAGTGTATGAACAATTGCTGAAGGTGCATGCGGAACTTTCTGTTCTACAAATAGAGGAAATTGATTTTTCCAGATTGAGACTGTGGCAGACTATATATGAGTATAATAATAAGGCTGGGTCGCAGTTGGTTTGGTTTATAAAAGTACGGCAGGCTAGGGAGACTATTACGTGCATAAGGGATGCAGCGGGGGTTGGACATCTTACTGACGGTTCCATTGGAGTGGCTTTTTTGTCTTACTATACCAAGCTATTTGGGAAGGTAGATGGGGTGGATTCCGAGTCAATATCCGCTTATTTGAATAATGTGCCCCTCCCCCGATTGGCTGATTCTGACAGGGAATGTCTTAATGAACACATTACTTTGGGAGAGGTTTTGGGTGTTATTACCCATCTGAAGAATGGGAAGTCTCCCGGATTGGATGGGTATCCTAACTCTTTTTATAAACAATATCGAGATGCTTTGGCTCCCTTATTAGTTCGGTTTGCTAATGGGGTGCGGGAGGGACTATCTTTACCACCGTCCATGGGAGAGGCAGGCATTTCTGTGTTGCCTAAACCTGGGAGGGATCCGTTGAGCTGCAGGGCGTATTGCCCCATTTCACTTTTAAACACAGATGCTAAAATTTTGGCATAAGTACTAGCTCTTAGGCTGGGGAGACTCCTGCCCCCATTTGATCCATATGGATCAGTCGGGTTTTATCCAGCGACGCCAGGTTAGTGACAACATTAGAAGGACATTGCATCTGTTATGGGCAGCTCAGCCTGTCCTGTTTGTTGGATTGTTTTTTTTTTCCCTATTTTTAATCTTTGTAAATCGCATTGGATTTGGATATTGTGATTATATCAAATATCTTAAATAAACTTGAAACTTGAATAAGGTTGCCTTTTTAGCCATAGATGCAGAGAAGGCTTTTGATCAAGTTGGTTGAGAATTTTTAAGGCAAGTGATGGAGCGGATGGGCCTGGGGGATTTCTTTCTAGCTTGGGTGCAGGCGTTCTATCGGGCTCCTAGGGCTACCATTTGTATTAATGGGGGATATACGCTGTTTTTTTCTATTGCTAGAGGTACTCGTCAGGGCTGCCCTTTATCCCCCCTCTTGCTTGCTCTTTCCATGGAGCCTATGGCTATTCATGTTAGGGAACATTTACTTCTGCGAGGGGTGTAGGTTGGTGAACAGAAACCAATGCTATGATCTATTCATGTGCAGAACTAAAATTGTGGAATAGCTTTGTTGGTCAAATTCATAAATGCAGTGATAGGAGCTCATTCAGGAAATTGTTAAAAACTTAACTATTTGTTGATGCATTTCTATGAGCATTGATTTTTGTAAGGGTTGAATCATTCTTTTTCTGTTTTATTTGTTCTGAGCTATTTTAATATTTTATGTATGTAACCATTTTGGAATAAAACTGTAAAAAATAAATAAATATGTAAAGAGGGATGGTTAACAAGCCTAAGAATATTATAATGGTCCTGTGCTCCATGGTGCAACCTTATCTGGAGTTCAATTGCATTCAATTCTGGTCTCATCTCAAGAAAGATATAGCAGCACTAGAAAAGGTTCAAAGAAGAATGACCAAGATGATAAAGGGGATGGCACTCCTCTTGTATGAGGAAAGACAAAAAGGTTAGGGCTCTTCAGCTTGGAAAAGAGAAGGCTGAGGGAAGATATGATTGAACTCTACAAAATCCCAAGTGGAGTAGAACAGGTACAATTGGATCAAATTTTCACTCCATCAAAAATTACAAAGACTAGGGGGCACTCGATGAAGTTATAGGGAAATACTTTTAAAACCAATAGGAGGAAATATTTTTTCACTCAGAGAATAGTTAAGCTCTGGAAAGCATTGCCAGAAGTTATGGTAAGAGCGGATAGCGTAGCTGGCATTAAGAAAGGTTTAGACAATTTCCTGGAGGAAAAATCCATAATCTGTTATTGAGAAAGACATAGGGGAAGCCACTGCTTGCCCTGGATCGGTAGCATGGAATATTACTAGTCCTTGGGTTTTGACCAGGTACTAGGGACCCGGATTGGCCACCGTGAGAACGGGCTACTGGGCTTGATGAACCATGGTCTGACCCTGTAAGGCTATTCTTATGTTCTTAGAATATTCCACATAGTCTTCTTTTTTTTCCAGAATTAATTTCATTTATCAGCTCCCTCCGATGTTTTTCATTCAGATGCTACTGCAGAAAGCCATCCTGAGTCTAAATACAGTATGTGGTTACTGCAGGTATTACACCCACACTAAATGCAGAGAGGATTTGAGCACAGGTTACAAGAAGATTTGAGCACGGGTGTTACGTAACTTGCATGGAAGACATGGCTGCACACTGCATTAAAACATATGGTGTAAGGAGGCAAGAGGCATGCTGCTGCAATGCAAAGAAATTAATTGTGGGTTCTGAAACATGAACAATGTGGGAAATTTTTTGCAAGGTCTAAGACAGCAAAGAAGGGTTGGTTGAGAGGCATGGGTGTCTAGCAGCACCCCCTACTTCCTCCAACTCAATCCATCTGCCCCCAATAGCTTTTTGTATCAGTTCCTGGTGTCTAGTAGTCACCATATTTCCGTTTCCCCCAAGCCCCTGCCCAAAAAATAAAAATCCCCCAAATAAAGAAAAATTCCCTTATTTGGCAGGCAATCACCTCTCTGTGAATCTAAAGATGTGTTGCCATTATTCAACATGATTGCACTGAAGGCAGGAGCAAGTGGGCATCACTCCTGCCTCTGTTAAGATATGACTTGAGGAGGCTCTGGGTGAACCCAGGGAGGCTGCAATGGAATGCGAGAGTAACCTAGACACCAGGGATTTAACTTTTTAAGTCATGAGAATGAAAGGGTGGATCACAGGAAAAGAGGGGACCACTAGACTAACATGGATCTTTATTTTTAATTTTAGGGCAGGCAGGCAGGCAGGTAGTCAGTCACTAGAGTAGAGTATTGCAAGCTTTGTGCCTGCTGCAACAGATTCCAGGTGTGCCGGCGCCGCCACCAGCTACTATTTACAGGACGTGCCTCTCTTGGCGAGAGGCACGTCCTATAGTCAGTCAACTTGCGCTTCTGCTCCTTCTCACCTCTCCTTCTCTGCAGCACCCCCATCCCCCATTAACATCCCCATTTCTGTCAGTTTGTAAATCAATTACCACTCATGTACTGACAGAAACAGGGTTATTTTGCAATGAGCTGTGGACTATCACCTCAGTTTTAATACAGCAATAATTTGCATGCTTGTTGCTTACAGTTTGCTACAGTCTTTTTTATAGTATTTTTCACAGTAGAAGCCTTGAAAATCTTTTTCATGCACATTCATTAGGGGGATCCTGAAAACATGACCTGGAGAAATGGTAGCAAAGAAACAAGAAAGAAGATGGTACTTCAGGAACAGTTCAAAATGAACTTGGGTCATTCCATGTCAAGTGGTCTAATTTTAGAAAAGTGCCCACGTCACCATCAGGGTTTTTTTTAAAATTTTAAAGATTTTTATTGAATTTTGAATAAAGTATACAAAACATCATGAAGTGAATATCAGCGTACACAACAATAGAGTACAATATGCAACAATAAGATAGAAAAGTACTACCATAAGAACATAAGCCGTGCCTCTGCTGGGTCAGACCTGAGGTCCATCATGCCCAGCAGTCTGCTCACGCGGCGGCCCAGCAGGTCCAGGACCTGTATACTAGCCCTCTGTCTATACCCTTCTATCCCCCATCTCTAAAAGAAAATCACAGCATCAGTCCGAAGAACTATAAACCAAATACCCACGCACAAATTGTATCCCACCCCCATTGCACTATAACATGACCCCAACATGAGACAGCCCCCTGTTGGTTCTTCAGGAAGCCATCCCAACAAAACAATCCCCCCAACAGTAAACTTAAGTCAAAGAGTCCACTTTGTACATAATCGGAGACCAAGTCCAGGTAGTGGAAAGATAATATCCATGTCTTTTTGCAATAGAAAGCTCCATTGCACTCAAAGTTTGAAGTACCAATCCAATAGGCTAAGTGGCTCCAATCGTTTCCAGTGGCTGGCTATCAAGCACTTGGCTGCTGCCAACCCCACCTGCGAAGTTTAGTTTGCCAGGTATGTAAGCATATATTATGGAGGCCCAATAAACAGCCCTGTGGCGTAAAAGGAAGAAGGAGTTGCAACAATTGTGACAGAGTTCCCACCATCCTCTTCCAGAAAGGTTGCAAAATTTTACATTCCCACCAAACATGGAGAAAAGTACCCAAGTCCACCCCACATCTCCAACAGGTAGCTGAGGCCCCCGGATACATCTTATGCAAGCGGGTAGGTGTAAAATACCACCGAGTAAGGACTTTATAATCATTCTCCTGAATTAAAACAAAGGAGGAAGCCTTACCCACCTCAATACACATCTGGGACCAGTCCCTGTCCGAAAAAGAGCAGCCTAGGTCCCTTTCCCAAGCTGTTTTATAGGGGGGATGGAAGGGAGTGGACCCCTTAAAATATTGATAAAGAACTGAGATGGACTGAGGCAAACCCTGCAACGCTATCCACAATTGTTCTAAATGCGTAGAAGAGCCCATGGTCCCCCCATCCCACCCCTGAGAATGAATAAAATGCCTAAGTTGTGCATAGGCTAGAAAGTCCCCCTCGGGCAGATCACAACTAGTTTGAAAAGCTTCAAAAGACACCAGGATCCCCTTATGCAGAACATCCCGAAAAGTAAGTAGACCTGAGCCCTCCCAACGCATAAAGACACCACTCTCTCTATCTGCAGGAAACTGTGGTTCATCACGCAGCGCCTCCAAAATAGAGGGTACCAAACTGCACCCCATCTCCGCCATGTCTTACACCACAAGCGCAAGAGATGTGTAAGAAAAGGATTACCCTGACCCCTGAGCACCTCTAGTTCGGGAGAAGAGGTCCAAAGCCAAAACTTCAGGATATGAGGGCCCACAAAATGTTGTTCCATACGTACCACAGTCTTCACCACAGCTATATCCCAATCTAAGATAAGTCGTAACTGTGCAGCCCGAAAATACCAAAACAAATTAGGGAGAGCTTGCCCCCCCCACAGGTTCTGGAGGACCACAACCCTGTCTAGAAAGTCAAGGACGTTTCCCCTGCCAAATAAACTGAAAAAATAAACCATGCAGTTGTTTCAAAACAGAGGAGGGGACCGGAATCGGCAAAGTTTGGAATAAAATCAATAAACGGGGTAAAACATTAATTTTGACTACAGCTATTCTGCCCCACCAGGACAACCACAACCCATGCCACCTTTGAAGATCCTCCTGAATTCGCTGAACAATATGAGCATAGTTCAAAACATATAACTGTGTAAGATCACTCGAAATACGGATTCCCAAATATTTAATCACTCCCGACGCCCAACTGAATGGAAACATCCCCTGCAGGTGAAAGATATCCCTCTCAGTCAAAGTGACTCCCAACAACTCAGATTTATCCATGTTGACCGTAAACCCAGACACAGCACCATATTCAGTGAAAAGCTCAATCAAGATAGGGAGGGAAAGCTCTGGATCACGCACATACAATAATACATCATCAGCAAATAGGGCAATACGATGTTTTCTAGCATCCTGTTTGCTTTTTTGTCCACCATAGCATATTGGGCAGGTTTCATCGTATTGTCTACGATGACACCCAGATCCATTTCTTGGGTGCTAACCCCCCAAGGTGGACCCGCTAACTGTGATTTGGGTTATTCTTCCCAATGTACATCACTTTGCATTTGTTCACATTAAATTTCATCTGCCACTTGGATTCTCAGTCTTCCAATTTCCTAAGATCTGCCTGTAATGTTTTACAATTCACATGAGTTTTAACAACTTTGAATAGTTTAGTGTCATCTTCAAATTTAATCACCTCACTCGTCGTTCCAATTTCCAGATCATTTATAAACAAGTTAAATAGCACTGGTCCCCAGAACAGATCCCAGCGGCACTCCAGTCATGAGATTAGTTCTAGGGAAGTCACAATAAAATACCACTTAGGTATATGAGGGCTTCCAGATGAAATACAACTTAATACATGAACCACTCCTTCCCTTAGTATTCCCACCCACCTCCCCTACCCCCCTCAAAACAAAAAAAGCTAACTGAAAAACTCCTAAGATGGTAAGAAATTTTGATTTTGATAACTCTCTACCTGTTAAGACTATCCTCTATCCCTATTCTCACACTGTGCCTCTATCAAAGGAATCAATTATTGGGCAATAGGCTCCTGGCTTGCAGAGGTAGTCTTTGAATATAAGGTTCCCACACTGAAGGAAAATGTTTTTTACATTTATGTTTAAACGGTTTTTATTGAAGAGAACAGACATATACAAGAACAATGTAAAACAAGGCAACCTTTGTCATTCAAAATGTTTTATAAAAGCATAACCCCCACCCCCTTCCCTTTCACCATTCTAGTTCTATGATACACAACAGTGTGGAAGAACAGCATCAAGTAATCAGAACATTGGAGCAAATAAATTCCTTCAAACCCCGTCTCACCACCCCTTACGTGTTTTTTTTCCATTTAAGAGTAATATGTGCTCCCTTTGTCTTCCAAGCCATAAGTATATGAAGAAGACTTTGTCACTCATAAACAGTGGGAGCTACCAATTGTGTCCAAAATCCTAATGTACAAGTGTTCTTCAAAAAGTGTCTGCACTTTTATATTTTTGCACTCAAACCAAGATCATTCTTTTTTTTATAGCACTAAGAAGTTAGTAGGATGCTGGGAAAAATGTATTGTAAAACAGGGTGATAATGTGGAAAAGTGATGTAATTTGCTTTTGAGATTTAAGTGTAGGGGCATAATAAAAAAAAATCATCTAAGTCCAATTTGGACATAGGGCGCTAATCGCTCAGAGTTGGCAGCGGCAAAATGTCCATTTGCGAAAAGTATGTCTAAAATATTTTTTTCAAAAATTCTCTCTGTATGACAAGGCGTTTGATCGTCCAGACCACCACTACGTTTATCTTTATACCACATTCTCAATCAAAAATTTGTCCAAGTCCCAAATGCCCAGGAGGGGCCAACCTTGTGATGGACTGGTAAACCAGACATGACAACAAAGCAGAGGGGCACTTTATAGGGCACTGCTTTGAACTTACAAAATGCAAATGCGGGTGTACTCTCACACAATGTGAAAAACAAAGCCACCCATGCCAGTAGTCAAACCAATGTTGGCAAAAGGGGATAAAAGACCTCAGAGACCTTTAAAGTCACAATGCTACTAAAATTTAGCTAGTGAAGCAGGTCATGACTCAATCACTGGCCAAAACCCCAAAAGTTTAGTACCTTTATAACAAAAGTATATGCATGACGAAAAGAGACTGAAACTTGTTATTCAAAAACAGGCAGCCACACGAGCCACAGCTGCCTTTTGGCTCAGACAGTAATCCAGTGGCTGGATGTGTGTTTCCTTCAAGCTCATTGTTACGGTGGGGGTGTTATAGTGGGTGCTGCCAACAAATCAGTGTCTCATCCTGATAAAACAGATATTCTACCAAGATGATCCCCTGTACCTCCTATTTAAAAAAAGCTATATTCTCTCAACCTGGCCAAAATTTGCCATTATCCCTAATTGACTTAACGATATTGTAGAATGGTTGGAAGGAAGAGCTTGTCTACCTGCACAAGATAAGATCTGTAAAAGAGCAGACACCCTGATGGAGTAGTCAGTGTGACACATAATCTAAGAAAATGGAAGGCATGGTTGAACATCTTGTAATTAAAATTCAGCATGAGAAATATAGAATTAAGCATTTGAGGTACAGGTACAAGATACTTTATCCAAAATCCTTAAGACCAGGCATATTTCGGTTTTCGTAGATTTTCAGATTTTGGAATGGATGTTGTACCTATACTGTATATACATCCTCTCTCTCTTCCCACCATAACAAAGAGTGATGACTCATCCAGACCCAGCAGCATGAACCCTAGGCCTACCGTGCTTATATGGTGGTCTAGTGGGACATTGGGGCAGGAGTGATCTGTCAAGAGCCTTCATTGAAGAGCGACCTAGTGTTATGTTATGGAGTATTTCTTTCCTGCTAGTTGCTTCTTTGTTTATGAAAGTGCCCAGGAGATAGAATAGTAGTTGTAAAGGAATTCAATCACCTTCAAACTCAAAATCTTCCATCATTTTCTGTGTTCATGATCTTCGTCTTATGTTCAGTTCTAATTTCATGTTATGACTTTCAGCTTTGATTAGCCTCCATGAAGATGGAATACTGGATTAGATGGACCATTGATCTGACCCAGTAAGGCTATTCTTATTCGTATTATGTCTTATTGTGACTTTTCTCAGTAGATACAGCATGTTTTCTTTGCTGCTGGTGATGAGCGTTGTATCATCTGCATAACACAGGTTGTTTATATTATGGCCACCAACTTTGAAACATATTTGCTTTTCTGAAGATACCTGTTCAACCTTTATGGTGAAGCTAAGGTGACAAGATGCATCCTTGTCTGACGCCACGTTTTGTTGGAAATCAATCTGTGTTGCCATATTCTGTTCTCAAAGGCAAGGAAATAACACTCCAAATGAAGATCAGACGTGTCCATGCACTCATTAGTGCTGGAGAAGGATTTTATGCATGTCGTGGACCATCAGAAGAGCTAACAAATCGATTCTGGAAGAGATCACCGGCTATGTCACTCAAAGCCCAAGTGATGAAGTTATGACTGTCTTAAGTTGGTCACACCGTCAGAATAGCAAGAATGTTGAAGGATATTATGTTTGGGAAGATTGAAGGAATCAGGCAAAGAGGGCAACCCGCAAATCAGATGGCTGGACATGTTGAAAACAACCATGGAGATGATGCTGGAGGACCTTAGAGGACTAGCACAAAACCGATCTCTTTTTATATCTGTAATTCATCAAGTTGCTAGGTCTCGGGCACGAGTCGATGTCACCTAACTAACTATGTGGAATGCCTGTTTGAACTGCTGAGGGTTTGAGTGCGATAGTGGTGCAGGGGGGATCTTTCCTCAGTATGTACCTCAACCAGACGAGGACACAGAACTGAACCAGGAGGTTCAGTCTGACATAGACTGAGAGGATGGAAAGTTTGATTCTATGCCACTATTGTTCCAGTGTCTGGCAGAGTTTGGTTCTCTGCATGAGAGCAGTGGTTAAGAAGTGGTAGTGGCGGGACATGGGCCTACAACGTGGCCGGGAACGAACGAGGTTCTCGGGCCGTGGCTACCGGGAGCCCCCGGAGCACGGAAAAAATTGATTTTTTTTTTTTTTTTTTTTTTTAAAAAGGGAAAAACAAAGAAAGAAGAAAAATAACACGCAGCGACCGCGTCGAAAAAACGTCCACAGCCGCGGCGACAGAAGGCAAAAGAGCACAAAAATATCCACAGGGCTTCTGGCTCCGCGGATGAAAGAGAACTGAGGATCACGAGGTGGGGATGCGCCCTCTAGTGGGCGAGAAGGCTAGCACATGCGTGGTGCAGTGTGCAAACTTGAAACTTCAATCAAGTTTGCTTGAAAAGCTGTCCGCGCTGGGGCTCCGTAGATGACGTCACCCACATGTGAGAATATATGCCTGCTGTCCCTGGATAACACCTGTTACGGTAAGTAACTGTGCTTTCTCTGCATGAGAGCAGTGGTTAAGAAGTGGTAGTGGCCCTAGACCAGCCTCTGTGTTCTTGGGCATTATTTCTACCTCGCAATGAGAATTAAAGCTGAAAGTTTCTCCAGCCCCCTCATCGCAGTGTTCAATTATGAGCAACTCAGTTCTGTCCACGTTCTTTCCCTTGCATCTGGACATCATAAAGCTGATCACGGACCCCTGGGAGTCACCAGAAGGGTACCTGTGAGTGTCTGACTATGGCCAAGCTCTGTACAATGGCTCCAGATTTCCGCCAACTGTTTTATTCAGCCTAACGTCACCAGGCAAGGTCTGGTCCCTTTATCCTTGCCTAGTGAAGAAGGTGTGATGTTAAAGGATAATAAGGACCATAAAGTGGACGTGGCCCTTAAACAGCAATTTGAAGCTTTGGTCTCAGGGATTAAGGCAGCAGCTGTGCCTTCCTTTATGTCATGTGCTTGCCACACCCATTGGTCTTGTGTCCCAGCCTCGGAGGACGATGAGAATCCCCATTACTCCTATCTGGGGTGGATTTATATAGTTTGGTGGAGGGTGTGTCCATGGATGGATCTGATGGCCTTGGCTGTAAACACAAAGGCAGGTCACTTTCACAGCTGAAGATACGAGCCTGGAAGCATGGAGTTGGATGCGTTAGTCCAACTGTGGTCAGAGAGAGGCCTCTTATATGTGTTTCCTCCATGGTCCATGCTAGGGTGAGTCTTCTGTAGGATTGCAAGTTATCCAAGGTTGGTAGTCCTAGTGACACATGATTGGCCCTGCAGTCCATGCTATGTGGACCTAGTTTGCTTCCAGAGATCTCAGACTGCTGGTTCAGGGACCTGTCCCTATCAAGAATCTGGAACACTTTGGACTTCAGCGGGTAGCCCTGATGAGCAAGGATCACTCAGACGTGGTCATTTCCACTCTGCTTAAAGCTAAGAAGCTGTCAGTGGTAGCAGCCTGTGCTAAAGCCTAGAAGTCCTTTCAGCACTGGTGTGCTGTGGGTTATGTAGAGCCCTTATGAGGTCTGATTTTGGTAGTCCTGGATGGATTTCAGAAGGGTCTGTCAGATTGCTGAAGGTGCAGATAGCAGACCTTTTCTTGTTTTCAAGCTCAGGGGGAAATAAACTGTCTGGTCTCTCACCCAGATATTGCCCGGTTCATTAAAGGGGCACTTCGAGTGCGCCCTCTGGTGTGTCTCCCTGTCTCTTCCAGGGATCTTATCACTGTATTGCAAGGTCTTAGTAGAGCTCTGAGTGACCCTTACAGGAGAAAATAATGAAATTAAACAGTTAGAAGCTCTGTCCTGAAGGGAATCATTCCTTAAATTTACAGAAGCAGGACTCTCCTTGTGTATGGTTCCATCCTTCTTACCGAAGTAGTTTCAGCCTTCCACATTAATCAGAAAGTCTGTTTGTTTGTCCACTTTTCACCCTACAGGGTCTTAATAAAAAGGATAAGGCATTACATTTGCTGAATGTCAAAGTGAGTGCTTCTCCAGTACCTCAAAGTTACCAATGAGTTTCACATATTGGATCACCTTTTTGTTCTGACCAGTCATGCCAAGAAAGGGAAGCTGTCGTCTAAAGCCTCGATTTTGAGATGGATTAAAATGGCCATTTCTTTCACATATGTGGGCTATGGTAAGCAGTCGCTGATTGCAAACTTGGCACAGAAACTTGCCTCAAGGTGTTGTACCAAACTACAAAATTTCAGACTCCTAGGTAGTTTCCTTCTGCCGCAATGCCTATGCAAAGTTGATGTTTTAGGTCACACGAGGCATGGGAGTGGATCAATTTGGTTTTTTTCAACCACCCCTAGCTCCTGACCAAATTGAGATAGATCCAAAAATTTTGCAGAATTTAATTTGAGACCCTAGACAACACCGCTGTAAAATTTGGTTGGATTTCAAGGGGGATCGAGCGTGGGCAGTTTTCAGTATTGGTCCACTTGACACGGAATGACCCTAATGTGGATCACATTGGCCATTTTGAGTAGTGAGTCTGCATGGAGCAGAAGCTTTTGCTCTTGCCCTGGCTCACCACTGGACCAGCAAGGCTTAAGGTAGGCCTGTGGAGAGGCCTGCGATAGATACATAACATATCTGTTTTATCATTCCCTCTTTCAGAAATTCCCTAACCCTTATTTGTCCTGTTTCGGTTTTAATTAGATTGTAAGCTTTACTGAGCTGGGATTCTTGCATGTTTAATGTACAGCGCTGTTGAAATCTAGCAGTGCTACAGAAATAGGTACTGTATTTTCACGCATATAACGCGCGCGTTATACACGATTTTACAAACCGAGTATAACCATGCGCGTTATATGTGTGAGCGCGTTATACAATTTTTTTTTTCTCATTGCGATCCGGCATCCTCCCTGCGAACCGGCATCCTCCCCCCCGCTCGCGTCACCCCTCCTCCCCCGCGATCCTACATCCCCCCTGCACCGCAAAGACATCGCTTACCCGATTGGGCACCGGCACCAGCACCAATGCACAGGACGTGCCAGTGCCAGTGCCTGAAGATCCTCCCTCGCCTGGGTTGGGCTGGGCTGGGCGGTGCGAGGGAGATCCTCCCTCTTCCCTGTGCTGGGCTGGTCTGGGCTTTGAGCATTTGCGCATGCTCAAAGCCTTCTGGTCTCGCTCTCTCTGAGATTCTGAATCTGAGAATCTCGGAGGATGCCGGTTTGCAGGCCAGAAGAGGGAGTAAGCGGGGGTGGCGGGAGGAGGTTATAGCAGCATGCGCGATATACGCGTGTGCGTGCTATATAGATTTTTTTTTTACAGCAATGCTTTGTTCCCGCGCGCTATATGCGTATGCGTGTTATACACATGAAAATACGGTAGTAGTAATAGTAGTAGTAAGATTCCAATATAAATTGAGACCCCCATTTTTGGGCTATTTAGTCCCAAAATCTAGGTTTATATTCAAGTATATATGGTAATAGAATCTCAGGTTAAATAATGTAATAAGTTAGTGGCCATAGTAGGGGGATACAGAGGTGAATAGTAGAGAAAATAATATGGTATAATATCCTTGCATAGATCATTGGGAACTCTCACTTAGACCTAGAACGGGATATAATATTGTATGTGATAAGATAGACATGTTCTCCCTGGACTGCCTCTGCTTTATAAGTCTGGCACAGGGTCTGCACCAAAAGTCATATAAAATGAGACTTGGGGTTCTAAAGTATAGTCTTGAGAGGCAAAATGGGGGGATATGGTAGAGGTGGGCTTATGATGCAAACCTTCAAAGGAGAGAATCTTTGAGCATGAGGCTCCAGGAGGGTGGATTCAAGCACAATATTATAAAGTAATTTACCCATAAAGCTGCTAGACTTCATGTTATGTATAATTGATTTAATCATTTTGTCATTCTTTAAAATTTTGTTTCTATTTTATCAGATGCTGCATATTGGAAATAGAAAGAATTCATGGAAATCTGAAGACCAATCTTTAGACCCTTGGGTCCAGTCGTCCACTGAACCTTGGGCAAAAAAGCTAAAATCATCAGAAGAGTTCTACAGTGACTTTGGTTTAAGTAATAACTTTGAGGTGCCTGATGAGAGGACTGAAATTAAACAAAATAAGTGGACATCTTTAACCAGCTGCAATGACAAAAGAAATAATAAAATACAAGAAAGCAGAAATGATGATAAAAGTGTTCTGAAAACTATTCAGGAGAGTGATGGTAGGATAGATTCATTGTCTACTGAAAGCACTGATCCTAAAATCATGACTACGGCTGATATCCCAGTTGAGGATACAAGAGAAGAGTTGTGTGTTTCTGATACTGGCAGTGCTGAGGTTGTGGTGGAGAGCAATGGTGATACATCTCAAAGGGAAGACAAAGTTGGACAGTTTGGCACAAGTAGGGCATTTATTGGACCTCTTTGCAAACCTAATGAAAATAGTAAAAGCAGTTGCAACAGGAATAACAGTAAACTGGGCAAAGATGGAGAAAAAGCTATTGTGTTGCATGCTGGAAGAACTCAGAAAGTGGAAACATCTCAGAAGGTGGAAGTATCAAATAAACCCTGTGAGCCTTGTAATAAGAATGAAATAGATGATGAGCTGAGTCAGTTCTATAAAGAACTGCAACAGATTAATGAGGATGGTGATCTTGTGGAGACTGTTGAAGGAAGTGAACAGAACATGACAACTAATCTTCGGGAACCTGTTCAGCAAGCATTAAGTGCAGAAGGTAAATCTAAGAAAATGGGAATAAACTCGCAGGAAATCCAATCTGGCATCCAGTACTTTGATCAACCATACTTAACTAATGCTCCAAGTGCATGGAGAAATGAGTACCAATCTAATGAACAAACGGAGGCTACAGTTTGGAATTCAAATTTCAATTTATTACCTCCATTAAAGTTCGAGTGGGAGCAGACACAGTCATTCGCAGTACCTCAGGGACCTCCACCACCACCACCTTATTTCAGCCTTGATTTTAACTTGCAGCGGCATAGTGTCCCACCTCCTCCACCAAGTACTTTTGCCCCACCTCCCCCACTGAGTATTTTTACTCCACCTCCTCCACCGAGTACTTTCCCACCACCACCTCCTCCACCAAGTACTTTTGCCACTCCACCTCCCCCACCTCCTCCACCAAGTACTTTTGCTACCCCACCTCCACCTCCTCCTCCACCACCACCAAGTACTTTTGTCACACCACCACCACCACCACCACCACCAAGTACTTTTGCTGCTCCACCCCCACCACCAAGTACTTTTGCCCTACCTCCACCACCTCCTCCACCGAGTACTTTTGCTCCACCCCCTCCTCCACCTCCGCTGAGTACTTTTGCCCCACCTCCGCCGAGTACTTTTGCCCCTCCTCCAAGTACCTTTGCCCCTCCACCACCACCACCACCACCACCAAGTACTTTTGCCCCTCCTCCACCTCCACCAAGTACTTTTGCCCCACCTACGGATATTTTTTATTCTCAGAATGATGGACCATATCACAAGAGTCATGATGGTTACCGTGGAAATAATTACATCTCTACCTGGAATTGTGCACAGCCTGCTGAAAGTAGCAGTTGTGATGATCAGAGTGGTAGATATAGCATACAGGCTTCTGAGTTTGGACATCAAGACCAGCCACATGGAAATATGAGTAATGGTTTCAGTGAAACCAAAGACAGGCATTGTGAAGACACTCTTGCTTATGAACCCAAGGAACCTAACAGTTTAACTTGTGAACAGTATCCTTCTTTGCCTAGGGAAGATAAGTTGTGGCACCTGAACAAGTTACTGATCCTTTTAAGAGGAGTACCTGGTTCAGGGAAGACAACACTAGCTCAGTAAGCAAATGTTATGTTCTTTGTCATTTTTAATATTGTAAAGGATAAAAAATGTCCTAACTTTAGCTTTTTTTTTTCTTTGCTTTATGAAAGCTGATGTGATGTGCTTGTGCTTTCTGTGTGTTGGTTTCAGTGGAATTTGGTGCATGATTAATAAGTGTTACCGTATATACTTGAATGTAAACTGAGATAACATTTCTCCCCCTTTTTAGGGGAAAAATATTAACTCTAATATAAACTGAGAGTTTATATTCAAGGGCTGCCCAGCTTGTACACCCATCTGCTCCCTCCCCCCTCCCAAACCCAGCGCTAATCTCTCCGCAGGTTCACCTTAAATCCTCGTGGTCCAGTGGTGAGCCGGAACTGGAGTGATCTATCCCTCCTCTGAGGTAAGGTGTTGAGTCCTGTCCTGGCTGTTAGCCAGATACAGTCTCTGCTTGCCCCCTCCCTCCATCCCTGCCTCAGAGAAGAGGTGTAAGCTTCCTCCCATGAACTATCTTAGTCACTGGCGGTCTTGTGGGGTGAGTCAGGGCAATAGTGATCCTCTTATGCTCCTGCCCATGTAGTCTCACTCAGAAAATGGCTGCCACGGAGTTCCCTTCCCACGGTATCCTTGCAAGGCTGCCAAGGGCATTCGCAGCAGTCATTTTTTCAGTGAGACTGCAAGGGCAGGAGCTTAGAAGGGTCACTCCTGTCCCAACTCATCACGGTGGACCGGACCACCAGTGACTAAGGTAGCTCTTGAGGAGGCCTATGCTGCTGCTTCTTGGGGGCACTGCAATTCTACAGCTTGCTGACAGTTGGGACAGGACCTGACACCTTATCTTGGGGGAGGGAAAGTTGCTTCCATCACGGCTTGGCTCACCAGGATTTAAGGTGGACCTGAATACAAACAGAGACCTATTTATGGGTCATTTATGGTAAATGTTTTTCTTTGATCAATGTTCCAGCTACTCTACCAGCAATAAGAACTTAGAACTCATAATGAAAACTAATTGGGTGAAGTGTTAATGTTTATCTTTGAGTAAGTTAAATTGAATATGAATCTCGAAACTCTTTAAACAGGAGTGGAGCAATCATTGTTAGTATCTTATCTCATCATCCACTACTGGACTGTGAGAATGCTGCAGTCACACAGAGCTGGTGGAAGAGCAGACTATGCTGATGCAGTATCTGTTAAGTTGTGAAGGGAATAGTGTGTTGTGTTTGAGGACTGGGGAAGGTGAATACAGGGATGCTGTGGGAGGGAGGTGAGATGTAATATCTAGAAGACTACTGGAATACAGTTATGGCCTGATGTGGGCTTTGCCAGACTTCCAGAGCTACAAATGTTGTTACTGGAGGTGTGAAGAAGCAGCAGTTGAGGAAAGGGGTAGAAAAACCCCCAGTAATAAGCTGAAGAGAGAGAGAATGAAGAAAGAGGAAGAGGTTGGATGGAGAAAAGGAAGAAATAAAGAAGTAAAATATAAAAATGTAAAAAATGTAGATGTGTATGATGATTTGACTTTCTGTGATTCAAGGTTTGCATGTATTTGTTAATCTACATCTTGCAATGGTTTTAGGGAAGAGAGGATGGGTGCATGTGGGAGGTAGCCTGTGTATGTGTAATGGGTGGGTATGGGTGAAGTGTACTGTCAACACTTATCTTCAGCTGGTAAGGCCTAGAGAACCTGTCATCCCTACTTCTGCTGACAAACCACCCTTGCAAAGATGTATGTTATTGGCTTTTAATTTTAAGGGTCAGCTTAAAAATTAGGAGCCAGCAGCTGATAAACCCTCCACTGTGATAGAGAGAGATAAAGATCCCCTCTAAGGTCTACCACAACTCCTTTAGGGCTTAATTTACTAAGGCTGCTTCCCATTCTTAGTGTAAGGGAAAAGAAAGCTCGCTAAAGCTGTGTTAATGCACCACTACAAAAGCAACTTCTTTTCTCTCCTGTCAGTATCTCTTTTTCCTCAGCAACAGCAGCAGATGAATCCAGAGACTAGTGGGATAGCACACATCGTCCAGCAGGTGGAGATAGAGAACTGATTAACAGGTGGACCTATTGGTTGGTGCTCTCCCTGTAACCTCAGTATTCTCTATCTCCCAGCAGGGGTTGGATGCTATTCTACAAGCTCCTGGATTCTGGCTGGTTTTCTATTCTTCTACTGTTGAGAATTTTTCTCTTCAGTTAGATTGGGGTAATTGGCTGTGCAGTGCCAGCTTTGGGAGTCACACCTGGGCCCCCCCAGGTCCCTGTTCCACCCGCCTCTCTGGTGGATTGAGGTTACTTGCTGGTCTTTGGTATTTTTCTTCTTTCCCTGAGGCAAGCCTTGTATAAAAAAAAAAGAGGAGAAGACCAGTGTGCGGCTGCGGGACAGGGCTTTGCTCTGAGTCCCAGCATCCAGCTACCAGCCTTAGCAAATGGGGCAAAGGTAAGAGTTACCTTTTTTGTCTGTGCTTGTGCTTGGGTGTTTTCGGCCGTTGCTCGCTGGGATTGAGTGCCGTGGGAGTTGTTTTCGGCTATGACTTGCTTTGCAGTGTGATGGCAGCAGAGGCGGTTAAGAGGTGTTCCTGCTGTGGGAAGCAGCGAACACCATCGGGCCTTTGTTCTGCAGGTTGCACAGACGCTGGGGGAGAAGATGTGCGTCTGAGGTGCTCATGGTTTCCCGCGCGATTGAGGTCAAGCCTGCTTCTCCCGCATGTGCGGCTGTGGCCGTTCCGCTTCGGCACATCAGCAGCCGCACTGGCGGGCACTTGTTCTGCTTCTTCTCCTTCCTTGGCAGGCCAGATTTCTGGGCAGGAGAACTCTTTTGCTTGGCAGGCTTCTTCAAGTCCGGGGGCGTTTTCCCCGGAATTTGTAATGCTGATGCACAAGGCCTTCTTAATGCAGGGTTCTCAGCCTGCTCAGTGTCAAGACTGTCCTTTGGATCTGGGGTCGGTCTTTCAGGCCGGTGGACCTCCTCTGGAGTCTCAGGCCACTAAGGGGCGCAGTGTAGCGCCTTTGGACGGTGATGATCCTCCTGCGGACTTTGCCTTGTCTTTGTCACGGCCGGACTCCCTGGAAGACGGGGAGGTCGCGGATTTAGAGCTGGAGGATACGCTGGCTCGGGAGGTGGATGATCCTACCGCGCTGCGTCTTTTTCATAGGGAGGAATTACCTTCTTTTATTACACGGGCGCTGCAGGGCCTTAATATTGCTCAGCAGGATTCTCTCGCGTCAAGCTCGGCTAATCCTCTGATGGTGGGCACGAAAAAACCTGCGAAAGCATTCCCGGTGCATGAAGCGATGCTGGAGCTTATTTCTGCACAGTGGGATATGCCGGAGGCTGGTCTTCGGGTGACAAAGGCTATGCGCCAGTTGTATCCCATCTCTCAGGACGAGCTTGAAAAGTTTAAGAACCTCAGTGTGGACGCTTTGGTGGCTGCGGTTACCAAGAGGACTACCTTGCCAGTTGAGGTAGGTATAGCCCTCAAAGACATTCAGGATAGGAAGATTGAATCTTCTCTCAAGCTGTCCTTTGATGTGGCGGCAGTTATCTTGCAGGCGGCGGTGTGCAGTTCTTATGCGGCATGGGCTTGCCTTCAATGGGCTCAAGGTATGGCGGATAAAATGATGGAGACCGGGGTGACTGTGCCGTCTCACTTTCTGGATATGGAAACGGGTCTAGCTTATCTGGCGGACGCCCTTTATGATATTATTAGGGCTTCGGCGAAACAAATGGCTCTGTCTGTTGTTTCTCGACGTTCCTTGTGGCTCCGTCACTGGGCGGCGGATGCGGCTTCTAAGCTTAGACTCATGCGACTTCCCTTTAAGAGTCGTTTATTATTCGGGGAGGATTTGGACAAAATCGTGAAGGATTTTGGGGATACCAAAACGCAACGGTTGCCGGAAGATAGACCTATAGCACCTTTGCAGCTGCCAGAAATCGTTTCTGGGATGTTAAGAGATATCGTCCGGGTAAGCCGGCCTTTCCGACTTCTTCCGGTTCTTCCTATAATTCTAGACCTAGGTTTTCACAAAAGACTTCCTTTCATCCTACGAAACCCCAGCCGGCTCAGCCTCCCCGTACCCTGGCCTTACGTAATTCACAATGACGGGACGTTGGCTCCCTCCGTCGTGCCAATTGGGGGTCGGATGTCTTCCTATCTGGCAGAGTGGGCCAAGATAATGTCCGATCAGTGGGTCTTGGACATTATTCGAGAAGGGTACAAATTAGAATTTTCCTCTCCCGTCGCAGATTCTTTCTTGGTCTCCCCTTGTACAGGAGCGGCCAAGCGAGAATCGGTGCGAGTCACCCTTCAAGTTCTATTGGACATTGGGGCCGTTATTCCCGTTCCTCCAGAGGAAAGGGGTCAGGGAAGGTATTCAATTTATTTCGTAGTGCCCAAAAAGGGGGGTTCGGTCAGGCCTGTCTTGGATCTCAAGAAGGTCAATTGCTTTCTAAGGGTCAGGCATTTCCGGATGGAAACAGTTCAGTCAGTTATTGCGGCTGTTCAGCTGGGGGAATTCCTTACGGCTCTCGACCTCAAGGAAGCGTATCTACACATTCCTATTTGGCCCCCACATCAAAAGTATCTGTGATTCGCGATCCTTGGCCAGCACTATCAGTTTCGGGCCATGCCATTTGGGCTGGCCACGGCTCCTTGTATGTTCTCGAAGGTCATGGTAGGAGTGGCAGCTTTCCTTCTCAAGGAAGGGATTCGGGTGCATCCTTACTTGGACGACTGGTTGATCCAGGCGTCTTCCAGGCAGGAGAGTTTGGCGGTGACCCAGAGGGTAATCTCTCTTCTCCAATCTTTGGGGTGGGTCATTAATTTTCCAAAGAGCTCCCTTACCCCGTCTCAATCGTTGGAGCATCTGGGGGTACATTTCGACACGAATCTGGGGAAGGTGTTTCTGCCCGTGGAACGGGGAGTAAAGTTACAGTCTCAGGTTCTCCTGCTTCTCCAGTCACCCAGACCGAGGGTTTGGGATTATGTGCAGGTCCTGGGGTCGATGGTGGCGGCTCTGGAGGTGGTTCCCTGGGCTCGCTTCCACATGAGACCATTGCAGCAGTCCCTTCTCTCTCGGTGGTCCCCGGTGTCTCAGGACTACATTCGGCGTCTTCAATGGACGTCTCTGGCGGCTCTCAGCATGCATTGGTGGCTCAACGAGATCAATCTGTTCAAGGGAATGCCGCTTGCGACACCAGACTGGATCATAGTTACAACGGACGCCAGTCTGCTGGGATGGGGGGCTCAGTGCCTTCAATTGTCAGCGTAGGGGATCTGGTCTCAGGAGGAGACTCATTGGTCGATCAATATGCTGGAGTTGGCGATCAGGCTGGCGCTTCTCGCGTTTCAGTCCATGATTCAGGACCGTCCGACGAGGGTCTTTTCGGACAATGTAACAGCGGTAGCTTGTGTCAACCGGCAGGGAGGTACCCGGAGTCCCCATTTAGCCAGTAAGGCTATGGTGCTGATTCAGTGGGCAGAGGTTCATCTTCCTCTTTTCTCGGCAGCGCACATTGCGAAGCAGGCAAATGTTCAGGCGGACTTTCTCAGCCGCAATCTTCTAGATCCCGGGGAATGGGAACTATCCAATCGGGCATTCGATCTGCTTGTGCAGAGGTGGGGGTCTTCCGGTGGTGGATCTCATGGCCTCCTCTCAAAATGCAAAACTGCCTCGGTTCTTCAGCAGACACAGGGAGTTGGCGTCCGAGGGGGTGGACGCCTTGACTCTTCCATGGCCTCCGGGTTGTCTACTTTATGTGTTCCCTCCTTGGCCGATGATAGGTCGGGTGTTATATTGCATAACTCGCTTTCCGGGCTCAGTGATTCTGGTGGCTCCGGATTGGCTGCGTCGGCCTTGGTATGCGGACCTGATGCGTCTGTCGACGGGCGATCGGTTGGTGTTTCCGGTGACTCCGAACTTGCTCACTCAAGGCCTGATATGCATGGAAAATCCGTCCCACTTTGGTCTTACGGCCTGGCTCTTGAAAGGTCGCGGCTGAGACGTAAGGGATATTCGGAGCCGGTTATTTCCACTCTTCTTCAGGCCAAGAAGAGGTCTACTTCTGCCTCGTATGCTAGAGTCTGGAGAGTCTTTGATTCCTGGTATTCGGCTCAGGGTCTTTCGCCCTTCCGAGCTTCTCTTTCTTCCATCCTCTCCTTTCTTCAAGAGGGGGTTGCCAAGGGGTTGGCCTATAATTCTCTTAGGGTTCAAGTGGCCGCTATTGCTTGTTACAGAGCTCGCGTGGCTCATTCTTCCCTTGTGTCACAACCTAATGTGGTTAGATTTCTGAAAGGGGTGCAACATATTCGCCCCCCTGTTAAGAAGATATGTCCGGAGTGGAGTCTTAAAGTGGTCCTTGGGGGGTTGCAAAAGCCTCCATTTGAGCCTTTGTCGTCGGCGACTCTTAAGGATGTGACGTTGAAAGCGGTCTTTCTTGTCGCGATGGCTTTGGCCAGGCGGGTGTCTGAGTTGCAGGCGTTGTCTTGTAGAGATCCTTTTTGCGTATTTCGGATTCGGGGGTTTCGGTTAAGACGGTACCGTCGTTTCTTCCTAAGGTGGTATCAGCCTTTCATGTTAACCAGTCTCTCTTCCTTCCAGCCTTCCGGAAAGAGCATTGGGGGGAGAAGTTCTCTTCGTTGCGGTTGCTCGATGTCCGTAGGATACTTCTCCATTATCTCGGACATACTAACGACTTTTGCCTTTCGGATCACCTCTTTGTGTTATTTGCAGGCCGCAACAAGGGTCTGGCTGTGTCTAAGGCTTCCATTGCTCAATGGGTCAAAGACACCATCGCTTCTGCTTACTTGACTTCAGGTAGGCGGGTGCCTGACAAGCTGCATGCTCATTCCACTAGGGCGATGGCTACTTCTTGGGCTGAGTCCCGAGGTTTTTCTTTGGAGGAGATTTGTCGGGCGGCGACTTGGTCTTCTAGGAATACTTTTTCTAGGCATTACAGGTTGGATGTGGCGGAGCTTGCGGAAGCTGCCTTTGGTGCATCGGATATTGCTGAGGCGGCGTTCACTTCCCACCCTGATTGAGGATTGCTTTGCTACATCCCACTAGTCTCTGGATTCATCTGCTGCTGTTGCTGAGGAAGGAAAAATTATATTCTTACCTGTTAATTTTCTTTCCTTTAGACGCAGCAGATGAATCCAGAGCCCCACCCTTTCTGGCTATTGGATCTCGGTTTCTGATTTCTGTGTTCTCTTGTTTTGTTATGGTTGGTGGTTGTTTGTTCTATGGTTGCCTTTTGCAAATGATTCTGGGAAAGAAGTTTTTTACCTGTTGACCATATTTCTGGTTTGGACTGCTTGGGCAAGGAGCAATACTGAGGTTACAGGGAGAGCACCAACCAATAGGTCCACCTGTTAATCAGTTCTCTATCTCCACCTGCTGGTCGATGTGTGCTATCCCACTAGTCTCTGGATTCATCTGCTGCGTCTAGAGGAAAGAAAATTAACATACTTTCTTATTCTTCCCCTGTCCCACTATCTGCTTCTTCCTCAATCAAGAACTTCCCTATGTAACTAGTTAAATTAGTTCCAGCTAGTTGAGTTCTCGTAGCCACTGTGCAGCCAAGCAGGCAGCAACCCAACCCCCACACTTCCTAAAAGTTGCTGTTTATATTTATATCCGTTAGTGGGATAGGGGAAGGATAAGTAATTTTAAGTAGAATAGGACAGAAAGAGAGATATGGACAGGAGGGAAATAAAAACCGGATCTATTCATGTTATATTGCTGGAGCAGGAAATTTCTTTTCATTTTCATGTAGCTCTCTGAAAATTTAAGCTGTATTGTGCAGTTATTGTGCTGGGTTTCCAAGACTTGAGTCTCTGAGACCAGGTAGGTATTTGGTTGCATGGCTCAAACTCAAGAGAGTTGCAAGGTGCAGAGAAGAGGAAACTCATATTCCACTGCAATAGGTGAGACTTTCTAGACATCTGTGTTATGTTCCTATGGCCACGTGCCTGTGCAGAAGGAATCCACTCTGGATTTTCTCTCTTTGTGTCTCCTGTACTTCACTGAGCTCATTAGCTCCACCTATAGTTTTTTCCTGCTGCATGTGTGCCTGCAGAAGTGTGTTTGTTTTGCTCTCCCCATTTTATTATTTTATTCAATGTATTTTCATCCCCTTTTTGGGATTTCTGGTGCTTGGAGCGATTCTTCAGCTTTGCCTGCATTGAGATCATACAGATTTCGGTCTGCAGCTGTCAGGCCTATCCTTTGTGGTACCTGGCAGCCAGCCTGCATCTGCTTCTCAGGAGATCTGGGCCATTTATTTTCTCTGTCTGCTGAACCTCGGTTCAAGTGCAGGCTGTTTTGGAGTACCTTGGAGACTTGGCAGTGTCTCGCAGGTTGCTGGCTGCATCTTCTCAGCTCCACCTGTCCCTGAGCATGTCCGTAGGTCCGCAGGGGTGGCGGTGCAGACAGGCAGGGAGTCTGACTGGCAGCCCGAAGATCACCTTCAAAGAGGCATTCCCATCATAATGCACTGAATTTATGATCCAGCTACAGTTAGAGAGCTGAGGCAGGCTGCAGCACTTTTCCAGCACAGGAGCTGTGTTTTCAGGTCACAGTGAGTAAACAGGCTGTCACAGCCTGTGAGGGGAATTGGGAGAGGTTTGAAAATCCATGTTTTGAGGGTTCTGCATGTTCCACTTTGTTCCTTCACCTTAAAAAAATTCTAAAATTGCTATTTTTAAAATTTGCCATATGTGAAAAATATCGCGATTTTGGAGCGAATTTCTTAGTAGCGGCCATCTTATGTTTTTAGCCATCTTTTTTTCAAAAACTTCCTACTTCTCCAAAACTGAAGGTTTTGTCTCAAGACTTGTTGGGATGGAGTCCTTGGGCTCTCTTAATGTGAATTCATGGCAGGATTGCACAATTTGGGTACATTTGGAACATTTTTGCACCACATGTGTGGCACAGTCGGGAGTGGCGGCAGTGCAAAGCTTAGCCTCTCCTACGCTCAGCTCAGTTTTGTTTTCAGATATATTTCTGTGGGATGAGTTTCGTTGCAGCCATTATTTCCTGCACAGTCCGTCTCCGCCTCTGTTCTATCTGTACGCGGTGGTGCCTTTATGGGCACTTTTTCCTCTCAGTCTGCTGCTGCCTGTTCCTGATCTGAGTGATCCTTTGGATGTGGCCTGGTTTGTTGATCCTTTATTTTAAGCACAGCGCTTCTGGGGACTGTATCCTAGCTCTTCAGAGTCATCAGGAGTGGCTTTGCCAGTTCTTTCTGGGTCTCAGCAGGAGTTGAATTTAGTCTTTCAGCTGGCTCTGTCCACTTTTTCCTCCTGGCTATGTGGAGTGCACTCCTAGTCTTCTGCTTTTTCTCTGGCACTCTGCCTTATATGAGCAATTTTAAAGTTTATTTCTGCATGCAGCTCTTAAGTTAGCGTGGACTATGTCTTGCTTTTATCCACTGGCACAGGAGTGCCTGCAGCTGCTGGGTCATTCTGGGCTGAATTCTTTGGTTGCACAAGTGACTATATGCACCTCCTTTCCAGTGCATGGTGCTTGAAGATATACAGGTCTGCCAGGTGGATGTTGTTCTCCAGAGGCTTTTTATGCAGCTGCTTTAGATTCTGAGGCTGCTTCAGCGGCATTCTCTGTCACTGCACCTGTTTGTCTTGGCTATGCACTCTGAAGACTGAGGAGGTTGAGCCTTTTACTCCACTTCTTTTGACTGGTGGTACTTCTCATGTTTCAGGTGCCGGTATATTCCATTTTGGTTCGCAGAATGCTCTGGATCACACATGGGGCTGGTGATTTCTTTTCCAAGGCTACCTTGGTTGGCCTTCCCTTTTAAGCGGGCAGGTATTGTTTGGCAAGGGCTTGGACGACCATCTAATTTTGTAGAGGTCCGTTGCCCTGAGTCACATCCTGCTGACAGAACCAGATGCTCTTTAGGTTCTGAGCATCCTGTTTTTTGTAGCTCTAGACGATTTTGCCTATCTGTGACTAACAAGTCTCAGATATTTTCCAGTGTTCCTGGCAGCGGTACTCTGGCTGTAGTGAACTTAGCCATCTGCCTCCTGCACGCAGCGGCTCAATGGTACCAAGCCAGGAGTGCCCCTCTACAGATATGGGCAGACTTTCAGTTTTCCTACTGGCCTGGGCTCGCTGTTTGTCCAATTGTTGGGTCCTGGATGTTATTTGGTCAGGATATAAGTGAACTTTGCTCGGCTTCTGCCAGATTGGTTTGTGGCCCCTCCAACTGGTTTCCAGCCGAAGCACATCAGGTGCAAGCCACTGTACCATTCTTGCTGGATGTTCAGGCCCTAGGGCTGGGGCCGCTTGGCCTTTTGGGCTCAGACAAGTGCTCTATATGCTTCCTTGGGATAAAGAATGGCTCGACAGTTGGAGGCCTGTTCTGGCTTTCCAGCACGTACATGCAGCTCTCATATTTCCATACTTTTGCATGCAAACAAGGTCATGCATTTGGGCTGCAAAAACCTGAGGGAATGGTACAGTTTAGGGGGTGAACAACGTATGTGCATGACAGAAGAGCGGGACTTGGGTGTGATTGTATTTGATGATCTTAAGGTGGCCAAACAGGTTGAAAAGGTGTTGGGTAAAGCTAGAAGGATGCTAGGTTGCATAAGGAGAGGTATGGCCAGTAGGAAAAAGGAGGTATTGATGCCCCTGTATAAGACTCTGTGAGACCTCATTTAGATTTTGATGAAACTTTGTTTGCTGAATCTTACATGACTCTTAACTTTGGTGAAGTTTTAAGATTCACCAGTGGAATACTTGTGGAGTTATAGCTTTTTGTTTGATAAAATATTGTGACCATGTACAGTATCCCGGCAAAAATTTTGCAGCTTCGAGACAAAATATTTCCTTTGTTATATAATCAAAACAAATGAAACGTGGCATTCTTCTACAACTTTATATGATCTATTCAATGGAACTAATGCATATTTTCATTTTTTGAAACTGATGTACATAAAAAGCCTCAAAGTGGTCTGAAAAAATGGCCACACGAAAATTTTTAAAGTTTAACCTTCTGTGGCTCCTGTAAATAATGAAGCTATCCCTGTAAAATTTTGTCTATTATCCCAGGACAAGCAGGCAGCATATTCTCTACATGTGGGTGACGTCATCCACGGAGCCCCGACGTGAACAGCTTTTCAAGCAAACTTGATTGAAGATTTCAAGTTTGCTGGTGCTGCACCACGCATGTGTGTGTCTTCCCGCTCCACTAGAGGGCGCATCCCCTCCTCGTGTTCTTCAGTTTCTAGTTTTCTGCGGAGCCAGAAAGTCCCGTTTCTTTTTTCTCTGTGTGATCGTGCCTTTTTAGCACCGCGGCTTTGTAGTTTTTCGGCTGGAGTCACTGTGCGCCTCGTTTTTATGTCTACGTGCATTTTGTTGTTTTTTGTTCTGTTCGGCAGCTGGGGACTCCCGGTTTGCCGTGGCCGCCTGGCCTCGATCGGCCGTGGCCTGTTTTTTCTCTATGTCCCGGCCTTTGTCCGGGTTTAAAAAGTGCACCCAGTGTGGTCGACTCTTGTCTATTACCGACCCTCATCGTTGGTGTATTTTGTGCCTGAGGGCTGATCATCCGACTGACTCTTGCCCCCGGTGTGCCACTTTTCAGTCGCGCGTCCTGTGTCATTGTCGGGCCCACATGGCAGATCTTTTTGCGGAAGAGCAGGCCCTGGTTTCGGCCCCGGTCTCGGCCTCGACGTCGGCTTCGAAGGACACCGGTTCGGCTGCAAAGCCTTCGGCTCTGGGTAAGTCCCTTCTTCCTTCTTCAGGGTCTGCGCCAGCAAAGAAGTCAACCTCGGAGGCTCCGGCCATCCATGGCGGCGGGGCGCTGCCCCCGGCCTCATCAAGGCATTCTAAGCATGCTTCCGCCTCAAGGGAATACTCTTCCTCGAGGTCGCCCTCGGTGGAATGCACTGCTGCCACTGACTTGCCTGCTATGGTGTCAGTGGCTGTTTTCCAGGATATGCTTCGGGCCATAATATCCTCGGAGCTCTCCTCGGCCTTGGCCCACCTGGCCCCGACCTCGACCTCACAAGCGACAGATCAGCCTGAGCGTCACGTCGAACCCCTGGGGACAAGGTGCGTCGGTCTCGGCGTCTTTCTTCCTCAGACTCCTCGCCTCGGGCCTCGGGGCGTTGTTCGCCTTCGGGGCGCCCGAGGTCGAAGCGCCGGTCGGAGCATGCCTCGACCCCGTCTCGCCGTTTGGCGAAGCGCCCCCGGGACTCTTCCTCAAGGCGGGGTCGGTCCCCGGGAGTTCGCACTGAGGGGGCTCTCCGGGTTTCAGAGTTGTCCCGGCTGTTCAAGTCGCCTTCCCGGTCCGGGGCCCCGACCTCGAGGGGTTCTCCCACTTTTTCCCGGGGCTTGTCTCCTCGGCGTCAGCAGGCCGCGGTGCCTTGGACCCCGGGGTCTTCGCCTCGGGGGTCCTCGAAGCGCCGCCTGTCCTCGACCCCGCCGCGTTCCCTCAGCGGAGCGTCCTGGAGTTCGGGCCACGGGGATACTGATCAGCCGCTTGACAAATCCAAAACTTCACTTCACTCTATAAGAAGAGGAAATAAACAATTCTCTTACTGAATCTCAAACCTGAGATCAGCTACCTCTGATATGTTGTAAATACTGATCAGCCGCCTCATTATTCTCGGGAGGCTTCTCCCTCCTTTTCGGCGGCGCCTCGGTCTCATTCGACCACTCCCCCCGGGGGCCGTTCTGAGGTTCGCCCTCCTCCTTCACGAGGTTCGTACAGGATATGGGGAGGGCGCTGGACCTTGATCTCCAGGCCAACTCCAAGTATACCAAGCAGTTTCTGGCGGAGATGGACCTGCCGTGTCCTCCGCGGGAGTTCCTGCGGCTCCTGTTGAACCCGGTCTTGTGCCAAGCATTCTTCCGGAACTTGGAAACCCCCTATGCTTTTCCAGCTATTCCGTCCAAAATGGAATCTAAGTACTGGACTGTCCCCTGCTCGGGATTTGAGAAGGCTCAACTGTCTCACCAGTCTCTGTTGGTGGAGTCTTCGCTTAAGAAGTCCCATACCTCCAGGGTCTCCGCGGCTGTCCCACCGGGACGGGAGGGGAGGACCATGGACAAATTTGGCAGGCGTCTCTACCAAAATTCTATGATGACCAACAAGGTCTTGAACCATAATTTTACCTTTACATCGTACCTTAAGGTCTTGCTCAAGTCCCTGCTCTCCTTTCAGGGTGACTTGCCTGCCTCCCGCCAGGCGGAGTTTGGGCAGTTGGTGGACACTCTTTCTCAGCTTCGGTTGCATCTTTTCCATGCAGCTTATGATGCTTTTGAGCTTTCCTCCCGGGTTTCCGCCTTTACGGTGGCCATGCGCCGGTTGGCGTGGCTCCACATTGTGGACATGGACCCCAACCTGCAGGACCGCTTGGCCAATCTGCCCTGTTTGGGGAATGATCTCTTCGATGACTCGATCGAGGTGGCCACTAAGCGCCTCTCGGAGCATGAGCGTTCCTTCGCTGCTTTGGTGCGGCCTAAGCCGAAGTCCACTCCTTCTAAGGCCTTTCGGCTACTGCCCAGGAGGTACCTGCAGAAGTCTACTCCTGCTTTCTCGCGCCCGCCTCCTCGCCGACAGCAGCAGCAGCGGGCTGCTCCGAAGCCTCAGACCCCGGCGGTGTCTAAGCCGGCGCTGTCTTTTTGACAGGCTGAGTGGATGGCGACTGGCTCCCTTCGTAATGGTTTCTGCCCCCCTTCCCATCGGAGGCCGTCTCCGAGCCTTTTACCCACTCTGGGCTCGTATTACCTCGGACGCTTGGGTCCTGACTGTGGTCAGGGAGGGGTATTTCTTGAACTTTCGGGAGTTACCGCCGGACAGTCCTCCCGGCGTGTCTCGTTCCAATCAGACGCAGCTCCCCTTGCTCCTCCTGGAGCCTGGGCGCTTCTTCGCATTCGTGCGGTGGAGGTGGTTCCCCCCTCCCAGAGGGGACGGGGGTTTTATTCCAGGTACTTCCTGGTCTCCAAAAAGACCGGGGACCTCCGGCCGATTCTGGACCTCCGGAGGCTCAACAAATTCCTTGTTCGGGAGAAGTTCCGGATGCTCTCCCTTCCCGTTCTGTATCCCTTGCTCGACGAGGGGGACTGGTTGTGCTCCCTCAATCTAAAGGAATCTTACACTCATGTTCCGGTGCATCCATCTTGTCGCCGGTTCCTTCGTTTTCTTGTGGGAGATCTGCATCTCCAATACAGGGTCCTCCCGTTCGGGCTCATTTCGTCCCCACGGGTCTTCATGAAGTGTCTCGTGGTGGTGGTGGTGGCAGCCCTATGGTCCCGGGGCCTTCAGGTCTTCTCCTACCTCGACGACTGGCTGATCAAAGCCCCGTTGAGGGAGGGTGTTATCTCAGCGACCCGACAGACTATTACATTCCTTCAGAGTCTGGGGTTCGAGGTATACTTCCCAAAGTTCCAGCTATGCCCCTCTCAATCCCTACAGTTCATCGGGGCCTTGCTGGACACGGTTCGCCTCCGATCATTCCTGCCTCCTCTTCGGCAGGCCAAAATAATGCAGCTGAGCAAGCAGGTTTCCCTGCGGGCTACGGTTTCGGCCAAGCAGATGATGGTCCTCTTGGGTCACATGGCCTCAACCGTACATGTCATGCCGTTCGCATGCCTCAGTGGACTCTGGCCTCTCAGTGGCGACAGGATCGAGATCCCGCTTCTCATCGCATTGCGGTGACCCCTTCCTTGAAACGCTCGCTCCGTTGGTGGACCAACTTTTCCAATCTTTCCAGAGGGTTGCTCTTTCTCGCTCCTCCGCATCACCGTGTTCTGACAACGGACTCCTTGGCATATGCTTGGGGGGCGCATCTCGACGGTCTGCGTATGCAGGGCCTTTGGTCGAGTGCGGACCGGCGTTGCCACATCAACATGTTGGTGCTTCGGGCCATTTACAATGCGGTCGTGGCCTTTCACTATTTACTTCAAGATCAGGTAGTCCTGGTACACATGGACAACCAGGTGGCGATGTATTACGTCAACAAACAGGGAGGTATGGGTTCCCTGTCCCTCTGCAAGGAGGCTCTGCGCCTTTGGAATTGGGCGTTGGGCCACAATGTCTTTATTCATGCGGTTTACATCCAGGGCAAGCGAAACTGCCTAGCGGACAAGTTGAGCAGCCTCCTGCAGCCGCACGAATGGTCTCTTCACTCCCAGACTCTGCGTCAGGTGTTCCTTCGGTGGGGGATTCCGCAGATAGATCTATTTGCTTCTTCCCTCAATCACAAGCTGCCACTTTTTTGCTCCAGATTGTTCTCCCAGGACCGTCTCGAGGCCGATGCGTTCCTTTTGGATTGGACGGGCAGGTTCTTGTATGCGTTTCCTCCCTTCCCATTGATTCTGAGGACGCTTGTCCATCTCAAATCGGCCCGCACCTCCATGATTCTGATAGCTCCTCGGTGGCCTCGGCCCTGGTTTTCCCTGCTCCTTCAACTCAGTGTCAGGGATCCTCTGCTTCTGCCTGTGTTTCCTTCTCTGCTGTCTCAGAGTCGGGGTTCGCTGTTGCATCCCAATCTGCAGTCTCTACATCTGAAGGCTTGGTTCCTTTCCACCTGACTCCTTCCTTTGAGTTGTCCCAGTCGGTGAGGGATGTTCTGGAAGCTTCTTGGAAAGCTTCTACTAAGCAGTGTTATGCCCAGAAGTGGTCTAGATTCGCCACGTGGTGTGCTTCGATCAGGTGGAACCTTTGTCTGCTTCTTTGTCTTCGGTTTTGGATTATTTGCTTCATTTGTCTCGGTCTGGCCTCAAGACCAACTCGGTTCGTGTACATCTTAGTGCGATTGCTGCCTTCCACAGAGAGCAGCTCCTTAGACACAAGCGCCTCCTAAGAAACAATCACAACAACTGCAGCAAAGGCAGCAAAAACCTCAGACTCCTGCTGCGCCTAAGGCCTCTCAACCTTTTTGACCATCTAATACAGAGCATAACCTCCATTGTTTTGCCTTTGTCCTCTCCCCTTCCCATTGGAGGTCATGTCCATCATTTTTACCACTGCTGGGAGATGATTATATCAGGCCTCTGGGTGCTGTCTATCCTCAAGGAAGGATACTATCTTCGTTTCCTCCAGATTCCACCAGATCTTCCTCCAAGAGAGTATCCTTCCAATTCATCGCAGACCACCCTTCTTCTTAAGGAATCTCAAGCTCTGCTTCATTTCCATGCCATCGAGGAAGTTCCCTTTGAACAGCAGAGCAAGGGATTTTACTCCTGTTACTTCTTAGTTCCGAAGAAGACGGACGATCTGTGCCCTATCTTGGATCTCAGAGCGCTCAACAAATTTTTAGTCAAAAAAATTCCAAATGTTGTCTCTGGCATCCTTATATTCCCTTCTAGATCAGAACGATTGGTTATGTACTCTAGATCTCAAAGAGGCTTACACTCACATTCCCTTTCATCCAGCCTCTCGACAGTTCCTCAGATTTCAGGTGGGAAATCTGCATTTCCAATACAGAGTGCTACCCTTCGGCCTGGCATCATCTCCAAGAGTTTTCACCATTGTAGTAGCAGCAGCTCTGCGGAACCATGGTCTACAGGTGTTCCCGTACCTGGACAACTGGCTCATCGAAGATTCAACATCTCCAGGGGTTATTGTAGCGACCCAACGGACTATTTGGTTCTTCCAAAGTTGATTTCGAACCCCAAACTTTCCCAAATCCCAGCTCCAGCCCTCTCAAACTCTACAGTTCATTGGAGCTGTCTTGGACACTGTACAACTCAGAGCATTTCTTCCTCAGCAGTGTCAGGATGCTCTCATTCAAAGTGTCATCCCTCACTTCACTTTCAGCGAGACACATGATGGTTCTCCTAGGTCACATGGCCTCTACAGTTCACGTGACTCCTTTTGCCAGACTTCACCTCAGAATCCTTCAGTGTTCCCTGGTATCTCAGTGGGCTCAGGCTTTCTACCCACTCTCTCAACACATCAGAGTGACTCCTTCGTTGAGACAGTTTCTCCACTGGTGGATGCTCTCTTCCAATCTCTCCAGAGGTTTACTGTTTCAAATGCCCCCTCATCAGAAGGTCCTCACGACAGATTCTTCGACCTACGCTTGGGGGGCTCATCTTGATGGTCTCCGAAATCAAGGCCATTGGTCCAGCACAGATCGTCAGTGTCACATCAGTCTGTTGGAACTCAGAGCGATCTTCAGTGCTCTCAAAGCTTTTCAGCATCTTCTTCACGACCAGGTAATTCTCATTCGGACAGACAATCAAGTTGTCATGTACTATGCTAACAAGCAGGGAGGAACAGGATCTCTCCCTCTTTGCCAGGAAGCTCTGAAGGTTTGGAATTGGGAAATCCTTCACAACACCTTCCTGAAAGCTGTCTACATTCAAGGAGAGAAAAACTGTCTGGCTGACAAATTGAGTCATCTTGTACAACCTCACGAATGGACACACAATTCCTTGCCTCTTCATCACATTTTTTCTCAGTGGGGGATTCCTCAGATAGATCTCTTTGTGTCTCCCCACAACAACAAACTACCTTAGTTCTGCTCCAGGATATACTCCCCTCACCGACTGGAGGCAGATGCTTTTCTCCTGGAATGGACAAATCAGTTTCTCTATGTGTTCCCTCCATTTCTTCTCATTCTCAAGACACTTGTCAAACTCAAACAGGAACATGCCACCATAATTCTTATTGCTCCTCGGTGGCCCAGTCAACCTTGGTTCTCTCTTCTACTTCAATTCAGCAGCATGGAGCCACTACTTCTACCACTTTTTCCCTCTGCCTACACAGAGTCAGGGGGTCTCTACTTCATCCCAACCTGCAGTCTCTACTCCTGACAGCTTGGTACCTCTCAACTTAACTGCCACTCTACAGTTTTCTCAATCTGCACATGACATTTTAGAAGCTTCTAGGAAGCCTACCACTAGACAATGCTATAATCAGAAATGGACTAGATTTTCTGCTTGGTGCACCATTCATCACAAGGAACCTCAATCTACCTCCTTGTCTTCAGTTTTTGATTACCTGTTCCATTTATCTCAATCAGGCCTCAAATCCACATCCATTCGAGTCCATCTCAGTGCAATTGCTGCTTTTCATCAGCCTATCAAAGGGAAACCCCTTTCTGCTCATCCTGTGGTTTCTAGATTTATGAAAGGTCTTTTCAATGTCAAACCACCTCTCAAATCTCCAGTGGTTTGGGATCTCAATGTTGTTCTTGCTCAATTAATGAAGCCTCCTTTTGAACTAATGATCGGCTCATATCAAATATCTCACTTAGAAAGTGATTTTTCTCATTGCTCTCACATCTGCTCGTAGGGTCAGCGAGCTACAAGCTTTAGTTGCAGACCCACCTTTCACAGTATTCCATCATGACAAGGTGGTCCTCCATACTCATCTTAAATTCTTACCTAAAGTGGTTTCAGAATTTCATCTCAATCAATCCATTGTACTTCCAGTGTTTTTTTCCAAAGTCTCATTCTCATCCTGGAGAAACAGCTCTTCATACTCTGGACTGTAAGTGTGGTTTGGCTTTCTATTTGCAAAGAACTAAGCCACACAGATGTGCACCTCAACTTTTTGTCTCCTTTGATCCAAACAAGTTGGGACATCTGATTTCCAAGCACACCATCTCCAACTGGTTAACTGCTTGCATCTCTTTCTGCTATGTTCAGGCAGGACTGCATCTTCAAGGTCGAGTCACAGCCCATAAAGTCAGAGCCATGGCGGCATCAGTAGCTTTCCTTAGATCTACTCCTATTGAGGAAATCTGTAAAGCTGCCACTTGGTCCTCAGTTCATACTTTCACCTCTCATTATTGTCTGGATGCTTTTTCCAGACGGGATGGCCATTTCGGCCAGGCAGTGTTACAAAATTTATTCTCCTGCATTGCCAACACTCCCACCATCCCATTCTGGTTAGCTTGGAGGTCAACCATATGTTGAGAATAGGCTGCCTGCTTGTCCTGGGATAAAGCATAGTTATTTACCGTAACAGGTGTTATCCAGGGACAGCAGGCAGCTATTCTCACAACCCACCCACCTCATCTGGTTGGCTTCTCTGCTAGCTATTTGAACTGAGGAGACACATGCCCTGCATCAGACGGGAAGGCACTCACACATGCGCAGTGCGACAGTCGAAAACTTTCTAAAAGTTCTTCAAGCAAGTCTGCTTGCGAAGCTGTCCGCATCCGGGCTCCATTGATGACGTCACCCATATGTTGAGAATAGCTGCCTGCTGTAAGTAACTGTGCTTTAGGAGTCCTTTTACTAAGGCGCGCTAAATTATTAGCACACGTTAATGCATCCATAGAATGTAATGGGCGCATTAGCATTTAGCGCGTGCTAAATCAACGCGCCTTAGTAAAAGGATCCCTAACTAGTTCATGTCTTTCAGAATAGATGTATTTATATGCATTTAGCCATTATGGTATCCTAATCCAGTGGTTTTCAACCCATTCCTTGTAGCACACCTAGCTAGTTGGGTTTTCAGTGTTCCCATAATGAAAATACACGATGTAAATTTGCATGCATTGCCTAGCATCATGTGCAAATCTATATCATGAATATTCATTATGGATATCCTGAAAATCTGACTGGTTGGGTGTGCCCCACAGACTAGGTTGTCAGTGTGACCCTTTGGGGTTAAAATTGTTATACAAAATAAAACTTGAGTGATATGAAAACAGTTCCTCCTATTTGTATATCAGACCTGCTTATGTCAAGGCTAAAATTGCCTTTGGTTACATAGAAACATAGAATATGACGGCAGAAAAGGGCCATTGGCCCAACAAGTCTGCCCACTCTTAAGAATCCTAAGCACTTCCTCGAAGTGAACCCACATGCTTGTCCCATTTTTTCTTGAAATCAAGCACATTCCTGGCCTCAATTACCTGAAGTGGAAGATCATTCCAACGATCAACCACCCTTTCGATGAAGAAATACTTCCTAGTGTCACCATGTAATCTCCCTCCCTTAATTTTTAACGGATGCCCTCTTGTTGCCGTAGGTCCTGTAAGGAAAAAGATGTCGTCTTCTACCTCAATATGGCCAGTAACATATTAGAACGTCTCTATCATGTCTCCCCTCTCTCTGTGTTCCTCGAGAGAGTATAGCTGCAACTTACCTAGACGTTCTTCATATGGGAGATCCTGAGACCATCCTAGTGGCTATTCGCTGAACCGACTCCATTCTCAGCACATCTTTTTGATAATGTGGCCTCCAAAACTGAACACAGTGTTCCAGATGAGGTCTCACCGTGGACCTGTACAACGGCATTGCAACTTTGGGCTTTCGGCTGACAAAACTTCTACGGATGCAACCTAGCATTTGTCTAGCCTTTGATGATGCTTTCTCCACTTGATTGGCAGTCTTCATATCTTCACTAATGATTACTCCTAGGTCCCGTTCTGCAACAGTTCTTGTTAAGGTCTCACCATTCAGGGTGTAAGTTCTGCGTGGGTTTCTGCTGCCAAGGTTCATAACCTTACACTTTTTGGCATTAAAACTCAGTTGCCAAGTTGCGGACCATTGTTCTAGTAAGAGTAGGTCCTGCGTCATAGTGTCGGGCACGGTGCTTTTGCCCACTTTGTTGCACAGTTTAGTGTCATCGGCAAATAATGCAATTTTACTCGAAGTCCCTGAGGCAGGTCTCGTACAAAGATATTAAATAGGATTGGACCCAAGACCGAGCCATGCGGCACTCCACTGATCACTTCCGATGTTTCGGAGGGAGTACCATTTACCACCACTCTCTGGAGTCTGCCATTGAGCCAGTCTTTAACCCATGCAGTCAATGTTTCTCCTAGCCCCAATGAACTCATCTTGTTCAATAACCTACGGTGTGGGACACTATCAAAAGCCTTACTGAAGTCCCAAATACACGACATCCAGGGACTCTCCCATATCTAACTTTTTTGGTACCCAGTCAATGAAGCTGATTAGATTGGATTGGCAGGACCTTCCCTTTGTAAATTCATGCTGGTTGGGATCCTTCAGCCTCTTGTCGCTCAGGATCGTATTTAATTTGTGTTTAATCAACGTTTCCATAAGTTTACACACTATTGATGTGAGACCAGTCTGTAATTTGTAGTCTCCGACCTGCATCCCTTTTTGTGGAGCGGAATGACGTTAGCTGTTTTCCAGTCCAATGGGACTCTTCCCATGCTTAGGGAAAGATTGAAGAGTACAGCTAACGGCTCCGCCAGGACATCTCTCAATTCCCTAAGCACTCTGGGGTGCAGTTTTTATCCCAGTACAAGCAGGCAGGTATTCTCACATATGGGTGATGTCATCTGACGGAGCCCCGATGCGGACACCTCACAAGTAGACTTGCTTGAAGAAACTAGAAGTTTTGAGTCGCCCGCACCGTGCATGCGCGAGTGGCTTCCCGCCCAGCACAGGGTGCGTCTCCTCAGTTCTTAGTTTTCCGTGGAGCCAAGAAGTCCATCTTTGACTCTCTGCATTCAACTTCATTCACTTTTGATTTCTCTACAACGGCGGTTGGTGTATTTTCTTCATTAATCTCTGTTTTATTTTGTTTAGTTTAAAAAAAAAAAAAAAAAAAACCCAACATTTTTTTATCTTCCATCCATTCTCCGGGATGTGCCGCTCGGCCGCAGCCCACAAGCTTCGACTTTGCAGCGGCTATTGTTCGGCCTATGTCCCAGCCTGCTACAGGCTTTAAGAAGTGTAGCAAGTGTCGGTGCGCGATCTCTATCACGGACCCTCACAGATGGTGCCTCAAGTGCCTTGGGCCTAAACATCATCCCAGGTCGTGCCTGCCTAGCCAAACACTTCAACCTCGTGCTTTTAAGCGTCGTTGCATTCTGGTGGACAAGCTCTTCGAGATGGAGTCTTTGACTGATCCCTCAACTTCGAAGGCTTCTCCGGCCTCGACTTCCATTGAGCCTCTTTCTGCACCTCCTGCTTCCACCTCGAGCCTCATCAAACCTTCATCGTTTGCAGTGGCTCTTGCTTCGACGTCATCTGCTGTATCTTCCCCTGTTTCCTCAGGTCAGATAGCTCAGCAGTCGGTTCCACTGGTGGTGATTAAAGTGTCTAAGACTACTAAGTCGAAACACATTCACACTGCCTCGAAGGAACTTCCAGCAAAGGCAGGTGGTCCGGTTTCAGACGCGGATCACACCTTGCCAGCTTCTTTCCAGACCATATTAGAGAAGCAGTTTCTTCAGTACCTTACTATTATGGGTTCTAAACTGCTTCCTATTATCCTGCCTGGGCATTCAGCAGACTCTTGCGAGGTCGAGCCACTTCCTATGTCTTTGCAGGGAGCAGAGTCTCTGCGAATGTCTGGTCTGCCATCCAAGCACGAAAAGCAAGGAGTAGATTCTTTGTGAATGCATCGACGGGAATCCTCACACTCTCAGCAAGGAGCAGAGTCTTTGCAAGTGCATCAAGGTTCCTCCTCCAAGGCTCTGGAGCTTCGATCTACAGCCTCTAGTCCTATTCATACATTGGCATCGGCTGCTTCCGTCTCCGAGGCGAAATCTCCTCGATCCTCAAGATCTGATTCTAGACAGTTCTCACCATCGTTCGAGGCCTTCTTCCGGCATTCTTCCAGGCATCGTTCTTCGCAGGATAAACCATTTCCTCAAAGCCTCGCTCTACTCCAACCTCGACCAGACCACCGACTCTTCATTCAAAGTCTCTGATGCCGGACCTCGAGGATGTTCTGGTCTCGATTGCCTCGTCCAAGTCACCGGGTTCCTATGAGGCTTTTTTCCGAAGCTTCTTCTTTGACACATGTTGCCTCGACGTCCTCGAGTCCTTCTCGAGATAAGGCATTGCCAGATCAGCTATCTCTCTCGTCTTTCCTGCAACAGATGGCTGTAGACTTGGATGTAAAATTGGACACTGGCTCCAAATATTCTAAGGAATATCTCGAAGTCATGCGTCTTCCTCAGCCTCCGGCAGAGTGTCTCAAGCTTCCGCTTCATAAGCTTTTGAATCAGACTTTTGCTCAATGCATGGAGACTCCCTTTTCCATACCAGCAGTTCCAGGAAAATTGGACTCGAAGTATAAGACATAAGACATAAGACAGTGCATCGCAAGGGATTTGACAACTCACAGTTATCTCTTCAATCCCTGCTAGTTGAATCTTCCTTGAAGAGATCCCATCCTTCCAAGGTCTATGCCACAGTCCCTCCTGGAAGGGAGGGGAAAACTATGGACAAATTTGGACATCGCATCTACCAGAATGCTATGATGTCCTCTAAAGGCCTCTGAGTTATCTGTCCGAGCGGCTGCTTGCTCTGTGGCTATACGTCGTCTTGCATGGCTTTGTACCATTGACATGGACCCTAACCTTCAAGACCGCCTGGCTAACATTCCTTGTCAAGGCAACGACCTCTTTGACGAGTCAATCAAGGCAGCCACTAAAAAATAATCTGACCATGAAAAATCATTTGCTTCAATCGTCAGACCTAAACCAAAGCCAGCTCCTGCCAAGCCTGTATGCCCTGCTGTTATCTATCAAAGGCGTTTTGCTCCAAAGCCAGCTCCTTATACTCGCCCTCCTCTGAAAAAACAGCAACCTCAGAAGCAACAGAAATCCCAACCTTCTGCTGCACCTAAGGCTTCTCAGCCTTTTTGACTGTTTACAACAGAACATGACTTCCACCGTTCTGTCTCTGTCCCCTTTTCCCCCTATAGGAGGTCATCTCCATCATTTTTACAACCGATGGATGTTAATTATCTCCGACCTCTGGGTGCTTACCATCATCAGGGAAGGATACTCTCTTCATTTCACTCAGGTTCCACCAGAGCTTCCTCCAAAAGAGTATCCTTCCAATCCATCCCAGACAGCCCTTCTTCTTCAGGAAGCTCAAGCTCTGCTTCATCTCCATGCCATCGAACCAGTTCCCTTGGAGCAGCAGAACAGGGTTTTTTACTCCCGTTACTTCCTTGTTCCGAAGAAGAAGGGCGATCTGCGACCCATTCTGGATCTCGGGGCTCTCAACAAATTTCTAGTCAAAGAAAATTTTCGAATGTTGTCCCTGGCATCCCTTTATCCCCTTCTCGAGCAGAACGATTGGTTATGCTCTCTGGATCTCAAGGAGGCCTACACTCACATTCCCATTCATCCGGCCTCCCGTCAATACCTCAGATTTCGGGTGGAGAATCTGCATTATTAATACAGAGTTCTGCCCTTTGGCCTGGCCTCGTCTCCCAGAGTGTTCACCAAGTGCCTGGTAGTGGTAGTAGCAGCTCTACGAAATCATGGTCTTCAGGTATTTCTTTACCTTGATGACTGGCTCATCAAATATTCCACATCTCAAGGGGTTATTGTAGCGATCCAACGGACTACGTGGTTCCTACAAAGTTTGGGATTCGAAGTCAACTTTCCCAAATCCCAACTTCATCCCTCACAGAATCTACAATTCATTGGAGCTGTTCTAGACACTGTCCAACTCAGAGCATTCCTTCCGCAACAATGTCTGGAAGCTCTTCTTCAACTCTGTCACACTGTGTCTTCCCGCTCGTCCATCTTAGCGAGACACATGATGGTACTTCTGGGTCACATGGCCTCCATAGTACACGTGACTCTTTTTGCCAGACTTCACCTCAGAATCCCTCAGTGGACTCTCGCCTTTCAATGGACGGAGGTTTGCGATCCTCTTTCTCGCCACATTACAGTCACTCCTTCTTTGAAGAAGCCTCTCCGTTGGTGGATGCTTTCTTCCAATCTTTCCAGAGGCTTGCTTTTTCAAATGCCTCCTCATCAGAAGGTCCTCACGACAGACTCTTCGACCTACGCTTGGGGCACTCATCTCGATGGTCTCTGTACTCCGTACGGATCGTCAGTGTCATATCAATCAGTTAGAACTCAGAGCGATCCTCAGAGCTCTCCATGCTTTTCAACATCTACTTCACGACACAGTAGTCCTCATCCGCACGGACAACCAGGTCGCCATGTATTATGTCAACAAACAGGGAGGGACAGGGTCTGCCTCCCTTTGTCAAGAAGCTCTGAAAGTTTGGCACTGGGCAATTCGCCACAACACCTTCCTCAAAGCAGTCTACATTCAAGGGGCGAAGAATTGCTTGGCGGACAACTTGAGTCGTCTCCTGCAACCTCAGAAATGGATTCTCCATTCCTTGCCTCATCACCGCATTTTTTCACAGTGGGGCACTCCACATAGACCTCTTTGCAGCTCCCCACAATCACAAACTGCCTCAATTCTGCTCCCGGATATACTCTCCTCACCGCCTCGAGGCAGATGCTTTTCTTCTGGAATGGACAAATCTTTTCCTCTATGCATTTCCTCCATTCCCTCTTATTCTCAAGACTTTGGTCAAGTTGAAGAACGATCATGCCACCATGATTCTAATTGCTCCTTAGTGGCCGAGACAACCATGGTACGCCCTTCTACTTCAACTCAGCAGCAGAGAACCATACCTTCTACCAATTTTTCCTTCTCTGCTTACACAGAGTCAAGGATCTCTGCTTCATCCCAACCTGCAGTCTCTAGACCTGTCAGCCTGGTACCTCTCAACATAACCCCTCTTCAGTTTTCTCAATCTGTACGGGATGTTTTAGAAGCTTCTAGAAAGCTTACAACAAGACAGTGCTATTACCAAAAATGGACTAGATTTTCTACATGGTGTTTTTCTCATTATAAGGAGCCTCAACATTCCTCCTTATCTTCTGTTTTGGACTACCTGTTGCACTTATCCAATTCTGGCCTCAAGTCTACATCTATCCGAATCCATCTTAGTGCAATTGCGGCTTTCCATCAGCCTATTGAAGGGAAACCCCTCTCTGCTCATCTGGTGGTTTCCAGATTCATGAAAGGACTTTTTAATGTCAAACCTCCTCTCAAACCACCTCCTTTGGTTTGGGACCTCAATGTTGTCCTTACTCAACTCATGAAGCCTCCATTTGAACCAATGGATAAGGCTCATCTCAAGTATCTCACTTGGAAAGTGGTATTTCTCATTGCTCTCATTTCTGCTTGACGTGTCAGTGAGTTGCAAGCTTTAGTTACTGACCCACCATTCACTGTGTTCCATTATAACAAGGTGGTTCTTCGTACTCATCCGAAATTCCTACCTAAAGTGGTCTCAGAATTTCATCTCAACCAATCCATTGTACTTCCAGTGTTTTTTCCAAAGCCTCATTCTCACCCTGGAGAATCAGCTCTTCATACTCTGGATTGTAAATGTGCTTTGGCCTTCTACTTGGAACGCACCAAACCACACAGAACTGCTCCTCAACTTTTTGTTTCTTTCAACCCCAATAAGTTGGGACATCCAATTTCTAAGCGCACCATCTCCAACTGGATGGCAGCTTATATCTCATTCTGCTATGCCCAGGCTGGATTACCCCTTCACAGTAAAGTCAAAGCCCATGAAGTCAGAGCAATGGCAGCTTCAGTAGCTTTCCTTAGATCTACACCTATTGAGGAAATTTGCAAGGCTGCTACTTGGTCCTCGGTTCATACCTTCACTTCTCACTATTGTCTGGATACTTTCTCCAGACGGGATGGACAGTTTGGCCAAACAGTATTACAAAATTTATTCTCCTAAATTGCCAATACTCCCACCATCCCATTCTGGTTAGCTGGGAGGTCACCCATATGTGTGAATACCTGCCTGCTTGTCCTGGGATAAAGCACAGTTACTTACCGTAACAGGTGTTATCCAGGGGCAGCAGGCAGCTATTCTCACAACCCACCCACCTCCCCTGGTTGGCTTCTCTGCTAGCTATCTGAACTGAGGAGACGCGCCCTGTGCTGGGTGGAAAGGCACTCGCGCATGCGTGTTGCGGGCGACTCAAAACTTCTAGTTTCTTCAAGCAAGTCTGCTTGTGAGACATCCGCATCGGGGCTCCGTCGGATGACGTCACACATATGTGAGAATAGCTGCCTGCTGTCCCTGGATAACACCTGTTACGGTAAGTAACTGTGCTATCCGGTCCCATGGCTTTGATAGTTCTTGGTAGACGCTGCCGGTGGTAAATTCAAAGTTCCAGATCGGTTACTGTACACTGAGCGTGGAACCTGAGGTTGTCTATTATCTTCAACAGTTGAGATCATAAGTTTGATGCTTTGCCAACATCTCCTAAAAGAGTTACATTCTGGCAAAGACTTACATAATTACCAAAGGTTACCCCTTGATGTTGGTTTATAAGCAGACAGGAAACACTGTGGAGTTTAGGTGATGATGATGCATCAGTTTTTACAAAATTATTTAGCTGTCTTATTTTTTATGCCTTAGTTGAGATTATTGGTGGGCTGAATTGAAGAGTTAATTTTGTTGCAGCGGGTGATGAGTTATTTGTAATTATGGGATGTTTTGTTTTAATTATTGTTAGAATTATGACTAACTTATTTTGGATGTTCACTAATTGAATCAACTAAATAAATGTCTTTCAAATTGAGCTCCATAGGTGCCATATCTGATTGTAGTTCACGTGTTTTTATAGTCCTTTTTCTTGTTTCAAAAATCTGCCAAAAAGGACGTTTGAAAATCTTTTATTTTGTTGCTAGTGTTCTGCTTGATGAGAATCCTGATGGCGTAGTGTTGAGCACAGATGATTATTTTGACCAGGAAGATGGATATACATATGATGTAAACCTGCTTGGAGATGCTCATGAATGGAATCAGAACAGAGGTGAGTTTAAAATGTAATACAAATCCAGAGTAATGCAATACTTGGAATTTTGAGATGTTGATAGATGTTATTTTTGAGTTCTGTTATTTTATGATACACAATCAAAATTCCTTAAATATATATTATAAAGACTAAATCCCTATTAGAGAATGACATGGACAAATTTTTCCCCATCCCCATGGGATCTCATTTTCCTGTGCCGTCCCAGCGGGTTCTTTTCTTATCCCTATGCCATCCCTGCAAGATATGTCCTAGCACAAGCCTCAAATACTTTAAAATCATAAGTGAGTGAGGCTTGTACTGTTAAGGCAGAGTTTACAGGAATGGAACAGCGAAGCAACTTGTGGGGACGGTTAAAATGAGTTCCTGCGGGGATAGGGACAAATTTGTCCCCTTGTCATTCTCTACTCACGGGAACAAATTTTTCCTTGTCCCCATGGGAACTCATTTTCCCATCCAGTACCTGTGAGTTCCTTTCTTGTCCTTGCCCCTTCCTGTAAGCTCTGTCCTCATCTGCATAAGCCTCAAACACGTCAAAATCATGTGTTTGAGGCTTGTGTGTTCCCCTTGTCATTCTCTACTCCCAATGCCTCTGTTTTTCCTCTGTTACCATTTCAATATAAAATTGATCTTCTGTTACGTCCCTTCTGGATTCCATACACTAGGTTTTTAATCAATTTTTCACTCCTTCAAAAATTACAAAGACTAGGGGACAATTGATGAAGTTACAGGGAAATACTTTTAAAATCAATAGGAGGAAAATTTTTTTCACTCAGAGAATAGTTAAGCTCTGGAACGCAATGCCCGAGGTTGTGGTAAGAGCGGATATCGTAGTTGGTTTTAAGAAAGGTTTGGACAATTTCCTGGAGGAAAAGTCCATAGTCTGTTATTGAGAAAGATATGGGGGAAGCCACTGCATACCCTGTATCGGTAGCATGGAATGTTGCTACTTTTGGGTTTTTAGCAAGGTACTAGTGACCTGGATTGGCCACCATGAGAAGGGGCTACTGGGCTTGATGGACCATTGGTCTGACCCAGTAATGCTATTCTTATGTTCTTAATCCCAATCCTGGAGTTGCAGAAATCCACAAACTTTCCTGAGCACATGCTCCACCCCCTTAACCTGAGAGCTAGCAAACATATCCAGTTACAGTTTCTGCAAGCAATCTGTGCAGACGTCTTTGCAGTTGCACTGCTTCTTTTTCACTTAAAGTTCATTTTCTCGGTAGCTTCAGTGCCTTGAGACCCCCCTTCTCCTTCCCATACTACTGCTTCACAGAGAAACTCTGGTGGCTCTGTGGAGCCAGCCTGTTGTGTGCCACCATTTCTAGACTCGGGGTCCCATCCCATGAGAGTCTACTTGCCATTGATCTTGTCAAGGGTTTCAAGCACAGGCTTTATGCATCTGGAGGCGCAGCCTTCCTATCCTGCCCCCAACCATCTGGACGAGGAACTCTGGGGACGGAGGTTTAGTTGGTGTCTGGCTAGCTGGTAGTCTGAAGATTTTCCACTCTGGTTATTTGGAGAAGTTTCTTAGGCAGAAAAAATCCTTCCCACCCTTCTGACACTGAAAAGTGCTGACATGCTGGTATTGTAGAAACTATGAGTAACCCTCCATTATTTCCTATGGGAACTTCAGGGGTAGATTATTAAAGTCATTTAAAACTGTTTTTCACAGTTTATGAGGGTAGGGTTCAGGTCCCCCACCTCCCCAGACCCCAAATAATTTGTGGCAGCCATCTTGGATTTTAAAAACAATCTTTTTTTATTTCTGCCTCAAAAACCCCTCAATTTGACGAAAAATAATTAGGAATGGACTCCCCAGTCCCTAATCTGTCAACTTTGTACATTGTTTGCACCAGATCAGTGACTGTATACTGTGTGCCATAGCACACTGAGGGAGGGGGTGGGAGTTTCGGACTTCACCTCCTCCGAGTAATCTTGGGCTGGGGAGCTGGCCTGTGTCCATATCTTCCGATAAAATCTTGCCTAGTGGCTGTCCTGGAGTCTGGCGCAAAATGCCTGTGTTCTGAGTCTGTGGACTCTTGGCGTGGCAGATGTACCTCAACAGAACCCTGCCATTGTTGTAGGGTGGGCCTTTTCACCGGATTTTATTCGGCTCCTCTGAAAAGTGTATTATTCGGATCCTGCTCGTTTGATGCAGCTGGCGGGCACATTGGGTCTTTTACGGTCTATTGTGCCTGTGGCGGATCTTCATGTTTGGGAGCCCTCTTGTCTGGCAGTGGCAGACTACGATTACAGTAGTTGCCTGTCTCCTGCCACTGCCTTTATTTTGGATCCGACTGATGCTGGGACCGGTCAACTCAGCCGTCCTGAGTGTCTGGTTTTGGGTGCTGATCCTTCTTTACAGATTTACTCTCTTTACTACTGACGTTCTGAAAGAGCTCCATTTAGATTCTCCACATTTCACTTCTCAGGCTTCGATCCTGGACCGTTCCTGTGCTTTTCTTCTTTTTTTTCCCCCCCATTCAGTACACAGCTTCTTGGTCTGATTTCAGAACAATGTGATACCCCAGTAAGCTCTTTCTGACCTTATAATGCTATGTCTAAGATTATCAACTGGATCCTGATTTTCAGCAGATTTGAGCAGCCTGAGATAGATTTCGCCATGGCGCAGCCCTCCCTAGTGATGGAATAAGATTTACGGACTCTCAGGATCGCAGGCTGGATATTATGTTGAAAACGTTCTTTTCTAGCAAAATCTTTATTTATCTGAGCAGTAGTGGACACTTCCTTTATGGTATGTTTCTGTCATTCCCACCAACACATTACGTCCTCTTTGGAGGTGCATGCCTGTCCTCTGCTGGAGATGCTTAGTGTGGATTAGGTGCTGGATGTCCTTTATGATCTCATTTGAGTTCTTAGTACATTCTCTGTTGGTGCAGTGTCTGCACGCCGTACTCTTTGGGATCTGTCTTTGGGCTAGGGACACTACCTCGAGGGTCTCCTTATGCGGATGTCTTTTCAAGGGCCAGCTTCTTGTTGGTACAGGTCTGGATGACCTCTATACAGGTGTTGCCGAACGCCGCTCTAAATCTCTCCCTGTGAACAAGTTTTGCCGGACTGTCAAAAGGGGGTCATAGTGCTCTTCGTTCCTCCCAAAGTCTTCAGGGATCCACAGGTATATTCCTCCCAAAGACGTTCCCAGGGCTATGCCCGCATTACAACAGTTCCAATTCCAGGCATCCTCAGGTTCATAAGAACATAAGGATAACCTTACTGGGTCAGACCAATGGTTCATCAAGCCCAGTAGCCCGTTCTCACGGTGGCCAATCCAGGTCACTAGTACCTGACCAAAACCCAAGGAGTAGCAATATTCCATGCTATCGATATAGGGCAAGCAGTAGCTTCCCCCATGTCTTTCTCAATAACAGACTATGGACTTTTCCTCCAGGAACTTGTCCAAACCTTCCTTAAAGCCAGCTATGCTATCCGTTCTTACCATATCATCTGGCAACGCGTTCCAGAGCTTAACTATTCTCTGAGTGAAAAAAAATTTCCTCCAATTGGTTTTAAAAGTATTTCCCTGGAACTTCGAGTGTCCCCATGTCTTTGTAATTTTTGATGGAGTGAAAAATCGATCCACTTGTATTAGTTCTACTCCACTCAGGATTTTGTAGACTTCAAACATATCTCTCCTCAGCCGTCTCTTTTCCAAGCTGAAGAGCACTAACCGTTTTAGTCTTTCCTCATACAAGAGGAGTTCCATCCCCTTTACCATCTTGGTCGCTCTTCTTTGAACCTTTTCTAGCGCCACTAAATCTTTCTTGTTTGCGGGGTGTTAACCTCTCCCCTGTCTAAGCAGATGATTAAATGAGTGGCTATTTCATTTTTCAGTGCTCAGCAAGGCTGAAAATTCTGGGCTAAAGGATGCAGATGCCCTGCAGCCCAAGAAATGCAAGGTCAAGTGATCTATGGTAGACTCTACCCCTCAGGGTCTGGAGACCTTCTCAGAATTTATGAAATTCTTGTGGCATTCCTTTCAGGATAGCCGTGCTTCTCCTGTGCAGTCCCGCAGCAGTTTTGCCTCTTTAAGCACGTTCTCTTCTTAGTCAGCCGCTGTTCCTGAGTTAGCTGACCTTGATTTGGGCAATGCTTATGATGATGATCAGCTTATGGATCCCTTGTTTTCCAGGGATTCTTTCCCCATAGTGGAGAGAGAAGGGTTGGACAGATGGAAAGGGATGCAAAAGAAAGGAATGGAGGGAAAGATGTGGCATGGTGCTAGAGAGAGGTCAAAGAAGGAAAAATGTTGATCATGGGACTGTTAGGCAGGAGTGAAAGATGCACAGAGTCTGGGAGATGAGAGAGGGAGAAATGTTGGACGTGGCAGTAGAGGGGGTGAGAGAGACGTACCCTGGATCTCTCTCTCTCTTTCCACACTCCCTTTGCAGCAAGGGAAGGAATGAGAGAGAGAGGGGGGAGACATATTGCACATGGGGGTGGAGGAGAGAGAGAAAGAAATGCTGTGCAGGGTTGGGGATGGAAAAAATAGGGAGATTAATCCAGGATAGAAGGGAGTGAGGATACTGCACAGTGGGAGTGAGATGAGAGAGAGAAAAACGCTGGACCATGGTAGGAAGAACCAATGGACAACAACCACTTGAAAAAGAATTTGTAGAAGACAGGAAAGCAGAAAAAAGAGAAACTGCAACCAATTTAATGGAAAAATAATTTTCCAGACAACTAAGATAAAAAAAAGTTATTTGACTGAAATATGTTAGTTGTTGGAAATGTACAGTATATAGCAGATGTCTTTGTATTCAAGGTAAAGGATATGAATGTCTTTTTATTTCTTCCAATGTTGAGTTACTTGCTGACCCTTATTGTAGTTGGTGGGGATCCTCAAACACTGCTAGCTGAGGATCTCCTCTAAAGATGGCTGGAATTCCCTTCTACCAAGCGTAGCAGTTGCTGGCAGCAATCTTGAGCCACTGAGGTTCCAGCATCTGTGGCTTAGGGACATTGCTGCTGCCTGCCAAGTTTGATAAATGTGATTTTTGGCCACCTTCAGAGGGAATCTTTAGTTGAGATAGTTTGAGGATCCTCATCAACTGAGTATATATATTTTATATTTGCATTAGAGGCTCTGGCAGAGACCCATTTATGAAGTATGTATTTTTCCTAATTAATATTTCCAAATTAATAAAATGTCTTTGCTTATTTGTAAATGCGTCTCTACCAGAGCCTCTAATTAGTAGCATCATTAAATGAAATAATTACTTCAGAAGTTTATTGGGATGGATGGGGACAGATTTCAATTTCAGCAGGGATGGACGGGAATGGGTTTGATTTCTGTCCCCACACAACTATCTAGTTTCGGCTGAAGCCAGACACACATGATTTTTGGGTCGGTTTTGACAATGAAACTAAAATCTGATTGGCCTCTACTGTCTCCACACTTGGTGTAGTTTGTATTACAGTGCACTCATCAACACAATAAAAATGACATTTTTGATTTGTTTTCTAGGTGTGCTTTTTAATTGTCAATATATTGCTAATGAGATACAGCAATATCAGCAACTAAATTATGTGATCTGTAGTCACAAAAATCTAAATTTTCATGGTGTAATAAATTTCATTACAGCAAAAGAAGCAATGGATGAAGGAATCTCTCCCATTATAATAGACAACACAAACACACAACGCTGGGAAATGAAGCCATATGTAGAAATGGTAAGTCTTATTGGCAATGCAGCATTAAACAAGCTATATATTTTTTCACATTACTACTAACTGGTTAGAGACAGTAACACTGATTTATCCTTGGACAAGCAGGCAGCATATTCTCACGTGGGTGATGTCATCCACGGAGCCTGGTACGGACATTAATAAAAGTGGATTGCCACTTTAAGTTTTTAGAAACTTTGCAACTGCCTGCACTGCACATTTGTAAGTTCCTTCCCACCCGATATCGGCTCGCGGTACCTCAGTTCTTCGTTTTCTGCGCAGCAAAGTGATTTTTTTTTTTTTTACTCTATGCCAGTGCCCTATTTCAATCACTGACCCGCACAGCTGGTGCTTACAATGTTTGGAGCTTGAGCATTGAGTAAACACTTGTACTCGTTGAAGGCTTGACTTATCCAGCAGGAGAAGCTGTGCTCGGCTTGACCATGGACTCTAGTGATAAATCCAAGCTATTGGTACTGGCATTGACATCGTCATCGGAAGCTGTTCCTCCATCGGGCAAGCCCACAAAGAAACCATCCTCTTCCTAACAAGCATCACAGGCCTCTGCAGCATCAAGTCCCTCGATACAGGCTAAGCATCGACACCATTGACTCCTTCAGTGCAGACAAGTTCAAGTTTATTTATAATTTGATACAACGACCATCACAAGTATCTGGTCAGTTTACAATAATAAAAAGTAAGATTATTTAAAATGTTAAAAAAAAAGATCAAAATAAAAGTAGGGGGATTGAGATCAAAACAAAGACTTTATTACAATGGGTATGGGACAAAAGGAAAGAAGGGGGAAGGGAAAATTTTAATTACATTGTATAAATGAAAATAAAAGGAAGGGAAGGATAAAACGAGGAAAAAGGGGGTGTCGCTTCCTGAAAACGTTTTTATTTTCCTGTTTTTTTGGGGAGCTCAATTGGAATTTTGATAAGCATCTTTATGTTTAAATGATTTTTATTATTCCAGCAGTAAGAAGCAAATACAAATAGTAGTACCATTCAGGAAATAACATTTTCAACAATATAATCAGTTCCCCTCCCCTCCCCAAGAATCCATGGCCAGTCCAACAGCTGAGAGTGGGAATAAAATCTTAAAGATTTAAGTCTTCTGCGAGCACGCGGTGTGAGGTCCTGCAGAAGTGCTCCCACACCTGACAAAATTTGCGACCCGGGCCAAGAGTCAAGTCTTCCACCATGCGTCTCTCCAGTGTTGCGTGCACTATCATTAGGGATCTCCATTGTGCATATGACGGGGGATCACGGGAGAGCCAGTTGGTGAGGATAGCTTTTTTTCCCATCAAAAGGGCTCTGGAGATAAATGCTGACATTCCCCTGGGTTTGGGCGAGGCTATATTATAAAATCCAAATAACGCCCTCGGTTGCGGAAGCCATCGCCTTCTCCAAAGTGATGTGGTATATAGGCCAAGATGTCTCCAAAACTGTTGGATTGCGGGGCAGGCCCAAAACATGTGACTCAAAGATGCGTGAGCCTGAGAGCATTTCGGGCAAGAATGCGACACAGTAATCCCCATCTGGGCTGCACGTTCCGGTGGAATGTAAAGTCTAAGAACAATTTTCAATTGCATTTCCCAGTGAGTAATATTGGGTGACACCTTCTGAATGTTCTTCAGGACCCGTTGTAACTGTTGAGCAGTCAACTGGCAATGCAAGTCCTCAGCCTACGCTGTTGCTAATATATCCAGATTCGTACTTGGTTGGCAATCCCGGATCCCCACAATATGAAATCGTAGAGGAATCCTCTGTTGGGCTGAAAGGCTGAAGAGTTCTGAAAGCGCCTCCCTGCAGACTTCAGTAAGGGCAGCCACTGGGAGGGACTGAACATAGTGACGGATCTGGTAATAGGCGAAGAGATCATTAGCCTGTAGGTCAAAAGTTCGTTGCAGCTCGGCAAATGTGACCAGGCTCCCCTCCTCCGAAAACAGGTGAAAAAGATATTGTAGACCTTGTGCTTTTGCATGCCCGGCTGGAAAGCTCCATTGCCCAATATAGGCAAATATAAAGACACCCTAGAAGACAATTTGGCTGTTTTACAGACCCATCTCCATGTCCTTCTGGCCGGCATAAAAATGGGATAATGAGACACCAAAGGACGCATCCTCGGATCCGCCACATGTAGAAAATAGCTCACATGGAACGGAGCCAGCAAAGATAACTCCAGTGGTGTAGCACAAAAATCAGATGTTCCTCTAAACCAATCATTAATATGTCTCATCTGACAAGCCATAGCATACCAACGTACATTTAATAAACCATAGCCCCCCCTATCCCTGGGCAGACACATCCTTAGCAAGGGCATACGTGGTCGCTTACCACTGATAAGCATCTTTAAAAATAACGTCTTAAGGTGTGTTTTAAACTTGTTTAGGGAATTTTAAGAGCGAAAGTTCGATGGCATTGCATTCCAAATAGAGGGTGTGACAACAGAGAAAATTGTATTTCTAGTATAATATAAATCCTTGATTGAAGGGACTGTTAGTAAATTCTGGTTAATGGACCTGCGGGCTTGGAAGGGGTGGGTGGGATGAGATATTTATCTAGAAAGGCAGGCAGGTGTCTCCTGCGGGATGTGCATCCTCATTGAGGTCTCCCACCTCTCGACACCCTGCAGCTCTGATGGTACTAGCTGTTGAGCCAAGGGTATCAGTTGAAGCTCTTCAGAGAACAACTGAAGGAGTTCTTCCACAGGGAGCTCGATGACCTATTTAAGTTGCATTCAGCACTGATGCTTACATCGACTCCTTCGGTACCGGTCCAGCCTGTGTGTAGCACTTCAAGGCCACATAGTATTGTTTCGAGGTCTGCATCGATATTCTGCATCCCAGCATCGACATTGCATGCTTCTAGATCCAAAAGATAATCGCCATTGTTAGCGGATCTGTACTGATATCATCTAAGAAGCTCTTCTCAATGCTCTCACACTCATATAAAACCTTCGTCCTACAGACAGTCTCCCGCGGTACAAGAAGTTGATTCTGACCTGTCTCATCACAATACTGAAATTGAATATGAGCCTACATTATCTGCTCCTGAGTCCTATGGTATCCCTTAAGTTGCCTCTACACAGTCTTCTCAAAGAGGCGCTCTTTAAGAACTGGGAGAAACCTCTCTCTGATAATATAGCTTCTAGAAAGATTGACTCTCTATAGAATAGTCTTGCACTGGATTTGATAACCCACAACTACAACACCAATCGTTACTTGTTGAATCAACTCTTAAAAAATCCTCAAGCTCCAGGGTTTATGCCACTACACACCATCCAGGATGTGAGGGTCATACTATGGATAAAATTGTGCACTGTCTTTACCAGAACTTTGTTGGCCAACCTAGTAATAATTATAACTTCTACATGTCTGTTTACCTTAAACATCTCATAGACTGATTTTGAGCAGTATATTCCAACTGACCACCTAACAGATTTTCAACAGACTTCTCACAGTCTACTTCAAACACAAAAATTTATGGCATGAATGGTATTTAATGCATTTGAGATGTCATACAGAGATTCAGCAATGTCGATTGCTATGAGACGTCTTGCTTGGTTTCGAGTCTCCAAAATTGATATCAATCTTCAGGACCGGTTAGTCAATATCCCTTGTCTCAGTGAAGAACTCTTTGGTAACAGGGTGGAGGATGCTATTCAACAACTTTACTCGGCATGGGCAGAGTTGAAATATTTTAACAGGATCTAAGACTAAGGCTCAACCATCTAAGCCTCCTCAAGGATCTACTTCTTATTCCTGTAAGAGACAATATCCAACAATTTGTTGCTCTTGTAAACCTCCACCACAGAAGAAGCAGAAGCAATGAGACCTCAGAAACCCCAGTCTTCAGCTCCTCAGAAACCAGCTCAGTCTTTTTACATGCTTTTAGGGAGCATAGCCAAAATTCCTCCTCAGCCTCTTCCCCAACCCATCAGAGGTCGACTTCTCTTGTATCATTGGCGCTGGACTCTCATCATCATGGATACCTGGTCCTCAAGGTCATCAGTGAGGGTTACTCTTCATTTTATCACCATTCCTCCAGACCACTCTCCAAGAGAGTCCTCTTTTACATCACAGCAGACGTCCCTTCTACTTCAAGCTCTACTTCAGTTAAATGCTATAGTAGTAGTTCCCCCCTTCTCAGAAAGTTAGGGGTTCTACTTAAGTTATTTCCTGGAGGAAGGAGTGGCTTAGTGGTTAGAGCTACAGCCTCGAGGCAGAGCTCAACTAAGATAGCGGCGGTTTGTTTCAGCTGAGACGCCACGGACCTGCTGGGGAGAAACTTTTTCCTACCATTTCGATGGTAAAGCGTAAATCCAAATCCTGGGTTTTCCCAGAGGAATTATTGTTGGTAGCAAAGACCGATGGATGTCTTTCTTCAGCGAGGTGCTCGAACAAGTGCACCGGAGCTTTCCTCTGCTGCGAGAGGCACGCAAGCTGAAGCGTCGGCACTCTCTCTCGAGGGTACATCTCTATCTCCGGAGGAGTGGAATCCTCCGAGTCGCCCTGGGGCGTTGGGAAAAAAGTTGGAGGAAGAAACATCCCTGAGTGTTCTCTTTCCCGACCAACTGAATGCAGTGATCGTCTCGGCAGGGGAAGTAGAGAAGCCAAAACAGCTAGTGGAGCACTCGGAGGAACTGAAGCAGCAGATCCTTGAAGTTTTCCTCAAGTTAAATATTGCTTCTGCTGAGGTTACAGAGGGTCTTGGATTGGAGCTTGTACCCATGCAAAGACCCAAGGTCTTTAATATGGAAACACTTTGGGATGCTATATCTAATTTACAACTCTCCTTGGGGATCCAAATGCAGCAACTACAGCATGTTACACTATGGATGTTTCAGAAAATTTGGATTTTAAAAATACTATCTAGCCTGGAAATCAAAGTGGATGGACATGAGACCGAATAAAAACTGTGGAATCCCAGGTCTTAACTTGGGTTAGGAATAGTGGGAATCTTTAATTTCAAAGTAGAATTGTTGGAGAACATGACTAGGAGATGTAATCTCAGGATAATAAATTTCCCAAAACTACCACTTATACCAGCGCAAAATACATTTAAGAAATATTTATGTGAAGTTTTGAAAGTTCCAGAGTCCTCTTATCTGCCTCTCTCAAAATCCAAACCAGCAGAATTTATCTGCTGTTAGTCTGAATTTAACAAATTTCCTGGAGAGATCAGATAATGAAGTACCAACAACTGCTATGCTGCTTGTACAATTTGCTATTGATTCGGACAGGGAATGTATGCTTAAGATGTTTTTCAAATATAAGGATATTCCTTTTATGGCAAAAATATTGAGAATGTATCCAGATGTGTCACGATCTACCCAAAAGAGAAGAAAACAATTTCTTATTTTGAGACCCCGGGTCTTGCAGTTGGGTGCAACTTTTATTCTAAGATACCCCTGTAAATGTGTGATGGTCTATCAAGGGAATAGATATGTCTTTTTTGAACCTCAACAGTTGTCAAAGTTTATTTCTGCCAAAGAGCAAGTGTTGTAACTTCTTGTGATTTCCTGCTCCAGTATCAGCTCAGTGAAGTAAAAGTTCTAGAGCCTAGCCGGCCACATCTTTATTTTCCTTTACTCATATTAATAAGTGAAATTTTCAGTTAAATTTACAGCTTTGGCCTCTTTATATTAAGGACTAATTATACAAACCAGTATATTTGATTTCTTGGTTTATCTTTGAATCTTTTATATTTGATGTACTTTTTCAAAGATGTTTAAACTGGTATTGTATTATTTCTATTTTTTGACTAAGTCTTTTGTCAAAAAGGACAAAATAATAAATAAAGAATTAAAAAAAAAAAAGCTACAGCCTCAGCACCCTGAGGTTGTGGATTCAAATTCCATGCTGTTCCTTGTGACCCTGGGCAACTCACTCATGCCTCCATTGCCCCAGGTACATTAGATAAATTGTGAGCCCACAAGGACAGATAGGGAAAATGCTTGAGTGCCTGATTGTAAACCGCTTAGATACCTAAAAAAAAAAAATTCCAAAGAAAATGGGAAGTCTTCGACCTATTCTTGACCTCTGAGCTTTAAACAAATATGTAGTCAAATAAAAGTTTCTCTAGGGACTGTATATGTACTTCTATAACGAAACGATCGGCTGTGCTCTCGACTTCAGAGGCTTACACACACATATCTATACGTTCTGATCAAGAAAGTTTCTGCGTTTTTGGATAGCTCATCAATACTTCCAGTACAAAGTTCTGCCATATGGCCTAGTTTCTTCTGCAAGAGTATTCACCAAGTGCCTAGTGGTAGTAGCAGCAACCCCATGTACCTATGGATTTCAAGTGTTCCATATCTGGAAGATTGACTGATAAAAGCTCCATCTTTTCAAACAGTGCATTTGGCAACACAGATGATGATAATTTTGCTCCAGCTTCTAGGATTTGAAGCCTACTTCCCCATGTCACAACTTCAACCCTGCCAAGTGCTGCAACACATAGGAGCCCTCCTTGACACCACTCTTCTATGGGCATTTCTACCTCAACAAAGACAAGACACTTTACTTAATCTTTGCAATCATGTCTCCACTCTATAAACCATCTCAGCAAGACAGATGATATGACTCATAGGCCACAGGGCATCTACTGTTCATGTTATCCTCTTTACACAACTTCATCTCAGATCAGCTCTGTGGACCCTAGCAACTCAATGGTCTCAAGCCCTCGATCCCTTCTCCAGCCCTCGATCCCTTCTCCTGATGATTCACAGTTACCTCAACTCTTTGCCACATCATCTCACTATGGGGGACTCCTCAGACCTGTTTGTGTCTCCCCACAACCACAAATTGCCTCAATTTTGCTCCAGACAGTACTCGCCTCATCTCTTCTGGATTGGACAAACAAATTCCTCTGTGTATATCCAAAAATCCCTTTTATTCTCAAGACCTTGGTCAAACTCAAGTGTGAATCATCTACCGTGATCTTGATAGCTCCTTGGTGGCCCAGACAACCTTGGTTTTAACTTCTGCTTCAGCTGAATTCCAAGGATCCAATTCCTTTACAGGTGTTTCCATCTCTGCTCACTCAGAGTCAAGAATCTCTTTTATATCACAATCTGCAATCTCTGTACCTAACAGGATGTTACCTCTCAGTCTGACTTCAGCAGATTTTTTTTTATTTATTTATTTATATTTTCAAATAATTACATACAAAATTGTACAAGAAATATTGAATACATCTTTTTCAATTCATTATTAAACAAATGAATATGAAACAAAAAAAAGAAGAAGAAGAAAATCTCTTAAATATAGTCCACCTGTGAGGGAGAAAAAAAAGCTTAAGAAACCTCCTTGTGGGAGTCAAGGATCAAAAACTAATATATAATAAAAGGAAATTAAGCTTGAACATACATACATCATTCTTATCATTTTATGACCACATTATACAACTTCAGTTTCAGTCTGGGCCACGGTAGAAAGCCCTTTACCTTCCAGGAAGAAACCCAATTGGGCCGGTTCAAAAAAGATATACTTATTCCCTTGATAGGAAACAAAACACTTACAAGGAAACCTTAACTGAAAACTTGCCCCTAAAGAAATCACTCTTGTACGGTATGTAAGAAATTCTTTCCTGCGAGATTGAGTCCATTTAGATACATCTGGAAATATATTCACCTTTTCACCTAAATAGGAGACCTGTTTCATTTTAAAGTATAGTTTCAGTAACATTTCTTTATCTTGTAGAAACACAAGCTTGACTACCAATGTAGCACGGCCTTGCACCTCTATCACAGATGATTCCAATAATGCAGAGACATCTAACTCAGTCTTTTCCCCTTGAGTATCCTCTGCAATCTTTTTTAAATAATAAATTTTTTGTACAGGGGTAAGTTAGAGTCTGGAACTTTCAGCACCGTTACCAAAAATTTTTTAAACAATTCTAAAGGAGAAAAATATTTAGCAATTGGAAAATTTAAAAGTCTCAAGTTTAAATTCCTTTGTTGATTTTCCAAATTTTCAATCTTTCTCATTATTAGCATTTTGTCAGATGTTTGTTTAACAAGCATAGTCTTCGTTTCATTGGTTGTTTTCTCCAATTTAGATATTTCTTCCTTCTGAAGTTGAGCAGAAGTCTCCAAATGGGTTATCTTAGCAGATAAATTTAAAGTATTTATGACAAAGTTAGTACATACCGCATGTAGGTTTTCTATCGCGGACTTCAGCAGATTTTAATCTTTTTGACTCAGTGCAAGCCATTATAATTGCTTCCAGTAAACCACCTACTCAGCAATGCTATCAACATAAGTGAACACGCTTCACTCTGTGGTGTAATCTCCATGACCAAGATGCTTCCTCCTCTTCTCTTCCTTCATTGTTGGACTATCTTCTCCATTTCTAGACTTAAGGCTACTTATGTCAGAGCTCACCTCAGTGCTATTAGTGCTTTCCATGCTCCTGTATAAAATCTCTGGTCATTCATCGGCTTGTTTCCCAATTTATGAAAGGACTTTTCAACTCCAAACCTCCACTCAGGCCAGCTCCAGTTCTGGATTCTTAATGTAGTCTTAGCCAGTCTGATGAAGCTGCCATTTGAACCACTGGCATCTACTTATCTTATGTTTCTCACTTGGAAAGTGGTCTTCTTGATCTCTGTCACTTCTGCTCGTCGAATGAGTGAACTTCAGGCATTGGTTTCCGACCCACCATTCACAGTATTTTATCATGACAAGGTGGTTCTCAGGACTCATCCTAAATTCCTCCAAAAGTAGTTACAGAATTTCATCTGAATCAATCCATTGTGCTTCCAGTTTTTTTTTTCCCCCCCAAAGCCTCGTTTTCATCCTGGATAAACAGCTCTGATGGTACTGGATGTTTGGATTGTAAGCATGACTTGATTTACTACATACAAAGGTCTAAGCTACACAGGATTTCACCTCAACTGTTCATCTCTTTTGATCGTAACAGATTGGGCCGGTCTGTAACCAAGAGAACTATTTCCACATGGTTAGTGACCTGTATGTCTTTCTGCTATGCTCAGGCTGGGCTGCAGCTCAAGGGAGGTGTTCACATATTTGATTTTTCTGATAGGTTTCTATCTTATTTTGATTTTGTTTTTTATTCTTCTATATAGAAACATAGAAACATGATGGCAGATAAAGGCCAAACGACCCATCTAGTCTGTCCATCCGCAGTAACCATTATCTCTTTCTCTCTGAGAGATCCCACTTGCCTATCCCAGGCCCTTTTGAATTTAAACACAGTCTCTGTCTCCACCACCTCTTCCATGCATCTACCACCCTTTTTGTAAAAAAGTATTTCCTTAGATTACTCCGGAGCTTATCACCTCTTAACTTCATCCTATGCCTTCTTATTGCAGTTTTTCTTTCAAATGAAAGAGACTTGACTCATGCGCATTTACATTACGTAGGTATTTAAACATCTCTTATCATATCTCCCCTTTCCTCACATGTATACAGATTGAGATCTTTAAACTGTCCCCATATGCCTTATGATGACCACATACCACTCACTTTTAAATGTAAATGTAACAACACTGTAATATGTATCATCGCTGTAAATGTACAGTCTCTTCTATTGTTAACCGCATTGAACTTCCATGGTATTGCGGTATACAAGAATAAAGTTATTATTATTATTATTATTAAATCGCTACTATACAAAACCCCAGATTTTATTTACAAAGTTTTAATTCCATATATTTCTCCTAAAATTTTAAGATCCAATGAACAGCTTTTATTAGTCATTCCCACTCTTAAAACCATAAATACTCGAAGACAATACATTTTTACTGTTACGGCACCACAAATTTGGAATTCACTTCCACTTTATTTAAGAGAGGAGAAGAATCTGGATAAATTCAAGAGCCAACTTAAGAGCTTTCTTTTTAAAGATGCTTTCAATATCTAATTGAAACGCTAATTGCTCTTTCTATCTGCTCTCTATTTTACCTTTTTAAGTATTTTATTTCCAATACTTTTATGTTTTTCCCATTCCTTTTGCATTTTACTTTAATTGTTCTCTCTTTCCTATCATAAATTGTATTTCTTTCCCTTCTACCCCATTGTTTCCTTGTAATAGTTTTAATTACCTTGTTTTAATTTGTCAGTTTTTAATGATTTTTATATTGTTGTTTTTGTTTACCTTGTATTTTTTGTATATTTTAAAAATTTATGTTATTATTTGTACATCGCTTAGTAATTGTGATAGGCGATTAATCAAATAACTAATAAACTTGAAACATTTTAATATCCATCCTCTGGACCGACTCCATCATTTTTATATCTTTTTGAAGGAGCGGCCTCCAGAATTATACACAATATTCTAAATGAGGTCTCACCAAAGTCTTATATAGGGGCATCAATACCTCCTTTTTCCTACTGGCCATACCTCTCCCTATGCAACCTAGCATCCTTCTAGCTTTTACCGACACCTTTTCAACCAGTTTGTCCACCTTAAGATCATCACATACAATCACACCCAAGTCCCGCTCTTCTGTCGTGCACATAAATTCTTCACCCCCTAAACTGTACCGTTCCCCCAGGCTTTTGCAGCTGAAATGCATGACCTTGCATTTCTTAGCATTAAATTTTAGCTGCCAAATTGCCCATTCTTCAAGCTTCACCAGGTCTTTCTTCATGTTGTTCACACTATCCAGCAAATTTTGGTATCATCCGCAAAGAGGCAAATCTTACCCGACAACCCTTCAGCAATATCGTTTATAAAAATGTTAAAAAGAACAGGCCCAAGAACAGAACCTTGAGGTACACCACTGGTAACATCCCTTTCCTCAGAGCAATCTCCATTGATCACTACCCTCTGTCAACCAGTTCTTGACCCAGCCCGTCACTTTGAGACCCATTCCGAGAGCACTCAGTTTATTTATTAGACATCTGTGTGGAACGCTGTCTAAGGCTTTGCTAAAATCTAAATACACCACATCTAGCACACATCCTCTATCCAGTTCTCTGGTCACCCAGTCAAAGAAATTGATCAGATTTGTCTGACAAGTCCTACCTTTAGTGAATCCATGTTGCCTCTGGTCCTGTAATCCACAGGATTCCAGAAACTTGACCATTCTCTGTTATAAAAGCTTTTCCATTAATTTGCTTACCACAGAAGTCAGACTTACTGGCCTGTAATTCCCTTCTTCCTTACTTCCACTTTTGTGGGAGGAACCACATCCGCCCTTATCCAGTCCTCTGGTACTATTCCCGAGATCGTTGAAAAGGTCAGTCAGCGGATCCACCAGAACTTCCCTAAGTCCCTTCAGCATCTTCGGATGTACACCACCCGGCCCCATTGCTTTGTCTACCTTTATTTTAGCTAGCTCCTCATGAACACAACCCTCTGAAAATCGATCAGGGCCTATTACTCCTCCATCCCTATTCACATTTGTCTTCTGCGGTCCTGCTCCCGGCGCTTCAGCCATGAACACAGAACAGAAATATTTGTTAAGTAATTCGGCCTTTTCTTTATCAGCTTCTACATATTCCTCCCCTCCACCTTTTGAGTCTCACAATTCCATTTTTGCATTTCTTCCTGTCACTAATATATTTAAAAAATGTCTTGTCTTCCCGTTTTACCATGTCAGCTGTTTTTTCTTCCATTTGCATCTTTGCTTTCTTGACTATACGACCTGCCTCTCTTAACTTTTCCAGATATTTTTGCCTGTCTTTCTCTTTCAGTGATCTTTTGTAGTTTATGAAAGCTAACTTCTTATTCCTTACCTTCTTAGTTACTACTTTTGAGAACCAAAGCGGCCTTCTCTTCCTCTTACTTTTACTTACTTGCCTCACAAAAAGGTTTGTCAACCTTACAATAACTCCTTTCAGTTTTGCCCACCGCATTTCCACTACTTCCAGACGTTTCCATCCAGACAATAATTCTTTGACGTAAACCCCCTTCCGAACAAAGTTAGTTTTTTAAAGTCTAGTCTTTGCTTTTGAACGACCCCTCTCTATACCCATCTTAATATTAAATCGAATCATGCATTGATCACTGGATGCCAGATGATCACCCACTGTAACATCAGAAACACCTTCCCCGTTTGTAATCACTAAGTCCAGTATGACCCCATCCTTCGTGGGTTCCATTACCAACTGCTGGATTAGTTATTGTCGAGAAACCAGGATCTCCCTATTTCTAGAAGACCCCGCAATAGGAATACCCCAATCAATATCCGGCATGTTAAAATCACCTATTAGCAAGACTTCCCCTTTTTTTACATATATTCTGAATATCTACCATTAAATCTCTATCTACTTCTTCTGTCTGTGAAGGAGGACTGTATATCACACCAATGTAAATATATTGACCATTCCTTCTTTCCAAATTGATCCATAGTGCCTCTTCCTTGCCGTGCAGAGCCTGCAGTTGTGTGGCTTTAATATGATCTTTAACATATAATGCTATTCCCCCTCTTTTTCTTCCTACCTTGTCTTTCCTGAACAGATTATAGCCCTGTATAACTACATCCCAATCATGGTTCTCTGTGAACCACGTGTCTGTGATCGCCACTGTATCCAATTCCTCTTCTTCCATCATAGCTTCTAGATTCAGAATCTTGTTTCCCATACTTTGAGCATATATTCAGTTTTGGTTTAATTCTTTTTCTTATCTTATTTCCATTTTATTTTATTGGCAAGGGGGTGTTTTGGGTTTTTTTTCTGTTAGGATTTATTTAATTTTGTTCTCTCCTCCTTCCTATTTTATCCTACTTTAGTTTTTAGACCTTTTATACTGTGTGTTTAAATAGACCTGCACAGCAATGCTTCCATGTCTTAATACTAAATTTGAGATGTTTGCATTTGGATTCTTCAGATTTCCTTCCTGTGGCTTCCTTAACTCTTTCTTTTTATATTGGTTCAACACTTCTTTAAGAAAATCCCTAGATGCTCTAATTTGCATGCCATGGAAGCATTAGTTTATTTTGTTATGTTAATAAGTATTTAAATGTTTAATATAGTGCTTTAGTTAGATTGTGAACCTTTTTGGACAGATAGGGAAGTTTTAAGCATTTAGTGTTAACCGCCTTGATCCGTCAATAATTGTAAGGAAAAGCGGTATATCAAATAAACTGAACATACATACATACATACATGGACCAAGCCATGGCAGCACCAGTAGCTTTCTTAAGGTCCACTCCCATTGATGAAATTTCCAAAGCAGCTACTTGGTCCTCAATTCACATATTCACATCTCACTACTGTCTAACAGTATTATAGAATTTATTTTCTTCTTAATGGCTACTTTCTCTCCATTTCAATTCAGTAAGGTAGGGAGTCCCACATGTGAGAATATTCTGCTTACTTATTCAAGGATAAAGCACAGTTACTTACTGTAACAGTTGTTATCCGGGGACACATCCACATCCCTCCCACCTCCCCTGGTTGGCTTCTTAGCTTGCTTATGGAACTTAGGTATACCATGAGCCGATGTTGGGCGGGAAAGCATTGCACATGTGTGGTGCAGGCAGTCACAAAGTTTTTAAAAAACTTAGTGGCGATCCACTTTACCACTGTCCATACCGGGCTTTGTGGATGATATCACCGACATGTGAGAATAACTGCCTGCTGTCCCCGGATACCACCAGTTACAGTAAGTAACTGTGCTTTATATAGAACTAATCAGTTTGGCATGACAGAACGTGTGGGTGTGAGGAGAAGGGATGGAAGTAAATAGTAGCTGAAAGTTAACTGCATAACAAATGTCATAAATTTAAGATGTTTAAAAACGAATCCCTAGTCCAGACTAGTGGGTTTTACTCTCCTATCAATAGCTGGAAGTAGAGAACCTGAAACTTTCCAGTGACTAAATCAACAGCATAAGGATTGGTGCAGCATTGTAACCTGCCAATATTCTCTGTTTCTAGCAGATAGATGGACTTATGCAGTAGGTCTCTGGCTTTCTTTTCTGGAGGTCCTGGTGGGGATAGGTTTGTGGTCCTTTATCCTGATTGAACTCCGGGGGTCTTCTCTATCCCCAAGTCTTTATCCTGTGTGAGACTAAGGATCCCTGCTGGAGCTCTTATCAAGTGAAATACCATGTATGGATGCTCTCCCTCCTACTGAATTTTTCTAAGTATCAGTCTTTATTTTTTTTTTCTGCTGTTTTTTTTCTTGTTGAGTCTTTTTTTTTTTTTTTTTTTAATAAAGAGCTGTTTGGGTCTTATTAAGAGATAATCTGAGATGGAGAGAGCTGGCTGTGAGAGGCTACTTTTAGGCTGCTGTTTGCACACTGCCAGGAAATGTGGCCATTTTGGAGCCCAAAAATATATTCACCCGAAGTGGTTCAAAACGCAAAATACAAAAATAATACAAAATACCACTTCCAGAGAGTATGTGTTCAAAATTAGTTCTACAATGATTATAACTACTCAGGAAAAGGCCTCAGAATAGGAGCTTACGCAAAGTCCTATCATGGACTAAAACTTCAGCGTAACTACTCCTTGCTCCAATCATTGGCCTAAAAACACCTGAGGATATATTCAGCACAGTCTACTCCAGGTTTCAATAAATATAATTTTTTAACTTTTTTTTAAACTTTTTTTCTTTTTTAGAACCTTTATGTATACTATAATTTTTTAACGAACTATGAATACATCTCTCTATTAGTTTGCAAGAGAGTTTGACAACTTTGTACTTATCTTAGACGTTGTCATATTTAATTCAAGGATTGCCTGTAGGTTGCCAAAGGGCAACCTTTGGCAACCTACAGGCAATCCTTGAATTAAATATGACAACGTCTAAGATAAGTACAAAGTTGTCAAACTCTCTTGCAAACTAATAGAGAGATGTATTCATAGTTCGTTAAAAAATTATAGTATACATAAAGGTTCTAAAAAAGAAAAAAAGTTTAAAAAAAAGTTAAAAAATTATATTTATTGAAACCTGGAGTAGACTGTGCTGAATATATCCTCAGGTGTTTTTAGGCCAATGATTGGAGCAAGGAGTAGTTACGCTGAAGTTTTAGTCCATGATAGGACTTTGCGTAAGCTCCTATTCTGAGGCCTTTTCCTGAGTAGTTATAATCATTGTAGAACTAATTTTGAACACATACTCTCTGGAAGTGGTATTTTGTATTATTTTTGTATTTTGCATTATCCCAGGACAAGCAGGCAGCATATTCTTAACACATGGGTGACGTCACCGACGGAGCCCTCGGTACGGACCTTTTTAACTAGAAGTTTCTAGTTGGCCGCACCGCGCGTGCGCGAGTGCCTTCCCGCCCGACGAAGGAGTGCGTGGTCCCCAGTTTCTTCGTTTCCGCGGAGCGAAGAAGACGCGTGTGTTTTTTCAACGGCCGTTGAAACCACTTTTTGCCTTCCCGCTCGCGCTTTTTTCCATTTTTTTTATCTTCCTTGCCTTCGGGTTTCTTTTTTCTTTGTTTTGTAAAAAAAAAAAAAAAAAAAAAAACTTTGCTTTTTTTCCCCTTTTTTCGGTTTGCCCCGGCGGGGCCTGTTGCCATTATACAGGCCTCGGGGTTCGATTTTGCGGAGGCCGTTTTCCCCTTCATGCCCCCGCAGGTCGGTTTTAAAAAGTGCCAGCGGTGTGCACGCCCGATCTCCCTCACTGACCCACACAATTGGTGTTTGCAGTGTTTGGGTCCGGAGCATCGGGCGGACTCCTGCACCCGCTGTGCCACTCTTCAAAAGAGAACCCTTAAAAACCGAAGAATTCAACAAACTCTCCTCTTCGGCACCGGGTCGGCGATGGACTCCTCGACATCGACAACGGTACCTCAGAAATCGGCACCGTCTACCTCGACACCGCCCGACCCCACATCGGCGTCTCTGGCGCCAGGTAAGCCGGCTAAGAAGCCTTCCTCTTCCCTTGAGCGCCCTCCAACTACGGTGGCGACACCGACCTTGCCGGCATCGCACCGGTCCCGCAAACGCTCCTCCCCGATCTCGGTGAGTGCCTCGTCATCGTCCTCCTCATCGCCGGGGCGTGGAGCGGCATCTAAGGAACCGAAGAAAAAGAAAGCGGTTCCGATGCCACCCCTAGATGACCGTATCTCGGCCATCTTAAAGGCTCAACTCCAGGAACAATTACAGCAACAGCTCAAACACCTGTTGCCCACTATCCTGGCACCGCTCCTTCCGGTACCAGACCGGCCCGAGCCCCGTACCGAGCCCCCGGTATCCACCCCTGCGGTACTCATCAATACTTCCATGCCGATTCTTTCGGCTGAGCAGCTTCATGCCCATCCAGTGGTGCACTCCCATACCACATCGGATCCTCCTCGGCACCAAGCAGTGCGTCATTCTTCCCGGGACCGGGATCGACGCCGGTCTTCCTCTCCTGGTACCGTTTCGGTGCGTTCTGGAAAATCTTTATCCAAGACTCGCCATACCTCACCTTCCACCCCGGTGTCTCGACATGCACCAGAGGTCCGGGACCCTGACTTATGGGAGGAAACCCCTTTCGGTACCGAGGAGGATCCCTCCTCATCTGAGGAGGACCCGTCGGCACCCGATGCCACCTCCAAACCGGAGCAGTCCTCGTTTTCTAAATTTCTGAGGGAAATGTCTGCAGCCCTGTCCCTTCCCTTAGAATCTGACTCAAAGAAGTCTCAAGCCTTCCTGGAGGCTTTAGATTTCGAACAGCCTCCTAAAGAGTTCCTCAAGCTCCCCGTACATGACATCCTACGGGAGACCTTTTACAAAAACTTAGAGAATCCCCTTACGGTACCGGGGGCTCCACGTAGGCTGGACAACCTTTATCGAGTCATCCCTATTCCGGGGTTCGACAAATCTCAATTGCCCCATGAGTCCCTTCTTGTTGAATCCACCTTGAAAAAGACTCAGGGCTCCAGTGTCTATGCATCTACCCCTCCTGGCAGAGAGGGTAAGACCATGGACAAGTTTGGCAAGAGGCTCTACCAGAATGCCATGCTGGCCAACAGGGCGAACAACTATTCGTTTCATTTTTCGTTCTATATGAAACATTTAGTCCAACAGCTGTCTGCCCTTCAAAAGTACCTGCCGGAGCGCAAGATCCCACTGTTCCAACAGCACATCTCTGGCCTTCTTCAGCTGCGCAAGTTTATGGTCCGCTCGATATACGACTCCTTCGAGCTCACCTCCCGTGCCTCTGCCATGGCCGTTGCCATGCGCCGCTTGGCCTGGCTGAGAGTCTCCGACCTGGACATCAACCACCAGGACCGTCTAGCCAATGCCCCCTGTCTTGGGGATGAACTTTTTGGAGAGTCACTGGATTCCACCACCCAGAAACTCTCCGCCCATGAAACAAGGTGGGACACCCTCATCAAACCAAAAAAGAAGGCTCCGCCTGCCCGACCTTATCGACCTCAGTCATCTTATCAGCGCAGGTTCTCAGCCAGGCCACTCAATCCGCCTCCTCAACAACCTCGGCGGCCCCGTCAACAGCAACACCATGCACAGGCTCGGTCTCAGGCCACTCAACCCTCCAAGCCTCTTCAGCCTGCTAAGCAATCCCAGCCCTTTTGACTCTTCTCTCCAGGGCATAGCCAGTCATCCACCTTCGCTACCTCTTCCACAACCAATCGGAGGTCGTTTCACCATATTCTCCAGCCGTTGGGAGGTCATCACATCGGACCAGTGGGTCCTCAACATCATCCGCCACGGCTACTCTCTCAACTTCCAGACTCTTCCACCGGACAACCTTCCCGTAGAGTCTGCTTCACACTCATCTCAAACCCCCCTCCTCCTGAGGGAGGTTCAATCCCTCCTTCTTCTCAATGCCATCGAAGAAGTACCTCCAGATCAAAGGGGTCAGGGATTCTACTCCCGCTACTTCCTGGTTCCCAAAAAGACGGGAGACCTCCGTCCCATTCTCGATTTCAGGGACCTCAACAAGTGCCTGGTCAAGGAGAAGTTCAGAATGCTCTCCCTTGCCACGCTCTACCCTCTTCTTGCTCATCACGACTGGCTATGTTCCCTGGACCTCAAAGAGGCCTACACTCACATCTCCATCAATCAGAATTCTCGCCGCTACCTGCGGTTCCAGGTGCTGCACCACCACTATCAGTACAAGGTGCTACCGTTCGGCCTCGCTTCCTCACCCAGGGTCTTCACCAAGTGCCTTATAGTAGTGGCGGCCTTTCTCAGGTCTCACAACCTCCAGGTGTTCCCCTATTTGGACGATTGGTTGGTGAAAGCACCTACGTCTCAACTTGTGCTACAGGCTACTCATCACACCATCTCTCTCCTCCACCTCCTGGGGTTCGAGATCAATTACCCCAAGTCGCATCTGATTCCCACCCAGCGACTTCAGTTCATTGGAGCAGTTCTGGACACCACACTAATGAGGGCTTTTCTCCCCTCCGATCGTCAGCGAACCCTGCTCCACCTCTGTCGTCAGGTGCTTCTGCATCCCTCCATTCCTGCCCGTCAGATGATGGTCCTCCTGGGTCACATGGCCTCGACGGTGCATGTCCTTCCTCTGGCACGTCTCCACCTTCGCACGCCTCAGTGGACCCTCGCCAACCAATGGTCACAGACTACGGATCTTCTTTCTCATCCCATCTCTGTGACATCATCTCTTCAGCAATCTCTCCAATGGTGGTTGAACTCCTCAAATCTTTCCAGGGGTCTTCTTTTTCATCTACCCCCTCACTCTATGATCATCACCACGGATGCATCCCCCTATGCGTGGGGAGCTCACCTGGGAGATCTACGCACCCAGGGACTTTGGACCCCACAGGAGCGTCGTCATCACATAAATTTCCTGGAACTCAGAGCCATGTTCTACGCCCTCAAGGCTTTCCAACATCTTCTCTGCCCTCAGGTTCTCCTCCTGTGCACAGACAATCAGGTCGCCATGTACTACATCAACAAGCAAGGTGGCACCGGATCTCGCCCCCTTTGTTTGGAGGCTCTACGCATCTGGACCTGGGCCACGGACCGCAATCTCTTCCTCAAAGCGGTCTATATCCAGGGCGAACAGAACTCCCTGGCCGACAACCTCAGCCGCATCCTTCAACCTCACGAGTGGACGTTGGATCCTCCGACTCTACTCTCCATCTTTGCTCGATGGGGCACTCCGCAGGTGGACCTCTTTGCAGCACCTCACAATCATCAGCTGCCCCTCTTCTGCTCCAGACTCTTCTCTCCTCACCGTCTGGCCCCGGATGCATTCCTACTCGATTGGAGGGATCGATTCCTGTATGCCTTCCCTCCACTTCCTCTGATGTTGCGGACCCTGTCCAAGCTCCGCAAGGACAACGCCACCATGATTCTCATCGCCCCTCGGTGGCCTCGTCAACACTGGTTCTCCCTCCTGCTCCAACTCAGCTCCAGGGAGCCCATTCCTCTTCCTGTGTTTCCTACTCTACTTACACAGCAGCATCAGTCTCTACTGCATCCCAATCTGTCTTCACTCCACCTGACAGCTTGGTTTCTCTCGGGCTGACCTCTCCGGAGAATCTATCTCAACCGGTCCGCCTCATTTTGGACGCCTCCAGGAAACCGGCCACTCTCCAATGTTACCATCAGAAGTGGACCAGATTCTCCTCGTGGTGTCTCCGGCATCATCAGGAACCCACCTCTCTAGCGGTGGAACTTGTATTGGATTATCTGCTCTCGCTGTCCAATGCTGGCCTCAAGTCTACCTCCATCAGAGTCCACCTCAGTGCCATCACTGCGTTTCATGAGCCTATTCTCGGAAAACCCCTCACGGCTCATCCTCTGGTTTCCAGATTTATGAGAGGTCTCTTCAATATCAAACCGCCTCTCAAGCCTCCTCCTGTCGTCTGGGACCTGAATGTGGTTCTCTCGGCACTCATGAAACCTCCGTTTGAGCCTCTTGCCACAACTTCGCTCAGGCTTCTTACCTGGAAGGTGCTTTTCCTAATTGCCATCACCTCTGCCAGGAGGGTTAGCGAACTGCATGCACTGGTTGCTGACCCACCGTTCACTGTTTTTCACCATGACAAGGTTGTTCTGCGTACCCACCCTAAATTCCTTCCCAAGGTGGTCTCGGCTTTTCACCTCAACCAGTCCATTGTGTTGCCCGTCTTCTTCCCTAAGCCTCACTCGCATCCTGGGGAACAGGCGTTGCATGCGCTGGATTGTAAGCGTGCCCTTGCTTACTACCTTGATCGTACCAGAGCTCACCGAACATCCCCTCAGCTATTTTTGTCTTTCGATCCCAACCGTTTGGGTCGTCCTGTCTCCAAACGGACACTTTCAAATTGGCTTGCTGCCTGTATTGCATTCTGCTATGCTCGGGCCGGTCTCTCACTGGAAGGAGCTGTCACGGCCCACAGAGTCCGAGCTATGGCTGCTTCTGTAGCTTTTCTCCGTTCCACGCCCATCGAGGAAATCTGCAAGGCAGCCACTTGGTCCTCAGTTCACACGTTCACTACTCACTACTGTCTGGATGCGTTCTCCAGACGGGATGGACACTTCGGCCAATCTGTGTTACAAAATTTATTTTCCTAATGGCCAACCATCCCCCCTCCCTCTTTGTTAGCTTGGAGGTCACCCATGTGTTAAGAATATGCTGCCTGCTTGTCCTGGGATAAAGCACAGTTACTTACCGTAACAGGTGTTATCCAGGGACAGCAGGCAGATATTCTTACGTCCCACCCACCTCCCCGGGTTGGCTTCTTAGCTGGCTTATCCTAACTGGGGACCACGCACTCCTTCGTCGGGCGGGAAGGCACTCGCGCACGCGCGGTGCGGCCAACTAGAAACTTCTAGTTAAAAAGGTCCGTACCGAGGGCTCCGTCGGTGACGTCACCCATGTGTTAAGAATATCTGCCTGCTGTCCCTGGATAACACCTGTTACGGTAAGTAACTGTGCTTTTTGGAGCCCAGATATATTTCTTGTGCTCTATGAGAGACTCAGCCTATTAAAATTGCAACTTCAAGGGAACCTCTGGGACTATAGGCAAGGCAAGGAAGCATGCTATAGATCCCTTTACCAGAGGTCTTTCCATCCTGGGGCCAAAGGTTTCTGCAAAAGATGACCTATTGCTTTCAGAAGGCTTTAGGTGCACTGATTTTGGTTCAGGCAGAGTTGGCTGTGGGCAGATGGCAGATCATCAGAAATAATCTCTCTGCTGATAGGAGTTAATGGCCTTAAGTGCTCTCAACTGGCCAGTGAGGATGTTAGTGTTGACCTGATTTGCACAGAATGTTTGGGGGACTGCTGAGGAACACAAAGGAGCCAGGCCCATTGGGTCCTTTCCCTAGAGGAAGAAAAGCTATCCCCGGATGAGGGTGATGAGACCTTAATTATTTGGCTCTTCTGTGAAGAAGAGTTTGTCTTTCATCTTGCAAATGATATCTCTGTGAATAGGGGAGTCAGCACTTGAAGAGTCCTAGAGAGTGACCCCATCTTGGAGGGTCTTTGCAAGCCACCTAAGCCTTTTCCACAAGGTCCTGAGGAAGATGGTCTTCTCATAATTGGAGGCTTTTAAAGCAACACTGAAGGGCTATTGGATTAAGGAGAAGCTTTAGATCCCAAAGTCAGGCAGGATCTGGACTTCTGTATTCCATTTTTCTGAAGCAGATGCACTGGTTATGGCAGTCACCAGGAAACCACCATCCCAATAAAGGGAGGTCTGTCACTGAAGGCCTCTTTCTCAGGAATGGAAAGTTGGGGGGGTTTTCTTAAGTAGGTCTCCTCTTTGTTGGTGCTGGGAATGCAGGCAGTGATATGTGGTGGGTAAATCTCTCCTGCCTTTTTGACATAGATCTAGCAGTTGACTGCAAATTGGAGTTGTGCTCTATGATCTGGTTCACATTAATGTTCCTTGGCTTTAGTGGTGGTAGTGTGCAGGTGTCTATTGCTTTGCAGTTGTCTGAGGACTCCGAGTCATAAATTCTCTACTAGGAGGAGGCTGCTCATCAGGGATGACTGGTGAAGCCAGTCAAGAACCTGGATGACACTTGGCTTTAAAGGTTGCTGGAAGATTGTCCCCATTCCTCCTCCAGACTCATCAGGTAGAGTTGTTATCAATATTTGGGAGAAGCTTGGTCAGGTGAGGAAAACTGTCTTACCTCCTAACTGGCAGGCTCCAGAAGAATAAGACTTTTCAGAGCACCAGAAAGTTCTGTATGGAAGTCAAGGAAACGCAAAAAGTTGCAGAGGACCTGCTTTGCATAGCCCAAGTGGGAGGCAATTTCCACCTGTTTTTCTTGGAGTGGGTCTGTAATACTTACAATGGTCGAACACTGGACCACCCAGTCCAAACTGAAACTAAATCCAGAAAAGACCAAACTCTTCCTAGCAAGTCCCAACCACAAATTAACGACCACCACCTTACAACTCAACGGCCTAACTTATCCTATTAACCCCACCATCAAAATCCTGGGAGTCATCCTAGACCGCTGCCTGACCTTCGAAGACCACACCAACACCCAGGTCAAAAAATGCTTTTATACCCTCTGGAAACTTCGCACCATCAAACATTACTTCGACTTCCCCTCCTTCAAACTGCTGGTTCAATCCCTAATCCTAAGCACACTGGATTACTGTAATATAATTTACATAGGCTCCTACAAGAAAACCATCCAGCGACTGAGACTTATCCAAAACACGGCAGTCCGCCTGATCTTTGGCCTCAAAAAGTCAGACCACATCACCCCTTATTATAGAAAACTACACTGGCTGCCAATAGAAGCGAGAGTCATCTTCAAATTCGCCTGTCTCTGCTTTAAAACCTTAACTGGCTTATCACCGATTTATCTGTCTCACCACTTCGTGTTCCCCAAAGCCACAAGCACACGTAATACCAACCTGTTTACCTACCCATCCCCAAAGGGATGCACCTACAAAAGATTCTTCAACAGAACCCTCTCATACCAAGCTGGCAGATGGACAAACTGCCTGACCACCCTTATTTCATCTGCCCCATGTTACTTATCCTTCAGGAAATCTCTCAAATCTTTCCTCTACGACAAATTTCTCGAACCTCCCCCATCACCAAATAACTAAAGACTACCTCTTTAGTTGGCCTCTCGCACTGACTCACCACTACATACTTAACTCTGCTGTATATGTACTGTCTCCTGTATGATAAACCTACTCTGTTTCTTTACTGTATAAATTAACTTTACTGAATATGTACAGTTCGCATTGTATCATCGCTGTAAATGTACAGTCTCCTACTCTGTAAACCGCTCTGAACTGTTTGTGGTACTGCGGTATATAAAAATAAAGTTATTATTATTAATGCTACCAATCAGTGGATGCTCAATGTGATTCATCAGAGTTAAACATTAGTTAATTTTTTATATATTTATGATGTATCCCTGCAGGACAATGGAAAGAAGAGTGGTGGTTTCCAAAACCTTGCATATACCTCTGGAGTAGCAGGTTGAGTTTTAGTCCATGTACTTTGTTATATCAAGAATGGAGGTTATTACCCCTCTTCCTCCTTACTACTAAACATAAGCAGTGCTGTATATCAACGTGTAAGAGAGAGTTCCTTTTTTACAGAGTTCACAATCTAGTTGACAAACAGGACAAATAAGAAATTAGGGAATTTAATTTATTATTGTGATACATGGGCATTTGAAAAGTGAATAAGTGGTTAACAATTAAAAGCAGCCTCAAAAAGGTGGACTTTTAGCTGACAGTATCACCTACAAGGAGTTAGGTGGTGGTCAGCGATGACAGTGATGACAAAAGTATCAGATAGGTCATGAAGGATGAAGATTCAGTAAAGACCCTTGAATCAGGAACTTTGGCGAATGGCTGGAGAATATGGTGAGGGCTGTTTTTTAGAATGGAGAGGGCAAAAGCCAGATTGTAGTGGATCAGAAATAGCATAAGATGCAGTGACGTACCAAGAGGGGGGGCACACAGCCAGCCAGGTCCGGGTCCTCCTGCCCTACTGTGCAACTGGACCTGCATCTCCTTCCTTTCCCCTGGTCCACGCCACTGCAATCTTACCTCCCTGCTGCTGCTGCTAATCGCCGAAAAGAAGTCTTCTTTCCGACGTCAATTCTGACATTGGAGAAGATGTTCCGGGTCAGCCAATCACTGCCTGGCTGGCCCAGAACGTCCTCTCCGACGTCAGAATTGACGTCGGAAAGAAGACTTGTTGTCAGGGATTAGCAACAGCAGCGGGGAGGTAAGACTGCAGCGATGCGGACCGGGGGAAAGGAAGGAGAGAGGCTTTTTTTTTTCCCGCGGCATGGAGGGAAGGATGTAGGCAGGCAAGCTGGCTGGCTTTAGCGCGGCAGGGAGGGAGGAAGAGAGGTAGGCAGGCAGGCTGGCTTTGGGGGTGGACAAAATCTGGAAGGCAGTGGGGGTCATAAGGAGGCACTAAGGACACGGGAAGGAGGCACTATGGACACAGGACGGAGGCACTGGGGGCACTATGGACACAGGACGGAGGCACTGGGGGCACTGTGGACACAGGACGGAGGCACTGGGGGCACTATGGACACAGGAAGGAGGCACCGGGGGCACTAAGGACACGGGACGGAGGCACTGGGGGTACTAAGGACACGGGACGGAGGCACTGGGGGTACTAAGGACACAGGACGGAGGCACTGGGGGCACTAAGGACACAGGACGGAGGCACTGGGGGCACTAAGGACACGGGAAGGAAGGAGGGAGGGAATAGAAAGGGACAATTGTTGGGCCTGAGTGCAGAAAGAAAGAAATGAAAGAAAGGATACACAGTCAATTAATAGATGTCCCCTTTTGATGAAAAAAATAAATGGTCACGTTACCTCTGATTTACTTTCTCTGCAGCAGAGTCAGCAGCCACGCTGAGGTGCAGGAAGGTCCCGCGATGACTCGTCTGCCGGCTCTGCTCCAGAAGAAGTAAGTTACGTCGGAGGGGGTGGACCCAGCAGACGCAGTCATTGCGGGACTTTGCCGCAGCTCCCTGCATCTGCCGGGTCCACCACCTCCGACGTAACTTACTTCTTCCGGAGCAGAGCCAGCAGATGAGTCATCGCGGGACCTTCCAGCATGCGGCTGCCAAGTCTGCTCCAGAGCAAGTACGTCAGAGTGGTGTGGACTGGCAGCCGGCAGCTACAGTCATCGCAGGACTTTGCAGCATGAAGGGAGAGAAAGGAGCAGGACTGCTGGAATGGAAGAATGGTGGAGGGAAAGAAAGGGGGCAGGGTGGTATGGAAGGGTGGTGCTGATGGAATTGATGTACAGAGAAAGGGGAGAGACAGGAGGAAGGATATTGGAGGGAAAGAAAGGGGGCAGATGCTGATTGAAGAGGGGTGGATGGAGAGAGAAGGGCAGACATTGGATGGTAGTGGGGAGCCTATGCTGGATGGAAGTGCAGATGGGAGAGATAAGGGAGCAAATGTAGGAAGGAAATGGGAGGAAAGAAAGAAAGGAGCAGACGCTGGATGGAAGTGGACAAAGAGAGGAGAAGATACTAGTTGGAAGGATTAGAGAAAGAGGGTACATGATGGAAGGAGGGGATAAATAAAAGGAGGGCACATGATGGGGAGAAAAGGATTGAGTTAGGGAAACACTGGAGAGGTGAGGGAAAGAGGTGGCAAGCTTTAGGTAGACAGTAAAAAAGGAAATTGATGAGAGGGTAGTAAGAATGTAATCTAGACAGATGCAGAAAATAAATTGAAAAGGAATTGCAGAGGAGAGGTGTGGGAGAGGGAAAGAGAGGAGAGAGATGCCAGACCAATGGGGATAAAAGGAGAGATGGAAGGGGAGGCATACAGTTTCTGGAAGGGGCATAGAAGGAGAGAAGATGCCATATAGGGGAAGAGAGACGGCAAACAGTGGATGGAAGGAAGAGAGTTACAAGAAAATGAGGAAAGCAGAAACCACAGAAGACAAAGGTAGAAAAAAAATGTCTATTTATTGCTTTAGGAGACATGTGTCACTGTTTCTGTGGTGCATTGTATGCAGAGTCCAGCTTTTTGCTGGTTCAATTTAACCTTTGTCTATGTATTTCTATTTTATCCCCCCTTTTACAAAACTGTGGAGCGTTTTTTAGCGCCAGCTGTGGTGGTAGCAGCTCTGATGCTCAGAATTCTATGAGCGTCAGAACTGTTACCACCGTGGCTAAAATCCAAACTACAGTTTTGTAAAAGAGGGAGGGGTTAGTTTGTGATTACATATTCCATACTAGGCGAAGGTGTTTTGTGTGTTCGAAAGACATGGTTTTTTGTTATGATTGACTGCAGGATTGATCTGTACTAGTCTGGCTTGTTTAGTTTTACAATGAGTGTATTGATGTTGTACTGCTCATTGCAGTATGTAAGATGCTGCCTTTTCCTAGGTACTCATGTGTGACGTGTGGATTGTTACTAAAAATCATGTTTTCATACAGATGGGGGGGTGCCTAAAAATGATGGGCCCTGGGTGTCACATATGTTAGGTACGCCACTGATAAGATGATAGAAGATTAATACAGTAAAAACAACATGGTCAAGTAGCTTTGATGCAAAAGGAAAGAAGGAGATGGAAGGGTAGGTAGGGTCTACTGAAAGTTTTGAAGTGTGGTGTAATTGCAGCATGTTTGAAGGCATCAGGAACAGTTGCAATGTAAAGTGATATGACAGATGGAAGGGATGACAACAAGCTGAGTAGATGGGTGGGAATGAAATTGGAGGAACGAAGAGACATGTGAAATTTTTCTTTTTTTCTTTTTTTTTTCTGTGATTTTAGAAAAGGAAGAAAGGGTGACAGGGAGAGGAGGAAGGGGATAAGGAGATAACCTGGCAGGGAATTCAAGATCAACTTTGTGAACCTTGTTATGGAAATACTCAGCCATAGTCTGGACAGAAAGTGAAGAGAGATTTGAAGGTAGAGGCACATCAAGGAGGGAAGTAAATGTAGCAGAGAGAGAGCAAGAGTTGGAGGCAAGAGTTTGAAGGACGTCAATGAATTTGATATGGATAAAGTCAGCGTGGATTTGATATTTTAGCAAAAAACACTTTGGTAAAGCAGGTACAGAACATAATTAGTGAATTCTGGAAGTCAGCCAAGGCTGAAGTATAGGTATGCCTTGCAGAATGAGGAATGGGAGGAGCGACTGTGACCAAAACAGAGAAAAATCTACTATTCTCTGAGGACAAGCAGGACAGCTTATCCACACATGGGTGATGACATTGGACAGGTGGAGTCCTAGTGTGGAGACTCTTCCTAGCATTTACTTATCCCAGAAGCTTTTGGCAGTGTCCACTATGTCTTTCTACCCACCGTTGATACACGGGACCAAGGCGATCTTTATTTTTCTGCAGAGCAGAGAGAGGACATATTTCTCAGTTCTCCTCTCAGCTCGCACCATCTTAGTTTCTACCACTCAGCAAGTTTGCCATTATTTTCTCCCCTTGCTGTGGCTGTTCTTCGTGATTTTTCCTGCATGGGACCAGGTATTTTCTTCCTCTTAAGAACTTATATCGTAATAGATTTCTTTTTCCATAGCTCATTAGATCCTCTTAGGGCACCTTGAGCAACCTGGTCGAATAAATTTCATTTTTTCAGTCATCATAGAGTCATTTGATTTCATTTCTGCTATTTTTCCTGACATATCCCAGAAAATTCCCATTGATTTTAAATAGTGTTCCAAATGTGGCAGGACCAACTTATCCTTGTTGCCTTCCATGTTGCCTATCATGTCTGGAACTCAACCATAATCCTTTTCTTGTAAATTGTGCTCTAGTGCAATGGGTCTATTGGTCCTGAAAGCGAGAGTTTTGTATCCCAGCCAGCAAGTTGCTTGTAGAAAACTGTCAATCATGTTTTCCAACTCCACCTCCTTTCCAGGGAGCTGCTCCTTCCCCCTCAGTTTGTTTTCTGCAAGCAAAGTTGCTCAGAAGTATGTTTAATCTGCTCTGCTCCGTTTTATTTTTGTATATTTGTGATCTTTGGAGGCTCAGTGTCTGGAGGTACCCACTTGGTGGGACCTCTGTCTGGGAGAAGATGCAGACTTGCACGATGGAAGTCTGTTGCTAGCAGGATCAGCCCCTCGGAGATACCTAGCTAGCCAGCCTACTGGTATTTTTTTTAGAGCTCAGGGGCTGTCCCCAGCGTTGCTGCTCGCATCTCTGATTCTGTGAGGAGCTTGAGTGCAGGCTGTGTGGGCTCCTTCCCAGTTTGGCTGAGACTAACAGTCTAACATTTGACGTCATAGTAGCATGCTAGAACACCCAAGGCTGAACAGTTCTTTAGCAGAAGAGTTCAGCTGATAGGGCATAGATGTGATTTTGCTGTGGTCTCTGGTAATTATTAATATGTAGGGTGCTGCACGGGATAGTGGGACACTTATTATTTCCAACGCAACCAGTCAGCAGGAGGCAACACTCAAAACAGGCTGCTCACAGCCAGCCCTGTGGGGGCTGGTCAAGCGCAGCCTGTTTTGATCGCTGCCTCCTGCTGACCAGCTGCCGCTTTGGGAAAGGAAGGGAGGGAGGTAGCGAGTGGATTTGTGGCTCAGGACTGCTGCCTGCTTCTGCTGCTTCAAAGCTTGAGGGAGGGAGTTGTGGCTCAGAACCACTGCCGCTGGTGCTTCAGGGGATGTTTTAGAGGGGGGTTTCCCCCACTGGTGATTTTTTTTTTGCTGGTTGGTTGAGAATGCCAGTTAACTGAGATTCTACTGTATCAAAAACAGGGATACACTTGATTTGCATACACTACTACAATTATATGCAAATTTCTTTGATGCATATTCATTGTGGATATCCTGAAAACCTGACTGGCAAGGGGGTACTTGAGGACCGAGTTGAGAAACACTGGTTTATTGGACGAAGGTAAAGCTGCAGATAATCTCAGCAGTGCACATTGCTGGCGTTCAGAATGTTCAGGTGAACTTCCTGAATCAGTCTTCTGCCTGGGCAAATGGGAATTGGATCCCTGGCCCTTCCAAACTATAGTACATCATTAGAATTGTCTAACTTTTGATGTCATAGTAGCATGCTAGAACATGCAAAGCTGGACAGTTCTTCAGTAGAAGAAGAGTTCAACTGAGAGGGCATAGATGTGATTTTGCTGTGGCCTCTGGTAATTATTAATATGTAGAGTGCTGCATGGGATAGTGGAACACTGTATCTTGTCGTCTTTATTATGTCTAACTGGTCCTACAGAACTTGGTACACATGTAGTGGACACCTCTCTGATTTTGCCGCAGGATTGGGGACTTCTGTGTTAAGGGTTCAGTCCTCTTTGATAACTTGAATCCCTTTTGGTTTACAGCATGGTCATTGAAAAGATTAGGTGAAGAAGCCAAGGCTTTTTCGTGGTGATATCAGTTTTGTAGAAGGGTCCTAAGCCCTCAACTTCATTGGCCTACATTTGAGTTTGGCTTCTATTTGAGTTCTGATCGGAGTCATAGGGACTCTGTCTGGCAAGTGGAGGTTCATTTTGACTTTTCCTTGGGGAGGCCTTGATCAAGGCTAGAGGCCAATTGAAACCAAATCTGCTGAAATTTTCCACTGTTTCAGCTGGAGCCGAAGATGAAAATGTTGTGCCTGCTGCCTTTCTCTGGGCTGCCACAGCTGATCCCCTGGCAAAGCCCTGGGCCTACCACAAACCCTGGTGGTTTAGTGGCCTCTTTAGGAATAGGAATAAAGCCTACTTGTTCTTTCCTTAGTGCTTCTGCTCAATGGAAATGACTTGCCACAGCAGTCTCGATGGCCATTTTGAAATTGGCACCGGTGTAAGCAGGAGTGACTGTCTAAATTTCTTTTTAGGTATCAGCTGTGTTAATAGTATGCTGACTGGTTTCAGGGTTGCATCAATCCTTATGCTTACTTAGGGTTTCACAGCTGGCATCATGATGATTGCAGTTTGTCTCAAGCTCTAACCAGTCAGGTTTGGGGACGTACTGTATCAAGACAAACTGCAGACCTCGCAGCACACCCTGCATAAAGCCACAGCTTGATGGCTGAAATGTTGGTTCTACCTACCCAGATGTTGCAAAACCTGGACAAGTGCAGCAATCATAATCCCTATGCTGTTGATGATGTCACTGCAGAGTTCCAAGTTATAATTTTTCAGTCTGTTGTTAGATCTGGACTGATCTAGCAGGAGTCAAGGAAAGGAAAAGAGCAGGTAAGACCACATTTCACTTTTTTTTTTGTAACACTAGATTCTTATTTTTTTCCTCTCAAAATTAATAACTTCTGTTTGTGTGAATTTTGTTATAGGCCATAGAAAAAGATTATAGGGTGCAATTCCATGAACCAGACACATGGTGGAAGCTTGACGCTGTGGAACTGGAAAAGTAAGGAACATGTGATGATTTATTCCATATTTTCTCATTTATGCTGTGTCATTGAGTATGGATATCGTGCACTAGTGTAAACTAGTTGAAGAATGACAGTGTTGAGACAAACAATGACTATTTGTTGGTTTGCTAATAAGTCTAGTTCATGTTGCAAATTTCTAGGTAAAACATAATTGACAATTTGCATGTTAGATGTTCTGCACTGCATTGTTTTGTCTGTGAATTGAGGTCTTGATCATTTTTTTTCTTTTTAATTATTTGAGGGATTTGGTTTCCTGTTTGTGTGTGCATGAATGATCTTTTCATTTTCACTATCACCATTAATTACTACTACCATTCAGTTTATTAAACTCTTCTTATTAGTATATTTAGCTGTATGCATATTTACAGTGTTGTCACTATTCTCCTGGAGGCAGGAGCGAGCGCATGGGGCAGCTCTGGGAGGCTCAGGGAAAGGAGGAAGATACACTAGACCAGAAGAGAGAGAAGGCTTCTGGGTCAGATGCAGGCTATGTGCAGGACCCACAGCTGTGGCTTTGAGAAGAGAAGTATGACAGGTAGGAGAGAGCTGGCCATAGGAGGTAACAGCCACGGGAGGGAGGCAATTGAGGAGGAAGAGGGGCACATTGGGACAGGAAGGGAAAGCTTCAAGATCAGCTTCGGGCCGCATGTAGAAACCGAGGCTGTGGCTTTGAGAAGAGAAGTACGGCGGGGAGGAGGAAGCTGGCCACAGGCAGTAACACCTGCGGGAGGGAGGCAAATAAGAAGGAGGATGTGGGATGTATTGGGACACAGAAGGGAGGAAGAAGGGCACATTGAGACAGGGGTGATTGTGTCTGAAAATCTAAAGGCATCTAAAACAGTGTGATAGCCACAAGGATACTAGCCTGTTTAGAAAGAGGAGTAACCAGCAGAAGAAGGGAGGTATTGATAAGAACATAAGCAGTGCCTCTGCTGGGTCAGACCAGAGGTCCATCACGCCCAGCAGTCCGCTCACGTGGCGGCCCATCAGGTCTAGGAAATGCTAGATTGCAGGTGAGGAAGGGAGGAGAACTACCAGACTGGGGGCAGACAAATGAGACAGGACTTGATAGGCCTTAGATACAGAAAAATTTGGTCCCTCCTATTGAGAGCCTGGGCATTTTGCTGGGTTCACTCAATGGTAGTACTATTACTACTATTTAACACTTATAGCGCTGAAGGCACTTCTGTCCCCTTTTCCTTCAGGAAATTATCTAATCCCTTCTTGAACCCCAAAACCGTACTCTGTCCTATCACACCCTCTGGAAGCACATTCCAGATGTCCACCACCCTTTGGGTGAAGAAGAACTTCCTAGCATTGGTTCTGAATCTGTCCCCTCTTAATTTTTCCGAATGCCCTCTCGTTCTTGTAGTTTTTGAAAGTTTGAAGAATCTGTCCCTCTCCACTTTCTCCATGCCCTTCATGATCTTGTAAGTCTCTATCATGTCCCCTCTAAGTCTCTGCTTCTCCAGGGAAAAGAGCCCAAGTTTCTCTAATCTTTCAGCATATGAAAGGTTTTCCATATCTTTTATCAATTGTGTCGCTCTTTTCTGAACCCTCTCGAGTATCGCCATATCCTTCTTAAGATACGGTGACCAATATTGGACGCAGTACTCCAGATGTGGGCGCACCATCGCCCGATACAATGGTAGGATAACTTCTTTCGTTCTGGTTGTAATACCTTTCTTGATAGTACCCAGCATTCACCTTGTAGGTCATTGGTGAGGCTACACTTGGAGTATTGTATTCAGTTTTGGAGGCCATATCTGGCGAAGGATATAAAAAGACTTGAAGTGGTCCAGAGGAAGGTGACGAAAATGGTAAGGGGTTTGAACAAAAAGAAGTATGAGAAGAGACTGGAAGACCTAAATATGTATACTCTGGAGGAGAGGAAGGACAGGGGAGATATGATACAGATATTTAAATACGTGAAAGGTATTAATATAGAACCAAATCTTTTCCAGAGAAGAAAAAATGGTAAAACTAGAGGGCATAATTTGAGGTTACAGGGAGGAAGACTTAGGAGCAATGTTAGGAATTTCTTTTTCATGGAGAGGGTGGTAGATGCCTGGAATGCCCTCCCGAGGGAAGTGGTGGAGATGAAAACGGTGATGGAATTCAAAAAAGCATGGGATAAAAATAGAGGATCTCTAATTAGAAAATGAAGGATGTAAATTAAAGAACTAAGGCAGATATTGGACAGACCTGCGCGGTCTGTGTCCCATATTTGGTGATTCAGTGTAGGATGGGCTGGGGTGCGCATCAGTGGAACTCCACTAATATGGAACATGAGGAAATTATTGGCCAGACTTTACAGTAGATATCCTGCAAACAACGAGATGTTTGGATAGGCTGGAGTGACTTTGGACGGCAACTTCAGGACAATACCAGACTTTACAGCCTACGCCCGAGAAATATCAATGAAGAGACAAGTTAATTTAATTATGTATTTTTAAATGGGTATAACTTATGGGTCGACTGGATGGACCTTTATCTGCATCATTTACTATGTTATTATGTTACTTGTATATGGAGACCGTGAGATTGATAATTGCCTCTGGCACCAGGGGAATTTCTAGCCTCATTGGATTTGACAGAGCATATTCCTATCTTTACTGCTCACAGATGGTACCTGTAGTTTCACATGTTGGAGAGACATTTTCAGTTCTCAGTTTTGGGCTCGCAACAGCGCTACGGACATTCACCAAGGTGGTTGCAGCAGCACTCCTGCGCAAGTCAGGGATAGAGATGCACCCATATGTGGATGATTGGCTAATCAGAGCCACATTCAAGGCTGGGAGGGAGATAGCAGTGGAACAGGTTATTCAGACATTACAGGGTCTGGGATGGATAATCAATTTTTGAAAAAGCCGCCTGAAGCCATCTCAATCCCTGGAATACATGGAAATTTGATTCGACATGGTAGTGGGCCATGTTTTTCTTCCAGAGCCATGTAGGCAGAAGTTGAGACGCCAGATTATGGAAACTTTAGAGCTGCAGGCTCCCACGGCCTGGCATTAACTTAAGGTGCTTGGGTCAGTGATTGCAACCAAAGAGGTGGTCCCTTGGGCGAAGGCGCATTTATATCCCTTGCAAGCCATGCTGTGGAGTGATGGTCAGCCCAGACAGACTCTCTTCACAGGCTATTGGCCTGGACTCCAGAAATGTGTCATAGCCTGAAATGGTAGCTTCGGCCAGAGATGCTGATGAAGAGGGGGTTTCTACGTGATGATGGATACTAGCCATTATGGCTGGGGATGTCAGAGAAAATGGTTGCCCTTTCAGAAAATTTGTGAACTGCTCTTATTGCATAAGGAAGGCAGTATATTCAATAAAATAAACTGTAGAAAGTGGTCAGTCAGTTGGCTAGAGAGCCAATCGGTTAGCACTTCGGATGCTGGAGAGCACTCTTGAAGGCAAAACAATGAGGGTCTTCTCGGACAATGCCAGTTTACATATGCTGTGGCATATGTAAACTGGCAGGGAGGCACCAGAAGTGCTCCCCTAAGGTTAGAAGCCCACGGGTTAGTTCAGTGGGTGGAAGTTCACCTACAGGTGCTTTCTGCAGCTCATGTAGCAGGAGTGGACAGTGTTCAAGCTGACTATCTGATCTGGCATACCCTGGATCCTGGGGAGTGGTTCCTGTCCCAAAATGACAAAAAGATCCCACTGCCAAAGCATAAGGTGTAAAAAGGGGGAGAAAAAGGATCTCAGAAAGCTGCTTGGTAACAGGGAATAAATCTTAGCCAAGTCTGTCAAGGTTCCATGTTTCATTCATTGATCTTAAAAAAACTTCTTCCTTTTTTAACTCTTATTCTCCTTTATTTATTTATTATATAATTCTTTCTTTCTTTTAATATTAATATTTATAAAATCTTCCCCATCAAGTCTAATTTTAAAACCACATTCGTTTGAAATACAGTTCAATGTATCTTCAGATTTACTTATCTCAAATGTAGCAGGCAGTCACAACCCTTGACGAGACCCGTTTCACCAAAATTGTAGGCTTCATTTTGCCAAAATTGCAAGCTTTCTCAAGGGTTTACATAGGCTGCTGCATAATTCTATAATACATACACATACATTAATGTACATATTCCTTATGCTTAATGCTGCTAAAGCTCTTGCAGCCATTCATGCTTTATATAATCATAATAATAATATTAATTTCTTAGATATCAAACCATATCCAAAATCATATTATATTATGCTTCCCAGTTCCTTGTACAGCCACAAAATTTTAAAACCATATATACTCATCACTGTCTCTCATATCATAATGATCTAAGAATTAAGTCCTCCATCTGCTTCATTTACTTAATATTCCTTTCTACAAGAAGGCTGTAAGGTTCTTCAGCAAAAGGTACAATGCCAATAGCATCTAACAAGAAGGCTGTAAGGCTCTTAAGCCAAAGGTACAAACCAGGAAGTGCAGATATGGACACCTTTGTGCAGCGGTGGCCCACATCAGGCCTGCCAGGGTCATTCGAAAGATAGTGTTTCATCAGAGATTGGTCATTCTGTTAGCCTCGGATTGGCCAAAACAGCTCTGGTACATTGATCTAGTGCGACTGCAGAGGGACAGAATCTTCAGGCTACTTCTTCATATAACTCTGCTGTCGCAGGGCCAATTGCTTTGGACGATCCAGAACACTTTGGGTTTATGGCATTGCTTTTGAGCGTGAGACTCTAGAACAAAGAGGCTATTCAGATTTTGTTGTGCCAACTTGCTTCAGGTCCATGAAACCAGTGACGGTCACCTCCTAAACAAAGGCTTGAAAGACATTTAGAACATGATGCAATAACAGAAATAAGAAGCTTTTTCAGGCACTGATTGCCTTAGTCCTGACGTTTCTCTAGGAGGGCATTAAGAAGGGCCTTGCAGTCATTTCGCTTAAGGTTCAGAATAGATAGCAGGTCTCTTGTGCTTTAGGGCACGGGTTGGTACATTCCTGCTAGCAGCACATTTGGATGTATCCAGATCAGTAGTCTCAAACTCGCGGCCCGCCAGGTACTATTTTGAAGCCCTCGGTATGTTTATCATAATCACAAAAGTAAAATAAAACAGTTTCTTGATCATATATCTCTTTAGCTATAAATGACAATATTATTATTAAGACTTAGCCAAAAGGAAAGATTTATAAACTATAAAGAGTTTTACCTCATGCAAAATTGTCATTTCTTTAATAAGACATTAACTATTTTTTCTGAGGCATTCCAAGTACCTACAAATCCAAAATGTGGCTCTGCAAAGGGTTTGAGTTTGAGACCACTGGCTTAGGGGGTACTTGGATTGAAAAGGTGGAGAAACACTGCTAGACCTCTCCTCTTTGTCCTTATTCTTGGGTTCCAACTGCAAAGGGGTACTTACAAAGATTCTAGAAGTGCTTTTGTTTTGGCTTTTTTTTTTTTTTTTATTTTGTTTCCTTCATCCAAAGTAAATGTGGAAGGGGAACAGATTACTAAGGTACACAACCCTCTGCAATGTGGCACAAGAATTGGGGTGGAGGAGAGGAAGGGAGAGATGAAAAAATAAGCCATCACCAAAAATAAGCCCTAGTGCATTTTTGGGACCAAAAATTAATATAAGACACTGTCTTATTTTCAGGGAAACACGGTAATATAAAAGAAATCTGGGCTGTATTTTAGCACAGTGCTTTACCACAGCTTTAGTACATATGTTCTAAATGCTAAACTTAATTGGAAGTTGCTGTTTCCTAGCAATCAATATAGGCTTTCTGTTCCCAGTTTTGTAGATAGAGTCCTTCAGCTGTGTGATGGGTCGATTCATCCCACTATAAGGTTTATAAAAAGAATAAAATAACACATCCAACCAATCCTGTTAGCATATTGTATATATCACCTTATTTCATTTACTTACATATACAATTTGTCTTTCCTTAGGAAGAATAAACATGGGGTGCCACGTGAGAAGATTACTCAGATGTTGGATCGATATGATCATTATGTGTCCATAACCAATGTTCTAAATTCAGTGGAACCTCCTCATAAAAGTGCACAAAGGCCCCCTGCACAGCAGAGGTGGGGAGGCACTGTAGACTGTTGGGATCCTGTCACTGTTTCAGATCATGAATAACTTGGGTTACTTTGCTTAGATGAGCTGTTTTTTTGTTTTGGTTTTTTTTTTGGGGGGGTGCCTACAATCTTTCATTTAATAGTGAGCAATTCTGTTTATTTATTCATATAAAAAATTCTCTACCTCTTACAAGATGTTTTCAGGGCACCATTTTTAATATACTTAACTTTAATATCAAAAATTATATATTCTGTTTTTCTAAATCTCGCCATCACATTTTTGGATTTGATGAGATACCTGGGTAGTGTGTGAAGACTAATAGATGCGTTGAGAGTTCTTTTGTTTGTTTTTTGAATGTATGAAACTGTTGAACAGTTTTTTTTAAGTGATCTCTCTAGGACTTCCTTATTTTTAAACTGCTGAAATGTATGAGTCCTGAGGGAACCTCTATCTTGAAGGTTGTGATCTGTTTCATTGGACAAACCCGATGTAGTTCAATCATTGATTTTTTTATTTTATTTTTTTTTTGGTGGGGGGGGTTGGGGGTGGGCTTCATCCTTCAATTAGTGCATAAAATATTTTGCTGTTTGTTCAATAAAAGAAATCATAACCTCAAAAATATTCAAACAGCTGCAGTGCAACTTTGGATGTGTCAGAGTATAAGATCTACCAGGCTCTGCACATTTCTTTTTCTAGTCTTCACTTAGCTTTCATGGGAAAAACTGTGTATGCTCTCATTTTTGGGAGGGCATTTGCCTTCTAACATTTTAAATTGGAAACCATCATTTTTTCTCATTTGTGACCTTCCAGAAAATGTGCTGTGGGGGTTTGTTTGTTTTTTTGTCTGAAACAGAAAATGGCATTTACTCCCCCCCCCCCCCCGGTAGTTTTTAATTTTTTACTAAGCTGCGGTAGAGGTTTCTATCGTGGCCTGGAGTGCTAAATGCCCTGACACTGCTCCGATGCTCATAGAATTCATATAAATAAGGGGGGGGTTGTTAGTTTGTGGAAAACTGAGTAGTTGGACTTCGATCTTAGATGTGTGCCCTATTCTTACCCTGAGATCCACTGACTTGTATTGTAATGCTACATTTAATGCCACTTGGGTAGGCAGACCAGATACTTTCAGTACCGTATATACTCAAATATAAATGTATCTGATTATAGACAGAATACCATTTTTGCCCCCCTTTTTAAGGGAAAAATGGTAATTCAAATATAAACCAGAGGGTTTATAATTTTCCATCCTCCCCTTGCCTTCCCTGTAGTGCCCTACTACTCTCTCGGTAATTTCCCCCTCTGTTGCTGACATCCCCTCCCAACTGTCAGACTTCAGCTCCTCCCACCCCCCTCCTGCTAGCAGCTAATGTTCTCTCCCTTCCAAGCAAGAGTAAAAACACCCCCAGACCTACTGTGATTTCCTGATGGTTTAGTGGCGCATTGGGGCAGGAGTGATTCCCACTTGCTCCTGCCTGTTCTTTCTTTGCGGTAAAAATGGCCGCTGAGACTTCCAGCAGGAATTACTCCTGCTCCAACACGCCGCTAGGCCACCAGGAAAGTTTTTACTCTTGGGAGGGAGGGAATAGTAGCTGTCAGCGGGTAGGAGTAGGGGTGGCGGCAGCAGCAGAGTGGGGGAGACATGGGTATAAACTAAGACCCTTATTTTTGGGCTCAAAAATCTTGGTTTGTATTTGAGTATATATGGTATATTTATTGAACAAGTAAACAGTCCCATGCTACTTTGGATTTGCCCCTTTATACATTTAAAAATGCTTTATACTTTAAAAAATTTTAGACAGTTAAGGTTACATTCCTCTATAGGAAAGCCTTGTGATTTAATGCTTTGATTTCAATATAGCTTCTGTCATAATGTACAGAGTAGGATGACTTACTTGAAGACCAAGAGGATTTAGGTGGTAGTGTTAAAAAAAAAAAAAAAAAATGCACAAGCCTTTGACGCAGCTAGCATTAACCCAGGACAAGCAGGCAGCATATTCTCACATGTGGGTTACGTCATCCACAGAGCCTCAGTACGTTCAGCTTTAAAAGTGCATCACCACTTTAAGAACTTGAGAAAGTTTGCAAACTGCCTGCACCGCGCATGCGCAAATGCCTTCCCACCCGACGCTGCTCACGGTTCTTCAGTTCGGTAAGCAAACTAAGAAGCCAACCAGGGGAGTTGGGTGGGTTGTGAGAATATCTGTCTGCTGTCCCAGGATAACACCTGTTATGGTAAGTAACTGCTTTTTCTGGTTATGCCAACATTTAGCTTGATTTGTCTGTACCTCTGTTTATTTTTAAATAGCAGTACAAATGTATGCACAATAATTGAAATTAGCAGGTACAACAAATGATCATTTAGATCACTGTTTTCTTTCTTTGTTCTGATAATAAGATATGATTGCAGATTTTGGAAGCTGCTTCTGCTTTGCTAGTCTCACTATTAGCCTAAGTAGACAGAAGTACAATTGTACAGTTCCTTCTCAGACATACGTAAGCAGCCATACCAATAAATACAGGGTGGGCCTAAAGTAGGTATACAGTATTTATTTTTTATTTTACAGGTATTGAAAAGGTATAATACAGTACTGAACAATAAAATTGTAAAAGTAAAATGAAGTAACTGATACAAAACATTCCCACAAATGTTATACATGACACATGTAAAATAATAAATACTGTATACCTACTTTTGGCCTACCCTATATAAAAAATTAAAGTGACTTAAACAACTGGAGAATGATAAAAATCCAGGTGGCCACCTTTTAATGCATAAAAACCAAAATTCTTACTCTCTGTGTTAGGTCATATAGGTTTTGGTAAATTTGGCATGCACAACATTGACAGAGTAATAAATAGCAACATATACTATATGGTGTTTATATGACATCATTTTTCTGTTTGCTTATTCACACTAACTACTAAGCTCAACTACAGTCCCTTCTCCCTCAGATATCCTCATAGCAGAAGTGCAGCTATCTCAGTTTTCCAGAGACCTCAACTCCCAAAATACATTTCAGTTGATGTTAGTTTGGACTTGGTAGAAGATTCAGAAAGTGAAAGGAGGAATATGAGCAACACTAATCATACTGCTGCAGTAATTGATAATGAAAATGCTGATATTTTGAAAACTGATGATGAGAATCCTGTTTTGAAAGTTTGTAGAAATATGGGCCAGCAAAGAAAATTGGAGGTACAGTAAAACCTTGGATTGCAAGTAACTTGGTATGCAAGTGTTTTGCAAGACAAGTAAAACATTTTATTAAATTTTAACTTGATATACAAGCAATGTCTTGCAATACAAGTACATACAGTATACACACATCACAACATCAGAACTGAGCTGCATCTTTCTCTGACACTGCAGGAGTTTAGTGACTGTTCTAAAATGTAGGACATCTCTCTCTGATACTGCATGAGTGTAGTGACTATTCTAAACAAGCAAAGTCTTGCAATACAAGTACATAAAGTATACATGCGTCACATCACAACTGAGCCTATGGTTCTCTCTCTAACGCTGTGGGAGTATAGTGACTGTTCTAAACGAGCAAGTCTAGCAATACAAGTACATACAGTATTTTGTATTAAAGTTTTTGGGTTGTGGAATGAATTGTCTGAGTTTCCATTATTTCCTATGGGGAAATTTGCTCTGATATTTGAGTGTTTTGGATTACAAGCATGGTTTCGGAACGAATAATTCTCGTAAACCAAGGTTTTACTGTATTATCTTCTTACTGGTCTAACTTAATCTTTGTCTAGCTTTTGAGAGCTGTGCTCCTATCAGTGAATAAACAATGCAGATATACTGGGGTTATATAGTCACAAGTACAGAGTCAGCTAGGTCTTAGGTTGTCTGCATGTAACATTACATTATTATAATGAGAAATGGGGTAAAGATTACATAAAACTTTTCAATTTAAAAGGTCTATATCCTTTATGGTTGAGGTAATCATTTTCCTTTTGAATTTGTTTCAAAATGTATGACATCCCAATTTGAAATGTTTTTGCTTTATTGTGAGCTTTTAAGAAAAATGTAGATTTCTCTGGTTGTGAAGTAGTTTAGGTATTGGATTCAAGTGGATTAACATAGCAACCTCAGTACTCAGAAAGAAAACAGTATGCAAAGTTGAGAAATGATGCAGGACTGTAAATGTTGACAGAAGGATTTTGTGCATTCTTTTATCAAGACGTGATTGGTTGGCTGGCAATGCTGTGAACATACAATGAGCCTATTAGATGTGATAGCTTGGAACTTTTCCTAGAAATGGAAGAAAATGGGATTGAAAACAGTAAAGTAAGCATAATAGAACCTTGAGGAAAATAATAGCAGTCCATCTTATAGAGCCTGACCAAATTTAGTCATTTTCAGCCAAAATCCTACTACTACTCTCCTCCCCCTCCAAAAATCACTTATCTCATGTGTAGGCCTGGTAGTCTAGTGCTGTCTTCATAGACAAGAAAAAAACAATTTTTTTCTCCCCTTTGATGCTGCTCCATCACAGTGACTGCTGAGACTTCCTGTGGCAGTCTTGGCAGCCATTGCAATAGAGTAAGCAGCATGGGGCAGGAATGGAGTTTATTCCTGCCACTAGACTACCTTAAAGTAGTCTGGAGAGGGCCTACAGGTGGAATGAGAGGGGAGAGGAATGATCATGGGGGAAGCAGGGGATGGCTCAGAGAGGATACTTTTTTGTCAGTTATTTGGGAGGGGGTGTGTGTGGATGTTTTGGTTTCTACTGAAACCAAGCAGACAGATTTGATTACTGCAGAAACTGAAAATCTTGGGTTTGATTGGGCTCTAGTGTTTTAGATATTACCCTAAGTTAGTGGTATTCACTCCTGGTCATCAAGGGCTACCAGTGGGTTAGGTTTTCAAGATAACCATAATGAATGTGCATAAGGGAGATATATATACAATGAAATTAGTAAGTATAGAAATTTCTCTCATGCATATTCTTTAGGAGCATTCTGAAAATGTGACTTGTTTGTTTCTTAAGGACTGGGAGTTGAAGAGCAAGGCTCTGATTTGCCTGTTCCCTCCTCTCCTCCCCACCCTAAGCTACACCATTCTAATTAATGTTCCTTATCCTACTAGAGCAGCAGATGAGATGGAGGATCAAAACTTTTCAGTGACATCACTGTGTTAAAAGGGGTGTGCTGTAGATGAGACATTTGCCTGCATTCTGCCTCTGATACTTAAAAAGTCACAAATAGGTATAGTAAATGCAAATATTAACAGGAGATTGTGTTGGAGGAACCACACTATAATAAAGAAATTATTAATGGTGTAGTGAATCCTCAGTGTGGGATAGTAAGCTCTAGGAAGCAAAGTCCCAATAGGAAAGAAAGTTTCAATGCTTTACCAAGGCCCAGACTTTACCGGTGTGAGAAACTGCTCACTTTCAGCCGCACACATTGTAGGATATTTCACATAATGTGCATAACAAGTGAAAATTATGATGAAAAATATGATAATTCAACAATCTCGAGTGGCAATGAAGTTCCACAACAGAACACCCTATAATGTCAGCCAAACTTAGAATGAAAAAGATTTTCACGGTGAGAACTGCACTTAGAACTGCACTTGCAAACACTGTGAAAGTGTCGGCAGGATCACCAGGAGAATAAATGTTTTAAGTGGTGTTCTACATCTCCTCAAAGCTGTTCAGAGGTTCGACCAGGCTTGGTTTCAGGGAACACAACCTTTTCTTCAGAAACATTTCTGGCAGTCACACAGTTGAGATAAACATCAAAGAAAAGTGAACTTTCCGATGCTACTGCTCCGCATCCTTGTTCATTAAAGGCTGCAATGGGTGTGCTGAAGTGGAATAAAAAAGCTGTTCAAATGGGTTACTTTGTTGTCTGTATTCTGCCTCCGGCAGATAGTGGGATGTGTGTTTGGTGCAGCAAAATTATTAAACCCCTGGTAAAATGGTCTCTGAGCTGTTCTCCCCTGGTAAAGCAGGGCCCCTATTGTGTTTCCAGGACAATAGTCTTGAAGCTGCTTCTCCTGCTAGAGTAGGATCCCAGGCCAACAGTCCTCAGATTATTTCCCTGGTTGATGGTTTCACAGTCAGAATACCAAGATTTTGGCCCATGGGCTGCCTCCAGGCAATGCAGGTATTGATAGACAGGTTCCTAGGGCCCTCGTTAAGTAAGAGCATAAACTGGTAGTAGGTAAAGGCAACTGTTTGTCTCATCATCCTTGGGACTGCATAGTGATTGTGATACTATCAGCTTTGGAAATACTTCCATATCTGGAAGCAGCTGCAGGCCCACTCTCGGTCAGCTTTTTGGTTGTTACTCTTTCTATTTTTATAGTCTCTTAAAGGGGTGGCTCCTTCAGACATATCTTAGTCTCAAAGGAGTAACAAGATGACTTTGGGTATTCCTTTTCTACAAGAAAACACGTCATTTGTTTTTATAGCTGCCTGGAGAGAATAATTTATTTATCCCCAGATTTCGTAGGATTACTCTCATTCTTATCAAGAAGGGTGAGCAGAGGTTTTCTTGTCTTGCCCTTTTGGGGGAGAACTAAATTAATTTCCTGAGTTCATATTTTAGGAGTAGGGTTCAAGAGATCTATCCACTGTAATGTTCATTATAAGCATAAATTGATTATACTGACTCAACATAGCCACTGTTTTGATGCCTAAAAAGTATCTTCATCAGGAGTCCATCATTCTTATGTAAAAGAGTTCAGAGAGTTAAAAATCACAATTAGAGGGCAGTTTTTGAATCAAAGCAAGTAGTTGGAAAGTCCAAAAGGACTTTATTCCTTCCTCAGGACTGAAGTACCTAGGTTGTGTCCTTATGACCTAGGAGAGGATAGGCAAATTTCTTAACCATCTTTTAGGCCTTTTTCTTGCAGAGAGCATACAGACTTTGGATTACTGTATTTTTCGCTCCATAAGACGCACCTTACCTTAAGACGCACTCTAGATTTAGAGAAGGAAAACAAGAAAAAAATATTCTGAACCAAATTCTTCCTGCCAGGCTCTGCACCCTGTCCCTCCTCCCTTACAGGCTCTGTCCCCAGCCCCCCCCCCTCTGGTGGTCTAGTTGTAAACCAGGACAGGGCAGGCAGGGACAGGGCAGGCAGGCAGGCCTAGTGGCAGGCAGAGCCCCCACCCCGAGGCAAGCAGGCAGGCATGGCCCCCCCTTACCTTAATTCCTCCGGCGGTCCAGCAATGTTGGGCAGGAGCTTTTAGCCTCCTGCCCTTTCCTCTTGGTGACTCTCGAGCGGCAGAGTCAGAGCGGTGCAGAAGGCAGGCATGAGCTTTTTGCTTCCTGCCTTGAACCATGCCGCTGCGTGAATAGCTACCATCAGTTCTCGCAAGAACTGATGGCAGCTATTCACAGAGCAGTACGGGACAAGGCAGGAAGTGAATAGCTCGCACCTACCTTCTGCACCGCTCTGACTCTAACATTGCTGCTACCGCTCGGGAGTCAGCCGGAGGAAAAGGCAGGAGGCTGAAATCTCCTGCCCTACAGGAGACCTGCTGGACCGCTGTAGGAATTAAGGCGTGTGTGTGTGTGGGGGTGTATTCGCTCCATAAGACGCACCCTTATTTCCACTTACTTATTTTTTATTTTTTTTTTTGGGGGGGGGGAAGTGCGTCATAGAGTGAAAAGTACGGTGGTACTTAACTGCTGGGTTTAATGGCAGCCTTCTTGAAATTGGTTCCCTAGGTTAGAACTGTCATGCTACTCCTTCATTATATCTTATTGACTCAGTTGTTCCCTGTTCCCAGAAACTCAGAATCACTGCCCTTTTCTACCTTCTCTAAGAGAAAACATGACTTGGTGGTCTGTTTTCAAAAATCTTTGAAAGGATTGGGCCTAGATCCTTTCCATTGGATTCTGGTCACATCAGATGTGAGTCTAGTGGATTAGCTGCTTATTGTCTTCATCAAGTAGCACAAGGTTTTGGTCCCAAAAAGAAAACCAGTGGTCTATAAACAATTGGGGAAATTAGGGCCATCAAGTTAACTCTACTATGCTTTCTATATTTACTGAGAAAATTATGATTCTGTTACGTCTCCTCCGGAATCAATACCAAAGGAGTTTTACCTCAACCCACAAACCGGGTCTTGCAGAAAACCACACACTTTTCCTCTGATCCTCCTACTTGGATGAGGAATACAAAGTCCCCTGCAGTTTTCATTTCTGCAAGTGAACCGTGCTTCTGATCTGCTTCTTTTCTTTGCTAAAGTTCATCTTTTCTTAGTGGCTATGGTGCTTTGAAACCCCTTGGGAGAGGTTCTCTGCCTGGGAAAGGAAGCAGTTTCTGCAGACCTGTACTGCAGCTTCACAGGTCAACCTTCAAATGGACTTGTAGAGCTAGCTTGCTGTGTGCCACACCTAGGAGTGTGCTTACTTTTTGACCCTGTGAGAAGTTTAAGCACAGGCTAGATGCGCCCCCTAGTAAGAGACCTTGGGGTATCAGGACGCAGGATGCATTTTCCCACCCCCAGTCATGTGAGGAGGTTCCAAGGGGGTGGAGGGTTTGGTTGGGGTCCATCCAACTGGCAGCCCGAAGATCCTGAAGATTGGACTGTTCAGAGAAACTTGAGGCAGAAATTCCTTTCCCTTCACATCAGCTGCACAGATAGAGCTGACAGGCAGTCACTTTGGAGACTTTGAGTACAGCCCTAAAGCTCTCCTGGATCATCCCCTGGAAGGGGATCACAGACATTGTCATCCCTCAAGCAAATTTTGTCAGAACTCCATGGGCTCCTCTGCCCAGAGATATTCCCAGGGCTACAGCCAATGTTATAATAATCCCCGATGCCAGCAGGCTTCAGGTTCTCGCACCAGCTCCCCTTCCAAGAAGTCCCAGTGACGCCAGGTTTTCAACCATGCCTCCTTGTACTGGAGACTGGTTATCAGAGTTTCTCCAGGTATGGGAATGGCCCTCCTCAGACCAGTGGGTGCTGGACATCATGCGGGAAGGACACAAGATAGACTTCTTTAGTCTCCCTCAGATGTTATTTCTGAATTTTCAGCAGGGAAGCCGGAGAAGGCATTAGGACAGGGGTCCCCAAAGTCCCTCCTTGTGGGCCGCAATCCAGTCGGGTTTTCAGGATTTCCCTAATGAATATGCATTGAAAGCAGTGCATGCACATAGATCTCATGCATATTAATTGGGGAAATACTGAAAACCCGACTGGATTGCGGCCCTCAAGGAGGGACTTTGGGGACCCCTGCATTAGGAAGTTCCAGGCATCACTGCTGCATCTCTTGGACATTCTAGCCATAAAGTCGGTTTCCATAAGTGAATCGAGCTCTGGAAGATACTCCTTATACTTCATCATCTCAAAGAAAGGCTTAGAAGACTGGAGATCCATTCTGGATCTCAAGTTGGTCAATGCCTTTCTGCAGATTCCGCACTTTAGCATGGAGACAGTGCGTTCAGTCATTGCAGCAGTGACTCCAGTGGCATTTCATGCCTCTCCTGGATGTGACAGAGGCTTATTTTCATGTCCCTATATTCCCGGGTTACCGGAAGTATCTGAGATTTCATGTTTTCCAGTGGCATTTCCAGTTGGGAGCCCTTCCCTTTGGGTGGGCGACTATTCCCTCGCACCCTCACCAAGGTGATGGTGGTTGTAGTGGCACATCTCTGCACATGGGGGATCCTAGTTCATTCCTATCTGTATGAGTGGTTGATCAGAGCTCTGTGCAGACTGGAGTGCGAGCAAGCAGTGGAGTCGGTGGTGTGTCTTCTACAGTGCCTGGGCACTAGATTGTCAATTTCAAGAAGAGCCAGCTAATGCTTTTTCAGACATTGGAATATCTGGCAGTTTGGTTCAACACAATCCAAGGATGTGCTTTCCTTCCCAAGCCGTGTAAACAGAGGCTCCAGACACAGATCTTGAATCTTTTAGTACTCCCAAACCCCTCAACTTAGCATTAACTTTGAATACTGGGGGTTGTGTCCTGAGCCAAGGCACACATGTGGCTTCCTCATGAGTCCCTCCTGTCTTGCTGGTCCCCTCAGTCAATCTCTTCACCTGACCCTTCCCTGGATGGAGCCAGCACAGAGCATCCTGCACTGGTGGATTCAGGGAACAGCTTTAGTATAGAGCATGCCTCTTCAGGTCATGGAGTGGATTTCTCTCATGGCCGATGCTGGGCTTTCCAACTGGGGTGCTCATTGTGGGGTCTGCAACTTTCAGGTCTAAAAGAGCTGGTCGATCAATCGTCTAGTTTTTCAAGCCATACGTTTGGTGTTCCAAATTCACTCGTCCTGGACAGAAAATGGTAAGGTTGTTTTCTGACAATGCCAAATGGCGGTAGTTTACGTGACTCGACAGGGAGGCACCAAAAGTGCTCACTTGAGCCAGTAGGCTTGGCTATTCTTTTGGTGGGTGGAGTTACACCTTCAGGCTCTGTCTGTGGTACACTTGACCAGAGTAGATTATATGCCAGCAGTCTTTATCAGTCACCAGGTCCTGGACCCAGGAGAGTGGTCTCTCTGAGAGAGAGCATTTCATTGTGAGGCTTTGGGGCAGGCTGGCAATAGCCTTGCTGGATTCAGCCTAAAACTTATGTTTGGCGCTTCTTGGGTCACAGAACTGCACCAGTTCAGCCATGGCCATCTCAGGAACTCCTTTAGGTCTTTCCTCCTTGGTTCTTGGTGGGATGAGTCATCTGCAGGCTGGTGACTCTTCTGACTAGGGTCAGGTGATCCTAGTGGCTCTGGACTGGCCTCATCGCCCGTGGTATGTGACTCTGGTCTGCCTTCAGCGTGACAACCACCTCAAGCTCTCTCTTCATTGCGACCTCAGTCAGGGTCTGGTTCCCGTGCAGAACCCCCAGTGCTTTGGTCTTTCAGCATGGCTCTTGAGTTCAGGACCTTGTTACAGTGGAGCTACGCCGACGTAGTCATCCCTGCTCTTTTGAGATCCAGGTAGCCTTCTACCATAGGTGGCTTATGTTAAGACTTGGGAGGTTTTCCAGCTCCGGTTCTATGGTCCTCGCTTTTCTCTAAGCCGATCTAGAACACGGCCTGGGGGTGGCTTCCCTCATGGTACAGGTGGCCGTCCTTTCCTGTTTCACAGTACACAGTGGTTCCAGTTTGCTTATATTTCATCCAGATATGACTAGATTTCTCAGGGGGGGCACTTTGCTTGCGACCACTCCTGCAATAGCATTTCCCTACATGGAGTCTTAATGTGCTGGAAGGGCTTGCGGAAACTCCTTTTGAGCCGCTCTTAACAGGCATTCCCTCTAGACCAGTGTTTTTCAACCTTTTGACACCTATGGACCGGTGAAAATAAAATAATTGTTTTGTGGACTGGCACCAGTCTGCGGACCGGCAGTTGAAGAACACTGGGCTAAGTCGTGGCCCAGACACCGCCCATCTCCACCCAGTCTCCGCCATAGATCATGCCCTCATAATAGTACTAATTGTAAATATTTTTTCGATTCATTTTTCATATATATTACATTACATTACGGATTTCTATTCCGCCATTACCTTGCGGTTCAAGGAGGATTACAAGTGGATTGTCTGGAGATTAGAAATATTTAGGGAGTAGTTTGTATATTTCTTTGAGTTGCTAAGGATTACATCTGAGTTGTCATGATATTGGAAGTTGCAAATGTAGTAGTTGCAGGTGATGCTTGGGACATTTCTGATGGTGTTAGTTCGGTTTTACACAAACAGTATAATCTTATTAACAACACAATGGTTAGCTACAAAATTAAACCACACAAAGCACAGTGTATGCTTCTCAACATGCATTCTTACCAGAACACAGATAACCCCATGCAAATACGGGACCAAAAACTAAAAGTATTATTATATACAAACAAACCCTAAGATGCAAGACTCTGCATTGAGTACAACCCCAGAGGAAAAGAAACAAATGCATTTCTTTCTGAACAGTGCAAAATACAAACAGCAGATGTAAATCAATTGCTAAAATTCAAAAATAAAATCATTCCCCCTACCGTTGTCTCCCTCCCTCCATGCTGTGCCTTGCCTTGCCTTCTGGCCTGCTCTTACCTGGCCGTTTTATGCTGCCCCGGTGTTATCTTCGGGCTGGCTCCTTCTTCCTCACTGATGCAGTACACAAAGCCGCAGGCAGCGGCTCCTCGCGTGTCCAGCGCCTCATCTGGAAGCCTTCCCTCTGACGTTGCAACATCAGAGAGAAGGCTTCCGGCTCAGGCGCAGGACGTGCGTAGGAGCCTCTGCCTGTGGCTTTGTGCACTGCAAGAGTGAGGAAGAGGGAGCTGGCACGAAGACAACGCCACATTGATCGCACCACGGAACAGCAGCTGAAGAACATTGTCTTGGGCCTGATGCACATGCCGGCCCTGTGGATCAGCAGAAAATTTCTGTGGACCGTCATCAGTCCATGGACCGGTGGTTGAAGAACACTGCTCTAGACCTTATAGTCAAGATGGTTTTACTCATCGTAATTGTTTCAGCAAGGTGTATTTCTTAGTTGTAGGTTCTCTCTTGCTGAGAGCCCTTTCTCCAGTTCATGGATGCAGGGGTTTCCCTCCTTTCTTCCAAAGGTGCTTTTGGTTTTTCATGTAAACCAGAAAGTTAGTTTGCCTGTTGTTCATTCCATAAGGTTGGAGTAGAAGGCTCAGATTCTGAGAAGACTAAATGTTCAAAGAGTCTTTCTCCTCTACTTGGAGAGGACCAATGCTTTTCGTCTTTTTGACTATTTGTCTGTCCTGACTAGCCATTCCAGAAGAGGTTCTCTACTGCCTGATGGATCTGCATGGCCATTTTGTCGACTTACATTGCTGATGGCAAGCAGCTTCCGGTTTCTCTCAAAGCTCACTCAACAAGAGTGTCACTGCTTTATGGACAGCGTCTCAAGCGATCCCTCTGCCCAAAATTTGTTAAGCGGCCACTAGGTCATCTCTTCATACCTTTACACAGTTTTACAGAGTGGATGTGGCGGCTTGGTCTGACACCGCTTTTGGGGCCTCGATATTGTGGGCAGGATTTTATGTCCCACCCATTGCTTTGGTACATCACCTTTTGTATTGATTCCGGAAGGAACGTAACAGAATGGAAGATTAGGCTCTTACATTTGGTAGTCTTCTTTCTGTTAGTCCCTGATGGAATTAATAAGACCCGCCCTCTGTCTACTATGTTTTTCTCTGTATTTCCTGCATTTTTTTTCCTTTGGATGATTCTTTCAGGCCTTAGTATCTTTCAGGAATTGTTCTGTATATGCGGGTACATATTTTTACTGAAGGCATATTTCCAGTTTGTGCCTGTTGCACATCACAGGTTGGATCTATGTTGTTGCTATGTTCTTGCCTATATTGCTTGTTGCCTGTTTATTAATTGTTTTATCTTGCAGAGCAGAACAAAATGTTGTTATGTAGTGAGGAGGTTCCCCATGCCCCCTTTGTATCTTTGCTTTGTTTCAGTGCTGTTCAGTTGCTTTTGAACATAACTACACGGAGGCTCTGTATTCGTCAGCCAAGTGGGGAAGAGCAGAAGAAAAAAGTGCGTGATTTTCTGCAAGACCCAGTTCGTGGGTTGAGATGAAACACCTTTCGTGTATTGATTCCATCAGGGTCTAACAGAAAGATTACCAAGGGTAAGAACCTAATCTTCCATTCCAATACTTATTGACAATGTCACATCAGTAATCATGCAAGCAGGCAAAAGGGCATGCAGTTGTATGCTTATGGCTGAAGAGGCAGATTTTGTGTTTATTTGGGTGACCAGTGTCCCATAGCTGTCAACATAGTAGAAAATGTCCGGGCTGTCTTGCTGAGCTGGATCCTCTCAGGTAGGCTCTGGGCTTGGAAGATGTTAGAGAATTAGTGGGCTACATTTTGATTGTCTCAGATTTCTTGTGTAGGTTCTGAATCATTTCAGTAGCCTTAGTGTGAACTAGTGCTGCCCGATTCAGGAAAAAAAAATTCGATTCGATTCAGCCTATTGAATCGATTATTTGATTTGATTCGATTTTCCTGCCCAATTGGGTATTTTTATATAAAACATCCTGGTGGGTTTATTTTATAGCCTCTTCACCCCCCTTTGTCTTCTTCTAATCACACTGGCGCAGTGGTATAAACAAAAAAAAGACTTTTCCTCTCTGTTAAATCCTAGCTCATGTTTACAGTCTAACAAAAGCTCTGGCAGGATACACTTTTCAAATCTGACATATTGTAATCATAAAACAGAAAATAAAATTATTTTTTCTACCTTTTGTTGTCTGGTCAATATTCAAATCTTGTTGGTCCCAGGCTCTGGTTGTCTTCTGGTAACTTGCTTGCCAGGGTCTCCTTTTCTTCTTTCTCCATGCTAACCATCCATCTTCTATCTCTGTCTTGCCCTTCCGTTTCCCTTCCCTCCCCTGGAGATCTGGCATCTTTTTCCTTTTTTTCGTCTCCATCCACAGATCCATCTTTTCTCAACTACCCTTTCATCCAGCATCTCTCCCTCCTTCCCCACCACCCCAGAGTCCACCATCTCTCCCTTTCTCTTCCCAACTACCCTCCTATCCAGTATCTCTATCCCCCCCTCCACACCGTCCCTTGTGTCCAACTTCTCTCCCTTTCTGTTCCTTCCCTCCCTAAATCCCATTATCCACCATCTCTCTCCCACTCCTCTGTTTTTAGACCCATTATTTCTTCCTCCCCAAAGTCCGGCATATGCACGTCTCTTTGAACCCCCCTCTTCCCTCCCTCCGTGTAACATAGAAACATAGAAACATAGAAAAATGACGGCAGAAAAGGGCCAAAGCCCATCAAGTCTGCCCACTCCATTGACCCTTCTGTTTGATTTTGCTCACCACCCCCTGCCCTCACCTCATTAGAGATCCCACATGAATGTCCCATTTATTTTTGAAATCTGCCACGCTGTTGGCCTCAATCACCTGCCGTGGGAGTTCATTCCAATGATCGACCACCCTCTCAGTGAAGAAATACTTTCTGGAGTCTCCATGAAATTTCCCTCCCCTGATTTTCAGCGGATGCCCTCTGGTGGAAGAAGGTCCTATAAGACGGAAGATATCCTCTTCCACCTCGATACGACCCGTGATATATTTAAATGTCTCGATCATGTCCCCTCTCTCTCTTCGTTCTTCAAGTGAGTACAGCTGCAATTTATTCAGCCTTACTTCATACGGAAGATCTTTGAGCCCCGAGACCATCCTGGTGGCCATCCGCTGAACTGACTCCATTCTCAGCACATCTTTCCGGTAATGTGGTCTCCAGAATTGAACACAATATTCCAAATGTGGTCTCACCATGGATCTGTACAGTGGCATTATGACCTCTGGCATCCTGCTGATAAAACCTCTACGGATACAACCCATCATTTGCCTTGCCTTAGAGGAAGCCTTTTCCACCTGATTGGCAGTTTTCATGTCTTCACTAATGATTACTCCTAAATCCCGTTCTTCCGTGGTCCTAACTAAGGTCTCACCATTTAACGTGTAAGTCCTGCACAGATTTCTTTTACCCAGGTGCATCACTTTGCATTTTTTAGCATTGAAGTTAAGCTGCCAAGTCGATGACCATTGTTCTAATAGTAGTAGGTCCTGTGTCATATTGTCAGGCATAGTGCTTTTACCTACTATGTTGCACAGTTTGGCGTCGTCGGCGAACAATGATATTTTTCCTCTGATCCCTTGGGTCATATCACTTATGAATATGTTGAATAGGATTGGACCCAAGACCGAGCCTTGTGGTACTCCACTGGTCACATTCGATGTTTTGGATGGGGTACCATTTACCATCACTCTCTGAAGTCTACCGCTCAGCCAATCCTTAACCCATGCAGCTAGTGTTTCCCCTAATCCCAGCGATTTCAACTTGTTCAATAACCTACGGTGTGGGACGCTGTCAAAAGCTTTGCTAAAGTCCAAATACACTACGTCCAGGGACTCCCCGGCATCCAGTTGTCTTGTTACCCAATCGAAGAAGCTAATCAGATTTGATTGGCAGGACCTGCCTTTGGTAAATCCATGTTGATGGGGATCACGTAGATCTTCTTCATCCAGGATTGTATCAAGTTTCTGTTTGATCAGTGTTTCCATGAGTTTGCATACTATGGATGTGAGACTTACCGGTCTGTAATTCGCCGTCTCTGTCCTGCAGCCCTTTTTGTGGAGTGGAATAACGTTAGCTGTTTTCCAGTCCAAGGGAACTCTTCTACAACAGGGGCCCCCTCCCCTGAAGGTCTGTCGCTCCCTGAAGGGCACCCCACCCCTGAAGGCCTGTCCCCTCCCAAGAACTGTACCTCCTCCCTGAAGGTCTGTCTCCTCCTGAAAGCCTGTCCCCCCGTTGGCCTACACCCCACCCCTGAAGGCCTGCACCCCCCTGAAGACCTGTCCCCCCTTGAAGGCCTTCACCCCCCCTAAAGGCCTGTCCCCCCCACCCAAAGGACTGCCTCCCCCCCTCCGGAAGGCCTGTGTGTTCCCCTCTGGCCTCCCTTTACCTGATTGCAGTAGAGAGCAGCCTGCAGAAAATATCGTGGGTATCTTTGCCATCCTTGCAGGTGGCTATAGGCCTCCGGAGCTGTCGTCCCTCTGCCACGATCCTGCCTCTGATGTCAGAATTGGGGGGACCACGGCAGAAGGACGACAGCTCCGGAGGCCTATGGCAACCTGCAAGGATCGCTAAAGTATTTGCAATCCTTTCTGCAGGCTGCAATCAGGTAAAGGGAGCCGCAGGAGGCTAGGAGGGAAGCCGGACACTGCAGCACTTCCCGACTGTCCCTCCCCCCTCGCTCTCTAAAGCAGGAGCGGCAGCACCGGCCAGCAAAGAGACAGCGTTGCTGATCCTGCTTGAGGGGGGAGGGTCAGAGTGAATCAGGAGGCTGATTTTTTTTTGGGGGGGGAGGTTTTGAATCTATTCAAATCGATTCACCCGAAATGAATCGGTGAATTGATTTGAATCGGGCAGCACTAGTGTGAATTGCTTTCATCACCTATGTCACAACATCAGTGTTGGAAGTTGATAGCACAGTACTCAAGGTTAAGGTAAGCAATATTACCGTACCTCCTTTTTCATACTAATAACATCTCTGCTTTTGCAGCTGAGCTGATTCTTAGCCTTCCTTTTTGTTTTTACATTGGGTGACAACCTGCAAGATCCTCCAAGATATATCTGAGGTCTCTTTCTTCAGCATTTAACAGTTCTTGCCCTAATTGAACAATAGATTTTTGTACTCTAAATGCACCATTTGAAAATACAAAATTATGGTAACATAGTAGATGGCAACAGGAAAACCATCCCATCTGCATATTTATTCTTAGCATACATTGCTAAGAATTCTTCCCAGCTCCAAACCATAGTGTGTAAAAACCAACATGTATGCTCTGCAAAATTCCCTTTATCTAGGACAGTCTGTTTTCCTTCATGACATCTTGGGTAAAAAAGAGGCAGGATCCTGACTTCAGAGTGTAGTTATCAACGAGGGGTACTGTTCCAACATGTTATTTTACCATGGGTTCCATTTTACGCAGCAAGAGTTAATTATTAATAACTGGGGTTGGCAGTAAAATAGCATGTCCTAATGATAGCCCAAGCTGATAACTATATCCCTTAGTTCTCGCCAGTACCCACCTTTTCTGCATTCATATGCAAGGGTATGTGGTAATTAAGTTAACAATAATAGCATGGCTATTGCCTGAATACCTGGTGGTCCTCTGTTGCCTGTCAGATTCCCAGCTATATGAAGCTTGCATTGCTAGGATTTCTAATTAAAGAATTTGAAGTCTGCTAGAAAGACCCAGCTGGTGCTAGATTGGACCTTTATAGCCTGCCAGTCAAATGATGGCCTGTGTATCTGCTAAAACTTCTGGTATTGATGTTAACCACTTTGCTATTCATTCTGCAGGCCCAAAACTCATTGTTAACTTGGGGAATCACTAAGTGTTTTTCTTCTCCCTTCACTTCTAACAATGAAGGGTCATTCCATATCCTTGTAAACTCTTACTGTTTTAGTTTCTAACATCATCTCTTGATGTTGCTTCTTATTTTGCTGGTTAAAATTTGTCTATTAACATGTTTCTTAAACAAGTAGCATAGTGTATCTTTGCCTATTTTTTGAGGTTGTTTTCCCCTCTTCATAAGCAGTAATTGAGGAAAAACTGTCAAAAAGAATTGTTTTCTGACTTGCAAGTAATGAGATTAATACAATTTTATTTTTGTCAGTGGTTTTATGAAATGGACAGGTGAGAGTTGAGAAACCATTTTAGGTACCATCATGCTCAAGAGTTCTGTAATAAATTCCTAATTTGATGTGTAAATAAATATTTTGGTAACTGAATGCATTTTCCCTCTCTTAGGCTACATAGTGCTTTTCAGTGTACAGCTAAAGAATAAGTTTCTTATTTCTTATGTCAAAAACATTGCTTAGTTTCTCACCTTCATTGTGATGGTGATGCCTTCCGTGGAATATTAGAGCTCTGAAACCATGCCATTTAACCAGTGAACAGAATTGCACCATTATTATTATTGAAAGTTTCAAATTTTATTGGTAACTCACCAGGTGGTAAGGTGCATTACACAGTCACCACTTCTGATATCAGTTCATAAAAATTATTTTTTTTCTACTTTTGTATAAAATATTTGTTTATAAGAAAATATTTTTTGAATGACTTCTGCTAGTCAGGAAAGAAAAATCTGTAAAATTTATTAATATTTTTAATGAAATTAAAGGTGTTAACTTTCTTTTGTATATAAACTTAATTGTTTAATCCAAAAGTTACATATGGCAATTTTTTAAAAATAAACTTTAGTTTGCAGAAAGCAGATGTCTGAGATTTCTGCCTGCATGATTCTTGATAATAGAAAATCTGTGTGACACCTAGGTTATTCTAAAAGTTAATGAAGCTCAGATTCAGAAATAAATTGGCATATGGTCATATTTTTTTGTCTTTTATTTTTTATTTAAAGAAAACATCGCTAACAGGGATTGTTTAGCCATATTTAACTTTTTTTTAGAAGTGCTTTTTTTAATGTTAATCACTAAGCTGTGGGTTTTTTGGTTACAATTTAAAAGTTGTCCTGCCTAGCTAGATATATGTATTGAGTAAATAAAAACAAAACAAAAATCCATCTGAGCTAGTCTTATCTGATTATGTAATTTCAAGAAGTCACCTTGCCTAGCCTAGTTGGCAGACCAGTGAATGAACATGAAGCGATCTCCTTCGATGTTTGTTTTTAGCCAAGGAGAGGATAAGTTCCAGAGGAATATGTAGGAAGCTTCTGTCTGGGATACAGTGGTGATAACACTGCTGTCTGACATGCTTTAAGTTGCATTGGGCAGTGTCATGTTGTGCTGTTGCTGGCTAAATGTAAGTTGTAAAAAAAATAATATAGTGGTACAAGACAACTATGATCAAAAGACCTCTGCATTCAGTGGGACAAATTCTATTTCACTAGTTGACTGTCGCTTTATCTGCGAGAAGAGGTGGCCAAGCCCTTGATATAGCTTTATGCGAAACAGGGCCGCTGTCGGATCAGGCTGAAGTATTTTTCTTTGCTTGAATTTTTTCTTGCTTAAATGTTTTTGTGACTTGAATAACAGCAGTGGAACATTTATGCACACCACTGATTGACCGTCCCAGGCAACTATGAAGATAAGTACCTTGTTACATAGTAATGAATAATTTGATATGGAATATCAATATCGAAGAATTGAGAATGTTAAAAAAATTTTGGTGGAGTGGTTTTTTAGAGACCAATGACTGTGCTAGCTCTAATGCAGGACATGGGGCATGTATGTACTGAAAATAAGGAGTGAAAAGTTTTTTTGAGGTCTTTTTCTCAACGATTGTTTTTGATCTTTTGAATGCAGAGGTCTTTTGATCATAATTTGTCTTGCACTACTATACTATTTTTTGGTATGACTTGTAACTATAGTAGTAGATCTTTGCTTTATTTGTTAAGTGTAACTTACTCACCTCTTTCATAAATCATTTCCTTCTCTCAGGATATGCATTCTTCTGGCATTTTAGAATTGAGGCCAAAGCAAAAAAACCTAAATTTGCCGAAAACCCTTTACTAAGTATAAGAACATAAGAACATATCAAAAAAATCAGCAGATAATATGGAGAGAGAACCTCTCACCATATGAAACCCGATAGGAGGGTGAAGCAATACAAGATAATTAAATAACTGTGTAAAATCTAGCATAAATTTTTATGGGAGAAACATCAGTACTGGGGAACTGAGATGTATGAGATTTCAAACAAGTATCCCCAGGGCTGGCAACTCATATATGGGCAATCACTGAAGCCTAAATTGAGTTCATCCTGTACATCACAATGTTTCTTCCTTTTTCAGTGACAACATTGAGTGAAGAAATCCAAATCAAAACTAAACGTGAAAAATGTGTGTATTGCTCACCCCCCTCTCACGGGAAAAGTCTTCAATTTTCAATTAGCTGCACAGTAGTATTATCCATTTGCAAATAAACGCAATAAAAGTATCCAAAATGCTGGACTTATCTGTATTGAAGGGAAAGTCCATAATTGACCCGACAGAGCTCTGTTTTGCTGTCTTCAGGAGCCGAACCCCCTCTGTATTATATCATCCAAATCATTGCAGATTCAAAAGTGGTAAAAAAACCTATCCAAAAAAAGGCGTCGGAGGTGAGCTCACAACAGATTTTACTTCCTCCGTAGCCCAAAAGAGAATGATGCTGTTTGAAATCTCATACATCTCAGTTCCCCAGTACTGAGGTTTCTCCCATAGAAATTTATGCTAGATTTTACAGTTATTTAATTATCTTGTATTGCTTCACCCTCCTCATATCGGGTTTCATATGGTGAGAGGTTCTCTCTCCATATTATCTGCCGATTTTTTTGATACTTATTCTAGAATTAAGCCAGTAATGCTAAACAAGTTGAAACATATATACTTTTAAGTGTGACATAATGACACATTTCCCCTTTCTGGTTGCTTGCAAGTTGCTGTAAAAATATTGTCTCCCTTCCCGCCTCACACTCGTCCTCTCACCATTATCCCCAACCTCCACTTGTAGGTCCAGCATCTGTTCCTCCCCACCCTCCTTTCTGGTCATTTTCTCTCCCCCCCCTCCCACACACACACACTTATGGGTCCAGCATCCCTCCCCCTACACTCTTCTGGTGCACCTCCTTCCCCACTCCACATCTGCTCTCCCTCCCTCTGCAAGGGTCTGGTCTCCTGGACCCCCCTCTCACCCGAAGCGGCAGCCGGACAGCAGAGGCAGTGCTGTAAACATGCTGCTCGTGGACAGCCCTGGCAGGGCCTTTCCTCTGCCACATAGGAAGTGACACACCAGAGGAAAAGCCCTTCCGGTGCTGGCTGCAAGCAGCCTGTTTATACCACTGTCTCTGCTAACCAGCTGCTGCTGCTTCAAGTAAGGAAAAGAGGGTCAAGGATGCTTCTGTTGCTGCTTTGGGGCTGGAGAGAGGGAAGGGGGGTTGATGGGTCAGGACCACTGCTTCGGAGGCTGGAGGGAAGGATGGAATGGGGATTGTCAGGTAAGGATCTCTGCCACTGCTGCTTCAGGGGCTAGAGGGAGGATTTATTTTTTTGCTGTTCGGGTGAGAGTGCCAGTTGTTGTGTACCGGATAATCGGGATTCTACTGTATGTTGTGTGTATTTGTAAGTACACTGAACAAGTTTAACTGTTTATCTGATCACTTTGAAGAAAGTTGCCTCCTGCTTCAAGCTCAGAAACTTTCTTAGAATGCTAGTGCATGCTCCTGTCTTTGATAATTTAGATTATTATAATACCTTATTTCAGGGTTTCTGTTCAGTGAATATTCAGCCTTTTCAAATCTTTTTGAGATACTGTAGTTAAGCTCCTGAGAGGAGCTTACAAATTCAATCATGCTATACCACTTCTCAGGAAGAACATTGGTTACCCATCTCCCCCAGGATTCCATTCAAAATCTTAAGGCTCGTATACAAGATTTGTTTTAGTGTGACAGACACATTATTCCTGAACTTTTGGGTAGCCAGTCCATTCCTGTGAGAATTCTTGTAGAGAGCCTTATTAGCATTTTTTGCTTCACCTCCCATCTCTCTGGGATGTCCTCCTATTCCCCAGGTGTCTTTCTACACGCGAGATGCTAGGAGCCTGTCTTATCTGCTCATTTATTTTTCTTTAAAGTCCATTATCCTTAGTCAAGCAGGCAGCATATGCTCACAAATGGGTAACGTCATCCACGGAGCCCTGGTACGGATAGTGAAAATTGTAGTATCACTTTAAGCTTTAGCAAGCTTTTTTGACTGCCTGTACCGCACATACGTGAATGCTTTCCCGCCCGATGCCAATTCACGAGGTTGTCAGTTTTTCATTTTCCGCAGAGTGAAGCATATCTCTTGTTTCTCCATCGAGATGCTTTCCCACTTACATTTTTTATAAACTTTTTCAAATTCTTCTCACTATACTTTTCTTTTCTTTTGAAAAATAAGTAAAGTAGCAAACTTCATTCGAAGTTCAACAGCCTTCACAATTCCATCCTTCCTGTGGTGATCATCCATGGATTTTCGGCCTTGTTTCTACTCTACCCCGGCTCTCCCTCTTTGACTGTATGTGACTCTGGGGCAAAAGATTGCCAGAAGATAAACACTATTGCTTAATGTCAAAGTTTTTCTTCTTTTGTTTCTTTGACATATAGGTCTGGAGTCAGACTTCAGTGACTGGGATGTACCGGTAGACATCAATACCTCCATCTACTTGCATTGGTAGCATATTAGCATCAACTCTGGTTGATGCATGCCTTTCTGTACAATGTTTTTTCCATACTCTCATCGGTTGATGCATGCCTTTTGGTACCAGTGTTTTAACCACATCAATGCAGATGCATTGCAGTGGATACTGCCCTTCCAATTAAGCATTAAGTCCATGGGGCTTTCTGGAATGCGCTATGTTGATGGGAAAGAAAGCAATCTTACACTTCTGGATTTTGATGGATCCACCCACTCTGTCTCATTGGCGCTCATTGATAATACAGCAGGCATCCATGAAATGCCTTTCTCTGGACACACAATTGGGATGTACATTTTGGTACTATTTGGGAGCCCTTTTGGTTAACTTTAACACATTCGGCTCGCAGCCACTTGTTCAACCCTTGCACTATGCTATCTTGTACCACTTACTTGTATTTGTTCTTTATGCAAAGTTTTCAATAAACAGATTAAACATAAGCATCGAGTCCATTTGATGCATGGCTTTCTGGGCGATGCAGGTTGTCATTTCTGAAGTGCACTTCCTTTTCAGGCACTCATGCTTTGGCGCCTGTGGCACCTTCCATACCACTTGATGTTACATGGTCATGGTGCCTCTTCATTGATGAACATCGGTGCAGGTTATTGGTTGAAGGACAGATCCTCCTCTTTATACATCGATCTGCATTTGTACCGATCCATGTTAAGCATAGCATATTCAATGATGGTACTTTCTTCAGGTGGTTCTTTCATCGTAGCATCATTATCAAATTTGTATGCGGTATTGCCTTGCATGTAGCAGTGTTTCTTCAATACTATGGTGTCTATATCGGTGGTACCTCTCCAGGATACATCATCGAGGATTAACTCCATGTCGTTACTGATGTCTCCTTCTATGCAGGTTATGTCTCTTTTTGGGCATACATCCTGGTTGAGGTCTTCTACCCCTCAACACCCTGCGGCACCATTGCTACCAGCTCAGTCTTGAGTATCGGTGCAGGATATCCCTATGGCACCATTGATATCCACTCAGTCTTAGGTATCGGTGCGGGACATAGATTCCTGTTTTGAACTTTATGCACTGGACCATTTCAGCTTCTATTCTTGCCATTCATCTTCAGAGCGTCGGTCTGTATCCAGAGGATATTGCCCTCGATCCCAGTATCGGCGATCATCTTCATTGGAGCATTGAGCATCATTGGAGCCTCATCGTCTGTCTGCACTTCAGAAATGTTCAGGTTCATAATAAATCTTATGACTATGCATCCAGCATTTTACCCAAGTTTGGTGTAATTCAGTAAACTTTTCACTTTTGGTCTTCAGATCTCGAGCCCTTTTTTCTCCTGGTAGCATTGACACATTTTCAGTATCCTTTTTGCTCAAGCTTCCCAGACTATTGAGCTGTTTGAGTTAGCATCTGCCGTTTTTCCCTCCATGTCAAAAGGGTGCCAAACGGAGCCTTTCAGGCTCTGACCCTCATAATTGGTGTGTCCAATGTCTGAGTTCTGATCATCGGGACATTTGTTGTGACCTCTGTCTCCATATGTAAAAGAGAACAATAAAACCCCAAAAATACAGTTTGACAATCTTTTTGGTACAACATCAGCATCAAGCATGGCAGGGCATTTAGAACCTGAGCCCTAGCATCCCATGTCTTCGGCATCAGCACCATCTGCATTGACACCGCATCAAGGACATCAGGCTCAATTCAGAAGCAAGACTCCTCTTCCTCCATGCCTCGAGCATCGAGGGACTCTTCACATAAGAAAGCTAAGGAGCATGAACATTCTTCCCATTCTAGGCATGGCATAGCATTCTTCCAGGTGTCAATTTCTTCGATGCATAGCTTTGACACACCAAGGAGCATTCATCCATACAGCTATCATCTCCATAGGTATGCCTTGCCGTTGAGATCTCCAGCGCCTTGTGCTATCTCTTCTAGTACTGGCACTGACTCTTCAGGAAGAGATCTGCTCTGTGCTCAGACAAGAGCTTTTGGGCTACTACAGAAGCAGTCTTTTAGGCTCTAAAGGCTTCCAGCCTGCTTCAGCTCAGGCCAATATCGAAGTGTTGATTAAGGATCAGGTCACACACACAGCCCCTGCTTGATGTCGAGCATCAGAACCGGCATGGACCTACACGACACATGCATAGTCATTGCTAGAGGATTTGTCCCCTGGGTCAGAACATCAACCTATGCCTCAATGCACCTTGATGCACAATCGATGCTCCTCTTGACATACGCTTTTTGCTTCATCCAGAAGGGAATACTTTAAGGAGTCTGTCTCGGATATCTCTAATCAGATGAGAATGTGCCACAATATTCATCAGAAGAATCCTATGGTATACATTCTGATCATTCTCCTGTACCTCAAAAATGCAAGTCTCCACCAGAAAGTATATCTTTTACTGGCTTTGTGAGACAAATGAGTCAAGCTTTATCCATTAAAATGGAAACGGAGGAACCTTGCACTGAGCTTCTGACCTGCTTAACTATGAAGCACCATCAAATGAATGTAGGGCCATGAAAGATGCTCTATTGAAGAACTGTCAGTTCAGGTGGCTCCTTAAAAATATGACACAATATATGTAATCCCTGGCCTCCCGTGGTACTCTGTGACTATATACACAGGAGGCAGGCCAGAAGAACACTATCAGGTAAAAATAGGGTAAATTAGACAAATAGAAATTCCCCCTTTACCAATATATTCAGGATTTTGGGACATTGATCCCCTGAGCTAAATGTATAGAGGTAGACAGCTGCTAAGAGAAATTCTCAGCTTCCACAAAACTATTAACCAGAGAGATACACTGTTTTTCCCTACTCCAAACTGCTCCCCCTTCTCACTCCAACTTTCTGTCTCTCTCTACACTGTTCTTAGGTTGATAAAACTCTGAATCTTTCAAAAGAACCAATAGCCGCTCTCTGCTCTTGACTGTGGGAGGAGTCCACACAGTGTGCATGATAGCCTTCCTGTTTTCATGACATCAGAGGCAAAGCAGCTCCCTGAACCTTGAAACCTTTGAAAGATTCAGTGAATAGAGGAATCCTTCCCATCCTCACATATAGTTCAAAAGTGTCCAAAATTTGAGAGAATAACATAACATTGTGCTTGTTAACCCTTTCAGGACCAAGGGACATATTTGTCCCATAACTTTAAAATCCTATAAATTTTGATTGGGATAGTCTACAGTTCTAAATTTGATATGTACGGATTCCATATGATACTGCCTTTATGTAAACAAACTGGTTCCGACATTCATTCATTAGCGTCGTTGCCAGATTGACGAGAAGATTCACTTGCCACACTGTCCATAAGCCAGAAGTTTGATTTTTTTTTAAAAAAATAATGATATTTCACAAAAAAAATCAATTTTTTGGCATCTGCAAGCCCTTTTTACCATAAAAATGTCGTCAAAACCACAAAAATTGGCCTACGATCCTTATGGTCCTGAAAGGGTTAACTGCGTAACCATTAGTTCAACGCGGTTTACAAAAAGTTACTAATAATATTCATAGTACATGGAATGAAGAAAATTAGTCAAGTGTTTAAAAAATATAGGTTTTCAATTGTATTCTGAAATCTTTATAAAAGTAAGCTGAAAGTAATAAAGTTCGAAATTCTTTATCATAAAGGGCTGCTCGGGATGCCAAAGTATCTTAGCATTTCAACCCTGTTGTACATCTGACCAACACATATCGAACATTGTTTTATGATTTCTAAGCTACTGTGACAGCAATCTACTAGCCCAACCTGCTTGAATTTATAAAGGTGAAATGTACTGTATTTTATCAACCTGCAGTGTCCAAATATAATGCCTGCAGTATTCACACAGAGTAACAAGCTTTGTTGTGTGATGGCTGTTCTCAGTTTTCGCTATCTGCTATTTGCTGGGTTTGGGCTTCTTGAAGCCTCTTCTGCCTACTGAATCAACTGCCCTCTTATCACATCTTTAAAGCTATCCCATTAAATATTGGAATGCATCTCCTGTAGTTGTGTTCAGTTCAGAGTACTCTTAAATGATCTGCTCAACCTCTCTTGCTCTCCAGGAGACCTTCATTAAGCCTCCAAAGTTTCAGTCCTTTAACCTGAATATGTCTCCATTTTACCATATCAGAGAGTAGTCGATCCACATCCTATCTTTTGTTCCAGCCATTGGATCCACAGGACAGAAGGAAAAATCCAGCGAGATATAATCAGTTTGAAAATAAAAGTTGTGTGGCAGAAAAAAGATGCAATCTCTAGTCCAGAGTTGGATTATCTTCCATCCTACTGCCATCAGAGACATCTTTACTGATTGATTTATCTGCTAAAATCTTAAGCATTATTATAGATTCATCACTTTCATTTAATGAACATATTAATTCTTTGGTAAAAAAAATGCTTTTTCAGTCTTCACATGCCGAGGAAAGTCAGGTCCTGCTTCTACCAACAGCACTTCTCTGTTCTTGTTCAATTAATTATTCTTTCACAATTAGACTATTGTAATTCTATATCTAAGTCTGACCAAAAATAGTTTACAGAGACTCCAGCTGATTCAAAATACTGTGGCTAGGTTGATCTTTGGTAAAAGCAAATTTGAACATGTATCTCCGCTTTTAGTTAAACTACACTGGTTTCCAATAATCTCTAGGATGTACTTCAAATGTGCCTGTATAACCTTTAAGATTCTGTTCAGCATCTGTCCTTTATTATTCCCTCTGTCTTGGAACTCTAATAGATCTGCTCTGACTAGAACCATACAAAAACTTTTAAATTATCTTTCCCTTCATTGAAAGGCATAGCCTCTACTGGCAAATTAGGGAAATCTCTATTTTTCAAATTAACCGAATTATGGAACAATATTCCTCTGTGGTTGAGAGATCTATGCCCTCTTCAATTATTTTGTAAACATCTAAAAATTTGGTTATTTTCCAAATTGTAAAATCGTTTTCTCCTCCATTTTTTCATTTCCATTTTTTATCTACTGTAAACCTAAAATGTGGAGAGAGGAATTCTTTTAGGAAAATGTTGAAGTCTCAACTATTTGTTAATGCATTTTTCTGAGCAATTGATTTATACTACATTGAATTTATGCTACACTGAATATGTCTATTTTATTTTCTTATTTTGTATAGATTTTTAACATTTTATGTATGTAACCCCTTGTGAACTGTTTTGGATAAAAGCGGTATAGAAATTTAAAAAATAAATAATAAATTTCTATAGAGTAGACACAGTCTATAAACTTAAATTTTAGTTTAGTGTAGGTGAATGCAGGAATATCCAGACATCAAGCACCACAAGCAATTTTATCAGATTAAAATAAGTTTTGTCTGAGCTAATAATAATAATTTTATTCTTATATACCACCAAAGCCATGAAAGTTCGAGGCGGTTTACAACAAGATGTGCTGGCCAATCAGTGAAGATTTTACACTATATTGTTATCAAATATAAGCCATGATGATTTGAGGCAGTTTACAACGAAAGGAGCTGAACAAACGGTGAAGTGGTCACAATACAAAGACATCGCATACAAGCTTACAGAAAGGAAGAAAAGGAAAGTTTATAAAAATTCTTAGGTTACAATTCGATTAAACAGATTTGTTTTTACAGATTTTCTAAAATTGAGGTAGGATGAGGAATGCGTGATAATTTTACCCAGCCAATCGTTCCATTTGCCTGCCTGGAAGGCGAGCGTTCTGTCTAGGAATCTTTAGTAGTGGCAGGCCTTTATTGTTTGATAGGTGAACAGATGAATTCTACTTGTGAGCGTAATAGAACTATCCAGATTAAATTGGGAAACCTGGCAAATATTGATTTGTAACAAAGACAGAAAAATTTAAACAGAACTCTTGCTTCCAGGGGCAGCACAAATAACAAGGACTGAGATCAAAATGATAATGAAATCTCCTCCTGTAATATGCCCCTCCCCTTGCCCCAGGATCAATATTATTGGTGAGTACAGCTGAAGGTAAGGAAACATATGGCAATAAATCTTCCACCTGGATCCCTAACCTGTTCTAGTAAAGTAAACTGAAGATCCTGCGAAAACAAAATTACAACCCTGTCTCCCCAACCACCTTTTACCTGCCTGTTGATTAGAGATTAAAGATGCATAATGAAACTTTTGTAGATAATAACATCTTTAAATCATTTTTAAAAAAATTAATCTGAACCAGTCGGAAAAAGGCAGGAAGATGTGTAATCTCCTTTATCGAAGACCTTTCAAAGGGTGAGTTTAGCCCCTTAACATTGATCAAGACAACTTTTAAGTTAACTCAAAGCCATGCAAAATCAGTCTGAAAAAGGAAAACATAATACAAGCATGTAGCTTCCAGACAAGCCTGCTCCGAGAATTCATAGTACCCCTCCCCATTCCACCAATCCCAACCTATTATCCTTGCATTTCCATCTATAGGGTCCCTGCCAATCCAGTGCCTGTTATATCCTCAACCCTGCAGACCATCCGCAAGAAGTGACCCCATCCCCCAGCACATCATTTCTCACTGCACATAACAGTATGTATAGCCAATCCACATATTCTGCCACCCTCAAAAAACCCCCTCAGTATTTATACTCTCATGTGTACTACAAATGTCTGTCATAACCTTCCCTTACCTCCCCCCCCAACACACACACCCCTTTAAACTATAGTACACATGTTAGAGGATATTAGAATCCATCCATATATTTTCTGCTTTTTCACTCTGCTCTGACATCTTCATTTACTAGCTCCCTTGATTAATGTCAGAGTTTCCCTCAGCAACGACGATTGTCTTTAAGGGGCAGGTTTTTTTTTTAACTAAAGGAAGTTTAAACATGCAATCCCAGCAGTCTCACTAGCACTACTTTTCCTTAGAATGCACTTGGTATGTTTTACTTCCGACAGTGAAGACCAGGGTAAATGGATGCATCCAATAATATCTCATTGTCTCATGAAATTTAGCTGTAATGTCTTTAAAATTCAGCTTGTACACAAGGTAATGGGAGAGGCCTACAATATTTCTATCATAGGTATCCTATGTCAGTGATCCCATTGCCCTGGATTTAGAAATAATCATTACTTTATAATTCTTTTGAGAAGTTAGATCTCAGAACTTCAAGATTGAGTCCACTGATGATTATAGGAATTTCTTGACTTATTTGTTGACAAAAGTGCGCCCACATTTTTCTGGACTACTATTGCACAAGTCTCATCCACTTGTTTCTGATGGTCAGAAATTTGCTCAGCATGCTTATCTACATGCATCTGTCTCCTCAAGCCACTACTCTACTTCAGCAAGCTCTAGTCTGTCCCTGAGCAGGGCTGAATAAAGGGATTGTGGTGCCCTGAGACAAATTGTATTGGTGCACCCTCCCTCCTGTCCAGCATCTCTCCCCACCTCTGACCTGGTCTCAGTCTCTCTCTCTCTTCTCTGTGCACTGTCCCTCCTTTGGTCCAGCATCACTCTTCCTCCTTTCCTCCCAGTAGGAGCTGTCTTCCCTCTACCGTTTTCTGCTGTCTGATACAGTTTCCTGTGGGCATGACATGGCAGATGGAAGACCCAAGGCCTGGGTGAAGGTAGCCTGTCTGCAAGCTGTTGCTGCTGGCAACTTGCACACACTTTATAGGAGTAGGAAGTGTGTGTGTGGGGGGAGGAGGGGGGGGTTGGGGGGAGGGATAGAGGTGAAGGAGCAATGCCAGATCTGCAGGGAGGGTTATGTAGAACAGTGTTTCTCAACTCGGTCCTGAAGTACCTCCTTGCCAGTCAGATTTTCAGGATATCCACAATGAATATGCATGAAAGTTTCAAGTTTATTAAAAATTTGTTGTACACGCAATGTCGAATACTTCAATGCATGTGAAAGAAATTTGCATATACTGCCTCCATTATATGCAAATTTCTTTCATGCATATTTATTGTGGATATCCTGAAAACCTGACTGGCAAGGGGGTACTCCAGGTCTGAGTTGAGAAACACTGGTATAGAACACGGAGAAGTTGAGAGGTTCATTTGGGCCGGGGGAATGGAGAGAGAAGGGGAGAAACACTGGTCCAAGGAAGAAGGGAGAAGTGCTGGACCTGAGGGGAAAGAGAAGGCTTAACCATTAGACCAGGTAATATTAGAGGCTGGGAATTTTGATAACCTTTATCCCTGGAGCCCTGATCCAGTGCCTCATCTGGTCTGATGGTTAAGCTTGCCTCCAGCATAGCAATTTCTGCATGGACAGCTGTTAAATTGTGTTTTTTATCCTTGAACCACTTTTGTAGCTCTGTGAAAATGTTCTTCAATTGTCTATCACCAAAGATCTCATTTTCTCTTATCTAATGCCTCATCCATAGCAGACCTCATAACAGCACACACTACTGTAGCTTTCAAGCAATTAGCAGATATTACTTCATTTCAGGCACACAAATAGAAGCATAAGCTCACATAAAAAAGAAAGGGGCCCATGGAGCTGGAATGTTGTCTTTACGTTAGGGCCTCTGCAGCCTGCAGAATCATTAAGTTCCAGGCCTTAGTGACATTAATGGCACATTAAATTTCATCAAGAGTAGGAACTGATGAAGCACCATCTTATTAATGTATAGATCTCTATTTTAATTAGTGACTCGCTCTTAAGTCTTCCTTAATATGTCCTTTTAAAGGAAAATCCATATTTCTCTTTTCACAGAAGAGCTATTGCTTTCTGTCTGGAACAGACTTAGACCCACTTAATATTCCTTTTGACTCCAACAGATAAAGTTCTGGTAATGAAGAATATCATTTCTATTGCATGAAATGTATGAAGATTTATGCAATAAAGATTTATTAGTTTCTTAGTCTTAATTGCTTTAATTGATTTTTCATGTTGCGTGTTGTAGAGTATGTTGTGTGGATCAGTGAAACACACTCCTAATTAATGCATCTTAGACTGTATTTTTTTTTTTAAACAGCAGAAAGTGACATGTACAAGGGAGTTGAAGACTTTTGCAAGACACTATAGAATAAACCTACTTTCAACTTCCTCATGGCATACTTTTATTTTCCAAGGTTGTCATCCTATTCTGTATTACATGTTAACAAATCAGCAAAATTTATGTCTGTTGGAGGCAATACACTTGGTTGCTTGCTACCAGAGAGAGACAAATTACTTGTGGTTCTTTGATAATTACATCTCAATGGAGTAATTTAATCCGCTTGCTTTCCCTATTGGCATTCTCACCACCACCACCACCATTTTTTTTCAGGCAAAGAAATAACCGTCGTGAATAAAAGGAAAGGAATTGGGAATTCAATGACTGGCATATACTACTAAGATCAGTTGGAAAAAATGCATCCAGTGTCAGGGCTTGAGCTGAAAAGCTTATATCTCCACTAAGGGAAAAAAATCTAACTGAGATACCCCAGCCCAAACATGGCTCTGTATTAGTGTCTCTGTTGGGGGGAGGGGGGGCAAATAAGGTAAAAAAAAAAAAAAAATTGTCTAAAGAAAGGATAAGTAGTGAAATGGAGGAGAGGGACAAAGCAAAGGAAAATGTTAAAGGAAATAAAGCAAAGAGAAAAAAAACCTAAAGTCAAAAAAATTAAGAGCAAAATAAGAACCTATACCCTAATTAGCAAGGACAGTTTTTAAAAATGGCAAATTTGGGAGTGGGGAGAACATTTCTGGCTCCTAAAAAGTATATGTAGTATCAATGTTTTGTAAGTATTTTTCCATCCATAGCTATGCCAGTCACTAAAATCTGCTGCATATGAGTATTATGGCTACTTGCATTGAGTGGCGGTTACAGTACTAAGCAGCAGTGGTATAGCAGCATTGAGTTTCCAAGAAGGCTTGGTGACTTGAATGGAAGGACTATGGTTGAAACCCAAACTTAAGGGAGCTTAGGAAGATTGTTCTAACAACTTCCTCACTAACTATAGTAGCCATGGGGATTATTCCCAAACTTGGTAAATACACTATAGAACGGGGCCTGGGTATTTGGCCTAAATAATGGTCTGGTGAAAAGCAAAGTTGGAGAGGTAATTTTCTTGGAGGCTTCACCTGGAATTCATTGCCTTTTATAAATGAACTGTTGCAGTGAATGTCTTGTGTACTGTAAAATTTTAAAGATATAACTGTCTTCATAGAGCTTTTCTGCATAGTGTTTTTAATAGTATGATGACTTCAAATTGTAACATGACAATATATATGATGATTTTGTTTTATGCTGCTAAAAGGTGCCATAAAATACAGTGATGCCTCTGTTTTGGATAAAATTGGAGGGCAGTGTGAAGGGAAAGGGTTGAGAGGTCAGATAAAGGCATGTCAGAGGTTAGGTTGGATTGCATATGGTGACTCTTATTTATCAAAGTGGAGGATTCTCAACTAGTCAGATTGAATGGATCATTTTAGTCCTCATTTGCCATCGTTCCTTAGTGGTCTATGTGAAAGCTTTCCTTAAAACTCCAGATGTTGTGATGGTCACTATGTAATCACAGGATCTATTGAGCTCTCATTAGAGAGGTAAACTGTTATTTTTGTTTAAAAAAATTTGTTTACATAACCTGTTTTATTTTAATTTAGCCAAGAAACAGTGTTAGCATGGTTATTGTATTTGATGAGATGCATTCCGTGAGATTAAACAATGAAAAGTAACATGCTTACCAAAATCATAGCGTAAGTTGATTTAAATGAAGACACTTTAAATCACCAACAGAAAAATCTTAATTTGAACACATTTTTCCATTTGAAATTTTCTAAAGATGCATACGTATTGGTTGAGCCTATAAAATAGTTATAATCAAACACAATCTGTTCAATAATTTGTATGATATATTTTTCTGCCTTGAAAGTACCTACCAATTGTACATTTTTGAAAGTATAGCATAATTGAAATGTTTAAATTTAACTTTTGTACAGTATTATAAAATGTGTTTACTAATTAACTTGTACTCGGCCACTGTAGGTTCATATCTGTAATTTAATGAAATTACATTTTGAATACAATTAAAATCTAATATGTGTTTTATATATGTATTTAGCAAAATATCAATCTTTAACTTGGTTGTCTTATGTAGTTTGATGTACCTTCATTCTGGAAGCAGATTTCCATTTCCTTGTACTTATATTTTGTCATGACTTGCCTATATATCTTTCAGTAAGAAACATTTCTTGCAAATATTCTCCAACAGTTTTTCTTTCAGGTTCTGGAATCAGTATTACAGTAGAAGCTAGATTTTAACCTATATCTTCAGACACCAGTGGTACTCCTGGTTACATGCTTAGCTGCTGTTACTTTCTATGAGATTGTTGTGGGAGTATATTATGATGACTATCATTTAGGGCCCATTCAGTTCCTATGGGCTTTGTTGCATTTGTCATAGGACAATCACTACAGCAGCTTTGTAAAATGGCCCTTAGTTTGGGAGCAGTTTTGCTGCTGCATCTTTTGAAGAGTAGGGAGGAGGTCAGACTGTAATATGAATTTATATTATTGCTTTCTATTTTGTATTGATAGTTTAGAGCAGTGGTTCCCAACCCTGTCCTGGAGGACCACCAGGCCAGTTGGGTTTTCAGGATAGTCCAAATGAATATGCATGAGAGAGATCTGCATGCAATGAAGGTGCCAGGCATGCAAATCTGCTCCATGCATATTCATTAGGGCTATCCTGAAAACCCGGCTGGCCTGTTGGTCCTCCAGGGCAGGGTTGGGAACCACTGGTTTAGAGTGTGTTTTAGAAGGATGTATATATTTTGATAATTGTTTTGGTTTGTGAGATAGCCTGTTCCCATCCTCTTGGTAGGCCAAGGTAAGTTAGGGATATTTAATACAGTGTGAGATAGTTTTTAATTAGTTTTGTTGCACTTGTGTTAAAAGGCTCATGATGTGTGTATTGTGAGTTTGCCACAAAAAAAGTCATGCATAAACTTAAATAATACAATTCTTTTCTCAGATCCACCACTGCAGTTCAGAAAAAATATTTTAAAAACTCTAAACATTTTGCACTTACATACCATTTTGCACTTTTATAAATATTTTAAAATGTAGAACAGCCAAGTACTTTGGTTACTGTACTACATTTTTTATATATAGTATCCAAAATACTTGGCTGTCGTACATTTTGATAGATGAAAGAAAACAAAGCAAAATCATTCAAGGGTGTTTAGCACTGGTGTGGTAAGAGCCTTTCTCCGCAAACTTCAAACCATCCACCAATGGCTGTAGACTGATTATCATTTTTTTAGGTTAAATTTTAAGCATACTTTGCTGCTTGGCTTACTTTTGCAGGCCTTGGCCTAAGCTCTTTGATTCTCTGAAATAGCTGCACCGGCTGTGACCCAATTTATCCAAACTCAGTGGCTGTTGTTCATGTTCTAGTTATCAGTGGACACACAATTTTTTCAACATGTTTGTGACCTTGTCATCATATCAGAGAGCTTTGATCTTGGTATTTATCATGGACAGTTCTTGGCCATAATAAACAGCCTTAAGTAGAGGTGTTCAGCCATATCTAAATTAAACTAAACTAAACCTTAAGTTTATATACCGCATCATCTCCACAGATATTGTAGAGCTTGGCACGGTTTACAAAAACTTAAAATATAGGAAGAGAAGGAAAAAAAAAGTTTACATGAACTTATATATAGAAGAGAAGAGTAAGGGGGGGATAGAATTACATTTTAGTGAAAAGCCAGGTTTTCAGTTGCTTGCGGAATAATTGGAGGGAGCCCAGGTTCTGCAGCGGGGTAGTAAGGTCGTTCCAAAGACCTGTGATTCTGAAGAAGCCATATGTGCCAAATATAATGTTTTTCAATCAGCAGAACTTCCAGTGATTAGCATTATCTGTTCTGGCCTTAAGCTGGATCAACTACAATCTTGTTATTGATCCACTGGTTCTAGGTGACTGGAAAGTTTTCTGAGACAGCAGCAAAGGTGGAAGCTATTAAATCCTTGTTCCAGCATGAAGTACTGTAAATGACCCAGTTTTCACAGCCATGTAGAGACAAGTGAGATAAGCCAATAATTTTGTGTTCAGTGTTAGTAGTTTGTTCTTATTTTGGAAATAAGTTTTCAAAAATAAGAAGCTTTGATTTTTGACTTTAAGATTTCTATCGAGACTAAATGAGCAGGTAAGAATAGAGCATAGACTGTAAAAATGATCTGTGTTCATAGTACATAAGGGTCATGGATTACTATTATTGACAAATGCCATTCATCCCAAACAACTCATCCCTAGAAAGAATTGTGTTTTCTTTGTATTGATCACCTTCCTTCATTTCTAGTATGACAGACACACTATTCCTTAACATGTGGGTAGTTAATCTCTTCTTGTGAGAACTCTTGTAGGGAGCTTTATTTGCATTCTTTTGTTCCTCTTTCCTTACCTTTGGGCTGCCCTTCAACTCCTCAGTTGTCTTCCTACAAATGAGACAGTAGGAGCTTGTATTTTCTGCTCGTGTTTCTTTTCATTTTAAATTCAGCCTCTTTCCGCTAGCCATTTGCGAGGCTTTTTTTGTGCTACAGAGGGTCCCCTTTGTGGAACAACTCTGGCTGCAAGAGAGCGCAGACTCTGAGGTCAAGGGTCTGCTTCCAAGGGGCAGGCTGATTTTCAGTACACCTGCTTGGAAAGCCTGCACTAACAGTTTGGGGGGCTCAGAGACCATTCCCTTGGGAGCAAGACTCACCCCAGGTTTGTCTGCAGGCTGAGTGGCTCCTTGGTGGTTTTTCCAGGATCAGTGCTGACTGCGTTCCTGTCCCCCGTTTGCATGCAAATGATTTGGTGGGGATTGAGTTCTCTGGCCGGTTCATTGAGCCCAAGAGGCATTCAGAAGACACAAGCAGTCCGGATTCCGGGCTTGTTGAGGCAGAGGTTCTCCCTATAAGCTCTTTACAGCTTTGATCCTTCCAGCTCCTAGCATACAGCATGGCACAGCGAGTAACAGGTTGACAGCCTGAGAAACCAAATCAGGAGGTCCTTAAAATCAATTCTTTTTGGGTCCTGGGGTTAGAGATGGGTTCCCCCCACCTCTAAAATCCCCAAATTGCTATTTTTTATTTTTCAATATAGTTTCCCTGGTACCATTTTTGGCACTAAAATCGCTGCTGTGGTGATCATCTTAGATTTCCTGATGTGAATTTAAAAGCCTCTGCTTAAAAAAGGTGGGATGGACTACTCGGGTCAGGATACTTCAGATTCATGCCCCATTTGTGGTGGATGGCAGTCCAAGGAGCATCAGTGTTCCATGTTTTGCAGAGCCCGTGAGGGTATGGCAGGAGTCACTGTTTCAGCCCCTTTTGGTCCCTTAGGGGATTTTAATACTTAGTTGGTCCGAGGAATGGGAAAAAAAGTCCAAATTTAATCCATGGAGTAGTGCAAGGGTGTCCTCGGCGAAACGCTACCGCAATACAGCTGCAAAACCCCACAAAGAAACTAAACAGCACCCACAGGGACTGTCTGGACATCAGGGGCAGGGGTTTCCCCCTGAATTTATTAATATGTTTATTTTTTAAAATTTGGTATCCCTCAATTTACAACAGATCAGTGCGGCGTACAAAACGCAATAACATCAATTAAAATAAGAAAAGAATGGCATTATCAATAGGAAAGATCTAATCTAAATATTGAAGAGAGAAAAACACTTTTTGTTGTGGTCTTGTGAATGCGCGGTCTTCTCATGTCTACTAACAATCTAAATATTACCTCAAATTAAATGCTAGATTGAAAAAATGAGTTTTCAACATAGACTTAAATTTTGGAAATGAAAGTTCACTTCGAATAACTTGTTGAAGGTCGTTCTATAAGAATGGAGATAAAAAGAAAAAAGCAGAATTATGTGTTGATTCATAATGAGCCATTTTTGGCGAAGGAAGTACCAGTCTCTGAGAGTCAACTGACCATAATGTACATGTTGGAGTATATGGAATTATTACAGCAGCCACATATGATGGAGCTGCATAATGTAGAGCTTTAAAAGTTTGACAAAGAATGGTTAAATTTAGATCTATAGTGTACAGGCAAACAGTGTAAACTTATCAACAGAGGAGTGATATGATCATTTACTTGAATTCAGGCTTATATGATTAACAAATGCCACATGGAACCCTCTGGAGTTGGCTGCATTCCATCTCAGGATCTTAAAGGCAGTGATGCATAATTTAAATGTAATCTTTGTGGTTATTGGCAGTCAGTGTAGTTTTATATAGAAGAGCTGCAGATGTTCCAATTTCCATAGTCTGTATATGAGTCTTACTGCTGCATTAGCTGGCTATCTTCATTAAAGTATCAGAAAAGGATCTTGCAGGACACAGCCTAAAGTTCTGACACTTTCCGAGTAGAGGTGATTACCGCCAAAACAGTGTCTTGATGGTAAGGTCCATTATGGAAACTTGGTCCAGAGGCTCATAGGAAGGATTTGCAAGTGCCCAGAGAATCAGACTAAGATTCCACGTTGGAAAAAGGCAGTTGCACTGGAGAATGGAGCCGTAATGCACCCTTCAGAAATCTGGCTACATCAGGATGTGCAGCAAGGGTGCTTTTATTGATCCTGGGTCCAAAGCAGGAGAGCCCAGCTATCTGAACTCTCAGGGATCTAACCACTAGGCTCCTTCCAAATCTTCCTGGAGAAAGGCAAGTATCACCAAGATCGAAACCGAGCTTGTGTCTTTGTTCTGAGCGCACCAACTTTGGAAACACTTCCAGGCCTTTACATATGCTGCAATAGCTGATTTTTTTCCTACACGTCAGATTGGTGGAGACCACTCCATCTGAGTAGCCTTTGTGCGCTAGCACTGCATGCTCAAGAGCCATGCCATAAGACAAAAACATTCTGGATCCTGAATAGCAATTGGATCCTACGTGAGTAGCCAGGGATGACAGGGAAGTTTGAGACTTTGATCCTCTTGTAGCTGGACCAAGACTGCATACTATAGGCATTTCGTCTGGCACCATTAGTCACCCTTCCCTGGTGTGCCATGATCCTGTGCAGAAGTCAGCCTATCATGGGCTACCGAAGAAAGGCATACAGAAGACCTTTGCTTCTCGGCTAATGTCTTCGCCTGAAGAATCAAACTGCCTTCTTTATGGTAGCTGGTGCCATCAGGTCAAATGTCAGTCGCTCCCATCTATTCACTATGCAGGTGAAGACTTCAGGGACAAGCACCACTCCTCGGAATCTAGAGTCTTCTGGCTGAGGAAATCCACTTGTACATTGTCTACTCCTGCCAAATGTACCGCCGAGAGTGCCAGAAGATGAGCCTAAACTCATCAAAACAGCATTTGGGCTTTCAAGTTTAGAGGGGTACTCTTGATGTAATTGGCATAGGCCACCACTGCTGCGTTGTCCGAGAATACTCAAACTGCTTCCTGAAGTACCAGGCAGATGGTACTTGCTTCCTGAAGTACCAGGCAGATGGCCTGAAGTTCCAAGCAGTTGATTGACCACTTCCCTCTGGGAAACTGTCCTTAAGCACTTGTGCATCTGCCGGATCAGAGGATTCTACAAACATCAATAATGGTTCCAAAACTGAACCTCTCATTGATATAATTGGTCTGATCAGTGGTCGCTCTATATTTTTGTGAATTTTAGGTAGAAAATAAATGGTAGGTGTAATTGGTTGCTGTTTATTCAAAAACCTGTAATCTCTGTTGGTCAAAAAGCCTTCCTTTGTAACTTTCATTGTGACATTGCGTATGATAGTTTGTAGACGTTTGGTTGAGTCATTGATAATCTTACTGTAAGCAGTTGTATCAGTCAGCTTGTGAGACATAGCTCGCTCTGTTTTGAATAGTATTCGCTCCACCCTTGTCTGCATTTCTTATTGTAATCAATTAATTTTTTTGTAGGGAGGATATAGCATTATGGTCATCTGTTGAAAGATTTGATTGAAATCTTGCTTTAACATTGTTCTTTAAAGCAGAAAAATCTTGCATTACCATTAAAAAAAAAAAAATGCTCAAAGTAGCACTGGTTTCAATGATAACTTTGGAGGAATGATGATTTTATCAAAATTTTGATCTTTGTCAGCAAAAAACAGCTTTAATTCCAATTGCAACTATGGCAGTAACACCTGAAGTTGCATTATTGAGTTGTGTTGAGCTGAAGGACAGCCCAGAGGTAAGGGAGGAGGAGCAAAAGAATGCAAATTAAGCTCCCTACAAGAGTTCTTGCAAGAAGAGGTTGATTACCCATAGGTTCAGGACTAGAGTGTATGTCTACTAGAAAGAAGATTATCAATGCAAGAACCTAGTCTTTCCTTACTCCAGTTTCAAATGAATGCAGATCCTGAATAGTAACTCAAGATCAAAAGAATTATTACTCAGCTTATTTGATGTTAAACAAGCTGCCATCAATCCTCAGTAATATGCCAAATTTAGATAAGTTTTAAAAGTGAAGGTGGGTTTGTTAGTTTGAAATGTTTAATATGCCTTGGACAGGAAACTTCCTTGCAAAAATGGGATATGCCAAATTGAAATTATTTCTGAAAGTGATCTTAAAAAGCTAAAACTGATGAGCAGTAAGAGACAGATTTTACTTTAACACCTGCATTAGTATTTCATTTTCATATTAAATAATTGCTTTCATTCTTTCATGAACTTCTTTAAGAGTGAGAACATCTTTTATGAGCAGTCAGTTTTTAGTACAATCTTAATAGATGCTATATCTGCTAAGTTAAAGGCCTTTTGTAGGTTAACTCTCTTTTTCAGCAAGCAGTATGAAGTACACATAATTTGTAGAGCATCTGGCTGTGATCCCACACTGACTCTTTGAAGGCAAATTTTCTCAGAGAGGTCTTCTCAGCAGGATCTTTTAGCACTTGACCACACTGAGCAGAAAGACCCTTTGATGGTTATTGAGATTTACTATGTTCCCATTATTTTTATGTAGTTATATATTTGGGTTTGTGACCTTGCACCCATCCTGCAACATACTGCAACATAATGCATAGATTTTGATGATAAACATTTTGACCCTACCATTAGGAGCTCCAGAGATACCTGATCTTTGCCTGCTGCTTTTTTTTAAGTGAAATCGTTACATCAGTTGTCTCTGTATCTTCAAGAACTGATATTTGATTCATCTGGTGCATCATCAGAAGCTGTGAAATGGCAGCCAAGGCAGCCAAATAATGACATCTGAGTACAGATCTTTGTAATGTTCAGTCCATCAGTTAAGTTATTCTTGCCAGTATGACAAGATGGTACCATCTTTTTCTTTAAGGTTTGCAGTCTTTATAAGTTCTACCAAGTATTTTTGATAACATCAAAGGCAAAGCTCTGAAAATCCATTGTCTAGAGCAAATCTTTCTTCATGGTTGGTTGGCAGAGCTGAATGAGAAGGTAGCAGCTTTAGCTGGGGTTCAGAGGAGGAGAAGACTTAATGTTGTCTTCAGTCCGTATTTGGGCCTAAAAGAAGAAACCAAAATATGTAGCAGCAGAGTTGCAGAAAAAAAGAATGAAATGAGTGCACACAGGGATCGTTTGAAGTGGTAATGGAAGAGGCATGAGAAGGCTGAAGCAGGGATGAAGGTAGGAGATGTTTTGACACTTTCAGGTCTGGAAGAAAAATGAAATGGCTGAGGAGAGGGAAGGAAGAGAGTTAAAAGGGCTGTGTCAAGGGTAAGGGAAGAAAGGAAGGAGAGAGGAGGGTGAGGAAGAGAAATTTAGCATCATGTGCCTCTTTTCAAAGCCAATCAGAAATATTTTGTACAGTTGTTGCCAATAGTTATAAGTGCATTACCTCCTTAAACTTAGAGTTACAAATTTATTTGGCTGTAAAATAAAAGTTAAGCAAGCTTGCATTTTTAATGCAGTGGAATGGCATATATTTAGATGCTTGATACCAATCTTCATTCCAGAATGCAAAAATGGTGTGCAGTCAGAACCTTCAACGAATTCATTGAATCCCCAGCACATCTCCCTTTCTTTTCTTCTTCTTTCTCTGACCTACAGTCTTTCAAACCATGTTAGCAGCAGTGATTAACACAAGCTGCCCTGGCCAGCTTCAGGGCCTTTCTCTGCCGCATCCTTACTCAACTTCCTGTTTCTGTATGATGAACAGGATGTGCAAGAGAAAGACCTTGAGGCTGCTGCTAATTGAAAAGTTTTGAAGGACCATATATAGAGGAAGAGAGAGAAGGCTGAATCTACAAGTAGAGTGGAGGTTAGAAAGAAGAAGAGATAGAAAGCCATTGGGATGAGGGGTGGAAGAGAGAGATGCTAGACTGGGGGTAGGGGTAGGGGTGGACAACAAGGGAAGTAGGGCCAGTGTTAAAACATGCTGGAGCCCTGGGAGTTAATGTTAAAAGGGGCCTAAAAGCCCACCAATAGGATGTATTTCAGATCTTTGTATTTAGGCAGGCTTGGGACCCTTTATAGTAGGCATGCCCAACAGGTAGATCGCGATCTAGCTGTAGATCACGGAGGGGTCAGAGGTAGATCACCAGCCCCACTAAGCTCCATCTCTCCAGCAGCTTGCCCCATCGCTAGGAGAGAGCTCGTGCCGGCAGGTCATCTGCTGAGGGCATGCCGCCGCTGCTGATCCTTTGCCTGTCTTTTTTTCCCTGCCTGCGGGTGTATTGGGGACGCATGTTGTTTTCGTGCCAATCGTTTGTGGGTATCCCATGCGGTCGCTGCCCGCACTCCGGGATGATACACCACAGGCCCAGCGTCATACCTGGGCTTCTGCCTCTCAGAATCACCCATTCTTACCCCCGCCCCAATATCCCTTAGAAGTATGTTATATACCAGGTGATATCCATTCGCCCAGGCTTTACCTGCTGGTCGCTTTATAGTTCACTTTCATTAAATGTTTTCAGACAGACACAAACAAAGTGTAAAGAATTTGGTGATTTTGGTGGGCTTTTCCAATTTTGTTCTAACTTGCCTATGCCTTGGGCTTTTCCAATTTTGTTCTAACTTGCCTATGCCTTGCCTTCGAATTGGTTCACACCACTGTGACTTTTGCTTGCCTCTGCAATTTTATGTTGCCTAGCCTTTGAGTTGATTCTACACTGTGTACAGAATTTATTAAATCGCGTGTGGTGGTATTTGAACTTGTTTGACGGTATTTGATTTTATCTGGTTTACTGGACAGGTGTTTGAGGTTTTTTTATGATTGTTTGGTATTTGATTCAGTGGCATACCAAGTGGGGGGCGGGGGGTGCACAGCCGGCTGTTCTCACTGCCTCTAACGCCAGCCCTGCAGCTCTGGACTTCACCACACCTGCTCCCCCCCCCCTCCCCGATCGCTATTATTTTAAATGTTATGGCAGCCACGGCGCTGTATCTATCGGAGGAGACTTCTAACCTCGGCCTGCCCCAGAACTCTTCCTGCAGCCACCGCCCGCCTAGGCGGGAACAGGAAGTTGCTGTTGCAGGAAGAGTTCCGGGGCAAGCCGAGGTTAGAAGTCTCCTCCGATGGATACAGCGCCGCAGCTGCCATAACATTTAAAATAATAGCGATCGGGGGGGAGCAGGTGTGGGGAAGTCTGGAGCTGCAGGGCCGGCGTTAGAGGGACTAAGAGATGATGGTGCTGCAGGGTCCCGTGTTGGGAGGGAGGAAGAAAGAAGAATAACCGAAGCATTGGCTATTTGGGGGGAGCAGGTGTGGGGAAGTCCAGAGCAGCAGGGGAAAGTATTGCTGTACCCAGCTGAAGGGAGAAGGAAGATGAGGGAGGGAATGAAAGGAGATGCCAGGGCTTGGAGGGAAGGAGGAAGGTATGCCAGACTAAGGGAAAAGGAAGGGGGAGATCTCAGAGCATGGAGGGGGAAGGAAAGATGGAAGGAAAAGAGAAATATGCCAGAGAATCAGGGAAGGGCAGATACCAGACTGTGGGGTGTGAAGGAAAGAAAGGATAAGAGAGAGATGCCAGAGCATAGGGGTTGGGTTGGTGACAGAGAGAAAAAAATGGAGAGGTGGCAGAGCTGAAATCAATTATGTACAAAGGAGAGAAGGGGCACAGGATAGATAGTTATGAAAGGAGCATAGAAAGAAGGAAGATGTATGGAAGAGAGAGAAGGCAGACATTGGATGGAGAGGGCAGTGACTGGAAGGGGCGAGACAGAAGGTGAACAGTAGATGGAAGGGGTAGAGAGAGGGACAGACACTGAATGGAAGTGTTGGGGATAGGAGGGACAGCCACTGAATGGAAGTGTGAGGGAGAGAGGGAGCAGGCGCTGGAAGGAAGTGGGGAGGAGAAAGAAAAAAGGGCACATGCTGGATTGAGGGACGAGAATAGAGTTAGATACTGAAAGGGGTGAGGGAAAGAGGTGGCAAGCTTTAGGTAGACAGTAAAAAAAAGGACATTGATGAGAGGGTAGTAAGAACGTAATCTAGACAGATGCAGAAAATAAATTGAAAAGGAAAATGAGGGAAGAAAGGGATTGCAGAGGAGAGGTGTGGGAGAGGGAAGGAGAGAGAGATGCTAGACCAATGGGGGTGAAAGGAGAGATGGAAGGGGGAGGCATACAGTTTCTGGAAGGGGCATAGAAGGAGAGAAGATGCCATATAGGGGAAGAGAGACGGCAGACAGTGGATGGAAGGAAGAGAGTTACAAGAAGATGAGGAAAGCAGAAACCACAGAAGACAAAGGTAGAAAAAAAATTTCTATTTATTTATTGCTTTAGGAGACATGTGTCACTGTTTCTGTGGTGCTGCATTGTATACAGAGTCCAGCTTCTTAATGGTTCAATTTAACCTTTGTCTATGTATTTCTATTTTATCCCCCCTTTTACAAAACTGTGGAGCGTTTTTTAGCGCCAGCTGTTGTGGTAGCAGCTCTGATGCTCAGAATTCTATGAGCGTCAGAGCTGTTACCACTGTGGCTAAAATCCACACTACAGTTTTGTAAAAGAGGGAGGGGTTAATTTGTGATTACATATTCCATACTAGGCGAAGGTGTTTTCTGTGTTCTGTGTGTTCGAAAGACATGGTTTTTTGTTAGGCTTGACTGCAGGATTGATCAGTACTAGTCTGGCTTGTTTAGTTTTACAATGAGTGTATTGATGTTGTACTGCTCACTGCAGTATGTAAGATGCTGCCTTTTCCTAGGTACTCATGTGTGACGTGTGGCTTGTTACTAAAAATCATGTTTTCTGTACAGATGGGCCCCGGGTGTCACATATGCTAGGTACAGCTATAAACAACTCAGATATATTGAAAACCAATGTATGTAGAAACAACACTTTCAATAGGAGACTGGTGTGGTCATAAGATGTTATAGTAGTACAAATTTTCTGCAGAAGCAATGAGAAACCAGTACCAGTTCTTTATTGCTCAAAAAGAAGGAAAAAACCTCAGAAAAGGCCCTCCCACCTCCACAATAGTGGATATAAAGGTGGTTAAGCGGTAACCTCACAGGCAAAACCTTCTTACAAAGTGAGCAATTGAGTAAAAAACTGTGCTTCACATAAATGCTGAATTAAAGATAGAGGAAAAACCCCCCACTTATCTTAGAGCTGATCGGCACACCGACGGAGGCCAGCGTTTCACCGACAGGCTACATCAGGGTGTGACCCGACCGATCAGTCTGCAAAACAAAGAAGAAAAGCAAAGGAACTTAGCAGTTTCACAATAGGTTTACTTCTTTCTATAACAAAACTGGAACGTACCTAATAAAGAGCGAATACCAATGCTTCAAAAAGTCCAAAAAATGGCTCCCATGGGGAGCTGAATGAAGTAAAGAACATTTAAGAGATAACTTTTTTTGTGACTTTTGATGTGAAGTCCTTATACACTATCATTCCTCAGGCAGAAGCTGTTGACATTATCAGTGATTTTTTAAATAGCATTCCAACATCTCGGATCCCTGTGGATTTTGTGATTAAACTGATGTCTTTTGCAATGGAAAAAAACTACTTTAAATTTCAAGATAAATTTTTCCAACAAGTCTCAGGGGTAGCCATGGGAGCGACTATGGCTCCCTCTGTAGCTAATCTGTTTATGCAGAATTTTGAAAATCTCTGGATAGTTTGTAATCCATTTTCTAACAAGACGACATTGTGGCTGCGATTCATAGATGACATTTTTGTCATCTGGACAGGGACAAGAGAAGAACTCGATCACTTTTATTCATGGCTCAATTCCAGACATCCCAAAATAGAATTTAGCATGACATGCCATTCACACCAGATTTCTTTTTTGGATGTCATGGTCATTAAAAATAATGATACTATCAATACTACTGTATTTAGAAAAGCCACCGATAGAAATACTTTTCTTGATTTCTCGAGCAACCATCCATTACCACTAAAACGCAGCCTTCCTACATCCCAGTTTTTCAGATATCGTCGCCTATGTTCAGAATTATCTGACTATAAATCACAAAGTAAACACCTGTACACCAAGTTAAAAACCAGGGGTTACCCAGAGTATACTCTCAGAAAAGCTTACAAACGAGCAAAGTACTTGAATAGGGATCTTTTGTTTCTTCCCAGAGACAAAACAACAGAAGACAACATAGCTACATGCATTTTGCAATATTCCCCGAGTGTGAACGGTATTACTAAGATCTTGAGGAAACATTGGGAACTTATGGCAGCACATCCCATGCACACCGAGACTCATCTTCGTATAGCATTCACCAGACAGAAAAATCTGAAGGAATTACTAAGTCCTGCTGATATTAGTTTTGCCTTATCTCAAACAAAGGGACTAAATACTGAACCAACAGGACATTTAAAGTGTGGTAAGTGCCTGACATGTTCTATTACTGTAGAGTTCACCGATCACTTTGTACATCCAGGCACAAGAAAAATTTATAGGCTCAAACATCTTACTTCATGCTCTACAATGTTCGTAGTATATGTTATTTTTTGCCCTTGCCTAAAGATCTACGTAGGACAAACCACACGGACTTTTAGAAGGCGTATTACTGAACATAAGAGCTGCCTACATAACAACAAGTTACAAGCTCCCCTGGTAGTACATTGCCTTGAGCAGAATCACACTTTCGAGGACTTACGCTGTTTTGTCATCGATCATATTGAAGAAGGAACGAACAATCGCCCTATGCAATTATTGCGAGCAGAGCAATTTTGGATTCACCTACTCAACAGTGAAGAGCCTTTTGGGCTAAATCAGAGATTGGATTGGAGCGCTTTTTATTAGGGTATTAGAACACAGCAAAAAGGAAGAAAAAGAAAACAAAAATTACACACAAAAAATATATACATATATATATACAGAAAAGTATAGAATCCACTGGGTTTTGCTAAAATTAAAATCAAATAAAAAATGCATGTTTCATTTTCTTTTTTATTTTAAGTTTTATATATACACATTCTTTAGTGTCTTTTTTATATTTTTTTAATATTTTTTTATTATTATTATTAGTTTTGTTTTCGTTCTTGGTTTTCATTTTTGTTCAGAGTGGAGAAGATTTTCCTCATGATTGTTTTTGTCAGATTCCTCTCAGCTGCTACGTCATCCTTTTACTCACTTCCGGTGGTGACGTTTCCCACCGCGAAGATTTAAAAACTGAAATCCCGGAGCCGCCCCATGGGAGCCATTTTTTGGACTTTTTGAAGCGTTGGTATTCGCTCTTTATTAGGTACGTTCCAGTTTTGTTATAGAAAGAAGTAAACCTATTGTGAAACTGCTAAGTTCCTTTGCTTTTCTTCTTTGTTTTGCAGACTGATCGGTCGGGTCACACCCTGATGTAGCCTGTCGGTGAAACGCTGGCCTCCTTCGGTGTGCCGATCAGCTCTAAGATAAGTGGGGTTTTTTTCCTCTATCTTTAATTCAGCATTTATGTGAAGCACAGTTTTTTACTCAATTGCTCACTTTATAAGAAGGTTTTGCCTGTGAGGTTACCGCTTAACCACCTTTATATCCACTATTGTGGAGGTGGGAGGGCCTTTTCTGAGGTTTTTTCCTTCTTTTTGAGCAATAAAGAACCGGTACTGGTTTCTCATTGCTTCTGCAGAAAATTTGTACTACTATAACATCTTATGACCACACCAGTCTCCTATTGAAAGTGTTGTTTCTACATATGCTAGGTACGCCACTGATTTGATTATTGGTGCCAGTATGATGAATTCTTATTTTTACTTTTAGAACTGCATGTATGGTTTTGGCATCTCCTGTCTTTGTATTGCACATCAGCCAGAGGTCTTCAGTTCCGATTGATCTTTAATACTTTTGGACAGTGACAGTTTTGGACTAGATTCAGCCAGTGTTTATACTAACTTAGCGATTTGGCCTTCTTGCATCCAGCCACCCCAGTATAACGAAGATGAGTTTTCCAAAGAAGAGCAAAACCTACCACTTTCATGGTGAAAGACAAGTGGTGTTGTCTAATTTGTAACGCCCCAGTATCCTTGCACAAAAAGGGTAATCTGGAACGTCATTGTAAGGCTCTGCATAGCAATAAGTTTGATGCTGATTTTCCACCCAAAAGTGAAATTCGTAAACTGAAGCTCAAAGAACTTAAATCAAAATTGGCGAAGCCAAGGTCACATTCGGACAATGCAACCATAGCATCCTTCAAGGTCAGCAACCTGATCGCAAAGAAATGAAAACCTTTCACTGAAGGGGAATTTGTAAAAGATTGTTTTCTTGAAGCAGCTGACAATCTTTTTCAAGGATTTAAAAATAAGAAAGAAATCATAGCTGCTATTCAAGATGTACAATTGTCAAGAAACACCGTAGTGTGGCGAATTGAAAAGATGTGTGGAGACGCAACTGAACAATTGTTGGAGGATTTTTCAAATTGTGTTGCTTTCTCACTCCAACTGGCTGAATTTATAGACATAAGAGACATAGCCCAGTTACTAGTCTTTATCCGGATGGTTTTTGAAGACTTCAGTGTTAAAGAAGAACTACTTGGAATGATTTATTTTAAAGGGAGAACTACCAGTCAGGAAATATTCAGTTCTTTCCATTCTTTTGTGACAAAGTGTAATCTTCCATTGCATAGACTTTTTTCCATCACTACTGATGGAGCAAGAGCAATGACAGGTGAGGTTAGATTTCATAGCCCTCTGTAGACAGCATGCTGACTTCCCAGATTTCCTTTCTTACCACTGCATCATTCACCAGCAAGTTTTGGCAAGCAAGAGACTCAATACAAAGACTGACATGGACATCACTTTGAAAATTGTAAATTCAGTTCATGGAAGATCACTTCAAAGACGGCTTTTCAATCTTACTCTTGATGGAGGGGCAGTGGAAATCATTTTGCACACAGATGTAAGGTGGCTAAGTAGGCACAAATCTCTGCAAATATTTAATGATTTGCTGAATGAAATAAGAAGTTTTTTTGAAGGAGAGGGGAGATGACCAAGCAAAGTTGGAAGATGAGGAGTGGTTATGTGATCTGGCATTTCTTGCTGACTTTACAAGTGAACTAAGTGATATGAACCTTGAACTACAAGGTAAAAATAAATGCATTGGCGAGATGTTGAGTACAGTTTCATCCTACAAGAGCAAATTTGAGCTAATGATTGATCTTGCAAACAATGCTTTTGATCATTTTCCTAATATGCAGGACCATCTGGGACAATATCCAAATTTTGATTTTTAAGAACGAGAAGTATGTGACAGAAATCTGTTCTGTTATCCAGGAATTTGAAAATAGATGCTGTGACTTCCCAAAAATTGGTACAAGTTGTGGAATACTTGTCATACCCATTCAAAGTAGATGTGGACATTAAAGAAACTGCAGCTGCTATCAGTAAAAATTACTCGTTGAACAAGCCATCTCTTGAAAACAAAATATTAACCCTTAAAAATTATATTTTTCTCAAGACCTGTGCTGAGCAAGAATCGTTTTAGAAGCTAGTGCCTAGAGACAAACTTCCCAACTTGAGAAGATGCAGTGAAGCTGTACACTTCTGTTTCGGTTCAACTTATTTGTGTGAATCTGCATTTTCCCATCTGAAAATGACAAGAGTACACAATGTTCCAACATGACAGATGCACATCTCCAAGATTCCCTGAGACTGGCCCTCACGCAATATTCACCCAACTTCAAAAAGCTGGTGGATGAAATGCAGGCTCAGATGTCTTACTAATGAGCAAGAGCAAAATATTTGATTGTACAAGATCAGCCTGGATCAGTACTCAACCTAAATTTAACACAAATTACTCAATAAAAGTTAAAGAAGGTTAAGACAGTTAAAGAAAGTTATTACTCAACTAGTGTTTTAGCCCGCTACATTAACGGGTGCTAGAGTAGATGTCTATTTTGGGGTGATTTTTTTTTTTCTTTGTCTCTTTCTCCTTGGACGCTGTCTGTCATTCTTTCTGTCTGTGTCTCTCCCTGGCCTCCTTACTTTTTATCTTTCTTTCTGTCTCCCTGGCCCCCTGTATTTCTCTGTTGCGCCATGCCTGCTTGTCTCTCAGTGGCCCTCTTCCTATGTCCATAGGTTCCATCCTATGTCCTTAGTGCCCTCAGTGACTCCTTCCTATGTCCTTAGTGCCCTAAGTGCCTCCTATGTCCTTAGTACCCCAGTGCTTCCTTCCCATGTCCTAAGTGCCCCCAGTGCCTTCGTCCTGTGTCCATAGTACCCCCGGTGCCTCCTTCCCATGTCCTTTGTGGCCCCAGTGCCTCCTTCCCATGTCCTTTGTGGCCCCAGTGCCTCCTTCCCATGTCCTTAGTGGCCCCAGTGCATCCGTCCTGTGTCCTTAGTGCCCCCAGTGCCTCCTTCCCGTGTCCTTAGTGCCTCCAGTGCCTCTGTCCTGTGTCCTTAGTGCCCCTTTCTATGTCCTTAGTGCCCCCCAGTGCCTCCTTCCTATGTCCCCCTCACTGCCTTCCAGACTTTAACCCAACCCCACCTCCGAAGCCAGCCTGCCTCCCTCCCATCCCCCTGTGTAGTAGACCCAATGAGCAACATCTTTAAATTTCTACACCCCCCCCCACACACACAATTCTCCCTGTATAGTAGAACCCGGCATTTTTATTTCCCTCCCTCCCATCCCCCCTGTGCAGTAGAACCAGTGATCAGCCTGTTTCCATCTTCCCCCCCGCCACCGTGCAGCCAACCCCATTGACCCTCCCATCCTCCCCTCCCACTGCGAGATGACCTACAAACCTTCCGGAACCAGCAGAAGTCCCCAGCACTTTAAAGACGCTGCTTTGCGACCTTCTAATGCCGATTTCCTCTGCCACGTCACAAAGCAGTGTCTTTAAAATGCTGGGGACGTTGCTGGCTCTGGAAGGATTTTTGTTGTTTCGGGGTGGATGGGAGGTTCAACGGGTGTTCGGGTGCGGCGGGGAGGGGGGGTGCTGAAGACGACGAACTGCTTCCTTATAGTGAGTCGAGGGAGGGAGTAGAAGCGCGCATTTGCACTCTTGCCAGCAGGGACCTACAGGAAAACATATACTTTCCATTTCCCTTCGCAGTTCTTACTAGATCTTCATCTGTTTTGTTTTTGCTTAATTTGCTTAACACATCCAAGTAAGGTTCATTAAAAAATTAGGGGGGGGGGGGAATCCTCCAACTTTATTGGGTTAAAATTTAAAATTGAAATTTTCATGGTAGTAGATCACTAGCACTTTTGGCCAGAAAAAAGAGATCACGACCTGTTCGAAGTTGGACATACAGTGGTACCTCGGTTTACGAGTGCACCGGTTTGTGAGTGTTTTGCAAGACGAGCAAAACATTCGCAAAATTGCCGCCTCGGAAACTGAGCGCGCCTCGATTTGCAAGCGCGCCCCCCCCAACAAACTGGCACCCTCCCCCCGCAAAAAGGCACCCCCCCGCCACCATCAGGAACTCCCCCTGCCGCCATCAGGAACCCCCCCCCCCGCCGCAACCTGAAGTCCCCCAGAGCCCTCTTTTTACTTTAATGTAGCACCGGCATGTCGGCCTCCTCTTCTGTGCTGGCCTTGAGCATGTGCGTATGCTCAAGGCCTGCGAGTTCACGTTCTCTCCGAGAATCTCGGGGGGGGACTTCAGGTTGCAGCGGGGGTGGGGGGTGCCCTATGACGGTGGGGGGTGCCCTATGGCGTCAGGGGGGAGGTGCCGGATCGCGGGGGGGAGGGTGTCGGATCTCGGGGCCTTCGGGGGGAGCAATGCTGGTTCTTGTGTGTGGGGGGGGAGAGCAGCACTGCTGGCCTCGGTGGGGGGTGGGAACGTATCAAAGCGAGTTTCTATTATTTCCTATGAGGAAACTCGCTTTGATAAATGAGCATTTTGGATTACGAGCATGCTCCTGGAACGGATTATGCTCGTAATCCAAGGTACCACTGTACTTGGAATAGTACATAGTGGGAATATTGGCATTTGCAGATTTAGGCACATAAATGGCCATTGGTACATACATGTATGTGCCAGCAGCCATATATGTGCCTTGCTGGCACATAAATGTTGATGATGTTAAGGTTAGTTTTGGGGTGGTTTGGGGTCTATAGGCTATAGGGAAGTTACATAGGCTATAGGCTTTGTTACATAGCTGTCCAAACCAGGCCTGAACTGTATTATTTTTTTTTTTAAGAGAATTAAGCTGTCAGCATTATTGGTCCAAGCTGGTATACTGAAAAACATTACAGTGTGGAGCCAGATTGTTTATTCTAGGTGAGATCATGGGACAGAAGAACCATGCTGGAAGGCCATTTAGGTCATGATGATCTGGGACAATTTATGCACACCCATGAATGTAGGCAGAGGGCAGGTCTGCTGATACTTCCCTTTGATAGGCCTGAGAATGGGAGATGTATGCTTAAGCTGATTAGACCTTTGCATCATAGGAACAATTCCTGTGACTTCATCCTCATTAAGCTGGACCAATCATGAATTGCCAAGCTCCATTACTTTTATGTTAGCCTGTCAACAACCAATGAAAGGACTTATTATTAATGGCTATGGAGACAAATCCTATATAACAAAGGATTTCCTGGAAGTTAGCCAGAGTGAGAAGGAGAAGAAGAATGTGAGCGGTATGAGGTAGAGCCAGAATGAGAGGTGAGAGCATGACAGACTGTGAGAGAGAATTTGTAGCTTCCAGTCCTGCAGAGGGACTGGAAAGATGTGCTATGGAGAAGGATTTCTTGCCTGGAAGGTGGTGATGGTGGGTTTACAATGAATATTATAAGTTTTTAAATACATTTTTATATCTGTATATGGGAGACCTCAGAGTGTGTTATGAGTAATTTTGCAGCCACAATAAAAAAAAACCACGGTACTCAATCCACTGTTATTGGACCTGGTTTCAGTTATGGGTCATCCAGTTCCACACTATTATAGGGCTCCTAGTGTGAGTATATGTGCTCAGATTTCACTGTGCAGCATCTATAAATAAACTACACTTCACAATATGAAAAAAATACTCTAGCCTTTATTAAAACATAAATGTGATTGCAAATAAAGGCCAAATGGCCCACCTAGCCTTGAAAAAAATCCAACCAACCCCCATAGTCCAAATAACAAAACATAGGAAAAATAAAATTAACCCCCCCCCAAAAAAAAAAAATATCACAGGATGTATTTCATTGGATGTGCCAAAGTAGAGAATGACACAGTAACAAATTTGTCCCTGTCCCTGCAGGAATTCAATTTCCCCATCTGCCTCAACTGTACAAGCCTCAAAAACAAGTTTTTGAGACTTATGAAGGTGGGGCAGGGACAGGAAAATAACTCACTGGGACAGGAAAATGAGTTCCTGCGGGGACGGGGACAAAATTTGTCCCTGTGTCATTCTCTGTGCCAAAATCCACTTCTTGAAGCCAAACAGGTTCTATAGAGCTCCATTTCAGACACTCTCTCACTTCACTCATTGCTCCTTGTACACTGAATTCCCATGTGGTCGCAAAGATGGTGCTACTGGATACCTACATGTTGGTGCCTTCTTTATAAAATTGCCTGGTATGGCTGGAGAAAGCAGAGCTTGAACAGTTGCACTGCTAGCATCCAACTTTACCCATTTTCACTGGGGAGATGGAAGTGCAGCGTAAGCTCAGGTTGCAAGACCAATGAGCGTGGCTGAGAACAGCAATGATGTCACAAGTATCCTTGGAGAAGAAGTAATCAGGTAGCCCTTCCCTTTTCCTGGTTATGCTGGGAGGAGGGGGGTGGAGCATAAGAGGTGGGCTGAGAGGGGATCAGGATCCGAGTCAAAAAGAGGTTTATGACACTGAGGGACAAGTTGGAAGTAAATCAGCTCTTTGGTAGGGGTGAGTGACATGAAGGAAGAAAGCCCTTGGAGTGGAAGGGGATTACGGGATGGTTGCAGAGAAGCACTGATGACAGCCAAGACAAGGCACAAAGGTTAAAAAAATTATTCTTCCATGCTACCTGAAATTTATTTCTTTTATGTAAATGTTATAATGCTCTAGGTACTTTCATATGTTTCTTGCATAATTTTGGTTTTCTCTGGGTATAATTCCTTAAGAAATGACATGTTATGAAACCTACTTCATGCTTGCTTTCACAAAGACAATCAAGATATGCAGTTATTTGACATAGAAATTAATAAATGAGCAGATCCCTTACAGGCTAATAATTTGCAAGAAGCCAAAATAGAATGCCTACTGTGGAAAAAAGTACTGAGCTTGATAACTTGATAGAACAGATTAAAACTGTGGGAATATCATAATTGTTTTTAAATGTCACAGTTCAATGTTTTGCAGATTCCTTATCCTCTGAAGACTATGTGGTTCCTCTTGACTGGGGCATAGCAAGGATGATCCATTCACAGTGGAAAACCTCTGTGAAGGTAGTGATCTATATATTTTTTTAAAAAATCTATTATTTGCCTATAATATCATAAAATGAGATGAACATTTTTATTACTGAATAAGCAAATAGATGATAGATATGTTGAGAATGAATCAATTTTCAATAAGCATGATCCTCTTAAGCACGACTGATAATTGGACAGCACACAAAAATAGGAGTCATCCCATCCCTTTTATCATTTTCATTGCCCTTTTCTGTACCTTTTCTAATAATGCTATATCTTTTTTTGAGATACAGAGACCAGAACTACACACAGTATTCAAGGTGCGACCTTACCATAGAGCGATACAAGGGCATTATAACATTTTCATCTTTGTTTTCCATTCCTTTCCTGATAATTCCTAACATTTTATTTGCTTTCTTAGCTGCTGACGGTTTCAACATATCCTCAACAAAGACACTTAAATTATTTTCTTGGGCAGTGACTCCTAACATAGAACCCAGCATCACGTAGCTGTAGTTTGGGTTTCTCTTTCCCACAAGCATTACTTTGTACTTGTTCACATTAAACATCATCTATCATTTTGATGCCCAATCTCCCATTCTCACAAGGTCCTCTTGCAATTTTTCACAATCCTCTTGTGATTTAACAACTTTGTGTCACCAGCAAATTTAATTATCTCACGAGTTATTCCCATCTCTAGATCATTGATAAATGTTAGAAAAACAGTAGTCCCAACACAGACCCCTGGGAAACCCCACTATTTACCCTTCTCCATTGAGAATATTGACCATTTAAAGTTAAACCTACTCTCTGTTTTCTGTCTTTCAACCAGTTCTTAATCCATAATAGGACATTACCTCCCATGACTTTCTAATTTACTCGGAAGTCTTTCATGAGGTACCTTGACAAATGCTTTTTGAGAATCCAAATATACACTATCAACTGGATCATCTTTATCCACATTCTCGCTGGTCTCCCATTTAACCACCTCGCTCTCCTTCAGTCCATTCAAAATGCTGCTGCACAATCTATATTCTGCCAGAGTTGCTTTGCTCACATCAATCCCCCCAAGTTGCTTAATTGGTTCCATATCCATCTCCACATGTAGTTCAATCTTCTCTTATTGATGTACAGCCCCTTGCCCTATGTAGATCCTCAATATCTCTCCTCCTTTACCTCTCCCTGGGAACTCTATTCATTGGGCAAGGCTCTCTTATCTATACCCTGCTCTTCTACTGCCAGACTACGTCCCTTCTCTCTTGCGCCGTACGCCTGGAACAGATTGCCTCAGTACATTAAGCTCCCTCTTGTGACAGTATTCAAATCTTGGCTAAAAGGCTACTTTTTCAAGGTTGCTTTTATCTCATATCCCCCTTTTCCTAAAGCACCCACTGTAGCCTCCTTCTGACTCTAGGCAGGTCACTTGCCATTCCATTGTCCCAGGCACAAATTTGTACCTGCATTATATAATGCATGATTTAGCAGTAGTAAGACCCTCTGCAGGGATCTGCTTTCCCCATAGCTCTTGTAGCTAAGCCCCTCCTTCCTGTGACTAGTCTTCCCATTGGCTAGAGCCTACCACAACTTCTGCAATGGAAGGGGGTAGCATGGAGAGGTGCTGCTCCTTCCCCATCTCTTCCTGCCACGTGTGCCATTTCCCTTCCCCTGTAATGTTCCTGGCATAAGCAACAACCCCCCCAACCTGATGTCATGCCAGCTCTTCCTCTGATGTCACTTCCTAGGCATGGGTCCAGGAAGTGTCAACGCTGGTGCAACAGCCGATTGGTGGTTGCCACTCACGTCGGGAACATTACAGAGGTATGGGGTAGAGAAATGTCAAGGAGACAAATTTGTCCCCGCAGCAACTCAATTTCCCCGTCCCATCAAGTTTTGTCACTGTCCCATTCCTGTAACCTCCGCCTTAACCACACAAGCCTCGAACACTTATGATTTTAAACTGTTTGAGGTTTGTGCAGGTGAGGACGGAGCTTGCAGGAATGGGGCAGGGCCTGAAAATGAGTTCTTGCAGGGACGGGGACAAAATTTGTCCCTATGTCATTCTCTAGTATGGGGTAAGGGAAGTAGCGCACATGTGTGTGTGTGTGGGGGTGGGGAGGTGTGTGTTAGATAATTGTAGAGGAGGACAGTGTCTGTGCCCTCACCAAGATGGGGCTTGGGGCAGACTGCCCCCCCCCTTACTATGCCACTAGGCTAAACTCTGAAAAATATCCACATACTTAGCCATCCTTCTGGCTTTGAGACAGGTAACAATCCTATCCTATTGAATCCTGCACATATTTGACAAGGCCTTCCTAAACCTTTGTACCCAAGGTATGATGCCTCATTACTTCTGACCTTGATGCTACTGCTGGTGGATGTTGATTCTGAGCTTTAAAAAAAAAACTGTTAAAGTTTTTATGCTATTTAAAACATTAATTGTTTTGTTATCTGCGGCTTTCCTATTGTACTAATATATTTTAAGTAAGAGCAGGGTTGCAATTTTCATTTTTGATATGCAAAATTGATTTAACTACGTTTACCTGATTTGTTGATTTAAAAAAAAGTATTATGAGAAGCCTAGGTCACAGGACCAAAATGTTCATGGGCTGGTGCAGCCAACTTATAAAACCTATCCCTAGACTTTAGGGGAAAAAAGTGAGTTGCAGCTCTCTGCAGTGCACGAACTATATACAGTATTGGCTCTTCCTGTTCAAGCTTCGCTCGAGCAGATTCCTGTTGCCTTGTGGAAATTTGCCGCTCGTATTTAGCAAATTCAGAATTCCAGGGCTCTCAGAAATTCGTGTCAGAATCCACCCGTTTGGGTGGGTATCTACTGTTTGTGTGGGCCAGAGAATGAGCGCAGAGGAGCCGGCTAGACCCGCCCGCCGTTTCTCTTCCTGCTGGGCTAGCGAATGAGAGCGGCAGAGCAACCATGGACGAAAGTCTCCTGCGCACCTTCGGGGGGCTCAGCCTGCGCGAGACAAAGCGGCGAGGCCGAGCTCCCCCGCCCGCTCGCCCCCGCTTCCAAAAGCAGCTCTATCTCCTCCGCGGGCTTCCGGGCTCCGGGAAATCCACCCTAGCAAGGTAAGACATTCACTCAGCTGAGAGTGAAACGACACCCCTTTCCTCCCGCCCCCACAGAATCATTTCGTCCAGATACAGGACTATCGCAGCCTCTTGCCCTGCCCCGCTCTCCATCCTGATTTGGAAAGGCTCATTCCCAGCCCCCTCCCCGACTTCCCGCCAAATTTGGGGGACTCTCGCCTCCGCCCCTCGATCTGCCCACCGAGATACTGCAACTTGGCGCGACCGTGCTTTTGCTCCCTTTGGGTGGAGTCGAGCTGCTGAAAGCTGAAATCATCTTAACATTAAGGAGAAGAAATTGCTGCAAGAGCAACCTCTGAATTCAGACAAGCTCTCTAGCATCCCAACTTCAAACGCTGAAGTACCGTAGTTCCCCGTAAGACGATCGTTACTGCAATTATTTCAACTTTGGAAGCTGGGATGCTAGAGAGCTTACTTCCGGAATCAAGCCCCAAATCGGTAAACGTGCAATTTCCCAAATCCGAAGAATCGGTGACTACGTAGAACGCTTTTTACACGGTCCTATGGATTCCAAACGTTCCTGTAAGTCTGTAAGACCCTTAGGATTAAAAAAAAAAAAAAATAGTGCAGCTGGTAAACTGAAACCAAAACTGACCAGGAAGGCGCTGTAATCTCTAAAAGTATTACTATAAAGTTGAAGAACTGAACATAAGCTGGCTTCCTTGCCCTTGTAGCTATTCTTTTTAAGAGTTAAACTAAAGAACTTCATTGTTGGAGTGTACTGACACAGTTTTACAAAGTGCAAAGCATTACTGAAACGAAACAGCAACATGGAGGAGAAAACAACAGAATTGCATCATCTCCCATTCCCTCTGAAAGCTTCACCAGTGAGACATTGCTACCGTTTATTTAATTCTGCATTGACGCAGGTGAATTTTTTTTTTTGGTGGGGGGAGCGTTTCTGAATTAATCAGTGGTCTACATTAGCAGAGGATTAACGCATGAGCCCTTACTGCCTACAAAATGGGTGGCAGTAAGTGCTCACATGCTAACGTTAATGGCTGCGTTGCACACACAGCAACATTGGCACATGGCTACTACTTTGGAAAACAGAAAATCGTCCAACTTGGCAAAAGAACCTCTTAGTGTATCTGAATATAATTCACTGTGAACTATTACTGAAAAGATGTGAGCAAAATCCAAATACTTCCCCCCTTTTTTTTTTTTTTTTACAAAACTGTAGCATGGTTTTTAGTGCCAGGGTATAATTTTTTCCAGGGTATGAACTAACAACATTAGTGTATGACCTGCCTAAAAAAAAAAACAAAAACCAAACCTAAAAGTGATAAGCCTAAGCCTAAAAAGGCTTTCTCTAGGTCTATTTTAATAATGGTTTGTGCACTTTGCAACCAGGAATTTGTCCAAACCTTTTTAAACCCAGTCATGCTAACTGCTTTTACCACAAGCTCAAGAGCTTAACTGTGTTGAGTGAAAATATTTTCTCCAATTTGTTCTAAAAGTATCACTATATAACTATGTCCCCTACTTTTTGAAAGAATGCACATAGTAAATGATGGCAAAAAAGACCCTCACAGTCCATCCAATGGTCTGCCCAAGATGGCCAGAACTGCATTCAGCACTCTGTACAGGCCCCTGTCACCCATGTTCAAATGCTGGTTGTGAAGCAGCCAAACATGACGAGGATGATACATGATTATAACTAAGACTTCTAGTATTGAACTTACTAGTCAAGATGTCATCCCTCTCCCCTAAGTTACACAGCACTCCCACTTGCAGTAGGTGACAATAAAATGATCTAATACACAGGAGTTGTTGAAACTTCACCTGTCTCTTGCCATTTGCAGGACATATACTAGTGTTTCTCAACTTCTTCAAGTCAAGTATGTAGAGAATGACACAGGAACAAATTTATTCACATCATAGTGGGATTTCAATTTTCTGTCCTGTCCCTGCGAGCTCTATCCCTGCCTTCCCCTGTCCCGTCCCTGCAAGCTCTGTTCTCATCTGCACAAGCCTCGAACACATTAAAATCATAAGTGTTCGAGGCTTGTGAGGTTAAGGCAGAGCTTGAGGGAATGGAACAGGGACGGGAACAGAACTTGCGGGGATGGGACAGGGATGGGAACAGAACTTGTGGGGCTGGGACAGGGGAATATTGATATGCCCCGACCACCAACTTCCCAAGTTTCACCCCAGACTCTGCCCCCATAATAATAGTACTAATTGTAATGCAATTTCTTCCATTCGTTTTTCATATACATCCTCTATAATAAAATCCTAAGCGCGTATGCACACTTAGAACTCTGTGATCCCTGCCTCCGTGGCTGCGTTCTATTTGTGGCACATGTAGCGGCTTGCAGTGCGTGCAGCGATTTGTCTCCTGATAGCTGGCGGCTAGAGCAACGGCAGGAGGGTTCCAGCCTGGACGAGTCGGACAGGGTGCGGGTGCTGCTAGGTGTCCCATGCTGGTAAAAATTCTGCTACTGCTGCACAGGGAAGTGGAGGGGGAGAGGGAAAGGGGGCTGCTTTAGGGGGAGGGGTGTGCTGGGGGGCAGACAGCAATCTTGGTTTGCTCTGGGGGGGACAGAAGGGGGCTATGGAGAGACAGGCAGGCATAGCGCAACAAAGAAAGACAGGCAGGCAGGGGGCCAGGGAGAGAGACAGACAGAAAGAATGACAGATAGGGGGCCAGAGAGACACAGACAGAAAGAATGACAAACGGGGCCAGAGTGACAGACAGTGGACAAAGAGAGAGAGACAAAGAAAAAACAACAGACAGACAGACAGACAGCGGCTCAGGGAGAGACACAGACAGAAAGAATGACAAATAGGGGGCCAGAGTGACAGACAGACAGCGGCCAAAGAGAGAGAGACAAAGAAAAAAAAAAACCCCAGACAGACAGCGGTCAAGGAGAGAGAGAGAAAGAAAGAGACAGATAGACAGGGGGCCAGGGTGAGACACAGAAAGAATGACAGACAGTGGCCAATGAGAGAGAGACAAAGAAAAAAAGACAAGACAGACACATCTATTCTAGCACCCGTTAATGTAACGGGCTTAAAGACTAGTTCAATATAATCTTATTAACAATACATAAAGGTAACCACAAAATTACTACACAAAGCACACTGTATGCAGAGAAAATTTTAATCATTTATATTCTGGGGGTTTTTTCCCCCCAAAGAGGTCAAAGCAGATGACTTTAAAATATGCAATGTCGCCTCAGTAACTGCTACAAAAAAAATAGACAAATATAGTGTAAAATATAGACAGCAGATATAAATTCTCAAATCTGACATAATTGAAAATAAAATAATTTTCCCTACCATGTTCTCTGGTGATTTTATTTTTCTAATCACCTTTTCCCAGTGTCTGGTTGCACTTCCTTCTGTCTGTGTTTCCAGGGCCTTCTTATCCACTGGCTGTCCTTCAATTTTTGCCCTACATCCGTCTTTGGCATTAACTTTTAACATTCAACTTTTTTCCATTTTTCTGCTCTATTCTCAAAATCTACTTTTTAATGTCTTACCTTCCCTCCCTATCTCTTTCCTCTCTCATAGTCTGGCATCTCTTTCTTCTTTCCGCCCACTTTCCATGGTCCAACATCTCTCTCCTTTCTTCCCTCCTTCCCCTATAGTGGTCTGACATCTCTCTCCTTCACTTCCTCCCCCCCCAGTGGTCCATCTCTCTCCTTCCTTTCCCCAGTCTGGCATCTTCCTCCTCTCCTTCCATTCCCTGGTCTGACAACTTTATCTCTTTCCCTCCCCTTTCCCCTTCCAGTGGTCTGACATCTCCCTCCTTCCATCATCCTTCTCTGGATCTAACATCTCTCCCTCTTCCCAGTGTAATATTTATCCCTTCCTTTCCCCTACAGTCCAAAACTTCCCCTCTGTTCTTCCTTTCTGGTCCCTTCCACCACTCCAACATTTCTTTCTCTCTATCTCCAGCATGCTTCCTCTCCTCTGGTCCTCACTCCTTTCCCCAACATATCTCTCTATCTTAACGTCCATAAGTCCAATTTTTCACTCTCTCCCTCTTCCCTTGAATATCACATTTCTTCCCTCCTTTCTGTCCTCCCCATCCAACATCTCTCCCTCTCTCTCTCTCCATGTGTCCAACATTTTCTGCCTCCTGCATGCTTTCTCTCTCTCCTCATCCCTTCCCTCAATTGTGATATCCCTCCTTCCTACCCCCAGTCCATATCTCCCCACCCTACTCACAAATAACATGCTTTCTCCCCAGGCACCATTTCTATATCCCCTCCACCCCTATGTCCATTTCTTCCTCTCTCACCCCTCCTGCAACAATTTTCCTTCCTTCCCTCCCCCAACCCCACTCAAAACTAACATGCTCTCTCCCCATGCACCATCTCTCCCTCCCCTCCACCCCATGTCAATTTCTCTCTCTCGCACCACTCTCATCTCTCCTGCAACAATTTTCCTTCCTTCCCTCCTTCCTAACCCCATTCAGAACTAACATGCTCTCTCCCCATGCACCATCTCTTCCTCTCCTCCACCCGATGTCCATTTCTCCCTCTCTCACCTCTCCTGCAACATTTTTCCTTACTTCCATCCCTCCAACCAACCCCACTCACAACTAACATTCTCCCTCATGCTTCAATGGGTTAGTTGCAGCGATTCCTACGTGTTGCCTACCGCTAACCCAGAAGCCTCTCCTCTGCTGCATCCTGCCTGGGCAGAAACAGGAAGTTCTGACAGAGGGTGGGACCTGGCAGAGGAGAAGCTTCCAGCTTATCGGCAGGCAGTGTGTAGGAATTGCTGCCACTAACCTGTTGAAGCAACAGAGTAGTGCGGGAAATGCAGGGACTGTGGAACCAACACTGCAAAATTAATTGCAGGGGCAGCAGCGGTTACAACAGTGGCTCCACCAGGGGTTGAGGAAGGAAAGCGGGAGACCCAAGCAGTGCTGCATACCCACCAGCAATTCGTGTACCCGTGCCACATGTTGAGAACCTCTGACATAGACCATAGAAGTCTGGCATTGACTTTAGTTCCCCCGTGTTGAATTTGGCTAATCTTCTTGTAGTCACTTGCCATTTGTGGAACACAGACCATAGAAGTCTGTCTAGCATTGGCCTCAGTTCCCACTTCAGCAGCCATGTCGTGTTTCCATCCACTTTCTATTTAGGCATCCCTTGTACCTATCCCATGCATTTTTTTAATTCGCTCACCATTTTTGTCTCTACCACATATATCTGGCATCCACCACCCACTCTGTGAAAAAGTATTTCCTGATATTATTCCTAATTATTAATACAAGGAGACAATTTATCTTCTCTTGTACAGCACCGCAGACATGGAACGCCCTCCCTATGTTTTTACGGGAGGAGAAAGAATTTGCTAAATTTAAAAATGAATTAAAAACTTTTCTTTTTAGAGATGCATTTGCAAGTTAATCTTTTATCTTATTGCTTTGTTTATTTTATTTCCCCCAATTGTCTTATTATCCTTTTGTATTTTCCTTTGATGTCTCCTCTTTTCTTTACAAATTGTATTTCATCCTTCCTTACCTTGTGTTTAACAATGTTAATTTTTAGCACATTAAGCTTATTTATTAATTGTATTGACTGTCTTGTTACCCTACATATGTAGTTTTTAAAATGTACACCGCTTAGAAACTTGGTTTAAGCGGTTAATCAAGCCATCTAATAAACTTGAAACTTGAACTTGAAACTAATATTCCTAAGTCTACTTCCCTGCAACTTCCAATCATGCCCTCTAGTTCTATTGCCACTACGACTCTGGAAGAGGTTTGTTTGGATATTAATTCCTTTCAAGTTCTTAAATATCTGTATAACACCTTTCTCCTGTTCTTCAGCACATACATAGTCAAACCTCCAGTATCTTCTCATATGTCATAAGGTACAAACCCTGAACCGTTTTTGTCACCTTCCTCTGAACCTCCTCAAGCCTTTTTACATCTTTGTAGAGCTACGGACTCCAAAACTGGACACAGTATCTCATACTTCAAGTGGCATCAATATGTCCTTTATTCAGCTGGTTACTCTTCTCTCTGTTCAGCCTTGCATTTTTTGGGCAATAGCCACCACCTTGTCACATTATCACCCTTCTTTGTATCTTTCCCGATTTTGTGATAAGATTTTTGAGATGTGACAACCAGAACTGCACGCAATAATCAAGATGTGGCCGTACTATGAAGCACCATAGAGACATTATAATATTGCTTGTTTTATTCTCTTTTCCTTGACTAATAATCCAAATATTCTGCTTGCTTTTTTGACCACTGCCACACAAAACAATCAATTTGTGTTTACCTGTTTCACTTGACTTAGGATTTTCTAGATCCCTTCAGTTGTCTCTTCTCCAAGATGAAGAGCCCTAACCTTCGTTAGCCTTTTCTCATATGAGAATAATTCCATCCCATTAATCATTTTGGCCACTCTTTGTACCTTTTTTGATTTTGCTATAAGATTTTTGAGATGCGACAACTAGGATTCTTTGCTTATTTTTCTCTTTTTCTTGGCTACCGTAATTCTAATATTTTGGTTTTTTACCACCACACACTGAGCTGATTTCAATGTATTATCCACAATATACCTAGAGGTGAAGAGTGGCCTAGTGGTAGAGCTGTTACCTCAGCACCCTAAGGTTGTGGGATCAAATCCTAGTGCTTCTCCTTGTAACCATGGGCAAGTCACTTAATCCTCCATTGTCCCAGGTACAAAATAAGTACCTGTATATATATAAACCATTTTAACGTGTAACCACAAAAAAGCAGTATACAAATCCCATTCACTTCCTGGGAAGTGATTCCTAATATAGAACCTAGTAACATATAACTGTAATTTGGGGTATTCTTTCCACTTTGCACATGACCACAATTAAATGTAATCTGCCATTTGGATTTCCAGTCTTGTAAGATCCTCCTGAATTTTTTTTACAGTCCACCTACCTTTGAATAACTTTATCCCAGAGTTCTGTTGGCAGCTCCATGTTTTGCAGGTTTAGACCTTGGCTTGAAATTCACTTCCTGCAACAGAAACAGCTTTATTCTTCAGCCAAGAAGCTTAGAATCTGCTCAACTACCGTATTTGCAAAGAACTGGTCTTTATTATATTATGGGACTTCTTAAGGCTTTTTTTTTTTGAGACAAAGATAATTTTCTATGACAAAGGCAGTGCAGACATGCTTTCAAATCTTTTGTTTAAATTATTTTTCTTAATTACTTTTTAAGTACTTTTACATTTGTTATTGCTTATTGACAGTGTAGACTATTAGGGGAATAATCAAACTTTAAAATGTCCAAAAAAAAGCACCTATGTCTGTGTTTGGACATCCTAAATGTTTTTCTGAACATCTAGCAGAATTTCTTAGCCACTGTGTGTCCAGAGTTTAAAGGGGCGTGATATGGGTGGGCTTAGGGGCAGCTTAAACTTGGATGTTTTGTGGTGATAAAACATTAGCAGGATGTCACAGATGGAACTTAGACATTTTCACTTAGAACTGTTTTGGAAGCATTTAAGTGCCACAAAACTGAACAGATGACCACTGGAGGTAAGTAAGCATGACTCCTCAATGCTCCCCCAGTACTCACTAACCTCCTCCTACCCCCCCCTAATTTCTGACCCCCCCTAGTACATACCTCTCTCTAGAACAGCAGCATTTTCTTTGGGAAAGCTTAGTAAAGTAGCAAACAGGTGTCTTAAGTAGTCTAGTGGGTGGGCTAGTGAACCATAGAGAGGAAGACCTAGGAACAAAAGCCCCTCTAACCACTATATTTATGGTTGAAAGTGTAAGGCCACCAAAACTCTATTGCCATATAGGTGCTGCCTGTAAAGCCACTTTGACTTTTTGCATTAAGCGGGATATCAAATGTACAATAAACATGAACATAAGGACTATTGGGGTGGTAGACAGGTGGATATTGTAGGTATTAGGGAAGTTTTGGGGGACTCATCATAAATTATAAGGAGGTTATGGTAAGATGTACTTCTGATACCCTTTTTATGAAGTTCACAGCCGTGCTCTCTAAGGTACTCCTCTGCTCTGTTGGGATGTTTATGGGGCCAGTCCATTAGAATGCTGCTACTTCCCACGTCTAAGTGGTGTCCAATTGGACATTTCTAACTTGGATGATTTTGGGGTCAAAAATAGGGTATAAAGTTAGGCATCCTGGTGGCCTACACATCCCAACGGCCTAGATGTAGATGATTTTAAAAAATAAATATATTTTTTGATGTATAGTGGTTCAGCTTTTAAAAATGGACATTTGACTGGAGGAGTCAAGATGGCGGCGGTGTGTGAGCTGAGAGTAAGACGCAGTTAAGAGCTGATAACTTTTGGATTTCCTGTCTCCATTACCTGTTTTTTGATCGCTGTAACTTTTCAGCGCTGCTGCATACGAAGAGGAAGGGCCATACCCTCACCGGCACTAGCATCTACACCAGTCCATCAGACGGTCGATCACTTCTTTGAAACTCTATCAACGACGACGCAAGTATCAGGAGGTTTGAATAACCCAGCATTGGACGTAGGTTTGGGAGCGCCTATTGCCCTTTCAGGCCTTGAAACATCACTTTCACCCCCGTCTACCCTTAATCCTCTGTGACCAGCTGTAACTGGGACTCTGGGGCAGGAGACTCGCGATCCAGGAAATGGATACATGGGGTCTCCCAGCAAGGGCAAAGCTGATGGCTACAATCAAGAGGGCTGAGATAGTATTAGCTCCCACGGAGGCTTCCTTGAATGATATCTGGCAGCTGCTGCAACGAATGGAGACTAAAATGTCTGTCCACAGAAGAGGTAACTAATATTACAACTAAGTTGGATACCTTAATTAAGACTGTTGACTTGATGAAAATGGAGTTTTCAGTCCAGGCCAGGCAAACACAGGAAGAGATACTACATTTACAGCAGTTTGAAGCAGCTACAATTAAAGATAATTTATAGGAAACTTGAACAGTTAGAAAATTATAATCGGTGGTTAAATCTTCATTTCCTGAATTTTCCTTTTGCCCCAAGTGTTGTACCTATTGATTTTCTTAAGAGGTATTTATTTGAGAACTTAGAAATTCCCCTAAATAATATTTCTCCAATTAATAAAATTTATTATTTGTCAAATAGAAAGGCTGTACAAAAGGAACTAGGAAAAAAGAATGGTCAAGAGCCTCAGATTGAAAATGTGTCTTTACTTCTTGAACAAACTTTAACAGCTGACATGGAGAAAGCTACTCTTTTGGTGTCTTTTGTTTTTGAACAGGATGCTAATATGATCTTGAAACTATATTTCAAGAATTCTCAGAAATTATTTGGAGGTCAGAAAATATGGTTATACCCCAATGTTTCTAAAACCACTCAGGAATAAAGAAAGGATTTTCTTTCCCTAAGTCAAGAGACAATCAAGTTAGGTGCTACATTTCTTCTTGCCCATCCCTGTAAGTGCCTGGTTAGGTACTTGGGTGTTAAATATACATTTTATTCTCCAGAACACTTGAAGCAGTGTCTAAATATTAAGAAAATCATCAAGGAATGATTTTGAATAATTTAGTCGTTGATTCAAACTAAGCTTTTTCTCCAAATGATATGTATTTAATTTCTCCTTGTAATATACGTTGACTACCCCTATCGTTATTGTGGTATAAGAAAGGGGGATTAAGAATTGGATATAAGAATTTTATTTTTGAATAATTTTCCTTCTCTATGTTTCATGCAGCAAGATGTATTCTTGTGAATTTTATTTGAAAGGTATAAATAAGTAAAAATGGACATTTTTGTGCTTCCAACTGGATGTTTTGCGGAAAACACCCTTATTGGATATAGACATCCTTTTTGAACATGGCCCTCTATGTTGTATAAATCTGAGAAACAATCTCCTATTTTAGTGCATTTTGAATTGGCTGTTATAGACAGCAGAATGTGAAAAATGTAAAAGTGTGTGAAAATATTTACAAGTCACTGTATGAATCTAATTTTATGTCCAGGTGTTTGAATCAGTGGCATACCTAGGGTATGTGACACCTAGGACTGATCATTTTTTAAACCCCTCCCATATAAAAAGAGATCAGAGGAGCACCCCCTAGCAGCTGCACCCAGGTGAGACACCCCTTCTTGGTACGCAAATGCCTGAGAAAGGGAATTTTGGTCTCCAAAAGTTAGTAAAAAATTATTAAAATTAGTCCAATAAAAGATTACCTTATTTTCATTTTCTGTTTATAAATGTTTATCAACACAGCTACAATACTACTTTATTCTAAAGCAACAACAAAAAATTTTCTACCTTTTGTCATCTATGGTTTCTGCTTTCCTCATCTTCTCTTCACTCTCCATTCCATCCAGCGTTCACCCCCTTTGTCCCATTTTTCTCTCACTGTCTCCACTCCCTCCCCCATGCTCTGGCATCTCTCTTCTCTTTTCCTTCCCTCCTTCCCACCCCAACTCACCCCATGGTCTGGCATCTGCTTCCCTTCCCCGATGCCATGGGATCTCTCTCCTCTCTTCTACCTCTCCCTCCATGCTCTTGCCATCTCCTTTCCTTCCCTCCCCTCCCACATGCCCTGGCATCTCTCTCCTCTCTTCTTCCCTTCCATCTCTCCCTCCCCCTCCATGCTCTGGTATCGCCTCTCATTCCTTTCCCTCCCTCATTTTTTCCTTGTCTGGCATCTCCTTGTCTACCTTCCTTTTCCTTGCCCCTTTCCCCTTGGTCTGGCATCTCTTTCCTCTCCTCTTTCTTCCCTTGTCTTCCTTCTCTCTTCCTCCTTCCCTCTCCCAAATTGGGTTCAGCATATCTCACCCCCCAGTCAGCAGCACAGCATTCAGAACTTGCTGCTCTTGCTGGCATCGGGCCTTCCTCTCGGCCGGGTCTTGTCTGTTTCCTGTTTCTGTGAAGGCAGGACCCGGCCAAGAGGAAGGCTCAAAGCCAGTAGAGCAGTGGATTGTGAATGCTGCCACTGCCGGAAGAAGTTCTTGATGCTGGCCCTCAGCACACCCCCTTAAGGGCTGTACTCAGGGCAGACTCCCCCCCTTGATACATCTTTGGTTTGAATTATTATTACTTCTCTTCATTTTAACATTTTATTACTTATGATGATTAACGGCCTCTTTTACAAAGCCACGCAGCAACAGCCCTGAAGCCCTTTAAATCTCTAGCGCGGCTTTGTAAAAGAGGCCGTAAATCTTTGTATTCAATATTTCTGTCAAATGGACATCAGTGTACCACATGCATTAACACACCTTTCTTTGACCCTCCCCTCAGAATTGAAAGACTGGGATAAATACAGTCCTAGCAGACTGTACATTTAATCTGTGAGCAGGACTGTTCTGCATGGAAATAAAACAAATGCAAAACCACATTCTGTGGTCTGTACAATTTGTTAACTGCTCCAATGTCTGTTTCAGCAATAAAATAAAAATAAGACAATAACTCTTAGGGCTCCTTTTACGAAGGTGCGCTAGCATTTTTAGCTCACGCACCGCATTAGCATGTGCTATAGCTTGCACTAGTTGAAAAACTACCGCCTGCTGAAGAGGAGGTGGTAGTGGCTAGCGCGCATGGCATTTTAGCGTGCGCTATTCCGCGCGTTAAGGCCCTAATGCGTCTTCGTAAAAGGAGCCCTTAATCTTCACGACAAATTTGCCAAGTATGAAATTCTTCCTTGTGGGCGAGATGTTGAAATTTGCTGGTATAATAATGTTGCATGTCCTGTAGTGATTATACCCTGCAGCATTCTGTTATTTTGAGCATTTTCTTGCTTTTTTTCCCTTTGATTTTGTTTGCTTGTTTTTATTACAGTTTTCAATTTTTTGTAAGATTCAACCTTCAGGCCATTTATACTTTTCAAACTGAAAATGATCAGGAGAACAACAGTGATTCTAGTCTTGCAGTAGAGAAGATTTGCTAAATAAATCTCCACCCTTTCTGTGAAAAGTTTTAGTAGTTTGCTAGTGGCCAATGTGAGGGTAATTCTGTAAAAGATCACATATTATCGATAACTTCAATTTGCAATGTCTTCTTGTCCCTTGCTATAAAAAATTGTAATGCCTCTACTATGACACTGTTACCTAATACTTTTTCAGACAGCTGAAACGTGATTTTCCTCATGCTTCAGTTCTTAGCACTGATGATTTTTTCATAACTGAAGATGGGACTTATGTATTCAAACAAGATTTCTTAGAGGAGGCCCACAAATGGAACCAAAAAAGAGGTGAATACAATGAATTTATTTGCTGGTTCATAGTAATATGATTATCATATTAGTAAACTTGTGATTTATTTGTAGATTTGGGCTTAATTATCCTTTCTATTAACCTGCTTATCTTGCTTTAAACCAGGGGCTCTCATAGGGTTATCAGATGTCTGGATTTACCTGAATATGTCCTCTTGTTAGAGAACTGTCCAGGCGTCCGGATGGTTTTTCAAAACCCAGCAGTTTGTCCAGTTTTTGAAAACCATTGAGCAAAATCAGCTGAATTATTGTTTTTGGTGGAATTCTGTTTGTCATGTGTATAAAATGGAAAGAGCGTTGGTAGTTAAAAAAGGTTATTATAATAAATTTAAGGATGTGTGGGGACCATTATTAAATTATAGTAATGAATAAGTTACACTTTTCCCAATTTTAATACACATGTGGATTTGGGGTGGGGGGGTTGGTTTTTTTCATTAAGAATATATATATGAATGTCATAAGATATTATTTTCAGGTAGTATATTTTAGTTATATATGAATCTGGGAGGGGGTGAGGGTTAAATCTTTCTTGGTGTATGATATTGAAGATTTATCAAGTGATGTTGTATTATAATTGTTTGATACTTACTGTGCACTTGATGTAAGTTTTAAAATGAATAAAGAATTAAAAAAAAAAAAAAAAAAGAAAACTATTGAGCTCAGGGCCATGTCTGGAGGGCATCTGTGCATGCGCGCATGTGATATCATCACTTTGAATCCACCCATGCGCAGATACTCTTCAGATGCAGCCCTGAAGAGATAAGGTTTGTGTGGGGCCAGGATGGGACAGGGCTGTGAGCAGAATGGGGCACTTCGGAGGGGGGGGGGGGAGGAGAGGGGGGAAGGGCATCGTACAAGTTTTTAACAGATCATTGGATCTCTTATAACACGTAGTTATTCCAAATCCCAGTCTTGAGAATAGTTGGTGTAATCATCTGTCCAACCCCACCTCTAAAAACATGTTTTCATTTAACTAAACTACATTGTATTGAGAGTTTTTGGGTTCATAGACAAAACCGCGGAAGACAAAGGCGCGCGCCGACAACTGAGTGCAAGACGGAGGCGCGCACCGAAGAAAATGACAGTTTTTAGGGCCTCCGACGGGGGGTTTTGTTGGGGAGCCCCTCCACTTTACTTTATACAGATCGCGGCGGCGTTGTGGGTGGTTTGGGGGGTTGTAACCCCCTTCATTATACTGTAAACTTAACTTTTTCCCTGTTTTTAGGGAAAAAGTGAAGTTTTCAGTAAAATGTGGGGGGTTTCAACCCCCCAAACCCCCCACAACGTGGCGCGATCTGTATAAAGTAAAGTGGGGGGGGTTCCCCCCCCCACACCCCCGTCGGAGCCCCTAAAAACAGTTATTTTCTTCGGCGCATGCCTCCGCGCTGCGCTCAGTTGTCGGCGCGCGCCTTTGTCTTCCGCGGTTTTGACCTGACACCGAGTTTTTGAATTCACAACTTTAATATATTACACTTTGTAGTTTAGTTAAATGAAAAAAATATTTCAGAGGTGAGGTTGGACAGATGATTACACCAACTATTCTCAAGACTGGGATTTGGAATAACTACCGTACGTGTTATAAGAGATCCTATGATCTGTTAAAAACTTGTACGATGCCCCCCCTCTGCCCCCTGCAGTGTATTTATAGTATTGTTCAAAAGTGATTTTCTTTTCCCCCCTATATTTTGAGGCGATTATGTGCTGTAAAAGCAGAGAGTAAGTGCTAAACATAGGGAACTTCAGTTAAGTGCATAAAAACAGAGGCATCAGTTTTTAAAACTTGACAGCATGTTTAAAAGTTTTAAAAACAGAAATATATTCAGTTTACCTTTTATCAAGCCGCGTTAGAAAGAGTTTGTTTTATTTTGCCATCCTCTGCGGTAAAAGCTCCGACGCTCATAGGAATTCTATGTGCCTCAGAGCTCTTAGCACAGCAACCAGTGATAAAAAAATCCCCAACACAGCTTGATTAAAGGGGGCCATAGTTACTATGGGAGCAGTTCTACAACTGTTTGTAGGTGCCTTGAGGCTCCAGGGTGTCCCAGGTTCTGTTTTAGACTATCAGCCATAGAGCTTAAATGTGGCAGACACAAGTGTAACTTACAGTTCTTTATCCATAGAAGAGCCCTACCCATGTCTCATCCCTGCTCAGCCCAAATGTACACACCCTTTGCAAACATATACTTATGCAAGTTAAGTCGGTATTTGCAGAAAAGCATTTAGGCGAGTAAGTGCTACAAGTAGTAGCAGTTGGCACACATATGCAGTTGGCACACATATGCCGGTGACTAGACTACCCTTCATTTGTGTAATTTTTAGTCTTGCTCTGTCTCTGCCATCCCTCTGCTCCGATGATATATTGATACTGTGGTGTCAGTAGGGCAAATATCCAGCCCATGCCATTTAAATAAGTTTTTGAAAATATACAGCCAGTAAGTTTATGAGGTCATCAGCAGCCGGTTACTATCTAAATCCTATTGAGATCAAGGTGACTATTTTACTAAAAATGTAGAAACCTTTAAAAAATACTGAAATACTTTGCCGTTCAGCAAGCTTTTGGTGGTGTTTAGCTCATTTATGATGGCAAGATGATATGAACAGTTTGTATTTGTACCTTGCCTAGGAACTGTAGATGGCACAAGTGGTGGTACCGATATTTTGAATTGGTTTGACTAGTTCGCAGTAGTTATAATTTTATTAGAGTTGTCAGCTTTTTATTGAGAATCATGCACAATACATCTTCAAACAATTAAACATATTGTGATTACACTAGAATTTTCATGTCATTGATATATATTTGACTTTTACTTAATATCACATTGCAGCAAGAAAGGCAATGAAGAAAGGAAAATCACCAATAATTATTGATAATACCAACATCCACGCATGGGAAATGAAGCCATATGCTATGATGGTAGGACCATAAAAAAAAAGTATCTGGCTTTAAGAGTTGTTTTCTTTGCAGGATTTTAAGATTTGACTCTGTCATGGACTGTGTGTGATCTTGATATGTCACATTTTTTTTTGCAGCTGTGGGACCAGGTTGAAAACAAGTTTGTCCTAATTTGATTTTCATAGTAAAATTGTAAATGACGGCAGATAAAGACCCAAGTGGTCCATCCAGTCTGCCCAACCATACATGCTCCATAAATTAATTTAGTTTAAATGGTCCTTTTTCTTAGATATTTCTGGGCCAGAAACCCAGAGCCCTACCCAGTAGTGTGCTTAGGTTCCATCTACTGGTATCTCCATCAAAGCTCACTCCAGCCCATCTTAACCATCCCAGGCATCGAAACCCTCCCCAGCCCATCCTTAACTGAATAGTCCATATACAAGACACAGGCCGTGCAAGCCTGCCCAGTACTGACCTTAGTTCTTTCAATGTATACCAATTATTTTCTGATTAGAGATCCTCTGTGTTCTAGAGAGTTGCGCGGGGAGAGAAATCCCACCCGTCCCCACCCGTCCCCGCCAAAGTCCCACCCGTCCCCACCCGTCCCCACCCGTCCCCGCCAAAGTCCCACCTGTCCCCACCCGTCCCCGCGAGGAATCACCTCCGTCCCCACCCGTCTCCGCGAGGAATCCCCTCCGTCCCCGCCCGTCCATATAAACTTCAGAAATAGTTATTTCATTTAATTATGCTACTGAATTAAAGGCTCTGGTAGAAACCCATTTACAAATAAGCAAAAAGACTTTATTAATTTGAAAATATTAATTGGGAAGAATACATACTTTGCAAATGGGTTTCTACCAGAGCCTCTAATGTTTATAAATTTTTATCAACACAACTAATATACTACTTTATCCTGAAGCAAAATAAAAAAAAAGAAATATAATTCTTTTCCTACCTTTGTTGTCTGGTTTCTGCTTTCCTCATGTTCTCATTCAATTCCTTCCATCCACTGTCTCTCTTCCTTCTGCATCTTCCATTTGCTCTGTTACTGTGCCTCTCCCTTTCTTCCCCCTTCCAAATTGGTCTGGCACCCATCTTCTTCTCTCTGCTCCCCCATAGTCTGGCATCTGTCTTCTTCCCTGCCAGTGTCTTCTCCCTACTCTCTCTTCCCCATTTCCTTTCAGCGTCCTTCTCCCCCCCCATCTTCCCCATGTCCTGTCAGCGTCCTTCTCCCCCCTCTGTCTTCCACATGTGCTTTCAGTGTCCTTCTCCCCCCTCTGCTTCCCCATGTCCTTTCAGCGTCCTTCTCCCTCTCTGTCTTCCCCATGGCCTTTCAGCGTCCTTCTCCACGCCCCCCCCGTCTTCCCCATGTCCTTTCAGTGTCCTTCTCCACCCCTTTGTCTTCCCCATGTGCTTTCAGCATCCTTCTCCACCCCTTTGTCTTCCCCATGTGCTTTCAGCATCCTTCTCCCCCCTCTGTCTTCCACAAGTGCTTTCAGAGTCCTTCCCCCCCCGCCCTTCCCATGGCCTTTCAGCGTCCTTCTCCACCCCTTTGTCTTCCCCATGTCCTTTCAGCGTCCTTCTCCAGCCCTTTGTCTTCCCCATGTGCTTTCAGCATCCTTCTCCCCCCTCTGTCTTCCACAAGTGCTTTCAGAGTCCTTCCCCCCCCGCCCTTCCCATGGCCTTTCAGCGTCCTTCTCCACCCCTTTGTATTCCCCATGTGCTTTCAGCGTCCTTCTCCCTCCTCTGTCTTCAAGTGCTTTCAGAGTCCTTCCCCCCTTCCTCCCGTCTCCCCCATGGCCTTTCAGCGTCCTTCTCCCCACTCCTTCTCTACCGCCCCGGGTGCAGTACAGCCGGCCAGGTCCCCTTACTTTTGTGGCACTTCCCCGACCGACTGACAACAGCCCCGGTCTGACAAACCTCCCTGCCCTTAACTGCGAATCTAAATTACCTTATTACAGCTGCTGTAAGAAGATAATTTAGATTCGCGGCTACAGGGCAGGGAGGATTGTCGGACCGGGGCTGTTGTCAGTCGGTCGGGGAAGTGCCACAAAAGTAAGGGGACCTGGCCGGCTGTGCTGCAACCGGGGCAGGGTGTGGCGGGGCGGACCGCCCCCTCCCTTGGTAGCCACTCGAACCGCGAGGCTACTCTCCTCCTTACCTGCACTGCCTGCAGCACAGAGCCAAACGGAAGTCTTCCCGACGTCAGCGCTGACGTCGGAGGGAGGGAGGGCTTTGTTTAAGCCCTCCCTCCCCTCCGACGTCGGCGCTGACGTCGGGAAGACTTCCGTTCGGCTCTGTGCTGCAACCAGAGAAGGTAGGGAGAAGAGCCGCGCGACTGAGTACATCCAGCTTTGTTTAAGCCCTCCCTCCCTCCGACGTCAGCGCTGACGTCGGGAAGACTTCCGTTCGGCTCTGTGCTGCAAGCAGAGAAGGTAGGGAGAAGAGCCGCGCGACTGAGTACATCCAGCCCCGCAGGAACCCCGCGACCCTAGGGGGCGTCCCCACGGGATCCCCGCGACCCTAGGGGGCGTCCCCACGGGATCCCCGCGACCCTAGGGGGCGTCCCCACGGGATCCCCGTGACCCAAAGGGGGAACCCGCGGGATGCCCGCGGGTCCCACGGGATTCCCGTCGTCCCCGTTCCCGTGCAGCTCTCTACTCTGTTCATCCCACATTAGTTTGAACTCTGTCACTGTTTTCTTCTCCACCACCTCCCTCGGGAGTGCATTCCACGCATCAACCACCCTCTCCGTAAAGAATAATTTCCTAACATTACTCTTGAATCTACAACCCCGTCATCCTCAAATTATGCCCTCTGGTATTACCATTTTCCTTTCTCTAGAATAGATTATGTTCTACGTTAATACCTTTGACATATTTGAACGTCTGAATCATATCTCCCTTGTCACTTCTTTCCTCTAGGGTATACATATTCATGGCTTCCAGTATCTCCTCATATGTCTTCTGGCACAAACCTCCTACCATTTTTGTCGCCTTCCTCTGGACCGCTTTAAGTCTTTTTATGTCCTTCGCCAGATACGGTCTCCAAAACTGAACACAATACTCCAAGTGGGGCCTCACCATCGACCTGTACAGGGGCATCAACACCTGTACAGCCAACAAATATAAAAATCAATCATAGATGAAAAAAAGAATACACTTCTTCCTTATAAAGGGTCATGGATTTAATACAGTACCTTTCTGTGGGCACAATCAAGATAGTTTACAAATACTATACTTTTTTCTCTCTTGAGTGGGCTCATAAGCTAAGTTCTCTATCTGAGGCAATGGAGGATTAAGTGACTTGCCCAGGGTCACAAGGAGCTACAGTGAAAACCCCCCATAGGAGGGGTCTTAAACAACCTGTGCCAATCGGAACTTTAGGCCCCTCCCTAGCGCTGGGGAAGGGAAGGTCCACCATTATGAAGAGGCAGGCCTGCTGGCTAGAGGGAGCAAGCATCCCTGCGGCCAGCCAGTGTAAACAAGGTAAGGGGGAGGGGGGCCATCAGAGGCATGGGGAGGTATCAGGGGGGGTTGTGTGGCGGTGGGAGGGAATGGGCATCTCTCCTGCTGCTGGGAGAGGGGTGTTGGGTGAGGGGTTGCTTGACATCAGCGGCAGTAGGGAGTGGGTATCTCTCCCACTGCTGGCAGGGTGTTGGGGGGATGGGGAGGTGTTGCTTGGCAGAAGGAGGGAGTGGGCATCTCTGCCGCTACCGGATGGGGGGGTTGCTTGATTTCAGCGGCAAGAGGGAGTGGGCATCCCTCATGTCCATTTTTTATTTTTATTTTTTTTTTTTTGCGCATGTGCCATTTGCTATCACTAGCGATGGGCACATGCAAATTTAGCAAACCTTCACTACTCTCCGCCAATCTCATTTGCAAGTATTTTTATGGGGAATGACTCGATTAAAAAAAAAAAATCACTACAATAACAGCAACCCATCGGTTTTTAACATGAAGTTTTGAGAATCTAGCCCTCAGTTCCGCAGGTTCTCCTTCCATTCCACTAACCATTAGGTTGCTCCTCCACTCCATTTTCATTGAGATCTGTTTACAGTAAACCTTGTGTTTTGCTTAAAATGGAGTCCAAGGTTGTAGATACATATGTCCTTAGAGGAAACCCCTTAAGAACTGCTGTGGCTATTAAAATAGCTTTAATATTTCCCTCAAGCAACTGTTTAATCTAAGACCCTGTGCAAATTGATCTTTCAGGGAGTTGACACAGATTAAAAATAACTATTGTGGATCACCTGAATAATAAGACTGATCAATATCACAAGAAACATTTATTTAGTTTGAATTTAGATCACATTCTTTTCAGTAATAGTGCAAGGTGAATTACATTCAGATTCACTAGATATTTCCCTGTCCCCAGGAGTTTACAATCTGAGAGGCCTTTTTACTAAAGTTTTGTATGCGCTAATGGAATTAACACATGTTAAATGCCAATAAGCACATTTTATACCTAAGGGCTTCTTGGCATTTAGAACGCGCTAAGCTTTAATAAAAGGGTCCTTAAGTTTGTAAAGGAGGCAAGAGAGGATTAAATGACTTGCCCAAGATGACAAGGGAAAGAATTAGGATTTACCCACCGGGACAGGCAGGGAAAAATGCTCGAGTACCTGAATAAATGAATGTAAACCATTCTGAGCTCCCCTGGGAGAATGGTATAGAAAACTGAATAAATAAATAAACCAGGCTTCCTTGGTTGTCAGCCTGATCCTCTAATGATATATTCATTACTCCTTTCTTTACATCACTGCAGAACTACAATATAAACTCCCTCTCTTGTTGTAGCAAACATTTCAAATTTGCAATAACTTTTTAAAAGTAAGCCATTATTGCACTTTTTAAATAGAAGGACTTAAAATATATTTTTTTGTATATCAAGCAAATATACTTACCTGTAGCAGGTGTTCGCCGTTGACAGCAGGCATATTTTTTCACATATGGGTGATGTGTCATCCATGGAACCCAGTATGGACACTGCCAAGTGCAGTCACTTTAAATCTTTAGGCAGTGCCCATACCACATGTGTGCTGATGCCTTCCTACCCGATGTTGGCTTACAGGACTATCAGTTCTATTAAAAAGCAAAGAATCCAACTAAGGAAGGTGGGCAGGTTGTAAGAATATATGCCTGCTGTCCTTGGAGAACACCTGCTACAGGTAAGTAATTTTACTTTCTCTGAAGATAAGTGGGCATTATAGTCTCACATGTGGGACTCCCAAGCTGCTAGGATCATGACTGTGGGAGAGGTTATATACAGAATAAATATAAACCTGGCAAAATGCAACAGGGTTGGAGGGAAAGTTGGTACTTAGGAAGTGAAAAATTATGCAGAACTGCTTCTCTAAATTGAATGATTCATCTGGAGTTTTGTTCCACTGATGAGAGGTAAACATATGCATTGAGGACCAAGTAGCTGCTGTGCAGATGTCCTCAAGAGGCAGAATGGAAATGAGTTATTGAGGCAGCCATAATCTGTACATTGGGAGCAGTCACAGATCTTGCAGCATCTTCCCAGCCTGAGAATATATGAATGAGATACAATCCACTAGCCAAGTGGAGATGATTCTTTTGGAAACAGCAACCCCTAGTCTATTAAGGTCAAAAGTTCCAAAAAGAGGTGGGAGGACTTCCTTCTGAGGCTTAGTTTGGTACAGATAGTATGCCAGAGCATGCTTGCAGTCTAAGGTGTGGAGAATGACACGTGGACAAATTTTCCCTCGTCCCCACGGGAACTCATTTTCCCATCCCGTCCTTTTCCTGCAAGCTCCGTCCTCATCTGCACAAAAGCCTCAAACACTTTAAAATTATACGTGTTTGAGATTTGTGTGGTTGAGGCAGAGCTTACAGGAATGGGGCAGGGACAGCGACAAAACTCGCGGGGAATATATGAATGAGATACAATCCACTAGCCAAGTGGAGATGATTCTTTTGGAAACAGGACTGGACAGGGAAATTGAGTTCCTCCGGGGGACAGGGATAAATTTGTCCCCATGTCATTCTCTAGTGTGATGGGCTGCTTCTCCAGGATGTAAATGTGGTTTTAGAAAGAAGACAGGCAAAACTATGGTTTGGTTACAGTGCAATTCTGAGACTACTTTAGGTAAGGCTCCAGAAAAAGGAGAACAGATGGGGACATCCGGGTTTTACTTCCATTGCTTTCAATGGAAGCAAACCCCAGATATCTACAGTATATCTATCCTCCTAACTTCTATTGATTTCAATGGAAGTAAAACCTGTATATCTATATCCATCTTCCTTACTTCCATTGCTTTCAATGGAAGTAAAATCCGGATTTCTCAATCCGTCCTCTTTTTCTGGAACCATTTGGTAACCCTAACTTTAGGGAAGAATTTGGGCTGCATCCAAAAGACTACTCTTGTCTTGCTAGAATCTTGTATATGGAAGATCCAAAGACAAGGGCTTGAAGTTCATTCAAATAGTATTCAGACATGAGGGCTATAAGGAAAATGACTTTCAAAGTGAGGAGTTCCAGAGAGCAAGTTAAAAGCTGCACCAAGGGAGATTTCATGAGATCCAAGCAACAGGTGGAGGTTTGATAGGTGGTTTGGGGTGAAAGAGGCCTTTTATGAAATGAAGTACTAAAGGATGAACAGAGGTTTGTTTTGTTTTCTGTCTAGATGTGAGTGGAATGCATTTAGAGCACCAAGATGAATTCTGAGTTGTTTTTTAGACCAGCGTTGGAGAGATGTAGAAGGTAGAGAATGACACGGGGACCGTTTACTGTGGTAAATTGCGGGTCATGTATCCTGCTAGAGCTGGTATTAGACATAACTGGGGACCGCAAAGTTCAGGCTGTGCTTCTTTATCTTCCAGCTGGCTTAGGGCTCTCTCTGACCAGGGGGCAGTTGCCCTAGTTGCATTCCCCTAACATTATTCTTGCCATGTGTGACTAAAGTATTCTGTTAGCTTGATTTTTCTATGTGGCATTCTGTAGTAATTTGGTTTGTTCAGTTTTCACAATAGTGAAGGGGATATTTGTGAAAGGGAGGGGAGATGGGTTTTGTTGAACCTTGCTCTGTTTTATTTGTGTTTATAAAATGACAATTGTCAGAGGAGAAGCTTCCACCTACACACACACGACTGCAGGGCGGCACAGGCAGGCTTCGCCAGCATCAGTTTCTTTTCTAAAGCGCCACAAAGGTAAGGGAGGGAGGGAGATAGATTTGGCTGGAGGTAGGGAAGGGACCGCACGCCTTCCCTCCCTTAAGTTTCTTTACACCGTGAAGGTAAGGGGGAGGGAGGAAGATTCTCGGGCCGCTGATTGGCAGTGAGGTGGTGAGGGAAGGGTGGATGCTGCAGGGACGGGGCGGTGAAGGGGATGGCAGGTTTGGGGAAGGGATGGTGGGGATGGGGTGGTGAAGGGGATGGTGGTCCGGTGACGGGGACAGATTTTTTCCCCGTGTTATTCTATAGTTGAAGGCACTCTAGTTTTGATGGAAGAGGACAGGTAATGAGTGCCAGAGAAAGAAATTTACACCAGGAAGAGAACCATGTCCGCTCAAAGTGGTAACAGTGCTGAGTGGAAGATTTTCTAATCACCTCTAAGATAGAAGATACAGCAGTCGAAAAGCAAAAAAGAATTTATCTGTTCGGAGAAAGAAACCGTGCTGTTAGTGCTAATGAGGAAATGCATAATGGAATCCCGATGTTACCCCAATGGAAAGGAAAGGCATCTGAAGTCTTGTGGTTGTGGGCAAAGCATCTGGAACAGAATTGTGGAAGTTTGTTGTTCTGAGAAGCGAAGAGATCTATGTGCAGTGTTCCTCACTGAGCAATAATTGGATGCAAGACGGTCATTCTGAGACCATTCATGAGGCTGAAGAAGTCTGCTCAACTTGTCTGTGAGAATGTTCTATTTTCCCGCTAAGTAAACCATCCTGATAAGTATCCCATGAGCAGTTGCCCAAGTTCAAATTTTTATGGTTTCCATACAAAGGGGATGAGATCTCATTCTCCCTTATTTATTCAGATAGAACATGGTAACTTGGTTGTACGGATGAGAACTACCTGGTGGTATACATGGTCATAATATGTTTTGAGAGCATTCTCTATCACTTGTAACTTGAGAAAATCATTATGGAGACCATCCCCATGTCATTCTTTAAGGCAGGGGTGCCAAAGTCCCTCCTTGAGGACTGCAATCCAGTCAGGTTTTCAGGATTTTCCCAATGAATATGCATGAGATCTATTTGCATGCATTGCTTTCATTGTATGCTAATAGATCTCATGCATATTCATTGGGGAAATCCTGAAAACCTGACTGGATTGCAGCCCTCGAGGAGGGACTTTGACACCCCTGCTTTAAGGAGAGAGGGTAGAATCAGAGTATAAATGGCCACAACCACTGCCCCTCAAGCCTTGCATTGAAGAATGCTGGTGTAGAAGGACTGAGAGTCGAGATAGACACTAAAGAATGACACGGGATGGTTTCCTGTGGTTATTCATGGGGACAGGAATGGTGATGAATTTTGTCAATGTGTCATTCTCTAGTCAGGAGCTTTTGTTGCTGAGGGTGCTAGAAAGGCAGTGTGGGAGAACTAAAATGCAAAGGACTGGGCAGTTTCTTCATCGAGCCATATTTTCACAATGAATGAAAAAGGTGCAAATTAGAAACATCATCATTTTAACGTAATTGTTAAGTGCTAAAGCATTGTTCCAAGGCTTACCTCAAATTTATTGTACAAATTCTTAGCAGGATTTTACCCTACCCACGGCTCAACAAGTGCTGAATCATTCTCTTCCACACATACTGCGGCCAAAAAAACAAACAGGATGCTAGGAATTATTAAAAAAAAAAAAAAAAAAAGGGATGGTTAACAGGACTAAGAATGTTACAATGGTGTGATGTCATCTGGAGTATTGCATTCAATTCTGGTCTCCTTATCTCAAGAAAGATATAGTGGCGCTAGAAAAGGTTCAAAGCAGAGCGACCAAGATGGTAAAGGGGATGGAACTCCTCTCGTATGAGGAAAGATTAAAATGGTTAGGGCTCTTCAGCTTGGAAAAGAGATGGCTGAGGGGAGATATGATTGAAGTCTAAAAAATCCTGAGTGGAGTAGAACGGGTACAAGTGGATCGATTTTTCACTCTCTCAAAAATTACAAAGACTAGAGGACACTCAATGAAGTTACAGGAAAATATTTTTAAAACCAATTGCAGGAAATTTTTTTCCACTCAGAGAATAGTTAAGCTCTGGAACACATTGCCAGAGGATGTGGGAAGAGCAGATAGTGTAGCTGGTTTTAAGAAAGGTTTGGACAAGTTCCTGGAGGAAAAGTCCATAGTCTGTTATTGAGAAAGATATGGGGGAAACCACTGCTTGCCTTGTATCGGTAGCATGGAATATTGCTACACTTTGGATTTTGGCCAGCTACTAGTGACCTGAATGGGCTACTGGGCATGATGGACCATTGGTCTGACCCAGTAAGGCTATTCTTATGTTATGTTCTTATGATATTCTTTCTGTTGTAATAAGGAAACATTTGTGAAAAGGAATTGTGTTTTCTGGGATTTGATTGTAGAGGGTTAATACCTTTTCCATCATTTGAAGGATGCTGCTATATTCTTATACCTACCATGTACTAACTATCCTACTCCATGAGGTACACAAAAGAACAAAGAGCTAAAAGAGTCAATACTAGTATCAGTACTCCAAGCACACTACAAAAACTGGACTTCACTTATTAGAATGTCCTCCTGTGTTTTATATAAAATGGGGAGACAATGATATGAACTAGAATGGCGATTGTAAAGGAATAGAAGTGTGTGTGTGTTTAAGAGGGGCAGGGTGAAGGAATGTGAATCATTAACCAGAACACCATCTTAGAAGTCTTTTTACTAAGCTATGTTAGGCGCTAATGCCCACCTAATGCAGCTTAAAATGGCACACTATAGAATGCACTCAGGCATACATGGCTAATTCCAAAATGTTTGCACACTAATCTTGTGCTAAAAAAACTTTTTTTTTTTTCCTTGGAGGGGGGTGTTGGGGGCAGAGAGTAGGCATTCCTGTGCTAATCAAATTAGCACAGCCATATTACCAAATGCTGATTAGTGCAGGATTACCATGAGCTCTTACTGCCTACAAAATAGGTGTCGGTAAGCGCTCATGTGCTCATTTGTTTTTCTTTTTAAGGGCCACAGACTAATGGCGACATTAGCGCATGGCCATTAATAAAAAAAAAAAAAAGGAAAGTCTGCCATTTTACTGCTGCAGTACAAATGCCTTAGCATGTGAGAAAAAACTTATCCAAGGGCACACTAAAGCCAGTTTTTGCCACAGCTTAGTAAAAAGACCTCTTGGTGCTTAAGATCAAACAGTAACAAGTACAGATAGGAAAGCCGATACTTGGGCCAAAGGCGGGATACTTGGGTGTAGAAGAATGGAAAATGCAACCAACACAATATTAACATCTTTCTAACATTTTTGCTACTTTTGAAATCAGGCACTTGAAAATGATTATGAAGTTATATTTCGAGAACCTGACACCCGCTGGAAGTTCAATGTTGGAGAATTAGCAAGGTATAATTATTGTTTTAATTAGTTTCCTTGCCCTCTAGATTCAAAGATATGAACAGAGAATAAATCAGGTCTGCAGAAAAACAGATATTTCACATAAATTTCTACTGAGCAGTACCACATATCTGCTAGAAAATTCCAGCTTACAGTAAATAGGAAGTCTTAAAAGATGAAAACAAATCGTGCTCCACCTAAGGGTCTATTTACTAAGCTGTATTTATTAGCTGTTAACTCGACAGTTACCATTAAGTTTTAATAGCAGGAATTAGCAGACAAAGTGGAATGGCTGGGGACAGTACTTTACAGTTAAGAGGTAATTAAAGTGTGAACTTAGTACTGTATAACATAACAGGGATAGTTAATGGCACCTGATTGCGTGTAGCTACAGTAACTTCCTCCCATTATGTGATGGAATTGACATGCAGTAATAATATTTCCTCTGTATTAACTGAATGGGAAACTGCTAGAAACATGTCCAACACTTAACATAGAAGTTAACAATTAACACAAGGCAACTGCAAATTTGACCTTACTTTAGTAAAGAAGGGCTACTTTGTCATTTCAACTTTCTAAAGTGTAATTTAAAAAATTGTTTTCAGCTATATGCTTTTCTAAAGAAATTCTAGGCAGTGATAGCATTGATTAAGATAGTCTCTGATTCCCTCTTAGAATTTGGTTATGGACAAACCCAGCAAGAAGTTTCTGCCCCCAAAGCCCTACTTTCTCGTATATTAATTAGTAGCTAAAGTTTGAGGCCTTCTTTTTCTTTTTAAGGAGTGGTGACTGCATTTTAGCCTGCAGTAGTTCTAAAACTGTCCTGGGTGCCCTTCAGCCTGCCAGGTTTTCAGGATATCCTCAATAAATATTTGTAATTAACCTAAAGCCTAATCTTGGGGTTTTTCAGTTAAAGAGCTGCCTAATGGATTACTCAAATTCTTAAAACCAGCTATTAAAATATTTAGTACAAACAAGTATTATCTTAATCAATTCAATTTTAATGTTATCTACCACAATTCATTTCATTACAAAACTTCTACAAATTACCAATACTTAATTTATTAATAAATATCAGAATAATTTAGTTAGTGAGCCTAATCCCCATCAACTAACATTCACTTTCCAACTTTCACACACATACTAGTCATTGTGATTACTTCTATCCAAAACTGGATCGTAGTTCATTAATCCATAATCCAGTTTGATTTCCTAGTAGACGGCATGTTTTCTGTTTGTCAGCTGATTCCGGCTTGTGCCAAACCCTGGGTCCCTGCTCGAGTCATGCTTAGTTTACTGGTGAAGTTGTGATGTTGGTGAGCCTTGCAAATACAGCTCCTGAAAATGCCAGGTGGCAAAACACAGTCTTGTGTTGAGCTGAATGCTTTGCGAAATGAAGAACAAGACCATCGTGAGGACAGAGAGGCCTGCCGGTTGCATTTAAGAAATTGTGATTTTCATGTGCTAGACCAGTGTTTTTCAACCTTTTTACACCTATGGACCGGTAGAAATAAAAGAATTATTCTGTGGACCAGCATCGGTCCGTGGACCGGCGGTTGAAGAACACTGGGCTAAGTCGTGGGCCCATCTCTACCCCAGACCCCACCCTCATAATAGTACTAATTGTAACACTATTTTTTCCATTCATTTTTCATAGATACACAATATAAACTTATTAACAACACATAATGGTTAACCACAAAATTAAACTACACAAAGCACACTGACAGCAGATGTAAATTCTCAAAATTGACATAATTCAATCACTAAATTAAAAAAATAAAATCATTCTCCCACCCTACCTTTGTTGCCTCCCTCCCTCCATGCTATGCCTTACCTTCTGGCCTGCTCCCGCCTGGCCATTTTATGCTGCCCCCGGTATTATCTTCAGGCCGGCTCCCTCTTCTTCACTCCTTGCATGTCCAGTGCCTCATCTGGAAGCCTTTCCTCTGACGTTGCAATGTCAGAGAAAAGGCTTCCAGTTCAGGCACAGGATGCGCCTATGGCTTTGTGCACTGAATCAGTGAGGAAGAGGGAGCTGGCTCGAAGATAATGCTGCATCGATCGTACCGTGGACTGGCGGTTGAAGAACACTGTTTTGGGCCTGATGCACATGCTGGCCCTGTGGACTGGCACCGGTCCACAGACCGGTGGTTGAAGAACACTGTGCTAGACTACTGTGAAACTTCTGGTTTGAAGCCTCTCTGATTTGATTATGGACTAATGGACTAAGATCCAGTTTTGGATAGAAGTAATCACAATGACTGTAGTACGTGTGTGAAAATTGGACAGTGAATGTGAGTTGATGGGGATTAGGTTCATTAACTAAATTATTCTGATATTTATTAATAAATTAAGTATTGGTAATTTGTAAAAGTATTGTAATGAAATGAATTGTGGTAGATAACATTAAAATTGAATTGATTAAGATAACACTTGTTTGTACTAAATATTTAATAGCTGGTTTTAAGAATTTGAGTAATCCAATAAATATTTGTGAGAGATCTCCATGTATTAGAGAGTGGAGGAGTAGCCTAGTGGTTAGGGTTGCAGGTCGAAGCCCAGCACGGCTCCTTGTGACCCTGGGCAAGTCCCCTAACACTCCATTGTCCCAGGTACGTTAAGACAGATTGTGATCCTACTGAGACAGATAGAGAGAAATACTTGAGTACCTGAATGTAAACCACTTAGGTTAGATGTGGTGTATAAATATAAAAATTTGCATTTAGTGGAAGCAATACATACAAATCTCTCATAAATATTCATTGTGGATATCCTGAAAACCTGACTGGCTGGGGAGACCCCAGGACAGGATTGGGAACTAGTGGCCTATATCAATACTATTAATAGTTTAAAATAATTTGATATTCCATCCTTCATAGTATGTCAGAGTGGATTACAATAAAAGAAACATACATTAAAACAGCTTAAGAAGTTGCAATACCATTTTTCTCTTAAATTAAAAAAAAAAAAAAAAAAATTGAGACCTGGTGTTACCTCAGCAAAATCCCCCAACTGTTTTTACATAAAGATAATGGTAACCAATGGAACCACACATAAAGGGTGTAAACTTGTCATACCACCCAATGCTACCTAAGAGTTGTAGTCCCGCATTTTGCAACATGCACAATCACTGCAACATATATTGTGGTAATCCCATATACAAAATGCATAAGGTAGCTTCATCAACAAAAGAATGTACCACTTGCAACATGCATAATGCTGCAAAACCCTGCTTTACTATCTGGGATACTTGCTACTCAAAACTCAGTTGTGAGTCCAAAATCACTCCTAAGTAATGAGAAGTAATACAATAGCAACAAGTTCTGACTGAAAAAGAGAACACTTGTGCTGGTTTCTAGCAGGAACTGCAGTTCTTACCTCACAGGGTTGTTATTGTGATAGTTGGACTAGACAAGAGAGGCTTTAAAATAAGGGGAACCAGTTGTCTGCTGCAGTGTAAGACAGTTTCTATTGAACTGCTAAGAGAAAATATATTCCTGCTAGAATAAAATTTCTTAGATGTCTTGTCATGTATCCCATGTAACATGCTATGGTATGAATATCATTCAAGGACTCCAAGCACTTATTAAACTTTTTCTGTTGTTGTATATATATTGCCTCTTATTATATTTTATATGTAAGCCACATTGATGCCTTTTTAGGCCTTGTTGCGGTACATCAAATATAAGGATAAACCATTTTCAAAGCTTTGAACCATTAATAAGGTTTGTTTAATATAAATTGCAGAATTACTAACAGAAGGTGGAAACTAAGCATCAGGTTATAATTTCTGGTTACTCATGCAAGAGCATCTTTTGCATCACATAAAACCCAATAATGGCCTGAATTTTTAATTTAAAAGTTTTGAATCCAAGCCCTGTTAACATAAGCACTTGCCTGAGATTAAACTGTTTTCTTGCCATGCCGGAGTACTGTGCCAGAAATGGCAAAATCACCTTTAGCTACCTGCACTTTCCATCCAATTTCACATGCAAGCAAAAGGCTGTTAGCAGACGTTTGAACATGAGTAGTAGTGGCAACTACCATAGTTTCCAGCTTATTTATTATTTTTGCATCTTTCAGTCAAATACTGCCCCAGATATTCAGCCCATGGTGGTCAGTGCTGACACCATGGGCTGAATCTAACTTGGATATTCAATACAGGGAACATGTCAGACACTGACATTAAATATTCACTTCGGCTGCTGTGCTGACCCAGAAGTTTTGCAGGTGATGACAACTGCATAAATTGTCATTTTTGTGGTCTTATTTGCCAACTTAGCTACGTGAACACCAATAGTGATGCTCACAAAACTCCTGGTTTCTCCCTGATTCTTCCCCCAGCACTAACTGCACAGTGCTGCAGTGGACAGAGAGAATATTCAAAGGCACAGTGTGGTTAAGTGCCTATGAATATCTAGGGACAGCTAGTGGTGCTGAAGTGGGCAGAAGCCTTTCCTGTCTGCTTAAACCTTGCTGAATACTGATGCCACTGTATGCACTTCCCAGGGAGACTGGGGGGCTTATTTTACAGGAGTCCACCTTCTTAGTTTTTCCAGTTCAGATTTTATTTTCACATTTCTAATTTCTGGTCATTTAATCTGTATTTGGTGAGGCTGTATCCACAAACTGCATAGGTGAGGTATTTTGTGAGCATGTAATTTGTACCAATCCAACTTGTACTCTTTGTTAGACATTGTAGATAGTTCCATGGGGGATGGCTGTTATGGAAGCTTGCCCCTTAAGGATAGTTCTGCATATGAATTCTACACTGCTCTGAGGTATTTCATCTGCCCCAATTGCCTTGCCTGTTTTTAGTTTTGCTAGCTCCTCTGAACATTCCTATTGAAATCTGTTTTTTTGTGGTTCAACTCCAACATAGAACATAGAACAGAAAATTGTCAAGCAGTTCTGCTTTATTCCTATCAATCTCAACATATTCCTCCCCTTCACATTTGAATCTGATAATTCTAATATTGCACTTATTCCCATCACCAACTTATCTAAATAAAAAAAAGTCCTCTCTCCGTTTTTACTGTTTTTGTCTTCCATTTGCATGTTTTCTGACTACTTTCCAGATATTCCTGCTTGGCATCCTCTTTTTGTGATCGACTGTAGTTTATGTGAACCTCTTTCAGTTATATGTTTTGAAAACCACGGCAGCCTTTTCACCTCTTTTATTTACTTTCCTAACAAAAAGGTTTGTTGCTCTTAAAATTTTTCCTTTCAGTTTTGTCCGCTGCTCTTTTACTTCCCCCAGGTAACCAACCCTTGACGTATTCCCTCATCTTGACAAAGTTGAGGGAATGAACCATCTGCATCACCCAGTATATCAGAAACACTCTTTATTCATAAGCATAAGTGTCATTTTCTTTTGCATGGGTTCCATTATCAGTTGCCAAAACAGTTCTCTTTCCAGATTAAGCTCATAGTGTCTCCTCCTTACCTTGTAAGTCCTACAGGCTGGATTGCCTCCTTTTTAAGGCCAGGACTTGGATATGCTAGGGTGCTATATGTATTGTATTTTCACTAGGTATGAAGTTATAACCTGTTCAGATGTGACTAATGAGCACTTTATAAATTTAAATAAATAGATAAGTCTCCAGTTTACAATCTTAAAATCTGAGGTCTTCTGGGATTCATTTATCACCAACTCATATCAGCAATATAGATTTTAAATTTACTACATAAATGTATCATGATCAGGAGGAGCACTGTTGAGATACAACTGTGAGATTTAATAAATGTTTAGGCAAGGTGGCAAACTGGTTGACCTAAAACTAAATGCTAGAGATGCTGTAAAAACTCTAGGGGTATCTATTGATGCTGGTCTGACAAATCAGAATCAGACTGGCTAAAGAGTAGAAGCCTCTTTCTATGCCCTTTAACATATCAAATCTATATCCTTACCTGAGGAAGGATGAATTGTGGTGGTCCATGTTCTTCCAAAAACTCATTTGGACTACTGTTATTATCTTTATAAGGGTTCTCCTGTAAAGCATCTTAATAGGTTTCAATATACACAATATAGCTGCTTAATTAATTTCTAGAGCAGAGGCCAAAGATCATAATCTCTAAACTGGCTTCCAGTGGTCTAAAGGCCAGATTTTAAAATAATATTTTGGATTTTAAGGATTCAATAAAGTAGCTCCTCAAATCGTTGGGTTTCTATGTCTTATATCAGGTTCTAGGAAGAATGTTGCATTATTTTCAGCTTCAAGAGCCTGATGGGATTAAGCTCTCAGAGACAAAATAGGTCCAATACAGGAACTTAAGGAGACTAAAGTTCTTGCATCCTTAATAAAGTAAAGTAAGGTGTCATTTTTTCAATCCACTTTTCTGTAGTTGCTTGCCTTATTTTAATTGTTTACAACTTTATTCGGATTTTGCTATTTTGATGTCTTATGGATTTTCTTGTATATTATTTATTTCTGTAAGCCACTCTGTAACCCAATGAAGTACACAAAAATATCTAAATATCTTATTTCTGACCTTTATAACCCTTGCTGTTCAAGTTCTGGAGTGTTAAAAAGATACCAGTTGTGTTTGACAGTATGCTGGCTTAGTGATGAAAAGTGTCTTGAGCCTTCATTAAAGCAGATTTGAATTCATGCTTTGTGAGAGGAAGAGCAAATTCTTCAATCAGCTTAAATCATTTGCTTGATTCTATGCCAGATAGAACAAGCTAAGTCAGTCTTAATTTTACCCTATTCTTTTAAGAAAGGCAGGATTACAAGTTCATGCTTGAAGCAGGTAAAACCAGAGAACCAAGGTACAACCTTTCTTTTCTCAAAAAAGGAAACAGTTTGAGTAGAAACAGCAGTTATTTGTATTCTATAACTATAAGAGGTAATAACAATAATAACAGTTTATATACCGCAGTACCGTTAAGTTCTATGCGGTTTACAAAAGATTAGTGAAGTACAAGTTGAGTTGACGTACAAGTTGAGTTAACTTAAGGGATGTGGGAACAATAGGGAGAAAGGGCAGGAACACCGTTAGAGGGGGGAAAGAGAGGAGTGGGTCAGCTGTCTAGGTATTTCAGGAATAGGTGAGTTTTGAAGCGTTTCCTGAATACCTCATAAGTGGTGGGCAATAGGAGTTGTTCTAGGTCTTTACCCCATAGAGCTGCTTGATGTGAGAGAAGATGCTCATGGTGTTTTTTTAGTTTGCAACCTCTAACCGGGGGAGAAACGAAGTGCAATTTAACAACAAAGTGTTTATTTGGATTTAAAACCTTAAGTCAAGAAACCTAGTTTGATTTTTGAATGCCGTAGCTAACCAATGTGCTTGTTATTGGGTATTCAGAAGAAACTGCCATGGTGTGCCAAGAGAGAAAATACAGCACATGAAGGAACAATACGAACATGACCTTACCTTTCATATGGTGCTTCATGCTGAAAAAACTAGCAGGTGCAACAGTGGACAAAATACATCCTATGATACCGGGACTCATGTAAATTTACAACCAGCACATCCCAACAGAAGAGCCCATGGAAATACTAGATATACAAGGGACAATTTCAGAGGTGGATTTTAAGATGGTCAAATTATCAATTTAGAAGGCCCATTATGGGCCTATATAAAGAGTTTATTCTATTTTTTACTTAAAAAAATGTCTATAATGCAGCTCTATTTGTTTTCAATATTTGTAAATCATCATATTTTTGAGCCCTGATTTTTTAAAAGCCTACCTCATTTTAAATGAAAACTTGTAAAATAAAATTGTTTTTATGAAATTTCTGCGTTCATAATCATTGTAATAGGTTTATAAAATCTCTGTGTGCTGTACTTTATGTATAAAATGCTTTTTATAAGGTCGCATCTAAAGCGCACACAGTGCAAGTGGGATGTATTTAATAGAGCAAGACATGATTTGGGGAGGAGTTTGGGTAGAACATGAACGGAGTTCCAATTTACATATGTATTTTATAAAATAAGTGCATACTTTGCACCCTAATATTTATACCTGCTAAGTAGTAGGCATAAATGTTAGACATTATTTGCACAGGATATGTGCTTATATTTTATAAAGATAAAATAGGTGCCTTCCTGCTCTATTTAACTGATGTACACAGTTATAAAATTACCCTCAAATTGTTCAGGACTCTGCATTTGTGCCAGATATCTGTATTTTAGAAAAGTTTCTCCGATTTGTATACAAATACCATTTTATATTAACAGGTGACACAACAGAACAGTTTATAGGTAAGACTTTCCGATATTTTTGCTATTAACAATACTAATATTACAGGCTGAAAAATGATCTTGAATAGTGATTAAATAAACATGTTGATTTTACCAATAAAATCCTTTAAAATCCAATAGCATAGGATTACAAATTGAACACTACTTCTTGCACTTAACCTGGAGTTTATCATCACAGTTTTACAGCCACCTGTACTATTCTATGCATGAGATTCAAAAATTGTATCTAAAGGTTTTAACACACAATATAATTAATATAAACATAAATCAAGTCAGTGGATTGTGTCAGGTTTTAATACTGCATTGATTCACCCTAGGATCTGCATCTTGATTTGCAAAGACTTAAAAAAAAAAAAAAAATTACATGGATTGTAAAATCTGTCAAAAAAAAAAATCTTGAAAAATTATTTCAATTTAGGAGAACTTAGTGGTGCAGTTAGTTACCTTTAAGACATTATTTCACTGTTAACTCCAGTTATTAGCAACCAAGTCTCACTGTATGAAATGGGACCTGTAGTAAAATAGCACAAGTTAGTGGTAACATAATATATGTTACCAGTTACAAGTGTTAGTAACTATGCCCCTTCATGATGCTACAGATCATTAGAGAATCGTACACGAGTGTTTAATGAATTTACTTTTCCATTCTACAACGGGACATATCTTTTATTAAACTTGTTTTTGCAATGAAAATAGATACATAAACTGATCATGTATAATAAAATTTACAAAAGTATACAACATTCAATAAATTAACATGAAATATAACATATGCACCTGCTATTTATTAGTGTTTTCGTTTCCTCCTTCTTTGTAGTTTCTTTTGGCATAATACTGAACACGCTGATTGACTGTGTTGCACTTGTGGTGTGTCAGTTCCTTGAACAGCTTGATCCAAAGTATTCCCTCTGGTGTCCAAAGGGTGCCCATCTTTTTTTGCTACAGGGTTATCTGAAGATGTGCTGGATAGTGCACTAGTGCCTTCACCAAGAGAATTGTTACATTTTCCTTTAGCTAAGCTGGACAAAAGTGCTTGGGTATTTATCATTGCAAGTTCTTCATCAGCTACCCAGTCACCCTCAGGATAAGTGTTGGATACATTACATTCCTTATGGGGTATTACAGTTACTTCATTGTGATCCTTTGCCTGTAATTGCATGGTGTTCTGCTGACCACCACAGCTGCTTCTTGGAGGTCGAAAGGCCTTTTGCAAAGATGGAGAAACAAAGACATGTATTGGAGTTACTGGTGCTGGTGAAGGTATTCTCCCAAGGTGGTCTAATGCCCTTCTTTTTTTCCTGTTCTTAGGAGTATCCAGTTCTCTCTCATCATTGTAGTAATTCTGTGGTGTTGTCTTTAAACAGCATGGTATAGATGACTTTTGTTCAGGATTTGAAGTTGCTTTCTTGTACTTTGAGTCTATAATGGGAGACGGCATCTGAATAAAAGACAGGAAAACAATTTTTTCCTGGTTCTAAACAGTTAAAAAAATATATATACATAGATGAAATTCAACTATATAATATATCATCTTTCATTTCTGAATAATAATAGTAATTTGCTTTATTTATCACTTCACAAGCTGGAAATTAACCTACTTACCAGAATTGTTTCTGGTATCCAACAATGCAACCTTAACTGGGAATAGTAAGTGATGGAACAGAATAGCATCAGTATTTACCAGTTTTGGACTAATGGAGCACAAGGTAAATAGTTTATTATCAGCATAAGCCAGTGAACCTTCCAACTGTTGTGGAGTAAAGCAGCAGTGCTGTAGTGAGCAGATAAGGTGGATATCTCACCCTAGTACTTTACCACCTTTCATTCAAACTGTCAGTTTAACAGCTGCCTTAATAGATGAGGACATCCTCAGAGCTAACAAGAAAAAGAATAGCTAAATAGCAATCCAGAAAAAAACCCTTGTAACTTATCCCCACTGACTGAAAAAACTGCAGAGAAAAAAAGGTTCTTAGGTCTTCTTTTCTCTGCAGTGGTGTCATTGGGGTGGTTTTGAGATATGGATTCTGAAGCCTTTTTTCTCCACATTCAGTCAGATATTGGGAATAAGCCATAAGCATGTTCATTTTGAGCAGAAATTGCTTTTAACATCCTTGAAGCACCATTAAGTTCTATCTATTATGCTGAACAGCAAAAAAATTAACAGCATTAAAGCTTTAGAACGTAAATAATTACTCTGTGATTAACATGTTAAATTATAAGTAGCTTTTCAAAAAGTTTTCAAAGCCATTTACCCAGGTAAAAAGAGATTAGATTTTTACCTTGATAATATCTTTTCTATTAGATAAGGGACAATATGCTATACTGTACGGTTATCCATCTAATCTCGCCAGCTATTGCAGGTGTCCATCAAAGCTCTCCAGCTCCTCCTTTCTCCCAGTAGGATCTTCTCCCTCAGGTTCTTTCCAAAGCGGGCAATAGCTCTAAAACAAACAAGAGGGGAAGGGGTATGGGGAGACTCCCCGAAACAGTACTGTTCTGAAAGAAAATGCATTTAATAACATGCAACAACAAAAATGGCACAACATGCATAAAGGAGAACATCAACCTTAAGAACATTTATGGAGCTCATGCAATCTAAGACATTTATTCATGCAATCTAAGACATAAAGCAGGCGCCTCAAAGTGATAGGGTGGGGACTTCAGCATATCGTCCCTTATCTAATGGAAAAGATATTATCTAGGTAAAATCTTAATTTTTTTTTCCATTGCAATAGAGATGATATACTGTACTGTAGGGATGTACCTAAGCAGTCTCCAAACTTCCGGGTGGGCAAGAGAAGCCTTCCTGAAGAACCGAGGCCCCAAATGCAGCATCCTTTCTTGCTGCCACATCCACCCTGTAAACTTAGTGAAAGTGTAGCGATTAGACCATGTCGCAGACCTGCAAATCTCTTTTGTGTGGAATTACCTGATCTTCCCACGAGGAAGCAATATTCCTCGTTGAATGCACTCTTAATGAAATGGGTGGTTGCTTTCCACACCCAATGTAAGCTGAGAAAATAGCTGTGTGAATCCTTCTGGATATGGTAGCCTTTGATATTGGTCTACCACGTTTGGTATGACTGAAAGATGGAAATCATTTGTCACTTCCAAATACCAGAGGAGGGCTCTGCGGACATCCAGAACCTTTAAGATCTTGTCCTTCTGTTTGGACCCTGAGGAATAAAAGATTGGCAACTGCAAAAAAGAGGGAACTATCTGTAGAGTAATGCCTGCCTCCGTAAACTGGAAAAATGGGTCTCTGCATGACAGGGCCTGCAACTCTGAAATTCTAGCAGAAGTAATTGCCACGAGGAAGGCTGTCTTGATCAAGAGATACAGCAGAGATACCTCTCTGAGAGGCTTGCTAAGGCCCTCCAGGACAGGAAAGGTCTTCTCACTGGGGGCCTGAGTCTATGGGCACCCCTTAAAAACTGGATAACATCCAGGTGGGAAGATAAGGAAGCTTTCCACTCCTTGGTCCTGAAACAGGAGATCTCTACTAGATGTACCTTGAGGGATGATACCACTAAACCTTTTTCAAGCCCATCCTGCAGGAAAGCCTAGACCTCTGCAACTGCAGCGTGGAGAGGATCCACCTCTTTCATGCTGCACCAGCACTGAAAGGTCTCCCAGACTCATGTCAAGACTGTCACTGGCTTCTTAGCTCTGAGGAGCATGGTAATGACTACTTTTGAGTATCTCTTCTGAACAAGCGCTGTGTGCTCTAGAGCCACACCATAAGACCAAAGCTACAAGGATCTTCTAGGTAAATTGGACCTTGAGACAGCAGGTCGGGATAACTTGGAACCAAAGACACTGATCCTTCTGGAGCTGTACCCGGTACACTAAAACAACACAACCTGAATGGTTTGCAATTCTGTATGGGCTATGGGGGAAACAAGTAAAGTAACTCAGTCTCTGGCCAGGGCTAGACTAATGCGTCCAATCCTGCACTTCCGGGCTTGGACCTATGGCTGAAAAACTGGCTCACCACCTTGTGCTGGATTGGTAACCAATGCAGTCATTTAAGAATCGGTGTTATATGGGCTACTCTTAGCACACCAGTTATCAATCACGCTGCTGAATTTAGAAGTAATTGCAACGCCCTCAACAACGTCACCTTGGTGCCCATGGTTTCTTTCTAATTGACGGAATGGACAGGTTTCATATAACAAAAATGAAAAGCAAAAACACTAATCTTACCCAAAGTTTATTTCCTTCATTAAGTCTTAGTTTCAAGTTAGGAGTCTGGGGGTCTAAGCCATAGTTTGCAGGAGATCTTGCATCATTTGTTTGACTCAATTTGATCAATTTGTACTGAGCATCATTGCAAAAGCTTTTAACATTCTATGGAAGAAGAGAAAACAAGACTCAATTGTTTGTATTTCTCCTAAATATGCAAACTCAGTCTTGCCTTTTTCAACATTTGCCTGTAAAAACCTATTGAATTATCTACTAATGCCCTCATGTAGACTTAATGCAGACATTAAATGCACTCAGTTTGCTGCTTGTGAACTTAAAGCACCTCTAAACAGATTCTGTTTGTTGTGAGCTGCAAAGTAAAACTTTACAGAATAATTACGCTTCAGTCCAAATGTGATATAGTCAATAAACTATGTACTCCAGGGATGGGCAATCCTGTGGCCCACCACTGAATTTTAAGTGGCTTTTGAGATCATGGAAAATAAACACAAACTATCACTAACCAGAGTTTTGGCAATTTCAAATACTGAATTTTAGAAATAATTTTCAGAATTGCCACTCTAGCAGTTTGTTTGTAACATTTTTAGTTAGATTTTTACATATTTAACTCATGTGATCTAGAGAGCTCTGGGCATTTCTGGTTTTGATTTTAAGTAATGTTGCGACCCTCTAGAGGTAGTATTGACAATCAAAGGTTGCCCATCCCTGATATAGCCCCCCCTTTTACAAAAGTGCAGAAGAGTTTTTTAGCGCCGGCAGGCATACTGCGCTGCTCCTCCAATGCTCATAGGAGCTCTACAACTGTCAGAGCAGCGCAGAGCATTCAGTGTGCCGGCGCTAAAAACTTCTGTGCTTTTGTAAAAGGGGAATGGGTACTTTAAAACTTCAAAATATTATTCCTGGTAGAATTCTGTGTAAAAACTTTGAAAATTCTGCACACAATATTTCAAAATTCTGCAAAGTTTATTAATAGTGTTTTGTGAAGAATTTTCCTATCTTGAGGCCCGAAATTCCTTGCTGCCTTTTCCTCTCTCAGGTTCCCTCTCTCACTCCAACTGCAGTTCTGTCTCCTTCTAAATCCCATCCCTCTCTCACTTGCACCTTGAATCCTCTCCTTGGCCCCCATAGTCTGGCATCTCTTACTCTCTCTGCTGGCTAAGAATCTTTTCCTCCCTTTCCACCCCGTTTCTGTTCTTGGTCACTCTCTTCCTCTCTCTACCATCCCACAACCCCTCTTGTGGGTCAAGCATCCATGTTCCCTCACTCCACTCACCACCTCTTTTTTTTGCACCCTGAATCCATACTCTACTCCCCCTTGTCTGCATATCTCTCTCCCTCTATGATCAAGCATCTCTTCTCACCCCCTTTTATGCCCTGGGTTTCCTTCTCATCCCCTTTCCCCTCTACTTACCAGTCTATCATCCATCTCCCCTCTCCCTGCAGGTTTAGCATCCATGTCCCCTCCTCCCTCCCCCCAACGTGCAATTCAGCATACATGTCCCTTCCTCTCCCCACCATCATTTGCAGTCCAGGATCCATGTCCTTCCTCTTCCTACCACCCCCCCACCCCCGTGGGCCTAGTATCCCTTTTTCCTCCTTCCCCCTCCATCAAATGGTCTAGTTCCATTCTCCCTCTCCCACGCAGGTCTGGCCTCTCTACTGATCTCCCATTCCATGAAATCAAACATACCTGCAGGCTTCTGAAAGCAGCAGCTGGCCAACAGAGACAGTGTTGTGAACAGGCTGCTCTTAGCCAGCCCTGCCGGGGCCTTCCTTCTGCCACATCACCCATATACAGGAACTGATGTGGCAGAGAGAAGGCCCCAGTGGGACCAGTTGCAAGCTGCTTGTTCAAAGCACTGCCTCTGCTGGCTGGCTGCTGCCACTGTTGCTTCTTTGGGAGGCTGTAAGTTTGTCAGATCACAAGGTAGGGGATCAGTCAGAGGGAGAGAGGCCAGACCCGCGCGGGGGAGGAGGAAGGGATAGGAATACAGGCAGAATGGAAGATTCGTGCAGAATTCTGCACGGATGGTGAATTCTGCACTGCACAGTAGCGCAGAATTCTACCAGGAATAAAATATATTTTATATACATGGCATCCACAATACAAATACTGTACATGTTTGCATCAATAAAGAATAAGCAGCATCAAAACAATAATCATACCAAATGTAGTCAGTTTGGTAACAAATTCCTTATTTATTTTTCTTTGATTATTTATATACTGCCTTTCTGTGGTACACTCAAAGTGGCTTGAAAATAAAGTTTAGCAAGGTATACTGCAGATGGCAAGAGAAGGCAAAGTGTACTTATTGCTTTTGGTAAGTGACTCACGGTAATACATAATAGCAAAAATGGGGGTGGCGGATCTACATTCAAATGGACACTCAGAATTGGAAAATCACCACAAAATTTCATTAAAAGGATTATTATGTAGGCAAAATTACCTGTATGCTATTTTTCAGTCTGTTAAATGCTTCTTGAAGATGACTTTCTTTTGGATTTGCAGAGATCATGGAAAAGTCTCCAGCGAACACTGTGCGAATGGCAGAATTACTTTCTTGTCGCCACTGAAGATTAATTGCAGCAATCAGTGTGCATGGTTTGATAAGATCTTCAATGGCAAGCTGGCTAAGATCCATCCAGAATTTTATTGCCATTAAATTATGATTTTCATCACACAGATAAACAAATGGAGAAGCACCTGTAAAAAGCATAACCTTTTATGAAAATGCTAGAATTTATAAAATGTATCATTGTATGTATAGACAAGGACTATGCTAAAAATTTTGTTAAGGCATCATCTTTAAATACATTATTCCAGAAAATCATCCATCAAACCAGGAAATCATTTTAGATTACTGATCTTTATTTGTAGTGCTGTGTACAAAAGCATATATCAGTGCTTCACAACCTTTTTAAGCCTAAGGCACTCCTATTTTATCAAAAATGTGTAGTGCACTAGTCTCTATGGAGCAGGTAGTGTGGACATGACAAAGAACGCCTTATTTGAAATTTAGTTTTGTTCTGTTCAGTTAGATGACTCTAGAGTCGTGAAGGTTTACTAGAGCAGTTTGCAGAATATTTTATTCTATTTTATTTTGTGTGTCCTCTTTTTCCAATCTATGCTGTCCTTTTAATTTTTTTTAATGGGGTTCCTTTCTTTTTTCATTTTAATTGTAATTTTGTAAACCACTCTGTTATTGCCTAAGGAAATTAAAACCATATGGTCAAAGGAAAAGCTGGGGAAGAACTGAAAGCCCTACAAATGCTAGGAAGTCTCAAAGGAGGCAGCTTGAGAGGGAAGAGGAGTTGGAGCTGTGTCTTTTCCACCAAGAAGAGACTATGTTAATTCTTATTTCCAAGAGTTCATGGTATATATTAAAAAGGAGCAAGGTGTGTGATCACGTGCTCAGAAAGGAGATCCTGCACATTTAAGAGCCCCTGCATGTGCTTCTTGTTTCTGAAAGCAAAGCCCATGTCCAGATCTCAGCCATCTGTGCACCCCAGTTCAGGTCTGTAGTCATACTAGTTTGGAAATCCTGGCATCAGTAAATATTAGTTAGGAAAGCTGCTGAAGATATTTTTTTTTAGATTTTAATTGTTAAGATTATTATTCACCTTCTCAAATCTGGGTTCACATTGTAAGCCTTAGGACAATGGAGGGCGATAGCAGCTACCCAAGTTTCACAAGTGGGGACTAACCCTGGCTTCCTTGGTTTGCAGTGCACTTTTCTAACCACTAAGCTACTCCTCCAGAATATTAGTGTTAATGATCATTTATCTGTTGCCATAAAATATAGTTTTTGAAAAAGCATCTATTTAAAAAAAATATTACTTTTTTAATATCTCATAGTGCTATTGTAATAGCTAGAGATGTGTTTTCTAATTGCCTTCATGTTGTAGCATTAAAAAAGTTCCATTACTGCAGTACCTGTTAAATAGGACTGATTTTTGAAACATTTCCAAAATTGCAGCCTCCAACTGTAATGGGCAGTGCTTATTTGCAGAAGTGTTTTTTTCTATTTTTTTTTTTTTTTTTTTAAACAATATTCAACATCTCAATGCTTTCTAATTCCAAGGGGTAAAAGATACTTTCAATGCTTCAGTTAGAGAGTAGAGGGTAGAGGTTTTATACAGATTTGTCTCTGGATGAAGTTCCCCCCCCACCAACAGCTTGGGAACATTTTTTTAAAGGCCAGGCTTAAAATACATATTATGAAAATATGTTTACACACATGAAAAGCAATAAAATGGGTCTCAACCCAGTTCGGTTTACAGGATATTCACAATGAATATGCTCGAGATAGATTTGCATAGGACGGAAGTAGTGCATGCAAATGTATCTCATGCATATTCATTATGGGTAACCTGAAAACCTGATTGGTTAGGTGTGCCCCAAAGACTAGGTTGAGATTAGAGAATGACACAGGGAAAAAATTTATCCCCGTCACCACCCCATCCCAGCGACTACTGTCCCCCCCGTCCTGGTCCCCATGACTACTTTCCCCCCAGCATCCATACAAGCCTCAGTACTGCAATATTTAGCTTATTCCTTCCTTATAAATCAAAGTTCTGGCTGCTGAACTAGAGAAAGAGATGTTCACTTGGCAGGGCTTTGTTTATAATTTTTTTATCAACACAACTTATATACTACTTTATCCTAAAGCAAAAAGAAAAGTTGCGTCAGAGGAGAAGCTTCATGCGACTGCAGGCAGATTCCGGCGGCTTGAGCAAGTTAGTCTGTAAACTTAAAACGTGCCATGAAGGGGAGGGAGGGAGATAGATTCAGACGGTATGTAGGAAGGAGGCCGTGCGCATTCCCTCCCTTAACTGCGGGGACAAGGCCATTCACCGCTCCACAGGGCGGTAGATGGTCTTGACCCGTACCCGCAGTGAGCACTTCCCCCCTCTCCACCATGTCATTCTCTAGTTGAGATCCCCGCTGTAATAGGTGCCTGCATGTGCACAAAGGTACAGAATAGTAGCAAATAGTCATTTAAAGCGTACGCTTACTTGTGGAAGTGCCTAAATGCTATTTTACATTGGTGCATGTAAATGCATCGGGGGGGGGGGCAGAAATTCTACTTATATACTTAACATATGTAACATTTAGGCAGCTACAGTTCTGCCAAGTCTATAATTTGTTTAACTGTGACTACATAAATGTGAGGCATGCTGAAACTGGTTATGCTGGTATTCTAATTTGAAATCTGGGTGCCCAGATTAAATTATAGAATAGGTTCTCACTATGTGTCCTCATGACACCTAAATAGAGGCAACCAGTTGTAGAATTGCCCCCCTTAACAGTTCTGAAGAACAATTTTTTATCTTGGAGCAATCTAGTCAGGTAACCGACTCTGTATAGCACTGCATGTGTCTGGTAGCGCTACAGAAATAATTAATACTAGTAGTAACTGATTGATTAAACCTCTTTGAAAATTGATCTCTCACTTTCAAAATTATCTCATAGGTTCCAAACCAGGCCCAGGGTTTGACATAAAGCCCAAGGCAAAGACTAAGGAATGGGCCCAGGTATTGACAGTAAACTAAGCACAGCATACACACACAAAAAAATATAATGCCAAATTTTTACAATTCAATATATTTTGAGCATTTGTGACTTAATACTTTTGAACACAAAAAGGTATCAGGAAGTACCTGGTTTCCTACTAATGGATACCACATACCCAACGATATCAACCTCAGGACAAGGTGGTTGGAAAAAAGGATCCATAATGTCACTGAACCGCAGGATCTGTCTTGGACTGTAAATCTGTGCCAAGATTTCTGGTGATGGCTAAAGAAATAAATTTGTAAATGTTTGACATGTGTCACAGATTTTTTTTTTTTTTAAATAAAAAGAAACAGTTTACAGTCACCCACCATAAACTTCCAGTATCCTGGAAATTCAATAGACCATATTTCCAGAACAAGGAAATAGACTCTGAAATCCTTCAGATTTTTGAACACTAAACACCACAATGCAATAGTAATCATTTATTCTCCCCTCTTAATTTCCCCTTCATAATCCTTGTTCCATAAATCTTGTATATATTGCTTCCATTTGTTAGTCTGCGATGCTGTGAGCCTATATCATTTACAGAGATCTCAGCTTCTCTTTTACGTTCTGTAATACTTGAAGCTCTGATTCGTATCAACGTTTTACTAGGACGATTCTTGTAGCTATAAAAGATAAGGTTGGCAATTTGTCCTTAAGCTCCTCAATCCTTACAGAATAAGTTCCTTTATTACTCTCTGGATATAGGTAAAAAAAATCCCAACCTTCTACAATTCCAGGACAGACCTGCCAAACATGACAGTAAGATCCATAATCACCACCACCCCTCCAGCATATGGCACCCCCTCCTAGAAATAGCTGAATATCCTACAAGTATAGTACTATTGAATTAGCAATTTAATTGTGTTTCCAATCAGCTGAGGGCAGTGGCGTAGTAAGTGTGTGTGTGTGTGGGGGGGCAATCCGCCCTGGGGGTCGGCACCCTTCCTCCTCTCTGCCCCCCTCCTGCGTGTGCACCTCTTCCCTTTTAACTTCTGGGACCTGCACCTAGAAAGTGAAGTTGGTGGTTGCTCACACTGAAGTTAAAAAGGTATGGGGAGGTGCACTTCCACTCTGGGCACCACTCACCCTCACTATACCACTGGCTGAGGGGCATAAGATATTCTAAGTACCCTTAAACATATATTGTCTCATTGTACCCCCTCCACCTCTTGATCTAGGTCCTTTTCCCTTGCATTCAAATACCCAGACTTCCATCTCTGTTCCTTGTTTAGTAACTTTTAGAGTTACATTCTTGCTTGATTGGCCTCCCCATTAATTTCTCAAAGTCACATCTCCCTCTTTTGCCACTCCTCCCTTCAATATAAAGTTCTTTGCTTGGAAGTATGGGACAACATCAGCCGGAGTTGGTTTATCTCCTGTAAATCCTGGAAACTAAAGGTATGTTCTTTTTCCACATAATATCCAAAGCAACTGAGCCTATTAAAAATCCTATTAAAAAGCAACTGAGCTTAAAAATCCGTCCCTCCCCCATTCTTCCTCGCTGAAAATCTGCATATTGAACTGAGGAATAAGTTAGTTTAAAGACTGATAATCTACCATATCAGTGTTTCTCAACTCGGTCCTGCCAGCCAGGTTTTCACAATGAATATACATGAAAGAAATTTGCATATACTGTATTTTCACGCATATAACGTGCATACATGTATAACACGCATATGCGTATAGCGCGCGGGAACAAAGCATTTCTGTAAAAACATTTCTATATAGCACGCACACGCGTATGCTGCTAAAACCTCCTCCCGCCACCCCCACTTAATCCCTCTTCTGGCCTGCGAACCAGCATCCTCCCCCCCCCGCTCGCGTCATCCCCCTCCCCCGCGATCCTACATCCCCCCCAGCACCGCAAAGACATCGCTTATCCGATTGGGCATCGGCACCAGCACCAATGCACAGGACGTGCCAGTGCCCGAAGATCTTCCCTCGCCTGGGCTGGGCTGGGTGATGCGAGGGAGATCCTCCCTCTTCCTTGTGCTGGGCTGGGCTGGGCTTTGAGCATTTGCACATGCTCAAAGCCTTCTGGTCTCGTTCTCTCCGAGATTCTCAGATTCAGAATCTCGGAGAGAGCGAGACCAGAAGGCTTTGAGCGTGCGCAAATGCTCAAAGCCCAGACCAGCCCAGCACAAGGAAGAGGGAGGATCTCCCTCGCACCGCCCAGCCCAGCCCAGGCGAGGGAGGTCTTCGGGCACTGGCACATCCTGTGCATTGGTGCTGGTGCCCAATCGGGTAAGCGATGTCTTTGCTGTGCTGGGGGGATGTAGGATCGCGGGGGAGAGGGGGTGACGCGAGCGGGGGGGAGGATGCCGGTTCGCAGGGGGGATGCCTGATCGCAATGAAAAAAAAAATTGTATAACGCGCTCACACATATAACGCGCATGGTTATGCTTGGTTTGTAAAATCGTGTATAATGCGCGCGTTATATGCGTGAAAATACGGTAATGGAGGCAGGGAATGCAAATCAAGTTTATGCATATTCATTGTGGCTATCCTGAAAACCTGACTGGCAAGGGGGTACTCCAGGACCGAGTTGAGAAACACTGTACCATATTGATCTAACTGTCGCTGAAGTGCTGCCAATGCCTTCTCTGGGACTGTCTTGGTGACTAGAATACCATCTGCAATAGTATGTTTTGTTGGGGCTCTTCATCTTGGAAAAGATATGACTAATGTCTTCAAAATCCTGAGTGATATAGAATGGGTATAGGTGAATTGACTTTTTACTTTTTCAAAAAGTACAAAAACTAAGGAACATACAATGAAGTTACATGAAAATGCTTTAAAAAAATAGAAGGAAATATTTTTTTTTTCACAAAATGAATAGTTAAACTCTGGAACTCATTGCTGGAGGATTTGGTAACAGTGGTTAATATAGCTGGGTTTAAAAAGGTTTGGATAAGTTCTTAGAGGAAAAGTCCATAGTCAGACATAGAGGAGGCCATTGCTTGCCCTGAGATTTATAGCATAGAATTTTGCTTCTATTTGGGTTTCTGCCAGGTACTTGTGACCAGGATTGCTCATCAGTTTAAAAGAAAATGGGATTTGTTATGTTAAATCTAGAATATCGATTTTCTCACTTGACGGTAATCTCTAGAATTCAATTGCAGGTATAATGAGATTATGCAAAGATCGTGTGTCTTTAAAAAATGTTAAAAACACAATTATTTGTGGACGCCTTGCTTTAACTCTGTGGTTATTATTTGTTTTAGATTTAAAGAATTCTATATTGAGGAAATTTGTGGGGAAGACTTATTTGTTTACTGCATTTTATAATATTTATGCCTGAAATTGTGGATGTGTTTTGTACATCGCTTAGATTTAACCGATTCATAAATTTTGTAAATAAAAATAATAAATAAATAATGTTCTTATTTACTAGCCGTCCCCCTATGTCTGAACACTCCCAGATTCATTAAGCCAATGTTCAATGACTAGGGCAGGAGACTAACTCATTCACTTTTATGCATGCCAGAGGTTTATTATATTTGGTTTTTATCCAATTGATAAAATAAATATCCACTTATGCTCTCTCTAGTAACTTAACCATGAATGACCAGGATACGTAATTAAATGTATTTTCAGTTTCAACTGCAACTGCCAACTATCAAACAGCTGATCAAAACATTTTCCCTGATACAAATTGCAGGGATGCTTGTAAGGAAATCTCGTCTGCCTGTGGCTGGGTGACCTTATGGGAAGCAGATTTCCTTTTTTCTTACACTTGCCTAATGTCACACTGGTAGTGGCTGCCCGAGGAGCAGTTAGATATTTCAGCTTGCACCTGGGCACAAAGTGCAACTACCTCAAAGGCTGGGTGGGATGGGATAGTGCGGCCATTTCAATGCTAGAGATCCTGTGCTCCAACACCCAATACTGTTGCCAGTAAGAACAGCTTCTGGAAAATGCAGGGATTTTTACTGTCTCCTCAGTTTTAACTAAGATTAGAGAAACTGGGCCTCTTCTCCCTCGAACAGAGGAGATTGAGAGGGGACATGATCAAAACATTCAAGGTACTGAAGGGGATAGACTTGGTAGATAAGGACAGGTTGTTCACCCTCTCCAAGGTAGGGAAAACGAGAGGGCACTCTCTAAAGTTGAAAAGGGATAGATTCTGTACAAACGTAAGGAAGTTCTTCTTCACCCAGAGAGTGGTAGAAAACTGGAACGCTCTTCCGGAGTCTGTCATAGGGGAAAACACCCTCCAGGGATTCAAGACATAGTTAGACAGCTTCCTGCTGAACAAGGACATATGCTGGTAGGGTTGGCTCAGTAGGGCGCTGGTCTTTGACCAAAGGGCTGCCGCGTGAGCAGACTGCTGGGCATGATGGACCACTGGTCTGACCCAACAGCAGCAATTCTTATGTTCTTAACCTTGCTCAATCTTGCCAAAGTGGACCTCCAAGAGTAGACTGTACAGATCAAAACTGAGTTCCAGTGTGAGCCTGGGGCCTATGTTTGTAAGGCAAATTTCTTCATAAAGATGTGATATTGTGTAATTTTAAATTTGCATAAATTAAAAAAAAATAATAAAAGACTGGGGCTAAATCTGACAAAGATATCCATTCTAAATACCACAATTTACTTTAAATCACAGATACTTTCTTCATTTGCATACTAAGAATAAGCATCAGCAAGACAGAATATTAAATACCAACTTTCTCATATTGGAATCAAGAAAAGATGGTTATATTCAGGATGGACAATCGAACAACAATGTTCTATATCAACAAATAAGTGGGTTCTATTTCCCTTTCATCTATGCTGGTTACGGTAAAGACATGGCAGCTCACATACTCCATAAATGCAATGCGTTAGGCAATCTACTCTCCAGAAAAGGAAAACCAAATAGTGTGCAAAGTCAGAAATTAGATTCAATGCAAAAAAGTGCTGAGTGATGCACTTGGGGAGTAAAAATCCAAAGGAGCCATATGTGCTAGGAGGTGAGAGGCTGATATGCACAGACGGACAGAGAGACCATGGGGTAGAGAATGACACAGGGGACAAAGTTTGACCCCGCCCCCGCAGGCTCTGTCTCCATTCCTGCCCCGTCCCCTCAAGCTCTGTCCTCATCTGCACAAGCCTTGAACATTTATGATTTTATATTTAAATCTTTTTATTAAAGTATAAAAATGGACAATATTCTGTATAATGTTGTTTTTAAAATCACAAAGAGTGCCTTCCATTTCAATCTGTTTTGATACAGCGCATTGGAGATCACTGTCTTAAGGCAAGGGGTTTTTTTTCCGTTCCATGCTCTTATAAATAAGATTTGTTTTGTAGTCATGGATCTGATATATCATCTTTCTGTGGATATAACCAAAGTAGTTTACATATATTATATACAGGTACTCTCTCTGTCCCTAGTGGGCTTACAATCTAAGTTTTGTATCTAGACAACGGAGGGTTAAGTAACTTGCCCAAGGTCACAGGGAGCTGCAGTGGAAACTGAACCCAGTTCCTCAGGTTCTCCAGCCACTGTACTGACCATTAGGCTACTCCTCTATTTCATGCCTCCACTAATTGTATTTTATTTGTTTTATGATTCATCTTGTTTCATGTGATCCATTAGTTTTGTAACTATCCGGAAGTGTGATGAGGGATAGTTATAACCAATGTGACCATTTATTTTTTTCATCAAAACGGGACATCTATTAATATTCAGTCCCGCCCCCACCCCCACCCCCAATTTCTTCCATTCATTTTCATGTACATACAATATCTTATTAATTCATAATGGTAAACATAAAATATAAAAAAAACTCCACAAAGCACACTGTATGCAGAGAAAATGTTAATTATCATTTATGAGTTTCAGGGTTTTTTCAAAGATGTCAAGGCAGATTACTTTAAAATATGCAATGTCACTTCAGTAACTATAGAAAAATAGACAAATATAGTGCAAAATATAGACAGCAGATATAAATTCTCAAAACAGACACATTTTGATCACTAAATTGATAATAAAATAATTTTTCCTACCTTTGTTGTCTGGTGATTTCATGAGTCTCTGGTTGCACTTCCTTCTGACTGTGCATCCAATCTTTCTTTCTGTCTTTCTTTTGCATTCAACATTTCTTTCACAATCCAGCCCCATCCCCTTTGGGTCCAGGTCTCTTTCTTTTCCCTCTGTTACCCTGCCCAGATTCAATGTTAATTCTCCTTTCTACCTTTGTTCCAGGTCTCCCTCTCTTTCCCCCTCTGTTTGAACCTCCCATAGTCTTGCATCTGCCTCCTGTCTTTCCCCTTTCGTCTAAACCTTTTTCTCTGTAGTCTTTCTAATGTGTTTACAACCCCCCCTTTCTCTGCCTCTTTCTCTCCTTCTTTCCTTCCTTCCCAGCAGATTTTAGCATATCTCTCTCCTCCTTTTTTTTTCCCCTCAGATCTAGTATCTGTCTCCTTCCTTTTTTCCTCCTCCCAGGTCTGGTATCTGTCTCCTCTCCTTCCCCCCTGCTCTGGCATCTCTCTTTCCGCTCCCTTCCTCCTTTTTTTCACTGGTCTTCCTTCTCAATTTATTTTCTGCCTCTGTCTAAATTCTTTTTTACTATTCAGTGCTCAACTTCCCTCTTTCATTGTGTCTACCTATAGCTTGCCACTTCTTTCTCTCACCCCTTCCAGTAACTAACTCTATCCTCTTCCCTCAATCCTGCATGTGCCCTTTTTTCTTTCTCCTCCCCCTTTCTTCCAGCGTCTGCTCCCCCTCTCCCTCACACTTCCATTCAGTGGCTGTTCCTCCTCTCCCCCACACTTCCATTCAGTGTCTGTTTCCCTCTCTCTACCCCTTCCATCTACTGTTCACCCTCAATCTCACCCCTTCCATTCATTGCCCTCTCTGCTCTTTCCATCCAGTATCCACCCTCTCTCTCTCTTCCATATGGCATCTTCCCTCTTTCTATGCCCCTTCCATAAACTATCTATCCTGTGCCCCTTCTCTCCTTTGTACATGATTGATTTCAGCTCTGTCACCTCTCCATTTTTCTCTGTCACCACCCCCTTCCCTATGCTCTGGCATCTCTCTCTTCTCCTTTCATTCCTTCCCACCCCACGGTCTGGCATCATCCCTTCCCTGATTCCCAGCATCTCTCTCCTTTCCTTTTCTTCCTTATCTACTTCCCCTCCATGCTCTGACATCTCCTCCTTCCTTTTCCCTTGGTCTGGCATACCTTCCTCCTTCCCTCCATGCCCTGGCGTCTCTTCTTCCCTCCAAGCCCTGGTATCACCTTTCATTCCCTCCCTCATCTTCCTTTTCCCTCCAGTTGGGTAAAGCAACACTCTCCCAAATTCTCTCCCCCTCTGCTCCTTTTCCTCCTTCTGTCACCCAAGACCTGGTGTCCTGAACTTCATCGGGCAGTAGCAGCATTCACAATTCATTGCTGTTGCTGGCTTCAAGCCTTCCTCACTGTCGGGTCCTGTCTTCATGAAAACAGGAAGTAGGCAGGACCGGCAGAGAGGAAGGCCTGAAACTGGCAACAGCAGCGAATTGTAAATGCTTCTGCTGCCTGAAGAAGGTAATGGCGCCAGGCCTTGGAGCACCTGAGGCAGACCGCTTCTCCCCCCTCCCAGCCAAACCCCCGCTGACCCTCCTATCTCTCCCTCCTATGAGAACCTTGCCGACCCTCCCAGTGAGATGACCGAGCAGCAAACCTCCCTCCAGTAATGGCGGCAGCCGCAGCACGCTAAATAGGCTTCTTCGCGGCTTTCTCCTGCTGGTGAAGCGTCACTGATGATGTCATCAGTGATGCGGCAGAGGGACTCACCGGCAGGAGAAAGCCGAGAAGCAGCCTGTTTAGCGTACTGCGGCTGCCGACGCTACTGGAGGGAGGTTTGCTGCTCGGTCATCTCGCTGGGGGGGTTGGAAGGGTTCGCTTGGGGGGGGGGGAGAGATAGGAGGGTCAGCGGGGCCCGAGCAATGATGCTGCCGCTGCCGAATCCAGGCTGCGATCCCCTGTCCCGTTGTCCCCACTCACAGCTTCGGGACGCCCTCTCTGAAAACGGGACATTTCAGCGTCCCGAAGCTGTGAGTGGGGACAACGGGACAGGGGATCTGAAAAAGGGACTGTCCCGTTCAAAACGGGACGTATGGTCACCTTAGTTATAACCCCAATAAATGAAAAGAACATGTGAATTATGTTGCACACCTGGTCACTGATTTGTGATATCTAGCAGAGTCATAGAAATGATAAGTAAGAAGTAGCAGGATTATCATCCCCCTACATACAGCATTAAAAATATGACCATATTCATGTTTAGTGCAGGTTTGTGAACATGCTATATCAATCTTAGTGTGTTAGTGTACCAATACTTAGCTCCCATCAGTGCATGGGATGTTTAGTACTTCCATGAAATTCTAGCAAGAGTTGTAGTCTACCTGTAATTGTTGATACTGAGTTTTCTTTGTAGCTGTTAGCTGTACATCAGATGTGCCCAATTTGCCCTTGCACAGTGAAGTTGCTAGATGGTATATTCTAAATCGACCCCCTTCCTTTAGCAAGGAGCACACTTCTGTTAATGGGCGCCAGATGCTCAATAGAAATGCTAAAAAAGAACATACAATTAAAGGAACCATTATCTAAGGGAATTTTAACTAAAGCTCATGTAAATCAGTGTGACTTTCAACATGTCATTTCAAGTTCATAGACATACTATCCTTGCAAGAATCCCTGCTTATTGGCATTACAGGTCTCTCTCCATATTTGGGGGGTTAGGGGCACAGCCCCCTTGCGAATATCATAAATTCATGAATAACTTTCTCCCTCCATATTTGTGAAGGAGCCATGAATACCAGACCCCTCACGAATACCATAATTCCCAAACAACAACAAATGAGCCATTATAACTATTCACGGCTCAGAAAAGTTTAAGCAAACTTACAGGCTCAAGGACTGGAACTCACCAGCCTTTGCCTTCTAGAATGGCTGGGAGGGATGAGGCTGCTTGTTGTATTTTTTCATGAGTGTTTCTATGTCAAAGAGAGCACTCTTTGCTCCTGCAGGAGGGAGCAAGTGGGTTCACTTCCAGGCTCACTAATCACACCAGAAAAAGGTGTGTGTGTGTGTTGGGGGGGGGGGGAGGTGGAGCTGGAGAAGGGACGGTCCTCGGAAACAGACAGCTGCTTCAACATTCCTCTTGACAGTTTTTATTGTTATTCAGCAAGGATCACAGAGAAATGTATGAAAAAATGGATACATTAAATTGTTACATCAAAAAGATCCACTGGTAAACAAAACAAAAATGTAAGGTGAAGACGTACTTGTTCTTAAAAGGGGATAAGGAGCCTCAGAATATGGAGCTTATATACCCAATTCGGGTTCTTTCGTGAACCATGTTCACTGGCTCCTGCTCACGTCACTGGCTCATCCCCAACTCTACCACCTAATTTTCCTTTTATTCTTTATATTAATATTATTTTATTCTTTAATAACTTCCTTAAAAATTCTTCACTGTTTTAAAAAGGTAAGTAGTCCGGTCTTCTCATTAACCCACCAGCTGACTATGCGAGTGGTAAAATCACCTCACAAATTGTTTTGACCAGAATCGGCAAATATATCTTTAGAGCTTATAAACAGTAACTCCATTCTGTGTAAGTAAAAGAAGCAGTACTTATCTTTTAGAACAGTGGTCCCCAACCTTTTTAACATCAAGGACTGCTTTTATAGAAACAAATTTTTCCAGGGACCGGGGGGGGGGAGGGGGAGGATTCGGGGCAGGTTCGTAAGGCAGTTTTATATACAATATACATTACATTTCTAGAAAAAAAAATAGAAATTTCTACTTTTGTTTCTGTTTTCTCATCTTCTTGTCATTCTCCTCCTTCCATCCACTGTCTTCCTTCTCTCTGCCTCTCCCATATGGCATCTGCTTTATTTCTATGCCTCTACCAGAAACTGTTTCTCCCTCCACCCTACCACCCCTAAATTGGGCTGGCACCTATCTTCTTCCCTTCGCTCTCCCCATGGTCTGACATCTCTGTCTTCTTCCCTTCCATCTCTCACTCCCTCCCCCAGGTGGTTTTTAGCATCTCTCGCTTCCTTTCCTCCCTTCAGATCTGGTATCTGTCTCCTCCACCTCCCTCAATGCTCCGGTATCTCTATCCCCTCTCCCTTCCTTTGCTCTTCCTTTTCAATTTGTTTTCTACCTCTTGTCTATTTACTTTCCAATCCTCAATTTCCCTTTCATTGTGTCTACCTACAGCTTGCCACCTCTTTCCCTCACTCCTTCCAGTATCTCACTAAATCTATCATATTCCCCCAATCCAGAATGTGCTCTTACTTTACTCCTTCCATCCAGTATGTGCTCGATCTCTCCTCTCCACTTCCTTCCAGAGTCTGCTCCCCTCTCTATCCTCTCCCATCCAGTGTCTGTTCCCCTCTCTCTACCCTCCCATTCAGCGTCTTGTCCCCTTTCTCTCCTCCCCACTTCCTTCTAGCGTCTGCTCTCTCTCTCTCCACTTTCAACGTCTGTTCCCCTCTCTCTCACCCCTCCCATCTAGCGTCTTGTCCTCTTTCTCTCCTTCCCACTTCCTTCTAGCATCTGCTTGCTCTCTCCAGTTTCAGCGTCTGCTCCCCTCTCTCTCCCCCATCCAGCATCTGCTCCCCTTTCTCTCCTCCCCACTTCCTTCTAGCATCTGCTCCCTCTCTCCACTTTCAACGTCTGTTCCTCTCTCCCTCCCCACCATCTTCTCCCCCCCCACCAGCATCTTCTCCCCTCCCCACTTCCATCCAGCATCAGCTCCTCCCTCTCTCTCCACCTTCTCTTCAGCATCTGCTCTCCTCTCTCTCCCTTTCAGCGTTTGTTACTCTTCCCTCTTTCCCTCCACTTCCCTTCAGCGCCACTGAACCTCTTCCCCTCGTCGGGCCACCTTTCTCCCTTCCCCTCACCTTCGTGGGTGCTCTTCAGAGTTTTCTGTTTCTGAGTGTCCGGACGCGGCAACATTCTCACAAGTTCCGTGCGACTGTCCCAAAGCTTGTCCTCTGACGCAGGCGGAAATAGGAAGTGCCTCAGAGGAGAAGCTTTGGGGCAGTCATGTGGGACTTGTGCGAATGTTGCCGTGTCCAGACACTCAAAATCAGAAAATTCTGAAGAGCATCCGTGAAATTGAGGGGAAGGGGGGGGAAATGGCAAGATGAAGGGAAGAGCCGGGGGTTGGGGACCCCTGTTTTAGAAGACTTTCATTCTTAACTCCATAATTTCTTTTGATAAAATTCACGCTTCTTTTACAAAGCCATTGCTCGTTTTTTTTCGGAACAAGAGGGTCCCTCAGGAGAGGTTTGAGAACCAAATGTTCTAGTAAGTATATTGCTAAATTTAACATTACATAAAATTTGGAATGCAAAGTTGAGTTTATGCCAGAAGCTACTTACTTTTACCTTTTTCTTGTTTCCCATAATCCACAACTCGCAGTTTCCAAACAGGGGTCACATTCCTTTTGGAGCAGCCATTTTGCCCTTGTTCATCAGAATCTATAGCCTTCTTGAACTCTGCCTGGATTTCAGCTTGTTTCTTATCATTTAACATCTGCCTGTGATTATTCAGTGCTTTTAACTGGTTTTCACTTAAACAGTTCTGTAACAATGGGATTTAAAAAAAAATGCTATTCATGATTGTTTAGAGTTTGAAAAAAGTTTTATAAAACAAATACACTTCCCCCTCTCCATTCGCGGTTTCGGCAATTGCGATTTCACATATTCGTGATTTTTTGGGGAGGGGAAAAAAAATAAAAAACCCCACAGTTTAGCCTTTCCCCCGGCGTCACAGCCTTACCTGGTGGTCTAGTGGGCTTTCGGGGCAGGAGCGATCTTCCTACACTCCTGCCCCGTGTAGATCGCTAATAGGAAATGGTTGTGGGGAGTTCCCGTCGTAGTCTCGAGAGACTATGGGAACTCATGGCAGCTATTTCCTATTGGCGATCTGCACGAGGCAGGAGCGTAGGTACACCATCTTCAAAAAGGCAGACATTCTTGACTCGGCAAAAACTGGAGGTTCCCCCCTGAATGGGAAGTTGATCAGAGACTCCAGGCTTCCCACCAAGCAAGATCACTAAAATTTTCCAGGTATCTCTGAGGGAGTCCAGTTAAGGGAGAAGGGCATAAAGGGACAGGAAGCGAAGCCCTAGGAACGTGAAGTAAAGAGTACAATTGCCAAGGGTAATACAAGGCCAGTTCGTAATCAAAGCATGTATATGTCTCCTGTCCCAGAATCTAGTCTCCAAGATAGCGAAGGAGACAAGCTTGATTATACTTCTACAGATCAGGAATGTCCATCCCACCCTGAGTCAGTGTGGTATATTTTTATTAAGTATGTTCAACTGTTCTCCGCTCTGGATAAGGGCGGGTTATAAATAGTAAACTAAACTATACCACTTTGGATGTAGTGCAAAAATACCATAAACCCTCCCACAGCAGGTAGGAAAGAGACCAAAGGTAATACTGTTGGATGAAAACTGTAAATGATTAACAGGTTCCCATACATTCAATTTCTCATCTTATACTGTACTGTGCTAAAGAAGAAAATCTACACCTTTCTACAGACTCATGAAACACATGCCAGAACTCTGACAAATGGGAACTAAACAAGCTAGACTTGAATTTCTGCCGCACCAAATCAAGTAATGCAAATATTTAAACCTAGAGTTTTACTAACTAGTACTAATGCCATTAATGAGTTACTAGTAACTAGATCCTATTGAATTAAATAGGGCTAGTGGGAAAACACATGCTAATATAACAGAGCACATTATTAACTCCAGCTATTAGAGTTTTATTCACTAAAGCTCAGGAAATTTAGACGAAAGAATTCATTTACAAAGAAGATCCAAATTTTACCTCGAGAAAGCCTGGATCAGATTCATTCTGAATAGCATCAAACAGCTCTGCCCCATCTTGTAGTGCATGAATCTGCTGCCTTGTTAGCGCACGTCGTCTTACTTCTGTTGTTCTAGATTTGGCTGTATTGAAAAGAAATACGATCAAATGAAACCCTGACTGTATGAAAAAGATAGTACACACTGCTGAGATAAAGAACTATAAGCAATAGTTGGATCTGTAGATAACCTGTGTGTTAAAGAACAAAAACAGCATTAGTGGGAGGTGATTCCTTAACATGCTGCTGATATACAAAATCTCAGGATACTGCTAGACTCATCACTCACTTTAATCCTGTAAATTCAAACCACCTTTAGAAATTATCTCTTATCATCTTCAGCAGCTACAAAATCTCTCTTCATATATTGGAAAGCCAAGTCTGGTCCATGCCATGATAACATTATTTCTAGACTATTGCAATACCCTATACACTGGTCTAACCAAAGAGAGTTTGCATCAGCTGCAAATAATTCAGAATGCTGCAGCACCACTGTTAGAAGGCTGCAAGAGGCCAGATCACATCAGACCTTTCTTGTACAAACTACACTGGCTACCATTAAATTACAGGGTTAAATTTAAATCTCTATGTTTGATTTTCAAGGTCCTCAGACAAAATGGGCCAGAATACTTAAAAAAACAAGCTATTCCTTTATACACTGTTGAGACTTCCGAGGTCCTCTCAAGAAGCATCACTAACTGTACCCTCATCAAAAGAAATTGTACGATGCGATACCCGCCTTCTCAGGAGTGGCCCCCACGCTCTGGAATTACTCCCAGAGGGGCTACGTCTAACTCCAGACTACCTCTACTTCATGAAGCAGAGAGCCTGGCTCTTCAACCAAGCCTTTAATACAGGGGTGTCCAATGTCGGTCCTCGAGGGCCGCAATCCAGTCGGGTTTTCATGATTTCCCCAATGAATATGCATGAGATCTATGTGTATGCACTGTTTTCAATGCATATTCATTGGGGAAATCCTGAAAACCTGACTGGATTGCGGCCCTCGAGGACCGACATTGGACACCCCTGCTTTAATACATAGGATGATTGACTATACGGTATACTCATTCTGCAGCAGAACTAGCTTGCCACACATTAACTAAATCAGTTCCTTATACCTTGTTTAAACTGTATAAACAACTTGCCTTGAGTTTAGCCTACCACTCTATACCACCCATCTTGTTCCCATCTAATATCTGCCTTTAACCCTCAGCTATAGGATAAGCTGTATTACAGAAAAGCATTAGCATCATATCAGGAAGACCTTATGGGCATTCAAATGGCAGATGAAATTTAATGTGGACAAATGCAAGGTGATGTACATTGGGAAGAATAATCTGAATCATAATTACCAGATCCTAGGGGTCAGCACCCAAGAAAAAGATGTAGACAATATGCTGAAACCTTACACCCAATGCACGACAGCAGCCAAAAAAATCAAACAAGATGCTAGGAATCATTAGAAAAGGGATGGTAAAAAAACTAAGAAAATTATAATGCCTTCGTATTGCTTCATGGTGCAACCTCACCTTCAGTATCAAAAAAGATATCACAGAATTAGAAAAGGTTCAAAGAAGAGTAACCAAGACGAAAAAGGGGATGGAACTCCTCTCATATGAGAAAAGACTAAAGAGGTTAAGGCTCTTCAGCTTGGAAAAGAGACAGCTGAGAGGAGATATGATTGAAGTCTTCAAAATCCTGAGTGGGGTAGATATTTTACTCCATCACTAATTATAAGGCCTAGGAGACATTCATTGAAGTTTCAGGGAAACACTTAAAACCAATAGGAGGAAACAAAGAATAGTTAATAATAATAATAATAATAATAATTTTATTCTTATATACCGCCATACCCAGCGAGTTCTAGGCGGTTTACATTAAATTAGATTAGGATCCGTATAGACTTGTAGATTTACAACAAATTTATAGGATTTACAACAACTGTAGCCAAAACTTGGCAGATGAAAAGGGAAATTTACAACAAGTTTAGCCAACTTCGTAGATGAAGAGGGCAGAATTACAACAAATTAATCGGATTTACAACAGATTTGGTCAGACTTGAAGGGAGTGGGAAGGAGAAGCAGGGGGAGATAGGAGCTATCGTGAAGGAGAAGAGTCGGGTAGGGGGCCTTGAGATTATCTGAAGGGTCGGTTAGGGGTTTTGTTTGCTGAAAAGGTGGGTTTTGAGTGATTTTCTGAAGTCGAGGTAGGTGGTGTTAGTCTCTGAAACTCGTTGCCAGAGGATGTGGTAACAACAGTTAATTTAGATGGGTTTAAAAAAAAGATTTGGACAAGTTTCTGGAGGAAAAGTCCATAGTCTGCTATTGAGGGTGACGGGACAAAAGCGCGTGAGACTTCGGCGCGCAGACAATTTGGCGCAAGACCCCAGTGCGCTGCCTAAAAAGTTACTTTTAAAGAGCTCTGATGGGGAGTGTATGTGGGGGACCCCTCACTTTACTTCATAATCTTCACATTGCCCCCACATTATAAAGAAAACGTAACTTCCCCCCCCCAAAAAAAAAAAAAATCAGGAAAAAGTTAAGTTTACTCTATAATGGAGGGTTCCCCCCCCCCAACGGTAGCACAAAGAGTATGAAGTAAACTGGGGGTTCCCCACTCACACCCCGCGTCGGAGCTCTTTAAAAGTAACTTTTTAGGCGGTGCGCTGGGGTCTTGTGCCAATTTGTCTGCGCTGCAATGTCAGCGCGCTGAAGTCCCGCGCGCGAATGACTATGAACCGCTATTGAGAGAGACATGGGGGTAGGGGTGGGGGGATCCACTTCTTGCCCTGGGATCAGTAGCACAGAATGTTTCTACTATTTGAGTTTCTGCTAGGTACTTGTGACCTGGATAGGCCACAGTGGAAACAGGATACTGGACTAGATGGACCATTGGTTTCACTCAGTATAGCTATTCTTATAGGAAAAGATAATGACTCACTGTAACATGAAAGACTGCAGTTCTGAAAAATGGACAGACATTAATTGCTAGCAAGGGGAAATTAGGGGGCACCCCTCTGTTATCTTTGTTTAAACTAATCAAATTAAAGTGCATTGTATTAAAAAAATATAGTTGTAAAAAGGATGTAAGACCAAGTACTTTGCGGGAGACTGCAGATTTCTCCTAACTCTAGAAAACAAATAGTCGTTAGTAATGGGGGAAAAAGGTAATGGGGAACGCCCATATTAAAATCCCGGACCTATAAAGACAAAGTTTTTTTTTATTTTTAACATTGCCAGTTATCCTACTTAATGCCTGTCAGTTATCCAATTAGATGCAATCATGGCATATATTCTTATTTTACAATCTCAAATTCTTCTTATCTACATACACTATCTTTCTCTGACCTTCAGTAACCTTCTTACATCTTCCCTACATTGTCATTCCCTACATTGTCCATTTCATTTTACCTCTGTGAATACGTAACACTTTCTATTGCCTTTTACTCTTTTTCAATGAATTCCTCCATATTCCTATATATACAAAAACAGTTCATTTTATGACTTTTTGCATGCTGCTAAAAAGACTAAGAGGGGCATAATCAAAAGGGACGTCTAAGTCTGTTTACGTCAATCTCGCAAGTCATCCAAAGTTAAAAAGAACCCAAGACATTTTCGAAAGATACGTCCAACTTTTTTTTACTTTCGAAAATCGTCTAATTATACATCCTGCTGATCTGATCGTCCAAGCCACTAAATCGTCTATCTTTATACCACATTTCCGTCCAACCTTCCGTCCAAGTCCAAAACGCCTAGAACAAGCCCTGTTGGACGTGGGAGGGGTCTGCAAAGTGATGGACATGCCACCTAAATAGTGGGGTACCTTACAGGGCACTGTTGTGAACTTCACAAAAAGGGTTCCATGTCTTCTCCTCACTACAGCTCCCTTATAGGTCACGGTGAGCCCTCCAAATCACCTCCAGAATTCCCTAGACCCACTTATCTACCACCCCAATAGCCCTTATGGCTGCAGGAGCCACTTATATGCCAGTAAAAAAGGGGTTTGGGGGGTGGATAGGGAAGTGCACATGTTTCAGTATCAATGCAGTGATTACAGGGGCTTATGGGCATGGGTCCTCCTCTCTATGGGTCTCTAACCCACCCCCAAGATGACTTAAGCTGCCTCTGGGCTGGACGACTAGGCATTCCTATGCCAGGCGGCCAGGTGATGATGGTCTGGAGGCTGAAATTTAAAGTTGTGAATAAAATTTTTATGGGGGTGGGGGGGTTGGTGATCATTGGGGTAGTGTGTGGGGGTCTGTGTTATGTATTTTCAGTGCTTATCTGGTGAGTTCAATCTAGGCTCTGTTGTTAAACCTTCGGTTATACATGCTGTACGACTAAGTCTAAGCTGGCCCACGTCCCGCCCAACTCCCGCCCTCGACATGCCTCCCAAAATGCCCCATTTAGCTTTGGACGTTGAGCGGCACTATGAAGGCCTAGGTCATTTAGAAATACGTTCAAAACCTGGTTTTATTATCGGCGCTTGGACGTTTTTGAGAAATGTTCGTCCAAGTGCCGACTTAGGCCGGTTTTTGGACGTTTTTCTCTTTCGATTATGAGCCCCTATTAGCATAGGAGAGAGGCTTTGTTTCTTATAGCCTTCTCTGTGCTTTTTTATACATCAACTATTTAAAACAGGTTTATAGTACTTCAGTACTTCAAAAGGAGCATGCTGTTCTTAGTCAAACTATTACTCATAGAAAACTTTTCAAGTAAAAGTTTGCACAATGCTTATACAAGTGATTTTAAAACAATGAATAATCAACCACCTTCTTTGAAAATATCTTACCTTCAGACTGCTCAAACTCAGTTTGAATTTTCGTGAACAAGACTTCAAGATTTTTCTGTTGTTTTATGGCATGCTTTTCAGCTTCCCTTTCTTCTGCTCGATCATTACGAAACACATACAATCCATTTGACATTTTTTCCATCCACTGAAACAAACAAACAAAAAATGTATCAGTTTTGCTCATAGAAATCACTCGGCTTCAAACTAACCATGTGCAGATTCCTGAGAATTCTTTCCATCGTGCTACCATGGTGGGTAAATAGTCCTTAAAGATCAACAGTCTCTTGCTAATGTGTCCAAAGAGGCAACTCCATCACACAGCTTACAGGACCTCCTCTTTCTGAGTATAATTGAGGAATTTGGCAATTACCACCTGTAGCCTAACATCCTGAGGCTGCAATGGGTATTTTTCAGTTTGAAGCCCTCCAATAGTACAATCCAATGTCAAATTAAAGGAGAGCCATGTCTCCAAAAATCCATGGAGTTTACCCTCTTGAATTCCTTCTAGTATGCCAACAAATGTCAAACTGATACATTACTAGTGATTTTCCAACTCATGAATCTTTTTGGTCTGCTTTAACTAGAGTTATCAGGCGTCTGGGGAAACACGAGAGAACACCTTTGAGACTGCCACAACTAGCCATTACACCACCAGCTTTGTATGAAAGGCTTGGGGGGGGGTGTGGAGGGAGATTGTTTCCATTCAGGGGCCAGACCCTGTCCTAGTGTCCAGTTTCGGTTGAAAACAAGAGGTGAATTTTGTCCAAAACTGAAAAAAAAAAATTAGTTTTGGTTACCCTCTACATAACTTATATAGATGTAGGTACCAGCAGCAAGTCTCAGGAAAGCACAGGAGAATGTGTATAAGGGAATTCAGGGGACCAGTGGCACTTATAGGGAAAGGGGTTAGAATTTGATACACTGTTTTTAAGTGATTTACATATTACAGTATACAGGCACTTATTTTGTACCAGGGGCAATGAATGGTTAAGTGACTTGCCCAGAATCACAAGGAGTTGTAGTGGGAACTGAACCCAATTCCACTGGTTCTCAGGCCATTGCACTAACCATTAGGCTACTCCTCCACTACAGTAAACAACACTAGCTCACCTCACTTAAAGAAATATGTTTTAATCTAGCCTGCTCATTTATGAACTGAAAAGTCTGGGAAAATCAACTGGGAGCTACAGCCATTAATTATAATATATATATATATATTTTTTTTTTTTTTCAATTTTATTAGAATTTTATAATAAAGACAAAACAATATAATCACCACAAGTACATCACTGTAGAATACTACAGCCACTCAATATAGCATATAAAGTAAACAATTCACTAGTACACTCCAATCCCTCAACCCATCATAAAATAAAATATAATAAAATAATAAAAAAAGAGGCATCAATCAAATACACACTATGAGGAAGTCCCCTTGTTGGTTCTTCAAAGAGATTCCCAAACAACCACCCTGTCCCTCCCCCCCAATCCCCCCTCCCACTCAACAAAAAGATAGGATCAAATACAATGAAATATGTTGTCCCAAGACCGCTTCTGATGTTCATAATAACCATAGTGCTTAGCAGCTAAGCATTCCATCTGGGCAAGTTTTCGTAATTTTTCCAACCATTCCTCCTCTGGTGGAGCAACTAACTTCTTCCAATACTGCGCTATCAAACATTTGGCTGCTGCCAACCCCATTCGGACCAATTTTGTCTGCCAAGGAGCATCTCTAACATTATGCAACCCGAGCAGACACACCTGGGGTAAAATCTGTATGGGATCCTGGATCCACACTGACAAAGAGTGAGTAACCAGCACCCAAAATTTCTGGATCACCCCACACTCCCACCAAATATGCAAAAAAGAACCAGGACCCCTACCACATCTCCAGCAAGAATCAGGAACCAGTGGGCACATAAGATGTAACCGTTCAGGTGTATAATACCAGCGTGTTAAGATTTTATATGCATTTTCTTGCACTAAAATACAAGGAGAAGCTCTCTGCACCTCAGCACAAATACGGGACCAATCTTCTACAGAAAATTGAAGATGAAGGTCCTGTTCCCAATGTAGCTTGAAAGGAAGGGAAATCACCTCCCTACCTCGCAAAAATTTATATAGAATGGAAATCGGTCTCGGCACTCTACTCAATAACACCCATAAATTTTCCAAATGTTCAGATCCCTGAGGATTTCCCTTATCCCAACCAACCAAAATCATAAAATGCCTCAACTGCATATATGCAAAAAATTCACCCCCCAACCCTGGCTTTTTAGCCACTAACCCCTCAAAAGTAGGCAAGAAACCCCCAATAAGTACATCCCTAAATATTGTAACACCCTGAGATTCCCATCTCCGAAAAGCCCCCCTTTCCATTCCTGCATGAAACCGCGGTTCCCCCGCAAGTGGAGCAAGAGTAGAAACCCCTCTATCACCCCTCTCCTTTTGACACCAAACCCGTATCAGATGACAAAAAAATGGATTCTGTTGTCCCTGCAAACGCTCAGACACCGACAAAGAAGTCCACAACCAAGTATGTAGGGCACAATGAGGAACATAACTTTGCTCTATTTGAACCCCAGGCTTAAATACCGCTATCCTCCAATCAAGTATAAAGCGAAGTTGTGCCGCTTCATAGTACCAATACAAATTTGGCATTGCCCTACCCCCGTCTTCCCGAGCAGACCAAAGCACCTGTTGACTCAACCTGGGCATTAATTATAATATTATGAGAACTAAGTTCCATAATGATCTATTTTTATTAATATTAAGTTGAGCCAAATATTAAAGGCTTAAATATACGTAGAATCTGGAAACACACTAGTTGGCCAAATAATAATCCAATGTTTTTGAGAATGAGGTGTAAAATGAACAAACTGGGCAGTTGGCACTTTGGCACTCTTTCATCCACATATAATATCAACACACAACAAAACGCCTAAGAAGAAGAGTTGATTTATTATGGCTGCAGCATTCTACTACTTACATATGTTAAACACAGTTAACATTATCTTGCAATTACATACATGAGTGCAACTTTCAGTATAATGTAATTACATATATGAATCCTTGTAAAGATTCCACTTAGATCACTTCAGGGCAGGTTGCCTAGCCTTTCTAGTCACACAGCTCTCACTATTTTCTGCCTTACCAGTTGAAACACAATTTCGGCCCTGCCCATAAATGCCAATACACTACCATCATTTCATCAGGGGTTGCCAAACAAGCACATCCACTAACGATGCACTACCATCACTTCTCTCATCAGACGTTGCCATAAAAGCACATTCCCCTCCTTAACCATTGACAACTTTTCTTGATGCTTTCAGCCCCCCTTCCATTTTGCCAAAGTCTAGGGTAGGCACCGCTGTTTCTCTGGCACTGGCCCTCCTCCATAGAAGAGGGGGGACTACCCCAGGTCTTTTACAATATCCATGTCACTGCTAGCATGTGACAAACAACTTCACATTTGACCACTGTTAAGCTTTTTGGTCAAAACACACTGTTGTGTGCTCTACCAGTCTAGGAATCCCTGCCGAATGCTGCAACATGACCTCTATCTCTACTAAATTGGAGTGGGTGGAGAGAGAGCAGTTGGAGATGCAGACAAAATGGAGATTGTGCACTTGCCAACTCCCCCCTTCATGCACCCTCGATACCGCATCTTAGACTTCCAACTGCAGCTACCCATCCCCTTCTAAATACCCTCAGCTACTTCCCTTTTTCTTATCCCTGTTTTAACCTGCTTAGACCTACCTATGACCCAACCCCTTCTTTCCTACCGGCCTCCCTTTCCTCTTTCCAGCTAAGTGCCAGGCCGCTGGCTGTTTGTGTTTCTGACTTCAATTGCCATACAAGCTAGAAAACACTACAACTTTAAAATGAAAACCTACCTGCATAGGGTAAACTCTTTGAATAATTACATCCACACATCCAACAATGCCACCCTCACTGAAAAGTGATGATAAGGGGAGTAGAAAAGGTCTTGGGTCACGATGAAAGCCAAGTTTTGCATGCCAGCAAGCAGGTCGAGTACTGTTAGCTGAAATCTAAAGAAAATTAAGATTTGTTATAAAAATTCTTGTAGACTGCCTTACTGTCCAACAATTAATGTCCAAGGTGGTTCACATCTAATATACCATTAAATATACCAGTCCTCCCCTTAAAACTAAACAGTCATTCCAACCACCTAACCATTTTGCCATTCCCAACTATTCACTGCCATTAAACCACCACCTCTCCATATGGAAAAATTAAAGTTTCTCTTTTCCTAAAAGGCATATAATTTTTTTTGTTGCCTAAGCTGTAAAGAGATAGCTTTAATTTACTTATCTTTACTAGTGTGCTAGGGAGAAAAATGAAAGTAGCATTTGCAGAAATGGTTCACTCATGAAGTTTTAAATTCAAAATAAATTGTTTTAGCCAAGACTCTATATTTCTGTGCTCTGTAAACATAGGAGTAAAGATTATGCAAATTGAAGCAAAAGGCTAGACTCATTCTGCTGAGTCAGTTTATGAGAAGCTAGAGTTGAGTCTCTTAGGGGCGGGGAGGGGGGGGGGAATTCTGTGCAACTGTGCATTGCAGAATTTGCACAGAATTCCTCTGGGGTGCAGAATTTAATTTTTGCTACATAGAATCTACTGGTGGGAGGTGAAGCAATCATTCAGATTCAGCTCCTGTAACAGCTTTCCAGCACTGCAAGGCTCTCACAGAATGTCAGCATAGTACCAAAGTCCTGTACTGTTCTCATGAGACTGAGACCACCACAGGACTTTTGGTACCATACTAATTGCCTTCTGCTGGGGTCGCACAGTAGAAGGAGGATAAAGCAAGTAGCTACATTTGTGAATTATAGACCTGTGGTGTACCTAGCATAAATGACACTCGAGGCCCATCATTTTTTTTACCCCCCCCATCTATATGAAAAACATGATTTTTAGTAACAATCCACACATTGCACAAGAGTGTACCTAGGAAAAGGCAAAACCCAAAAAACAACTGCAGACTATGTACAAGATGCAGGCACTGTTTATTTCAAACTCTAATGGTATATACAACCTTATTACCACCGAGGGACCCAACATGGTCCGTGTTTCGGACAACAAACCTTTCTCAGGGGTCCGTGGTAGATAAGGTTTTGCAACAAACAGCATTAAAGGAAAAAACAAGTGCCCGAACGAGTGTAGTGTTGGATTGTAAAAAGCATTGCAATCTCAAATTTGGGTCCCTCGGTTGGTAATAAGGTTGTATATACCATTAGAGTTTGAAATAAACAGTGCCTGCATCTTGTACATAGTCTGCAGTTGTTTTTTGGTTTTCGCTTGGTCTTGGATTTTTTCTCTTGTTTGTGGTCCCTAGGAAAAGGCAGCAGAACATCAATACACCCATTATAATACTAAACAAGCCAGACTACTACAGATTGATCCTGCACAATCAACGCTAACAAACCATGTCTTTCGTACACACAGAACGCAGAAAACATCCACACCCAGTATGGAAAATGTAATCACAAACTAACCCCCCTCCCCCTTTTTACAAAACTGTAGCATGGCTTTTAGAATTGGCCATGGCGGTAACAGCTCCAATGCTCATAGAATTCCTATGAGCATTGGAGCTGTTACCGCCACAACTAGTACTAAAAACTGCACTACGGTTTTGTAAAAGGGGAAGGGGTAAAATAGAAATATGTAAACCGAACCACCAAGAAGCTGGACCCTGCATACAATGCAACACCACACCACAGAAACAAACAGTAATGCTTGTCTCCTAATATTGTGCAAAATATAAAGATAGCATATGTAAATTTGAAAAACAGAGAAATAGTAATCATCACTTTACAAATTAACAAATAACCCCCCCTTTTATGAAGCTGCGTTAGGGTTTTTCATTGCCGGCTCTGGCAGTAAAAGCTCCAGTGCTCATAGAATTCCTATGAGCGTTGGAGCTAATATCGCTGAGGCTAGTGATAAAAAAAATCCTAAGGCGGTTTCATAAAAGGAGGCCAAAGGGTGGGAGGGGCCCTACCTTTTCCACTCCACTCAGTATTTTATAGACCTATATCATATCAGACTCAGCAAAGTACTCATCCTGAGACATCTTAGTTTATGCCTGCCTCATAGCCAAATTGAGTAGGAGAGCTGAAGGAGTTTCTTCCCCCAATAGACTAGAGAGGGGCACCATATTGACCAGCACTGGCGCCAATGAATGGGCAACAGGCAGAGCACACAGTCGCTCCTCAGGCACCCATCCAGTGCCAAATTGGCATGATACAGTGGTTAAACAACCTGTGGAATCTATCCTGACTGATTCTAGACCCAAATGAGGTGTTCTGAAGCAGGGAGAGGCTTTTAAATTAAAATCAGGAAATACAAGATGGCTGCCACAGCAGCAATTTTGGTGCCAAAAACAGCCTGGGGGAGCTATAAAAATGGACAAAAATGTCAAATACAGGATTTTAGGGGAGGGGAACCCTCAAGTAAGCCCCAGAAACTCATCAAAATCCCCAATTCAACTTCACCTGATGTCTCTCATAGACAGTAATGGGCTGTACTCACTGTACTGCCATGTGTTGTGCCTGCATCTGCTTACACTGTAGCTAGATAGAGGAAAAACTTTTTCTAACTCAAACAAGCAAGCAGGGTATTCAGAGGCTTCTCTCTTCGGGCTTTTACACAGGGTGAACCACATGCTTCTTCAGTGGGGGGATGCAGCTGGCACCCACAAGGTTTCCTGACCAGCACAGGGCCTGAAAATAGCCTGCATTCAAGTGCTTCGAACGAAACCAGATGAGCCAACTCCCAGGGGCCAAACCCCGAGTTGATCCAAGTGTTAGGGCAAGCTAGCCAGACAGGAGTCTTGCAGCAAGGGTGGCCTGCCCAGCTATAGAGGTCAGATCCCCCCTACAGCTCAAGGATACCCCCAACTCTCCTGTACCTTGTTGTAGGCATCACTGTAGAAATCTGGGAGGAGGGATGTGCATTTCCTCCTGCCGGCAGGCCCCACCTCTGCAGAATGGTGGGCCTTCCTCTTCCCAGTACATCCTTTAAGTGTAAAGCACCCACAGACAGTGGGTTTTATAATTCTTTAATGAGACAAAGGTACACCAACTGAAATCATATCCATCTTTACTTACCTTTAGCATTAGAGATTCTGGGGCCTCTAACGGTGAGCAGGCAGTCTCAGAGCCAATCAGTTCTGCGCCATGAACAATAATTTTCTGACCAACAAAAAGTCTTCCTCTATGTAAGAGAACAGAGAGAGGAGGATCTAAAAGAGCATTAATCCCATACCATCCATCTGTAACTTCAATGGTTATGTCTTTGTTAGGCTCTGGATTAATTTTGTTGCTACTTGCATGGGATAGCTTTGCATCTGATGAAACAATTTTGGAAACACAGAGAACAAGAGTTTTTGCAGCTAAATCATCTCTTTCTGTTATCTTTTTTATAGCAGATCGCTGGCTTTTATCAACTTCCACGTCATATCTGCAAATAGTAAAACATGAAAAACAAAAATGAAATGACTGGTATCTCTCTCATACTATTCCAAACGCATTCTATCTACAGACACAGAAAAAAAAATACTTTTGAAAATAAAGGTCTAACTGTATTTTGTTAACCAAATTCATTGTTTAAGATGACAATTAACACATGAGATGGCTGAGAGGGGATATGATTGAGGTCTACAAAATCCTGAGTGGTGTAGAACAGATACAAGTGAATCATTTTTTTCTCTATCAAAAATTACAAAGACTAGGGTTCCTCATTGAAGTTACATGGATGCATGCAGTGTTACAGTATTCTGGGGATCTTCACCCAACTTGTGTGCCAGGATTTATCGTATTTTTCGCTCCATAAGACGCACCTGACCATTAGACACACCCTAGATTTAGAGGAGGAAAACAAAACAAATTCTGAACCAAATGGTGTGCCCTGTATCCTGTCCCCCCTCTAGTGGTCTAGACCGGGGCAGGGTACAGGGCATGTCTAGTGGTGGGCACGTGTAGCCAGCCAGCCATCCCCAAGTCTGTCAGCCAGCCAGCCAGCCTTGTGAATGAACATTACAAAAAAAGCCAACCTTTAACAGTATATTTATTGAGTTTCACCTAAAGCCTTTAAAATACGCTAATGCAACAAGTCGAGCTATTCTAAAGCCATTTCTGTACCATTATTGGAGATGTAAATGCATTCCCTTCACATGACTGACAAATAAATTGCAATAGAAGTCCTCAACTATATCCCCAGGGACAGTTATTCAGCAACATATGTAACGCGTAGGAGGCTTTCTTTCGTTATCTATAAACTGCAAAAATACCAAGCTGACAGCTGGCAGAAACCTCCATAGAAGATAAAAGGAAAACACATAAAGACCCAGTTTACTTGCAAATAATTTGTTTCCCTTGGCTGCCACCAGCTCTCTGTAGATGGAACAAAAGAAACCCTACAGGGCACTTGTTAGCATGGCTCAAATTTACCCGTCAGGTTAGCTTGGGTTCTGTTAATATACATGTTTTGTTTTTTCCCCCCGTTACATTTAAGCAGCATGGAAGACAAGGAGGGGGGAGGGTGTCCGAAACCCTCAGATGTACCCCACCGAGAAGGCAGTTGGCAGCCCCGAGCTCTTCTCTCCCATAGAATGGCGCAGCTCTGTTTCCTAGCATCCACCCTGAAGTTCTCACCCTGAGCCTGTCCGCCCGCGCACTCCACACTCCGCTCTGGCCTCTGATGACATCAGAGGGGCCGTGCTTCCCTTTTAAAGGCGAGTTTTAAAGGGGAAGGGCGGGCTATTTTTGTGCTGGAGGCTCTTGTGATTCACATTGTATGCGGCTCGTGAAAGCTCAGGCAAAACCAGCAGCAGCAACAACAACAAGCCAAAAAAACTTTCCGCCACTCTGGGTACGGGGGAGGGAGAGGGGGTGTTTTTTTTAATATTTGCTCCTTAAGACGCACCCTTATTGCCACCCAGTTTTGGGGGGAATAAAAGTGCGTCTTATAAAGCAAAAAATACAGTATATCAGATTTCAGTAAGTTTAAGTTCTCACACCCAAAGTTAGATGTATAAATTCTCCCTAGGCACTATTACATAAAGAGCGCTTATCCCACAGTATCCTTTATAGTACAGTGCCAAGTGCCGATTTTTCCCATTGCCAATTTTTTTGTGCCGTATACTGAATCCGGGTAGCAATTTCAACTGTCAGAAATATTTAGAAATTGAAGTTACATGGAACTATTGAAATCAAGGCAAGATCTGGCATATAAAGAGTCATAGATTTGATATTCCACCTCTCTGTGATCCAAAGCAGTTTACATTTATTCTATGCAGGTACTTTCTCTGTTCTCTTTGGGCTTGTGATCTAAGTTTTTGTATCTGACACAATGGAGGGTTAAGTGATTTGCCTAGAATTACAAGTAGCTGCAGTGGAAATCTAACCAAGTTGCCCAGGTTCTCATTCTGCTACTCTAACCATCAAGCTACTCCTCCACTATCAATAATAACCTGACAGAGCTGCCCAAATCCTGGTCAGATCTACAAAACTGAAGTCATAGGTCACTGCAAATGACCTGCTGAAAGTTTAGCTGACACTGGAGTGGCTGTCTATGGTTCAGCACTGCCTATACAACAATGAACTGCATGAGAGTTGCCATAAGGAAAAATTTTTTAGAACCTTACCAAAAAATTAATTGTCTACAGTAAATAAAAGAAAATTCTGATAAGCCTGAATAAACACAGTGCTTTGAACCGATGAAATGAAAAATGGATGGTTTAGCCACAACCACACAAGAAACAATGGGAAAAATGCAAAGGTAAAGCATTTGTATAAAAGAACATCTTGCTAACCATTAATCATAATTTTTATGCTGTTGGGTTTGTGGAAGACAGTGGCAAAAGTAATATTGTGAGTGGAAGGAAGAATTTACTCAACTAATGCTAATGCTAATGTTCCACTGTTGGTGAAAAAATTGAAGCTGAAAAGAGGTTGCATATTTCAGACAGCAATCTAAAATCAACCATGAAATACCTACAGGAAAGATGAAAGTTTTGGAATGGCTTTCCTAGTTTCCAGACTTTATTACTGAAAATCTGTCTGAAGAAGAGTTTTGATAAAAGAGGAAAGGGAAAAAAATTCTGAAAGCAAGATAGAAAGATTCTTTTTCTGTTTTAAATTCTTTATTCATTTTTGCATGTTACAACAAGTGTAGCAGTTAAACTCATATGAATTTAAAGACACACTTGATTAACTCTCATATATGCTTTAAGTATAACATTTCATAACAAATTAATATTCTGTAATATTTTAAAAATTATGTAAGAAATCTAATATTTAAAAGATTCTTAACTGGCTATAGGAAACATATGAAAGCTGTGATTTATGCCACGAAGGTATTAAAAATAAAAAAGCCTCCAAAAGGTGTACAAACTTTTGTACCTCCCATATACCCTGTTCTCAATTTCATTTTGTACAAAATAGCAAATAGTAATTATCCATTTCTGCAGGTATATAGACTTCTATATATAACTTCTGTGCTCTTTTTTTAACATGCTGTCAAGTAACTTGTATGATTTTGTGAAGTGCCCTTTAGACATGTTATACCATATCTAAAATTCACTTATTAAACCGCCTCTTCAATATAATTATACAATACCAACAAAATATACAAACCCCAACAAATTAAGATTCAATCTAATATAGTCATCTTCAAACATTAACATAATGGTCATAAATTTATTCATAAATAAACACAACATACCCAAGTCACAGTTTTCATTAAAGGCATATAATTCTAGCCCAAACCTGGAATACAGTGTTTTCAGCTTACCTGTATTTTAATTGAAGAAGAACTCTTTCTGGTGTCAAACATCTACTTGCAAATATCTCTGGAAAAGAGACTTCCATAGCTGCAAGCTTCCAGACTATCCACCTGTAGTGGTTGTAAACCCAGGCAGCAGTAATCAGCTTTGGATCTACACCTGGTGTGTCACATAATGCTCTGTTAGAACAATTTAAAAAGTTAAAAATGAATACACAGAAAAGAGAAGCAAGTATTCCAAAACTACTTAGTTGACACATTTGTGTTTGGGTTTTTGAAAGATATTCTTGCCTAGCTACTCTGGTGCTGTTTTAAAATCCTAATCCAGTGGAAAAAGTACATTCACTAGACTCGCTGTGGCTCGTGCTCATACTAAAAGAAAATTTCACATTAACCTTTGAACAGCTGAACAAGAGAGAGAAGCAATTTTACCTGGGAGCTAGTACTGCTGGATTAAATGTACATGAACAGAGCTTTGTGGTCCATACTGAAATTAAACTTGAATAGAAACACAGAGACTGTGCCATATGTAAAATTGCAGTATTGTATTAATGAATATATAAGTATTTGTATGTACAGTATTTTTCGCTCCATAAGACGCATCCCAGATTTAGAGGAGGAAAACAAGAAAAAAAACATTCTGAACCAAATTGTGCACCCAGCCTCCCTCACTCCTTGCCAGGCTCTGCACTATGTCCCCCCTTCCCTGCTAGGCTCTGCACCCTGTCCCCCCCTTCCCTGACCTGTAACCTACCCCCCTCACCTCTGGTGGTCTAGTGGTAGGCTGGGACAGGAGGGATCCATCCCAGCCTCAGTCCACATAGCTGCCTGTCACGCCCCTCTGGATTTAAGGTGCTACACATGAGATCCGGTGTACCATCAGATCCATTTTTTACTCAATTCCCTCCCCCTCCTTTGTCTCACATAGAAAATTAGATTGTAAGTTCTACAAAGGCAGGGATCTATATCAACAAAGATCCACTTTAAGTTGTATATCCTCAGTTGGTTCAGATCTTTTCTCCATTTTTTGGCTTTTTCTGTTTCTGTGGAGATTACTTTTCCCTTTTTTGGTTTAGGGGCATACCTAGAACCAACTAACTTGTCTTGAACAATGACTACTAAACAGGTATGAGCTAAATCCAAATAACACGTATATTCATGCCTTTAAGAAAATGTAGTAGAGAGGCAAATGATTTGTGTGTGTTATCATCTTGGTGGACTTTGAATCTCACCTGCTTTGCAGCGCTTCATTAACAGCAGAAGCCGGAGAGTCGGGACCTGTTTCCCTGCGGGCACCCAAGGAGTCAGACGTCCTGACGTCATGTGGGTCCTTTGCCTGAGGGTTAAAGGGACGCCGCGACTGCACAAGTTTGGAGAGGCAAACGATTTGTGTGTGTTATCATCTTGGTGGACTTTGAATCTCACCTGCTTTGCAGCGCTTCATTAACAGCAGAAGCCGGAGAGTCGGGACCTGTTTCCCTGCAGGCACCCAAGGAGTCAGACGTCCTGATGTCACGTGGGTCCTTTGCCTGAGGGTTAAAGGGACGCCGCGACTGCGGCACGCGGCCGCAGGGCGTGGCCAAAGGGGCGTGCCCTAAGGGGCACGTCTTGCCCCTTGGGAGCCCTTTGGAGACACTGGGAGAACGGGAAAAATTGTATGTATTAACTTTTAAAATAATATGGGGAAAAGAAAAGGGAAAGCTAAGGTTTCTACGCCAAAATTATTAGGCCCCATAGATCGGCATTTTACGTCATCCAGTGCCTTAGGCCATAGTCAAGGAGCGGATTCGCTGTCAGGGGCATCTCTTAGTCCTCCAGGTCGAACTCCACCACCTCCACCAAGTATTCCTGAAGTTTTGGGGCCTAAGACTGGCTCCAATTTTCAGTTGGAGGGACTATCTGAGCAAATGGGGTCACCCCTATTAGTCTATGGGGTGATACCCAAAGCTTTATCTTTTCAAGATGAGGCTTTGTTTATCAGCGAGTCCCAGACTGAACCTCAGGAAGTTACCCTAAAGGATCTTTGGCAAATTAATACTCGAATGGAGGGGCTATTAAAATCTGTAGTGACACAAAATGAAAAATTTTTGCAAGAAGTTATTGAAAAGTTTGTAAATGTTGATTCCAACTTAAAAATTATTGAAAAATCGATCAGAACAACAGAATCTCAGGTGGTTACACTACAAGCAGTTTCCTCAACAGCAGTAAAGGATTTCCATATCACTCATATGAAATTTGAAAAAATGGAGAACTTGCAAAGAGCAAAAAATCTACGTCTAGTTAATTTCCCCAAAACTCATTTGTTGTCACCAGAAATATTGGTTAAAAAAAAAATATTTTAAAGAAGTTTTGGGGATGGCGGATGTAGATAATCTGCCCTTAACAAATTTATATTATATTCCTCAGAAGAAAAAAGTTCCCATAGAACCGGGTATAGACCAGTTGGAACAAATTGAATTTGATTTAACTGGTTTCCTAGAAGATTCACAGGATATAATTCCAACTAGGTCTACACTTCTTATAACTTGTACAAGAGAGATAGATAAATCCTTAATTATGAAAGCTTATTTTCAAAATAGGCAAACTAAATTTTGTGGGGATAATGTTTTGATTTTTCCAGATGTAGCCCAAGCAACACAATTAAGAAGAAAATCCTTTTTGGCATTGAAATCAAGGGTGTTGGCTTTGGGAGCTACATTTTATTTAAAATTTCCTTGTAAGTGCTTGATTAAGTTTAAAGATAATGATTATGTTTATTGGGATTCTATTCAATTGGAGCAATTTTTGCAACATCATGAAACTAGTTTATCTGTCACTACATAATTAATATTTGGAGTTTTGAAATAATTAACACTAATATGGTTGATCTCTAGATCATGTTTACTTTTGAATAATTTTTTTTTTGTTATATTTGTTTGCTATCTCTCAGTTATGTGGACTTGAGGAATCTTGTGATAACCTTTGGTTTTATAATATTTTTCCTTATCTTTTTGTATAAATTCCTTTCCTTATTATTATGTATAAATAATAATGTTTAAAACTTGAATAAATAAATAATATTAAAAAAAAAGAAAATGTAGTAGATTGATGATGCAAGACATCACTTGTACATTATTTCATTAAACTACAACTCTTATGTTCAATAATTTTATTCTCATAATAATTTAGTTTCATGGTCATCCCTTTGTGTTCAGCACATTTCCAAACTGATTTATTGCTGTAAGGTACATTTAACATTCAATCTGGTAAATCACGCTCAGGAATAATCAACATTTACCTCAGCTTCCTATTATTTCTATGTACATAGCTAGATCAGTATGGCTTTTTACATGACATGTCTTCTCCTAACACTTAATATGGGCATGAGTTCCTGCATCACGTTTCTAATCGGAAGAGCTAAATAATATTACCACTCGGGAGAGAAAACAGATTGTGTTGTTGGGGTTTTTTGGTTTGTTTGTTTTTTAATCTTACGTGGGATCTATTTCTATGTGTCTCATTACAGATATTTTTAGGAAGGTATACCTGATTGTGGGTGCACCACTATTTAGTTAAAAGCAATTAATCTCGCAGGGCTCTTTTCATTTGCAGTTAAAATTAGCCGTTCAGCCACAACCAAGCGCGAGAGCACCTCACGTCCCAGCTTCCCTTCTGCTGCACAGCTTCCAGCTCACACTTCAGGGATGACTCTGTAGGCTGGGAAGAGTGCATGGGGGGTGCAACTGACAGCTTTTCAGCTCCTTCCGCATCGCTCTGCTGCGTGACTGCACTTTCTCGCCACCAGCCAGGACAACGCCCTGACATTTTGGGCGGGTCCAGGCAGCAGCGCAGACAGCACGCTCTTGTGGCTCATACACTGCTGGACCACCAGGTTTAAGGGGCGCTTAAAAAGGTACTGCGGGGGGTGGGTGTTTTAAAAAAGTAACCGGGGGGGGAAAGGGGGGTTGTCATCTGGACCACTTCATAGCCAGATATTCAGCACTAATTTCTGGTAATGGTCCCATACTGAATATCCAGGAATAAGAAACCTGCAGCAGCCATGGCAGTGGCGTCTCTTTATTGACAGTTCATGCAGGAGCATCAAAACTATGCTGTTCCATAATGGGAACAAGAACCTGTCTCCTTCACTAGCTCACTCAGTGCAACTCAAAGGTGATTTCAACAGCATCAAGACCTTGCTAGGCACCTTGAAGTAAGATGAGTACAGCTGGGAGGTTATCAAAGACTTCAAAATGGTGGCATTCCTACTGGGTCTCCAAGGCGGTTTTACCAAAGGGAGTGTGTGGCACAGTGGTTAGAGCCTTAGCATCCTGAGATTGTGGGTTCAAATCACTCACTGCTCCATGTGACCCTGGGAAAGTCACTTAATCCCCACATTGCCCCAGGTACTCTAGACAGAGTTTGAGCCCCCTGGGACAGATAGGGAAATATAATAAAGTACCTGAATGTAAAACCACTTAGGATATAAGTGGTACAAAAATAAATAGATGCAGATGCAAGTTTCCCTGCTATCTCTAACTTTGTGACAGTAGGGACACAAAGGTGCACTACCAAAGGCAGAACTGGCCACAGCAGACTGAGTTCTCTGTAGACAGAAACAACATCAAATGGGAACCACTGGTGGACGCCTGGAAGGTGCTGATGCTACCACTGTACATCAAATTGGGCCTAATGAAACAATTTGTCAGACTCTAGATAAGGAGTCGGCAGCCTTCAAGTACCTTCAAAACATCTCCTTTAATCTGGAGACAAAGGTCAGAGATGGTGTTTTCTTTGGACCACAGATAAAGAAGATCCTGCTGTATAAGGAATTTCCCAAGAAGACAACTAGGAAGGAGAAAGCTATTTGGAACAGCTTTGTTGCAGTGGTTCGGGAATTCCTGGGAAACCACAAGGCCAACAAAAACAACGTGGAGTTGGTTGAGAATCTGGTGAAGAATTACAGAAAAATGGGCTGTAGGATCTCTCAAAGTCCATGTCCTTGATGCTCATCTTGACACATTCAAGGAGAACATGGGCGCATAATCAGGAGGAGCAAGGTGAGCGCATCCACTGGACTTCAAACACTGATACCAAGGACAATATAATGAGAACATGATGGGACTACATTTGCCAAAGGTCATTTCAGCATTTCATATCATTTAAGAAGTAAGCTTGCCAGCATTCCAGACCACAGGGTTAAAGAAAAAAAGCCAGATTCTGAGGAAGCTGGATTTGAGGAGAGTCCTCTTATGTTGTATAGATGTCACCAATGAGTTCTGACTAACATACCATCTATTTGTGCTCCCCAGTCAGGCTAGACACAGTAGACAGGCATCTAAGGCTACCATTTCAAGATGGATATGAATGGCCATCTTATCAGCATATACTGGCTGTGGCAAGCAATTGCCGGTCTCCTTGACAGTACATTCCACAAGAAGCATGACTTCTTCATGGGCAGAAGCTTGGGTGATTTTGCCTAAGGAGATACGTAGGGCAGTGACCTGGTGCACTATGCACATGTTCAAGTTTTACAGAGTGAATGTGGCAGCATGGGAGGACACCATTTTTGGGTCCTCAGTATTATAAGCAGGCGCACTTCCATCTCTGGTGTACACAAAGTCCTTTTTAAATCGCAGAGCAACAAAGATATGGAGCTTGTGAAACTGAGGTGGGAGCAGGATTTGGGGAGAGACTTGGGAGATTAGGAACTGTTGTGCAACATCAAGGGGATACCTGGGCTGACTTCCAATGCAGGTTATTGGGAATATTACTTTGGAATGTTACACAGAGTCTATTTCACACAGGTAGAGTATTTAAGGCAGCTAGAGTATTAAATCTCAGGAGGCAGACAATACATTTTACTACTCTTTTTAGACTGCCCTAAAAAGGTCACTCAGTACATGTCTGTTATTCTAGCAAACTTATTGAGGGATCATCATCTTCTAAATATTGAAAATGGAGAAATCAGCTACATTCACTGACTGTCTGAAAAATAAGGGAAGCTCGTGGCACTCCCAAACATAAGAAACTGTTGCTTACAAGGGGACCTTTTACCATATTTGGTGGTCTTGTGGGAAACTTCAGTCATTTTGGTCTTTGCTAGTGACTTCTATGAGAGTGGATTCGGGAGCACCCTTTTCCTTGGATCCCAAAGCTTGTTTGCTGGGCTTCCATAACTATCGGGGTCACAGATGGCAGTGCGCCTAAAGCGCACATGCCAGGCTGCAGCCAAGTGTTTAATCGCTGCCAAATGGAAACAGACTTGTGGTCCCACATTTCAAGACTGGATTTATAAACTACACTATTTGGCAAAGCTGGAGAAGCTGAAATATGGCCTCATTTAGATTTTGAATTCTTAAACTGAGGTGATGAGGATATAATCATTACTGTTTATAGCTGTTGTTCTTCTATAGCTCTCGTGGCTGGTTCTATAACTTTTCTATCCTCTATTGTGTTCTTTGGTACCTCTGCCCATTGGGAGGGGGTTTCTGCTATTTTGTTGTTCACGGCTTTGTATACATTATTTAATTTTCAGTTGATTGAATTGTATGCGAACAATGTCAAAAAATTAATTTTTCAATAAAAAAGTATTGATATAAGAAAAGAAACTGTTTTTACAGAGCTGGAATCCTTATGTTCAATTGTTGACCCCACATGGGTGAAGTTTTATATTAATTAACTTATGATTGTAATTGGACTTATACTGTATTGCAATACCTCTATTAGGTTATGGACTAGCTTTCTAGGAATAGTGACGGGAAGGGTGGGTATTAAGTATACTCATTTAGTTTCAGGTGGTCATCAGAACCATGGCCTTCTGAGGCACTCTCTTGAACAACCGTTAGGCTGTATATAAAAAGGAGGAGATAAGAAATGGGGAGAGTGGGTGTTGATGAGAACTGTTTTGTTCAGAATGTTGTGCAAAGCTATTGGCTGTTTAAATATTTTGCACTTCCTTGAATAAAAATGTTTAAACTTCTACCACAGAAATATCTGATATTCTATTCTATAATATAATCAAGTGTGTGTTTATCAGTTCATATGATTTTATCTACTACACTTGTTGTACTATGCAAAAATGAATAAAGAATTCAAAAACAAAAAAAGAAATATCTGATATTCTAATTGAAAGTACATCAGCTATAAGGTGGCCCATCCTACCTGTAAAATTCTTCTTTACCAGCCTTGCCATTATTAGTAGGTATAAGCAACCCTCTATCAGCCAACTGTATTCCATGTCCAAACTGTAGACACTCCTTAGGGAAATAATCCCAACAATTAAACTGGAAGGACTCTGCATTTTCACTGATGGCTGCTGTGCTGTGATGAACAAATCCATATTTGTACAACTGTAAAAAAAAAAAGAAGAAATGATACACACAGATATGAGAAAGTACATTAATACAACCATCAGCAGAGACAATTATTGCACTGATAAACCATCTCGAGACAGTGCACATAACTGCCAGACTCTTCTGATATTACTTGTCACATGGCGGCAGCAGTCCATGCTGTTCCCTTTACCTGGCTCCATATGTGTCATCTCCAATGGCATTTAATAGATCAGTGGTCTCAATACTCTCAGCCATTGTCAACAAGTGCATGCGACACCTAATTTTTTACTTCTCTTCAGTGATTTGTCAGTACTGCAACACCTTTTAGGTAGAGCTCCTTTTCAACCACCGAACCCATTGATTGTGTTAACTACAGATGTGTCAAAGCAGGGCTGGGGGGGGGGGGGGGGGGCACATTGTTGGAGTCCTTCCACACTCCGGATTCATGGACACTCCAGAAACAGAAATTTATTAAAAAATTTATAGCCCACATATCCTGCAGTTCTAAGCGGGTAACAGAAGAACATACCTAATAGCATGTGACACAATTACATACAACTAAGAACTGTACATACATTTGGCATTAGAAAGATAAACTACTATAGTCAAAAACTACTAACATTTCAGTATAAAAATTCTAAAATGAGCACAGTCAAAAAATAACATTAAAAAACTAGGTTTTATAAAGAAAATACTCGTTCAAATAACCTGGTTTTCATCATCTTCCTGAACTGCAAAATGTTCTCATCTCAATGGGCAACTCATTCCAATACATCACCCCTTGTATCGTAAACATAGCTTTATGTTGCCCTGAAAGTCTCACCACACTCAAAAATGGTACATCAACCTATTGGAGTTCCGTGCAATAAGACTAGCCCTACAAGCGTTCCAATCACAGCTTTGTCATCACATAATACACGTTTGCATGGACAATCAAGTAGCAATGTCTTATATCAACAAACAAGGTGGAATAGGGTTGCATACTCTGTGCAAGGAAATGATCAAAATATGGAACATTGCTATCAGCCTCAATTCTAGTCTCACAGAGTCCTACCTTCTAAGAAAGCTCAGTACAGTAGCAGATTCTCTCAGCCAGCTGCTGCCACCTCAGAAATGGTCCATAACATCACAATTCACCTCCTATCTCCTCCTCCTTATGAATCCCTTCCTCTCAACTCAAAGAACAGCTTAGGGATATGCCACAGTAGGGTGTAGCTAGCAGTCGAGAATGACACGGGAACTCATTTTCCCGTCCCATCCCCATCAGCTCTTTTCCTGCCAGCTCCGTCCTCATCTGCACAAGCCTCAAATACATTAAAATCATAAGCGTTCGAGGTTTGTGCGGTTAAGGCACAGCTTACAGGAATGGGGCAGGGACTAAGACAGCAACAAAACTCACGGGGACGGGAAAAAATTTGTCCCCGTGTCATTCTCTATTCTTTACTGTAACTGTTATCTAGTTAAATGCTGCTGAATAGCAGAAGTTCAGCCAGCTAGAGGAATTTAATCAAGTTGGAGCCTTCATCCTACAGAATATCTACCTGCTATTTTTAAATTCTTTCAAATAAGAAAATCATTTCCCTCCCCCTTTTTTATAAAACTTCGCAAGAGGTTTTTAGCGATGGCCGGTGTGCTGAATGTCTGCGCTGCTCCAACGTTCATAGGAACTCTATGACTGTTGGAGCAGGTCAGAGCATTCAGCGCACCGACTGGCACTAAAAACCTCTTGTGTGGTTTTGTAAAAGAGGAGTTGGGTTATTTTATAAATGTCAGTAAAAGGAATAGGCATCCACATTTATCTTATTGTGATAAAATGGCATTTAGCTGTTGTCCTATTTAAGACTTTAAGACTAAATGGGACATCCACGTGGGATCTCTACGTGGGTCGAGCAGCACTCTGACTTAATGGGGTGGGACAGTGGAGTGGGCAGACTTGATGGGCTATAGCCCTTTTCTGCCGTCATCTTTCTATGTTTCTATGTTTCTTATATAGGAGATTTTTTAAAATTAAAGTAGAACACAAACAATAGCTTACAAGAGTACAGCCACCGTGAGTGTGTTAAATATACCTGCTCTTTGGAATAGGCAGAAGGATGCTTCCCATTTACTGCAACTTTCAGAGGAATTCTGGCTGTGGCAGATATTTTCTTTTCATAAAGACTGCCTGTTTGTGGCCAAATATTTTGCTTCCGTTTCTTTCCAAGTCTCATTTCTTGTAGGTCTCTGGCACAAGAAAGGTCGGCCATCATTTGTATCCTGTCTGATAAAAGAAAGCCTCTTTAAATTTTATGTTTATATTAGACATTCCTTAAAGAGTGTTCCAGATCAATTATTGCGTTCAGTAATTTGAAAACTGGAATCAGTACTAATCACTTGTAGGCATTCTGGCTTTAACAACCTAAAATGGAGTTAAGATAACAAAACAGTTTTTATAACTGCAATTGCATACTTGTGGCAGATAAGCAAAGCATAGTTAATGAAAAACCTTAATTTGTTCCTTCAGATAATGGCACAACTAGGCCTTATTTATCCTGATGAACCACTTCATTATACAACTTTACCTTCTATCTATCTATCTATCTATATATATCACAGTTTAAATAAACAATTTGAAAATAAGCATTCCCAAAGTTTAAAGGACTGGCTACTCCCAAAAAGGGGAAAAGGGATGGGACTTCTATACTGCTTTTTTGTAGTTACACTTTCAAAGTGATTTACAAATATACAGGTACAGTGGTGCCTCACACAACGGACGCCTCGCACAGCGCACGCTGCGCACAACGAACTTTATGTCTTGATTCGTACAACGAACTTCGTTTCACACAACGAAGTCGCCCGAGCTGCATCCTTCCGCGCAGGCACTGCGCTTAACTGCCCTCTCTCCGCCTGGCTCCCTCTTGCCCCCCCGACTCCCCGACACGATCGGGGCAAAAAGGAGCCCAAGCCCTCTTGCCCCGCCGATTCCCCAACTCCCCGACAATATCGGGCCAGGAGGGAGCCCAAGTCCTCCTGGCCACGGCGACCCCCTAACCCCACCCTGCACTACATTACGGGCAGGAGGGATCCCAGGCCCTCCTGCCCTCGACGCAAACCCCCCCTCCCCCCAACGACCGCCCCCCCAAGAACCTCCGACCGCCCCCCCAGCCGACCCGCGACCCCCCTGGCCGACCCCCACGACACCCCCAACCCCCTTCCCCGTACCTTTCTGTAGTTGGCCGGACAGACGGGAGCCAAACCCGCCTGTCCGGCAGGCAGCCAACGACGGAATGAGGCCGGATTGGCCCATCCGTCCCAAAGCTCCGCCTACTGGTGGGGCCTAAGGCGCCTGGGCCAATCAGAATAGGCCCGGGAGCCTTAGGTCCCTCCTGGGGGCGGGGCCTGAGGCACATGGGCCCAACCCGACCATGTGCCTCAGGCCCTGCCCCCAGGAGGGACCTAAGGCTCCCGGGCCTATTCTGATTGGCCCAGGCGCCTTAGGCCCCACCAGTAGGCGGAGCTTTGGGACGGATGGGCCAATCCGGCCTCATTCCGTCGTTGGCTGCCTGCCGGACAGGCGGGTTTGGCTCCCGTCTGTCCGGCCAACTACAGAAAGGTACGGGGAAGGGGGTTGGGGGTGTCGTGGGGGTCGGCCAGGGGGGTCGCGGGTCGGCTGGGGGGGCGGTCGTTGGGGGGAGGGGGGGTTTGCGTCGAGGGCAGGAGGGCCTGGGATCCCTCCTGCCCGTAATGTAGTGCAGGGTGGGGTTAGGGGGTCGCCATGGCCAGGAGGACTTGGGCTCCCTCCTGGCCCGATATTGTCGGGGAGTTGGGGAATCGGAGGGGCAAGAGGGCTTGGGCTCCCTTTTGCCCCGATCGTGTCGGGGAGTCGGGGGGGGCAAGAGGGCTTGAGCTCCCTTTTGCCCCGATCGTGTCGGGGAGTCGGGGGGGCAAGAGGGCTTGAGCTCCCTCTTGCCCCGATCGTGTCGGGGAGTCGGGGGGGCAAGAGGGCTTGAGCTCCCTCTTGCCCCGATCGTGTCGGGGAGTCGGGGGGGCAAGAGGGCTTGAGCTCCCTCTTGCCCCGATCGTGTCGGGGGTGCCAGGGACCACACGGAGTCACCCACCGTACCACCCGATTCGGGTAAGCGCAGGTATCGGTGGGTGGCTTATTTGCGGGGGGGTGCCTTATTTTACATTTTTTTCTAAAAAGGGGGGGCTGTCTTATTTGATGGCCCTGCCTTATCATCGGGGAAACACGGTAGAAAAAAAAAAAAAAATGAACAGTTAAGTCCCAGTTTTTGCCGCTGAGACTCTGCCCTCTCTCACTGTAAAATTAGACTCTACTTAGTCTGTCTTTAAATTTAAAAAATGTGTGTTGTTTTAAAAAACAATTATGTTTTTAGATGTATCTAAATAAAAATAATAACCAAAAATTTATCTTTTTTTATGTCATCTTAGCATATTTTATGCTACAGAACGAATTATTTTTTTTAACATGTATTGTTATGGGAAAACGCGTTTCACATAACGAACTTTTCGCATAACAAACTTGCTCCTGGAACGAATTAAGTTCGTTGTGTGAGGCACCACTGTATTTATTTTGTACCTAGGGCAATGGGGGATTAAGTGACTTGCCCAAGGGTCACAATGAGCAGCGCTGGGATTGATCCTACTACCTCAGGGTGCTAAGGCAGCAGCTCTGCCACTAGGCCACTCCTCACCTCACAACTGACCAGACGCACAAAACACATTATAAGCTGTTGTGAATACATTGTAGGTTAATCCAATGAATCACACTAAACTTATAAAATGGGTAAAATATTAATATGATACTAAGGATTGTAATTTATTAAAACTTTTACAGTGCATTGAGATTACAATGCCTTCCAAAAAATCTCCACACCTTTGGACACATTCCACATATTCCTGGATTTGAGGTTGGTATCATCATCGAGTGGTATGTTTCCAGTAAGTGAACACATCATTGTTACCCCAATTGTTAAGACTTACAAAGATTCTTTAATGTTGGTCTCTAATTAGAGACCAATTACTTCAATACCTTTATTTTGTAATGTTCATGGAAGTAATTGTTTATTTGGAACAGCACGTTAAGTTGCATGATTCCCAATCAGAATTCAGGCCTTTTAGTACTAAGACTGTGCTGGTGTCTCTGTTGGACTAAACCATTCTATTCAGTTGCTCTATTTGGATTCTCTTAGTCTGCCTGGTCATGTTTTGCAATGGTTTCAAGATTTTTTTTTAACTGCCCAGTCCTATCAGGTTTTTATGGAGGATGCTTGTTCTCACAAATAGTGGAATCCATGTTGGGTTCCTCAGGGTTCTCCACTGTCTCCGTTACTATTTACATGTTGCTGAAAAATGTAACTACTGTGAAAACAAAACTTGATTTTGGTAACCTCCAACCAGGCTACTCTAGATTGAAAAAGGTATAGCAACTGGTGGCTGCAAAAAGAAACAAAACTGAAAAAAATGCCCCAAATCCTAAGGACACCAAAAAAGTCAATATGTCAGCCACATGAAACCAAATTTGAAAATTAAAATATCTCATATGAATAAAATTAGGCGGGGGGGGGGGGGGGGGAATGGCCTAATGGCTCCATGTAAAAATGAAGCCAAAAAGGTCTTGTACAATAACATAACATAGAAGTACTGGACATGTACCATAGGACCATTCAAAGCTTCCAGATCTTTTCTAAGGTGGAGAAACTTTTTTCCTGCATTAGTTCAGTTAGATGACCCTTATTGTAAGGACTTGCTAACCTGCCTTTCTTCAAAGAAATATGATTTTAAATTTTAACAAACAGATACATTAAAAAAAAAAAAATCTAACCTACCTATATCATTAACTTCATGTTCTTCTAGGATGTAAATTTTTCCTAAAGATTCTTTTTCTTTTAAACACAGGTAAGGGTCTGCTCTTCTTGCAGGCTGTTCATTGATGTTATTTATTTGATCTTCATTTATGATCACATTTTCACTCGTTGTTTCACCATTACATTTCTCATGAAGAGGTGGTTTACAATTGGTCCTAAATGGGGGGACAAAAGTCTTTGAAAACTTGCTGAATGTGTGTGGCTTTCTTGCTTTTTCAATTTCTGCACTTGTCATCTTGTTAAAAGGGCATGAAAGAGCAGATGAACTTTTTGAAGACTGGTTACAAATTTGATGCTGCAAACTATCAGACTTGGCATGAAAGTCTTTAAAAGCTAGATCAGGGTCTGTGAAATTCAGAAGTACGACTTCTTTTCTTCCTTCAATAATACTGTCAGAAAAAAAAGTAAAATTTTAACCTGTTTGACATAGTATAGAAATCTGCAATCTTTTCTTTAGGAACACACTTGTATATCATATATGTGAGCATCATCTGACTACACACGTTGCTGTTGAATTAAATGTAAACATACTCTGCGCATCCATGGAAAACCTATCCCTACCCCCACCCTTGCATGTAGAGTAGAACTACTAGGATATTTCTCCATACGACACACCACACAAACAATAATCCTGGCAGAATTCTGTGTAGAATACCCTAGAGACAAATAATTACCTGAGGTCTGCACAGAATCGCTACCGGCCACAACTATGGACAGCCTTCATGGACTCTGAAGGCTTCCCTCTACCCTGGTCTTGCTCTCAATGATGTAACTTCCTCTTTCTTCGACAGGACCGCATTAGCGGGAAGCCTGCAGAGCCAGCAGCAGGCTGCCATTGACTGGAATTGGCATCAATGAGGTAGTGGACAATGGGAAGAGAGTGAGAGATGATGACTGTGAGGGGGGCAGAGAGTGAGAGAGGTATTGACATAGGGGGATGGGGGAGATAATGCAAGATGCTGGCTAGGGGAGTTGGGGATGGGGGGAGAGAGAGGCTAGCTAGGGGAGCTGGGGATAGGGGGAGAGAGAGGCTGGCTAGGGGAGTTGGGGATGTTTTGCAATGGTTTCAAGATTTTTTGTTTAACTGCCCAGTCCCTATCAGGTTTTTATGGAGGATGCTTGTTTTCACAAATTGGCATTTAAGGACTCCTAGACACAGGGACATTGCTTGAAAAAGGGATGATACTGACAAAGGGAGAATGGATGCAGGAGAATGGAGAGGGACACGGAGAGAAGCAGCTCAGGATAGAGACAGAGGGAACAGATGTTGGACAGGACAGATAGGGACAAAATGTAAAATGGACAGGCGATCCTAGGAAGACAGTAATGAAAAAACAAAGAAAAGCAGAAAGAGGCTCTGGGACCTAAATGAATGGAAAAATAAACTGCTCAGAAAACAAAAGATAGATAAAAGTGTATTTATTCTGAATTTATTGCAATATGTCAGATTTCAGAAATGTTTTTCAACATCATAAAGGCAAAGTGAAGTACAATGAAAACAAATCAACCAACCTTCATTAAAGTGGACTTTTACAAAGGCGTGCTGCTAGAACAAAGTCACTAAGCAAGAAAAACTTGAAGGCTCTTTTTCTCTAGTATAATTTAAGAAAATGCTGAATTGTACTGAAATTCTGGATAATAATTAGCAAAAATATTGTTTAAATGCTGTCAAACTTGCAAAATGTGTGTGCGGAATTTGGATTTTTTTGTGCAGAATTCTGCTAGGAGTAAAACAAATGCCGTATATACTCGAATATAAGCCAACCCAAATATAAACCAAGGTAAACTTTTTCCCCCAAAAAAGGAGGAAAAAAGGTTGACTTGAATATAAACCAGGGGGTTAATATTCAAATACCCTGCCAGGCTCTGCAGCCAGCCTCCCTCCTTCCTCGGCTCTGTACCATGTCTCACCTCCCTTTCTGCCCTGCCAGGTTCTATACCCTGTTCCCCCCTACCTCCCTTCTGATCCCTTGCAGATCGCCACTGGGTCTGCTGTAAGACCTGGTGGGCTGAGACAGGAGGGGTTCCTACCACCCCTTGTCCCAGCCGATTCAAAAAAAATTTTACCCAGCCTCCTGCCTCCCCTGTGTACCTTTAAAATTCCTGGTGGTCCAGCTGTAGACTGGGACAGGAGGGATCCCTCCTGCCGCTTGTGTCTTCCTTTACCTCTCTCCCACCTCCTCCACATACCTTTTACAATCCCTGGTGGTCCAGCGTTGAACTGAATCAAAAGCAACCTTCCTGCGCTTCTGAACCATGGAGCTCTGCTAGTGATTGGCTGCCGCGAGTTCTTGCAGGCCTCACGAGAACTTGCGGCAGCTAATCTCTAGCGGCTCTCCACAGGTCAGGAGCACAGGAAGGCTGCTCCTGTTCACCGCTGGACACTGGGGATTGTAAAAGATATGTGGAGGAGGCGGCAAAGGAAGGCACAGTCGGCAGTGACAGGCGGTGGGAGGGATCCCTCCTGTCCCTGTCCACTGCTGGCCTACCAGGTCTTACGGCAGGCCCATCAGAGGCCTGCAACAGGGCCAGGGAGGGGGTGGCGATGACCCAAATATAAGCTGAGACCTGGACATTTATTTTGGCCCCCAAATCTCGGCTTATATTCGAGTATATACGGTATTCCAATTCTGGTGCCATTTAATGACTCCTTTCCTTCACCTCTCCACCAGTCTCTGAGCTCCAACAGCTCTTACCAACAAACCTTGACCCTTATCTTCCCAACCACCTCCCCACATAGCAACACCAACAATTTTGAGACAGTCAGAAAAATGGAGAACAGGAAGCAGCAGGAAGAGAAGTTGGCAGTTCTCATTTTCATGTGTTAGCTGGTGCACTGGCCATATTCCTCCTCATGCTAACTTCTGGGTTCCTTGCAGCAAATTAGGGTGAGAACTACCACTAGGCAGACTTGGTATTTGCCTAGGATGGGAGCATGGCAAGAAAATCAGCCTTTCATCCCCTCATCCTCTCTTCCCTTACCCTGATGCCACTGTTGTACCTCTTCTACTGCTGGACCTACAAGCAAACTTGGTGCCAGCTTTAAGCAAAGTCCAATGCCCAAATGCTGCTGCATCCAAACTTCCCTCCTCCTGATGAAGTCATGTATCAGCATGGGACAGGACATGGCAGCATGGGCTTGTGTTTAAAGGCCCCCCCCCAACTGGCCCAGAGTTTGCTTTTAGGTTCAGCACAGGAAGAAGAAGGGAATAGAGGCCAAGTAGTAGTATAGAAGGGTTGTAGAGAAGGGTAGATAAGATGTTGAAAGAAGAAAACATAGAAACATAGAATATGACGGCAGAAAAAGGGTAGATAAGATGTTGAATGGGGGGGGGGAGCTAGAGAGGGTGGGTAGGTAAGGCTACTTAGGGGACATCAAAATATTGTTCACAAAGTTATGTTTTCAATATGCTGAAGAACTTCAAGTAGATTCTTCTACTTTCAGTTGTTCTGGTAATCTGTTCCATAATAAAGAAGCAGCTCACCTGAAAACTTATTTTCTTGTGCTGACCCATCTATACTAATGAGGCTCAAGGACAGTCAAATTAGTGAATTACTAGACTGTAATACCTGCCTAGGATTACACCTATTTTTCCCTTTAAATGTTCTGGATCTAGATTATGTAAAGCACAAAACATCAAAGTCTTGAATCTTATTCTTCCTTTTAATGGGCGCCAATGCTGTGCTTGCAGCAGAAGGATTAATTTATATTACTGAGCACTTTGGTCACCAAAGTTTTAATGTTCTGTGATCCTATTAAGACCTTGTGTTGGAGAGAGACCCAAATATGCAGCATTACAGTAGATTATATAACTTATTATTGTCACCTACCTAGCTCTTCCAAAATGTTGAAGGACTAGGTATGAGTTTCTTATGCATCAAATTAAGTTTGAAAACACTTTATATAAATGTTATATAGAACCAGTGAGTAGATGACACATAAAGCTTAGGGCAATGAGTATATTGAGCCTGGAGTTGTGTCTCTGATGTTCTAAAGTTTAAGCAGTTTCCATTAATGTGTGAAACTCAGGGTGTATGAAAGTGGTAATATGAAGGACTAGGGATGAACAAAGTAGACACCTAAGTAGTAGTTTACACCATGTCTTTTTATCATCATAGTGATTTATACCTCCAAATACTAATGCAGTCCAAAATGACTCCCAGATCCAACTTGAGAGGAGACTATCATAGTTCATCAGTCTGAGATGGGACATATTGCCTAGGATTTTAATTTCCAGTCATCCATAAAAGATCAGTCTTCTCAACATTAAAATTGCAACTTCCACTGACCACATGACAAAGGCAACTACAGTATTTCTTTTACCCTGGCAGTTTGCTCCTATTCATTTGGTCATCCTGCTATTGTTATAGCCTCATGGGACTATCTGAAATTGTCCTGATCTATCCTCATTTCTCTGCTGCATCTCCAGCCCCATATGGACTGAGAATCGGTACCTAGGCTTAGGAATTACATGGCAATATTGTAAAGGAAGGTGAAGAAAAGATGGAGATGGCCAAAGGGAGATAAGGATGTCTTTGGAGCCATGCTCTTGGAATCTTATTACATACTTATCTCCTTTTGGCCTTTTCTTCTCTTATGTAGTATACTAGAGGTCTGGTGGTTTTGTTTTTTTAGCACAATAAATGACTACGAGGCTGGCCTTTTACATTTATTTCTAGAGGTTTATAAATATTGCAGAACTATATGGAAAGAGGTTGAAAACTGCCACATCATTTTCAGCAGGTAAACAGATTAAAAGCAAAACAATATACACAATGAAATATATTTTTTCATGGTGCTATCAATTCTGGAATAGAGAAAGCAGGACACTTTACAATATTTTATACTTGCTTGGTTAATCAAAATAAACATCTTTATCATGTTTACCTTTCTTAAAATGAAATTTACACTGTAAAGCGTACTTCTTACCTACATGGAGTGGAAGCTGTAGGTTTTAAAGGGACAATGTAAGCAAATCTTCTGTCTTCTGTTCCTGAAAAATAAACCAGTATGTTCAATTGCATAGTGTGTGAGAAGTATACAACAAATATGATTTTATCAATAAAATTACAAAAAGAGTATCATGCTTAATTCTAGAAATTAAGAGTTTTAAGTCAGTCATTAAATCAAAGCACTACAGCTTTACTTTCTAGAATACAAGCCAAAAGAAATAACTTTCACAATTTCCAAACTCTACTTCTCAGTGCATTTTTTTCTCGTAGCTTTAGAAAACATGGGTTGGTTTTCTCCAAGTTGCTATAATGTAAAACTTGAAGGTACAGAAAAATCTTGCTCATTTCTTTCTCAGAGTATTGTTGTAAATTTAATATTAACCATTATCATACATTTCAGTTATTCACAATCTTTTCCATTGATTAAAATGACTAAGAAGCATGTCGATGGTTTCAGTTTTTGTTCCTAATATTGTGGTTTGCTTGGGACCAGGCCTTGCACAAATTAACTAAGATATCTACTCTATGTCCTTTAATTCTTGGAAAATAAAACTTAATGAACCATTTATCTATCCCAATGATTCCCTAACTTTTTCTGGGGGAACCCCAGTCAGTCAGGTTTTCAGAATATCCATAATAAATAAGCATGAGATAGATTTGCATATCAAGGAGACAATGTATGCAAATCAATCTCATGAACACTGATGTAGATATCCAGAAAATCTGTCTGTTCCATGGTATTATACTTGACTCAAGGAAAGAGCCAGAAGATCCTAGTTTTTTTCCCACGCGGTGTGCGTGAGTCATGTGACTCGTCTATTCAGTGACGTACTTGAGTCTGCAGTTTAAATTGGAGGCGTTCATTTCAGCCAAGCGCCATTTTCCACTTTGTCAATCTAAGCTGTGTCGGATGAATTGGGGGTCACAGCGCAGTCCAGCCGTTCCTGAAGAAGGGGGTGTTCACCCCCGAAACGGAGTCCCGTCGGACGAACCTGACATTTGCTGGCTGTCTTTTTCTACGGAGAAGCTAAGTACTTCCAGTTGGTCTTTTGCTCTGTTGGATATGGACGTTTGATATTTATACTTTGGCCCACTGGATAAGGGGTAGAGACAATTTTAGTGAATGGTAGAGTGTGTTTTTTTGATTTATATATATTTTTTCACACTCAGCACTGTTGGGTGCACTTTCATCACTTAAATTAGCACGGAGAGAGCCCGGGGATGTTTCACAGTTAACACTCTTCTGGGTGTAAGCCAGTGACAGCCATTACTTCTGGGAGTTTCCAGTGGATGGCTGTGTGACTGAGGGCTCTCCCAAGCACTGAAAACTCATTATTTGGTTGTTCCTAGAGTAGATTTACCATTCTTATACTTGTCTCTCCCCCTTATCCAGTTCCATTTCTTGGGGTTTGGGAGTTTTTGCTTTTTTTGTGATTTTTCATCTCCCATTTATTTTCGGGTTTCGCTATTTTTTCCATTGCTTAGCAAAAGCATCAGCAGTAAGATGCAGGTTCATCGAGGCTCAAAGAAATTAGTTTGCATTTGGGAGCTGGTTCAAGCAGATCAGAGAACTCTGCTGCTCAGAATTGGCTTGTGGAGACTAAGGGGGTCTTTTACAAAGCTACGGTAAATACACCAAAGCCCAAAGGAAATGAATGGGCTTTGGTGCATTTATAGGGGCCCTAAAAGAAGATGTCTCACTTGTGTGAAGAGCAAGGAGGTGATAGAGCACAGCAAAAATCATTCTCCTGTTTGCTAGAAGACTTTATAGCAAGGTAGGAGAGGAGAGAGAGAAGAGAAAGGGAAAATAAATGGGGCAGAAGGGTAAAGGGAGGCAAGAATGGATTAAAGGGGCAGGACAAATGAGCACTTCTGATTTTCCAAACAGGTGAACTGCATTATTGTAAAACAAAATTAAAATCCACTTAGTTATTATTGTATAATAAAGAAAAATCATACCATCTGGCGGTGGCTTGGGGCAATCTTTCACTGATCTGTCAAATTCAGGCAATAGCTGCCTTTTAATTGTAGGCTCCTCTGAAGAAAATGCAATATATAGATAGATTTGACATTAATGGTCAAAATAAGTCCCCCTATCTAGCTTTAATTCAGTATGAGTATCTAGTGGCAAGAAAAAACTGATGTATGTGAAAAATGGTAAAACTTTGTTGAGCTACAACGTGGCTTTCATTTCATAGTCACAAAGACAAAAATCAAAGCTGCTTAGCCAATTTTTGCAAAGATGAAGTTCACTGTAAAGCTATAAATCACCATTTGGAACATGTAGGGTTGAGAGACTACATGATCATACAGCAAATTTCGATGTACTACAGAAAGATTCTGAATGATCACGAGTGATTGCTTGCAATATGGTTGATGGAGAGTAGCCCCCTTTTACCAGTCAAAAAGCTCATTTTATAATCAAAGGGGTCCAATTTCTAAAGCTTAGCGTGTGTAATGTACATTAACACATGCTAAGTGCCATGTGGCCCACAGCTATAAAATGAGATGTACAGCCATTAGAAGATACTAATGTCAGTCAGCGCACACTAAACTTTATGTTTATGATATATTTTTATAGTAAGAGTCCGATATGAACTATTTCTGGGTGTTTGGGAACAAATCGTTCAACATTTCTCAGATGGGTTTAAGGAAGTAGTCTCAAACTTGCGGCCCACCAAGTACTATTTTGAGGCCCTCGATATGTTTATCATAATCACAAAAGTAAAATAAAACAGTTTCTTGATCATATGTCTCTTTAGCTATAAATGACAATATTATTATTAAGACTTAGCCAAAAGGACAGATTTATAAACTATAAAGAGTTTTACCTCATGCAAAATTGTCATTTCTTTAATAAGACATTAACTATTTTTCTGAGGCCCTCCAAGTACCAACAAATCCAAAATGTGGCCCTGCAAAGGGTTCGAGTTTGAGACCACTGGTTTTAGGTACAAGATATGTACACTTAAACCTTTCAGGACCAAGGGACATATTTGTCCCATAACTTTAAAATCCTATAAATTTTGATTGGGATAGTCTACAGTTCTAAATTTGATATGTACGGATTCCATATGATACTGCCTTTATGTAAACAAACTGGTTCCGACATTCATTCATTAGCGTCGTTGCCAGATTGACGAGAAGATTCACTTGCCACACTGTCCATAAGCCAGAAGTGTGATTTTTTAAAAAAAAAAATATTGATATTTCACAAAACAAATCAATTTTTTGGCATCTGCAAGCCCTTTTTACCATAAAAATGTCGTCAAAACCACAAAAATTGGCCTACGATCCTTATGGTCCTGAAAGGGTTAAACAGATGTTAGCCCCAACCCTAACTGTACATTCAGTCATGGCTTCCTATTATTAAACAGTGGTAGATCATTTTAAATAAAGACCTGCTTTTTATTTTTATTCTTCATGTAGTTATTTGTGTTATGGCATAAAATGGCAACATAGCTTTGTAATCAAACTAAAAATGTTTTCTTCTAACAGAAACGTTTTGTAGGAATATATCTCAAATACATACCAAAGGAAGTTCCTTCTGATCGTTTTCTTTTTCCACTTCTTGTGTCATCGGTCCTTGAATGACAGGATTTATTCTTCTCATACACTAACCCTGCATCCATAAGTTCACTGTCTTCCATGAAAGCTTTTGCACTCTCCACAGCCTCTTTTTCCAAATAGTTTTCTGGGATTTGATTGCTTGTAGCACAATGTACTTTCAGCATTGCCTCTGCAGATATATTGAGTGAAGTCAAATCAGTTTTAGATTGTGGCTTACTGACACATTGGTAGTAGTTATCTTCCAAAACCTGATTTTTTCCAGAAAAGGCCGTGTTTGAAGCAAACACTGATGTTGGTCGTTTACTCTTAATGTTCTTCACACATGCTGGAATTTTATTCATAACAGAAGGCTCCATAGTAGTACAACTGCCTGCTTGTATGTACATTTCTTCATGCGGTGTTTCCATGTTTATGGTTGCTGAAATATCTTTTTCAAGTTCTTGGTCTCCACTTTTACCAGCATTTGCATCTGTACCACAGGTTATACTTTCGAGGCAGTCATTACTATTGCCAATGCCATCAAATTCTTTGAACATAGCCTTAGCTTTCTGAAGTGAATTTTCAGAAACTAATACCTGCAAACCACTTGCTGTGCTGAACCCAAAAGAATGCTTTGAATTTCCTACCATTGAAATATTTGTGTCTTGAGAGACTTGTTGCTCACTTTTTATATTAACTAGCACATTCCCCTCTCCTGAAACCTTATTTTCCTTATTCCCTAGCAATTCTTCACCCTGGCAGTCTTGTTTCTCTTGTGAATGATTACTGTCTATTTCAGAGAAAAGCTGTCTAGCTTTCTTCAAGGATTCATTAGACAAATGTACAGATTTTCCGCTGGCTGTACTAAAAAATGCAGGTCTCTTTTCCAAAGTTTCTGAATGGCACCCAGTTATTGCAGTAGAGCACTTATGATTTTTATCAATGTGTTTTTCAAATTTCTGATGCTCTGTTTTTGCTATTTTCTCACACGAAGTATCTGCAAACACATTTCTTACATATTTTAAACTGTTTTCATCTATGCAAATTTTTTCTCCTTTTTCAGTAGAAAACCAGCAGGAACTATCTGCATTTTTACCATGGCCTTGAGCTAAATATTTAGAGTTACCAGGCTGTTTAAAACAGGCTGGGACTTCAATATGATTCATTTGTAATTTAGTTTCAATATGTGTATCAATAGATTTCTCATCAGAAAATATTTGTCGAGCCTGCTTTAGTGCCTTGTGGGAAATATTCACAGTCTTGCCACCTGCTGTACTGAAAACTGCTGGTCCTGTATTGGAATGCTTCAAATCAGTTTGATCTTTTCCCGTAATTGGCCCTTCTCCAAATACAAACTTCTGTGAAGCAGAGACATTTCCAGCACTGGGGATATCAAGGTTATTTATATTAGAGGATTCAGGTTCTGCTGTTCCTTCAAAAGCGGATACTGTTTTCTTGGACACAGTGTCTATATCCACTGCCTGATTTTGAAACACAGTAGCTATAGTTTGTATAGGGCAGTTTAGACTACATTCAGAATCCCCTACACGATTTATGCAACAAACTATCTTGGAATTACTTTTATTAGAAGCAAAATTAACCATTTCATTGCACAAGCTTTTGGAGACATCTAAAGACTGTTCATCAACCTTAAAAGCCAAATCAGTGTTCACTGGTGAAGGACATTTCATACAAATGTCTTCAGCAGAAGAACAAGAGAATGCCTTTTTTGACACATTATTTGTTTTTAATGGCATATGTTTCAGACTCTCCTCATTCAACAGCTTTCTTGCCTTAACTAGCGAAGACTCGCTAACAGAAATTAACGTACCCTTTCCTGTTTGGAACCCTTTAAAGGGCTCCTTGAAGGGGACTACACATGGTTTTTTAGAAATTTCTATATTCCTTTTGGGCATCTTTAAAATAATAGATGACTTTGCATCCAATGCAAGCGTGTGTTCACTTTCAAAATCTGTAGCAGGATATACTCGATGATTATGTCTCTTTTCTGATATATTTAGAGATCTTTCACAGACAGAATGTTTTTCATCACCATAACCTTCACATAGATCTATTTCTCCATAATATTTGGTAGATGTTTTCCCATACATCTTAGAAACGCTTTCATTTGTGTCATTAAGATTTTCATCTGTTCTGTTTAAGATTTGCAGTAGGTTTCCTGCTTCATTAGTACTTTGATTATTTATCCCTACTCTGGTTTCCTCAGCAAAAAGACCTTTTACTTTTGCTAAAGATTCATCTGCAATTGTAACTTTTTTACCATTAGCAGTATGAAAACCTATAGAAAAATTTACTTGTTTAGTTCGGTTTTCATGATCTTTTTGGTGGGTGGTCTGTTTATTTTTTAAATCATTTGAGTCCATGTCCTCCAATGCTGATACTTTACTTTGACTAGTGTTACATTCCATTGCCAATGGTGATGTTTCTGCATTATTTTTCTTCAGAAAATTTCCTACAAGCTCACCAGAAAACGATGAATTGTTAGTCTTGTTTTCAAAATTCTCCTCTGCTAAAAGATGGAATGCTTTCTCTAATGAAACTGTAGAGATGGCGATTTTTCTACCAGCTGCAGTCTGAAAACATGGTTGCATATTGAAACTTTTATTATCTTTTGGATCATTCTGATGTGCATCCCATAGATCAGTGTCTCTTGGCCTTTCATCGGAAACTGTCACATTACACTCTTCCATCACTTTAGCAGCTCTTCTAATGTACTCTGCAGAGGACACAGGACCTTCCTGAAAATTACATTCGGATGACATTTTTCCAGGAATAAACTCATTTAAGATTTTTAAACTTAAGTGCTGGTGATTTATGGAAGATTGCTTAGGTTCAACAGTAAGAACTGTGTGTGATTTGCTGGACTGATCTTTACAAACATCAATAGTGTCTTTACCTCCAGAAACACAAAACCTTTTCTTCTCTTTATTGCTGGCAGATAATTGATGAACAGCTTCCTTTACGTTATTAATATTTGGACTAGAACTCTGCTTGATTGTGCTACTGACATAACGGTGTTTTCTTATTTGGCAAACAGAATTATTTGGAGAAGAAACTGTATGATTCTGAGCTGCCATAACATTTGAGCATCTTGACACAGATTTCAGAAGAGGAGATTCTTCAACATCATTTATATCGCTAAACAATTTCACAGCTTTTAGCAAAACTTCACTGGTAATATTAATCTTTTTACCACTGGCTGATCTAAAACCTTCAAAATTAGTTAAACTGTTCTCTGAGAGAAAAGTATCAACAGGTTTGCTCAGAACAATGGGCATTCCAGCATGTGATACATTAGCTTCAGTATTTTCATCGTTATTGTTCTCCATACAAATTGGCTCTTTGTTCTTAGAGGTGTACATTTCAGAATATGTATTTAGGTCTACTCTTTCAGAACAAAATTTGTCCCTGGTTATAGGAGCTTCATTATTAAAGCTGTCATCAAGATCAATTTCTTTCCATACCTCAGAATTATTTAGATTTTGAGTTCCTTCTAAATCTTCAACCTTCTCAGAAATGTTATTTTTCACTGTATCAATTTTCTTTCTAAATTGCGTGAACTCAAACTCACTGTTAGTCTCCTCCAAAATGGTTGAAAGTTCAGTAATTTCAGCTTTTTGGCTAGCTGTCAGACTTTGGCTTAATTCAGCTAAATATTTAACAGGCAGGTCCTGTAAAGCCAAATCTGTTTCTTTAGCAGAAGTCACGGTTATGATAGACTGAAAATCCTTGGGCTCAGGATAGCATATCTGCAGAAGAGATGAGGGGTTTGCTTCCAATCTCTTTTCTGCAAGTGCATGAGTTATTTCATTATCCTGCCTAGTCAAAGTTGAATTGCTTTCTGTTTGCTCTTGGAGAAGGGCCAAGAGGCACTGGTCTTCAATTTCTGTGAACAATTTGCTCTTATTAACATTATTCTCACAGACTTGTAGCTGTTTACTGGATACAGTTTTGAAGTTGCCAAACTGAAGATTTAAAAGCGTTTCATTCAAAGTGGGTAAGAAATTTGAATTCTCTTTATTAGAAACCTGTTCATCATCTGTTTTGCTGATGAAGTGCTGATCTTCAATTTCTTTAAACATAACTTTACCTTTTCTTATGCTGTTCTCAGACAGTTCTATCTGTTTATTGGATGCTGTTTTAAAGCCTACAAAATTTGTATTTAAACTGTATGAATTAGAACTAAGCAAACAGTATAAATCTTCCTTGTTTGTATTTTCTTCGTCTAGGCCTCTTAAATGTAAATTCTGATTGAAATATGTTTCTGAATTAGAGGAAGTGTTATCTGATGCTATATTTTTAGAAGGAAACCTTGTTATTGCTGTTATACGTTGATCTCTTTTGGAGAATTCTTGGACCCTTGGAAAAGAATTTAAAAGAATTACTTTCTCATCTCTTGTAGAACCATCTTTTTGGGGAATGGAAAAGATTGTTTCTGGACATCTCACCATAGATTCTTCATTTACTAAGTTTGCTTTTGCAGAAATCTTTGTGTTTAAATAACCAGATTCATGGTGATCACATAATTGTTTGTCTTTATCCACAGGTGGTAAAGACATTGACATGATCTCAGAATTATCAGTCTGAGAGGACATATTAAAGCCATTTTGTTGTAATCCGTGTGAAATAAGATTTCCATCCATTATGTTTTCTGCCTTTAGCGTGACGCTACCATCACATGTATATGATGATAATTCAAAACACGGCAAAGTAATTTCTTTGCATCCTCCAGAAGGTAACTCTTCCACATGGTCTACAACAGAATGATAGTCACCTGTTTCTTCTTCTGAAGTTGTTTTAGAGCAACAAGCTCTTTTTTGCCCCTTTTCTTCATGACTGATTTCATGTAAACTGGAATGGAAATCACTCATTTTCATAGGTGGTTTGCAGTCTACAGAATCATAGCATTCCTTTGCTTGTGAAGGACCACCTAGACTCTGTCTATCTATATCAGCACAGGTATCCGTTTGAAATGTATTTGTTGAATCAATACTGGCATTCAATCGTCCCAGCGTCTTTCTTGGACAGTGAATTAAGATTTTCTTCTTGCTAGCTTCCATTTGGACACATTTTGCTGCTAAGTGATATGCAGTAGCCAATACTTTACGTTCTATACTTGCACCAGTTGTATTGCTACTTACATCAACAAATTTGTGTTTGGAGACAAGCTTACTAACTTGTGACGAGTTAGCAGAAGTATTTTCTCCCAATTGCTCTTGCTTTACAATAGTTTTCAATTTATCATTTATCAGCTCTTGGTACCTTTTTTGGTCACTGAAAGATTTATATTTATTAAATGTGTCATCCATTTCAACAACATTTATATTCTGGATTTCAAGATAGTTCTCAGTATCCGAGCATAAACGTACACTGTCTTCAGAAACACCACAAACATCTGTAAAGCAATGAGACAATTAAAAAAATGAAATAAAAGAAACGGAAAAAGAGAGTATCACATCATGATTTTTTATAAACCACTATAAAAACTATTGGTGAGACATTATTAGGCTTATTATATCCGATTTTGCAGGATATAGACAAAACAGAAATAGTACAGCAAAAGGCTACTAACCTTAAGGATCTAAAGCAGGGGTCTCAAAGTCTCTCCTTGAGGGCCGCAATCCAGTCGGGTTTTCAGGATTTCCCCAATGAATATGCATTGAAAGCAGTGCATGCACATAGGATCTCATGCATATTCATTGGGGAAATCCTGAAAACCCGACTGGATTATGGCCCTCAAGGAGGGACTTTGAGACCCCTGATCTAAAGTATACAGACCTTAGGTTTAGGATTATATGCTTCTTTGTTTGGAGAAGGGATGGGAGCTAGTTTCAGAGCTACTGTTCCACCCATATCAGTTACTTTTTATTTTATAGACTCTAGGGGGCAGATGCTTGCTTTTTTTTTTTAACAGCTTTACCCAGTTAGATAAGTTATCATACTTGAGAGATCTCAATGCTATCCTCAGGGGCTCAGACTCCATGGAAAGAGCAAGGCCTGCTCCAAGCAAGGTTTACTTGCAGGGAACAAGAGAAAAGGGACTGGAGATGCGAGTGGAACAATTTTTCTGTTCTACTGTCTTGTCCTTGAGTAAATAGACAACAGACAGTATGCATGGAAAAAGGGGCATGTGAAGATGGGGTGGGTGAAAGAAGGGAGGGCTGAAGTGGACACAGCCTACTCTCTGTGATCCTAGTACTGTGAGCTTATAGTGAGTAGAAGACAGAAGAATCCTCAGAGCATGTCAGTGAATTTTGAGCAATTCATTAGGATGGTGGGTGCAGGAAAGGGAAAAGAAAAGAGAGAACGAATGGGTCTGGAAATGTGGACTAGAAGGGTAGGATGGGAACAAAGTCAATGCACACCTCTTCTCCTTGCTAATCCAATACCAGTCTTAGGATGACCACAGCTCAAAAAGTTTCCAGGTAAGCAAATGATCTATTTAACCCCTTCTACTCTTAACGATGGTTCTCCCTATATCAGGGGTAGGCAATTCCAGTCCTCAAGAGCCACAGGCAGGCCAGGTTTTCAGGATATCCACAATAAACATGCATGAGAAAGATTTGCATCTTAAGGAGGCAGTGCATGCAAATCCATCTCACATATATTCATTGTGGATATCCTGAAAACCTGACCTGCCTGTGGTTCTCGAGGACTGGAATTGCCCACCCCTGTTCTATAGTAATCATGGCTTCACCTGGTTCCAAATACTGCTTCTTTGCTATCTTCAAGAGCAAATGGCAGTCCTTAGGCATGTGAACAACCAGCTGTCTCCTCTTTGCATGACTGAAACAGCTGCCCATGAGTGGTTTCCTATTCTGCCTATTAAAAATTCACTCCCAGCTTTCCCTGCACATACTACTAATGCAGCTGGGATTTCTGCATACAGGAAAAAAAAAGGTACTGTATAGTGTTGCACAGGGACAGACATCAAACTTGTCCCCGCTGGAAATCAAATCCATCACCGCAAATAATCTCTTCCGTCCACATAAACTTAAAACGTAATTATTTCATTTAATTATGCTACTGAATTAAAGGTTCTGATAGAGACCCATTTACAAATAAGCAAAAACACTTTATTCATTTGGAAATATTAATTGGGAAGAATACAAACTTTGTAAACAGGTCTCTATAAGCACCTCTAATGTAAATATAAAATATAAATACTCTAGCTGATGAGAACCCTCAAGCTATGTCAGCTGAGGATTTCCTCTAAAGGTGATAGAGGGTCCCTTTTGCCAAGCTTGGCAGGCAGAAGCAGCGTCCCCAAGTCACAGATGCTGGGACCTCAGGGATGCTTCCAGTGACTGCTACACTTTGTAGAGGGGAGGTCTGACCACCTTTGGAAGAGGTCCTCAGCAGGCGGTGGAATGGGCTCCTCACCAGTCACATACATTTCCCAAAGCTAACATATTTCAGTCAATAAATTCCTTTTTAACCCCCCCACAAAAAAACCCTTTGTTGTCTGGAGATTTATTTTTCCATCAAGTTGGATCCAGTTTCTCTTTTTTCCACTTTCCTATCTTCTGCAAATTCTTCAAGTAGCTGCTGTCCATTGTTCCTCCTACCATGGTCCAGCATTTATCTCTTCCCTCCCTCCCACTGTACAGCATCCTCGCTCCCTTGTATCCTGGATCATTTTCCCTCTTTTCCCCCTTCCCTCTCCTGCACAGCATTTCTTCCTCTCTCCTCCACCCATATGTGCAATATATGTTCCTCTCTCTCACACTGTCCACCATCTCTCTTTCTCTCATTCCCTCCCTTGCTGCAAAGGGAGTGGGGAAAGAGAAAGAGAGGGATCCAGGGTGTTTCTCCCACCCTCTCTACTACCACATCCAACATTTCTCTCTCTCTCATCCCCTGGACCACGTGCAGCATCTTTTGTCCTTGCCCACCAATCCCTTGCCCAACATTTCTCCTTCTCTCACCCCTCTCCAGCACCATGCCCCATCTCTCCATCCATTCCCTCCACCACCATGTCCAACATTCCTCCCTCTTACATGTTTCAATTTGTCCCACTGTTCCCTCTCCAACACCATATCCAATATTTCTCCCTCTCATCTTTCTCTTTCCCATGCGTCTCTACCTCACTCCTCTCCCTCCCAATGCCCAACAATTCTCCTTTTTCCAAGTTTATTAAAATGTACTACCCCACTTCTAAGGATTACCTAGATTTTCCCCATGTGCATTATCTCTCCTTCCCTTACTAATACACCCATGCCCAACATTAGTATTTCTATTTCTTCCCCCACCTCAACATCTCTTTCCCTCCCTCCCTCCTATGTCCTAAGTTCATGCCCCCTTCCTCTCTCCCATGTCCAAGCACACTCCCTCTCTCCCATGTCCCAAGTTCATGCCCCCTCTCTGTCCCTTTCTCTTCTGTGGCCCAAGAACTTGCGCCCCCCCTCCTATGAGTGTGTACAAGTCAGGGCTTCCAGGTGGGCCACCTCCTTCCTGCCTTACTCGCTTCTTCGCAGGGCCATGGCCAGCGATTCCTACAGGCTGCATGTAGCTGACTCAGAAGCCTTCCCTCTGATGTTGGAGGAGCGAGTATGGCTGGAGGGCAGGAAAAAGGAGGCATTAGCAAGGTAACACTCTTAAGAGCCCCTCAAGGTACCTTCATCCCCACAGACCTAGGGGAGAACCCCGTGGATTCCCTGTTGGCCCCGTACCCATGCAGCTCTCCAAGGTAATGTCTTTTTATTGTACTAACTTAATAAATTTTTCAATTAGCTTTAAGCTGACATCTTGCTAAAAAAAGAAAAATTAAGAATGACATTTTTGGACCTTTTCAAAATCCCACTCATATTTTCTCACTATTGCTGTAGATGGTATAGCTAAGGGCAGCTTATCTGAGGAACAGAGATCTATGAGAGGTGTATAAGGAGAAGGAAGATTGGAGAGATATTGAAGGGCAGCAGAATGAACACACTTGTAGGTCAGCAATAGGAGCCTGAACTGTATGCGACGGCGGATAGGGAGCCAGTGAAGTGATTTAAGGAGAGGTGTGACATGAGTGTAGCAAGATTGGTAGGAGATGAGTCATGCAACGAGTTTTGCACAGATTGCAGGTGGGTGAGGTGGCACTGTGGGAGACCAGTCAGAAGTAGATTGAAGTAATCTAAGCATAAGATTATGAGAGTGTGGACAAGGAGAGTCCGGGTAATGTGCTCAGAAAAGAAGGGGCAAATTTTGGTGATATTGTGGAGATAGAAGCAACAGGCCTTATTGTTGGATGTATGTAGAAAATGAGAGGTCAGAATTGAAGACAACTCCAAAGTTGCGACCACAGGAGACTGGAATGATGACAGTATTATTTACTGAGATGGAGAATGGAGGAGGAGGAGCAGAGGGTTTAGGAGGAAAGAGAAGCAGCTCAGTCTTGGACATGTTTAGTTTCAGAAGACATCAAGACATCCAGGAAGCAATGTCACCCAAACAGGCAGAGACTTTTTTTTGGACTTTAGGTGAAATTTCGGATGTAGAGATGTAGATCTGGGAGTCATCAGCATATAGGTGATACTGGAAGTCATGGGAGGAGATCAGGGCACCGATGAAAGAGATATATAGAGAGAGAAGAGAAGAAGTCCTAAGACAACATAAGAACATAAGAAGTGCCTCTGCTGGGTCAGACCAGAGGTCCATCGTGCCCAGCAGTCCGCTCACGCGGCGGCCCATCAGGTCGAGGACCTGTATAGTAATCCTCTATCTATACCCTTCTATCCCCCTTTCTTTCAGGAAATCAACCAACCCCTTCTTGAACCCCAATACCGTACTATGTCCTATCACACCCTCTGGAAGCGCATTCCAGGTGTCCACCATCCTCTGGGTGAAGAAGAACTTCCTAGCATTGGTTCTGAATCTGACCCCACTTAATGCCATCTTGTTCTTGTAGTTTTCGAAAGTTTGAAGAATCTGTCCCTCTCCACTTTATCTATGCCTTTCATGATCTTGTAAGTCTCTATCATGTCCCCTCTAAGTCTCCGCTTTTCCAGGGAAAAGAGTCCCAGTTTCTCTAATCTTTCAGCATATGTAAGGTTTTCCATACCTTTTATCAATCGCGTCGCCCTTTTCTGAACTCTCTCGAGTAACGCCATATCCTTCTTAAGGTATGGCGACCAATATTGGACGCAGTACAACAGATGTGGGCGGTGGCAGGTCAAAAGCGCGCTTGGACAAAGGCGCGCGCAGATAATTGAGCGCAGCGCGTAGGCGCGCGCCGCTGAAAATTACTGTTTTTAGGGCTCTGATGGGGGGCGTAGGGGGAACCCCCCCACTTTACTTAATAGAGATCGCGCCGCGTTGTGGGAGCATTGTGGGGGTTTGTAACCCCCCACATTTTACTGAAAACTTCACTTTTCCCCTGTTTTTAGGGAAAAAGTTAAGTTTACAGTAAAATGTGGAGGGTTACAACCCCCCAAACCCCCACAACGCCGGCGCGATCTCTATTAAGTAAACTGGGGGGGCTCCCCAACAAAAACCCCTGTCGGAGCCCCTAAAAACTGTAATTTTCTTCAGCACGCGCCTCCGTCTTGCGCTCAGTTGTCGGCGCGCGCCTTTGTCTTTCGCAGGGTTGTCTATGAACCGATGTGGGCGCACCATCACCCGATACAATGGCAGGATAACCTCTTTCGTTCTGGCTGTAATACCTTTCTTGATAATACCTAGCATTCTATTCGCCTTCTTAGAGGCCGCTGCGCACTGTGCCGACGGCTTCATTGTCTTGTCCACTATTACCCCCAAGTCCTTCTCTAGGGTAATTTCACTCATTACCAGCCCTCCCATCATATAGCTGTACTTCGGGTTTCTGTTTCCTACATGCAAGACTTTACATTTCTCTACATTAAACTTCATCTGCCATCTCGTCACCCACAATTCTAGTTTGTTCAGGTCCCTTTATAAGTCTTCACAGTCCTCTTTTGTTCCTACTCCACTAAATAGTTTGGTGTTGTCTGCGAATTTTATTATTTCGCACTTCGTCCCTTTTTCTAGATCGTTTATAAATATATTGAACAGCAGCGGTCCAAGTACCGACCCCTGCGGAACACTACTCGTGACCCTCCTCCAGTCCGAGTAGTGGCCCTTCACTCCTACCCTTTGCTCTCTACCTGCCAACCAATTTTTGATCCATCTATGTACGTCTCCTTCCATCCCATGGTCCTTCAGTTTCCATAGTAGGCGTTCATGGGATATCTTGGAAATTGTCAAAGGCTTTTTGGAAATCTAAGTATACGATGTCTATGGGGTCCCCTTTGTCCATTTGTTTGTTAATTCCTTCGAAGAAGTGCAATAAGTTCATTAGGCATGATCTTCCTTTGCAGAATCCATGTTGGCTTGTTTTCATCAGTTTAGTCCTTTCTAGATGCTCATTGATGCTGTCTTTTATCAGCGCTTCCGCCATCTTCCCCGGAACTGAAGTCAAACTTACTGGTCTGTAATTCCCTGGGTCGTCTCTCGATCCTTTTTTTTAAAGATGGGCATAACATTAGCTATCTTCCAATCTTCCGGGATCATGCCTGTTTTCAGGGTTAGATTACAAACCTACTGTAGTAGTTCCGCTATTTCCTCCTTTAGTTCTTTCATAGAAACATAGAAGATGACGGCAGATAATGGCCATAGCCCATCAGGTCTGTCCACTCTACTGACCCACCCCCAAGTCTACTATCCTAGGGATCCTACTCCTGGTGACAGGTTCCCTTGGCTTAACCCTCTAAGGGATCCCACATGGGCATCCCATTTGCTCTTAAATTCTTGCACGCTGTTTGCCTCGATCACCTGCACCGGGAGCTCGTTCCAAGGATCAACCACTCTCTCGGTAAAGAAATATTTCCTGGTGTCACCATGAAATTTCCCGCCCCTGAGTTTGAGCGGATGCCCTCTTGTGGCTGAGGGTCCTTTGAGAAAGAGAATCTCTTCTTCCATCTCGATATGACCGGTAATATACTTAAACGTCTCAATCATGTCTCCTCTCTCCCTACATTCCTCGAGTGAGTACAGCCGCAAATTTTTCAGCCTTTCCTCGTACGATAGATCCTTGAGCCCCAAGACCATCCTGGTGGCCATCCATTGCACCGACTCTACTCTCAGCACATCTTTTCGGTAGTGTGGCCTCCAGAATTGCACACAGTATTCCAAATGAGGTCTCACCATGGTTCTGTATAATGGCATTATGACTTCAGGCTTCCGGCTGACGAAACTCCTGCGGATGCAACCTAACAACCGTCTTGCCTTAGATGAAGCCTTCTCCACATGATCAGCAGTTTTCATGTCTGCGCTGATGATCACTTCCAAGTCTCGTTCTGTTGAAGTTCTAGCTAAGGTCTCACCATTCAAGGTGTAAGTTCTGCACGGATTTCTTCTGCCGAGGTGCATGATCTTGCATTTCTTAGCGTTGAAGCCCAGCTGCTAGGTCGAGGACCAAAGCTCCAACAAATGTAGGTCCTGTGTCATACTATCGGGTGAATTGCCGTCTCTCACTATATTGCATAGTTTGGCATCGTCAGCGAATAACATTATCTTACCTTGAAGCCCCTGAGTTAGGGCCCCTATGAATATGTTGAAAAGGAGCGGGCCCAAGACTGAGCCTTGCGGTACTCCACTGGTCACCTCCGATGTTTTAGAGAGGGTACCGTTAACTACCACCCTCTGAAGTCTGCCACTCAGTCTTTGACCCATGTAGTTAGTGTTTCTCCCAGCCCCAATGATTTCATCTTGCTCAACAGCCTGTGATGCGGGACACTATCGAAAGCTTTGCTGAAATTTAGGTATACGACGTCCACGGATTCTCTCAAGTCTAGCTGTTTTGTTACCCAGTCAAAGAAGCTGATGAGATTGGATTGGCAGGACCTACCCTTGGTGAATCCGTGTTGACTGGGATCCCGTAGATTCTCCTCATCCAAAATTGCATCTAATTTACGTTTGATTAGTGTTTCCATGAGTTTGCATACTATTGATGCGAGACTCACCGGTCTGTAGGTCTAGGGTGGATTCCGTCCGGGCCCGGAGATTTGTCAGTTTTTAATCTATCTGTCTGTTTGTGTATGTCTTCAAGGCTTACCTCCATGGATATTAATTTTCCCGCTTGTTCTCCTTTGAAGATTTTTTTTCAGGTTCTGGCACATTGGATGTGTCCTCTTTTGTAAATACTGACGAAAAGAACATGTTTAGTCTATCCGCCACTTCTTTTTCCTCCTTCACCACTCCTTTCCTATCTCCGTCATCCAGCGGTCCCACCTCCTCCCTTGCCGGCTGCTTTCCTTTAACATATCTGAAGAACCTGGCTAGCCTTTCTTCATACTCTTTTTTTGCTCTTCTAACCACGCGGTGACATTCTTTTTGATGCTTCCTGTGCTCTTTCCAGTTTTCCCCGGTTTTGTCCTTTTTCCATTTCCGGAATGAATGTTTCTTGTCTCCTATCGCTTTCTTCACTTCTTTAGTTATCCACGCTAGGTCTTTTGTTCGGTTCTTTTTACATCCTTTTCTAAATCTGGGGATATACAGATTTTGCGCTTTGCTCACTGTGTCCTTAAATAAGGACCAGGCTTGCTCTACAGTCTGCGATTTCTTTGAGCTGTTCCTAAGTTTCTTTCTTACCATTACTCTCATTGCTTCGTAGTTTCCTTTCTTGAAGTTAAAAGTTGTCGCTGTGGTTCTTTTCCCCTTCGATATTCCTACTTCAACTTTGAACTTGATCATGTTGTGATCGCTATTTCCCAACGGTCCCACTATTTCCACTTCCTTTGCAAGTCCTCTTAGCCCATTGAGGATTAGGTCCAGAGTAGAATTCCCTCTCGTCGGTTTTCTGACAAGCTGCTCCATGAAGTCCTGTATAGCCTCCAGGAATCCGGTCTCCCTAGCGCATTTTGAGTTTCCAAGACTCCAGTCTATCCCGGGATAGTTGAAGTCTCCCATAACAATCATGTTACTGCTTTTGCATTCTCGCCTCATCTCGACTTTCATTTCTTCATCGTTTGCTTTGGTTTGCCCAGGTGGACGATAGTACAGGCCCATCTTTATCTCGGGTCCATTCCTTCCTGTTATTTTCACCCATAGTGATTCCAATTTGTTGGTTGTCGCCATTGTGTCCACTTTAGTTGAGTGTATGCTTTCCTTTATGTATAGGGCTATTCCTCCTCTTTTCTGACCTGACCTGTCTTCGTGATAGTTTGTACCCTGGCAGTGCTATTTCCCATTTGTTCTCTTCATTCCACCATGTTTCAGAGACCCCAATGATGTCTAGGTTCTGTTTTTTGGAAATGACTTCTAATTCTCCCATTTTGTTCCTTAGGCTCCTTGCATTAGTGTACATGCAATTTAAGTCCTGGTATTTTGTTGTCCTCATTTTCTTTTCTTGTGCTACATTCTTCTTATCATCCTCTTCTTGAACTGTCAACTCTTGGTTTTTGTCCGTTGTGTCTTCTCCCTGTGCTACATTCTCCTTATCATCTTCTTGATCTGTCAACTCTTGTTTTTTGCCCATTGTGTCTTCCCAGCATTTTTCCTACTCAGTATCTTCTCGGGATACCTTCTTCCGAATCATCGACACTTGGTACCCTGGGATACGCCAACCGCTAGTGGGTTAGCAGCAGAAGAGGACCTACCAACACATACACTAAAGGTGCAATGGGAGAGATAGAAGACAAACCAGGAAAGGACAGATTTGCGGACAGGACTAACTCCATATACCACTGTCCTGGGAGCTCAGTCAAGTTCAACCACAGACTAGCCCTCCTCCCCCACTCAAAATAATTCATGAGCCTACTGCACTAATCCAGTATATGCCATCATCTGTTGGAAACTAAGAATACTCTGGCAAGTTCCAGAGCTGCACCACTCCTTATAGCAGCAATGTTATCTGGCAGGATAAGGAAATTCAGATTTTAAAGGTTGTAAACACACAATGGGCAAATAATTTTTGGTACGAAGAAAGGTTTAGAAGAAAGTCATGATACAAGGCTGAAGAGCAAAAGATTTATAGAATACATAATGAACACATGAACGAGCTCTCTCAAATATAGGCAGTAGAAGAAACTCAGTGCTAAATGTACTGAAAAGCCTGCCATGTGTGCCTCAACACCTGAAAAGCCTGCCATGTGTGCCTCAACAGCATTAATAGTCCCTTTACCAAAAACATACATTAATAGTATTAGCATGTACTGACAGTAATAACTTATCTAGCCTGAGACAAGTACAGAGGATCCTTTGTTGCAGTGAAACTGCAAGGTTGAAGGTGGAAACTGGGTTGGGTTTGATATTTTATAATGAAGGGTATAAAATACATTAGATGGCTTCCATGGTAGTTATCTGCCATCATATTCTGTTGCTATTAAACATTTGATGCTACTGTGCATTGAGCACAAACTATACACCAAGTTTATAGTCTCATGCTTCAATTAGCATATTTACTTTATATGATAGCAATTTATTACATTCTGCAATTCTAGTGCAATGAATACCTTCTAAATTTACTGATAAGCATTTTAAATATGCTTTCCCAGTATAAACAGCTATTGAGGCTTAGCTATTCTATAAGTTCATAGTCGTTTGAAATCTTTGATAAACAAAGCTTTGGAATGATCTTCTAACTGCACTAAGAAAAGTTTCTTATTATATCTTTAGAAAATAGTTAAAAGCTTTTTATTTTTAATGATTATTAAATGAATAATTTTGTTTAGACACAATATTTTTAAATTGTTGTTATCCGCCTAAAATCTATTATGAGAATAGTGCAGAATATAAATAGTGCGTAATATAAATAAGAATAGAATAGAATTTGAAATAGGAAATTATATGTGAATATTAAAAAAACAAACAAAAAACCCAACCCCCCCACACCACAGTAAATTACCTTGACCACAGTTCTTTACATCAGGAATGTTTGTAGAATAAGATGTACATCTTGAATGTGACAGTGCACAATAAGTAGAGGGCCACAGACCCTTGGAATTGTTTCCTTTATGAAGACTAGAAGAGTCATCTACACAATAAATAAATCTTTTAGGCTGTTTTTTGAAACTAAATAGCATGTCCTTTCCTTTCAGACTTGATCCTGCAGTGTTTTTAGCTTTTCTTGGCCATGTTACTCCATGGACATCATTATTGCATGAAAGTGGGACAGAATCACTATATATAGTGTAGCTCCCTGAGATTTTGCTGTTCTCCAAGGTATTAAAACCATGTTCATGGACATAGGTTTTTTTCAAACATTTATTAGCACTGCCCACATAATTCTTGTCTAAACTCATTTTGGACATTTGTTTTTTCATAGGTGTGGAATTTTGATGATCCAAACACAATGTCACATTTTTTAGTAGCTCAGATTTTGTTTCATTCTCAGTTTCTGAAATCTCAATTTCTGAAGTGTTTATGTTTAATATTTTTATCAATTCTGCTGAACCAGATTCTACTTTACTAAACACTTCCAAAGTACTTATATTAGGACAGTCTTTCGTTGTAACTACAATTTTTTCTGTTTTCCTGCTATACACATTGATTGATGAAGAAGGAATACATTTGAACATTTCCTCTGCCTGAGTTATGTCCAAACAAGACAGGTTTAGTTGCGACCATTCCGAGGTTAAAGAAGTTTGTATAAGTTCCCTGTCAGTTTTGTTTTCTGTGACCTCATGTTGTATAACATTTTCTGTAGCATTTTCTTGTGATAAACTTTTACCAGAAGGATCCAATTGTGATTTCATCTTGTTGGAACATACATCTTTGTTACCTTGCTCTGACACACTGAAAGGTTCTTGAGATGCTTTATCATCACTGTCTTTTCTAACTTTGCTAGCATTTTTCACTTCTCTTAAACTTGCAGGATTACCACTAGTGAAAAACTGTGAAAGATCCTCATCTCCTTCTAATACATCTGATATGATCTGATGCACATCACCATCATCCACGGCATTTGGTATGTTCTTCTTCCAGGCCAAGCTAGTTGCACAGGATAATCCATTCTCAAAGAGATCTAAATCACAAGAGACCCCCTCTTCATTGTTCTCCAGCTCTATTATGAAAGAATAAAAACCATGTTACAGAAAAGAAAAATTCAAAGCACTAAAATATTACTTGATGCTATCATTGAGCATGAACCATTTAATTTCTTTGATCTAAACTGATCTAATTTTATACCATGTTTTATATAAGAATCTGTATATGAGATAAAACAGATAACATATTAGCAACTTAGAGGCAGACACCACTTGCATAAATAAGAACCTATCACAATTTAAGATATTTATTCTGATTCTGTAGGAATACACAAAAATCCAACAACTAGCAATTTTGGCCAAGATGGACACAAAGGAAAATAGGACCAATGCAATATTTAGGAAATGGATGTTAATGCACTATGTATGAAATTTGACCTACATACCTTCCATTTGCATATGCTAAATGTTTTATACCTAAATGTTATGTGAAAAACTGTGAAAGAATATAAAAGTGGATTTCAGTCTACATTTAAAATAATCTTAAGATTTTTGCTGAGCACTAGTTTGTTAGGCAAGTAGCAAAACAGAAATAACAAAAAACAAACATGTATATTTAAGCTATATGAAGTCAAGGAGACCAGGTCAGATAACATAATATCTACTAGGGGTTTGTGGTACACCACAAGTGTGTGAAGGGGGGGCATAATTTTATAGAGTTTTATCTACATAAGGAACCTATATAATTATTTTTATTTATGTCTTAAACCACATTTGCTACACTATCTTCACTCTACCATGACAATGCAAAATCTACAAATTGCTCCTATATACTTTTCCATGAGAAGCAGATATTTTCTAGATCAATTACCAAACAGTGTCTTATTAACAGTGACATTCTCTCTGTGCCTTAATAAACTTGGTATCTAATGTAGCCTTTGTTTGTCTTATTCCCCCCCAATCTTCCCACAGTGGGTATCTTATTTAAACTCATAAGCCTCCCCTGGTTGCCCTTATTAGTCATGATACTCCCCCTGTAGAATCTAATTTTCCCGCCAAATAGGCATTTCTTATTAGGCTCCCATGTTTCCCTAAACTGATTTAATTTATGCTTTTGCTGTGCTGAAATCATGCACTTAACATATGTCAAGGAGCTTACTGACCAGTACCCTCCTTCCCACGATATTTGATCTTATCCTCTAAAGATCAGGAGTCAATTGAGGCTATTAATAGAATCTCCAGGGTCTATGGAATATGATTTTATAACTATATCTAGGTTAATAGGGCAGAATGGTGCCTATTTTATAAGGACAGAGATACTTATGTACCATTGAAAAATATTAGTACAAATCCTGTGCATCCGAGACAGGGCTTCAATCCTGCGCTCACTCACTGTAGCTCGGCTGCTGGCTCCGTTCCCTGCTGCTGGCTCTGCTCCATGCAAAACATTGGCTGCCTCCTCTCCCGGCCACACTGCGAGAGCAGGAGCTCTGGCTGAGTGTGTGTCTGTGGGCAGCACCTCCTCTCCCTGCCCCTCCCCGGGCTCCACCTCCGTTCTGCTCACGCTGCTCTGGACCACACTATGCGCCTCTTTTGGGTGCTGTTGGACAAGGAGGAGGTAAAAGGAAGGGAGAAAGGGCTACTTCTGGATGGGGGAGCAAGGAAGTGGGTGCTGCTGGACACGGGGGAGGTAAAAGGAAGTGAGAAGGGCTAATGCTGGACAGGGGAAGCAAGGAAGGGGTGTTGCTGGACAGGGGGGAGGTAAAAGAAAGGGAATAGGGCTATTGCTGGACAGGGGGAGTAGGGAAGGGGTGCTGCTGGATGGGGGGGGGAGAGACAGAAAGAAAGACAGACAGACAGGAAGAAAGAAAGAAAGACAGACAGGGGGCCAGGGAGACAGAGAGAAAGAAAAAAAGGGGGCAGGGAGAGAGAAACAGACATACATACAGAAAGAAATAAAGAAAAAGAAATGCCTAAGTCTACACATCTATTCTAGCACCCGTTAATGTAACAGGCTAAAAAACTAGTATATCTATAAAGGTGCTGTACTGCATGTAAGGTGTGGCTTCTTAGGATTTTGGTTTAATTTATGTTTCTCATTTTCTTTAGCTATTATGGATTTTGGCATTTGTAGTCTGTGTGTGTTTGACTGAAGTATTCTGTTAACAAGATTTTTCTATGCAGCGTTTAGCTTTAGTTGTCTCGATAGTGGAGGGGATATTTGTGAGGTTTTGTCAATCCTTGTTCTGTATTTGTGATTTCTAAAATGACAGTTGTATAGAATATTGTTTCTTTTTATACTTTAATGGAATGATTTCAATATAAAATGATAACTATTCGAGGCTTGTGCAGATGGGATCAGACAGAGTTCGTGGAGACAGGGCAGGGACAGAGTTCATGGGGATGAGCACAAACTTTGTCATTGTGTCATTCTTTAAGTGTCACTTTCACTAATATAAATATAATATACTAGTGTTTTAGCCCATTACATTCGTTACAGTAACGGGTGCTAGAATAGCCCCACCTATAACCTGACCCTGACCCCACCCAGGCCCCGCCTCTATCATGCCCGGACCCTGCCTCCCACTGATCCCAGTCTCACCATCTCACCTTTCACCATTTCCTTTGTACCCTTTTGGCCCTCATAGATCCTCCATTGCATTTATCACCTGACAGGGTCTTTACTTACCCGAGACGGCAGCAGCAGTCCTGACGTACCAACCTTTCCTCCCTCAGTGCCCCAAAACAGCAGTGGTCCTACCATTTCCATCTCTCCCTTTTCCCCTTTCACACCCTCTACCATCTCTCTCTGACCCTGTTTCACCCCTTTTGCCATCTTTCCCTTTCCTGTCCCCCTCTGTCCTTCCCCCAAGACCATCTCTCTCTCTCCTGCCCCCTCCACACTCCCTGAAGTCTCTCTCTCCCTATCCCCTACCATTTCTCCTGGTCCCCCTAGTAGCCCCTCTGTCCTTCTTATCCATCTGTCTCTGTCTCTCTCTCCTTTCCTCACTTGAGTCCAACATCTCTCCCATGTCCCACTTCCTCCCCCGAATCCATCACCTCCTGCCTCTGCGGAGCTCTCGCAGCTCCTCCTCATCCTACTCCAGCCAGGCTTCAGCCATCTACATTGGCTCTGGGCTCGGCCGCAGCGGCCGACATCCGCCGAGAGAGAGTGAAAGAGAGATTCTTGTGTGCGCCGGGAAAGGGTGCGCGGGGGGGAGGAGGGGGCCACAACGGTGGCGAAGTTACAGTGAGGGAGGGAGGGAGTAGAAGCGCGCATGCGCACTCTTGCCCGCGGGGCCCTACAGCTCACGGAAAATGAAACACGCAGGTGGGAGTGTGCATGCGCACTTAGGGTTTTATTATCTTAGATATTACATTTTATAATCAAAGTTTCAAGTTTATTAGGTTTTTATATACCGCCGATCAAGGTTATCTAAGTGGTTTTACAATCAGCAGCGTGGGGTTTGAACCCACAACCCCAGGGTGCTGCGGCTGTAGCTTCAACCACTGCACCATACATTCAAAATTTATTCTAAACGTAAAATATATCTTGAAAAAAATGGGTTGATCAAATTATCTGTGAAATAAGAAGTGTTATAAGAAAGGTTTAGACAATTTCCTGGAGGAAAAGTCCATAGTCTGTTATTGAGAAAGACATGGGGGATCGGTAGCATGGAATGTTGCTACTCCTTGGGTTTTGGCCAGGTATGTACTAGGGACCTAGATTGGCCACCATGAGAACGGGCTATTGGGTTTGATGGACCATTGCTCTGACCCAGGAAGGCTATTCTTATGTTCTTATAATACTTGCATTACATACGATTTAACTCTATTAGGAGTCAGCGTTGGACCATGTCCACCGACTCCAGGAACCCAAAAATTATTTCAGACTCCGACTTCACAGCCCTGACTACATACTCTCAAAGAGGCAGAAATGTTACCACATACATTAAGCACATATTTTATTTATTGCATGCAAGTGTAAATCACACCACCACCCATACTCTGCCCAAAACTCTTCCTCTAAGCAGGCCTAGTGTATAGTATGCACCATCTTTCATCATGTGACCTAATTTTATAAGCGGTCTTTTCCATGCATATTTCACTATTTTATGTGCAGAAAAGATTTCTAAAGTAACCTCCATATGGAGCAAGCATAACTATTATTGTTCTACTACTGGTTTGTATTAGATTCTAGGGATGTCTGTCTATTCGTTTGAAATGACATTTTCCATGTCATTTCTTATTTTGGGGCCAATATTTGAAGTGATTTAAGTAGAGAGAATATTGTCCTGCCCACTTAAATTGCTCAGAGACAATATTCAGCGGCAATTAACTGGGCAGTACCAATGAATATTGGCTCTGAAAAGCCAACAAAGAAGTGGGCAAGTCAGAGGCAGTGCAGGGGTGTGGCACTGGAGAAGCAGCAGAAGTTACGCAGGTGCCAGCAATATTCAGAGCAGGCATCTGATCAGCTAAATGGGCCACTTTAGGACAGTTCAACGCTGTCCTAAATTCAGGCACTTAGCTATGTGGGTCTGGCTGAATATCCGCCAGGAGCCACATAAAAAAACCAAAATTTACTTAGGCCTCTAATTCTCCCCCTAACAGGCCCATTCCCCTTCCCTTGTCATGCTACTCTTATCCTTCCCCCCCTCTCGCCACTATGCAAAACATCCCATTCCTCCCCCATCTATCTGCAATCCCTAGTGGTCCAGTAGGAATAGTGGAGGCAAGAGGAAAGCCTGCTTGCTCCTGCCCCTAGCGACTGCCTTTCTAAAATGGCTGAAGCAATCTCTAGCAGCAGCCTTGCAGAACCATGAGGAGTTGTGGCAGCAGCTCTGGAAAGGCAGCTAGGGTCCACATAACTATTTTATGCAGGCATCAGCTGAATATCAGCTGGAACCTGCATAAATTCTGGCAGCCAGCACTGGAACAGTTAGTCCATGAAATTCAATGCCAGTGCGTGCACATGACCTGGCACTGAAACCTGGAGATAATTTAGCCAGCCATGGTCGGCATTTAAATAAATGTTGTTGCTGTTGTTTTTTAAACTAACACAACATTAAAAAACCTGAAAGTTGGGTTATACAATGTTTAGTATGCACTTATTGCTTCAATAGGCATTTACTGAATGCTTCAATAGGCATTCAGTAAATGCCTGTTGAAGAAGACTACATCTATAATGTATGAGAAATTATTGAAAATTTACAAATGGTTACAAGACAACAAATTAGCTCTTAATACATCTAAAACAGAGGTTATGCTATTCCCATGTAGGGAAGGGCAAAAATTAGGATCGTGCATAAACATCAATAAAATAATAATAAAGGAAGTTTCAAACTAGGAGTTATTCTGGATCAGAAATTGAATTATCACAAGCAAATAAGTTCATTGATTAGAAGCTGTTTTTATAGGCTATGGATGATTAGATTGTTATCCTCATTCCTTGACGCATCATCATTGAATATTCTAATTCACTCGCTAGTCTTATCAAAAATAGACTACTGTATAAGGGAATAACACTAAAAGAAATATGCAAATTACAAATCCTACAAAATACCGCAATAAAAATAATTACCAAAAAGAAAAAATTTGATCATGTCACTCCCCTATTAAAAGAAGCACATTGGTTACCCGTAAACTATAGAATTACGTACAAAATAGCATTACTTACACACCAAACATTAATGAATAAAGCTCCTTCATTTTTAGAAAGACTTCTAATCCCTTACGTTCCAATAAGATCTTTTAAGATCTGAGGAGAAATCTCTCCTCTCAATCTCCTCACTAAGATTCATTTACATGAGGAGGGACATGATCTTCTCTGTTACAGCACCTCAAACTTGGAACTCGCTTCCAATTTATATTAGGGAAGAAAAATCACTTAGTAAGTTCAAAGTAAGTTCTTGAAAAGCTGGCTATTTAAGGATGCTTTCTATTGAGCTGCTTGAATTCTATAAAACTCAAACACCCTATAATGGACTAAAATCCTCTAAATGAAAATTAAATGGGTAACTATTTACCATCCTATTGTTTTAACCTCTATGTTCATTTTATTTGTTTATTAATTGTAATTAAACCCATCTTCCTCTTGTGTTCTGTAGTGTCATAGTTTTAACAATTCTGTGGTTTTTTGTTGGGTTTTTTTTTTCTTACCCTGATTTTATTATTACTTGTAAATCGCATTGGATTATGATATTACGATCAAATCAAATTTTTAAATAAACCTGAAACTTGAAATTGCCCTGAAACAAAAAAACAAACAAACCAAAATGACATGGAAACTAAACAACAGATTAGGTTCACCTGTGGCAAAATTGTTTTTCCAAGAAACAGTGCCATTTTTGGGTAACGTACTGTAGATTTACCTTGGTTTTTCATGTCACACACTGCATTTAGACTTTCTCTCTGAGATTTTGATGGTGTCATAATGTCATTCTTCTCAGTACTTTCCTTACATTTAGAGAAAAGACTATTTACAACCTGTCAAACCAAGCAAAGGAAAAGGAAAAAACTATGATCAACAACTCATTTCTCCAACTTGCTAAGCATTGGACAATATCTTAATATTTAATGCTTATCCAGTTTCCAATTGATTAGCCAGACCATTCATACAGAAAACAGAGACCTTAGTCACCACTAGCGTCAGAACTGTAGCAAGTAATTCTTGGAACTACTCACCTGCAATAGACAGGTCAGAAGCAATGAGCATTCACTAGGAGGGTACCTGATAAGAGTGGGCCTAGGTGGTCAAGATACACAGGCATATATGCAGCACTTATTTTATAAAAGGCTCCTATATTCCATTATAAAACTGCATCTCCAAAAAGCTCCTGCCCAAAAATTACACCCGATCCAATGAGGAGTATCTTTGTGCAAATAATAATGTGCACATATGCATATATTCTATAAAATATGGGTATAAGTGCTGATCCTGGCCCTGTGCCATCAACAGGAAAGAATACGACTACTACTAGAGCCCCGAGGACCGGGTTGAGAACTGCTACATTAGGTGGTTGTTTATTAATTAGGCAAAATAAGTTGTTTTAATGTTGTATGCTTTCTGTCTACATTTAGGTTACCTGTTGCTGCCAACCATAAACTACACAGTTAACTGACAGTCAGAAAAAGAGAGTCATGAGAAAACAAAAACAAAAAAAAAAGAGAAACTTTGTTCATACAACTGCTATCTATCCAAATGAAAGCCAATCAGACTGTTCTCTGCAGGTAGATCAAAGATGGTAAGAAAGATAATAAAGATGGAGTTTACAGATATACTGTATTTCAGACATGCAGATTATTTGGGAGTTTTCCTTTTTTTGTCTTTTAGTATATGCAATTAACATCTCTTTATCTATTAGTAGTCCTTCATGTGGTGGACTTGTTTTGTAAGCATGTACAAAATCTATTTTTTGTTCTCTATTTGCAACATTTATTTGTTACTGGTTTTGTAACTAAGAAAATTTTCAATTTAAAAAAGATAGCAAGGAGAGGGGGAGGAACCAATTTTCAATGGGCCTGAAGACATAACTAGAGATATGAATTCTGGCACCTGGAGGGAAACAGAAGGATCATGGACATTTCTAACAATGAGGGCAGAGCAAGAGCAGAACACATTTCATGTCAGCTCATGGTAGAGCCACAGAGGATAGGTGGGCACCTCCTTCTTGGCACTCTGGCCCACCCGGCAGCAGCATACCATTTGCATTGGTGCCCTGACCCAACTGTGATCTCCCCTCTCTCCTGTTGCTGGGCCCAACTCCCTTTCTAGGTCTCTCGCTTCTCCCTCCCAATCATCCTGTTACAGCTTTTCCAGGTTGGCAACAGCTGACAGCAGTGCAAACAAAATGAAATCTGGAAGACCAAAATTGGTGCTGCATTGGCCAGAAAGCCTAGAAAGTGTAACCAGACCTACACAATTAGAAAAATTAAATGGCCAGATGAAGGTAGAAAATTACTTTTATTTTTAATTTAGGATGAAGCAGTATAGTAGGCATGTTAGTCCACTTTAAAGGTTAATAAATATATATAAAAAAAATATATAAGGCGATAAATCTTTTTATCAGACTAAATATATTTTTGAGCAGCTTTCAGAGGCCTTTAAAAGCAGTCAAAGAAGTATGAAAAACAGTTAATATTCTAACGGCCTCTTTTACAAAGCCACGCAGCAACGGCCCAAAGCCATAAGATCATCAAGGCCCTTATCAAAAAGCATATGGTCCTTAAAGGGCAGTCTGCTCAAGGTAGTCTTAGATGCTGAGGTGCCCACCCACTGCCAGATTCAGAGCATCCTGCAAGCTGAAACTGCATAAGCAGACACCTTGCTCCCGAGTCTAAGGTCGTACAGAGCATCAGCCACATAATCCTCACCTTGCCATACGAGAAGAGGGCAAGTATTCTCCTCATCCAAAGGACAGGTATGGCAGGACCTCATGGCAAAAGCAGCAGCAGCCCTGATCCTCAGAGTCAGGGCCTCAAATTGCTTCACCCTGCGGTCCTGTGCATCCTTCAGCATGACACCACCTTTGCTCAGTGAGCAGTATGCTTGGTGACCTGAGCGATCGTAAAAATCCACCTTTGGCTGAGTGAAGAGCTGCTGGAATTTAGGTGCCATAGGATAAAGTTTAGCCATGGCCTTAGCAATCCACAATGACCCCTCTGATGTCTCCCACTGTTCTGTGACCAGGGTAATAATATCTGGATTAGCCGGAAAGAAGGAAGGCTGGTCATTAATGCCACTCATGACCATACATTTGGAAGGAGAGGGCTGTGTTACCAGCTTCAACTCTGACACCACATCAGAAAAAAGAGGTGGACAGAGACCGACCTGAAAAAATGGCGAACATGAGGATCATCTCGCTGGTGAAAGCCAGGGAGGCCCTATGGCTGTTGGGCCCAAACAGGGAACTGGAGTCATCCAGGACTGAATCAGAATCCTGGGACAAAAGAGAGACATGAAGTCTCTATCACCCCTGTTGAGATCCAAAAGATCACTGGAGCCAGGGGTCGACTTGCTTACATGAGGCTTCTTGCCTGCAGGCTGTGCACCCTATTCTGGGCATGTCAGAAAGGCTTTTCATATAAGATTTATGAATTCCAAGAAAAAACCTGGTGCAGGGGAAGTAAATGAAGCCTGCAAGTCTTCTAGCTAGGCACTTGCAGGGATCTCCAGAAGTCACACGTCTCCGCTTCACATCAACATGTGAAAAAGGTCCCAGGCAATATTTTCTACCCATCTCCCAGATCCATAGTGGTTCACCAGCCCTGGAGGACAAGGATGAGGCTAAGTCAGAGGCTTCTGCCCCTCCCTCATGTTACAGCACACAGATGCTCTTCCAACGGTATCTCAGCACAATTTCAACATAAATTTGCATCCTTGCCCCCTGTGGAGTCCATCCCAGCTGATTCGGAGCAAAATTGGGTTTTTTTTAGGCAGATAGAGACTTTTGAAAAAATAGTTTGAAATCCAAGATGGCCACCGCCAGTAAAATCATGCCAAAAAAAACAGCTTGTGGAGACTTTTTTTAAGTGCAAAAAAACATAAAAAGGGGTTGTGGAGGAGGGGTCCTGAACTCTAACCCCAGGAACCCTCAAAATTGTGAGATTTTCTAATCCACCCTGATTCTCTTATAGGAATGAATGAGGGTTTACTCACAGATTTCTGTTGGTGCCTGTCTGCAGCTTTTTCAGTGCAGCTGTAAGAAGGAAAGGACTTTTCTGCCTCAAATACTTCCTGCGACTCCTCTGGCTACAAGCTGGACAGACTGACCTTCATCCCCTAGGTTCTTACTCAGGGCACCCACAGCCTGCGCTAAAGCCAGGCTCCCAGGAAGATCCTGAGCACAGAAGAAAACACAGCAGGTTGGCCTCTCCAGGTCCAACTGAAGGCTTGCACTGCAAAGCTGCAGACTAGCACAGCTGATCTGCGTCCTTTCCCAGGCAGAGAATCCCCAAGAATGGGGTCTTAGGGCACCAAAGCCTCAGAAAAAATGAACTTTAAATGAAAGAAAGCAAAAAAAAAACTAAACAAAGCAGAACAGTCCCTCTGCACAGTTCACTTGCAGAGAAAAAACTGAGGTGTGGACTGGGCTCCGCTTCTATAGGGGAGGTGCTCAAAGCTCTAAGTATTCTCTTTCTGGAATCCGGAGTAGATATTACTGAAATAAGATTTATGCCACTGTTTTTTTCAGTATTTTACTATACCCTTATTTCAAGGAGCATCCCCAGAACCTGAGGAGGCCCAGACGTCTAAATGTCATTTCAGAACAGAGTCCATTCAGATGTAGGGAAGCTGAATATCTCCAGACAACAAGGGATCATGAGGAGAGTGTGGTCTGGGCAGGACAATACAGACATGAATTCCCTATTTCACCTCTTAGTGCCTGCTCTAAGGGCAGCTGCAAATCCTGATGTGCCTGCTTGCCACAAAGCCAGCCCCCTCCCCTTGATCATGTTTCTACCTTAATGCCAACTTCCCCAATTCTACCAACATGACATTTGAGACCACTGACATCACAATTCCCCTACTCGCTCACTGGAGACCCCCACAATAATACCACTAGAGTCTCGGCAGCCATTTTTGGGGCCCATGAGACAGAAGTGACTGGGCATCAGTCTCACCCTATTAAACATCAGGAATCCCCTGGGTTGGGGAGGGTGCAGCTCAAGGGTCATTTTGACAGGCCTTGGGATCCAGGATTGGAAAGTGTGTGTGTATTGGGGGGGATGGAGTCATTCATGTTTTGGATCCAGCGTATATGTAGGGGCTTCCAAGGGATATGAGTTTGGATTGAATTGGATTTATTTATCTTGATATACTGCTATTACAGATGTATTTGGCAGTGTACAATGTTACTTAGAAAAGTTACATAAAATTTACATAACACAATAAAACAATTACTATTTCACAAAAAGCTAATCATTAATACCTATATTTTAGTAGCATAACTGTTTTGGAATGAAATAAATTTCAGTAAAATCTGAAAAAAACATACTACCACCTATCTCAATTAGCTGTTATTGCCACTAAAATAATTTGGTGCCATAATAATTTTGAAATAAAGTAGACCTCAACAATTTCCAAAAATCACTATGACAGAACATCATAAAAACTACTGAAGAAAGAGCTCCAATAAGTTCGCCCTATATAAGAGAATACTCTACTTCTTGTAAGTTCAAGTTTAATTTATTTTGGTCCTAGTACTTTAAACTGATCACTTTGCGAAAACTGCAAATACCTTCCGGGCAAATATCTAAACTTCATGTCAAGGGATGAGTTGGGTGATGTGGGAGTCTTGGGTATCATGGTGGAAGGGATAGAGATATGATTGGGGAACAGTGATTTTAGACATCTGCTCTCATGGGGGGGGGGGGGGGAGTACATCCCTCATCCCTACATCCATTTTTCTAAAACCTCTCTGGACTTGGAGGGGTTTAAACATTCAGCTCTGTTCCCATTTTATAAGGGCCTTTAGGTTTGGTAGAGCCTCTTTTAAAATAGTATGGGAGTTCCACATCCTGATTTGGATGTCTGAATTCCTTTGTACATATCCTATTTAAAATTCTTGCTTTGATCAGTAAAAGTGTCAATTGTTTTTATTCGGTAATGTTTGTTGAAAGTATCCCTTTGAGATCTAAGTTACAGCCAATAGGCCTGGGTAGGAGAATTTAAGAACACTGTCTAATCCCCTTACAGATAAGAACCCATTTTTTAATTGACTCTTTATGGGGGTCTTGTGAGTTGGGGTTGAATAAGATATTTATATTTTATGCTGGCTATCCCCTTCCTTGGTAGTGAGCACTTACCTTTAAAAGAAATGCTACATAAATTACTTTCAATTTGCCCATGACTTAACATGACTTTCATCTACTCCTATATAACACAAGGTTAACTGAACCAAGAGGTTTTCCTCTTGATCTGTCTGCAACTTATGATTCAATATATTTCCATTTTCTTGCTCAAGGATATGCAATCAAGCAAATGCTTATTTCCATTGCTAACCAAGAACTGTTGTTAGTAACATTTCATTCTACTTACATATGCAGTTCTATTATCCAGAAATCTTTCTTCCATCTGATCACTGCCTTTAGCTTTAAAAAAAATTAAAAAAAGTAAAAATAAAAATCACACAAATTTATATAAACTTTTTATCCCATGCAGCTCTTTTGAATAAATTCATGACTCAAATTTAATTTTCAAATATTTAGGTGCAATAAACATGACAAAACAGAATGCATCTAGGCCAATGGTCTCAAAATCAAACCCTTTGCAGGGCCATATTTTGGATTTGTAGGTACCTAGAGGGCCTCAGAAAAAAATAGTTAATGTCTTATTAAAGAAATGACAATTTAGCATTAGGTAAAACTCTTTATATTTTATAAATCTTTCCTTTTGGCTAAGTCTTAATAATAATATTGTGATTTATAGCTAAAGAGACATAATGATCAAGAAACTGTTTTATTTTACTTTTGTGATTAAGATAAACATACTGAGGGCCTCAAAATAGTACCTGGCGAGCTGCATGTGGCCCCTGGGCTGCGAGTTTGAGACCACTGATCTAGGCAGTGTTCAGTTATAGCACAAGAGAATACTCTACAGTGGCACTTCTTCAATTGAGCCAAAATTATCTTCTGCCTTTTCAATTTATACATTTTTAAATCAAGTCTTTTAGATAAGAGAGTCAAGTATCAGTGTTCTAAGGAGCAGTGAAGAGAGCTAATCACTGGTATGCCCAACTGACAAAATATCACCTCAGCCACTCCCAAGTCCAAAGACCAGTTGGGTGGTTACAGAACACAACTTAGGACTCGATGCTCTAAAATTGATGTTAAAATCTTGTGGGTTGCTTTGGTTATGGTAAATTGTCCAATTTGAAAATGACGATCGATGTGTTGTCTAAACCCAGTTTGGTTGGGGTGTAGTACCTTCGTGTGCTCTACAAAATCTGAAATCTGGTTAAAGACTATTTTTTCTGTGAGTTTGGCCAGAAACGGAATGTTGGATATTGGATGATAATTAGTTGTATCTGATGAGCTTACTGCAAAAACCTTTATAGTTGGATAAATTGTTGCTTCCTTCAAAGCTTTGGGTATTGTAGCTGTGGACAAATATGTTTTAACCAAATCATGAATATAAGTACCAAAAATGGAAAAGAATTGCTTTAAAATTAGAGGGGGTATAATTTCGGATGAAGAACTTTTAAGATTCATAGTCATTATTTTGAGTTGGATATCGACAAGTGTTGGAATAGAAAAACACGAACATGTGCAAAAAGGAAGGTTTGCAATAGCTTCATTATTTTGGGGGGGTTATGCTAGTTATTTGCTGAGGAAGAATTGATCTTATTTTTTGAATGTAGTTTGCCAATTCGTGGGCAGATGGAGGGTAGGATTTGAGTCCTCTGACCCAGTAAAGTTTGGCATATGCATTTTTCACGATGCGTTTGATCTTCGTTGTCATGTCTAGGTTTGGGTTTAACCATACCCCTAGGTTTCTCACCCCATCCATGGAAGATTTTATGGTATTGCTATTCAATGTTAGTTGGTACATTGGGTTATTTCCTCCCCCTTTGTTAATTAGTAATAGTTCCATTTTCTCTTTGTTGGCTACTAGTCCATTTGTTTGGAGCCATCCGAAGATTTTCTCCAGGCATGTTTTGATCTTTTGTTTAGTTTTCACATTTTGCTTCTTTAGTGAAATGGTCAGTTGGATGTCATCTGTGTACATATAGCATTCCCACCCTAGTTTTCTGATAAAATTTCCCAGTGGTTGAACGAAGATGTTGAAGAGCATGGGCGACATGGCTGATCCCTATGTCTGTTTCTTTCTAGTTGTTTGTATTCCCTGCCATTCTACCCTCATTAGTCTTTTTGTAAGAAAGGATTCTATCCAAGCCATGACATTTCCTTTAAGGCCCAGGGCCATGCATCTTGATTTTAGTAGCATGTGTTGGACAAGGTCGAAAGCTGCCGAGAGGTCCAGGAATTCCAATAGAACATCCTCTCCTTTAGCATGGTGTTTTAGTACCGAGTCCTATACTGCTACTAGCACAGTTTCTGTGCTCAGGTGTTTTCTGAACCCTGATTGGGCCTGATCAAGTTTTGACCTGTTTTCTAGGAAGTCTGATATTTGTTGGCAGGCTAGTTTGTCTATTAGTTTAGAGATCCAAAGTTGGTTGGCTGTAGTATGAGAGGTTGTCTTTGTCTTTTTCTTTATTTTTCAGGATGGGTTTGGTGACCGAAAGTTTCCATTTAAGTCCATAAACTGTTATTAAAGTAGACCTAGGGAAAATCACTACTTGTGACCTGGCTTGTCCACTGATGGAAGGAGGATACTGGCCTAGTTGGATCTTTGGTCTAACCAGGTATGGCATTTCTTATGTCTTAGGAATGTACTAGACAAGTGGTTATGAATCTAGGCATTACGCAACTTTCAGATGCACTAGTTACCTATTATCACTGTTGCAGCAAGCGTCGGAGGTGTAGCTAAAGAACTTGACCATGACATCTCTGGATCCACCTGTGCTCCAAGACTTTCAGAAATGCATTTTGGAGTTACAGTCTAGGAAAATATGAGATTATACATATTTATTTATTTAACTGCATGTGTATGACTTATCAATTAGTTAAAATAAGGAAGAAAAATACTCACAGACAAAAATTTAGGTGTGCAAATCAGGCTTCCACGTATGCCTGAGAAAAAACAAAACCCGATGAAAGACGGATTATGGCAAGCAATAATCTCAAATAACCACCCATAAAAATTCTCTCAAGTAAACTAAAAAATATACACACCAGACTTCATATATTGCCGAGGTGTTCTGTACAAATGTTCATCATTCAGTGGTGTTCTGTACATATCCTTGAAAACAGCAGGGCTATTAAAACAAATGCGTCAGTTATTTGGCATAAATATAAAGCCTAAAAGATATTCTCTAAAAAAATCTCTCTAGTGATAGGTGTTGCAAGGACCATGGAGTTTGGGTAGTTTAAATGGGAAGCTTAGGTATTTACCTCAATAATTTTTTTTCTAGTAGAAAGGCATATGAATCTTGACCAGTGGGTTGTGCTTTGTTTCTTCCCTAATTACAATCAGTATTTGTCTGATGTTCCTGTTAGCTGAGGATCCTTAAGGCATTTCACTATTTTGAGTTCCTTGTCCTGTGATGATGGAATTCTCTAGCAGTAATACTTTTCTGGTTTGAGCTTTTTTATATGAACTTTGAGGGTGCTTTTCTTCACGAGTTATCTTCACTGGTTCTAGTTTCTCCTCAGTTCTTTTATCTTGAGCATCACAATGCTCTAATGGGGCATAGGGATTCTTCAGAGGCAACAATTGTGAAGGTGGATGTTTCTGTGTCACATGCCGCACGCAGTCAACCTGAGCCTACTATGATCCATTTATTCCTGGGTTGTTTATTCTGTGGGTGGTAAATTGGTATATTTGTGTGGGGTAATTGTAGCTGCTTTAATTGCCTTCAATTCTTGCTTATGTTACAGAGATCCTCTTTAACACTAGCAAGTTGAAGACAGATGGGGCAAGGCTTGAGTCTCCAGATGGAGTGCCTAGAAACTAAAGCACCACAATGATTGCACTGAATGAAATTCATCTTGATTGGTTAGAATTGGGATTAACTGGGACTTCTTGATTATTGGGCTTTCTATATATAAGTTGCAAATTCTTGGGTGAATGGGAGGGACTAAAGTCCCAGTCAGTCAGCAAGATCCCTATCAGCAGTTCAATAGGAGGGCCTAGCAACTGAGACACTATGATACAAATTTTGCTGGAATCTACCATTTTTCCCTTTTTAAAAAATTCTAAATATTCCCAATAAATCTAGCTAGCAGTTTCTGTACTATAATCTCCAACTACAGATTAAACCTTAAAGCTGCTTTCTGTTCTGACTGGCTATGTAAATTAAATTTTGCCTGCAGCATGAAAGACAAGAGTTAGAAGTGTTTATCTCATCTAATAACAGAGCTAAGCAGAAAAAGAAGAGAAAGAAAAAGGAGGGAAGGCTTTTTTGTTTTGGTTTTAGGTTTATGCTCAGGTCTAGAGAAACACAGTCAACCGTTTTAAATCTCAATAACTAAATAAGAGGTGATAGGCTCTGGAGTAATCTAAAGGAAATATTTTTTTACAGAAAGGGTGGTAGATTCATGGAACAGTCTCCCAGAAGAGGTGGTGGAGACAGAGACTATGTCTGAATTCAAAAGGGCCTGGGATAGGCATGTGGGATCTCTCTGAGAGAGAAAGAGATAATGGTTACTACAGATGGGCCATTTGGCCTTTATCTGCCATCATGTTTCTATGAGCAGTATGGTTCCCTTTTATCTGATTGACTTTTATGTGATTTTACATTTTATTTTTTGTCTTAGTTTATTTTACTGTTGTGCAAACCACCTGCAACAGGCTGTTTAAGGGCAATTTAAATAAATATAAAGGTATAGCTAAATAAGCATTGCATGTATCTGCATATATAAGAGCCAGTTCAAAGAAACATCCAGACTGGATATGTCCTTGCAATACTAGAACTTATTACTTGAGATTTACCCTCTGTTTTCTCATTGACTGCAGGAGAGAGATCATTGGATAATTGACTGTTTAAATTTTATATTATTGTTTTAGTTTATTTTATTGTTGTGCAAATCACCTGCAATAGGCTGTTTATGGGTAATTTAAGAAATATAAGGTATAGATAAATAAGCATTGCATGTATCTGTATATACAAGAGCCAGTTCAAACAAAACATATCCAGTGTGTATTCAATATGGGTATCCTGAAACCAAACTGTGAGCACTATTGTTCTATGACTGTTTCTTTTCACTGGAGGAGTACAATATAAAAGTAACTGTGTATCAATAAAAAGTTCTGGGATGAGAGGTTTCTTTGGGAGAATTGCTACTTGAGAACTGTTAACTGCTTCTAATTGCTCCTCTGTACTTGCCCCCGGAAGAACTTTGGAGGGAAGCTCTTGCTGCACTGCTGGCCTGGATGATCTTAGCCAACGCCCCCTGAGTGATGTCCTCAGGGGAGGGAAGTGAAAAAGGCCAAGCCAGTGAGGTGTTCCTTTGGGAGGACTTTGAGGGACTATAGTGAGAAAATTTATTGCTTGACGACTTTTTCTTTTTGTTTCTTTTTTTCTCTTGGAGCAATAAGACCTTGAAACCTGTAGGTAGAGGAGGAACTAAGATGGCGGACGTCTATCGACTGTGGTCCGATTGTCAAATTTTTTCTTCTAAAATTTTTACCTCGTGATGCTGCGTTTTTTTCATGAAGCATATCCCACACTAAAAGGAGTAGTGAGAGAGCTGCAATCTTTGCCTCTCACCTCCTCACCGGTACAGCCGACACTGCAGCACTTTTTTGAATTGCAGACAACAGCCAACCCTCAGTCATCCTAATGACGGCAGACTTCCGCGCAGACTCGGAGTGAGGGAGCACCCAAGTCTTTGGAGTTCCAGACATCACTGTCGCCACCGATGATCTCTGTACTGCTCTGTCCAGCGAGCAGGGAGAGTAGTGATTCCTTCTCCGGAGGAGGGGGGGGGAGGGGAGTGACGCCGGAGAAGGTAACGGGTGAAACTACACTCCAGGCTGGAGTGCAGGGACGGAAGAACGCTGAGTGTGATCACGGGTTTGGGAACCTCAGCTAAACACCCTGTGGTAATTCTGGAAACTCTATTGGAGGCCATAAGGAGAATAGATGAAAAGGTGGATAAAACCTCTTCTGATATGCAGGTACTGGTTAATAAACGGGACTCTTTTTCATTAAACATTGAAAATGTGAAACAGGAGTGCTTTGATAAAATTGAATCTGAGACTGTCTCTTTGAAAAACTCTATTGCTACAATTATTAGAGAACAATATTTAACCTCAAGGAAGATTGAGATGATTGAAAATCATAATCGTCGCCTGAATTTGAGAGTATTGAATGTTCCAAAAATTCCTACTATGCTGCCAATTGAGCTCTTTACAAAATTTCTTATAGAAAATTTGAAGTTTCTGGCTGATCAGATACCACCAATAAATAAATTGTTCTATTTGACTGCCTCAAGGAAAAACTTTGAGACAAATGAATTACCTGCAATTGGATTACCTATGTCAGATAGTTTACCTGTTGACACTGATTTACAGAACTTAATTGCAGTTTTGGAAAGCTCGTATTCTGATATTAAAGAGATAGCTACACTGATTGTTAGTTTTATATTTGAGCAAGATCTTAATTCTATAATGAAATTATTTTTCAAAAGCTCTGTTTCACAATTTTGTGGTAAAAAAATTTGGTTATATCATGATGTAACAAAATTAACCCAAGAAAGGCGCAAGTTATTTCTTGCAATGAGAGATGAGACAAAGAAATTGGGTGCTACCTTTATGTTAACCTACACCTGCAAGTGTATTAATAAATATATGGGTTTGAAATATATATTTTATAAGCCCGATCAGCTAAGATCCTTTTTGGATCTCAAGAGGTTTATCAGAGATGGAGTGTCTGGTTCAAATAATTAATAACTGGGGGGTTTGACATATTAAGCCTTTTCCTAAATAGTTTCCTGTAACATTTCTCGGTAATTTTGATTCCACCTTTCTTTCTGTTTGTGGTCTAAGAAAGAGCTATTTCCATAAGATTATTATTACTTCTTAGTCTGTACTTAGATTTATTTTCATGTTGGATTATGGCTCTGTATTTCCTTAAACAAGTTGTTTATACTTGTGAAAAAGTTCTGGGACTGTTTCAGGTGCAGACATGTGTTAATAGAAAAAGTAGAATCTAATGATGTCACACTCCAAAAGATTCCATTTTGAGTCCCTTTGCTGTACAGGAAATGAAATAGTTTAAAAGGAAGCTGATTTTAACCAGGCAATTCAGCTGATATAAGCCATAAATTACAGAACCTGAGAAACATTACAAATGGTTTCTCTTTAGAGTCCTATAATACATGTTCAAAGCTTGAAAGATCATTGGATAAAGAAACAAACCCCAACCATTTCAAAAATGAAATGAGAGCTCATTGCGTCAAATGAAAAACATACCTCTCATTCAGGCTACTGAAAGAACAGAAAATGTCATCTGGTAGATCAGGTTTGGTCCTTGCAATACTAGGAGTTATTACTTGAGATTTACCCTCTGTTTTCTCATTGACTGCAGGAGAGAGAGAAAAATTATCAGGAAGTTGAATGCGCATCTGCAACAAGAATCCTAATCATGGGAAGAAAATTGCTGAACCCAAACATTCATTTAAAAAAGTAAGAAAACCCACATATTTCTGATTTAAGCAAATATTTTTCTCAAAAATACATGCTCATTTTTAATAAAACAAATCAATCAAAAACATACTGATAGCAGGAGTGGACAACCTTGGTCCTCAAGGGCCACAACCCAGTCAGGTTTCCAGAATTTTCCCAATGAATATGCACGAGATCTAATCGCATACAATGGAGGCAGTGGATGCAGAGAGATCTCATGCATATTCATTGGGAAAATCCTGAAAACCTGACTGGGTTTCAGCCAGGACTTAAATTGCCTACCCCTGTGCTAATGTGATGCCCCTTTAGAAAGGAAAATTTGCTGCCCTTTAGAGACATGATGGGTTTTAACTCCAGTAAATCAGAAGCCAATTCAGAGATGGTTGGCATTTTAGAAACAGCATAAGGTACAAAACTGACTAGTCCACAGCAGTATTAATTTTGGTATTCAAAACTTAGTCCTTAGAATAGGGGTTCCCAACCCAGGACATACTGAGCCAGTCTAGTTTTCAGGATATCCACAATGAATAAGCATGAGATATATTTGCATACAATGGAGGTAGTACATACACATTTATCTCACACAGATTTATTGTGGATACCCTGACTGGCTAGGTATGTTCCAAGGCCTGGGCTGAGAACCACTGTTTTAGAGGAATCACATTATCTTTCCATAGAAGGGCTGGACTGGACTGTACTGTAGTCCTCAAAAGCCTCAAGAACTATGGTACTGCTAGCATAGGGTTCAACTACAGTAGATATACACAGGGAATTCTAAAAATTAGGTGTCCACACCAAACCATCTCTCTGTTGCCAATGTTATCAATCGCTAATTAAACGCTCAAATACCCTAGAAAAGTCAAAGGAAATGGCTATGAAAGTATGCAAGAAACTAATTTTCTGCTAAAACTTTGCACAATAGACAAAGTCACTCACCTGCCTCAGATCTGCTTTGCATTAGTTCATTTATAGGAGAGGAAAATGGTGGTGATGTTAATTGCAAGTCTTTGAAAATCCTCGGTGTTGATGCCAGCTGGCTGCATGTAAGTGACTTTCGTTTTGGCGTTTTAAAACCCTCTTTATTTGAGCAGTGAGTTTTGTATTCAGATTCTTCTTCTGTTTTGGGGTTATATGGTAGTGCTTCTGCTGTGAGCTCTTCAAACCAGTTAAGACTTATTGGTCCTAAATCTAAAATTTCCAAAAACCATAATTTTAAATTATTTAAGCTTTAAAGCACAAAGAAAATCACCTACAAAACATGGGGAAAACAAAACTAAGGCAATACAGAAGCAACAGTACTATTGACATAAACAGAGCAAATCATTAAGACAAAATTATAAGCAATGAAAACTGTTACAATTAAATGACAACTTAAAAAATTAGCATCACTAAACTCTGTATGCTATGAATATCAGTGATCTTTTCAGAAAGCCAAAACTACTGTTCTTAAATTCATCAGGATAGGAGATCAATGAACAGAAGCTTCAAATCCAGACTAATCCTAAGGCAGAAGGCAGGCAATGTCCATACACATGGCGGGGCTTCAGGATCACTAGAAGCATCTACAAGAAAGAAGATTACCAAGGTAAGAACCTAATCTTTCTTTCTAGTGCAATGTGTCTAGTGGTTCTGAACACTAGGGACGTACCAAAGCAATTTCAAGAGTCTAGGGCAGGCTCGCTGAACTTCTCTTCAAAACGGAGAACCCAAAAGCAGCGTCGTTTCACATCTACCCTATAGAATCTGGTAAAGGTAAAAATTCACTACCATTTAAAATGTATTCTAGTGCAAAGTGTCTAGTGGTCCTGAACGCTAGAGTCTTGTATCTGAACTAGCAAATTGCTTGCAGAAAACTCAATTGTGTTTCCCCTCCACCACCTTCCCAGGGAGCTACTCCTGCCCCCTCAGTTTGTTTTCTGCAAGCAAGTTCCTTATATATTCTTTTAGCTCAAGGGCCGTCCCCTCGCATACCTGATTTAGTCAGGAGTTTAGGCACAGGCTGTTTGGCTCCTTCCTGGCTCAGCTAGAACTAACAGCGGGCCGGCTGCATGATATTCCCCTTTTTTGCGCCACAGTTTTCCGGGGGTTGCGGTAGAAGACGAGATTCATGCAGCGAATCTGTGAGGAAGATTTCTTCTCCCATGATTCTAGCTGAAATCCTAAGCTGAAGCAGACAGGCATTACATGGCATAGTGAGTAAGGCTATTGAAGCCTATGGGGAAAATCGAGGAAGGTCTCTAAAAGTTGAATTTGAGGATTTCGGACCCCAGACCCAGGTCCCCCACCTCTAAAACACCTTTCCCTCCTTCAGGGAGGTCTCCAATTTTTCTGGCGACAGCCATCTTAGATTCAAATGATCCATACACTTCATCATGCCAAAGGAAGGCTCAGATGACTGCAGAGTAATTCTAAACCTCAAGTTGATCAATGTGGCTCTGAAGGTACTGCACTTCTGCATGGAAGTGGAATCACCAGCTCACTGCCTGATCCAGAGCATCTTGTGAGCAGAAATGGAGTACACTGACACCGAAACCAGCAGGTCATAACAATTTGACAGCAACATAATCTGACCCAGCCAAAAGAAGTTGAAGAGGATCTACAGCCTCACTCTGCAGCGTGCGCAGTCAAGAGAGAAAGGTGCGTGTGACAAAGGATGCTACTGAAGTAGCCTTTATACCTAAAGTAGCTGCATCAAAAAGTCTTTGGAAGACCACATCCACACAATGGTCCTGCATATCTTTAAGCACACCACCTTCACTGGGTAGAGAGGTGCGCTTAATCACCTGTGCAACCAAAGGATCCACCCTAGGTTGATCCAGAAGCTGTTGGCACTCCTATGCCAGAGGATACAAGTGAGCGCTACAATATTTAAGCCACTATTATCTAGTACAACAAATCTAAGGCATACAATTCAAGTACTAGTGAGAGATTGCAATGCTGAACCCACTGACTCAAACCTGTGGGATATATACCAAAATCTAATACTGTTTTTTTGTATGGACCTTCAGAATACAACCAGGCACATTCTACTTCCGATGGACATTAAAACAACCAGAAGTAGAATGTGCCTGGTTGTATTCTGAAGGTCCATACAAAAAAAACAGTATTAGATTGGTATATATCCCACAAATTTAAGTCAATGAGTTCAGCGTTGCAATCTCTCAAGAGGATACAAGTGAGACATGGCCCTCGCTATCTTAAAAGCACTTTACGGAGAATCAAATTGCTCTGAAATCAGAATGCTCTTATCAGGGTGCCAGGGAAAGGTGGAAGACTGTGAGTGCACACCACAAAGCCAGGGAAAAGTGGTGGATGGGTGGCCGAGGGACTAAATTCAACTCCTGCAAAGACTCTGAAATAAGATCTGGTAAATCTGCAGACCTGTGGGATCATCCCTAGGTTCCAAAACCCCAGCGGGATCTGCAGATCCAGCACACAGTCCCTGATCTCCCATCCCAGGATAGCTGTGCCTGTAAATAAAGGGTCAGAAAGTTGGTCACCAACATCTGGATCCCCAGATTAGGACCAGGAAGCGCAGGTACAGCTGCTGACTGAGGCGAGGACGTGTCCATAGAAGCTACGTCACTAATAGGTGTATCTGAGGTGGAGCGGAACTGCGCAGGGGAAGAATGCTGGCTTTGAAACTCATTCCACAAATGTTTCATAAATTCAGAGAATGCCTTTGGCTCGTGGGGCATAGAGTCACTCTTTGATTACTTAAATTTGCATTTTTTATGCTGCGGAGGGTCCGCAGACAGGCACACGCCATGCAAAGCCCCGAAAATAAAGAAGGTCGCCCCACTGGGCTAGCCGAGTGTTTGGTCACCTGCTTCAACAGGGGAGAGGCTAAGCTGGACACTGCTGACTCTTCCGGTGTCATGTGGTGCAATAATGCTCTTCAGGTTCCAAATCACCATTAAGAAAATCGCACCAAAAACCTGATATTTTTCACACAAAGCAAACTTTAGAAATGGCGATTTTAGGATTTTTCAGAAGAGGAACACAGGGGAACATGAATAAACCCTCAAAACTTCAAATTTCAAACCTCTCCTGATTCACCTCAAAGGCTGTTACAGCGTTTACTTGCTGAAAATGTACTGCAGCCTGCCTCAGCTCTTTTTCAGTAGCTGGAATCAGAAATTCACTGCCTCATGCTGGGAATGACTCTGCAATGCTGATCTTCAGGTTGCCAGTCAGACCTTATGACTGACTGTACCTTCACCCCTGCGGACCAACAGATACACTAAAGGATGGGCGGAGGTGAGAAGATGCAGTCGGCAACCTGCAAGACACTGTTGAGTCTCCAAAGGATGCCAAATAGCCAGTGCTCAAACCCTCATTCAGCAGGAGAAAGATGAGGACAGCCCCAAGCTCCTGTAATACAGGCTGGCTGACAGGTACCACCAGGAATTGGCCTTTCAGCTGCAGACCGAATTCTGTGAAATCTTGATGCAGGCAGAGCTGAATAATTGCTCTGAGCACCAGAAACACCAAAGAAAAGAACAAAGAATACAACGAATAAAATAATAAATTGTAGAGAGCAGATCAACACACTCCTGTAGGCACGCATTCAGAAAGGAAAAACTGTAGAGGGAGCTAAGCAGCCCAGTGAAGTAGAGCAGAGGCACAGACAAAAATCCAGAGTGGATTCCTTCTGCAGATGGCACGTGGCAATGGGGACACTACCCATCTATTTAGAATGTCTCACCTATTGCACTGGAATAAAACATATGGTATTCCTTTCACAACACAATCTATGTGCTATTACCAAAACAGCAAACAATTCACTGCACAGGAAATAACCAGATTATTTTTTTTCCTTTAACATCAGTCTCCAGATTGTTTTGGTGCCATGACAGAAAACAATCTTGTTCTGTACCTTTCCCCTTTCAACAACAAAGGTGACTAAGTAAACGCTCAACTTGATCTCGGACATTCTAGGGACTATCTCCACAACCTAGACCTTAAATATTTAGAAGCGTCATTCTTCAAAACATTAAATGACAGAAGACAAGACAATACTGGGAACCAATAGGGTTCAATTAGTAATGGAGTTACACTGGCTTTTCTCAATTTACCCAATAAAAAACAAATGCAGCTGTATTTTGAACTATCATATTGTTTGCTCCATAAGACGCACTTTTTCCCTCCCCAAAAAGTTGGTGTAAATGTAGGGGCTTCTTATGGAGTGAATACCCCTCCCCCCAGTACCTTTTTTAAACTCTGTCAGTCCAGCATTGTATTGGCAGGAGCTTTCTGCACTCCTACCCATCCCTCGCTGGACAGCTGCCTCCGAGTCCTCATCTCTTGCGGCAGAGCCACTAGGCCTGCCCTGTCCCAACCTACCACTTGGCCTACCCTGTCCCGGCCTACCACTAGAACTGCCCTGTACCCTGTCCCGGCCTACCACTAGACCACCAGAGGGGGTACAGGGTAGGGCGGTGGGACAGGGTACACCATTTGGTTCAGAATTTTTTTTTCTTGGTTTTTCCTCTTCTACAGGTAGGTAAGTCTTATGGTCAGGTGCGTCTTATAGAGCGAAAAATACGGTAATTGAACTTTCTTAATTCACTTTTTGGGCAAACCCAACAGCAGTGCATTACAGTAGTGAAAAGCAGACAACACGAAAGACACCACAACCATGTCCAAACCTTGAAAGGACAAGTAATGCACCAATCTCCACACTCATTTAAGCTTTCCATATTATACTCATACCACATGCTGCACTTGCAACTGATAATAAAAGGGGGGGGGGGGAATCATAGCACCCAAATGTCTAACACTCCCTTGTTTTGAGGTAATTGCAGCATTATCCACCTTTAAATTCAGTTACATCTATGTTCCTTTCTTACTAATTCTCATCCATTTACTAACAAACCACTAGATCTCAGCCAATCTATAATTCCCATCATTCCCCTAGCAATACCATTTACACGTTATCAGATATGTATTTCATTGGTACAATTAGTTGTCTTATTCACATAAATACACCTATCCCAGTTTCCTGATGACACTTCACAATGGCTGAAGAAGATATTAAAGGGGATAGAGCCATAAGTAGCTAAATCAAACTAAATACATATATTTATCTAGCATGGTCTAGACCAGTCAGGTTTTTAAGATATCCCTAATGACTATGCATGAGGCTGATTTTCATATAACAGAGGTGACAGGAATGCAAATCTGCCTCATGCATAGTCATTCAGGATATCTTGAAAGTCCCCCAGGACAGATTTAAGAACCACTGGTCTAGACTGTACATTAACAGTAGAAATATGGCATGACAGTCTCTTAACTCTTGCATGGATGTTTTATCTGAACACTACAAATGAATGGATTATAAAACCCACTAAGGAACAGGAGTTCTAATATTTTGACGGCAGGCTCTCCCCTTATAGGGCTGGTTTCTGAGCTTTCCTTAGTTGACCTTACTTCTCAAGCACCATCCTTCCTTTTATTTGAGTACTTATAAGCCTCAACCATTCTTTTCACTTTTACACCCCTGCTGCAGTATGGGTGCTTGTTTTTCACCTACTGACAGGATGAATTCTACCAGCTAAGCACCTCCATCTCAGGCAGGCCAAGCCTCCCCTCACTGGTTTCATAATCACAGTATAGGCACATCTGCAAATCTGCAACAGACCATCATCTATATAACAATGGGGTCAAATAAAAGTTGTCAAAGTATAAAAGGCAGCCAACCCCAAGCATATCACAATGTTTATTCTTCATCACACACTGCAATTCCAGATTGTCTCAGAGAACAATAATAATATATAATTAACAGCTTATTTAGAATACTAGTATTACTAAATGTATGCAGTGTTGTATTCAATATATACAAGTACTCTTTTGTCCCTAGTGGACTCACAGTCTAGGATTTTTTTTGTACCTGGGGCAATGGAGGGCCAGGAATACATTTTATAAACACCATACCTGCATTACTGCAGTGTGCTTTAAAAATTCCAAAGAATGAGAGTCTCTCTTCAGGTTCAATAGCCATTTTGGTACCCCAAGCATCACAGGAAGAGCTCTTTTTGGCATAAACCTAAAAATTAATGGCAAAAGGGTTTGGAACTTTTATTATTAAGGGATGAACCATAATACCAAGTTCATATAAAATAAAAGTCACAATTCACAATTACAAAGACTTCATAAGTAGTAGATTTAAGATTCTGTTCAAAGAAGGTAAATTTTAAAACCATTAACCCAGGTAAATTAGAGCTGGTCGTGGCTGTAACAGCTCCGATACTCCTAGAATTGCTATGAGTGTCGGAGCTGTTACCTTGCTACGGTTTTGTATAAAGGGGGTTAGATAGGTTACAAACAAGCAATTTAGGACTGTTTCATCTGAGAAAATAAATCAGTACACATGGAATTATAAAAAGTATGTGTGCTTTTTTAACTCTCACTCCCATCCCACAGACAAATGCGCAACAGATACAACTCATTTTTAACAAGAAACTCCAATTTCACAATTCACTATAACAATTTTGGGAATATAATATTTTGGGAATATATGAGGTCTGTTCAAAAAGTTCCAGGACAGTTTGAATTGCGTGCCAACGGGAAGTTATTTTGAGAAACGCTAGGCAAGTGTTGAGTGGCTGGAAACCTCATGAGTAACCTCCTTTTTTCCCTATTTTTTTGATATCTGTTTTCATATCTGAGCTACAGCAGTTTTTGTGAAAGTGTGTTTTCGTGATTGATTATTTTTCATCATGTGCGAGCTCAATGTGAAGCTACAGTGTGAAGTTCTGTTTTAAACTGGGTAAGACCGCTACAGAAATTTATGAAATGTTTAAAGTGGCTTATGGGGAACATTTTATGAGTCATGGAAGGCGCTTTGAATGCATCAAAATTTGTGAATTTTGTGTAAAAATGCAATGACAGTTCTTCCCCAGCCACCTTACTCTCCTGACTTAGCCCCTACTGACAACTTCCTGTTTTCTAAACTTAAATCCATGCTGAAAGCAAAGCGATTTGACACCATTGAAGACTTGAGGTGGTCCAGAGGAGGGCAACGAAAATGATAGGAGGCTTGTGCCAGAAGATGTATGAGGAGAGACTGGAAGCCCTGAATATGTATACCCTAGAGGAAAGGAGAGACAGCGGAGATATGATTCAGACGTTCAAATACTTGAAGGGTATTAACGTAGAACAAAATCTTTTCCAGAGAAAGGAAAATGGTAAAACCAGATGACATAATTTGAGGTTGAGGGGTGGTAGATTCAGGGGCAATGTTAGGAAATTCTACTTTACGGAGAGGGTAGTGGATGCCTGGAATGTGCTCCCGAGAGAGGCGGTGGAGAGTAAAACTGTGACTGAGTTCAAAGAAGCGTGGGATGAACACAGAGGATTTAAAATCAGAAAATAATATTAAATATTGGACTAAGGCCAGTACTGGGCAGACTTGCATGGTCTGTGTCTGTATATGGCCGTTTGGTGGAGGATGGGCTGGGGAGGGCTTCAATGGCTGGGAGGGTGTAGATGGGCTGGAGTAAGTCTAAACAGACATTTCGGCAGTTGGTATCCAAGCACAGTACCGGGTAAACCTTTAGATTCTTGCCCAGAAATAGTTAAGAAGAAAAAATTAAAAAATTTAAATTGAATCAGGTTGGGCAGACTGGATGGACCATTCGGGTCTTTATCTGCCATCATCTACTATGCAAAATATGACGCAGCAACTTTTGACGATTCCTGAAGATGCGTTGAAGAACTGTTTCCAGAAGTGGAAACAAGTTTGGGAAAAGTGTGTACCTAGGAAAGGGGAGCCAGTGAAATAAGTTGCAGGATTGTTTAATAAATGTTTGTAAAACTAGTTCTGGAACTATTTGAATAGACCTCGTACTTAACATTACTCCACCAAAAGTTCCCTATTGTATCTAATAAGAGATGCAGGATGGTATACCCCCTTCCACTAGATGAGCATATTGCCTTAAACCAGGGATCTCAAAGTCCCTCCTTGAGGGCCGCAATCCAGTCGGATTTTCAGGATTTCCCCAATGAATATGCATTGAAAGCAGTGCATGCACATAGATCTCATGCATATTCATTGGGGGAAATCCTGAAAATCTGACTGGATTGCAGCCCTCAAGGAGGGACTTTGAGACCCCTACCCTAAACAGAAGTGCTGCAGTTCTACCCCTCACCCATCTCTCCCTTTCTACCACACACCTCTGTCAGGTTCTGTAAATCACTATGATGCACTACTTAGAAAGAGAGAACCTGGAGTTAGCAGAAGCAGTAGAGTGAAGAAGATGGGCAGGGAGAACCCAGGATGTGTAGGGAACTGGGGATAGGAGGGTGAAGGAAGGATAGGGAGAGAGACCAATACAACTTAGAAGCCCAGCCATACCCATATCACAAATAAAGCTAACCTAGTTGATAAATTGGTGCAGGGAGAGGAACGAGTACAGAATTTTAAATTTCAGGATATAGAACTTGTAACCCTTAAACAGGGGAGTCTTGACAGCGTTAACACGTCATGAAGCTCATAGGTGACAGTTATTACCGGAGTCTCTGTTGGCTCAGGAACTCCCGTTCTCAACTACCGAACAGGCTTTGAGGGCTAGTTTGAAAGCAGACCATAAACTATGAAAGAATGAGACATGGCTATCAACCTCCACTAAACAAAACATAATTACACATCAACACTCAGTACTATGAACAAACGGCACTGTATCTACCTCACAGCGACCGTAAACATCTTAATACTAACACTAGTTACTGGCATTAGCCCAGATAGCCACCCACAGCCATTCATGAAACAGAACTTCTCAACCAAACCCTGCCTGCGACTTACCAGCACTAGGCGACACTCAACTTTCGCGCCAAATGCTAGTTACGTCACCACATCAAGGCCACGCAGCGCCGGAAACAAAATAACTGTAGGAAAGGGAGCAACATTCTATGCGTTCCACTCCTCATTCTAGTGCACCAATAGTTTCGCGAAGACGTTCAAGACTCATTCTGGTGTTCCAATAGCCTCTCAGAAATTCTTCCACGCCTTATTTAGTGCTTCAAATACGTATTTGACGTCTCCATAAATTTTGTTTGCGTTTTAGTCTTTGGGATTTTGCCAGGTAGTCGTGACTGGGCTTGATGGATATTTCGTCTATCCCAGTATGGCAGCTCTTATGTTTCACAATGACCACAGCCAAACCTCTCGGATGTATTACTAGAGGGTAAAGCCTAAAGTGTTTTGGGGGTATTTTTGTGTGTGCACATGTGAAAAAAATACCCCTTTTTATCGGACTAACAATATATTTTCAGTAGATTTCTCAAAGGCAAAACCCTTCTTCAGTGCGTTCGAAGCTATTTAGAAATGCTTTTGGTCCAATAAAGATATCCTCTTATTTCTCCATAAAAGTTTACGAACATGGCTACTACATCTCTTATATGCAAATAAACCAGTTTCAGGATTTGTTGGGTTAAGGAAAGTAATGACATTCTTCATGTATATATTTGTTTTATGTAAGCTTTATTTGATTTTATATATTAAAAAAAACCCTCCAACTTACAATAGGAAGGTGAAAGGCTAGGGCTTTTGCAAAATACTACAATAGAAAAACTAGGACGGGTAAAGAGAGATGGTATAAAAGCTCACAGGCGCCTATTTTTCACTCGACCAGATAAAGCAAGTGTGAGATAGCTGAAGACCATGAATCCTTTTGCTTTTCTAGTAGGAGGATTTTCAAGTCTGTCGCATTTTCAGGAGTGTGCACATAATACCTGCCTGGAATTTCATGGCTCCAAGTACTGCTTTTTGTCTCTAGAATAGTGTAACGCAAACTGTGTGCTTCCTGAGAGTTCAGGTGTGCCGTGACATGCTGGCAAAGAGGAGAGTCGTCCATGCTGGCTAACTGCCAAAAGGCTGTGCCCAGGGCAAGATTAACCAATAGGCCCAGTAGGCATGTGCCTAGGGCCTGAAATGGTCAAGGGGGCCCAATGAAGGAGGACATCAACATTGTTTTTTCCAAACAGCCCCTCCAGCATCGATTGGCAACGTGTCCCTCCTCCCCCTCGACATAAAGTAAGACAAGCAAGCAACGTGGGTAAGAAAGGCAACGGGAACTGTAATTTTGCAAGCGGTGCTGCTTGCCCAAAGTTTCCCTCTGATGCAGCTTCCTGTTTCCACCTGGGTGCATGGTGGAGGTGGGGCAGGGGGCCCAGTGTACTTGTGTGCCTAGGGGCCCTCGATGAATTAATCCTGCCCTGGCTGTGGCTCTCGCAGTGAAAGGCAAGTCCTGTAGGAAGTCAGCCAGCATCTCTTCTCCTAGCACCTCACAGATTCCTCCACCAAAGGAGGTCATGGCCATCTGTGCACTTCCAGCCAAGTCACTGGATTTAGTAGGCCTCCGGCCGGAAAGTTTGCAAGACAAGACACTGCACTAGAAGGATGCAACAGGGCTGGGCGAGAGTAGGCAGTTTCCTAGAATACCAGCAAGAGAGCTATACAGCAAGTAGCAGCTGTAATAAAAGGAAAACAATAGATCCTGACAGCCATACTTGTGACCTGAACCATTGGCCTGATGCAGTATGGCTATTTTTATATTCTTATGCAAGTTAACAAGTAAACTCTAGAAGAGAATAAGGTAACTAAACATTCCCTTTATTTTATATAAAGTAATCAACCAATGTAACCAGCAATACAATTACTGAAAAAAAAAAACAATTTTTTTTGTCAGATGTATACATTCTAAAAGCTGACAGCTGAGAGTAAAACATTGCTAACAGATTATGTTGCAGATTATGAAAGCTTAAATGAAGAGGATAGATAGTGGATTTGACAGAAGTGCCACCCTGGGGAGGGGGGGGGGACTAATTAATGCTATGGAAGAGTATCTGCCCCAGGAAATCAGGTAACCCCTGCAGGTAATAAATCTAAGAGAAAAGTAGCACAATAAACCACTCTATGGGCAGTATAAAAGAAGAAAGTAAAGGAAAATTTGACAAATCCAAAACACAGTAGTGGATGAAAAAAAGGAACCCTGAAGAAAGATAACAAACAACTTACTATGGCATGAACATAAGAGCTGCCATACTGGGACAGACCAAACGTGTCAAGGCCAGTATCCTGATTCCAATAATGGCCAACTCAGGTCACTGGTACTTGGCAAGTGCCTAAGTAATAAAGCAGATTTTATGCTGCTTGTCCGAGGATTAAGGAGTGGATTTCTCCAAGCCATCTCAGTAATAGCTTATGGACTTAGGAAATTCTCCAAAACTTTTTTTAACCCTGCTACAAAAACTTCTTTCAACACATTCATTGACAACCAATTCCACAGTATAATATGTTGAAGAAATATTTTCTTAATTTTGTTTTAAAGTTACTAAGTAGTAGCTTCATCGCATGTCTCCTAGTCCTAATATTCTTGGAAAGTAAACGAGATTCACATCTACCCTTTCTACCCCACTCAGTAGTTTATAGATCTCTATGATTTCTTCAGAGCGGTCTCTTCTCCAAGCTAAAGAGCCCTATCCAATTTAGCCTTTCCTCACAGGGAACTTGTCCTTTTTATTTTTGTTGCCCTTCTCTGTACCTTTTGCTATAACTTTTTGGAGATATGGTGACTAAAATTGTACACGGTATTTGAGGTGTGGTGAAAATTGATAAAACATCAAATGACAGCAAGTATTACCTGTACAAAGAAACAGGCCCACCTAGTTACTGGGTGTAGAAAGATTACCTAGACCAGGGGTGCCCCAATGGTTGATCACGATCAACCAGTAGATCGTGTTGCCTTTGCTATCTTGTTCTTCCTGCCTCTGACGTCAATTCTGACATCGGAGAGGAAGTTCTGTGCCAGCCAATCGCTGTCTGGCTGGCCTGGAACTTCCTCTCCAATGTCAGAGGTGAAGGCTTGTGGGTCTGGCGCTTGTATGTGCCAGGCCTGGCTTGGGGAAGCAGGTTGAAATCGGTGTGGTGGTTTGGGGGGGCAGGGAGAGAGAAAGAATCGGGGAAGTAGAGAAATCGGCACGATAGCTTGGGGGGGCAGGAGGAGAGAGAAATAAAGAGGGGACAGGGGGAAAGAGAAAGAAAGAGACAGAAAGACAAGGGGGGGGGGGCAGAAAGAAAGAAAGGCAGAACTAAATAAATATTGGATTTACAGTCGGAAGGAAGTGCAACCAGAGACTCATGAAATCACCAAAAAGGTAGGACAAATGATTTTATTTTCAATTTAGTGATCAAAATGTGTCCAATTTGAGAATTTGTATTTGTGGTCTATATTTCGCACTATGGCCCCCTTTTACTAAACTGTGATAGTGGTTTTTAGCGCAGGGAGCTGCGAGGAGCATTCAGCACAGCTCCCTGCGCTAAAAGCCGCTACTGAGGTTTAGTAAAAGGGGGAGGGGTATATTTGTCTATTTTTGTATATAGTTGTTACTGAGGTGACATTGTATATTTTAAAGTCATCTGCCTTGACTGCTGAAAACCCCCCCGAATACAAATAATTAACATTTTCTCTGCATGTGTGTGCTTTGTGTTTTTTAAAATTTTATTGGTAGATCATTTTGACTTGGTCATTTTAAAAGTCGCTTGCAAGCCAAAAAAGTGTGGGCACCCCTTACCTAGACTGACTACAAGAAAAGACATAATGAAATAGTGGCCATAAACCACTGCAATAACTGCTGAAAGTTATCATTTACCTGTAATTTCAAGTTGGTGAGATCAAAAAATTCAAAAACTATGGTAGAAAATGAACAAGCCAAAATTCTCTGGGATTTAGGATACAAACTGAGAGTGTCATTAAATTACTCCATGATGCAATTGCACCTTGAACACAGTGACCAAAATAATAAAGGGGATGGGGCAACTTTGCTTTGAGGAAAGGCTAAAGATGATAAGACTCTTCAGCTTAAAGAAGGCTGAGGGGAGATATAATAGAGTTCTATTCATCATGAGTGGAGAGAAGAGGTAAATGAACTTTTGGGAAGAGTAGAATGATCCACAAGGACTAGCGGGCACGAAATCCACAGCTTATTCTTGAGATAAGCAACATTAAATCTATTTTACTCTTTTGGAATCCTGCCAGGCAGGGATGTAGCTATCATTGCACAAGCCTGGCAAAATGCCCAGAGCTACCCAATAGTAGGGGCCACCTGCAGCTGTACCCTCCTTTCTGTGTGTTAAGGACTGGCACCTCCCCTCCCCCGAGTACAGCTACTTACGCACTTTGCTGGGTCTTCCACAGCTATAGCAACCAAGACAACACTAAATGCTGCCCCTCTGGCTGGTGGGACCTATCTTGACGCATCCTGTCACGCTGATGTAACTTCCTGTGTGCAGAACGCAGCAGAGAAAAGGTCTCACTGGCCAAAGAGGCAGCCTTTAGTGCAGGGGTGCCCACACTTTTTGGGCTTGCGAGCTACTTTTTAAATGACCAAGTCACAATGATCTACCAACAATAAAATTTTAAAAAAACACAACGCACACTGTACGCATAGAAAATGTTAATCATCATTCCTATTCCAGGGTTTTCAAAGAGGTCAAAGCAGATGACTCTATGCACTATCACTTCAGTAACAACCATACAAAAATAGACAAATATACTCCCTCCCTTTTTACTAAACCACGTTAGCAGTTTTTAGTGCAGGGAGCTGCGCTGAATGCCCAGCGCTGCTCTCGACACTCCTAGGCTCCCTGCGCTAAAAACCTCTATTGCGGTTTAGTAAAAGGGGACCTTAGTGTAAAATATAGACAGCAGATATAAATTCAGACACATTTTGATCACAAAATTTAAAATAAAATCATTTTCCCTACCTTGTCTGGTGATTTCATGAGTCTCTGGTTGCACTTTCTTCTTCTGACTGTGCATACAATCTTTCTTCCCTTCTTTTAGCCTGTATGCTTCTTCTCCTCCAGACCTCATTTCTTCCCCCAACTTTTCCTTCCTCTTCCCTGCCCTTTCTTTCTCTCTGCCTCCCTTTCATTTTTTTCTGTTTCTCTTCTTTCCTTCTGTCTCCCTGCCTGCCCTTTTTCTTTCTTTCTCCCTGCCCTCCCCCAAGCCACTGCCACTGCCATTGCCATCGGGGACCAGGACCCAAACGCCACCAATAACAGGCCCCAAGCTCTCCCTGCTTCGGCCAACCAGCATTCCTCTCCCTGACGTCAATTCTGCCATCGGGAAGAGGAAGGCTGATCAGCCCAAGATCGCGATCGACCTATTAGGGGAAATGCTGCCGGGTCCTGCCTTCGCGGAAACAGAAAGTAGGCAGGACCCGGCAGGAAGAAGAACAAATGCTTGTCTCCCGCATTAGCCCGTAGCGAACGCTTGCTTCAGGGCTCTCAACATGTGCGCGCCGGCTTCCCTTCTCCCCTCCCCCCCCCGGACATAACTTCCGGTTTCGGAGGGAAGAGAAGAGAAGCCGGCACGCATATGTTGAGAGCCCTGAAGCAAGCGTTCGCTACGGGCTAATGCGGGAGACAAGCATTTGTTCTTCTTCCTGCCGGGTCCTGCCTACTTTCTGTTTCCGCGAAGGCAGGACCCGGTTTTTTGTTCAGCAGCGGCAGATGACAGCTGGGCGGATCGCCCAGCTAAAAGGTCCTAGGGAGAAAGAAAACTGGAGAGGAAGGCTGATCGGCCCGTAGATCAGGACGGCAACACGAGTCTATCACAGAGCCCGGGATAGGCTCCGCGATCGACTCGCGTTGCCTTCCTGAGCTACTGGTCGATCGCGATCGACGCGTTGGGCACCCCTGCTTTAGTGTCTTCTCCGACACTGTAGCTGTGGACCCAGCAGGCAGGTATGTAGCTGAGCGTGGGGGAGAGGTATCTGACTTGGGGTAGGGAGCGCCAGACCCTGGAGGGCCTATCTCAATTCTCTGGCCAAGGGCCCACTGAATCTTAGCGATGACACTACTTCCAGGTACTGGTCACTTGGACTAGCCACTGTTAGAAACAGGATACTGAGCTCGAGGAACCTTTATACTGGAACAGATGAGATATTTATGCATTTGTACATGGACTTGGTAAGACTTAAATCACAGGTCAAAAAATCCAGTCGGAGACTGTGCTGTTTGACTGAAGAATGATTCAAATAATAATTATGATTATGGAATGCCAAAAATGAAACTAAAGAACATTTATTCAGTGCCTTTAGTAAAACAGCTCCCACTGAGTATAAATACCACCATTATTGAGCAGTTTAAATTAACCTCTGCAAGAAGTATGTCCTTTACTTTAGCAAACAACTTTTGGAATTATTCTATTGAAGAGGTTATAGAAAATTAGAAAGATCTTATGGGACTTTAAAATACTGACTGGCTTGTGAAACACAACACTCCTTATATCATGGTTATAGAAAAGGAAAATGGATGATTTATAGACTTAATACCTGGTGATAGCAGAATTGATTAAAAACAGTTGGAAAAAAATAAATATACTGTGATTTATAAACTGAGGTAGAACGACTTGGGAAAAAAAATCAACATTTAATACTAATTATGATTGAGGCTTTAGGAGCAATACTGATTGGACTCCTAAAACAATTAGAATTTAAAATTTAAAAAACATAACATCAATTTTGGCAAAAAAAGTACTCCCAGTGGAACATTATACATTTTGTTCTGTTATCTCCAATTCCTAGATCCTTAAATAGGACCCAAATCGTGACCTTTTTACTAAGCTGTAAAAAAAAAAAAAAGTGGCCTTAGTGTATCCTTACATTGGTCTTTCCTGCGTGCTAAAGCCATTTTGACTGAAGCAGGAAATGGCCAGTGTTAATTTTCTCACTGGTGCATGGACATTAGCACATGAGCTCCTACCACCACCTATTTTGTATGTGGTAGGAACTCACATGCTAAACTTGTGCTAATCCAATGTGCATAGATGTGCTCACTCTCCACCCCTCAGACTATGCCCCCTGTGCAAAAAAATAAAGTCTATTTTTTAGTGTGTGGGTAGTCCATCCCATGGAAAAATTGCTGTGGAACACCTCAGCGGCCCCATGGTACACCATTTTTTGCTGAGGTAACCTGGGGTGTGGCAGATCTGACCTCAGACTAAAGATGTTTCTGTAGGGCAGTAGATGTAAGATTGGCCACCAATTCATCCAATTTCATTCAGCTTTCTGCCACTAGTATGGCATCCCATAATGCCAAGCTTTACACTTTTCATGTGTACTGAATGCCCTAAACTTCTATAATGGCACATCTAATTAGCAGAGCCATATTTGGCCATTAGAAAGACTAGGCATAAAGGTGTCAAGTCACAAATGGAGCTGCCCCAGTGCTGCTTTTCATATATCCTCCTTTCGTTGACTGGTCTCTCTCTTTCTCTACAGAGACCAAACCTATCCAATAGGCATCCTCCTAACAACAGCAAGGCTGCAAAGTTCTATCAGCTCCTTTCATTACCCTTCTCCAGTACCAGTGGTATATATTCCACCCAAGGAAGAAGGTATACAACTTCAGAAAGGATGTACCACCATTTGCAGAAAGGAATACTGAGGCCGAACTTCAAAAGGAATTTTCATTGCTGTGCAACCACTCAACACTGTAGTGGAGATGGTGGTAATGGCAAGAAAGCAAGTCCCAGGGCTACTAGAAGGAGGAGAGTGCACACACTTAAAAAAAAAAAAAAAAATTCTACCTACTCATGACCTACTGAATATTGTGCCACTGACTATTCCAATTGCTGTGGAACTCTGACTGGCCTACCAAGGAGGTAAGGGACCTGCTGAAACTGTTTTTTTAATTAAGAAAGAATGGACAGTACTGTATTCTGACCAAAGCCTCATGGGATTTGTATATCAGCTTCAAGGGAGTCAGTTTGGCACTTTCCTAGTCATTACTAAGACTTAGCAACTGACAAATCTCTCTCCTGTTTTTGGATTTATCCATTATGTTTGAAAAGGAGAGCCAATTATAATCTTCATTTTAAGATTCAAAAATGAGATAGGAAAACACAGTCACAACAATCACTTGCGAGACCAGCTTAAGAAATGTCAACAATGAAATGTAATCAGTCTCCTTACATTTTTCTCAATCAGCCTCTGATCATCACAACAGTATATTCAGAGCTTGTCCCAATGGTTATCCATACTGTAGTTTCATTTAATACAAAGCAGACAAAAATCTCCCTTGACCAGCACAGAGCAGCATTGTGATAGATTACCTTTTATCATTTCATTAAAATTAACATACTGAACAGAAAAACAAAAAAATGAACCAGGCTTTCACACAAACCGTCAGGGTACAGCAAAGAATGTGTCTGGATGAAAAGTGTCTCCACTGTATGACAGTCGCATGCACAAATTATATTGAACACTGGACAGTGACAACTGTAGACAGAAACAAAATCTTACTATAGTTCATTTACATTACAAATAATGCATCTTAGAAGTGAGAACCCTGATCTCCCTGAATTATTGACGCTCTTTATAATCCAAGGTTGTATTAAATAAAAGCGTGCATGCATGACTTTAAATCTAAAATTTGAACGTCTTCATTTCCTACAAAATGGCAAAGGTAAGTTAAAGCAGTCTTCTTTCATATAGTATAAATATATATATATATATATAATTTTTTTGACCCGGCAGTTTCCTCTTGTTCCATTAGGCTTCCAGCTCAATTGGCCTCTGCTGGGGTGCTAGTGCCCTGAGCCTTCATCTAGCCCAGCCATCACTGCCACAATCCTTGGGCAGGATGTTACAGGTCATAGATCCCTTCAAGAAACCAGGACACGTGTACCCTGAGTCCATTCAGTAGATGTCACAATTCAGCGATGGCTGGGACTTTCTTTCCCCAAGGTGGGAATGAAAGCTAGTATAAATATGTTAATAACAGCGACCATCTAATAAAAAGCAGCCAAGATCCATTAAAAAAAATAATAATAATAATTAACCTAGACCATCCTTGGTACTCAGATGATAATAGTTCTCTAATCCAGTATTATACAGTAGCCTAGCAATGTTAGGAAATGTACTCCTAGCAGCTCAGTGTTTTACAATACAACAATTATATTCCAATTACAGTGTATATTAAAGTGTAGTCCATTTATAGTTTTGCTTTCATTTACACAGGCTCTCAGCTTTTGATCAACCACAAACTTGGAATCTCCTGCAGTCAGCTTCATTTAGCCTGTCGTTTCACGCAGCTGAAAAAATTAAAAAATGTCTACAAACTTTTTTACAAGCCAAAAAAAAAAAAAAATTACAAAACCCCCCCAATAAAAACATAAAATATATATGTATTTAACCTTTCTTGAAGGCAGCATTGCACTTTTGCCAACTTAAAATTTAAGTTCTATAGAAAGTACTGCTCAGTATTGGAGGCTTTGGTATGCAATGGAAGTCATGTCTTCAGTAGTGAGTTGCAGTTGTTCAGGGTTCACAACAAAGACAATAACCTGTCTTAGTTGCTCTATATGACCTTTGTTACAGTACTGCTGCACATTTGAAATTCTGCCCACCTAGTCGTAGAGATAGTATTAAGAGTAACAAGAGTGAGAACAGCTTGACCAAGACTTTTTAAGGTTCTGTAGATGCTGAATGACCTCACTCCAAGAGGGCAGCAGTCCCAGCTTGAGACAAAAGTAGGACACAAGAGTCCTGTCAGAGATTAGTATCTGACATGCTTGATTCTGGAAGAAATGTAGTGACGACCCGGCAACTCTGAGCTCTGCGGATCATATCTCGAATCTCTATGTTCAGTTCCATCAGTCTGGTACAGATTTCAGACAGGTTTTGATTGAAGCCCACCAGGGCATAGGTGCCAGTATGCCCCAGGGTTTGATGCCGGAAATAAATATTCAGGAGTGTCTGTACCTCATCATCAGAACTGCTTCCAAAGATGTCATTGGGCCATAAATTTCTGGAGGCAGAAATGTAAAAAATTCTGGTGAAATTTCTGCAAAACATACACAACTATTACAGTATATCCATCCTCCTCCTCCACAGAAACAGTCTAACCAACCAATTCATTATGCAAATTCTCTAACATGGGCATTTGTAGTTCCAGTGTAATCATAAGCTGGCAAACAGAATCTTATACATTTATTTTTTTCAGATTTATGTAGCTACCTAAAATACATTGTGCATACAGTGGAGAGGAAAGCATAGGTTGTAATAAACATTCTAACTAAATCTTTAAGATGTTTGATTGTATTAAATTTAACATGCAAGTTGAGGTTTCAATTTTATAACAGAAGACTAAATGTCAACATTTAAAAGAACTTTATAACAGTTAGGGCAGTTAAGAACTAGAGTGATATAGTTGGGAAGGTGGTAGAATCTCTGAGACTAAGTGCAATGGTGCAGGTTGTAAAGGGATAATAAAGGAGCTCCACTGGCACATGTTTAAAATGTTTACTTATCCTCTTTAAGCAGGCCAGAAACAGATTTGAAAAAGGCTACTGTAATCAGGGGTGTAGCCATAGGTTGGCCTGTGCTGGTCATGGCTTCTCTACCTTGAAGTCAAGTCCACCTGGTTAGTGGCAGTGACATGAGCCAATGAAAGTAGAACCAAAGGTAGGTTAACATATAAATTGGGTGGTGCCTATCCATGTTAACCTTAGACCCCACTAAAAAAACAGTTCTGGCTACATCATTGATTGTCACGGTTTCAGTTTTTACCTTATTTTAATATAAGGTCCAATAATCCAAGTCTATGGGATGTCCTATAGTCATAATAATTTTGTGATATTGCCTAGTAATTTTCCTCTATACTGAAAATGTTCTTTATTGCTGTTGTAGTATGGAAAGCTTCTTCATGCATGGTTTTTTTTTTTTTTTGGGGGGGTGGGAGGCACGGAAGCACAGACATATCTTGTACTTGCCTCACCCAAAGTTAACAAAAGCAATTTTGTGAAGAAATTAACTCTCGGTATAATTTTCCATGATGCGAAACCTATACCTCCTCCAATCTCTCTCCTGTATGTGACATGATCTGTACAATTTTTTTAAGGTGTGGAGTAATAGTTGTGCTAACATTGTTCTATTTTAATACTCTGGGCCTGACTCAGGGGCAGAGGTACAAAGCAAATCAGGCTTGCAAAGTCTCATTTACTACTACTATTTATTATTTCTATAGCATTACCAGACGCATGCAGCACTGTACATTAAACATGCAGGAGTTGGTCCCTGCTCGAAAGAGCTTACAATCTTTATGACAGACATACTGGACAAAAATGGTGCTATTTATTTGACAAGAAACTTGATGAATGGCATGAATAGAATGTTACTACTGATTTTTTTTTTAAACATCTGGACATCTGGACAGCACAAAATACAGCATTTAAATCTTGGATGCAGGAAGGTTGTTAGTTTTGTCAGTCAAGAAATAGAAATACACAGGGGAAAACTAGTGCTCTAAAATGTGTAAACAGCTTATATATACAGTATATGCCAAGAAAAAGCTCAGACTATTAGTATGCCATAAAATCATTACTATGTTAAGTACAGTAAGCTTAATAAGTCTTGAAATGGGAAATCAAGGAGGGAAGAAATCTGTCTTTTGTCAACTTCTGACTTATTTCTCTAATAATTTGGCTTCCAGATTGATTTGGTGCTCCTTGGTTGTGTTTGTGGATCTTCTTTTCTTCCCCAGGGAGCGTAGCGTGTCAGCTTCTTTGCTGTCTTTCCGGCCAATGAATCCTTATTCTCATCGTTCATGAGACTGTTGTCCACATCATCATAAATCTTTGGCTCAATGTCTCTCTCACCTTTATGTTTCTTAGCTGATCCCCACCACTTCCAGATTATGATGGTTTTAGCCAGTCTAAATGAAGCATTGCTGTGTGGCTATTGCACAGAGGCTTTCAGCTATGGTTTACAACGCACAGAAGCAGTGACCGAAAGTTCTATGCTAATGAACTTGCTAGTATTAAAATGATCTCCATTACAGATTACCTCCAATGTACAAGAGCTCATGGAAATCCCCTGCCTTAGCGGCAAAAATCTACTGACAGCTCTGGAGCTGTAGGTAGGTTTTAGTCATTAGGGCAGGTTGCTTTTTATAGCTGTTCTTCTGTTTCCCAAGAAGAACAGGCAAGGTCTGAGGCAGATGTAGACTTTGGGAGGGCAGGAAGTTACTGGCAGCCAGGAGCAGGGATTCAAGACAAAGTTGGACAAGTTTTTGCTAAAGTGGAACGTACGCAGGTGAGGCTGGACTCATTTAGAGCACTGGTCTTTGACCTGAGGGCCACCGCGTGAGCGGACTGCTGGGCAGGATGGACCGCTGGTCTGACCCAGCAGCGGCAATTCTTATGTTCTTATGTAATGTTCTTATGGTTATACAGCACATCACCCTACACCTCTTCCATTTTCTGCCACCCAGTTGCTGATCCCTAAACTAAAAATGCAGCTGGTGCTCTCCCCCAGCCCAAGGATCCTTCTCTTTGTCCTTCATCTTAAGAAATTCAACATTCTTAAAAGATTATTATCCCGAACCATTTATCTCAGCAAACATCTGCATTATCTCCCCCCCCCCCCCGTTCACAGGATATGCGCACAAGAGTTGTGCCTACTGTACAGCTCTTGTGGGCATGTGCCAGGAACTTTGAGCCCTTTACCAACCAATGTTCAACACTAACAGCATGGATATAATTTGTTTTAGTGCTGAGAATTGGTCAATATAAAAAACAAACAAACAATCGGTATTCCACCTGGTGTTTTTTGGTGCTTTAGAGAACAGCAAAGGAATTCTGTGCATATCCCTTTCAGTCAGGCTTTTCTGGCTATGAGCAACAGTTTTGTTAATCGGACCTCGTGCCTTGCTTTTTGTTTGGAAACATCTCTCAGCTTTACTGTCTATGCAGCTAGCAAATACAAAAGTACAGGCATGTGTTGTACATACTAAAGAAAGACTAGGTTCTTACCTTTATAGTCTTCTTTCTTGTAGATGTGTTTAGTGGTCCTGAATGTTAGGGTTTTGCATCTGAATGCACAAGTTACTTGCAGAATGCTGTCAATCATCTTTTGAACTCTGCCTCTTTCCTAGGGAGCTGCTCCTGCCCCCTCAGTTTGTACAAAAACAATCATGTAGAACTGTAATGACAGACATAACCAGGTGGGAAATGGGGAAAAATCCCTGACACTACAATTCTATCCTGCTCTTCACATATCCATTAACATTATAACACTCAAAGCAGGTACAAATCTTATATACAGCTTATAGCTACTTGCATGTTCTATTGAGCAGAGACTTAACCCAGATTTTACGTTCTTGAGTGTTTTCCTTTTTTTAAAAAAAAATATCCTCTCAATTCATCTGAGACAGAGAATTCTCCAAATTTGGACTGATCTTAAGGCAGGCGAAACCCACTGGCAGGGCGGGGCTTCAGGACCACTAGACACATCTACAAGAAAAATTATTGAGGTTAAGAACCTAATCTTTCTTACTAGTGCAATGTGTCTAGTTGTCCTGAATGTTAGGAATGTACCAAAGCAGTCCCTGGAGTCTAGGGCAGACCCACTGAGCTTGCCTTCAAAACAGAGGATCCGAAAGCGGCATCTTTCCCGGCTGGTAAAGGTATGAGGGGTAGACCAAGTAGCTGCTCTACAGATTTCCTCAGGCAAAACTGCCCAAGTCTCTGCCCATGAGGTAGCAACTTTTCTAGTGCAGTGTGCTTTTAACGTAATCGGTGGCCGGGAAGGAGCCAAACAGCTTGTGATAAATCATGGATGCAAGCGGCTACGCAGAGCTCAAAAAATACAAAAGCAGGCTGGCTAGCTAGGTGTCGCCTAGCAGAAGACTTTCAAAGTACGAGTCTGGTCTTCTCCTAGGCAGAGGTCCCAACAAGTGGGAACTCTAGGCACTGAACCTCCGACCGAACACTTAGAATAAAATACCCCAAAATAATAAAATCATAAAGCAGAGCAGAAATACTTCTAAGCAACTTGCTTGCAGAAAAAAAACTGAAGGGGCAGCAGCAGCTCCCTAGGATGGAGGCAGAATTCAAAAGTTGATTGACAACATTCTAAAAACAACTTGAGGATTCAGATGCAAAACCTTAGCATTCAGGACCACTAGACACATTGCACTAGAAGGTTACATTTATAACTAACACAGGAGTATAGGAAAGAATGGCAGAAAAAGACCATATAGCCAATTCAATCTGCCCATCCAAAGTAACAGCCCTCTCTCTCTCAAACTCCTTGTCACTGGGAGATCCTCTGTGGTCATCTGTTTTATTGAATTTTGACACTGTCCCTATCTCCCACACCCCTATTGGGAAACTGTCCTCATGAGCACTACCTTTTCTGTAAAGAAATATTTCCTTAGATTACTGCTGAGATCGCCCCCTTTTACCCTCTTTCTAAAGCATCCTTTCCATTGAAAAAGGCAGTTATAGGTCTATCCTCTTTCCTGCCTAGGGTTACTATACGACTCCAGAAAAAGGAGGATGGATTGAGACATCTGGGTTTTACTTCCACTGAAATCAATGGAAATAAGGAGGACAGATAGAGACATCTGAGTTTTACTTCCATTTAAAGCAATGGAAGTAAAACCTGGATGTGTCAATCCGTCCTCCTTTTTCTGGAGCCATATGGTAACCCTATTCCTGCCTCTCTTTCAAAGTATACATGTTTAGATCTAAGTTTATGTTTATTTAAGTTTTGATATACCACTCCTGCACTTTACTGACCTAAGCGGTTTACAATGTATCAAACTAAAATGAAATTAGGTACTTGAGAAAAACTATCCTACCTGTCCCGAAGGCTCACAATCTAGCTAAAGTACCTGATTAAAATAAAAATATGTAATACATTTCCAAGATCAAAATTCAAAGAAATAGAAAATAGAAATAATGAAGACGATAAAAAATTAAAAATAACATAAAATAAATTTAAGAGATAGAAAAGTCTGTTTATAATGTATTTTATGAAGACCACCACTGATCATTTTAGTAGCTGCACTCTGGTATATAATTTGGTTTATATCTTTTTGAAGGTACAATCTCCAGAACTGTACTCAGTACTCTAAATCAGTGGTTCCCAACCCTGTCTTGGAGGACCACCAGGCCAGTCAGGATAGCCCTAATGAATATGCATGAGAGAGATCTGCATATAATGGAGGTGCCAGGCATGCAAATCTGCTCCATGCATATTCATTAGGGCTATCCTGAAAACCCGACTGGCCTGGTGGTCCTCCAGGACAGGGTTGGGAACCACTGCTCTAAATAACACCTCACTAAATATTTATACAGAGGCACTATCACTAATTTTTTCCTGCTGGCCATTCCTCACCCTATACACCCAGCACCTGACCATGCAATGCAGTAAAGGAGGAGATACAGCTTCCTCCTAATGTGTCTGAGAAAAGCTGTTGTTCCTGCCCATATTCATTTCCTCCTGACATGGCCAGCAGAGTTGAAGAACTTCTATAGCCTGGCCTCCTAGTTTGGTTTGTGGGACTAAAGAACAGCTGCTGAGGCCCTCCTCACCCTGTGCCCCTGCTGCTAGGGATTCGGAGCTAGCAGCTTCATCCTCCCACAAAGGAGCCAACTTTTGAGCAGGGAAGGTAACGTGGACATAGGGAAGATTCATGTGGCCAAATCAAAAGCTAGGGTCCTGTCAGTCTCGCCTTCCTCCAACCCCCTTGCTGCTAGTCAGCATCATAATCATTCTGTCTCTCTTTCCTCCCTCCCATTCAGGACATCCATTGCACTTTCCACCCCAATTAGTCCCTCTCTCCCCTCAGCCCATCTACACCTCACTCTCTTTTCCCCAAGTTTTTTCATTTTCTCCTAATTTTTTTCTTTGCGCCTCCAAGTCCTCTTCCCCCCTCCCTCTGCACTTTTAAATTTTTTTTCCTTCTGTATAGGCATAATTTGATGCTGGAGTATAATAGCGCCCTGCCTGTTCCACTCCTTAAATTGTTTTAGCCTGCTCTGCCTTCTAGCTCCCTCCTCTCCCCATCAAGATCCAAAGCACTTTCCCCTAGCCAGTTGTTATACCATGCAGGTTTGACTCACCCATCCCTTCACTGCTTCCCAATGCTCACTCTCTTCTACAGATGAGACTTCCTTTCATTGGTAGATTTACCTCATCTTCAATTTATGACTCCTCATTGCCCACAGGCTTGGATCTTTTCCCTGCTCTGCTTTCCCTGGCTCCAGGCACATTCCTGTTTTCTGGGACTGGTTCCCCATCACTTTCTGTACTGCAACACTTCTCCTGGTACTCAAGATTTTAGGCCTGACCAGCCGTGGATGTCAGGCCGGTGAGGCAATCAGAAGATTCAAAGGTCAGCTTTCCAACAAGTTGAGTCAGATAATCTCCCTGTGAGCTGTTTTAATTCTTATCTGCAATATTTTCCTATCAGCACATGTTTCTGTGAGTATCAGCTAACAGCTTGAATCAGAGATTTGGGGGGGGGGGTATTTAAAAAGGAGTTTTTAGGTGGTTTCCCTATATGCCCTACCCCCCACCACTCCCACCCCTGAATCCTAAAATCACCATTTTTTGAGGGTTCTCTGTGGTTTTCCTGGGCTATTTTTAGTCAAAACAGGCCCTCAGTGGCCATCTTGGATTTTTCCAGATTTAATTTTAAAGTTATTTTCTATACTTGCCTGCTTCATTTTTGAAAGAAAACCACATAGATAACCTCCCCAGGGCAGGATGTCATAGACTCATGCCTCATTTGTGGTGGATGGCTGTCGAATGCGCAGCTGTATTTCACATGTGCTGCGGCCTGCGAGGCTTACCCGGATTTGGTGCCTTCGACCCCCTGAGCTTTGAAGTCCACCAAGGATCACATCTTCAAACCTCAGATTACATACTGACATGGGAGTACCTGCATGATAATGCTCCATTGGCCAAGAACAAAACAACTAGCTCAAGGGAGTAAAGTTGAGACCTTGGAGGTGACTGCAATGTTTTATCAAGGGCAAAGAGGGGAGCAAGGATTTAGCAATGAAGCAGGGGAAAAGTCAGGGAGCCAAAACAGGAAACAAAAGTCTGTGAAAATTTACCCACAATATTCAGCCAGTTCTTTTTTAAGTGTTTATTGTTGCAGGCTAAATTACACACTGATATTCAGCGCCAGGCCATGCCTGGGAACCAACACTGAATATAAGTGCATAAATCTGGGCAGCCTGGTGCTTATATGGACTCAGCTGATATTAGCTGGGGTCCCAAAGGAGTTATGCAGCCCTGACTGAATATTGAGCCGCCGCATTACTTCTTTTTTTTCTTTTAAAGCAAAAAAAAGCAGTCCTGGAGCCTCGATCCCCCTCCCAACCCCCTATTCACAGGCTCTCTTTCCATCCCCCTTCCTCTGCAGAATAATCTCTCCCCCCCCCCCAGACTCCCCAATACCCTCCCAAACCCCCACCAATCATGGACCCTTTTTCCCATCCTCCCCAGCCCATGGCAAATTCCCTCCCTCTCCCTGCAGCTGTTCAGATAGGTCCAGACCACCTCCCCTCCACTTGAACCCACTTGCTGGTGGTCCAGCAGCCTTGATGGTGCCAGTAGCATAGCCCCCTTGCGGCAACTTTGCAAAATGGCTGCTGCGACCTCTCACAGCAGCTCGTGGTACTACAGTGCTTACATAAGGTTTACAAGAGATAATTGGGGACTGTATACATAAGGCAGACTCTTCCCTCAGGTCTAGGATAACCATTTAAAAATAAAACCATTTGCAAAGTAGAAAGCACTTAGCTGAACTTGCCTGCACTCTCGGATGTGCTGTAACGCTTTTGCAAGCTCGTTATTTTTTAGGCACTCTAGCATGGACTGGATGGCTGCTTCTGTGGAACTGAATGTGGGCTCAGAAGAAGCATCTATGTTCAGAGGTTCAGCTGCAAGAACAGCGGTCGCCTCCTTGAGGTTTCTCTTCAAATCACTCAGTTCTCTTGACATATTTAGCAGCTGTTTAAAGAAAAGTGTATGAATTCAACACTGTATCCTACATTAAAAAACCCCCAGAAGTACCAAAAATCTCAAGGAAACTCAAGCAGTTCTTTGTGCAGAGAAATAAACTATTACAAAACTTCTCTCTTCATATTTGGGTCAGGGTGGGAGACAGGTATAATATGGTTATGGAAATATTGATAATATGGGGGGATATTTATTTATTATATTTATAAGAACATATGCTTGTAATTAAAAGTGATTTGTGAAAATTTGTTGTATTGTTTTTAATTACACTTGTTGTAAGAATTAAAAAGGAATAAAGAATTTTAAAAAACCCACAAAAAAACCTTCTCTCTTCATATGTGGATAAGCCATTCCCAGAGGTGTTTAGGTGTAGGCATCTCAATGCAGCACGGGGAGTTCCTATTCTATAATGACATCTGGCCACTCAGATTCTGTTACAGAATACTGGCATAACCCTGAATCAGCATGCCTAAAGGTAGGAATGCCCACCTATGCCTGGTCTATGGCAGACATAAATGAACACACAGTATTCAATAAGTTGTGCAAACAAATTGAGGACACGCCCATGTCTCTTGCTCTGCCCACTTATAGTTTCGTGTTCTGTCACTTATGTGCGCCCTTACAGAACAGTGCTTAGCGTGACACTTTTTGCTGCATTGTGCACATAACTGCGGGCACAGTTATAGAACTGCCTTTTACAAGTGTGTAGGGTATTATGTTTGTGCATGAACAAGAACAGATGTAAATTTATATGCATATTTTTCCTTAAGAAACTTTCAAAGTAAGTGCATACTTACTTGAAAATCTAACCTTGCCCACACAGGATGAATATGTTCACATTATTTACTGTATGTATATACTGAGTTATATGTTACTTTTAAAGTTAAGATAATGGGGAAGAGTAGCCTAACAGTTAAAGCAGTAGGCTGAGAATCAGAGGTGTCTGGTTCAATCCCACTGCAGCTATTTGTGATCTTGGGAAAATCACTTAACCCTCCACTGCCTCAGATACAAACCTAGATTGTTAGCCCTCCAAGGAGGGAACTGTACCCAGTGGCGTACCAAGGGTGGAGCGATCCTCCCCAGGTGCAGATAATAAGGGAGTGCTCTTGTCCCTTTCCCACTGCTGTAGCCTACAATCTTCAGGCCGTCAGCAGTGTCAGTTAGCTATACTCTATGTTCAGCGGCCCAGAAGCTTTCCCTCTGCAGAGGTAGGGAGTTGAAGCAGAAGGAAAGTGCCTGGGGCAGCATGTTCAGCTGACTGAGGCTGGCGGCCTGCAGGGAGGTGTGGGCGGGCAAGAGAGGGAGAGAAATGCCAGCCAGGTTGGGAGAGGGGTAAGGGAGAAAACTGCCAAATTGGAAAGGAGGGATGGAGAAGGAAGACCAGAGAAGGGGAGAAGGAAAAGGAGAGGAGAGAGAGACACCACACCATGGGGGAGGGGGGAGGGGGAAGGGGGGAGGAGGAAAGATGTTAGAGCATGGGGGGGAGGGGAGGAGACAGAGAGAGGAGAAAATAAAAAGGAGAGATGGGGGCACAGGTTGAATGAAAGGGGCAGAGAAAGAAAACAAGACAGTGGATGGAAGGAAGGAAGAGAAAATGAGGAAAGTAGATACCAGAGATGATAAATGTAGAAACAAACAATTTTTCTTTGCTTTGCTTTAGGATAAAGTAGTATTGTAGCTGTGTTTATAAATAGAAAATGGACATAAGGTGATCTTTTTATTGCACTAATTTTAATACATTTTTTTATTAACCTTTGGAGACCAAATCCTCCTTCCTCAGGTCAGGACAGGATACCGTAACATGTAACAGCAGTATACTGTCCTGACCTGAGGAAGGAGATTCTGGCCTCTGAAAGCTAATTGAAAAATGTATTAGTCCAATAAAATGGTATTATTAAATTCTCCAATTTTTGTTTCATTTCTATTTGTTAATTTTTAAAGTGCTTATTGTTATTTGCCAGTCTTTTAAAATTTATATCTGCTATATTTATATTTTGTATAGTATTAGGGGACATGCATCACTTTTTTTTGTGGTGTTGTATTGTTTGCAGAGTCTGGCTTCTTGGCAGTTCAGTTTAACTTTTGAACATATTTCTATTTTTAGATTATGATTACTTAATTCCATACAGCGCGAAGGTGTATCTGTGTTCTGTGTGTATGAAAAAGACATAGTTTTCTGTTAGCATTGACTGTGCAGGATCAATCTGTACTTATCTAGCTTGTTTAGTTTTACAATGGATGTAGTGATGTTCTAGTGCTCACTGCAGTGTTTAAGTTGCTGTTTTTTCCAAGTACAGTGTTCCCCCGGTCGTTTGCGGTCAGCGGTTTGCGGCCCCGGTCATTCTTGGTATTTTCAGACCGCGAACCACCGACAAGGAGAGGGCAACGGGAGAGGCAGGAGAGAGCAGCCGGAGCGCTGCAAGTGCAGGAAATCACTCGCGGTTCGCTCTGACCTTTGATACGCAGCTCCTGATTGGATAAGGCCCGACTTCGTGCAGGAAGAGGTGGTTGGAGCAAACCGCGAGTGATTTCCTGCACTCGTGGCGCTCTAGCTGCTCTCCTGCTGCCCTCTCCCACTGCTCTCTTCAGGCTCCCTCATGAAAAAATGTATTCGCGGTTTTTCGAGATTCGCGGGGGTTCCTGGAACGCAAATCTCGGGGGAACACTGTACACCCTTGTTGTGCAAGTCATGGATTATTACTAAAAATAATTTTTTCATGTAGAGGACAGGTGTTAAAAATTGATCAGCCCCAGGTGTCATACTAGGTATGACACTGACTGGACCTACTATACATTAATGTACACCACTTCAATAAAAACTGCCTGTAAGCCTGAAAGTTAATAAATTTAAAATATGGCTCCTACTGATAAAGATTCATGTTATGAAGAAAAAAATCAGCCATTAAAATTGTCAAAACATACAATGTGCAGCAACAGCAAAGAAAGCAAATAGAATGTTAGGAATTATCAGGAAAGGAATTGAAAACAAAGATGAAAATGTTATAATGCCCTTGTATCGCTCTATGGTAAGGCCACACTTTGAATACTGTGTGCAATTCTGGTCGCTGTATCTCAAAAAAGATATAGTGGAATTAGAAAAGGTACAGAGAAGGGTGACGAAAATGATAAAAGGAATGGAATGCCTTCCCTATGAGGAAAGACTAAAGCAGCTAGGGCTCTTCAGCTTGGAGAAGAGAAGGCTCAGGGGTGATATGATAGAGGTGTATAAAATACTGAGTGGAGTGGAGAGGGTAGATGTGAATGGCTTGTTCACATTTTCCAAAAATACTAGGACTAGGGGGCACTACTAAGTAGTAGATTTAAAACAAACTGGAGAAAATATTTCTTAATGCAAAGTGTAATTAAACTCTGGAATTTGATGCCAAAGAATGTGGTGAAATCCGTTAGTTTAGTAGGGTTTGAAAAGGTTTTGAATTTAGATAATTTCCTAAAAGAGAAGTCCATAGGCCATTATTGAGATGGCTTGGGTAAATCCACTGTTTATTCATAGGATAAGAATAATATAATCTGTTTTACTACTTGGGAATCTTGCTAGGTACTTGGAACCTGAGATGCCCACGGTTAAAAACAGGATACTGGGCTTGACGGACCTTCGGTCTGTCCAAGTATGGCAATTCTTTTCTTAAATTGGCACACCAATCTTTGAGCACAGTCCTGAGATGCGAGCACAGCTTATTTGGTTAACGACCTAATTAATGGCAATAATTGAGTACTAACAATTGAAATTAATTGGCACCAATTAGGATTTGTGCACTATTCTATAAGGCATAGTGTCTAAATCCCATAGCGTGCAACTCAAAAGGGTCTGTGGCCATGAGAGGGGGGCATACCAGGGTTATTCCCCCCAAATATGCGTAATGTGACATAATATTGTCTCAGTGTGCCTCATGTGTGCGCCAGCATTTACACCTTGTTTCAGCAGGCATAAGTCTGATGCCCAATGTAAGGTGCTGAAAACAACTGGCACCAAGTGCAAGCCTATAAAGGGTGCATTTACCTTTATATAATCTCATTTAGTGCTGATTTTTTCCCCAGCACTGAATTTTGAGCAACATTTAAAGAAGTACCCTCCAAGGGGGAAATTCTATAAACAGCACCTACATCGGCGGTGCCTAGCCTAATTCCACGTGCAGCCTCAAATTTGTTGACTTTAATTGGTGTTTTAATTGAAAATGCCATTAAAAGTCAATTTAAAAATTAATTTAACTTTAATTGAAGTTGTGCACGGAATTTAGTGTGGTGCCTGATGCATACCTCATAAGTGGGCATGGTTGGGGGCAAAGAATAGGCATAGTGTGACTTAGGCATCGTTAGGTGATAGGCACTAATGTACTGGCATCTAACATTAGGACATCTAGCAATGAATAAGTCAAGTTAGGTGCAATTCTGTAAATGGCACCTAATGGTTGATTGACAATTGTGCTGAGTTGCACCTAGGAGTTATACGCCGTTTAAAGAATCAGGCCCTCAGTGCCTCCATGGTTACAATGTATAGGTCCTGTGCATTACCAGCAACTTTAATGCATGGCTGGAATATGAAAATGTCATGAAAGCCCCTTCTTGCTATATGTTATTATCCTGTCTTACAGTGCATTGAGCCCAAAACTTAATGCACTTTTAAAGAGCCCCTTAGGCCACTTCTGTAAAGAAATCTTAAAATCTAAGCTGCAGCAGTTCTAAAAGGTTCACAATAACTAGACGAACAGTAATACATACAAAGCAATGGCAGACAGCTGACAAGTCTTGACTTGTAACATACCTCCGGTATGGCACTGACTTCATGCACCTGCCCAACGAGTTTACAGTACGATTGAAAAAGCAGCAACAACTGGAAATGGAGCTTATATAGTCTTTGACACAGTTCCAATTGCTAAAGTACAAAAAAAAAAGAAGGGAAATCATTAAGGGGCAATTTTCTCAGATTTCATGCACTGGAGCAAATACTCACAAATTTTGCACCAAGTTTCAAAGCAAATGTATGTGTATATACAGAAACAGAGAAAATGATGGAAGATAATATGGCCATATGGTCTAGAGTCTGCCCATCCACATCGCCTGCCTCTATTATCTCTTTTTCCTTACAGATCCTCTGTGCTTAGAAACATAGAAAAAGACGGCAGATAAGGGCCGCGGCCCATCTAGTCTGCCCACCCTAATGACCCTCCCCTATTTATCTCTGTGGAGAGATCCCACGTGACGATCCAATTTCTTCTTAAAATCAGGCACGCTGCTTGCCTCGATCACCTGAAGTGGAAGTCTATTCCAGCGATCAACCACTCTTTCGGTGAAAAAGTATTTCCTGGTGTCGCCGTGCAATTTCCCGCCCCTGATTTTCCATGGATGTCCTCTTGTCGCCGTCGGACCTTTGAAAAAGAAGATATCTTCTTCTACCTCGATACGGCCCGTGAGGTATTTGAACATCTCGATCATGTCTCCCCTCTCTCTGCGTTCCTCGAGTGAGTATAGCCGTAATTTATCCAGCCGTTCCTCGTACGGGAGATCCTTGAGTCCCGAGACCATCCGGGTGGCCATTCGCTGGACTGACTTAAGCCTCAGTACATCCTTGCGGTAATGAGGCCTCCAGAATTGTACGCAGTATTCCAGATGGGGCCTCACCATGGATCTATACAACGGCATAATGACTTCAGGCTTGCGGCTGACGAAACTCCTACGTATACATCCTATGATCTGCCTAGCCTTTGATGAAGCCCGCTCCACTTGATTGGCAGTCTTCATGTCTTCACTGATGATTACCCCAAAGTCCCGTTCCGCAACAGTCCTTGCTAGGATCTCGCCATTTAGGGTGTAAGTCTCGCATGGATTTTGACTGCCAAGGTGCTTGGTCTATGCTTTCTTGAATTCAATCCCTGTCAATACTAACTCTACTGGGATACAAATTGACTGAGTTGCCTTCAGTTTATATTAGGTTAGAAGAATGCCCAAGATAAATGTGTAGGAGTAAGCATTGCTCTGGCTGGCGTTCTGCTCTCAGGCCACTGGGTGGCTCTGTTAAGCTGCAGTGGAGCAACTTAGAAATGATCTGCAGAACGTCTGGGTTTTTAAGTCTAAGTCTAAATCCAAGTTCCATATACCCTTGCCCCAGACAGACAGACAGCTTTGAAATTTTTACAATATATATATAAATAAATTGCCCCATACAGATGCTATAAAATTTTACAAAATATAAATTTAAAAAGCAGCTCTTTTCTTTTAAAAATCCAGGTTCAAAATGATCAAAAGATTGTTTCACACGATGGATTGGAATAAAGTCTAGATGTTTAAAAAGCTACATCTGGTTATTCAACTGCCAGAGTTTACCAACTGCAGTGGCCCAAAAAAATCCATAGTGTGACAACTGGCCTCACTTGATATTGAGCCCACTTACCAGGACAGCCATTGGATAAAGCTAGGACAACTTTGCTGCTGTCCTAATGTTATCCAGTCCCAGGTTTTCAGAATATCTACAATAAATATTCATGAGTTAGATTTGCCTGCAATTGAGGAACTGCATGCAAATCTATCTCATGTATATTCATTTTCGATATCCTGAAAACCCAATGGGACTAGGTGTGTCCCCAGGACTGGGTTGGGATTGGCTGTATTAGACTTCTTCAACTGGATAAGGAAAAATTCAGATATGTTCAATAAACTAACTTGAATGAAATGGAGAACAAACTCATATCAAGTAGATTTTATTACCAGACCTCAAACACCGAAGGCACTACTACTTGTTAGTTATTTTGTGCTCTTGCTGGGGTGGTGTGTTCATCATCGGTCTTGGTAAAGTGACGTGTGCAAATTGATTTTTGTCTTTAACAAGTTCTATAAAGTTATAAACTGCTGTGAAGGGAAGGCACTTATCTTTATGCCAGATGGCTGCCCAACTCTTTCACTCTTGGTTTCATCAGGGGCTATGCGTCCTTGAATACATACAATACACAATCTCCAATGAAAACTGCCAAAGAAACTTCAAAAGACACAGACCACGAGGCAGTAAAAATCAAGGGTTCTGAGAGTGGTATAATAGATAAAAGACAACCCTGAGTGAAATAACACAAGAAGGAAATAAACTAAATAAACTATAAAAATTTTTATGAATGTGAAGGGGTAACCTCAGCGTGAGAGGTCAGCGAATGGAGAAAAACTTCAGTGCTTTACACAACAAGGCAAAGGTAAACACACCTCTGCCTGCACACCATCATAGGATACCTCCCGTGTGCTAAATCAAAATAGTGAGAAATCAGAGTGAAAACTAATAAACATACAGGTGAAGTCAATTATCAAAACCACTCTGAGAACCCCCTAGCCAACTCCCCAAAAAACCCTACACTTAGCTGGAAAAAAAGTGTCCAAAAGTCTTGATGGCAAAAGGGGGTGCCGTAATGTTCCAAGCACCCCAGGAAACGGGTTCAACCAAGCCCGGTTTCGGAAGTTCAACGTTCCTTCATCAGGAACCCATGCTGCTTGTTGGCTGACTGAAAAGAAAAATGCGAGTCGGCTGGAAGGAGGGAGGAGCTAACAGAGCGGAGTGCAAGCTGCACTAAAAAGCCAAGCAAAAGGAGATGGTATGAAAAAACAGACCAATAGGAAAACAAAGCTATAGGGCTGAAAACACAAGGCATTAAACGATCGTATTCCACTCTATGCCATCATTAAGTCCATAGGGTTGCACAGAATGGAGCTGAAAAAAATCCAAAATTGTTCCCTCAGTTGGATAAGTGCCATTTTGTCACCTCTAAAATTCCCCGGTAGTTCCAAGACAAACCAGGTAAGATTATAAAATTCATGACCTTTGTCCAAGCAATGGGGGACTAGAGGAGCAGACAAGGAGGCAGTGTTAATTCTACTTTTGTGTTCGGACAATCTAGTTTTAATTTTCCTGCTGGTGCATCCCACGTATATTAAATTACATGGACAAGTTATCACATAAATAATCCACTAGGATACATTTCTATCTTGTGTTATTTCACTCAGGGTTGTCTTTTATCTATTTTACCACTCTCAGAACCCTTGACTTTTACTGCCTCGTGGTCTGTGTCCTTTTCTGGTGAAGGAACCTATTCCTGGACAAAATAACAAGCACCAAAGTCTGCCTGTGTTAGTTAGATGGATGCAATTTTTAAATAGATACTTTGTACCCATGGATCGTGTATCAAATTTTCAAGGGGACCATCACAACTACAAAGACCTCACAGATTTTTTATTCCATCTGCTTTTCCTGTGTGCACAAGTTCTATGGAAAACAACGTGCACAGCTTGGAAAATACATTTTGTGTGACTTCTTTTCCACTCCTACCCAAAATATAGCACCAGAAACATCTCCCTCAATCAAGCAAAAAGGCTTATGGACTGTGGAATCTTGTACATACTTACAGCTGGATTTAAATCAAATGAACAAATAGATTTTCCAAGGACAAATTTACCATCTGAAAACTGCCTTCTCAGATGTCAACTTTCAAAGTCATTAACTTCAGTAAAAGTATTTTACTATCTAGAGCAGGGATCTCCAAGTCCCTCCTTGAGGGCCGCAATCCAGTCGGGTTTTCAGGATTTCCCCAATGAATATGCATGAGATCTATGTGCATGCACTGCTTTCAATGCATATTCATTGGGGAAATCCTGAAAACCCGACTGGATTGCGGCCCTCAAGGAGGGACTTTGAGATCCCTGATCTAAAGCATCCTTCTGAAAATTGCTGCTCCTCAGCAAAGCTAACAGGACACATATTTACGAAGAGGTGATTTCATGGGAGAAGGAAGTGCATTTTGGTGGAGGGAGGAAAATAGGTAAGATAGTATTTTCAACTCTACGAGCATTATTTTTCATGAGGAAGTATCTTCAGAAAAAGGGAGCACAAATGTGCATCCCGATTGTAGGCGGTGGTAGGTGTTCTACCGCTATCTCTCAGCCAATTGGGACGCACTTTTTAAACACACAAAAAAGGGAAAGACGCCTAAATTGTAGGCGTGTGTTGTGCATTTACAGAGACATGTAGGGATGCTTAAGCATGCCCAAGGCAGAGCTTTGGGTGTGCTTAAGCATCCCTACACGTCTCCGCAGACGCAAGGCAAGATACCTTAAATGTAGGCCTGCAAAATGCTGGCCTACATTTAAAACATTTATTCAGCAATGTAGAAACAATTCTCTTTAGGATGCCGATATGTGATTGGCATCCTAAAGAGAATCAGGGCCTATATACATGGCAAGTATCAAAGCCAATGTACCAGCCAACTTGAGCAAAGTCCACAGCTAAAAAGTGCTAAAGTCTGCTGTATTCCATGGCTGCAGTGGAATATTAACTGGTAGGAAATGCACACTGTAACAAACTGTTCCTTTCCATGATGATGAGAGCATAACACTCATCCTTTCCCTGTGTTATCAGTGCAATAGTGACCTCTGGGTTAGATACTCCCTGTTTCATACTTCAGCTACACAATCAACTTTTACTGCAATAAAATACCTTCTGGTTTGGCTATAATTACTCAGCGATTTTATTTTAGAACCTTGCTAACCAGCTTCATGAATCACAGGATTATTTTAGTACACAGACATTTAAGACACTACACAATATCTTTACTACTGCATTTGCAACAATGCACATCTGTCTTATTAAAAAAAAAAAAAAAAGATTCATAGGTTAACAAGTAAACTCCCAAATGATTCAATAATCTGCTTAGTAAAATAAAGGAAAAGGTAGGGAATAAATGAACAGAAGGTAAGTAGCAACAGTGGATACAAGTTGATCTCCTGACAGATAAAGAATATTCAAGAACTGTTAACTTACTGCAAGAGATTCCATTTGCTACCCAGCAAGCATGGCATAGGGAGAAAAAGGAGAGGAAAGAAAAGTATATAGCATCAGTGAAGCATATGCAGTAGGAAGTACAGCTTGATGGTAAAGCAGCACTGACTCTCCTAGTTTATCTTGCTAGGGAGGGGGAATAGACCACACAGGGAGCAAAGTGCACTCTGTACTTTGCTCTCTGCAACTTCTCACCTGTGTTGCAGATTCCCTCTGTTTTTGCCTGTCCTGAAAATAGACCACCTCAAATACCCTGACCAATCCCTTTTCTAATCAGTCATTAAGAAAGGCAGGTGCTCGTGTTAACCACTGGACAATCTGAGGAGTCCGGAGGTCGTTCTACAAAGTCTTTTCCATATGTAAAGTCTCTTGTACATGTGGAAAAGGGGCAAAAGTCACATTGACAGCCATAATGGATGTGTGCAAGCATCCCCAGGGTAGAGTAAGGGCACGGTTGTAATGTACTTAGGGGCAGATTCCATATGGTCCACCTAAAACATTGGCGCTGACTAGTGCGATGCGAAAGGCAATTTCCATAAAAGTTAGATGCACTGTATAGAATCATGCTTAGTATCACCTAAGTAGCATTAGGCATCACAATTTTTAGGCGCACCCTATTTATGCCAGGATTTTCTTGGCCTACATGCCAGTGCCGAAGTAAAAAATAACCAGACACCTAACTCAAAAATACACTCACAATCTGCCCCTAACCATGCCCACTTCCCCCCCCCATCTGTTTATTGTGATACTCCAGGAAGAAAAAATACAATAACTTGGCCTGCTTCCCCACCCAGACACTAACAAACATATGGAAAAAGACCAGTCTATATACAATGTATTTTCATATTGTGCCCAATCCCTCTCCAACCCATTCCCTCCCAATTTCTTAATAGGTCTGAAGGAAAAAAAAACACAACTTATTGATGGATCTCTCAACTATTCAGCAGTCTATAAGCCTTAGGTCCTTCCCAGTGCATCCCAGGATGCACAGGGAAGGCCTACCATTTTGAAAAAGTGGGCCTGTCGGCAGGAGGGCGTGGGCATTCCTCTCGCTGATCTTCTGAATAAGGTACAGGGGGCGTGTAGGGGGTACAGGGGAGGAGTGGCTCGAGTGCCCATTAAAAATAAAAGAAAAAAAAAACAAAAGTCTTCCTGCCCTGAACAACTGAGTGGCAGGAAACTCCTTCAGCTGTTTGGGCTTCCCCTGTTGGCTCTGTGAATCTGTCGGTTGCTTTTCCAGTGACTGATTGAATGGGATTATGGCGGATCTCTGTGAAACTCATTTGCATGCAAAATTATTTCAATATCTATCACCGTTTGAAATCAGACACTTTGCTAGCACTACAGTGATCCAATACATTTTACCGGCGATATTAGAGAATCTGGACCAAATAGACAAGAAGGCTGAAGTACTGGTCACAGAGCATTCCATTAAAAGTGTAAAACAGGAAAAGGAGAGGCTGGCATTATCAGCACGCACCATAAATAAACACACTTGAGGGCTTCTATCTTAAAAAATCAAACAGTTTTCAGGCACACAAGGACGGCATGAGTTGTTCAATGTTTTGTTAAACAATAATCTTTTTAAAGGTGGGGAAAGCAGCAGAATCTTAGGAGGAATAGCCTATAAAGATGAATCTAATTTAAAATCTGATGCAGAAATAGATGGATTTGTTTACAAACAGTACCGTACAAGGTGACGGTTCCTCTCCATAATCTCAGGAAAGAGGCCTTATTGAAAAATTGGGAGACTCCACTTAATGTCCCAGTGGCTCCATGTAAACTGGATTCTCTGTACCATATCTAGTCATGCCCTTGCTTTAACAAACTGCAACATCACTCTGGTCATGGAGTCTGCTTTGAAGAGAGCAAATACTTCCAGACCTTACGCCAACACTCCACATGGAAGAGAAGGTAGAACTCTTGACAAGTTTTCCAAGGCTCTTTGCTAGCAAACAGAATTCTGAACTACAATTTCTACATGACGTTCTACATGAAATCTCTCATCCAGAAGATGTCATATTATGACCGATTCACACCACTGGAATATGTCATGTCTTATCAACATTTAATGAATGATCTCCTGGAGATGAGGAAGTACATGACCAATTCTACATTTGATGCCTTTGATATAACCTCTTGAACTTCAGTAGTCTCAACTGCTATGTGAAGGCAAGCATGGTAAATAACCTCTGATCAGGATGCCAACTTGGAAGATTGCCTTTCCAATATACCCTTTTTGATTTATTCGGAGACTGTATTGAGGTGGCTATACAGAAACGCAAAAGACTTGCTGACTGTATGACCACTTTTTCTTTGTCCAAATTGCATCAATCTCAGACACCATGAAGATATTCCTTTTTTATTATTATTATTTATCAATTTTTTACAATATTCTCAAGCATAACATCTTGTACAGTAAGATTGTAATTAAGAACTAAAAAAAAATATGAAAGAAAAAATACATTATGAGAAATATTAACATATTCTCCTTAAAGAAGCAATCTATAGTCCACAATTATTATTATTATGATCCAAGACTTCAAGAGTGACAATAACAATCTAGGAAAATCAATATAATCTTAAGAAAATCTAAGTGACTAAAGTCGCAGGGAGTAATTAACTAAATGTCTCAGTTGTTACTTCCATTGTTTCACCTTTCTCAAGACATTTCAAAGCTACAAACTTTGTTAGGTGTGTCGGATCAAAGAAAACATATTTATCTGAACAATACATTTACAAGGAAATCTAAGAAAAAATTCCCCCCCCCCACTGAAATTACTCCAGATTTTAATAACAGGAACTGCTTTCTCCATTTTTGAGTCTCTTTGGTTACATCTGGAAAGATCTGTACTTTCTGACCCAGAAACTCTTTAGTTCTATTTTTAAAAAACATCTTCATTATCCAGTTCTTATCTGGCGCCAATGCAACAGTCACCAACAATGTTGCCGGTATGACCAATTCACTTATTGAAGTTTCCAATAGTGTAGTAACAACCAATTGTGGTTCCTGTTGTCCCTCATTAGTCAATTGCTGTTTCAATTTTCTAACAGGCAAATAGAATACCTGTGTAAAGGGTGGAATTAATTCCTCTGAAACTGAAAAAATATCCAGGAAATATTTCTTTAACATTTCCCTGGGGGACATAGAAGGAACCCTAGGGAAATTTAGGAACCGCAAATTATTGGCACGATGGCCATTTTCAATCATTTCCAGTTTCCGCCTAATATTCATACTATCTTTGATCACAGTTTCTTATACTTGTTTGACCCCTGTTATTTTGGATTCATTTTTTGAGACATAGTTTTAATTGAGGTCATTTCTAATTGTAATACATTCTAATTCTTGTTCCTGTTTGTCAATTTTCGTTTCCAGCACTTTAATTTGTGAATTCAATGAGTTTCCCAGTTTAACAACTAAGTCCCAGAGAGACTCCTTTGTGATTTCAGTGGGTTTTTCAACCATAAAAAAAGAAATCTCACCTCACAAGTTTGTAGTTTTTTTTATCCTGTTGTGCCTCCCTCTTCTTCGATGTTCCAGCCATAGTTTCACTCTCCAGACTCAAAAAGTCTTTCGGTAAATCCGTATCATAACTCGAAGATGAGCAAGCCTCCTGGGTTACAGGGACTGCCTCGTTGGATGCACCTGGTTCCCGCGGCGAGCTGGTACACTGCGGTTGGGGGGGGAGTGTTTCTTGCTTCAGGGCTCAGTGTGACCTCTAGCCCAGGGATTTTTGTGGTGTCACTCTGTGCCGCCGAGTCCTGCGGGCGATTCCCTGAAGTTATCGACTCCCTCTGAAGACGGTTCAAAAGTTGCTCAATAGTGAGAGGAGAAGGATTTTCAGGGTGCCACGAGGCTCCAGCGGCACTTCTCCCTCTCCTCTTAGGTATGAGGAAACTCTCAATCAAAACTGAGCAAGTAAGGTGAAAAAAATCTAATGTCTACCGAACACTCGAGAGACGCTTCCCGACTTCAGCCACTCGCGGCCATCTTGGATCTCACTATGAAGATATTCCAATGCCTCTAGATGTTCTACATATTATTCGAGGTACAGATATTGCCAGCCTTCTGCTTCCAACTGCACAATGCTCAAAGGCAACAGAGGCATTAGAAAACCTCTGTGCAACCTCAGTCCAAGCAACAGCAGTCTTTTTTTACATCCTCCTACAGAGCTTAGTCAGTGTTTCTCAACTTTTGCCTCAGACTCTACCAATTGGAGGTTGACTCATCCTTTACCAACTCTGGTCCCTAATCATATCCGTGACCAACAACCCTTCAAATGTGATGTGTAAGGAATAATTCTTTTTTCAGGTAACACTCATATCACTTTATTCTTTTTTTAAAATTATTGATTATACACTGTAAAGGCTAAATGACCTCAAGTGTTCACGGCTGTTTGTCTTTGGAACTAGTCCTATCAGAACATCCTCTTGTGAGCTATCATTAGTCACAAAAGCCTTTTCTTTTATTCAATATTATTTCTTTTAATATTTTTCTTTTCTTTTTGTTCTTATCTTCTTTTATAATATTTTTCTGTGAGGTAGTAGTGATATGGCAAGTACTAATCACGGCATGATATTCAAGCAAGTATTAATCATTATTAAGGCTCACAGACCTTACAAAGCCTACTGGTACTTAGCCCTTTTGTCCCAATGCTGTGATAGTACTAGCAGCTCCCAGCTGTGTAGAATGACAGTGAAAATGACTCAGCTGGTGCTCTCGGCTCCTGGCTGGGTTACTTTTGCTAACAGAGCGTCCCCGTTTCACTCAATTAAGAGCTTCCTCAGGAGATCTTCAGATATTAAGATTTGTTTCTCATTCTTTTTCAGTCGTCACTATCAGAAAAGAGAAACTATCCATTGGTCCTTCAGACCATTGAGTCCTTCAAATGATGAGTCAGGGCTATGCCCTTTGTTTGCAGAAAAGACCTCCCTCCCAACCTCCAAAAGAGTCTATTTTCAACTCCCAGCGAAAGACCTTCTTTCACTGAGAGCTCACAGACTTCTTCTAGCTCAGTGCCATAGAACAAGTTCCTCTGCAGGAGAGGAACAGAGAGTTCTATTCCAAATATTTCCTCATACCAAAGACTGGAAGTATCTGTCCAATACTAGACCTCTGAACACGCAACAAATGTTTGGTGAAGAAGTTTTGCATGGTCTTGCTGGGAACTCTATTACCACTATTAGAGAAGGACAATTGGCTCTGCTCTCTAGACCTCAAAGAAGCTTACACTCATGTCCATTCTCACAAAAAGTACCTTCGCTTTTGATTAGGAAAACACCATTTCAAATAGGTACTCCCATTTTTTTAAATGACAGTGTACTTTTAGACTGTCCATACCGGGCTCTTTAAAGAATGTAGCCCACATGTGAGACTATCTGCCTGCTGTCCTTGGATAATTCCTGTTACAGGTAAGTAACTTCACTGTTTATCCCAAGCGTTTTTTAATCCCTTCACCCTTTTTATCTTTACAACCTCCTGTAGGAGAGGATTCCAGACATCTAACACCCTTTCTGTAAAAAAGTATTTCCTGACATTGCTCCTAAGCCTCCCACCCTCCAACTTCAACCCACGACCTCTAGTTTTACTGCTTCTTTGTCTCTGAAAAAAATTAGTTTTATTTAGATTAGAAAATGTTCAGTATAGCAGAAGTGTAAGTTAAATTTTCCATTGCTTCCTAATTCTGTCCTCTGGGAACCCCACAGCTTGTCAGGTTTTCTGGATATCCATAACAAATAAATTTCAATGAAAGGAGAATTTTCTTCAATTTTGACAATGGTTAACTTGTTTTGCTTAGTGGCAGATATTTTGGACAAATAGCTTACATGGTAATTTTTGTTTTTATTTTATTGATCACTATTGTCTTGGAGAACTTTTAACTATTGTATATGTATCGTCATTACCTGCCTAGGACAATGTGAGTTCAAGGCAGGTCAAATCTTTTAAATAAATATGTAAATAAATACAAAAATATGCAGGAGATCAGTTTGCACATAATGAAGCCTCATTATATGCAAACTATAAATATCCTGGAAACCTACCTAACTAGCTGTAGGGTCCTCAAGATAGGTCTGAGAACCTTTGGCTTAGGAGTTTACTGTATATTCCATGTTGCACAAATATTTACATAATGATTACACTAAGACTGTAAAACTGCATCGCTGAAGCTGACCCAGAAGGCTTCCCTCTGAGCTGACATCGGAGGGAAGTGTTCTGGGTCAGCCAGGAATCCCAGTTACCTCAACAGTCCTTCCTGCCTTCAGCTGCACTTGTTTGCAGGGATGTCAGAGCTGATGTCAGAAGGAAGACATGAAAGTCAGCCACGTGCACCTTGCAAGAACCGCTGCCCATATCCCTGCAAACAAGTGTGGCTAAAGGCAGGAAGGAGCAGCCCAGCTGGACAGCCCAGAAAGGAGCGAGTGCGGCCCTGGAGCAAGCAAGTAAGGGAGAGAGGGGATATCAAAGTGGGACAAAGAGAGAATAGAGGGGGGAGGGTAAGGAGCGCGTTTGGACATGGTAGGGGCACAAATTTAAGATAAAGGCTGGAAAGCAGCAAGGGGGGCACAAACTCGGGACACAGAAAGAAGGGAGGGAGAATGAACTTTGGACACAAGGGAGGGAGGAAGGGAATAGAAAGGTAGAATTATTGGATATGGGTATGTGGGTGAGAGGGAAAGAGATGGTGCACATAGGGAAAGGAAGGAAGGAGAGAGAGAGAGAGAGGAGTGAGGTAGAGATGCATGGGGAAGAAAAGGATGAGAGGGAGAAATGTTGGATAAGGTGGTGGAGAGGGAACAGAGGGACAGATTGAAGAGGATGCAAGGGGGAGGAATGTTGGACATAGTGATGAGGGAGAGAAGTGGCATGATGCTGGAATGGGGTGATAGAAAGAGAAATGTTGGGCATGGGGATGGTGGGCAGTAGTGAAAAATGCTGCACATGATCTAGGGGATAGAGCAGGAGAAATGTTGGATGTGGCAGTAGAGGGAGTGGGAGAGATGCACCCCGGATCTCTCTTTCCTCACTCCCTTTGTAGCAAGGGAGGGAATAAGAGAAGGACAGTGAGAGAGAGAGAGAGAGAGAGACATGTTGCCAATGGGGGTGGTGGAGACAGGAAGGGGACTCATGGAGGGGAATGAGGTTCGGAGAAGAGGAAGAGTGTAGAAGTTAGAAAGAAAAAATACTGGATGCATAGTCAGAAGGAAGTGCAACCAGAGACTCATGAAATCACCAGACAACAAAGGTAGGAAAATGATTTTATTTTCAATTTAATGATCGAAATGTGTCAGTTTTGAGAATTTATATCTGCTGTCTATATTTTGCACTATATTTTTCTGTTTATCTATAGTTGTTACTGAGGTGACATTGCTTTTTTTAACCTCTTTGAAAAACCCCAAATATAAATGATAAATTAACATTTTCTCTGCGTATCTGTTTTTTAAATTTTGTGGTTACCATTATGTATTGTTGATAAGATTATATTCTGTGTATATGAAAAATGAATGGAAGAAAATACATTACAATTAGTACTATTATTATAGGGATGGGGTCCCAGGCGGAGCTAGGAAGGGTACTCGGTTGATATTTGTTAAGACAGTGCTATAAAAGACGCCTAGTAGCTAGCTGATTGACAACCATGCCGAACAGCACCATTTATAGAATCAGGGCTGGTGTGCTTGAGCTTGAAATTAAACAGTTAATTAGGCATATCATTGCATTATCAACACTGCTTGTTCTAGGTATACCTTACCTTCTCTTCTGAGTCCCCTGGCTGACATGTAATGACTCCATCTCTTGAGCTTCCGGTGAAGGTCGCCTTGCAGTTTGTTAGCCACTATGATTAAAAAATGAGACAGATGGACTGAAGGTGTGTAGATTCAATGAACAATTTGTTTTAAATAAATGTAAAACCGTCCATTGGCAAATGAGATTGTATATGCACTAGTAACCTTATTTATAGCCTGCTGTTATGATATTTTGACTACTATAATCCTTTACTAATGGGATGGGCTGTGCTATGGGCCTCTGGTGTCTCCTCCTTCTTAACATCAGTAAGCGTCAAGGGATTTTAAAATGAAACTGAAACACTTCCTTGGCTGGCCTGCAGGCTTCGGAGGCTCCTCTCTCTTATGATGCCAGGCCATCATGGAATTCTGTATTAAAGTTAAATCCCTTGGCTGGCTGCGGGCTTCAGCAGCTCCTCTCCCTTACGTCCAGAGCATCAGGCTGTCAAGGGATGCTGGAAAGATGCTGAATCCCTTGGCTGGGCTGACCAATCCTAGGCCAATTCAGCGTCAGGGCTCCTCAGCATGGAGCACAGGAACACTTAGGGCCATTGGGGGATTCAGTTTCCTGGACAGAATGCTGTAAAGGCATTTTGTTTTTATTTCATTGGTTGGGCTAGCAGAACATCTGAGCCTGTCTAACTAATCATATTAAAACAAACAAAAAAAAAAGCTTTGAGGAGATTCTCTCCTGGCACTGAATCTTCAAACAGCAGGATGCAAGGGAGGAGGAGCCAGAATGCTGAACTGGCTCAAGAATGTGAGTAGAACTGCCCGCTGAGGGAATGCAGCTTCCCCTCCCAAGCAGACAGCAAAAGCCATGTTGGATGGAGGGAGTGGGATGTAAAGGCTAGAGAAAGCAGAGTACAGCAATAGAGTTCTACTCTTATCATTCCCCTACTCAACCTCTCCAGTCCTGAGGAAGGACATGGAGGGAACTGGGGAACGGCAGGAACAAAGCCACTCTGCTTTCTTATCTAGTTGCTGATCCCTTGTCCTGTGCAAGGGGGATGGGAAAACTGTAATATCTCCAACACTGCCCAGGGGCAGCAAAACTCCAAATGCCTTCCTGACTGGACATCAAAGATCATCTCGCAAAGCATGTATACACCTGATTCTCAAAAGCAGTATTCACAGCTCATTTAGTTCCCCAAAACGTCTGGAGGTGATAATATTTTGGGTCAGATTATGATATTTTTAAAATATATTTTCCAAAATATATGAACTAAAGTCTGGGCATTGGGATTTGAACCTGTGATTGGTTGGAAGTGGGGTGGACAGTTAAGAGAGTTGTTTGGCAGGTTAGGAAGATGTAAAGAGATAATTCTAATGAAAGGAGCACTGGACTTTTGTGTGCTTTCCCCAGAGGCCGATCTTGAAAGAAATCCATATGCAACCAGTTCAGCTGCTCTGCAACAGGTATATGGGAGCAATTCTGGCTACCTCTGGCATTGCTTCAATTCAGCAGCATTTCATATTTACTTTAGAGTGCATCTAGCACTGATCTCAATTCAGACCTCCTGCTACTGGGATGCTCTTATGAAGGGCTCCTAAAACAACTTCCACCAGATCTCTGCAGTGCCCAAATAAGAAAAAAAAAAAGTTTTATATTTTATTCTTGGTTTGGGAGTGGAGACATAAGGACGGGCAGGGGAGAGGCAGACTAGGAGGGGAATATAAGAAAGGGCAGAGATAATGCCAGGTTACAGGGGGAAGATGTGGAGGGTGTAAGGAAGGGTTGATGCTGGGCTACAGGAAGGTGTGGGCATAGGGAAGGGTGGAGGTAGGGTATGGGCATAGGTAAGAGCAGGGTTGATGCCGGTTATAGGTAGGGTGGGAGCATAGGGAAAATCAGGGTAGAGCTGGGCACAGGGAAGAGCAGGGTTGATGCCAGGCTATAGGAGGTGGGAGCATAAGGAAGGTGTGAGGCCAGGCCGAGGGGCCTAGGTAAGGGCAGGGTTGATGCAGGGCTATGTGGAGGGGTTGGATAAAGAGAAGGGCTGATGTCAGGGCATGAGGGTGGAGATATAGGGAAGGACATGGTGGGCTACGGGAAGTGGGGGCATGGGCATAAGGAAGAGCAGGGTGATGTCAAGCTATAATTTTTGGTGTTTTATTCTGTAATTGTTGAGAGTTGGTCTGTGTTTTGCATGTGACAGAGGTGAAATGTGCTGCTGGTATGTAGTTTGTGTGGGGATGTATAGGAGTCTGATTTGTTTGGAATTTCCAATAGGGAGTGACTTAGTGTTTTATAAAGGCAGTGCTGCCTTTTTAAAGATATATTAGTTGGTATTTTTGGTGTTAAGGTTTGCTACATAGGGTCTGCAAAGTTTCTTTGCAGAATTTAGTGTTACTTTACAAAATATCTGTAAGTGAAGGGACTTTTGTGTTGCTACCAGAATTTTGAGGTGCTACTAGAATTTAAATATATTTTTTTCTGTAGAAACTTGTAAGAGGAAACATCCTAACTATGCTCTGTAACTAGACTCCACAGTAAGTGGAAAAAAATTTTGATGTTAACAGTGTGGATTTGCTTTCCTTCATCGATGAGAAATCTAGGACATTTGCAGGGTTTTTTTGATGTGTGGTTGAATGGTGAAAAAAATTTAGTAACTTGTGTGAATGAACTATAATGAAACTAAAGTAGTCAAAACACGCAATTCGAAGAACTATGATTGACTTAACTTTCCTTTCTGGTGGGCGAACTTATGCTCCAGCTATAAATATGAAAAAATGAATGCTGAATTTTTGGGGCATAGTAATGTATTTAATTTGGTGTGGGGCCCATTGGCATCTTTTATTGCTTCTATATAATTGTCATTTCTCTTTCATTTTTGTTTGATTTCCTTACACTTCCAGGGTAGGAGGGAGGGGGGTGGGAATGCACTACTAGGTTATTGGAAGATTATATGCATTGGTATTTTTGTTTAATTAAGGGGGGGAAATGATTGATTTTGAATATTTGTAAGTTCAAAGTGCTTTTCTTGATTGTTATATGTTCAGCTATATGTGTATTGCACTGTCAATATTTGAAAATCAATACAGATTTATAAAAAAAAAAAAGAATGAAACTAAAGTAGATTCTGTAAGCGAAGTTTAGGTTTCCCTTGCATTTTTTTCAACAATAAATGCTAAGCAGAGGAGTGTCCAACCTCGGTTCTCAAGAGCCTCAATCTAGTCGGGTTTAAATGATTTCTCCAATGAATATGCATGACATTTATTTGTATGCATTGCCTCCTCCACTGAATGCAAATAGATCTCATGCATATTCATTGTGGAAATCCTGAAAACCTGACTTGGTGTGCGCAGAGGTTGGTCACCCCTGGTTTAACTCATCTATTGAATCCTCTGCTATCAGGTGTCTGTTTAGTACTGCTTACATCTGGGATGTGCTATGCAAAGCTTGATAATAATGCAGACATTATTGTGTTAGTAAGAAATGCAGAGCTGTGAATAATTTTTTCAAGTAAAAAGGCAAATGATTATATTGTGGTGACAAGACCAAAATACTTTGGATTTCTTTAAAAAAAAATAAAAATAAAAGATGACGACCAGCCTTTGAATAACATCACCCCAACAATTCTTAAACCTAGAAATACATAAATGTATTTTTGCTCCATTTATAGTGGGGAAAAAAATTCATAATAAGAAAGGACAAAACATATAGTTGCAATCCTGATTATATAATGGTTAGGGCAGTGGTATAGTGAGGACCATTCTGGGTGCTGTCTTGGCAGGGGCACCGGCACCTTTCTGTCCACTCAACTCTTAACATCTTCGCCAGCAACGAGCATCTCCTACCTGCTGCTTGCGCTGCCCACAGCTCTCCTTCTGACATCGCTTCCTGGTTGCTGGCTGCTCACTGCTAGTGAAGATTTGAAGAGGTATATGGAAGGGGGTGGTAATGCTGGGTGCCTTCTCTCACTATTGCCACTAGATTAGGGGACCCTTTTACTAAAGTGCAGTAAAATCTAGGACTACTGGGCTTGATATTCAGTGCTATTTAGCTGGCCAGACATGGCTCCCAACCTGCTAATTAGCACATAGCCGGCTATCTGCCAATATTCAGCGCTGGCTATCTCCCGAATATTCTGTTCAGCGGATTGTCGGTCACTGCCAATATTCATCAGTTGACCGGTTAAGTTCAGTGGACAGATATAACCACCTAAAAAGCAGCTCTATCTTTAGCCGCAACGACTTGGCTAGCCAGTAGATTAATATTGGCTTAGCCGGTTATGTCTCGGTCCGCAAAGAAAACTCCCCTGGAAATTCAGTGCTGGTCATGGTGCCAGCATTGAATTTCTGGGTTTGCTGCGGACTGTGGGACACGGCTGGCTATCTCCCGTGGTCTGAATATTGGGTGGACTGTGGTCTAATGCAGGATTTTTGCACATGCTAAATCTAGATTTATCAAAGCATATTTTTAAGACTTTTTCTGGTTATTTTTGCAGGTCATATGCTAATGTTCACATTAGTGTGCAGTACCTGCACAAAACGAATGAGGGAGAACTTACCACTCTTAAAACCCAGTGTTATTCCAGTTAGCATGCACTAATTCTAAGGTGCTAGCTGGTTAACATGGGGAAGCTCATTCTCCACCCATGACACACCTCTCCAAAAGTATTAAAAAAAATAGTTAATACATATTAGCTGGAAAAATACCACTAAACGTTTGAGTGCATTTTTCAGCAGCTATGCAAAACAGAAGAGAGAAACTATAACAGGGGTGGGGAACGAGGGCCGCAATGTAATTGGGTTTTCAGGATTTCCTCAATGAATATACATGAGATCTATTTGCATACAATGGAGGCAGTGCAGGCAAATAGATCTCATACATAGTCATTAGGGAAATCCTGAAAAACTGACTGGATTGTGGCCCGCGTTCACATTATTATAGTTCAGGTATGAGGAACTATAATGTTTCTATACTGAGTAAGCTGGACACGTTCAAGAAATCACACACAAGACCAAGTAATCATGTGACAGAGACCACAAAGCCCACAGCCCTCCAACCAGTGGATTCTCATGCTACCAAAAACTCTCAAAGGCCAAACATCTTCACATATTTGACCATTTCTGTGGCTCAAAAATTCTGCAAAATACAGGCCAAAATTAATTGTAAGTGCAAGGAGTTACACTGGAGGTCTAGAAAAGTAGGCTTACAGAGATGGTGGCTTCTTTTCTGTTGTTGTAGGTATCCAGATATTCCTGCAGCTCTAGAACACTGAACTTCAGCTTCTCGAGAAGTCCACAGGACAGGAGCTGCAGACGGAGCAAAGGACAGATACACATGTATTTACACTCTCCTCACAAGTCAGCCTTCATTCTAAGTGGTTTACACAAGAGCAATTCTCAGGAGATCAAATGATGGATTTTGATCTGGGAACTGGAATTATGAAGTTGAGCTACAGCCAGATACCTTTTCACACCACCACTAATCTCTTCATACAGGCGGTTAATAAATCTCAATAAATAAATATCCCTCTGCCACAATTAATGACATGTCTCGTAGCAGTTGCCGTACAGTGAGAGACTGGAGAATCTGGGCCTCTTCTCCCTTGAAAAGAGGAGACATGATCAAAACATTCAAAATACTGAAGGGAATAGACTTAGCAGATAAAGACAGGTTGTTCACCCTCTCCAAGGTAGGGAGAACGAGAGGGCACTCTCTAAAGTTGAAAGGGGATAGATTCAGTACAAAAGTAAGGAAGTTCTTCTTCACCCAGAGAGTGGCAGAACACTGGAACGCTCTTCCGGAGTCTGTTACAGAGGAATACACCCTCCAGGGATTCAAGACAAAGTTGGACAAGTTCCTGCTAAACTGGAACGTACGCAGGTGAGGCTGGACTCATTTAGAGCACTGGTCTTTGACCTGGGGGCCGCCGCGTGAGCGACTGCTGGGCACGATGGACCACTGGTCTAACCCACCAGCGGCAATTCTTATGTTCACTACCATGTGACTAGACATGTTTCATTCTCATGTTTTTATTACATTTGAGGCAAAGTTAAGTGTTGGAAATTTTTGAAATGCCTTCATATTTACTATTGTTAAGATGTTTTAGGCTAATTTTATTATGTATGTATGTATTACTGTAACTCACCTAGTAGTTAATAGAACTGCTGAAAAACAGCTACAAAAATACTGTGATTCACAAACTGAAGTGCAAAGACTTTGGAGGGACTTCATTGGTATAAGATCTTGACAATTATACATACAATTATACATCATGTATTTTATGGGGAAGCAACACAGTATTTAATCCAGGCCTTGAAAAAATATGTTCCAACTCGTAATCTGCATTCACAATCTGCAATGAAATTGTCATCTGAATGTGTACGATACGTGCACTATAAAAAAAACCTGGATGTTGGCTATCTCTTTAGCTAGCCCAAATTTGTGGCATGCACTGAATGGTCCATTAAGATTATGTTCCAATTTTGGATCATTCAAAAAACTACTGAAAACGTACTTATTCGTAAAAGCCTTCTATTGATAAGAACAACTGCTTTAATGCATTCATCTCCTAGGACTTTTTTATTGACTATTATTAGGTGTGTATTGTAGGGCTCCTTTTACTAAGGTGTGCTAGTGGTTTTAGCGCACACTACAATACCGCATGCGCTAAACGCTATCGCCTCCATAGAGCTTGCGTTAGTATTTTTCTTTTAGCACGCGCTAAAAACGCTAGCGTACCTTAGTAAAAGGAGCCCTTAGTATTGTTTTTATTTGAATATGTATTTTTTTGTTATGTGTCATTTATGTATGTTCAACTTGTAATATGCCTAGTTGATAGACGAAATGGAAATTTTTTAAATAAATAAATTGTAATTGGAGCTCTAGGAACAGCACTGGCTGGACTCCCAAAACACTTAGAAATTTTAATTTTAAAAGAAATAATACCATAAAGAACACTACCTTATTTGGAACAGCAAACATTTTATGCAGACATCTCTCTAATTCCCAAGACCCTTAGTAGGACCCAATCAGTCACATTGGCTTTGATGTGTTACCCATATAGACAATATTATTATTACATTATCATCATCTACAGTAGCATCCTCCAGTAGACAGTATCAACTTTTGGGAATTTATTTTAGATTTGAGGTGGTAATTGAACATATTATCAAAGTAAGCCCATGGAGAAGCTGCTTTGACAGTGTAATGTGCTATCCTCACAGCGTGATGTCTGGAACTAGCAACAGAGATGGAATTTTCTGAGCACTTTCAAGTAATCTGGATAAGCTGGTGCCAGAGAAAAGATGCTGGGTTGAATGAATTCAATGTGACCCTACACGGCACTTTGCATATTTACAGAGCTACAATAGGTTTTCTCCATCCATGGGTTTCTTTCTGGAATGTCATTTTCTCACTGGGATCTATCCTGATACAATACTATCTTGTTCCTAGCAGAAATAACCTTTGATCTAAGGACTACAAAGATTATTTTGTGAGGCCAAACTGCAGAATGTCCACCATTTAATTTTCTCCCTTTGTAGATATGACATCCGAGAAAGAAATTTTGAAGTCTTTTAATGTCTGTCGCTACATGATCACTTTTCTTCCCACAGATAGAAAAAGATATTGCATCAATTTGTGGTGAATGATTCTCTTAAAAACTGGATCTCTTTCTGAAACGTTAATAGCTACTGCTCTTTATCCCTGGCTGAAGAGAGAGCCTTTGCCAGTCTTAGCTTAAACTTTGAGAGCTATTTAACACAATTAAGTAAATTTGTGTAGTCTTCAGAAATATTAGACTGTTATTAATTTAATTTCAGGAGGGCATGTGCAGGGTAATCATGTAACAGGATGCCTATGCCAAGAGAGTAAACAAGTACCGTATTTTCACGTAGATAACGCGCACCCGTGTAAAACGCGCACACAGGTATAGCTCGCGGGAAACACAAATTTATGTAAAGAAATTTTTATATACCGTGCACACCCGTATACCGCCCGACTCTCCTTTCGCCCGCCCCGACTCTCCTCTGGCCACCCCGACTCTCCTTTCGCCCGCCCCGACTCTCCTCTCCCCCTTGAAGTCCTGTCCCCACCCTGAAAGCCTGATGCCCCCCCCGATGTCCAATTCACCCCCCCCACAGGACCGCTCGCAACCCCACCCCGAAGGACCGCTCGCACGCACCCGCACCCCCACCCCGAAGGATCGCTCGCACGCACTCCCACCCGCACCCCCACCCTGAAGGACCGCTTGCACCCCCACAGCCTCCCGACCCCCCCCATCATGTAGAAGCTCCTACCGGTGTCCTGCTGCTTCCTCTTGGTGGTCCCGACTCCCCGACACGATCGGGGCAAGAGGGAGCTCAAGCCCTCTTGCCCCCCCGACTCCCTGACACGATCGGGGCAAAAGGGAGCCCAAGCCCTCTTGCCCCGCCGACTCCTTGGGGCGGGGCCTTGGGCACATGGTCGGGTTGGGCCCATGTGCCTCAGGCCCTGCCCCCATGTGGGACCTAAGGCTCCCGGGCCTATTCTGATGGCCAAAGCGCCTTAGTCTCCACCAGTAGGCGGAGCTTTGGGACGGATGGGCCAATCCGGCCTCATTCCGTCGATGGCTGCCTGCCGGACAGGCGAGTTTGACTCCCGTCTGTCCGGCCAACTACACAAAGGTACGGGGAAGGGGGGTGGGGGTGTCATGGGGGTCGGCCAGGGGGGTCGCGGGTCGGCTGGGGGGGGTGGTCGGAGGTTCTTGGGGGGGGGCAGTCGTTGGGGGGAGGGGGGTTTGCGTCGAGGGCAGGAGGGCCTGGGATCCCTCCTGCCCGTAATGTAGTGTGGGGTGGGGGTAGGGGGTCGCCGTGGCCAGGAGGGTTTGGGCTCCCTCCTGGCCCGAACAACTAGCGGGGGGGGAGGGGTCGCCAGGGCCAGGAGGACTTGGGCTCCCTCCTGGCCCAAACAACTAGCGGGGGGGGGGGGGGGGTCGCCAGGGCCAAGAGGAATTGGGCTCCCTCCTGGCCCGATATTGTCGGGGAGTTGGGGAGTCGGCGGGGCAAGAGGGCTTGGGCTCCCTTTTGCCCCAATCGTGTCGGGGAGTCGGGGGGGGGGCAAGAGGGCTTGAGAAGAGGAGACTGCGAGGGGATATGATCGAGACTTTCAAAATACTGAAAGGAATTGACAAAATAGAGCAGGAAAAAAAATTATTTACAATGTCCAATGTGACATGGACAAGAGGACATGGACTGAAGCTAAGGGGGGACAAGTTCAGGACAAATATCAGGAAGTTCTGCTTCACACAACAAGTGGTGGACACCTGGAATGCTCTCCAAGAAGAGGTAATTGCGGAATCCACCGTTCTAGGATTTAAGGGTAAGCTAGATGTACATCTCCTTATGTGTGGCATAAAGTGATACGAGAAAGGGTAAACTAGATGCACATCTTCTTATGAGAAGCTTAGAATGATATGAGGACTAAAACTATGCCAGGGTACACCTGGTGGGGCCTCCGCTTGCGCGGATCGCTGGACTTGATGGACCTAGGGTCTGATCCGGAGATGGCAATTCTTATGTTCTTATGTTCTCTGCTTTTGACACTTTTAATTAAAAAGGTTGGATAAGTTTGGTATTACTGACACAGTATTACACTGGTTTGCTTTCTGAGAGACTGTACACAGCAAGTCATGTTTAGCTATCAGGCATTTGAAGGCTAGTGTTCTACAGGGCTCTGCCTTTTCAGGATCTAGTTAACCTTTACTTGGTCCCTTATTTGTCAAAGTTTGTGAATTAATGTGTAATATCATCTATATGTTAATAACATTCAGTTTTCCTTTTCCTTTGATTGTTCTTAGAAACCCAGGGCCAGATGTATTCCATCTATTATAAAAGATGGAAGGAAGGACAAATTAAGGCCAGCACAGTTAAAAGGTAAGATAACAGAGGCTATTAGAGCCAAAAGAACATCTTTTAAAAAATGGAAAAACGTCTCTGAATAAAGAACACAGGAAACACCATAAGTTATGGAAAGTTACATATAAAGGAGAGCTAAAAGAGAATTTGAAAATAAGTTTGCTTTGGAGGCAAAAACTCGTAGGTAAATCTTTTTCAGATATATTAGAAGCAGTCACTCAAACTATTAGCAAAAAACAAAAGGAATTGACCCCAAAATATCCACAAAGAAGAAAATCCAGAGAAAACCAAAAAAACTCTGTGGAGTGACGATGTTCCTAAATGGACTTTATTTGAAAGTATCAAAGTTCCAAAGGTACACTAAAATCATCCACATAAAATAATTCCATCCACATAAGAGCCTTAAAGGACCTAGTCCGCTATGGATACAGGATCCTGTATCCCTAGCGGACTAGGTCCTTTAAGGCTCTTATGTGGATGGAATTATTTTATGTGGATGATTTTAGTGTACCTTTGGAACTTTGATACTTTCAAATAAAGTCCATTTAGGAACATTGTCACTCCACAGAGTTTTTTTGGTTTACACAAACTATTAGATCATCAGAAGTACAAAGGGCATTCATGGAGGACAAAACCTGCCTCTAGTGAATCCATGCTGAATTTGTTACATTTTTTTGTAGGCAGGAATAAACATATGGAAAAAGGTGAGCCAGCTGATGTAGTCGATCAAGATTTTCAGAGCGTTTAAATAAAATCCTTTGTGATTAACTCCTGGAAAAATTAAAAAGCCATGAGATAAGGAGGCAATATTCTGCTGAGGATTGAGAACTAGTTAAAAAACAAAAAACAGAGAGTAGAGTTAAATGGCTAGTCTTCTAAGGTGAAAAGTAGAGTGACACAGTGATTTACACCGAGTTCAGTCCTTTAAACATATTTATAAATGATCTGGAAATGAAAACAGTGAGTGAAGTGATCAGATTTGTGGAAGACATAAAATTAACCAATATTACATAGCACCATATACTGTAATAATATGACAAGGACGTGGGGGCTGCCCTCTCCTAAAATATAACTTGGCCTCCAATTAAACAAATCTGATTGAGAATGGTTCTAGATCAGGGGTTTCAAACTCAAATATACAGTGGGCCAAAATTAAAAACCTGGACAAAGTCGCGGGCCAACCAAAACAAGTGCCGTGGTCGTAACCAGGTTTAAGGACAAGGTTTGGCAAAAGAAACTAAAAGACTGTAAACATAAAAGTGGCCAAAGAAGCATCGTGGGCACATAATAAACTAAAATCCAACAACAACAAAAAAAAAATACAGTAACAACAAAACCTTGCGTGCGGAAAGGTTTACAAATGCATAAATAAAAAGTCTCTGCTACAGAGCATGAAAAAAGTGTAGCTGACCTGCACTAACAAATGTTGCAGTGTGGTAATAGACTATAGAAAACATAAAAATCATCAGCTAATATTTTATGGGAACTTAAGATAACTTAAAATAACTATGTGCACACTAAAAATAAAAAGGAAGAATGAAATAAAGCCATGGTGGCTCTTACCTAGTAGATACAATCTGTAGCACTCTGAGCTAAGCAAACCGAAAGTAAAACCGGCTCAAAAAATGCCGTCAATTTAAAAAAGGGGGTCACATGACAAGTGTTGTAGTCACAACCGTAATCATAAGCAAAAAGTGGCACAACCCCACTAAAGAAATCGATGGTCACATGATGAATTAAACCCAATTAAAAATCTAATATAATAAAGCCCTACGCGCGCATGCGAACTCCCACCTGTGTGTCCCGTTTTCCGTGCGCTGTAGGGCACCGCAGGTAGGTGTGCGCATGCGCGCGAATCCCCCGAGGCAGATTTCGGCTGCGGTGGCTGTTGGCAGCGCCGATCCTCAGGTCCCCATCCCCCCCAGCCATCAAGAGGAAACGTAGACGAGGTAAGAAACGCCTCCTTCTCTCCCCCCCCAACCCGGGCAGAGGCGCAGCTGACAAACGTACCTGGAGCCGGAAACGAAACGCCGAGGTCATCTCACTGTGGGAGGGGCGGATGGGAGGGTCAATGGGGTCAGCTGCATGGTGGCGAGGGGGGGGGAGGGGACATGGAAATAGGCTGATCACCGGTTCTACTGCACAGGAGGGGGATGGGAGGGAGGGAGGGAGGGAAATAAAAATGCCGGGTTCTACTGTACAGGGGGAATGGAAGGGGGGTAGAAATTTAAAGATGCTGCTCATTGGGTCTACTACACAGGGGGATGGGAGGGAGGCAGGTAGGCAGGATGGCTGGCTTCGGGGGTGGGGTTGGGTCAAAGTCTGGAAGGCAGTGAGGGGGACATAGGAAGGAGACACCGGGGACACTAAGGACATAGGAAGGGCCACTAAGGACACGGGACAGAGGCACTGGGGGCACTAAGGACACGGGACAGAGGCACTGGGGGTACTATGGCCACAGGACGGAGGCACTGGGGGCACTTAGGACGTAGGAAGGGGTACTAAGGACATGGGAAGGAAGAACTGGGGTACTAAGGACATAGGAGGCACTGAGGGCACTAAGGACATAGGATGGGACAGTATAGACATAGGAAGGGGGTCACTGAGAGACAGGCAGGCATGGCACAACAGAGAAATACAGTGGGCCAGGGAAACAGAGACAGAAAGAAAGATAGACAGGGGGCCAGGGAGAGACACAGATAGAAAGAATGACAGACAGACAGACAGCGTCCAAGGAGAAAGAGACAAAGAAAAAAACCCCCAAAATAGACATCTACTCTAGCACCCGTTAATGTAACGGGCTAAAAGTTAAAAGTCTAAAAACAACTTACACACATCGTGAAGATAATATAGCTGTCCTACATTGACATACCTGGCGGGCTAGCTCTAGTAGACATTTGGCATTTTCTCATGTGCCAAATATAATTACACAGCAGGCCAGATTTGGCCTGCAGGCCTGATTTTGACACCCCTGCTCTAAATCCTCTGAACCACTAGAATCTGTAAACACCATGTTCATGGCTGAAATCCATGGTCAGGGCAAGCCCTACCACAGAGTGACACACATTTTTCCACAGGATCCTGCCTCTCTGTCCCACTTTTTAGATAGGCAAATCAGGCCCTGCAGTGAGTCTCTGCATATGACCCTGCATCCCTCCACATCCAAGTTTTATTTAAAATATGATAAAAACGCTTTTATAATAAATTCAAAGCGATGTACATTAGTAAAATAAGCAAATAAGGACGTACAATAGAAGAACATTAAACATCACAAACTAGAAGGAAGGGTAAGAGAGTGAAACTATAATTTCGTAAAAAAAGGACAAGTAAGGGAAAAACATTGAGGAATGGGGTCGCTGGTAGCTGGAAATGCTTATTCTTGAGGGTCACAGCATAGTTGTTATAAAGGAGCAGTTTATAACTGATGTTCGCCATCCTTGCACATGGTTTGGGTAAGTCACTGCAGAACGGGAATCTACTCACCGTTTCAGCATCCACAAAAAGAGTAGGACACTCTGAACACGTCGTCAGCATCTGGGATGAGCTCACAAATTTTGATCCTATTCCTCGAAGGCTGTCACCAAGGTAACCTGCAGCATCACAGGTCAGGAAACAGAATCTCTTCTGGATACTCTAGAACATAAAATAATAGCCATCAAAATAATCTAGTCTATTCCAACGAGTGTAGAAAACAAATGTTATGCAGCATCTGCCAGAGAAGTATCCAATGTGCTCTGCTGTCATTACAAGTAGGTTCCATTAAGTTATATTACATCATATCATACAATCAATTAAAATACATATCTAATTTTAGAAACACTGTCAATATGAACCAGTGAAGAGAAAATAAAAATTTACAAAATTTACAACACACAAAAGACTGCCAGGGTGAGCAGGACAGGAAGGGAAGTCTCAGAGGAAGGCTTCAAGTCAGATATACAAGCTGAAATTCAGACTTTGTGTTCTCCATTCAAGTTTTATATGCTGCAAATCTGGACATTTGGAATTTTTATGTGGAAAAGGTTGATCTATCACTCTAGAGCAGGGATCTCAAAGTCCTTCCTTGAGGGCCTCAATCCAGTCGGGTTTTCAGGATTTCCCCAAAGAATATGCATGCTTTCAAGGCTTAGTCATTGGGGAAATCCTGAAAACCCGACTGGATTGCGGCCCTCAAGGAGGGACTTTGAGATCCCTGCTCTAGAGCAGTGTTTTTCAACCGCTGTTCCGCGGCACACTAGTGTGCTGCGAGATGTTGCCTGGTGTGCCGTACGGTCAGGGCCGCCATCAGGGCAGTACCACCAGTCTAGGGAGAGGGGCGGTCCGCCCCACGTGGACAGGAGAGAGCTGGACGGGGGACCCGCGGAGTTCAATACAACTCAAGCCGCGAGGCTCGTCTTCTGTTCCTGCCTGCCCTGCAGCTAACATATAGCCGATCGCAAGCGTTCCCCGATGTCAGCGCTGTCGTCGGAGGGAGGGCTTAAGCAAAGCCTGCCCTCCGACGTCAGCGCTGACGTCGGAGAATACTTCCGTTCGGCTATTTGTGTGCGGCAGGGCAGACAGGAAGCAGAAGACAAGCCTCGCGGCTTGAGCTTCGTTTTGCTGAGAAAGTTGCAAAGATGGGCTGGGAGGCAAACACGGAACACAAAAGGGGGGAGGGAGTGCGTTTTGGACACAAGGCATGAACTTGGGAGAGAGGAAGGGAGGGAAAGAGATGCTGAGGTGGGGGAGGGAATGGGTTTTTGGAAACAGAAGGCATGGACTTGGGAGAGAGGAAGGGAGGGAAAGAGATGCTGAGGTGGGGGAAGGAATGGGTTTTTGGACACAGAAGGCATGGACTTGGGAGAGAGGAAGGGAGGGAAATAGATGCTGAGGTGGGGGAAGGAATGGGTTTTTGGACACAGAAGGCATGGACTTGGGAGAGAGGAAGGGAGGGAAAGAGATGCTGAGGTGGGGGAAGGAATGGGTTTTTGGACACAGAAGGCATGGACTTGGGAGAGAGGAAGGGAGGGAAATAGATGCTGAGGTGGGGGAGGGAATGGGTTTTTGGACACAGAAGGCATGGACCTGGGAGTTGGGAGAAAGGAAGGGAGGGAAAGAGATGCTGAGGTGGGGGATGGAATGGGTTTTTGGACACAGAAGGCATGGACTTGGGAGAGAGGAAGGGAGGGAAAGAGATGCTGAGGTGGGGGAGGGAATGGGTTTTTGGAAACAGAAGGCATGGACTTGGGAGAGAGGAAGGGAGGGAAAGAGATGCTGAGGTGGGGGAGGGAATGGGTTTTTGGAAACAGAAGGCATGGACTTGGGAGAGAGGAAGGGAGGGAAAGAGATGCTGAGGTGGGGGAGGGAATGGGTTTTTGGACACAGAAGGCATGGACTTGGGAGAGAGGAAGGGAGGGAAAGAGATGCTGAGGTGGGGGAGGGAATGGGTTTTTGGACACAGAAGGCATGGACTTGGGAGAGAGGAAGGGAGGGAAAGAGATGCTGAGGTGGGGGAGGGAATGCGTTTTTGGACCCAGAAGAAATGGACTTGGGAGAGAGGAAGGGAGGGAAAGAGATGCTGAGGTGGGGGAGGGAATGCGTTTTTGGACTCAGAAGAAATGGACTTGGGAGAGAGGAAGGGAGGGAATGAGTGTTTGGACACAGAAGGCACGGACTTTGGAGAGAGGAAGGGAGGGAAAGAGATGGTTGTGTACACGGGGAAAAGAAGAAAGGAGAATTTTTGGTCATAGGGAGGGAGTGAGGTACAGATAGTGGCATACCAGGGGGGGGGGCGGTGTGCCCCACCCCGGGTTTACGTCCCAAGGGGTGCACAGCTGGCCACCCTCCAGTGTTGTCTCTAGGCTGGCAAACTGTGGCTCTTTAGCCACTTGAGTGTCACCGCCGCCAACGGTGTTGTTGGCGGTGGCAGCATTATAAAATACTTTCTTTGTATTTGATTCCTATTCAAGAGAATTACTTTATATATAGTCAATATAGGCACAGAGTTAAATTTTTTAACATTTTCTAATGGTGGTGTGCCTCGTGATTTTTTTTCATGAAACAAGTGTGCCTTTGCCCAAAAAAGGTTGAAAAACACTGCTCTAGAGCAATAGGGAGTTATTACAGAATATTCATCTCTAAGGACACTTTCTTTCTAGTTTTCAACAAATTGAATGCTAAATGTGGCAGCTTCAAATCTCTATAGTCACGGGCTGGTTGTTTAAGCAATGGTAAACCCTATGCTGGGTGATACTGCATGGGCACAGAATGAGAGAGTTATTTTTTTGATGCCTGTATGCTAATCAAATTATTTAATCCATCCAAGTGTGGACAAAATCACACCACTGCAACACATACTACAATGGTTAGAAGCTAGGGAAAATGATTTAGGATTGCTAAGCACCGTGAGAAAATACGGGGCATTTTTCATATATGCTACATTCTTACAAATTGATCAGGTAATTATGTGGAACAATAACAATTCTGTCTCAGTTAGATTATTGTAATATAATTTTACTGGGTTGCCCTAACTTTCTATTACAGAAGGTACAAATGGCTTAGAATACAGCAACATAATTGATTTTCTCTTTGTTGAGATCTGGGAGGATAACTCAATTTCCTTAAGTGCCTCCCTTGGTTGCCAGTATAGGCAAGAATCTTGTTCCAAGTTTTTCTATATTCTTTTTTTTAATTCAACAAGGTTCTGCTCCAAATTATATGTACTCCTTGGTTGGATTTACTCCTCTATAACATCAGATCCCTTAATGGACATTTGAGCTTTAGAAAAGCAATAAAAACCTACCTCTTCACCTGACTCCTCAGGACATATATGCTTCAGGCTCCAAGCGCCTGCTAATCCAGAACAACTGAACTAGACATCTCACTGTACCTTATTGCTAATTGTTGTGCGTCTTGTTTGCTCTTATGTATGTTATCTTGTAACCCATTCTAAGCTCCTTGGGGAGGATGGGACACAAATCAAATTAAATAATTAATTAAATAAATATATCTGAAAGCTACCCATTATCAAAGGGGATAAAACTGAAGAACCTTTTTTGGCACATTTTTTTGTCTTTCAAACAGCAAAGGATTGAAAACACTTACCAGTTGCTATTCAGTCTATTAAAATTAATGCTTATTTAAAAGTAAAGACCTTTTTGTTTCAGAAGATTATTACTGGTGAATGACAATGTGCTGAGCAACAGAAACAAGAAGAAAGTCCAACTTGGTCTGCAGAAAAAACACCAACCAGGAGAAACCAACAAAACTGCAGACTGTGTACAAGATGCAGGCAAATTTATTGTATCAAAAGGCATTTTGTTGTTATCTTCAATTTTTCTGTGGTATGTTTTAGACCTTATTTACCATGGACCCCTGACGAAAGTTTGTCCGAAACACGGACCGTGTCGGGTCCCTTGATTGGTAAAAGGGTTTTATTTATATTATTTTTTGCATTTTAATTTTGATACAATAAATTTGCCTGCATCTTGTACACAGTCTGCAGTTTTGTTGTTTTCTCCTGAATGACAATGTGCTAACATATATTAATTGCATTTTAATCTTTAGTATTGCATCGTGACCATTTTCTTGATTTGTTAACCACTCATGGAAGCATTTGTGGTACACATAGGAATTAAAATTACATTATGTTGCTTTATAGGCACTTTCTTTGTCCCTAGCCACCTGGGATGAGAGAGGGCTAAGTAACTTGTCCAGGGTCACAAAGAACTGCAGTGAGAATCAAACCCAGTTCCCCCTGGTTCTCAGCCTGTTGTGCTGACCATTTAGGCTACTGCTCTACTTTTTGAAACATCTTCCATAGCTATCCTCTCGTTATCAGGTCAGCATCTTACTTTCCAAGGTATTATTTCTTTCTAGTCCTCAAGAAATGTAATGATAAATGTGGTGGCTTCAAAACAGTATAGTCATTGGCTGTTTTTACTCGTTTCTCTTAAAGTGATGGTCAACCCTAATATAGATGATACCGTATGTGCACAGAATGGGAGAAATTCTTTTCATGTTTGCACTGGTAGCCACTGGATGTTGCCTTTTGATGGAGTGACTGAAGAGAACGCCCTAAAGCTTGTCAAAGATACATTAGGATTGTCCAATAAAAAGGTATCACCTTCAACTTATTTGTTGACCATTATTTCTACAGTATATACAAGGGCTGTTCAAAAAGTATCAGACCTTAATTTTTCTTGCGTAAACAAATAAAGCTAGGGAGGCATGGTTTGGTGCACGTATATAGGCATCCCTACTGCACATGCTTGAATTTTTTCCCGCCTACAGAACCTGTTAGTCGCCGATGAGTGAGGAAGTGTAAATGAGTGCAGCCCGATTTTCATTTTTGACAAAATGACAGAAAAGTTGAACAACGCTACTGCATTAAATTTTGTGTAAAGCTTGGCGATTCCCAAGTGGAAATAATCCACAAGGTTCAACAGGATGAAGCAATGGGAACCACACAGATAAAAGAGTGGTTCACTGCTTCAGAGATGGCCGCACATCAGTAAAGAGTGAAGCATGTTCTGGTAGGCGCTCAACATCCAGAACTGAGGTCGTCATTGACCAAGTGAGGACCCTGGTGATGCCGGATCATCGAATCAAGATCAGAGAACTTGCAGATAAGGCGAGCATCAGCATTGGATCCGTTCATTCCATCTTGACTGAGGATTTGGGCTTCAGGAGAATTTCAGTGAAGTTCATGCCAAAGCTGCTAATGAGCGAGCGAAGCAACTCTGTTTGGAGATTGGCACAGGACATGCTGGAGACTGTGAACAGTGATCCTAACTTCCTCAGCACAGTGATCACTGGCGATGAGTCCTGGGTTTATGGGTACGACCCTGAAAGGAACCAGATTTCAGTCAAGAGAAGACATCATGTAGAATGTGATGGACCAGAGGTGTTCCAGTGCTGCTTCCGACAGTGGCAGAACTGTTGAAAGAAGTGTGTGGCAGCCCAAGCAGACTACTTTGAAGGAGATTAGTATAAGATTGTTGTATCTCAGACCAGGTCCTCAATTGGTTTCAGGGGTTCCTACAAAATAGATCATACAAGGTACTCAAGAATAACTCTTTCTCTTACTGCTGGGACAACACCTGTGGGGTCCCGCAGGGCTCCCCCCTATCCCCCATCCTATTCAACATATACCTAGCCTCCCTAGGTAAACTCTTACACAACCTAAATCTCAAATTCTTCATTTATGCAGACGATATCACAATAGCCATCCCACTAACCAACTTTTCACAAGAACTACTCGACCACATCACAAACTTTCTCAACCAGATAGAACTCTGGATGCTTTCATTCAGACTGAAATTAAACCCCGACAAATCAAAATTTTTCCTAGCCTCCCCCAAAGACAAAATCAAGGAAACCACAATTCAACTAAAAGGAATGACCTTCCCCCTCGATCCGACCATAAAAATTCTGGGAGTCACGCTGGACAAAAACCTATCCCTAAATAACCATACCGACCTCATCGTTAGGAAAAGCTTCTCGGTACTTTGGAAACTTCGCACCATAAAAAAATACTTCAATGACACTGCATTCCGCCTACTTGTACAATCCTCCATCCTCAGCATTCTCGACTACTGCAATATCATCTTCCTTAACGCCACAAAGAAAACTACCAGGAGACTAAAAATAATCCAAAATACCTCATCTTCGGCCTAAAGAAATGGGAACATGTCACCCCTTTCTATCACCAACTACACTGGCGACCATTTGAATCTAGAATTATTTTTAAATTCGCATGCTTCTGCTACAAATCGGTTAACGGCTCTTCTCCAAGTTACATAAATACCCACTTTAACCTTTATTGCAACAACAGGACATCACGCAGAATTCAACTGTTCGCCTTCCCTTCGCCAAAACACTGTCCTCTCAAAAGATTCCTCGATAGAACTTTCGCCTTCCAAGCAGCCAAGTCGAACCCATGGCTAGCCCAGATGATACTCGAGGCCCCCACTTACCTTGCCTTCAGAAAACTACTAAAAACTTACCTATTCAGCAAACACGACCCTTAATATTCCATTCACCCCACATAACACTTGCCCCACCCCTGCCCCCTTCCTCCTTCACCAGACCCTCCCTTCCCCACTCTCTACTTCCCTTATCTAGTTCGATCAAACCTGCAATTTCTGTTATATTGTTGTAAATCTTCCCCTCATTGCAGACAGCTGTAAATCGCTGTAATTTCACTGCTGACTGCTGTAAATCGTTGTAATTTATCGTAAATCTGCTTGTAATTTGCTGTAAATCTGCTTCTAATTTTGTTGTAAATCTGCTTGTCAATGCAGATCATTTGCTAATTGATGTAAACCGCCTAGAACTCACTGGGTATGGCGGTATATAAGAATAAAGAATAATAATAATAATAATAATAATATCTGAATACAAATATTTTTCATGAATAAAGGTCTGATACTTTTTGAACAGCCCTCATATATATACACAAGTAGACTAATATGACAACAACAAATCTGTCCAACACATTACTTGTGAAATTTTGTGTTTCAATGGATGAAAATTCAAACAACCTCTACATGGAACAAAATTAAATAACACTTAAAAGAGCAAAGCAAATAATTCAACTATTGCCAAAAAAACCTTTGCTAAACACAGGCTTCAAGGAAGAAATGAACACCTTTGTTTCCTAGACAAGTGTAGCAGCATCAGGGGTGAATTGCTGGCACCTCTCCCAAGGCTCAGAAAAATTTATTGCCTTTTTTTTTTTAAACACAAAGTTAAACATGACATCTTTCTTCAAACTAATGCAGAATTACTATTGCTGATTCTAAGAGACAAAGTAATTTTAAAAAGTAAATATCATAGGTGCAAACCTTTGGACACTCTTCTAGTTAGTTCATTGTTACTTTTTTTTTTTAATAGTAGTTAACAAGGTCCAAAGAGTTTAAGCCAGTTATTTAGCTGAATACTATTCCACAGCCAAATACTGTAACTTTTCTACCCTCTCATCTTGTTATTGTTGTGTCTATTTTCAACAATTATGGGCTTCTAAGCATCTCTCTCACTATTTGAAACATAAACTTTTTCACCCTTACAAAGTAGAGGAAGGCCATAATAATCTCTAAATGCTTCTAGCTAGCAATTTCAACTGTCAGAAACCACGGTTAAAGAAGCAGAAATTATGCTTAACTGTTAAATTGAAGACAAGATCTGGAAGACCATGAAAAAAAAACCAATGAAAGAACTGCTTGAAAACTGGTCAGATGGGCAAAACAGAAATCAAAGATCACTGCCACAGACCTACTAAAATGTTTAGCTAATACTGGAGCAGCTGTCCCATAGCGCAGCATTGCTAACAATTATCTGCATGGGAAAGTTCTCAGAAGGAAACCTTTCTGAAAATCTCGTTTCAAAAGTTATTATGTTAAGCAGATGTTCTCAAAGCAGTCCTCAGGGACAACACCCAGAGAGTTGAGTTTTAAGAATATCCACAATGAAAATGCTTGAGATGGATCTGCACACACTGGCTCCTTGGTAAGCAAATCTATCATATGAATATTCATTGTGGGTATCCTGAAAATCTGATTGGCTGGGTGTGCTCCAAGGACTAGATTGAGCAGCACTGATTTAAGGTATGCAAAATAAATAGAACCTTGATAGACCTGAATCATTTTGGAACAAAATACTTGGTGACAGATTCTACAAACAGCACCATTATCGGTTGGCACCTCTAAAAACGGCACCGGTCGAGTGTCAATCACACAACAGCTCTGCACCTGGATTCTGTACAAATGAATGCCTCCAAGGAGCATCATGATAAAGCTGGCAAGCTTCGGTTATCACTGCTGTCTGCATCTTACTCCTTAAGTTTAATTTACTTACCAGATAATGTGATGATCATAAAAGCCTTTCCCGTTCTGCACTCTGGAAAGAGCTCTTAAAATGTGCAATCATACTGGCAAAAGTGATACAATTCATCTGGGGTTATTAAGTGGTCAAAATGGTGGTCAAAACAGTCAGAATATATTACATTACACTGGTGCAGGAAGAACAATAGCTCTGATGTTCTACACAGGCAGACAGGGTGGAGGGGGCCTGGCTTTTAAACAATTTCAGGAAATCTTCAGTGGAGCTGCAGCACATATACAGAGCACACAAGGAACTACACAGCCAAAACAAACAGCCTGTAGATTGCACATTGTAAGCCCTGGGGGAAAAAAAAAAAAAAAATAGACCTGGGCGCTCTCTCAAAATAAAAAAATAACTACAGCACAACAGTGGGAAATTTCATGCTTAAAATACTCGCCTGTTATTTTAAAATGCTGCCATCACAAGAACTGCATTCAGTATGTCCGAATGCAGCACATGGGTGGCAAACATTTAGACCCTGATTCTATAAGAAGCACCTACCATTAGGCACCTAACAATTTTTTTTAATTGGCTCAATCAGGGCTGTTAATTGAACAGCACCATTAAAAGCCAATTTTAATAAAGATGAAAATGTTATAATGCCCTTGCATCACTCTATGATATGGCCACACCTTGAATATTAGAGAATGACATGGGGATAAATTTTTCCCCATCCCCGCAGGAACTCAATTTTCCTGTCCTGTCTCCGCAAGTTTTGTCGCTGTCCCATTCCTGTAAGCTCTGCCTTAACTGCACAAGCCTCAAACACTTTTTTTGTTTGTTTATCGCACGCCCTTATCCAGGGCGAGTTACATGTTAACATACAAAATAAAACGTAACATTTATCGTACAAAACACATCAAGACCAACCATATAACAACTACATACATACAGATAAAATCAGATTGCAAAAAACATACTAACCAATCCTATCCTACATCACAATATAAAAATACATAAGGCACACAAGATGCCTCAACAAAAAACATCTTTAGCCAAATGAGACAAGCTAGACCATTGAAAACCTCCGTGACCAGCACTCAGCCCTCAACAGTCATCACTCCTACACACTCAGCCAAAGTGTTTGAGCCTTGTGCAGATGAGGACAGAGCTTGCAGGAATAGGGCAGGCATAGGCGTCGGAACGGGGGGAGGGGGTCACAGGGGCAATGGCCTCCCCCAAAACTGGCGATGGTTCGGCTCCCCCAACTTACCTCCTCTTCTGCCGGCTGTAATTTTAAATCTTTGGTGTGTAGGGTATGTTCTTTTGTTCTTTTCTTCCTCCCTCCCCCCCCAGCGGGACCCTGCAACATGATCTCTTCAGCTCCAGACTCTCTCACACCTGCACCCCCCTGGGTCACTGTTATTTTAAATGTTCTGGCAGCCGTGGCGCAGCGTCCATGAGATGAGCCTTCTGCCGTCCACTAGCCCTGGAAGTTTTCATTCAGCAGTGACTTCCTGTTCCGCCTAGGTGGGCTGCTGCTGAATGAAGGGTTCCAGGGTAGGCCAACGGCAGAAGACTCATCTTGTGGATGATGCGCTGCAGCTGCAGGAACATTTAAAATAACCGCAACCCAGAGGGAGGGGGAGCGGCAGGTGTGGGGGAGTGCAGAGCTGAAGAGGTCATGCTGCAGGGTCACACTGGGAGGGAGGAAGGAAGGAAAGAGGAACATATGCTACACGCCACGGGCTGGGGATAGGGAGTTGGGAAGACAGATGTTGCATGGGCTGGGAGGGGGTTGGGAAGAACAGATGCTGCACGGTCTGGAGGGGGGCAGGGAAGGACAAATGCTGCATGGTCTGGGAGGGGTCAGGGAAGGACAGATGCTGCACGAGCTGGGAGGTGGTTGGGAATTGCAGATACTACATGGGCTGGGGGATTGGAAAGGACATATGCTCCATGGATGGGGTGCTGGGAAAGAGAGATGCTGTCAGTGAAGGAGGGAAGAGAAAAAGAAAATTGTTGTACACAGGTGTATAGAGGAGGAGGGAAAGAGAGATGGTATACACGGGGAAAGGAAGAAAGAGGGAGAATTGTTGGACATGATAGTGGTGGAGGTGGGAAGGAGAAATATTACACTGGGAGGGAGGACAGATGACTTAAAGAGGGAGAGATGTCAGATTCTGGAGAAGGAGAGAGAGTTGGCAGATCACTAGAAGGGGAAAGAGATGCCTGACCAGAGAAAGGAAGGAGAGGAGAAAGAGATACCAGACTGCGGGAAAGAGAGGAGAGAGATGTTAGACCACGGGAAGAGGGAGTGAAGGAGAGAGAGATGCCAGACCATATGAGGGAGTAAGGGGGGAAGACATATCAGACCATTTTGAGCGTTCATACATTCACCGAGAGTCAAACGCCAGTGAGCTGGTAGGAACGGACCGCAGCAAAGAAAACAGAAGCTGAGAGATATAAGAACTCACTGCCTAATTGAAGCTAAGTTCATTATCAGTTTTTTGAGAGTTTTTTGATATACATCATCTTAAAATTAGGCAGGGGGAGGAGAGTGCCGATGAGGTTAGTTGCCTAACTAGTGCTGTTGTATAGTTAATCACTGGCAACACACGGGGATCTGAGGCCTCTCCTCTATAAAGAACTTTAAATATGTGATTAGTGGAGATAAGTCTGATATGAGAAAACTTCATCACTGTTTCTAATTAAGAATTTGAAAATTGAATAGAAGGGAGGTAGTTTTACTGAAAAAGAACTCCCCAGGACAGGATGGGAAAATGAGTTCCTGCGGGGAAAAATTTGCCCCCCTGTCATTCTCTACTGTACACAATTCTGGTCACCATTTCTCAAAAAAGATGTAACAGAATTAGAAAAGGTACAGAGAAGGGCAATGAAAATGATAAAACAGATGGGACGACTTCTGTATGAGGAAAGACTAAAGCAGCTAGGGCTCTTCAGCCTAGAGAACAGACAACTCATGAGAGATAAAGAGAGGTCTATAAAATACTGAGTGGAGTAGAAAGGGTAGATGTGAATGGCCTGTTCACGCTTTCCAAAAATACTAGGACTAGAGGTCATGCGATGAAGCTACTAAGTAGTAGATTTAAAACAAACCGAAGAAAATATTTCTTCATACGTGTAATTAAACTCTGGAATTAGGCCCGTTTGGCCTGTTCTTCTCATCGCCAGAGCAGAGACTTTGTCAATACAACTCCATACTTGAACATTTTGTCCCCTGAGAGCCGTAGCCATATCCTGAACAGACTCCACCTCTAATTAAGTTTATCAACACTTGGACTCCATACTTGAACATTTTGTCCCCTGAGAGCCGTAGCCGTATCCTGAACTGACTCCACCTCTAATTAAGTTTACCTGTTTGATATTGATCTTTCCCTGTTTGGGAGTTGTACCGTTTCTCTTGGTGGGAGGGGAAGGGGGTGTGTGGGTTTCTTTCTGTGGGGATGGGGTGTTGCTTTTAATCGTGGAGGACATTAGAGTCCAGTCCTCCGCGGTTGTTGGTTGATATTGTTAACCTTGTTTTCTACTATTGTTGTACCTGCTGTTGTCACTGCTTAATAAAAAAGATTTAAATATAAACTCTGGAATTCGTTGACGGAGAATGTGGTGAAATAAGTTAGCTTAGCAGGGTTTAAAAAAGGTTTGGATAATTTCCTAAAAGAGAAATCCATAGGCCATTACTGAAATGGCTCAGGGAAATCCACTGCTTATTCCTAGGATAAGCAGCATAAAATCTGTTTTACTACTTGGGATCTAGCTAGGTACTTGGGTTGGCCACTCTTAGAAACAGGATGCTGGGCTTAAAGGACCTTTGGGTCTATCCCAGTATGGCAGTTCTTATGAGGCAATACAATAACCATTGTCTAAGCAAGCTGGAGCTGAGACAATTATCCTAAGTCTCAGTGTTAGGGCTCCTTTTATCAAGGTGCGCTATGGGGCTTAGCGCTTCGGACATTTCATCAAGCGCAACCCCCCGCGGCAAGCCAAAAAACTAATACCTCCTCAATGGAGGCGTTAGTGACTAGCGTGGCAGGCGGTTGAACGCGCGGTATTCCGCGTGTTAACCGCCTACCGCACCTTGATAAAAGGAGCCCTTAGTTATTTTTACAATGAAATCAAAGATTTATGGAACAGTCCTAAAGATCTTGAGCCTGCCTAGATATGAACGACACAGAAATAGAAGATTAGATTAGATTTTGTTCTCACACTATGGGGCTCATTTTCAACAGAGAAAACCATTTAAAAAATGGCATAAAGTGGTATTTGGACATTTTGTTTGATAAAACGTCCAAATTGTCATTTTCAAACTCATTTCTTTTAGACATTTTTCTATGTTGTTTGCCTGAAGTGTGTCTAAATCTCAAGGGGGTGTATTTTGGGCAGAAGTAGGTAGTTCAGGTAGCGTCCCGTTGGACTGGAGGAAGGCTAACGTCATTCCACTCCCCAAGAAAGGCCCCAAGACAGAAGCGGCAAACTACAGACCAGTGAGTCTCACATCAATAGTGAGCAAACTAATGGAAACTCTTATCAAACACCAATTAGATACGATCCTGAATGAAGAGAACCTACGGGATCCCCGTCAACATGGATTTACTAAGGGGAGATCCTGCCAATCCAACCTGATCAGCTTCTTTAACTGGGTGACGGGGAAGCTAGATGTTGGAGAGTCCCTGGACATCGTATACCTGGACTTTAGCAAAGCATTCGATAGCGTGCCTCATCGCAGGTTACTAAGCAAGATGAGTTCCATAGGATTGGGCGACACATTGACGAAGTGGGTTGGGAACTGGCTTGGAGGTAGGGTTCAAAGGGTAATGGTGAATGGAACCCCCTCTGAAATGACGGAGGTGATCAGTGGAGTACCCCAGGGCTCTGTCTTGGGCCCAATACTATTCAATATCTTTATAAGGGACTTGGCAGAAGGGCTCCGAGGTAAGATAACATTATTTGCCGATGACGCCAAACTAAGCAATGTAGTGGGCAAAAGCACAATAGATAAAAATTCAATGCCCGACAATATGATGCATGATCTACTCTTACTAGAGAGCTGGTCTAAGACATGGCAGCTCAGCTTCAATGCCAAAAAATGCAAAGTTATGCACCTGGGTACCCAAAATCCATGCAGGACTTATACCCTTAATGGCGAGATCCTAACAAGAACAGTTGCAGAACGAGACTTAGGGGTGATCGTCAGTGAGGACATGAAGGCTGCCAATCAAGTGGAGCAAGCTTCTTCCAAGGCAAGACAAATCATAGGTTGCATACGCAGGGGTTTCGTCAGCCGTAAGCCCGAAGTCATTATGCCTTTGTATAGATCCATGGTGAGACCGCACCTGGAATACTGCGTGCAATTCTGGAGGCCACATTACCGTAAGGATGTGCTGAGGCTGGAATCGGTCCAGAGAATGGCCACCCGGATGGTCTCGGGACTGAAGGATCTCCCGTACGAAGAACGGTTAGATAAATTACAGCTATATTCGCTCGAGGAGCGCAGGGAGAGGGGAGACATGATCGAGACGTTCAAGTATCTCACGGGCCGCATCGAGGTAGAAGAAGATATCTTCTTTTTCAGGGGTCCCACGGCAACAAGAGGACACCCGTGGAAAATCAGAGGCGGGAAACTGCACGGTGACACCAGGAAATTCTTTTTCACCGAAAGGGTGGTGGATCGCTGGAATGGTCTTCCACTTCAGGTGATTGAGGCCAACAGCGTGCCTGATTTTAAGACCAAATGGGATCGACACGTGGGTTCTATTCGCAAAGTAAAGGCAGGGGAGGGTCATTAGGGTGGGCAGACTGGATGGGCCTTGGCCCTTATCTGCCGTCGATTTCTATGTTTCTATGACTTATGATTTGGACATTTTCTGCAATAATGAAACACTGCAGAAAATGTCTAGGGCATAACTTGGACATCTGAAGCTAGACCTGTTTCAATAACAAATAAGTTCAAAAAAAGTGGCCAAACTGACCAGATAACCACTGAAGGCATGAAGACATGGCTCCTTATTCCCCCCAGTGGTCACAGACCTTCTCCCACCCACAAAGATGTGAATAAAACACTACATACCAGCTGACAGCTTCAGAAGTTATGGCCAGTCCTATTAGAGCAGCAAGCAGATCTCTGGCATAGCCTAGTGGTCAATGCAATGGACTACAGAGATGGGGACCCAGGCCCATATCTTACTCTAACTAGTAGACTTGCGGTGGATGTATGAACCCTCCAAAATTTACCCCAAACCCACTGTACTGACACATAGGTGACTTGGTTTTGGGTGTGTTATGGTGAGATGTGTACTTGAAATCTTTTATGTAAAGTTCACTGCATTGGCCCCTAGGGTGCCCCACTGCTCTAAAGGGATGTCTGTGTGGCCAGTCTGCTAAGAATGCTGGCTAGAGAATGACACGGGGACAAATATTTTCCCCATCCCCGTGGGAACTCATTTTCCCATCCCATCCCTGCCCCATTCCTGCAAGTTCTGTCCTCATCTGCATGCTTAGAATGTATGATTGGCGTTTTATCAAAAATTTTAATAAACTTGGATAAACTCATAAGTGTTTGAGGCTTGTGCGGTAAGGCAGAGATTACAGGAATCTGGCATGGACAAGGACAGCGACAAACCCGCAAGGACGGGATGGGGAAAATGAGTTTCTGCGGGGACAGGGAAAAATTTGTCTCCTGTGTCATTCTCTAATGCTGGCCCCTCCCTCCTATGTCCCAATGGCTGTTTTTTGTGCATTTTCACTTGAACCTTTAATTCAATAATGGTTCAAAAAGACAGACACACTGAGAATAAACACATCTAAGAAATGGCCATTTTGGGGGGGTTTGAAAATGGCCATTTTCTCTACTGGATATTTGAACGTTTTCCCCAACACATCTAAACTCGTATTTCGATGCCATATTGAAAATGCCCCTCCACGTATAATTTCCTCTGACTGGCTATCAGACCCACCATGGAGAGCTCCCATCTCACCTTAAACAAGGAAGAGAAGACATGAAAGGTGTACACTGCACAGGAGCCATCAGAGTCTGACATAAGCTGGTTTATGTGGCTGTGCCAGGCTTCCTCTGCATCATCACACACTGCAGGCTGAAAGGCCGCAAGGATGGCAGAGAAGAATGGTGAAGGAGGGGGTGTGGTACTTCCGTCACCTTCCCCAAAGCTGGAAAACAGAGGAGAAATACAAGGGTTGTACATCAGCATGATAGAGATTATTGTAAGAAAATCCACTTTCATCAAAATGACAAACATTTGTAAAACATTACAAGACGACTCTGGTTTTCAATACAAATATCCTGTTAAAGCATAGATGGCCCTGCAGTTGCACGGAAGGCAGCTCTATAACAAGCTGCTCAAGGGTGTGAACTCAGTGGTGTAGTAAGGGGGGGAGCGAGGGGGGCGGTCTGCCCTGGGTACCAAGTTGGTGGGGAGGCCAGCACCCCTCCTCCTCTCTGCTACCCCCAACCTCTTCCCGTTCCTCCCCTCCATGCACGCTCCTCCTTCCCTTCCCCATGTCTCTAGTTGAAGTTGTTGTTCGCGGCGGTCAACATGCTCTTCGTGATCCCGTTGGCTCTTCTGCTGATGTCACTTCTGGGTGCCGCACATAGGAAGTGACATCAGAGGAAGAGCCGATGGGGTCGCGAAAGGCATGTTGCTGACCACAGCGAACAATTTCAACTAGAGGTACGGGGGAAGGGGGGCACGTGCGACAGGTGGGAGCAGGGCAATGGAGTTCAGGGAGGGGCGCCACCACCCCCCGGGCGCCTCTCACTCTCGCTATGCCACTGTGTGAACTCCTTTGTGCATATAAATGCATGAAAAATGAGTACTTAAATGTGTAAGCACTATTCTGTAAGAACACAAGTAAACAGACAAAAAAATAAGAGTGGGATAAGCAGAACTAAGTATCCAGACAAGCTTTATTGTAAAAAACTTGATAGCAGCACTCAATATATAAAAGGAATCAACCAAAAATATTAGTAGATATGAAAAGACCCAGTCCATGTTTCGGCACACAGTCTGCTTAAAGTTAGGCGCCAATAGCGGCACCAGTTCTGCAAAACTTGGGCACCCATTATAGAATCACAGCACCGCCTAAGTGTGCTTAGGCACGCCCCATATTTATGCCAGGGGTTTCTTCGCCTAAAATTAGGTGCCGATATTGGAGCCTAACAGCACCTAATTCACAAAGAGGTGCCTGACTCAAAGACACACCCATGATCCGTCCCTAATCACGTCCACTTTTAGTGAAGGCACTCTGGGCTAAGCGCTTACTTTTTATAGAACCAGATTTTTCCAAGTTAGGCGTCTAACTTTCAATTAAGTCCAATGAAAGCCAATTATGAGGTGCTGAGTGCCACCAATTTAGCCTATTAATTAAGTTAGGTGCTGATATTGGTGCCTAACTTTGGGCACATTTTATAGAATCAGGCCCACGGTGCCTTCCCTCAGGAGTCTGATCTATGAAATTACAACAAACAAGATGTTATGCCATGCCTCAAAAGGAGAATCGGCCAATACTACGCTGTGATGATTGCCACAATCTCACATGTATATGGCATAACATGGAAATCAATTGCAAAAGGGGTATGTACAATTGGTGGAGCATGAGAAAGACATGTGCACACCTCCACTTATGCACATAACTTATACAATACTATAAGTTTTGCATGCCATTGCTGAATTTGGATGCACCAAGTTAAACCAGTTCTATGGCTAGTTTAACTGCATGCACATAAATATAAGACACTAACATAAGTTACACTAATATTCTATAAGGGAATCCTGTGTATCTGTTGCCATTATAGAATATGGGCTCTCATTGTGTAGCACTGGGGCACCTAACAGTAGACCTTCACTTATAGAATTGCCCCCATTGTATGCTACCATGAAGAAGAACAAGTTCAATTCCCAGATCTTTTATTCCTCCTCCTGTAAAGATGGATTTCAGAGTAGAGGTCTGCACGGGAATGGGGATCGCGGGAATCACCCCTAACCTACGGGACTCCCACGGGGACCGTCCTCTGGCCCATGGGACTCCCACGGGGATCCCCCTTTGGCCCATGGGACTCCCACGGGGATGGAAGGCTTTGGAAGCAGGGTTCGTCCATATAATATAATGGACACGTCAGCCTTAGTAAAAGAGGGGGTTTATAAGTTAATTACCTGAACAGAAAACAAAAAAAGGGTTCCACCAAAGAGATTCCACAAGGAAAACAGCAGCGCAAACACAAAAGAAACTGGAATTGATGATCCTGCCAGAAATAATTGCTGCTTTTTATGGGGACGGGCGGGGATGGAGGTAATTTCTTGCGGGGATGTGTGGGGACGGAGAGGATCCTGGCGGGGACGGGTGGGATTTCTGTCCCTGTGCAACTCTCTATTTCAGAGTCCTGGCAAAAGACTAACAACTAGTGGCCATCTCAGGAGCCCATTTGTGCTAGATTCTAAAGAGAACTTCACCAGTCAAGCACAGTGGCTGGACAAGACAAGGAGGGTAGCAAGAGGCTACATAGTGGGATGGGAACAAAACTCTAAAATTTAGTTCATGCCTAAATGCAGATGTGGTGCAAGCCAAGGACTTTTACAGTAGATGTGCACAGGGGTGGAGTAGGGCAGGGTCCATACCCGCTCTCAAGCGATATTCCAGTATTTTACAAAGAACAATAGGTACCCACTTGTCTTTATAAAATAGCACTTCTGTAGGTGCCTACCCATAGCGCTCCATTACAAAGTTACCCTCACAGTGTACATATTTTATACTAAGAAATTTTCAACTTTCAGTGCTTGCATTTTTGTTTACATGCACGTGTGATCTCACAATTTTATAAATCTCTTTCATGTATAACAAGTTTTACATGAAGCTTTATAAAAATTATCCCCCCCAAGTGAGCTACTTGAAAACTGACTTTTAACAATCTAAGGGTGAAAGTGGAATTGGAATTATATAATTAAATGGCTGGCAAAAGATGAACTGTGCCTGACTTCAAGGTGGGAGGGGGGGGGAATCAATAAGACTGTAAGCAAAAATATGGACCAGAAGTGATGTGGGCCCTATGGCTCGGGCTGTAGTTCTGCTCCCCAGCTGGGGGCAGCTGAGGTAGGGTTCCTCATCTATTAGGGCCAATGAGAGCACTCAGAGACCCAAGCAGAATGAGAAGAAAGCTTTTCTCCTTTTAAGGAGTAGAAGTTGTAAAAGACAACGAGACTGCAATAAATAAATAGTGCTGGGAGGCTTTAATCTGTACATGCTGAATTTAAAAATTAGGCAAAAGTCAGACTGTGCTCTGAGATAAGCTATCTCTAGGGTCCGTTTTTGGCTGGTGTGGTTTCTAATTATAGTTACTTTACTCAGTTGAGTTTAAACACATCCAGCTGAGTATGTACATTATTTTTAAAGATGTGATGCAAGAGTAACTTGTAAATTACATATCTGGCAAGGATATAAGTCTAATGCTGAAATAGCAACTGCAAATCTCCCTGTGTTCAAGGTGAAATCATGTACATTGTAAAAAATGACACTTCTCCCTCCGTATTTGCAATTTCAGCATTTGCGGTTTTGATTATTTGCGTTTTTTAGTTTGCTGGCTCCTCCACCCCCCCAATTACATCAGTTTGCATAGAGAAATCGCTGATTCCCAGCACTTTCTTCACTGTGTTTTGCCACTCTTCAGGAACAGGCCAGGTCTCCCACCATGTTATTCATGGTTTCACCATATAGAAAACAGCGAATAACATATGAAAAAGTTATTCACAGTTTTTTTTGTATTCGTGGGTCTGTTAATCCCCTATCACAACGAATACGGAGGGAGAAGTGTAAATAGCAATGCAGCTATGGAATCGACTTTCAGTTTTTAAATAATTGACTTTGCACTTTAAAGTAAGCAATTCATCCAACAAGGGAATTTCATTTTATAATTTATATTCTGCCTTCCCAGTGTACACCACATTGAGCAGTTTCTGTAAAGTTGTCATCATTACAAACAGGGCTGTGGAACTGGAGTCAGAAGCAGTTTTGGGAGGAGTAAAAGTAAAATGTAAAAATGTACCAACTCCAGCTTCACAATAAAACCTAAAAACTTACATTGTAATATATAGTAAGTTAATTATTTTATATCTTTGTCCTACACAGAATTATTGCAGGTAATAAATTTTAAAACTACAGTAGATAAATAAAATCTACCCTTATATTTACCAGTACTTGCGATCCAGAACAAAATATTTAAAGCCTAATATCTGTAGGAGTTGGGAGCTGGAGTTGGACAGTAGAAAAATAGAAGAGCTGGAGTTGAAGGTTTGGTGTACCGACTCCACAGCCCTCATCACAAGTGGAGGAGTGGCCTAGTGGTTAGAGCAGCTGCTTCAGCACCATGAGGTTGTGAGTTCGATTCCCACTGCAGTTCCTTGTGACTCTGGACAAGTCACTTAACACTTCACTGCCTCATGCAAACCGCTTTGATTGTGTAAACCACACAGAGAAAGTGGTATATCATGACCCACCCCCTTTACCCTAAACTAATGTAAACAATAGAAACCTCCATCAGACCGTCAACAAACCAAATCTGTAAAACTATCTTGAGAATGATGAACTTCCCATACTCCTATTATGCCTCTCACAGTCAAAAACTGATCCCAGAGTCAGAAGACCATAACCATTCAAGTCACGATAAGGAAACAAAACATGTAAGGAAACACTAGCGCACATAACTTGGATTTCAGAGTTTCTTGGACCAATGATGCTCATAAGAATAGCCATACTGGATCAAACCAGTGGTCCATCTAACCCAGTTTTCTGTTTCCAGTCCAGTGGCCAATTCCAATTCTGTGGGCAATCCAGGTCACAAGTACCTGGCAGAAATCCAAATAACATTATTCCACGTTGACGATAAGAACATAAGAATAGCCTTACTGGGTCAGACCAATGGTCCATCAAGCCCAGTAGCCCGTTCTCATGGTGGCCAATCCAGGTCTCTAGTACCTGGCCAAAACCCAAGAACTAGCAACATTCCATGCTACCGATTGAGGGCAAGCAGTGACTTCCCCTATGTCTTTCTCAATAACAGACTATGGACTTTTCTTAAAACCAGCTACGCTATCCGCTCTTACCAGTCTTTGCATCAACAGAAAGGACTCTTGCCATACATACATCATTCAAAGTGGTGTCTGAATCTTAAATTTCATCTGTTTTATAGAGGTACTACTTGACTCTTCTCTATCTTTAAGGAACCATTTAGAATATGTTATCAAAACAGATTTCTTTAAATTATGGTCACTACATAGAATGAGAGAGCTTTTTTCACCAGCTCATTTTTAGATGATATTGCAGTTTTATGTTACCACACTTTGACTATTGTAATGTCACATTAATGGACCTGCCAGCATTGGCCTTGACATTGCTACAGGTGGCACAGCACATTGCAGCATGCCTGATTACTTACACTATTGGTTAAAACACCTCTCTCCAGATTTACAATGAAGTAGAATGAAAAAGATTTGAATATGGCTGGTTCAGGGACCTTATACTGAACCAAGGCATTATATAATGCATCAGTGAAGCTGCCTTTGTATACTATGGCTTTTCCATATTAAATGAGATATGGACAGTAAAATCTGCTCAAAAATTTCAAAGACTAATTTTGATTATGCAACCTAACCCCATGCACTACAGCCTGTGTATGAATCAACTTTACAATCAACTTGTGCCACATCTCTTACAGGAGATATAAAAATCACCATAATACACCTACCTTGCAAGAGAGAGCTGCTCTGGTGCTCTGTCCTCTTTTTCCTCACCCTCTGTCAACTCTAAGCTGAGGCTATCGGTGCACTCAAATGCTGTTGGGAGTTCACTCATTGACCCTGAAAGATCATCCTCTTGAACCATTGTATCATCCTCTTCAAGAACCACTTCCACCTACAAAAGTCAATACAGGAACATTTAAGGGGTAATTTTCCAATTGTATATATAAAAAAATAAATTTGGTATACTTTTCCCTGGGCACATATTGCCAAATTTTCAAAGCAATAGTGTGCCCATGATCGCTTTAAAAATTATCTCAGGGAATTTATGCACACGTTTACATTTGCTTTCTGGCATATTCAGATTTTCCAGGCTATTTTCAAAACTATGCGCATAAACCTTCCTCAACGTGGTGTAAATTCAAACAAGGAATTCACCAAGCCAAATTTTGCTGCGGGTTCACCATGACGGTGACAGCGGTGGCACGAGGAACTTTCCCTCTCTCCCAATCTCCTATTTGTCCCCTCGTCCCAGCTCCCCAAAGTGCACAGGTAGAAGGTGACGAATGTAACTTACTTTTCAAGACGTTGCCACAACTTCCTCAATTACAGCACTCTGCTCCTGCCCTCAGCTGCCAGAGCAAATGCCAGAAAGCAAATGCCTCAGCCCATTGCCAGCTGGGAAGTTCTGTGCAGCTTTTATTGCAAGACTTTGACCGGCAGTGGGAAATGAGGAGCTCATATACTTCTCCGGCTGATGGGAGCAGAGTAGCATGTGCTGTAATTCAGGGAGTATGAAGAAACTAGAGAAAGGTCTCTATGAAAATACCAAGGGCAAACAAAAAGCATTGACCATCAAATGAAGAGATGAAAATGGTCAGAAGATTCAGTCAAAGGTAACCTTTCATGATAATAGGCTGAAACCACAGTTGTGTCAAGTCCTCTTCTTATCATTAAAGATTCTTTTTCTTCTGACCGTTTTCACCTCTTTATTTGAGTCACCATAATTGAGTAGCACTGAGTCAATTTTGTTGCAGTAAAATAACAAAATTTTCTCACAGCCTAGTAACTACCCTTTTGTCTCTTGTGTGGTGACTTGACTACTCCAAAGTGTAAAAATGCCCAACAAACAAGTGCAATGGTTTGCCTCAATTTGCAATGAATTATGCTAGGAGGAGAGTGTGGTGTAGTGGTTAGAGCTACAGCATCAACACCCTGAGGTTGTGTGTTCAAATCCTGTGCTGCTCCTTGTGACCCTGGGTAAGTCACTTAATCCTCCACTGCCCCAGGTACATTAGAGCCCAGGGGAAATGCTTAAGTAGCTGAATGTAAACCGCTTTGAATGTGATTATAAAACAATAAAAAGGTAGTATACAAGCCCTAATCCCTTTCCTTTCCCTTTGAGTGATTGTTTCAACCAGGGAACCTGTACAGAGATTTGTTTACATAAAAGAATACGCAGTAAGTAAATCTTGTGGTCATTTAATGCTTGGATCTGAGCAAGCAGTGCACTAAAATAGTTTGCATCCAACACTTTGCTTGCTACTTCCCGATTTGGCTATTGCAACGTATGAACATAATAATCAATAAGCAAATTAAGCGGTGGAGGGGAGGAAGACCAGAACTAGTGGAACATAAGAGAACATAAGAGGTTGCCTCCGCCGAGTCAGACCAGAGGTCCATCTTGCTCAGCGGTCCGCTCCCGCGGCGGCCCATCAGGCCTAGTTGCCTGAACAGTGTCCCTGACTAATTCTGTACTGTCTCTAATCCTATCCCTATAACCTACCTCTACTCCTATCTATACCCCTCAATCCCTTGGTCTTCCAGGTACCTATCTAAACCTTCTTTGAAGCCCTGTAGCGTGCTCCTGCTTATCACATCCTCCGGTAGTGCGTTCCATGTGTCCACCACCCTCTGGGTGAAAAAGAACTTCCTGGCATTTGTTCTAAACCTTCCCCCTTTCAATTTCTCTGAGTGCCCCCTTGTACTTGTGGTTCCCCATAATTTGAAAAATCTGTCCCTATCTACTCTTTCTATGCCCTTCATGATCTTGAAGGTTTCTATCATGTCTCCTCTAAGTCTCCACTTTTCCAGCTTTTTCAGTCTGTCAGTATATGAGAAGTCCTCCATGAATTATTTGCTGTCATGAGCACAGTGACTCGGGAAACAGTTATTAATCTTACTCAAACAACGAGCAAGAATATTCTGTAATTTTAGGAGCTAGTCAGTTGAAACCCCACTCATATGTGCATAAGGCAAAATTCTATCAGTGCTATCCTGTAAATATGTGCATACATTACAAAACATGTATTTTACATAGCAGGTATTTTCTGCCTTAGGTGGAGTCTGGGCAGAGCACGTGGGCAGGACTCTCACTTGCGCCTGTAACTTATAGAAAATCTCTACCATTTACACCATTTCTATAGCCAGCATTAAGGGCTCCTTCTATGAAGCCGCGTTAGCGGCTTCATCGCACGCACCTTTTTAGCGTGCGCTAACCCCCGCGCTAGCTGAAAAACTACCGCTTGCTCAAGCGGAGGCGGTAGCGGCTAGCGTGGCCGGCAAATTAGCGCGTGCTATTATGCACATTAAACTGCTAACGCGACTTCGTAAAAGGAGCCCTAAGTGTTCCCATCTAAATTATAGGTGTGTAGCTAACCTGTTACCCAAGCATTCTATAACATGAAGTAGGCATCTACTTTCCTTTATAGAACAGGTGCCTAAATATAGGTACACTGTTAAAGATTTGCCTTCATATGAACAGAGTGGTAGTGGTGGTGGGGGGTGCAGTGGTTAAAGCTACAGCCTCAGCACCCTGGGTTCAAATCCCGTGCTGCTCCTTGTGACCCTGGGCAAGTCACCTAATTCCCCATTACCCCAGGTACATTAGATAAGAGTGCGAGTTCGCTGGGACTGATAGGGAAAAATGCTTGAATACCTGAATGTAAACCACTTAGTCTATAAGTGGTATATAAATGCTGAAAAGAGTGAGGGCTCATAACGGCATGGTTCCTGGCTGCAGATCGTCACTGTAATGACTAGATTAGGAATACAAAATAAAAGTGCCTAGGTATATGTGAAGGAAAGGACACGATATCAAATTCTGACTGAATTGGAAAGCGAAAAGGAGCAGGAGAAAAACTAAGTTTAAAAAAAAAAAAAGAAAGTAAATATGCAGACTTTTTCTCGTCATGAATTTTGCCATTTAACCATTAAGAAGGTTCCAATGAGCAACCTCATGTGCTTCACAAAGCAGGCACTCAGCTGACTTTAAATAGCTCTGCATAATTATGCTAAATTACACTTCTGTTGGTTGCTGACAGGCCCTGGCCTCAGCATGTTCAATTTGGATCTGGTATCCAGGTGTGGAGGGAGTTTCCTGCCATCCACTGTAACATGCCTGCAGATGACAGGCTAGAGGGAAAAAGCCGAGGCTTTGTGCCAAATTTACCAAGTGAAATTCCAACAGCCAGGATGCATATAATATTTCCTGAAAATTCAGCCTCTGGAAGGCCAGGGGGAAAGGGAAGCAAATATATATTTTCTCTCATGGAACCTTTCTTTACTTATTCCATTACTTGTAATGAACATGTTAGAAGTTTCTTTGAAAGAAGGATTTTAAAGTAGCCTGACAAGTTTCCTAACATGATTCTCTTTTATCACATATAGGACATATGGAAGACATATGAAGACAGAAAATTAAACTCTGCATCCTCTACGTGATCAGCTGAGCTGGCTTTACAGAATAGTCTGAAAGTCCAATATTACAGACTCTAACACCCTATCCCTGTGTGTCTGGTGTTTCTGCTCTTAGGACTGAGAGACAATAAAGTATTTCCTTCCTCCACAGTACAGAATCCTTGTCTTACGACAGCACACAAATAAAATGTCTGCAAGTGAAAAAGGAGACCTTGTTGTTCCTAGAGGGCACATTACAAGGACTGCAGCTTCTTGGAACTTCAGTCAGTGTCCCTCAGGCATAGTGATTGTTTAAACTCATGAATTCACCAATGCCTAGACTGCAATAACACAGTCAAAACTAGGCTTCAGTGGAAAACCATGAGCACATTACTCCTATCAACATTGCTACTTAATTGGCACATAGATGCAATCTTATAAGCAAGCCAGCCCACTATTCTAGACCCTGACAGAGCCTTCTTCTTTGTCAACAAATAAGATTTAATGTGCCCTGGTCTTAATTAGCACTTCTTATACATGACCAACAGAAAGAACATCCCTGTACTCCAATCTAAAGCCTTTACCCAAAATTACACTGTACCTCAATTCAAATTCATACTGAAATACACCGTTCAATTGACATGAGTGAAGAGGAAAAGCAATATTAAGTCTTTTACCAACCTTTCTCAATGGAAGAATTAAGTCTTCTGGACACATTAGCTTCAGGCAACTGGATGGAACGTTATATGCAAATACGGCAAAATACTTTTGCTAGAATGTAATGGTGTGATGGAATGACAGAAAGCCTGAATGAAGTTAAATGTGTGAGCTGCATAAAGAGAGTTCCCACGCAGGAAGGAATTCCATAGAAGACATGCATACCACATCATCTCACAGAGCCCACTGTCCCGAAGAAGAAGACCAAGAATGTCAGCTGCACTCCACAACCACTGAAGCCTCCCGAGAAACATGCATTCAGAAGACCACCAGTATGGGCATCAGGTGCACAGCAGGAAAGTCCAAGCATCAACTACTTAAGGAACCTTAATTAACTGTCCCATTTCCTTTTAAAAAGATTTACATACAGAAAAGAAAGAAGTAAATGCTCAGAGCCATTTATTCCACATGCTGAATTTTTCAACGTTAGGCCATTGTTTTATTTTTGCACTCCAAGTCTAGGTTTAATAAAGCAGACCTAGTATTTCTTTTTTTCCATGTTGTTTTGTTCTGATCTGTTATGAATTCTACCACCCCCTCATACACTGGAGAGCTGGCAGTCTGGCTAGACAGGAGTTAAGCTAGTACTGCTACACTGCAGTCACTGCAGGGTCACAATGGGACAAACAGTAAGTTGCTCTTCTCTTGCAGAGTTTCAGATTCCTCCCGCTGCTGCATACTCTCTCGCACAGTCCCTCTCAAGTTTCATGTTGATTAAAATTTGGTATACCGCTTACATATTATCAAAGCAGTGTACATAATTAAAAAGACTAAAATATAAAATAGATTGGGGCGACACACAAAGTGGACATACAAAGCGAAGTAGAGGAGAGGTGGGAGTAGAAGCACAATTTCTGATAGGACAGAACATTTAAGGGGAGATAACGAAAGGAGGGGGATTTAGAGGCCTGCCTGGAAGATAATACTTATGGCGTTGTTAACAACAGAAGGCATCCTTAAGAAGAAATGTTTTCAGGGTTGATTTTAAATTTTAGAGAGGGAGGCGTCTTCGCGGAGACGGGATGGCATTTTGTTCCATAACGTTGGAGTAGCGACACTGAAGATTGTGACGGGTTGAAGGATTTCTAATAAGTTTTGGTTACTGGGGTGCAAGAATCGAGATGGAGTATATGGTGTAAGATATCTGTTGATGAATCCCGGGGTTTGTGTCATTTTAGTTTTAAATGTTAGAAATAGAATTTTGTAAGTCAGGTGATATGATATGGGTAACTAGTGTGCCTTAATTAAGAGAGGGGTAACGTGATTGTTTTTTTTTTTTTTTGCTTTGAAGAGAAGTTTGACGACAGTGTTCTGGATTATTTGAAGTTTCTCCGAGTTCTTTTTGGGTAATGCCCCGAATATAGGGCATTGCATTCATCTAGTTGTGAAATGACTTGTAAAATGTTAAAAGAATATTTAGAGAGGGAGTTTTGAGAAGATTAGAGATAGAACGGATCATGCAAAGTCTATAGAAGCATTTTTGGACATAATTACAAGCCAAACAGCACTCCTTTAGCCAGACATTTTACTCCAGAAAAGAATTCTTAGAGAGCAAAGGAAAGAAAAGGTGTCAAGAGGAGATTAGATCAGGGCTTCTCAACTGAGTTCTTGGACCACATCAAGTACCATTGGCTTTTCAAGATATCCACAATGAATATGCATAAGATAGATTTTCATACACTTCCTCCTTGGTATGCAAATCTATCTCGTACATATTCACTGTGAATATCCTGATGAGACTTGGTGTGCCCTGAGGATTGGGTTGAGACGTCCTGGACAAGATGACTAGGAAAAGGAAGGTCTGATAAGTGCTGAAAAGACTGTTGGAGGAATATGATGGTTGAGAGAGATGATGGCTCAGAGCGGAAGGAGGAAGAGGTAGGGAAGAGATGCATTTGAGCTCATGATGTAGAATGCAGGAGAGATGCAGTGTAGAGAGATGATAATGATTTGCAAAGGAAAGCAAGGGTGAAAAAGATATTTTGGTAAAAGATTGAAATAGCTGAGAAAAAAAGAAGTGGGTTACATGAGACTGAGATGAAGTATGGTAAAGAAAATGTAGAAACTGTTAAGGTAAATTTGTACAAAACTGCTGCCTGTCCTTTGGATAAGCTGCATCTAGTCTTTCTACTTTTTGGGATCCTGCTGAGTACTTGTTGGAAACAGGATACTGGGCTTGATTGACCTTTGGCCTTGACCTTGTATGATAATTCTTGAGTTATTTCCAAAGACCAAAACAGAAAGCTACGAAGGCATGGACAGCAATGAGAAGAAAAAGGAGATAACGAGAGAGAGACTAAAAAAAGAAAAGGACTAAGTGCTGGATTCACGAACCTGATCCGGGCAGGTCCGATGAATTCCCTAAATTCAAATATTCAGATGGGGGCGATCGGAGGAACGCCCCCATCTGCCGGCACGGATCACAGGTCTGCGATACCAACGCATGCGCAGACCATCTGTAGATGGTCTGAGCATGCGTCTAGACCCAACTTTTTTTTTTTTTAACTTTCACATGCGCCGACTTTCCTGCTCTCCCCTTCCAAGCCCTGCTCTTGCTGCCTTCCTTGCAGTGCGAGCCTGAGGATTTAAAGCAGGGCTGCACTGCGGCATGCAGCTCTGCTTTAAACCGTGGGCTCGTACTGCAGGGAAGGCAGCAGAGCCAGGGGGAGCAGAGAGGACATGTCAGGCAGGCGTTCGGGGCAGGGGGAGGCATTCGGGGCAGGCAGATCAGGGCTACAGGAGATCAGGGCTGACAGGGCAGAGAGCAGGGCTTCAATAGAGCAGGAGAGTCGGAAAGACGTTTGACTGCTTCCTAGCAGTCGCTTCTTCAGTTGATCGGCCAGCCCAGTCGGATGTGAAATTTTGTGTTGTGAATCACATCCCTGCCTACTTTGCATGCGTTTCCTCTCATTTGCATGCACGGATTGGAAGTGGATCGCAGGAGAGGTAAGTGAAGCAGGCCGGAGGGAATTTTGGTCGTAATGGGGTTGCAAACCAATTGGTACACGATTGGTTTGCTTTGTGAATCTAGGCCTAAGACGCCGGGAAAAGATTCAGGTTCCAAGGTGAGGAGGAAACTGCCACAAAAAAACACCAAGGGCAGTTGATAAAAAACACAAGGAGAGAATTTAGCAGAGTAGTGAGAAGATGGTCATGGAAAGCAACAGCACAGTGGCAGCTAGAGGCTAAAAAAAACCCCCAGCAACCTGAAGACACAGAAGGTCATCTTAGAAGGCTAATGTGACACTTGCCTGTGTAAATAGCACATTTATAAGTGGAAATCACCCAAGCAGTGCAAGATTTTCAAAGGGGAGTATTCTGGGCGGTCCTGAAATCTACAAATGTATTCCATTTGTGCAAGAAAACCACACACATACTTACAAATCTAGACATTGGCATTTACACCTTCTTTGAAGCATGCATGACAAATAACTATTCATTTGGACTTGAGGTTTGTAGGAGTGAATGAGGGGACAATTGTGCGTAACTCTCTGGTACTGAAAACTATCTCTAAAATCCCAAACAATTAGAGCTTTCTAGCCTGACTCCTTAACTGGAACCCCCCTTGGCCATTCAGTCTTATAAAATCTGCCAAACACGTGCAAAATTGGCACTTAGCCGATCAAAACCTCAATGATGTTACTCTTTTTTCTGAATGTGGCTAATCCTGCTGTACATGCTTGTTATCTTGAGCGTATTTCTCACACACTTATAGGTATTTTATAAAAGGCTTCAGCGTTCAGAGACTCTATTGTAAAATATTCGGGAAATTGTGTACTTGGACATTCTTCTTACTACCTGGATGATCTATGCAAAATTGGCCACATGGGGGGGGGGGGAGGGGGTAAATCTTTTGAACCTTTTACCGTTTGTAAAGTCTGTTTTCTTACAAGCAGAAAATGACTTTTGTAAAATTATGCTAATAGACTGTACTAAATGGCACATAATCCAGTCTTATAAAAGGTACACACACCTTATAGAATTAAGCTAAGCACACGCGAGTATAACTTTTAGGTGCACCCATTTTAGGCCATGGAAAACCAGGCCTAAATATCTGTGCCTAACTTGTATGTGAATTGGGCATATTCTATAACAGTGCACATAAATTTTAGGAATGCCCACGCTCCTCCCCTGGCCAGGCCCTCTTTTCAGATTCACGCACTAGAACTAATGCGTACGTTATAGAATGCACCAAGTTATGCGCGTTAACTTCTAATTAGTGTAATTATGAAATGTTATTTGCCCATTAGGCTTGTTAAACAATTAAGCTGAGTGTGCACAACTTATGGCGCCATATGCAGAATTTGGGGGGCCTGTGCATGAAAGGGTCCAGTGAGTGTAGTTTGAGCATGGAGGTGAAATTTTGATTTACAAGTGCATTTTATACAATTGGTATTTATATGTGTAAAGTCCCTTTATAAAATATGCAACCAGAGCCATCTCCAATAGTGCACAAATGACTAAGTATAAATTTACACCTGCTCTGAATTTGTACATGTACTCTGCACACATACATGCCTACAAAGTATTTCAGTGTTTTACCCGGTGGTGTAGCCACAGGGGAGGGGGCATAGGGGGCCTGGCTCCCCCTTCCTTTGGGCTCAGGCCCTCTCTAATACTGAGGCAGCCAGAACATGCCTGGCAGGGGTGTTTGGCTATCCTCCTGGATTTGGATTCTTACCTGCCCCTCCTCCCTGGGCATCTAACTCCCTGTGTTTTACTGGGTCTTGTCAGCTATCCTTCCTAGGTTCACGGCAGCTTTTCTAGGGTTTTCTTTCTTTCCTGGGGGATGGAGAAAACTGCTGGACTTTTAGGGTTGGATTCTAGTAACGGCGCCCACATTGGCCGTCGCCTCCAAAAACGGTGCCAGCTGCGTGTCAATCATGCGTAGGCACAGTGAAGTGAATCGCGGGCTTATGTCTAACATAAGCGCTGGAAAATTTTTCTGGCCCACATTACCAGCACCTATATTTGATGAGAATCAGGTCTACAGAGGTGCCCAAGGTCATTTCCAGCGTAAACCACATCTACTTTGACCTTAGGTGTCGTTAGGCGCTTCTGTAGACACAATTATGGCATCCTTTTTTGTAGGTGCTTCTGGATGCCTATATTTTTTAAATTACTTTTTAACTGGTTTTACACAAAATGGTCAATTACTGCGCTGATTAACACCAATTAACTTAGGTGACGGTAGGGCGCCTACTGCTGTCTAATTTACGGCACCGTTTAGAGAATTTGGGCCTTACTGTCTGCTTACCTCATCTTTGATTTCAACAGGTTTTACACAATATCAACTTTATATTCTGTGTACAGTATAGGATCAGCTTTGACCTCAGTCCTGCAAATTCCTGAACTATGTAAATGGATGAATATCTGCATACTGTATATTGGATTTGCTGTCCTTTGCGACAGGCCATAAAACTAGATATCTGGGGCGACTCAGGAGGGATATACCTTCATCCTATGGAAACTTACTCCTCTGAATAATGTTTGGCATATCTTCTAATTTTGCAGAAGACATGCAAATCTGAGTTTGTTTTTCTATATGGAGAGTTGTGGCACTTGCAAACTATTTTTATTCCCAAACTTCACAGCTTAAAAGGTATTATTCTTCCATTTTCCTTTAATACCTGGAGGTATTAAACACGAAACATCCCACGATTAGTAAGCAAACTCATATACAGCACTCACTGATATGATGTGCTGCATGTCTCTTGGTTGTACAAAGGGTATATGGTTTTTTGTGAAGAATGCAACTATTATATCTACTTTCACTCGCCTGATCGCCAAAACCACCCACTTCAAGTTGGGAAAAGTAGATTTAAGATATCCATGTTCTTTTCTTTGTAATGGCCCTGTGCAGATATCCTAGCTTTCTGAATAAATGCTATACAACTCATATATCCCAATGCCAAATAATGTCAAAAGCACATTTCTTTATAGAACCCATGACCTCGGCAGTGACTTGTTCCACATGAAATATATCACTCCATGACTCACCGAGTTCATCATCGGTCTTTTCTCAATAATTGCATCTTATGTTATCAAGCGTTCAATCTTAGTAGCTTCTTTGCTTAAAATTTTAATCTATATTTTCTTATAAAAATAGCTTTACTTAGCTTAAAATTGTATAGTAACCATGGTCCAAGTAAAGCTGTTTTTCATAATAATATGTATATATTTAAATTTTAAGCAAAGAAGCTACAAAGATTGAACGCTTGATAACATAAGATGTAATTATTGAGAAAAGACCGATGATGAACTCAGTGAGTCATGGAGTGATATACTTCATGTGAAACAAGTCACTGCCGAGGTCTTGGGTTCTATTAAGAAACATGCTTTTGACGTTATTTGGCATTGGGATATATGAGTTGTATGCAATTTTTATCCCCACTAATGACCCCTTGTAATTGGATTTTTGGAATAAATGAGTCAAATGGAAATACAATAATTAAAGCTCTGCAGATATGTGAAATAAATGGAAAACATCACTTCAACAAAATTCTACTCATTTGAACAACAAAGTTGATCATATCTCAGAATGAAATCATAGATACCACCATTTAAAGTGATGCTTTCTAGAGCACGAACGGCAGAGACAGAGAGAAACTGTACATTGATTTCATTAGCGTCATGCATCCAACTCTAATGATAAAATTCAAGAAATAAAAGAACAATCTTTTCAAAATACTAAATTAGTAGAAACTATTAAGGGCTAGCTTCCCAAACTCTGTCACCTTAGAATCCTCAGAGAGCAGTTGATTAGACAGGTCAGGCAAGGACACCTCAAAGCTAGGAGCTCTTATGTTAAGGGAATGGGGATCAGCAGAGGTTGTGTCACAGGATGTAGAGGGCGAATCCATTTGATTTAATTCATCCGAGGGGGAGAGGGTCATGATCTGTCCAAAGTATGAAAAATAAAATCAAGTGATATGTCTGTTGACTATACAGCATAATTCACGTTTACAATAAGTATGCAGCCTAGACACAGCATTTTACAACATTGCTGTTCCTTTATACTTATACAGGAAGGAACCAATATTCAAAAGCCTTTATGTGGCCAGCATCAACTGTTAACCACACAGCACTAAAAATGCAGCATGGGCAATGGATGTATTTTGGTCATATAAATGGCTATATTGCCAAAATTAATCAGTTCAAAGTGGGGCAGGGTTAGTAGTGGGCCAAGGTGGGGCTCAGTTTACACTGAGTGGCAAATACACTGAGTGGCAAAATTCAAGTTGTATGAGGGAGTGTTGAAAAGTTCTAAGCCAAACCAACTTCTTAAATTCTGAGTGTTATTTTGCCACTGTAGCTGAAGAGAGTGTTATTTTATTTTGCACAGTGCCAATTTGCAGAATTGTAATGCTATATTTTAACATTGTTTCAGATCATTGATTGAACCATGTCAACAAAAAGGGTGGAATTTTCAAGTGTGGAACTCTGAGCCATCAAAGTTCCTATTCCTGCAGAAGGAAACTCCAAAATAAATCCATGGATGTATAATGCAAACACTGAGTGACAAATGCCCATCATACTCCACAGTGAAGAAGTGGTGTGCAAACTTTCAGTGTGGAGAATTCAAGACCAAAGATGCAGCAAGGTCTGGGAAGCCTCAAAACAGTGTCAACTCCTGAAATTGTTGACCATGTCCATGACCTGATTTTCGCAGATTGGCGAGTATCAGCTAAAACAATTGCTGAGATACTACAGATATCAGGGAATGTGTTGTGTGTATAATCTACGAGCAGCTGGGTATGCAGAAGCTATCAGCCAAGTGGGTGCCAAATGTTTGAATGCTGATCAGAAATGACATTGAGTGGCCACTTCCAAGTTGATTTTACAGAATTTTTAGCGCGCTGGTACCAACTTTTTGGCATTTCTTGTTACTGTTGATGAAACATAGTTACACCACTATGATCCTGAGACATAACAGTCCACGCAATGGCAGCACTCAGGTTGTCCAAGGCCAAGAAAATTCAAGACCCAAAAGTCAGAAGGAAAGGTCATCCACAATGTTTTGGGATCAGGAACGTGTAATGACAGTGACTATCTTCCAAGGGGCCAAACAGTTAATGCAGAATACTACTGTAACTTGCCGTGCCAGTTAAAGGAGGCATTGAAAGAGAAAAGGAGAGGGAAGCTATGGAAAGTTTTCTTTTTGCAAGACAATGCACCTGCTCACAAGGCTGGAAAAATGATGGATGTTTTGATACAGCTGGGGTTTCATTGCATAGACCATTCACCCCACTCACCAGATCTTGCTCCATCTGGGCAACAATTTTCGAGTGATTTGGAGATGATTGCAGCAGCAAAGTAGTATATGTATTTCAGTGACCAAAAAAAAATCAAAGCATTTTTTGGAAGGCTTCTAAAAACTTCAGACATAATGTGTCAAGTAAGTTGAACTTAAGGGTAAACGTAGAATAACTTGCAAGTTTCAAGGCTCCACATCATTCCCTTCTTGGTTGGGCTGAGAACTTTTCAGTACCCCCTCGTATAAAGTGTTCAAGAGTTGTATAAAGTTAGAATAGTAATTTCAGCATTCAAGCTTCACATAAATTTATATATGCAAATTATCCTACAACTTTATGCATTTCTTAGACTGTAGAATATTTAGTTCAAAATTTTTCTAATTTCTCTCACACAATCACAAAACCAAAGGCTTGTTATCATCATGTAATATAGCAAAATTAAAAACAACCTTCTATATAAGATGTGGCCTTTAAAAACTATGTATGATGGGGGTCAACATTCAGCATGTTAACCAGGTAGGAGTGGCTCCCACCTTGTTCACTCATGCCAACTGGATGGTGCCAGTGAATTTCTACTCAGATTGTCTTGGCATTATCTGGTTAATGTCAGGGCAGTCTGGGTGGAACTGGAAGTTATCAGATCCTTGGTGATTTCCAGTCCACTAACCCTCCCCTCCCCTAAATTCTGTGTATGGCACCTAAAGCAGCCAATGTGCATACACTGCTTAATTGGCTTAATTGGTACCAATAGAAAGAGATTAGGTTCTTACCTTGATAATATAAGGGCAAATCAAAAATTAAAGGCAATTGTTAAATTACACGATAACTGGAACAGAGCTAGCGAAATGCAACATATGCATGCGTACATTGCCTGTTGGATAGTTCATCCACGCACAGTGCAGTGCTTGGCCTTTAGTCATGTGGCAGCCACGAGGTCAGAAACACGGATGCTCCACTGCAAGATTGCACCATCGAAGAACGTGCACTAGTGCCCACCTTCAAGAAAATCATCTTAACCTCCTTTTGTATCCATCTTTCCCCTTTAGTGTGTCTTTTTGTCTGTCTCCCTCTTTATTTTATTATGTTATGGCCTTTGAAGCATTTGTACAAATATGTTTCATTTTATGTAAACCGCCTAGGTTGAACTTATTCTGGCGCATTTCCAAGTGCATGGGCAAAAAATGAAAATTACTGTGCATTGCTGCGAAATGAACTTAAAGCTGCAATTCACAGCAAAAGAAGAATGCTGTCCAAAACAGTCTTGTTGCACCATGACAATGCACGTCCTCATAGATCTGCAGCAACAGACGAGACAGTGCAACAGCTTGGGTTTGAAAGTCTTCTATATCCTCCTTATAGCCTGGATCTGGCACCTAGCGATTATCACATTTTCGGTTCATTGAAGGAAATGCTGCGAGATCGCAGATTCACCTCTGATAATGAAGTAAAGGAAGTGGAGTTCACCAGGCTTTGGGAGCAGCTGAAAAACTTCTCTGTAGGAATGCAGAAGCTAGTTGAACAATACAACAAATGTGTCGTCTTGTATGTGGATTATGTTGAAATTTTATATATTCAATTGTTCACAGTTACTTCTATTAAAGTCGTTAAATGTATTTTGCCTTTACTTTTTAATTTACCCTCGTATCTTTTCCAGTAAATAAGAATGGTATGCTGAACCTTAGGGTACTCTGTCCATTCTCACGAGCATACTGCAGAAAGATGTCAATTACAGCTTTCAAAACCTCCTCCTTCTTCTAGAAGTCTGCTGCCCCCCTTCAGTTCATTCCGAAGCATGTAAGAGCTCTATAATAAAAGACAGGAGAAGGGAGACGGGGAACTCCCTGAAACCAAGGTTCCCATTTGCTCATATAATGTTATAACAGTCAATAATGAAATTGCAATGTATAAATGAACAAACTTTACCATTAAAAAGTAACATCAAATAACAGCTTGAACATTAGTGAAGCTCAATTATCTCTTTAGATTCTATTTACAAGCTGATTCTGAACCCATAGTCCAACTGGCAGAGAAGTCTTAGCTATGGAGAGGACCATGAAGCATAAGACAGAAACAGGCGCATCAGAAATTATTGTGGGGGAGGGGGAGTCAGCATACCATTCCTATCTACTGGAAAATATATTATCAAAGTAAGAACCTAATCTCTTTTTCCAGTGTAATAGGAATGGTATGCTGAATCTTAGGGATATACCTAAGCAGTCCCTGAAGTTCTGGGTGGGAGAGATAAGCCTGCTTTAAGTACTGAGGATCCAAAAGCAGACTCCTCTTGCACTGCCACATCCATCCTACAGAGTTTAGTGAAAGTGTGTAGGGAAGACCATGTCACAGATCTCCATAACTGTTCCAGAGGCATCGCCCAAGAGGTGGCTACTCCTCTGGTCAAATGTGCTTTCAACCACACTAGACGTTGTTTGCTGCAGACAGTGTAAGTGAAGGAGATCAATGTCCGAATCAGCCAGAAAATGCAGGCCTTGGAGGCTGGTCTGCCTCAGGTTGACTCTCTGATTAGGACAAAGAAATGGTCCAATAGTCACTTCCAGGTAACGCAAGAGAACTTTGTGGACATCCAGAAGCTTGAAAGCTTCGTCTTTCTTCTTAGAACCCATAAGTTGAAAGGCTGGTAGCCTGACATTCTGGTTGATGTGAAATGCTGAACAACCTTGGCAACCTTGGAGGTTGAATCGCCCACCCATTGTCTGATCCACAGCCTGTGTCAGGCAGAGTTGGAGTATGTGGAGACTCGTGCTATGACTCTATATCATAAAGTGCGTCAGCCACATAGTCCACCTCTGCCAGCACAAACTGAGGTAATTGTCAGCCGCTGTCATGTCCAGGGTGTGCAGTCATGAATGGCAGGTGTGTGCTATGAAAGAACCAGCTGACACCACCTTAACTCTTAAAGCCAGTGCCTCAAACTGTCTCCTGAGGACCATAGCCACTCTGCGGTCCTGTGTATCCTTCAGCACGATTCCTCCCTCACTGGGTAAGGACTGGCATTTAGTCACCTGTGTCACCAAGGAGTCTACCTTTGGCATAGCAAACATTTGCTGGTAAGCTTGATCCAGAGGATACAGCCTATACCTGACTTTTGCCTCTTTGAGGGAGCCTTCCGGGACCTCCCAGGAGTTTCATGTCTGCGTGGCAAGGAAAGGACGTGGGCTGAAATCAGACCCCATTCAAAAGAGAATACAAAGATGACTGGGGCTGAGGCAGATCAATCTTGAGCTCATGAAGAGACTCAGTAATGTCTGTCAGGGCCGAAGACTTGAACAACCGCCGTATGGAGAGATCCTCTCCCGGGTCCGTGACCAGGATTCCATCCGGATCCTCAACATAGCAGGGTGAATCTTCCATCAGGGAGGCCTCGCTTTGAGACAGCAAGGGGAATCAAGACTGAATTTTCATCCTCTGAAAACCTATCCGACTGACAATCAGAGTCAGGAAGGAGCTCCGCTCCCATAGAAGAAGCGCTCAGATTCTTAAAGGCGTGCACTGAAGGCCACTCTTCAGCGAACCTAAATTGTGTATTTTGGCCATGTGCTTATGCCTGGCCAGAGCAGATTAATGAACACTGGGGTAAAGGCCTTAGTAGGCAACTTTCCTTCCCCTTTAGAAGGGAAGAGACATCTCTCTGGCTGTGGAACCTCTGTGCAAGTTTGGTGCACTGTGCTGCTGCTCCAGGGCTCCTCGGAAAGTTTTTGGTCCACTAACAGCCTCAAAAACCATGTGCCATGCATCAGAGGCTGCGTGGGAGCTAAACCTGAAGTTCCTGCCTCCCTGCTTTGCTTAGCACGGCATGTGGCGCAAGGGTGCTCTTCTGCTGCCCATCCTTCACAAGCATAAGCATAATAGGGGTATTAGAGTTGGAGGACTCATCCCTGGCACTTTGGAAGCAAAACAAGGTGTTTTGGAGAAGTTTGAGATCTTAGAAAAAAAAAAGGGAAAATCCAAGATGGCCAATGTTGGTAAATTTTAGAGCTGACAAAACAGCTTAAAAACACCTCAGGGCCAAATACCTAAAAAACCCCAGGATTTTAGAGGAGAAGGACCAAGGCCCTAGCTGTAGAAACAGTTAAATACAGCTTTTGAAGACCTCCCCCACCCCCAATATTTCCCACAGGCTGTCACAGATTTATTCACAGACCATATGCTGAAGAAGTGGTGCTGCTGCCTGCTTCAGCTCCTCTCAGGTATAGCTATTCTAGGAGAGGCCCCTCTGCTTCTGGCCATTCAGCCACTTTGCTGGGATCTTCGGGCTGCCAGTCGGAACTCCACAGACTGACCCTCAACCCCCCCTCAGACTTCTTATGAAAAAGGGGGGGGGGGGGAAGAGAGAGACAAAATGTAGCCAGCACTGTGAGCGCCCCGAAGGAATGCTATTAGTACCTAAGCAGCCTGTGCTCCAGCTCCTGACCAAGTCAAAGGGGGAGAAAACACCAGGGAAACGGACCCTGAGCTCCACTAATCTTCAGCAGGCTGTCTGAAACAAGTCCCTGCAGGATTCACCTGCCAGCTGCAGAGTAAAAATCTGCTCCTCTCCACGCAAGCAGAGTAGACCGCTATTAAAAGGGATCTTTGATTTCACGAAAAAGACTGCGACTACAGCAAAAACCCACAAAACTATGCAAAGTAAAAAAAAAAAAAAGAAATAAGCTGAGCAGATCAAAGGACACCTTTCATGTTCACCTGTAGAAAGAGAAACTGAAAGGGGGGGCAGGAGACTCCTGGGAGGAGTTTCAAAAGCTGTGATTGACATCTTTCTGCAGTATGCTTGCAAGAATGGACAGAGTACCCTAAGGTTTAGCTTGCCATTCCAATTGCACTGGTATTGTCAATTAACACCTCGTAATGATGCTAATTAGCACAACTTGAAAAGCACAATTCTATAAAAAATATAACCAGTTGCATTGTGCGAATTTGAAAATGATGGTGTAAAAAAAAAAAAGTGGTCCTAATTTCATCTAGGAGATAGTTTGATTATACAGGCCAACAACAACAACAAAAATGTTTTCTTGGTGCCTTGGGTTTTTGACCTATTCCTGGGGTTATATGGGACCCTGATTCAGAAAATTACATTAGATAGACTGCATCAGCTCTAGCTTCTTAGATATGGTTCTGGGATAGTAGAGCCAAACATGAACATTGGGCAAAGAAAGACTGTCCTCTGAGGGAATATATGGTGGTTGAAGGACAAAATGTAAACAATGAACCTTTGGTAGCACGAGATAGAATCATACTGCTACCACTACATATAAAGCTAGGCCTGATGAAACAATTTGTAAAGGCTTTGAATAAAGATGGTTCATGCATTGAATACATAGCACATATGTTACCTGGACTTACCATGGAAAAACTGAAGGCAAGAATTTTCGATGGTCCACAGATCAGACAACTTATAAATGACCCACATTTCATAGCATTAATGAATGAAATCGAATCATGTGCCTGGTCTTCATTTGTTCTTGTTGTGAAAAACTTTCTTGGCAACAAGAAGGCAGACAACTACATACAATCAGTAGAGGATATGCTCTTTCATTTCAACAGGCTTGGCTGTAACATGAGTGTTAAAAGTCCATTATCTGCACAGTCACTTAGGGCTCCTTTTACAAAGGTGCGTTAGGGCCTTAATGCATGGAATAGCGCGTGCCAAGATGCCGCGTGCGCTAGCCGCTACTGCCTCCTCTTGAGCAGGCGGTAGTTTTTTGGGGTAGCATGCACTAATCCGGTGCATGCGCTAAAAACACTAGCGCACCTTTGTAAAAGGAGCCCTTAGATCATTTCCAGAGAACCTTGGTGACTTAAGCAACGTGAAAGGTGAAAGATTTCACCAAGACATAAAAACAATGGAAGCCAGATACCAAGGAAGATGGGATGCACATGATGGCAGACTATTGTTGGAATCTTATGTAGGATTGTCCTGGCAGATCCCACTCTCGGGAAGTCTTACAAAAGGAATTTCTTGTGTGTCAAATGTCTGGAAAGTTTGTATCATAAACTTGTGCTTTTGGTATGAAATAAGTAGATTTTCATATTGTACACTTTTCTTTTAATTTTTAATGTTTCCTTCATTCTTAAAAGATATTAATTTAAGCACTAGATTAAAATATCCTGATCTTTTAATGGGTGAGCAGAGTGAAAAGTGGTATATGGCACAAGTCCTGTATCTCAAAAACTAGAGCTGATAGAACACTGGTGCCATTTTTTGGAATCAGCAGGTCAAATAGACCCAGAAACAGGTCTATCGTTTGAGGCACCAAAATGAGTGTTGGCCACTGTTATCGCACAAAAAAAAAAGAAAAGAAAAAAAAAAAAGACAGACCTATGTTCCACACTATGGCTGGAAAACCCCAAAAAGGAACAGGAGGTGGAACAATAGTTTCTGGATAACATAATGGAAGTTTATTAGAAATTATATAAATACTAAAAATATAAAAATGTAAAACCAATGCACGTTTAATTTGTTCATATAAATACATAAACACCCGCTCTCTAACTGAATAGCTTAATGGTATGAAAAGTGCTCAGAACCAATCAAATGGTAATAGAAGATCACACCGAGGTGTTGCCCCGGAGAAAAAGACCTTCAATGTTCAATCATCGCACTTTAAATATTATGTTGATTATGATTCCAACTGTTCAAAAATACTAAACAAATCAAAAAGTTTTTTATGTACTCATCTTAGGTGTCTAATTCTTCCAGGTCACTGATCATCATTTTATGCTAGTTTCAAATTGCCTTTACTTCATCTTTCGCGCATCATTTCTCACTTTTCATTTTCTTAGATCCAATGTATTTCACCATTTTTAATTCTCTCAGACTTAGGGTTCCTTTTACTAAGGTGCGCTAGCATTTTTAGCGCACACAGGATATTACCGCGCGCTACGCTTCTAGAACTAACACCAACTCAATGCTGGCATTAAGGTCTAGCACGCGCTATTCCGTGTGTTAAAAGCCCTAACGCGGCTTAGTAAAAGAAACCCTTAATGTATTTCATTAAGTGTCTTATCAATTTGCTTTTTGAGGACCCCTGATGAAGGCATAGTCCAGCTGAAACACGGACATACTAAGTTCCAACACCTATCTGGCATTTAGAAAATTGTTAAAAACATACTTGTTTGGTAATTTTTTTAATTAATGGATTGTAATTCACTGAGAATGCCCAGTATCTTTATTCTGTAAACTGCACAAAACTGAGAGGTAGCTGTGGTATACAAGCATATTCTTATGCTATGTTATGTTCACCCGATTGCAGGTGTAACCCCAAATTGACCTATTGTATATTGCTTTATTTATCTACATCCCTCATCCCACATGCAACAAGAAACAGAATGCACACAGCTAGATTCAATAAGACAACATAATGCACATTTCTTTGATTTTTCTCTTGTCTATTTAGAATATAACCATACTTGAACAGGAAACACACAAACACATTCTGCAAGTCCATGTCTTAAAATCTAGTGCACCTGCACAACAGGTGCATAAACACAGAGAAAGAGAGGGAAAGAGAGACTTTGGGGGGAGGGGCAGAGAGGGCTGGACAAATGTAGATATAAAATCAAGACACTTCTTAAGTGACTGTAAAATAAAGGACCTACTAGATCGGAGTGCTCCAAAATCTGGCTGGTTGTAAGGTCCTCTTCCTCTGATGACTCATCCGAGTCCTCTTGATTCATTTTACTCAGGCTGGTTGTACTTCCCGAAAGCTGACTCTGCTCCAGCAGCTGAAGATCGCACTTATCTAGGCTGTCAAGAGAACGCCTGCGAACTCCCCAGTTGAAGTTGTCTATGCTCTCCCCCTGAAATCACACGCATCAGAAATTCACTTTTTATCATGCAGCTGGTTGCATGCAGCTTCAAATTCTGCATACGGTTATCACATTTCTGACTGGTGAGTGATACAGACATGACTATGTAATGTGGGCGTGGCATTTTGTTTGCTTTAAATGTAATGAATGGCATAGGAATGCCAAAGCCTGCACAGCCTGAGAGCTCTGCATGCCATCTCTTGCAAGCCACGAAGTACTTAACAAGAGTAATTTTAGAGCCATTTTCACATGTATGTGGCAGCATATATGTGTAAATTGACTTATAATTTGAGCCAGATGTGGGACGTATGCATGATGACATATACACATGTACTTTCACTGTAGGTATTGCTGGGGGGTGTGATCTGGGCAGAGTTGCAAAGTCAGTATGCAGATGATAAAATACTGTATTGTGTTATGCACATAGATCGATCAACATATATTTATGCCTGCTCTTGAGCAGGCACAAGTGTCTACACTTAAAATGCAGACACAATCCAAGATGGCCGCTGCTGGTGAATTTTAGAGCTGACAAAACCATGAAGCATAAGACAGCATTTACACTAATATTTTATAAAGACAAATAAGACTTCTTCCATCCCACTTATCCCAGGTGCCTGGTTATAAAATTACTCTGAAAAGGCCTTGCAATGCAGAGCAGGACACAAATTTTGATTATCTGTATCTACCAAACTAGATGCAATTAGTTTCATATTCAAAGATCATGCAAAACTGATGCTAATGCGCTACCTAAATTTTAGAGTCTAGTAGAAATACATCCTGGTACCTAAATTTAGGCAGTCAATGAGGGCTGATGTCCAGTGGGACTTAATTGGGTAGAAAAATCTGATGACTGGATCATAACTGAATTTTCAATGGCATTTACCCAGATAGCACTGCTGAAAATCTGGGATGTGCTGAAGGTAGTCTGGGAGACACCTAGTTAGCATCAATATTCAGTTCACTAACCGGATAACTGTTTAGATAAGGTTAGGACAGCAAAATGACTGTCCTAACTTATAGCCAGTCAGCTATCCAGGTCTGAATTTTGCCAGTACACTGATAGATATGTCCAAGTCATACCTGGTTATTCAGCGTTGGCCAAAATCTAGTTACAGACGCTAATTATCTAGGTATAGGTTGAATATTAATCCACAAATCTTTTAAATATCAGCCTAAATGTCTAACAAAAGATTTATACAATGACCATCTAGTGCAGAACTTCTCAAGTCAATCTTGGGGTACCTCCTAGCCTGTCTGGTTTTCAAGATGCTCACTATATAAAGCATATGCATAAGATAGATTTGCATACATTGGCTCCACTGTATGTAAATCTTCCTCATATATAATTGTGGATAGCCTAAAAACGATCAGCTTGAGAAGCACTGATCTACTGAAAACATCTTATTTCTTGAAGTTTCTACTTCATATTTATCACAATGTGCTTCTCTTCAAAAATGCCGGAATACACACATGTGAATAGAGGCACCTGCCTTATGCCTATTTTATTAAAAGCTTCATCTTTAGTTCTTTCAATTTGTGTGTGTCAAAATTTAATATCATGCAGAACATGTATGTAATGAAAATCAAATATTAATAGCAACATGACGGCAGATAAAGGCCAAACGGCCCATCTAGTGTGCCAAACTTAAGGGCAAATTCTATAAGAAGCGCCCAAAAGTTAGCCGCCAATGTAGGCACTGTTCAGTGTGAGCGGCACCTATTTTGGAGGCGCTCATTAAATAGGCCAGCTCTAGGCACAACTAAAAGTTAGGCGCCCATGCGAGTGCTTAAGCATGCTTAAGAGCAGTGATTCTGTAAGAAGGTGCCTAACACGTAGCCACACCCATGCCCAACATGCATAGCGCCTATTTTTTTGAAGGCCGCCTAAATTTTTAGCGGCGCCTTGTTACAGAATTGTGCTCTTGATAGGCACCTATGTTTTAATCAGTGCTGATTAAGAAGCTTAATTGAACTTGTTATTCAATTTGGATAGGCGCCTATCTAGTTGGGCGCCTCCAAAGTAGGTGCCTAACTTTAGGCGCTGGTTACAGAATTTAGGCCTTAATCTCTCTCTGAAATTACAAAGGTGTAAATGTAAAAACAAACAAACAAAAAAAATGCTTATCTTAAATCCGTGTTCTGTAGGATATGATGTTTTATAAAGGTAACATACAGGGTGAAGCAAAAAAAAAAAAAAAAGTAACCCCCTAGATTTTAAAATCTATTTTCTCAGCAACTGCTTTGAATTTCAATGAGAAATTTTACGTACTTCTTTAGTCATCCTACTTATGTATTATTAATAAACCACATTTACTTATGTTACTGATATTTTGGCATTACCACTTAGTGATGTTTACGTCTTAAAAATGTTTGAGCCCTAACACAGTAAAATAACGTCACTCAAATGATACAGTGTCAGAATTTCGCAGTCACAGTGAATGCTCAAAGTGTCCACCCATAACTTTAATTGAAATAGGGAGAGCCTCAGTATGATGGAAAGGATTGAAGAGAGGAGGGGAGAGAGGTATGTGGTCCCTGTGGCAGGCTATCCCAGATCATTTGCAGTGCTTCCTTGAGCTTGGCTATTGTTGGCGGCTTTGGGTGGCGCTTGTGGCGGGCCTCCAACATTGCTCCCTGGACTAAAGTCTATGTCAGTGTCCCGCAAACTTTGTCGAGCCGCGGCTTGAGGCATCCGGAACTGCCCGATGTCGATGCGATGCGTGGACGTCAATGCATGCGCGAAGGTTCTCCAGACGGGTCCTAAACCACCAGTGGGGGATGCCAGCAGGGAAGACGTGCAGAGAGGCACTGGTGCTGGCTGACTGCCTACAGGACATGCCTCTTGCCACGAGAGGCACATCTTGTAGACAATCAGATTGCGCCTCTCCTCCTCCCCAGCGTCTTGCGGCATACCTCAAATCTCAGGAGGCACACAGTTTGCGATACACCGGTATATGTCATAGTTACATTATTAACAATAAGCTGGTACACAGTATTTTTTTCTTTTTCAAACAATGGCAGTTTTACAGCGCAAACATTTTGAAAATCACCGAGAAGTCATGCTAAAATGCCTGTAACTTTACCCTATTTTAAGATAATTTCATTCCACTCAGCACAAAAAACGTATAAAGTAACAACAAATAAAACAGTAAAAATTTCATGTTGAAATTCCAAGCAAAAAAACTCTAAGGGGTTACTTTTTTTTGTCTCACTCTGTCAATGTCTATGTGCTCTTATGCTGTATGTGAATTTAATAAAATACATCACAACTCCGCCCCAGATCCACCTAGTCTACAGTCCTAGGAATGACTACATGTGGTGTGCATATAAAGTACATGTGATCTGGCCACACAATTTTATGAGATACCTTTTCTGCATTTGAAACAAGCTTTACATGCAGAAAAAGCTCTATAGAAACTGCTTCCATAATGGGGTGAACAGAGCACCTCACTACCAATGTACTCGCATGCTTCTCAGCCTGCGTGAACCCCAGTACTCGCATACACTGACTGAAGATCGACTTGTTGGGTGGCTACAAACATGTGTACAGTGTTGTATACTGGAGAAAAGGATATGCAATAGCAGTGTGTCTAATATGTGTGTACCTCTTTGAAACATGTCCTCCAAACCTTTCTTTTTATGCAGCTAAAAGCATGCATGTTATAAAGGTATTCACATACTTTGTGGCTAAAAGTCCACTGAGCTACATATATCCGATTCATCTCTGATTGATAGGCCACATTTTGGAATGGCAGCTGCCAGGGGCAGGAACAAGTAGGCTTTGCTCCCGTCCCTATCACCCTGCTGAACCACCAGAGATTCGAGTTATGCATTTCAACAGTTTTCACCCGTTTAAGCTCCGTTTCAACTTACCTATTGGGCAGTTTTTACGGATACGCAGGGTTTGTTCCACTATGGACGAGTACAAAGCACAAGCTAGGAAACTGATGGGCCGCCTCCGTAATAGGGGTTATCCAGAAAGATCTATCAAGCAGGCCTTTCATAGGGGCAAGTATGCACAGAGAGAGCTACTTTTGCAGGAACCCTCTAACATTCAAGGGAAGGATGACCAGCTCACTTGTGTTCTTCCTTTTTCGAGAGCAACCAAAGCAGTGGTAGATATGTTCAGGAAATACTGGTTTATTGTACAACCGCACAAACCCTTAGAATCTTTTCCTAGGATTGCGTATACCCGGGGGAGCACATTAGTCAACGATGTAATTTCCAAAAGTTCGGGACCCGTCCTGAGTTGGTGGAGGGGGGACACCACGGTATATGTGGTAGATGCCAGTGGTGCCCCTCCGCCATCCAGGGGGTTTCCTGGCAGGTCCCTGGGAGGCCAGTTACTTTAAAATCTGAACATGTCACGGATTGCAACACCCAGGGTGTAATTTACACCATAGTTTGCCCTTGCGACCTCATATATGTGGGACGTACAAGCAGGAAAATAAAAACACGATTGACAAAACACAAATCCTGTATTTCAAATGAGATCATGCATGCTCCTCTGGTTGAGGCTTAGACACACTACCACTGATCTGAGATGGCGTGTCATTAAAAAAGTGACAGGTTGGGATGGAGGGGGCGATCTGGTTAAGCTTAATGAGAGCGAACAAAGATTCATTTTCTCGCTTGACACTGTTGAGCCTCGCGGGCTGAACAGCGAAATGGAGTGGGGATCGTTGAGGTAATTTTAGTTGGGACCAATGAGCTGCAGGGGGCGGACATATTGTGGTTAGAGAGGGAGGATTTAAACTTCAAGCAAAGGACGCCGCCGCCATCTTTTCTCACAAGTAAATAGGAGTCGGATGACAGCGGCAGCCTTGGTGAGCACACTATTTAATATTCAAGACTAATTTCCAACTAAATTTGGATAGGAGAGGGGCAGGACACAATTGTATGTGACAGTTTCTGCTCTATATTTTACAGGGATAAAACACTCGGTTGTGTGAAACATGTCGGGTCTGACTCCCCAGGTTTTGACTGAGATAAGTACCATTTACTTTTTAAAGCATATATTACGACACTGAAGAAGAAAACTGTTTTTGAAATATATATAGGGCAGCTACAGAGGGGGCCAAAGTGGCACCCATCGCCACCCCCTGTATTTGTTGGAAAAACTGGTGATGATATTGGAAATAATTGTTTTTAATAACCCAAAAGGCTAGCTGCATTGAGAATTCAGTGGAAATGTGGTGGATGTCTCTTTTCTGGAGCGACTCTCTTATAACTTCAAGTGCCTCATCTTGGGGAATCTGAGTGTACATAATGTTGCATGTCTAGCCTTTGGGAGGTATCATAGGAACGAATCTCAAGTTGAGCCATGCATGTTAGCTTTTAATGCAGCTTAGTAAAAGGACCTCTTAGTTAAGTGATCTACCTTTACAAGAACCGGTTCTCCAGCAGACAAATACAGTACATAAGGGTATAAAATATATGATTTCTAACTTAACAGCAATATAAATTGAATTCCTAACATAGTAACATAGTAGATGACGGCAGATAAAGACCCGAATGGTCCATCCAGTCTGCCCAACCTGATTCAATTTAAATTTTTTCTTCTTAGCTATTTCTGGGCAAGAATCCAAAGCTCTACCCAGTACTGTGCTTGGGTTACTACTGCCAAAATCTCCGTTAAAACCTACTCCAGCCCATCTACACCCTCCTAGCCATTGAAGCCCTCCCCAGTCCATTCCTAGTTTTCTTTCTTCTTTCTATTGCTCTTTAGTTTCATCTCAGATTTTAATTTCTTAGGGCTGAATCTGGCCGACATTGAGATCTTGGGAGACAGTCGGCTATCTCCAATGGTCGGCAGTGAAAACAGAAATTCAATGCCAAGTGTTGCATCTGGAAACTGGCATTGAATTTCCAGGGTTTTTTTTGGCTGGCTGAGATATAGCCAGATAAGCCTATATTCATCAGCTACCCAGCTAAGTCCTACTGGCCAAAAATAGACCTTCTTTTCAGACGGGTCTATCTGGCTACTGAATTTAGCCAACCAGTCATTAAATATTGGTAGTGACCAGCTATGTCACGACATAGCCGGTCATCAGCCAATCTGCCAAATAGGATATTCAGCAGGAGATGGCCAGCCATCTCCTATTGAATATTGGCAGAAAGCCAGCTTTGTGCTCTTTAGCCAACTAGGAGCTGTTCCCGGCAGGCTAAATAGTGCTGAATATCAGCCCTGTACAAGTTTTGGGGTTATGCCACATGAATAATTTGCTTCCCTAAAGCTACTAAATTTACTTACATCGGAGCACTGCCTGCATGGGGCTCTCATAATGATGCATTACAGTGAAAGTCACTAAGCAGGACGAGGAGGAACATTTTAAGAAACATTTATCAGTCCTGCAAGTCAGCCTCTAAGTTACTATTCAAAGAAGAGCTTTTCCATAAACTCCCCTTATCCCCATAGCCTCACATTATTCTGAAAAAATTTATCTTCTCTTATAAACTCTGGACTGGTATTACCTAGATAGGCAAGTAAAAAAAAAAAAAAAAAAATTTACGTCTGATATTTGCCTTGCCCTTTTTTTCAAGGGAATTAACGGACTCTTTTACAAAGCCCTTTAAATCTCTATGGGCTTCAGGGCCTTTAGCGCAGCGCAGCCGCCAGCGCGGCTTTGTAAAACAGGCCGTAAATTTTGACTATTTAAGAAAGACGCACAGTCACTAGCTCAACTGGATGCACTGACAAATTGGCACTATGGCTCAATTTTTGAGCCTGTTCTATTTCAACCTCTTTGGGAGGATAAAAATCCAAAACGCTGTTCTCTGAAACAGGGTCATCTTTAGGCCCATGCAAAGATCAAGGCTAATTTATCACAGCTGCAAATTCTTTCTGCATCGCTGAAATTCAACTTTTGTTCATTAAAGAATCACTATCTTGCCCAAGTATGGAAGCAACCTAGCTGAGCTGGGTTTTTTGTTTTTTTTAAAAAAAAATCTTTTACCACCACCTCTCCAGGTATAAGGCACTAAAATAAAGTCCAACATATTCTTAACAGGAAAAGACAACTCCCCTCCCCCCCCCCCAATATTCTCATTCTTTCCTCTAATGCATGACATAAATCACCCTCAGGAGTATCACAAAAATTAAATATTTGTTCACGGGCTTCAGCAGTGTCACTTGGAGCTCAAATACTTTCATAGCTACTAAGCTTTACACACCTACTTCATCATTAGTCCTTTCTAAAGTAAACTACTAGATTAAACGTTCATTTTTTTGTTTTTCATATGCATTTCTGATTTTTCATATATAATCTCTATGTTTAAATATCTCAAGTTTTGAGTTGTCCATAAGGCCCCTTGAGATAAGTACAGTGGAACCTTGGTTTATGAGCATAACTCGTTCCAAAAGCATGCTGGTAAACCAAATTATTCGTATATCAAAGCAAGTTTCCCCACAGGAAGGAAGAGAAACTCGCTTGATTGGTTCTACCTCCACCCCCCCTCCTCGCGGCCACCAGCGCTGCTCCACCCCACCCCACCCCACCCCACAACATCCTCAAAAGATCCCCCCACCCCCGAGGCCACTGGTGCGCTTCCACATCCCCCCCCAATGAACCGGCATCGACTCCCCCCCTGCGAACTGGCTTCGCCCCTCCCTCATGAACGCCCACCCTCCCCAAACTGAAGCCTTACCTCTATCTGGCACCGTCACGCAGCACCAACCCACAGGAGGTGCCGGTGCCCGAAGATCGTGCTGCTTGCCAGACTGGGCCTTGAGCATCTGCACATGCTCAAGGCCTTCTGGCTCCCGCCTCTCTCCGAGATTCTCAGAGAGAACGAGAGCCAGAAGGCCTTGAGCATGCACAGATGCTCAAGGCCCAGTCTGGCAAGCAGCATGATCTTCAGGCACCGGCACTTCCTGTGGGTTGGTGCTGTGTGCCGGTGCCAGATGGGGGTAAGGCTTCAGTTTGGACGGGCGGGCATTCGCGAGGGGGGGGGCGATGCCGGTCAGCAGGGGGGGGCGGCGTTCGCAGGCGATGCCGGTTCGCGGGCGGTGTCTCACAAATCGAGTCAATGCTTGTTTTGCAAGTCATGATTTGCGAAAATGTTTTGCTCGTCTTGCAAAACACTCGCAAACCGAAGTTTGGCTGTAATTTCAATGAGAGACTATATATGAAAAACAAAAAATGAAAATTTAATCCAGTAGTTTACCTTAGAAAGGGCTAATGAAGTAGGTGTGTAAAGCTTAGTAGCTATGAAAGTATTTGAGCTAAGAAACACCGCTGAAGCCCTGGAAGAAATATTTAATTTTTGTAATACTCATGAGGGGTGATTCATGTGTTGTATAAACCTTACCTTAGGAGGATAAAAACAACATACTATTTAAATATAGATCAAATTATTCTAAAGCATGGCATCGAGACAATCAGAAGCCATGATAGGGTGTACTTAGCTTTCCATGAGCCTCCGTAGATGCTAGAGCGCATTCTGGGATCAGGCATGAACGAACGTGTCACGTGATAAACTCCAAATTATGGGATAAATGAATTTCATTAAAAAGGCAATTTCTACTTTTGCAGATGCCTAGTACTGTATTCTCCATTGGAGTAACCACGTTAAAGGGCCTTCTCAAACTATGGGCCATATTCTATATATGGCGCCTAAAAAATTGAGATCGACTAGAATGGCGCTTAGGGTGATTCTACAGATGCACGTAACTTTTATAGAATCGCGCTTAACACCTGTGTGCAACGCATAACTTAGGAGCACCCATTTAGCCCAGCTAAAACCAGGCCTAAATGCCTGCATCTAAGCTGTGTGCACATCGGGTTATTCTATAACAATGTGCATAACTTTTAGGAACACTCCTGGCCATGCTCCCTTTTCAAATCTGTGCACTGCAACTGAGGTATACCATTTAAAGAACTGTGCTAAGTTGTATATATAACTATTAATTAGTCCCAATTTGCGTCAAATTATCTGTACCTATTAGACCAATTAATCAATTAAGTTGCACATGTACATTGGCTGCATGCACCAATGTATGTGTTCAATTTTAGAGGCACCATATACAGAATTTGGGGGGATTATTATATACATATTAGCACATTAATAAGGTCTTTCCAATATGACAAATGAAGACAACCTTGGCTCCATACTGTTACAGCTCTAGTAAATCCAAATCATGCCACAGCTGGGGCACTTGTCTTATTTCTTGTGAACCAAAGAACATGCATTCTACAAAACTGAAAATCTATGCCTTAACACATTCAATGCCACTTTCATCAACCCTTCGAAATGAATTTTGCACGGGCCAGTCTTTAAAACACTTTTGCAATCTCTGAAAAAGAAAAATAATGCTTCCAGGCTGCATCTACTAAGCACTTGTCCAACAGGCAGAATCCTGTCTGTAAATCTGACCCTATGTTACCTCAAATTACAATGCTACAGCAACACGCAGCACTAATTATCATATCTGAGTTATGAACAGCAGTGTCTTACCTGGAGCTCCTGGATAGCAGATGTAACAAATAAAAAACAAAAACAAAGAGAATCTATTTTAAATTCCTATATCACGGTTGGCATTATTCTCTATTATTATTACAATACATGTCACTGCAACATTTATTAATCCTTCCAAAAATCACAGATACAGTTACTGCACTAATAGCCTGTTCTCAGAATTAGCTTGTTTGAAATCAAGCGTACAGTTCGAAAGTTAATGTTCAGGGTTTATAAGTAGTCTAGATCTACACGGGGAAATAAAGGAAATAAGGACAGTGCCCTAAAACACTTTATTCTTGTAATTCTGTGGCTCTACAAAATGAATAGCAGAATCATCATTGCTTTCCCACTGCACAATCTGTGAGCTTCCACACACTGCAACCAAGAACTTGGTTTGCCAGTGAGACAAGTTTATCTGCCTATGTTTTAACTATAGGGGGAAAGGGGGGGCTAGCCCAGAAACTGTACCTCTCCATCTTCCAGCTCCACATCCAGGAAATCAAAGTCCCTGAAGACTCGGAACTGCTGCTCACTGTTTGTATCTCCGTCCATGATCTCCTGCTCCCGCGTGCCGTCTTCTGAGGGCACCAAGCTCGTCTGATGCTCGATGAGATCCAGATCTCCACAGGAAGAAAAGATCACCTGCCACCAAGAGAGATCGCTTTTCAGAAAAGGCTCATCTCGGCTCACTTTTCCTAGTCAAATCTGCAGCTGGTTTTCAGGAAGGCTGTATTTCCAGCACACACCTAATTCCTCCGGCTGTTATTTTTAGAGTACTGTTTTATTATTTATGTTGGATAGGTGCCGTCAGATTAAATACGCAGAAAGATGAAACTTCATTCAGCAGGACTTGCCTGTTTCCTAACAGCTGCAGCTTTGAGGTCTTCTAAATATTTATCATTACCATAAACATCTGTTGTACTGAAAAATGCTAGAGTGACATAGCAGCCCACAGTGAACGGTCAAAAAGCAGGTAGTACATTTTGTCTTCTAATAAAGTTTCATAAAAAGACAAATGCAAGTGTGAAACAGCAGCAGTGAATTAATTTTTTCAGATCTTAAGCAGCGCTCAGGAAGCTTAACACAGTTTAGAGCAGCCTTATTAATCACATGCAAACCTATAAAAATACAAAAAGACTTAATCTAAATATCTGACAAGTCCATGACCTAGAAGTCAAATTGTTGTAACACTGTGCATGCAAATATTCAGTATTTTGATTTTCAACTTACCGAAGGGTTTTTGCTTAGGCCCACCTCTTGGCCACACAGAGCAAGAACATTCACCAACTTTTCCCGGGTCTTCTTCTGTAAGTAAAAAAAAAAAAAAAATATATATATATAGTATTCTTTTTGTAACATACGTCTCTATGTTCCAAAATTATAAGCACAATGGAATAAACAAATGGCAGAAAAATGTTAGCCAGTAGTACTATTAGTCAAATGGAACAGACAAGAAAACAAGGAAAGCAGGCAGTGGCAGAGCACAGATTAATAGTTCCTGTCTGCTCTGCACCCTCTCTTGTAATACTTTGCCTTAAAAGGATTTAGTTGTTACCATCAGACTCTTTGGGCCTTCTTTTCTGTAGCTTTGAAGCTGTAATGCGATTCAGTGCAGGAACAAGCACTGCCATGTAACACCAACTGGATATGATGCACACTATGGCACAGCTGACTTGTATCTGGGTATGCTAAAAAGAGAGGCCTACTAGGCCTCAGGCTTCTGGACAGGCCTGGACACAAGGGAAGCCACCTGCTGTAGCTGCTACAGCAACCCTAACACTTTGGTACACAAAATTGTTGTTTGCTTCATCACTATCATTTTTGAAACCATGATGCTTGGGAAAAAGATTACAGAACAAGGCTAAACAAGTAGTAGCATTTTCACACACATCTCTAATTTCATTTCAACTCAGTTCTGTTTCCACCAGAAGAGCAGAGTTCCACTTTAATCCCGGAGTAGCTATATTTCACTTTGGCAGGTAGTTTCACTTCTGGTTTAATTACTCCAGGAGTAACTAATGTTGGCTCAGTGACTGGGGCTCTGGAGTCAATTCCAGGACTACGGTAAGTATATTTCCCACAGACACAAGGGGATAGAGTCAAGAAACAGCACCATAAATTAGGCATCAGCTATAGCAGTGTACCGCAAACTATGTGCTGCGGTGCAATTCCAAGTGTGCCGCCAAGATGCCAGCCAGGAGGAGAGGCACATTCTGTAGGCAGTCAGATGGCACCTTTCCTCCTCTAGCACCTGCCACCATCTAGAGGGCCTCCATGCATGCGTGGACATCGACATGATGATGTCATACATGCACGTGACATCATCGCGTCAACGTCTGCACATTTCCGGATGCCCTCCAGCCTTTGGGTGAAAAAAAACTTCCTTGCATTTGTTTTGAACCTATCTCCCTTCAGTTTCTCCGAATGCCCCCTCGTACTTGTTGTCCCCTTCAGTCTGAAGAATCTGTCCCTATCCACCCTCTCTATGCCCCTCATGATCTTGAAGGTCTCTATCATATCTCCCCTGAGCCTCCTTTTTTCCAGAGAGAAGAGCCCCAGCCTATCCAACCTCTCGGCGTATGGGCAGTGTTCCAGCCCTTTTACCAGTTTCGTTGCTCTCCTTTGGACTATCTCAAGTACCGCCATGTCCTTCTTGAGGTGCGGCGACCAATACTGAATGCAGTATTCCAGATGTGGACGCACCATCGCTCGATACAATGGCATGATGACTTCCCGCGTCCTGGTTGTTATGCCCCTCTTTATGATGCCCAGCATCCTGTTGGCTTTTTTCGAGGCTGCTGCGCACTGTGCAGATGGCTTCAGTGATGCATCCACCAGCACACCCAAGTCTCTCTCAAGTCTGCTGTCTTCCAACAATGCCCCCCCCAATTTGTAGTTGAACAACGGGTTCTTTTTCCCTATATGCACGACCTTGCATTTTTCCACGTTAAAGCGTATTTGCCATTTGTTTGCCCAGTCTTCCAGCTTGTCCAGGTCCCTTTGCAGGTCCTCACACTCCTCCCTGGACCTAACTCTGCCGCACAGTTTGGTATCGTCTGCAAATTTTATAACCTCGCACTTTGCCTCCTTTTCCAGGTCATTGATAAATATGTTGAAGAGTAACGGCCCCAGCACCGATCCCTGTGGCACACCGCTTGTGACTCCCCGCCAGTCAGAATATTGGCCCTTCACTCCGACCCTCTGCAGTCTACCCGACAACCAGTGCTTGATCCATCTGTGCACATCCCCTCCCACCCCGTGGTTCCACAGCTTCCTAAGCAGCCTTTCATGTGGCACCTTGTCGAAAGCCTTTTGAAAATCGAGGTAAATGATGTCTATGGGTTCCCCATTGTCCACCCGACTGCTTATTCCCTCAAAGAAGTACAGAAGGTTCGTTAGGCACGACCTTCCCTTACAGAATCCGTGCTGGCTTGTTCTCAGTAGGCCATTCCTCTCGATGTGCTCGCAAATGCCGTCCTTGATCATTCCATTATATGCAAATCTCTCCATTATCGAGGTAAATGATGTCTATGGGTTCCCCATTGTCCACCCGACTGCTTATTCCCTCAAAGAAGTACAGAAGGTTCGTTAGGCACGACCTTCCCTTGCAGAATCCGTGCTGGCTTGTTCTCAGTAGGCCATTCCTCTCAATGTGCTCGCAAATGCCGTCCTTGATCATTCCATTATATGCAAATCTCTCTCATGCATATTCATTAGGGCTAGCCTGAAAACCCGATTGGCCTGGTGGTCCTCCAGGACAGGGTTGAGAACCACTGGATTAGAGCACAAGTCAGCATGCAGATAAGATTTTGTTGCTGTTTTTTGCTTTTGGAGAAATTGAGAAGAGCAAGATATCTGAAATATTAGCACAAATACAGATGCAAGTTTGTGCCTTACTATAAGATTATGAAGTTACAATATGCTTGCTTAATGGATGCAGGAGGAGAATTTGCTGACTTCTGAATAGTCCGAAAGAAAGCATTTTGTTTAATGTAGGATGTATTTAAATTAACTTTAGGCACGAGCACTTACACCATGTCAACGACTGGTGTAAATGCCTGCGCCTAAAGAGGGTTGCGCTTGCAAGTGATCGTATTCTATACGATATACCCCAAATTCTTAGTGCCAAAATAAACGCACTTAGCACTATTCTATACACCTCGCCTAAAGTTAGGCACAGTTTATAGAACACATTTAATCGTCTGGTCCAGCGACTAAATTTAGACATGACCATTTACTGAAACCTGGTGTAAATGCCTGAGACTAACTTAGGCGCAAATCAATACAATACAATCTTTATTTACATACCGTCAATACCTCCATGAAATTCACAGCGGTTTACTTGAGTAATTGTGGGGTTACCAATTAAAAACAAGTATTACAATATTTAGGAATCATTCGTAACAAATTTTTGAAAAAGATAGGTCTTTAGGTCTTTCCTGAATCATTTAAAATTAGATCAGGCATACTCTGCAGTATTAACAGTACACAAAACTTTTAGGAATGCCCAGAACTCGCTCATGCTGCTCCCAAGGCCACATCCTTTTGAGTTCTGCGCCTTAGAATTTACAGGCATCTAGATTACACCTACAAAGTTGAATGCATAAATTCTAATTAGTACCAATTTATGCCGATAATTGCTTGTTAGTGGCTAAATACTGGTATCAATTGGCTCATTAAACAGTTAAGCTGCATGTGCAATTTGGCTGCGTGTATAACTTTAGTCGCACTTTATAGAATCCGGGGGTATGTGCACAACTGCAAACATGCCCTGACCTGCTAATACGTACATCCCCTTTGTAGTTATGCCCTTTTGACCCGATTTCCCTCCAACCCGATTCACTAATCCCTGTAGTGATCCGATCCCGATCCTCCCATGCAAATTAGTAAAACCCCATGTAAAATAGCCAAGTGACTGATTCACTAACAATTGCTTGGCTATTTTGCATCGGGTTTTACTATTGTCAAACCTGACTGCTGCAGACTTGTCGGTTTTTTTATTCATTTTTTTTCCCATGGCACAGATATTTTGCGTGTGTTACACACGCAAAATATCTGCTCCATTAAAAAAAAAAAAAAAAACAAAAGGACAGGCAGACCTGTCAAAAAAACAGCTGAAATGAAAAAAAAAAAGCCTCCCCTACAAAGCAACCTCGACATCCCAGCCGCTTCACCTGATGCTGCCCACGCGAATAAGACAGGAGGGATGCCAACTCCCTCCTGCCACCAAATGAATGTGCCCGGCCTGGTTCACCCCCTGACTGGCCCATTGCACCACTCTGCCTCCCGACCCGGCCCACCCCCGGTCAGGCCTGTCCCAAATCGACACCTCCCCTGTACCTACAAGTTGGGAGCAGGAGGGGTGCTCAGTCCCTCCTGCTCCTTAGGCCTCCATCGCTGTCTTCGGGGAGCAGGAGGAACCACAAAGTCCTCCTGCTCCTGCCCTCCTCCATGACACACCGCTAATGTGGGCCTTAGGCCCTGCCCCCTTGCATCGTGTAATGCAAGGGGAGGAGCCTAAGGCCCTGATTGGCTTAGGCTACTTCCTTGGGAGGGGCCTGGGACACCTGAGCCAATCAGAGACTTCCTTAGGACTGAGCCTTAGTAAGTCCCTAATTGGCTATTGCTTTGACCAATCAGGGACTTCCTTAGGATCAGCCCTAAGGAAGTCCCGGATTGGCTCAGGCTCCTTCCTTGGGAGGGGCCTGGGGCGCCTGAGCAAATCAGGGCCTTAGGCTCTTCCCCATGCATCACATGATGCAATGGGGTGGGGCCTAAGGCCCACATTAGAGGTGCATCATGGAGGAGGGCAGAAGCAGGACTTTGCGATTCCTCCTGCTCCCCAAAGACATCGCTGGAAGCCTAAGGAGCAGGAGGGACTAAGCACCCCTCCTACTCCCAACTTGTTGGTACAGGGGAGGTGTTGGGTCGGGCCGGTTCGGGTGGGTGGGGTGGTGGTGCGGTGGGCTGGTCGGGGGGGATGGGGGTGCGTTGGGCCGTTCGGGGGATAAGCCTGGGCCGGGCGCATTCGTTTGGTGGCAGGAGGGAGTTGGCATCCTGTCATATTCGTGTGGGCAGCGTCAGGTGGAGCGGCTGAGGTGTTGGGAGCACTTTTGTAGGGGAGACTTTTTTTAATTTTTTTTATAGGCCTGATGTTTTGCGGCCCATTAAAAAAAATGTTAAAAAAAAAAGCCGGCAGAAGTCCTAACAGCAGTGACAGGAGGCTGCTTCTCTTGTCACTACTGTCAGGTCTGCACATGCTCAAGGATTACTCTCTAGCGATCCGTGCAGTGCGTGGGGTGGCGTGTCAACGATCATTCCCATTTGCATGCAGGCCTTTTGTGAATTTGTCGGCTTTAAGGTCAGTTGGCATCTAATTTAACAAGTACACAACTAGCACTAATCTATAAATTGTGCACACAAATTTGTGTGCCCTAGTCAGGAATTTGGGCGTATAACTTTATAGAATGAGGGGGAAGGGGTTACTTCTATTAAGGGGCCTACATCTAGACGCTAGATCTGCATGTGTACATATACATATGTATATATACTATTTGCAGTATATACATTTTTATTTATATACTGCAAAAGCCTTTCGGTACTATGTGATTTACAAAATTAATACAGTAGAGAATCTAGATTAAAATTCCTAAGAGAAAACATATGTATAAAAATGATAAAATAGAAAGGAGAAAGGAATAAAAATTAAACCAAAAATAAATAAAATCCTAGCATAAAAATAAAATAAAGTCGAAATGAAATAAAATAAAGACCAATCTAAGAAATCATAGTATCAGTCAAATCCAGTCTCTATTTGGTGCAACATCCATGTTGGAGGCAGCTCCAGGCCAGATTACACCAGACCAAGCAGCAGACCCTCTACCAGTATCTGACATCAGACCGGCGATCCTCATCCTCAGCACCCAATCCTCTGACAATGGAACCAGACCAACTGGCCGCTGCCGAATTAGACCCCACTTAAATGTGCAGGGCAGGGCCCAACACCATGATCAACAGCAGGGGAGAAGCAGCGAATCTCCTGACTTCGGCGCCTGATGGAAGTAGCGACCTCCCACTGTCGTCACTTCCCTCACCGCACTAGGCTCACTCCTGTCTGACCAGACCTAAGCTCCTGCCGAGAGCAGAAATGATCGCTGGTGGCGCCTAAACAAAGAGGGGCAGGGCCTGACATAATTGACAGCCTCTTTGGTGCTGAGCGAGTCAGCCACACACAAAAGAAGAGGGGAGCCAGCAGGAAACAAAATAGGCTATAATTGCAGGTGAACACGCTCCACAGCCACACAACCAGCCTCCAGAAAAGGAGAGCCATGATCCCTCAATGAATCCCAGGTAAGGCCTGTGAACTGTTGGTCTAAAGTTCCATAATGGCCAATCTAGGAAACGTTATGGTGTTAATGAAAAATTGAGATCTCTGTCTTACTTTGATCAGAATTTAAAATAAAAACAAAAATAACTCAAGAATACAAATGAACATAAAACCTGAACAAAACAAAAAAAAATACAAAGGAAAACAAAATAAAAAATAAAAGGAGACACTGCAGCCCACATCCTAACAGGATGCCATCTTGAGAAAAAAAAAATTCTAGTTTGTGGCAGGTGATGGTGACATTTGAGGACACAACTGTCTCTTTTTTCTCAGGAGAAGTCGGAGTATTTAGATGAAGGGCAGAAACAGCTTTACAGGGAGGTGATGAAGGAGAATTATGAGACCCCCTTGCAAACTGCTTAGTGAATTCAATTATCAGGGGTTAATATTTGAAAACACTTGGGATGAAGAAAAATCCCTTTTTATCAAATTTGTAAATTCTACCTGAGAAGACTGAGGCCTTTTCCAGCTAACAGGAACCAGGACATTAGAATTGGAACCAGATGATGTTGAGGATGTGCTTCGAGTGACAGACATCATTCTGGGTTTGCCATCCCGGCCTGTAGCAGCCTGTAGGTCATCATATCTCCTTCCAATGATTGGAGTCTTTGAGGAAAGAGAAGTCAGCTTACTATACAGTCTAATACCATGAGAGCAATTCTCTAACTGGGTGCCTATAATTAGATGTCCTGAGGATACACGGTAGAAGCTTATTCTATAAGGGAGAGGAAATGCCATTTTCTTTTATAGAATACTGCTCTAATCACTTAGATATGTGGACACAAGGTAGAATAATGTGTTTGTACCTAAACACCAGAGATATATTGTAGATTATAGTATTCTATAATTTATGAGCTAGATTCAATATGTGGCAGCCAAAGTTAGTTGTTAAAATGATCCGCACTAAGCTAATATTCTATAAAGAGGACTCTGTTTAGAGCATTTTTAACATAATACTAGTTTTGTGTGCACTTCATACCAAAATTTGGCCATGATCAATTACACCTGCCATTGGTTAGTGTAAATGCTTGTGCCCAGCTCCATTTAACCAATCCATATAGCTTTCAGATTTATCTCAATGTGAAATGCTGGCCCAGAGACATTAGGATACCTTCCATTGTTTTCCTGACACCACTACTAAAGGCATGGAAGTAGTGAGAAATTGAATTGGGCAGGGTGCAAACAACTGGACTTTTCTCTAGGGATGGGAATGGGTAGTCTGAGTATGGAACAGCCAGAGGCCCAATATCTTCTTGGAAGCTATGAAGAGATGGGAGGAAGAGTGTTCCCTTCTTTTGAGGCACTTTTTTGGAAGAGGAAGACATGTTTCATAGCCAACGTTCTTCTCATACTTATAGATTTGCCATTACTACCAGGGAAAGAAGAGGGAGCATCCGAAAGGTGGGAAATTTTTAAAAGATAGATAAATTATTTCTGTATATTCCCCCAGGAATTAAATTCCCTCTTTATGTGTATTGTTTGGGGAGAGAAGAGAGGGCTGACACTTCCCTAATGTCTCTTATAAAACTTTGAGAGGTAGACTTGGGGGAGACACTTCCGGAGGGCGCTATGAGGGATTGCTTCTTCAGTGCGGTGAAGGGGGGTCACGAAATGCACAACTTCAAGAGAAGCAATTTAAAATTTTACCCAGGGCATACTTTACTAGATATCACGGGGCTAGAATCGGTTTGTGGGTGGATGAGAATTGTGTGAAGTGCAAAACTACAAAGGACAAACTAATGCAATTGATGGTTTAATGTATGTGTCTGGGTTCTTACTGGAATGGGGTTCTCGAATTTATATCAAAAGTGCTGGTTCACACGTTGCAGTGATCCTATATGTTCAAATCTGTTTTTATCGATATATAAAATACAATGAAACAAACAAACACAATACACAATCCAACCAGGAGGCAACAATAACAAAGAAACAGTTGGAATATCCCAACCTCCCCAACCCCCTCCCCTTCTTGAGATGGCCTCCGGGAGAACTACACCTCGTACCTCCCCACCCCCTCCAACAGTGATCCTATATTATCTTGCTCTTGGGGCTTATGATAGAGCTACAAGACCAATTGCTCTTGGGAAACCAGTGCAAATTTGTCTATGTGGCACTTCTACTGGCCAAAAGGGACATAATGAAACAAGGATGGCTGAGTCACCACCAGAACTGAAATGCTAGATGGGTAGTATAAAAGAAATGGCTCACTGGGAGCTACATGATCAAGTCTTGACTAGTGGTATAAATTAAAGAACTAAGGCCCATATTGGACAGACCTATATGGTTTGTGTCCCATATACTGTGATTTGGTGTAGGATGGGCTGGGGAGGGCATCAATGGGAAATCCACTAATTTGGAACATGAGGACATTACTGGCCAGACTTTACAGTAGATATCCTGCAAACAACGGGACAATTGGATAGGCTGGAGTGAGTTTAGATGGCAACTTCAGCACTTGAAACCTAGGACAATATCAGGTGGACTTTAGTCTATGGCCCAGAAATATCAAAGAAGAGAAGTTAATTTAATCATGTATTTTTAATGAGAATAACTAATGGGCAGACTGGATGAACCATTCAGGTCTTTATCTGCCACCATTTACTGTGTTACTTTAAGTCACATTGGGTAATCTTACACAGGGGTGACCAGACCATGGAGTATTAAGGGTGGGGAAGGGTGGGAATTAGTTTCAGATCAAGGAGTACTTCACTTCATCATATTTTATTTTGAATTTAGTTTTTCTTTTTCCATATTCCTTCTAAAAATTTAAAAATCTATGTACTCGGGGGTAGAGCGATGAGGGATCTCAACTGAGGTTAAGTATTTGGGTGTCCTTGTGGATTCCTGCCTGACATTTAGAGGGCATGTTCAAGTTATGATCTGAAAAATATTTAAGTTGCATCTGTTGAACAACCTTACTGTCAGGCAGTACTTTTAAGATTGTCCTGCAAACAGTAGTCCTATCAGGCCTTGATTATTATAATTTAGTTCTTTTAGGCGTACCAGGGTCAACATTGTGTGCTCTGCAGGTTACACAAAATTCGACTTTCAGGACGCTTTTTAGACTGGGGAAACGTGAACCTGTATCAGAATACTATATACAATTGTATTGGCTTAAATTGGAGTACAGAATACGTTATAAACTATTGTTCATGGTCTGTCTTCGTGTACATGGATTAGCGCCTAAGTGACTAGTGAATATTATTCTGGCGTATGTTCTGCTTCAAAAGTTGCGTTCTGTGGAACATGCTGACCTACATATTTCAACGGTCAAGCAATTGAGGCTGAAAGTGTCTACGACAAGTTTCCTCAATAGGCCCTCGAGAATGGAATGAGATTCCGATGTATATGCACCAGCAGGAAAACCTGAATAATTTTAAGAGATTATTAAAGAGGTATCTATTTTGTAAGAAGAAGTATGAGAACTGAGTGTTCTGTGGCATATTTGAGCGCTGGTCACTTATGTGTCTTTTTATTACTTGTGATTAGCCTATTGTGTATGTATTATTGTTCTTACTTCTGTGTATATATTTGTTGTGATCCGCTTTGTACAAAGCGGGATACAAATGAATAAACTATAAACAATAAACTCCATTTCTGAACATGATGTGTCTTGTCCCTGATTTTGCCCCATTCCATTCTTGGGATGTTGGTTTTCTACTTGGATCGACAGACATTTTCAACTCATTTTGCATAATTCGTTTCCAATATTCTACTGGGTAGGAAATAATAAAAAAGGAAAGAGAACGAGGTTCCCTAGCATCTTGATTACTGTAATTCTTTATATATGAATTAACATCAAAACTGATTAAAAAATTGAAGTTGCTCCAGAATCCCATGGTTAGATTAATTTTTGGTTTAAAAAGATATGAAAGTGTTGAATTAGTGTATAAGAATCTTCATTGGTTATTAACTGAGAGGCGAATTAAATTTAAATCACCTTGCATAGTTCATCGTATATTAAGACTGACTCTCTTCAGGTAATCTGATTTTGCTTTTTTCTCATTCGTATTATTCTTCCACCAGATTATGTGGTACTTTATTACTCAATTTTCCACAGATTAGAGGAGTACGGTATAAATGACAGCTCAACTCCTCTTTTGCTTACGCTGCCATTACGATTTGGAATAATCTACCTGTTTACATTACCTGACATCAATTACTTAAGGTTTCATAAAAATTTGAAAACTTTTTTTATGACTTGTAATATTCATATTATGATGATATTTTAATTATTGATGCTTTTGTATTTTCCCGTAGATTTTACGGCCTTGTTGATTGTAAATCGCCTCAAACCTTTTTAGTGTAGTGCAATTAATAAATTGTGTATTAGATTAGATTAATTCCATGTTCATGTAAAACAATTAAAATAGGGCTGAAATATTTACATGTAAATGTTTATGGTAATGGTTCAGCTACCTCAGATATGTCAAAGTGAAACTCCAGTGTTTTCCCTGGGAGCTCCTTGGAAGAACTGTTCCAGATTCGACTGATTTCCAGTTTGGACAAATCGGCATGTTGCTGATATGAAGGCAGGACCAAGCTAGCAGATCGTGAAACCACCAGCTTTAGAATGTTCAGGGCTTCTCTCCAGTGGATACTCTGAAGCAAAGAGCAAAATGAAACGAAGGAAGACAAGTTAATTTTCAAACAATCTGTACTGCTGCAATATCAGAAGGTATTTTCTACCCACACAAAAAGCAGGCCCCGATTCTATGCATGAGGTCTGGGCATTGAGGCACCTAGATTGGCATACCTAGCCAATCTAGGTGCCTAATAATGAATTAAAAGGCTTATTCAGCACCAATAATTAATGATTAGATCCTTGTAATTGACATAAATCACACTTAATTGGGTGGTAGTCCAATGCGCCTACCAGAATGTAGGCATGGTTAGGGGCAGATTGTGGGCATGTTTTTCATGTGGGCACCTGTTTTATGTAATGTACGGTAATTGTAATGTAATTTATTTCTTATATACCGCTAATCCGTTAGGTTCTAAGCGGTTTACAGAAAATATACATTAAAATTATAAATAAGAAAGGTACTTAAAAATTCCCTTACTGTCCCGAAGGCTCACAATCTAGCTAAAGTACCTGGAGAGTAATAAAGAAGTGAAAAGTAGAGATAGAGGAAAAAAATAAAAATAAACATTCTAACAGGACTGCATTGATCTAAATACTTTGGAAAGGTAGAAGAAAGGAGAGAAAGGAATAGATGCAGAAGGAGGAACCATTGAACAACAGAATTCTGGAGAAATTTAAATGATAGAAATAGAACATAACAAAACAAGTGGCACAACAATAAATAAGATTAAAAATAATTCATAAACTGGAAAGAAAAAGGAAAAGGAAACATTGTCTTCAAACCACGGTTTCAGCGTCAGTGATGAAGTGGAGCAAGTAAGTTTAGGAGGAGTGATGACGTTCCCAGGAAAAGGGCTTCTTCTCCAAGGAGACTGCCCCAGATGAGGCCCACAGTGACTACAAGATTTCCTCCTCTGCGGAAAAGCCGCCCTGTACTGATTGTCGATGTGTGCTGGCGCCACTGGAGCTGGGGCTGACAGGGGACCCATGCCCTGCTGTTGCTCCTATTTCAGCAGCTGTGGTAACAATCATCAGCACCCGTGTAGACACCTCCTTGGGCAGCAAGTTTCGGATGCGCACCGTCACGCGTTTTCGTCGACCCGGGGCTTCGGCGCCATCGACGGAGCGAGCCGCTTCATCTTGTTTCTTCGGAAGCCGCCCCCTCCCCCGGAGCGACTCCGACCTGTACCGGGCCCTCCAGTAGGTCACACTCGCACATCCGAGCTCTCTCAGCAGGGAATTTTGAAAGCTTTAGACTTAGATGCACTCATTTAGGCCAAGAAAACTGTGGCATAAATAGGATGCTCCTAAGGTTAGAATGCCTATCAATGCCTAAACCCACTTTACGTGCCACTAAGTGCAATTCTATAAAGTGCACCTAACTTTTATAGAATCACACTTAAGTGACACACTACTCAGTGCCTAATTTTTAGGCGCCATTTATAGAATCAGGGCCTTAATGCATGAACTACTTTTTAAAAAAATATAACGTTCTGACATTGATTGCCCAAAGCAGATTATTAAACTTGCAACCGTAATCTACAGTCTAATATTCCCATTAAAGCAAGCCAGAATACTCTAGGCCCTTAGGGAAGGAAGGGAGGGAGGGAGAAAATATAAAACTGTTTGCCTCGATGTACTTTCTATATCTTTCAGTTACTGCATCTTGACATTGTTGACATATGTACGTTTTTTTGCATTGCCTCAATACAATATGTAAAATAAATAAATAAATAAATAAATATATATATATATATATATATATATATATATATGGGGTTAATATTCAAAATGATTTAACAAGCCAGAAATGGATCTTGGCCGTTTAAATCGCCTGTTAGGGGCTAACTAGAGAGTTGCACGGGGACAGAAATCCCACCCATCCCCGCCAGGATCCTCTCCGTCCCCGCAAGGAATTACCTCCATCCCTGCCCATCCCATAAAAAGCAGCAATTTCTTCTGACAGGATCATCAATTCCACAGTTTCTTTTATGTTTGCGCTGCCGTTTTTTTTGTGGAATCTCTTTGGTGGAACCCTTTTTTTGTTTTCTGTTTAGGTAATTAACTTATAAACCCCCTCTTTTACTAAGGCTGATGAACCCTGCTTCCAAAGCCTTCCATCCCCGTGGGATTCCCATTGGCTGGAGGGGGGTCCCCGTGGGAGTCCCGTGGGCCAGAGGGGGGTCCCCGTGGGAGTCCCGTGGGTTAGGGGGGATTCCCGCGGGAACCCCTCGGGACCCGCGGGATTCCCACGATTCCCGTTCTCGTGCAAACCTCTAGAACTAACTGCTAATTTTCAGCAGTATGTAGCCAGTTAGTACTGCTGAAAATAACTGATTAGTGCCAAACTGAAAACTGGCTATTTGGGGACATTCCAGGGCCAGAGTTGACACTTGGCCAGTTAATAGGAACTTGTGTACCAGCTTGAAGGCTGGTGTATATGTTAGTTTGAACTTTCTACATGTGCAATGTAGCCACAATTATATAGTGCCAGGGAACTCTGCAAATACTTTTAGCCAGACTGACAAAGGGTGGTTTTCAGATAGCCGCTTTAGCCAGATAAATTGCTACTTCCCCCTGTAAACAGCTTTAAAAATTGTCCTCCAAGAGGGTAATTTTGCAGAAAAGGCACATCACTGCATATGTTGCACCCACTGCATGTTCTCTTAGATCGTCTACCACTAATCGTCTGGTTTTACTTTCTGTGGCCGGTAGTCACATCTCATGAGAGAGCTTTTTGCTGTCACATTCCTTCTCTATGGAATAATCTCCCTCCAGATCTTAGATCCAATCTCCTCGGCTTAAGTTTAAAACAGCATTAAAGACTTGGCTTTTCCAGCAGGCATTTAAATCACTTATTTCTTGATATTATTTTTATTTTGTCTTTTTAATCCTTTTTACCTTTCTTTTCCCCATCCCTACATGTTCAATTATTTATCAACAACTAAAGCCACTGTTTTTATTTGTTGTGAATTTTTTGTTTTTATTTTTTAATAATTGTTTCTATGTTCTGTTGATTACATTTTATAGTACACCACTTTGATATCTTCAGATCATTTTGTGGTGTAACAGATGTTCAAATAAATAAATAAAATACACTTTACAAAGACAATTCTTGCATTTATCTGCCTTTAAAAAAAAAATGGCGCACTGAAACGTTTCCTCGGGCAGAATTTTGTATTTGTGCATGCTAATAAAAATCATTTTCAAAGATGCAAACAACTAAGTCCACACTACCTATTCCCTACCGTCTGGGAATGTGGCCATTTAAGGTTAACTCTCAAATGAGGATGCTAACATTTAGGTGCCAAGAATGTAAAAGACTTGAATACTAGCAGATATGGGCACTCATACAATATCAATACCAATATCTATAAGATAACACTTAACAGTGATGGCATGTAGATTGCAGGCATGCACTAACAAAAGCAAAGTCTGGATGGGACACACAATTTTGCAAATAGATTACAGAATCCTATAATCTATGTGCATGGTGTAAATAGTGGTGTGTATTTGGTAAGTAGTAGGTGAGTATTTGACATGTTATACTGACATTCGATAATAAAAAATGCATGCAGGCTTTTGGACAGATAAGGAAAATGCTCGAAGGACCTGTATATAAACCACTTTGAGCTCCTTTTACAAAGGTGCGTTAGGGCCTTAACGCGTGGAATAGCACGCGCTAAATTGCCACGCGCGCTAGACCTTAACGCCAGCATTGAGCTGGCTTTGGATCTAGAAGTGTAGCGCGGGTTTAGCACGCGCTAAAATCCTTCGTGTGCTAAAAACGCTAGCGCACCTTAGTAAAAGGAGCTCTTTGAATGTGGTTGTAAAACTACTAAAAAGGTGGTATACAAGTCCCAATCTCTTTCCCTTTATAGAATAGGGTACAAGTAGGTATGTTGTAGGTGTCCCTTTAGAGTCACCCTCATGTAACACACAAACGTAGGTGTTGTTTTCCTAGTGCCTTATTTTATGTGTGTTTATGCCAGGGAATTTAATAAGCACCCACTTAATCATGTAAAACACTTTTCTACATGATCAAATAACCATTCAACACAGACTGCTACTAGAATGGAAGGCTCAATTGCATTGTATCAGCAGTTATTTAAGGGATGCTGAAATCACTCTCTTAAATATGCAGCCAGTATATATTTTTAAGCAAATCTGTAAAAATCTGAAGACAGTGGAATAAACCAAAAAGGCTTGTGCAGGTAGCTCTCTAGAAACAAGTCACTGCAATTCCAGCCTACAGCCTACTGCTCTTGTACAGTCAGGCACAGCTTGAATATTCACCTGTACATATTTTTCAATGACCTTCAGAACTTCTATGTTGAACTGCTTCAAGGGAATGCCCGACAGGTCCATATGGCTGAGAAGACTGTAAATCATTTGCAAGAGGGACTGCTGCATGATGGGAAGACCCTTCTCCAGGAGCTGCCAACACAAAAAACAAGAAGTAAGCAATGCAATTTATTTTATTCACGTTCCAAAGGAATCACCACAAACATTATCCTAACCTCACAGTATAGTCTCTCTTGTGGGAAAGTAGCTACAAATCTATGAAATACTGTCCCTAATGGCCAGGAGGTGTTTGGCATCAGATCAAAATAGGAAATCCATGTCTGCTTAAGAAAAATGAGGTGTTCATCTTCCCCTTTCTTTTTTTAATTGTTTAGAATTAGAGAGAATAATAATGGATAATTTTTCTTGATACAACAAATTGTTTTTGTTTGAAAAATACATTAAAAAAAGAGAGCTAGATAACTGGATTAAGCAAGCTTGAAATGCTGACATGTTCAGCTGGTAGAAATCACCAACTTTAGTTCTTCTGCTGTGGCCTTGCTGTCTTAATTCAAAGGCCCTGATGTAATAATAAAGCTCAAGTTAAAATATGTGCTACTGTTTAGCACATATTTTATTAAACTCATGTGCTAAAAAAGCATCAATACCCAGTGCAGTGTGCTAAAGAAATGTCAAAACTATCTGTGTCAAGAAAATCAACGCTAAAACCTGAGTAAAAACGAGCATAGAGGCAGTGCATTAAAATCAGTACAGAAAGCAAGTACAGGACACATTGTGGGTGTCTTGTATAGAGTAAAAATTGAAAACTGAGATTCAGAGATAAGTGTAGATGAAAGAACACTCATTACTGGTCTTTGGTTTGAAAGACTAAAAGCAAATACAGAGAGGTATTTTTGATTGTAATTGAAAACAGTTCCCCAGGTTATCATAAGAACATAAGACTTTCCGCTGCTGGGTCAGATCAGTGGTCTATCGTGCCCAGCAGTCTGTTCCCACGGCGGCCCCTAGGTGAAAGACCAGTGCCCTAACAGGACACTAAGCTACTCCTCCACTCCAAGTTATTTGACTAAGTTCTTCAAATATTATGTTCCTGATTGTTGACAACAGTGCATTTTTGGAGAATCAGAATACTTGAGACTCGTAGAAGGACCATTTCACATGCTCTCCACTGGAACGGAGAAATTAGAAAACAAACATTGTTCCAGAAACTATGGCCTGTATCTGTTTTAAATTGATCTCGGGATTGTCTCCAACTTATCTTTTCCCCCACTTTGAATTATATAGGCCTCTGAGGGAAACCAGAAGATTTCATTTATTTACCTATCCAAAGGTAAAAGCTTGCCGACTTTTTTTAGACACTGACGTTTCAAGCAGGCAAACTGCAGTCTTGGCTAGGTGAATTTATCTATCATGCTATGTCTTACTGTTCTTTTCGAAAATTAGTTAAGACTACTCTGTTTGACAAATTCATTACCTGACTTAGGAGTTTTTAAGACTTAACTAGTATATTCTGTGTGATTGTACTCTTACTGAATATTCAGCTCCTCTTAGTGTAAACCGCCTAGAACTACTGGTGATGGCAATATAGAAGAATAAAGTTATTATTATTATAAGGATTTTTCAGGGGGTGGGTGGGTTAAGGAAACTGGAGGGTTCTGCCTTATTTAAAAATTTGTTACTTACAACATCCACAATAAACATACACAATAAAATTGAATTAACACTACAAAGTCATAAAAACAACACATACAAAAAAACTAAAATAACATACCCCCCCTTTTACGAAACCATAGCGCAGTTGTTAGCGCCAGGTGCAGCCATAACAGCTCCAATGCTCACAGGAATTCTATGCACGTCGGAGCTGTTACTGCAGGAACTCAACTTCCCCGTCCCTGTGACATTTGGCACTGTTGCTGTCCCTGCCCCATTCCTGTAAGCTCTGCCTTAACCAAACAAGCCTTGGACACTTAAGATTTTAAAGTGTTTGAGGCTTGTGCAGATGAGGACGGAGCTTGCAGGAAAGGGTCAGGGACAAGAAAATAACTCACCGGGATGGGAAAATGAGTCCCCTTGAGAACAGAGAAAAAATTTGTCATTCCCTATTGCCTATCAACCGAGTCTGTGAAACACTGTGTACATTTGATATGCACAGTACAAACGATTAACATGCATCATCATATACAGACTTGAACGTTTGTGATTTCATGGCATATAAATGTTGTAAATCAATCAATCTACTGAAGCACTGCTATATTTATCAGATGAAAGGCATGATCTCAAATGGCTTTTCCCACAAGCACAAAGAAAAAAATCTGGGCCACAATTACTGTTTTTTCACCATGTTTCTTAGAGGTGTTCATGCTTCCCATTTGATACTTTGCAGTCCTCCTCTTGGGGGGATTCTCCGACTACCTTTCTGATGTTAGCTCAAGGTGATTCATGACATTTTTGAAAGTACAATAGATTGTTTCTCCAGAGAGCTTACAGTCCAGGTGGATACCTGAGCCAATGGGAAAATAAAAGTAGCTTCTCCCAGAGGGGAAGCAGAATATAATTTATTTAGACTTGATATACAGCTAAGTCTTCTACAAAATCAGGGGCAGTTTCCAGTGGTTCAGGCCCTAGACATTTTTACGTGGATTATTTTTATGTGGATAATCTATTTGTTCTAATAAAGCCTTTATCTTGGACATCTTTTCAGTTTGGGTGCAAAGGCAGCTTTGGTTGTGGTGGGGGTTTTGGCAGGCGGAGGGTTAAGAATTATATCTTGTTAAATTTTAGTTTTCACTTGGCTTTGGTGTTTTATATACAGAAAGCAGAATATCAAATATAATAAAGGGAAGGAGGTGGAGCACAGATGAAGAAGGTATATCTTAGTCACAACTTTATCTAGAGGGGCCTATCCATCAGTTATTGTATCAAACATCCTGTCATCTTTTAGGGCAGAGATTTCTCATGTTTTCTCATGCATTCTTAAAAAAACAAAGCTCAAAACAGCAGAGGGCGCTCTTGCTACAGAAACTTCAGCTTCCCCTCTGTTACAATCCACCACAACCCAAGGTCCCTTTGCCTTAAATTGCACCACAACCCAAAGTCACATCACAGGGAGATCATATAAAGAGTTCGTAAAGTTACCTCAGCCAAGTAAGTAACCATACTCAGGGTACAGTCAGCAAAGGCTTCATGAAGGTAGCGGCACACAACATTCACCCAGGTGGCGCAGTCTCTCGTATAGCTATGAGTTTTATATAGTGTCATCACATGGGCAAGGTTGGATAGCTTGGGGTTCTTTTCTTCTAGACAAACCTAGTAAAAACCATATTCCAGTTTGTTAGTGTAGCTCACCAATGGAAGAAATGTCTAGATTTTGTAAGAATTATCGGCACGTATGTTTTCTTACCTGAGTAATCCTCTCTGCTATTTCTTTACAGAACTGGGTTGGGCCATCAAAATTCTGAATCAAGTGAGGCATGACACACAAAACATTGAGCGGGAAACCTGATTTAGAAAATACAGTACAGATTTTAAAGGAGGACAAAATAGCATTGTATGTAGCACTAAAACAACAATAACAAAAATAAAACATTATTCCGGGCGAATTCAACTATTCCTCCTTTGAGTACTACTATTTATTATTTCTAAAGTGCTGAAAGGCATACGCAGCGCTGTACATTTTAATAGAAAATAGAAACATAGAAAATGGTGGCAGAAAAGGGCCATAGCCCACCGAGTCTGCCCCTGCCAATTATCCGCCCCCCCCTGAATTTACTCCCTTAAAGATCCCACGTGAGCACCCCATTTTCTCTTGAAAATAGAATAGACGGTCCCTTCTCGGAAGAGCTTACAATCTAATTTAGACAGGACATTTCGGGGTTGGGGAGATTATGCTAGAGGAAATGATACAGCGGGTCTAGGTATCTGACAGCAGTGAGTGGGAGTTAGGAGTTGAAAACAGATTCAAATGAGATAACGAGAACTTTGGAGAAAAATGGGACAGCTATTGAAAATAATATGCATTTCTGCGCAATTTGCTGATTGTGAGTTTATCTCTTGAATTGTATTTATTTGTATATTTGGCCACTTTACTATTGTTATTCTGTTAACAAAATTGTAAGTTTAGGGGTCCTTTTACTAAGGCGTGTGCAAAACACTAACGCGTCCATTATAATCTATGGAAGCGTTAGCGTACACTAATATTTAGCGCACGCTAAAACGGCTAGCGCACTTTAGTATAAGGACCCCTTTAATGTTAAATTGTACCTGCTCTACACTGTCTTGGGTGAATCTCTTCATAAAGGCAGCTAATAAATCCTAATACATAAATATGTTCTTTTTACATTTGCTAATTTGTCTACATTAAATTATCTCATTGTCATCTGCTGTGAACTGATGGCTAAAGCAGGCTAGAAATATTGAAATTAAATTAAATTATGGAACATCTTGCACCATTCTAGATTTTATGTGGGTAACGATGGCTCTGATAATTGCTCCCTAGGGTGGAAATTTTCAGACCATTAATAAAGCACAAAGACCACACATCTTTTTCACTCTGTTTCCATTCTTAAAGCAAAAGCATGCACATACTTATGTACTGAAAGTTGCCATGGATACAAAGAGGTTACCTGGCATGTGAATTTTACGGTGACGGGATAATCACGCGCCAGACGCCAGCACGCTGACAATTCGGCGCAAGACAGAAGCGCGCGGGGGAAAAATAATTTTTAAAGAGCTCTGACTGGGGATTTGGGGTGGCAACCCCCCACTTTATTGGTTAGTGTTCACGCTGCCGTTGTGGGGAGGTGTGGGTGGTGAAACCCCCCCATTATAGAGAAAACAGAACTTTTCCCCCCAAAATCAGAAAAAGTTCAGTTTTCTCTATAATGGAGGTTTCCAACCCCCTGAACCCCCCTCCAACAGCAGCGCGAACACTAACCAATAAAGTGTGGGGGGGTTGCCACCCCAAACCCCCCGTCGGAGCTCTTTAAAAATTACTTTTTCCCCCGCGCGCTTCTGTCTTGCGCCGAATTGTCGGTGCGCTTCTGTCTTGCGCGCCACTGACTATGAACCACATTTGCCGGAAAAGTATGTGTGAAGATCCGAAAATGCCATCTAGTGTATATTATGAGTTTAGAATTTTAGTTGAATCTTGAGAGGCATGAACTCTATGATATAGCCGCACCTCTAATACTGTGTACAATTCTGGTCGCTGTTATCTCAAAAAAGATATAGTGGAATTAGAAAAGGTGCAGAGAAGGGTGACAAAACTGATAAAAGGGATGGTATGGCTTCCTTATGAGGAAAGGCCAAAGCGGCTAGGGCTCTTCAGCTTTGAGAAGAGACGACTCAAGAGAGATATGAAATACTGAGTGGAGTGGAAAGGGTAGACGTGAATTGCTTGTTTACTCTCTCTCAAAAAAAAAAAAAAATACTAGGACTAGGGGCTTGAGAGGAAGCTACTAAGTAAAAGATTTAAAACAAACCAGAGAAAATATTTCTTCACTCAATGAGTAATTAAACTGTGGAATTTGTTGCCATAGAAATTGATAAAAGCAATTAGCTGAGCAAGGTTAAAACAAAGGTTTAGATAATTTCCTAAAACAGAAGCCCATAAACTATTATTAAAATGGAATTGGGGAAATCCACTGCTTACCATATATACATGAATATAAACCAAGATTTTTGGGCCCAAAAATGGGGGTCTCAGTTTATATTAGAGTCTTTGGGTCTGAGTATTGCTATGATAATCAGCATAAATTTTGTTTTATTCCTTGGTATTTGTGATGTGGGTTGACCACTGTTGGAAACAGGATACTGGGCTTGATGGACCTTCAGTCTTGTCTCAGTATGGCAACTCTGATGTGCTTATAACCTTTGTTTTATATTGTTTATAAAGCAAAGATAAGTTTTCAGCTCACACAGATTCAGATTCTGTTAGCATTTGGCTCTTGCCATTCATCTGGTTTGTGAACCATTATCAGCTTAATTATATAAATGGTGCTAAAAATTGTGCACAGAAATTTAGGCATGTGTCCAATTTGATTGCATAACAAGCCAATTAGTGCTAATAATTAGGTGCTAATCATTACTGGCGCTGATTGGCATCAATTACAATTTATGTGCGCATTTTTAGGTGTCAATTTCTGCATGTAAATTTTATGCGTGGTTCCAAAAAGGAGACATGAAGAGTCATGGCAGATTAGGGGCGTTCCTGCAATTTATGCACACTGTTATAGAAAAAGGGGGGATCTGCTGCTCCTGATTTGAAAAAAAATAAAAAAAAAGATTTGTAAATGCTATCTAGTTAATATGGATACACTTCAATATGGAATGACGCACAAACCTTTAGCCACATTGAGGGACAGCAATTTTCAGACATCCAGTTAACACAGGTAAAAATACTTTTTACTTGCAGACTCCCAAACCTGTTCTTTTACTTTGTTCTTCTAATGCCATGTTCTAAAAGTGACAAAACCCATCTTAGAGGGAGTCATTGGATTCCTGCTCATGTCTTAACTCAGGACAGCTGAATATCAACACAGGCCAACGAATGCTGCTCTAGGTATAACCACTTGACAGGGAAAATCAAGTCCAAGCAAGAAATTCTGCAGGCATTTTCTTTGTTAATTACATAGTAGGCAATAAAGATTCAGAACATCAGGGCACCTGCTCAGGAAAGCCACCACCTCAGCAACTAAATAGTGGGCATATGTAGTCAGTGCTTGGCTTCCTAACTAAACATAAAGACAACATTTTGCCTTCCAGTGAAGTAACCGAATAATATGCAAATATATTTTGCACGTTGGAAGCATGCACATGTGTCTGCCCTAGAATCAACTATATTTTGCACACAAGAAATGTTATCAGAACTTGTGCACACGTACTAGGATGCTATTCTGTGCAGAAATATCGGGAAAAATGTAGATGGGCACAAGGTTTTAGTGTACATAAAGTACACAAATATGCTGGAATGCTATTTCACATATAAACTAGGCCTGCATTTAGATTTAATTTTTTAATCAAAATTAATTGCACAATGAAAGGTATTAATTTTCTATTGAAACTGCTAGTGACTCTGGGCAAGTCATTTAATCCTTAATCGCCCCAGGTACACAATACGTTATCTGTATATAATATATAAATTGCTTTGACTGTAACCAAATCCCATGTCTCTTCCCTAAAGGACTGAATCTTCCTCCCTCACACTACCAGATCCAATATCTATCCTTTTCTATTCCTTCCCTCCAGTCCATTTTCCCTTTATCTTTCCTAGTGCCCATTATCTCTCTCCATCTCTATACTCTTCCCCTTCTCCCATTGTCCAGCATCTCTCCCTTCTCTCCACCCTCCATGGGCAGCAACACAAACTTGGTGGTAAGCAGCACCAAGCTGTTCTTGTGGGTGTTAGTGGCCCCTCTAGTTATGCTCACAGATCTGCTGTTCACTCCCCTTCCCCCCATCCAGGGTTCAGCATCTGCTCATCCCCTCCACCAATCAACCATAAAAGTAGTCTTCTGCTGGTCGCCAGCAATGAAAGCATTTGCATGTACATCCTCCGACCTTTATCTCTGCCTCTGATATAACTTCTGCATAGGTGGGACAGGCCAGAGAGAAAGCTGCTGTCAGGAACCACAGACAAGAATGGGGTGGAGGAGGTGATGCTGAAATGCAAGTGGGGAGAAAGATGCCGGAATGCGCCAAGGACAGAGATTAACAGTGGAAAAGAGCAGAAGAGATGTTTGGAGGAGACAGGAGATACTGCAATATGATCAATGTTTTAATTAATTATTAATGCATTAATAGCTGAGTTAACTGTGATTAACTTGCATCCCTAAAATAAACACGATTATTCTGTGAGAAATATTTTAGTGCGCCATATTGCCAGCAGTCCAACATAATGCCCCCTCAGCCCCTCACTGCATTTTTAGACCCACCCCCTTCAACGAAGCCAGGAAAAAGTTGTGGGTCCTTCATGCTTGCAGCAAAGAGAAGAAACAGGTGTGAAATCTTTACTAATTCTCAGTGCCAACAAGCCAGCTTTGTATTTGTCCTCTCACCTGGCATTAAAGCCCAGTATTAGAAAACCCTGTGCTCAGCTTTCATGTCTATGTGCACGTCTTTGCTTCTGGTTTTAATAGCTAATGCTGCTATTTAAATATGCTGTGTGCTTATGCACATGCGGAAAACACTTTTTGGCCCTGGATGGTGGCAGAAAATTGTGCACAGGAGCTGAATAAACTTTGCACAGTACCCTGCACATTGCTGCATCGGCCCCCACATTTCTTAAGACTCTTAGATTTAGGATTGTTTAGATTGTAAGCTCCTTTGAACAGGGACCGTCTTCTTTTGTGACTTTGTACAGCACTGCGTACGTCTGGTAATGCTATAGAAATAATTCATTGTAGTAGCATGAAATGCTGGCAGCTATGGCAGCTGGGAGAAAAAGTTGGAAGTATGGCACCGGTTTTCTTTTTTGTGTCTCTGGGATAAAAAGCTTAGGCTTTTAAATCTAGAGAAATGAATTGCAGACTTACATTTAGGCATATTTTCAACAGAAAATTTAGGCCCTCAAATTTGGTTGAAAACAGGCTTCTAGCTAATTTAGGATCCTAAATTTAAGAGCTTAGAAATCAAGTGTCATTGGGGTAACCGCACCATAAAGATTTGCAGATGACCTGTCTTTTTCAGAATTTCAGCCACATTATCCACTGAAATTGCACCACTGAATACACAGTCCTACCTCTAAACAGATAACATATTGGATTCTCTGGCAAAAGTATGCATTCCCCAGCCCCACATTTCAGGATAAATTGTTTTAATAAATCAACTTCTCAGGTATTTGATTTATGAATGGTCAGCCTCTTATGGGGGCGATTCTGTGTGCGGGTGCCTCCTTGTGGCAGCCCAGTGCCATGCAATGAGAGCCTATTTTGCAATGGCATCTGGGTATTATAGAATATGTAAGCTGGTATCGGTGCAATTTACAATTCCTCGCCTGCAGCTACATCAGTCATAGAACTGATATAAATGTGGGCATCTAAATGTGGCAAGGGATCTGTGAGCATTCAGTGTCTTCAACCTTTTCCATGTAAATGGATATGAGAAAGCGCCGGGGGGGCGGGGGGGGGGGCACTAAAAGATTTTTGCTTACAAATGTAATGTTAAATGCTAATCCCGATTCTACAAGCATATTGCCATCCAACAGAACATCATCATGCAGGTAAACGCAAGCGGGGATGCACACAACACAGCTGCTACATTTTATTGCTGCCTGTAAGCCACCTCGGTGCAACTTCTCAAATTTTTATACCTATCAAGCCAAAATTAAAAAGGAGGCGTTTGTTCCACTTTGCTTACATTTTGAGGGCTGAGCTGGAGCATAAAGGCGACGTCAGGAGTTTTTGCTGCTCTATGGGTAGAAAAAGGCCCAGTGAAGCTCCGCTAAGTTGTGTGTGACTGCACGGTATATTTGCCTGCGTGTGCATACATACACATCAATGTGACCATTCAGGCACCAGCGGAGCTTCACGAGGCCTTGTCTCTACCCACAGTAGCAGTGTGTGTGTGTGTGTGTGTGTGTGTGGGGGGGGGGTCACTGAATATGAGGGCTACAAAAATGGACTACATGGGCTACATGTGGCCCTGGAGCTGCATGTTGGAGACCATTGCTGTAAGTGGTGTGCAAAAAGTGGCAGCACCACCCAAGCCTCTCCCATGCTTCGCCCATGTAAATGCCCCTGTTGCATTTACACACCATGCCACTTACATACCCCCATCGTACATGCTTTGCTGTAACTTATGCCTGTGAAGTGCACGTATTCTTTATTTTTAGGGGTAAATTAAAGAAAGGTCACCTAAAGTTAGGTGCCAAACATTTGGGTGGCGTTAATTCTGGAATGGACCTCCACATGAACTGCCAATATAGAACACCAGCGCAAGTCTGCGTTTATGCACCGAACTTTGGAAGCGAGCACTTGCGCCAGCTCAAAAGCTGGTGTGCGTGCTCCTACTTAAAATTTTAGGCGTGCAAAGTCATGTAATTTATAACACGGGTGCCCAAGTCCTGGGCCAGGGGTAGGCAATTCCGGTCTGCGAGAGCCGGAGCCAGGTCAGGTTTTCAGGATATCCACAATAAATTTGCATGAGATAGATTTGCATCTCAAGGAGGCAGTGCATGCAATTCCATCTCATACATATTCATTGTGGATATCCTGAAAACCTGACCTGGCTCCGGCTCTCGAGGACTGGAATTGCCTACCCCTGTCCTAGGCCAACCCAGCTCAATGTGTGGTGGCGGCAGCTAAGAAAGCAAATAGAATGTTAGGAATTATCAGGAAAGGAATGGAAAACAACTTTAGATGAAAATGTTATAATGTCCTTGTATCATTCTATGGTATGGTCGCAACCAGTGCTCCCTCTAAGCGGGCGGGTGGTGTGAGCAAAATTTTTTCCCCGTGCGCTAAAAATATCGGGCGCCAGCGCCAACTCGCCCGATTCTCCTCTCGCCGCGGCCTGCCATCTCCGTACGCCGTGCGCTGTGACGTGACATTGTGCGCTGCGAGGCAATATTTTGTGCGCCAGCGCACGCCAGCGCAGCTTAGAGGGAACACTGGTCGCAACCGTATTTGGAATGTGTGCACCGTATTTGGAAAAAAGATATAGCAGAATTAGAAAAGGTACAGAGAAGAGCAATGATAATGATAAAAGGGATGGGATGACTTCCCTATGAAGAAAGGCTAAAGTGGCAAGGGCTCTTCAGCTTGGAGAAGAGACGGCTCAGGGGTGATATGATAAGAGGTCTATAAAATACTGAGTGGAGTGGAAAGGGTAGATGTGAATTGCTTGTTTATGCTTTCCAAAAACACTAGGACCAGGGGGCATGGGATGAAGCTACTAAGTGGTAGATTTAAAACAAATCGGAGAAAATATTTCTTCACACAATGTCCAAGACAAAGTCTCTGCCTGTTTGGCTGACATTGCTGCCTGGATGTCCTGCCATCATCTCAAACTAAACATGTCCAAGACTGAGCTGTTCCCTCTTTCCTTCTAAACCCTCTGCTCCTCCTCCTCCATCTCAGTAAATAATACTGTCATCGTTCCAGTCTCCTCTGCTTGCAACCTTGGAGTCATCTTCAATTCCAACTTCTCATTTTCTATGCATATCCAACAAACTGCTAAGGCCTGTCACTCCTATCTCTACAACCTTACCAAAATTCACCCCTTCAACTCTGAGCACACTACCCCGGACCCTTGTCCACACTCTTGTAACATCACGTTTGGAATACTGCAATCTACTTCTAACTGGTCTCCTGCGTACAGCCTCTCCCCCTTGCAATCTGTGCAAAAAACTGCTGCACGACTCATCTTCTACCAACCTCGCTACACCAATGTCATCCCTCACCTTAAATCACTTCACTGGCTCCCTATCCATCTTTGCATACAGTTCACACTCCTATTGCTGACCTACAAATGTATTCATTCTGCTGCCCCTCAAGATCTCTCCTCTCTTCTCTCTCCTTATACAGCTCCCAGAGACCTCCGTTCCTCAGATAAGCTGCTCTTAGCTGTACCCTTCTCCTCCACTATCAATTTGTTCCTTTCATCTAGCTGCCCCCTATGCCTGGAATAAATTACCAAGTTTGTACGCCAAGTCCCTTCCCTTGTTTAAAAGCAGACTGAAAACCCACCTTTTTGATATAGCCTTCAACCCATAACCATACTCTCCACTGTCCACCAACCCAGCCAGCTGATTTAACCGTTCTCCTTAACTGTATCCATGACATCCTGTCTGTCTGTTCAAATTGTAAGCTCTTATCATAGTCTGTTATTGAGAAAGACATGGGGGAAGCCACTGCTTGCCCTGGATCGGTAGCATGGAATATTGCTACTCCTTGGGTTTTGGCTAGGTACTAATGACCTGGATTGGCCACCGTGAGAACGGGCTACTGCGCTTGATGGACCATTGGTCTGACCCAGTGAGGTTATTCTTATGTTCTTTTGAGCAGGGACTGTCTTCTTCTTTGTGACTGTGTAAAGCACTGCATACATCTGGTAGCACTATAGAAATAATAATAGTAGTAGTAGTAGTAATTAAACTCTGGAATTCATTGCTGGAGAATGTAGTGAAATCAGTTAACTTAGCAGGGTTTAAAAAAAAGTTTGGATAGTTTTCTAAAAGATTAGTCCATAGGCCATTATTGAGATAGTGTGGGTAAATCCACTGCTTATTCCTAGGATAAGCAGCATAAAATCTGTTTTACTTCTTGGGATCTAGCTAAGTACTTGGGACCTGGGTTGGGCACGGTTGGGCTTGATGGCAATTCTTATGTTCTAACTCTCAAGCCAGTCATGCCTCTCCCTAGACCACATCCTCTTGCAGTTCTATGATCTGGATTTTGGGTGCACAGTGTTTTAGAAAACAGACTGTCAGTTGTGCGAGTAAATGCAAATTGGAGCCAATTAACACTCAGTGCCAATCATTGCTAAATTATCATAAATTATCAGGTTATTATTTTATAACTTGCATGCAAAACTAATCTTATTCTATAAATTGTGTGCAACTTAGTGAGCTAAGCATTAAGTTGGGTGCCCAACTTTAAAGAATTAGGGGGTTAGTGCATGTGACATGTATAAGAAGGCATCCAGTTACAGAAATGCACTTTATGTGAAAACACTTTTAAATTATGTGTATGCCTAGCTTATGTTTGAATTTCTGTTTCCGAAAAGAAGAAAATGTTAACACAAGCCATGAATAACGCACTGTATGGCAACAGTGAAGTACTGTTTTGTATAGTTACTACAGGCCCAGTTGAACCATGAGAACAATTGTGAGATAAGATGAAATACAGTATTCCCCCGAAATTCATGGGGGTTCCATTCCAAAAACACCTGCGAATTTTGAAAAACCACAAATGCGGTTTAGGAGTGGATCAGAGGCAGGAGAGGGAAGCTGGGGCGCCGGCAGGTGCTGAAAATCGGGTGCGGGATCATTCTTAGTATTTTCCGACCACCTCTTCCAGGAACTAAAGTCAGGCACCAATCAGGAGTTGCTTTGACACGCTATCTGGCATGTCAAAGCAGCTCCTGATTGGTATAGCCTGACTTTAGAACCAGGAAGAGGCAGTTGGAAAATACTGCGAAAGACTGAGTCTATGATTCGCGAACCGTGAATTTGCAGGGGTATACAGTATATACAGTATTTCACTTTCCTAAGAAAACTGACTTGGTGTTACTATATTGTAAATAAAAAGATTTATCTTAACCCATTTCATGGTGACTGTGGTTGACTATTTTACCTATGGCTTGTGATGAATCAACCATGGACACCCTTGACACAGGGGTCAATGTGCTGAAGAGTTGAAGCGTTAGGTCAGTGGTAGTAAGAGAGGTAAATCCTTTGAGCAGCAACTGCTGCAAACCTGAGAAGTCGGTCCATTTTAGCTGCATTTGCAACTTCTCCAGCTTCTCTCGATTTTCGACTTTGTCAAGTGGCAGGTGAGAAAGCAGTTTGTTCAGCAAGCGTAGCGCCAATAGGTACTCAAATTCAAAATCAGACTCCATCAGAGCGACAGCAACCCAAAAAATGGTAGCCAGCAAGTTAGTCGGATTATTGAAGTGGGAAGGGTCGGTGACATTGTCCTTCAGGGATGATGAGCTCCTGGCCTTGGAAGAGAGGCCTTGTTGTGTGCAGGCTTGAATTCTGTCCAGGGTCGCACTACGTGGTGGGTCCGAAGACTTGTCCAGAACACCAAACTTTTTAGGCACTGAAAAACTCCTCTGATGCCTGCTACGTTCAGCCGTACCCATGCCTCCCCCTTGGATCCCGGAATGCAGATTTAGTTGCCCTGTGCTTTTCCTGCTTGCAGTCAACTTAGAGTTCGACATTGGATCAGGAGATGAAGAACTAAAAAGAACAGAAGAATGTGTCATTCAGTTTAGTTCTGGCTTCAAAAGACATTTCAAGTTGAATATTCTTCTTTTACCAATGCAAGAAAACATCAGTGTTCATATTTTAAAGAAGATCAGAAAAATAATGGGGCCAATATTCAAATAGTGCAATATCTAGTTAAAATAACTGGACTGAAATATTTTTAAAGAAATTTTTGGCTAGCTATACAAGTGCTCTCAGCCCTGCTGAATATCAAAAGGGTAAAAATATACAGTAGAATCTTGATTAACTGAACTTCAAGATCAACTGATGGTCATTAAACCATGTTCCTCTCATTCACTCCTTCCCTCTCCCCCAATCATCATGGCATCCCAGAAACTCCCTCAAAGTGCCTCCTACTCCCCCTACCCAGAAGCAGCCTCCCTATTCTCAAACTCCCCCAAGGCCTCCCCACCCACTTGATGAAGTAAGCCCCGCTCTGATCTAACCTTTAAAGCCCTGGTGATCCAGTGGTGAGGTCAAGGCAGAAGTACTCCCCATTTCCTCCAGCTCATGTAGACACTGCTTTCAAAATGGTGAACAAGACTGCTGCCAGAGTTCATGGCAGCCATTCTGAAAGTCAAGCTGGGATGGGCATGAGCAACTGGGGATTGCTCCTGCTCTGACCTTACCAATGGATCACCAGGGCTTCTAATGTAGACCTGAGGAGGTCTATGATTGACTAGGTAAGTAGGGAGGCACTTGGGGGCGGGGTGGTCTGGGATGGGAATGCTGCTTCTGTTTTGGAGGTTGGGTGAGTAGGAGGCTGCACTTAGTGTGGTGGTGGAGGGATCAAAAGGAGGTACCAGTACAGTGTGCAGAGTCTAGGATTATCTGACTTTTTGGTATCTAACAACCTGTGGGTCATGGCTAAGTTGGTCTAATATACTGACACCTAGCAATACCTAAATCAACCACACCTATTCTCCGCCCCTAACCACACCTACTTTTCAGGCTAGTCGCCATATGGTATTCCACATGCAACCTTAAGTGTTTTTTAAAATTGGTTTTTAATTGTGCAGCCAATTACCAAGCCATTTAAACCAAATAAAAACAATTAACTTGCATGCAGATTTAAGTTAGGCTCATTAGACGTCCTCAATGTAGGAACCACTTATAGAATCAGGCCCAACATGTATAGGAAACATTTCTACAAAATGCACTGTAGGATAACTTTCCAAAGGAATAGGGCAAAAGTACTTTTTGATTACGCACTATTTCACTTGTCTCATTTTGCCTACGTGATGTTTAAAGCTGAGGAATTTCAGGAAATGAATTTCATGCACATAAGATGCCTCTTCTGTTTTATTTTAGTGCTTGGAAAATATATTTGGGTCTCCCAATGCCCATCCTTTATTACTAGAAGAAAAAAAATATGATTTTGATTTACCATCAGAGAATACAAACTTACCGAGACAGGACAGCTAACAGATCACTGTTCTTTAAACAGTCGGATAAATTATCTACAGCAGCTTCTAAGGTAAGGAGGGCTTCCATGACATAACCCTGGCAAATTTAGAGAGAGATTAATTTTAAGAAGTAATTTCATAAACTAGGCTTCTAAACTAGAACACTGTAGCATAAACAGTCACCGATGAAAACAAAAACAAAAACTATGGATACAGATGTTCTGGAGATAATTTATTAAACACTGACATATAAAACCATGAAAATTCAATTAAAAAAGTACAATGATAAAAAATACTGTGATAAAAATCCAACCGGACCCTACACGGTCCATGTTTCGGCGAACACACTTTCCTCAGGGGTCCAATGGTTTGCAATCTCACATATAAAGAATTGGACTGAAAACAGTCTATTGTCTTTAAACATGTGAGCAAAGAACACCACAGACAAGCTGAAGTAGCAAAAAAATGCATACAGTCACTTCACTACATGGAGAGCCAATGCAAATATCAGTGTGCGGATTCCTTTTGTAAAGCTATTAAATCAAAGAGCTACATACACCAAGAATGTGACCAGACACATAATATATAATGCTTTGTGCTTATGTCTGTGGGTTTAGATCAGGGGTTCTTGATCTAGCCCTTGGGATGCACCCAGTCAGTCAGGTTTTTCAGGATATCTATAATGAATATGCATGAGATAAATTTGTATGAACCGCTTCCATTGTATGCAAATCTATTCCATGCATAGCAGCCAGCTCTGTGGGGTGCTGTGGGTGCTTGAGCATCCACAATATTCAGCAAACCTTGGTTCCAGGGAGGGCTAATTTCCATATGGTTTAGATTTCCAGGACCAACCATAACAGAGATAACAGGGGCTACCATGCAGGGCCCCACGCTCCCAAGGGCTCCATGTTTGCTGAATCAGCTTGCAATTGGCAGATAATCAAAAGTTAAAGGTTCTTTTCCATTTCCATCGCCCTCTTCCTCTCCTCTCTCCCCCCCTAACCATGCTCCCCAGCACCGACATTCTATACTCCTCCCATCACACTGCTAGCCAGCCTTTACATCTCTCTCTCATACCCTTAGTTCTCATTTCTCAGAAGAATAGCACCATTTTATTGCCTTTTCAACAATTAAAAATTCTGTTTAAATAAGTACATACCTACATCCCTGACATTTAATTTGAAATCTTACATCTCATTTGAGGGACCCCACCAAACTGGTTCGCTAAGGCTGGTCCTGAGCATCGTCAATCATTCTGAAAAGTTGGTTTCTATGATCTCATACATATGATCACTGTGGATAGCTTGAAAACTGGCCTGGCTTGGTGTGGCCCGAGGACTGAGTTGAGATTATACACATACAAAAAAATTACTTGTCTGAAACCATAGTGCACATCGAGCATAAGAAACCAAAAGGAATTATATTTCTACCTGGCTTATATTCCTACCTGAATCTCATCACCATATTCTCCAACAACTTCCACCAGCCTCGAAAGCAGGTCAGAGAGTGCGTGTGCAGAAAGAGGCTGCTTTAACGCCCTGAAGATCTGGAAAGAGCGACCAGCGTAGTGTCTCGAGGAGCTGGAAAGGGCCGTTTGTAGGGCAACTTCACTCAGGTGCTGTTCCAAATGGAAACCTGAACAGCAAGAGCAAAATGCTTAAAATTAGGTATTTACCTCAATAATCTTCTTTCTAGTAGACAGGCATATCATTCCTGAACCTTCGGGTAGTCATTCTATTCTCACGAGAATTTGTGTAGAGAGCCACGTTAGAACGATTTTGCTCAACCTTCCATTGTGTAGAGAGCTTCATTGATTTTTTTGCTCCACCTCCCATTTCTCTGGGCTACGCTCTATTTCCTTAGTTTGTATCAAAGCAGATAGAGAGGAAACATAAGAGTAAGAGATACGGGGATAATCCCCGAGAGACATGTCTGTTCTGTTCATATCACAAAATTATAGCAACTGAAACTGAAAAACATGAAACCATTATAACACATAACCAGGTGAAAATAAACAAGTCACCTACCTGAATACAAGCTGCACTAATAGTTTTGGATCCACTGCAATAGCATTGACATTCCCCATTCATGTCCTTAACAGATAAAGGGGAGAAATCTGATATCAGGTCATCCTGGCATGTCTGAGGCAGAAAATAGGCTAATGAACATCTGACAGGGTGGGCTTCAGGAATGATGGGCCTGTCTACTAGAAAGGAGATTACTGAGGTAAGTACCTAATCTTCCCTTTCAATGCAATAAGCACATCATTCCAGAACCTTAAAATCAAAGCAGTCCCCAGAATCTAGGGCAGGAAAGATGAGCCTGCTGAAAGTACAGATGATCCAAATGTGGAATCCAATCCAGCTGCTAAGTCTACCCTGTAAAACTTTGTGAAAATATGGAGGGAGGACCATGTAACCGCTCTACAAATTTCTTCAGGAGACACCGCTCTTGACTCTGCCCACGAAGAAGAGTCATATCTAGTGGAATGTGCCTTCAAAACTGGTAAACACTTCCTGCTTTCGATAAAGATTAAAGAAGTAGCCATAAAGATCCATCTGGAAATGGTCACCTTTGAAGCTTGGTAGCACAAAGAGGTGACTGGACAGGCAAAACTGATTGGTCATCTCCAGATAACGCAGTAATACTCTGTGAACATCCAGCAATCTCAGGACCTTGTCAATTTTCTTAGACCCCAAGGGTGTGAGGCAGGCAACCAGATTTACTGGTTGACATGAAAGGACGAGACTGCCTTAGGCAAGAAAGAGAAAATTCTGAGAAAAGGTTCTCTGCATGATAACACTTACAGTTCAGACACACGTCGAGCAGAAGTGATCGTCACTAAAAATACCATTTTGACTGTGCGGTCCATCAATGAGACCTGCTCTGGAGACTCATAAGGCGCTCTGGTGAGCGCCTGCAGGATCAGGTTAAGACTCCATGTAGGAAATAGCTGTCATACTGGCGGATGCAGGCATAATGCTGCACTCAGGAATCTAGCTACAGCTAGATGTGGTCAGGGCATTTTTGTTAACCTTGGATCCGAGACATAAAATACCCACTGCCTGAACTTTCAGGGAGCCAACCACCAGGCCTTTTTTTAGCCCTTCTTGCAGGAATGCTAGCACTATAAAGGTGGGGTGTGACTGTGTCTGAACTCCTCTGTGCACACCAAACTTGGAAACACTTCCAGGCCTTCGCATAGGTGGCTAAGGTTGATGATTTCTTGGATCTTAAAAGGGTGGCAATCACCACTTCTGAACAGCATTTGCACATTAAGGCTGTGTGTTCAAGAGCCATGCCGTAAGACCAAAGAGGTCCGAATCCTACAGGGCAATCAGGCCCTATGTGAGCAACCTTGGGAGTCTCGGAGGTCTGAGGTCTCGGTCCTTCTGTAGACGGACCACAGATGGAATGCATATAGGAGTTCTGCCATTGGCCACAATTGCACCACGGCATTCAAGCCTTCGCTTTCTGGTTCGCCTCTTCGACTGAAGAATCGAGTCGCCTTCCTGTTTGTCACCGACACCATCAAATCAAATGTCAGGCCTTCCCACTGGCTCACAATGCAGCTGAACACCTCGTGAGACAGTGCCCATTCTCCATGGGCTGCACAGCCTGGAGCGGCAATAGAAGACTTCAACTCCAGCGCAGGGAGCAATTTTGGATTTTTCAGCTCCAGGCTGTGCAGCCCCATGGATTAAATACAAGCATCGATTGGTTCTATTTTTAATGAATCCCGTCAGCATTTCTATAGTTAATCATGTCATCATTTTAGTTTTATCTTGTCTGCAGTATTTCTCTAGTATGCCTTCTTTTGTGTATCAGCTGTTTTTAGCTCAAGGGATTTCAATCATTCTGTTTTGTGAATGAGCTGACATGGTCTGCCCGGATTGGCTCGTTCGTGTTCAGCTGACCTGTCACGTGATCTTTCTCCTGACAGGGCTGGACATGGTTATAAGCCTCACAACAGTGCTTTGAAAGTTGTGGTTGAAAGCAGCAGTTAGGATCTGTGTACTAAGTAGTTGAATGAGCTTTTGCTCTTTTTCAACTTTCAGCAGGTGAGCAATTTCATTTCCCTTTTGGGTTTGTGTTTTGTGTTATAGGATAGCCTGAATTTGGCACTAAGGCCCTGAAGCATTGGTTACCGGCCACGAAACGACTGTCGGCCTGGCCTGTTTGTGTTCAGTGTTTTTTACCATTAATCATTCTTGGCTATTTTTTGCTCCCACCTGCTAACTTTAAACTTGTGCGAAAGTTTTTTGCCTATGATGCTTGGGTGGAAGAGTGTGGTTACACCTCTCCGTTTGTCTGAGGCTTTTCTTTCGCTTAAGTAATAAGCTAGCTTTCTTGGCTTGTGTGGTGCTTTTGTTTTGGAGTGATATTTTGAATCTTTGTACTATACTTCCTTCCATTCCTCCCTGTTTTTTGTGGTTGTATACATACCTTAAATATTGTACACGTTCAAAAAATTTGTGAACACTTATCTGAATTTTAAGGTTCCGACGAGATTTTTCACATTTTGCCCCTGCTTTAGGGAACCTCAATGCTGAAAGGTGGAAACGTTCAAAAAAAGGATACTTTTTCATGGACTTCAAACCACCATAATGAGAATCACGTTGTAATCTTAAAATTGAGATAAGTGTTTCACAAATTTGTTGTACGTGTGTTAGGGAGTTTCTTTACTTTATTATGTTTGTTTGTTTGTTTGTTTTTTGACTAGGAATTTTTTTCTCCCTGTTGAGTTTTTTCTTCCCAAACTTTTCCCAGCTTTGACCAATGAGAATATATGAGACTCCTTTGAGACTGATCCTCTTTCGTATATTTAGATTCCCATGGAGTTTTGAGGCCTGTTTATTAATACTTTGTAAATGTTGTTCATGGTCACTAACTGCAAAACATATTTTTAGTTTTACTTTCATTTTGTTGTTAAAGGGCTTTTAGGCTTAAGTGCCAGAGGTTTTTGAAACTGCAGTAGCTTTATAGTGCCAAAAGCATGTAATGTAGGTAATGTGTTTGATTTTATTTTGCTCAAACTTGTTCTTTGATACTACTAGCCTCATTTACATTGCATAGTTCAGTAGCAGTCTCACCTTCAGTGTAGGGTTACCAGATTTTACATCAGTAAAATCTGGACCCCCTAGACTTGCCCCCCCCCAGTTCCACCCAATACCCACTCCGTTACACCCTAGCTCTGCCCCCCAGCCCTGCCCCCCACTGCCTTTTCATCAGGCAGGAAGGCATCACTGCATTGCATCCGCGCATGCGCAGATGTCCACTCCCGACGCAATTTATTTTCAAAACCCGGATAAAGTGCCGGGTTTTGAAAAGCCGTCCAGACCCCTGGACATGTCCAGGGAAATCCAGACATCTGGCAATTGCTGTTAGTTTTAATATATGGTTTACTGCTGCAGGGCTCGGAGCTCTGACTGTGGTGAGGAAAATGTACTTATATGTTTATATGCTGGTATTTTAAAGCTATCAACATATGTTTATACTAGTCTTTAAGCCCGTTAAATTAACAGGTGCTAGAATAGATGTCTGTCTGTCTTTCTTTCTGTCTGTCTCTCTGGCCCCCTGTCTGTCATTCTTTCTCTCTCTCTCTCTCCTTGGCTAGTGTTTGTCTGGGGAGGGGGAGGTTTCTTTCTCTCTTTCTCTGCTGTCTGTCAGTGTTTATTCTATCTGTCTCCCTGGCCCCCTGTCTTTCTTTCTGTATGTCTCTCTGTCTTTCTCCCTGGCCCTCCTGCCTACCTGTATTTATCTGTTGTCTCTCTGGCCCCCTGTCTGTTTGTCTTTCTTTATGTCTGTCTCTCTCCCTGGCCCCCTGTCTTTCTTTCTGTATGTTTCTCTGTCTTTCTCCCTGGCCCCCTGCCTACCTGTATTTATCTGTTGTTCCATGCCTGACTGTCTCTCTGTGGCCCCCTTCTGACTCCCTACTCCCTCCCGAAAGCAAGGCCGTTACATTAATGGGTGCCCTGTGCAGCAGCATTAGCGTTTCCTCTACCCCCTTTCCCTTCCCGCGGTCCCGACTACAAAGCGGCAGAGCAAATCAGGGCAGTAGAAGGGCCCGAAGCAGCGTGTGAAGACTGCTGCACACGCTGGAATCGCAAGTTTCGTAGTCGGGTCCGCGGGAAGGGAAGGGTGGGGTGGCAAAGGACGGCGGCGGGGTCAGTTTTTCGGTTTGTCCTGGGGGGGGAGGAGGCGCTCTTTGTACCCCAGTCCCGGTTTGTGGAGGCGATCGTCGGCTGGCTGGGAGCAGGCTTGAGGAGGCGATCGTCAGCGAGTAAAGAAACTTCCGTATTGTGAGGTGGAGAGCAGGGAAGCTTGTCTGGCGCGCATGCGCACTCGTGCCATCGCGACGGATCAGGGAACACGACTTTTGAGTGCGCATGTGCGGCCTAGCATTTTATTATATTAGATGTTGGCATTTTAAAGCCACATTCCATTTAGCTGTGAGTGTCTGCTTTGTGTACTTCTGATAAGCTTCTTTGTTTTAGATGCATGTTATTTTTAAATGTTTTCAAGTATATAGTAAATAATAATGGTTCTTTCTGAGATACTGTCTGAAGCAGATTGTCTGCCTTGAGATCTATACCTTGAGATTACTGCTTGGCAGTGAAATAATGCGACCTGTACCAGATGGCCCTTTTTATAGATTATACTGTAGATTTTTATTCTACTGTTTAGTACTAGCTTTTTAGACTCTTTCATTGCTGAATCGAAATATGATGATTTCTGTTATTCCTAGGCATATTTGGTCAGAATATGATACAGAATCGAACAGCTAATTTTGTTCTCAGATTATAAGTGTTATTTTATCTGAGCATGTTTCTGAGATCCTTTTCCTCTCTTATAAATAATAGCTTTGATAACTGTCATTAATTTACTGTGTAGTTTCCTGAAATCCATTTGAGGTCTGATATTTTTCAGGATTTCCCCAATGAAAATGAATGAGATCCATATGAACAGTGCCTTTATTGAATACAGGTAGATCTCGTGTATATCTATTATGAAAATCCCAAAAATCCAACGTGGTGAAGGCTGAGGTTGAACATCCTCAGTTTAGCACATCTACTCAATCCCCCGATATAAAAATCACCACATGTCACAGTGCTCCACCATGTCAGATCCATCAAACATTTTGGAGAGAGGACTTAAGAGCATAAGCTGGGAGTGTGTGGCGCAGTGGTTAATGCTACAGCCTCAGCACCCTGGGGTTGTGGGTTCAAACCCACGCTGCTCCTTTTGACCCTGGGCAAGTCACTTAATCCCCCCATTGCCTCAGGTACATTAGATAGATTGTGAGCCTGCCAGGACAGACAGGGAAAAATGCTTGAGTACCTGAATAAACTCATGTAAACCGTTCTGAGCTCTCCTGGTAGAACGGTATAGAAAATTGAATAAATAAATAAGGAAAGATGTCAGATAATGTGGGATCTTTGTCTTATGTAAAAGAAGATGAGAATGAGAGCCACGACTGCTGAAGCAGTACAACAGAAAACCAGTGCTGACTTGCAAGATCGGGACGATTTTGCTTCCTCAGTAAACACAGTGTTCCGGCTTCAAAGGCAGGTGTCTCTGCCAGGTGTGCTGAGCTGGGCAGAGGGGAAAACAAGAGAAAATGCACCTTTCTCCAGGACAAGGAATTTGGGGTGGTACCAATGGGGCTGTCTTGATTTTGCATAACTAAAGGAAGCATGGAAAATGTAAAGACTATCACACAGCAAGCAGTATTTTATAAATGGAATACAACACAAGCACAAAGCACATCAAAGCAATAGGCCCAGTATTCAGTAGTGATGGTGACTGTTCATTTAAAATCCAGTGCTTAAATTAATACAGCTATTCAGCTGGATCATCTGTTGTTTCATTGTCCATTGATACTTGGTTTTTGGAAATCGATTTGGGGACAGATTAATGCAATACTAGATTCTTCATTCCCATTAATGTATGAGATTGTCATATGTGGTATAATTTTACATATAAGGCCCCCGATAGATCGTAATAAATGTCGTCTTTTCATAATTATGGCTGGGATGGCAATGCAGATGATCATGCAGAACTGGAAGAATGCTGATTATCTTAATTTCTCTTTTTGGTGGGCAAACTTATGCTCCATGTATAGGAATGAGAAAATAAATGTGGAATTGTCAGGGCATAGTAGTACATTTAAATTGATATGGGGCCCATTGACATCATATATTACATCAGGATAGATATATTTGAATATTGTATTTGGTAATTCTATGCACATCCAGGGTGGGCGGGAGGGTGGATAACATGTTTTTTATTAATGTTGATTATTACTGGAAGGGGGAGGGATAAAAGATTTTGTTTAATTATGTGTAAATTATAGTGCTTTTTTCATGCTTTATTGTCTGTTTATAAATTATGCTTTGCACTGTTAAGTATTTTGAAACTTAATAAAATATATTTAAATGTATAAATAAAAAATACAGCTATTCAGCAGCACTGGCTATGGGTCGATATTCAGAAGACCTGTCCAGTTAAATTCAAGAATTAACCAGACAAATCTTCCAGGCTGTTTTGGTCACCAGTTAAAATGTTATCAAAACAATTTACTGCCTGGAAAGCACTTAACCAGTTATTTTAGGAAGGAGTGAGAGGTGGACTTTTAGCACAATTCAGTGCTATCTGGTTAAAAATAACCAGTTAAGTCTGGCTGGAAAAACTGCAGTTCTAAAACTAAATTGATATTCCGGAGCTGAATATGCCTGCCTCCCCATACAGAATTCATTGTACAGAGGGCTCCAAGGAGCTGAATCCTAAATGCATGGTACCTGATTTTGAGTCTTTAAATACGGACACCAGGTGACGCAGGAAGTTAGTAAGTTGCTCAGCACTCTTTGAGTTTGGGTTCTTGGGTGTGATATCTTCATGACACCAGAGAGGCCCAAATGCCCTGCGATGAAAACACAAAAACGGAAAGACATCTACAGTTATGGTTCTCTGTTGCTCAACTTTTTGATCAAACAATTTATGGAAATGATTTTCCAGCCCCTACATCACTGGCTGGGTGTGCCACTGGCATCTTCTTTCCCTGGATGACTACACTAATTGAACAAGTTGGGACAAAGGCCCTAACAAGACCCAATAGCTGATTTTATGCATACCTTATGAGATCAAAAATGTGCTCATTAAAAAGATCAAACTGTTAACCTTTGGCTTACAGAAACAAGTGCAATCTAGAGAAGATTCCCTTGCCCCATATTCAAAAGGGTTAAACTGCCTAGTTAAGTCACACAGCAGGCTAAGAGAAAGTTGGAGCTAGGATTTACTCAGTTAGCAACAATTTCAGTCCACTAACCAGGTTAAGTGGATAAACCTGGTCCTAGTTTTATCCACTGAGCTACTCGAATGCCAATCTGAATGTCTGAATATCGGTCAGCGCCCAGGAAACTTCTGGGTAGCCATTCAGTGCCTGGACATAGCTCAACATTGTCTAATCGGGGCTTAATTTAGCTGCAGCAGTCAGCAATGTAAACTGCTGACCACTACAGGCTAGATATTGGGCCGCTTCATTTTAGTGGTCCAGGAACATGCACAGAGGAAGCAGTTATTACATGATTACATGAACTCGCTTGGATACACATCGACCCTCCAGTAGTGGATGGAGCATAGAGGTTATGGCTAATGCAGAAAACCCACACACATCTTAAAGCCCACACACATATTAAAATACAGGAAAGCATATTTGTTTAATTAGATATAAAATCCTCTTAGTTTCAACAGCTGGCATCATGCTTGTTGCAGGTTTCCGGGTCTCACTGCGTCTTGTCAGGTAGAACCAAGATTTCAGCAATCGTGCTGTGCCTTTTTTCAAGGTACACTGTGAGGTCTGCAGTTTGTCTTTATATAGTAAGTCCTCAAGCCCCGATTGGTTGGGGCTTGAAGTGAATGAGGCAGGAAAGTCCATTGTTCACCAATTTGAATTTTGGTGGGAAAGTCAGTTGGTCACAAATTTGAATTTCATACCTTATTCATCTCAAGCCCCAACCAATCAGGTTTGAGGACCTAAAGATAAACCGCAGACCTCAAAGCATATCCCGAAGAAAGCTACAGCATGATGGCTGAAACACTGGTTTCACCTGACAAGACGCAGCGAGACCTGGAAACCTGCAACAAGCAAAAATAAAGACATTTCAAGTGATAATGTAATATGTTGAGCTATATTTATTGTACACTTGATGTATATGATAAAAGGAATAAAGATTTTGGGGGAAAAAAAAAAGACATTAGAGAAAGAATAGGAAGAATATAACTAAAAAACAAGTGAAGAATACAGACAGTACTGCTGCATTAAGTTAGGAAGGTTTTATGTTTTCTTTTATTATTTAGTGTAGGACAGTCTGAATCTTTTAGTTTATCAAAGCACTGTTCAGATTACCAATATAGCACAGTTCATACCTTTAGTTTTGAAATTGACCGCACATTGTTTCTTTGATATTTACAGAAAAAGTTAAAGGAATGTTTGCTGCCAGGGAAGAGAAGTGACTTCACCGCAGGCCGAGTTTTCCTTTTAGCACCAGGGTAACCTTTATCATTGTCTCTATGTCCTTCACATTAGAGCATTTTACTTTGCTTTCATGAGCAGTAGAGCATGAAACCAAAGGAAGCTGGTGGAAAGAAAGGCTTAGTTTTTGAGGCTCATCCAGGGCTCTGGAGCCACAGGTGGTACTGCCTAATTCCTGGAGCTGCAGCAGATTGTCATTTTGAAAGGCTTATGCAGGTCTCCTGTAAAGGAAGATTCACCGAGTATGCAGGCATTCTGCAATGTAAAGCATTTCTCATAAGAACATAAGAATAGCCTTACTGGGTAAGACCAATGGTCTATCAAGCCCAGTAGCCTGCTCTCATGTTGGCCAATCCAGGTCACTAGTACCTTCAAAGAGCTAGGGGACCACAGCAGGAAAATGCACACTTGGGAGTATCAGATTAGAGAATGACACGGTGACAAAATTCAACACCGTTCCCGTCCCCGCGGATAACCGCGGGAAATAATCCCATGTCATTTTTTTAGTGTCTATTTCAGCCTCAGTCCTTCTACACCAGCATTCTTCAAAGCAAACCTTGAGGGTCAATGGTTGTGCCCAATTATACTCTGATTCTTCCCTCTCTCCTTAAAGAATGACATGAAGATTGTTTACCACGGTTATCCGCGGGGACGGGAACGGTGATGAATTTTGTCACCGTGTCATTCTCTATATCAGATCTGAATTACAGATGCAGGTACATATAAGGCTTTCCATAATGTTCTACATAGTGATATGAGAGATGAACGTAGCTAAAATTAAACATAGTTGTTCAAATGTTTTTGTAGCAAACACAATGGGCCAAATTCCTTAAGTGGTGCCCAGTGGTTAGAACTAAAATCTCAGTACCCTGAGGTTGTGGTTTCGAGCCCCATGCTGCTCCTTGTGACCCTGGGCAAATCACTCAATCCTCCACTGCCCCAAGTACCTGAATAAATTAATGTAAACCGTTCTGAGCTCCCTTGGGAGAACGGTACAGAAAATTGAATAAATAAAATAAATAAGTAAAATGCTTAGATAACCTCTATTGATTGGCAGTATATAAATAACTAATATTAATAGATTCTAGATGCCTGGAAAAAATGGTGCCTAGTGCACATCAATAAAATCTAGGCACCACTAATAGAATCACACTTACTGGTTCCTAAATTCGAGTTAGGTACCACTAAGGCCTGGATTCTTTAATCAGCGCTGTTGTCAGCAGTTGCCTTAAAAGTGGCCGCCGACCATGTGTCAATCCCGTGATGGCACTAGTTAGAGAATCACAACTCCAGCAAAGGTAGATGCCAGAAATGTAGGCCTACATTTCTAGTGCCTACCTTCGATGTGAATTGCACCTCCATAGGCGCTTTAAGGCGCATAACGCCACTTTCAGCATTAGCCAAGCCTACAATAGCATTAGGTGCCAAAAAGCACCTTCGGCAGCATGATTCTGGCGCTGAGTTTTTAGGTGCCAGTAGGCGTCTTGAAAATCAGTTTAAAATGTCATTTAAACAGCATTTGTCACTGAGCTTGGATGCCTACTGGTGCCTAAAAAAATGACACAGTTTAGAGAATCCAGGCCTGCCAGAAACCCAAATAGTAGCAAAATTCCACGCTACCGATCCCAGGCAATTCATAACTGGGCATGAACATTAGGTGTTTTTAATGCAGTGCACTGAGGGCCAGAGTCAATAAATGGTGCTCAAACATAGGTTCCGGGAACAGGGGCGTAGTGAGAGAAGTTGGTACCCAGCATCACCGCGCCATGTGCCCTCATGCGCTGTTCCTTGTTGCCTCAATATCGTTGTGCCCTCCTGCCTTTCCCTGCTGCAACATTACTGCGCCCCCCTGCTGTCCCGAAATTACTGTATCATGCCCTACCCTCGTATCTCTTTCCTATCTTCACTGGCAGAGAGCAGGCTAGAATAGTGACTGCTCAAACCAGCTGTGGCTTCCTTCCGACGTCACTTCCTGGCCCTGCACACAGGAATTAACGTCAAAGGAGGGACAAGGCTGGTGCAAGCAATGTGTACAATTGTGGGAACTCATGAGGTTGCAGCGAGAACTCCTGCATGGGGCAGGAGCGAAGGAGGATCACACCTGCTCCAGTTCACCGCTGGACCACCAGGGAGTGCAAGGTAGGCCTTTTTAGGGTCCGAGAGATGGGAGGGAGGTGGGTTGATGTGGAGCCAGACTGGACAGGAGACAGGAGGGGTTACTCCTGTCCTGGCTTACTGGACTACCAGGGCTCAAGGCAGGTCGAGAGGAGGCCTGCAATGGGTTGAGGAGGGGTCATGGGGCGCAGAGCCAGCTGGGACAGGACACAGGAGGGGCCGTTCCAGTCCCAGCTCACTACTGGACCACCAATACATATATTTGAATATAAACCCTTGGTTATACTTGAGTCAACCTTTTGTCCCCCCCATTTTTGGGAGAAAAAAAGGTTACTATAGTTTATATTTGGATCGGTTTATATTTGAGTATATATGGTAATTTTCAGTGGCACTTAAGCACGTAGAGCTTCTGAAAATTAGCCATTAGTGCCTAGGTGAAAGTTGGCTATTTTAGGGGTACTTAACCAGACAGGGTGACCACAAAGTTCCGACTTAAGTGGCCATGTGTTAGCTGGAGCCACATAAACCAGATATTGAATGCTGAAGCCTGGACATGGCCCAGCATTGAATTATCCAGGAATAAGGCTGGTGGCAGTCAGCAAAACACTCACCACTGCCAGTGGAATATTTACCTCTTATTTTTTAAGTAGGAATATATAGCAGCCCAACTTTTCCTTTCACAGTAGCATTTGATGTCACGAGATTTTGGCGAGTTAGAGCTGTTTGCTAAATAGGTTTGAAATGTATTTTTGTGTTGGGTCTTGTGTTCATGATAGTGGAGAATATGTGTTGCTGTTACCGAGGTGACTTCAGAATTGGCATATTATATACACTAAACTTCAGTTGTGAAGGAATAATTGTGTATGCCACAGTTGCCAGTGGTAGATAAGCGTGTGGTGGGTATAATGGAGGATGGATGCAAGAATGAAGGTTCTTCTACAGCACCTAATATTCTTACCATGGCCCAGGTGAAGGGTGGGAGGGGAAGGACTTGTGTTCGCTGACTATCCACTGCCTAGATTTGGCTAACCAAGTTAGTCCACTCATACTGAAGATCTGTACTTCATTTATTTATTCAATTTTCTATACCGTTCTCCCAGGGAAGCTCAGAACCGTTTACATGAATGTATTCGGATACTCAAGCATTTTTTTCTCTGTCTGTTCTGGTGGGCACGATCTATCTAATGTTACTGGGGCAATGGGGGGGTTAAATGACTTTCCCAGAGTCACAAGGAGCCACGTCGATTTGAACCCACAACCTCAGGGTGCTGAAGCTGTAGCTTTAGCCACTGCACCTCATTAAATTCTATCCAGATCTAGTCCTAACCCCGCCCAGAATTTGGCAAGCTAAATTTAGCCACTTTAAAGAAAGTAGGTTGCTAAATTTATCTGTCAAAGCCAAATACTTTCAAAGGTTTTGATATAGCTAGCTAAGTAGATCTCTTTGAAAACCAACCTGAACAGTTGCAAAGAGGAATTATTTGTCCTCACTGCTACACGTATACAGGGCCTTATTTGAGCAGACTTTTTCCTATTCCATGCCTTTGGAAAAAATCTTTTACCAATGAAGGCCTGTGGTTGGGAGACAAGTATCTTTATAATACTTCATTAATATTAAAAACAAACACAAAAAAACCCCATTACATTTATTTACCTAGTGCTCAGAAATTCAATTAACTTGTTTGCCTTTTCATCCATCTCTGCTGTTGTCTCCATGTCCTCTATTTCTTGGGTTATCTGTGGGAGATTTCCACTGCTGCCTCCCAGACTGATGCTGGAGGAGGTGGAGCTGGAGCTCAGCCCGGAGTCTGGCACAGGTGAGGACTGGTACTCCCGCAGAAAATCAAGGCCACCTGCCAGCAGTGAACAAGCAGATAAAGGAGGAATTTCAGTCTGTGTATCTGAAAGAGGACTTGGAAGAATGCATTCTTCCTTAACTATCAAGCCGCAGCCTTACCTCACAGATGCACATCTCTGTATGTCAGAGATAGCTTGTTTACCACCTTAAATTCCTGCTTTCGCATGCAAACCTCAGACAGTGCTGGAAGCAAAGTCTCCTACTCTGGGGTTCAGTGGCACACCCAGCAGCTAACTCCCATATTTTAAGCAGGCTGGGATTGCTGTGCTTCTCTTTCTGTTTTACACTAAAATAAAATAATGTTTCTTTTCTATCCATATTTCTTTATTGATAAACCAAGATTTATAGTAAGAAATATTTCCTTTGTGACAGGTCTGTTATCAGTAGGATAAATACTTGGAGGCCTTAATCTGACTGAAAACAGGAAAGCTGTCAGCATAAATATCAAACACGTTTATCCAGACAAACATTTTTGAATAATTACATTTGCTGGTATTTTGGCCCCAAGACTCTAAATTATAATGTGCTTGTCATGAATTATACCTAAGAAGTTACTAGCACATAACTTTCAGGAAAAGATGGGCTCATTTGTTTGGAAATTTAACACAGCAGAATATATGTGGATGACAATTTTATAAAATCAAGCCTAGTTAATGTGCATTTTCACATGCCTATTTTACAAAGAGCCTACTTGAGTTTATAAAATCCTAGCGCAGTGCGAAAAAATGTGCACGCATGTAGGCATTAGCACTTTCACCAGCTCCAGAGCCATCCATGCACATCTACATCCATAGTGGAAAGTATGCTCCATGAAACTTGAACATGCATTTTTATCCTTGATATTTTGTAAGAGGCCACTTATGTGCATAACTGACTAAAAATATCAGCATCTACAAGCATTCTTAGTGCCAAAAATTCGGTGGTTCCTTATAAAAAATTATGCTCATTAAGGGTAATTCTATAGCAGGGCACCCTTAAGGCCTATTCTATAAAGAGACAGAATGGGGTAAATTCTATAAATGGCAATCCGATTGTAAGCAGCGGTAGGCATTCTACTTCTGTCTAACCAGCCAATTGGGATGCAGGATTTCTAAAACAAAACAAAACCCCCAAACCCCCCAAAAGCCCGCCTACACTATTGGAGGGGCCTTAGGCACCTGGGCTAATCAGAGACTTAGGCCACTCCCCGGTACATCCTATATAGAATTTCCCTCAATATGTGTGACTGGCATATAAACCTAGTGACACTTAGCAAAGATTTTTATCTGTAGTCTACAACATTCTTTTTACCTTTACCTTTTTTCTTTTAAAAGAGCAGCCTTAGTATGTGCTGTGTTTTTAAAGAAGAGAATACTATCATTGTTCACTAGGCTTTCGTGGAATGTCTTTCCTTAAAAATATTTTTTACACATGTTATGACATCACTTGAGGGCTTTTCACATTTATTCTTATTTTGGTTTTTAAATGATTTGTTCTGAATGATATCACGTGGCCTCATCCGAGTGTCTCTCAAAATTTTCTAAAATTGCTTTTAGTGAGATATGAGTTCTTTTTCAATGCTTTATATATACTTTTTTAAAAAAATTTAATCTATGAATGTTTAACCCTCATCTTTTATATTCCTCATTTTATTTTACATTTTAGTTTGTACTTTCAACATTTTGCTTCAAGCTCCCAAGCCTGAACATTATAGTTGTAAGCATCTATATACATATATTTTTTTAATTTATGGAAGATTTTGGATATTTATTATTTTAGCAACTATTTACGTAATAAAACTATGTATTTCTTATACCACATGTATGTTTCTTAAATGCAGCAGTATTCATGTTGTCTTAGTTTAGGTCTTCTCCATTCATGTCTTGCAAATATGTATCTTATTTATTATTATATTATTTGATCACTGGCTTGCAATAAAGGTTTATTTCCTTCATTACATTGATCCTTGGGCGTCTCCACTACTCCTGGTTGATATTTAAATGTCTATCATTTCTCACTCCCTTCTGCCACAAAGTATAAAAATTGAGATCCTTAAAATTTTGTCCTCAGATATTTTATGATGAAGATTGCTGATCATTTAGTAGTCTCCCCCAAACTTTTTATCCTGTTTATATCTTTTTTTTTTTTTAGGTGCGGTTTCCAGAACAGTACATAGTGTTCTAAATGAGGTCTTGCCAGTGTTTTGTACAGAAGCATCATCACACTTTTCCCCTGCTGACCCTTCCTCTCCCTATGCACCCGAGCATCCTTCTGGCTTTGATCATCACCTTTTTGACCAGTTTGACCACTTTAAGTTCATCATATATTATCATCCCCAGGTCCTACTCTTCTTTGATACACAAAGTATTTTATCACTATGTCCTTGAGCGCCAATGAATAATTCTATATTTTTTATGATTAAATTTTAGCTGCCTAACTGTGGACTATTCTTCATCCTTTGTTACGTCACTTTTCATGCTATGTACACCTTCCAGGGTGTCTATCCTATTGAAGATTGTAGTTCATCCTCAACCAGGAAAATCTTAGCTGAGTGTCTTTTCAAAACATTACTTATGACAAGGTTAAAAAGAACCAGACCCTGGACTGATCTCTGTGGCACACCATCAGTAATGCTTTTATATCTTTGGAGTAGGAGAGTATTTAGATCCCTTAGAAAGCTGTGGAGGGCTTTAGCTCGGTGGTGGGAGCATAATCTTTTTTTTTTTTTTACAGATCAGTTATCACTTCAAGGGAATATGATAGCTTAATGGTTAGAGCAGTGGGCTGTGAATTAGGGAAGTCAAGGTTTCAAATCTCATTGCTGCCCCTTATGATCCTGGGCAAATAGCTTAACCTTTCATTGCCTCAAACTTACTGTAGAAGTAAACCCCCAGAGACAGAAAAATTCCTGAATGTAACTTGCTTTGAGCTACCAAGAAAGGTGTGAGCTAAACCCCCAAATCACTGAATCTTTACAGTTAGTGACTTTGGGGCAATTCTGAAAGAGTGTTAAAAGTTAGGTGCTAGATCTAGGCTTCTTGTGACCATGGGCAAGTCACTCAGTTCTCCATAGCCCCAGATACATTACATAGATTGTGAGCCCACCGGGACAGATAGGGAAAATGATTGAGACCTGATTGTAAAATCGCTTAGATAACCTTGACAGGCAGTATATAGAAACCTAATAAACTTGAAACTTGATTTAGTATGCTATAATGGCAAATTTGTGTCTCTAATATATTCTAGCATACTAGTATAAAATAGCAATTAGCTGCATAAATTTATGCATGACCACTTGCTCTATGATGCGTAAAAATGGGTGCACCTAAATGAAGCAGTTAGGCACCTGAGTATTCAATAAAGTATGTGCTTAAATAGTCATATGTCTATGTACTTTGATCTTGCTGTTCTAATGAGTATTTTATGCTCCATATTTCATTTAGACACTACTATCATTGGAAGCTGGGTTTCTTCTATGTGTTTTAAATGCAAATAGCAGAATTTGCATTTTACAAGTACATGGGTATGTCTCATGATAGTCTTCTTATTTTAACTGTTTATGTATATGTGTTATTATGTAATTTTGTTGATCGATTCATCATATACCATTTTACTCTAATATACTATTGACTGTATTTAAAAAAATGTTTTTGATATGCTTGTATTTTATGTTACATTTTTGTATGATTTTACATTTTTGTATGATTTTAGACTCCTGGTGCAGACCTTGTGGTCAAAACACGATCCGTGTTGAGTCATCAATTTTATTTAAAGACTTCTAATTATTTCACAATTGGTTCCTCAGTTGTTCGTTTTCTGGCCACTGATGGACTGTCCTCTCTGCTGTTTTGTATCATTTTACGCACATGCCCTACCCAGTTATAAGCTAGAACACTTAGAAGCCAAGTTATAGAATAGCGCCTTAGCGCACTTGGGGGCCTAACTGCTGTCTCACCACCGTTTTAGTGCTTAACTTCTGTTTGAGTGTCAAAATGTTAGGTGTCTAATTGATGCTTAACTTTTGGCACACTATATAGAGTTTGGGGGTTAGATCTTTTCAACATCAGCCTTTAAATTTCTTCTCGCTATGACTGGATCCTTATCTAGTTTCTATTTTACACTCCCTGAAATCCTCTACTGCAGAATTTCCTACTTCTAGCAATCTTTCCTTTAATGTTCATCATATCTGAAGAAGCTACCTAAGTCTCTCAGAAGTTCATTTACACCACTTTTGGATTACCCCCTACAATGGCTCAATAAATGCAACAAAATATATAAAAGATTCCATTTTCTCCAAGATCAATAAAATCAACAGAATTCTGCATGTTCAGTCTTATTTGGTGAAGAATGTTAAATGAGGGTTAGATACTATTGCTTGTAATTTTGCAGAACAATTCTTCCTCACATCCCTCCCCTGATTACCTCATTCTTTAAAATTACATTACATTACATTAGTGATTTCTATTCCGCCATTACCTTGCGGTTCAAGGCAGATTACAAAAGGAGTTATCTTGCCATTTCAAAGGAATAGAAGAGTATAGCAAATTGCTTCAGAGAATTGCGGTGTTAGTTTCCTTCATGCTGCACCAGGGAACACAAGACTGGCGCTTTTAGGTACAGTCTGAATTCATATTCCATGTTAATGTGTCTGCCCTCTTTATGCTTATGTACAATACCGCATAAACTCATGACACCATAAAAATAACAAATTATAGCATGAGGTAAGAGCCCATGTTTGGATTTCTTTTTCATTACCTGTATACAAATATTCAGGGGGGTATGCCGGCTGAACCGTCAATGTCTTGGTTTCATTCATTTCCCTGGTTTGTAGAAGCACCAAGGCGATGGCTTGGTAATTGCTGTTACAAGACAAAGCAATCAAAAGATGGAGTAGCAGCTTTCTACTGTGCTCAAAGACTTCAGGGCGGTAATGGTCAAGACCTGCACAGAAGAGTTAGAAAAATCACTTAGAGCAGGACACACTTTAAACAAGGGAAGAATCCAATACAAGCCAACAGGCCAAGGAAGCCTAAAGCACCATTGAGAAGCAGACACTGGACGTCAGGTCAAATCTTTCCTCATTAATTTCTAATTCACATAAGCAGCAAAAATGTATGGCTTCCCCTCTTCCAGCAATAAAATGTTCCTGTTCCTTATGAGACAAAAGAGAACCTAGCAGTTTAAAATGAGTTTAAGTTGATCATCTTGTTAATTGTACTTTCTAGATGTCTTTCTGGTTGTTTTGTCTCCAGTGCATGTAAATCTTAGGGGGGCATGCTAGAGGCATGTTTTGGGCGGGCTTAAAACTTGGACCTTTTACAGCAATAATCAAACATTTTACAAAACATCCAGGACACAATTTGGACGATTTGGGCTACACCTATTTTTAAAACATATAAAAGCCAAGAAGGTACACAAACTGTCCAGAAGACCACCAAAGGGATGCAATTTTGGCCCCTACTCCCCCAGTGGTCACTGACCACCTTCCCACCTCCCAAAGATCTATATAGAGCAGTACATATCTGTCTCTATGACCGCTGCAGATACTGTGGCCAGTCCTAGCAGAGCTTCAAGCAGGCCTCTAGAGTAGCGTGGTGGGCAGTGCAGTGGACTGCAGAGAAGGGGACCCAAGCCCATAAGTCTCCTTAACTAGTACCATATTTCCCCAACGATAGGCTACGGCTTATACATTGATTTTGCAAACCTGCATAGTGGGTGTGGCTTGCTTAAATGGGGCAGCCTATCTATGAACATCGACACTAAATCCTCCCCCTGTACCTTTTAAAATCATCCCCCTGTACCTTTTAAAAATCCTGGCTAGCTCCTGCCTCTCCCTCGCTGAATGGCTGCAGGCTGTCTCCTCCAATCTCGCAGCCAGCGGCGCAGGGCAGGAGTGAGCTTTTCGTGCTCCAGCCTGGCCCCGCGCTGCTTCCTGAATGAGTGTCGGGAGTGTCGGCCATTCAGCGCGGCTCACCATGCTAAAAACTTCTAGCGCAGTTTTGTAGAAGAGGGGGTAAGTATTTAGCATTGCAGAATGGCTCATGGCTTTGGTCTGATTTTGCAATTGCTCAAGTTCTCTTTAATAAATAAAGAATTTACATAAGAGTGAGTCAGAATTTATTACTGGAAGTTCCCACTGTTTGAGATCTGAAAAGAGAGAGATTTAGATGCTGGATTTCTGTTATGACACCAACCTGGTGGAATAGTTTGTCTTATGAAAAATACAATGAAAGGATACTGCTACTAATACTTATTTCTATAGCGCTGCTAGACATACACAGAGCTGTACATTAAAACATGCAAGAGACAGTCCCTGCCCAGTAGAACTTATAATCTAATCAACAGACAAATAGGACAAGTAGGGAATTAGGGAGTTTCTCTCAGGCACGCATGCTTTACCAGCAAGTGGGGTCAGGAGTTAAAAGCAACCTTGACAAAGTGGGCTTTTAACCTAAAATTGAATACTGCCAGGGACGGAGCATGACGTAATGACTCGGGCAGTGTATTCTAAGTGTACGGTGCAGCAAGAGAGAAGGAACATAGTCTGGAGCTGGCAGTAGCTGAAAAGGGTACACATAAGAGGGGCTTGTCCAATGAATGGAGTTCGTGTGGAGATGGGTAAGGAGGGATAAGAGAGAAGAGATACTATATATATTACACTTATTCAGACACCAGTCACTATTTATAAGTATATGAAAATCCACTAAATTTATTGCACATCTTTTGCATGATCTACTGCACATCAATCATTTCATCAATTTAGGGTACATTCCATTTATTATATTGTCATTTACAGGACCTCTGAGGAAGACAGCTTTGTCAAAACACGGACCGTATTGGGTCCATAGACCACAACGTTTTGGGTCCTAGGTATTTCTTTTTGTGCATTATTGGGGATATATTCCATACAAACATAGTTTTTCTTCATCCAGAGAGTGGTAGAAAACTGGAACGCTCTTCCATAGGATGTTATAGGGAAAAACACCCTCCAGGGATTCAAGACAAAGTTAGACAAGTTCCTGCTGAACCAGAACGTAAGCAGGTAAGGCAAGACTCAGGGTTTTGGTCTTTTACCTAAGGGCTGCCGCTTGAACAGACTGCTGAGCACGATGGACCACTGGTCTGACCCAGCAGTGGCAATTCTTATGTTCTTATGTTATAAAGCCTGCATCTTGAACATCAACTTCTCAACAGTGTTTTTGTTTTTATCAGAGCTGCAGAGTAAATACACTTGTAAGTCAGTAAGAGGAGTTTGAACTGTATGTGGAAATGGATAGAGAGCCATTGAAGTGACTTGAGAAGGGTGAGGTAAAAATAGCGACTCTTGCAGAACCTACTGTATTTTTCAGACCATAAGACGCACCCACCTGTAGAGGAGGAAAATCAAGAAAAAAAAAATTTGGTTCATAATTTTTTTCTTCTTGGTTTTTCCTCCTCTACACATAGGTGCGTCTCGTAGTCTGGTGCTGGGAAGCCCGCAGCCCAAAACAGCCCGAAGCAGCTTGCAGTCGCCTGAAGAAGCAGCCTGAAGCCCCCACAATACCTTTTTAAAGTAGCGGTGGTTCAGCACAGTCTCCTGCTGGATGGCTGCCTTTCTTTGCAGAGCAATGCACAACACAGGTTGTGCTCCTGCGTTGTGCGTGCTCAGCAAAGAGGCAGCCGTCCAGCAGGAGACCGTGCTGGACCATCACTACTTTAAGAACATAACATAAGAAACATAAGAATTGCTACTGCTGGGTCAGACCATTTTTCCCAGCAGTCCACTCATGTGGCGGCCCCCAGGTCAAAGACTAGTGATCTAAATGAGTCCAGCCTCACCTATGTACGTTCCAGTTTAGCAGGAACTTGTCCAACTTTATCTTGAATCCTTGGAGGGTGTTTTCCCCTATAATAGAAGAGAGTTCCAGTTTTCTACCACTCTGGGTGAAGAACTTCCTTACATTTTTACGGAATCTATCCCCTTTCAACTTTAGAGAGTGCCCTCTCGTTCTCCCTACCTTGGAGAGGGTGAATAATCTGTGTTTATCTACTAAGTCTATTCCCTTCAGTATTTTGAATGTTTCGATCATGTCCCCTCTCAGTCTCCTCTTTTCAAGGGAGAAGAGGCCCAGTTTCTCCAATCTCTCACTGTACGGCAACTCCTCCAGCCCCTTAACTATTTAGTCGCTCTTCTCTGGACCCTTTCGAGTAATACCGTGTTCTTCTTCATGTACGGCGACCAGTGCTAGATGCAGTACTCCAGGTGAGGGCGCACCATGGCCTGGTACAGTGGCATGATAACCTTCTCCGATCTGTTCGTGATCCCTTCTTTAGCATTCCTAGCATTCTGTTAACCTTTTTCGCCACCGCCACACATTGCGCAGACAGCTTCATTGATTTGTCGATCATAACTCCCAAGTCTCTTTCCTGGGAGGTCTCTCCAAGTACTGCCCCGGACATCCTGTATTCGTGTATGAGATTTTTGTTACCGACATGCATCACTTTACACTTATCCACGTTGAACCTCATTTGCCATGTCGATGCCCATTTCTCAAGCTTGATCATGTCACGTTGCAGATCTTCACAATCCCCCTGTGTCTTCACTACTCTGAATAACTTCGTATCGTCTGCAAATTTAATCACCTCACTCGTCATACCAATGTCCAGATCGTTTATAAAGATGTTGAAGAGCACGGGTCCAAGCACCGAGTCCTGCAGCACTCTACTGGTGACACTCTTCCAGTCTGAGTGTTGTCCATATTTTGGACGCATTTTTCAAGAATGGACTTTGGACACTGCTGACTTTGGGCGACCAGCAACTTAGGCTCAAAACAGACTTAGATGTATTTTTTGATTATGCACCTCTAAGTGACTATCTGGAAATTACAGGTACTGTTGGGGGGGGGGGGGCGCGGTGTATTCGGTCCATAAAATGGGGGTGGAAAAAGTGCGTCTTATGGTCTGAAAAATACAGTAAATTGTGCAGCAGAATTTTGAATGGATTGAAAGGGAGAAAGATAGTTATGCGGGAGACGTATGAGAAGCAAGCTGCAGTAGACTAAGCGAGAGGTGATAAAGGTGTGGATAAGGGTTTTGGTAGTGTGCTCTGAGAGGGAGGGTTGGATTTTGGTGATATTACAGAGAAAGAAATGAGAGGTTTAGGTAGTCTTTTGGATTTGTGTGGAGAAAGTGAAACAAAGTCAAAGATGACTCCGAGGTTGGAAGCTGATGAGATAGGGAGTATGAGACTGTTATCCACTGAGATAGACAAGTGGGGGAGAGGAGAGGTGGATCTAGGAAGGATAAGTAGGATAAGATGATTTGAAACAGTTTAGAAAATGATTGGAAATATATATTTGTAGCTTTGTGTACATGACATAGGAGATTTTATAGTACAGTGGTGCCTCGCATAACGAACGCCTCGCACAACGAACGCTGCACACAACGAACTTCATGTCTTGATTCACACAACGAACTTCGTTTCACACAACGAACTTCGTTTCACACAACGAACTTCGTTTCACACAACGAAGTCGCCCGAGCTGCCGATGTATTGCATCCTTCCGCGCAGGCACTGCAGGCAGTCGTTAGTCACTGCGCTTAACTGCCCTCTCTCACTGTATACAGTCGTCCTTTTAAGATAAACTCAATATTTTTTATATATCATGGCTTCTAAAAAAAGCAGGAAGGTGATTTCTGTTGAAATGAAACGGGAAATAATTAGAAGGAGTGAATGTGGGGTAAAACAGTGTGACCTCGTCAAAGAGTTTGGCCTCAGCAAGACCACCATTTTCACCATTTTGACAAATTTATCTTTTTTTATGTCATCTTAGCATATTTTATGCTGCAGAACGAATTATTTTTTTTAACATGTATTGTTATGGGAAAACGCGTTTCACATAACGAACTTTTCGCATAACAAACTTGCTCCTGGAACGAATTAAGTTCGTTGTGTGAGGCACCACTGTAATTGTTAAGTTTTATATCTGAATATATAGTTTATGAAGACTATATAAATACAAGCAACAAAGACTATTTCCTATACATGTATTAATGTGTCTTATTGCCTTGATACTGTGGTTGTCAAGACCGATGGTAAATTAATCACTACAGTTTATAGAAAATCCACTGATCGAAACACTTATTTGCATTACTCAAGTTGCCATCTCTCTCGCTTAAAACAATCCTTGCCAATTAGTCAATTTTTGAGGATACGCCGTATATGCTCCACTATGGCGGATTTCAGGCATCAAGCAAAAGTTTTGACTCAGCGATTTAAGGCTCGGGGTTATCCCGAGTGGACGATTAAATGTGCTTACTTGCGAGCCCGTTATGCTAATCCTGACCTTTTATTGACTCCAGTCCAAAGATCTTCATCGGATCATCAAGTTTGCGTCGTTTCTTTCTCGGATCGAGCCCATCAGGTAATCAATGTCATTAGAAAACATTGGCATATACTGGATCACCATTCGGTTTTCAAAGACCCTCCCCGCATTGCCTTTTCCCGCTCCAGGAATTAAAATTTTTTTTTAACATCTTCAATACCTCGGGTCAACACTATAGGCGGGCATAAGGCATGTGGGCACTGTAACATGTGTAGCAACACTTTATCCATTTCATGTTGGCAGCACCCCCAAACTCATTGGAATTATCAGTTAAGGCAATCTACATCTTGTGATTCCCAGTGGGTCATTTATGTTATTATTTGTCCCTGTAGTTTGATTTATGTGGGCCGCACTAGCAGGAAAATCAGAACGAGACTATCTGAACATAAAAGCAGTATTCACACTGCATCCAGTTCTGCCCCTCTCGTACCCCATTGTTTGGAGAAAGACCATAATTTTTCTGATCTATCATAGTTTGTGCTCGAACAATTGCTGAGCCATTTTAGGGGTGATAAGATGGCCCATATCAATCTTAGGGAGCAGTTCTGGATCTTTCAATTACAGTGTGTTTCTCCATATGGACTAAATGACAGTATCGAATGGAACACTATCGTTTAGTTATTGTTCTGTTCTTCCTGCTTTTTTGTGATTGGCTTCCTCCTGATGACGGTTTTTAAACACTTCTGTTAGTTCCTCCCTCCTGCCAGCTGACTTGGATTTACGCCATTGATTTTTGAATTATGGGTTCCTGAGGAAGGGACGTGTTCCCGAAACCAGGCTTGGTTGGACCTGGATTCTGCGGCGTTCCATCTGCCTTGCCCTTTGTACCCCTGGACGACAGATGAAGACTCATTGAAGCTAAGTCTGCTTTTTTCATTCTAGGTTTGGGAGTTGGCTGGGGGTTCCCAGAGTGGTGGCTGTGACTGAATTCACCTGTGTTCACTGTTCTTTATGGTGGTTGTGTTACTTTGGATTTAAAGCACACTAAGGTACCCGATGATAGTGTGTAGGTGGGGGCTTGGTTGCTTCTACCTTGTTGTGTGAAGCGTTGGAGGATTTCTCCAGTCGCTGACCCTTCAACTGAGGATACCTAATTCTATTAAATTCATTAAATTTATTGATGTTATTTAATCACAGTCGTTTTCGGCATTGCTGAACCACTCTCGGAACCTTTGGACCATTTTTGCCTTATTGTTGGTCTCTTTGGCAATACATTTTTGGAGTTTCTTGGGTTGTTAGTACTGGCAATGTATAAATCTTTTAATAAAGATAAAGAATCAATAGGCCTGCTATGATTGTTCTGCTTTCTATTTCAAGCAAGCAAAAGCTCACTGATAAGAATATACTGCAGAATTGATATTTGAACCGAAAACTTCACAATGGATTTATACTGCTACTAGTACTTGTTAAATGGCAAGGAGCCTCTCAGCGTGCTATTGGAAAAGCTAACTATAAATCTTTCAGTAGCTCTGGAGGCAGTAATATGACAATTAATATTGATATCATCCACTGATAAAGCCACCTGATGGAAATAAGTTGATTCTATTTATGAGATAAAACATGCTGATCTGAGATGGAGTCGTCAACCCTAAACATTTGAGTACTTATCAGCAATAATCAGTTCCTGAAGTTAACTGCTTCAGCTGGACATCACTAAATTGCAAGTGTTTTGCCACGGGGCAGGTATGTTTATGAAGTAGAACATGAATCTGTTAATTATCTCAAATTATTTGCTGGTGTTTGTAGTAGTGTTTCTCCATTTCAGGTCCAATTTTTGACACACCCTCTTGGTTAAAGTAAAAATATGAGATTGTATCAGGCCTTGAAATAGCCTGGATAAGTCTGGGTGGGGGAGGGGGAGTGTAGTTATCATGCTGCATTAAAGCAATAATGTTATTTGCCCTTTAGCACATCTTAAAGAGTGCTAATGCAAGTTACATTGCCATAATGCAAAGAATAGTAAGCAACTGTGGGTTACAAAGTAATAAGATGAAAGGCATGCAAAACACCTATGTTATGTTTAAATTCCATAATGTGGCAACATGACCTCTAGTGCAACTAGGGGGCGCAAGTGCTATTCTGAATCCAGCACAAAGGGCAGGAGTGACTTGAGATCACTCCTGCCTAGACTACCCACCAGATATTTACAGGTGGGTAAAACTGGGGGGGGGGGGGGGTTTACAGTTGGGTACAATTGGTAGGTGGGCTTCAGCTGCTTGAGAGGGGTTTTTGAAGGGGAGGGTGTTCTACTAGAGGTCATAATGGAAGCTCTGTGCCTATTTAGCTGTCTTCTTTAAGATATGCTTGGGAACACTGGGCTATTGCTTTGCAGGCCAATGCTCCTGAGGTTGTATATAACATGAGAGTCAATAACTTGCAGTACTTAGTTATCGCTTGTTGGCAACTTCTGTGGTAAATCAAGATACAGGAAAACCACAACTTTTACCAGACCTTGATTAACTAACCCCCTTAGTTAGCAATGCTGTGTGTGGAACTAAGAGCTCCTGAGGGTGCTTACATTTTCATTAGGATATGCTGCAGTCACAAAGACATTCATCAGCTCTGAGACGGCCAACTTTGATTTTAATCACCATCAGTAGCAATCACAGTCAATGAATTATGTTTTACAGTGATATTTTGCACTTCATTGTATTTATTAGTTCATAATTTTTTTCTATCCTACCAAGACATTTTTTTTCTTTTTGCATTCCTGCTATCAGGAGCTTCGACTAATTATCAGTCAATTTTATTCTCTTTGAAAATGAATCTAATGTAATCTAGATCAACTTTCCTGACTAGTAAAATTTAAATAAAATAGAGCGCTCTATGAGAACCTCCTCCCCCCCAGATTTTTACTGTTGCTCTGCATGGCTCTTACCCAAAAGAAGTGCATGAAGCAGTAAAGGAAGGTGAAGGGCCCAGTCTTCTCTCACACTGTGATCCACCACCATCTCAGTCATGAATATGACAGCAATATTGCATCTAGAGAAAAAATGACAAGAAAACTGTGGCAATAGTAAGAAAGTAAAAGTGCATCTGGCATTTTCACAAGTCAATCAAAAAGTTTCTAATCAAAAAGCTGTTCCTAGAGACCAGCTTCTTAATGATAAAGGGAGGCTGTAGCATTTCATTCAATATTATTCATGAATAGAAAAGAAATGTGCAGTCCCTGATTTTTGTCTCATCTGAATTTTCATTGCCGTAATTTTTTTTTAATTGTTTCTTTATGCGCATAAATTTGTGTTTTGCTGAATTTGTCTTCAAAGAGCTCCATGATTTATTTCTTCTGTGGATATTTCTCTGATAGGCTGAAATGGTTTAACAGACTACTGATGAGGCAGATTTTTCTTTCCTCAGAGAAATATTGAGGTTTTTCATTTTTAAACTATGAATTTATATTTAAATGCCTTCTTTTTTTGGGTGAATGTGAGAGAGAGGGGAGAGCTGTGACTTGTCAGGAGTAGCTAAGAGAAAAACTGCACACGCTCAGTAAGCCAAAAGCTTAATACTTCTAGGGGATAGCACTGACATACAAGATCAGTCTGAGGACTTCACCAATAAGAGTGACTGCATCTCCCCTGCTCGTCTACGGAGAAAATGCGATTCTGTCCCAGATCATGCCTACAAACACAAGATAAAGGTACAAACCGTTTTGTCACCACCATACTTTTATGCGAATAATCCCCAGGGTAATTTTAAGTGCCTTTTACGTAGAAGAAAACTTTTTTAAAAATCCATTAATTATTGGACATCAATCCCTCTGTGAAATGTGTTGGCAACCACAATGAACTACAGGTACTCATCGACTTATGACCGTAATTGGTTCTGACTGACAGGTCGTAAGTTGATCGGGACATAAGTTGGCCTATGTTAGACTAAGGTAAGAATACTGTATTAGACTGGGTAATGATATTGTAATCATTTAAAGTAATATTTTATCAACATTTTCTTACTTTCTAAGTCAAGCACAGCACAGTCCCTTTGTGGTGAACATTCCTTGTGGTGCCTTCTCCTCTTTATATTATTACTGCTGCGTAGCGAGACTTGGGAGTGCGGGAGACTGGGGCTGCTAACAGCTGGCAGGAGAAACTGTAGTAAACGCGTCGTAAAGTCGAACAGTCGTAACTTGAATAGGTCATAAGTCGACGAGTACCTGTACTACCCTGTTTCCCCGATGATAAGGCAGGGCCATCAAATAAGACAGCCCCCCCTTTTTAGAAAAAAATGTAAAATAAGGCACCCCCCCGCAAATAAGCCACCCACCGATACCTGCGCTTACCCGAATCGGGTGGTACGGTGGGTGACTCCGTGTGGTCCCTCTGTCTACCGTATTTGCCTCCATGGCTGCGTGCCGCGCCTCGTCATGAAGTGAAGAGGAGGAAGTGACAGGACTGCAGCGCGCGCACGTGACTCCGCGCAAGGAAACACAGGCAGCTTCCCTCATCCCTCCCTAACGGAGACTGCAGGAGTTTGTTCACGGCCAGAACATCCAAAAGTGAGACACGCAGACAGGTTTCTTTTGCTGTGAGCAATACCACTTACTGTATATAAAGCCTGTTTAAAATGCATACGGTATATAAACAATGGTTTCACATTGTCAAGTCCCCTCTGATGCTGCACTACAGAATAATCTCTTTACTGTGTTTCCCTGATGGAGAACATTGGGGACATTAAATGGTACAATATATGGTATGATGGATAAAGCTGGCCATACACGGTACGATTTTTCGGCCGACCGATTCTTCAGCCGACCGTTTTCTTCCTCCAACGAACACATTGCGAACGTACCTATCGCGAACGTAATAAAATTCTGTTTTTTTTCAACAATAACTGTGTACTGTAGTCTTCTTCATGGGTAAATAAGGCATCCCCCCGAAAATAAGCCCTAGAGCATATTTTGGCCTTCCAAAAAAAATAAGACAGTGTCTTACCATCGGGGAAACAGGGTAACATCAAGAGTTTTCTTCACAGTGTGAAGATGCAGATCTGTTCAAGTCACAGCTCTGACAAAGGTTTTTGATAAATATGTTGGGAAATAAATTTAGAAAGTTGACTTATATATAAGAAAATCCATTTACATGCAAGTTAATTTTTTTTTTTTTTTTTTTTTAGAAAAGGCACAACTTTTACTTCTATGCAACTGGCATACACAGTGGAAAAAGAGGCATGCTCTGGCTGTGCCTTGGGTGCACTTTAAATTGTACATTTATTTCTGTTTTGCAATGAAAATACAAATGTACTTCAAAATATTTCCCTGTTGACATTTACACTTGCGCCAAGGCACATATAACTATCAAATAATTGCTTATTTGGATCTGGGGATCTGAAAGAGTGATTGAGGAAGAAACTGTGCTTATCTTCCAGGAATTCAAAATCACCTCAAATGGCCAAAAAAAATAAAGTTTTGGAGCTGTGTTCTTTAGCTCCCCTTCCACATGCAGTTTTGCAGGGTGAGCCACTTAAAGCAATTGCTTGTAATTTTATTATAAATGCACAATTACCTTCTTTTAATGCATGTAATTTAGAGATATCCCTACTTGAGTACACAGTATGATGCGTACTTTCAGCCAGCAGTTTTTATTGAATCCTGAAAACCATATTTTTGATTAATGTTTGGATATACACAAGGGCTGAAAAGTTCTCAGCCCAACCAAGAAGGGAATGATGTGCAGACATGAAGCTTACAAGTAATTCCACATATTCACCCCTAAATTCAACACATTTGGTACATCGTGTCTGAAGATTCTATAACCCTTAAAAAATACTCTTATGTCTGGTCACTGAAATACTGCTCCGATGCTGTAATCACCTTCAAAAGCTCTCTAAAATTGTCACCCTTTTAAACTCTTCTAAAGGTTTGTTAAACAGAAAATAGATGGAGCAAGATCTGGTGAGTAGGGTGGATGGTCTATGCACTGAAACCCTAACTGCATCAAAACACCCATTATTTTGCTTGTGGGCTGGTGCACTGTTTTTCAAGAAGATAACTCCTTTCCGCAGCTTCTCTCTCCTTTTCTCTTTCAATACCTACTTTAATCGGCATAGCAATTTACAATAGTATTCTGCATTAACTGTCTGGCCTCTTGGAAGATAGTCATTACAACACCTTCCTGATCCCAAAACAGCATTGCCATGCCCTTTCCTGCTAACTATTGGGTCTTTAATTTCCTTGGCCATGGATAACCTGAGTGTTGCCATTGCATGAACTGTTGTTTTGTCTCCAGATTATAGTGGTGTAACCATATTTCATCAAAAGCAACTAGTCGTTCCAAAAGGTTGGCACTAGCTCACTGAAAATGCTTCAAAATCAACTTGGAAGTGTCCACTTGACGTCATTTCTCATCAGGATTCAAACATTTGAATGTTGGAAAGAGAAAGATTTTGCTTGCCTCATGGGACCAAGACCCTGAAGCTACTGCCTGTATCTCTATACTTAATACATCAATGCATTTTTCTACTGAAGTGCATTACATGGGTGCGATATTAGATCTCCCAATTATCTTTTAAGTCTGATCCATAGCAGGTTATTTGGAAAACATATTTTAAATTGAGAATGTTGAGCAAACTTTAGCCATACCTGTCTAAGTATGATTTCAAATAAGTGGTTCAGTCTTTGGTATTGGCAAGACTTGATTACTGTAACATTATGTTCTTAGGGCTTTCAGCTTCTAGTTTGTGTGCCTTACAAGTAGCACAGAATTCAATAATCCGGTTATTGTGTGGATTAACAAATATGAGCATGTTTTTCCATATTTGATTGCAATGTATTAGTTATCCATGGAATATTGTGTGAAGTATAAATTGTTGTTGATGGTTTATCAGAGTCTTAAGCAACAGTCACTGAAAATACTTGCAGGATTGTTTAAAGCAGAGGTGTCCAACTTTTTGGCTTCCCTGGGCTGCATTGGCCAAAAAAAATGTTTCTGGGGCCGCACAAACGCTGCAGCAAGACAAGAGGAGGGAGCCAGCAAGATGGTAAACACCCAGGGAAGTTATAGGAATTGGATTAAGTGACTTTCCCAGGGTCACAAGGAAGAGCATGGTGCTCAGGGTGCTGAGGCTGTAGCTCTAACCACTGCGCCACACACTCTTTTACAAAACTAATGCAAAGTCATGAGTGAAAGGTTCCTATGAATTCTGTCCTAATGTGGACAGTCTGAAAAGTGCCCCTCACATACAAGGAGCAAAATCAGTAGATCAATTATGGTTTTAATCAGAAATCAGGATCTTAACTCTTTGCTTACCTATGAAGTGGTCCCCTTGGGGTAATAGTTTCTGGGAGGTAATCGACGAGTGGTGCCCAGCACCCTCCATTGCTAGGCATTGGTAAAGGCTGCGGTTGATTTGTTTCGACAGTATTCAGTAGCCAACTCGTATATGGAGAAACTGGGTCATCTGGAAAATTTTAAATGATTTTTTTTTTTTTACTGGAATTTAACCACCACCTTTGGGAAGAGATCCACTGAAAATAGTATACACTAGGTATAGCTTGACATAAAACATACAATTTTGGGAGGGGGGAGAGGGAGGAAGCAAGTGAAGGGTGTTGGGTGGGAGTAGAAAAAATGGGATTAAACAGAAGAATGGGGCATATTTTGATAATATGAGAGCAATGCCTTACTTTTCTCTGAGCTGTAAAACATATGTGGAAATTTCAACAGTTATAAATTGTAAATAAAATTTACAATTTTAACAATCTAATAACAGTAAAACAACCAAATACAGGATATAAGTATCTCTGAATGCAACTCACCTTGAAGTACTACTGAAAAAGGTATGAACAAAATCCAAATAAAATAATACTTTTTTTTTTTGGTTCAAAATAACGATGAAAGCCACAGGCCTGATATCAATGGCACCAAGCTGATAGGAGTGGCTCTTCTTTATGGCTACTATGTATTTCAATACCTAGTGACAGAAACATGTAGCTTGCTATTGATTGCCATATGTACAGCCTCCTACACCGCACCATCTGCACCTTGGAACCTTGTTGTTTTAACGTACAATGCATTCTTTGGCAGGAACATCGAATGATTAGATATATTATCACATGGTGTAATTTCATTCTTCTTTCCAAACTACACTTCTCCCTCGTTATTCGCGGGGGATAGGGGCAGAGCCGGACCACGAATGGCGAAAAACCGCGAATATCTGGCTTTGATCCACCCCCGCCTCCCTTCCACCTTCCCCTGGCATCCCGGCCTTACCTGGTGGTCTAGCTGGTTTTTGGGGCAGAAGCGATCTTCCTACGCTCCTGCCCCGTGCAGATAGCCATTAAGAAATGGCTGTGGGGAGTTCCCGTAGTCTCTCGAGAGACTACAGGAACTTCCCACAGCCATTTCCTAATGGCTATCTGCACGGGGCAGGAGCGTAGGAAGATCGCTCATGCCCCGAAAGCCAGCTAGACCACCAGGTAAGGCTGGGATGCTGGGGGGAAGACAAAAATGGTTTTTTTTTCCCTCCTCCCCCCTCCAAAAAAAAAATCACGATTATGTGAAATCGCAAGTAGGGAAACAGCGAATGGGGAGGGGGAAGTGTAATGGAATGTTTGGGTACCACTCCATGGAAAACACAGGTTCCCATGCAAGAGTCCCACACAGATGCAACATACACACAGGAAACACATAAACCTATGCATGTACACAGATACGAACATGCATTCACAGATACACACTACTGATAAAGTAATTCAAATGCCTTAACTTTCATTGTCAAAGCTGTATTTCATTTTGTTACCTTATTATTTTTCCCACTCTACCAGCAGATATTCTCAGAGTCAGTTTACAGATCTCTGTTGTATAATAAAACATAGTGCTAATGCCATAACCCATTTACTTTTCTTGTAATCATTCTTGTTATTTCTATCAGCTCCTGTACATGTGCTAAAGCATCAACCTTTGCCCTTGATGCAACGCAGGCCAAATAAATGAAGCATTTTTCACTCTTTATCACAGTTCTTATTGAACTCAATTTTATTAAATCATCAAAATCCACAGTGTGCAATAATTAATCATGCTTAAGAATTTCCTGGATGGCTGCATGAACAAAATAACCTCTAGGTCAACACAGAAATTCTTAATAATGCAGTATTAACTAGCACAGTATGCCAGCTCCTTGCAGCATCTTTGCTTGTGACTGTACAAAGGACAGAGGAATATGGCTTCAGCTCTATAAACTTCCTCTCTAGTTTATAACCAATGCTGCCTACCTTGTAAAATTAATACTTACGTTTATCGTCATCATATGATCCCCCAGAGCTGTTGCTGTACCTTGATTCTAAACGAGTATGTGCTCTGATGATATTACTGAACCTTAGGATACAAGAGACAAAACAAGAAAACATGGAATAAAGCACTACATGCGTCTGGTAGCACTATAGAAATATTAAGTAGTAGTAGTAGTAAGCAGAAGGGATTTTTTTTATCCAAGAGTAAAGCCTGAGGTCTGGCAGATTCTGAGGTTTTACATCACCAATAGACATATGAGAAGGCTTCTTAGTCCTTAAAACCTTAATTTATTATGTATCTTCTGAACAGGAAAAAAGAAACATCCTTACTGTATAAATCAGGGGTGTCCAACCTTTTGGCTTTCCTGGGCCACATTGGCCCAAAAAAATGTTTCTGGGGCCACACAAACGCACAAACGCTGCAGCGAGAAAGAGGAGGAAGCGGGCAACAGGGTAAACACCTGGGGGCAGCAGAGGAAAACACTGCATCGCTCTCGACTGGGGCTGCACAAAATACTTCACGGGGCCGCAGGTTGGACACCCTTGGTATAAATGTTCTATACAAAACTCTTTATTGGATACTTTGAAACGACTCAACATGAGCTATCATTTACTATAATATATACGAGAGTGTTCCAATTTCAGTACCCTGAATAAACAACATTTTATACAGCTACCAGCTATATTTGCAAGCTGGGGAACTTCTCGCACATTTAACATCTAGGGCTCCTTTTACGAAGCTGCGTTAGTGGCTTTAGCGCGTGCGACTTTTAATCACGCGCTAACCCCCGCGCTAGCCGAAAAACTACTGCCTGCTCAAAAGGAGGCGGTAGCGTCTAGCTCGGCCAGTGGTGTAGCGCGCGCTATTACGTGCGTTAAACTGCTAACGCGCCTTCGTAAAAGGAGCCCCTAGTCAAAGCTAATCTAATCTAAATATTTATATACCGAATCTTCTTCCAAAATGGAAGCTCGACTCAGTTTACATAAAAATACAGTGGTACCTTGGATTACGAGCATAATCCGTTCCAGGAGCACGCTCGTAATCCAAAATGCTCGTTTATCAAAACAAAGTTCCCCATAGACAATAGTGGCAACAGCAACGATTGATTCCAGAACCCGGGGTATGTACCTGTCGGGGCTGGGTGCTGCAGTGCCGTCTCCTCCGTCCGCTTCCTCCATCCGTCATGAAGAACAACCCCACAGTGCCGCTTCGGGGAGATGCCTTTAATGTGCCAGCTGCCGGAGAACCCGCAGTGCCGCTTCAGAGGGATGCCTCCTCCATCCGCCGGCCAGCCCTCCACGTCGGATGCCCCTTGCATGCTGGAGAGCCCCCACCCGAGCCCATGCAGCCGAGTGCTGCCCCACCCGAACGCCGCGCACAACACGCACAACGCCGATGATTGACGCTGTGCGCGTCGCACGCAATGCGCAGGGGGGACGGCACCCAGCCGCGCAGGCCCAGACAGAGGTCCTCCAACCTGCGGAAGGCACCCGACATGGAAGGCTGTCCAGAAGACGGAAGAGGAATTCCCTGAAGCGGCGCTTCCTGGACTGTAAGTGCTCGTTTATCGGGGCAGTGCTCGGTTTGCGAGACAAAAGTTTGCCGAGTGTTTTGCTCGTCTTGCAAAACACTCGAAAACCGGGTTACTCGCAAACCGAGGTTCCACTGTACTTAACATATTTAGATCAGATCTAGTTAGCAATTACAAGAAAAATAATTTAACAGAATCTACAACCTTAGTAAGATCTATTAAAAAGGTGTGGAAAATATTTCAGCAGAGGAGCAAACCTTCAAGCGCTATAGCCATACATCCCTCCAACTGGCTCTAATTTCTCAAAAACAGACAAAATATCTAAGGGTCACTTCTTTATTCAGGAATTTTGTGGAATGGAGGGCTTGGCCAGTCATCATTACTGTCCTGATGACACCAATGATTTCTGAGTTGGATTCATACCATTATACAATGTCCGAACACCCGCAAGATACCACCGTCTACACTTTAACATTAGGGTGTTCACAGTAACGGCCAGTTATGGGAACGATTTATGCAAAGTAAATCCTTGGACAGATCCAGTATTACTGTTAAGTACAAAACTTCATTTTACTTTTCAAAGCTAGGGGCTCCTTTTATCAAGCCACGCTAGCGGGGTTAACTCGCGTGACTTTTCATCATGCGTTAACCCCTGCGCTGGCCAAAAACTACTGCCTGCTCAAGAGGAGGAGGTAGCGGCTAGCGCATCTGGCGGTTTAGCGCGCGCAATTACACGCGTTAAACTGCTAGCACGGCTTGATAAAAGGAGCCTAGAATTTACTGTGCAGGATGGAATGTCTAAAAATGATTTTTTTTTTCTTAGAAATTTTAATAATGTATCAATGGAAATAACAAAAATACAGTGGAAATAAGAACATAAGCAGTGCCTCTGCTGGGTCAGACCAGAGGTCCATCATGCCCAGCAGTCCGCTCACGTGGTGGCCCATCAGGTCCAGGACCTGTATAGTAATCCTCTATCTATACCCTTCTATCCCCTTTTCCTTCAGGAAAATATCTAATCCCTTCTTGAACCCCAATACCGTGCTCTGTCCTATCACACCCTCCGGAAGCGCATTCCAGGTATCCACCATCCTTTGGATGAAGAAGAACTTTCTAGCATTGGTTCTGAATCTGTCCCCTTTTAAATTTTCTGAATGCCCTCTCGTTCTTGTAGTTTTTGAAAGTTTGAAGAATCTGTCCCTCTCCACTTTCTCTATGCCCTTCATGATCTTGTAAGTCTCTATCTTGTCTCTAAGTCTCCACTTTTCCAGGGAAAAGAGCCCCAGTTTCTCTAAATCTTTTAGCATATGAAAGGTTTTCCATACCTTTTATCAATCGTGTCTCTCTTTTCTGGACCCTCTCGAGTATCGCCATATCCTTCTTAAGGTACGGCGACCAATATAGAACGCAGTACTCCAAATGCGGACGCACCTTCGCCCGATACAATGGCAGGATAACTTCTTTTGGTTGTAATACCTTTCTTGATAATACCTAGCATCCTGTTCGCCTTCTTAGAGGCCGCTGCACACTGTGCCCACGGCTTCATTATCTTGTCCACCAGTACCCCCAAGTCCTTTTCTAGGCTACTTTCACCCATTACCAGCCCTACCATCGTATAGCTGTACATCGGGTTTCTGTTTCCTACATGCAAGACTTTACATTTCTCTACATTAAACTTCATCTGCCATCTTTTCACCCACAAATATGTTAGATTATATCAAGCCCACATAATTGGGAGAAGAGTGCCCATTCATCAAGGAAAACGTAAGTAGAAAAACAAAGATATAACCCTAAATTTCAAGGCATTAAATCTTCATTATCTCCTCCAAAACAGATATCAGCAATATTTATTTCTCAAGTAATTTAAGAAATTGGTCTAATTGCAATTGATCCCAAAAGGTAAAATCCTTATTCTGAAAATGTATCAAACATTTGCAAGGAAATGTCAACAGAAATGTGGCTCCCAAAGTTACAATTCTAGATTTCAAAGCCAAAAAAGGCTTTACGTTTGAGTTGTGTTGGTTTAGCCACATCAGGAAACATCAAAACCTTAGCTCCACAAAAACATTGCATCTTTGTTCTTAAAATACATTTTCATAATTAAAACCTTATCACTCTCATTCGAAGGTTATTAAGAGACGGGACCTAGTTTGTATTGTATCCTGAGAATCTTTAAGAAATTCAGTAAGATCTAATTCAATAGATTTGAATTTATCTGCTCCCTGTTGAACTGGGAGCTTTTGTTTTCTAGAAATATAAGAAAGGCTAGAAATAGATATTGTATCAGCATTTTGTAACCCCAAGATCTCCCTGAAGTTCTGCCGAAGAAGAATATCAGGAGATATTAAATGGGTAATAGGAAAAATAACCATATGCAGGTTTCTAGATCTTATAGCATTCTCCATTATTTCAAGCTTTAAATGTATATTATAAGAATCCTTAATAGTAGAAGTGGAGAGCGACTGTAGATAAGAAACCTGCTTTTCAACCACCAACATTCGTTTATCAAGAATCTCAATACTGGAATCAACATTTTCTAATTTTTCAACGACTTCTTTAGAAATTTCATTCTGGGTAAAAACTGATTTCAACAAACTCTCCATCCTTGAACTAAGTTGCCACAAATCTTTTAATGTAACTTCCTGTGGAATTTCCACTGAACCTTCAAGCATACTTATACCATTAGTAAATACTTGTGGCACTTTCAAAAAGGAAACTTTAGAAATAGAAGGTGATTCAGGAGCTTCCAAAGACACCACCTAATATATCAAAAGGAAACTCACTAAAACTCGCATGCCACCGCAAATATAACTTGAATTTCTACCACATTCTCTGACAATTAGAGAATGACACGGTGACAAAATTCATCACCGTCCCCGTCCCCGCGGATAACCGCGGGAAATAATCCCATGTCATTTTTTAGTGTCTATTTCAGCCTCAGTCCTTCTACACCAGCATTCTTCAAATCAAAGCTTGAGGGTCAGTGGTTGTGGCCATTCATACTCTGATTCTTCCCTCTCTCCTTAAAGCAAGGCATGAAGATGGTTTACCACGATTATCCCCGGGGACGGGAACGGTGATGAATTTTGTCACCGTGTCATTCTCTACTGACAATCAAAGTTGCACCCACTTGCAAAGAAAAGCTATTCCACTTCCTAGTATTTCTACACTGAAAATGCTGCAATTTAAACCACCCTATATCCACTAAGTCTGTATTTATAAGTCTGCATGTTATGTCTATACTGTAAATAATGTAAAGTCTGTAAATGTTGTAAAGTCTATGTCTCACTAAAATTTGTCCTACCCATATTATGAATGTACTCCTGTAATCCGTTCTGGGCTCCTTTGGGAGGATGGGCTAAATAAATGACTAAATAATTAAATAAACTTCGGGTCCCAATCCACTAGGAAAACCAGGAGGAAGAGGAGCAGTACGATCATAAGAACTAAGTGATGCTCCTGATACCAATTTTGGAATAATAAATTGAGAGGTCACCATTTCAAAATAAGTCACATGAAGGTCTATTGGACCTGTTGTAATAGGAGTGGAGACTTTAGTTTTAACTTTACGCTTCCCCATATTAGAAAGAGTTAAAGTATCTTTATAAACAAAGTAAGGGGATAACTTATTTCCAACACTCAAGTCTAATTGTGGCTCCATGAGGCTCCCAAGGGGTCTTGCATGCCCCTTAGGGTACGCCCTGTGGCCACGCGCCTGTGCCCATGCACCACAAGAGAGTCAGCATTTTCTGTATGATGGTCAGGACCTCAATGATGTCACTAGTTGTCCTTTTCAGTGCCGAATTGAACAGTGGCACTTTTGGAAACAGAAAAACTGACGATGAAATTGAGAACCAAGTCCTCAAGATGTTAAGATAAGAGCCTCCACTCTCTGTCAGCAGATGCCTTTAATTGGCACTCACTCTAATTTCTGCTCAAGAGAATCGGCGTTTTCTGTATGATGGTCAGGACCCCAATGATGTCACTAGTTGTCACAGTAGTACTTAAGAAGCAGAAAAACTGTCAATGAAATTAGAAACCAAGTCGCCAAGATAATAAGGTAAGAGCTTCCACTCTCCATTAGCAGATACCTTCAGTCAGTATTCCCTCCCTAAAAACGATTATTTTATTAAAAACTTTCAGAAAGGACATAACACAGCCAATTATCCTCCAATAGGATTCATCTTCTCCAAGGAAATCACCCTATAATGCTGTGGAACTGACTCTGGTCCTGGCCCTATATTATTCCAGTACTATGCACACAGAGGACGTGGAGCAGGGGCTTGCTCAGGTGCATCATGGATTGTATTTTGTCTTTCCTTTCAAAAGGGACAGAATCAGGCATATGAAAACCCACTAGATTGGCTAAGCAGTCACCACTTTCTATCAAAGAATACCTACAGTGGAGAAGAGGATCATTCAAAAGTAGACAAAAAAAGAAATTCCATAAAACAGGCACTACTATTTATGTGTGCGTTACATGTGTATGTGTCTATATATATGCTACATGCCAAATTCCTGCTTCAGGGCTATTCTGTATGTATGCATAGCATATATTTGCAAGGGGAAATACATCTTGCCAGAGCCTGGATGGGACTCGCACTTATGCACGTACTTTATAGAAAAATGCAAAGTACATTATTTTCACATTTAGGTACCCTTAATTATACCAAATCTATGGCCCCCTTTTACAATGCCGTGCAGCTGAGCGCTGTGTGGCAAATGCTCCAATGCCTATTCAATTCCTATGAGTGTCGGAGCATTTACCATGCCATCCTACGCTTCCAGCTTTTGTAAAAGAGGGGGTATGGCTGGCATTAGTAGCTGAACCTAAACAGTGTGCATATATCTACCCTGTGTGACAGGGAGAGTCCTGTCATGCTGGAAGAAACCATCCCAAAACCTACCCCTAGAAGCAGGCAGGTTAGGGAAACTGCTCTGCAGAATTTATCCCCAGTGAAAGGTAACCCAAAAGTGACCTGATTATACTTGCCTGGTTCTAATATATGGAATGCTAAAAGCAAAGAACTACAAGGACCAGCATGCACCAGGCAGGTGATAGCAAAACCCACAAAGTGATTAGCTCCTGCAATCAGCTCTGCTGGGGGCAGAGTTAATGAGCAGGGAAGCTATCCAGGCTCATTAGCAAAGAACCAGAGAACCACAAGTATTGTGAGGGGCAATCAGCCCATGCTAGGGAAAAGGGTGTGTTCTCTAGGCCAAGGCAGGCAGAGGGAGAGGCAGCCACAAGCTTACAGGATACCTGAATCCTTGGAGAGAAGCAGACCTGTGCAAGACAGGATTCAAAGGACAGAAACCAGCATTCCCCACAGAAAGCAAGGAATAAACCTCAGGACTGAAACTTCTAATCATTCTTCTGAAGGTAATAATGATTTTGATAGAGAAATGCCAGAAGAAATGTTTGCAAATGATGTGGAAATGGAACCTGAGGAGTCATGCTTGATTGAGTCATGCTTGATTGAAAGTTTGGGGAAAGTAAAAAATGCTGTTTCTGATAAGGTGGTGTTGCCTCACAAGTCTAAGAATATCAGAAGAGTTAAGAAGTACGGCCTCTGATTGAATTAAAAATACCAGAAGGATCAGAAATTACTGCTTCTGACGTAATTAAGAATAACAGAAGAGTTAAGAATCACAGTTTTTTATGAATTTGCATAATCACAGGAGAACTGTGGGGAACCTGTCCAAGTAGTGCAAGCAGGTTGCAGGTTCCAGGACTTGAAATTGAAAAGTTATTTTTGTGTTTTGATTGAACTTTAGTAGTGAATAAAGCCTGGTGGGCTAACAGGCTGTTTAGCCACCATGAGAGTTTTTGTTTTGTATGTTTTGGAATTGCACTACAATATAAGACCAGAAAATAAATTAATCTTAAAATTCACACTAAACACCTATACTAGACCTTTTATTTTGATGCAGACACCCCTCTAACCCTCCATGCCTCATTCAACCGCTCGGCTGAGGCTTGGATGACCCAGATCAGGGCTTGGGCTACTCCAGTCCAGGTCTTACCCTGTCACACGTCTTACATTAGTATTCTGCAAAAGAAAAGAGACATCTACTTTCCTTTATCGAACAGACTCTTACGAGACACTGGTTAGACTTGCCCTTTAACTGACAGTAAGAGAATAGCTTCAGCAGACTTCATGTCAAAACAAACAGCTCCACTGGGACACAAAGAAAGCTCGTGTAACATGGCAGCAAGATGCAACAATCAAGTTCCCAAGTCAAAAATATTCAGCTGAATGAACTCTTTGACTTCTACTGCTCAATAATTATATGGCTATAAGCCTGTAAAACCTTTGTGATAACCTTTCTGCAATGTTCAGTTTTTAATTATCATTCCACTGCTTTGGAGATTTGATGTCAAGAACATACTTGCGATTGCAGATAGAGTCTCCTGGCACAGGCTACTGGATTTCTCTGGCTCAAGTCCAATTACTGATAATGGGCTGTACGACAAGAATCTGACCCAAGAAGCTACAGCAGACCTCCAGGGCCAAGTTACTTTACAAAAATGATCCTTCTGGGACTATGTGTGTGTGACTGGTCTTTGAATTAAAGTTTACATCTATTCCAATACTAATTTAGACCTTTGCAAAGTCAAAACTTCATGTCTCCTAGGAGGTTGGTTAGAGTTACAGCCTCCTAGGTAGTGGTTAGAGTTACAGCCTCAGCACCCTGGGGATGTGGGTTCAAACCCCGCGCTGCTCCCTGTGACCCTGGGCAAGTCACTTAATCTTTCACTACATTAGATAGATTGTGAACCCACTGGGACAATGCTTGAAGTACCTGTATGTAAACCACTTTGAATGTGGTTGTATAACTACAAAAAGGTGGTATGCAAGTTCCAATCCCTTTTCCCTCCTCTAGGTGCTTGAGCACCCTCAATATTGAGCAAATCATTCACTATATCCAGGGGGGGATAGATAAGAACATAAGAATAACACTGGGTCAGATCAACGGTTCATCTAGCCCTGTGTCCTGTTTCCACAGTGGCCAATCCAGGTCACAAGTACCTGAAAGAAACTCAAAATAGTAACAACATTCCATGGTACCAATCCAGAGAAAGCAGTGGCTGCCCCCCCCCCCCCCCATGTCTGCCTCAATAGCAGGCTATGGAATTTTCCTCCAGGAACTTGTCCAAACCTTTTTTTAAACCTATTATTTTGAAGAGGGAACTCTTACTGTGGTATGCTTTCCTGCTACCAGATGTCAGACAACATGAGAGGAATTAAACAAGGTGGGCGAATGTGGAGAGCCTTGAGGAACTCTACAAGGGTTTTTCCAAATGGTAGAGGACACATTATTGAATCTAACCTGGTATAATCTACATTTAAGAAATCCTTTAAACTATAAAAGAACATTACCTTGTATTCCTAGTGCATCCAAGCAGTCCAATAACTTGGTGTGATCCACCAAATCAAAGGCACTGCTTAGAACAAATTGAAGAATTAATGCACTGCTACCCTTGCTCAACAAACTATTTAGATAATCTAGCAGTGAGGCTAACACTGTTCCAGTACTGAAGTGGGATCTGAAGCCTGACTGAGAATCATGAAGTAAAGAGTGTTGCTCTAGATATTTTGTAAGCTGGATGTAGACCAGCCCTTCCATACTAGTGAATTACATCTATGAAACTGTGTGGAGAATAGAAAAACAGATGAGAGAACAATTTTACTGCTGGATAAAAAGAGGAAGGAAATGTGCTTCTCTGTTCATAGAAGATGGAAATCAGAGAATGAAGAGGGATGAAATCTTAGCCACAAATCAGGCATCTAATATCTTGAAATAGGAGAGACAGAATCCTAAATGACCGAAATAAGAATGGCAATCTGCATTGGAATGGTGATGTCCTCTTCACTTTCTGCTCCCAGAGATGAATGGGGCTCAGGGCAGATGTGATTTACAAGTCATAAATAAGTAACATACAACAAATTCTACTATTAATGGAGCTATTAATGGAGAAAGCCCAACCTACTGGAATAACCGACTAACCCAATCCACCTCAACCAGGCACAGGAGAACCCACTCACTATTCACACACCCACCAACCAAAAATGTTAAACGAGGAAAATTATATGATAACCTAATAGCCACCAAAGCACTAAACTGGACAGACAAATCACCATCGACCACAGACTACAAAACCTTCAAGAAAGATACTAAAACTCTACTCTTCAAAAAATACATAAAACCTATCTAACACGACCAGTTCCTACCCAAACCCCACCTACCCACTCTATACCCTTAATATACTCTAATATGCCCCCAACTAATGCTAAATGCCTCTCTTTACCCAACACTTACCACCTTAAGATCTCAACAACTCTTTGATAATTCTTATTACCCAAACATTTATCACCTTAAGATCTCGACAACTCTTTGGTAATTCATATGTAACTCTTATGACATCTCTTATGCTATTCCTGTAATCTTTTATGCAATTTCTGACTTTTATGTAATACACCTTGAACTGCAAGGTATTGGCGGAATAGAAATCACTAATGTAATGTAAAAGCATTAATTTTTGAAGAGAACCCTTCATTATAAAAGACATGGAGCAAAAGAGTGCTCCAGTGCCGACGTGCTAGTATTCTATAATGGAAACATGGTGCTGAGATGTTGATATACAGGGTGGGCCATGGAAAAGTAGCCCACCTCTAATACCAGGTTCATGAACTGTTTATAGAGGAGCGAACTGTGAGCAAGGGGTTATTGCCACCATGTTCCTTGGACTTGTCCGCATGCGATTTTTATCTGTGGGGAAATTTAAAGCAGAAAGTGTACACCAACAATCTACATACCCTGGATGAACTCAAGGAAAACATCATGAACACTGTCCGCAACATCACTCTTGAAGAGGTGCAAGCAGTATCAGCCAGCACGATCTGATGTACCCAAAGGTGCATAGATGTGAATGGGGACCACTTTCACCATCTGTTGTAACTTGTGGGCAAGTGAATAAAAACAATCCACCTCCTTGTTCATCTTGCCATACTACCACTGGAGGTGGGCTACTTTTCTGTGGCACTAAGCACAAGGCAATGGGGCACCTAAGCTGAGGCACCAGTTTACAGAATTGGCTCACTCTGCTTTCAACTCCTAACTCCTCACATCCTTAACCCTATATATCATGTCTGTCTGTCTGTCCCTCCAAGTTAGATTATTTGTAAGCTCTTCCGAGCAGGGACCGTCTGTTAAATGTCACAATGTTCAGCGCTATATAAGTGATAAATAGTAGTAGTACTAGATTTTAAGTCTACTATTGAAAAGGCTTGCACTAAACCATAAATAAAATTTGCTAGCTATTGTATAGCGCTTAACATTGCATAAAGTAGGGAGAGAGGAGCGTTGTTATAAAACAGAACAGAAGCAGCAAGCAGGCCATGCTTTAATTAGGTCCTCAAAAATGAAAAAAAAAAAGTATTATTTTCTACTAATCCCAGAAAAACATGCGAGTGAAAGCAGCAGTCAAATTCCTTGTCCACAGAGGTCAAAGATCACTGCCTGTCTCATTCAACATTGTCCAAGGAGGGAGTAATGATGAATCTATAAATCTTTCAGTTTTGCAAACCTGGCCACAAACAGCAAGTTACTTTAGGTCAAAACTACAGTGAGTTTTCTCTTCTTTATTTAGTTATCCGAGGAGGAGGAGTAAACTTAATCCAAGCTGGTGCCCAGTGCAAAGCTAACAAATGCCCCTGAACCTTCGGACATCCCCTCTCCCCCTTCCACCTCAGCCCCCTAAAGCATTTCCCTCTTATAATCCCCCCTACAACAGGAGCATCCAGATTCCCCTCTCCCTTCATACGCCTCTCTGCACCAGCATCTACCTTTGCTTTCTCCCCATCCTTCTCCCACCACCATCAGCATTCATCCATCTATAGATCCCCTTCTGTCCAGCACACACAGAATAAACTGCACAACACCTCTTCATCCCCTCCCAACTGACTTGAGATGGCTTATGCTGTTGGTGACATGGACGGATCCTGAAAGAACAGTCGGGTGGCAGTAATTCAGAGCATTTGAGAAAAAACAAACAAACCCAAACCCTTCCCTGCTTTGCAGTGCACAAACAGTTTCCTGTAGTGAACATCTGCCTCTGCCTATGTTTGTGGATCACCCCTTCTGGTCTGCAAGGTTTGCTCCAACCCAGTGGCGTAGTGAGGGTAAGAGGCGCCTGCAGCGGTGGCACCCCTCTGCCGCCCTATTCTCCACCCCTTACCTCCACATGCTCCTTCTCGCCCCCTCCTGCCACAGTGTGCCACTTCCCTTCCCCCATTCCTCTGCAGCATCCTTGACGTGAGCAGCAACCCCCAAGCTGCTGACACGTCAGCATCAGCTCTTCCTCTGACGTCACTTCCTAGGTGCGTGTCCAGGAAGTGATGTCAAAGGAAGAGCAGACGCTGACACGACAGCAGCTTGGGGGTTTGCTGCTCGTGCCAGTAACATTACAGTGGTAAGGGGGAAGGGAAGCAACAGAGGGAGGCAGGGGGCGGAGAGGAGGACAGGCAGCCTTTGCACAAGACAGTGCCTGGTTCTGCTGCTGCTGTTGCCACTTCCAAAACTACAGTGCTCTAAGACAGTGGCTCCCAACCCTGTCCTGAAGGACCCCCAGGCCAGTTGAGTTTTCAAGATAGCCCTAATGAATATGCATGAGAGAGATCTACATATAATGGAGGTGGCCAGGCTTGCAAATCTGTTCCATGCATATTCATTAGAGCTATCCTGAAAACCTGACTGGCTTGGGGGTCCTCCAGGATAGGGTTGGGAACCACTGCTCTAAGAGACCACCTAGTTTACTTAATGGTTCCTCCGGCCCTAAATCCATTCTATATCTGAATGAAGGGTGAAGGAGGAGGAGTGTGGCTACAGCACTCAGGAATCATCTGGACTCTCTTATGTCCTATATTTTCACTGAATACTAAAAATATTTCAAAATGTTTAAGAGCGTATCCACCTAATTGGAGATCAGAATACTAACCTGTCATCTGCTTCTTTCATTGTTCTGCCCTCCTCCATGTCAGGGAAGCTGTCATGCCCAGCAACCACAGTATTGCTGCTAGAGGTGGTTCCTACGAGTAAGATTGTAGTAATCACACATTTTTAAATGTTTTATATTAGGGACCAATTTACTAACGCTTACCACATGACAGAGCTTTATCATGCATTGCTAGGATAATTTGATAATCTACACACTAAATTTATGCATGCATTACATAAGCAGATATTCAGAATACTACATTTGCATATGTACATGCCAGCATGCCGCCTAAGTGCTATTCTGTAAACATGTAGTTAGCTTAAATCGGTGGTCTCCAACCTTTTCTATGTAAGGGGTCACAAAATGCACATGAGAAAGCCACTCAAAGATTTTAGGCTCACATATGTAATTTTATTTTATATTTTTTATTTGCATTTTAAAGTGATACATAACATATAACGTGCTTCAGGAATTAAAATTCATTTGCATTATACAACATGTAAAAAAGTAAATTTAACAGTGCCTCCGGTATAAGGAAAAAAAAAGCAATGAATTTCCTATAAGCCCACAATATGAGAGGGGAAACCCAAAAGAAAAGAGGCTTACATTACCATATATGAGTATACAATCATATATACTAACTGTTGGCCTAGACCAGTGTCTCACAAACTTTGTGAGCTGGTGGCACATTAAATTGGGGGCCGCGGCTCGAGGGCACCCAGACGTGCATGGATGTAGAGCCAATGACATCAAGCACATGCATCATGTCGATATCCGCGCATGCGTAGAGGCATTCCAGACGGGATCCTGAGACGCCCGTGGGGGTGGGGAGGGGGGTATGTGCTGAAAAAGAAAAGATGAGGAGAGGAGGACAGGCACCAGGGAGGAGGAGAGGCGCCAGCTCCGACTGACTGCCTACAGGATATGCCTCTTGCTGCAAGAGGCACGTCCTGTAGACAGCCAGCCGGCACTGGCACCTCTCCTTCTGCGGCACACAGTAGCTTTGTGGTGGACACAGAGCTCTTTCAACCTATTATTTAATAAAATTGTTTAAACCTCTTCCTTTTTTTTTTTTTTTTTTTGAAAGATCATTTATCTGGCCTTACTTTTCTTGTCGGGTTTAACCACTATGGGGTCTGCTGCTTTCCTTTTATTGACTAAGATTCAGGCCAGAATACATATGCATGCAAATGCCAATAAGCACGAGTCTGAACAGTAAAGCTCTATGGGAGGCAACACATGACCTGATATTCAAAAGGAGTTATGAGTTGGCTACTACCGTGTTTCCCCGGAAATAAGACAGTGTCTTATATTCATTTGGGGCCCAAAAAAGGCATTAGGTCTTATTTTTGGGTAGGGCTTATTTTTTTCATGTACATGATCATTGACCTTCTTCTCTTTCACCCCAATTCTTCCTCTTTGCTTTCCTCCACATGTGCAACATCTTTCCTCCCCTCTCACACATCTCCTTGTGCCTTCCCTCTGCAGCATCTTTCTATCCCTCCATCCCCCTGTGCAGCAGAACCCTTGCCCAGCTTCCATCCTTCCCTCCCTCCCATCCCTCGTGCAGCAAAACCCTTGAGCACCCGCTGTTGCCCCGCTGAACCGCCAATGACCCTCCATCCTTCCCTCCCAACCGATCCCCACCGACTGCGACCATAAATACCTTGCTGCAGAGGAGCATCAGGCCAGCAGCACTCACAGGCTGCTTCGTGGCCTTCATGCTGGGGCCATCTGTGTACCGATGACATTCAGCCACAGTTTGAGCTGTCTTCATTAGGGATCTGTTCTTCATTACTACTGCCATAAGTTCTAGCTCCGACTTGACATATGTATCAGAATTGTTCACCAAACCAAAGAGTTGCGAGGAAGAGATGTCAAATACTCAGCCGTGGATTATTCAAGATACACTTTATTGATAGAAGAGATTTGTAGACTCTACACTAACTGTTTCGGCAAATATGCCTTGGTCAAGAGTCAGATATAAAATGATCCTTTGACAAATTGTTCACTCATAAAAAAATGAGGTATGAACCAAATGGTGCTATATGAAGTAGCTGCATTGTAAAATCCTGCTTGTGACCGAAGCAAAGCTAGGAGTCAGTGTCGAGTCTAGAAACTTCTTCTATCAATAAAAGTATATCCTGAATAATCCAAGGCTGCGTATGTGACTCTTTGGTATGGGTTTCTGCTTTCATCTTTGAGGCCTTTCGGGCTTCTCCTTCAGAATTGTTCGCACCATTTTTACTGGGACATTTTATCATGTCTTATTACTATGCCGGTTGGGTATGAAACAGGTAATTCAGCACAATGTCATGTACAGGGGAGGGGACTGAGAGAGTTCATTAATACAAATGACAGAGCTGCAGTTTGCCAGCATCACGGAATAATTTGGGGGTCTCCTCTGTTAAATAAGATACTTGTTAATTCTGGGGCAATTTTATAAGGCTTGGGGAGAAACTAAAATCTTGAAAAAGGAATTCATGTGAGCAAAACAAGAACGTACAGGAATTATTTTACTGTGATCTGATAACTAGCTTCAAGTTGTCTGAAAGCTTGAGCTGAGTTGCAAGGTAAATTTGTGCACGAGTGAGGCTTGTTTGAGGTGACTATCTTATCCTGGCTAATAGGCGTCTGTCATAAAATTGCATCCTCCCCTCACCAGTATTTTTATAAAGTATGCACACATTTTAGAACTTCACACAAAATCTGCCCAAACAAGGCCCTCAGGAATATCTAAGTGCAGGCTGTATAAAAATAGACTTGTACTTTCATGTACCTACTTTTTAAAACCAATTCTACAAAAGACTCTCTCTCTCTCTTGTAAAAAAAAGCTTTACGTGTGCAAAATGCTTTACATAATTACCAGAGGCGTAGCCATGGGTAGGACAGGGCTCACTCACTTAGGGCTCAGGGCCTCCCAGCAGTAACATACACTTAGCAGTGGCTGGTGGGGATCTCCATACCAACCTCCCCCACAATGTCACCAAGAACACTGCTGCCCAAAATCTAAACATGCACCAGTGTTGGTGGTAGAGGGAGCTGCCGAGGTGGGCATCAGAATTCTTGGCAGCATCTGGTTAGGCCTTCAGCTGGCAGGGCTTAGAGATCCTCATAAGCTACCCTTAAGGGTGCACCACTGCTGGGTGGTCCTGAGTCGGTTCAGTTCAGTTAAAAAAAAATAAATAAAAAGTTGAGTAGGGAGGAGGGGTGAATAGAGAGAGAGGACAATTGGTGCCCACCCTCTTTTTCTCAAGACCCGCCTAAAATTTATTGTCTGGCTATGCTGCTGATAATTACCATCTCTCTGAGTTTTGGCCAGGTACTAATGACCTGGATTGGCCACCGTGAGAATGGGCTACTGTGCTTGATGGACCGTTGGTCTGACCCAGTAAGGCTATTCTTATGTTCTTAAGTGTCTTTCCAACATGGTGGTCCTATACCAGAAATGGCCATAAAATCTCATTAGCACAGAACAAAATGCTGAGCTGAAAGATATGGCAAGACTTGACAGAGTGGTGCAAAACAGTCCACACTGGTTTCACTCTTACCCGAAGCAGCAGCAGAGGCCTTGTTGCTGGCAGTGAAGCGGTAGAACGGCGGATTATCACAGTGCTGCACTATGGGATTCACTGGATCCGTCTGCTGCAGCTCAAACAGCAGCTCTTCCATTGTCTGAATGGTATTATTGCGACACAAATAGATTGAAATTTTTTTGATCTGGAAAGAAGCCAAAACAGACAATTAGGGCAGTGGTACTCATCCTGTAGACCAGCACTCAAAAAAGGTCATGCAGGTCACTTGCAAAGCGATCAGAAAAAGAAACTGCAGGACACTCAGGATTTGCACTGCTGGTGGCTTTGAAATTGAACATATAGTCCTTACTTCTGATGACTTCCATGTTTTAACAACATTAGATACTCTAGATCAGGGGTGTCAAAGTCCCTCCTCAAGGGCTGCAATCTAGTTGGGTTTTCAGGATTTCCCCAATGAATATGCATGAGATCTATTAGCATACAATGAAAGCAGTGCATGCAAATAGATCTCGTGCATATTCATTGGGGGAATCCTGAAAACCCGACTGAATTGCGGCCCTCGAGGAGGGACTTTGACACCCCTGCTCTAGATATACAATAAATAACTATTGTTAATAACAAAACTTACTAACGTTGCAGATTTGATCTCTCAAAACAAGATGAAACTAAATCTAGAGAAAACTAAGGGCATGATATTTAAAGATGACCATCAAATACCCCAGTGATATCACTCTTTATGTCTGGTCTTTGATAATATGGATTTCATGTTTGAAAATCATAAGAATAATAGGAGTAATCTAAAGCAATACTTTTTTTTTACAGAAAGGATGATTGATACGTGGAATAGTCTTTCAGTAGAGGTGGTGGAGACAAAGATTTATCTGAATTCAAGAAAGCATGGGACAAGCACGTGAGATCTCTTAAGATAATGGATGTTGTAGATGGGCAGACTGGATGGGCCATTTGGCCTTTATCTGCCATCATGTTTCTTTGTTTGAAGGACAGTTCATCTCAAAGAAATGTTATTATGAGTTGCATCTTATTTGATCAATAAGGCCTTTACTTTCTAATGTAGAACTCAGAACTCTGATTCTCTGTACAGTAATCAATAACCTGGAGAAGTGACCTAATGGTTAGTGCAGTGGCCTGAGAACTAGGGAAACCAGGTGCAATTCCCACCAAATATTTAATGTGGTATACATCCCCATGTTTAAATAGCCTGTGTTCTAAAATGACCTTTATATGTGTAGACAAGGGACAAGTGGGGATGGAACCATGCACATCAACCAGAGATAAACTTAAATGAATAAATATTTATTAAAAAGTTAAAAAAGTCTCTATCATATATTCAATTTGTGTTGTAGACCTAACACAGTCCGTGTTTCGGCATGAAAGCCTGACTCAGGGGTAAAAGAGACATCCAGTAGGTGGCACTCTTATGACATCACTCATTACCGGATATAGTGAAAACGGGCGTGATCCAAAGATTTAGAAAATCTTTAAAATTGAATCCTGAAAATAAAATCCATCCAACTGAATCATTTGTGGTTGGGAGCTGCTTTCATGTATTGAACTGGTTTGCATGGCTTTTGTTTCTCCAGATGGCTTGATGCAAATTGCCTCCACTAAACTCCTTTGACCTTGTTTAGTGGAGGCAAACTGCATTAAGATATCTGGAGAAACAAAAGCCATGCCCTTATGTGACTCACTCCCACACACTAAGGCCATTTTTTACAGCAGCTGTAAAATGGCCTATTTTCACTTTTGTTTGTATTAATGGCCATGCGCCAAGGTTTCCATTAGCACACGGCCATTTTTAAAAGTAACCACATGAGAACATACCACCTTCCATTTTGTAGGTGGTAAGAGTTCTAATGTGCAACAGTTAATGTCTCCTGCAGAAGTGTAGGTTACTGAATTCTGTGTTAAGAGGCCATGTTACATGGATTAGCATCTACTACCCAGTGCCTTCACCAAAGTGCTGAAATGTTTTCAACAGTTAACGTGAAGCTTTTGCAACCATTGTTGGTTAACTCTGGCTGTTAAAGAGCATTAACTGCAAAAGCTTAACATGATTAAGTAAATAGGCCCCTGTTGATTTCTGTTATTACAGTACATTTTGACTTATATTCTGCTGAAGCCCTTACAAGTTCATGGCAGCAACAATATATTTCTATTACTGGGAACAAACCCAGTTGAACATAATGCAATGCCACATATTCAAACAGAAGATTAACAGCAGAAGATGACAAATTTCAAGAAATATTTTTTTAAAAAAAGAATGTCATTAAAAGTTTTCTAAAAACAGTATACTGACCTTATTAAAATAGGGAGATCATTCCAAATTAAAGGAGCTTGATAAAAGAAGGATACCTTCCATTGAACAAATGATTTAATTGTCTTTGGTGAGAGAAATTGAAGACAGAATTGCATAAAAACCATGGAATTACATTATACAATCTTTTCCACAAATACACAGACCCTTTAAAAACAGAAGCGTGCTAAAATGTGAAATTGTTTCACCGTTTGGGCTATTTTAAACACTTACATAAGGTAAGAGGATGGTATCGCTGCTAACACCACACAAACTAATTAGAAACTGCAAGGTTATTCGAAGGTTGTTGCTCCATTTCTCATTGTTGGCCAAAGCATTCCAGGCATTTTCTACCTCTGGTCCTGGAACTTCATCTCCATACTACAAAACAGGAAAAAAAAAAAAAATAAAGTTTTCAGCACATGAAATCGAAGGTCAGTTTTTATGGGAACCTGAAGTGTGCCATGTTACAGCTAGACATGAAGATTCAATAGCAATCTGGTAAAGTTACAGTAATGTCGATCAGGCTGACACAGGAATATGTGGAGGTAAATTTTTCAAGGCTCAGTTTTGTCTTGTGTAGTTGAGAAACTTGTTTTTTAGATGCCAAAAGACACCAAATCAATTTTATGCTCTAAAAGTTAACATCTGTAAGCTGCTGCTCCAGTAAATTCACTATAAAAAAAAATCATTACCAAAGATGATCGGTCAGTCAGTGGCGTAGCAAGGGAGGACGGCTGGACTGCCCCAGGTGCTATCTTGGTGGGAGTGCCAGAACCTTTCCTTCTCTATGCAACCCCCGCTTCTCCAAACTCCCCCCCTCCATCGTACCTCTAGCTCTTTGCTAGTGCGAGGAGTAGCTCCAACCTGCTGCTCGCGCCGGTCTTGGCGCTACTTCCAAGCCCTGCAACTAGGAAGTGACATCAGAGGGAGAGCCGACACCGGTGCAGGCAGCATAGCTGGAAATGCTGCTCGTGCCGGGGAAGCTAAACAGGTACAGGGGAAAGGGGGGGGGTAGGGGGGCACACCAGTGCGATCAGTCCAGGTTATTTAGTTTGTGGAAACCTTGGGAGTGGAAGAATAGCGACAGGCTGAGAATCAGGGAAGCCTGGTTAAAATGAACTGCAGCGTCTTGGTTTCTTGGGCAAGACACTTAACCCTCCATTGCTTCAGGTACAAACTCAGATTGTGAGCCCTCCAGGGACAGAAAAATACCCAATTCTATACTGCTTTGATAGCTTTCAATTTGGAGAAGGTATAATATAAAAAAATAAAATAAAACCTGTTGCCTAGCATTCACAACCAGGTGCAGAAAATCTTTCTGGATTTGTTCAGCCTAAACCCACCTCTCCGCTTCCCTCATTCTCCGTCTCTGTGGACAACACTTTCATCCTTCCTGTTTTGTCTGCTCGTAATCTCAGGGTCATCTTTGACTCCTCGCTCTCCTTCACCGCCCAGATACAACATATCGCTAAAACCTACCACTTCTTCCTCTATAATATTACCAAAATCTAACCCTTCTGCTCTGAGCACACTACCAAAGCACTTATCCACATCCTCATCACCTCGCGCTTAGACTACTGCAACTCGCTACTCTCAGACCTTCCACTTAGTCATCTTACTCCCTTCCAATTCATCCAGAATTCGGCTGCACGACTCATATTCCGGGAGAGCAACTTTACTCATGTTACTCCTCTCCTAAAGTCCCTTCATTTGCTTCCCATCCATTTCCAAACTCCTCTTACTGACCTACAAATGCACTTACTCTCTTCACTTCTCTCTCCCTATGATCCCCCCCCACCAAGCTGGCAAGTCCCTCCTATCTGTGCCCTTCTCTTCAGATGCCAACTCCACACTCCGTCCCTTCTGCCTTGCTGCACCATTTGCTTCGAACAAGCTGCCTGAATTCCTCCGGTGGGCTCCATCTCTGGCAGTGTTCAAGGCCCGTTTAAAAGCCCACCTCTTTGAGAGTGCTTTCGACTCCTAACTCCTCTCACCTTGGGTTCTGCATCCCCTACCCTCTACGTCATGTCTGCCTGTCCAAGTTAGATTGTAAGCTCTTCCGAGCAGGGACTATCTATAAAATGTCAAAATGTACAGCGCTACATATGCCTCTCAGCGCTATTTGTGAGAGCTATCGTTACCTGATTGTTTTAAACTAGTAGATGACAGAGCAATCCCATATGAACTGAATACTAGATAATTACTTTTTATTGTGTTGCTGATACTTTGATAAATTTGTAGTTTGTTTATCTTTTTATGTATGTATCATTTGTTACCCACTTAGGATATAAGTGGGATAGAAAATTTTAAAATAAATTAATAAATAAAATATATAAGTGATAAGTAGAAGTCCATTTTAAAATCGCTAGTGGTTATTAGTAGCTTCATCAAAGACAAAACTGACTTGCAAACTGTTCCTTACCATTAACCTAGTCATAGTGTGTAAAAGTTTAGCCCCCCTCCCCTCCCAGGTCAAACTGTAAGCAAACAGAATCTAACACTACCTTTATATGGTACAAAGTTATGCAGAACATCCTTCTGCAAATTTTAATGCATAATTGCTATTTGCTCATTTTGAAACTACAAACAAGTGAGCAAAAAGCCTGAACACCCTTTTCAATCAGTATTTTGAAAAACATTTTCAGTGGAAAAAACTCTCAAATATTTCCTGTAGCCAGTTAAGTGTTTTCTTTATTCTTGTTTTTGGGTTCTTTCCCACCCTTCTTGGTGAACTCTTAACTCAGAATTATTCTTAAGTTTCCCTTGCATGCACTGCATGTTTAAAAATCTTACAGATTTTCAGTAATATTTGGGGGGGGGATTGTGAAGGCCACTCTAAAACCTTCATCTTTCCTTCTTGTACATTACCAAATGGTTGATTTTAAGATACGAGGCATTTCATGTCAGCAATCCAAAACTTAACTTCTTTTCAGTTTCAATTTCTTCACTGATTGTGGGACATTGATGCATTGATATTTTGAATACATTTTTTCCTTCTACTTGCACCATATATCCTATGATATTGGCTGTCCGAGAGTCCCCAAACCATGATTAATTCCCTCCTGGGCCTCACTGCAGGCCAAGTGTGCTTTTCATGAAATGTTTTGCCTCCTTTTCTTTAATATGTAGCTTGTGATTATGGACAAACAGTCCAATTTTCATTTCCTCACACTAAAGCTGTTTGTTCCTAAAGGTTTCAGGCTTACCAAGTAGGTGTTTCTTTTGCATATTTTAGACCAGGGGGGTCCCCAAAGTCCCTCAGGATTTCCCCAATGAATATGCATTGAAAGCAATGCATGCACATAGATCTCAGGCATATTCATTGGGGAAATCCTGAAAACCCGACTGGATTGCGGCCCTCAAGGAGGGACTTTGGGGACCCCCGATTTAGACAATGATTTTGTGAAAACATTGCAGAAAAGGTTTCCTTCTGACAACTCTTCCATACAGGTCATTGTTGTATAAGTCCTCCAGGACCAGTGCCTAGAGGCACCAAAGCACAGAAGTGGTCATGTTTGGGATGGTGCCGGACTTTGGTATCACTAGGCACCACTGGCCATGATTCTGCAAAGACCAGAAATGTAGGCTTGGCCTACATTTCTGGCATCTAGGGTCCTTGCTAGCCACAATTCTGTAAGCGGAACCTGTCTGATTGGCATGCGGCAGATGCCTGCTTTCTAGATGCCTGCCATGCCAGGTGTACCCTTTAAGCTCTAAGAAGATAGTCACAAAGGAACTGCAGTCTTTAAAAACTCAAACTATAGCAGATTACACACAATTCCAGTTTCTATCTTGCCACACTAAGGACTGAGTAATCTACATTCAGACCTTCCACAACCCACCTTCTCTGCTTAACTGAAAGCAGTGTGAAGAACAGTGAATTGTCTATATCCAGTGGCGTAATAAGTAGCAAGGGTAGGAGGCACCCGGGGTGGTGGCACTGGCCCCTGCGCCCCACTCCTTCTGCGCCTCCCATTCCACACTTGTGCTCTCCCTCCCCATCCCCACATACCTCTAAATCTTTGCCAGTGTGAGTGGCTTCGGCGACATGCTCCTTGCGCTAGCGCTGGATTTCCCTCTGACCCGGAAGTAATTCAGAGGGGAACCAGGCTGGCGCAAGCAATAGGCAGAAGTTGCTCACACTATTAAGTATAATACAGAGGTACGGGGTGGGGGGGGGAGGGATGGCACGACGGAGAGGAGCCAGCACCCCCACCAACTCGGCGCCAGTAATCAATTATCACGGAGGCTCGATTTTAGAAGCATTTGTTTAAAAAAAAAAAAACAAAAAAAAAACACACCAAAAAACAGGCTCATTTTTTTTTTTATATTTGTTTCCAGAATGGTGTTTCAAACCAAATCCTATAGAGTTACAATAATAATCATCTTCTAGAATATTATCCCATGCTGCTCCTTGCGACCTGGGCAAGTCACTTAATCCCCCATTGCCCCAGGTACATTAGATAGAGTGTGAGCCCGCTGGGACAGATAGGGAAAAATACTTGAGTACCTGAATGTAAACCACTTAGGCTATAAGTGGCATATAAACGCTAAAAATATAAATGTCTTTGTTTTTAAGAACAGCAGTAGGCGTGACAACAAAAACAATATAACAATTTATTATTTCTATAGCGCTACTAGGGGCTTACAATCTAATTACGAAGCACAGGATAAAAGGGGATAACAAGTGCTCATGTAGGGAACTGGGGGGGGGGGAGGCTGATGAGGTGGCATCACATAGGACAAAGGGGAGTCTGTACTTAAGGGTTCAAGAAGGGAATAGGAGGGGGCTGAAGAGGTGGTAGGGAGCCATTAAGGGGATGACGGGTATGTCGGTAGAGTTAGGATTTAAACGCAGCTTCAAAGAAGTGGGCCTTCAGAGATGGAGCCTGACGTTAACGAGTCAGGCAGGTTGTTCCAGGCATGAGTCACAGCATGATAGGAGGGACGGATACGGGAGTTGGCAGTGGAGAAGGGTACCAACAGGAAGGACTTGTCTGCTGAATGGAGTTCCGGGGGTGGGGGCAAGTATAGGGAGCAATAAGAGAGGAGAGATACTGAGGAGCTGTAGAGCAAGTACTTTGAACGTTAGTAAGAGGAGTTTGAATCCTATGTGGAGATGGACAGGGAACCAGTGAAACGACTAGAAAATTATTCCAACAAGTAATGGTGTGTCACCTAGGCCAAAGGCATAACATCAAACCTGGTTATTGTTGAATCCCCACAGACTACCAAGTTAGCATGTGTCTGGTAGCACTAGTGAAATAATTAATAGTAGTAGTAGTAGTATATGCGAATGCCTATAAAACTGCAGTTAAGGTTGAATCACTAGCCATCTGTGCAACTACTAAGCCACCTGAAGAAAGGCCTTTAGATGTGATGACCAAAAGTTAGTACGGTCCCTTTATGTATCATATTGTGAACCCCATAACAAGTATTTTCACTCTGGTTACCTTGGCAGTCATGTACATGAGGTTATTAAGTACTAACGACGTAGCTTCTGGAGAGCCCCAGCCGCTTCCTTTTAGTCCGTGTGTGCCAGCCGTATCACCTTCCTTGTCCTTGACAATGTCTTCCGGTGTGCTAGGGCTTGATCCTGGCAGAAGCAGCCGGCTGTCCACAAGTTCAATGTTATGAAGCCAGGGGAGCAGATAAGTGAGCATAATCTGACGCCCGTTTGGGTGAGTTGTTGGGAATCTTTGACTTATCTCTGGAGAAAAAAAAAAGTGTTTGAAAGGCAAAGTTTCAGTGTCAAAATCTCTCTGCAAATGACAAACTGTGATTTTTCAAAACATTTCTGTACGTAAAATAGTGATTTACCCTGGGCAACAGGCTTTTATAAACTGCCTGCCCTTTATGTGGATAAAGTTATGCATATAAGTTTATATGAACTGAGTGGCGGCAGTCATGAGTACTGGATTAGGGAGGTGTTGCAATTACTGTGTATATATACTTTTGAAGATCTGAGCATACGAAAGTAACTTTATAACAGACAAGCTGCCTAGATTGAGAGGATAAGAATGTAGAGGAGGATAGTTGGCTAGTCCCCACTAGCCACTAATCAGGCACACTGCTTCAAATAAGGAGGAAGAATTTCTCCTTGATGTTTGCTAACAACAGGGCTGATATTCTCCTGATGAAGCTCTAAGCAGAGTGAAACGGGGACACTCCGCTGAGCAAATTCATTTTCAAAATTGCCCTAGAGCGCCATGATCAAGCTTGAACACAAAGCCAAGTACAATTAACACTAAGTTTTGTTTACTAATTGTGATTATTACATGAATATATAAGTGACTAAAAAATAAAAATAGACATGCCCAAAGGGATTTTTTGACTAATGATAGCTCGCAAGTGGATGACCTGCTAAGACAGGTTCTAAAACCAGCCAGCCGCGAGCCCTTGAAGTCCTTTCTCCCCCGGGGCAAAAAGTAGTTGCAAGTTTGAAGGTTGAATATACAGGAAGACATTTCCACACAAAAGCATTGACTTTTTTGCAGGGGTTTATTAGTCTCCACTAGGAACACAATAGGGTTAACACAGGAGAGATACCCAGAATTGCTGAGGATATGATAAAGTACAGATAACTAGAATTATAAGGATGTATGTAAATCTAAGATGAACATAGAACACAATACAGGTATTAGGTGTACAAATAAGTAGGATTTAGTATGAACATAGTATACGACACTAGTATTACGTAGATGTGTACTGTATATATCTAGGATGATCGATTATGGTATGTGTCTGAATTGAAAACCATCTCAGAAAACAATAACTCTGTATTGTAACACCATTACAGAAGCCCATGTAAACTGCTCCGAACTAACTCCCCAGTCATTAGTAGTGGTATAGAGGCTTTCAATAATCAATAAATATTTGCAACCTATTTTGTAAATGTACATAGGCACCTGTGTGACTGTGCAAAATACCAGCACAAATCCTGCATAAATTGCACCTATAGTGAAGCCGCAGATATTTATGCAGATCAAAGTAGGCATATAGGGCCTGATTCTGGAAGCAAAAGGCCTGCAAAACAGACACCTGCTGCATGTCAATCACCGGCAGGTGTCGCATCCAGAATCACATCTTTTTTTTTTTTTCCCCAGGGACGCCTACAGACTCCTAAGGCCACTTCCAGATCAAAACATGCCCATGCTGGCCGTAGGTGCTAGACAGGCACCTAAGATTGGCATCTGCATTAAAACAGTGTGTCCCGATTAGTTCATTGGACAGTGGTAGAACACTATACATCTTCCAACAGGGAAGACTTGCTCTGTGATAGCAAAGGCGTACAGATAGACACCTTGTCCTCTGAGTCTCCATTGGAAAGACCCACCAGATCCTGGCTAGTCTCTGATACTGAACTAGACGCACCCTGGTAGCCCAAGCCCCCTGGTACGTCTCCTGGTGTGCTGCCAACTTCCCCTTCGGAAGTCCTAATCACATTGACATGACAGAGAACATGATGTATTAGGTAGAGCAGAGTCTCCTTCAGAAAACTCCTGCTTGCGTCTCTTGGCCTCTGCAGCCTCCACGCTCCTGCACTTAGGTGGATTACCATTCTGGTGCTTTGGAAGGGATTTATTTCCAGCCAATAGACTCCCATATTGTTTCTCAGCCCTATAAAACAAAGGGGGGGAGGGCTAAGCCAGCCACTCCCATTCCCCCCCTTCATGTGCTGTGCAGCATGTGGTGCAAGGGCACTCATCCAGTGCAAACCCGGTATGACCTAAGGGTAAAGGAGCCTGAGGACTCCATTCCTGCCAGTTTTGAGACAAAATGAGGTGATTTGAAGGTTCTGAAGATTAAAAAAAAAAATCCTCAGGAAATCCAAGATGGCTGCCGTGGCAGCATTTTGAGCACAAAAAAACCAGCTCTAAAATGCCTTAACTAAAACAAAAAAACAGTGTGAAAGGGATTTTGGAGGTGGGGAACCTTAAGGGAAGGAGCAGAAACCTGAAAATATTCAGTTTATAAAGACACCCTCACCCCCAATTTTCCTCGTAGGCTGAAACAGCCTTTCTCACTGTGACCTGTGCTGGAGATATGATGCAGCTTGGCTCCACACAGGCCTCAGCTCTTAACGTAGCTGGAACTGGGAGAAGAAATCACTGCCTCAATTGGACTGTTCCTCTAATGCTAAATCTTCAGGCTGCCAGTTGCACAAATCTGACTGAGCCTCTAACCCCTGTGTATCTAAACAGGCAAAACGGGGGGAGCGGGGGAAGCAAAACGTAACCGGCATCCTGAAGAGCACTGCTGAGCCTCCTACGGATGCCAGATAGCCTGCTCTCAAGCCCCTGTGGCCCAGTAGACCACAGGGGAACAGACCCTGAGGTGCACAAAAGCTTCTGCAGGTTGGCCAACAGGTACTACAGAGGGATTGGCCTGTCAGCTGCAGACTTCAGTCTGCTTCTCCTGCACGCAGGCAAAGCTGGACTTGGTTATGTCCCAGCTCTTGTTTCAACTGTAAGCTGCCCTGAACTGTAAGGTATGGCACGGATTATAAAGACAGCTATTTAACCGTGCGTTGGGGGAGTTCTCCATCTATAGAACTATTAGAATGAAATCTAGATTCAGGTTACAGAGTTGAAGGAATATTATTTTTATTAGGTTCGATATTCTCCAGTTATACAACGGTGCTCTTTCTTCAGACATGAGGGTATCTAAATCATTCTGTCTAGTTTTGATATCAATAGCACCAATATTCTTTACATTTACATTGTAACCTGGTTTTGTGGCACTTAATAAAAATTGTTTTAACCTAAAGAAAGCTATTATTATAGTAAATCTTTACCAAATGTACCCCTCAGAGAATTATGCTTGCTCATTGATTCTCCATGAAATTCAAAACAAAACTGGTTATGCTCTTTATTCTGATTGTAAATGTTGGTACCTGAAAAGAGTGGAAGGGTGAGCTCAGGGTACATCCTGGCCAGTTCGGTGGAAAGCAGGAACAAGGATACACTATACAGGGGTGGCAGGGCACCATGTGTACCATAAAGGATGCTGCCAGGTTTTTGTTCAGCCACTTTCTTTGAATAGACAAAAAGTTTTGCTTCAAGAATCTGCAAGTGAGAAATAAAGCATGAGCTAAGCCATTTTTAGAATTTCCTTAACCTACAATATTGATCTACCAAGTTCACATGTAACTTGTCCAAACTGGACCCTTCAAAGTTTTGCACTGAAACAGTGCTGGAAAAATATTTTGGGACAATCTAATGGGTAACTAAAACAAACAAGATGTTCAGATAGGGAGGAAGCTTCCACAAGGTGGCATCTGAGTAAGCTTCTAGTGATACTGTGTAATCCTCTAAACAGGAACAGGTAGGGTGTTGACACAGAGAATGTACTTTTTGATTAGGTGGGTCTAGCCATATCAAAAGGCATCTCTCTCTATTTTTAAAAAAATCTGGGAATCCCTATTTTAAAAAAGGATGTGGAGGTTGGGGTAAGAAGAATTTCCACAGTATTTTACAAAACTGCCCATTTAAGGCTCCCCATGTCCAAAGGGAGCAAAAGTTTAAAAAGCCGCATGTGGGAAAAACAAATCAAAGCCCAGAAGTGTGTAGGAGCTGCTTTTTAAAATTGCTGCTCCTCGGTGTGAATGCACATCCTGATCCTCAAACACAATCCTTCCTCAATCATTACCTCCAGTCCCCCAAAGGCACACAAGGATGATGACCCCCCCTCCCCCACCACCTTATTGGGAATCTTTCATGTCTAGTGTGAAGAGTGATCCTCAATTGCTTTTGTTTATCCCCATCCCAGCTACAAAATAACACCAGTGATCTCTAGTAGTAATCTCAAAGTATGAACAAATTTGTCATCCTGACCCTTAGGCATATGGGATCTCTTAGAGAGAAGAAGAGATAATAGTTACTGTGGATAGGCATATTGGATGGGTCATTTGGCCTTTAGCTGCCATCATGTTTCTATGTTTCTATATTGCAGAAGCCACTGGTGTCATTTTGAACCCCCAGACCAAGAGGAGCAGGAGCAACTAGGGATCATTCTGGCTCACATTAGACACTACAGACTTTTGGTAAGGCTGGGAATGGGCTCAAGGGTATAAATATGTTATTGGGGGGTCCTTGGAATGTTTTCTTTAAACTGAGTGGGCAGGGTCTTCAACACCTAGGGGGGTGGGTGGGGCTCAGAGGGAGGTGGAGTGAGGGCAGAGAGCTGATCTCTGTGAAGGCCAGACCTTTGCATTTACACCTGCTCCTTCAAGAAGGCACTTATATGTGCTTTGAGGCATTTGTAAATGCCAACACGTAGTTATTTTTCTATCCATGTGGATTGTCCTTGTAAGATGGGGAATCTATGAAATAGGACATTTATGAAAGTAAAAAAATAAAATAAAATCAACAGGGCTGAAAACTAAGCAATTTGAAATTCTGAAGATTCTACAATATTATTTGTTTTCATTTTAGAACCAAAAATATTTGTTTAATTAGACTTTTTTTTTTAAAAAACTTTGATATACAATATTGTTTTATCTGATGAATAGCTATTGTTATTTTTTAAACTTTGTGATCTACCCTGGATTAATTGATGGATGGGGTCAATACAGTTGAAATATATTATTAAACTTTTTTTTTTTTTTAAAGAACTAAAAATATAAAACCAATTGTAAACTGCTGTTTTCACTGTTCTTAAGGTTTAAGTTTGCCAATTTGAGTGGCAACCTTTCATCACGGTTAGCAAGCAGCATAGTAAGAAACTGAAACGTTAATTCTGGAAGGAAGAATTTGTATAAAACTGATACATGCCTGCATGAGTTGCATGGAGATTTCATAAACCTCTCGATTGGTGTCCGATGCCTTAAACAACACCAAATTCAGAAGTGTCACAATGTCAAAAGGGTAATTCCTGGAATAAAAAGTCACGTGAATATTCTGCTTTATATTACATCATTCATTTTGTACCACTTTGTGAAAATTATAGCACTGTAGAAAGATGGGCCTAGTCCCGTTTCAGTTTGCATCTCATTGGTACTTCACCTCAAAAAATACAAGCAAAACTGGTTACTAAAGAGATGAGGGAAATTCTATAAGGAAGAACCAACAGTTGCAGCATCATTTTAGAAAAGTCAAAGAAATAGAAATTGAGACATACAGGTCTACGTATCTCAATTTTCGCCCTTAATTTAGAATAGAATCTGCCAACACAGAGCGTGTTCAGATTCAACCATACAGGGAAATAGTATTTATGTGCTGGGTGCATCAGTGGCATAGAGGGTGACAGGTCAATTGCGCGCAAGACAATCGCGCACCAACAAAAACGCGAAGACAACTCAGCGCAAAGACTACACCGCGCAAAGACAATAGCGCGCAAAGACAATTGAGCGCAAGGATAACTCAGCGCAAGACAATTCAGCGTCTTCACGCTCAGTTGTCTTTGCGCTCTGTTGTCCTCGCGCTCAATTGACTAGCATTCACTTGTCTTACGCTCAGTTGTCCGTGCGCGATTGTCTTGCGCGCAATTGTCTATGAACCGGCATAGAGAGGGAAGAAGGCACCCGGGGCGATGGTGCCCTCGTCACCGCACATGCCTGCCCAGCATACCTCTAGAAATGATCACCGCCAGCGAGCAGCATCTCGAACCTGCTCGCACAAACCTCAGCTCTCCTGGCATCACTTCCTGGTCATGGGAAACAGGCATATAAGATCACAAAGATAACCAATTATGTTCCGACACATAACCAGTTTCTTGCTGCAGTCTTAGAAACATAACTAGTTATTTTCCTGATGCTGTCATAGTGTCCTGTTAACCTTGCTGGTTTAGATTTTAGAGGGCCTAAAACCACATAGGGATTAAGGGTAGGGTTACCAGATTTTCCATTTGGAAAATCCAAACCCCCTAGACCCGCCCCCAAGCCCGTCCAGTTCCACCCATCCCTAATATCAAGACTTTTGCAACTATATCTAGAATCAGAAAATAATAGTAAATATTGAAGAACTAAGGCCAGTACTGGGCAGACTTGCACGGTCTGTGTCTGTATATGGCCGTTTGGTGGAGGATGAGCTGGGGAGGGCTTCAATGGCTGGGAGGGTGTAAATGGACAGCAGTAAGCTTTGATGGAGACTTCAGTAGTTGGAACCTAAGAACAGTACTGGGCAGAGCTTTGGATTCTTGCCCAGAAATAGCTAAGAAGAAGAAGAAGAAAAAAATCCAACAAATTTTTAGATTGAATCAGGTTGGGCAGACTGGATGGACCATTCAGGTCTTTATCTGCCATCATCTATGTTACTATGTATACCTTGGGGCAAATTTAAAAGATCCTACTTGAGTATGGAAAACACTGTTTTATATTCTCAAGTTCTTTATAAAATTATTCCCATTGTGCTCAAAAGACAGGATTGAAGTTCAGACTCAAGTGCCCAGTGCATTACCTGCTGCCACACACAGTGGCAATGGCCTTGAAGCATCCAGATGCCAGCTGGTATGATCCAGTGTAACAGCGGTCAATAGCCCAATTAAAGAGATTCACCTGGTCTGGATTTAATTCTAGCAGTAGGACCACAACTTCACAGCCAAGCTGATGAACCTGGATACATGCAAATAAACAAGTTTCTTTAAAAAACCCAAAACCTTATTCACAGATACATACCATGTAGGCTGTTGATGACTCAGCTGTTTGGGGAGGCTAAAGTGAGTGGGGCTAGGTGAGGTTATAGGCAGTGGTGCAGTAAGGAGGGGATGGAACAACCCCAAGCACCATCTTGGTGGGGGCACCAGCACCGCTCCATCCCCCACACCATGCTTGTGCCCTTCCTTCCCTCCCACCCCAAGTACCTCTTTAAATCTTTGCCAGCACAAAACTATATGTATACCTTGGGGCAAATTTAAACTCTGGCCTGCTACTCGTGCCAACCTGGTTCCCTCTGAAATCACTTCCGGGTCGCAGGCCCAGGAAGTGACATCAGAGGGAAAGCGAACGCTAGCGCAAGCAGCAGATCAGAGAAGCTGCTCACACTGGCAATGATTTAACGAGGTACAGGGGTGGGAAAGGAAGATGCAAGTGTGGCGTGGAGGCACAGAAAGAGCAACTCCTACCCTCACTACACCACTGGTTATAGGGCAGGGCCAGGGTATGGGACAGAGTGGAACAGAACAGAGAAGTTAAAGTCTTTGCAATGGAGGAGGGGTGGGCAACACCTAAGTGAGCAGTAAAAGGATAGTGGAGCACTTTTGAACGCTGCAAAGAAGGAATCCTTCTCTATATAGCTCTAGTGCAGCTATATTAGTGTCTCCCCAGTATCTCTGTAATATGCACACTGAATACACTCCAAAATAATACAACTTATTAATAAAACAATATTTGCAGTATTCTGGAAATAGATATAAAGTATTTAGCACAGATTTAGATCCAGAGACAGGAAAATACCTACTGTTTCTTAATATAATTCTTACTGAGCTAAAACTGAAAAAGGCATGACCTAAATCCAAATCCAAATCCAAAATCCAGTACCAGGCATACTGTGAAGTAATATCCTACAAAACCTCTCAGGACCAATAAAAAACATAAAAATGGCCATACTGGATCAGATCATCTAACCCAGGATCCTGTTTCCATAGTGGCCAATTCATGTCACAAGTACCAGGCAGAAACCCATACAGTAGCAACATCTCATGCTATGAATCCAGGGCAAGCAGCGGCTTCCCCGTGTCTGTCTTAATAGCAGACTATGGACTTTTCCTCCAGGAACTTATCCAAATCTTTTTTTAAACCAGCTAGGTTAACCGCTCTTACCACAACCTCTGGCAATGCATTCCAGAGCTTAACTATTCTCCAAGTGAAAAAATATTTCCTCCTATTAGTTTTAAAAGAATTTCTCTGTAACTTCATTGAGTGTCCCCTAGTCTTTGTAAATTGTTGTTAAGAGTAAAAAAAATCTATTCACTTATACCCGTTCTACACCACTCAGGATTTTATAGACTACAATCATATCTCCCTGCCACCGTCTCTTTTCCAAGCTGAAGAGCCCTAACCTTTTTAGCCTTTCTACAATGCCATATCACTAACTTCCAGAGGTCACACAAAGTAATTCCTAGAAAAAAACAATACTGTAAATATTGCAGTGAGCAGATCACAAATATACTTATTGGAAACCTAAACAAGCCAGACTAGACGGATCTGTCATACACAGATACTTGATGCTAACGGAATAAAAACAGTAACATGATGGCAGATAAAGGCCAAATGGCACTAGCCATCTGCAGCATCCATTATCTCCTCCTCTCCCTAGGAGATCCCATGTGCCTGTCCCACACTTTCTTGAATTCAGACAGTCTTGGTCTCCACTACCTCCACCACCTCTACAACCCTTTCTGTAAAAGAACATAAGAATAGCCTTACTTGGTCAAACCAATGGTCCATCTAGATCAGAAGCCTGTCTTCATGGTTGCCAATCTAGGTCACTACCATGTTTCCGCGAAAATAAGACAGTGTCGTATTAATTTTGGGTCCAAAAAATGCACTAGGGCTTATTTTTGGGGATGTCTTATTTTTTTCATGTACGACAATCATCTCTCCCTTCATCTCCTCTACCTCAATTCTTCCTCTTTCAGTTTTCCCCACCCCCCTGTGCAGCATCTTTCCTCCCCTCTCACCCATCTCCTTGTGTAGCATCTTTCTATCCCTCCCTCCCACCTCCCTGTGCAGCAGAACCCCACCATACCTCTCACCCATCCCCTTGTGCAGCATCTTTCTATCCCTCCCTCCCACCTCCCTGTGCAGCAGAACCCCACCATCCCTCTCACCCATCTCCTTGTGTAGCATCTTTCTATCCCTCCCTCCCTTTGTACTCAATTATGTTTTTACAGAGTACTCACTATACAGGGAAGATGTAAGTGATGGTCTAAGACCACTGGCCTATCCTTGCTCAACTGCACTTGAAGCATCTCTCTGTTTTTCCAAGTCAGATTTTGTCTTTTTCCACTCTGGTTCACTACAACTCTGAGCAGATGAGAATATGGACTCCTAAAATGAATCCATCAAATATTTGTCCGTCCACTCAAAGCAAAATCCTCAAAGCCTCATGAAATCCTCATCCTCGGCATCCCTCTGAAAGGAACTAAACTAAACCTTAAGTTTATATACCACATCCTCTCCAAAGAGATGGAGCTCAGCACGGTTTACAGGAACTTTAAGATAAGGAAGGAAAAACATAAAAAGAGTTAGTGATTATAAAGAGGGTAGCGAGATTTGTCAAACAGACCATCTCCTTAGAGCCCTCACCACAGCAAATGGTAACAATGTGCCCCAAACATGAGCATATTGTCCTTTGTCCACTCTGCTTCATTAATGAAGTGCTTTCATGTCTCCTTATTATGTGTTATTTACTCTTTTGAGAGGCGAGGTACCTGAATAGCTAGAGCAGTGGGCCATGTGATTAAGAACATAAGAAGTTGCCTCCACAGGGTCAGACCAGAGGTCCATCGCGCCCAGCGGTCCGCTCCCGCGGCGGCCCATCAGGTCTATGACCTGTGAAGTGGTTTCTGACCATTTCTATAACCTACCTCTACTTTTATCTGTACCCCTCAATCCCCTTATCCTTTAGGAACCTATCTAAACCTTCCTTGAACCCCTGAAATGTGCTCTGGCTTATCACAACCTCCGGAAGCGCGTTCCATGTGTCAACCACCCTCTGGGTAAAAAAGAACTTCCTAGCATTTGTTCTAAACCTGTCTCCTCTCAATTTCTCTGATTGTTGCTGGTAACGAAATTTCACACTTTTCATCTTTCATCGCCTTTCTGCACAAATTTTCATGCATATTTATCATTCATTATGTGATAATATAGACATCTTTATTCAGTTTGCCGTACAAGTTTTTCATGCATATACTGTAATTTGAGTACATTTAGCTTTGGATGTGATAAAAATTTTGGATGTCGAAAGAGCTGTTCTTCTGTGCCTACATATAATAAGCCTTGCAAAAAGTTTATGTGCAAGAAGTTAAGCAAGGCTTAAATTTAGGCGTAAAAATTTTCCACACATATAATTTGAATACATTTAGTCTGAAAATGCGATGAACTGTCACAATACGAAATGTTTCAGTGATGAAGTGTCTCAATGAACTCTCACTAAACCACCCATTCTATTCCCAGAAGACACTGTCTCAAAATCTCTACATGTTGTGACATATACAAACCCTTTTCTAAAGCTGCTACTTATACGTGCAAGACCATTTACAAATCATTTTAGTTTCTAAAATCACCTTCTTAGTATACAGCAGCAACGCTAACACAAGTGAGAGAGTCCTCAGTCAGGCAAGGTACTGACTGGCCTTTCGTGAGACTGCACAAGGGCCATGTATCTAAATTATTTTATGCTGATCCTCAACCTCCTCTATCCCAATGTAACACAAATAAGTGAATCAGGCATGTGAATTCAGAGTAATCAGAAAGCAATATATTAACAAAAGGCTCACCCGTAGGTCTTGGCAAGCAAGTATGTTATCAAGCCACTTGTACAGGTAGCCATCGGGGGAGAGACCCACATTGTCAAAGACAGGGCCACAGCACAAGACAGCAGACATTGCCTATGAACAAAAAGAAAATAAGATGTTATATGATGCTAATCATGACTCAACAAATGACTGGCTAGCACTTTAGAAATAGAAGAGTCTTGTTAAAATGTTTATTTTATTTTTATTTTTCCTCTAACTCTACTTTTCACTTCTCTATTACCCTCCAGGTACTTTAGTTAGATTGTGAGCCTTCGGGACAGTAAGGGAATTTTTCAAGTACCTTTCTTATTTCTAATCTTAATGTATATTTTCTGTAAACCGCTTAGAACCTAACGGATGTAGCGGTATATAAGAAATAAATTACATTACATTACATTACATTACAAGAGTGAAGAGCACATTCCCTGCTGTAGTGGAAGGCAGAAGCAGGTGTGTCCCTGAACACTGTTTATTGTGAGCTTCAATACCGCTACTAATGACTGGGGAGTCAAATTCAGAGCAGTTTGCATGAGCTTCTGTAAAGGTGTTACAAACCAGTAACAAAGAGCTTCTGTGAGGTGTTACAATCCATGGGCTCTATACAGAGTTACAGGGGCTTCTGTAGTGGTGTTACAATACAGAGTTATTAATACTGGCATAATTATGCTATAATCAATCATCTTACTTTTGTTACCGGCACATCGATCATCCTACTTATATACATGTGTTTATACCAAGTCAATTGTCCTATGTATATACACATATAATACTAGGTTTACTATTGCAGCTAAGTACATAATATTTACACACTTCCTAAGAAGGTTGGCCATTTCAACTAAATATAATCTATTTACACTCATTTGTATTGTGTTTTATGTTTATCTTTGAAATATTATCTTCCTCAGACTCTAGTTTTATGGACTTTGTCTATTTATATCCCTACTGTGTTTATCCTATCATATTCCTGATTTTTTTTTTTTTTTTTTTTTTTGGGGGGGGGAGGAGGGCATACTAGCCAACTGTCTCCTCTATGTTGTTTTATTGGCTAAAGTAGTCTGTGAAGAGGAAAGTCTTTATCCTTTTTTTTAACTTTTCAGTAACCTTTTCTAGTTTTAGTTCCTTCAGGCACATAAGTGTCAGCGCCGATGCTAATGACCTTACCATCTTGCTTATTTCACAAATAGTCAATCTTCTTTTGCGTTTTTGTTTTTTTTTTTTAAATAAATCTTTATTCATTTTAAAGCCAAAAATAAGTGCAATATATTATACAGTCATTTTATACTTTAACATCACTTAAATTCAATCAAAAATATATTCTGACAAATACATGTATCACCCCCCCCCACTACATATTCAACAATTTGCACTGAAATTAAAAATATATCTACCCATAGTACCCACCCACCCTGTGTATTATCAATGGGCAAAATCAACAATCACTCCTTACAGAATTTTGTCAATGGCTCCCAAATACCCATAAACTTCCTATAATTTCTCTGTTGTATGGCCATCATAAGTTCCATTTTAAAAGTGTGACATAGAGATTCCCACAAAAAAGTATAACTTAATTGATCCCAGTTTTTCTAGTTCCTCAAAATAAGTTGCATTTCAAAATTAGCGCCACTGAGAGCATTATGATTCTCAGTATGGCAAGAAATGTGTGCAGAGAAGACTCTATTTCAGAATGATTTCGAATATTTAGAGATTTTTAGGTGACTCTCAGAATGATAACATTTGTTGGCTCTTCACTGCTATCATGAGCTTCATTATAAAAATCACCTGGCTACTGTGTTTTCCTTACACTGATAATAGGAGGTTGTTTTCAAACAGTTGTATAGCTGAAAAATTCACAGATGCTTTAACCAGGGCCAGTCTAAAGATAGGTAAACTTTCAATCTTATAGCCTTCTCAATTAACTTTCAGGATCCTATCATGATCACCCCATAACAGTCCATGTATTATAGATCATCACTGGACTCAATAAGGTATGAAAGCCCTATAGAATACCAATGGAATACCCAAAGGGTGGTCAAGTCAGCTAAACATATGGAAGATTTTGCTGTTTAGAAATGAGCATAGAGCAAGATTTTTCAGTTTGTCTAGCTTCCTCCCCTGCAGCATATGAACTTTTCATTAGTAGAACTTTTTTTTATGCTTTATTCATTTTTAAAACTTTCAATAAGTGTAACATAAAATACAATCACTTTACACTTTAACATCACTTAATATTCCATCAAAGTCTAATTCAAATCAAATATCCCTCCCCCCCCCTTATACCCAACAATTATTCTTAAGCATAAGAAAACATAAAATATCCCCACCTCCCCTCCCCACCCTGGACGTGTATGAATAAAGGGAAAAAATAATACTCATTCTCTACAATATTTTGTTAATGGCTCCCAAACATCCCTAAATTTCTTAAAATGACCCTGCTGTATGGCTATTACCCGCTCCATTTTAAAGACATGGCATAACGAATTCCTCCCAAAATTATAATGTGTGCTAGTTAGAATGTATAGGTTAAGATGGATTAAATCAATCTAATGCATACTAACTGAATGTGTGCTAACAAATACACATCCCATAAAATAGATATTCCTCATTTCTAAACAGCAAAATCTCCTATATGTTTAATAGACTTGGCCACCCTTTGTGTATTCAATTGGTATTCTATAGGGCTTTCATACCTTATTGATACCAGTGTTGTCCTATTTTACATAGACTGTTTTCACATTTGCTTTTATGTGATGTCTATAACATGCCCAAAATTTTCTTATAGAAAGGAAAGAGCCCAATAAGCAACTGATGAAGCCATCTTACTAGGACATGCAGTCAAAGGGCAGGTCAAGTAACTTTTGTGTTGGCTCCTTAAAATAGATATTCCCAAGCCTGTTCTTGGGAGATCCCACAACTAATCACATTTTAAAATATAAACCATGAATATGAATTACATTAAGGGGGGGAATTATCAATGTGCTGTTAAGATGTGTTATTTTACTGTTAACTCCAGTTATTAGTAACTAGGTCTCATTGCATAGAACGGGGCCTGTACTAAAACATCTGTTAGTGGTAACATAGCATGTTAACTAGAGCCCGATCAAACCCAAGATCTTCAATTCTGCCAAAACTGAATAGTGATCAAAACTGGCCACTCCAAAACTGAAGCCATAAAGAAACTCCCCCCTCACTCCAAACAAGAAAAAAAAGTCCCCTCCCAAGCCAACCCTCCCCTCTCCAGCAATCCATTCCTCCTCATCCTGCCTGTAGGCTCTCCTCAGGCCTACAATAGGAAGCCTGGTGATCTAGTGCGTCTCTGGAGGCAGAAGCAAACCCCAATTGTTCCTGCCCTGTGCCACTGCTCCATCGCAATACCTGCTAAACTTCACGCAACAGCCTCACGAGACTGCCACATGAAGACCCGGCAGCCATTTTGCAAATGGAAATCAGCACTGACAAGAATTCATTCCTACCTCTAAAATAAAGAGATCTGCACAGTCCATCCAGTCTGCCCAGAAGGTGGCAGGAGTTAAAATCTAGCACTCCATACAGGTTCCATTTCTTACGATTAAACACTGCTATATTTAAACTGTCTTTCCTGCCAAATTCTGCCTGGTACTTGCTCCACTTCCCAACTATTGGAATTGTTGTTGAAGCCCACTCCAGCCTTGATCCTTATCTGCCCAGCATTGGTCTTACTCCCCAACCTCTGAAGCTGCCGTCAAAGCTCACACCAGCTATAAAATTATTTAAGTTTTGCTTTAATTGGATGCCATCTTTTTTTATATATTGTGTTCTTTTGTGTTTATCCCACGCATTCTTGAATTGTAACTGGTTTTGTCTTCATAATCTTCCGCAGGAGGGCATTCCAAGCATCCACCACCCTTTCTGTGAAAAAGTAGTTCCCAACATTGCTCCTAATTATCTCACCCTGTAATCTCAATTCATGCCCTCTAGTTCTACTGCTTTCCCATATCTGAAAAAGATTAGTTTGCAGCTTAGCACCTTTTAAGTATTTAAACATCAGTATCATATCCTCTTATCCCTACCTTTCCTCTAGTCTAGAGTATACCTATTGAGATCTTCAAGCATCTTAGTTATCTAGAAGTCTAAATAAATCTGTAAGCTCTGTAAACACAACAAGCAGTTTCTGATTCCTCAGGCCAACTGTGGTTTTCCGATAACAGGGAACAGAAGCTTCGCTCATCCACTTTTTGGGAACCATAGAAGGGAAGCACGGCGCAGTTTACCTTTAATGCACAGTACTGATATCTCGTGATCTGATGGTTTCTGTCACTGTATCGATCTAGCGGTGTAAACATTATGCTGAAAGGTCCGGCCCACTGACTGAACAAGATGAAAAGATGATGTCGCAAGCTCTGCTGGGGGAAGAGAAACCTCCTGTGGTGCACTAAGGGATTCAAAGAAAACATGTTGTTAAGGGTCAAAAAAAGAAAACTATGAAAAAATAGAATACGTGGAATCGTACACCCTCAACTGCTAAAACAAATACATCAAAAATAAATAAGGAAGCATTACATGAGTATTCAAACATTTGACTTGTATGAGGTATTATATAAAACTGCCGATAAAAAAATATATGCACATTAAAGAAATCTGTGACAAAATTTTGTTATTCACTTTTTATAACCCGTGATCTCATATTTTTTTTCTTTTTGAATAGAAATAACTTTAATGGGATTAAAATTATATTATCTTCTAAGTTAGGTTACTCTTGCCACATCTGAAAATATTTAGATTTTAGCCCCACATAACATTGCCTGTTCATTTTTAAAATATAGTTTCATTATCAGTACCTTAGCACTCTCATTTGTGCATGAAACTAAAAGGGTAGACCTGGTTTGTATTGTATCTTGTGAGTCTTCAAGAAATTCCGTCAAATTCATATCAATAGAAGCCAATTGGTCTAGTCCTTGTTCCACAGTAATTTTTATTTTTTTAGGTATATAATAGAGTGTAGAAATAGGTACTGATTCAGAGTTAGCTAACCCCAAAACCTCTCTGAGATACTTACGAAAAAGAATCTCAGGAGAGATCAAACGTGTTTCAGGAAAATTAATCAGTCGCAAGTTTCTTGCCCTTGTAGCATTTTCCATTATTTCTAGTTTAACATGTCCTTTATTGCTGACATATCCTGTATGCTTGTTTGGATACGTTAAAAAATTTCAATGTTAAAAAAAAAAAATAAATTATATTATCTTCTGCTCTTTCCATGATCAACAAAAATGTTTTAAGCTTATCTAAAAAGAAAAAATGCCAAACTTTTGACCTGCCCTGATTTGTTTGTGCCTCACTGACTTCTCTCTTGCTGTTCCTGTGTTTGTTTTATTGTTTGCTATATTTTAATAGTGGCATGTTATTTTGTTACCCTCTTTGGAAGATTATTCTAGGTAGACACCTAATCTTCCATTCTGTTAGGTCTCTTCCGGATTCCATATGCTAGGTGACGTATCAAAGCCACGGAAGCTAGGGAGGGACAGAATAGCCTGCCTACAAAACCGAGATCCTGAAAACTGACAGCAGAACATGCTGCCACATCCATGCGGTAAAACTGGGTAAAAGTATGAAGAGAGGACCAAATGCTACCCTGCAAATTTCATCAGGATGAAACGCGCAAGATACCGCCCACGATGATGACACCCTTCCCATCAAAAGCACTGGAAGCGAAATCGGTGGCTGTGGGCCTGGGCAATACAAGTTGCGGAAATGGTCATTTGAATCCATCAAGTGATCGAATACTTGGAGGTGCAGCAATAAGAACAAAAAATTGATCAGACAGCCCAGAACTCAATTATCCTTTCCAAATAAAAAAGGAGCAAGATCTTCCAGACATCTTATTTGCAGATCTGATCTTCAATCCCCAAACCTGTTGTATGCAATGCAGGCAATCTAGCCTCCTGATGGACTCGGAAAGCTGAGACCACTGTCGACAAGAAGGAACGTACAGTATGGAGGAAAACACCCGCGTCTATCACATGGAAAAAAGGTTCTCTGCATGAAAGGGCAGAAACTCCAAAATACACCATGCTGAAACAATGGTGACTAGAAAATCCGTTGTGAATGTCGGGTCCCAAAGATCTACATCCTATAGTGCTTCAAAGGAAGTCTCATCAAGGCCTCGTAAAACGATGTTAAGAATTCACAAAGGGAAAAGGAGACGCAAGGGAGGACGCAGACGAAGCGTCCCCCTCATACACCTGGTCAGATCTTAAAGACTAGTAAGAGAACTAGCTCCTCTGAGCGATTGAAAACACGCAAAGCCTACAACCTGAACTTTCAGGGAGGCTACTGCCAGACTTCTGGCTAAACCCTCCTGAAGGAAAACCAGGACCACCTAACTAGGAGCCTGCTCAGGTTCCACCTAACTCCTAGCACCCCCCTGTGAGAAAAACCTACCAGGCTTTGGCAGAACAAGCCAAAGTAGAGGGTACTTCGAGCATAAAAGAGTCGAGATAACTACCTCCAAATAACCGCTCACCATCAAAGCTGAGCGCTCAAGAACCTTGTCACAAGACCAAAACGCCATGGGTTCTCCAAGGACACCTGTCACTGGCTGAGAAGATATGAATAAAAAGGAAACCGGAGTCTCTTGTTCCGCTAAAGACATACGAGAACCACATACCACGGGCAAAGCCAAACCACAGCCACTAAAGACACCAGGCCGGAATGTGTCACTTCTCCAGCAGATGGCCTGACCTATCAGAGGCCATGGGGGGGTGAACATCATATAGGAACTCGTGAGCCAGCCAGGGCCAAACCAATACATCCAACCCTAGCTTCCACACTGTTCATTGACTGAAAAGGTGCCCGGCCTTCAAGATCCCTGCAGAAGCCAACAAGATCCTCTGGAGCAAACACCGGCTCTTGTAAGAGCAGAGATTATGTGATCACGAAACCAGGAAATGTTGGCCAAGGAAGATTGCCAGAACAGTGGTTGACTCCGGCCCCATGGGCCGCCGAGAAAGGCCAAAGAAGCACATCTATCTTGCCAGAGAGAGGCCACTAGAGCTCCCTCACGATGTACATACACCACTGCCAGGGTGTCGAAGAAAACTTGCACCGCCGGTTTTTCTGAAGGGGCTGGAGATCAAATAGCGGCAGGCGAATTTCCGAAGCTCTAGATGAAAAGTCCACCACCCCTGAATGGAGTGGGCCTCACAATGAGCCTGCAACCCAACAGGCTGGCATTTGTGCTAAGAGTTAACCACTTGGAAATCTGAATAAGTCAGCCCTAGCTGAGAGCCACCCTGAAGCCACCAGCCCAAATTGTTGCTATCTGGTTCCGTCCAGGAGAGCGGCCGTGAAAGGTGAAAAAACTCAGCAGAGAACATCAAGAGAAGAGGGACTCTTGTCAAAGGTGCATGGGCGCTATAGCCCAGGGGATAGCCCCAAGGAGGCTGCCAAGGCCGCAGAACCTGCAGATAAACCCAGGCCAAGAGAATTCTAATCTGTTGACAAAGGTTTTGTCTACTAGCCCTGAGAAGAAATGCATGACTCCGTCTGGAAATGAAGAGAAGCCCTAGACAATTTAGAGACTGGGAGGAAGCCCTGCATCTCTTCCTGAACTTGCCGAGGCCTGTAGCAGAGACACTATCATCCCCACCATGTCTTTGTACACCCAATGAGACAAAGCCCGGAGCATCCGTTGTCCCAGGAAGAGTGGACATGGACCTTCTGCTGGAGGAAAGCCGGCTCAACTACAATCACTGGGATGAAAGGGGCGAGTCCCAGGGGCAGAACTGTGAACTGGAAATGCTGATGCGGAACATGGAAACGCAGAAACTTGTGAGGCTTTGAAATATGGAGGAAAACCTCTGGGAGATCTAAGGACACTAGAAACTCCCTTGGAGACAGCAGCTAGCACAGTATACTCTGTTGACCACTCAGAAAGGGGGAATTTGCAAGAAGTGGCTGACTCACCATAGAACCAGAATATGTCTTCAAATCACCGAGCCCATCTGGCACGAGGAAGTATAAGGAGCATCTGCCTAAGTCCTCATTCGGGGCACTAGAACAGGTTTAAGCATCCCGAAGACCAAGAAGTGCTGCAGAATATCGTAGACCCTGAACTCTGTTGTGGCAACTTGCCAAAATCCAGAAACCAAGCAGGAGGCAGACAAAGTAAGATTAACAAGTGACTGAAAGTCGAATACACACTGTCAAAACAGTAGAAGACAACCTGTGAGTGAGGAAACCATGCCCACCTCTAGCGACATCGGTGTCTGAGGTAACGCTGTTCAGAGGAGCCGAATAAAATCCGGTGAAAATGCCCACTCCACAACCATGGCAGGGCACTGTTGAGGTACATGCTGCATGTTAAAAGAGAGTCCCCAGACTTGGAACGCAGGGGAACTGCACCAGACTCCAGAATGGCCCCTGGGTGAGATTTTTGTCAGAAGACATGGACCCAAGTCGGCTCCCCATCCCAAGTGGACATGGAGCAGGTGAAGTCCGAAGCTCCCATCCCATCCCGCAGCACGCTATGGCTCGTATTTCAAATTCGCTGATCTGGTGCAATCAATGTCCAAATCCAATAGATTAGGGGCTCGGGAGTCCATTCCAATTAATTTTGAGTCAAATCGAGGGTTTTTAAAAGTAGAATTTAAAGATAGAAAAAAAAGAACGATTTTAAATTCCAAGATGGCCACTGTCATGAATTTGTGTCCAAAACAGCAAAAATAAACATCCAAAAATAAAAAAATAGGGATTTGGGGTCTGGGGAGGTGGAGGTGGAGGAACTGAACCCTATTCACAGAAACCATGAAAAATGGGTTTTAAAATGTTTTCCAAGCCACTCCCGAAGTTCCTATAGGAAACAATAGAGTTACTCACAGACACTGGTACTTTTGCCTGTCAGTGTTTTTCAGCAGCTGAATGTAGAAACAAGGACTTTTCTGCTTCAGACCACCTCCAAATACTCTGGAATGGAGATCTTCGCACTGCCAGCTGGCCAGAGATTGACCCCAACCTCCGCCCCACGGATCCTCTGCCATTTGGGGGTGGGGGGGAGAGTTGTCTCAAGGCACTGAAGCCACCAAGAAATGAAGTTTAAGTGAACTTTAATCAAAAAAATAAGAAACAGAAACAAGAGCAACAGCAAAAAAGACTTCTGCCCAGACTGCTTGCAGAATTTGAAACTGATTTTACCACTAAGGGGAGTGCACCTTGTGTTCTGGAAAGATGTGAATTCCTGCAATACCCGGACTACGGGTTGGGATTGAACACCTTACATATGGAATCTGGAAGGGACGTAACAGTGATGGGTGGTCAGAACAGGGATTGAAACTCATGATAGAAAGGTGCTTTGAACCACCTTGGAGATGGGGGCCTGGAGGGCAGGAAGAGGTCTCGGGGGTGCACCACCACCACAGGTTTTGGGGATATGGATGCTCTGGATGTGGTGGGTGTGGTAAATGCTCTGTGTGGTACATGCAGAACAGATGCTGGGTACAATCCTTACATGCACCTCACAGGCTTTGCACTTATAGTGTGGTTTTTTGTTTTTTTTTAAACTCCAGTTACTGATCCTGCCATAAAAGGCTCTCTGTAGCAAGAGTAGGAGGCACCCGGGGCAGTGGTGCCCCCTAAGTCCTCCTCTCTGCCCCCCACTCCTTCCGAAACAAACCCTCTCCTTCCGTGTCCCCACGCCACACTCGCATCCTCCCTCCCCATACCTTTTTAAATCTTCACCAGCGTGAGCAGCTTCTCCGGCCTGATGCTTGGTTTGGCACTGGCTTTCCCTCTGAAGTCACTTCCTGGCCATGCAACATGGAAGTGATTCCAGAGGGATCCAAGTTGACGTGAGCAGAAGGCTAGACTAGTAGCTCAAGCTGGCCAATATTTTTAAAGAGGTAAAGGGGAGCGGGGAAGGAAGCGCATTAGCATGGTATGAGGGAGCAAAGAAGTGCCAATGCCCTCACCAAGATGGCGCCTGGGGCGGTCCGCCCCCCCCCCCCTGAATGTGCATCTTTTCAGATATTGACGTTCCTTCCCCTTCTGTAGTAGGGAAAGAATGTCCATTTTTAAGCTTGTCCAAGGCCCACCCAGAGCATACTCCTTTACCAGATAGATTGTCATACCCTGGGTTAGTATAATTGGGATTTAGATGTCCATGCAGTCAAAATGCCAGTTCAAACCATTGCCCCAGATACATTAGATAGATTGTGAGCCCACTGGGACAGACAGGGAAAATGCTCGAGTACCTGAATAAATTCATGTAAACCGTTCTGAGCTCCATTGGGAGAATGGTATAGAAAACTGAATAAGTAAATAAATTTATCAGACATGTAAGCTGCTAGCAAAATGCCTTTTAACAAGTCATGCTACACTATAATTTCCTCAACAACAGAAAAACATTCAGTGACACAATGAGTTAACATCTTGAGTCTTGCACCTCATGTTGACTTTTTCAAGCTTGAGTTGTTGGCTTGCCTAAACCAGTGGTCTCAAACTCACAGCCAGGGGGCCACATGCAGCCTGCCAGGTACTATTTTGAGGCCCTCAGTATGTTTATCATAATCACAAAAGTAAAATAAAACAGTTTCTTGATCATATGTCTCTTTAGCTATAAATTGCAATATTATTATTAAGACTTAGCCAAAAGGAAAGATTTATAAACTATAGAGTTTTACCTCATGCAAAATTGTCATTTCTTTAATAAGACATTAACTATTTTTTTTCTGAGGCTCTCCAAGTACCTACAAATCCAAAATGTGGCCCTGCAAAGGGTTTGAGTTTGAGACCACTGGCCTACACTGACCTTGCTCTCCCTCCCCTACAAAGGTGTCATGGGTTTCTAACACCAAGGCTTCAACAATCAATAAAGATGTTGTATAGCGAGAACCCACTTCCTAGGATAGGAAATTATAATTAAAGCCACACTGTACAGAAAACTGCCTCCTCCAAGTCTGGCAGTTTCCAAGCACAGAGAGTTGGGTTGTCAATAAACAAGTGCAGCTGTTGATGCCATCTCCAGAGTGTGACTTACTCCCAACCGAGGAAGAAACAGGAGAGGCAAAAAAGTCACAGCTTGACATGCAATTTACAAATGGGGAACAAACAGAGGAAGCATAAAAATATTCACAGTTTGATCTTTTCCTACCAGTAAACAAATATCTATGGATATTTTCCAGGTTGAACTTTACTAATTAAAGGAACTGAGCCAAACAGAGCAAGTGGGGAAGAAACAAAAAGAAAAGAAATAACTGAATCTTGCAAAGTTAATCTGTACATGTTCCCATCTAACCTACATGTATTCATAACAAAATCAAGAGGGAGAATAAGAAACATTTGCCCCCCCCCTTTTACTAAACCGCGATAACGGTTATTAGCGCAGGGAGCTGCGCTGAATGCTCCATGCTGCTCCCAACACTCTTAGGAACTCTAGGAGCGTTGGGAGCAGCACGGAGCATTCAGCGCGGCTCCCTGCGCTAATAACCGCTATCGTGGTTTAGTATAAGTTTGCTAATCAGGTTTTTCAGGATATCCACAATTAATATGCATAAACTTAATGTGCATGCACTACCTCTATTATCTATACATTTCTTTCATGCATATTCACTGTGAAAATCATGAAAACCAGAATGGCAAAGAGATACTCCACTGATCTACATTAATGTATTCTGCAAAGATAAACCAGTATGTACTTTTTTTTTTTTTTTTAAAAGAAGAGTCAATGCGTTCTAAATTCTGGAAGAAACATCACCTCAGCCTCGATATGTCAGATATTCAGGTAGACTTGCCTTACCTGCCAACATCAACTATGTAACGAGAGTCAAATATCTAGTGGTTCTTAAACCTGTCCTTTGACCTATTGTTTTGTACTTGTTCAAAACTTTCAATAAAGATGATTGAACTAAAAAAAAAAACAACAAACCTGTCCTGAAGGACCCTCAGCCAGTTGGGTTTTTACCCTAATGAATATGCATGAAGCAGATGTGCAAGCCTGTTACATCTATTACATGCAAATCTGCCTCATGCAACAGAAGAGCATCCTGCAATGGACTCAGACAGGCCCTGGTCCAAGGGACCACATTGATCATTGCTACAATGGTCCCCAGAACCTGGAGGTATTGCCAAGCCATTGAGACCAGAGTGGTCTGAAGGTCCCTGATAACTTGTCATAGCTTCTCCTGACGGGACACGGACAGAAAGATTTTGTTCATGCCCCTCTGAAAGCGAACTCCCAGGTACTCCAAATCCTAAGTGGGCTCGAGGTGACTCTTCCTGAAGTTGATCACCCAGGCCAAGCACTGCAGCAACTGAACCACCTGCTGGACAGCCTATCCAGATATGGGTGAACCAGTACACCCAGCATGCAAAAATGTGCCATCAGTTTGGTGAAGGTCCTGGGAGCTGTCGCCAATCCAAAGGAAAGAGCCGCAAACTGGAAATGCTGCCCCAACACAAGGAACCGCAGATACTTCCAGTGATCAGGGAAAATAGGAATGCGGAGATATGCCTTCGTCAGATCCAGGGAGGCTAGAAACTCCCCTGACACCACCGATGCAATCACTGAGCGCACTGTCTCCATGCAGAAGCAAGGCATGTTTAGGGCCGCATTAACCACCTTGAGGTCCAGGATCTGTCTCCAATTGCTGGATCCTTTCTTTGGAACGATGAAGTATAATGAGTATCTCCCACATTGAATGGGTTCAATGGCTGCAATACCCAACAGTCTGCGGACTGTGGCCTACACCCAAACCACCTTTTCGGGATGGCCCATAGTCGAATCCAGAAAATACTCAGTCAGAGGACAGAGAAACTCCAGCTTGTAGCCATCTCTGAGAACTTTCAGGATCCAGCGGTCGGAGGTGATAGTCTGCCATTCCACCAGGAAAGATGACAACCACCCCCCCCGATGCGTGGGAGAGGAAACACCGGCCTGGCATAAGAATTGTTTTTTTGTGGAAGAAGCTGGCCGACTTGACGTGGACTACTGATGGCGGGACCTGCAGAAGTTTAGTTTGGCAGATGAGGAGGACCGCTGTCCCGTGGAAGGACCCGAGTACGGACAAGAACACTGGAAGGGATGAAAATTAGAACACTCAGACCCCCTTGAAAGGCGGGACCTACTCCCAGGCAACGCCTTTGGACTGGCTATAAGGTCATCCAGGCTCTGGCCAAACAGGAGCTGTCCCTTAAATGGCATCCGACTCACGATCGTCTTAGAAGAGGAATCCCCAGACCACTGCTGGATCCAGAGCATTCTACGAGATGAAACAGAATAGGCGCCAAGCTTGGCGAAAACTTTCAAGATATCATACAAGGCATCAGCCATATAATCCACTCCAGAAATGAAAAAATCAAAATCATGAAGCACCACAGTATCAGGATCATGGTGCAATTTGGAATGGCATGCCCGAACTACGAAGGAGGAGGCCGAAGCCACCTTGACGCCCACCGCGGCAGAATCAAACTGACACTTCAAGGATAAAATCCATGAGTCGGTCCTGAACATCCTTCAGGACTACTCCCCCAGCACTGGGGAGAGAAGTGCGCTTAGTGTCCTGTGCCACCGAAGAGTCCACCTTCTGGGAAGAAAAGCACTTGTTGAAATCATCCACCATGACTCAAGCACATTTCAAGGGGCCCAATGGAGTCTCCCAGATATTTTTAAGAATCCAAAAAATGTCCGGATGATCAGGAAAAGAGGCCTCTGGTCACTCATGAGGGAACATTCAGCTGTGACAGGCTGCTCCATATGCAGGTTCAATTCCTGCAGAGACTCAGACATTAAACCATGAGATGTGCAGGCTTGAAAAATCTGCACACAGTGGGGACATTCTCCCAAATAATGGGCTCCACAGATGTCCGGATCCAGTAGAACTGAGCAGCCATTCAGAAGTGGCGCCTGCACATGCAGCAGCTCACTTGTGCACTGCTGGCCCCGACGTGCCGGTAATCAGCAGGCAGCAGCCCTGCGAAGCACCAGCGACCAGCCCAATCAGGGAAGTGTCCAGGCCCAGGCATTAGCACACTTGAGCGCCACAAGCCCCAACAAGCAACAGGCAGCCTTCCACTGACCTCCAACATTGAAAGGTACCGCCGGGTTTTTGGGGGATTTTTTGTATATTCGCTTCATAGGGAAAAAAGTACGTCTTATGGAGCGAAAAATACGGTATATTCAAAAAAACATATTTACTTAAGAGACAAAACAGATCTCTTAATTTTCTATCAACTTTTCTTTACAAACAAGGCTCCATTATGACAAACTAAGTGCTGGTTAGCTTAGAAAAACTGAATTGCAAAAACACATACAGAAAACAGAGGTTCTAGACAAATCCAAGAAGCCTCAATCATGAAAATTTGTCTGATACTGCAAAATAGCACAACACAATGATATTTTAATTTTCCACTGACTTTTCCTCATTTAAAAAAAAAAAAAAAGAAAGATATAGAGGCTCATAGTACTTTGTGTGTCTAAGTGCTTTGAAAATGAGCTCCATAATCTTAAATAATTGGTGAAATATTTTCTTTACAGAATTAAATTGACTCTATTGCATAAATGTAAAAGAAGGAAGGAGAACATTTTAAACATGAGCTATTGTGCATCTCCTGAAATGTAGATACATCAGATCCCCATACCTGGAACACACTGAATCAAGTTGGCAATCATTGCACTGAAATGTGCTCGGATGTCCTTTAGAATCTCAACCTCCTTATCATTCTCTGCCTCCAGCAGCATGCGTGTCAGATCCACATATTCCAAGAACAGAGCCCCCAGTGCCAAGGTATCCCGCTCCAAAGCTCCATTTGTGCTAGTGAGACAAGGAAATGCCATGGTAATGACAGCAGTGCTTAGTGATAAAATGGCTGAAAAATTATTGCCATGGTGAAGATCCTGTACAGTACGTACTTGTCACTTATGACTCTGGCATCAGCGAGCAATTCAAATATTCGCAGCAGCTGCAGCCTCAGTAAATCTCGGCGTTCACGGCGTTTCTTGTTCTTGTGTATCCAAAAGAGAATGCTATTAATTCCTTGTAAACATGAACAAATGCAGACTCTTAACAAAAATCTTTCCGCCCCTACTGGATCTATAGAAGTGTATGGGACATTTGTTGCACTGATAGACTAAGCGCCTAATTCATCAAGGTCTTCCACAGATATACAAAAGCCTTCCTGAATCAGACTCTAAAGATCTAACTTTACGACAAAACTGGAGGAAAAGTTGTAAAAATTAGATGTATGGCAGTTCCAAACTAAGGGGAGGTGTTATCAACGTGGGCTACTGTTATTTTAATATTAACCCCAATAGTAACTAGGTCTCCCTGCATAAATAACACAGAGTTAAGTGGTAGCTCACATTGATAACTACACCCCTAAATTGATCACACAAATACAACCAACAAATATAACATACTGACTGGGAATGCTACTCAAAATGAGATCCTTCTTTTCAACTTTGTCCTGAAGAAACAGGGAGATAAAGTGACTTGCCCAGGCTTAAAAAGTCAGTCAGTGGACGAGGCTTGAACTCATGTCCCAGGACTTCTCTTCAACCAAAATCCAATCTTCTAACCCAGGGATGTCAAACTGCAACCCTGAAGGGCCGCAAACCAGTCTAGTTTACAGAACATCCACAGATTTATTAGATCTATTCTGAAAACCTGACTGGATTATGACACTCCAGGATTGCAGTTTGACACCTGTGTTCTAAATCACTAGATGAGGGATTCCCAAACCTGCCTCAGGACCCCATACAACCAATTAGGTTTTCAGATTATCCACAGTGACATATGTTGTGATGGGGATCTAGACCCCCCCAGCTGGGCAAAGCCCTGTACCCCTGCCAGCACTGCTGGAGGATTAAAGTGAGTTTTTCCCTTTTCAGATTTGTTCAAGGAATAGGGTACTAGAGCCATCCCCTATCACCTGCACTTCTGGGGTACTGTAGCCTGACTGCTAGATTTTAAAACCCTACTTCTTTCCCTAGGAATGGACACTGCTTTGGCATAGGCTGGGCTGGCTGCAGGGGTTCAAGTTTCAAGTTTATTATTAGGATTTTATATACCGCCTATCAAGATTATCTAAGCGGATTTTACAATCAGGTACTCAAGCATTTTTCCCTCTCTGTCCCGGTGGGCTCACAATCTAGCTAATGTACCTGGGGTTATGGAGGATTAAGTGACTTGCCCAGGGTCACAAGGAGCAGCACGGGGTTTGAACCCACAACCCCAGGGTGCTGAGGCTGTAGATCCATGGCATGGGTTTGCCTGCCCCAATATAGTATGACAAATCTGCACAAACTAATCCCCAGTATATACAAATATAATTTTATTCATGGTAGTTAACTAGAAAACTTAATTGGCTTGGGATCAGATTTGGGAAGCCCTCCACTAGACTCTCTCTCATCCCCAGAAGATACTGCATTGGTTATGCTTATCTAAAGCAGTGTCCTGCAAACTTTCTGAAGCCACAGCACACTAAACTCAGTGCCATGGCTGGATGGCATCTGGAAATGCACAGACATCAATGTGATGATGTCATGCACAAGTGTGACATCATCATGTCGACATCTGCACATGCACAGAACCTGCTATTACTATGCTGGTGGGGGGCGCTGAAGAAGGAGAGGTGCTGGCTGACTGCCTACAGGATGTACCTCTTGCCGTGAGAGGCACGTCTTGTAAACAGTCAGCCAGTGATGGTGCCTCTCCTTCTCACCAGCATCTCGTGGCACACCTGGAATCTCGCCACAGCACACAGTTTGCGATACACTGATCTACAGGAGCAGAAGCACTACATGCTTTTGCCTACAGAAGCAATTGCTCAAACAGATGGTTCTGTCAAAGGAAAGTAACATACTTCAGTAGACACAGAGAGAAGAACCTCACAACATTTCTAATAAGATTTTGTACTCGCAGCTGATTATTTTAACATGCATTATGGAGTCCAGGAAGTTAACTGTGTTGGGTTGACATCGCCCTTCACCAAAATAGACTGAAGATGAATGCAAGCATTTAGATTTATTTCTGGGCATGAAATGGTGTGGTGGCCATGTTAGTCCACTCTTCAAGGTAATATATAGAAATAAAACAAAAATGGGAAAAAAATAATCTGAGGAAGGAGGGGTTACCTTTGAAAGCTAACCATAAACTACATTAACCCCCCTCTTTAACAAAGCTGCACGGCAAAAGCCCTTTAAATCCCTATGAGATTCGGGGCAGTTAACGCAGTGTCAGCTGCTAGCACGGCTTTGTATAAAAAGAGGGGAGGGTGTAAATTAATTCAATAAAAAAGGTATTTTTTTTTTTACCTTTATGTACAGCGAGAGATTAGAGAAACTGCACCTCTTCTCCCTTGAAAAGAGGAGACTGCGAGGGGACATGATCGAAACATTCAAAATACTGAAGGGAATAGACTTAGTACAGAAAGACACACTGTTCACCCTCTCCAAGGTAGGGAGAACGAGAGGACACTCTCTAAAGTTGAAAGGGGATAGATTCTGTACAAACGCAAGGAAATTCTTCTTCACCCAGAGAGTGGTAGAAAACTGGAATGCTCTTCCGGAGTCTGTTATAGGGGAAAACACCCTCCAGGGTTTCAAGACAAAGTTGGACAAGTTCATGCTAAACTGGCTAGACTGGACTCATTTGGAGCACGTGAGCGGACTGCTGGGCAGGATGGACCATTGGTCTGACCCAGCAGCGACAATTCTTATGTTCTTATGGTTTTATTTCTACATATTATCTTTCTAGGCATGGAAAGAGTAAGCCTTACTATGTTCCACTTCAAACATAATAAAATGGCAACCTGGAACAGAAAACCCGTTTGAGGTTTTGTGAAAAAACTCCACAAGTATCAGAATGTAAGTTGGTTTTGTTGTGTGACCTTTGGCAATGCAAGTGCAGTCACAACCTGCTACAGGTTTAACTAGGGTTACAAGACATCCAGGAAAACCCGGATATATCCTCTTTTTAGAGGACTGGCTGGGTGCCTGGATGGACTTTCCAAAACCCAGCAGTTTGTCTGAGCTTTGGAAAGCCTCAACCTCTCGGCTGCATCTGAAGGGTCTCTGTGAATGCGCGGATGACGTCACATGCATCCGCGCATGCTCGGAGACCTTCCAGACACGGCCCGGTTGTCAGAAGAAAAAAGACAATTTGCGGGGCTGGATGCAGAACAGGGCGGAGCTGGAGGCGGAATGGAGCATGGCTAGGGGCAGAATGGGGTGGGGCTAGGTGTCTGGGTTTCTCCAGACAGAAATTTGGTAACCCTATGTTTAACCAACATTAAAAAAATTTGCTCAATTAGATGGCTACAATTCACACTCTTATTTTAGAATGATTTTTTTTTTTTTTAATTTTTATTTATTAAATTTTCAATTTTTACAACAATTGAATCACAAGTAATATAATTAATTACTATATATCATTGTTTTCATCATTATTACAATTTAATTTATAAACAGTATATATTAGAAATTATATATAATCAAAATTTATATATCCCTCCCCATTTTTTCAATTAATACTTCCAAAATTTATGCATAACCCACCCCATTCCTATATAAGTACTGCGAATGTGCTAAGAAGTCTAATCATTAGAATAATTAGTCAATGGTTGCCAAATTTTCTTGAAATTATGAAGATTCCCATGTTGTAATGCTAATACTTTTTCCATTTTGTAGATATGACAGACAGAGTTCCACCAGAACGTATAATTTAATTTGGTATAGTCTTTCCAATTTTGAGTGATTTGTTGCATGGCGACTCCTGTCAATATTAATAGTAGCTTGTTATTATTTGCTGAAATCGGACTCTGAGTTCTCATTGCAGTGCCAAATAGTATGGTATCATATGAGAGTCCTACATGATTTTCTAGTAATTTGTTAATTTGGGGCCAAATCAGATTCCAAAAAGCATTTACACAGGGACAAAAAAAAATTAAGTGATCTAACGTCCCTATTTCTATTTTACAATGCCAGCATCTATTGGATCTAGTATTATCTATCTTTTGCAGGCGCGTAGGGGTCCATAACACTCTATGCAATAAAAACATCCATGTTTGATTCATAGATGCTGACTTTGTAGATCTTAATCTCCAGGACCAAAATCGTGGCCATTGAGACGCAGAAATTGTCTGTCCAATCTCAATACTCCAAATATCCCTAAGACCAGTTTTCTTTTTTTTATTTAAAAATCCATATATCAATTTGTACCATTTTGCGGCTTGGTGACCCAAGAAATCCGCCTGGAAACATAAAACCTGCAGACTATATTGAGTATTAAGATTTTTCCATTCAGGGAACCCCACCTGAATGGCCTGCTTTAATTGCATCCATCTAAAATATTGTGATTTATTTAAGCCAAATTTATTTTGCAATTGTGAAAAACTAAGCAGTGAACCTTCTGAAATGACATCATTTAATGTTCGTATACCTGCACTTATCCATTGTTTCCAGACGATCTTAAATCCGCCAATCTTGATCCTGGAGTTTACCCAAATAGACTGATTTAGTGATTTACAAATTGGATCTGGTGATAGGTTATTTATATATCTTAATGTTTTCCAAGTGTCTAATAAAATTCTATTATCTTTGTATCTTCTAGGCATTGTTATACTAATTAAATGATCTAAATGTAATGGGAACAGGAGCCGCCATTCTAAATATAGCCAATCTGGTACATTCTCCATGAGATCTGGGAGGATCCAATACATACCCTGTCTTAGAATATAGGCTTGATGGTACCTATAAAAATTTGGAAAATTTACCCCTCCCTCCACAATTGGTCTTTGTAAAGATACTAAAGCAATTCTGGGTCTTTTCCCAAACCAAACAAATTTTGTAATAATATTGTTTAATTTTTTATAAAAGGACCCCTGAAAAAATATTGGTATCATACTCATTTGATAACAAACCACAGGCAATATCATCATTTTAATTGTTTGAACTCTTCCCCACCATGAAAGATGTAAAGGATTCCATTGTTCACACATTTCTGTAATTTTTTTCAATATAAGTTTTTCATTTTCTTTGACTGTATCATCAGTTGTATTTTTGATCATAATTCCTAAATATTTTAATCCTTCCTCTTTCCAAATAAATGAATATGAATCAAATAATCCTTTGGTACAGTGAACATTAATTGGAAGAATTTCTGATTTACTCCAATTAATTTTATATCCAGAAAATTTTCCAAATTCCTCTAGAAGATTAAGTAAACTTGGAATAGTATTCCCCGGTTCTCTCAAATATAATAAGATATCATCTGCATATGCAGAAAGTTTATATTCCCAGTAAGAAAATGGGATTCCTTTTATCTCCTTAGTTTGATTAATTGCAATTAACAAGGGTTCTAATACAATATCAAAAAGTAAGGGGGACAAAGGACATCCTTGTCTAACTCCCCTTTGCAAGTTAAATCTATCTGATATATTGTTATTTATATATAATCTTGCACCAGGAGAGCTATACAAAGTCTTAATCATTTTAATAAAACCGGGACCTAATCCAAACCATTCTAGAGCTTGATACATAAATTTCCATTCTACTCTATCAAATGCTTTTTCTGCATCTAAAGATATCATAAAAGCTGGATCATTCATAGTTTTTGCTAAATTTAAAGAGTGAAGTGCTAATCTAGTGTTGTGTGATGAATGTCTTTTAGCAATAAATCCTGTTTGATGTACATCAATAATGAAAGGAAGAGCTTTTGCCAATCTTATTGCTAGTACTTTAGAAATTAATTTACCATCTACATTTAATAAGGAAATAGGCCTGTAATTTGAAACCAAGGTAGGATCTTTGTTTGGTTTTGGTAAGACAATAATTAATGAATCAGCCATAGTACCTGATATATTTTCATTATTCATTTGATATAACTTTAATAGATATGGTAAAATAATGTTTTGAAATGATTTATAAAATTCAACTGTATAACCATCACCACCTGGAGCGGATCCAACTCTAAGAGACTTCAATGCTGATTCTATTTCTTTTAAAGATATAGGTTCTTCTAAACTTCTTTTTATATGATCTGGAACATTTGGTCCAATAAATGAATTTAAAAATTTTTGTCCATCTTGTTCTTTATTTTCATAAGATTCAGAAGAATATAAATCTTTATAAAAATCAAGAAACTGTATTAAAATGTCTTTATTGTTAGTGTGTGTATTACCTTGTTTATCTTTTATTGCAATAATCTTGGACTTTCTTTTTTTTGCTTTAAGAAAATTTGCTAATAGTTTTCCAGCTTTATTTGAATTTCCATAAAATTGAACTTGTTTATTAAATAAATCTTTCCTCACAAATTGAGAAGAGATCTCATTATATTTAACTTTTAGTTTTAATAATTCTTGTAGTGTTTTATTTTCCCATTTTTCAATTAATTTATTTTCTAATAACTTAATTTGTTTTTCCAATTCAAGAAAATGTTTTTTATGTTGTTTATTAATATATGCTGAATATGATATAATATTCCCCCTCATTGTTGCTTTAAAAGCGTCCCATAAGATCTCAGCATTAATATTAACCGAATCATTAATTTAAAAAAATTCTTGTATTTTTAATTTAAATTCTTCTAGAAAATTTGAATCTGCTAAAAAAGCATTATTAAATTTCCAAATTAAATTAAAATGTTCAATATCATAATTTTGAAGGTCAATCCACACACCAGCATGATCCGAAATTATAATAGGATCTATTACTGCTTTTAACACACGCTGCGCTAGGTTATTAGAAACAAATATATAATCAATTCTTGAAAAGGATTTATGGACCTGAGAACAAAAAGAAAATTCCTGATCATTAAAATGAAGAATATGCCATATATCTACTAAATCACAAGATTGAATCAAATTATCTAAGCCTAATGATTTCATAATTCTACTTGGTCTTTTATCCAAAATCGGATCCATTACAGCATTGAAATCCCCTGCTACTATTAAATTAGATGTAGCCAGTGGTAAAAGTAATTGCTGAATTTGTTTGAAAAATTCCATTTGATTCGTATTAGGAGCATATAAATTGAATAAATCCATGGTTGTATTTCCCAGATCCATTTTGATATGTACCCATCTACCTAAGGGGTCATAATTTATTAATTTGAAATTCGCATTACATTTTTTGTTTATCAGAATAGCTACTCCAGCTTTTTTCTTTAAAGCCGGTGCAAATAAACATTTAGAAATCCATCCCCCAGATAGTTTTTTAGATTCAATTTCAGAAAGATGCGTCTCTTGGATGAAATAGATGTCCGCATTTTGATTTTTAAGGAACGATAAAATTTTCTTCTTCTTAATAGGATGATTTAAACCATTGACATTCATAGAATACATTTTTATATCCATCTTATTTATATTCAAATTTTAACCAATAATCTATGATAATATATCTGATTAGACCTTAGCACATTCATCACATATATTTCCTTTACCCATTTCCCCCAACCTATCTTTCCCCAAAAAATACAATTATATAAAAATAAATCAATTATTCTTTTTTCATTCCTCATAACTATATTACTCCTCTGTTTCCCTCTCCCACCCTCTATTTTCCCTCCCCTCCCTCCCTCTATCATTGTCTGACCTGGTACACACATTTGACATTCAAAACCTAAGCCCTCTTCCCCAAGCAACTAATGTTATATTATTGTAATTTAAATAAATCTTCAAAAATCAATTTTTTTCCCCCCTATATATGTATAATTATTAATTATATATTCCATATAACTTTATCTATTCATTATATAATTATACATATATTTTGTAATTCATTTTAATTATATCTGGATGACTTTATGACTGTAATAAGATTTGTAATTATTTGATTCATAACTTCTTTCATAAAAACTAATATATGACCCCTATAATATATTTTTAACATATTTCAAAGTTAGCATTTAATTCCTTCTAAATTAAATATTCATTGTATATATTGAATATATCATTCCTATAATAATATTAATATTAACTTTTATAATTTTAATAAATTATATTAATCATCATTCATTTTTATATCATTTGTTAATAAAATCTTATGAATATTCTCAATTGATATTATTATGAATATACATATATGCAATAAATTCCTTAAATTATTTGATTTCTTATTAAATTAAGATTATATTATATCACCAAATATAGTATAATATTATAAAATAATAAAAAGAAAAAATATCATTGCATTGATAATAAATCTGTCAATATTAATCAATGTTCTTTTCTTCTTTTTTTTTTTTTTTTTCATCTTTCCATTTTTCCATTTTTCCATGTGTTTATCTCAGTCATCTTTTCATTTTTCATATTTTCTTGCATTTTCTTTTCTTCTTTCTTCAGATGAGAATTCCATTTTTAATCTGTTTTTTCATGTTAACATTGGTTCTTCTTGTGTCAAAAATTCTTTCAGTTTAGCAGGATCTTGAAAATACATAGATTTATTCCCAATGGACACTCTCATTGTAGACGGATAATATAATCCATACATGTAGCCTTTTTCTTTTAATTGCTGTCTGAATGTGAGAAATTGTTTTCTTATATTTGCAGTGTATTTAGCAAAATCTGGAACCAATATTAATTTAGACCCTTTATAGTTTAAGTTTTTATTTGCTTTTGCCACTTTTAAGATTTCTAATGCTTGTTGATACCTTAATACTTTAAATATCAAGGGTCTAGGAGCTTCCTGGTTTACTGGTTTTCTTGTGGGGATTCTGTGTGCACGTTCTATTTCTAACGGCCATTTAGAATTTAGCTGTAAAAGTTTAGGTAAAAGGTTTTCTAAAAATTGAATGGCATCTCCCCCTTCAAGATTTTCAGCTAAACCAAGTACTCTAATATTCTTTCTCTTTCCTCGGTTTTCCATATCTACCAGATGATTTTTTAAGTTTGCCACTTCTTTTCTTTCCTGTTCATACTTCTGTGTATTATTTTCCAGCTTCTCAATTCTCTCTTCAATTATATTCATCCGTTGTCTGTCAGCTTGAATCTCTTGTTTTAGGCTGAGTAGTTCTTCTTTTACTTCTGAAAGTTTACTGGCGTTGTCAGTTAACATTATTTTAATTTTGAAGAGTTCCGCCATAATATCTGCTTTTTCAGTGAAGTCTTCAGTTTCCAGCGGGATCGGCACGCTCGACGGTGACACGGGAGTTACTTTCGATCTTTTCGCCGATACACCCGATGTGCACGGCTTTTCAGATTTTCCCTGTCTCGTCGCAGCCATTTCCGACGCTGTTTTTTTATTATTGTAAATTCAGGCGAGCGAAACAAACAGTTGCTTTCTGTCAGTTTGTTGCTTGGGTTTGAGGAGCGCCGCGGTCAAGCTGCCATATTGTGCACGCTCCATTAACACATTGTAGGAGCACTAGCTGAAAATGTCCTAAATTTAAGTTAGGACTCTAATTTGTTTACCTAGATTTAGGAACTTAAGACACCCTCTCTTATGAAGCTGCGCTAGGTACTAGCATGTGCCTAACAGTAAAAAAAAGAATTACCATGGGATGTGTTAGTTTTTAAATGTGTCACGTTAACCACGTGCTAAACAGTTGGGGGGTTTTTGAGGGTGGGGGGTTGAGGTGGTGTTTCAAGGGTGCAGAGTAGGTGTTCCTGCACTAACCAGTGTACGGATATTGCAGGAGCCTTAAGGCCTATAAAAGGGTCATGTTAAGTGCTCCCAAAGTCATTTTAACAAATGGCCACGCACCAACAGCAACATTAGAAAATGGCCATTAATGGAAAAAAAAATAGCAAATCAGTGTATTTACGATCACTACTACTATTAATCATCACTTATATAGCACTATACATTTTGACATTTATAGACAGTCCCTGTTCGGAAGAGCTTACAATCTAACTTGGACAGACATACATGACATATAGGGTTGGGGATGCAGATCCCAAGGTGAGACGAGTTAGGAGTCGAATGCACTCTCAAAGAGGTGGGCTTTTAACTTGGCTTTGAACACTGTCAGAGATGGAGCTCGCTATAGTGCTACCTTGCCACGCCTGTTTTAACACAAGTGTCATTTTATGCAACGAGACCTAGTTACTAATAACTGGGGTTAACAGTAAAATACAGGGCTTTTCCTCTTCCCCCCATCTACCCCCGGGTCTGTTCTGGCATCTTCCCTTTCCACCCTCAACCCCCTTCCCCAAATCCAACCCCTCCCCAGACATTTCAAAAGTTGGCGGCAATGGAGGCCCTGCTGCTGTCCCCAGCCTCCTCTTGTGACAACAACCTGCCTCTCTGACTACTTCCTGTTTCCTCAAAGGCATGCTGCAGTAGAGAAAAGAGGCTGGGACCAGTGGCAGGGCACCATCTGAGAACTGCCACCATCGCCCCCAACTCTCAAAATGTCAAAAGGAAGGTTAGACTTAAGGAAGGGGGGAGAGCATGGAAGGGGTGGGGGGAAATATGACTCATGATTGCAAGGTGAGACAGTGTGTGTGAGTGAATGAGTGCCGAAGGGAGGAAGTGGGGAGGGGGATGGTGTAATGGAAGAGGGAGAGAGGAGGAAGAGGGAGAGAGGAAGATGGTAAATTAGAGGAGGGCAGAAGGTGAGATGGATTTGGGGCAGAAGGGAGAGAAGGAAAGGGTGTAGATATGGTAGGGGCGAAGTCATAGATAGCGACTCCACCCCTACAATTGCCATATATGAGTACCAGTACCCTTTTTCCTACAAAAAAAAAGTACTGGTAAAATAAACAATAAAAAGGAAAGAAATTACGTTGACTAACCTCTGGCCTTCGTTCAAGAGCCTCCTTCATGAGTGGATGAAGCTCTTCTACTAATTCTCTGCAGAAGAAAAAGAAATGAAGAAGAAAACATCCTCTAAGATTTCAGAACTGTAGCCTTTCATTCATTCATCTGAACTGTTTAAACAAAGCAGTAGAAGTATGTGATGTTGGGTACCGCTGGCAGTCTGTCTCATGCTTTCTGCTTCAGCTGGGTTTCTGGGAATCCTGCAACCTACCATGACAAACCGTGATCGGGGTGCTTTATACAAAAGGATTTTTTTCCACTTTGTTCCAACAGCAATTTCTTTTTTTAAAGAAGGCCCATGCTTATTCCAAAGCTCACAACCTTATTTAAATCTTAGAAAAAAAACCCCCATTAAAACCTGGTTGTATTAAGTTAATGTATTGTATTTCTTTTAAACTGTTATAAACAATTACCCTGGAGGTCTGCTCCAGCTCTTATCTTGTGAACTGCTTTGATCTGTGAGGTATTAATGGCACATAAGATTAAGTGTTATTTATTTTATTTATTAGGATTTATCTACTGCCTTTTTGAAGGAATTCACTGAAGGCAGTGTACGGCAAGAATAAGTCTAACATTAGCAATAGAAGATTAGGTTTTTACCTTTGATAATATTCTCTCTGTTAGTCGCTGTAGGATTCCATATGCTAGGTGTTCAATCCCAACCGCAATCTGGGAGTTGCAGAAATCCAACATTTTTCTGAGCACATGCTCTTCCCCATTAGACTGAGAGCTAGAAACATATCCAGTTGAGCCCCAAAGCCAGGCAACATACCTGAACAAATCCATGACAAGGGGGTATGGGGGAAGATCCCCAGCAACATAAACAATTTTTAACCTGGCCTGCTCTGCAAAACATGAAAAAAGTATCAAACAGGCACAAAGGCAATCCAAGAAAACATTGAAGAACAATGTAGAACTAACCTGCTATATGCAAGGAGCACCCATAAGACAGCCTTCAGTTAAGCATACTCACAGAAGTGGGAAACTATCCACAGGATCTGGCAACTGGCTGGAAAATCTTCAAGCCTGTAAGGAGAATAACTGAGGCAGAAAGAAGCAGGCTATTCTAAACCACTGAGTGTACACAGAGAGGGCAGGTCATGTGGAATCCTGCAGGGACTAACAGAAAGAAGATTAGCAAAGGTAAAAACCTACTCTTCCATTCTGTTAAGTCCCTTCCTGATTCCATACATTAGGTGACGTACCAAAGCAATGGTAACATCTACGGAGGGACAGAAGAGCCTGCACACAAAACCCAGGTCGACTGAAAAAGAACCTGATCTTCGAGTTCTCTGCTGAAGCCACCATGTCCATCTGAGGCTGACCCCAGTGTTGTACGATTGCCTTTAACGAGAAGGATCATTTTCCCAGGGACTGCCTCATTTTTCCGGGGATAACCTCCAAGGCTGCCATTGACCCCAGAACCTGCATAAAATGTCAGGCCGTGGGAGCCGGATAGTCCAGGAGATCTCTGATCTGTTGAAGTTTATATATGCATGCCTTGGGAGAAACACATGACCTTGTCTGGTGTCGAAGAGAAGGCCCAGAAACTCCAGGGACTGAGAGGGCATCAAGCAGCTCTTTCTGAAGTTACCGATGCCTGCAGCAGAGACACTACTGTCTCCCCCGCACTGTTGCACTCCTGATGAGACAGAGTCTAGTCAACCAGTTGTCCAAGAAAGGAAGGATCTGGACCCCCTGCCAGCAGAGAAAAGCCTCCACAACTACCATCACTTTGGTGAAAGGGCAGGAAGCCTTCGCAACACCAAAGCGCATCTGCTGCGAACTGGAAATGCTACTGCACAACATGGAAAACCCAGAAACCTGCAATACTCCATGAGATCGGAATATGGAGGTAAGCCTCTGTGAGATCCAAGGACGCCAGAAACTCTCCTGGAGAGACCACAGCTATCAATGTGCGCTCTGTTTCCATGCGGAAAGGAGGAATTCGCAAGAAGCAGTTGCGTCCAGTATTGGTCACCGTACCTTAAGAAGGATATGGCGTTACTCGAGAGAGTTCAGAGGAGAGCGACACGACTGATTAAGGGGATGGAAAGCCTCTCATACGCTGAGAGATTAGAGAACCTGGGTCTCTTTTCCCTGGAGAAGAGGAGACTTAGAGGGGATATGATAGAGACTTACAAGATCATGAAAGGCATAGAGAGAGTAGAGAGGGACAGATTCTTCAAACTTTCAGAAAATAAAAAAACAAGAGGGCATTCAGAAAAGTTGAAAGGGGACAGATTCAGAACGAATGCTAGGAAGTTCTTCTTTACCCAACATGTGGTGGACACCTGGAATGCGCTTCCAGAGGACGTTATAGGGCAGAGTACAGTTTTGGGGTTTAAGAAAGGATTGGACAATTTTCTGCTGGAAAAGGGGATAGAAGGGTATAGATAGAGGTTTACTACACAGGTCCAGGACCTGTTGGGCCGCCGCGTGAGCGGACTGCTGAGCGCGATGGACCTCAGGTCTGACCCAGCAGAGGCATTGCTTATGTTCTTATGACTGACTTTAGATCCAGAATGGGTCTCCAATCCTCTGAGCCTTTCTGTGGCACGATGAAGTATAAGGAGTATCCGCCTAAGCCCGATTCATGTTCCAGAACAGGTTCCATCGCTCCGATGTCTAAGAGACGTTGCAGAGTATCGTGGACCCTGGACTCCTCCTATTCCAGCCAATCTGCCAGAGTCCAGAAACAAATCCAGAGGCAGGCAAAAGAGGTCTAACTTGTGCCCATCCTGAATGATGGCCAGCACCCATTGATCTGATGAAAGTCGAGACCACTTCTGATAAAACTGAGACGTCAGCCTCTGATATGAGGAAGCCCCACCTGACCCCTGGCATCATCAGGGCATTTAAGGCACAGCCGCTGCATGGGAACATGAGGATGCCTGGAATTGAAACTGTTGTAATGGGGGCATAGCCCTGGAAATTACTCTGGGAGGAAGAACCTGCGGGATCCCCGACAACAACGGCAGGAGGAACGAAATGCACTACGCTACCCTCCTGACGTGTGGTGAAACTTGTTCACAGGGAGAGACTTAGGGCGTCACTCGGCAACACCAGTGATGAAGTCATCTACACCTTTACCAAAAAGAAGCTGGCACTTGAAAGGAAGTCTACTTAGAGTGGCCTTTGAGGCAACATCCCCAGCCCAAAGACGGAGCCAAAGAGTCTGGCACGCAGACACTGCATAAGCAGAGACATTACTAAGAACTCGAATGAGATTATAAAGGGTGTCCACTACATAATTCACACCATCCATCACCAGCAGAGGACAGGCATGTACCTCCACAGAGGACGCACTGCGCATTCTGCTATGACAGGAAGAATTGGCCGCTGCATTGATACCTAAAATCTCCACTACAAAAGGCATTTTCAACATAATATCCACCCCATGATCCTAAGAGACATTAAGTATCACTCACTCATCACTAGGGAGGGCTGTGCGCCAGATAACCTGCGCCAAGGCGGAATCTACTTTAGGTTGTTCAGAAACCTGCTGAAAATCAGGAGCCACGGGATAAAGCTTAGACATAGCATTAGAAGGTCAGAAAGAGCTTTCTGGGGTATCATATTGTTCTGAAACCAGATCCAAGAGCTGTGAATGGGATGGAAAAAGGCACATGAGAATGGTCCACGACCAAAGTCTGAGAAGTGGAAGGTGGAGAATCCAATTTGAGCTTCTTTCAGATCAGCAGCAATAAAAAGATGGACAGAACCACTCTTAAAAAAGTCTGTGAATAGAAGGATCAGCACCCCAAATTCAGACTTTCAAGGCAGCCGAGGTAACTAGTCCTGGCAAAGGATTCAGCCTTATCCAATACAGAAGCAGTGTCAGGAGATAGAAGAGGCATAATATCTGAATGGCAACTACTGCAATTGAGGTATGTCACAGTCATACGAGAGGGCTCCCGAACAGGAAGCTCTGCTACCAGCACAACAGGCTGAGAAAGACCTGATGAATCCGCCAGCTGTGTCAAACAAGCGGGGTCTGAAGAACATGCTGTCCAGAGAAGCAGAATAAAATCCAGTGAAAAGTCTCATCCCGTAACTATGGCAGGGCTCTGTTTTGGCACACATGCCGCACCAAAAGTCCCCTGACTCGGAATGCAGGCGAGAATATTTTTCCGAAGTCCCCAGCCCTAGAGTAACCGGAGGGTGAAGTCTGAAGCTCCTGACCCCTCTCCCAGTGTGTTACAGCACACGCTAAACAGTCGCTGATTTTGCACAATCAAAGTACACATTCAATAGATTATAGGCTGGGGAGTCCATCCCAAATTATTTTTAAGTAAATCGAGGGGTATTGAGGCAGAAATAAAACTTGGAAAAAAAGATAAATTTAAAATCCATGAATTTGCACCAAAAATGTCAAAAATAAAAAATAGTGATTGGGACCTGAAACTATGAAAAATGACTTTAAAATCATTTTACAAGCCACCCCTAAAGTTCTCATAGGAAATAATGGAGGTTTACTCACAGTTATGTTTTATTGGTAGTCCTAAAAAACCTTCAATCGCATGTATCTGAAAGGGGCAGTGGCCAGGAGTGTTCCAAAACATTGAGCGCGGCTCTACAAAATTCATCTGACATACACCTAAGGTGGGGTCAGCATTTACACCTGCTTTAAGCCGGTATAAGTTAGACACCAGAACTGCGCTGAATGCTATTCTATAAAGGGTACGTTACCTCTACAGAATAGTACTCAGGGGCTGATTCTGTAAGTGAAGCTTGCTGTGGGTCAAACACAGATAGGCACTGCTTCTAGAATCGTGGCTAGCAAGGACCCGAGGCACTAGAAACGTAAGCCAAAATTTTGCAGGCCTAAATTTCTGACGTCTAGGGTCCTTGCAGAATTGTAGCCAGCGGCGCCTAGTAACACCGATGTCCAGCACCACCCTTAAACATGCCCACTTCTGGGCTTTGATATCACTAGGCACCATGGACCTGGGCGTCTGTCCTGGAGAGTGCCTGGTGGGGCCTAATTTTTTAAAATGAGTTTTAATTAGTTTTAATGGCAACCAATTATCACACCACTTAAAACCAATTAAAGCACTTAAGTTAGGCATCAGTAGGCACAATCTAAGCACCAGCCAGGGCCTATATTTCAATGACTTTTTTCAGAATCTGACCCTTAGTGCTCAATTGTTTTTTTTGCAGAATTTTTGGCACCATTTATTGAATATCCTCTATAATTTATAGCATTCTATGTTATGCGCAGAAGTGTGAGACTTGCCCATGCTCCATCTATGCATATGCTCACCTTTCAGATACATGCGATGTGATATATGCATGTATTCACAGAATAGCATTTAGGTGTGGGGGGGGGGGGGCATTTACACAAGTAAACATATACATTCACTTTATAGAATTATCTCCAAAGTGTTCTAACATGCCTTTTAACATACCATCAGAGGATGTGGGAATGGATGGAGACTGTTACCTGCAGGTTACAGAGGCTATTACTAATACTTTGGGTAGATATGTTGCAATCAGTTACATATCCAGAGAGGTGTGGCTAATTGCATTCACATTATTATATTAACACACTCATAACAATTATGTCTCTGCATTAACTGCATCACTATCGATTCCTCCCTCTCCCTCAACGATCACCTGAATTCCTTGGTAAAATCATGTTTTTTCAGCCTCCACATGCTGAGGAAAGTTAGATCCTATTTTCACCAAAAACACTTTACCGTCCTTGTACAATCCATCATCCTATCCAAACTCGATTACTGTAGTGCCATTTATTTATGCCTAACAAAAAAAAGTCTTCGCAGACTCCAGCTTATCCAGAATACTGCAGCCAAACTGATTTTTGCTAAACGCAAATTTGATCACGTCTCCCCACTACTTACCAATCTTCACTGGCTCCCAGTACTTCCCAGAATTCATTTCAAATGCTCCTGCCTGGCCTTCAAGATCATTCATGGCATCCTTCCGCCCCTAATCCCTCTATCCTTCCTCGCCCTGACGCCTGCTACCACCAGATCAGCCCACAGACTTAAACTATCCTTCCCCTCTCTACATGGCATCCTCCACGCAGGTAAACTGGGAAGATCCCTCCTCTCCAAATACACGGGCCTTTGGAACGATCTCACTATCCCGCTGCGGACCTTGGGCTCCCTCTAACTATTCCGGAAACAACTGAAAACCTGGCTTTACTCTAACATATAACATCTCTTCTCCTGTCTACATCCCCTCTTTTCATATGCTCTTGTAAATCTTTCTCCTCTCCCTATATTTTTAAGCTTTGTAAACCGTGTCGAGCTCCACTTCCATGGAGATGATGCGGTATATAAACTTAAGGCTTAGTTTAGTTTAGTTTATTTATCATTTCTATAGCACTAAAAAGGCGTACGCAGTGCTGTACATTTAACATTCAATAGATGGCCCCTGCTCAGAAGAGCTTACACTCTAATTTAGACAGACAGTATCTGACAGTGAGTGGGAGTTAAAAGTTGAAACTAGTTTCAAAAGAGAGGGCTTTTAGTTTGGATTTGAATACTGCTAGAGACAGTACAAGACATTGATTCAGGTAGCCTGTTCCAGGCATACTGCATGTCAAGGGGGAACCGTGTGGGCTAGGGAGGGTTTTTTGATGAGAGGTGTAACTACGGCATGTTTGAAGACACCAGGAACTGTTGCAGTAGAGAGTGAAAGGTTGAGGATGACAGTGGGAGTGATGGCTTCAAGTAGGCGGGTAGGAATTGGATCAGAGGAACAGGTGGTGGGTTTGGAGGAGGTGCGGTAAGCAATTTCCTCTTCCGTGACTTCGGAAAAGGTGGGTTGTTGAAGGGAGGTTAGCAGAATGGACTGCTGGAAGGGGTGATGAGGGAGGTGACATGGTTGAGAATTCAAGATGGATATTGTGAATCTTGTCATGGAAGAACTCTGCCATCATTTGGGGGGTTAGGAGGTGGAGGTACTTTGAGTAATTGTGGCAAAGAGACAGCGAGGGTTGGCACTAAAAGAGTTAGTTAAATCGTTGAAATATTCTTATTTGGAAAACAAGAGGGGTAGATTGAAAGGATGTCAGCATGAATTTGAAACATATGAAGCTGGCATGTGTGCGGGATTTAATCCAAAGACATTCAGTAACTTGGGCACAGGAGCGCAGGTAACAGATTTGGGGGATCAACCAGGGCTGGGGTTTGGCACATCTTATAGAATGTGAAATGGAAGAGGCAAGGGTATCAATAGAAGATGAGAGAATGGAGTTATAGGAGAGGACAGCTTCATTGACAGACTTGTGTGACACAGTGGTAGAAAGGAGGAATGAGAGTGGAAGAGAGCGTGACATGGTCAATAACCTGAAGGTTCCTAAATATATGGGTAGTGATTGGTTGGGTTGGGGGAGGAAGGGTAATGAGTTGTGAAGGTTAACAGCTGAGAGTCAGAGATGGTAAGATTTGAGGTGCAGAATTTGGTGATAGAGAAGTTGGAGGAGAGCACGAGGTTGAGGCAGTGGCCTCTCTGGTGCATAGGGGCGGTGGAGCACAGCTGGAGATCGTATGAGGATGTTAGAGAAAGAAATCTATATGTATAGGTCATAGGGGTCAACAGCATGGATGTAGAAGTCACCAAGGATAAGGGAGGGAGATGAGAGTTCAAGAATGGGGAGCCTGGAGTCAAAGTCAGTGAGGAAGGAGGAGAAAGACTTAATCAGGGGGTTGGTAAATGACTGCTACTCAGAAATAGAGAAGCGAATAGAAGGATGGAGTGAATTTCAAAGGAAGGAGAACAGTGAGATTGAGGCAAAAGAAGGTGTTGATATTTACAAGATGGTGACAGTAAGAGATAAATACTGCCTCCATGACCATCTGGGTGAGGCTGGTGTGAGAAAAGGTAACCTCCATGACACAGGGTGGCAGCTGAAGCAGAGTCTTCAGGGAAGATCCAGGTTTCAGTTAGTGCTAGCAGGTGGAGCTGCATATGCATATAGGTAGAGTGGATGTGGTCAGAGATATCTGAATGAAAGGGAGAAAGTGTAGAAGTTGTAGGGCTGAGAAAAGGGTGGGTGAAGTGGTAAAGATGAAAAGTGAGTGGTGTGGTGGTGGCGGGTAAAGTGGCTTTGGATGGGGGGTGGGGATAGGAATGGTCAGTAGAAGCAAGAGGAATTACTAAACAGAGGTCATTGGGGAGGACAGGGAATGAGTAGTACTTGTCTCCTAATTGGACAGTGAGAATTGTCCTGGATATGATGGTTCAAGACAGATGGATGGGGTCTGTAAATAGTGGTGGCAAGTCTCATAAAGATGGAAATCTGTCTTCTGCAAAATGCTGGGAATGTCGCCATCCATTAATGCGGAGGTTTCACATGTGGAGGTGGGTTGGAATGCTATAAATGGCACCCAAAGTTAAGCACTGGCAAGATCTGAACAAAACTAGTATCTGCAAATAGCATCTGGAAAGGGCAGTCTGCACAAATCACTCTTGCATGAGAGCTTAGCTTAGATCTTGCACTCAACCTTGAGCCTGCTGAAACCTGGTGTAAATGCTGGCATGCAAATTATCTTATTCTTTAACATCATGCCTAATTTCTGGGAATGCCCCTGGCCTACCTATGCCCCTCCCAGGCCCCTGGCCTACCCAAGGGCCATGACTCTTATGAGTTGCATGCTATAAAAATTAGGCGCACATTTTATAGAATAGGGTGCAGGGCAGATCTGTGCATAACCCCAAATAAATGCCAATTTACATTAATTATTGAATGTTTAACTGCTCATCATCAAATTATAGGAAGCAAAAAATAGTACGTAACCTTATGCAACTGTTATTTCCAAGCCCCAAAGGGGTTAGATATAAAGCTTTGATTCAGCTACTCCTCGTATTTAGAAAGCTGTCAAGATCTATTTATTTGAAAAATATGTAATAGATGTTAGTTGATCTAGAGGTCTTTCATGTATGTTTTTAAAATGTTTATTTCAGAAATAAGAACATAAGAATAGCCTTACTGAGTCAGACCAACCGTCCATCTAGCCGAGTATTCCATCTTCACAGAGGCCAATTCAGATGCCAAGTACCTGGCAAAAACCCAAATAGTAGCAACATTTCATGCTACCAATAATCCAAGGCAAGCAGTGGCTTCCCCATGTCTGTCTCAATAGCAGACTGTGGACCTTTCCTCCAAGAACTTGTCCAAACCTTTTTGTTAAATCCAGCTGTTAACTGCTCTTATCACATCCTCTGGCAACACGTTCCAGAGCTTAACTATTTTCCGAGTGAAAAAATATTTCCTCTTATTAGTTTTAAAAGCATCTTCCTGTAACTTCATTGAGTGTCCCCATGTCTTTGTAATTTTTGATGAACTAAAAAAAAAAAAAAATCAATCTGCTTGTACCCATTCTACGCCACTCAGGATTTTGTAGACTTCCATCCTATCTCCCCTCAGCTGTCTCTTTTCCAAGCTGAAGAGCCTCAACCTCTTTATGTAATTCCTGGTTACAACCAGTTGTTTTTTTTTTTTTTAATAGATTACTGTAAATCACATTGAATTCTTTGTCTAGGGCAGTGGTTCCCAAACCTGTCCTGGGGGACCCCCAGCCAGTCAGGTTTTCAAGATATCCCTAATGAATATGCATGAGAGAGATTTGCATATAATGGAAGTGACAGGTATGCAAATCTCTCTCATGCATATTCATTAGGGATATCTTGAAAACCTGACTGGCTTGGGGTCCCCCAGGACAGGTTTGGGAACCACTGGTCTAGGGCATATTAGTGATTCATAAAAATAATGTAATTAATTAATTTGCTTGTGGCTCTAGGATCCACACCCAAATAATGAACTACAGTATATAGAATCCGAAGGCTAATGCTTAGGCAACAGAATGAAGTAGGTCACTGGGTCCATAGTCTGACTCTAACCAATATTTGCCAAACAGCATCAGCAGCCAGAGTGCTTTAGAGCAGGGCTGGAGACTGGGTTTTTTTGGCCCCTCTAATAAAAAAGTGTTTTGCTGCCACTGTAATGCACCCTAACTTTGCTTGTTAATGCAAGTTAGGGGGCAAAACCTTTGTGCACCCTTAGTAAATAAAACCTCTAAATGTCATCTTTAATAAATTGTTGATGTTTGTGAATAATTCCAGGTGAACAGTAAAACTACAATACCTGAAAACGAGTGAATTTGTTCTTCCAAATCCCAGTACCAGCGATTCGGTAATTTCTATGCTTTCAAGCCTCATCATAGGCACTAGCTGCTTTAGCAGGACTCCAACTGATGGGGTTCCTATAACCTGAAAGATATCCATCAATAATCATTACATGGTATTTCTGCTAGGCTTATTAAGCCCCCTTCACCTTCTTAAGAGGTTTGTTGCTATTAGTGGCATAGTAAGGGTAAGAAGTGCTCCCCCACCCCACCATCACGCTCCTGGTCCTTCCACATCCCACTCCTTCCAACCCCTGGCTCCACATTAATGTTCTCTCTTCCCCCAATAACTCTAAATAACTCCCTTATTCCCAATAACTCTATATCTTCACCAGTACGAGTGGCTTTTTTTCAGCATGCTCTTCATTTCAGCACTGGATTTTCCTCTGATGTCACTTCCTGGTCCTTTGTCCAAGAAGTGATCCAGAGAGGAACCAGGTTGGCACCAGCAACAGGCAGGAGAAGTTGCTCGTGCTAGCAAAGATCTACAGAGATATGGGGTGGAAGGGAGGGATGACATGAGTGTGTGGGGGTGACAGGGTGGAGAAGTGCTAGAACCCCCACCGACACGATGCCTGGGACAGTTCCCCCCCCCAACTTTACAGCGCCGCTGGCTGCTATCTAGGCCTCCAGAACAATTGTTTTATTTTCTCATAGCACCACAAGGCTCTTAATGAGTTTGGTTAGAGCCACATGGTGCCTAAATTCCTATGCACTTCTCAGTCTTGCAAGTTTTAAGTTATACTCGTAAATGTGTATTCTTAATGAACTGACTGCCTCAGAGCAATTCACTGTAATTTTACCTGTGGATCTAGGTTACCGTAAGCAGCTTCTTTTGTACAGAAATCTGAATTTTGTGGAACCACAGCAGAGAGAACAATTTGAATTTGTCATGGTATCTCAACTTACCAGCAACTAAATTCTGTCTTGTGGTTCCCAGAGTCATTTTCAGGACAGACACCATGATAGTGAGTTCCAGACCTGCTCTGGAGGAATCCCAGCCAGTCATATTTTCAGGATATCCAAAATTAATATGCATGAGCTAGATCTGCATAGCAAGGAAGCAGTATGCATATTCTGAAAATCTGTGTGGCTGGGATTCCCCCAGGACAGGTTTAGAATCACTGCCTTAAGAGAATAGTGAAAGCCTATCTACGAGGTCCGACTATTCTTACTGAATAAACCAGCCCACTACATCGTCCGTCTGTATGCTAGTCTAAGATCTCTCTATCAAGGCAGAAAAAAAGAACAGTATGGTACAGGTACTAGAAGCAGAAAACACAACCTTATTATCGTAGCTCACTGAGCCATCAGGCGTGGTAGCCATGATCTCCGGTGTTGAAGCCCGTAAGTGCCCAGGGCTCATGATACTAGGCTTGGCTACTCCAAAGCAGAGAATAAGATAATTCCTCCAGAGAGTTACATAGTTATCTCCACTGCTCGCTGAGCTTGTTTTCTTCGCATTTAGAGGGCTGCTAGGAGGTCAAAGAAACAAGAAGTTAATTCCAGGTCCATGTTTTAATCAATGGTGTTGCAATTGGGAAGAAAAATATATTCGAGACATGAGGAGGAATCATCTAGTTCCTAGCAGTAAATATAGGGGGGGTCCTTTTACTAAGGAGCGGTAGCACTTAGTGTGCGCTAAATCAGCTACCACACCTTTTAGTAAAAGGACTCCATAATGTTTTACAAAGCACGGGATGCTATCAAAGGTACTTCCCAAGCAAACAAACTTAAAAATGATTTTTATGCCATCTTCAATTATATGCATACTTTCTAGGTGTCAAGTCTGGATCATTTGATCCAAGCCATTTTATTCTAGCTGATTAATCTGATCCCCTTATGTTATTTATGTTATCTTGAGGCCTGGAAAATTCAAACTGACACAAAAAAAAGAGCCTTTTCTGCTAAGAGATACCGGTTTGCTGAAGACTATCTATCATTTTCACGTTTGTACATGAGAAACCATTGCTTTTCAAAAATATAATTAAGAACCATTTGGTCAAATGAAGCGGTAGACTAATCCAGCTACTGTTCCCTTGCGCAAAGTAACATTAAGGCACCAAAAAAAAATAAAAAACAAAGAGGGAAATGATTTCTGCAAACCTTCCCAGACCTCAGAATGTCTCGTTGACTTACTTGGGATCCACCAGAGGCATCAACAGCTGGAGTCGAGTGAAGGCATATGGCCAAGCATAGCTGAGAGCTGTGGGGCAGTGCTTTGGCAAGTTCTCCTGCCTAAGAAAGCTGAAGAGGCACAGGACCCACGGATCTTTAACCGACTGCGCAAAGATCCAGACGTGGGAAGGGCTTTTAACATCGTAGTGACTATTAACCAGAACGGCATTCCATTCCACGAGCCACTGCAAATCCACATTGTGAGTCAGCGGTAACGTTGTCTATAAACAAGAGACATCGAAAGGGCATTTCATCCAAGCCATTCGAGCACCACACAGCACAGAATCAGTACTTTACCATCCATCTAGCTTAATGAATTTTGTTTTCCAAACTAAGGGCTCCTTTTACAAAGCCGCGCTAGGGCCTTAACGCACGGAATAATGCACGCTAAATTGCCGCATGCGTTAGCCGCTACCGCCTCCTTTGGAGCAGGCGGTAGATTTCCGGCTAGCGCGCGCTAATCCGGTGCGTGCGATAAAACCGCTAGCGCGGCTTTGTAAAAGGAGCCCTAAGGGGTCCTTTTATGAAGGCGCACGGACCGATTTAGCAAAGCTAAATGCTAAGGCATCCATTATATTCTATGGGCGCCTTAGCATTTAACACACGCTAAATCGGTTAGCATGCCTTAATAAAAGGACCCCTAAATGTCACTTTGTAAATATGGATACAGCAAAAAGGAATTTATTTAACAAGACAACTGCTTACTAATGATCTGCACTTCAGTCTTTGTTACCGATACATAAATATTTTTTATGTACCGTAATCCTCCACACAATAGGTAAACTTTTCCACTCTAATGCCACTGGAAGAGAAAAGCTAACCAAAAATATTTTGTAGACTGAATTTTATTTTTTGAAAACAAGAAGCAAACATTGGTGAAGGACACAAATGTCAACAATTATTCAGGTGTCAACCATTCCAAATTTTAAATGCAAGGCATAATGGTTTTAAAAATAAACCATTACTGATATCTCTTTACTTGCTTTTATACATTATATCTACTGAACTTTTAAACAAAGATTAAAAAACAACCATTATCTACCAATGTAATTCATAGCTCAATCAAATTGATGATCTTTGAATATGAGCCTTGCAGCTACAATTTGTAAGAAAAGTTTGAATTTAACACTTAGGTGACATCGCATTCATGCACCAAGTGGTTCTTATAGCCCCTGACACAGACCCTTGAAGGGGCGAAACATGGCTGTATTGGGATATTATTTTAAGTGTAGTTTCTTAATAAATATCTGCTGAAAGAACCTTTCCATCTGAAATGATGCTGCTGCTTTTTTTTTTACTACATTGGATCTTGTGGATTAGTTGCCCTGTTGCTTTTTTGCACAGATGTAATAATGTAATGTAATGTAATTTATTTCTTATATACCGCTACATCCGTTAGGTTCTAAGCGGTTTACAGAAAATATACATTAAGATTAGAAATAAGAAAGGTACTTGAAAAATTCCCTTACTGTCCCGAAGGCTCACAATCTAACTTAAGTACCTGGAGGGTAATAGAGAAGTGAAAAGTAGAGTTAGAGGAAAAATAAAAATAAAATAAACATTTTAACAAGACAGCATTGATCTAAATACTTTGGAAGGTAGAAGAGAGGAGAGAAAGGAATAGAAGCAGAAGGGGGAGCCGTTGAACAGTAGAATTCTGGAGAAATTTAAATGATAGAAATAGAACAAAACAAAGACAAAAGGCAAAACAATAGATAAGATTAAAGATAAATCATAAGCTGGAAAGAAAAATAAAATAAAACTTTGTCTTCAATCCACGGTTTCAGCGTCAGTGATGAATTTTAATTTTACTCAAATAAAGAACATTACAACAATCCAAAATAGGTGCTTGTGAAATTAGTTGAAATGTCTCTTCATAAAATCAAGATCTAATTTGCCTCAAGTGAAGTAATTTATGAAACTTTACCCAGCTTTCATATTCTGCCTACACCACATAGTAGGTTCGAGGCGGATAATAATAAGTGAGAAAACAGGAACAATTTTGTTTTATACCCCAGTCAGTCAGATCCTCAAACATCCTCCAAACCACAAACACACACGAAACCTTCCCACAATATTCTCAACAAACCCAACCACAAACAAACATTCCATAATCTCCCACCCCCCAACTCACTTCACCATGCTGGGAGGCTTTTTTCAAGCAAGTTTGTGGAAAAAAGCTTCACATACCTGGCACATAACTATGATCCTTTCTTATCCACTTAGGTGGTAACTCTTAGAAACTGGTGCTTCATTTTATGTGATGAGACAATTATAAGTTTGCTAATAGTTAAATTGCTGCCTTGTCAAGAAGTTAAGACAGAGAGAACAGTTCTGGATATTCAGACTACAATCATGTGAACCTATTGGTCTTAACGTCTCAGTTGAATGGCAAGCCTTTTTTTGATATGAGGCTTTTATACTTATATAATGGATATATTTTACACCATGTGCGTATCCCTTTAAGTTTCAACGAGCCTACCGAGTGAGGAATTTAAAACGTCTCTTTGGATTGGTGATTAATGAGAGCGTCTACTGGCGTCTGTTTGAAAACCCGACACCATTTCTGAAGTCAGCTGCCGTAGTGTTTGCTGGACTTCTCCTGACGCAGCAGCTTGGTCCATGAAACAAGGCCCTTGTCGAGATTTTGGAAGTTGTCCAGCTGCAGCCTCAGTGGATTACAATAGTTTGCATTTCAGTGGCTTACAGCATTTCGTTGGATGTGACATCATTCCGGATGTTTCGGAATTTGTCCAACAGCCAAATATAGCATTTCGGAGGGATACAATGGACAGATAAGTGACTGGCACATCTGTTTGCTTTGTTTGAAATTTTTCTAAAACTATGGGCCAATATTGCTGGGTTTGTCATTTTGAACCTCTATACCTATCTGGGAATTTGGGTTTTTGAGGAATAGGTTTTCTTAGAGTGTTGTTCCGAGTTTTTCCCTTTACCTGAATTGAGCCAATGATATGAAAGGTGGCTTCTAATACGAGTGTTTATTATCTGAGCTACATTGAAGTATTAGCAAACTTTAATATTGTCTTATATTTGTGCTTATATTGAGTTTGCTCCCAATTTATTACAACTGTGTGCTTCATTTTATGTGCCACAAAGGTGTATGCTTAGCATCAAATCTATAACATCTTAAGGGCATGCCTAAGCCATTACAGAATATAATCTGCTTTCCCTTACTTTTCATCTTGAATCCTCATTGCAGAAATTTAAGGTGACAATGAAAAGGAGGTTTTTTTTGACAGGGCCTTCTCCTGAAGTACTGGTTGCCTCGTTCTTTCCAACTAACCCTTCTTCTTCCTCTTCGGTTGGGTTGGCTATCCTTTCTCCTGCCCTGGCGTGTCCTGCTTATTTGCTTCTCTACTGGATATTTTTTTGTTGTCCTACCCATTCCCCATCCCTCTTTTTTGTGCATCAATTCCTTGCTTTGTGCCTGTTTGAAGCTGTTGGGGAGATTTTGCCTTACATGTGTTTTATGTACAGTGCTACATACATCTAGTAGCACTATAGAAATGATTTGTAGTAGTAAATGACATAGGGACAAATTTTTTCTCGTACCTGCAGAACTCAATTTCCCCATCCCTGTGAGTTTTGTCGTAGTCCCTGTTCCATTCCTGTAAGCTCTGTCTTAACCGCACAAGCCTCTAACACTTATGATTTTAAAGTGTTTGAGGCTTGTGCAGATGAGGACGGAGCTTAGGCATTGGTGGAATGAGGCATTATGACATCACAATCTGAGCTCTAGAATGTTGCTACTTAGGATTTTAAAGTGTTTGAGGCTTGTGCAGATGAGGACAGAGCTTAGGCATTGGTGGAATGAGGCATTATGACATCACAGTCTGAGCTCTAGAATGTTGCTATTTATGATTTTAAAGTGTTTGAGGCTTGTGCAGATGAGGACGGAGCTTAGGCATTGGTGGAATGAGGCATTATGACATCACAATCCAAGCTCTAGAATGTTGCTACTTATAATTTTAAAGTGTTTGAGGCTTGTGCAGATGAAGACAGAGCTTAGGCATTGGTGGAATGAGGTATTATGACATCACAATCTGAGCTCTAGAATGTTGCTACTTAGGATTTTAAAGTGTTTGAGGCTTGTGCAGATGAGGACGGAGCTTAGGCATTGATGGAATGAGGCATTATGACATCACAATCTGAGCTCTAGAATGTGGCTACTTAGGATTTTAAAGTGTTTGAGGCTTGTGCAGATGAGGAAGGAGCTTACAGAAATGGGGCAGGGACAGGAAAAAGACTTGTGGGGACAGGAAAATGAGTTCCCGCAAAGACAGGGAAAAATTTGTCCCCATGTCATTCTCTATGTAGTAGTAGTAGTAGTAGTAGTTTAAATTGAATTTGTTGTAACACTGCTGTTCTCCATCTATTTGCTTGTGCCATAGGTAATGTACTAAATTCCTTAAATAAAATGAAATAGCACAAAGCCACACGGATGCGCCAAAAGTTAGCACCAACTTATGACAAGTCAATGGCTTGCATTAGCGATAAGTACACAACTGACAGTATTCTATAAGTTGTGCAAATTGCATGGCAACACCCATGCTCTACCCATGTGTGTCCCTTGATAATTATATGCTAAATCATTTAGGCACATTGGGCCAGATTCTCTAAATGGCGCCGTAGTCGGTGGCCACCTTAAAAGTGGCTGTCGATTGCGTGTCAATCATGTGACGGTGCCGTTTAGAGAATCACGCCTCTGACAAAGGCAGGTACTGGAAATGTAGGCCAGGGTTTTCCAGGCGTACATTTCTGGCACCTACCTTTGACGTGAATCATACCTCCACAGGCGCTTTATGATGCCTAACACCACTTCCGGCGTTAGCCATACCCACAGTGGTGTTAGGCGCCGTAAAGCATCTACGGAGGAACGATTCCAGCACCATTTTTTTTTAAGTGCTTTGAAAATCAGTTGAAAATGTTTAAACTGGGGTTTTCGCTTAGCTTAGAAAACCTATGCTGTTTATAGAATATGGCCATTGGTTTTAGAATAGTTCCTAGCTCTTAGATGTGTTAACCGTCAATTTATGGAGCCAATCACACACATAAGTGCTATTATTCTATAAACTAGGTGCACTACCTGCATATAATACATGTAAACCATTTTGGTTGTACCCAAAGAAAAGGAGTATATCAAATCCATTACCCTTTAGTACTAGCACCCAAATTTAGGCGCCGGCTTAATTATCTTTCACTTGTCTGCTTGTCTTTCCGTTCTCAAGTGCTATTTCTCCCTCTTACTTACAATAAGAACATAAGCAGTGCCTCTGCTGGATCAGACCATAGGTCCATTGTGCCCAGCAGTCCGCTCTCGCGGCGGCCCATCAGGTCCAGGACCTGTATAGTTATCCTCTATCCCCTTTTCCTTCAGGAAGTTATCTAATCCCTTCTTGAACCCCAATACCGTACTCTGTCCTATTACACCCTCTGGAAGCGCATTCCAGGTATCCACCACCCTTTGGGTGAAGAAGAACTTCTTAGCATTGGTTCTGAATCTGTCCCCTCTTAATTTTTCCGAATGCCCTCTCATTTTTGTAGTTTTCGAAAGTTTGAAGAGTTTGTCCCTCTCCACTTTCTCTATGCCCTTCATGATCTTGTAAGTCTCTATCACGTCCCCTCTAATGCATCTCTCTTTTCCCTCCTCCCTATGAAAGCAGAGTTCTGAATTCTAAAAAACCCACACATGTTCTAATCTAATCTAAACTTTAGATTTATATACCGTATCATCTTCTGAAGTAGGGGCTCGACTCAGTTTACATAAGACTTCAACAAACAGGGAATCAGTTTAACATACATGTGAATTACTAAACAAAAGACAATTAACACTCCTTAGTACCATTTCCCCCAAACTGTTGAAATAGCACCGTTTTCATCAATTTACAAAAAATCTGGAGAGAGAAAAGAGTTCTAATATAACTAGGAATTTCATTCCAAATCGCTGTAAACCTTTTCGAAAAGGAGCGAGAGATATTACCAACAAGCTTTACCCTTTTCACTGAAGGAAATGAAAGTTTGTAGTTCTAAGAATTTCTTGTTGAATAAGAACTTCAGTAGTGGGGCAAGGAATATGCTTTTTGGATCACTGAAATGCGTTGCTTGACAAAAAAAGAACAATTAATTAATATAAGTATCAAATATACCAATGTTTCATACTGTGAACAATTAATTGTTACACACAAGTACTTACTGAATCAGAAACTGCAACATGGATAAAACTTTCAAGAACTGAAGAACTTAGTTGATCCATGACATCAATCATAGGCCTGTCATCATCCTACATAAATGCAAACCCATACAAAAATCATATGTATTGTATATCAACCACCTGAAAGACTAAACTTACATTTAGAACAACTAACAGCAGTAGTTAAGTGGAAGGGGTAGGTTAGGTGGTGGGAATCTAAAGGTGTGCAGGGGTATGTGAGTGAGGGATGTAAGCAGGTTGGAGGACTGGGTGAACTATTGGATGAGCGGAGGAAGTAGGTGGGTGGGTGGGAGAGTAACTTGACGTTTTAGAGGGACCTCTTGGTGAATGTTTGGTTAACTGATATGATGGAGAGCCTGGTGGGGTCAGCAGCAGCACTTTCACGTGGAAGGACACAAATATGATGCCTGGCTCTGGTCTCTGAATATTCACAGCCCCTAGAGAGAGGCCACATGCACTGCCCAATGGCGATACATACTGCAGAGAGAGTGGACACAGGGCCCTGTGCATGCAGTTGGGGACAGTCAATTCAATGACTAAACTAAAGAAAATTGGACGAGAATAATAATATAAAAAGCCCCAGGAAAGTTAGAAATCAAAATTCATGATGCCAGATCTTAAACCTGGTTCAGGACTTCCAGGAGTAAAGATTCCTCACTGAAGATCCCATGAAAAGGAGTGGGGCGTTTCCACTTATTTTTCAGTGATTTACTCATTGAGACCATCCTGAAATCTAGGCCTATTTGCAACTCTTGAAGACCCCAACAATAAAAAACTTCAATACTGTCAAAGAGTGACTGCATTACATACATTTATTTCACAAGCTTCCAAACAAACCATTTCATCCTAGGGATGGAGGGAAATTAAATATTATGTACTTTTCTAATACCGAGTTAATATTGTGTGCACTGTATTACATGTAATAACTTATTTTCACAAGAATTTTATTTTATATTTCAGGAATGTGAACATTCGGGGGACCCCCCCCCCCTCACTTACTTCTGCTTGTCCAAGTGCAATAAATAAAGCCCGGATCTCCTTGAGAATCAAAACAGCCAGCTTTCGTGTGGCTAGCTGGAAACTACACAACAATAATAGTGCAAATCCTTCAACAGCATGCAAAACATTAGAATAAGGACTCCTTTCGATCTGTGTCCTATGGCTGGATCCATTTGGTATTAGCTGAAGAAAGAATATGAAAATAGAACAATTAGAAAGAAAAAAAAACCAAAGAGGATATAAAGCTGGGTGTCCAACCTTTTGGCTTCCCTGGGCCGAATTGGCCAAAAAAAAAAATTTTACGGGGCCGCGCATACGCGCATATGCTGCAGCAAGACAGAGGAGGAAGCCGGCAAGACGGTAAACACCAGGGGGCAAGCAGAGGAAAACACTACATCGCCCTCGACCGGGGCTGCACAAAATACTTCAAGGGGCCACAGGTTGGACACCCTTGAAAGGAAAACAAAATATCACCATGACTTCATTAAACGCTGGCAGCCACTATTAGGATAAGTTTACACTTTTTATTTTTTTTCTATCACGAATGATTTAAGTTACCGCATATATTTTTACAGTGCTATGATTAGAGGTGACCCTTTCAGACGTTCATCTGTGCGGGCTTGTCCTGGAGTATGAAAACTTTATTCTAAGAGCACAAAAAAAATGCAAAAAAATGTCATGTTGAATCACCTATATTGCATTTTATAGGGCCATTTCTATATTTTGCTTTGCAATAATTTAAACACAACGTATTAGATGAAGGCAGATAAAGACCAACTCATCAACTGACCCATCCAGTCTGCTTGCTTTATCCGTTTAACATGGCTGCCAGCCAGAGCAGCTCTTGATGGCTTATTATCTAGGGTAGACAAGTATGAAGAGTTTGTACACTTAATCCAACGCTTAGGAGGCAATTCTATAAAAGAGTGCCAACATTTTGGTGCTATATTTGCATGGAACAGTGAGTCTATTCTACAGGAACCTTTACATGTATATGTGTTTTTGTATAAACTGCACTTACATCAGGTCTATAGCAAGCATAAATGCATGTACCTATAGTGCATGTGGCATTTAGTGCTAACAAGTTACTGCTAAAAGGCAAAGGAAGCCTCAATTTATACTTTAATTCCCTCCTGCCCATCCCAATTCTCATCTATCCCGGACATGATCTCTAATTTATAGGCCCTTGAAACAATTAGGAGGCTAAAAAGGGAATTAGGGCATCTGTATTAGCAAGTAATTAGCTCTTTAAAATACAGTGTGCTAGATCCTTAGAAGGGAACCCACTGATAACATTACAAAATAAAAAATAAATATTACCATAGCCTAATATTTAACTAGCATCTTAGGGGACTTTAGTGTACATATTCTCACCCCTTCGCAACTTAGCAGGGTTTAATAAAAGGTTTGGATAACTTCCTAAAAGAAAAGTCCACAAGCCATTAGTAAGATGGGCTTGGGAAAATCCAGTGCTTATTCCTAGGATAAGTAGCATATAATATGTTTTACTCTTTGGGATCTTGCCAAATACTTGTGACCTGGGTTGGCCACTGTTGAAAACAGGACACTAGGCTTGATGGACCTTAAGTCTGTCCTAGTAAGGTAACTTTTATGTTCTTATGATATGTTTAGAAGATCTGCTCTGGAAATTTTGAAGATTCCTGAAAATAACATTCCTTTGATACTTTAGGCATGTTATTTTATGTAAAGCTTTACCACAACAAACAAGTAGATTCATTAAAACCAGGGCTGCCCAAGTCCGGTCCTCAAGATCTACTGGCAGGCCAGGTTTTCTGGATATCCACAATGAACATGCATGAGAGAGATTTGCATACCAAGAAGGCAGTGCAGGCAAATTTCTCTCATGCATATTCATTATGGATATCCAGAAAACCTGGCCTGCCAGTAGATCTCGAGGACTGGACTTGGGCAGCCCTGATTAAAACCTTTACAATTTATACTGTCTATTCAACCTAACATAGATAGAGGATAGATTTTTCTATCCTCCTCCTCCCCCCATTCTGATCTACTCCCCTCCCCCTTCTCCCTCCTCTCCCCCCACTTCGCTCCTTGCTGTTCGCAACTCTATGATTAATTCGATATGCAACCACTTGTAATTACTCTCACCTTGCTGTTTGCAACTCTATGATCAATTTGATATGTAACCACTTGTAATCTCTGTTTAACTAATGTGAACCGCCTAGAACTCATCGGGGTATGGCGGTATACAAAAATAAAGTTATTATTATTATTATTATCAATAGCATATTTGGAGACCTCCATGGAAGCTCAAGTGGTTTCTGCTACTATGATTTTGACTCTTCAGTTAGACCGTGACTGGATTTTAAAGCATCCAGTGGTAAAAGGCCCCTTTAAGAGTCATACAATTCCCTTTCCTACTTTTTGAATTGTATTTTGTTGTAAACTGTTCAGCAGTACCATATATATTTAGCAGTACACCAAGTTCTCTTAAATAAATGCATATATACATTGTTTTGAATATTGGGCCCTTACTTTACCCGTATTAATCATTATTATTAAAGTTTGGTTTGCAAGAATTGTTTTTTGGAGCAAAAAAATAAAACTATCCTTCATTTTGTAATGGATGGCATGTCTCTCACTGGAGGAATGCTTATACTAAAAATGTTTCTCCACTGGTAAAATTTGTGCCAGAGCATAGCATCTGACTGAAATATGCAAAGCTGAGGCAGTCATTGCATCTGGGTTTTGGGACTGATCTGAAAGTTACCTCTGAGGTTCTGAGTTTTGTCTGCTCGTGAGCTTTTCCTGGAGGCTGTATCACAAGTTTCCACTGAGTAAGTAACTGCAAGAGCAGCTTCAAGGAGGTATCTAGGAGAGCTTGGTGCATATCATTCACTTCCCGTAGCAGAAAGTTAGTGAAGCCGAACAACACATCTTCCCTCCAGTCCGTGAAGTCCAGCAGCAGACCCTGCAGAGAATTCTGTGCAATGTGTCGGAGTTCATCATCCATGTGGATAGAAAGTCTAAGGGTGAAACACAGAACAAACAGGGTTTAAACAAAGGGCATTTTAAAAGAAAAAGTCATATAGCCAAATAATCCTAGCTGGGTAAAAATAAATAAATAAATATATATATTGTAGTTCTGATTTGTGTGTTAGACCTGAACATATCAGCATTAACAGTTTTGAAGCACATTTTGAAAAATAGCAAAAAATTATATCGTTTCCTTAGCTGTAAGCTGGCTCATATAGCAGGAAAGCAAAATTCTCCCTGATGTGTTATAATGAAGACATTTCTAAAAAAAAGTCCTGCCCCTCGCTTGTGCTTTAATATACTGATTGGCCTTCCTATCTATCAGTATCTATCTATCTTCTTTAGTTTTGGAAAAAAAATATAAAAGGCCCCGATTAGGATGGAGGTGATTACTGCCAGGGCTGGGCAGTGATGCTGCTCAGGTCCAGTGATCTCAAAACTCCGTAATTCAGCTAAAGAGCAGCTGTTCTTAATTAGAGATCCTCTGCTTTGGACTCACATGTCTTTCAGCATTTTGAGAGGATTATGTCATCCAGCATTCAAAGCATTTTGCTTTCCCCATAAACCAGAACCCATTTTTACCTTATATTTTTGTATTTTTCTACCATTTTTTTTATAACCCCTGTCTCACTGAGGAAGAGCTGCTACATTTGTATATGATGGTTCTTTGATAAATTTTCATGTGGGCAAAATTGATGTGTTTGGGTTGATAAAATGGAACCAGTGTTAGCAACTTAAGAGGTTTTAATAATAATAATAACTTTATTTTATATACCGCAGTACCACAAACAGTTCAGAGCGGTTTACAGTGTAAGAGACTGTACATTTACAGCGAAGATACAATGAGGACTGTACATATTCAGTAAAGGTGTTTATACAGGGAAGAACAATGTAGATTTACCATGCAGGAGACTGTACATATACAGCAAAGATATTTATATAGTGGAGAAGGCAGTGCGAGAGACTTATAGAGCAAAATGCAATGCCAGGGACAGAATAATGCGGTGAAGCGGTTTACTATGCAATGATTGTTACATATCCCTAAGTCCTACAGTTCCTTTCATTACAATCAAGAACAAAGCAGTGTACAAAACCAATGCAGGGTGGTGAATGTCAATCAGAAAGAGATCTCTTGAGTTGCTAACACTGGTTTATTATGCAACAGATAAACTTTAAAAAGACTACTATTAATATTAATTATTTCTAGAGCGCTACCAGATGTACGCAGTGCTGTGCAGATTCATGAAGGAGATTGTAAGAGCAGGGACTATCTAGACAGACGGACAGGGGGATACAGTTAGAGGGGGATAGTTAATCTACTGGCTAGGATGGTGATAAGTGGGGAGTAAGGTTAACTACAGAGCAAAAGGCTAACCTAAGAAAACATAAAAAGCCAGAGCTCCCCAAATCTGCTAGGAAGACCCCAGATTCAGGTGGATTTTCAGGACATCTGCAGTGAATGTGCATGAGAAATTTTTAGACATTGAGGACCAAGTATAAGCAAATTTATTTCATGCTTATGCACTGTGCATATGAAAACACAACTGGCTATGGAGTCCTCAGGACAGGGAAAAGGCCCATAATAGGTTTCTAGCATCTTATCTCATTAATAAGGAGTTGTATCTAAAACAAATGAAACTCCAAAAAGGGGACTTGCCAGAATTGAAAAGGCTTGCATGCTTAAATGACAAACAAAAATATCCAAAACATTTAAGAAAAATATCCATCCTATAAGTAGGAAGGGATGCTGAAAAGTTCTCAGTCCAACAAGAAGGGAATGACATGGAGTCATGAAACTTACAAATTATTCCACATATTCACCCTTAAGTTCAACACACTTGGCATATTGTGTCTGGTCACTGAAATACTGCACCACTGGTGCAATCACATCAAAATCACTTGAAAACTGTTGCCCTTACAAGCTCTTTTTAAGGTTTGGAAAAAGAAAACAGTCAGATGGAACAAGATCTGGTGAGTAGGGTGGATGGTATATGCACTGAAACCCCAACTGCGACAAAACATCTATCATTTTGCCAGGCTTGTGAGCAGGTGCACTGTCTTGCAAAAAAAGTGAACGTCTTTCCACAGCTTCGCTCTCCTTTTTTTCTTTCAATGCCTCCTTTAATTGGCAAAGCAAGTTACAGTAGAATTCTGCCTTAACTGTTTGGCCCCTTAGAAGATAAGTCGATTACGATGCCTTCTTGATCCCAAAACACTGTAGCCATGACCTTTCAAGCTGACTTTTGGGTCTTGAATTTCCTTGGCCTTGGAGAACCTGAGTGCTGCTATTGCATGGACTGTTTGTCTCAGGATCATAGTGGTGTAACCATGTTTCATCAACAGTAACTAGTCATTCTAAAGAGTTGGCGCCAGCTCGCTGAAAATGCTGCAAAATCAACTTGGAAGTGTCCATTTGATGCTACTTCTCATCAGCATTCAAACATTTGGGCACCCACTTGGCTGACAGCTTCTGTATACCCAGCTGCTCATAGATTATACATGCAACACGTTCCATAGATATCCGTAATGTCTCAGCAATTGCTTTAGCCGATATTTGCCAATCTGCCAAAATCAGGTCATGGACATAGTCAATAATTTCAGGAGTGGACACAGCTTTGACACCACTCAGACCTTGCCGCATCTTCGGTCTTGAAATCTCCATACTGAAAGTTTGCGCACCACTTCTTCACTGTGGAGTATGATGGGCATTTGTCACTCAATTTGTCATTCATGGATTTCCTTTGGAGTTTTCTTCTGCAGGAATAGGAACTTCATGAGGGCTCAGAGTTCCACACTTGAAAATTCCACACTTTTCACTGACACGGTTCAATCAATGATCTGAAATCATGTTAAAATGTAGCATTACTATTCTGCAAATTGGCACTATGCAAAATAAAATAACTCTTTTCAGCTACATTGGCAAAATAATGCTCAGAATTTAGGAAGTTCGTTGAGCTGAGAACTTTTCAGCACCTCCTCATATTTCCATAAATTCTGTGATGTTAGACAGAATTATCCCCTACCTACCTTGCAAATGTCCTCCAATTGGTATTTTAGTATGCACAGCAATATTTACAACGACTCTGAATTTGCATGCATTTATCCCTCCAATATATGTTTCAGTATATGTGCACATTAATTTTATTAGGAAGTTTTATTCACACAGTGAGTTATTAATCAAAACAGAGTTTATCCTTTTACAAGAAAAGTGCAAAACTTGTGGAAAGAGAAAAAGTTTGCACAGCCAGGGTGCCAGCCTTGTGGCTCAGTGGTAGTGCCTTATGAGAAATGGGTTCATCAAATGGCTGCTGGAAATGATGCAGGACAACATTCAGAGCCCTTAGAAGGCAAGAATCCTTGTCATCAATGCACATCAGTGGAACCTAGTGGTCAGACTCAGGATGCATGAACACAATTCTTTTATTATTTATTTATTTTTGTTAGATTTGTTAATCACCTTTCTCATGAAGAGATTCAACCAAAGCAGTTTACGGTTTATTGAATAGTAATCAGGTACTCAAGTATTTTCTCTATCCGTCTCAGCAGGCTCACAGTCCTGTGGTATCTGGGAAAAGGAGTGTTAAGTGACTTGCCCAGAATCATAAGGAGCAGGCTAGGATTGAACCCACTCTCTAGCTCAGGGGTAGGCAATTCCGGTCCTCGAGAGCCGGAGCCAGGTCAGGTTTTCAGGATAGCCACAATAAATATGCATGAGATAGATTTGCATCTCAAGGAGGCAGTGCATACAAATCCATCTCATACATATTCATTGTGGATATCCTGAAAACCTGACCTGGCTCTAGCTCTCGAGGACCGGAATTGCTTACCCCTGCTCCAGCCTATTTTATAAAGGTCTGCTAACAAGTAATCTTGTATATTTCCTAAAAATGCAGTAGGGGCAAGCATTTTATAAAAATACATGGTTTACAAGAAGACAAGCATCACCCATCAGTATAACAAGCTCACATGCTTATACTGGCTCTTCAAGCATTAAGAATTATATTTCAGAAAATTACACATATAAAAGAGTAGTCATTTAAGGCACTAAGATCCTGAAGCACATTTTTAAATTTTAATGATAATCTAAAATACCAGAGAGCTAAGTACAAATTGCCCATTTAACCACCCTTTTAAAGCCCTGGCCAAAATAAGAATCATCCAAACAAGCATTTAAAGCCCTCACCAAAACAAGCATTACAGTTAGGCACTCAATGGGGTGGGAGGGGTAAAATGCACTTGGATGGAACTACTCTCTTAAAGCTCAAAACCCAAAGAAATGGATGAAGAATTTTTGTGAACGACAGAGGAGATGGACTTGGGCGTGAGAGTATGTAATGATCTTAAGGTGGCCAAATAGGTTGAAAAGGCAAAAACTAAAAGGATGCTTAGGTGCACAGGGAAAGGAATGGCCAGTAGGAAAAAAGAAGGTATTGTTGCCCCTGTATAAAAAGACTCTTGTGAGACCTCATTTAGAATATTGTGTACAATTCTGGAGACCGCATCTTCAATAAGATATAAACAAGATGGTCCAGAGGAAGACTACTACAATGGTCTGTGGTCTACATCATAAGGCACGTGAGGATAGGCTTAAAGATCTCAATATGTATAATTTGGAGGAAAGGTATAATTTGGAGGAAAGGCGGGAGAGGGGAGATATGATAGAGACGTTTAAATACTATGTGGCATAAATATGCATGAGGCAAGTCTCTTTCAATTGAAAGGAAACTCCATAGTGAGGGGACATGGGATGATGTTAAACAGTGATAGTCTCAGGAGTAACCTCAGGAAATGCTTTTTTACAAAAAAGGTAGTAGTGTGGAATAATCTCCCAGTAGAGGTGGTGGAGATAGACTGTGTCTGAATTCAAGAAAGCATCAGACAGGCACATGGGATCTCTTAGGGAGAGGAGGAGATAATGGATGCTGCGGATGGGCAGACTGGATGGGCCATTTGGCTTTTATCTGCCATCATGCTTCTATGTTTTAGCATAAAGTACTAAGCATGTGGAGCCCTACCCACACACAGCAATCACTTCAATTTTGTTATTTTCCCTGCTCAGTCAAGCAGATACAAAAAAAAAAAAAAAATTATGCTTGTTCTTTTAAATGCTGCTTTTCATTATGTTTTGCCTTACATTCATACTTCAAAAAATAATATAGAGTGTGATCATACAACAGGAAGAATGGCTTCTCTATCCATACCTTAAGTCTCTGGCTCTGATAACCTAGAAATTGAGCGGTCACTAGTCACTCTTAGTATTCCACAGCTTATTCAAAACACTTTGATAGTTACTTGGAAGTCTTCCATGAGATGAATGTACGCTTTCAAATGGAAGAGATTTTCAGTCTGATTTCTACAAATAGTCACAACTCTATTACGTATTGTTCTACAATAGTTCAATAGTATCTATGCCACTTATATCATCTTGGTTTTCCACATGCTCCAGTGGATGACCTTACAACTTTCCAATCGCATGTAGTTCTAGATTCACAAAAGGACCCCTTCATGTACAGCCTCTCATTACAGAAAGCCCTTAAGTCTTGGGACCTGAATTAGTCCTTGACTCCCTCGTGCAGTCTTCTTTTAAAACATCATTTCTAAAATTTCTGACTTGGAAAGTGTTTCTCCCAGTAGAAATCACTTCAGCTAGTGAACTTCAGCTAGAGTTAGTGAACTTCAAGCATTTGAAAATGGATAAAAACTTACACAGAGCTCCATCATAATAAAGTTGTCCTTTGGACACATCTCATCTTTTTACCTAAGGTTATTATACCGTTTTGCCTAAATGAGAAAATGGTGCTTCCCACTTTCTATCTAAAGCCTCATTCAAATGCTCAAGGTGGATCTCGATGGTTACTTACATCAATGAGAAAAATCAACTGAACTGATCATTTCATTTGATCCAAATAGAACTGGTCTACCAGTTGCAAAAGGAACTCTAGTAATCTAGTTAGCCTCTTGTATGCAATGCTATGAACAGGTGAATATTCATCTAAACTCAAAAGTGGTCTTGTCAGATTACAGCCATTGCAACCACAGTAGTCCTCCTGAAGTCTGCGTCACTAAGCACCATTTGCAAGGCAGCTATGTTGTCTTCTCGTCATACTTTTACTGAGCATTATTATTTAGACCAGGCTTCCACTCAGGATAGTATCTTTGGTCAAGTGGCGCTGTCTTTGTCAGCTAATACTCTTGCACTTGATTGTACAGACTGCTTAAAAAAGAAAGAAAGAAAGACTAATAATTCAAAACCAGTGGGCCTTAAATTTGTGACTCAATTCTACTTATTGACTAATCCCCCCACTGGTTTCAGTTTTAGAACCAAGTGAGGAGATCACTCCATGCAAGAAGGGCTGGGCATGCTCAAATTGTATATACTAAGTTCTGAACTCTGGGAAAGCTGTTAGATGATATCACCCATTTGTATGCTTTATCAATCCTGCTATTTGTGAAAAACACCCATTATTGACAAGCAACATTCGTTTTTATTGTTGATTATGCATCCCCTTGGGTAGGTGAAAAGTCAACAGGGATATTTAAAAATATATGTTTGTATTTCTATGTAAGATTAGGAATACATGCATAATGTTTTTGGACAGCCAAAATGCCCCCTTTGAATCTGTGCATCATGTGGTAATTACATGTGTAAATAGCAGTACTTGTAAAATAAGTATTTACATGGGTATGCCATTTACACATACAAATGCTGCAAGAGGCTCCTAAAATGACCTCCTCAATGTATCATCCACAAAATTATGCTGTCTTCATTAAACTAAGCCTATAATTTTTGGTCTATTTTCAAACAGAAGCTTCCAAGAAAACTAATATAAGGTTGGTAAGAACAGTTGTGGGCTGAAGTTGCCACTGTGAATTGAGAAAACACGGCTAGAACATTAAGTACTCAAAACCAATTAACCTATTCCAGGGTCTGTCAGTCCAACAAACCTACAGTCAGACTGCCTCATACGTGTTTCATACAGGGAGTGGACAGAGCAATCAACCCAGACTTCCCTTGAATCCATCAACAGGGAATACATGTCTTGATAGAATGAGTACTATAGGTGGCCTCAGATTTATTTATTTATACCCTTTAGAATAATAATTGAGAGAATATTAAAAAGATAACAGTGACTAAAGACAGCTAAAGAATGAGCAGATACCTTGTTGATTCACTTATAAATGTACCTTTTAATGCAGAAGCACTGCAAGGCCAGCGCACTTTGGCACCTGTCATAAAATTTTGGCTTCATTGATTTTTTTTTTTTTTTCTGATTTCAAATATATTTATTGATTTTCAGTAACAAAAACAGAGTTATAAAAAGAACAAAAAAACAATGAACAAGTGAATAGAGAGGTTCTAGAGAACCATCCAGAAATCCAGAAAATACAGATTACAGAAAGCAAGTAACATAATATTTGTAATATTTCACAACCAAGAGGAATATAGGGAGAACCTGGAGGCTCAAAAAGAAACCATTGTATAACCTGGAGAGGAAAAAGGCAAAACACAAAATGGCGAGGAGCAAGCGCATGAGGGAAAAGGAAAATTTAGAGAAGAGCGGTGCGACATACGAAAGTAAGAGAGAAACAGGAAAGAGGAGGTTTTGAGTACAGGCAAGTAAAATGAGAGCAATAATATCAAGTCAGGGTAGAAAAAGGTAAATAGTCCATGAAGTTGCAGGCAACGTGCTGGAGAGTCCAGTGTCGGGAACCAGACAGCATACGGCGGGAAATAGCAGGAGAGTTGCACCACCATATCCAGCGAAGGGAGCAGTTAGTAAGATAGTCAGGAGGTGAAATCCAAGCGCAGGCAGGTTGAAGAGAAGTATGTCGTCCATTAGGCTTGAAGATAGATCGGTGAAGAGATCGAGGCAGGGAGCCGGTGAGCACGTGTTGATAGTTCACAGAAAGGGTGTAGCGCCAAGTCCAGCGTAGGGAACCGCAGGCAAAGCAGTCAGAAAGCATTTACCCCATTTTTGTCTGATGGAGCCACGCACGAAGGACCTCCGGATCGCTGTAGTTATCCGTTTTGTTGCGATAAGTCACCCGGAACCGAGCAGGATAGAAGAGTCCGTATTGTGCGCCGAGGTCTCTTAGGTCCTGTCGCATGGAGAGGAAGGATTTTCTTTTCGCCGCAGTGGCTGGAGCCAGGTCGGGAACGATTATAATTTTGCGTCCCTGGTGTAGCATGGACGCCTTCCCCTTCGCGGCATTTAAAATTTGTAAGGCATGCTGGAAACGGAGAACCTTGACAACCAGCGGGCGTGGGCGCTTGTTTCCAGGTTGCAGAGTGGAAGGGGAGCGATGAACGCGTTCGAGCTCCAAAATCGGGGAGAATTCGATGTCCAAGAATTTCGGAAGACAAGATGTCAGGAAGGTAAGTGTATCATTACCCTCAGCCCCTTCTGGCATTCCAAGGATCCTCAAATTAGATCTACGGCTGCGGTTAGCCATATCCTCGAGGTCAGCAGTTAGTTTAGAAATGGCCGCAGAGTTAGCCTTCATTGTCGGGAGATCTGCTTCCACAGCCGTGACTCGATCAGAAAGTGAGTCAAAACGCTGTTGAGATGCAGCCATCTGTGTGTGTATTGATTCTAATTCCCCTCTCATATCTTGCGAGATTTCCATGTGTGTTTTCATCAAAGATTTTATTGTTTGCAGTTCTATGAGGATCGGGTCAGTTTCCTCCACGAGGTCTGCAGCAGAGCCAGGCTTCTCAGGAGAGGGGGGAGCCGATTTGAGACGTTTACTCGCTGGAAGCGTATCGGTTTTAGATTTTTTGCTGGCCATGTTGTACTAGTAGATATAAAACTACTAATAAGGCTTCAAATGCAAAAAAAAAGTAAGAGGAGTATGTAAATTCTGAGCGATTATCTTAGAAAAGGGTGGGAGCAAGCAGCTCACACGACCATCCTGTTCAAATCCAAACTGGAAGTCCCGGCTTCATTGATTTTTATTACCACATATTTGGATTTAATTTATTCCTTTTCAAGTCTGTGGTTGATTTTCTTCTAGACCCCCGAAGAAGGTGTCTGTAGCCAAAACACCAACTGTGTCGGGTCTGCATCATACTTAAACTGTGGTGTTTGTATTATCTACATTGCCTGGACTTGTTCCACTTGTTGAGATTTATTTTATTCTATTAATAAACTTTATCATAGAACATCGTTTCCACAGTGCTCTTCTTTGTTATGGGTTTTCCTGTACCACTGCACCCAACTCATGGGGTCATTGTCATGAATTTGGATTTGATATACTGCCTAGTGGTGGTACAACCAAGGTGATATACATTTATTATATGAAGGTACTTTCTCTATCCCTAGTGGGCTCACAATCAAGAGCCAGTAACATAAGTAACAAACTGAGGCCTGAGAAAAATGAGGCCCTTATCCTACTCCTCCCTCCCTAGAGAATGACATGGGGGCAAAATTTTCCCCGTACCTGCAGGAACTCATTTTCCTGTCCTGGCAAGTTCTTTTCCTGCCCCTGCCCCATTCCTGAAAACTTTGTCCTCATCTGCACAACTTGCTGCTATTTTGCTTTTTTTTCCTTTTATTTTTTGGTTTGTTTGCATTTTTGGGTTTTATTTATCACTTGCATTTTTTATTTTATGCATTACATTTCGAAGTTTGGCTTTTTAATGCTTGTATGATGATGGTGTATGTTATTTTGTGTTATTTTTTGTTTTTGTATTGCTTTTTTGTGTGATATTATTTATGTTGATTGTTTCCCACATACAATTGTTGGATATGCGGGATATAAATTTTTAAATGAATAAGCATCATAGAAAGCTCTGTATATATAACTAGCTACAAGTGGCAGATTTTGTTACCAACTTTTTTATATGGTGAATTTTATAAAATTGCACAAATGGAGCCAAGTTCCAACACTCAAAAGTATGCACAATTCCCCACACAAGCACTCCTCACAATCACTGTCACAAACAACTGCTGACAGTTATGCATTACTCCGAGCAGATGTACAGTAAATGCCGACAGGGAAATCTTTTAAAGTATATGTGCACCGTCATCACAAAATAGGGAAGTCATTACAAAAAGGACAAAATATGTAAATTGGAATATGTAAATTTAGATAGAATATGTAAATTGGAAAATCAGACGTCTGAAGTTCTGCTAGTTATTTTAGAAAACAGGCTATTGACAGAGCCTGTTCCAAAATAACTGTTGAAATGGACATCCAGAGCCAGACATCCATTTTAGAGAAAAAACTAGCCAAAATATGAACAGCCTAAAAGATGTCTCTTTCACAGCACACAAGTTTCTATGTTGTGAAATAGCATCATAGACTTTCATGGTGACATAAGCAGCTACTGAACCCCTTCCCCTCAAGGCCTAATCCTCCCTCTGCCACTCTCCTGAGATCTGATTCCCAATCCTCCTCTAGATAAAGAAGGCAGGATGCCCCCAAGCCCTATACTCACCCACCCCCGGAACCGTCATAATAATAGGACCCCCCTCTGCTGCTGTTTGGGTCAATACCAGGATCAAAGATTACGTCTTTGACCTTCCAGCACTCTAGAAGACTTAGGTACTAGCATCCAAAATGGCTCACAACACAACAGCAACACGGTCAACACAGAACTGACAGTCAAAATAAATATCAATGTATTTTCTGTATCTGTTCCCATAACTTACAGAATTATGTTACTCCAGTCATACGATCCTAATATTGCTATAGGTCTCACCTATTCTAGATTATTTTATTTTATGATGACTTTATCCTTACTTATTATTGTTCTTTATTGGAAAAATAATCTAAAAGTTTCATATCACAAATGGTGGAATACTTTATTTGCCTACAGGAAATATGAAGAAATTATAGCACTAAAATGTAATATCTTCATTTACTAAAGGTTGGAATATTTTAGATATATATTGCTCTCAATTTTAGTATAATCTGAGCTTCATATTAATTAGAAATGCAGCCACTTGAATTTGTTGATGTTTATGTTTATTCTTTTGTATACGTATTGAAAATTTTATAAATGTTAAAAAAAAAACACACCAACAAAATCCCCACATAGCTCTGCATCTGCATTCTTCACCTACATCTGTGCTTGCATCGTGACTGTGTGTCCAAATAAGATTGAAAGCTCTTCTGAGCAGTGAACATCAAGTTTCAAGTTTATTAAAAATTTGTTGTACACGCAATGTCAAGTACTTCAATGCGTATGACAATTTAAAAATAGGAGTCAAAAATAAAACAATTTTATACAAATAAACATACATTATATACATACAAATAATTACCGATACAAAAGGAGAGGAGGATGAACTACAATCTTTAAAGAAAATAAATTAACATGTTAAATGTACTGCGCTCTAAATGCCTTTCAGCGCTATAGAAATGATGAATAGTAGTAGTTATATGACTATTAAAATACCACAATTGTTTAATGTTAGTTTCTCTTTAATGTTATTAATTAGCCTTCAAAAACCTTATACAGTATAATCTACCTTCACAATAAGTTTACTGGTTCAAGCTTTGCCCGTGCCACCTACCTTGACAGCAAGTCAATGAGCTCCGGCTTCGACATCCCATCGGGAAGAACACGAGGAATAGCAGCTACACATGTCCTGAAAAGATCAATTTTGGGCTTTCGCTCACCACTGAAAGTTTAAAGCAGTTATAGGGTTAGTCAAAGATGCCAAAGATGAACAAGATGCATATAACGATTTCCATAATTAAAAGGAAAAAAAAAATTGCCTAAGAAAGGACAATATATTGACCAGTCCATTAGAACGCAGGTAGGAAACCCCACGCTGAATGACCCGCGCTGCTCCCGATGCTCATAGAGTTCCTATGAGCATCGGGAGCAGCACGGGCTATTCAGCGCAGCTCTCCACGCTAGAAAACTGCTAGCACAGTTTAACAGAAGAGGCCCTCAGTCATTCAGGCTAAATGTTGTAATTTCTTTTTCAAGAGGAATGTCACCATGTAAAATAATGTGAACAATAAGACACTAGTATTGAAAATGCAAAAACTATATAAGCAGCTATATTTACGCACTCATTTCATACATCTGTGCAATATTTCAAACAGAAAAATCTTTCCAATGGAAGGCCATAACAAAACAAAGTATAATTATTTACACAAGGGTTCTTCAAAAAATTTCCACACTTTCATATTGTCACGGGAAATGGTTGGGGGCGGGAGGAGTGCCAAGAGGGTGTGTTGTAGAATGTCATGTGACTAGTCAGTCAAACTGGTGGTTATGTGGAAAAGTGATGTAATTTGCTTTTGAGATATTTACCTCCATTTTACAAAGCGCACTAGCTGCTGCCGCCATGGTAACTGCCCCGAAGCCCATAGGGATGTAAAGGTATACGAGGCTTTTGTCACACGACTTTGTAAAAGAGGGGGTTAATAAATAGTGTTTAAAAAAAATAATAGCGTAGAAACTTTTTGAAGATCCCTTACATATATACAGTATATATATATATATATATATATATATATATATATATATAATATTTTAAACCTTTGTAAACTGCTTCAATGTGGTTTACAAGAAGAGTGGTATATTAAGATACAAGCACAATACCTGGTACCTTGCTACAGCAGCTCCCTGAAGTTTAAGGGGGTAATAAAATACTGATTTACGAATGATCTCATATAAAATATTGACCCAGTGTAAAAGTATAGCCGTGACATGAAGGCGTGTACTTTGTTGGCTGGCATGTATAGGGGAAGAGTTGGATGAAGTGTGAGCAGAGTTTGAAGGTATGTACAGTCATGTGAAAAAATTAGGACAACTGTAAAATATGTTTTCCTAGAACCTTCTCACTTGTCTAGTTTTATATCTCTCAAACGTCTTGGAAGAGTAGAATCAACATAATATAACAACTAGAGGAAGTAAAATAACTCTTTCTTTTAACAGCAATCTGCAGCGTTCTTATAAATATTTGTTAATTTTTGTTGTTTGAAATCACTCAGATTTAATCTTGGATCTCTTGATTATTCGAGAACTTGAGATAGATTAAGAAAGAATTAAGTTTCCTGGGGGTTTTTTGACTCTGCTTGATTTAAGTTATATTGTCTTAATCTAACTTTCTGTACAAGTGTTGTATACTTGGAAATTAGTTTGGAAAATTATAAATAAATAAATTTTAAAAAAATTTAAAAAATTAGGACACCCCATGAAATATTCAGTTCTTTCTTAAGGAATGTTCAAATATCGAAATCATATCTTTTTTTTATTTATCTCTGGAAAAGAAAGTCATGTAATTGCAGGTAAACAACAAAAATTTTCCTTGATTTACTCATGAAACAAAAGATATCCACAAAAATGTGTCAAGCTCCATCTCTGGCAGCATTCAAATCCACCTCTTTGAAGCTGCTTTTAATTTCAAATTTCAACCCCCCTGCTAAGCACCAATATCTGCCTTATCATTCCCTCTGTAATTCCCCCACCTAAGCACTGTACATAGATACACCCTCTTGTCCAGTTTATCTGTCTTGACTAGATTGTAAGCTCTTTAGAGCAGGGACTCTCTCTTCTATGTTCTGATGTACAGTGCTGCGTATGTCTAGTAGTGCTATAGAAATGATAAGTAGTAGTAGTAGCAGCAGTGTATGTATATAACTAACTGCATTTCAGTTACAAACCTGGTAGCTTCTGTGATGGGAGGTTGGGAATATTGAGAAAATTCTGAATTTGAAAGAACTTTCTGAATGGGTTAAATGAAAGCGAGGAATGGATGTCAGTAGATAATTAATTAGTCAGGAGTTTGTAAGGAATATGAAGCCTGGGCTAAATATATTTTTAGCGAGTATATCTTTAAACTAACTGCGCGATTGCTATGCGTGAACTAGACTGACGCTGGGGAGGGGGGGAGTGTCTTTATGAGAACACGTAGTTGGACGCCACAGCCATTTTAAACAGAATGGCTGCCACTTTCTGACCTACAAGCAAACAGGTTAAACACTAAGGGCTACTTTTACAAAACTGCGATAGCGTTTTTAGGACGCGCAGAATTTTAGCGCTCGCTAAACCCGCACTACGCGGCTAGAACTAACGCCAGCTCAATGCTGGCGTTAGCACCTAGCGCGCGCACTAAAACCACTATCACAGCTTTGTAAAAGGAGCCCTAAAAGGTAAAGGAAAAAGATTTTTTTTTTAAATTAAATGTTTAACTGGTGAATTAAAAAGGAAGGATTCAATTTTAATATATATGCTCTCATTGCAGTGTGATTATGTAAACTACAACACCGACCCTGAGGAAAGATTTGAAATGCGTTGGGAGGTATGTTGCTGCACAAAAGCTAAGTTATAATTTAACTTATTAATTACAATAGCATATATAGCAAAAGAAAAATGCAAAGTAAAAAAATCTAAGTATGTAAGGATCGATGAAGAATGGAGCCTTCAGCGAGTTATGCTACTTGTATGGCTATCTGAGGATCCTTATAGTAACACCAATTACTGTATGAACTGCTAAGGTCTGCTATAAGTAAATTGTTGAGTTCTCGTGAAAATATATAGATGTGAAGTTTTCATCCGCTACTTTATAAAGGAATATAGGTGCCTACCTTTCTTGATAAACAGCCTCACAACAGGCATCTACCGTTTCCTCACCTAGACAATCTATTATAAAATTACACTCCACGAGCCAGGAAATATCCCTTTTTATTGGTCCTTATTCTTTAATCACAACAGAATCTGCTGAGTTTACATTCTACCTGCATCTGTGGACTGCTCTGGGTAAACAGGAACAGACTTTAAAGAATTCTGATCAGAGCAAGAGTTAATTATCTAAGAAGAGAAAACGCTGTCGTTTTGGCTGAGCGGGTGGGAAACGTATATAATGAAATACTTTAGTGGTATGACAACACTTTTTTTTTTCCTTTGCTGTTTCAGTCATGCAACGATGTGCACAGCCCATCGAAGAAATAAGTAACAACACTCACGTGATCATGTCTTCAGGTTCTTTGTTTAACATCTGTGCATTAGTCAGCATCATGCATCTTCCCACTTCTTTATCAAGATGCCTTAATATGTTATCTACAGCTTTTCTTACTTGAGAATAATATAACGACATGCCTACAAATTATACAGAGGTGGATATGCAAAATCTGTAATGTCTTGCCACATTTGTACAACCAAGAACATTTAACAGTTTAGGACATTAGGAACAGACAGAATAAGCAGTTTTACCCAGACACAAAATCAGAGAATCTCTTTATACATCTAATCCTAAATGGTACAAGCATTTAAAGTCAATGATTCAATTTAAATGTAATTATTTATTTGATAAGAAGAATTCATGTTAACATGGTGGTGAATCTTAGCTACACATTGTTAGTCTAAAAGCAGAATTGAGTTTTATTGAGTCTGACTTGCTTCTGCCTGCCTTAAGGTACAGTAAAACAAAACCCAATAGTAGCTGATTTGGCTGTATTAATTCTCTGCTAATCCCATATACTGGAGCTACTCAGTTCTGGTTTTCAAGGTCCATAGACAGGCGAGATTTGCATACCAAGGAGGCAATGCATGCAAATCGCTCTCATGCATATTCATTGTGGATATCTTAAAAATCTGGCCTGCCTGTGGACCTCAAGGACTGGAACTAAGTAACCCTATCGTGTACAACGATTGGCATAAGCCAGGGATCTCCAAGTCCCTCCTCAAGGGCCGGAATCCAGTCGGGTTTTCAGGATTTCCCCAATGAATATGCATTGAAAGCAGTGCTTGCACATATTCATTGGGGAAATCTTGAAAACCCGACTGGATTCCGGCCCTCGAGGAGGGACTTTGAGACCCCTGGCATAAGCCTACTGGTCAATACTTCTTTTTAAGTCTATCTCTCTTACAATGTTTACAATTTTTCTCTCTTATTCAGTACCTTGCCATTTTTAGCATATTTTGCAAAAAACATAAGTGAAAACAAAAAAATCCAACATCCCAAAACTTCCACTTCTAAAAACACTGTCCAAGTTATCAGTTCAACAATCCATGTTCAGTAATACAAACACTCGATGCAATTCATAGTATCAAATATCACAGACTTCCTCAACACAGTATACAGTCTCCGGTAGTTGTTTGACCATACGTGTTTTCACTTCCAGCTTTCTCAAGAGGAAGAGAATTGCAGCACATTGGAATGAACTCCCGTACAGGACTTCATAGCATTTTTGGTGATGGGTGTGCTGCCATGAAGTCCTGTACGGGAGTTCATTCCAATGTGAGGCTGGATGCTGTTTGAAAAGAATAGTGCTGCAATTCTCTTCCTCTTGAGAAAGCTGGAAGTGAAACACATATGGTCAAACAACTACCGGAGACTGTATACTGTGTTGAGGAAGTCTGTGTATATTTGATACTATGAATTGCATCGAGTGTTTGTATTACTGAACATGGATTGTTGAACTGATGAACTTGGACAGTGTTTTTAGAAGTGGAAGTTTTGGGATGTTGGATTTTTTTTGTTTTCACTTATGTTTTTTGTTTAGGAGCACTGAACACTTTAAAATCGGCAGCTGAGCCCAGGATGAGACGACAATTCTAGAGAAGATAAGTACTCCTTTACTTTTCCATTGGTATGGATTGACTGTTTTTTCAAAAGGAGTATTTTGATGATTTTGTTATGTGATAAAATTGGTATCCTGTGCTTATATGTTTAATATATTGTATACTGACTGTGTGTATTTATATGAAAAATATTTAGAATTAAAGAATATTTAAGATTAGCAATTCTTTTTTAGTAGAAGTTTTAGGAAATTTTTAAAGAATTGAACGTAATTAATTGTTACTCCCATTATAGTGAGTGTGTTGATCTTAATATAGCCAAAGAGGTAGAAATGACAACAGCAAAAGCCAGAAGGATGCTTGGATACACAGGGAGAAGAATACCCAGCAGGAAACAAAGAGGTGACAATGCCTCTAGTGAGACTTCATTTAGAGTACTCTACACAATTCTGGAGACTGAACCTTCAAAAAGGCTGATCCTTCAAAAAGATATAAATAGGATGAAGTCAATCCAGAGGGCCAGTGGCACAGTGAGTATGAGAGGTGCCCCCCTCCCCTCCAACCGCTCCTCGTGCGCACCCCTTCCCTGTACCACTTTAACATTCCCAGCGTGAGCAGCAACTTCAATCTGCTGCTTGTGCGTCAGCTCTTCCTCTGGCGCCACTTGCTAGGCATGGATTCAGGAAGTAACGCCAGAGGAAGAGCTGATGATGGCCCGAGCAGCAGGTTGAGGTTGCTGCTTGCGCTAGGGAATGTTAAAGAGGTACAAGGGAAGGGGCGTGTGCATGGGCACAACAGGAGGGAGAGGAGGAGGTTGCCAGTGTCCCTACCAGCACGGCAGCCGGGGCAGAGTGCCCCCCCCCTTACTATACCACTACAGTGGGCATCAACTAAAATAGTCAGCAATCTTCGTTATAATGTGTTTGGGGACAAAGATCTCAATATAAATACTTTGGAGATATAATGGAGGCATAAATGCACAGGAGGCCAGTCTCTCAGTCAAAAGGAACCTCTTGAATGAGGGGGCATAGGATGAAGGTGAAAGTGGATAGACTCAGAAGTAACCTATGGAAATAGTGCTTCACAGAAAGGGTGGCGAATTTGAGGAACAGCCTCCCAGCGGAGATGAAAATTGTATCTGAATTCAAGAAAGCTTGGCAGAAGTACATAGAATATCTAAGGGAGAGGAAGGGATAGTAAATGGCATGGATGGGCAGTCTTGATAGGCCATATAGTCTTTATCTGCTTTCATTTTCTATATTTACAGGAGGGCCTGGACCTTCAATATCCTTGTTACCAACGTAATGGCCATCAGAAAGATAGCCTTTCTTGAGATATCCCCTAGGGAATCTGAAGAGATGCTCTCAGAGCGTTGAGTACCAAATCTAAGGCCCAGTTGACATCATCTAACTCAGAGAAGGCCTAATATGGTTGCCTTCCCAAACCCCTCCATGAAACACACCACCTGTTTGTGTGCATGCAGAGGACCCTCATCATGGCCTCTATAACATTACATGGAAGTGCAATGTACTTTAATGGCATTAAATGCAAGGTCTCCTGAGTCCAACCTGTAAAAAGTCTAAAATATCCAGGATCTGAACCCTCCATGGGGAAATGTGCCCCTCCTTGCATTTGGTATCAAAAAGAGTTGATTTTTTTTTTTTTTTTAATGGTATGGGGACCTGAAGAGGCTAGCAGTAGCAAAGTTGCTATGGTTCTTACAGGCCAGGGGGCTACTGTGGCAAGTAAACAGAGATGGAAGATCCATCTCCATACTTAGCCTGGCTTTTGAAAAGGCAAGACTAAGGAAGTTGGGATTCTTATTCCTGATATCAAGACCTTGTTGATAGCCAGAAGGGCTACATTCTTGGCATATATCCTGATATGGAAGATTTCTAATCTGCAGCAATCTTACAGGAAATTTTCTGTAGCCATATTAGTAAACCAAGAAATGCATCTTGTACAATTTTGTAAAAATCTCTATTTCAAGCCTAGTTAAATTGCGATGACCAGGGCGAGCCCATATATTCAATGGCAGTTGCCCAGATAGAACCGCTAAATATCCAGGTAGACCTCCATGGCACTATCTGCTAAGTGATGGGGCAGTCTAAGGGCAGAGTCTGGGAGGAGCTAAGAGTTGTTCTCTCAGGGTTTCCCGCAGCTGGCATTGGGCTTGTTGCAGATTTTCGGAAACTTGCAACAAGAAACGAGAGTTATCCGTTGGCAGCAAGATTCATTCCACTAACTAGGTAAATAAATGGATAAAATTAGGATAGTGATAAAGCTGTTCTCTTGTACATGTAGATTTGTAAATATGTTCCTTTGGGACAGCCCTTAAGAGAGTTATTTCCCTCATTCCTGGTGCATATTTCCCTCTTCCATTTGAAGATAAAGGCCTCTGTTGTTAATTGGAAGCATGTAATATGTATTGGTTCACAATATAGAAGGAATGCATATGCAAGGAAAGGAGTATTCTAATGGTTAGAACAGTGAGCCAAGAACCAGGGAGCCTGGTTCAAATCCCACTGTGGTTCCTTACTAAGTCACTTAACATAAGAACATAAAAATAACCTTACTGGGTCAGACGAATGGTCCATTTAGTGCAGTATCCCGTGTTCACGAAAGCCAATCCAAGTCACAAGTACCTGGTAAAACCCCAATAGTAGCAGTATTCCATGCTATATTGATCCAAGGCAAGCAGTGGCTTCTCCCATTTCCATCTCAACAGCAGACTATGGACTTTTCCTCTAGGAACTTGTCCAAATATTTTTAAAAAACAGCTACATTAACCATACTTACCACATCCTCTAACAACGCATTCCAGAACTTAACTATTCTATGATTGAAAAAATATTTCCTCCTATTGGTTTTAAAAGTATTACTCTAACTCTATTCTTTGTAAATCTTGATGCAGGGAAAAAAAAAAATCGATCCACATGTACCCGTTCTATACCACTCAGGATTTTGTAGACTTCAATCATATCTCCCCTCAGCCATCTCTTTTCCAAGCTGAAGAGTTCTAACCTCAGGTACAGACAGACTGTAAGCCTTCTGGGAACAGAATAATATCTATCACACCTGAATTTGATTTAAAAAAACAAAACAAAACCAAAAGCACAAAACAAAACAAGTGTTGACTCACATGTAGATTGTGGAATAAATGTAAAATATTTCTCATACACATATATCTCTGAAAAATGGCTGCTTCTACTAAAAAATATACACAATCCTGCATACATTGTTCCCTCTAAGTTGAGCGGGAGTCCTCCGCCGATAGTTCTTCCAGTGGAGGGGACTGTTTCACTATCACCTTTTCAATAATGACAGACAAGCAAAGCTTTGCAGGACTCCAGGGAACCTGCCTGTCCTTAGTGATGGAAGACAAAATATTGACCCCCCCACACACACACACACACACACTCCCTTTCACTCGTAGGGATACAGTTGGAGGACTCCTGCTCAGCTTAGAGATAACAGTACCTGCATGTATTTTAGAAAAAGGCTCTATGTCAACAGATCATTTTCTAGAATACCAGAACTGTACATATCCTCACCTGGACATATTGTTTCTGATGTATCATTCTGTCTAAAATGGAGCTGTACATCAAACAGCTCACTTTTAATCCCAAGATTGTTTAGCTTCTCTATGATTGTTATTTTTTTTTTAAATAAGAATAGCTTCTACCTTGTTTGCCTGGAACCAATATCAGGCTCACCAGTAAATAGTTTCCTAAATCACCATGGAAGCCCGTTTCAAAATTTGACTTACCTTGGCCACACTCCAATCCTCAGTTACTGTGGCTACAGATGACTACCATGAAGTTTACAGTTGCATTCTTGAGGTTAATGCAATCTGGTCTTGGTGATTTGAATGTGTCAATTTGCTCTATTATTTCTAGATTTACAAAAATTGATTTTGGATGCTCCAAATCATCCCCAAATATAAAACTGGGATAGAAAATAACCACGTGGGTGATATGTGGAATAGATGCAAATATGAAAACACCCACTCTATACTTTAATATGAACAGCTAAGCTTAACATAATTAAAAGTGCTCAGAACCAGTCAGATGGTGAAAGAAGATCACACTGCTTTCGGGGGTTAAGCCTGGCTGTTCATATTAAAGCATAGAGTGGATGTTTTCATATTTGCATCTGCTCCAAATCATCTCCATCAACAGTGGTTTCCAGTGTGATATGACCCAAACATCCCCTTCAACAAAGAGTGAGAAAGAGAAAACATTTAGTTTTTCTGCTGTTGTCTTACCTTCCCTTACGCCTTGATCATTTAGTGATTCAACCGATTCTTTCATTGGCTTTTTACTTTAAATGTACTTGAAAAGGTTTTTAGCATTAGATTTTGTCTGAATGGAAGCCTTGTTTCAAACTCCCTCCTGGGCTACCCTATTACTCCGTTTTGTCTAACTTGTCAGTGTTTATGCTCATCCCTGATCTCTTCATTTGGGTCTACCTTCAGTTTTTTGAAAGATGTTCTTTTGGTTTTAACTGCCTCTCACTTTCCTATTAAAACTACATTGATAATCGTTTGGTTTTCCTTTGACCTTTTTAAATGAAGATAATATATTTTATCTAGGCTTCAAGGATGGAATTTAATAGTACCCTGGCAACAAAAATTGTTAAAGTTTTCTTTATAATTCCTCATTTTAACACGGGCTCACTTTAAAGAAAAATTAAATGCTCTATCCAACAGCATCAGCACTAGTCAATTGGCTAATGGTTGTTTCTTCCAGGACTAGATATTTCCCCCTTCTCCTGAAATGGGTAAACTCCCCTCCTCTACAGTCACCACCATCATTCTTTTCCTTCCACCATTCCTTCCATTCCAGCGATAATGCTAAATTTGATCATATTATGATCATTATTGCTAAGTGGCCCCACCACCATTGCCTTTAACTAGGTCACTGCTCTTCACTGCAAAGTCTGGGAACAATGGTAACCCTCATCAACCTTAAGTGCCTAGACCCCGACTCTTTCCACAGTACACAATCTCCTCACTTTTTCCTCAGACTTCCTGCTGTCACACCTTCATAAGTTATCCTATTTAATATCTGTACCACATCAATAATGCACAGATATATGTCACATTGGATACAATCCATCACAAAAGAACTTGACATCTGACCTGGATAATACATCAGTCGCCGAGGTAAGACTTTTGTGACAGACTATATAAGTTGGATAAATGTTTCATTGGGACATCATTATTGATGTAATACTGTCTGAAGGCTCAGTATTGCCTAAGTATTAACAGATTGATTGACTCCTGAAGCAGGTGGTGATGTCACCAAAATAAAGCACCATTTCAATTCTTTGGCCTTGGGCTTTTACTAATAAACTATTTTTTGTTAAATATTAATCCTATTTCTGGACTCTTTGTTGGGTACCACTGGTCAACCCCTACTCCCTATAATCTATTTTATACCAGCACCCTCACTACTATTGCAGTTAAGTCATAGCTAGAAGTCACATATCACAGATGCTTCTGGAACAATGTTTTGTTGTTTTTTTAAAGTATCAAAGGAACTGTGTTAATTATTCAGTATGGTTGTGCTTGCTATTCAGTTAATGCTTCTACATTGTGTGAGCAGGCTTACATACAGTGCTCACCTATCATTTTAGCCTCTTCTTCAGTGAGTGTTTTGCTTAGATATGTTTTCTTGACTCGTAGAGTATTCCCAGAAGGGAGAACAGCCCCGGTGACTGGCATTGGAGGCTCTCCATCTTTCTGTTGCAGGCTGTCGGCAATCACTAAGAAGGCTCTCAAGCCAATGTTCATTCTCTATAGATTGGGAATGGATCAAAAATATCACATGTACCAGTCATAGGTTAGCCAACACAAAGTAGAGGCAAGGATCTGCCAATGAATACACACAAAAATACTGACAAACAGATCAATTCCAATTGAAGAAATTTGAATTATTTATATCAAGCACCTGATGTGACCATGTTTCGCCCACAGGCTGCGTAGGGATAATAACTGCAGGGGATAGACAAACACAACTCCTGCCAATCCACTTCCAATCCACAAAGCAAATCAGAGTATCTTCAATCAAACTGGAAGAATTTCTTGCTCACAAAAGCTAGTCAAGAAAGTGAGCAAGAAATGCTGCCAATTTGAATGAAGATACTCCGATTTGCTTTGTGGATTGGAAGTGCTGACTGACAGAGGTTGTTTGTCTATCCCCTGCAATTATTACCCCCGACACAGCCTGTGAGTGAAATATGGCCAAATCAGTTGTTTCATATTAATAAATCAGATTACTTCATTTGGGACTGATCTGCCAGTCACAGTTTATATATACTGTATATATTTTAAAGAAACTATATTTGTCAATACCAGACATAATTCAAACAATGTTGACAACACAGTAATAACTGGATTATGCTTAATATGGCTGCCCCATCCTCCAAAAACACCATTAGTTGGAATTGCAAGCAAGAACACAGGGACACTTAAAATATATGTTCAAAGGGCTAATCCACAGATTCTTCTTGAATTGTTTAAAAAATTGTGCTATTCTAATCCTACTGAAGAGAAAAGCCCAAATGGCCTCTACGACGAGAAGAGCAATCCAAATAACAAAGTCATGAGGAGAAGATGTCGATCACACAGCTGGGGATGATCCAAAGCAAGCTTTATTGATCAAGACCATGATCTTAGTAGTACAGACTCGACAATGACAGTGTCTCGGCAATTCTGCCTTTGTCAAGATTCTTCAAATGAGGAGATGTAGGTATCTGAGCAGTACTGTGATGCACATTCAATAGTGTTGTAGAGAGCACAATAGAGGTACACAATGAAATTCTGCTGATGACTTGGCAAGCATAAGCTTCACTAGTAGAAGGATGGCTATTTTAATCCTGTCACTACCTGGGAAAAAAATTATTTGATGAGCAACAAGTATTCTCAGAATGCCAGTTTTTATGTATAAAGATGGTAGATATTGCCCTGGGAATGCCTCCTCAAAACACAGCTAAAGGATACATGATGTTGCCCCCATGAACATATACTCCTCTCCTATGGATGAGTAATTTTCAGACAACTGATTTACAACAGTGAAACACTTTCTACTTGCAGATATCACTTTGAAAATTGCATCCCTATTAACTAAATATGTGTGTGGTAAAGGAGAGAGATGATAGGGCCAATACAAATAGAAACATAGAAACATGATGGCAAATAAAGGCCAAATGGCCCCTCTAGTCTGCCCATCCACAGTAAACATTATCTCTTTCTCTCTCTGAGAGATCTCACGTGACTATCCCAGGCCTTTTTGAATTCAGACACAGTCTCTGTCTCCACCACTTCTTACGGGAGACTGTTCCATGCATCTAACACCCTTTCTGTAAAAAAGTATTTCCTTAGATTACTCCGGAGCCTATCACCTCTTAACTTCATCCTGTGCCCTCTCATTCCAGAGTTTTCTTACAAATGAAAGAGACTTGACTCATACACATTTATATTACTTAGGTATTTAAAAGTCTCTATCATATCTCCCATCTCCCGCCTTTCCTCCAAAGTATACAGATTGAGATCTTTAAGTCTGTCCCCATAAGTCTTATGATGAAGGCCACATACCATTTTAGTAGCCTTCCTCTGGACAGACTCCATCCTTTTTATATCTTTTTGAAGTTGCGGCCTCCAGAATTGTACACAATATTCTAAATGAGGTCTCACCAAAGTTTTATACAGGGGCATCAGTACCTCCTTTTTTCCTACTGGCCATACCTCTCCCTATGCAATCTAGCATCCTTCCAGCATTCGCCTTGATAAGCAGTATATAAAAACCTAATGAACTTAAACCTGTTTGGTCACCTTAAGATCATCATATACAATCAAACCCAAGTCCCGCTCTTCTGTTGTGCACATAAGTTCTTCACCTCCTAAACTGTACCGTTCCCTCAGGTTGTTGCAGCTCAAATGCATGACCTTGCATTTCTTAGCATTAAATTTTAGCTGCCAAATTGCAAGGCTCTCCCCATGTATCATAACATAACATAAATTTTTATTTATATACCGCAAAAGCCTTTTGATTCTATGTGGTTTGCAAACGAGATGGGCTGACCATTGTCAGTGAGCTACAATAGATAGCATATTAGCATCGAGTTAACAATAGTTTCACATCAGTGAAGGGATTACAAGAATTTTGAAAACAATGGGTTTTTAATAAAAACATAAGAACATAAGCAATGCCTATGCTGGGTCAGACCTGAGGTCCATCAAGCCCAGCAGTCCGCTCACGCGGCGGCCCAACAGGTCCAGGACCTGTGCAGTAATCCTCTATTTATACCCCTCTATCCCCTTTTCCAGCAGGAAATTGTCCAATCCTTTCTTAAACCCCTGTACTGTACTCTGCCCTATTACGCCCTCTGGAAGCGCATTCCAGGTGTCCACCACTCGTTGGGTAAAGAAGAACTTCCTAGCATTCGTTTTAAATCTGTCCCCTTTCAACTTTTCCAAGTGTCCTCTTGTTCTTTTATTTTTCGAAAGTTTGAAGAATATGTCCTTCTCTACTCTCTCTATGCCCTTCATGATCTTATAAGTCTCTATCATATCCCCTCTAAGTCTCCTCTTCTCCAGGGAAAAGAGACCCAGTTTCTCCAATCTCTCAGCGTATGAGAGGTTTTCCATCCTTTTTATCAAGCGTGTCGCTCTCCTCTGAACCCTCTCGAGTAACGCCATATCCTTCCTAAGGTACGGAGACCAATATTGGACGCAGTATTCCAGATGCGGGCGCACCATCGCCCGATACAATGGCAGGATAACTTCTTTTGTCCTTGTTGTAATACCCTTCTTGATTATGCCTAGCATTCTATTTGCTTTCTTAGCGGCCGCTGCGCACTGTGCCGTCGGCTTCATTGTCATGTCCACCATTACCCCCCAAGTCCCTTTCTTGGTTACTCTCATTCAATAATATCCCTCCCATCGTATAGTTGTACCTCGGGTTTCTGTTTCCAACATGCAATACTTTACATTTCTCAACGTTGAACTTCATCTGCCATCTCGCCGCCCATTCCCCCAATTTGTTCAAGTCCCTTTGCAATTCTTCGCATTCCTCTTTAGTCCCAGCTCCACTAAATAGTTTTGTATCGTCCGCAAATTTTATTATCTCACACTTCATGCCTGTTTCTAGATCATTTATGAATATATTAAATAGCAGCGGCCCGAGCACTAAGCCCTGTGGAACACCACTCGTGACCCTCATCCAGTCCGAGTAGTGGCCCTTCACCCCTACCCTCTGTTTCCTACCCGCCAACCAGTTTCTGATCCATCTATGTACGTCTCCGTCCACTCCATGGTTCTTCAGTTTCCGGAGTAGACGTTCGTGAGGCACCTTGTCAAAGGCTTTTTGGAAATCAAGGTATATGATGTCTATGGGGTCTCCTCTGTCCATCCGTTTGTTAATTCCTTCGAAGAAGTGCAATAAGTTCGTTAGGCACGATCTCCCCCTGCAGAAACCATGTTGGGTTGTTATCAAAAGTTCGTTTGTTTCCAAATGTTCATCGATGTGTTCTTTAATCAGTGCTTCCGCCAGTTTCCCCGGAACCGAGGTCAAACTCACTGGTCTGTAGTTTCCCGGGTCACCTCTTGACCCCTTTTTAAAGATGGGCATGACATTGGCTATCTTCCAATCCTCCGGGATCATGCCTGTTTTCAAGGATAGGTTGCAAATTTGCTGCAGTAGTTCCACTATCTCCTCCTTTAATTCCTTCAGAACCCTGGGATGGATTCCGTCCGGACCCGGGGATTTGTCAGTTTTAAGTTTTTCTATCTGCCTGTGTACATCATCAAGGCTCACTTCCATGGATGTTAATTTTTCTGCTTGATTTCCATTGAAGATTTGTTCAGGTTCCGGAATGTTGGTTGTGTCTTTGTTTGTAAATACAGACGAGAAGAACATGTTGAGTCTTTCTGCGACTTCTTTCTCCTCCTTCACCGCTCCCTTCCTGTCTCCTTCGTCCAGCGGTCCCACCTCCTCCCTAGCTGGCTGTTTCCCTTTAACATATCTGAAGAACGGTTTGAAATTTCGTGCCTCCCTGGCTAGCCTCTCTTCATACTCTCTTTTGGCTTTTCGAACCACACGGTGACATTCTTTTTGATACTTCTTGTGCTCCTTCTGGTTCCCTTCAGTTTTGTCCTTTTTCCATTTCCTGAATGAATTTTTCTTATTGCCTATCGCTTCCTTCACTATTTTAGTCATCCATACTGGGTCTTTTGTTCGACCCTTTTTGCTCCCCTTTTTGAATCTGGGGATGTGCAGATTTTGTGCCTCGCTCACCGTGTCTTTGAAAAAAGACCAGGCATGTTCTACTGTTTGCCATTTTTTGGAAGTGTTCCTAAGTTTCTTCCTTACCATTTCCCTCATTGCTTCATAGTTTCCTTTCCTGAAGTTGAAAGATGTCGCTATGGTTCTCTTTCCGTTCGGTATGCCTACTTCAACCTTGAACTTGATCATATTATGATCGCTGTTTCCCAAAGGTCCCACTACTTCCACTTCCTTTGCAGGTCCCCTTAGTCCATTTAGGAGTAAATCCAGAGTGGCATTTCCTCTCGTCGGTTCTCTAACAAGCTGCTCCATGAAGCAATCATGTATAGCCTCCAGGAATTCTGTCTCCCTAGCGCATCTTGAGCTTCCAAGACTCCAGTCTATCCCAGGGTAGTTGAAGTCTCCCATAACAACTGTGTAACCGCTTCTGCATTCTCGCTTCATCTCGGCATCCATTTCTTTATCGCTATCTCCGGTTTGCCCGGGTGGACGATAGTATAGGCCCATCTTTATTTCATGCCCTTTCCTACCCGGTATTTTAACCCATAGCGATTCCAGTTTGTTGATCATCTCCGCTGTGTCCATTCTTGTCGATTGTATGCTTTCTTTTACGTATAGGGCTATTCCTCCTCCTTTCTGACCTGACCTGTCCCGGCGATAGAGCTTGTACCCCGGCAGTGCTGTATCCCATTTGTTTTCCTCATTCCACCATGTTTCAGAGATTCCAATGATGTCTATGTCCTCTGCATTGGCCATGGCTTCTAGTTCCCCCATTTTGTTTCTTAAACTCCTTGCATTAGTATATATGCAGTTTAGATCCTGGCATTTTGTCGTCTTCATTTCTTTTCCCTGTGCTTCGGTCTTTGGTGTCTTCTCTTTTGCTACAATCTTTCTAACCTCCTCTTCTGGGTTAGTTGACTCCTGTAATTTGTCTCTTGTTTCTTCCCTGCCTTTTTTCCCCTCAGTATCTTCACGGGATACCTTCTTCCGAATCATCGACGCTAGGTCGACTGTCGGCTTTCCCCTTTCTCTTAGTTTAAAGCCTGTTCTATTCCTCTCTTGACGTTGTTTGCTAGAAGTCTTGTTCCCGCCGTGCTCAGGTGCAGTCCATCTCTCCTGTAGAGCTTGCTCTTGCCCCAGAACGTTGTCCAGTTTCTCACGAAGAGGAATCCTTCTTCCTCACACCATCTCCTCATCCACGCATTTATTGATTGTAGTTCTTCCTGCCTTTTCACATCTGCCCTCGGTACTGGTAGGATCTCTGAGAATACTATCTTCTGGGCCCTCATCTTCAGCTTTCTAAAATGCATATATGATGTTGTTATTCTAACCATTTGGCCCAGTTCAGGATCTCTGGAAGCAGCTTGGTATGACATCAGTGACAAGAGATAGGAAGGGACAGATGCGGTTATGCACTGATACGTGGGGACAGCCTTGATACAACAGATACGGCAAAACATGTCTGCAGAAGTTCCCAGCCGACTAAGTTGAATATAAAAGATAAGTGTTTTTTAAACACATATTTATATAAAGAAAAGCACAAAAAGCACAGTAAAACAAAAACCCAACAACAACAAAAACCCAACAACAATAAACCAAACCAAAGATAAGAATAAAATTTAAGGATGTATGAATTTCTGCAGCACTTCATAAACTACATTAATGAAGCCTTACTGCACCTCTCCGAAAATCCTTAAAAATTAAAAAATAAATAATAATATATAAAGAATGATTGGTGTAATTACATGACATCTTAACATAGTAAATGACAGCAGATAAAGACCTGAACGGTCCATCCAGTCTGTCCAATAGTCACACTCATACATTCATGTTTAAATAGTCTTTTCTTTAGTATTTCTGGGCAATAGACCATAGACGTCTGCTAGGTATCGTCATTAGGTTCTCACTACTGGAATTGCCACTGAAGCTCACTCCAGCCTATCGTAACCATCCTGTCATTGGAACTTCCATCAAAGCCCTCCCCAATCTATCCTAAATCAAATCACCTTCTAAAGGACACAGACCGTGCAAGACTGCCCAGTACCAGCCTTAGTTTTATACCATTAATTTTCTAATTATAGATCCTCTGTGTTCATCCCATGCTTTTTTTGAACTCCATCACCATTTTCATCTCCATCACTTCTCTCAGGAGGGCATTCCAGTCATCCGTGAAAAAGAATTTCCTAACATTACTCCTAAGTCTGCCACCCCGCAACCTCAATTCATGCCCTCTAGTTTTACCATTTTCCTTCCTGAACATCTTAAATAATACTAGCAGCTGTTACGAAGTGACGTCAGAGAGAAAGCTGACTCTGGCGCGACCAGCAGGTTGGAGTTGCTGCTCGCACCAGCAAAGAGATAGAGGTACAGTTTGTTTGGTTTTTTGGGGGGGTAGTGAAAACACACGCGCGGGAGGATGAGGAGTGGGGTAGAGAGGAGAAGGGGTACCGGCGCCTGAGGCAGACCGCCTCCACGCCCCCTGACTGCTAATATGTAACTGCTAATTGCACCAACAACCACCAATTATTGGTTAATACTAATTAGCAGCTTGTTAAACAAGTTACATGCATAACTGCTCTTATTCTATTTCCAGGAATTCACAACGCTGCATGCTAACCCCTGAATTATATATAAAGCTCTATAAATTTTGCATGCAGCTTTGGGCATACGCACAATTTCACTGAATAACGAGTCAATCGGCAACAATAGTTGGTATCTTAACAAGCAATTATTGGAGATAACTGGAATTAAAATTTGCATGAATAGTTCCAAAAATCAGGCATGGCCATGGAATGTATTTTTCAATTTCTCAATTTGAGTGTAGTTTTTGGATATAATTATGGGAGGGGGGTGATATCTTTTTGTCATAGATTATAATTGTAATTGTATTTAAGTGCTTTTATAGAGTTATATGATTGTATTATATTGTGCACTTACTTATGGCTTTAAAATGAATAAAGAAATTAAAAAAAAAAAGATAAATTACATATAGAAAGGATAACGAGGCACATGAAAGGGGCAGCATCAGTAGGTGTGTTATCTCACCCCTCAGCATACATGTCACCCAATGAAGAGGTCCTGAATATGCAGTTATGCCTCTGAGAACTAGGAAAACCAGGATTCAAATTCCATTGATGCCCTTTTTGACTTTGGGCAAAATCACTTTACCCTCCTACAAAATACCTACAGTACCAGAATGTAACCTGCCTTGAACTGCTACTGAAAAGGCATAAGCTTAATTCTACATCCACAAATGCTCAGAGTGGGGGTGGATCAAGTAGAAACATCTTTCATTTATTTGGACTTATTTATAACCTTGATTAAATAACTCTAAGCAATTTCCAATATTAGGAAACAGGGAGGCAGAAACATGCCCCAGAAGGTAACGAGGACTAAAAGAATCCAAAACATGCATGGGATAAACACAGACAATTCTGAAAAAAGCTGTGAAAACAAGAGGGACTGGTGAGGTCTTTGGTACTGCACACAGCAAAGGAAATAGGGTCTTACAGTCCTTATTTGCCATCATATTCCGTGAGCCCAATATTGAGCAGGTTTCAAATTATTTCTATAAACGGTAACACCATACAGACAGCAAATGCTGTTGAATATTCAAATATAGTTACACATACAGTATACCCCCTAGTTTTGTATATAGCACCATAGGTTGAGCGTGCAAATCAGTGCACACGACTTAAATGTTTAACAAGACCAATCAGTGCCAATAATTGGCAACTAAGACCTCATAATTGACTAATTGGAATTAATTAGAAGTTACAAACACAACTTGTTAAGTGTTATGAAGTGTTATGAAGTTCCAGTGCCCAGATTTCAAAAGAAGGCATAGCCAGAGGCGGAGCCTGAGTGGATCATAGGCATTCCTAAAAGTTATGTGCACCGATATAGAATACACCAATCCGCCCTAACTTAAGACATGATACCAATTATGTTGAACAGGCTTTTGTAAAAGAACATTTTATTATTTATTTTATTTCTTCCATTTGTGCATCGCACATACCTATACAAGCTCTAGGCGGCATTTCACTTTGGAAACTTCCTTGGGCCCCACTGGAAGAACAAAGCACTGCATGCTTCTGGTAGCACTATAGAAATAATTAGTAGTACCATATTTCTCCATAGATAGGTCGCGGCCTATACACTGATTTTCCAAACTGGCCTAGTGAGTGCGGCTTGCTTAAATGGGGCGGCCTATCTTATAATCATCATCCCTCCCCCCGGTACCTCTTTAAATCCCCCTTAAATACCTCCCTTGTTGCGAGAACTGACGGCAGCCATTCAGGAATCAGTGTGGGGCCAGGCTGGATGTTGAAAAGGTCGCTCCTACCCAGCACTGTTGGCTGCGAGATTGTAAGAGGCAGCTGTCCAGTGAGACAGGTATTTAAAGGGAGGGGGGATGATGTAAAAATAAGCTGCGGCTAATACCATGGGACGGCTTATCTATTAGTTTTAAAACATAAATCTGCATTTGCTGCAGCCTATATATGGGGGAATACAGTAGTAGTAGAATTGGAAGGCCTTATAGTGCAAGATATTTCCAGAGAGGCTTTATATTTTGTAAATATCCATTTGTTTGACCCCTGCTTTTATCCTTGGTGAGGAAGAACCTATTCGGCGTCATTGGCTGCATGCAGGACTTTGCACTTTAGGGCAAGTTTGGCTTAAACAATCCATAATACCTTTTGAACTTGTGCCAGAAGAATATGGCCTTTCAGATAGAGACTCTTACTGTTACTCTCAATTGTGCACCTTTTTACAGCAAAAAAAAACCTTTTAAGATTTAAGCTTAGAAGAAACTTTGCTTGAACAAGCCCTGTGATTGGGTACGGGATGGGGAGGCATATCTCATCTCTAGAGAGCATACTCCTGGTCAAGATAACGCACCACTATGGTCCACTGATAAAGGAATATTTTTTTTATGAAGGCCCTCTTTTACTAAGCTGCTGTAGAGGTTTTATTTATTCATTTAGCCCATCCTCCCAAAGGAGCCCAGAATGGGTTTCAAAGGTACATTCATAGAATAGATAGGACAAAATTAAATGAAAGACATATTTGGCAGCCATAGCTTAGAAGAATTTGTAGCATTTCTAGAAGATATTACATGGCATAGCATAGTTTTAGAAGAGCATTCACTGTACTAACAGAACAGAACAGAACATAAGCGTCAGAACATTTAGCACTCTGGGCCGTGGTAGAAACCTCTACCACGGCTTAGTAAAGGGGGGGGGGGTTAAATGTTCCCATTCTAGGCTATAAGCCTGAAGAGCAAAAATTAGGACCATTTGTATTTATAGTGGCACAATTGACAGTGGCTCCAGATATATTATGGGGGCAAAATAAATTGAATTGCATGCAATTTATGTCAAAGCTAACCCCTATCTGGCATAAAACATTGCCAAATTATCATAGAATATGGGATAGATACATCTGTGATCTGTGCCATTAGGATGATCTGACAAACAGGAATCATCACACTTGCCCACCCGGGCTGGGGTTTTTTTTTCTCTTTTTCTTCTCTTATGAACAAGCTTATTATATGTATGTTAAATTGTAACCCATTTTGACTCTATATTATTTATGTTAACTTTGTAACCCGTTCTGAGCTCGTTGGGGAGGACGAAATATAAAATGGGGTGAATGAAAAGTTGAAAATGGGGTGCTATGCGAATAATGCAGAACAAAGTGTTTATGAATAGGGCTGTTGAGATACTTTATTCGCATATGTATCTGTTCAGTTTTGTATTATTTTATGTCTTACCCTTTAATAAAAAATTTTTTTTTTTTTTTAAAAGGGCACCTAGATGTTTGTCTCTATGCCAAACTTCTAAGTGCTTCTGGAAAATTGGACTCAATATTTTCTAAATACAAAATGCTGAGTCATCGGTTAGACAACAGTACAACAGAAAAGGATCTGAATTCCAGGGTCACACAATACTGGACGTCAGTACCAGACTTGTGGCATGGAATGTTGCTACTATTTGGGTTTCTGCCAGGTACTTGTGACCTGGATTTACCATTATGAATACAGGATACTGGGCTGGATGGACCACTGGCTATTATGTTCCCCTATTATACTTAACACTGGTCAATGAGGAAAGGTCCAAAGCACACCAATTTATTTAGTCCAGAAGGAAAAAATAAAAGACTGAGCATAAATTCACAAATGGAAGAGATGTGATCATGGATACTGGTCTTCTTAAATTCCCTCAGGAAAAGACAAGGCATCGCGGGCTCAAATTGGCACAAGGTAGATTTACATTAAACTTGGAGTGGATAACCTTTATACAAGGAAGGTCGTATGAAACAATAGTACTACCCTGGAGGGCCAAAAACAATGCATAATGCTGGAACTAGATATGGACAGAGCTCCATAGACCAGGGGTAGGCAATTCCGGTCCTCGAGAACCACAGGCAGGTCAGGTTTTCAGGATATCCACAATGAATATATATGAGATGGATATGCATGCACTGACTCCCTGATATGCAAATCTATCTCATGCATATTTATTGTGGCTATCCCGAAAACCTGACCTGCCTGTGGCTCTCGAGGACTGGAATTGCCTACCCCTGCTATAGTCCTTCTCTGAAATGTTAATAAGCAAAAATGTAACCAAAAATAAAGGAAACAAATTGCTAGAGTTGGTATTCTTAAAATATTTATGAAATACAGCATGTAAGATCACCAAAACTCTGGCTAATGACATTTTCTGTGTACATGTATTTCCCATGGTCTCGCTGGCTGAATTTGGCTCACGGGCTAGAGTTTAGAAATACTGTATACATCTATATATGGTCCCATTCCCTTTCTTTCTTTTCTGATAAGAAAATGATCTTAGAAGTGTTCTTTATATTGAAGATGTTAATTAAATTAAACAGTTTTCTAAATAAGAAGGTAAAGATATTGAAAAGGTAATATTAAATATTTTGGAAACATTTTTAACCAAATCTTCAGAAAATCCAGATGATTATTTCACGTGTGGTGTCACTCGCTCTGAAAACTTCTCACTGAAATAAGGACAACCCATTCAAAGTGTGATAAGCATTTCATTAACACTGGCATTCAAACTTACCTCAGGATTGAGGCTGAAAGCTTTTGCTGGCTTCCCAACACAGAGAAGATCAAAAATAATTTCTTTCATCGCAAAATCAAGGCGCTCCTAGTGACAAAGCAAAGTAAGATGTAAAACACTTAATTGTAATACAGGAAATATAAACTTGAAAGCACTACATAAAAAAACTTGCACACATCCAGGATTAAGGAACAAGTGAAATAAAAAACATTTGTGGTGGCTAGTGTGAAAGGCCATTAGGCAGTTTGCACTAGAGAATGACATGGGAACTAGTATCTGTGGTTAACCACAGGGCAGGGATGGGAAAAGAGTCCATGCGGACAGGGACAAATTTAACTCCCGTGTCATTCTCTAAAAACCTGAGAGTAGTATCAATGTGTAAAAACTTAACACATTTTAGAGAATTGGCAACTGATTTCAATGTTTTAAAAAAATCTGCAGAAGCTGATTTTGGATTTAAATTAACTACTATTAAATGGCATAATTTAGGTCTTGCCTGCCTTTGATGTAGCAACAAGAGTCTTGTCTGCTGATCAGACTCTTATCATTTGCAACCTCCTTCCATCATGTGCCCAGCTGCTCAAGCATCTTACTGTTACTGCAACAGAGTCATCCATTGTTGCTGGCATCAAGGCCATTTCCAATATTTAAAAGACATTTATTTTCCTGCTCATCTCAAACACATTTTAGATTCTTTTCTACATCCTTGTCTGAAAGACAAGCCAATTACTTTCCCAGATTATGTAAAAACATAAGTAACTGAATCTTTGGGAAGATTGTACCAAAATCAGATCATAATTGAAGGCTCTATTTGTGAATTATAAATAGTTGTACAAAATATTATCCCTTTTTATATTTAAATTTTTTTATTAATCATAAATGTTCAAGGCTTGTACAAATAAAGACAGTCGGTGGGGATGGGGACAAACTTTGTCCCATGTCATTCTCTAGTTTGTACCTCTCGGGACGTGTCGAAGTGGAAGATGATATTTTCTTTCTCAAGGGACCCTCGGCCACAAGAGGGCACCTGCTCAAACTCAGGGGCGGAAAATTTCATGGCGACACCAGAAAGTATTTCTTCACAGAGAGAGTGGTTGATCATTGGAACAAGCTTCCAGTGCAGGTGATCGAGGCAGACAGCGTGCCAGACTTTAAGAATAAATGGGATACCCATGTGGGATCCCTATGAGGGTCAAAATTGGGTCATTAGGGCATAGACAGGGGGTGGGTAAGCAGAGTGGGCAGACTTGATGGACTGTAGCCCTTTTCTGCCATCATCTTCTATGTTTCTATGTTTTCTATCCAGCCACAGGCTAAATAAAAGCTTCTGTAATTCTCTTGGCCTGCTGTCCATGTATGAGGAATCTCAGTACACTCCTTTGCTTGATGCTTGTGGCTCCACAGAAGCCAGCAACCACCACTTCGCTGAGTCATAAGAATTTAAGAATAGTCACACTGGGTCAGACCAATGAACCATCTAGACCAGTATCCTATTTCCACAGCGGCCAATCCAGTTTACAAATACCTGACAGAAACCCAAATAATAGCAACATTCTATTCTACCTATCACAGTGGCTTTCCTCCATATCTATCTCATTAGTAGACTATGGAATTTTCCTCCAGGAACTCAGCTAAACCTTTTCTAAACCCAACTAATCGTTATTACCACATCCTCTGGCATCGAGTTCCTGAGCTTAACTATTCTTGGAGTGAAAAAAACATTTCCTCCTATTTGTTTTAAAAGTATTTCCATGTAACTTCATTGAGTGTCTCCTAGTCCAGAGTTTCTCAACATGCAGTACTGTTAGGGGTACGCGGCACTGCGTCCATCTCCCGCCCCCTTCCTCCTTAATGGCTGCTGCTACCAGGATCCCATACTCTCCTTCCTGCATTCCCTCCTCCACCGAAGCAGTCCCGGAAGGCTTCCCTCCGATGTCAGAGCTGACATCAGAGGGAAGCCTTCCGGGACTGCTTCCGATGTCAGAGCTGACATCGGAGGGAAGCCTTCCAGGTCAGTGGGGGATCCACAATTCCCTCCTTCAGGGCTGTCTAGCTGGGCTGCTCCTTCCTGCCGCACAAGGATGCAGGCAGTGGCTCTTGCACACAGTTGACTCAGAAGCCTTCTCTCCGATGTCCAAGTATGAGGTTAGTTTTTCTCTTTTTCTTCTATTCACCTGTTTTCCCTGCTGTGTGTTCATATAGCATCAGAGGAAACTATCAGCCAATGTATCTAATGAAACCTAAGATAGAAAAGGAAGGATTCCACCTCAGGAGGTGCATCTGCTGCTCTGGCTGGGCCCACAGCACACATTCTATCCTATCAAAATTCATGAGCATGAACACTTGGCAAGGTCCTCTCTCTCACACTATTTCTCTGCTTACTGACAAAATTAGTTCTTTGTGCAATACTTGGTTGCCTCTGTGGCTCTCTTGGCGGGGTCATCTTGAAGCAATATTCATGGTGATGGCTCCACAATTACTTTATGTACTGCAGATGTTGCCCCTTCCTTTGCTGGCAAGATATATTTGGCAGTCTAAGCCTTCCAGGATTTCTCTCAGTAAACTTAAACCATCAAAGCTCATGTGAGGAGTGGGATTTCTGGATTTCGCTTTCAATGCCAAGACCTCCATGCTATGAGCCAACTAAGAACTTCTTACAACTGAGACTCTTTATTGGCTCACTATTGAATGATATTTAGTAATAGAACCATATCAACTTGCCAACTTTGTGGATGCACTGAATATATCACTTGTCAAATGTTGAACTGTCCTGCTAGAAACTAAGAAATATTGAAAGATTAGGCTCTTACCATTGATAATCTTCATTCTGTAAATCCACAGAGGAGTCTGTACAGTATGTGTTTTATCTCAACCTGCGAACTGGGTCTTGCAGAAAAAAACTCTGCTCCTCCCACATGGCTGAGGAATACATGTCCAGTTTTCACAGATCCTTCCACTCCGAACATAAAGCAGGCAGACGAACTTCCTGGTTGACATGAATATCCAAAACCACCTTCAGAAGAAAGGAGTGAACTATGCAGAGGAAATCCCCCCCCCCCCACCTCTGTGAACTGGAGAAAGGGCCAATCGCCATGAGGAAAACTGTCTTGACCGAAGGTCCAGAAGAGGCGCATCCATGAGTGGCTCAAAAGGGGCTTCCGCAAGCTCTCTCAGTACAACATTAGATTCCACGAAGGGAAAGGTTATCATAGCGGTGGTCGCAAGCGAAGTGCCCTCCTAAAAAATCTGGCCACATTTGGACGAGATGTAAGAAAACCGGTACCACTGTACACTCAAACAGGAAAGGCCTGCCTCCTGTACCTTGAGATGGACCACAGCAAGGCCTTTTTACAGACCGGCCTGAAGGAAAGTGAGGACCATAGGAATAGGAGCATGCAAAAGTTCTCACAGTCTTTCTGAAAACTTTAGCTGTTTGTAGATTTTTGGTTTTAACAAAAGGTAAAAGGGGGTCTGATATCCAGCCGGTAGTGATCAGCAATTTAAAAACTCAGATATTCAATGCTGGGCCAGGCTTCAATATTAAATATCTGTGTTTTCTGAATTAGCTAAGTAAGATATTCAGCACTTAACCAGTTATGGGTTACCACACAAAGATAGGAGTGACTTTTTATGTAGTACTGAATATTGGCACTTAAGCAGCCAAGTGCTGACTCCACCCCCTGAAAACACCCCCAAAATAGCCAATTTGCAATTTGGTACTAATTGGTTATTTTCAGCAGCACTAACTGGCTAACTGCCGCTAGAAATTAGCAGCCAGTCTTGAACAGGCAATTTAACCAGTCAGGAGTCATTCCTGGCCAGTTAAATCGCATTGAATATCGACCCACTGGTGAACGATTTTCATCCATACCTGTGCAATGAACTGTATAATTTTCACAAATATGTTGAGAGGCATATCTCTTGGTACGACACCACGGGACCCTTTGGGGAAAAGAGTTGCGATGATGGTGGTAAGTCGACTGGAAGAGAAAATACAAGCATTGGGAAACAGTTTCAGTCTCAGGTAAAACAGTACAAGAATGGGTATTCTGTTCCCAAAATTAAAGGGGTCCTTTGAGTTCTGCACTTACCATACAGTAGCCCCCATATTCTGGACAGATCACCAAGGTAGATGGGCAAATTTGAGCATGGATTGCAGATATATGCATAAATCATCTGACATATGTATAAATCATCTGATTGTGGCGGTATAGAAGAATAAAGTTATGTAAATTATGTAGATTGGCTTAATTGGTGACAAAAATCAAACAAATGCTAATTAGCACTAATTACCGGTTGCATGCTTATCTGCTCTGTGCTCCTATTCTATAACCTGCGGCCTAATTTATCTGATGTGTAATTCCAAAGGGGGTGTGGCCAAGGATAGAGCATGGGCATTCCCAGAAATTATGCACAATGTTAGGCACAATTGGGAACAAGCATTTACACCATTTTGGCAGACATAAGAGCTCTTGACAAATATGAGGTGCAAAATGCGCACCAAGCTAGTATTGTTAAGGCCAATTATTGTTAGCGCCAAATTAGCTAATTAGTTAGTGTGCACTCAATTTTGGGTGACCTATAAAGAATCTGGCAGTGCACATCCAGCTTAAGAGATTTAAGAAAGGCATCTAAGTTTATTATTATAATTTAGCATTTGATGATAGGAATGGGATTAATGGATTCTGCCATATATTGCTCCAGCAGTACTCTTATTTAAAAAGCACCAAAGAAGGTGGCAACCACTGCCAATTTATGTATTTAAAAATATTTATGTCCAGTACTATCTCCAAATCTGGGCAGGTTACAAAATTGTATACACAATAAAATAACAATTGCATCATACATTTAAAACAATAGTCTTAACAAAATACTTTTGAATATCACCTCCAGCATTTGATTTGAAGGGAATTTTCCTTTTAAGTTTTTCTTATCTCATCTCTAAAATATTTCTATAATCTTTTTATTCCTGATAATGGATCACATATACACAGCGTCACTCTTCTCTTAATATTTTGACAATATCCATGAGATAATGAATTTGATAAACTGCATCAGTGAAATGGCAGCAAAGTAACAAAATATATTACATTTAGACAAAAAATCTTTGCAAAGCTAATACCTTAATTAAACCAGGGCTGTCATATGTCAATCCTCAAGGGCCGCATTCTAGTCGGGGTTTCAGGATTTCCCCAATGAATATGCATGAGATCTATTAGCATACAATGAAAGCAGTGCATGCAAAGAGACCTCATGCATATTCATTGGGGAAATTCTGAAAACCCGACTGGATTTCGGCCCTCGAGGACCAACATTTGACACCCCTGCCTTAAACCAAGGCTACTCAAAGCCTCGAGGTCCAGAGGCAGGCCAGAATTTCAGGATATCCACAATAATATCTGAGAGAGATCTGCATACACTGCTTTCTTGAAATGCAAATTGTATATACATTGTGAATATCCTGAAAACCAGGCTTGCATGTGGACCTTCAGGACTGGAACCGAGTGGCCCTGTCTTAAACAGATCTTAATATATTAGCACCTTAGGTCTGAAATAGAGGTTTGTGCTATGTCAAAGGGAAGCACCGTGAAACAGTGTTTATGTTATCTACTTGAAATATCATCTTTCCCAAACATTCAAAGCGGTTGACAGTAAGGAACAAATAAAACAAATTGAAATCAGAAAGGAATTACAAATAGGAAACATAAGTTAGATTCCAAGGCTTTTGAAAATAAGGGGGTCGATACTCAGCCTACTGTGTTAAGCGACTTGTAAGCTGCTTACAGTCACAGGATGATCTAACTCTGGATATTCAGTTCAGGGCAGGGGTAAGCAATTCCGGTCCTTGAGAGTCAGAGCCAGGTCAGGTTTTCAGGATCTCCACAATGAATATGTATGAGATGGATTTGCATGCACTGCCTCCTTGAGATGCAAATCTATCTCAGGCATATTTATTGTGGATATTCTGAAAACCTGACCTGGCTCCGGCTCTCGAGGACCGGAATTGCCTGCTCCTGGTTGAGGGGCATGCATGACTCCCAGTATTGAATATCCAGGTATGTCCACTAACCCGGCACTGGTCAATATTCAGACCGGTGCCTGGTTAATCTGCTGCAGAAAGTTAGAACAGCTGTTTTGCTATCCTAACTTTATGGGTGTACTTAGTCCTTTAGCAGACTGAATATTGCTGTTAACTAGCTGGAGGAGCCGCCTAATGGTTAGTGCAGCAGACTGAGATCCTGGGGAACTGGGTTCAATTCCCAGTACAGCTCCTTGTGATCCTGGGCAAGTCACTTAACAGCCAAAAAAACAAAACTGTGGTAACGATGATCTTGATAAACAGTTTATTGTAAAAAATAAAAAGTCTTCACAAATAAAAGCGGTGCATATACTTGAGAAATCCAAATAGTACACAGCATCAAATATGTGATATGAACCCGACACGGTCTGTGTTTCATTATTAGACAACCTTTTTCTGGGGTCCGTTCTTATTAAAGCACAACAAATAGAAACGCTTGGAAGCAATAAACTGTTTATTAAGATCATGGTTACCACAGTGTTGTTTTGGTTTTTCGTTGTTTCCTTTCTACTGTGGAACCATTTGGAGAATTTTTCGTTTGCCAAGCCACTTAACACTTCATTGCCCCAGGTACAAAAAAAAATACTCAGCTTAGATTATGAATCCACTAGGGCAGTGTATCACAAACTGTGTGATGGGGCACACTAGTGTGCCCGCACTGGCATTATCTGACTGCCTACAGGATGTGCCTCTCATGGCAATCGGACAGTGCCAGCGCCTCTCCTTCTTTCCAGCCCTCTTTCCCTGCTGGCACCCTCCGTTGGCATCTCAAAGCCCGTCTGTAGGGTCTTCATGCATACGCGGACATCAATGTGATGATATCACGGTGACACCCGCACACTTCAAGGTGCCTCGAGCTGTGGCCACTACCTTTAGTGTGCTGCAGCTTGAGAAAATTTGCGGGACACTGCACTAGGGGCAGAAAAACTACCTGCATATACATGTACAGCGCTGAATATGTCTATAATGCTATAGAAATGACAAATTTTTTCCCGTTCCCGCAGTAACTCAATTTCCCCATCCCCACGAGTTCTGTCACTGTCCCATTCCTGTAAGCTCTGCCTTAGCTGCACAAGCCTCGAATGCTTATGATTTTAAAGTGTTTGAGGCTTGTGCAGATGAGGACAGAAGCTTGCAGGGATGGGAAAAGAATTCACTGGACGGGAAAAACGAGTTCCCGTGGGGACTGGGAAAAATTTGTCCCCGTGTCATTCTCTAGTAGTAGCAGTATGTTGATGCACTGCCCTAATTCCACTTCCAGTCCACCCCCCAACTTAGCCAGTTAGGGGATGGCCCATTAGTGGAGATATTCAGTGGTACCACCTAGTTAATTGCCCTGAATATTGGTTTCTGGTTCGCTCAGCAAGATTTAACCAGGCAGAAGAGTCTCCTGTTAGGTGAAATCCTTCTGAATAATGATCCTTAAACGTTCAAGCTTGTCATATAGATCTGAGTGAGTAGGGCTCATTTTATTGCTAACAAAGTCTCGATTATCAAATTACTTGGCAAAGGGATCTTGGGAGCTGAAGGAACATGAAAGAGTTAAAAAATAATAATAATAATCTCACATGTACAACAACCTGTCTCCAATCTCTTCCCACTTTTGGGAATTATCAGTTTTATATCCAGACTCATTACCTTTGTTAGCATAAATTTTTTTACCTCTGAGTAGCTGTATTGCTTTCACATTTTATCCTAATCATGTAAACCCACAATAATCTGTACAAAGATTCCAGTGCAACTCGAGCCATCTTAGGATCCTTATTCTATAATAACAAAAAGAAAAGAAAATGAAAATAAATCACATACATAAGAATCTCTCTTTGTTTACCTTAGGGGGCAACCTTTAGACAATTTACACTGGGGCAAGCTTCTCAGATAGGTTTTATCTGCTTGAAATCTGCCCTGTTTCTAAAGTGACAATGCGTACAGCTGTGTGTAGTGAGTAGCAGCAGACTTGCTTCTCAAGGAATACTTTCCCTGACAAATGATAAATTATCTCTGTTGGCCAATGAAATTTGCAGATCCTCAAGAAAGGCTCTGAAACTGGCAGTAGACACTGATTCTAAGTGTACTGATTCCAAAAACAATAATTTAATAGGTTTTAGGCTCTGATTTATGAGAACAGAAACCATTGTTTATTTAAAACATAGATGCTGCCTCACCTCAAATTTCTATAGTTGAACATACAAGGTTTGTAAGCACCAAATCCTAATCCTTGCACATCCATAACATCATCTCAAAGAATTCATGTATCTGGTTCACACAGACACAGAATTCCTTTATAAACATTTCTATAACGAACATCAGCAAAAGCAGGACTCAGAGGCAACTAATATACGCTACTAGCAACTGAAGTTAATGTTCATATGTCCATCCAAGATGTTCATGTAAACCACTCTGAATTGACTTCATAGTCATTAGTTGGCGGTATAAAAGTTTAAAATAAGCAATAAACGTGGTTTTGTTTTTAAAGAAAAGATGTTCCCTACAAATTAGTAAATGTGTGATCTGAAAAAAAGAATAATTTCTTTTTGTTTTTATTCCACAAATGCACGTTAGGACATACTACATTTTTCCAAATTACGTGCTTTATCGAATATTGTCACTAAAGTGTTCCAAAGTAGAAACATAGAAACATGATGGCAGATAAAGGCCAAATGGCCCATCCAGTCTGCCCATCTGCTGCATTCACTATCTCCTCCTCTTCCTAAGAGATCCCCCACATGCCTGTCCCATGCTTTCTTCAATTCAGACACAGTTCATTTTCACCACCTCTACCGAGAGACTATTCCACGTATCTACCACCCTTTCTGTAAAAAAGTATTTCCTTAGATTACTCCTGAGTCTATCACCTCTTAACCTCATCCTATGCCCTCTCATTCCGGAGCTTCCTTTCAAATGAAAGACTCACCTTGTACGCATTTATACCATTTAGGTATTTAAACGTCTTTATCATATCTCCCCTCTCATGCCTTTCCTCCAAAGTATACTGAGGAGATCTTTAAGTCTGTCCTCATATGCCTTATGATGAAGACCACCAACCATTTTAGTAGCCTTCCTCTACACCAGCTCTATCCTGTTTATATCTTTTTTGAAAGTACAATCTTCAGAACTGTGCACAATATTCTAAAGGAGGTCTCACCAGAGTTTTATACAGGGGAGGGGCATCAAAACCTCCTTTTTCCTACTGGCCATACCTCTCCCTATGTTCCCTAGCATCCTTCTAGCTTTTGCTGTCACATGTAACTTATTTGGCCACATTAAGATCATCACATACTATCACACCCAAGTTTTGCTCCTCTTTCATGTTCAAGAACTAAGACCACTAACATACACAGTGAAATTTTCCAAGATTCAAACCCAAGATTTCATCCATCAGAGACTAGAGAATTGTATGCACTCTTTCTGAGGAATGCACACTATTGACAACACATGAAAACCCTCCACCAAATTCCAGGGGGGGGTCCTGTTGTTTCAAACAAAAAAAACCCCAACAACATTGTAAATATTAATGACATTGTCATGTCATTTCAAATGAACACATATCCTTAGTTCTCTGTGACAACCACAAAGATTAATACAGTGAGTTGAAAGATACTAACTTTGAGATTGGATAAACAGTTGTTAAGAAAAATATGCCATCTGTTTAGAAAGAACGGCTTCTGACTGACACAAAGCAGGCAAGTTACCAAAGGATATAGTGCCTAGAGAGGAAAAAGAGAAGGAAGATTTAATTACAAAGATAAGGTACAACAAATCATCTTGGTTATTATCGAGCAATTACAATGCATTTCTAGCTGCAGAAGGATACTATGACTTCTCAGCTAAAAAGAGTACAGAAAATTGATTGCAAGATAAAGAAAAATAATTTTCCGTAAGAAACTACTTCAACAGATGACAGAAACATGCCAAATATTTAATTCAGTGCAGAACATAGTCCAACAGTGTGTACAGAAGCAATGTTCTGGTAAAATTAGAACAATTCTTACAGTCAAGCAAGCATTTGGTTCCTAATAGCAAAATATTTTTTTCTGGGGTTACCTAGTATATTCTTGGGGGGACAATTCTGAACAGCCTACCTAATTGGCAGACCGTGTGTGTGCATTTTGGTAAACATGCATCTTGCAGTTAATTTTTCCAGGGAAATTCCCAGGGGGAAAGGGAGGGATGGAGGGTGTTTGAAAACTGGCTGCTAATAGACACATAGAAATGCCACTTGTATTCTGCATCTGCTAATTGGGCGGACAGCCAACCAGGGGAAAATCAGCATATGTGCATTTGAAAATGTCAACGTGTATGTTTGTGATCTTTCTGTCTTCCCCCCTTCTCTTCCCCCCCAAACCTTTCTTTCTAGCTCAACTCAAAATATTTATTTTGGAGAAGCTGATGAATAACCTTAGCTAGATTGAGAAGACAAAGAGTCATCAAATATTTCTGGACACTCGTGTCAGAAATGGGCTTTATGACTTAGAGAAGTATTCTATAGTGGAAGCCTAACCTGTGCTTAACGCATGTAACTCGGTGCTTCCCAGACTTGCTTTTGGGACCCCAGAGCAGCTGGGCTTTCAGGATAATCACAAGAATTAGATATGAGATCATATCTTCATATGTTAGGACCCCAATGTGTGAAAACTGACTATGCATATTCATTGTGGATGTTCTGAAAACTCAGCTGACTATGGAGTCCCCAGGACAGGTCTGAGAAACCCCGAGTTATACCAGTTTTCCAAAGGAACTTGTGCACCTACTTCTCTTTGAAAATTAATTATCACTGGATGCAAATGTACACATTTATATCTGTTCTCTAATACACACACACACGCACACTTCCAAGTTTATTTTACACTAGTCTTTAAGCCCGTTACATTAATGGGTGCTAGAATACTGTTCACCCTCTATGTTGCCCCTTCCATTCACTGCCCTCTCTTCTCTTTCCATCTCTCTCTTTCTCTCCCATATGGTCTCTCTCCATCTCCTCCTTCCTTTTGCCTTGGTCTGGCATACCTTCCTACTTCCCTCCAAGCCATTCTCTCCCCCTCTGCTCCCTTTCCTCATTTAACTACTTCATTGGTCAGCAGCAGCATTCACAATTCATTGCTGTTGCTGGCTTCAGGTCTTTCTCTCTGGCCGGTCCTGTCTTCATGAAAACAGGAAGTAGGCAGGACCAGCCAGAGAGGAAGGCCTGAAGCCAGCAACAGCAGCGAATTGTAAACGCTGCTGCTGCCTGAAGCACCCGAGGCAGACACTTCTCTCCCCTCCCATCCCAACCCCCGCTGACTCTGCGACCCTCCTAGCAAGACTTTAATATCAAACCTCCCTCCAGCGTTGGCAGTCGCTGCTTCGGCTTTCTTCTGCTGTTGAGGCTCTCTGTTGCGTCATTGATGACGTAATCAATGACGCGGCAAAGGGACTCAACTGCAGGAGAAAGCCCGAAGCAGCCTGTTTAACGTGCAGCGAGTGCCAACGCTGGAGGGATGTTTGTACCGGTGCAGAAGCGATATGTCTCTCCCCCTCCAGTACCTGTGCAGCACTTTGCTGCGGCGCATCCTCCCATGGGGGGGGGTATGCACAGTGGGAGCGGGTGAGAGCGGCGATCTCCAGTTGGGAGGGGGAGGGGGGTGAGAGCGGCGATCTCCAGTTGGGGGGGGTTTGCACAGTGGGAGCGGGTGGGAGCGGTGATCTCCAGTTGGGGGGGAGGGGGGGAGAGCGGCGATCTCCAGTTGGGGGGGGGGGTTTGCACAGCGGCTTAGAACTTAAAAAATAACTTCGGCCACAACATTACCTTGGGGTCTGCTGAACTTAAAAATTAATTCTTTGTGAACATTAGTTTGGGTTCCGCGAGTGTGTAGAACCCTGGTGTCCGAAGGGGTCCTGTTTGGTCTGCCACTGCCTGGAGGAATTGAAGAGCGTAGAGGGCGGAAGCGGGAGGTGGGGCCTCAGCACCGGCCGGGCGGCTCGCACCGCCGGCCCCGAGGAGCTCGAGGCCGGTGCCGGACATGGGGCCCCCAGGAGCTCGAGGCCGGCGGCGGGCATGGCTGGCGTGGCATGGTGGAGGAGGAACAGAGTGCGGTGACGTAAAACCCACGCATGCGCAATCGTGTTTCCGCGACGGGATCAGGGAACACGATTTTTTTAGTGCGCATGCGCGTCCTACCATTTTATTATATTAGATGCAAATATAAATGTTTGTGCATATAATCCAGGCAATTTTATGGAAGATCATTTCTGTGTATAAAATATTGTTTTACCAATGGAAATGCCTATAAACGTGACCCCTTTGTGACAGATCATTCAGTATGAACATGGAGTAGATCTTCACCTAAAGAAGAGCAGTGCGGAAACCAGTTAGCTCAACCAGAATTTTATCAAAGTACGAGTATAAGAAAGGTGGTTACAAGTATGCATGTGTCCAGACTTTCATTCAGCCTGATCTCCTTCGTCTGAATCAGAGGTAACTACATTTTTAAGTCATATAAAACCAAATACAAACATAAATATAACCCTACACTAAACTAAAAAAAGAAAGCTGAAAATAGAAATATAAATTACCTTATGAACAATACCACATCAATAAAAATAATACCATGAAGAGCCCTCACCAGTATAACCACTTGGTCCTCAAAAGATTATCTTGTCGTCAGACACCGAGATCGATACAACACTGAGATCGTTACCAGCTGATCCTAGCAATGGTTCAATATTGACCTGTTTTAATGTATTTTGGTCTCAAACAATTTGAAAGTGGTATAAAAAACATATACAGTAATTGCTCTTGATCCTTCTTGCCGCATATGGGACAGAGACTGTAGAAATCTGTCCAGCATCAGCTACACCGCCCCACTGCTGAAGTTGCCATCAACAGCTAACTCCAGCCCCCTCTCCCCCCCCCCCCCAAATCTGTCTTGCCAAATATTGGACACAGACTGTAGAAGTCCATCCGGAATCATCTTCACTTCCTCACTGCTGGGCTTCCATTTAAGAACCATTCTTTCGCATCATAAATGAAGTTCTGGTTTTTGATCTGTCAAGTTTTGTGTCAATACTACCCTCTATCTATTTAAGGATCCTTTGTGTCTATCCCACACATTTTTTAACTCTGTCACTGTTTTTCCCTCCACCACCTCTATAGGGAGGGCATTTCAGGCATCCACCACCTTCTCCGTGAAGAAGTATTTCCTGATGTTACCACAAAGTCTACCACTCTGCAACCTCTAGTTTTACCATTTCTCCATCTCTGAAATATATTTGTTTATAGATTAATAGTGGATGCTTTGGAAGGGCAGATTGGATGGGCCATTTGGCCTTTATCTGCCTTCATGTTTCTATATAATATCCTTCAAGTATTTATTTATAACATTTCTTTCTATATAATATCCTTCAAGTATTTATTTATAACATTTCTAACCCGCCAAAACCTAATAAGATTACAAAAAAATACATACATAACTATCAAATAACACATAACATATACATAAAAACAGCATTCTATAAAGTCATTATTGCATTACTCCCTAATTAAACATCTGTATTATTATCTCCTCTCTTCTTTCCCCCAGGATATACATATTCATGTATTCAAGTCTCTTCTCATATCTCTCGGTGCAATCCCGATATAATTTTCGTTGCCTTTCTCTGGACCGCTTCAAGTCTTCTTATATTTATTAGTGTAGGTCAGCATTTGTGTGCCCACATGTAGGTGCAATCATTTACGCCAGCTCTACGGCAGGTGTAAATGCATATGACTAAATGTGGGAGTTGGGTAGATGACAGTATCCTACAAGATTAGCGTGTAAGTGCTAGACACACCCCTAACCTGCCCATGCCCCTTTGAAGTTATGTGCTAAAGCATAAGTATGAAGTATGTGCTAAAGGTGTTAATCTTACAGAATAGCTATTAAATTCAATTATGTGAATAATTTACTCCTGGCGAAATTCTGTGTAACTGAACAATACAGAATTTGTGCAGAACTCCAAGCATACAGAATTACCTCTGTTCTGTGCAGAATTTGGTATCGGCTTGCCTTCTCTCCATCTGCAGCCCAGATTGCTGCCAGCAACATCTTCAGGCAGCTTGGGCAGGCTTCCCTCTATCATGTTCCCACCCTCAATGATGTCATTTCCTCTTTCTTCACAGGCAGAACCACAGTAGAGGGAAGTATGCAGAGCTGGCAGCAGGTTGCCTATTGGAACATCAGCATCGCTGAAGTACACAGGGGGAGCCTTAGGAAGAGGGGTATATGCAAAGCCAGGGCCTCCATTTGAAATAGATTCCATTTAAGGCAGAATGGAGACAGAGCATAAGAGTTGAGAGGGGAAGGAAGAAAAAAGAGAGAGATGCTGCATTGGGGAGAGTGAGAAGTGCTGGTTGGGGAGGAGAGGGGAGAGAGAGTGAAATGCTGGCTCAGGGGGACAGGGGTGAGGGAGATGCTGGTTCAGGAAGGATAGGGTGGAGAGAGGGTAGGTGATAAATACTGGCTCGGGGAGGATGGGGGGAGAGAGAGTGAGACGCTGGCTAGGGGGAGTGTGGGGACAGGGGAGAGATTTTTCACAGTAAAATTTGATACTTTCTGCTAGAAAGAAATCACTAAGTGAGAAAAACTTGAAGACTTTTTTTCTCTACTATAATTTAAATGAAAATACTGGATTGTACTGAAATTCTACACTGTGAACCAAAACCCAGACCCTTGCAATGGTCAGCATAACGTCTACAAAACTGTTCAAATATCAATCATTTTTGGCACAGAGAAACCTACAGTAATTGTATACTGAATAGCACTTCAAAATATTTTTAATCTTGGGGGCAGTACATGATTTCTATGGGACTAGTTCTTTGATAGCCTGATCATTTTGGGGCCTATTCTGGAAGCGGTGCCTGTCGCGTGTCAATCATGGACAAGCACCACTTCCAGAATTGTGGTGAGCAGGGACCTTAGGCGCCAGAAATGTAGGCCAGGGTTTAGCAGGCCAGAGATGCATAGTGACACTGAAGTCTAGTGCCACCCCCTAAACATGCCCACTTCTGGGCTTCAGTATCACTATGCGCTGCTAGCTGCCAGAGACCTAGGTGCCGGTCCCAGCATCTACTTTTTAATGAGGGTTTAATTGGGTTTTAATTATTGCACCACTTAAACCACTTACATTAGGCGCCAGTAGGCGCAATCTAGGTACTTGCCAGTGCCTTACGTAAGGCAACTTGTTTATGAATCCGGGCCTTTGTGCTATTTGAGTGGTTCTTGGCCACCTGCTACCAGCCTTCTGACCAGTTGAACCTAAGAGGTTTCAAAATGTTGTCCAAAGTGCATTTCTTACAATCTTTGGTTTGAAATCTCTCCAAATTGTTGGCATTTGACCTGTTTTGTAGAATGTTATACCATAACAGGTATCATGGGATTTTTTGGTTCACAATGTAGCCTGACCTTCAGTTGTATAAATGCAGTCTCCAATTTCACACATGTGGAGAGAAGTTTTTCACTGTTCAATTTGATACTCTCCGCTAGAAGAAAGTCACTAAGCGACAAAAACTTGAAGACTCTGGGGGGGTTTCTAGTATAATTTAATGAAAATACTACGGGTAAATTGTACTGAAATTCTGGATAATAATTAGCATAAATATTGTTTAAATGTTGTCAAACTCGCAGAATTTGCAAATTTTGTGTGTGGAATTTGGATTTTTTTTTGCACAGAATTTTGAATTATTTTGTGCAGAATTCCACCAGGAGTAAATAACTGCATATTAGTGCCAATCTGTACCGATTTACTCCAATTACTTGCTGTTAGTGACTAATTTATCAATTAGGTTATGCATGTAACTGCCACTATTCTAGAACCTGCCTGGGCAATTTTACATTGAACATGTGCAACAGAATTAGGGAGCAAACAGCTGTTTTAGAATTGTTCTATTTATTTAAGCCCCACGTTTTTATCTTACTGTGCTAACAGCAAGAGCCCCGCACACTATGGTATTATTCATAAGGTAATTTATCTTTGTATTTTTTACTATTTTGTATTTTGAGTTTTCTTATTTTAGTTTTTGTACTGCTATATCTATGTTTTTCTGTTTGACACACACACACACACACACACACACACACATATATGAAGAAAAGTATAAAAAGATGGTTTACAAGTACATACATGTCTAGACTTCTTTTAACAAATTTTCATTCAACCTGATATGTTTTGGCATGAGACTATCTACATATTTTAAAGGGGTAAACTTTTGTTGTTAAGGTTGAATGAAAATTTGTTAAAAGAAGTCTAGACTTGTATGTACTTGTAAACCACCTTTTTATACTTTTCTTCAGTAAATCTATGGTTGAGCTAACTGGCTTCCCCATTGCTCTTCTTTTGCTTATAATCTGGTTTAGCAACTGGACATAACTTTTTTTTTTTGTAGATCTTCATCATAACATCACCCCACATTATGAACTACCTCTGAATAGCCAATAATACAGCTCTTTATTTCTTTATTTCTAAGGTGGTTTGGAACAAGATCATTAATATTTCTGCTGTTCAGAAAAGGCCAGAATATGCTTTGCTCTTTGGCTTGCTTTTTTTTTTTTTTTTTTTTAATAAATCTTTATTCGTTTTATAACTTACAATAAGTGTGACATTTAGTTAAAACATTTTAACATCAAATAGAATACTTAATATTCAGCAACAATACAAATCATATAACTTATCTCTCTCTCTCCCCACCCTTACATATCTTTGGCTTGCTTTTTATTCTTCTTCCTTTCTACTTGAGCAAGATTTATATATTTGGTATCTCTAGGCACAGGAGCAGGAATCCTCCTTCGATGATGTGAAAACTACATCTCTTCTTCCACCTTAGCAGCACTTTCCCGAGTGGTCCAATTCCACAGAACCCAGCCCTTAAAGGTACAGAGGCAAGACAGAAATGATTCTATTTTAGTCCCGTTGCTACCAGCTGTGGCCCTGGTGCCTTTAAGGAGGCATTCCAATGGACAGAGCTGCTCAGAGTAACATCAGTACACGATACCACAAACTGAAGAATAATCGATCAACACAACTAATAAAGTTCTTCAAAAATTCAATAATCAGCAAAAAACGCCCAAGCCACGCACAATTTTCAGTAACTAACACATACATTAATACATTTTTCAGTGTATCCCAGTGTGACGTCTTAAGCTATGTGAGCAGATTGCCAGAAGGTCAAAAGCTCTTTTTTGCTTTCAAATAGCCCCGACATCAAAGGTGGCTTACTTTAGCCAACTTTATGCTACACACCATCATCAGAATACATGTAAGTGTGAATAAAGCAAATGTGCCAAAATGAGTAAGTTCAGAACAGAGGAGGTAGTCTTTCAGCTTGACACTCCTAGGAAACTGCCTGCTCTGATTAGTGGAAAATCCAGACCTGATGAACTCTACTATATTACAACCTCTCTCACCTCCCAAGCCAGACTGCAACAACGGGCAGCTGCTCTAGCACTTGTTGTATAAGAAAGTGCAATACTTTTCCCTAAATAACCTTTGCCAAATGCTGACCCTTTGACTGGCCGACAAATTTAGAATCAGTGTGCTAAGTAGCTCACATCTCTGCTGCCCTAACTAAGCAAAGAACAGCAGGAACTTAGTACCTTAAGCCTGCGCCTACCCCATTTCTCTTTCATTCTGTGACTAGATAATTTCTATGTAATCACAATTGTAGAGCAGGAAGGTACCCATTAAATCCTCTGGATTTCTACAGTGCAAAAAAAGAACATTAATATCTCTGGTCCTCAAAAAGATCTGCTTCCCTGTGTTATTCTGACAAGGTTCAATATATCGACATTACAGTGGACGTATGCTGCACATTTTGGAAGAATGCAATCTAGCAGACTATGACAGGGAGAAGAGTGATAAGGATTTGGGATTTAAAAAGCATGGTTGTTTCTAAATGGTTTTATGTATCAAACTGTAGAAATTCTTTCAGTGTGTTCCCTTCCCCCCTAAGAATCAGAATTCTTTCTCTTTCTTGATAAACAGGGCTGTATGTATTAGCTTTCCATGAGGCTTAGAAGGAGACATTAAACCCAACCTAGACCATTGATGAGCAAAAGAGCTGCTATAGATTGTTTCCCTTTTGGATTACAAATCTAAATATGGAGTAATAAGGAAAATATATAGGGGCTTTTTTGTTGGTTTGCTTTTTTTTTATTTATTAGGGAACCAATTAGTACTGGATATATCCAGTCCAAGACTTTTGCCACAGAAAGTTGGTCAATATTTCTTTCTGCACGAGCTCACTAGGCATTACATACCAGCGAATGTTTTTTTCGAGAGGAGAGTTCCAGTGTAGTGTCATACAGGCTCTCAACAAAGTTTCTCAAACATGGGACATTCACTTCATTTTTAACAGCCTGCCAAAACAATTTAAAAAAAACAACATTAAAATATGAAAAGATGCATAATTTCAGCATTATTTTCAACATTAAGTAATATTCTTTTAGCAAAGTGAAAAGACCCCACTTACCGCAGCTACAGGGACAAGAATTTCCACAAACAGCCCTGCCAAGGCATGTTTAATATCTTTGTCTTTAACCTCAAGGAAATAGTGAGCACATTCCTGCCAAAAATAAAAAAAATAAATAAAAAACAAAGACAATCAAACTTAAGACTAAGACTTTTATGAGTCTAGCAAGTACATTTAAATTCTGTCAATAAGATATTTTTATAACATGTCTAAAGAGAATGTAATAACTACACACTGCAGGCCTTTTCCCCCCAGTGACAGCCACCATCAATCATGCACTATCTTAAACACAAACAGAAGTGCTCGACAGCTCTGCAACCCATATGAAGCCAATATTTATCAAAAATGGATTGCTTGTTGTGTAAATGCGTACTTGGATGACACTTACAGAGGAGAGAGCAGGGAAAGGGCAAAAGTCCAAAAAAAGATGAGGCAGAGACTTCTTTTCATGTTGCTCAAGCCACACTAAAGGGTTTCGGCTATGTGCAACATGAAATTTCCTGTAAAAATCAGAAGAAAGGCAGCCCATCTGCTCATTGTGCCAAACATCTCCCTCAAATACACAGTTGGCTAAAAGCCAACCCTTAGGCTGTCAGGAAACAGACACCCACCCTCACAAATATGTCAATTATTTGAGAAGGGAAGCTTTCATGTGTTTACATTTAGTACATCTAGGACAGTGTGTTGACAATATTATCTTTCTACATCTAAGGTACATCTACACGTGCACATTAAAAAGTTTTGGGTGAACAACTTTGGCTTGCTGCTACCTGCATGAACTGAAGAGAAGCTTCAAAGTCCTCCACGGGATACATCTTAATACGGAAGAATTTCATCCCCATTATGAGGCTAATAACACTTTGAACCACGTAAGGGCTTTGCTCTTTGTGCCGCAGCTCCTTCAGCTCAGCGAGAAATTTCTTCTTCACAGCAGGAAACCTACAGAAGCACAAAGGGTCAGGTGCAGAACAAGGCATGGCTGGTGGCTTCCTAACGTTTGCTATTGTAATATTCTTCTCTTGATGTTTTACTGAAAAACAAAAAAAAGCTCCATATGAACTGAAATTTGGAGGTCTCCCTTTCAAACGCTTAATATAGCTGAACAGAATATTAAGTTTCCTTTCCTAAAATTCTAGAAGAGATTGCAGTCTCTGGAATGGACCGTTATACATTATTGTGACAACAATTTGAAGTCAGAAAACTTGGTGGGTATGGATAACTAGCTGCTGCCTTAATAACTGAATAAACACTAACCAAAATCCAGTGAGATGGATTCTATTGACTGTGGGGTGTCAGATTGACCACATCAGCGGGTCTGTCAATTCCTCATTCATCCCCTACAGACAGTATTCTTTATAACTTTTTCTTATGCTTTTTTTTATATATATATATATTCTTTTTTATAAACTTTCATTTTTGACGTTGTTCATAATAAGTTAAGTAATAAGTTAAATATTAAAGGTGACTTAGCTTCTTTCAGTGAGTTGTGTAAGTCATACTGTTTGGATATACTTTCTCCAGTGTTATACATAGAACACTCCCCTCTGCCAACGCGTTTCGCCGGTCTTTATCAAGGCATGGGGTTCTGATGCATGAAATGTACCTAGTTTGCGTATCAACGGCATCCAAAAAATGAAAGTTTATAAAAAAATGAAAGTTTATAAAAAAGAATATATATATATATATAAAAAAAAGCATAAGAAAAAGTTATAAAGAATACTGTCTGTAGGGGATGAATGAGGAATTGACAGACCCGCTGATGTGGTCAATCTGACACCCCACAGTCAATAGAATCCATCTCACTGGATTTTGGTTAGTGTTTATTTTGATTTAGTCTTTGTCTACTTTCTAATTTTGAAGAATGCCTTAATAACTGGACATCAGTACTAAACAGAGGCATAACTGCAAAAAAAATTGAGCTGAAAAGGCTTCCTCTTGGTTTAGCTGACCATCTATTTACAAAACTACAACAAAGCAATTCAGACGCATTACATCCATGTTGACGTGCGTTATTGATAATGCTTGCACAAATAATACACATTGGGTCGGATTCTATAAGCAGCGCCTAACTCCTAGGCACCGCTCAGCATGGTTGTCAATTGCTAGGCACCGCTTATGTAGTCACATGCCTAACTTCACCTAGGCTTCGCTAGGTGTCCTAATATTAGGCACTGGTATATTAGGCCTGGATTTTCCTGGCCTAATTCACCAGTGCCTAACAATGCCTAAATCATGCCATGTCTATTCTCTACCCCTAACCATGCCCCCTTTTGAGTTAGGCGTCGTTAGGTGCTGGAGGATACCTCAACTTAGGCATTGGTAGGCGCCACTTTGTGCTTCATGCAGAACTTTTAATTTATTTATTTTATGATGTGGTCAATTACCACACCAATTAAGCTCATTACTCAATTCTGAGTTCTAGTGGTGTCTAATCTAGGTACCATTTATAGAATCTGGTGCATACTGTCAAAATAAGCCAGCAAAATGCAAGGAAAACAATATCATCACATGAAATGACTTTACACCTTTATACAGATGAGGATAAAACCTGCAAAGAAGTAATTATCACATCCAAAACACATGCATCATGCATTATTTACTCATTTATTTTTCAAAAAAGTGGTGGAAAAACCTCCGATACCCTAGCAAAGTCCATAATGTTCAGTAGTACCTCAACCGTTCAGGACTGCTTAAATAAGGGTTGAAAATAATCATAAGTTAATAAACCACCACACCAAAATGTAAATGTAGGCATTCAACAACAAAAATTCAGGCACTTAATACCAAGAATTTCTAAGGTGAAACACTTAACCTGAATTGCATCCCAATAGGGACCCATTTCACCTGTGGCTTCTTCAGGGGGATTGTCTCATCAGTAGTAAAGCGACTGAGTTGGCACTGCAGCATTATGGACTTTGCTGAGGGTTTTTTCCACCACTTTTGGGGAAAAATGAGTGAATAATGAATGATACGTGTGTTCTGAATGTGCTTAAAGTGGAATAAAAATTTTTAAATAAAATAAATTATTTTCAGTATTAGACTTGAAGTTTATGCAACATTTTTTCAGTGGAGAATTCCCCATTTTTGTTGATTAAATCTGCAAGCCATGTTAAACAGGCAAAACCTAACTACTTAACATGCTTGACAATGCTCCTGGGACACCACAATCTTTAAAGGGTCAGCTAACCCCCAACTCACACCTCTAAAATATACTCCCCTGCTCCAGCATAACTTCCTACTCCTCCATCTCTAATAGTATGACTGTATCTGCGTGCGTCTGGTAGCACTATAGAAATAATTAATAGTAGTAGTATCGAATTCTGTTTTGTTATGTAAGTTTCATGAATCAAGGAGACACAACTGCAAACCTATAGGGATGCTCAGTCATCGCCTCACATTTTGGCGTCAGGAATGAGATTGGGGAAATGCCAGAGGATTCAAGCCATGAATAAGAAATGCATGGCTCCCCTGAAAGATAATCTTGCCAAGGGGACCAAGGTAGGGGTACCTGAGCTACTGAGTACCAGAGGTGTCTAAGTAATGGAAAATCTTAAGAACTGCTGATAGAGTATTGGTTGAAGGTAAGGTTCTCTCATAAAAATTGAGGTCTGAAGAGAGAAAAAGTCACACATGACATGCGACATTTGGATCTTGTCTTATTGGTCCAGGAAAATAGTGCCTGAGGACTTCATTAATTGGGTCACGGAGAGGAGAGCAAACCCAGCAGGATGCTGTTGAATATCTGCTACACCACACTCTAGAGCCGTGTTTTGCAAACTTCTGGAAGCTGCAGCACTCTAAACCCAGTGCCGCAGCTGGAGGGCATCCTGAAATGCGCGGACGTCGGCGTGATGTCATGTCGACATCCACACATGAGCGAAAGCCCTCCAGACGGGGCCCTGAGCTACCAGTGTGTGTGTGGCGGGGGGAGGGGGGGTGCTGTAAGAGGAAAGGTGCTTAGAGGAGGCGCACCAGCACCAGCTGACTGCCTACAGAACGTACCTCTCGCCACGAGAGGCACGTCCTGTAGGAAGTCAGCCAACACCGGTACCTCTCCTTGCCAGCATGTCAAGATACACCCGTAATCTCGCCACGGCACATAGTTTGCGATACATTGCTCTAGAGCAGTGGTTCCCAAACCTGTCCTGGGGGACCTCCAGTCAGGTTTTCAAGATATCCCTAATGAATATGCATGAGAGAGATTTGCATAAAATGGAAGTGACAGGTATGCAAATCTCTCTCATGCATATTCATTAGGGATATCTTGAAAACCTGACTGGCTGGGGGTCCCCCAGGACAGGTTTGGGAACCACTGCTCTAGAGGATCAGATCCTCCAGCTGTTATAATTACTGGAGGCTCACATAAATGGCAGAGGATTGAAGTACATAAAAGAACTGAAGGTGGGACTGAACCTGGAGATCTCAGGAACTTTATGGATGGAGTGGACACAGGAGCCAGCGCTTACTAAGCTAGGTCCAGAGGATTACCTGGATGCTCTTTTGTTGATATTTGAGTGGGTGGCCAAAATTGAAGGTTGGCCCAAGATCAGTGGGTGATCCAGTTAGCTCTTATTTGACTGGAGAATACTTAGTCACCAGGGGGTTCCCATGAGAGTCACCACTTCACACTAAACATTTACTAGCAAATGAGATCTTTCTGGCGGTGGGAAATATATTAAACAGTCAGTCATCCTTAGTGTAATCCCTTGACTTTCAGGATCTATATTTTTCCCAGTTTTTCAAGATATATACTTACTTGGACTGTGCTAACACACCTATTACTTCAGCATACAGATCAGCTACAATGTGCATGTTTCCAGTGTTGGGACCAAGGTACCTAATAAGAACGGAACAGTCATGTTTGAGATGTTGCTTTAGGCCAAAATTGCAAACATGCATTACATTGTGAGGAAAAATGTTATTACCCTTCTTTGTATTTAAAGTGCTTGAATGCCAAGTTAATAACTTCATGTACCAAACTGTCTATTACAGGATGAAGTGGAATCTGCAAACAAAAAGAAACAGCAGCGTCTGAGGCCAAGACTTGTGAAATCACCACAAGGCGCACCATGAAAATACAGAGAAACACACCACAGAAACTAGTTATAGTGCTTGAATAACCCTAGGCAAACAAATAGGCTTTCTCATCATAACTTAAAGGAGAAATTAGGTTCTTACCTGCTAATTTTCTTTCTGTTAGCCTATACACCCGTATAGTTCTTACAAATGGGTTTCTACCTCACTGCGACCATCAGGTGGAGACTGAGACCAAAACTTGTATATTAGGATCGACTCCCCCCTACCAATCCAGTCTGCCGAATAGCCAAGCAGAACCTAGGAAAGACTACAACTGAGAACAGTAAAACATACTCCAAACAGGAGTGTAAAAACAATAAACACTTGTAAACAATTGTTGGAACATGTATATAGAACTAAAACCTAGCATAGAAAAAGTCCCCACAGCTCACCAACTAAGCTAGCTGAGCCATAGCTGCTGTTCTTAAATCTCCCTGGCCCTAGAAAAATACTAGAACCCGAGGAAAAATCAAAATCTGCATGCAAGCAAAACCCACAATCACCACATAAAGACAGAAAGGGTGGGGAACTATACCGTCTACAGGCTAACAGAAAGAAAATTAGCAGGTAAGAATCTAATTTCTCCTTCTGTATCACCTGCTAGACTGGTATAGTTCTTTCAAATGGAACGTACCAAAGCAGTACCCCCGAAGGCCCAACACCAGAACACGCTCACCAAATACCGCATCTCGACTCGCTTGAACATCCACACGGTGCTGTCTGACAAAGGAATGCAGAGAAGACCAAACTGCCGCCTTGCGAATATCCACTGGAAGCACTAGAGAAGACTCAGTCCAAGAAGCTGCCTGACCCCGAGCAGAAAGAGCCTTGAGAAATTCTGGAGCAGGCTTTTTCTGAAGAAGGTAAGCAGAAGCAATAGTCTCCTTGATCCAGTGCGCAATAGTAGCTTTGGAAGCCCCATCCCCCTTACGAGGACCTGCTACAACAGGGAGTCCCTCCTTGAGGGCCGCAATCCAGTCGGTTTTCAGGATTTCCCCAATGAATATGCAGAGATCCATTAGCATACAATGAAAGAAGTGCATGCAAATAGATCTCATGCATATTCATTGATGAAATCCTGAAAACCCAACTGGATTGCGGCCCTCGAGGAGGGACTTTGACACCCCTGCGCTATAAATAAAGATATGATCTAATTTCCTGATCTCCTGGATCCTCTGCACTTAAGAGCAAAGGCATCCAACTTGCACAACTGTCTCTGCTCAGAAGATCCCTCCCGACGACCTAACACCGGGAGGACCACTACCTGATTGACATGAAAAGGAGAAACTACCTTAGGCCGTAAGACAACCCACTCCCTAGAGAACTCCAGGAAGGGAGCCCTACAAGAGAAAGCCTGAAGCTCAGAAACACGTCTAACAGATGTAATTGCCACCAAGAAGACCGCTTTAAGAGTAGGGTCCTTCAAAGAGCAGTCGAACATAGGTTCAAAAGGTGGATGCACCAGAATAGACAGAACCAGATTCAGATCCCAAGATGGAACAAAGGGTCGCACAGGAGGCTTGAACAATTTGGCCGCCAGCAAGTAGCGAATCACATCAGGAATGGCAGTCAAACACGGCCCTTTCAACAACCCACGAAAGGCTGACAAGGCCAAAAGCTGAACCCGGAGAGAAGACCAAGCCACTCCCCTGTCCAGACCATCCTGCAAGAACTCTAAGAAGGTAGGCAGGGAAGAACAAAAAGAGACCACTTCACGCACAGCACACCATCCCTCAAATATACGCCAAACCCTGAAATAAGCCCGAGAAGAAGGATGTCTCCCGGAACCCCAAGAGGGATGAAATCACTTTATCTGAATATCCCTTCTTACCTAGGCGTTCCCTTTCAAGAGCCAAGCCGTAACACAGAAGGGTCCCGGATCGAACATTGGAATGTGACCCTGAGTCGGAAGGTTGGCCGAGAGAGGCAGAGGAAGGGGATCAGTCACCAGATGCCTCACCAGGTCCGCGTACCATGGTCACCTGGGCCAATCCAGAGTCACTAGAACCACAAACTATGCAGAGAAGAACTCTGCCCACTAATGGCCACGGAGGGAAAACATACAACAGACCCTCTATTGGTCATGATTGAACCAAAGCATCCAGCCCCTCGGCCTGAACATCTCTGCGACTGAAGAAGTGGGATGTTTTGGCGGGGTGTTTTGGCATTGACACCTGAAACCATTAGGTCCATGAGGGGCTGACCCCAAGACTGAGCTATTAGCTGAAAAGCTTCGGAACTTAGACACCACTCTCCGGGATCTAGGGCATGACGACTCAGAAAGTCCGCCTGAACATTCTCTACGCCTGCTATATGAGAGGAAGAAATGTCCTGAAGGTGAGACTCTGCCAAGAGCATGAGCAGAGCTGCCTCATGCACCAAGGTGTTCTTGGTGCCCCCCTGATGATTGGCATAGGCTACCACCATGGCATTGTCCAAAAGAACCCTGACTGACTTGCCCCTCAGAAAGGACTGGAAGGCTAACAGCGCTAGACAAAAGGCTCTGGTCTCTAAGATACTGATTGACCAGGAAGCCTCCTCCATGGACCAGGTGTCCTGAGCTGAGTGACCTAGACACTGAGCTCCCCAACCAAGAAGACTGGCATCCGTGAGTAACACCGGCTACTACAGCTGGTCCAAACTTGGTCTAGAGCCAACAACGAAGACTGCAATGAGCCAAGCCCCAAAGAGGAAAAGGATGATCCAGACTTTGCCTCTGAGGCGACCACTTTCAAAGAAGAGCATACTGAAGAGGACGTATATGGGCACGAGCCCACCTCACCACGTCTAGGGAAGCTGCCATCGACCTTAAGACTTGGAGGAAATCCTGCGCCCGAGGACACCGGGATGCCATAAGCAGGCGAATCAGATTGCAATTTGCTTATCCGGGCCTCTGGGAGGAAGACTTTCCCAAAGGAGGTGTCAAACAGAACTCCTAGATACTCCAGGAGCTGAGATGGAGACAACCGGCTCTTGGAAAGGTTGGCAACCCATCCCAATGACTGCAAAAACTCCACCACCCAATATGTGACCAGGGGTGCTCTCCTGGAATGACTTTGCTTGAATCAACCAGTTGTCCAGATAGGAATGAACCAGAATGCCCTCTTTTCGCAACGCCACCACAACGACCACCATCACCTTGGAGAACATCCGCAGAGCCATGGCCAGATCAAAGGGAAGCGCACAGAACTGATAGTGTTGTCCCAAGAACGTAAAGCGCAGGAAGCAATGATGGGAGGCCTGAATAGGAATGTGCAAGTAATCCTCCGTCGGATCGAAAGAGGTCAGAAACTCCCCAAGTTGAACCACCAGAATCACAGACTGCAGAGTTTCCATGCAGAAGGTTGGCACGTGGAGAGCCCTGTTGAAACTTTTCTAATCTAGGATGGGCTGAAAAGTCCCTTCTTTCTTCAGCACCACAAAGTAAATTGAGTACCAACCTGTGCCCCACTCCTGAGGGGGAACTGGAACCACCACGTGGATCCAACAATCTTTGAAGGGTCTGGCGAAAGGCCTACTGCTTCCACGTCACCTGCGAGGGAGAATCGAGATAATGATAAGGCAAGGAACGGGCGAACTCCAGAGCATAACCGTCCCGAATTACCTCCAGAACTCACTGATCTGATGTGATCTACACCCACTTTGAATAAAAATCTCACAGCCGGGCACCCACTAGAACCAAGATAGGCACCAGCAAGGAGTCATTGGGGAGGATGGGCTGCAGGGGACCCAGCGGGGGCGCTACCTACAGCCTGGCAGGCCCCTCGAAAGGACTGCATGCGCTGGAAGAACCTGCCTCTGGAAAGCTCAAGAGACTGAAAAGAGGCAGCCCCTTGACCAGGGCAGAAGCGGCAGAAATCACACCCACGAGCAGCACCACCCCGAGCCAGCGGCCTATCCTCAGGCAAACAAGGCACTTTAGAATAAGTTAATGTCTGAACCAACTTGCCCAAGTCCTCACCATACAAGAAAGACCCTTTAAAGGGAAATTTTGTCAACTTAGCTTTGGATGCCGCATCCAACCAAGTGTGAAGCTACAAGGTACGACATGCTGCCACTCCAAACGCCATAGATTTGGCAGAAGCTCGCAAGAGGTCATACATAGCATCTGAAAGATAAGCACCCATCTCAATTTTGGCAACTTCCTGCTCCACTAATTCCCAATCATCAGACTCACGGTCAAGAACGTGCTCAGCCTAGCAAAAACATGCCTGAGCCACCAGCCCACCACACAACGTTGCCTGAAACACCAGAGCTGTCGTATCAAAACTCTGCTTAAGCAGGGACTCCAACTTATGCTCCTCAGGGTCCTTCAAGGCAGCGCTGCCTTCCACAGGCACAGTATGCCACTTTGAGATGGACGAGACCACCGCGTCCACTACCGGCGACTTCAGGGTATCCCTATCCCCATCGGGCATGGGATAAAGGCGGGCCATGGAGCGTTAAAAACGAAAAGGCGCCTCTGGCACCTGCCACTGTGCAAGCATATCCCGAATAACCTGATGCATAGGAAAAGAGCAGGAAGCAGAGCGGATCCCCTTTAGCAAGGGGTCCACCATACGCAGGGGCTCTGACACGGCCTCTTCAAATTTTAAAACTGAGGAGACCCAACGAATCAGCATCTGAAGATGAAAAATGCACATCACAGACGCATCTTCACCAGCAGGTGGGTTCTCGAACCCCCCGCTGGTGGAATCCATCCCCCTAAGAGGATCCTGAAAATCTCCCCAAAAGGTCCTGGTCTTCATCAATATCAATCACATCCTGCTCCTCAGGACAAAAACCTCGTCCCAAGAGACTTTCAGCCACTTGGATGAGAGGAGTGTGTGTGTGTGGGGGGGGGGGGGGGGCAAAACAGCCGTGTCTGGGGCCGCACTGGAGAAGACGTCGAGAGCACCTCCCCTCCCGAGACCCCCAGATTGGAAACGGAACCTCCAACCGCCAGCACATAAGCTTTACAAAGTGCTAACATAAAATCAGGAGGAAAAGCCCCCGGCGGTCCCAAGGAACTCCCTGCCACAGCAGGGGACCTAGCAACACCTTGCCCCCGCTCCTCCAATACAGGGGGAAGGTCACCCGAGGACACTGAGATGATGGAGGTTTTTCCTGCCTAAATCAGGGCAAAAACTGCCAAAATCGGAGCTCCAGAGGCCTGCAGCATCTGAGAAGCCTGGGACTTTCCTGACGTTGAGGCCGAGGAACCAACCAACTGATGCGGTAAGGGAATCCCCAGCCGCTCCGGCAGTAAGGGAATCCTTTGTACCCTGACCATCGGTGGCTGGGGAAACCTCCCATGTGGGCGTCGGGGGAAGCCCGGGCTTCTCCACGATCCGAAGCCTACTCATGAGGTACATGCGGCGGGGTTCCCTGGACCCCAGCACCTGATGCCAACAAGGATCCCCCACCGCTCCGGCCTGTACAATGTTTGCACAGGCCAGCTGCGAGTACCACGCGTCTGGAGCACTTTTTTCCTTTCAAAGAGCTCATTGTGCTGAAAACCGCCCTAGCTGCAAAAAAGTGCCAGTTAGATGAGAAAAAACAGTAAAAACAGCAATTTTAAAGGGAAAGGAGCCCTTTAGACCACCAACGCCTCAGAATTTTTATTTTTCAATCAGAACAGACTCCACAGCTCTCAAGGCTAGAGGTCTGACCAACCATGGGGGTCAGGCTGCCATCTGAGGCACCTCTACAAATATTTGGGGAGGTGGGGGGGACCCGGCATGAGACCTGCCAGGTTTAACACCCCCGAGGTCAGATGAATCCCCAAACAAGACCCATCCAAACTCCGTCCGGCACAAAAGGGGAACCCAGGAGTCCGAAATAAATTCCAGCAGCACTAAGAGGAGAGCTGAATTAGTCTTACCACCTGCTGGAGACTGAGATAGACTGGATTGGTTGGGGGGGAGTCTATCCTAATATACAAGTTTTGGTCTCAGTCTCCACCTGCTGGTCAGAGTGAGATATAAACCCATTTGTAAGAACTACCTGTCCAGTACCTGTCTAGTAAGCGATACAGAATATGTTTTAAAGATCCCAAGAATCAGCCAAAGTCAAAACTGACACCGGCAATCCCTACTCACTATCCCAAATAAAAGCAGGCCCCAATCTGTTCCTCCTCCCTGCCAAACCAACACGGGTCCCATTCTGGCCTTACTCCACTTCCCCTGAATAAAAACAGGACCCTACCCATAGAGCCTCTCAGGCCTACCTTAAATACTCTGACAGTCTAGTGGAACCATCAGGGCAGGAGCAATTCCTAATCACTCTTGCCCATGCTGGCTCTACAATCAAAATGTCTGTTGCAATTTCTCGAAGTAGCCTCACAAGACTGCCATAGGAGGTTGCAGTAGCCATTTTGACTGCAAAGCCAGCATGGCAGGAGCGAAATTTGATCATTCCTACCTCACAGAGGCAACTAGGCCACCAGGGTTTGAAACGTAGACCCTGGGGGGGGGGGGGGGGGAGTCTATGGATGGGAGGCTGGAAGTAGGGCCCTCTTTTGATCAGTGGAAGATGGAATGGGGTCCTCTTTTGGAAGTTGTTTTCATCCAAAAATGCATTGGCACTTTCAGCTGAAACCAAAGCAAGACCAAATTTTAATTTTGGGCCTGTTTCAGCACCAAAACTGAAATTCAGCCTAACTCTCCCTTACTACCAGTGTATATGGGGCTGGGAGAACAGACAAACATCTGATGACAATGGTAGTACCCTCCATCCATATCTTATTAGGATAATCATCTTTTTACTATTCTTATGTTCGCAGTTGACTTATGAGGGGGGAATTCTGCTTAGAGAGCCACTGAATTAACCCATCTAAAAAAGCTCCTCCTAAATATTCTGGTCTAGGGACTTGCTCAGTTTGGCTATGCCTTAATATTGTCCTAGACAACTATCACAGTTTCATATCAGAATAATCTAGCTTAAAGGAATTCTTGTAACCTTTAACAGGATTGGAGTGGGATATTTTAAAAGTCATATTTGACCTTTTTCACTTCAGAAGCCAAAATTTCAATGGAACATCCTTTTCTCTCATTAACCTCAGCATTTAAACCATTGATCTATATTTATAGGGTGGTATAAATGAGTCACACTGAGGGAGCTGAAGAGACAGAATACAAGAGGTTCGTAAACCAAAGGCTGACTAGCACTCATTTACACAATTTGCTCGCCACTACACAAAGATAAAAGGGAAGATATAAGCAGGTTAACATTTTAAACTGTTATCTTGACTTTTAAAAGATCCCCCCCAAAAACTTTGTTCTTAAATAAGGGCAAGTCTAAAACCTAGGCCCAGGATAGATCCATAACCTCTACTGGATCCCCTTTCTATACAGCTCACTTTTCTTTTTTGTGGAATCAGAATTCAAAACCCAAATAATATATTGGTAGTTAAATATATACAGCGCTCCCCCGCGAATTCGTGGTTGGTAGTCCCGGTCATTCGCGATATTTTCCGACCACGAACCGCCGACCAGGAGAGTACAGCTAAAGAGGCAGGAGAGAGCAGCTGAAGCGCCGGCAAGTGAAGGAAATCACTCGCTGTAAGCTCCGACCACCTCTTCCTATACTAACGTCGGGGCCTCACCAATCAGGACCTGATTTGACACGCAAAAACATTCCTTGATTTTAAATGGTTACAAAATCAAAACTTACTGGAATATGTTTATAAATAAGATGACAGCAAATACAAGTCCCAAAAAGCACGGTTAGCAAGATCATACACCAACGCTTGCACTTTCACCCTTATAAGCTGCAATTGGTGCAGAAGTTACAACCTTCAGACAATGCAATGCGACAAAATGACCAGGTGTTCCTCAAGTGGCCTCCGAGATCACCGGACATTACTGTTTGTGACTTTTTCCTTTGGTGGTATGAGAAAGACAGAGTGTACCTACCTCCACTACCTGCAACTATAGATGATCTGCAGGAACGCATCCCTGAAGATATAAACACGATCACGCCGGATATGCTTCGGAGATACTGGTTCGAGCTCGATTATCACATCGATGTTTGCCGAGTAACAGATGGGGCACATATCGAGTGTATGTAATCAACAGATACCATATGAAACTATGAGTTGATGAAACTGTAGCCTCAAAAGTGAAAGAATATTCCTATAAATTTTGGTTTTGTAACCATTTAAAATCAAGGAGTGTTTTTGTGGGCACCCTGTATATATAAAACTCTATTTTTGTTCAAATAAAATTATTCAAAGTGAATAAAGTGCTCAGACCCATAAACCTCTTACATAAGTGAGCAAGAATAATATGTGAGGAACCATCATAACATTTTCATGTTCCTTCACAACCACCACCAATCACCACACATTCAATATGAATAAAAATATGAAATTTGACTCATCTTTGAATATTTGGTGGTCAAACAATAACCCCAGAACTCCTTAATCTTGAGCCCCAAACAATAAAATATAATTAACATGAAGAATATAGTAACCACCACAATATCAAATGTGCTCAATTATTCCAATTTTAACAAGGCTCCCCTCTACTAAGATCTGGTTTCACCTGTAGCACCCTGCTGTCTGCCAGAGAAACTTACAATATATACAGTATTTTTTTTCGCCTTTTGAAATCCTGTTGGTCCAGCGGAGTATCAGTAGGAGCAAGCATTCTGCGCTCCTGCCCCATGCTGAGCCCCTCCCTCGCTGGATGGATGTCTTAGGAGTGAGTTTTACACGCTCCTGTCTGGGCCCGTGCCGCTCTCTGAATGGCGAGAACTGATGGCAGTCATTCAGTAGTAGCACGGGCCCAGGCTGAAGCACGAAAAGATCATTCCTGCCTTATGCGCCACTGGCCACGAGATCTGAGACAGCCATCCAGCGAGGGAGGGGCTCAGCAAGGGGCAGAAGCATGGAAAGCTCGCTCCTGCCGAAACACTGCTGGACCACCAGGATTAAAAAAGGCGAAAAAAAAAGATACCATATATACTGTAAGTTTCCCTAGCTGACAGCTGGGCGCCCGACTAAAAGACACTAGGGAGAACACTTCACATCATGATGTGTGACGGAATATTTTCTCCTTAAGACGGACAGACATTTCCACCCACTTTTTTGGGGAAAAAAGTTCATCTTATGGAGTGTAAAATATGGTAACCATGTTGCATACCTCCCCCATCATGAAATAGTTAATGTACAATTGAGGGCTGCCATACCTGTTTTAAAACTTCTATTAACACTAAAGAAAAAATAAAATCGATAGCCAGGTCTCTTCTTTCCATTAAATAGTCTCGCTGCTGCTCATCACTGCAAAGGCAAAACAGGAAATTCATATGTAATAACACCTTTTCTGGTATCACTTATTCATGTGTAAAAATTAGCGAGAGGCTATTTGTTTTGCTTCCTTTTTTTCATGTTTTGGGAGGTAAGGAGGATAGGTGGGAGATGTGATTACTGTATTTGTATTTTGTGACTCGCTTTCAGTTTGCAGAATCTGTAATTCAGACTGGGCAGAGACCTGCCCATTCACCTATTCCAGCTGTTCAGTGATGCTGTTCCTGTCCCCTTGTCCTCTGCTTCATGGGTCCACTGCTATGCTGGCTCTGCTTCAGACATTAGCAGTTCCCTATTTCTAGAGAGTGTGTTGTGGATTTTAATACAGCAATGAGTAAAGAATCAAACAATATAGCATCAAAATCATTTAAAGCAGAATTGAGAGAGGCACTTTTCAGGACAATGGTTGCATAAGAAAAATGTGCCAAAACCGAACTGGAAACCCCAAAACAAACTCAGCAAGTACTTCATTTTGTACTAAATACAATTGGTGGAATAACCATGAGAGGGGACTGGGCCTCTCACTCAAAATGAACATCTCCCTTGCTGTAGCTGGTGGGACATTTTGTTTTTCCATCATCTTGGTTACAGTTTCTGCTTTTGTCTATCTTAGACTAATTCTCTTTTCCAGGTCTCGGGAACCCCGGATCCATCCCTGCGGGAATCCTGTGAGCCTGGGGGGGAGGGGGGGAGGTTGATCCCTGCAGGACCCACGGGATTCCCACAATCATCATTCTCGTGCAGACCTCTAGTTAACAGCCCAAGGGTCCAACTTCGTTAGCAAGTTTCACCAGAAACTGGTCAAGAAGCCACACAAATAATATTACCTCCACTCACCACATCTGAAATATAGGGATACTCTGGAACTACTACTTGTCATGTTTGATCCCAACTGCTGCTTATAAGGAATGCTATATATCCTTCATGAAAGAGATTTTTAGTAAATGTAATCAAATGATGGGAATAGCTTAATTTTCTTTCGTTAACAATTTGATTTAAAAAAAAAAATAGTACATGTCAGAGGGAAGGCTTCCAGGTCAGCCGTGAGCCATGTGCAGGAACCAGCTTCTGTGGCTTCACAAAGAGAAGTGCCACTGGGAGGAGAGAGCCAGCCAAAAGGAGGTAAACACTCATGAGAGGCACAAATTTGGGACTCAGAACAGAGGGAAAGATGATGAGCGATGCATTGAGACATGGGAGGGAGGAAAAGGGTTGTGTTTGAACCGGAAGGGAGGAAGAAAGGGCACGTTGGCACAGGAAGGGAGAAGCAGGGTCGTGTTGTGACAAAGAAGAAGGGAGCACAAACTTCTGACAAAGGAAGGAGGGAGGGAGCATGAACTTGGGAGATAGGATGGAAAAATGGAGGGAGTGAGGGAAAGAGATGATGAGGTGGGGGAGGGAATAGAAAGGGAGAATTGTTGGGAATGAGTAATCGAGTGAGAGGGAAAGTGAGAGAGTGCACAAGGGGAAATGAAGAAAGAGGTGAATTGTTGAACACAGGGAGGGAGGAAGAAATATTGGACATGGTGGTGAGAGAAGTCTGAGGTACAGATGCATGGGGGAGAGATGAGAGGGAGAAATGTTGGATGTGGTGGTGGAGAGGGAACAGTGGGACGGATGAAGAACAAAAGTAAATGTAAACCTCCTATCTTTTCTTTCTATTTAAAATACACTACTTTGTTTTGAGGACTGTTTCTTTAATATTTTTATAGATTGTGCACTGTACAGGATCCAAGTTACATACAAATTCAACTTAAGAAAGGTTTTAAAAAAAGGAACTCATTCTTAACCTGGGGACTGCCTGTAATTCCAAAGGCGAGAGGCCAAAAAAAAAAAAGTAGAATGCTGAATAGGAATCCAATGAGCTTTGGTGTGGTGACGAATAACCGTCTGAAAATCAGCATATAAATGGAGAGATCTATTGAGCACATAAGGAGAAGCCAAAGTGGTAAGAAAACCAGAAAAGGAGATAACAGATCATTTTTGCAAAAGCATAAAACCTGACAGTACTTTTAGTAAAAGAGCTTCTTCGTTCATTCATTCTGTACAAGTATTTATAGCTCACCATTTCAACAATACTAACAGAAAACACAACAAAAGCATAAATGCAAAAAGAAAACACTGAAGCGTGAAAAATAATGTTTAAAAAAAATGAAAACCAAATACATACAACCAAACTAAGCCAATGAACAACATGAACCATAATATTGGCTACCGTGTTTCCCCCAAAAATAAGACCTACCCCGAAAATAAGCCCTAGTCACTGGATTTGCCAGCAGCAGCACTTCCCCCCGACTCCCCCTCCCCCTGCCTCCGTCATGCAGCTGAACCTATGCTAACCCTCCCATCTTTCCCTCCCGTCCAAACCCCGCCGACACTCCGACCACAAGATCTACATATCGCCCTCCACACCTACATACCTCCCCTCCACAGAGAAGCGTTGGCAGCACTCTAAACAGGCTGCTTCACGGCCTTTTCCCGCGGGGGCATTCTCTCTACTGTATCACTGATAATGTCATCAGCATCGTAGCGCACAGAAGGCCTCGGCGGAAGAAGGCTGCAAAGCAGCCTGTTTCGAGTGCTCCCAACACTGCTCTGTGAAGGGAGGTATGTAGGTCTTGCGGGGTTCGGATGGGAGGAAGAGATGGAATGATCAGCATGGGTTCAGCTGCGCAGCGGGGGCTGCTCAAGGGTTCTGCTGCAGCTGCACAGAAGGGATGGATAGAAGCTGGGCAAGGGTTCTGCTGCACAGGGAGATGGGAGGGGAAGAAAGATGCTGCACATGTGGGGGAGAGAAAGGAAAGAAGAAGAATTGGGTGGAGGAAAGGAAGGGAGAGATGATCATTGTACATGAAAAAAATAAGACCTACCCCGAAAATAAGACCTAGAGCATTTTTTGGGCCCAATTTGGGCCCAAAATTAATATAAGACTATTTTATTTTCGGGGAAACACGGTAGTATTCATGCAAATTAATTCTGTTTAGAAACTTTAGATGTTTATGACATTCCTTAAGTGCACAACAGAGGCAGAAGAACCGCCTAGTAGGATAGAGCAAAATTGAGCAATGCGACAGAGAGCTTCCCAGTAGTGCTCTACAAATGTAACTAAACTTGGAGGAACTACCTAGAAGATAGAGTGCAATTGTTTCTGAACCTATTCCTTCTTTAACCTCCTGTCTGAAACCGCCAACCATGGCACTAGATTTATAGTGATGCCTAAACCTATTTTCTAAGAACTAATATGAGATCACTATTTACCAAAACAACCAAATGGCATTCACATGACAAATACCCCACCATCATTTAATTCAGTTTGTAAGGTGGTATTTCAAGAAATTAAACTAAACAAAGCGGTTTATGGTACAAATTAAAAGCAAGAAAACAAATACAATTCTTCAAGAGTAATAAATAGAAGGAAAAGGATAATGAACAACAAGGAAGGAGGAGGATCAATGCCACCAATTCCTGTTGTTCCCAGCTGGAATTTAATGCAAACACTCACCCTAAGTTTGCATGTCAGGTCTTTAATGTGTCTTTAAAGTGACCATGATTTAGTTAACCTTTCAGCTTAGGATGAAGGCAGTTCCATTGGTGGGGGCCAAGGTAGGAGAAATAGGTCTGCTTAGTGCAATCCAGTTGATGAGTAGAGGCATAAGAGAGAACCAACTTGTCCATATAGGGAGACTGTCTAACATGAGATGAGTGGATTTCAACCCTAGATCTAGTGGAAGAATATGTAGCCCCTGGTGTTCCTGATTTAAATCAGACTTTGGTCTCAATTGGATTTGCTCTGATACTTAGCATACCAATGCATGACAAAAGCCATATATTAGATCTTTTAGTCATTCTAGTAGATAGCTTACTATAGCTCTTGTGTAGTATCATTTAAAATTTCCAATTTCCTTGACCTGATCACAATCTTATTCAGTTTAAGTTTTCTTTCTTTTGTAGAAGGTAGTAAATAGAAATAAAAAGGGGAAAAAAAGAAAATAAGATGATACTTTTTGTATTGGACTAACAATACATTTTTGACTAGTTTTCAAAGGCAATACCCTCTTCTTTGGGTCAGAAATCCCTTATAAAAATATAAAGAGATTATAATAAATATTCATAATTGAATTTTTAAAGAAGGAATGCCATGGTGTTTGGATGCTGAATCCTTATATTGGTTATAGGCGTAAAAGATAAACAAACCTAATAATACATTTTACAAGAAAAATAGGACCACGGATGCTCCTTAGTACTTTAAGAATTTAGTTGATATGAAAAAGAAGTTGAGGTACAGCAAGAAAGAATGGCAGGAGCAGACTAAACACCTCAAATAATTCAACTGCTATGAGTAGACTATAAAGCTATGGTAGTTGATAAAAGAAAAGGTTATATCTGTGCTAAAATTTATGGTGACTTTTCTCAGCCATATGAATTATTTTTATCATATGCCATTTATTGAATGCCTCGGGGACCTTAGAAAATGCTTCTTCTGCTCAGCAATTTGTAACTTTATTTAAATCAAAAGTTACTTGAGGATGGGTGCCTGTTGCACGTGTGAGATTACCGCAAACATTCTGGCTTTCCAGGAAATCTGCGGAATAAGTTTGAAGCCATAGATTAATCTATTTTAGTTTTAGTACTGTGGAGTATGAACAAAAAGCTTTCTATCTATTAGATTTTAGTGGACACCGTTCAGCTGGTAAAGCACTCATTAGTAAACATCTTAACTGAACTGGTTACCAACTCCTTGACAGAAGGAATTCTATTTGGCAAGTTAAAATATGTGCATGTAAGGCTCTTTACAAAAACAACCTTTAAACACAAAGGATGATTGAGTAAGTTATAAATTTGTCTCAAATTTACCAGTGGTGGGTATAATAATTGAAAAGGCAATTTGTTCACAGTTAAAGAGAATATTTGATTAAGAATGATTAGGGTTACGAGATGTCCAGATTTCCCTGGACATGTCCTCTTTTTCAGGACTGTTTTGGGAATCCGGGCGGCTTTTTAATTTTGTAACTTTTGTCTGGGGAAACTTGGACATCTAATAACCCTACATCAGCTTGGGCACCTATCCTGAGTCCTTCCTCCCCCCACCTCGCTACTGTAGCTCTTTGAGTCATTGGCAACGTGACTGATGTAAACATGCCGTCTTCTGCGACCCAGAAGCTCCTCCTCTGCTACTGATTCCTGTCCCTGCATAGGCGGAAAGCAGTAGCAGAAAGAAAGCTTCCGGGTCACCGCAGGCAGCGTGTTTACTTCAGTCATGCTGCCAATGGCCCAAAGAGTTACAGCACAACTGGGTGAGCAAGCGCCGGATCATGGGGGTAGCACGGGGAGGGTAAGAGATGCTGGACCACGGGGATGGGGAGAAAAAAAAAGGAAAGTTGTCAGACCTCCAGGGGAGGGGAGGGAAGGGGTCGATAAAGATGCCAGACCATGGGAGAGGGGAAAGGGAAGGAGAGAGATATCGGAGCACTTGATGGGAAGAGAGAGATGTCAGACTAGGGAAAGGAAGGAGGAGGGATTCCAGACTAAGGCAGGGGGAGAGGAAGGGAAAGAGAGGTCAGGAAAGAAGAGCTGAGGCTTTGGGGCAGGGCTGGGACGGAATGGGGTGGGACTGGAGGCAGACACGGGCAGGGCTGGAGGTGAAGCAAGGCGGGATTGGGGGTGGAACAGGGCGGGGTCAAGTGTCCAGGTTTTTGCATCTAAAAATATGGTAACACTAAGAATGATGTCCTCGACTTTTTACAGCATGGACTTGTCAAAGGCATAGCCTTCAAACACTGCTCACCTTGATTTTGAATATGCTGTGGGTAGAGATGGAGAAGAAATGATCAGCTCCAGAATCTCAATGAATGGCTGAGAAAATGGTGCAGGAAAGAGATTTACATTTGATTGGAACTAGGCAGTATTTCAGACAAGTGGGGGGCAGGTTAGTCCGGAAAGGTGGGTTTCACCTTAACTGGGTAGAACCAGACTGCTTAAGCACCACCATTCTCTTCTGTGGTTCTTTGAATGTGTATTTATACGAGTAGCTTTGGTGAGCTGGTGTTTTTATTAACAGCTGATCTTAACAAAGATGTGCACATCTTTGCAAAATATGGATTTTCCCCTTTTTTCAGTTTTCACAGCATTCATCAAATACAAATTACAGCCATTTAAGCCTATGAATCTGCAAGCACAGTGAACCAATCTAATATAATAAAACGGTAAGCCGTGCATGCGCACTTCCTATGCGTGCGTCTGTTTTCCGTGAGCTGTAGCTAGGAAGTGCGCATGCGCGGCTTACGGTCTGGCCTCGTGGCCAGAGTGCGTATGCGGCGGACAGATCGTGAAAGCACAGCACAGCCAGCGATTTCTCCCCTCCCGCCCTCACTCACTGCCAAAACCACCACCTCCTCCTTCTCGCCGGCTCACCCGCTTCACCCGCTTTTAAATGCTGTCTTAACGCTGGCTTTGCTGTCTTCTGTCCACTGCGGCCCGCCCTCTCTGACTACTTCCTGTTTCCGCTAGGGTTGGCCGCAGTGGATAGAAGACGCCAAAGCCAGCGGCTGTAGCCGCCGATCTCCGTTCCTCCGGGGGGGGGGGGGGGTCTGGGAGGAGAGGGATCGCGGACACTCAGTGCCCCCACCGAGGAGCCCAGCAACTTTCCGTTGCCCGGGACCCGAATCATTTGCCGCCCCCCTCTTCCCTTACCGCGGGCCCGACTGGCGATTCAAGCAGCGTGTGCAACAGTCTTCACACGTTGCTTCGGGCCCTTCTACTGCCCTGATTTGCTCCGGACGTGCCAGAGTAAATCAGGCCAGTAGAAGGACCCAAAGCAGCGTGTGAAGACTGTTGCACACGCTGCTTGAATCGCCATGTATAGTCGGGCCCGCGGGAAGGGAAGGGGGGCCGGCAATGGACTCAGACCCGCGTTTGTAGTCGCGACTGTGGGAAGGGAAAGGGGGTAGAGGAAACGCTAATGCAGCTGCACAGGGAACTTGCATGGGGGAGGGAACTTGGTATGGGGGAGGGAACTTGGTATGGGGGAGGGAAATGGAAGGGGGAGGGAATGCTGCTTTGCACAGACAGACAGAGGGAGGAAGGGAGACAGAAAGACAAGAAGAAAGACACAGGGGCAGGTGCACAGGGAACTGATGTGGGGGGAGGGAAATGGAGGGGGAGAGAATGCTGCTTTGGACAGACAGACAGAGGGAGGAAGGGAGACAGAAAGACAAGAAGAAAGACACAGGGGCAGGTGCACAGGGAACTGGTGTGGGGGGAGGGAAATGGAGGGGGAGGGAATGCTGCTTCGGACAGACAGACAGAGGGAGGAAGGGAGACAGAAAGAAAAGAAGAAAGACACAGGGGCAGGGAGATATACAGAAAGACAAACAGACAAAGGGGGCCAGGGACAGAGACAGACAGAAAGAAAGACAGCGGGAGTCGCGTCAGGAGGGGTGCGGGATGCCGCAGAGGGAACTTTTCCAATGGGTGCAACTGGGCGGCTGTCGGGAGCCTCTGATCAGGGGCAGAGCAAGGTAAGTGTATCATAGGGATAAGAAGGAGGAGGGGGGGGAGAAAAAGGAAGGGACGCCTACTGCTAGACAGGGGGAGAAGGAAAGAGGTGCTGATGGACAGGGGGGGTGAAGAAAAAGGAATGGAGGCCTAATGTTGGACAGGGGGAGAAGGAAGGAAGGTGCTGCTGGACAGGGGGGAGGTAAAACAAAGGGAGAAGGGCTGCTGCTGCACAAGGAGAGCTGTGAAGGGGTGGTGGTGGACACAGGGGAGGTAAAAGGAAGGGAGAATGGACAGGGGGAGCAGGCAAGAGGTGGTGATGGACAGCCAAGGAAAAAGAAAGACAGAAAGAAAGAAAGCGGCTAAGGAGAGAGAGAGAGAAAGAAATAAAGAGAGACTAGCACCCGTTAATGTAACGGGCTATAAGACTAGTTAGACAATAATTATTTGCAAGATTCCCTATAGACTATAAAAACCAGGAACATCTCCACAAAGCAACACAGCTTTGTGAGGAGTTAAAGGACAAACAACAACAACAACAAAAGGACAAGATGGGGTGGGGGAGGGGGTGACAACCTAAGGTATATTAGAAAGAAAAGAGGGACCAACATTAGTAATGCCAACAGAGGTGAAAAAAAAATCTGATGATTTTCCTTCCATCACTGCAGTTTTGCAAAAGCCAGTCCAGCATGACTAATTTAAACCAGCCCACCACTACCTTTAGTTAGATTGTGAGCCCACCGGGATCGGGAAAATGCATATAGTACCTGATTACTTTTCAATGATTTGCAAACCGCTTTGAAAGGTGGTATATCAAATAAAAATAATCATAACTAGTGCTTGGAGCTATTGTTCATATTGATGGAAGTAGCAAGTGCTAGCTTAGTCCACTGGTGCAGTCAGAGGCACTAGGAACTCAATAGCAGCTTGTGGGTGGAAGAGTATGGAGGATATGGAGAAGATAAAGTTGTATAAGATAGAGGGAGGAGGTGGTAGAGGAAACAAATGAAGTGAGAAAAAGATATGAGATGCAGGAGGGAGAAGAGAAGTGGAATGCACAAATGACAAACAAGCTTAAGTTTATTTAAACTCTCTCAGGGGTGGATGGAAACTAATTATGAGGTAAATTCCCATGAACCAAAACCATTAGCACGATGATTTAACTTGGGTGAGAAACATGTTTTTTGGATGTAATTTGATATTTAAGAAGTATCAAATTATGTCTCTGAAATTTGTCAAAGTTGTGGATAAATCCATAGGTGATGGAATTGGGGGGGTGGCCATAGGGGCTATGAGCACCCAAAATTGGCAGTTGGAGGTCAGAAGTGTCAGTTATGGCTCTCCCGACTCCCCCACTGCTATAATTTTAAATATTCGGGCAGCAGGTGGTGGCAATTAGCTGAGCCTGCTGCCGTTGGCATGCCCTGGAAGAGTTCAGCAACAATTTCCTGTTCCCATGTAGGCTGGATGCTGCAGAATGAAGACTTCTAGGAGAGGTCAATTGCAGCAGGCTCACCTCGTTTCTGCAACTGACTGCCCAAAGATTTAAGATTACAGCAATCGAGGAGAAGGTAGATAAGGGAGTCTGGAGCTGGAGAGAGAAGTCATGCCCAGGATCCTGCTGGGGGACAAAGAAGGACAGATGCTGCGCAGGCTGGGGATGGGGGATGGGAAGGACAGATGCTGCACGGGCTGGGAAGGGGTTGGGAAGAGAGAGAAAGAGAAATGCTGCACAGATGGGGTGATGGAAAGGAAAGAAAAGAGATGCTGCCAGTAGGGGATGGAAGAGAAAGGGAGAATGGTTTGACACAGGTGCATGAACGAGAGGGAAAGAGATGGTGCACCATGGGGAAAGGAAGAAAGAGGGAGAATTATTGGACATGATAGTGGTGGAAAGAAGGAAGGGAGACAAATTGGATATTGTGGGACAGATGTGGTAGAGAGGGAAGGGTAGGACAGATGAAAAGGGAGGAATGTTGGACATGGTGGTGGAGGGAAGGGAGGAAGAGATGCAGCATGGTGTTGGAGAGGGTTGATAGAAGGAGAAATGTTGGAAGGGCAAAAGATGCTGTACAGGAGCCAGGAGATGAGAGAGGGAGAAAAGTTGGACTTGGCAGTAGAGGGAGTGGGAGAGATTTAACCTGGATACTTTCTCTCTTTTTCTCACTCCCTTTGCAAGAGGGAGACATGTTGTACATGGGGGTGGATGTGAGAGAGGAAGAAATTCAGAAGACAGAAAAATGAAAAACTGGAACCAATTTGATGGAAAAATAAATCTCCAGACAACAAAGGTAAAATAAAGAAGCATTTTATGTTGAATTTATGGACTGAAATACAGTATATTAGCTTTGGGAAATGTGTATAGCATATGTGTTTATATTGTGTTCAACAGAAAAGGAAATGCATTTCTGTTTTTCTCCAGTGTTACTTGCTGAGTTTAAGTTTATGGGGTTCCCAGTTCAATTTCTGTCTACTTATTTTTGTTTCTAAATTTGTGAGCCCCTTGTTCTGTATTTTGTGAGGGTCTGGCTTAAAATGTTTATTTGAAATGTCTTAGGCTCATAAAATTGTATAAAACCATCTTTCTGCTTTGAGCGGGAAAAAAATTTAAGACCTCAGGGAGGGCTAGTGGTCAGGGATGAAAAATGTAGGGACAGTGAGGTGAGAAAAATGAACTTCACTTTAGGGACGGAGATATATATTTTTGCTCCTGGGTCACTCTCTAGTTAGAAGGAGATTCTGTGTCCCAGATGATCTGAGCAAAGCGTACCAAATCAGCATGGTTTACAATGGTGCCAAATGCCAATTAAAGGCATATGAGAGGCCAGTGTCTCAAAGAGCTATCAAGTGGAACAAATAGTGAAAGCCTCCCCTCTCATTCATCTCAGATCCCCAGCTTAGTGCTGAACTGCTGTAATGAGTGTGTTTATGTACTGAGTAGGATTTCTGAATGGGAAAAGGAGAAACATGCTTCAAGATTTAGGGATTAACTAAGGACAGTAATTTCCCTCCCACTGACAGTACAGACTAAAAAAAAACAACCCAACAACAAAGTAACACTTCAGCCTCTTTCCATAAAATAATGCATGGAAATAAACTTTAGAAAGGTTAATTTAAAAACAGATAAGAACATAAAAACAGCCATACTGGAGGGGGGTTGGAAGGAGGGAAAGACAGATTATAAGATTATATTGTGTGTATAAGAAGAATGAACAGAAGAAATGACATTACAATTAGTACTATTATTATGGGGGCAAGGTCTGAGGCGGAGCTTGGGTGGATCTAGGGTGGAGCTTCCCCCCCCCCTTCACCAAACAAAAAAGCAGATAAATCCACTGTATAACTGACAAGTTTCCCCCAGTAAATCTAGGGGAAAAATCAAATTAAATAAACCCAGGTTGAAATCCACGTGGTTCAAGCCGAACTTTAAATTCTCTCTCTCTGGTGTTCAACATTTCCCTGCTACTTCCAGAAAAATTGGCCAGCTCTCAGCAAGAGGAATGCACTGATGGGAAAATCATGTCCACTTCTGCTGCCTTCTGAGCAATGTCAATGTGCAAGAAGGCTGCTTCTATGTTAGATTTTTCTACATGTCGATAGACACTAAAACTCAAAGTACGTAAGTTATAAAGTCCCCATATATCCACACTTACCACTATGAGCCAAGATAAGTAGGAGAATAGTAAGTGACCCAAGCGTAGGCGTGTTTAAGGCAGAACACATGCAGAGACATTAAGCATGCACATAGATTCAAAAATATATATTTACATGTGTACTTCAGCTGTGTACATTTAAATCTGCTCCTAATTTGGTGCAAATGTACACAGCTGTACTGTAGCTAGGATTTCTGAAACTTTGTTGATATTTTAGTTTAAATCTTTTTTTATTGTTGAACATAAGAAAAATAACAACAGCATAAATATCCACTATATAATGCAGAACAACAATTACAGCATTTCCCTTTTCTCCCTTCCACCCTCCCCAGACCTACTATACCCCCTCCAAAGAATTTGAGAACAATGTCTTTGCGACCGTTAGAGAGCTGTGTTCTTATACTCTCCAACAATCCCCTGTCAATATCCTCCCACTGCCTATAAAATCAACTCCAATCTGAACAACCCCCCCTCTCCCCCGAAAACCACTCATCACTCACACCAGCATCCATACAGCAGCACACACACACACACACTGGACAGCTAACCAAGATGAAGAACCTGAGTCCAAAAGATGGACACCATATTAAAACGAGTTCAGAACTAAACTCCGAGCCCTTGGGGACAGTGACTGGATGTATGCATCCCAGATCTGCAAAAAAAAAAAAAATCATTTTTCCATTTTAACGTCAGACGGGCATGTCGTTGCTCCAAAATCATTAAACTATGGAAGTGATTCCGCCAGGCCCAGAAATCAGGTGTGGTTGATTGCATCCAAACACCAAGAACAGCAGCCTTCCGAATCAACATCTGATGTTCCCTATTAGATATACGAAAAGATTCGTAGCGGTCCAAAAGAAACCCCACTGGGGACATCAGAAGAGATTGACCAAAAAGGTGCTTCAGTAATCTGAGGATAGCCCTTCAAAAATATTTTGTTTGTGGGAAAGCCCAAAAAGCATGAAAAAACAAAATTACTACCCCTTTAACATTTTGGGCATACAATAATATTTTATAAATGAAAATAAAACACCAGTGTGGGTTTATAAAAGAATCTCCAGAAGAATGCCTACTCAGCAGACCGTCGCTTTTTAACGTGGGTTTTTGAAAATCCTGACCTGAATTCCTTACTCAAAGAGCCCTCACCTCCATCCCCCCTTCACTCTCTCCCTAGGCTATGGCTGAGTACTTCACCAACAGAAGTATTGAATCTTCTCTCCAACCCTACAGATATTCCCGGTTACAAGTATATCAGGGAGGAGGCCACAGTAGGAGATGCCTTAATACCAGGACTAAGCCATACCACAGAATGTCCTCAAAGCACAGCATCTCTGCTTCAATCATATTGTTTTCAGGTTGTGGTAGTGCCACCTTAAAGTCAGAGCTCGATGAAGCTCCTTCACCACTCTGCTGATCCACTGCTGCAGAACCTGTTACAATACAGCACATTTCTCTAACCCCCAAAGACCTCCTGAATCAACTGATCTGCCAACAAAATTTTGCCTAGAAGCTGAGGAATAGGCTCCATGCTTGGCCTTCCTCTTTCCCACGCCAAGCACAGATTGGTGCTCCATGTGTCAACTCACCATAGCAGAGCCATCTCTTATACATCCACCTCTGATGCTATCTTGGCCCTAATCTTCTGTGCAAATTATATTGTTTTGGGTCCTTAAGAGGTTGGTGATGAGCAATGCCCTAATTCCCTTAATCTATTTAGACGACCTAGATGAGCATGTACTTTAGTTCACTTCTAGCAAGAGAGAAATTCAAGAGGTCAGAGTCAATAACACTGAAGGTAAGGGAAGGCAGAAAATATATGCCTTCCACCATTCTGTTATCTACCATTGACATCTCCTAGCCAAGACTCTCTAGCTATCAAAACCTCGATAGAACATTTTAACTACAATGACAACAAAAGCCTAGATCATCACTGGAAGGTCACAGAATGCAGAATGATACAGAACCTGGAGAAAGCAGCAAAACACCGAGGCATGTTGAGGTAAACTGAGGCAGAGTCAAGTGCATTATATGTAAGAATGAATGGCACCTTACTTCACGATCTTTAGCAAATGATATCTAATGAAAGTTCCAAAAAACATCCAACTCAACAGAAACAATGCCAGTTTCCTCAGCTAATGATATCTCATTTTTAGTTAATTTAATTATCATGAAACTCCAACTTTTGCAAGTTTCTGGATGTGATGTATACACACAGCAGCCCTATAGTGCCATGCTCTAAACTTAACATACCTGGCAAAATGATCAAAAATTCTGAATACAGAAACTGACTGGGAAAATCTCAATGAATCGTGTGATTCTAGAAACATAAGGTATAAAACATAGTACTTAAACTATACAGGCTGTAATTTATTGTAGTTTTCAGTAGCTATGTAAGAATGACAAACTGGATGGGGTTGGCAAGTTTCATCCCTGTTTCAATTGCTTCAGACTTTAGCTAAAATCTAATTTTATCTGCACGGATCTCCAATGCCACTAATCTGCTGCTTTCTGCATCTTTTTCTGCATTAGTGAGATTATTTTCATGTAGCTGGCTAGCTATTGCAGTAGAAAAAGATGCAGTATTGAGTTGACTCATCTCGTTTGATTAATGACGAAATGATACCATGCTATTTGAACAAATTGCAGCATAACCTAAACAGAAGAGTTCCTGCTCTCAAAGTGAGAGGAAACCTTTTGCAACTGCAGGAAACAGCTGATATTTAAACAGGAGACAATGCAGCTGTGGTGTTCTTGTTAAAAGCAGCAAAAGAATATAGGGAGAAAAGTTTTATGTTAATCCAAGAGAAATCAATCACTGTCACTTGGTGTGCTAAAGACTTCTCAGTGGCTTAAGTGTCAGAGATCTGGGTAGAATTCTTGAGCCCATCTGGCTTCAGCTATTTGACTGCCTGAGGCTAGAGATATGAAAGGGACAATCCCCTGGGGTAGGCAGTCTCTGTCAATATAATGTATGTTATCCAGAGGCCAAGGATTGTTACTGTGACAGTTGAGCTAGACAGAGAACTGAAAAGAATTATAAAATGGAACACCACAGTAGATAGTTACAAACAATGGCTCAGGGTGCCATAAGCTTGGTAGAGTTTGGCTCTGATTGAGCAGGAAGTACAAAGAAAATAGAAGTGCCAAAGATATATATTATGTTGGTCATATCTAGTCTTAAATCCTGCTAAATCCTCTGAAGCAGAGTTTGGGGCTCATATAGACACATAAAAAAGGATCTGGGTTGGCCACTGTTGGAAACTGGGCTTTCCCTTTTTTTTTAAGCCAGTAGTTCCTCCTCTCTTCTTCCCATTCAGTCAGCCTCATTCACAACTACTCAAATTCACTCTCTCTTTAGGGGACTTTCCTACCATTCTCTTTCGGGTCTTTGAAGCAAAAGCCTTGCAGGCAAGAGACAAGCATGAGAGCTCCTGAAAGTCTGTATCATGGGTTCTGAATCCAGCCCAAGATGTTACCATTATTGATAACCATGATTCCTTTTCGACCCCTTCAGGGGCAGTGTACTTGATGTGTAGAAGACCTGATCTGGGAATCAAACTAGACCTTTTGCATAAAGGTGTGCAGCATTTGCCCCATAGCCACCAAGATGGCAAAAGAGGAGACTTTTTTTTTTTAAAATATAATTTATACTCCACATATCCTACAATTCTATGCGTATTACAAATTATTCAGGTACTCAAGCATTTTTCCCTAACTGGTCCCGGTGGACTCCCATTCTATCTAATGTATCTGGGGCAATGGTGATTATGTTACTTGCCCAGGGTCACAAGGAGTAGTGCGGGATTCAAACCCACAACCTCAGGGTGCCGAGGCTGTAGCTCTAACCACTGCGCCATACATTCCCAGACTTCCTTTGTAATGCAACTGTTACCTCTGAACAAGTCAGAGCAGTCTTAGAACTACCATTAGCTCGTATAAACTCCTTTTATTAAAATAGATTCACTGCAATTTACAATCATACCACATTAGATGGATGCACACAGCCACCTATGGCTTGACTATGCAACTGGACTGCAGGTTGAAATTTGTGACAGAGACAATATTTTGGAGCTATTGTTGAAAGATTTAATTATGGGAGCTATTATGGTAACTACCTGGACAAATTGAAAGTAATTTTATAAAAGGACATCTAGGTTAATTTGACAGGTAGATGCCTATGTTTAGCATATTTCATAAAGACATGCAAAGGGGCATTTTCAATATGACATCCAAATCTGAGTTTAGACATTTTTTGCAGGAAAAAGTCCAAAAATCCAGTAGAGAACATAACCATTTTCAAAGATATGCTTGACCTCAGTGCACCTATCTTTTTAAACCATTTTTTAAAAAAATGTCCAAATGAAAATGCACAAAATTCAGCCATTGGGATATCGGAGCGTCCAGTATTCTTAGTAGACTGGCCACACAGACATCCCAGCAGAGCACTGGGGCACACTAGGGGGCACTGCAGTGAACTTCACACAAAAGGTCCCAAGTACACATCTCATAACTCCCTTACACCGTATGGCGAGTCCTCCAAAACTCACCCAAAATCTACTGTACCCAACTATATACTATTCCTACGGACCTTATGCTTGCAGGTGTTGTCTACGTGTTGTTACAGTAGGTTTTCGAGGGCTTACACTTTCTATCACAAATAGTTAGAGAAGGATATGGGCCTGGGTCCCCTTCTCTGAAGTCCACTGCACTTACCAATAGGCTAACTCCAGAGACCTGCTTGCTGCTCTAATAAGACTCGCCATAACATCTGAAGCTGTCATACAACTGATAGGTACTGTTTCAATCACATATTCTGGGGGTGGGAGGGGATGAATGACCACTGGGGGAGTAAGAAAAAGGCCATGCCTCCAGTGGTCATCTGGTCACCTTTTTGGTACTTATTGAAACAGGTCTAGCCTCATACATCCAAGTTTCGCTCTGGCATTTTCTGCAATGTTCTATTATTGCAGAAAAATGTCCAAATCAGAAGTCCACCCTAATTCCACCAAAACATGCTCCCTTGAGATTTAATCAATATATATATAACCAGAGCTTATACTGCATTGCAACCATTACAGGTTACAGGGATCTTCAGATTGCCAACTGAGTAACATAACTCAATCCGACCACAGTCTCATCGATCCCAGTGACTACATTTTTTTTATAGATTGATGCCTACTTACTCCACTTAATAATCACTTTCTTTTGTATATGTACATTGTTTATACAGCTCATTTATTTTCAAATATTCAAATATTGTACTTAATCTTAAAACTTAGCTTAATATACAGTAACATCCTGTGCCAATGCATTTCAAAACCTTCATTAGGGTCGGGGATGCAAAAAGAGTGGTGTAAGACCTGTCTGCTCTGTTCAGTTTACACAGTAAGTACGGTAAGTTTGACTTCAGTTCCGGAGAAGATGGCGGAAGCGCTGATAAGACAGCATCGATGAGCATCTAGAAAGGAATAAACTGATGAAAACAAGCCAACATGGCTTCTGCAAGGGAAGATCGTGCCTAACGAACCTATTGCACTTCTTCGAAGGAATAAACAAACGAATGGACAAAGGGGACCCCATAGACATCGTATACTTAGATTTCCAAAAGGCCTTTGACAAGGTACCCCATGAACGCCTACTATGGAAATTGAAGAACTATGGGGTGGAAGGAGATGTACATAGATGGATCAAAAATTGGTTGGTGGGTAGGAAGCAAAGGATAGAAGTGAAGGGCCACTACTCTGACTAGAGGAGGGTCATGAGTGGTGTTCCGCAGGGGTCGGTACTCGGACCACTGCTGTTCAATGTATTTATAAATGATCTAGAAACAGGGATGAAGTGCGAAGTAATAAAATTCGCAGACGACACCAAACTATTTAGTGGAGTTAGGACTAAAGAGGACTGTGAAGATTTACAAAGGGACCTGAACAAACTAAGGGAGTGTGTGACGAGATGGCAGATGAAGTTTAATGTAGAGAAATGTAAAGTCTTGCATGTAGGAAACAGAAACCCGAAGTACAGCTATATGATGGGAGGGCTGGTAATGGGTGAAAGTACCCTAGAAAAAGACCTGGGAGTAATAGTAGACAAGACAATGAAGCTGTCGGCACAGTGCGCAGCGGCCTCTAAGAAGGCGAATAGAATGCTAGGTATAATCAAGAAAGGTATTACAACCAGAACGAAAGAAGTTATCCTGCCGCTGTATCACCCGCTGTGCACCCGCATCTGGAGTACTGCGTCCAGTATTGGTCACCGTACCTAAAGAAGGATATGGCGATACTCGAGAGGGTTCAGAAAAGAGCGACGTTATTGATAAAAGGTATGGAAAACCTTTCATATGCTGAAAGACTAGAGAAACTGGAGCTCTTTTCCCTGGAAAAGCGTAGACTTAGAGGGGACATGATAGAGAAGAGCATAGAGAAATTGGAGATGGACAGATTCTTCAAATGTTCGAAAACTACAAGAACGAGAGGGCATTCGGAAAAATTAAGAGGGGACAGATTCAGAACCAACGCTAGGAAGTTCTTCTTCACCCAGAGAGGGGTGGACACCTGGAATGCGCTTCCAGAGGATGTGATAGGACAGAGTACGGTATTGGGGTTCAAGAAGGGATTGGATAATTTCCTAAAGGAAAAAGGGATAAAAGGGTATAGATAGAGGATTAATATACAGGTCCTGGACCTGATGGGCCGCCACGTGAGCAGACTGCTGGGCATGATGGACCTCTGGTCTGACCCAGCAGAGGCATTGCTTATGCTCACAGCCTGCATCAATCTATAAAAAGAATATAGTCACTGGGATCGATGAGGACTGTGGTCGGATTAAATTATGTTACCCATTCGGCAATCTGAAGATCCCTGTAATGGTTGCAGTATAAGCTCTGTCATTTGAAACAACTGCTATACATTAGAGTTTGGTTATATATATATATATATTGACTGAATGAAGTTGGATATTACTAAAGTAGAATGATGGCCCTTGAGATTTAGACACACCGCGGACAAACAGCACAGAATATCATCTAAAAATGTGTTTCAAAAATGGCAATTTGGACATTTTAGCAAACAAAACATCCAAATGCCACTTTATGCTATTTCTTGGACATTTCCCTCTTTTGAGAATGAGACTCCATAGGCACTTATCCTGCAAAAATCGCACCTACATTGAAGTTGCATCTGTTCATGAACAAGCATATAGTAACACCAAATAGTCATTCCAATGTTGCTCACACTCTGCCCAAAGTCCTATCCTGAGGAAGCCTACTCTACAAGTGTGCACCAGCTTGTATCGCATGTACTTTTATCTGAGACCTAATGCATGAGGCATTTATAAAAATTACCTTCTAAGTGACTTTTCAGACCTTGGGCCTGCAGATAGGTTTACCTTTGACTGGACATCTTGCTGCCTGGCCAAAAGCTAGCAGGTTCAAAGGAGGAGGGATGAGAGGAGGGGTAAGAGGAATACTGGAGATGTGGATAAAATGTAATGGATAGTGCCAGTATGCATCATTATGGGATTAAAAAAAAAAACCATTTGAGTCTGCTTGGGGAAATACCTAAAGAAACTAATCAAAGACATCCAATTAACCCTTACTGGGTATTGTGACTGAGACAGGGACCCCAAGTTCATTGGATAGGGAGTTAAGAAGTGTACCTGTGACAAAATCCCTAGAATATACAGGGAAGCCATGTCGATAAAACATATCTAGGGGATATAAAGATACTGAACAGGGGAGAGGCCCTCACAACCCACGGGAAGCAGTAACAGAAAATGAAGTCTGTTCACCCTGGGTGAAGGGGGTAAGAGAAAAAACTTCTTTCAGGACAGACAGAAGAAGGGAAGCATGTTGAAGATCCCATGGAACTCAGGGTGGGGTAGTGCAAAGCATTCCTGTCCAATGGAAGACCTTGAAAGGGGGACCCAATCAGGGAGAGCTATATCAGGAAATAGGGTTTTTAAGGGTGCTTACCATTTGTGGGAGGAGAAAAGGGCAGAGCTGCCAGAAAATTTTGAAATGGTTGGGAGTCTAGAGAGAAGAGGAACTCATGGATATCACTGACTGGAACAACCAAGTAAAAATGGAGGTTGAACTTTGTGAGATATAGAAAACTCCAATATTCTTATATCGATATTTAATACCTTACTCCCCAGTTAGATCTCTTAGATCAACAGATCAGTATTTGCTGACCATTCCATCACTGAAAGTAATTGGCACCAGAAGAATTACAACCTTTTCTATCTTGGGACCCCAGCTTTGGAACAAACTTCCAATCTATTTGCGCGCTGAAACCTCCTTAGAAAAATTTAAAAGCAATCTAAAAAGCTATCTTTATAAAGATGCTTATGAATCTTAGATCAGACAATCCTTTTGACTCTCCTATTTACTTTTACTTTTAGATCAGGTCTTACCTAAACAATTACTCTTAGACTAAGTCTTCATAAAAATTATTATTATTTTTTATTTATTTAAGACCTCTCCTAAAGTTGTTTTTCCCTAACTGTTATTTTATTTTTAATTGTTTATTTTAAATCAAATGTAATTTAACCTTTCATTCCTTACGTATCTTTAATGTAACTATGGATAAAACTGTATGTTTATGGTTTTAAACTGTTTTATTTATCCCCCCAAATTATTATTGTTATACGCATTGAAAATACTTGATATTGCGTTTAAATCAAAATCTCAATAAACTTGAGTGTGTGTGAACGTTTTGCAGAAAGGCCAACTGGGAAGGGACTGACTGAAAAAGCAAGTGGGTGGTAGCCTTCCTCCCTTTTTTCCTGCTTATGCTGCCTGGGCTGGAGAAAGGTTTAACAAAAAGAAGTTCTGAATGTACTCTTTTTTTACTCTCTCTCTTTAATTGAAAAGTCCCGAGAGGATCTGAATAAATACTTTTTTGAAATTATCTTGTTGTGTTGTCCCTCAAGAAACTAGGTTTGAAACTGTTGGGAGAGAGATTACTGCATTTATATATATTGGGAGGAACACCTAATTTGCATGTGTTTTTGCCAATAGAATTGCTTTGTGCCCTGAAGCATCAAATATATACAAAGAGACTATGGGATTTTGGCCATTGATCTTTTGAGAATTCCAAGGAGAACTTAAATGACTGAATTAAATTATAAGAGTCTTCTTTTTCTACCTCACCTTGACAATAAGGGTAAAAGGCAAGAGAGACCTGAAACAGTTTGAGTTTGATGGGCTGAATAACCTACCTTTAGAGGTCTTTACTAGTGGAAATTCCCCTGAGCATGCTGTATAAGGATTGACCCAAGGGACTACTTTGCAAATGAGAGAATTTTCAAGCTTAGACCTTGTGCTCTGCTGGAGCTGAGGTGTGACAGTATATTTAAAACCAGCGTGTAAACTATCTTATAGGTTATTTCCATTAAAATTAACATGTTATTCTGGCTGAATATTTGCTCTTCATAATTATAATCCAAATTGTGGCATAAGGGGATACTGCAATTTCCAGGGGGATAAAAAAGTTGCGAGCTTTTGGGAATTCTCTTAACACTTAAATTTGTGTTCTTTCCCATCACAATACAGCATTATTTGTTATCTCCTAGAATCACAGTATAACTGACTGAATAAGTAACACAGGTTCTATCTCAGTATATTCACGGTACTCAGGCTCTGGTTCTCTACTTAGGACCACACTTAGATTAAATGGTCAGAGAATACTGACCATCTGTTAAGACATCTTGTGGGTCAACAGCCAGATATGATTTGACTCCTTTAGTGACATAGTAAATGATGATAATAAGGAAAGAGACCACTTGGCTAACCCATTCAAGGACCAGGATATCAAAACTGTAACCAAAACTGGGTTGTATAGCATATTGTCATCTAACAGAGGTAACCATTTACAACAAGTACGTGCCACTACTTTTTCACAGAGATAACAAGAGTACATTTTTGTCGGCGTTAACACAAGTGTTGCATTGATTTATGGTTGTTACAATTTTTGGTGGCTTTTTCTATTCAACAACAGGTACCTTTTGGATTTAGTGCTTGTTCTTGGTCTGTATTCATGGGATTCATCTTCTATTCCATTTTGTCGCTTATACCAGTCAAACAAAGTACGCAGAATGGAAGGCAGGCAATAGTCCGACAGTGAGCTCATGGAACTTATTACCTAAAAGGAGAAGAAACACAGTAAGTACATGAATGCTTTTTTCTTTTCTCTTTTGTTTGTTTGTATAATCTCTTTCCTTCACACCTTCCAGGCAGGGAAATCTTTGTTGATGAGAATAATCATCAGAACAAACATTTTTGGTCACTAGTTCTTAAGAACTAGAATTTAAAATATAATTTTCTTTTTAATAATGAATACTAGGTAAGAATAAATAATGTATTGACCTGAATAAAATAAGAACTACAATAATATCTGTTAACAAAAGTTCTAAGTAAGCTATGTAGACAGTTCTCCATCCCTCCTATCTAAGCTGCGGCACTCTTAGCGGTAGTCATCCCAAGTCCTGCCAGCCGAAGATGTTAAAAATTATGCTTTTCAGCTCTGCTGTGTCTCCCTGAGACCACCTGTGCTGACAACCATACCTGATCATTTTTCAGCATAGGCGCAAAAAACAAGCAGGTACATGTGTCGGAAGAAGTCAGCATTTCTGCACATGCACTGAAAATTGAATCCGTGTGGTTGCAGGCGTCAGCAATCTTGGGATGATGCAGCAGACTGCAGTCAGTGATAAACCATGTATTCAATGTCATCCTCAGTTGGCAGGGCATGGAATCCCTGCTAGCTAGTACAGCTGAGCAAAGAGTGCACTGATGCCACTGTTGAGTGTGTACTGTACCTGAGCTCTAAGTGGGTGGACCCCAGCCTACTCAGGCTCACCCATGGTTATACTACTGCAATCAGCCAAGCTAAAGAGCTTGAGAAGATTACTGGCCCAACAGGGCCCGCTTATGGCACAGACTACACCACCCACTACAATCTATGGAGCTGAAGAGCAGCATTTATTTCTGTGTCATTTTGCTGTGGTATTGCTGGCATGACTTGAGAAGCCTTGTGCTACCGGTTAAGGATTGTATAGGTTTTAAGGTTCTTGGAAATAAAGAGTACTTCTGAAACTAAATGCTAAACTTGAATGGACATTGACTTTGCTATTACACTTCCCCCTCCCCATTCGCGGTTTCTGCACTCGCGGTTTCACATAATCGTGATTTTTTTCTGGGGAGGGGGAAATTTAAAAAACATATTTTTGACCTTCCTGCTGCCTTCCCCGCCTTACCTGGTGGTCTAGCAGGCTTTCGGGGCAGAAGCGATCTTCCTACGCTCCTGTCCTGTGCAGATTGCCATGAGGAAATGGCTGCTGTGAGTTCCCGTAGTCTCTCGAAACTATGACGGGAACTCCCTACAGCCATTTCCTCATGGCAATCTGCACGGGGCAGGAACGTAGGAAGATCGCTCCTGCCCCGAAAGCCCTCTAGACCACCAGGTAAGGCCGGGAAGGCGGCAGGGAGGTGGGGGTGGGTCAGAGCCGGATAATCGCGGATTTTCGCCATTTGTGGTCCGGCTCTGCCCGTATCCCCCACGAATAACGAGTGAGAAGTGTAGTTTGGTTTCACTTTGAGCAAAGCACTAAGTCATGTGCTAATGGCTTTGCTCTACACCAGTGTTTCGCAAATTGTGTCACGCTGCAGCACACTAAATGTGGAGGCATCCGGAAGTGTGCGGATGTCAAAGTGATGACATCATGCACATGCGTGACATCATCACATTGATGTCCACACATGCGCGAAGGCCCTCCAGACGGGCCCTGAGCCACCAGTGGAGGATGCTGGAAGAGAAGACGCATGGAGAGGACAGGCACTGGTGCCAGCTGACTTGCCTACAGGATGTGTCTCTCGCCACGTGCGCCCTTTCCCCGCACCTCTTTAACATTCCTGGCCCGAGCAGCAACCCCAACCTGTTGCTCACAACAGCATCGGCTCTTCCTCAGACTTCACATTCTAGGCGCAGGTCCAGGAAGCGACTCAGAGGAAGAACCGACACTGGCACAAGCAGAAGGTTGGGGTTTCTGCTCGGGCCAGGAACGTTAAAAGAGGTACAGGGAAAGGGAAGGAGTGGGGGTGAGGAGGACGGGTGCTGACATTCCCTCACCAAACCGGCGCATGGGGCGGACCCTCCCCCCCCTTCTACGCTGCTAAGCTAAATCGAAGTCCCTTCCTTTTCATTTATAGTGGGAGCAAGCGTCAATTGGACTGGAAGCTCAGAAGAGGAAATTAAATGATGCCAGCTCTGTTAAAATGTCTGAAAATAGGCAATCGGCACAAAATTTTGCCCAGAGCACAAAGCTGCAGAATATTCAAAGCTATATTAAAATAGGCTAATACACCTAGATTGCAGTGCCTGAAAATGGCTTCTACAGCACACAAGGTTCTGTTCTTGGACCTGTTCTTTTTAACATTCTTATAAATGATATTGCTGAAGGGTGTCAAGTAAGATTTGCCTCTTTGTGGATGATACAAAAATCTGCAATAGAGCACACATGCCAGATGGTGTGAATAACATGAAGAAAGACCTGGCAAAGCTTGAAGAATTGTCTGAAATTTGGCAGCTAAAATTTAATGCTAAGAAATGCAAGGTCATGCATTTGGGCTGCAAAAACTCGAAGGAACGGTACAGATTACAGAGTGAAGAGCTTATGTGCATGACAGAAGAGTGGGACTTGGGTGTGACTGTATGTGATGATCTTAAGGTGGTCAAACAAGTTGAAAAGGTGACGGCGAAAGCTAGAAGGATTTTAGGTTGCATAGGGAGAGGTATGGCTAGTAGGAAAAAGGAGATATTGATGCCCATGTATAAGACTTTGGTGAGACCTCATTTAGAATATTGCGTACAATTCTGTAGGCCACACCTTCAAAAAGATATAAAAAGAATGGAGTCGGTCCAGAGGAAGGCTACTAAAATGGTACGTGGTCTTCATCATAAGGCGTATGGGGCCAGACTTAAAGATCTCAATCTGTATACTTTGGAGGATAGGCGGGAGAGGGGAGATATGATAGAGACGTTTAAATACATATGTAATGCAAATGCACATGAGTCATGTCTCTTTAATTTGAAAAGAAACTCTGCAATGAGAGGGCATAGGATGAAGTTAAGAGGTGATAGGCTCCGGAGTAATCTAAGGAAATACTTTTTTACAGAAAGGGTGGTAAATGCATGGAACAGTCTCCCAGAAGAAGTGGTGGAGACAGAGACTGTCTGAATTCAAAAGGGCCTGAGATAGGCACGTGGGATCTCTCAGCGAGAGAAAAAGATAATGGTTACTGCGGATGGGCAGACTAGATGGGCCATTTGGCCTTTATCTGCCATCATGTTTCTATGTTAGCCAAACAGCCAAGTATGCATTCCTGAGCACATATTCAGGTCAATGGAGGAAAATGGCACATGACCACAACATTTTTAGTGTAAATGTACTATTTTACCTTCCTTATCTGTCCGGTGCAAAATATCAGACGGATCTCTGAAGGATAGGAAGGTATAGCAGAGGCATGGATAGGCAGACTAAATAGACCATATGGTCTTTTCTTGTATCTGTTTCCATGTAGGTGTGCACAGCACACACACCATATGCTAAATTTTCACAGGGAAAAAAAGAAAACTTTCCAGGTTGTTTCTTTTTGAAAATCAGCACATCGTACGCATGCTCAAAAGGCCAGCATAATTTGCAACTACATGGACTATCCAAAAATTGCCTACTCCATTCTTTAATAACACAGGTTTCATTCTGGAACACACTCTGCAACCCAGCTTCATTATTTTTAGAGCTATGAAGCCTAATTTGCTGAATGCTGGGAGGAAGCCAGCAGATAAGTAATCTTGCAGCAAAGTGTTTGATGATCAAATATTTAATACTATCTCTGCCTGACTGCTTTAGCTGTGTTCTAGCCTACGAGGCTAGAAACCATTTTTGTTAGGTAAAGATGATTTGTATCATTACCCAAAGATGATAAACACCTTAATCCAGGTATCAGTTTAATCATAACATTTTACCTCTACCATTTATTTAAATGGACTGGATTCAAGGAACACTCTGAATTCACAGAGAATCCTATTTATATGAAAGCAGATGTGTTGACAGTTCATGGCTAATACCACTTTCCCATGATGGGCTGATTTTATCAAGACCTTACTTCCTCCACCCTCAGAATAATAAGGTTTGCAGTAATTGTTGAACCACTCTGAATTTAGAGGAACAAGGGTAGAAAGTATTGTTTTGACATTCTCTCTCACTGGGAAGGGGAATGGAGGGAGATGAAATCAAGTGTTCATGACACACCAAGTATGGGCAACTGGGTGAGCTGAGTGTTCCTCATCTGACAACGTTATTGTTATTTCCCCTCGTCACAGAGGAACTTGTCAGACTGAACTGGCCGTCACCCAACAGACCTGGCTTAGATCATGTCTCCACATTCCTCTCTTTTTCAGTAATATAAATTTCATAGTTTCATTTTCAACAATGTCACATTTCTCACAAATCTTTTCTAATAGTTGCACCTGGAGAAAAATTATTAAAGCCATTTACCCAAGTTTAAAAATTGCCCCTCCTTGGAGCAGCTACTATTTGCCACATTAAAAAGGGGTATTCATTTAGGTATGTTTAGGTTAAGGTCAAGGGGAAAGCATACCCCATTCTTTGCTCAATTATAATGTTCAGGCATCTGGGTCTGAACTTTTGTGCAAGTCTGGCCAACATGGGGACAATCTGCTGGGACAAATTAGAACATAACAAACAATTGGAGTCTGCAAGCCAACTTAGAGAATGACACGGGAACTCAATTTCCCTGTCCCGTCCCCGTGAGTTTTGTTGCTGTCCCATTCCCATTCCTGTAAGCTGTGCCTTAATTGCACAAGCCTCAAATACTTATGATTTTAACGTGTTTGAAGCTTGTGCAGATGAGGACAGAGCTTGAAGGAATGGGGCAGGGATGGGATGAAAAAATGAGTTACCATGGGGCCGGAAAAATTTTGTCCCATATCATTCTCTAAGCCTACTAATTATACAAAAAGAAAGGATGGAGAACGGAAGATCAGAAATACAATCAAAGCCACATTTGCTATCATCAATCCTACAATGACAGCTATTATGAATCACACCAGGATGGTTAAGAAGCTAGGACATCAGCACGAGAAAGAGGGATGTCAAGAGGAAAAGGAAGAACACAAACAGGAAATAAGACTTAACGCGGTCCAGAGGAAGGTGATGAAAATGGTAGATTTGCGCCAAAAGACGTACAAGATAAGACGGGAAGACATAACATAACATCGAGCTTCTAGACCGAATACCCATAAATTTTACGCGGTTTACAAAAGATTATAAATGAAAAATTACAAAAAGAGAACACACCAGAACTATTAGGTCAAATATTTTGAAAAAAGAGAGGGGTTTTCAACTGAGTTCTGAAGTGTTGGTAAGAGCAAGATATAAGCAGTAGCGATCAAAATTCTTTATCATGGAAGGCTGCTTGGTATGCAAGTGTATACTCTAGAGGAGAGGAGGGACATGAAACAGACATTTAAATACTTGAAAGGTATTAATAGAAAACCAAATCTTTTCCAGAGAAGGGAATAAGTACATAAGTACATAAGTAGTCGCCTCCGCCGGGGCAGACCAGAGGTCCATCCAGCCCAGCGGTCCGCTCACGCGGCGGCCCACCAGGCATATTGCCTGGTCAGCGGTCCCTGACTAATTTTATTGCCTTCCTCTACAGTTATCTCTAAACCTTCCACTGCTCTTATCTGTACCCCTCAATCCCTTTGTCTTCCAGGAACCTATCCAGGTCATCCTTGAAACCCTGTACTGTGCTATTTCTTATCACGGCCTCCGGAAGGGTGTTCCATGTGTCCACCACCCTCTGTGTGAAAAAGTACTTCCTTGCATTTGTTTTAAACCTGTCCCCCTTCAATTTCATCGAGTGACCCCTTGTTCTTGTGGTTTCTTTCAAATTGAAAAATCTGTCTTTGTCAACCTTTTCGATGCCCCTCAGGATCTTGAAGGTCTCTATCATATCTCCTCTGAGTCTCCGCTTTTCCAGGGAGAACAGCCCCAGCTTCTTCAGTCTGTCAGTGTATGTAAGGTTTTCCATACCCTTAATCAGTTTAGTTGCTCTTCTCTGGACTCCCTCAAGCATTGCCATGTCCTTTTTGAGGTACGGTGACCAGTACTGTACACAGTATTCCAGATGCGGGCGCACCATAGCCCGGTACAGTGGCAGGATGACTTCCTTCGTTCTGGTCGAGATACCCTTCTTAATGATACCTAACATTTGGTTTGCTTTCCTCGAGGCTGTGGCGCATTGTGCCGACGCCTTCAATGTCGTGTCTACCATCACTCCCAAGTCTCTTTCCAGATTACTGACCCCTAGCATTGATCCCCCCATTTTGTAAGTGAACATCGGGTTCCTTCTCCCTATATGCATGACCTTGCATTTCCCTACATTGAAGCTCATTTGCCACTTTTTCGCCCATTCTTCCAATGTCGTAAGATCCCTTTGGAGATTCTCGCAGTCAACCGTGGTTTCAACCTTGCTGAATAGTTTGGTGTCATCTGCAAATTTGATGACCTCGCATTTTGTTCCCGCCTCCAGGTCGTCAATGAATATGTTAAACAGGAGCGGTCCCAGCACCGATCCTTGAGGAACCCCGCTCGTGACCCCTTGCCAGTCCGAGTAATGGCCCTTTACACCAACCCTCTGCTTCCTGTCTGCCAGCCAGTTTTTGATCCATCGGTGGACCTCCCCGTGCACCCCATGGTTCCATAGCTTCCTGAGCAACCGCTCATGTGGTACCTTATCGAAGGCTTTCTGGAAGTCTAGGTAAATTATGTCTATGGGTTCTCCTTTGTCCACCTGGTTGTTTACCCCCTCAAAGAAGTACAACAAGTTTGTGAGGCACGACCTACCCTTGCAGAACCCATGCTGGCTCGACCTTAGCTGTCCATTTTTTTCGATATGGTCACAGATGCTGTCCTTAATCAGTGCCTCCATCATCTTTCCCGGGACCGATGTGAGGCTTACCGGCCTATAGTTTCCCTGGTCGCCCCTCGAACCCTTCTTGAAGATGGGCGTGACATTAGCTATTTTCCAGTCCTCCGGGATCTCTCCGGTTTTTAGAGATAGGTTGCATATTTGCTGAAGTGTCTCTGCTATTTCATTCCTTAATTCCTTGAGCACCCTTGGGTGAATGCTATCCGGACCTGGCGACTTGTCGCTCTTTAGCTTGTCTATCTGCCTGAGGACATCCTCCTGGCTCACCTCTAATTTGACCAGCTTGTTATCTTGATCTCCATTTTCTATTTCCTCTGGTTCCGGAATGTTGGATGTGTCCTCCCTCGTGAAGACCGACGTAAAGAAGTCATTTAACTTGTCAGCTATTTCTTTTTCCTCCCTCACTACTCCCTTTCTATCCCCATCATCCAAGGGCCCCACTTCTTCCCTCGCTGGTTGCTTCCCCTTTACGTACCTGAAGAATGATTTGAAATTTTTTGCCTCTCCCGCTAGTCTCTCTTCATATTCCCTCTTTGCTCTCCTAACCACTCGGTGGCACTCCTTCTGGCTTTCCTTGTGTTCCTTTTGGTTGGCCTGCGTTTGATCCTGTTTCCATTTTTTGAACGATGCTTTCTTGTTACTGATCGCCTTTTTTACAGCTGCCGTTATCCATGCTGGGTTCTTTATTCGATTTTTCTTGCACTCTTTTCTGAACCTGGGGACGTACAGGTTCTGTGCTTCGTGCACCGTACGCTTGAGCAGGGTCCAGGCGCTTTCTACGGACTCTACCTTCCTTGTGCTGCCGTTGAGTTTCTTCCCCACCATTTTCCTCATTGCATCATAATTCCCTTTTCTGAAGTTGAGCGCTGTTGTTGTGGTTCTTTTCACCCTGGATGATCCCAGTTCTAGTCTGCACTGGATCATGTTGTGATCGCTGTTTCCCAGTGGGTCTAATACCGCTACTTCCTTTGCAGGTCCCCCCTGTCCACTGAAGATTAGATCAAGAGTAGCTTCTCCTCGTGTAGGTTCCATGACCAGCTGTTCCAGGAAGCAGTCCCTCGTGGCTTCCAGGAATTTGGTCTCTCTCTCGCAACTTGAGTGCCCGATACTCCAGTCTATCCCAGGGTAGTTGAAGTCTCCCATCACCACCACACTTCCATTCTTGCATACCTGCCGCAGTTCCGTCTCCAGGTCCCGGTCGATTGGAATCTATGAAAACACTTATTTCAACAGTTCTTAGAAAATTGTTCATCTTCTCTCCAGGATGTCGGATGAGGGTCTTTCTTAATAAGTTATTTTCTCTCTAATCTACACTTCCACCTCCGAATCTGTGGTTTCAGCATCCGCAGATTCGGTTATTCGTGATTTTTAAACAAAAAATACACATTTTAATTTTTTAGGCTATTTTAAGCCCCCTCTTAAGCCTTACCTGGTGGTCTAGCGGGTTTTAGGGGCAGGAGCGATCTTCCCATGCTCCTGCCCCATGCAGATCGCTCATAGGAAATGGCTGCCTTGAGCTCCCATAGTCTCTCGAGACTACGACGGGAGCTCAAGGCAGCCATTTCCTATGAGCGATCTGCACGGGGCAGGAGCATGGGAAGATCGCTCCTGCCCCAAAAACCCGCTAGACGACAAGGTAAGGCTTAAGGGGGGGCTTACGGGACTTAAAATAGCCGGGGAGAAGTGGGGGTTAAGGGCAGAACTAGCCTGAATATTATTCATGTTTTTTTTAATATTTGCGGGCCTGCTCTGTCCCTAACCCTGGTGGATTATGGAGGGAGAAGTGTAACTTACTTTCACTTCAATTATCGATTTTTATGTGAACCGAGTCGAGCTCCTTGTGGGGAGGTGACACGGTATATAAATCCAAGATTTAGATTAGATTAGAAAATGGTAAACTAGAGCAGTGTTTTTCAACCTTTTTACACCTATGGACCGGCAGAAATAAAAGAATTATTTTGAGGACCGGCATCACTCCGTGGACCTGCGGTTGAAGAACACTAGGCTAAGTCATGGGCCAGACCCCGCCCATCTCTACCCAATCTCCACCCCAGACCCCACCCCCATAATAGTACTAATTGCACCTTGCACGTCTCATGCCTCATCTGGAAGCCTTCCCTCTGATGTTGCAACAACAGAGAGAAGGCTTCCGGTTCAGGCGCAGTATGCTCGTAGGAGCCACTGCCCATGGCTTTGTGCACTAGTGCTGCCCGATTCACGATTCAAATTGGTTCATTTTTGTAAAAAAAAAAAATCGGACTCACCGATTCAGTCCAGATAAAAAGTTCATTCTTTTTTCCGGCTGCCGGACTCGTTCCCATCTAATGTAACTTCTGGTTTTGCGAAACCGGAAGTTACATCAGAAGAAACAAAGAATGTGGGAGTGTTGAGGGGGGAAGCGAGCAGACCTCCTCATGCAGCGGACCTTGGAAGCAAAGGGTATTTTTTTGGCTCTGTCTGTCTCCGCGATTCCACATCCAGTTGAGTAAGTAACTGAACCGGCAGGGGTTCTGAGAATCGGCAGGGGGGGCTGAGAATCGGCAGGGGGGCTGGGGATGGAAGCTGAAATCGGCAGGGTGGCTGGGGATGGAAGCTGAGAATCAGCAGGGGGGCTGGTGAGTCTTGGGGCCTGGGGATGGAAGCTGAAATCGGCAGGGGGGCTGGGGATTAATTATTGGGGCCTGGGGATGGAAGCTGAGAATCAGCGGGGGGGGGGGAAGGGCTGATGAGTCTTGGGGGCTGGGGATGGAAGCTGAGAATCAGCAGGGGGGCTGGGGATGGAAGCTGAAATCGGCAGGGTGCTGGTGAGTCTTGGGGACTGGGGATGGAAGTTGAAATCGGCAGGGGGGCAGGTGAGTATTGGGGGCTGGGGATGGAAGCTGGGAATCGGCAGGGTGCTGGTGAGTCTTGGGGACTGGGGATGGAAGTTGAAATCGGCAGGGGGGCAGGTGAGTATTGGGGGCTGGGGATGGAAGCTGGGAATCGGCAGGGAGGCTGGTGAGTATTGGGGGCTGGGTATGGAAGCTGGGAATCGGCAGGGGGGGGCTGGTGAGTATTGGGAGCTGGGGATGGAAGCTGGGAATTTTTGATATGATATTGCCTTGGTTAAATAAAATGTTTAAACTTAAAAAGTTGTGTCATTAACAGTGAATCGAATCGAATTGAAAAATCGATTCAACAGGGTGAATCGAATCGAAATATTTTTCTCTGAATCGGTCAGCACTATTGTGCACTGAATCAGTTAGGAAGAGGAAGCTGGCTTGAAGATAACGCCGCATCGATCGCACCGTGGACCGGCGGTTGAAGAACACTGAACTAGAGCAGTGTTCTTAAACCTTTTTACACCTATAGACTGGCGGAAATAAAATAATTATTTCGTGGACCAGCAAACTACTAAGACTGAAATTTTTTTTAAAAACCATCGCCGCCTTATCCCCGCGAGCTCGGTCCCATAAACCATCTGATCCCATCCGCACAAGCCTCAAATAGTTATGATTTTATATTGAACATATTTTATTAAAGTATAAAAAGAAACAGTATTCTATACAATTGTCATTTTATAAATACAAATAATACAGGGCAAAACCCCTGTCTCCCCTCCCCTTCACATATATCCCCTCTACTATCAAGAAAACTGAATAAGCCAAATTATTACAGAATGCTACACAAATATCATGTAACACAGGGGTGCCCAATACGTCGATCGCGATCGACCAGTAGCTCAGGAAGGCAACGTGAGTCGATCGAGGAGCCCATCCCGGGCTCCGTGATAGACTCGTGTTGCCGTCCTGATCTACGGGCCGATCAGCCTTCCTCTCCAGTGTTCTCCCTAGAGCCTTTTAGCTAGGCGGTCCGCCCAGCTGTCATCTGCCGCTGCTGAACATTAAAAAAAACAAAAAAAAACCGGCTTGGAGATTTCAGCCCGTAGCGAACTTATGCTCTGGGCTCTAACGTGTGCGTGCCGGCTTCTCTTCTCTTCCCTCCGAAACCGGAAGTTATGTCTGGGGGGAGGGGGGAGAAGGGAAGCCGGCACGCACATGTTGAGAGCCCTGAAGCAAGCGTTCGCTACGGGCTAATGCGGGAGACAGGTTAGTGAAGCATTTGTTCTTCTTCCTGCCGGGTCATAGAAACATAGAAACATAGAAACATAGAAAAATGACGGCAGAAAAGGGCCAAAGCCCATCAAGTCTACCCACTCCAGTGACCCTTCCCCCATGAGTTTGCTCACCAACCTCCTGCCCTTATCTCATTAGAGATCCCACATGAATATCCCATTTATTTTTGAAATCTGCCACGCTGTTGGCCTCAATCACCTGCCGTGGGAGTTCATTCCAATGATCGACCACCCTCTCAGTGAAGAAATACTTTCTGGAGTCCCCGCGAAGGCACGACCCGGCAGCATTTCCCCCAATAGGTTGATCACGATCTTGGGCTGATCAGCCTTCCTCTTCCCGACGGCAGAATTAACGTCGGGGAGATGAATGCTGGTTGGCTGAAGCAGGGAGAGCTTGGGGCCTGTTATTGGTGGCGTTTGGGTCCTGGTCCCTGATGGCAATGGCAGTGGCAGTGGCTTGGGGGAGGGCAGGGAGAAAGAAAGAAAAAAGGCAGGCAAGGAGACAGAAGGAAAGAAGAGAAACAGAAAAAAAAGAAAGGGAGGCAGAGAGAAAGAAAGGGCAGGGAAGGGGAAGGAATGAGGTCTGGAGGAGAGGAAGCATACAGGCTAAAAGAAGGGAAGAAAGATTGTATGCACAGTCAGAAGAAGAAAGTGCAACCAGAGACTCATGAAATCACTAGAAAAGGTAGGAAAAATGATTTTATTTTAAATTTAGTGATCAAAATGTGTCTGAATTTATATCTGCTGTCTATATTTTACACTAAGGTCCCCTTTTACTAAACCGCAATAGAGGTTTTTAGCGCAGGGAGCCTATGAGTGTCGAGAGCAGCGCTGGGCATTCAGCGAAGCTCCCTGCACTAAAAACTGCTATCATGGTTTAGTAAAAAGGGAGGGGGGTATATTTGTCTATTTTTGTATGGTTGTTACTGAGGTGATAGTGCATAGAGTCATCTGCTTTGACTTCTTTGAAAAACCCTGGAATAGGAATGATAATTAACATTTTCTATGCGTACAGTGTGCTTTGTGGGTTTTTTTTATTTTATTGTTGGTAGATCATTTTGATTTGGTCATTTAAAAAGGAGCTCGCAAACCCAAAAAGTGTGGGCACCCCTGATGTAACAGAATACCACAGTCACACATGACAGAAATGGTGTTAGGGGAGTGGAACTAGGGCAACTGCCCCCTGGTCAGAGAGAGCCCTAAGCCAGCTGGAAGTTAAAGAAGCACTGCCTGGGCTTTGCATTCCCCAGTTATGTCTAGCAAGATACATATTTCAAATCTGATATATTTGAATCACAAGATAGAAATAAAATTATTTTTTTCTACCTTTTGTCGTCTCTGGTTTCTGCTTTCATTGCCTTTTCACTCTCTTCCATCCAGCGTCTGCCCTAAGAACATAAGAATTGCCACTTCTGGGTCAGACCATCATGCCCAGCAGTCCGCTCACGCGGCGGCCCTCTGGTCTAAGACCAGCACCCTAACTGAGGCTAGCCCTACCAGCGCACATTCTTGTTCATCAGGAACTTGTCTAACTTTGTCTTGAATCCTTGGAGGGTGTTTTCCCCTATAACAACCTCTGGAAGAGCGTTCCAGCTTTCTACCACTCTCTGGGTGAAGAAGAACTTCCTTACGTTTGTACAGAATCTAACCCCTTTCAACTTTAGAGAGTGCCCTCTTGTTCTCCCTACCTTGGAGAGGGTGAATAGTGTCTTTCTCTACTAAGTCTATTCCCTTCAGTATCTTGAATGTTTCAATCATGTCCCCTCTTAATCTCCTCTGTTCAAGGGAGAAGAGGCCCAGTTTCTCTAATCTTTCGCTGTACGGCAGCTCCTCCAACCCCTTAACCATCTTAGTCGCTCTTCTCTGGACCCTTTCGAATAGTACCGTGTCCTTCTTCATGTACAGTGACCAGTGCTGGACGCAGTACTCCAGGTGAGGGCATACCATGGCCCGGTACAGCAGCATGATAACCTTCTCTGTCTCTTCAGTCCAGCATCTGCCCCTTCCATTCACTGTCTGTCTTTCCCTGCCATCTCTCCTCCTGCCCCCCTCCTCCCCCCCCAATTTGGTCTGGCATCCATCATCTTCCTTCTGTTCCCCTCATGGTCTGGCATCTCTGTCCTTCCCTCTCCCCTGTGGTTTTTAGCATCTCTCTCTTCTCATTTCCTCCACTCAGATCTGATATCGTTCTCTGCTCTCTCTTCCCTTTTCTTCTCTGGTCTTCCTTCTCTATTTTCTGCCTCCATCTAAATTAAATTATTTCTTACTATTTAGTCCCGTTTCCCTCTTTTCACTGTGTCTACCCACAGCTTTTCACCCCTTTCCCTCACCCCTCCATTATCTTACTATTTTCTTCCCCCTTTATTTATCTCCTCCTTCCATCCAGTATGTGTTCTTTCCCCACTTCCATTCAGTATTTGCTCTCCCCTCTCAACTGACATCCATCTGCCTTCTGCTCTCTCTCCCTTCTTCTCACTTCCATCATCTATCCCCTTCTCTCTCTCATATCCTCCATTCCATCATCTGCCCCTTCTCTCTCTCCCCCCCCCCAACTTCCATCATCTGCCCCCCTTCCCCTCACCTTTGCGGGTCACTTTCTTTCCCCTGAGGGTGGCTCATGTCAGAGAGGAAGCTTTGGCCGAGCAGAACCGCTTGCAAGGAACAGTGGAACTTACTTGATGTCATGCTGGGGCCCGTTGCCGTTTGAAGAAAAAAAAAAAGGTGGAAAAAAGGGACCTGCAAAGGTGAGAGGAAGGGAGACCTCCAGGAAGCTGCTCTTTGCCCTCCTTCAGCAGCCCAAGAGTCTTTAGGCAAGCGGCAGCTCTGTGTGCTTTTAACTTCGGAACAGAGCTGCCCCTAAGCAGTAGTTTAGCGCGGTTTCATGAGGCAGCCTCGGGGCCTTTGCTAGGCCGGCCCGCTTCGATGATGCGATGTGGGCCGGCCTAGCAAAGGCACCCGAGGCTGCCTCATGAAACCGCGCTAAACTACTGCTTAGGGGCAGCTCTGTGCCGAAGTTAAAAGCACACAGAGCTGCTGCTGCTGGTCTGGAGGTGCGGAGACAAGGCAGGAGGCATATGCGGTGGAAGGCAGGAGTCCCGGCACAGCGACGGCAACAGGAAGTTGCAAGTCATCTGACGCCGGCACCTTTCGTTGCGGCGAGGACCCGAATCCTTCGTGGATCGGCAAGATTTTTTTGCGGACCGACACCGGTCCGTGGACCGGCGGTTGAAGAACTGTGAACTAGAGGACATAAATTGAGGTTATTGAGTGGTAGACCTATTAATAATGTTAGGAAATGGAGAGGGTGATGAATGCCTGGAATGCCCTCCTGAAGGAGGTGGTAGTGATGAAAATGGTGATGGAATTCAAAAAAAGTGTGGGATAAATCTTACATTTATACCACAACTTTTACATAATCCAAAACGTGATGGTATGACCAAATATGGAACTAGGACCAATGTTCCTGCTTTAATCAATAAGTAATCTGACAACAATCTCACCACTGTGTCCTGTACAAACTTACATATTTGCTTTCCAGCACAACAGTACTGAAGACAGAGTATAATTCTTAATCCATTATTAGGTGGTTCTTCTCGTCAATAAATATTTGACAACTACAAGTCTCATTGTTATTCCAAATTTGTCTTTTTTTGTATATATCTGGGCATATATTGTAGATATGCATTAGCGTCAAATCTATCCCCCTCCTTTACTAACGCATAGCGCGGGTTTTAGTGCCGGTAACTGTGAGCACTGGAGCAGTTACCGCTGCTGCTGGAGCTAAAGCCCACGCTACGTGTTAGTAAAGAAGGGGGGTATGTTATTTGAATGTTCTGATCTGCACATATTAGATGCTTCATAAGTATTACATCTCTTATTTAAATTTCGGTGCTGTTTCATGGTTTCAATTTACCGATTTTGAATTTACCTCATTCATTGTATTTATGTTTATATTTGTTCTTTTTACCACCGTTATGCTGTTAACAAAATTGTAAAGTTTTACGTTACACTTTCTGTACACCGCCATGTGTGAATCTCTTCATAAGGGCGGTTAATAAATCCCAATAAATAAATTTAATTCTGAAGTATATTATATTTTTGTGACCTAAGTATATTTCTTATCAATATGTTGATGCTAAATGGGACATTTTAATTTACCTCAATAGGGAGCATATTAAATGATACACATTTACTTACTGTCTGTTTTACAAAGACGCACGGCAACAGCCCCAAAGCCCTTTAAATCTCTATGGGCTTTGGGGCCGTTACCACGCAGCAGCCGCTAGCGTGGCTTTCTAAAACAGGCCCTTAGTGTGACTGCACATTCCCAGAAGGGTAAGTCCGTGCAATTCTTCATGTTTCCCAGAAGGATAATGATTTCATTCTTCACAAAAGAAATGAAGCGATTCATGGTAAAACAGCCACACACCTTTCTTTCTATCTGTATGTGCAATACAGTGGGTGTCTTTAGGAGGGATAGAAGATCAGTCTAACTTGCGTCTGTCACTGCTCTTTTAAGTCAGGGCAGGAAGGAAGGGTGGGTTTTGAAATGAGCTGGCTCTCCGAGAACAGGAAGGGAGGAGAGTCTAGTCGGCCTGTTGGGTACCCAGCTCCTTCGTTTATTGAAAGTAAGATCAGTGATGAGAAGAATCCCAGCTCTGTGTGGCTGTGGAAAGGCAATAAACCGATGGACAAACATGTCCTTGTTGCACTGAATGATCACATTCTTTCCTCAAATGAACAGCTTAGGAGCTGGAGAATAACCGGTCTGCACAAGCTCAGGGGTGTTCAAACCTTGAGTTTCATTAGGACCCAACCGCACTTCACATAAATGCTTTCTAATATTTGCTTTGGCATCTACTGTATAAATAAACCAAATGAAAATGGTCTCTAGGCTGTTTGCTACAAGCTGCACGACTTGCTTAACTTTCCATGAATATGTCATTATGCCATCAACACACAAATAAGGAAAGAGAAATCAGGTAAGTAATGACAATAATGACCCTAAACTTACTACTGAATTCTATAAACCTTTAAAGTAATATTAGCAAGAAAGATACATTTATATATAATTTGGATCAATAAACCAGTATAATTTGTCTCTTATTCCTTTGTGAGGTTCTTTTTTTTTGTCTTCTCATTTTTCTCTCTTTATTAAACCTAGGTGATTTTGGCTTCCCTAACTGTTGACTACTGCCACTATTTGTAAAATTATGTACATGTCTTTCAATACAATACAGTGTCTTATATACCACAATTCTCTGCAAGGAATATATGTGGTTTACAATAAGAATTAGATCAGAGTTTGGAATGTATGAATGTACTCTGCTCTCTCTTATAATTGTAGTTCCTTACCTTTTCTTTGAAATTAGATTGCACACCGCTCAGCTCTGTTTATCAGTGTTTGAGGTATAGAAAGCCCTCAATAAAACACAAACATTCTTACATTTGGTACATACAGAGCAAAGAATGCATACAAACAAAGCTACTATTGAGACATCCTAAAATATACAAGCTATCAAAGCAGTCAAATAGATTTGACTATGCAAATGCATCAGATGTAGTCTTAAAATGTAATTGTTCCTTGGCTGAGCATTTCAAGCCCTTTTATATTAAACACAGAAACACAGAATATGAAGACAAAAAGACCACATAACCTATCCATGTCTGCCCATCCAAAACAATTTAACCAAGAGGCACAGGAAGGAAGATGACATTTTTTAAACAAAGAATTGGGGGGGGGGGGGCAGGGGGGGGTTAGACCCTGTACTAAAATAACTTTAACAGCAGCTCATGTTGATAACTTTCTCCCTAAGTACACTTTACGTAGAGAACTATGAGAAAGCACAGTTACTTACCGTAACAGGTGTTATCCAGGGACAGCAGGCAGATATTCTTAACGTATGGGTGACGTCACCGACGGAGCCCCCGGTACGGACCTTTTTAAACTAGAAAGTTCTAGTTGGCCGCACCGCGCATGCGCGAGTGCCTTCCCGCCCGACGGAGGAGTGCGTGGTCTCCAGTTAGGATAAGCCAGCTAAGAAGCCAACCCGGGGAGGTGGGTGGGTCGTAAGAATATCTGCCTGCTGTCCCTGGATAACACCTGTTACGGTAAGTAACTGTGCTTTATCCCAGGACAAGCAGGCAGCATATTCTTATACGTATGGGTGACCTCTAAGCTAACAGAGAGGGAGGAGGGATGGTTGGCCATTAGGAAAATAAATTTTGTAACACAGATTGACCAAAGTGTCCATCCCGTCTGGAGAAGGCATCCAGACAGTAGTGAGTAGTGAATGTGTGAACTGAAGACCAAGTGGCCGCCTTGCAGATTTCCTCAATAGGCGTAGAACGGAGGAAAGCCACAGAAGCAGCCATAGCCCTGACTTTATGGGCCGTGACAGCTCCTTCCAGTGACAGGCCGGCCCGAGCATAACAGAACGCAATACAGGCAGCAAGCCAATTGGACAGCGTTCGTTTAGATATCAGGGTGACCCAGACGGTTAGGATCGAAGGTCAGAAAGAGTTGAGGAGAGGAGCGGTGAGGCCCTGGTACGGTCAAGGTAGTACGCCAGGGCACGCTTACAATCCAGCGTGTGAAGAGTCTGTTCCCCAGGATGAGAATTGGGGTTTTTGGGAAGAAGACAGGTAGCACGAGGACTGGTTGAGGTGAAAGCTGAAACCACCTTAGGAAGGAATTTAGGGATGGGTACGCAGAACCACCTTGTCATGGTGAAAAACAGTGAACGGTGGATCGGCGACCAGTGCATGTAGCTCACTAACCTCCTGGCAGAGGTGATGGCAATGAGTAAAGAAGTCACCTTCCATGTGAGAAGTTTGAGCGAGGTAGTAGCAAGAGGCTCAAAAGGGGGTTTCATGAGGGCTGACAAAACCACATTGAGGTCCCAGACGACCGGGGGAGGCTGAAGAGGTTGGTTTGATATTGAAGAGGCCTCTCATGAACCGGGAAACCAGAGGATGAGCCGTGAGGGTGTTTACCGAGGATAGGCTCGTGAAAAGCATGTGATGGCCACTGAGGTGGACTCTGAGCGAGGTAGACTTGAGACCAGCGGTTAGACAGAGAGAGCAAATAGTCCAGTACGGTTTCCACCGCCAATGAGGTGGGAATTGTGATGATGCAGGAGGCACCAAGAGGAGAACCGGGTCCATTTCTGATGGTAACATTGGAGTGTGGGAGGGTTTCCTGGAGGCATCCAAAATGCGACGGACAGGCTGAGACAGGTTTTCCTGGAGAGGTCAGCCCGAGAGAAACCAAGCTGTCAGGTGGAGGGAAAGACAGATTGGGATGAAGCAGAGACTGATGTTGACTGCGTAAGCAGAGAAGGAAATACAGGAAGAGGAATGGGCTCCCTGGAGCTGAGTTGAAGCAGGAGGGAGAACCATGTTGTCTGGGCCACCGAGGGGCGATGAGAATCATGGTGGCCCTGTCCTTGCGGAGTTTGAACAGGGTCCGCAACAATCAGAGGAAGTGGAGGGAAGGCATAGAAGAAACCGATCCGTCCAGTCGAGTTAGGAATGCATCCGGGGCCAGACGATGTGGAGAGAAGAGTCTGGAACAGAACTGGGGCAGTTGATGGTTGTGCGGAGCTGCAAAGAGGTCCACCTGCGGAGTGCCCCAGCGAGCAAAGATGGAGTGGAGAGTGGGAGGATCCAGGGTCCACTCGTGAGGTTGAAGGATGTGGATGAGCTGGTCGGCCAGGGAGTTCTGTTCGCCCTGGATATAGACCGCTTTGAGATAAAGATTGTGGGCTGTGGCCCAGGTCCAAATTCGGAGGGCCTCCTGACAAAGGAGACGAAATCCGGTGCCGCCTTGCTTGTTGATGTAGTACATGGCGACCATGGTTGTCCGTGCACAGGAGAAGAACCTGAGGAATAGAGAAGGTGCTGGAAGGCCTTGAGAGCATAAAACATGGCTCTGAGTTCCAGGAAATTGATGTGATGTTGACGCTCCTGAGGGGTCCAGAGTCCCTGGGTAGCGTAGATCCCCTATGGTGAGCTCCCCATGCATAGGGGGAGGCATCTGTGGTGATGATCATGGAATGAGGGGGTGGATGAAAAAGGAGGCCCCTGGAAAGATTTGAGGAGTTCAACCACCATTGAAGAGATCGCTGAAGAGACGATGTCACAGAGATGGGATGAGAAAGAGGATCCCTGGTCTGTGACCATTGGTTGGCGAGGGTCCATTGCGGTATCCTGAGATGGAGTCGCGCCAGAGGAACCACAATGGACTGTCGAGGCCATGTGACCCAGAAAGAATCATCATCTGGCGAGCAGGGATGGATGGTTGGAGGAGCACCTGTCGACAGAGGTGAAGCAGTGTCCAGTGCCGGTCGGCAGGAAGGAACGCTCTCATGAAGTTGGTATCGAGAAGTGCTCCGATGAACTGAAGGCGCTGCGTGGGAAGCAGATGCGACTTGGGATAATTGATCTCGAACCCCAAGAGATGGAGGAAAGAGATGGTGTGGTGGGTTGATTGCAGCACAAGTGGAGAGGTTGTTGCTTTCACCAACCAATCGTCCAAGTAGGGGAACACTTGTAGGTTGTGGGACCTGAGACAGGCCGCTACCACAATCAGGCACTTGGTGAACACCCTGGGTGATGATGCGAGACCAAAGGGCAGCACTTTGTACTGATAGTGGTGATTCAGTATCTGGAATCGGAGGTAGCGACGTGAAGCCTGATGGATTGGGATGTGAGTGTAGGCCTCCTTGAGGTCCAGGGAACATAGCCAGTCGTGTTGAGACATAAGAGGATAAAGTGTGGCAAGGGAGAGCATCCTGAACTTTTCCTTGACCAAACACTTGTTGAGGTTCCTGAGGTCGAGGATAGGACGAAGATCCCCTGTTTTCTTGGGTACCAAGAAGTAGCGGGAGTAAAATCCCTGACCCCTTTGGTCTGGTGGAACTTCTTCGATGGCATTGAGAAGGAGGAGGGATTGGACCTCCCTGAGGAGGAGTGGAGTTTGGGAGGAGTGAGAAGCAGACTCTACGGGAGGGTGGTCTGCAGGAAGAGTCTGGAACCTTAGTGAGTATCCGTGACGGATGATGTTTAGAACCCACAGGTCTGATGTGATGGCCTCCCAGCGTCGTAGAAAGATGGTGAGGCGGCCCCCGATAGGTTGAGGCAGAGGCAGCGAGGGTTGGAGACTGGCTATGCCCTGGAGAAAGGAGTCAAAAGGGCTGAGGAGGCTTAGTTTGAGGGAGAGGCTTGGCCGTCTGGTGAGATTGCGAGCGAGCCTGAGAGTGTTGTTGTTGTTGTTGGCGAGGCCGACGAGATTGCTGTTGAGGAGGATTAAGTGGCCTAGCAGAAAAACGACGTTGGTAAGAGGACTGAGGTCTGTATGGTCGTGTTGGCGGAGTCTTCTTTTTAGGCTTAATGAGGGTGTCCCATCTCGTCTCATGAGCCGAAAGTTTTTGTGTCGTGGTATCCAGAGACTCCCCAAAAAGTTCATCACCAAGACAGGGCGCGTTGGCAAGGCGGTCTTGGTGGTTCACATCAAGGTCAGATACCCTCAGCCAGGCAAGGCGTCGCATGGCCACTGCCAGAGCAGAGGCTCGGGAGGAGAGCTCGAAAGAGTCATAGATCGAGCGTACCATGAATTTCCTAAGCTGAAGGAGGGTGGAAATTTGTTGCTGAAATAATGGAACCTTGCGTTCACGGATATACTTTTGCAGAGCAGAAAGTTGTTGTACCAGATATTTCATGTAAAAAGAAAAATGAAATGAGTAATTGTTGGCTCTGCTAGCCAGCATGGCATTCTGGTACAGGCGCTTTCCAAATTTGTCCATTGTTTTACCTTCTCTGCCAGGAGGGGTGGAGGCATAGACACTGGAACCATGAGATTTTTTGAGAGTGGATTCTACCAGGAGGCTCTCATGTGGCAATTGGGGTTTATCAAATCCCGGGATAGGGATGACCCGGTATAAACTGTCCAGTTTCTTAGGGGCACCTGGAACAGTAAGGGGAATTTCTCCAAATTTTTATAAAATGTTTCCCGTAGAATATCATGGACGGGTAGTTTGAGAAACTCCTTGGGGGTTGATCGAAGTCCAAGGCTTCTAAAAAGGCTGGGACTCTTTGAGTCGGACTCAAGTGGGATGGAGAGAGCCGCAGACATCTCCCGAAGGAATTTCGTAAATGAGGACTGCTCGGGTTTTGGAGGTGGATTCAGCCATGGAGGGTTCTTCATCAGTGGAAGAGGCATCCTCCTCGGTACCGAGTGGGGACTGCTCCCATAAGTCTGGGTCCCTGATGCCGGCTCAGTATGGCGGGTTTTAGAAAGGGACTTGCAGATCTCATGGATACGGTGCCGGGAGATGAAAGATCGGTGCCGATCTCTGTCCCGGGAGGAGTGGTGCCGATCCCGGTCCCGAGACGATCGATGTCGATCCTGGGGCCGGGAGGGGTCCTCCGCCACGCAAGTCTGAAGTGTAGGCTGGGCAGATAAGACCGGCATGGAAGTGTTCATCGGTACCGAGGGGGTGGCCACTGGCGGAGTGGAGCGAGGCTCGGGCCGGACCGGTACCGGAATGGAGTGGTGCCAGCAGGGTCGGAAGCAGTTCCTGGAGCTGGTGCTGTAGCTGCTCCCTGCAATTTGTTCTGGATGGCATGGCCGAGATACGGTCCTCCAATGGGGGCACCGGTACCGTTTCTACTTTTCTTCGGTACCATAGGTGCTGCTCTTCGGCTCGGCGGATGAGGAGGCCGATGAAGAGGCACTCACCGTTATCGGAGCGGAGCACTTACGGGGACTTGCGGGAGTTGGAAGGATCGGTGTCACCGCCGTGGCTGGAGGGCGCTCGAGGGAAAGTGGAGGATTCCTTTGCCGGCTTACCTGGCGCTATCGACCCCGCAGAAGGATCAGGTGGTGTCGATGTTGACTGGTGCCGATTTCGGCGGTGCCGTCGAAGTCGGGGTCGGATCCATAGCAGAACCCGGTGACGAAGAGGAGATTTCTGCTGGATTTTGTCTATTTTTTAAGTGTGCGTTTTTTGGAGAGTCGCGCAGCGGGGCAGGTGTCAGCCCGACTGTTCCGGACCCAAGCACTGTAGGCACAGTTGTGTGGGTCGAAAGGGAAATGGGCGTGCACACCGCTGGCACTTCTTAAAACCCGGCTGGGGGGGCATGAAGGGAAATACGGCCTCTGCGAAATCAAAGCCGGAGGCTTGTATGATGGCAACAGGCCCCGCCTGGGCTGGTTGAAAAATAAAGGAAAAAACAAAGTTTGTTTGTTTTTTTTTTTACCAATTAGAAAGAAAACAGAAACCCGAAGGGAAAAAAGTAGAAAAATATCAAAAATAACGCGAGCGGGAAGGCAAAAAAGAAGTGTTCAACGGCCGTTGAAACCACATGCGTCTTCTTCGCTCCGCGGAAACGAAGAAACTGGAGACCACGCACTCCTCCGTCGGGCGGGAAGGCACTCGCGCATGCGCGGTGCGGCCAACTAGAACTTTCTAGTTAAAAAGGTCCGTACCGGGGCTCCGTCGGTGACGTCACCCATACGTTAAGAATATGCTGCCTGCTTGTCCTGGGATAAATAATATATTTATTTTGTATGTTTTATATACAGCTTAGAAGTTAACAAAAACTATCAAGGCATTGTTCAATCATAATCACCCTACCCCTCCCCATCCATGCCTGTACCTTCCAAAAAAATATTAAAGACCATTTATCTCCCAACTCCTCCGCCCTCCCCCCCTTTCCTAGCTATTTATCTATACCAGTGTTCTGCAAACTTTTTAAAGCCATGGTAACTAAACTTGAGGCCGCAGCTGGAGGGCATCCGGAAGCATGGACAGTCAACACGATAACATCACACGTATGTGTGATGTCATCTCTTTGACGCCCACACATGTGCATAGGGCCTCCAGACGGAGCCCTGAGCCTGCAATTACTATGCCGGTGGGGGAGTGTTGGGAGGTGGAGAGACATTGGCACCAGCTGACTGCCTACAGGATGTGCTTCTTGCCACTAGAAGCACATCGTGTAAGCAGTCAGCTGGCGGCAGCGCCTCTCCTACTCGGTGGCGTCTCACAGCACACCCGGAATCTCTTCAAGGCACAGAGTTTGTGATACACTGATCTATGCAAAGTAGCAAATAGGTTATATCCTAGTACTTTGGGCTCTAACTCTAAACTCATTTCCACTACCTGACCACAATATTCAGCCCCTCTTTTAATATCCATCCTCCAGCTGAATTTAAATGGACAGCAGACATCCAATAGACCCTCTAATATGCTACATGTAATAACCAGGTTTTTAAAGCTTTCTGGAAACCCTTATAATCAACTCATTTGCAGAACTCAATGGTCAATTTGTTCCACAACTTGGGGGGCAGCTACAGAGAATGATTCTCATGTGAGTATTTCTGATATGCCATAAAGATTAAAGTACTAACAGAGAACCTTGACTGGAACAGAAGAGGCAAGCAAAATTAACACCACACCAACGTATATAGAAAACAAAGCAAAAATAACCTGGACTCATTTAAAATTTCTGACGAGGTTATAAACTTCACTACAGAACTATGGAGTCCAGCATTCGGGACCATCTCAGAGTGTTTGTTCCCCATACTGGATCAAATGACAAGGATCCTGCAATATGCATTTGTAATAGCAGAGCAGTGAGCATGCATGATAACCAGGGGGCTGTATGTGCATGTTCTGTTGAGTCAAGTACACTTATTTCATGACAGTCAAGACATAACATAGAAACATAGAACATAGAAACATAGAAAACATAGAAAGATGACGGCAGAAAAGGGCTATAGCCCATCAAGTCTGCCCACTCTACTGACCCACCCCATTAAGTCTGAGTACTAATGACCTAGTTCCTTAACTCGACCCTCGTAAGGATCCTACTAGGGCATCCCATTTATTCTTAAAGTCAATAACGCTGGTGGCCTTGATCACCTGCTCTGGAAGCTTGTTCCAGTGATCTACAACCCTTTCTGTGAAGAAATACTTCCTTATGTCACTATCGAATTTCCCTCCTCTGAGTTTGAATGGATGTCCCCTTGTGACCGAGGGTCCCCTGAGAAAGAAGATGTCTTCTTCCACCTCGACACGTCCCGTGATGTATTTAAATGTCTCAATCATGTCCCCCCTCTCCCTGCGCTCCTCTAGAGTGTAGAGCTGCAATTTGTTTAGTCTTTCTTCGTACGAGAGACCCTTGAGCCCCGAGATCATCCTAGTGGCCATCCGCTGAACCGACTCAACTCTAAGCACGTCTTTACGGTAATGTGGCCTCCAGAATTGCACACAGTATTCCAGATGAGGTCTCACCATGGTTCTGTACAGTGCATTATGACTTCAGATTTGCGGCTAACGAAGCTTCTATTGATACATCCCATAAGTTGCCTTGCTTTGGATGAGGCCTTCTCTACTTGTTTGGCGGCCTTCATGTCTGCACTGATGATTATTCCCAAGTCTCTTTCTTCTGAAGTCCTAGCTAGTGTTTCTCCATTTAAGGTGTAAGGTTTGCATGGATTTCTGCTACCGAGATGCATAACCTTACATTTCTTAGCGTTGAAGCCCAGCTGCCATGTCGAGGACCAGTTTTCCAACGTAAGCAGATCCTGCGTCATACTATCCTGCAGATTGCTTTCACTTACTATATTACATAGTTTGGGCGTCATCAGCGAATAGAGTTACTTTACCCTGAAGCCCTTGGGTCAAGTCTCTTATGAATATGTTAAAAAGGAGTGGACCCAGGACCGAGCCCTGTGGCACTCCGCTGGTCACCTCCGATGTCTCAGAGAGGGTGCCGTTGACCATCACCCTCTGACGTCTTCCACTCAGCCAATCTTTGACCCATGCAATTAGTGTCTCGCCTAACCCCATTGATTTCATCTTGTTTAATAGTCTACGGTGTGGGACGCTGTCGAAAGCTTTACTGAAGTCTAAGTACACTATGTCCAGAGACTCTCCCGAGTCCAGCTTTCCTGTTACCCAATCAAAGAAGCTGATAAGATTGGATTGGCATGATCTACCCTTAGTGAATCCATGTTGACTAGGATCCCTTAGATTCCCCTCATCCAAAATCGTGTCTAATTTACATTTAAGTAGTGTTTCCATGAGTTTACACACTATTGATGTGAGACTCACTGGTCTGTAATTTGCAGCCTCCGCTCTGCAACCCTTTTTGTGCAGAGGAACGACGTTAGCTGTTTTCCAGTCTAGGGGGACTCTCCCTGTACTTAGGGAGAGATTGAAGAGCATGGTTAATGGTTCCGCCAGGACATCGCACAGCTCCCTGAGAACTCGTGGGTGCAATTTGTCTGGTCCCATGGCTTTGCTTACCTTGAGTCTTGACAGTTCGCTGTAAACATCAGCTGGTGAGAACCCAAGATTCTGAAATGGGTCTTCCTTGCTTGGCTTTGCTTCCAGCTGTGGCCCGTGTCCAGGTGCCTCGCAGGTAAAGACTGAGCAGAAGTAATCGTTCAGTAGTTTGGCTTTTTCGGAATCTGTTTCCACATAAATCCCATCTGCTGTTCTAAGACGTACTATCCCATTTGTGTTCTTCTGCCTGTCACTAATATACCTGAAGAAGGATTTGTCCCCTTTCTTAATGTTCTTTGCTAGAGTTTCTTCCACTCGAAGTTTGGCCTCCCTGACTGCTGTTTTGACCGCTGCAGACCTTGTCTTGTATTCAATTTTAGCTTCTTTCTCCCCGGTGCGTTTGTATGAAAGAAATGCTCTTTTCTTGTCCTTGACTAGGTGTGAGATCTCATCAGTGAACCAACGGGGTTTCTTCTTTCTTTGTTGTTTATTTACCGATTTTATGTAGCGGATAGTTGCTTCGTGTAGTGTCCTTTTCAGTGTTGACCACATAGCTTCCACATCATCCGTTGTTTCCAGAGCCTGTAGCGTCTGATGGACGAAATCACCCATGCTTGCGGAGTCAGTACCCCGGAAATTGAGTACCTTCGTTTTTGTTTGTGATCTAGGGAAGCCCTTTCTAAGGTTGAACCATACCATGTTATGGTCACTGGTTGCCAGCGTTTCTCCCACCAAGACTTCCGTGACGCTTTCCCCGTTCGTAAGTATCAGGTCCAGGATGGCCTGGGCCCTAGTGGGCTCTAGTACCATTTGTTTGAGCTGTACTCCCTTCATGGATGTTAATATCCTCTTGCTACTACAAGTTGTTGCTGAGAATGTGTTCCAGTCTACATCAGGCATGTTGAAGTCCCCTAACAGGACAACGTCCCCCCGTAAGGTGATATTCTCAATGTCTTCAATTAATTCATTGTCTTTGTCCTCCAATTGTCTTGGAGGTCTGTATACCACACCGAGGTATAGGCATTTCTCTCCGCCTCTGGCCAGGTTTACCCAGATGGATTCCCCAGTGTACTTGACATCTGTGATCCTAGTTGTCTTGATGTTCTCTTTGATGTAAAGTGCTACCCCACCTCCCAACTTACCCTCTCTATCTTGGCGAAGCAGGTTATATCCTGGTATAGTTATATCCCACCCATGAGAGTCAGTGAACCATGTTTCGGATATTGCTACCACGTCTAGGTCTGCATTTACTATTTCTGTTTCTAGTTCTAGAAATTTATTCCCTAGGCTGTGTGCATTTACATACATAGCTCTCCACTCTTTGTGTCTAAACTCCTTTAGAGAGTTACCCATCTGAATTAGAGTGTCTCCTAGCGAATCTTTTGCAGCAAGGGTACTTACCTCTGACTTAGAAGTGGAGTTTTGGTTCACCTTATTAGGATTGTTACTTACTGCTCCGGTATATAAATGGGTACCCTCCCCCAACTTACCTAGTTTAAAGCCCTTCGAAGCAGGCGGGCTACTCGGTGTCCGAAGACGTTCTTACCTCTGTTGGTCAGGTGGAGTCCATCTGATCCCTGGAGTCCCTGTAGTGCCTCCCCGTGATTCAGGAATCCGAAGTGATTAGCTTTCAAAGGTAACTCCTTCCTCAGACCTTCGAAAGCTAATCAAACTACATCAAGTTAGTCTAATAAAAAGGTATTTTTTTTCCTTTGTGTTTTTGTTTTATTTCTAAATATTATCATCTAAATAAATGTAATGTTTGCCAGATGTCCGGATTTCCCTGGACATGTCCTCTTTTTGAGGACTCTGTCGGAAATCTAGGCGGATTTTCAATTTAACAACTTTTGTCTGTGGAAACCGGACATCTAGTAATCCTACAACAGCTCAACTTATCTGGAGTCATCCTCCCCAACCCCCTTCCCGTGTACCTATCCAGAAGTCCTGTTGCCTCTCCAACCCTCCCCCCACCTATTTGGAGTCCTCCTTCCTATCTAGCCTCCCCCACCCATGCACCTATCTGGAGACCTCCTCCCCCCCCAGGATCCTGTGCTTGCTCACCCAGCACTTTTGTAACTCTTCGGTCAGTGTCAGTGGACTAAACATGCTGCTTTCAACAACCCAGAAGCTTTCTCCCTGCAAAGAAAAAGCTGCTGGGTCGCTGAAGGTAGCGTGTTTAGTTCACCAATGGAAGGGGCAAATAGATACACCAGACCACAGGAGGGGGAAGGGAGACAGATGTCAGACCACTGGATGGGGAAGGGGGGAAGAAGAGAGAGATGTCAGGCCAGGGAAAAGAAGGAGGAGAAAGGGGATGAAGGGAAATACAGAAATGCCAGACCACAAAAGAAGGGGGGGAGAAGGGAAAGGAAGGAAGGGAGAGAGATGCTAGACTATGGGAAGGAGAGGATCAAGATCCCAGACTTCAAGGGGGGAAATGGGGAAGATAGATGTCAGACCATAGAAGGAAAGAGAGGGAGCAGATGGCGCACAGAGATGTGAGGGGTGGAGAAAGAGAAGGGGAGAGCGAGGGAGGAGATGGTGCATAGGGATGGGAGGAGTGGGGAAGGGAAGAAAATGGAAAAAATGCTCTTTATAGATAGATGGGAATAGGGGAGAAGATGGTACACATGGATAGATGGGAAGGGAAGACATGGAAAAGTGGATAAGATATGAGGAGGAAGCAGAAAAATGGAAGAAAGTTGAATGTTAAAAGTTAATGCCAAAGATGGATACAGATAGAGAAACTGATTATAATGGAAAGCTGGTCTCAAGAGAGTAATCCTATAGTCATATGTTATGCTCAGAAATAAGAAACTCCAGAAGGGGGGGAGGAGGTAACCCCCTCTTGTGTTTAAGAGTTTACCAGCCAGTCATAGCAAACTTCTCATATTAAAGGTTACTCTCCGAGACTTGGAATTCAGTTTATATTTTTTAACTTCTTTTCAATATATAATTCAGTTGTGTAAAGTTTTATACGTTAGAGTTTGCATATAAAAAACCTGGAATACTAGATAAACTTCACTTATCTTTTGCAAAATGTTCTAGGGGGTCCCAACGTGGCCCCGTTTCGACATCTGCTTCAGGAGACCCAACTGAAGATTTGCATAGTTCTCAGTCCAAAGTAGAATGTTAACAAATATTTAAACGTCCGTGATTCTTGATATTATCGCTTATCAGAGTTTGCACAATGTTTCCAACTGACATCACACATCACCACCTCAAGAGGTATAGATAACATTTCACATTCTCTGCCATTTATTTAACATGTGTTTAAAAAAAAAAAAAAAATCTGTCAACTGAATGGCAAAACACTGTAAAGCCCACCCCCAACAGCTAACACAGAAGTTATACAGTGACAGCAATTAATTTTGACAATTATGGTGCAATAGATGTAAGTCCTTATTGCCATTAATATAAAAATATTTTTATGAAATGAGAACACATGATATCAAGCTGTTAGATACTGATTTGGTCACCTTGAAAGATCACCAGAATATCCAGGTATGGTGAAAGTTACATTAGACCACAGCATAAGAACATACAACAGAAGCATAAGATATGATGACAGACATGGACCCTGATGCCCAATGGGGTCTGAGAATCAAAGAATTGAGAGATGGAATGAATGACTGAGGGAGGCAATTCAGGACAGGGTCCGTGACAAGATAGTAATTTAGTTCTGCTAATTAGATTCTGCTAATTAAATGCATCATAGCAGATTATTTTGTCTCAGCCACAGCATTGGTTATTTTGCATCAGTATTCTCAAGCCAGTCCTGGAGTCCTCCTTAGCTGGTTTGGTTTCCAGGATATCCAAAGGAAATACACATGACAGATTTGTGCAATGCATGATTCTTCTTCCCACCAGGGGGTATTCCGGAGGGCTGTGCAAACTTTCTCCTCCAAAACAGAAACTGCACAGCACAAGTGCAGAAATCAGTGAAGACAGATAAGTGTTTTTAAATTTAAGTGAAAAGTACAGTTCATCAAACTATGTTTACATAGCACCCATGGTAAAATATTTCAAATGTCACCTAACTAAACGGGCACACAGCTCACAAAGAGTTGCAGGTTTAACGCTGCATGAATTCCGATAGATAAAAGCAAGAAAAACCAAAAAATAAACCACCCACCACTATCAAGGTGGCAATGCCAAGTATTCACAGAATTACAAAGAGAAGCACTATAAAATATACAGGATTTAATGAAGTCCTAAAGCCAATAATTTCAGTGCTCTTGAAAATGAAAAGGTAAAAAAAAGACCTACATAGTCCATCCAGTCTGCTCAATAAGACAAAATCATAGCAATCTTCAAAGTGATTTAAATAGCCAGGAGAGGCTCCAGACTACTTAAGTTGCTTGAAAAGAGCTATCTGGGAATATTCACCAACACTGAACCAGACCATCCATCATGGATGTTCTGGTTCAGTGCCCTTGAATATCATTAACCAGGTAAGTTTCTGCTCCACTCTGACTCTGCTCCTGGACCATCCACAAAGTAGCTGGGATGAACACAGAGGATCTAGAATCAGAAAATAATAGTAAATATTGAAGAACTAAGGCCATTACTGGGTAGACTTGCACGGTCTGTATCTGTATATGGCCATTTGGTGGAGGATGGGCTGGGGAGGGCTTCAATGGCTGGGAGGGTGTAGATCAGTGGTCTCAAACTGGCAGCCCGAGAGCCACATGCAGCTGGCCAGGTACTATTTTGAGGCCCTCAGTATGTTTATCATAATCACAAAAGTAAAATAAAACAGTTTCTTGATCAGGTGTCTCTTTAGCTATAAATTGCAATATTATTATTAGACTTAGCACAAAGGAAAGATTTATAAACTATGAAGAGTTTTACCTCATGCAAAATTGTAATTTCTTTAATAAGACATTAACTATTTTTTCTGAGGCCCTCCAAGTACCTACAAATCCAAAATGTGGCCCCTGCAAAGGATTTGAGTTTGAGTCCACTGGTGTAGATGGACTGGAGTGAGCTTTGACAAAGGCTTCAGTAGTTGGAACCTAAGCACAGTACCGGGCAGAGCTTTGGATTCTTGCCCAGAAATAGCTAAGAAGAAGAAGAAAAAAAAAAACCCAACAAATTTTTAGATTGAATCAGGTTGGGCAGACTGGATGGACCATTCGGGTCTTTATCTGCCATCATCTACTATGTTACTATGCTACTATGATTTTGACATGGATGATCTACTTTGTGGATAGTCCAGGGGCTAGGGTTACCAGATTTTTACTTTAGTAAAATCTGGACCCATAGATCTGCCCCCCCCCACCCGGGCAATCCAGTTCCACCCATCCCTGCCCCATTATGCCCCTGTCCTGCCCCCAATCCCACCCTAGCCCCACCCTCCGCTGCCTGCCCAACACGATTGAGGAAGCTTTTCAAAACTCAGACAAAATGCCAGGTTTTGAAAAACCATCCAGACCCCTGGACATGTCCTCGAAAAGGTAACTAGGGGCAGAGTTAGAGAGGAGCAGCAACTTATCTGGTCAAAGGTGATTTTAAGTCCACTAACCGCAGTCTCTGTGGTAATTACCTCTTGTTTTTTCCTTAAATGTCCTTTTCTTTCAACTTATTGTAGTTCTACCCTTTTCCCTTGCATGTCAGTTGGTTTGTGAGTTTTTGTGCTCGTCTTTATAGGATATTGATTAGCCTGTAATTTTAACTTGTCAGTATTACCTTATTTTTACTTTTTATTGTAAAGCCGCTTTGTAAATTTGAAAAGATGGGATAACAAATTCTTAATAAACTTGAAACTACAGTCAGAAACCAGGAGCTAGCTGGATAGCGACCTTCCGCCTGTTGGAGATAGAGCATACTGAAAGTGTAGGAGACATTCCATCCAAGACGAACACCTGTTAATCAGTTCTCTATCTCCACCTGCTGGTAGATGTGTGCTATCCCATTAGTCTCTGGATTCATCTGCTGATGTTGCTAAGAAAACCGCAGTTTAATCAACTTTATCTTTCTTAATTACCAAAGCCTACACTTTTAAATTTATTCTAAAATGCAACTCGGCAAATATTCAAAACTGTTTTTTCTAATTAAACCTATATTAAAAAGTAATAGAGGAACATTCAATCTCATTAAGTGGGTTACATCAGTAAAGGGGAGCTTTAGAAAGAACTGCATAGAGCAAATGCACCTGCCTTCAATATAGTGTCTCCTGTATTGAAGTTTCAAGTTTCAGGTTTATTGTTCTATGATATACCGTCTATCAACAATTTTATCTAGATGGTTTAAAATGATTAAAATGACATAAAAAAGTAAATAGATTCCCACATACAACTAATAAAATTTGCAGTGGTGAGGGGGTCACAAGACAAGAAAAGACTAACAGGACAGGAAGGGAGAAACAATAGATAGTAAAAAATACATCTAGATAATTTTTTTTTTTGCAATTGTTTATTTATAACCAAAAATGCACACCAACTCAACATCACAATACCAAATCAGTACAGGCAATACAATCAAACAAGCAGAAAACCCCTGAAAACAACCCCCCTCCCCCCTACCCCTCCCACCCTCCCCCCCTGTAACAGCAAACCACACCCATCATCCCCTTTAAACCAAAAATCATCCCCACAGGCGTCATAGCACCCTAGGAAAAGGAAGGATAAAGAGTACAGAATCGACTCAAAAACCCCCACCATAGAAAGAAAACAAAAAAAATTTCAACTGATAGCAGCGCTCCCCCCATTCTTGTTCTCCACCTCAAGGTATCTCCCCCAAATATCATAGTATTGCTGCCACCGCCGAGTCAACAGAGCCGAAAGCCTGTATTTTTCACAGACCCAGCCCAATTTATCTTTCATAAGAGGCAGTGTAGGCAAAATCGTACTACGCCAAAGGCGAGCCACAGTCAACCTGGCCGCTGTGAAAGCCAACCGTGCCAGTCTATCCTGGGTATCATCAGCACCTCCCGTGGGAAACCCCAATAACGCCACCTCCGCTCTCCTTTGGAGGGGCACCTGAAGAAGCGCCCCCACATACTGAAACACCTGACTCCAAAAATCGTGAAGTGAAGGGCAGCTCCACCACATATGAAAAAAGGTTCCCCGTTGCCCACATCCCCTCCAGCATAAGGCTGATCCTTGAACCGACATCTTACTCAGATGAACCGGGGTCATGTACCAGCGGACCAACATTTTAAGAGCATTCTCCACCAGTACAGGAGCCACTGCTATATGATGTAACCTAAGCGATATAGTTTCCCATAAGGCCTCATCAAACACCTGCCCCAAGTCTCGTTCCCATGCCACCAAATATGTAGGTTTCCGGGCCCCATCCTGATGCACCCACTTGTACAGCAGAGTAATGCAGCCTCTGCTCACTGGGGACCCCAGCAACTGCTCAAAGGTAGAACAAGTATAAACCGCGGCATCATCCCGTTTAGCCCTCTGCAGATAACTTTTCACCTGGAGATAGGGGAAGAGGTCCCTATAATCTAACTGATGAAGAGCCTGGAGCTCAGGAAAAGCCCGAATATTCTCACCCTCCAAGAATTGGCCAAAGTACTGCAACCCATTCGCTGCCCACCTTGCAAATAACCCCCATCTCTCCCCGGCATAAAATCAGACGCATGGCACAAGGGGAGAAAGTACACCCCCTTACTTTTACCTAGCAATTTGCGAGCTTCTCCTTTCCAAACCCGCAGCGTCCATTTAGTGAACGGGTTAGAGATTGTCCCCAGCTCCCTCATCCCCAAATCTTTCCACATAAGCGACCCCAGGGTCCGTGCCCCCCACGACACATCTAGCACCCCTTGTTCAACCTGTACCCATAGTTTCAAAGAGGGCGCATGCCACTCCACTCCCGCTCTTAACTGAGCTGCCCAGTAATAGTGTTCCAGATGAGGGATCCCTAAACCCCCCTCCGTCTTAAACTTAAACATGGCCCATTGAGCCACCCGTGGCCTTCTACCTCCCCATACAAACCGCAAGAGGCTGCGCTGCCAGCGAAGGAAATATTTCTTAGGGATTTCTATAGGCAAAACCTGAAAAAAATATAAGAATTTAGGTAACACCAACATCCTAGTTACCTCCATGCGCCCCATCCAAGACACATATAATTTATCCCACCGATCCATATCCCTGGCCAAGGACGCTACCAGGGGAATATACTTAAGCTGAAATAAGGTCGCCCAGTCCACCCCCAACTGGATACCCAAATATCTAATGGGGCGTTTAACCCAACGGAAGGGCACCCCTCTCTGAATACCCGGAATATCCGCGTCCGGGACCGATATATTAAGTATCTCTGTCTTAGCCATATTGGCCTTAAAGCCCGAAAGAGCCCCATAATCTGTCATAAGGTCCTGAAGAGATAAAAGGGACTCCGCCGAGCCCTCCACAATTGCCAAAATATCATCAGCGAACAAAGACAATTTATATTCATTCCCCCGGATCGGTACCCCCCGCACTCGAGCCGTCTGTCGAATCTTTTGAGCAAGAGGTTCAATCACCAGAGCAAACAGCAAGGGTGACAAGGGACACCCTTGCCTCGTCCCCCTCCGCAATTCGAAGGGGGAGGAGTAAACCCCATTGATTTTCACACACGCCATGGGCCCATTATACAAAGATAAAATCCAAGACACATAGCGGGCCCCCAGGCCTACCTGTCGGAGGACCGCCTCCATAAATCGCCAATCCACATGGTCAAACGCCTTTTCGGCATCCACCGCCACCGCCACCCAGGAGCCCCCAGACCGTCGTGCCTGCCATATCAAGTTCAGAACTTTACGAATGCCGTCCGCCGCTTGCCGCCCCCCTATGAATCCCACCTGATCAGGATGGATAAGGGTTGGCATATGAGACGCCAAACGATCAGCGAGCACCCGAGCAAAAATTTTGGTATCAATACCCAATAGAGAAATCGGCCGGTAGCTCCCACACTGAGTAACATCCTTCCCCGGCTTCGGTAGAATCGTGATCCCCGCCAGCCGCATAAAAAAAGGCAATTGTGCTCCATCCCTCAGGTCATTATACAAGCATGTCAACAACGGTGCCACCAGAGTAGACATCTTCTTATAAAATAATCCCGTAAATCCGTCTAACCCCAGTGACTTCCCCGGTTTCAGCTGTCGAATCACATTATGCACCTCCTCCAAAGTAATATCCGCATCCAGCCCGTGCGTCACAGAGGTCGGTAGAGATGCCAGGCCCAAGTCCTGAAGATACTGTTTAATCTCCTCCTCTGACCCCTGACTCTCTGGTGAAAATAGCTTTTGATAGAATTCACCAAAGCAGGCGTGAATAGCCCCCTCTTCCGTTAACATCTGTCCCGAACTATCCTTAATAGCCATGATATTAGATTGCGTTCGCTGCAGGCGTAAACGATGAGCCAACAACTTCCCTGCTCTATTACCAGATTCAAAAAACCGCAAACGAAGACGCTCAAGATTAAATTGAATTTCCTCATCCTCCAACTTCCCCAATTCTGCCCGCACCTCACGAATCCGAAGTCCCAGGGGCACACCCCCCTGACCACGCTTATGTTGATCAACTAGCTGCCGTAAAGTTTCTCTCAGACTCCGTTCCTTCTTCAGGGTGTGTCTCTTTTTATACGCGGCCATTGATATAAGCTCTCCCCGCAACACGGCTTTCAGACTCTCCCAGATCGTCATCGGAGAGTATTGACTAACATCATTATGTTCCAAAAAATCCATAATAGCCTGCTCCACCTTACGAAGCAGCAACGGGTCCCTCAATAAACTATCATTTAATTTCCAATATCGGTCCCCCACCCGGGTCCTCCCCCAGCGAACATCCATCCAAATGGGAGCATGATCCGACCACCCAATGTCCTCAATATGAGTCCCAAGCAATCTACCCCCCACCCCTTATCCAAATACAACATGTCTATTCTGGTATACACCCCATGTACAGGGGAGTAATAAGAGAAATCCTTACCCATCCAGTGCTGGGAACGCCAACCATCGACCACATTGAGGACATCCACAAAATGCTTAAGCCTCTTCCTATCGGACTTAAGTCTATCCCCCCCAGCCCCGTAGAGTCCCAGCGAGGGTCAATAACCAGATTAAAGTCTCCTCCCACCACCAATGAGCCCTTTTTTACTAGCAGTACCTTGGCCAAGACCTCATCAAAAAAAAACCCTTGTTGCGTATTCGGGGCATACAGATTCACTAAAGTAACCACTTCCCCATTAAGTTGGCCCACCCAGATAACCCAACGCCCCCCCTCATCCCTCCATACCTGTTCAGGCACTAATTTAAGATGTCTAGCAAACAAGATACCCACCCCCGCCTTCTTTCGCTCGGTTCGATTCGAAGCCCAAACCCTTTCTGGATATTCTTTATATTGTATCAGCTTTTCACCAGTTTTCAAGAAGTGAGTTTCTTGCACAAAACTAACATCAATCCGCAACCTCTTTAATTCCTTTAACAATAATTGACGTTTACGGGGCATGTTAAGTCCCTTAACATTAAAGCTGCCCACTCTCAATTTATCAGCTGCCATGACCCAGAAAACCATATCCACACCATGCACCCTTCCTCCTCCTCCCCCCATCCTCTCCTAAATCCCATGCTGTTACCCCTCTTCTCCCCATCCCCCCACCCCCCTCCCCTCCAACCCCACTCCCACCACCTCCATCTCCCTTCCATGGCTTCGGGTGACCCCACCAAAGCCCATGTCCCCATCCCTCCTCCCCCTCCCAAAGGTGCTGCCCATCATATACTCCCTACAAACACTCCCCTCCACTGGATATCCCGCTCTCATACCCCCAGATATACCCCCACACACAGAAACACTGTCCATCAGGTCCCAAAGTCCCCCGCTTCCAAGAATCTTCAACAGGAGTAGACCACTGTCTTCACAGCTCCTCCTCAGGTGGCTGGCCTGGAACCACTGCCTTTGGACTCTCCCACGCCTTCTCTACCATCCGGTCTGCGTTTGCGGGACCGCACCAGTCTAGCTTGCCACTGAAATCACTCCGCCATCTGGCCCGATGAGGTCCCCAGAGAGGGATCCTCCGCACTCTGGAAACCTTCCCTCCGCAGCAATGCCCCAGCTTCTTCCAAAGTGGTGACTCTCCTGTGCGCTCCATTAATAGTAATCAGGAGCCCAAAAGGGAATAGCCAGCGGTATTTCAAATTATTCTTTCTCAGGATCTGAACCACCGGGCGAAATTCACGCCTCTTCTGCAAAGTAATTGCAGATAGGTCTTGAAAAACTTCCACTTTATGTCCCTTCCAATCAAACGTGCCCAACTCTCTGGCCTGCCTCACCATCCGGTCTTTGTCTACAAAGGCATGAAGACATGCAATGATATCTCTGTGGCTATCATCCCTCTTGGGGCCGAGTGCCCAATGGGCCCTGTCCACCTTCACCGCCTTGGCTCCAACAGCGTCCCCATCCATTTTGTGGCAAAGGGCCACAAAAATCTCTTGAACCACTTGAACTGCGTCTTGATATTCAGTTATCTCCGGCACCCCTCTGATATGCACATTATTCCTGCGTGACCTGTTCTCCAGGTCCTCAAGGTGTGTAAAGCAGTCATGCCAGTCCTTTTGCACTTCCTTGAACGCCCCACTCAGATCCTGCACCACCACCTCCTGATCCCCAATGCGCCGCTCCGTCTCCTCCACTCTTCCCAGGAGGTCAGCAAAGTCCTTCCTGATTTCTTTCACTGCATCCTTGATCTTGCCTTTCACAGCCGCCACCTCCTGCTTAATATCGTAAGCCCACTGCTGGAGATCAGCTTTGGTTACCGCCGCAGCGCAGTCCTGGCGTCTCAGTCGCGGAGAGGCGCCTCTCTCCGACTCGTCCTCTGATGCACTCTCGCTCGGGCGCACTGGACGCCCCACGCACATGGCGCAGGCCGGATTGCTCACTGCCCGTATCGGGCCGCCGTCCCTCTGCGCTCGACTTTTTGGAAGGCATATTTTGCATGCGATCCACTGCAGGCTCGAATTAGCAAGGCTCCGTGGCAGGAGGAGACACCCCAGCACCTCAGGGAAAGAGGTATGTGCCCACGGAGGTCAGAGCACGATCTCTAACCGTCCACCATGCTCCGTGACGTCACCGGAAGCTCCATCTAGATAATTTTAACATATATATATAATCTCGGAGAGAACGTGAACTCGCAGGCCTTGAGCATGTGCACATGCTCAAGGCCAGCACAGAAGAGGAGGCCGACATGCCGGTGCTACATTAAAGTAAGAAGAGGGCTTTGGGGGACTTCAGGTTGCGGCAGGCCCGATGGCGGCGGAGGGGTGCCGGTTCACGGAGGGGGGGGCGCTCGCAAATCGAGCCGCGCTCGGTTTGCGAATGTTTTGCTCGTCTTGCAAAACACTCGCAAACCGGTGCACTCGTAAACCGAGGTACCACTGTATATACATACTAGTGTTTAAGCCCGTTACATTAACGGGTGCTAGTAAAGCCTCCTTCTCTCACATGTCCTCTATTTTCAGACCCAGCTCCAAACCCATTTTAACCCCCCCTACCTCCCTGCTCCCCCGGTCAGCAGCACCTCTTCCCTGCTCCCCCGGTCAGCAGCACCTCTTCCCTGCTCCCCCGGTTCCTCTCCCCTGCTTCCCCGGTCAGCAGCACCTCTTCCCTGCTCCCCCGCTCCAGCATGTAGCCTTGTGAGCATCGCGGCCGGCTTTTGCGATCCTCGCAGGCCGCTCTGCACTTCAGTAGCACGTTCCCTCTGATGCGATCGCGTGCTGTGCGGCCTGCGAAGTTTGGTACAGCTGGCCGCGATCCTCAAGGAAACAGCGCCCGACCCTCTGCTGCGCTTTGGGGAGAGTCTTCAGCGGCTCGAAGCCCTTCTTCCGGCATCCGCTGAGCGAGAGAGAGAGAGAGAGAGAGAGAGAGAGAGATACAAGCTCTGGTTGCGGATCCCCCTTTTACTGTCTTTCATCATGACAAGGTGGTCCTGCATACTCATCCCAAGTTCTTGCCCAAGGTAGTTTCGGACTTTCACCTCAATCAGTCTATTGTTATTCCGGTCTTTTTCCCGAAGCCCCACTCTCATCCTGGTGAGGTGGCACTTCACACTCTTGACTGCAAGAGGGCGTTGGCCTTTTACCTGCGCCGCACCGAGTCTCATCGGACGGCTCCTCAACTTTTCATCTCTTTTGATCCTAATCAGTTGGGCCATCCGGTTTCCAAGCGCATTGCTCTACCCCTCCTTCATGTTATATATATACACTTGGGTGGGTCTTACTTCAAAAGAAGCATCTGGTGGGGAGAACCATGAGCGGGATCTTTCTGAGAGATAGAGGCTCAAGTATTAAATATTAAATACGTCCTTGAATAGAAAAGTTTTTATTTTTTACCAGAATAATTTTAGAGGCATGCTCCCTCATAGCTTAAAATGGATTCCTATACCTTTACCAAAAAAGCTTGCTAAAGGTTTAAAAACAGTGGTGCACTATGTTCAAGCTATTACTCTGTGCTTGCGGTTCTGTGATCTGAAAACATGAAACTCTGAGGGAAGTTGTTTAAGTGAAACTGTGGCCAAGTTGGAGCTCATAAAACAATGACAGTCAGTGGGAAGAGATGATTTCTTCATATGTAGTAGATTTCTCGCAAAAGATTTTGGAATTTTGAATTTGCACAATATTTTTGAAGCACTTCAGAGTTTGGATTTGTAATTAAAACACTAATGGACTTTAATTAAATATTTTAAAACTGAATAGCATTTATATATTTACTACCTTTTCAAGAAGGGATTCACCCAAAGCGGCTTACAATATATTGAACAGTAATCAAATACTCTAAGTATTTTCCCTATCTGTCCCAGCAGGCTCACAATCTTACTGTGGTATCTGGGGCAATGGAGGGTTAAGTGACTTGCCCAGGGTCACAGGGAGCAGGCTGGGATCGAATTCAGTACCTCAGGGTGCTGAGGTACCAGTTCTAACCATTAGGCCTCTCCTCGCCTCAATCAAACCTAAGAGCAATAATTATGCTGAAGACAATTCTGCACAAACTAAAGCAAGGCACTGGAACAGCAGCAATTCAACCTTTTCATTTTAATATAGGCTTAATCAGGAAGCACTACTGTGATTTTGAGCCATATTTGAACTACTGTTTTCACTATCTGACCATCTGAAAATCAGAATAAATTATTTAAGCCAAGGTTTTGTTGTTGTTAGGTTTGTTGTTTTGTTTTTTTTAAATGCCCTAGTAGGAGGTTACTCTTGCAGCGTCTTTTACAGGCAAACACAAGGATAGTGCATTTTGAAAGTATTTTGCATTGGTTTCACTTTTGATTTCAATATTGTGAGTGGGTTAATACTTAGGACCCCTGAGGAAGGCTGGTTTAGCTGAAACACAGACCATGTTGGGTCCTTTGACACCTTCTACTGACACCACTCAATATTGGCATAAACTTTAGCTGTATCATCTGCTGGGAGGATATTCTGGAATTTGCTATTGCACCCATTGGACCATATTTTAGTTTTGGGCCATTCAGGTTCTTTGGACTCTTTCTATTTCACCACTTAACATTGCTATAGACTTTAGTTGCATCATTTGCCAGAAGGATATTTTAGAATTTGCTATCATTTCTATTGGACTGTCATTACTATTATTTTTATGACTGTTTAAATAAAATTGTCTCATCCAGTTCATCGCCTCCACTTTCTTGTTTGTTTTTGTGGTCATTACTATGGTATGCTAAGCAGTTCATACCAGTTTTTAGAATACCTGTCTCTGCAGGGGGGAATGCTATAGACGCCTTCAACAGCTGATACAAAGTCGCTGCACTTAATACAACAGGCAGAAGCAATGTATCTTTAAGTGCAAAACCTTACTGCTCTTTAGTAAACATGCCCTTAAGAAAGGTAAAGTTTATTAAATAACACATTGGATAAATAATTTTTCTTGAAAGATTTCTTTGTAAACTCTAACTATGATGATATTTACTCATGAACCATCTACAGTTAGAGGTTAACTATATTTGTTCATAAAGCAAAAAAATAAATGTTCTACCAGTAATATTACAGCAACATCAATAGGAACGTGGGATCTGACGTCAGATAAGGGACCACAAGGCCCATCTAGGCTGCCCACCATTTCCTGAAACATAGCAGTCATTGGCAGTATAAACTGTAGTTCCCATCAGCTCCTCTAAAAATAACCAGCATTAAGTGGGTATGAGAACAAGTCCTCTGCAGGTCAAAGATTAGAAAAAGAAACACAGTCACTATATCCCAAACTTAGATACCTTCCGATTCTTTCAAGCTTTACACATAACTACAAATGGGCTGCATGTTTTCCAACAGCACTTTGCACTGTTGCTTTAGATTCCTAAGAGAGCTCTTTATTCACTTTTCTATACCGTTCTCCCAGGGGAAACTCAAAACAGTTTACGTGAATTTATTCAGGTCCCCGAACATTTTTCCCTCACATTTAACTACAGAGAGTTGTATACAGAGAGTTGTATTGTTAAAGCACGGCAGTACTATGTGTGAACGTCCATTTAATATGCCCATACTTGGGTAAAGGAAAATTGATGGCTTTTCTTCGACTACTGGCTCGTGTGGATTAACTGTAATTCATTACGTAAAGATTTACCAAAGAGAAAGAGTTGTGAAAATTGAGGCAGATCATCATAAGGCTGGTTACTCAAACTAGAGTACATGACCAAATCCAGCTTGCGCTAAAATCTTTGCGCCGGCTGCCGATTACACAAAGAACTGAATTTATGATCACACTGTATGGGATGATTGCACAATAGCCCCCCGGATTCTGTATAGGTCAACCAAACTTCAGCATGGATCACGGATATGCCGTAAACTAATTAGCTAATTAGGTGTTAATTACTGGAGAAAACACGCACTTAATTGGCAGTAATTAAGAGTTATGCCCGGATCTGCCTTATGCCCCTATTTTATAATGTGTGCCTAAATTTCATAATGCACAACTCCAAAGTGAGTGTGGCCATGGAAGAGGTATGAGCAGGTCAGGGGCATTCCCAGGATTTAGGCATGTGCTCTGGCGCAGCAAGGGTGGGAGGCATCTGGGAAGGTGGTGCCTCCCCTTGTCCTCTTCTCTGTCCCCCCCTCATCCCCCCTCCCACCACATGTGTGCCCCTTCCCTTCCCCCGCACCTGTTTAGCTTCTCTGGCGCGAGCAGCATCTCCAACTTGCTGCCTGCACTGGCATCGGTTCTTCCTCTGATGTCACTTCCTAATCACAGGACCTGAAAGTGATGTCAGAGGGGCGTGCCGAGGCCAGCATGAGCTGCAGGACAGAGCTGCTTCTCATGCTAGCAAAGAGCTAGAGATACAGGGTGGGGGGGAGGAGTGAGGGCACACGTGTGTCGAGGGAGGAGTGGGAAGGGGCGGAGAGGAGACGTGTCAACGCCCCACCAAGATGGCGCCCAGGGTGGTCCCCTCCACCTTTACAACACCACTGGTTTTAGTATACTTGGACTTATGCTCCTGACAGTAGTTGGGTGCATTTACATACCAGCCTTTGACAAGCATTCAGAGTTAGGCATAAATTGTGCACTGTTAGAGAGGACTCTCTGCATACAGCATACTTTCCAGAATTCTAACTTAGCGTGGAGCTTCCTGGTGCATAACTTTGGATGTCAATTAGTGAATCTAGCCCTATATATCCATGTGTTCAGCAATATGTAGCAATATCTATAAAATACTGAGTGAAAAGGGTGGATATGAATCGCTTGTTCACTCCTTCTAAAAATACTAGGACTAGGGGGCATGCGATGAAGCTACTAAGTAGTAGATTTAAAACAAACTGGAGAAAATATTTCTTCACACAACATGTAATTAAAACTCTGGAATTCGTTGCCGAAAAATGTGGTGAAATCAGTTAGCTTAGCAGGGTTTTAAAAAGGCTTGGATAATTTCCTAAAAGAGAAGTCGAAAGGCCATTATTGAAATGGCTTGGAGAAATCCACTGCTTATTCCTAGGATAAGCAGCATAAAATCTGTTTTACTACTTGGGATCTAGCTAGCTTGCTTACTAAAAATTATCTAAAACATCACTACATCTAAAACTGCACTATAGTTAATGATCCAAATGAGGACTATACTTTTCCTGCTTTCGCTTTACGTATCCTAAGTCAAGCCGTGTAAAGTGCACCATGATATCTGGGGGCTAATTATAAAAGGCATCATTTTGTTGGGTTAAACAGCAGTGACCCCCCAGCTTAGCAAATCACCTGGCCAATATTCAGAGCTCTTTAAACTGGCTGCAAATGGCTGCCAACCATCTAAATCATTTGGCTGCGGCTAAGTGGTCATTTTCAGTGGTACTTAACCGGTTGTCTCAGTAAATTACCAGTTAGGTCTGAATTCAAAAGAGCGAACTCTGGGCATTCCAGAGTCAGAGATTTGTTAATATTTACTGCATAAGTAAATTTGTATTACATCATCATTATTTGAATGTTCTTCCCCATTGTCTATTATGGCATTATTTGTATTGTACTGATATTTATCATATTTCTGTTATATAATTGCTCTGTGTGCATTTTTCTGATACTGTTTCATATTAGTCCTATTATTAGGTTTCAATCTCTATTGCCAAGTTCTCCTCATTGATATAAACATATATACTATTTGGTCATTTTACTATTGTTTATAGTGTTAATAAAATTTTAAGTCTTATGTTAAACTGTACCTGCTGTACACTGCCTTGGGTGAATCTCTTTATAAAGGCAGTTAATCTACTATAATAAAACGCTAAGTGCGCATGCGCACTCTTACTGCCGTGTTCCCTGATCCCTGATCTGTAGTAGGTCTGTGGCAGGTAAGAGTACGCATGCGCGCGTTGTTGTTCTATTCTAATGACCGGTGGCAGGTAACACACCGCGACTCCACCCCCCCCCCCCCCGGGCGCCGACCCTACCCAGCACACCCGAAATTCCCGTTGACCCTCCCAGCCGACCCTCCCACCACGAGATGAACATAAACCTCCCGGCTCCATCAGCGTCCGAGGCACAGTAAACACGCTGCTTCGCATCCTTCTACTGGTCTGATTTCCTCCGCCACATCTCTGATGACATCATCAGAGATGCGGCAGAGGAAATTAGGGCAGTAGAAGACCACAAAGCAGCGTGTTTACTGTGCCTCAGACGCTGCTAGAGCTGGGAGGTTTGTCGGCCATCTAGCGGTTGGAGGGTCGGCTGGGAGGGTCAACAGGGGTTTCAGGTGTGCTGGGTAGGGTCGGCGCCGGGGGGGGGGGGTTAAATGGAAACATGCTGCTCAGGGGGTTGGCAGGCAGGCTAGCATCGGGGGGTGGGGGGGTTAAATGGAAACATGCTGCTCAGGGGGATGGGAGGCAGGCAGGCAGGCTGGCATCGGAGGGTGGGGGTGGGACAAAGTCTGGAAGATAATGATGGGGACATAGGAAGGAGGCACTGGGGGCACTAAGGACATAGAAAGGGGCACTGAGAGCACTAAGGACATAGGATGCACTGAGGGCACTAAGCACAACAGAGGCACTGGGGGCACTAAGGACACAGGAAGGTACTGGGGCACTAAGGACGTAGGAAGGGGTACTAAGGACATGGGAAGGAGGCACTAAGGACATAGGAAGGAGGCATTGAGGGCACTAAGGACATAGGGAGGACACAGACAGAAAAAATGACAGACAGACAGACAGCGTGCAAGGAAAGAGAGAGACAAAGAAAAAAAACAAACAGACAGACATCTACTCTAGCACCCGTTAATGTAACGGGCTTAAACACTAGTAAATAAATGAACTGCTTAGATCGGGCCATATAAATAGTAGTCCTATCTTTAAGCGGTTTGGCTTTTGTGGTCAATGACTGCATTTTGACTCAACTGGCTTGCCTCTACTATACACAGCATCACTGGTTTTTAAAGCAATGCATACTGAACTCCTGCATTACCTGGCATCTTTTCTCATTCTTTATAAACTGATCTGTACTCTCTGACCAGCAACAGTCCACCAATTAACAGTCCCTTCAGGTCATTTGGCAAGATTAAAGCTCAACACGTCATTCTGCTTTTTTTTTTTTTTTTTGCAATTGTTACCACACTCTAGAACTCCCTATCACTTGAACTTCATTCCGAGCTTTCCTATCCAAAATTTTGTACCCTCTTAAAAACTCTTCTCTTTGCACTGGCATTTGGCCTGGAGGCAGCGGAGTAGTAAGGGGGAGGAGGGGGGGCAGTCTCCTTCAGGCACCATTTTCACAGGGGCGCTGGCGCCCCTTCTCCTCTTCCCCCGCGCACCTCTTCACTGCCTTCTCCACATTCAATTTTATTTCTTCTGCCAAACACTTAGCTAACTCTGGGGCTAGAAGGAAGGTACTTTAGTTTTTATTTCATGAAGGAAAAAAAAAAATAGTACTAGGTAGCTTAAATACATTAAGCTTGTCTAGAGTATAAACTTTTCAACCAGATAAAGAAAGTTTTATAGGGGGGGTACAGGTTCACCTGTACAATTTTCAGAGTGCAGAGATTTAGGGCTCCTTTTACGAAGGCGCGGTAGCGGTTTAACGTGCATAATAGCATGCGCTAAACCGCCGGCCGCGTTAGCCGCTACCGCCTCCTCTTGAGCAGGCGGTAGTTTTTTGGCTAGCTTGGGGGTTAGCGCGTGATGAAAAGTCACGTGCGCTTAAGCCGCTACCGCGGCTTCGTACAAGGAACCCTTAGAGATTTTCTATAACAAGGAAAAATGATTTTACGGGTTCAGTAGCTATGTTTAGAGATTACTAAAATGGAACAATTCTTTCCCAGACTAAAATCATGGATCAGATTTAGACAACTGAAGTACTGTATGACTTACTTGATCAAAAAGGGGATCCTCGCCTCGCTGCAGAGATTTCGTCAACGGCTTTTCCTAAAAAACAAATATAATGAAAGGTTTAACAGAAGAAACATTTACTCATGCATATTTATAACAGTTACACAATCCTGTATCTTCATCGCTATTAGCCAAACTACTTGTACTACTTTCAAATAATATACAGGGTGCCCACAAAAACGCTCCTTGATTTTAAATTAAAAACCAAAATTTATTGGAATATTCTTTCACCGTTGAGGCTAAAGTTTCATCAACTCAGAGTTTCATATGGTATCTGTTGATTACATACACTCGATGTGTGCTCAACCTGTTACTCGGCAAACATCGATGCGATAGTCAAGCTCGGACCAGACTCTCCGAAGCATATCCGGCGTGATCGCTTTTATAGCTTCAGTAATGCGTTCCTGCAGATCATCCATAGCTGTGGGTAGTAGAGATACGTACACTCTGTCTTTCACGTACCCCCCAAAGGAAAAAGTCACAAACAGTCAAGTCCAGTGATCTCAGGGGCCACTTGAGGAACACCTGGTCATTTTGTCACATTGCACTGTCTGAAGGTTGTAACTTCTGCACCAGTTGCAGCTTATAAGGGTGAAAGGGCAAGCAATTGTAAAAGGTCTTGCTAACCGTGCTTTTTGGGACTTGCATTTGCTGTCATCTTATTTATAAACATATTCCAATAAGTTTTGATTTTGTAACCATTTAAAATCAAAGTGTGTTTTTGTGGGCACCCTGTACTGTAAAAGGCTGAGGATATCGGCCACTATTGCCAAACTGTGGATGATCCTGTACATGAAGCAGAATTTGTTTTTATTTATTTATATACAGTACTGTTTATATGCTAAGCAGTTCATATTGAATAGTAGTCAGATACTCTAAGTACTCATATTTTCCCTATCTGTCCCAGTGGGCTCACAATCTACCTATGGTACCTGGAACAACGGAGGGCTGAGTGACTTGCCCAGGGTCACAAGGAGCAGAACTGGGATTGAACCCTCAACTAGAGAATGACACTGGGACAAATTTTTCCCCATCCTGTCCCCACCAGTTTTTGTCACTGTCCCTGCCCCTGCCCCAATCCTGTAAGCTCTGCCTTAACTGCACAAGCCTCGAATCATAACACTTAGGATTTTAAAGTGTTTGAGGCTTGTGCAGATGAGGACAGAGCTTGCAGGGATGGGGCAGGGACAGGAAAAAACTCTCCGGGACAGGACAATAAGTTCCAGCAGGGACAGGGAAAAGTTTGTCCCTGTGTCATTCTCTACTCCTTCTCATGTAATCATTTATCAAAGATATTTAACCTGTTTTCTTAGCTAATATGCTAGCACTGGTTCATATGCTAGCACAGGGGTAGGCAATTCCGGTCCTCAAGAGCCACAGGCAAGTCAGGTTTTCAGGATATCCACAATTAATATGTATGAGATGCATTTGCATGCATTGCTTCCATGAGATGCAAATCTCTCTCATGCATATTTATTGCATGAAAACCTGACCTGCCTATGGCTCTCAAGGAATGGAATTGCCTACCCCTGTGCTAGCATATGAACCAGTTCCACACTCCTTGTGGATTTATAAACTACTATCATATGCGCCAGTCATGCAGAGACAAATAATTAACAAATATGATATAATTCCTAATGTCAAGTGCTAAATAATATCTCTGTGCACTTTGGGTTTTATAGTGACAATTTTTATATTCTGCTAAAATGCATGCCAAAAATTTTACTACATGCAATATCTCTAAGCAAGTCACACTGCATATTAGTAAAATGGCATGCTAAAATCACATTTAAATCCCAAAATATTTAGCACCTTATTGCAGGGAACAGCTTAGTGGTTAAAGCATCAAGCTCGTCATCCGGGCTCCTTGGCTCAAATTCCAGTCCTGCTCACAAATCACTTAATCCTCCACTGCTTCAGGTACAAAATTAGATTGGGAGCCCTCCAGGGACAGGAAAATAACTAGTGTACCTGAATGCAAACTCACCTCGGGCAAATACTGAACAAAAAAGTGTGAGCAAAATCCAAATTAATAAATAAAGTAATAGCAATGAATGTGCCCCAGTTTGTGTGCGATTTGTTAATGACAGCCAGGAGAGAGAAGATGTCATCTGTCCCCCAGGTGTGGCAGCCCTGGCTTGCCAAGTCTGGCTCAAGCCAGTTCTTGTGTGACTGACGAATTCATCACATATGTCTTTAGAAAACACAAGAGACTCCCTCCTGACAGCTGCTTTACTGAAACACAATACTGCATTTTGCTGATGGCCAAGTGATCATTTGAGCCATGCCTAACTATGGGTGTTATTTCTTACAAAATATAGCTATTCAAAAATAAAATTACTAGTAAAACATAGCTCAAAAGGTGTCCATGGTATGCCACAAGCCCAACAGTACATATAGAAATAAACAACTTCTTAGCAAGTAGACTAGAAAAATAAATTTAAGTTATATGGCTGCTAAAGAAAGTCCAGGCTATTTGTTGTCTTATAGCCTAGAAGTAAAAAGTGTTTAAATGCAAGCAGTGTCTCACTTCCGATTCACCACACAATTGTTTCCCACGTACACACCTTTATAGGACCCCCAGGGACCCCTGAAGAAGACTTTTTGTCGAAACGCGGACCATGTTGGGTCCTGTATCCCTAGCGGACTATGTCCTTTAAGGCTCTTATGTGGATGATTTACTTTTATTTGGATGGAATTATTTTATGTGGATGATTTTAATGTACCTTTGGGGGTCCTGTATCCCTAGCGGACTAGGTCCTTTAAGGCTCTTATGTGGATGATTTACTTTTATGTGGATGGAATTATTTTATGTGGATGATTTTAGTATACCTTTGGAACTTTGATACTTTCAAATAAAGTCCATTTAGGAACATCGTCACTCCACAGAGTTTTTTTGGTTTTCTTTAAATAGTGTTAGTTCCACATATCCACACATCCTACATTACAAAACACATTCCAGAATTCACTACAAAAGAAAGCAAAAAACAAAACCACAGAGTAGCTTGGCTGGGTAAGCAATTCAGCCTCCTTGAATTCCAGTAGCAGCTCTCAATACTTGACAGGCTGATGTAACCGATCGCTTTTTAAAAAGCTCACACCACACAAACTGGCTCCACCTTGTACCGACATGACGACAGGACTAATTCAGTAGTTCCTGCTGGTTCCCTCTGCTGGGTAGTGCAGTTCAAAATAAGGACTAATCGTGAGCACCACGGAGTTGGCAAAAGAGCTCCAATTCAAAGTTGTGAAAAGGCCCTGATCAGAGCATAGGTATAAAACAACTACAAAGTCCATGAATAACCTGGAGCACAGTCAGGATGATTAAGGGAAAAAAAAAAAGGAAATGGCACTACCATGGCCATGCCTAGATTAACAGTACAGAGAAAAAGGCAAGGGAGGTGTCCTGTCAGCCAAAAGGGGGTATCTTTATTCAAAACTGAAAGTCCCAACTAGGATCCAAGTTTTGGCGTGTTAGAACAACGCCTTCCTCAGGGGATATTAAAATACATATACATAATACAAAAACATAAAATAAAAACAAAACAATATCATGCATAGACACTGGATGCAATAAACAATAATATGGAAAACTATGAAATGAAATAGCTGAATGCACTGCCATACATAGACCAATAGTGTTAAAAATAAACTGGATGCAAAAGACAATAATATAAAAAATTATAAGAATAGCAATTACAAATAAATACATGAACCAATAGTGTTAAAAATTAAACAAAATGCCATACATAGACATATATGTTAAATTAAACATATTAAAAGCCATGCTGCAGTGGGGCAAAAATGCGTATATTGAAAGTATAGTTGAAAAAGGTATAAAAAGCATGAGAGCAATAGCCAAAAAAAGGAGACAAATTAATAACTGAGATGAACTCACTTAGATTAAACCATCCCTCCCATACTGGATGACTAAGGAAGAGCCAGCTTCCTCCAAGAGGCAGCCAATGGCAATTTTGAAAATGTTATAAGTTTTCAAGGTCAAGTGTGGATGGGCCCAGGCAGGCATGGGAGGCCTGGGCCCATCCACTTTTGCCTAGCTGAAGACTCGACAGTCGACCTTCAGAAAACTAAAGCAGTCTATGGTAGTGCTACAATGCTGATGCCTCAAGCATGTTTAATTCATGCATAAGAACTGAGCATAAACAGTGTGCCAGTGTCAGCAACTGAAAGTGTTGCTGCTGAGCCTTCAGATGCCAAGACTTGGGGATTCCTACCAGCTATGGTATTTAACTGTCCATCAAACTACTACCCTACGCCTCAAATCGACTGCTAAGCTTACAAGAAAACCGATTATGCGTGCCCTTGGGATGCGCCCTCCACCTCGAGACTGCATGGAAAAGATCATACTCAAACTACCGACCGCGCCTCTGGAACAAGCTACCTACCCACATAAGATCATTAGAAAGTCTACTGAACTTCAGGAAGGCAATAAAAACCCACCTCTTCCCATGACCCTCTATGAGAGTGCAGCTACCCAAATTCCCAAACCAGCCATCTGCTGTCACGAATTTCAAACACTGATGCCCTTCACCACCATAACATGAACTGTCGAATTTTATATTGTCCATTATATAATGCACTACCCTACCAAGTCACCTCCTGTGGTATAATATTTAGCCTCCACTGTGCAAGATCCCACCGTATCATCAACTATACACTATGTTTGACCACATCATGGTTTTTGTCATACAATGCTTTGCCACATTTTGTCATACTGTCATCTTTTCCTCCTACTCTACTCTTCTATACATTGTATCTTTCTTACTATATTTGCCATACCATATTTATACCATGCTACAAATTCAAATGTCCACTACACAATATTTCCCATCCCATGCCCACCACGCTAGGTTCTCGCGAGAATTCGTGGGAGCCATTCAGGAAGCCGTCCAGCACCAAGCAGCAGCACCAAAGCGCTCCTGCTCGGTACCACTCAGTGGCTGAAGCCGGAACTCAGGGCAGCGACCGACCGTGTTAACAGTGGGGCAGAAGCAGGGAAATCTCGCTCCTGCCTGCTACACCTCTGGACCACCAGGGATTCCAGCGGCAGAGGAGGTACGATGGACAGGGCAGGAAGAGGGAACAGGGTGCAGAGCCTGGCGGCCCGGCGGAGGCCTGCAACAAGTTTGGGAGGGGGCTGGGTGGGCGCTGGACCAAATTTAAACTGGGACCCCCCATTTTTGGCCCAATTTTTTGGCCCCAGAAACCCAGTTTATATTCGAGTATATATGGTAACTGGGAAGGCAAGGCTCCAGTCTAGTTAAATTGCCTATGTGGGGCTATCCACATATTCTTTGGAACTTAGACAGCACTGCTGGATATCAGCACTAAGGCCCAGATTCTCGAACCAGCACTGATTTTCTAGGTGCCCATATCTCCATTAAAAACACAATCCAAACGGTGTTTTTAACTGAGATTTGATGCGCACATTGGCACCTAGAAAATTGACGCCAGAATCTCGCCTACATAGGTCACCGAACACCAAAGTAGGCTTGGCCAACACCAGAAGTGGCATTAGGCGACCTAAAGTGAGTAAGTAGGCGCAATTCACGTGAAGATAGGCGCCAGGAATGTAGGCCCGGAAAACCATGGCCTACATTTCCGGTGCCTATCTTTCACGTCAGGGCGATCCCAAAACTGGTGCTGATGCATGATTGACATGCAATTGGCAGCTACTTTTAATGCAGCCACTGATATCAGCGCCAGTTCAAGAATTTGGGCCTAACTGCCTGATCTGAAACCAGCTATCGAGTAGGCAGTTCGGAGATAGAGTCATGGTAGACTTGTCCCTTAACTGGTTAAGTTAGTTGCCCAAATAGGACCTCATAGATAGCATTAAAGGGCTTGCCGGCCACACATGTCCAGAGATATTTGGTGCTGGTGCCTGGATAAAGCCCAACATTGAATAGTCACCACTGGCTAAATATTTACGCCTAAAGTTTTATGAGATAAAGCCTCTTAAATTGATTTCCTCTTTCTTCATGGTTTTGTTTTTAGTATTCATGTGCTCACCTCACTGCCTCATTTGTTCTTTTTCTTTGTCTCATCTGCGTTGACTTGATTGATGAGCTCCATAGAGTAAGGACAGTCTGTTATGTGTTTCTGTGTATGCTGCATATATCAAATTTGTGTTACAGAGATACTTGAACCAAAATATGTGACGTGAAAATAAATGAAAAAGTATCTGTAAACGTCGAAACTCAATCTCCTTTCTTACTTACCAAGGGTTCTGCCATAATGATGCGGATCTTCCTCTCAGCCTGCGTGGTAAAGTTTGCGAACAGACTTTTCAGGATGTATTCTCCTGGTTTGCTATCTGGGTCAATACTGATGGGCAACATGGTTGGAGGTCCTTTCTCTCTCTGCGCGCTGGAAACAGGTGGAACTGGAGGTTTGATATATCCGTTACCCACTGGTGATGCTAGAAACAACAAGAACCAACAATTCATTATTAGATTTGGAAGAATCTCTACAGGATACAATCATATTATTGGGATTATGGTTTTAAATTTCTATATGATTAAAAACAAAGGACACAATTGACAATTCTACAAGTGGTGCCCACAATTAAGGGCTCCTTTTACTAAGGTGCGCTAGTGTTTTTAGCGCACGCTGCCCCCTGCGCTACGCATAAAAACTAACGCCAGCTCAATGGTGGTGTTAGCATGTAGAGTGCGCTAAAACTGCTAGCACAGCTTAGTAAAAGCAGCCCTAAGTGTCACTTGGGCATGTAAATATATAGAATACCAGCCTTTCACAGGTTAACAGGATTCTGTATCTGGCACCAAGCGTTAGGCGCTACTTCTACACAGAAAAACATTCTAACAGATACCAAAACAGGGCAGAAATGGCAGATCCACGCAAAAACACTTAAGCGCTATTCTGTAAACAGGTACGTGTTTCTGCGTGGATCTGCAAGGGGTGTGGTCATGGGCATTCCTTTATAATGCAGCATTACAGAATAGTGAGCGACCAAGATGATAAAGGGGATGAAACTCCTCTCATATGAGGAAAGACTGAAGAGGTTATTGCTCTTCAGCTTGAAAAGGAGAGACGGCTGAGGGAAAATATGATTGAAGTCTACAAAATCCTAAGTGGTACAGAACAGGTACAAGAGGATTGATTGATTTTTTTTTTTTACTCCGTAAAAAATTACAAAGACATGGGGACACTCGAACTTACAGAATAATACTTTTAAAACCAATAGGAGGAAATATTTTTTTCACTCAGAGAATAGTTAAGCTGTGAAACACACTGCCAGAGGATGTGGTAAGAGTGGTTAATGTCGCTGGTTTTAAGAAAGGTTTGGACAAGTTCCTGGAGGAAAAGGCCTTAGTCTGCTGTTGAGACAGACATGGGGGAAGCCACTGCTTGCCCTGGATTGGTAGCATGGAATGTTGCTACTATTTGGGGTTTTGCCAGGTACTTGTGACTTGGATTGGCCTCTGTGAAGACAGGATACTGGGCTAGATGGACCATTGGTCTGGCCCAGTAAGTCTATTCTTATGTTCTTAATAATGAGGATTTGCGCACAACTCGCACACCAGGATTTACATCAGATTTCTGTTGGTGTAATCCTTTGTGCCCAAAGTTGAGCGCAGATCCCGGCGCTATGCGCTATTCTATAAAAGGTGCCAATCCCAGAAATGCCTGTTGTAAAATACCATTCAGCACAGATTTTTTTTTTTTTTTTTTTACAGCACCGAATTATGAGCACCATTTACTGAACTCTGCTGTATGCGGACACTTCCAACATTAAGTGACAGCAAAGTAACTAAGTGCTATTCTGTAAGGGTTCATAGACAAAATCGCGCGAGACAACGGCGCGCCGACAACTGAGCACAAGGTTGATGGCGCGCCGAAGAAAAGCACTATTTTAAAGGGTTCCGACGGGGGGTGTTGGTGGGGAACCCCCCTATTTTACTTAACAGACATCGCGCTGGCGTTGTGGGGGGTTTGGGGGGTTGTAACCCTCCTCATTATACTTGAAACCGAACTTTTTGCCTGTTTTTTAGGGAAAAAGTTCAGTTTTAAGTATAATGTGGGGGGTTACAACCCCCCAAACCCCCCACAACGCCAGCGCAATGTCTGTTAAGTAAAGTGGGGTTCCCCCCCCCACACACCCCCATCGGAGCTCTTTAAAATAGTGCTTTTCTTCGGCGCGCCATCAACCTTGCGCTCAGTTGTCGGCGCGCCGTTGTCTCGCGCGATTTAGTCCCGTCACCTTCTGTAAGGGTGCGTGTAAGTGGCATAGCACGTAAACACAGGGGGTGCTCATATGGGTGAAGCATGGAATGGGCACTAGTGGGGCTGCCATTTTACATGTGCAACTTACAGAATTAGTACCAGTTATCTGCATCCCTGCCACATTTGCATGACTCCAGTTGTGCCAAATTTATGGCTGGTATAAGTACACTCGCATATATGTAGATGTCAATGCTGGGTCACGGTGGTATTCTATAACAGAATCTGGGCACTCGCATGCTGTTATATCATCATACAAAATTGGGGGTGCCCACAAGAGGGTGCCAACTTATAGAAATGGCCCATTAGTACAGTCAATGCACCAGAACCATCCATTTATTTTTTAGGCCCGTTACTCAGGCCTATTCTGATACAGCGCTTTCTCATTATCTACATGCTCCGCCTTCATGAATTCACTTGTTCACACAAAATAAAGTGTAACCCATTTTCACTATTCATGGGCCATTTTTGCTTATTCAATCAAAACAGAGTAACCTATTTTCGCTATTCATGGGCATTTTCACTTATTCACGGTCATGCAGAGTGTGTTCCCATGAGGATGAAGATATTCATAGAGCTGAGCGTGAGTATTGTTACATCAAAATATTGTTTTTACCAAAAAAAAAAAAAAAGAAGAAGTATAAAATCATGTATAAAAAGGAGCATATAATAAACAAGCTGGTCTATACAAGAAGAGTGCACAAAATGATGACTTTATGGTGTTAGGCAGCAGAAATGTACAATAAACAGGGTCGCAGAGGAATCTAACACCCTTTTTCCCATAAGATCAGTGATTCTGTATTTGCATCTTCGGTATTCCCAGGCTTTTCTAAGAACCTAAACTCAGTGAATAGCGAGAACAAACTGTAAGTTATCCAGATAGTAACTGAATATCCCTCCCATTTGGAAACATTTTTGGCCTGCCCTTAAGACTGTCTCAAAGCCAGCCCCTGCTTATATGGAAAGTATAGGCCATTCAGCCATATTTTCAGCACAATATTATCCATTAAGTTTTGTAGATAAACTGACAATGAAGGTATATATTCACCACACAACTTCATTTGATTATCAGGCATCATTACCTCCTTGTTTATTCAACTGAACAAAACACCATGAACTTAATTTCACGTGAAACAGTAATACACTCTCCCATTTTACAGCATTTTTAAACTATGTAACACGTATATTACAAAAACGAACAAGTACCATGTTCCCTACGAACTCTCTCTCAGGTGAGAGGAAGTTAGGGTCACCACCTCAACCCATGTCAGTGCAAATGCCGATTCTATCCTAGGTTTGCATCATGGTATGTGAAGAGTTAGAGATATCTGGACAGTCAGAACTAAGAAAATTAAAACCACATGTACATGCATACCATGGGACTAAGACCAGTCTTTTCAGGTGACATGTAGTGAGGTGACTTGTGTATTAGAGAATAACACTGGGACAAATTTTTCCCCGTACTATCCCGGCAAGTTATTTTCCTGTCCCTGCCCCATTCCTGCAAGTTCTGTCCTCATCTGCACAAGTCTTAAACACTTTAAAATCATAAGTAGCAACATTCTAGAGCTCGGATTGTGATGTCATAATGCCTCATTCCACCAATGCCTAAGTTCTGTCCTCATCTGCCCAAGCCTCAAACACTTTAAAATCATGTTTGAGACTTGTGCGGTTAAGGCAGTGGTCTCAAACTCAAACCCTTTGCAGGGCCACATTTTGGATCTGTTGGTACTTGGAGGGCCTCAGAAAAAAATAGTTAATGTCTTATTAAAGAAATGACAATTTTGCGTGAAGTAAAACTCTTTATAGTTTATAAATCTTTCCTTTTGGCTAAGTCTTAATAATAATATTGTCATTTATAGCTAAATAGACATATGATCAAGAAACTGTTTTATTTTACTTTTGTGATTATGATAAACAGACCGAGGGCCTCAAAATAGTACCTGGCGGGCCGCATGTGGCCCCTAGGCCACAAGTTTGAGACCACTGGGTTAAGGCAAAGCTTACAGAAATGGGGCAGGGAGAGCAACAAAACTCACAGGGACGGAGAAATTGAGTTCCTGCTGGGGCAGGGACAAATGTGTCCCCATGTCATTCTCTACTGTATATGAATTATTGACAAGCAACAGGAACCTCCACCTTGATAATTCAGTGGAAAGGGACAAACTATCCTCCAGACAGCCTCCGTCCTCTGGATGCTCTACTCTTTCCTAGGTTTCAGTGGCTCTCCATCTAACAATGGATACCTGTCTTTGTTCCCTTTGCTTCTGGCTGATTATGAAGTGATAAGAGGTAAGAAGCAAGAAGAGGGTGACAAAGAAAAGAACAGTCGGGGAAAAAGGTAACAAATAAAAAAGAAAAGGCAGTGGAGATAAAGATCAAATATTAAATTTTCTGCACCAACAGCTCCAAGGCCCCAAACTTACCATTAATTTGGTTTTAGAATCAGCCTTTGGCAGATTTTCTTTATCACTATCGCACACTGCCACATGAATATATTTGCTGCAAATTCTCTTATGAATCTGCAAGACTCGGGTGAATGCGGTAATAATTTTTTTTACGACAAATCAAGAGAATACTTAACAGAAAAGTGGATGGCAACATTTGTGATATAGATGTCAACCATAAAAATCTGTCATATGATGCTATAGTCACGATTTCACTGTGAAAGTTAAGTAAGGAAGTCTCACGGTGTGCAGTGATGGCTCGCAGAAGTTAATGATTGCAGGCAGTTAATTTCAGTCGTGCTTCAGTTGCTTGCTCAGGCAGCTAGCAAAACATTGCTGAAAACCTACAACAGCATTCGCAGTGTCACTAAGTATACAAATGTGATAGAGGGAAGGAGGCAAGACAACATACAAATAAGATGACAATCCCACAGAATTTTTTTTTTTTTTTTAATGGATGCGTCTACAGCAGTGGTCCCCAACGTTCAGCTCCAGAATTCCTCCATTGTGGCCCTCAACGGTTGGCTGAAATTATCCTCAAGTCCTGCAATTTGTGTGTGCGATTTGTTTCACGTGGAGGTTTTCTGATACAATTGTATAATTTCAATAAGTATAATTTCAATACACATCACATTTTTTTTAGACTCCTGAGGCAGGCCTTCTTGGCCGAAACAAAATCGTGTCGAGTTTGTTTTATAATAAAAGGACTGAGCACCATCTGGTCTCCTTCGTTGTTGTTTTCGTGCCCTTCACTGTTGTGAAGGCAACTTCTCCTGTTTATCTTCTGATCTAGTTTGTTAGGTCTACATTATATTTCATTTGTTATTTGGTGTTAGTTACCCCTCCCCCATTTTTAAAGCTTTATTTTACTGTACAACGCTTCAAGATTTTATGATTAGCGTTTCATCAAATTTTAATAAAACTATGAAACTATGAAACTTCTCATCCACCCATGTGCACCATTTCCTCCCCTCCATCCATGTGTACCATATTCTCTCTCTTGCTTCTCCCCTATTCCCATCTTTTCTTAAATAGCATTTTTTTCCCATCTCTCTTCCCTTCCCCACCCTTCCTATTCCAGTGCACCATTTCCTCCTCCTCTCTCCCCCTTCCTCTCCATCCCTGTGCAGCATCTCTTCCCTCTCTCTCCCCGCTCTAGTGGTCTGACATCTTTCTCCTCTCCTTCTCCCAGTCTGGCATCAATCACTCTCCCCTCCTTCCCTTCCCTCCTCCCCCTTTGTGGTCTGGCATCTCTTTGCCCTTCTCTTCTCCCTCTCCCCTACCTCTCTCTCCTCCTTCCCTTCTCTAGTCTGGCATCTCTTTCCCTTCTCCCCCTCCAGAAGTCCATCTCTCTCTTTCCCTTTCCCCCTTCTTGTGATCTGGTGTTTCTCTCCTTCTCTACCTTCTTCCTCCCTACCCTAGTCTGGAATCTCTCTTCTCCATCCTTTCCCTGGTCTGGAAATTCTCTCCTTCCCTCTCCCTCTAGTAGTCCATCTCTCTCCTTCCTTTTCTCTCTTCCTGTGGTCTGGTATCTCCTCTTCTCTTTTTTTCCTCTTATTCCCTACCTGGTCTGACATTTCTGTCTTCTCCTTCCCTTCCTTGCCCCGGAAGTCTGGCATCTTTCTTTTTTCCCTCTACATCCCCTTGGGTCAGCATTTTTCTAATGCCCCCCACCTCCCGAGCATGATCATCCCCTCCACGGGATCTGGTAGGGCAGTCACTCTTTCATCTTTCGGGCAGTCAGCAGCCCGTAAGCTTTCCCTCTGGTGCTGCTTACCACCCATGAGGAGACAGGCAACAGGAAGAAGTAGCAGCGAAAGCTTCCGGGCTGCTGAAGGCAGCGTGTGTTCACTCATGCTGATGGATGCCTAAAGGATGAGACATGCAGAGATAGAGTCCACGGAGGGGGAAAAGGGGGGGGTAGGGGGAATGGATGGAACCCCAGACTGCAGGGAGCAGCCGCTTGGCCTGCTCCAAGATAAATCCTGGTGGCGGGAAGTGCTGCTCCAGGTTTGCGGCATCCAAGAGCTGCTGCGTTGGGCTCTGAAGACCTGCACAGCTTAAAGGGAACACTGTCCTCCACCCAATACCATCCAGTATCTTGCCCCCTCACCTCTCCACCGCTGCTGTATGCTTCTTGAACCAGCAGCAGCGGCTGTAAACTTAAACACAAGTCATCACAGGACCTTGCTGTACCTCCCCACAGCTGTCAGCTCTGCTCCAGAACAAGAAAGTGACATTGTAGGGGGTGGACCAACAGCCATGGGGAGGTGCAAGAAGGTCCCTGCGATGACGGAATTTAAAGTTTACTGCTGCCGCTGCTGATTCAGGAAAGCAGCAGCAGCAAAGTAGGGTGGGAGGTTACGGACCCAGTGGACCAGCAGTGCACCCGGGGCGGACCGCCCTTCCCGCGTTCCCCCCCCCCCCTTGTCATGCTACTGTCCGGAGTTTCTTCTCCTGTCCCCCACCTACCTCCTCAGCTGAAATTAAATGTGCAGAATCAACGAGGTGAGCCTGTGCCAAAGGCCTGCCCCAAAAGCCTTCAATCTGCAGCACTCGATTCCAGGGAGAGAAAAGAACCTGAGGAAGAGGTGTTGAGAGAGACCCATGCAGCATTCCCCTTTTTGTCCCTGTTCCTAAGCTTCCAACCATGTCCATCTCCCCTCTTTTTGTATATCTCCCTGTATCCAGCTTCTCCCCTCTCGTACTCCCTTACACCAGTGTATGTCTCTCACTCTCCGCTATGTTCAATATTTCACTCACTCTTCCTTCATCCCCTTGGTTCAGCTTTTCTCTTTCCCTTCTCTCACCTCCTCCCTGCAGGTTCTGCACCTCTCTCCTTCCCTCTAGCCCCCTTCCCATGGGTCCAACATCTCTTCCCTTCAGCGCCCGGGTGTGGGTCTGGCATCTCTCCATTCCCTTCAGCTCCAGTCCACTCACCAAATCGGCCCAACACCTGTTTCTCTTCCCCACAACTCCCACATCAGATCCAGCACCTGTTCCCCTTCCCTTCAGCTCCAGCCAATCCAGCAGCCCAAGCAGCAGCCCTACCTCCCAATCGCGGGTCCAGCAGCCACCTCCCAATCGCGGGTCCAGCAGCCCCCTCCAAATTGCGAGTCCAGCAGCCCCCTCCCAATTGCAGGTCCAGCAGCCCCCTTCCCTTCCAATAAAGAGGCCTTCTGGAATACAAAGCACTTCTTAAAACTAACTGGTGGCCTCTATGTTGCCCCACTAACTCCAAGATTAGCAAGACTGACTGCAAAACAGCTAGCCCAGAAGGTATCCTTTCTGAGACCATTATCCACAGACAATAGTGCAAAAGCTCAGTAATGGAGAGAAAAGAACCACCTCCAGGGAGCATTTCAACGACTCATTTTCTGGGGTCTGAAAGCTCACAAATGCACAGTGACAGTGTGAACACCTTCCTCAGTCCAAGCAAAACACTATTGTCATTCACACAATTCTAACTCTGCATTTGAAACGTGCATCAATTTTAGGGATGCATGAGGTCCACATTTACCCCTCATCACTGCCAACACTACACTGATGAAAGTACAGTATGACATTGTTATTTTATTGACTGTTGTAGGAAGCCTGCCATAATGGCAGTGATATAAAGAATTGAAAGTTTTGTGGGAACTGAAGAGTGGGTGTAAGAGCTGAGTATGTGACGGCAAAGCCCTTGGGTGCAGCTCTCCTGGGCTGATATTACGACTACTACTTATCATTTCTGTAGCACTGTCCCTTTAATTGCCACATCCCAAGGGAGCTTAGACAAACAGCACGAGGCATCAGAAAGATCTCCTCTAGACAAAGGCAGTGTTCACTTCCATCTGGTCTAGAGCATCCAGTACTTACAGTTTTCAAAGTCTCTGTGATACCAGAACAATACACACATTTTTTTCAGAAACAGAATTGCAGTGTGACCCTGTAACAAAGTGTGTGCTAGCATGTGATTTCAAAAACAACTGTACTATATTCAGTAATTTATTTGAAAACCCATTCTCTTTATCTTGCCAAATTGCTATCTATGAAACTCCTTGATCTGTATTTACAGCTTCTAATGAATAGGGCTTTTGTACTGCTATGTAACTTTGACAATTTACAATATTTTTGTTTACATTTTTAGGTGATGTTTAACATGGATATTTACTCAACATTTTTTTATTTTAATATTATGAGGGGGGGTTGTTGTTTTGTTTTTTTTTAATTGATGCTTTATTCTGATGCATGTATAAGCCAAAACATGGCAATTTGGGGTTTTATGTGATCACCGACATTCATGATTTGTTTTAATAAATACTTTCACTCTCTCATTTTGGAACTCATTTTCAGTGGCATCTGTACTTCACTGCATTGCAGTGGCAAATTCTAACAAAACATGTGGATCCAGCCTGCAACTAGAAAATGATCCGGTGACAGAATTCATCACCGTCCCCGCGGATAACCGCAGGAAACCATCCTCTTTAGTGTCTATCTCAACCTCAGTCCTTCTACACCAGTATTCTTTCATGCAAGGCTTGAGGGATAGTTGTTATGCCCATTCATACTCTGATTCTTCCCTCTCTCCTTAAAGAAAGACATGGGGATGATTTCCCACAGTTATCCACGGGGACGGAAACGGTGATGAACTCTGCACCATGTTATTACCTGCAACCTCAACTCTACTACAGTGTTTTTCAAACAGCAATACATTTCCCTTAGCAGACTGTTAAGGATGTCAGGAGAGAGACAATGTCTCCCATAACACTTACCCTCCCACCCATTATATACATATAGTAACACATAGCAAATGACGGCAGATAAAAGACCTGAATGGTCCATCCAGTCTGCCCAAACAAACGCTCTATAATTTAATTATTTAATTTAAATTGTTCTTTTTCTTATATATTTCTGGGCCAGAAACCAAAAACTCTGCCTGGTATTGTGCATCTACTGGAATCTCAGTCGAAGCTCACGCCAGCTCATCTAAACCATCTCAGCCCACCCTCAACTGAATGGCCATATATAATCCACACAAACGTAAAGTGTGAAACAAAAAAGTGAACAAAAATATAATTACCCTTCTAGTGAGTATGAAATGGGGTGTCAGATATGACCAGTCTAAGCGAGAGCGCTTCAACGGTCTGTCAATTCTTCATACATCCCCAATCATTATAATGTAATACTTTTTTTTATAAATAAAATTTTTTTAATAATTTTTTCACTGTCATATTTATCAGTGCATCTATCTGAAGTTTTTAAAGAACTTATCTTTAAAAAGCTGTATCTTCATTCCATTGTAAGTAATGGTGGAACATATCTTTTATTCCAACATTCAATTCAATACTCCCCTCTGCCAACGCGTTTCGCAGAGCTTTATCAAGGCTAGGGGCACTGCATAATTGAAGATATCCTAATTGTGTTGTCAAGCGGCTTCTGAAAAAGCTTAGACTGGTCATATCTGACACCCCATTTCATACTCACTAGAAGGGTAATTATATTTTTGTTCATATATAATCCAGCCACTTACAAATAAAGACATATTTTCTATTCATATCCTACAATAGTGTGAAATTCATATATTATCTACTAATCAGTTTGAATAGGCAGTCAACTTTAAAAAAGTGAAAATAAAAAGAGAAGAAAAATTATTTTTTCTAAGAGAGATGACATTACCTGTATTTCAAAAGAAAAGTGAACCAGCCATCTTTATTAAACTTTGACTTTGAATAAAAGTTTCATTTTTAAACATTCCCCTCTGCTTATCTCCTGCTAAATCTCCCCCCTGCAAGGTCAGCCCAAACATCAAGCAAGACTAGTCAGCAGCTTCTTGGGGACAGCAAACAGCAGCTACATTCAAAGCAAAACAACAGGTCCTGGCCAGGGGTGCAGCTACCATTGAGCGAACCCGGGAAAATGCCCAGGGCTATACAATGGTAGAGGTTGCCTGCAGCTGCACCCACCCCCGGTCAAGTACCTCTTCCCTTCCTCTCCCCCCCCAAAAAAAATTCCCAGCTGCCTCCAGCAACAGAGACAATGCTTCAGACTGCCTCTCTGGCCAGCGAGGCCTTTCCTCTACCATGTCCCACCATTCTGATGCAACTTCCTATGGGCAGGATGCAGCAGAAGAAAGGCCCCGCTGGCCAGAGAGGCAGGCTGTAGCGCTGTCTCTGCCACTGTAGTGTCTGGAGGACCCAGCAGGAGAGTAAGCAGCTGAGTGCTGGGGGCAGGGGGAAGAGGTACCAGGCTTAGGGTGTGGGGACCATCTTGGTCCTCCCACCCAAGGTACCCTGAGTCTCAGTTATACCACTAGTCCTGGCAGCCACACAAAGAATCATCAGCACATATTTTATCTGGTATTTTTATAGAATATTTGTGCGATAGTGATTTTTTTTTTTTGTTTAATTATCAAAATCTTCGGGAGGGGGAGGGCCTGGAATATAATTCATGGGAGATGTTAAGACTGAAGATTAGCCTAAGGTACTCATGATCCTTGCGGCATCTCTGTCCCCAATGAAAAAGTAAATTTAACGTAACATAGAAATAACAATTGTTCTCTTCCTCTCAGCTTCTTAGACCATTAAGTGCAATCATCCTATATTGAGAATTAGAGGCTATTTCTCAAAAGGTTGCCTAATGTTGATTGCCAGGATGTGCACCACACACACTGCCATTAAATACTAGTGTAAGTCTGCATTTATGCACCTAACATTAGGTGAAAGCACTTATACTAATGAAAAAGCATGTGAAAAAGCAGTCAGGGAGCCGTCAGGGAGTGGAGGGGGAACCTCCAGCAGCAGGAGGCAGCAGGCATCCCTCCTGCCAATTTAAAGTACAGTGAGTCACAGCATGGAGGGGGGTCTTTTTTTTTTTAATGGCACAGGTGTTGTGCACACAACACCAGTGCCAATTATTATTATTATTTTTTTTTTTTTTTCAATAAAAGATGCTTTCCCTGCCCTGCTGAGCCACAGGACTCCCTGAAGCCATTGGTGGCTTCCCTTCCCCTGCTGGCTCAGCCGATAAGTGGCTTAGCCGGCAGCGGAAGCCCCAAAGTGGCTTCAGGGAATCCTGTGGCTCAGCAAAGCAGGGAGAGCAGCTAGTTTGACAGGAGGGAGAAACTGTTCTTAGCGATTGCTCTTCTAAACAAATGCCAGGTACAGTTCCTCTCCCCTTCTACCGGCGATTCTCTGCACAATTAGCATGCATAAAAATTTGCATGCTATTGTGCTGAGCATTGCTAGTAAAGAAAAAAAAAAAAAAAAAAAAGACTCCCCACCACAGTATTTTTTACCATGGTGTCTGGCACTGTCTGGCCTTATGTCGGCAGATCCGTTCTAAACTGCTTGAAATGTTCCAATCTGGGCATTTCAATTCCAATTTGTACATCCTGTCTAAAATGACACTCAATGTATTCATTCTATTCTCTTTGTAGATGCAAATTTTATATACTGCAGCTTTTCTGTTATCATACATTCTATAAAAATTCTAAGCGTAACAGTTCTTTACAGAAAGCATCCTCTGTTTTCACATATTTTAATAAGTCAACAATGACACTTTCCCAGTTACAGTACAATACACAATACCAGCTGTTCTGTTTAGATTTCTAGAACCAGCAAAACAACAATCCGTACGTTAAGAGAAAGCCAGGTTCGCCAACACTGGATAGAGTTTTTGGCCGAAGTTTTAGACAAAACTTATGAAAACTAAATATTCTGCTGATTAAATGAGAAACATAATTTTACTTAAAAACACCAGATTCTACCGTTTTCCTCATTGCTAAAATGAGCAAATAAAAATACTACACTTATCTTGAAAAGACTTTACCTACCGAGACCCTTTATGAAGCTGATAACATTGGCTCTTCCCCAGCATGCTGCCGTCACCTCCATGAGTTTGAAGAGATCTGGGCTGGCCTATTAAATCTGCTTTTGTCCCAAAATATTAAAAGCAGCTAGAGGATATTTCTCGCCTTCACTATTCATTTTTCACTGTCACAAAAACCAGAATCCTTTAGACTAGCACGATAAAAGATAAGCCGTAAAAGTCCGTGCTGTGGACTGGAGCAGACCTCCTGATCGCAGCCAGCTTCCCATACCCAAAGGTATGAAAGGGTCATTTTTAGCTCCAGCATATGACGACAACGTAGAAATTGCAGCGAGGCAGCCGGTCTATATTTATCCTCAAGTAAATGCTTTACTGACAGATTAGTAAAACTACTCAAAGCACTCCAAGTGCATGACGCTGGCAGTGCAACTCAGTTTTAACACACCTAAAACATTAACTATGTGGTTTAGTTCAAGCACAGGAATTTTTAAATCGTTGGGTTCAAAACCCCCGACACCGCAACATTGATAAAGGCTTCAGAGCAGCCAAAGACTTTTTGGCTGTAGGTGCACAGACTGAATTCCTTCGGAGCAGAAAACCAAGTGTGGTTGCTGTGTTCCTAGGAACAAAACAGAGCACCCTTGTTCTGTGCCAAGAGTTAGTGAGACACCATACAGCCTGGAGCAAAATTATATACTGAACATCTAAAGGATGAAGTATTATGGCAATTTGTCTGGTCTTAAATCAGTAATTACAACATTTAAAACTTCTACTATAAAACCCAACATTTACAAACTTCTTGGGCAAGGCATGCTGCAGTAAAACACAAGCATTCCTTGTGTATTTTGCCTACAAGCGAGTTCTGCTAACTTACGTCAGAAAGGAAGTATATATCAAGTGGAACATTAAATCCTTGCAGGTTGACCAAGGTGATAGGGAAAAGGAGCTGAAAAAAAACCCAACATCCTCCTCAAATACATACAATGTGTTCTCATTAGCCATGTGTTCTGTATTCAGAAATTTGCTTATTCCCAAAACAATATAGAATGTAACCCATTTTCACTATTCATGGCCATGCACAGTGTGTTCCCATGAGGATGAAGATAATCATATAGAGCTTTGGATGAATACTGATATGCCAAAAGACTGTACATACTGTACATTTACAAAAAAACTGTGTATAAAATAAACTTATACTACTAATAATAATAATCATCACTTATATAAGCGCTGAAAGGTGTATGCAGCACTGTATATTTTGACATTTATAGACAGTCCCTGCTCAGAAGAACTTACAATCTAACTTGGACAGACAGACAATGCATATAGGGTTGGGGATGCAGAACCCAAAGTTAGAGGAGTTAGGAATCAAAAGCACTCTCAAAGAGGTTGGCTTTTAACTGGGCCTTGCCAGAGACGGAGCCCGCCGTAGGGATTCGGGCAGCTTCTTCCAAGCATACGGCGCAGCAAAGCAGAAGGGAGAGAGTCTGGAGTTGGCAGTTGAAGAGAAGGGCACAGACAGGAGGGACTTATCAGCTGAGCGTAACTCAAGGGGTGGGGGGGGATCATAGGGGAGATAAGTGAAGAACGATAGTGAGGGGCAGCTGAGTGAGTGCATTTGTAGGTCAGTAAGAGGAGTTTGAATTGTAATCAGAAACGGATGGGAAGCCAATGAAGTGTCTTCAGGAGAGGGGTAACGTGAGTAAAGCGGCTCTCCCAGAATATGAGTCCTGCAGCTGAATTCTGGACAGAGTGGAGGGAGTGAGATGGCTAAGCGGAAGGCCTGAGAGTAGCAAGTTGCAGTAGTCTAAGCACAAGGTGATGAGGGCTTGGATAAGCGTTTCGGTAGTGTACTCAGAGAAGAAGACTATAAAAGGTACTGTATAAGCAGCAAGCTGTTCCTTACAAGAAGGGTACACAAAATGATGAGATAGGTAGCAAAAGTGTACAATGAACAGAAACACACAGGAACTTAACCTCCTTTTTCCCATAGGATCAATGGTTACGGATTCGCATTTTCGGTATTCACAGGGTTTTCTAAGAACCTAACCCCAGTAAATAGTGAGCCCACACTATACACACACACCATGCATGATTTCTTTCCTCTGATAAAATAAAAATCCTTTTTCATAATAAGGTTTACAGCCTGGGCTCAGACCACCACAGACAATGCACTTTATTTTAAAATTTATATTAATAGTTGCAAAGAAGAAACTTGCTCTCCTGCTTGTCAAATGTGGGATCAGCAACAGGACAAAATCCCATCTCAAAGTCCTCACTTGAACCTAATCCAGCATAAGCGGGTTTGAGTTTTTGAACATCCTTACTTGTTTGAATTCTGGGTTTTTTCGGTTTTGATTTTAACATTTCTGAACAGCTCTATCTTCTTCCTATGCATATACCCTCAATATGGATGAAAGAAACAGGTGAAAGGAGGCAGCATTAAGAACTAAAAGGTTGCAGTAAAAGTATTTTCATTTTGTCTAGTTTCCTGTGTCTTTTATAGGAATTTTCATTTTCTCTTTTTGGAAGCAATATTTTAACTAGTGCATACTCTTCTGGTAGACTTAGAAAAGGTTCAAAGAAAAGCGACCAAGATGATAAATGGGATGAACTCCTCTTGTATGAGAAAAGACTGAAGAGATTAGGACTCTTCAGTTTGAAAAAGAGATGGCTGAGGGGAGATATGATTGAAGTCTACAAAATCCTGAGTAGTGTACAATGGGTGCAATTTTGTACTCTTATCAAGAATTACAAAGACTAGGAAATACTCGAAGTTACAAGGAAATACTTTTAAAACTAATAGGAGGAAATGTTTTTTCACTCTGAGAATAGTTAATCTCTGGATCGCAATGCCAGAGGATGTGGTTAAAGTACATGGGTTTAAAAAAAAAAAAAAGGTTTGAACAAATTCCTGGAGGAAAAGTCCATAGTGTCCTATTGAGACAGACATGGGAGAAGCTAATGCTTACTCTGAATCGGCAGCATGGAATGCTACTACTATTTGGGGGTTTTCCCAGGTGCTTGTGACCTGAATTAGCCACTGTGGAAACAGGATACTGGGGCTAGATCAGGGGTCTCAAAGTCCCTCCTTGAGGGCCGCAATCCAGTCGGGTTTTCAGGATTTCACCAATGAATGTGAATGAGATCTATGTGCATGCACTGCTTTCAATGCATATTCATTGGGGAAATCCTGAAAACCTGACTGGATTGCGGCCCTCAAGGAGGGACTTTGAGATCCCTGGGCTAGATGGACCATTGGTCTGACCCAGTATGGCTATTCTTATGTTCTTATATTAAAAAAATAAAATTTCCCAATTTGAAAAACAAACAAACAACAACAAAAAAAAAAAAAGACATGGGAAATGGCTAAAATTGGAATGTTGTCAGTCAAGCCACTTAATATAACACATGTTTAGCGGCTGAAAATCAGCTTAAAGCATATATCAGGCTAAACAAACATTTTGTTGTGAGAACTATTTGGGAGTTGCAACCAGGCTTGGGGGGGGGGGGAAGGCAGTACAACCTGCAGTATAACTACAAATATAGTCCTCATAGTAAAAAGCAAGAAGCAGCCAATAAACAGAGAAATGTTCATTACTCTCTTGACGGGAAAAGGTGATTAAAGTCTCAAGAAACAAAAAATGAGTTGGTTGATATTCAAAATGATTTAACAGCCCAAAAATAGCAACTGACCTGTTAAATTGCTTGTTCACGGCTATCCAGTCATTTTCAATGACCAGTTAAGTGCCAAATTCAAAAGCAGCTAATGTGGGTATTCCAGAGGTGGAGCTGGGTTAAGTGCCAATATTTTCAGCCCCTCACCGCATAAGTATAGCACTTAAAATCAGGCTGCATAAACAGCAGTCGTATCTTTCAGTGGTTTGGTTTATGCAGTCAAGAGCTGAATATCAGCTATATGTTAACCGGCTCAAAAAAAAAAAACCCATGGATGTTCAATGCTGAAACCCTTTCAGGATCCACCATTGAATATCCAAAAACAGGGCTGGGTCATGAGGTTGTGGTACCCCAAACTAACTTTTGCACTTCCACCTCTCCCAATAATGCCCCACCCCTTGCTCCGCCCCCAACCCTGAGCTGCTCAAATAAACTATATACTGTATAAATCAATCAGAAAGAAAATGGGAATACAAAATACAAGAAATAAAAATCAAATGTTTCAAAACAGAAGCCAAGCCAAATGCAATCCAATAATTTAACCAAGTATGTCCTGGCATTCTGGTTTTCTGGACATCCACCATGAAGACACATGGGAGGTTTGCATATAACGAAGGCAATGTTTATGCATGCAAACCTCTCGTGTGTATTTACTGTAGATATCCAGAAAACCAGACTGGTCAGTGTCCCGAGGAGTAGGTGAGGAAACAAATCAAATTACAAAATACAAGAAACAAAAATCAAATGTTTCAAAACAGAAGCCAAGCCAAATGCAATCCAATAATTTAACCATGTGTTCCTCAACCCAGGCCCCAGGACATTCTGATTTTCTAGACATCCATCATAAAGGCACGTGGGAATTTTGCATATAAATAGAGCAATAATGCAAGCCAGCCTCTAATGTGTACTTGCTACAGATGTCCAGAAAACTGGAACTAGATGAGGATATATCAGAATGGAAAAATCACCCCCACTAGAAACAACAGCATCCATCCCTTTAACCTGTAAAAATCCACCCCCCACCACAGCATCTTCATCTTCTTTAATGTACCCCCTATTTAAAAAAAAAAAAAAAAAAAAATCATTCTCCCTTCCTAGCAACATTCTTTTGCTGGTTTTAACTAAACCACAGTAGCTTCTTACTTTGGGCTGGCAAAGAAAATGCTCCAACACTCACAGGAACTGAATGAGCGTCGGAGTATTTACCTTACTGGCCCACTGTAAAATGCTCTACTGTGGTTTAGTAAAAAGGGGCCCCTTGTCTTGCCATTTTCCCTCTATTCAGCCCCTGCCCCAGAATATTTTCTCCTCTTTCCCAGCTTTCCTACCCCTACTGTCCTTGAATATTTTCTCCTCTCTGCCAGCTTTCCTTCCCCTCCTACCCCCTGCATATTTTCTCCTCTCCACTAGTTTTCCTTTCTCTCTCTGCCCAACTTTCCTTCCCTTCCTGCAGCTAAATATTTTCTCCATCCCTCTCCCTCCCCAAACAGCTTCCACTATCCCCCTCCATCCTTCCCGGGGCTCAGACGAAGAGACCAGGCATGGCCCCCTTACATAAAATTTGTAGAGGCAGCACCACACTGCAGACTCGAATACCTCATAGAGACATGGACTGTGTTGGTGGGCAGAGGCAGGAGCACCTCCGAGTATTGTGGACAGCTCAGCAAAGAAAGACTGCAGTAGATGCTGAAATGCTTCAGCGTCCTGCGCCTCTCTAGAAGGCCCATTGAGATTGGATGTTATGCATCCAATACCAGCATGCTTTGCATTGCACCACCTGGCCAATCGGAGGCCAATCCAGCAAGTGGGAGGGCTTAAATGTTTTCTTAGGCCTGCTCCCTTGAGGAGGCAAGGCCTTGAAGACTGGAGGAATCACAAGCTGCACCTGTTGGATGCTGGGGCTCATCGCTTCAATAATGCTGCGATGACGCCAAACAGCCAGCTACAGTAAGAGATGAGGGAGAGGGAGTGCAGGAGGGTGCAAGCAAGCGAGCCACTGCCAGCTTATGGGCTGGGTGACATCACGGCCCAGACATTTGGTACCCTTTAGCACCAATGTCCTGGACCAAAGCCTCACCTGGTCCATAGGTTGAGCCAGCCCTGTCCAGAAATAGCTGCTTGCTAAATACTAAGGGGTACTAGAGAAGAGGAGGCTTTTATAAGTTCTATAAGAGCAAACAATTTGTAATGTAACAGTACAAACCTCATCCTTTTATGTAAGAAAAAAAATAAAAAGTTACAGATGTTCAAATGTGGTTTGGTTTTGTTGTTTTTTTTATAGAACTGTTTATGGAACTTGAAAAATGGTCCATTCTCAACATTTTGGATCTTCTATTTCAGTCATCTTTTCCCAGAGAGGTTATACACATACGTATGTGACCCTAACTCATCTGCCCTGCCCTGCCCTCCCCTCATCCCAGAGTGAAACATTTGAGGAAGTGGTGCTGATGTGCAACTGTGACTCAGTTGAAGCAGGTGCATACAAGAACTCAGTAATTACTCTGGAGACATCACTCAGTGCCAAGAATGCTCAGCCTTTAATGATGTGCTGATATCAGCAGTGACGTCAGCAGGCCAGAACTTAACAAAAAAAGTCTAATCTAATCTAATATTTGTGAGTGTCACACAAACCTAGACAGGCTCTAGGCGACTTGAAAAGACAAAGCGTAGATAGGGCAGAGGGGAAGGGGGAAAGGGGGAGAAAGGAGGAGAAGACCTAATCGTACTAAGCATAAGAACCGGAGCGTATGGAGATCTTAAAAAATTAATTGTCAAAGAGAAGAGTTTTCAGTTTTTTTCCAGAATTGGGTGTGGTTGGCTTCTGTTCTTGTTGTTTCTGTAAGATCATTCCAGATTTTAACTCCCAGGAAGGTGAACATGGATTGGAAAATTCTTCTGTATTTCAGATTTTTCGTTGAAGAGAGGTTCAGTTGGATCCTGTTAAGTAGTCTGCGAGAAGCGGACCATGCTTCAGATAGAAGTTTGATGAGAGGGGCAAGCTGAGTTTCCGTACATTATATGATGCATGATGTTTTTGACTTTTATTTGGACTGGGATGGGTAGCCAGTGGAATTGTCTGAGGTATGCCGAGATGGAGTCATATTTTTTCAGGCCAAAAATGAGTCTTACTGCCATGTTTTGAATGAGCTGTAGTTTGTGTATAAGGGTGGTGTTGATTCCCAGGTAGATGGAGTTACAATAATCCAGTTAGGATACTATCATCATCTGGACAATGAGGGCAAAGTGATGCTGATGGAAGTATGGCCTGATGAGTCTCAACTGTTTCATGGTAAAGTGAGTTTTCTTTCTAAGATGGGATACTTGAGGTTCCATGGTTAATGTGGAGTCCAGGATGCAGCCTAGAATTTTAGAGGTTTTATCTACTATGAGTGTGTTGCCAGATAGGAGCGTGATGCTTGTTGATGCTGTTTGTTGGACACTATGGAAGTAAAGAACTTTGGTTTTGGAGGCATTTAGCTTTAGTTTTTGGGTTGCTGGCCAGGTTTGGACTCTTTCTATGTTATCAGAGATTTTCTTGTTGGTGTCAAGTTTGGTTTCCTGCTGCTGGTATGAGGAGTAGGATGTCGTCAGTGTATTACATTATGCTCTCGTCTTCGAATTGGATGTCCCCAAGTGAGTCCATGAACAGGTTAAATAGAATGGGAGAGAATGGCGAGCCCTGTGGGACTCCACAGAAGGCCCTCCAGCTGTTGAGTAGACATCATATTTTTTGACGGTGTATTCTCTGTTCTTGAGGAAGTCCGTAAACCAGTTAAGAACAGTATCTGTTATCCCTATCTCTGAAAGTTTTGTTAAGAGCAAGTGGTGATCAACGGAGTCAAAGACTGCAAATATGTCAAATTGAAGAAGTATGGAGTAGTTTAATTTTGGTTAACAATGTTAAGACGAGGAGTTCAGAACTGTGTTGCTGTCTGAATCTATGTGTGCTATTAATTGCTTGCTTATTAGTCTTTCAAGGAGCTTGGTAAGAATTGGGATGCCAGCAATGGGTCTGTAATTTGAGGGAGTGGAAAGATCTGTATTTGTGGATTTAGGTATTGGGCTCAATGCTATTTTCCCCATTTCTTCAGGTAGGTGACTTTGGTTCAGGGATTTGTTCAGGAGGGTAGAAAACCAGGTGATGAGTTCCTCGGGTGCTGATGTGAGTAGGTGGGGGCGAGCAATAGTCTAAGTTGCTGCAATGGTTGGATAATTTGCATATTAATTTTTTTTGTCAGAGATAGAAAGGGCAGTGAAGGTGGACCAAGTTAGATCAGCCTTACTGGTTTCTGTGGGCAGTTCGGGGGCGGCTGTGGGAGGTGTTTGGGCTGGTGGTTTGTTTGCTACTTCCGTTTGAACAGTTTTGATCTTGTTCAAAAAGAAGTCTGCTAGTTCTTGAGCTGTAGGTGTGTTGGGGTGTCCTGTAGTACTTTGTTTGGGGGTGTAGTTAGCTGTATTACCAGGAGTAATAATTTTTTGTTATTAATGTTTTCAGTTCCTTTTTTGTTAGCATAGTAGCATTTCTCGGCTTCCAATATGTTGAGTTTATATTTATTGATTGCTGCTCTCCATAGTGCTCTGTGGTCTGGTGTTTTGTTCTTTCGCCATCTCCTTTCTAGTCGCCTACATAGCTGTATAAAAGTAAAAGTATGAAGCAAGCAGAAATTATGCGCCATTTCAAATATGTCTTCATGCAACTGAACTTTGACCTCATAGAGAAGTGAGTAATGCAGCGAGGATTGTGGCTTTTCAGGTCTAAAAAACAGCATTGAAAATCGATTGGAGACTACAGTTTATAGTAAGTGTACTGATCGTAACATGTTTCTGCACTTTTCAAGCTCCCATCCATTCCACCTCAAGAGAAGTTTGCCAACTTCTCAATTTCTGAGATTCCGTACAATCTGCTTCTCTGTAGAAGAGTATAAATGTAAGAACATAAGCAGTGCCTCTGCTGGATCAGACCAGAGGTCCATCATGCCCAGCAGTCCACTCACGCTGCGGCCCATCAGGTCCAGGACCTGTATAGTAATCCTATATCTATACCCTTCTATCCCCTTTTCCTTCAGGAAATTGTCTAATCCCTTCTTGAACCCCGATACCGTACACTGTCCTATCACACCCTCTGGAAGCGTATTACAGGCATCCACCACCCTTTGGGTGAAGAACTTCCTTGCATTGGTTCTGAATCTGTCCCCTCTTAATTTTCCGAATGCCCTCTCATTCTTGTAGTTTTCGAAAGTTTGAAGAACCTGTCCCTCTCCACTTACTCTACGCCCTTCATGATCTTGTAAGTCTATCATGTCCCCTCTAAGCCTCCGCTTTTCCAGGGAAAAGAGCCCCAATTTCTCTAGTCTTTCAGCATATGAAAGGTTTTCCATACCTTTTATCAATCACGTCGCTCTTTTCTGAACCCTCTCGAGTACAGCCATATCCCTTCTTAAGGTACGGCGACCAATATTGGACGCAGTACTCCAGATACGGGCGCACCATCGACCGATACAACGGCAGAATGACTTCTTTCGTTCTGGTTGTAATACCTTTCTTGATAATACCTAGCATTCTATTCGCCTTCTTAGAGGCCGCCGCGCACTGTGCCGACGGCTTCATTGTCTTGTCCACTATTACCCCCAAGTCTTTTTCTAGGCTACTTTCACCCATTACCAGCCCTCCCATCGTATAGCTGTACTTCGGGTTTCTGTTCCCTATATGCAAGACTTTACATTTCTCTACATTAAACTTCATCTGCCATCTCATTGCCCACTCTTCTTCAAGTCCCTTTGTAAATCTTCACAGTCCTCTTTAGTCCCAACTCCACTAAATAGTTTGGTGTCAACTGCGAATTGTATTACTTCGCACTTCGTCCCTGTTTCTAGATTATTTATAAATACATTGAACAGCAGCGGCCTGAGTACCAACCCCTGCGGAACACCACTCATGACCCTCCTCCAGTCAGAGTAGTGGCCCTTCACTCCTACCCTTTGCTTCCTACCCGCCAACCAATTTTTGATCCATCTATGTACGTCTCCTTCCACCCCATGGTTCTTCAGTTTCCATAGTAAGCATTCATGGGGTACCTTGTCAAAGGCTTTTTGGAAATCTAAATATACAATGTCTATGGGGTCCCCTTTGTCCATTTGTTTGTTAATTCCTTCAAAAAAGTGCAATAAGTTTGTTAGGCACGATCTTTCCTTGCAGAAGTCATGTTGGCTTGTTTTCATCAGTTTATTTCTTTCTAGATGCTCATCGATGCTGTCTTTTATCAGAGCTTCCGCCATCTTCCCCGGAACCGAAGTCAGACTTACCAGTCAATAGACTTAATACACAAATTGGGTTCTAGGGGTATCCATGGGATTTGGTTCGTAAAGCCTACAAACAGGCCTTATATGCCACCAGAGATTTACTGTTACGACATAACTAAGCAAGAACATAAGAATTGCCGCTGCTGGGTCAGACCAGTGGTCCATCATCCGCTCACGTGGCCCAGCAGTCCGCTCATGTGGCGGCCCCTAGGTCAAAGACCGGTGCTCTAAATGAGCCCAGCTTCACCTGCGTACTTTCCAGTTGAGCAGGAACTTGTCCAATTTTGTCTTGAATCCCTGGAGGGTGTTTTCCCCTACGATAGATTCTGGGAGAGCGTTCCAGTTTTCTACCACTCTCTGGGTGAAGAAGAACTTCCATACGTTTGTATGGAATCTATCCCCTTTTAACTTTAGAGAGTGCCCTCTCGTTCTCTCCACCTTGGAGAGGGTGAACAACCTGTCTTTATCTACTAAGTCTATTCCCTTCATTAACTTGAACGTTTTGATCATGTTCCCTCTCAGTCTCCTCTTTTCAAGGGAGAAGAGGCTCAGTTTCTCTAATCTCTCACTGTACGGCAACTCCTCCAGCCCCTTAACCATTTTAGTCACTCTTCTCTGGATCCTGTCGAGTAATACTGTGTCCTTCTTCATGTACGGTGACCAGTGCTGGACACAGTACTCCAGATGAGGGCGCACCATGGCCCAGTACAGCAACAAGTGGAGATTCGGAAGCAGTAGTTACTTGTATTTTAAAATATGGGACACACACTGATATTGTATCCAGGATTGTACAGAAATATTGGCATATGGTCTCTTTGATGCCAGCTTTAAGTGGCTTATAGGAGAGAGCATAATCGTAAGGAAATTTTATGCCCTGCCATTTGACAGAGAATGGATGCATCAACAATGGGGGAAGGCCATAGCTTGTGTGGCAGATGCAAGACGTGTGAAATTACTCTTTCTATCACAGAATTCATTAATCCTACGGACAATAGGACATACACATTAAAACACAAAACTAACTGCGATACCAATTTTGTCATATATTGTTTCATCTGTCCATGCAGAATAATGTACACTGGGCAAACTTTGTGCAAATTTTGACTCCGCGTAAACGAGCATTGCAGTGCCATTAACAGGTGTATTATGGAAGCACCCAGGGTACAGCACTGTGTCCAATACTCTCACCAGTTCAGTGATCTAAAAGTGTTTTGTTATTGACTACATGTCACAGAATATACGAGGAGGGAACAGGAAGCTTTTGCTCCTGAGGAGGGAACAATTGTGGATTTATAAACTACATACAGTCCAACCAGCAGGTTTAAATACATCCATTGATTGGATTTATTTTTTCTGACTTTGCTGTTGATAGCAGATGAAATATGCATTAGTTTGTAAGGTTCCTTTTCAACAGTGCTTTCAAAGCAGGGGGAGTTAGGTTTATTTTCCTTCCTGTCTTTTAGTCATGAGGCAGCTCCAGCCAATCACAGCGTACTAAAATCGTCATAGGCCATCAGCTGGTATTTTTATAAAATCCACGCTGCGCCGCCATTTTTTTCACTTTAGTACTGAAGGCAGAACAGGCATTTTTCCTGCGTATTCAGGTACATTTTTGTATTTGAGGATGTTACCATCGATGATAGAACAACTGTGAACACAGTTTTTGTTTTTCAGAGCCCTGAAGAAACGATAGTCATATTGTGAAATGTTGGCCATCGTCGGCTATTTTACTACAGTGGCAACATTCAAGAATTCAGCTATGCTTCAGCTTGGAAACGGACAGTGACAACAAGAGTCAATTGCATTAAGAATGGCAATACATCACAAGTTCGGTCCTTTTGCCTCTTATCTGTCCAATTGAATTATTTTGTTTATACACACACAGTACAATCGCTGTAGCATGTTAAGGGTTTCTTTTGGCTGATGATTGAAGCATGGGAGGATCCAAGATTTAGTTCTAGCTCTCACTCATAGCCCTGGTAGTCCTTTGCACCTTGTGGCTTCCGAGGCCTTTTCCCTTATCCAGCTTTCGTCTGTAATTTGTATGAGAAAGTGGAGTTTTTGGCAAGTTAACACAGCCTAACTGGTGGGTTTTATCTGAGTTGGATGTTTTATTCTACCCCAGTTCCTCTATTGCTGAAGGTAGTATGTTTAAAATAACACATTTACCATATACTATAATGCTGTAAGTTTTTATTTTGAAGCTGGAATCAGAGTCTAATGCCAACTTCATAGCCCTGAGAATGAAATTGAACGACTTATTTCCAAAACCCTCCAAGTCCAATGCGAACTTAGAGGATTTTAGAAATATGCCCTTCAATTTACCCAACATGTTTTCATCCCCCACCCCTTTATTCATCAATTTCTTTTATACCCTAATCCAAGTTTACTGATAAAAACATTCACCCTCTCCGCTCTACACACACTGACAGGGGAGTAGTATTTAAACAGGTTAAATGCATGTTTTCCTGCGTAAAACCTTCAAATTACTGCCCCCTATCTTCATCCAGTAAAACAGATGTCAAACTGTATCGAATCCTAACAAAACAGCATTAAAAAAAGATCTACAACAACAACAAAAAAAAGATTATACATATTGTTTTGCAAACAAACTTTTAGTAGAAATTGCAAACATACAATAGCAAGGGAACTGCTAGTCTTTGAAGGGTGTTAACATCTTGCTTGGCTGTAACTGTTTATTATAAACATAATCTCTTAGTTTTATAATGCCTTCATTACTCAGCTGGTAAAACTGTCCATGTAAATTTTTGTCAAAACCAAGCACCACATATGTTGCTCATATTTGTGTCTGCTTTAAGCATTAAGAAAAGCACTTGACAAATCAAAGATAATAAGAAAGTCAAAACTCCCACATTTATGTTAACTGTTGTCTTACCTTTAGTATAAAAGCACACTGAAGTTTTCATGTCAGTAAAGTGTATTTATAACAGCAGATGGAATGGTTCATTTATTTATAGGTAATGGAGCCTGCTATATTTAAGACATGACATCATTTTTGGGACATTTCCTTTTTTTCTGGTAATACCCCTATGTTCTCCGTTATGAATTAACTCAGCACAGACATTCCATTGCTTCTGTCTTGGGTATAATTGCTGTGTGCTTCCTCTTTGAGGGGTGACCTAGGGTTAAATAGTGTGTTTAGGAAATCCAAACATCTGTTGCATGAGATCTTAAGCCTTCACAATTAGTTTAAAAGTTATCAACATTAATAATATGAAGGGAGTTGCCTGCAAACTAGTTTGCAAACAGCCTGCTTTATATGGAATAGTGACCAATCGAAGACTTAACTACAGTACATCTGCCTTCTGATTGGTAGCCAAGTCAGTTCACAGAAAATTGGGGAATATGAAAGGGGGAAAAAATTACACTGCACTACAATTGATGGCCTTGTGCTTACACATAAAAAAGCCCCACAACCATTAGTATAAATAAATCCATACACACAATTTATTAAAACCTAGTCCTAGAGACACCAGAAAAAAAATGTCATCCCCTAAACACAATCAAAAGGAAATCTACAAACACCAGCAATAAACAAAAACAACTCTGGATAACAGCAGCATATAATAATAAAAAAATAAAAAAAACAATCCCCTTTTCAAGTTATCACCACTGGCTCCCTATCATGGTTTATGTTCAGTACAAGAATCTTAACATTGACACATAAGGAAGTGGAAGCACACTGTCTAGCACAAGGGTGTCAAAGTCCCTCCTCGAGGGCCACAATCCAGTCGGGTTTTCAGAATTTCCCCAATGAATATGCATAAGCTCTGTTAGCACACAATGAAAGCAGTGCATGCAAATAGATCTCATGCATATTTATTGGGGAAATCCTGAAAACCCGACTGGATTGCGGCCCTCGAGGAGGGACTTTGACACCCCTACTCTAGCACCTTTAATCTTCATCAGCTGTTACTACTACATGCACTTTCATCTTCCTTCTCCTTATTTTGCTCATCTTGAATCTATACATTTCTTGCCCCTATGCTTTGGCATGCTCTGCCAATTACACAGAGAAACTCCGTTTTAAAAGTTTAAATCTTCTCTAAAAATTTAAATCTGAATTGGTGCCAATTCAGATGAAAGAGAGGGTCCTTTCATACTTTGCGACTCCACTTATTGCCCTTCTTTATGCCTCATCCCTTTCCCTACCTTTGCCCCTCCTCCTTTGCTCTCTCACTTCTTCCTCTTTTATTCTACTCTATCCCGAGGCGCCGGTCCCGGAAGTGACGTCAGAGGAAGAGCCAACGCTGGTGCAAGCAGCAGGCTGGGGTTGCTACTCACGCTGTGAACGTTAAAGAGGTACGAAGGGAGGGAAGGGGCGTGGGCAGTAATAGGGGGGAGCGGAGAAGATGATGGATGCCTGCACCCCCACCAAGATGGCGCCAAGGTGGACTGCCCCCCCTTACTACAGCACTGCATGGCAGCGGGCTGATTAGCACAGGATTAGTGTGCAAGCTCTCACCTCCTACAAAATGGGTGGCAGTAAGTGCTGGCACAACAGAGTCGTTGTGAGGATGAGATGTCAATAATTCAGCCACGGGTGTAAAGTTCACTTCATTGATAGTAGCACTGTGAGGACTCGAAGACTCAACACTGACAGTGTTTCGGCATCTATGCCTTTGTCAAGAGTCTCAATGGCTGGTAGTTCTATCACAGAGCATTCAATGCATTCTATCATAGAGCATTCAATGCAGGTCAAATTTAGAAGGAACAGGAAAATACCTGGTGTCCAAAGCGAAGCCACTGAAAATACTGCTCAGTAAAATCAAATGAAGCCACGAGCACGTTCTTAAGTACGAGTCGTACTTAAGTCAGGTGTCTATAACTCTAGGACTGTCTGTAATGGCCACATGCTAATGGCACCATTAGCACTATCAAAAGTAGAAAACCAATAGGAGTCCCATGAGTAAAAACCAAGTCAATCAAAATTAGTGGGCAACACTAGGCAAACGAGATGAAGGACTGTGAGAAACAGCAGCTCTTTATTGAGAAGGTACATATTGGAAAAATTTGACAGTGACCTCACCAACGTTCTCCTTGTAACATTGGATATTTAATTATTAGATACTAATAACTGAAAACACCTTAAAGGCAGGTCAAACACACCAGCCTATTCTCAATTACTTTATTTTAACATTGGCCAGCATAGCATTAATGTTCCTGGCACGAGCAGCAACCCCAAAGCTGCTGTTGCGCCAGCGTTTTCTCAAACATCACTTCCTGGACCCGCACCCAGGAAATGCCAGAGGAAGAGACGACGCAGTGCGACAGCAACTTGGGGGTTGCTGCTCATGCCAGGAATGTTACAGAGGTATGGGGGAAGGGAAGCGGTGCACGTACAGAAGGAGGGGAGGCGGGGAAGGAGTGTGTGGAGGTGGGGGGGAGGCGGAGAAGAGAGCGGGGGAGGGGAGCCACCACTCCAGGCACCTCTCACTCTCATTACACCATTGCCTCCGGCACACTAAACAGAGCAAATGTGGTGAAATGTGATCATATTTTGACAATCCCATTATCAATCTTGCTGCTGAGTTTTGTATAACCTGAAATGCTCTACATCAATTAACCAGAACTCTCAAGCAACCAGAAAAAGAAAATCTAAGAAATACTGTAATACTTTAAATAAAAATGAAAATAAAATCAATTTCTGGTGGAAATTTAAGTATGCCCACACTTTACCTATCACATGGCTGGTAGTTTGTCTGGAACAGTTTATGGTATGGCTTGGTATGGTATAGTATTAGTTAGGCCTATTTTTAATAGTAAATGTCAAGCAACCAGAAACTACATTTATCCGGCATCTATCAATCCCAACAGGTGTCGGTTAACTGAGAGTCTACTGTATTAATATTTGTCACTTATTTGCTTTTATATTATTCTCACTATCCTATTAACTCAAATGTTCTTATCGATTTTATTATTTTATAGTGCTTGTATTATTACATGGATATTATTTCTTATTTTTTTTTGTATAGAATGACTCAAGGCTCCTGATTGAAGCCTACTGTCGAAACACAGTCAGTGCCGAGTCCTCATTTGTACCTTCTCAATATACGGTAGAGGTTCTGTTTCTCAAATCCCACTCTTTTGCCTGCTGTTCCCCAATAATTTCAGTTGGCTTACCATTGGAAAATCGGCCACTTTCCAGCTGCAGTAAAAACATCCCAAACATGCAGGAAAACCTACAGCAGAGCCCATTAAGGCCACTTTTTACCACAGCTTTGTAAAAAGACCCCCTTAGGGTGCTAAAGTGATATAGCATGCACTATCCTATGAATTAATATACATGAAATGATTAATGCATGTTAAATTACTACAGTGTGTGTTTAAAAAAAAAAAAATCACTAACTGAAAAAAAAAACCACACCCCAAAATCAGAAACAAATTGGGGAAAAGCCAATCAATTATTTTTTGCCTGCGCACTTCTCCGGTAGTTACGGGGTCATGGGACCAGGACATAACGTCAGGAGAGCTGAGGCTGGCACAAGCAGCAGGAGGAAGAAGTTTCTCACACTGGTGTACATTATGCGGGGCGGGGCGCACACAATGCTGCGGGGAAAAATAAGGGGCACGGCGATGACGGACGCCACCACTCTGGACGCCAACCTCCCTCGCTACGTCACTGGCTGCAACCCATTCCAGCGCCCCTGCTTTGACAACTCATTATCTCCCTGCTGGGCTCCTCTGTCCTGTACTGACTGAGCTGGGAATCGTTCTAGAAGCTGGCATCGCTTCCAAGCGCCTTCTGCTTAAGACACCTTTCCCACACCAACAGGTCATATTTAGCTCTGTTGTTCCTTGGGTAAAATGTCAGGAAGCAGGATGTAACAGCCTGGAGGGAATCATGTGTTTACTCTAAAGTGATTTATGCAATAATGAGAAAGGTATATTTCCCTGCATCCTAGCTTGCTCAGTGCATAACTTTTGCATCCAAGTTGTACTGTCTGGCCACTTGTTATAGGAATAAAATCTTTTCTTTTTTTTAATACACGGCCTAGTTCGTTGCTTGTCAGGTAGTGTATTGTCCAGGTGTTTTTGGATCTATTTGGGAGATGTAAATAATCACAACCCAGAGCGCTACACACAATCCTGTTATACATATATTTTGCTCCCTATGCATTGGATCCAGTAAGGACCAGGAGCTACGTAAGCAACCCCTGGGGCTGACAGGTGTAAGTGTACTACCTAGGAGGCTGATCCATGAATCCATCACCCTGTTTATGGAGAAATATATATTTTCTAATGTTATTTCTTTGAGCCTGACAAATACTTCTTGTTTTAAAATGGTATATCGCAAACTGTGTGCCAAATTCTTGACACTTTGTTGTGTCTGCCCAAAAACGTTTAATGAAAGCGAACAATAAAGCGACCAACGACCAGCACACGACAACTAATACGGTAACTATATTTAGGTAAAGCCCAGGCAAATGGATAGCGCCCTGTATATAACACACCTCTAAGGGGTGTTGGAGGTGGGGATAGGAATGGGTGATTCTGAGAGGCAGGAGACCAGGTATGACACCGGGCCTGTAGCATATCGTCACGGGGATTGGGCAGCGACCCCCTGGGGTACCCACAAACTATTGGCATGAAAACAACAAGCGCCCCCAATACACCCGCAGGCAAGATTCCCACAAGCAGGGAAAAAAGACAGGCAAAGAATCAGCGGCAGCGTCAAGCCTTTGGCAGATGACCTTCCAGCACGAGCTCTCTCCTAGCAACAGAGCGAGCTGCTGGAGAGATGGAGCCAAGTAGGGCTGGCGATCTACCTCTGACCCCTCCGCGATCTACCTGTTGGATATGCCTGCTATATATGACAGAGCTCAACTTGGTGCTCTCTATCTCCATCTGCTGGTGGATGGACACAACCCACTAGTATCTGTACTGTATTTGGCCCTTTTCTGCCGTCACTTTTCTATGTTTCTATTCATTTGCTGTGACTAAAAGAAAGAAAATCATCAGGTATGAAAAACTTTTTCCTTCTACTTCCCAGCCCAGTCTGTAAATTGATCAAGCTGTTAGAAGCTGAAAATTGTAAACAAATACATTTTGCACATACATTCTATTAGAATTTTCATTATCTTGGTACCAAATAAGCTATGTTAAGATCAACTGTTATAAAATGGAAAAATAAGATGTTGTGGAAGGCAGCTTTTGAAGGATTTACCTGCATAATTTCTCATCAAGCAATGATGTAACATGTGTCTCCAGCACCCAGGGTTCAGTACCACACGCACATACATCATCACAAAAGCCCAGAACTTCGGGGGTTTTGATCTTTCAACACTACCTTCAAGCTGCTGCAGGGAACCATGACCCTCCCCCATCCCCATCAATATGTCATTGGCACCTGGGCTGGCCCAATGCAGGACAACTACTTACAACTGCCTTCTCATAAACATTGTATACTATTATATACCACAACAAGTAAATAGTCCATGTATCCTCAAACAGTAATTTATATACAGCCTAATGTACTGAAAGCTCCCTTTGATGGTTTTTGCCACATTTCTTCAGCATCTATATTATGTCCTAAACCTTTGCAAGAAATTCCATATAGGTTTGAGTCCCTGTCGCATGTCCCTTAGACAAAATAATAGGATTACTTGGGGCTTAACGTCGGGGGGGGGGGGGGAGGGGAGGGGAAACAGCCTGAAATACAATTCTGCCACTTTTTTCAGACTCCAGAGCAACAGAGGAGCTCTGTTCCAGCTTCTCCCTTTCAAGCAGCTTGCAGGGAATAAGGGGAGGAGGTGGGACTGGAGCAGAGCAGGAAACTGTCACTCTGTTCTTAATTGAGCCCTTCTTGATCTGTTGTTCCTTGCCTGTGGCCCACCTGTCTCTCCCTTCACAGTTCCACAGATTAAGACCCGAGACTGCTTGACATAGGGTGGCAGAGGTAGAATCTAGAGCCACCTCCTAGGTCCCACTCCATTATTCTAACCACTGGGCTGCTAAATACTTTAGAAAAGAGATCTGTACTTGCTAACACACACCAAATGCATTGCTAGCTACTTGGTAGTTTGGAAAGCAGATGCATTGCCTCACTGAAGCTGGCAGGGCCACACTGAATCAGATTGACAGAGCAACTGCTAAAACAACTCAATACTTTGTTAAAAACAAATGTTGTGCAGATTCACCCCAGCAACCACAGTAAACTCTTACCCTCTGGGTACAGGAATTCTTATGTAATGCTACCTACCCATCTTCTCAAAACCTTAATAGTAATACCTAGAAGTTCAACATCTATTTAAGTCTTCCTGCAAGTCCTCAATCCTGCCAAAATGTATATAAAGCTCTATTGGTTATCCAAAAATTTTCCAGATGTGGTATATTATATGTATTGCTCAAACATATTGCCCAAAGACCAATTTGTTTCTCTGTAGCAGACCAGACATGCTGGGTGAATCCCAGGATGCACTGTCAGGTCAGGCACTGCCATTTTTCAAGATGGCAGCACATGAGGGCATTGCTCCTGCCTCTTAAGGTATGCCTCAGGGGGAAGGAACACTAGATACTGCAGAATTTTTTTTAAGTTGGTTAGGGTGGGAGGAGGGTTCTAGACTACCAGGGGATTTTTTTTTTTATTTTTTTTATTTACCATCAAGGATGGGTAGAGAAAGAGAGACCATTACACATCTGGGAATTTTTTTTTTTAATTGGGGAGGAAGGGGGGCTGATGCAGAAGAATGAAGGATGACATACCATATATACTCAAATATAAGGAAAAATATGTTTTTACCTGATAATTTTCTTTTCCTTAGTCACAGCAGATGAATCCAGAGACAAGTGCATTGTATCCATCCACCAGCAGGCAAGATAGAGAACACCAAGCTGAGCTCTCTCATATATAGGATGGTATGCTCACTGGTAAGCTAGTATTCCTCGTAAGCGTCTGACTCCAAACCAAACAAAAAAAGAAGTTCCAGACCTAGGAGAGTTCCAGTCAAGAAGAGGAGAAACAAAGGGAAAAAATGGCCGCCACTGCATTAAGGAAAGGCATGCCAAAAGTCACCAACAAGGGACCCATGGAACCCAAAAACAGACCCAAACGAAGAGTCAAATAAGGTCCCAAAGCCCTGAGGAGTGAGAGAACAGTAACACCCCCCCCCCCCCTTTTTGACCCAGCAGAAGGACCCCCAGGTCTCACCATGCTCCCTGGTAGTCTAGTAGCATGTTGAAGCAGGAACAATTCCCATTCTCTCCTGCCCAGGCTCTCCCCCTCCCACTGCCGAGACTTCCAGTGGGAGGGGGAGGGTGTCATGCCTGTTGAGAGGGGAAAGGGAGAAAGAAGGAGAACACTGCCTGTTCAGGAGGGTGGTAGTGTTCAGGGGTAGCACGTATGCTGATGATTGCGGAGGGGGGGGGGGGTTTCTGTTGGCAGTGGAAGAAGAGACACACTACTGAGAGTAAGAGTGGTAGGGGAGGAATGGTGGAAGATAACCCCTCAGTTTACATTTCAGATACCATTTTTCCCCTACATAGAAGGGCAAAAATGGTATCTTGGTTTATATTTGGATGGGTTTATATTCGGTGTCAGGTCAAAAGCGCGCTGGGACAAAGGCGCGAGCAGACAATTGACCGCAGCGCGGAGGCGCACACCAAAGAAAATTACTGTTTTTAGGGCTCCGACGGGGGGGGCATGGGGGGAACCCCCCACTTTACTTAATACAAATCGCGCCGCGTTGTGGGGCGTTGTGGGGGGTTGTAACCCTCCAAATTTTACTGAAAACTTCACTTTTTCCCTGTTTTTAGGGAAAAAGTTAAGTTTACAGTAAAATGTGGGGGGTTACAACCCCCCAAACCCCCCACAACGCCGGCGTGATTTGTAGTAAGTAAACTGGGGGTGCTCCCCAACAAAACCCCCTGTTGGAGCCCCTAAAAACAGTAATTTTCTTCGGCACGTGCCTCCGTCTTGCGCTCAGTTGTCGGCGCGTGCCTTTGTCTTCCGCGTTGTTGTCTATGAACCTTTATATTCAAGTATATGCAGTAGATCCCTGCCACATTTTTAGTGTGGCAGTAATTTGCATGCTTGCAGTATTTTTGCTGGAATTTTGAAGTCAAAAATGAGCACCGAGCCACTCTCCCACATGCCTTTCTGTATCAACCCCTCCGATTGTAAGCCCTCTAGGGACAGGGAAAACCTGTAGCTGAATGCAACTTGCCTTGAGCTACTACTGAAAATGCTCGAGCTAAATCCAAAAAAAAAAATAAAAAATGGGGGGGCCTTTCCTGCACCCAACCAAAGTTAATTACACACAGCTCCAGTGTCTACCAGGCACCGCTCCAAAAGTAAATGCCATCCGAAACAGAGTTGCTACATCACTTACACAGCTCAGGAGCAGGTCTCACTCCACCCCACACCCAAAGAGGGACAGGACAGAAAAAATAAATTTTAACTGGGATCCACAATACAAAAAGGTATGCAAATTAATGTGTAGTGATTTGTCCCAATGACAGGGTGGTGGTCCATTTAACAAACAATCAAGAACCTTACTTTATTCCTGGGTGAATTCCCATTCTGAAGAATTTCACTTGCTGTGTAGAATTATGCACAGAGGGAGTGGTGATTTCTATGTTTGTACCTCCCCACCCCCCCCTCAGCTCAGCCTTTCTTTCCCTATCCTAACTACTGCAGCACAAACTGTTTCTAATATTCTGGCTTTTCTGCAGAGTCTAACTTGGGGGTCTGCAACCTTTTTACAGCAACGAGCCATTTTATTGTTAATGTCTGATCCAAAATTTGCAAAGAGCCACTATGGGTAGAAAAGGAGGTTTGAGATATGATTTTTTAACATGATATAGGTATACATGCATTTAGCACAAAAACAAAACTTCAAGTACGTACAGAAAATAAAGAAAAACAATTTAATGAGACTCTTGACACTATTCCGCGCACAGCTGTTTCACATCCACATTTCTCCCTCTTTCATTCCCCAGACCCTATGCAGGATCTTTCACCCCTGCCCACCAGCCTCATGCAACCCCTGGTCTAACCTGTAGAAGCTGATGAAGAGAAAAAAGTGGCTGTGTCTTCCTCTCCCACCACAGAGTACAGTATTTGAACCATGAGGCTCTATGATGTCTCAAATATTCATCAGTCCAAAACAGTAGTGAAGCAGGAGCACATAGCCTGACATATGGTCACTTTCCTCTTCACTGTCTTCTACAGACTATGCCCCAGGTTTGAGGAAAAATATTTTTTAAAAAGTCTGTCCCATGGCAGGGGTCCCACAGCAGGCTATAATGGAGAAAAGAGAGCTTGAGGACTTTGTACCAGAGTGAGGACGGAAGGAGAGGAGAGCGAGGGAGAGGTTTGTGCTGCAGGAGTGGAAGGAGGAATGGCAGAGGCTATACCTCAGAAAAAGGGAGAAAGGCTAGTTCATGGTATGTGCTGGGAGAGGAGGGGGTTTCTGCCACAGCAGGATTCTGGAGAAAAAGCTATGGGAAAGGAGTGAATGCATGGACATTTGTCAGAGACCTACAGAGTGCAGGGGCACATTGGAAAACAGATGGTGGATCTGGGAGACAGTTATACCGAGGTGAGTGCCTTGAGAGAGATTTATGGGGTGGAAGTGTGCACTAGGCAGGGTTTCAGAGAGCACTATGGGGCTAGACAGGACACTAAACTGCTTTTCATGACAGAAATAAATGTTTTGTTTTCAGGATTCCATGGATTTCTTCCAGCTCAGTCAGAAGTTATAAGCCCTCAGCTGACATCCATAAAATGAGAATTTGAGAAACTGTAGCTGTAAATGTCACAACTGGATCCCCTTCCTAATGCAGCAAAATTTATATAATGTTAAAACATACAGACTCATGCATTCCTCTCACAGACACAAGATCTGGAAATGACTTTTCACAACATTAAAATGCTTCTCAGATGCCTTCATCTGTTAGCTACAGATTTTCCTATTTCCATTACCACTACAAACCAATTACGTCTTTGCCATTGTCTCCTCCTGTGATGTCACTCATACAGGCCTCTACTGGCTCTATATAGTGACATCGTTGGTTCATTGCATCATGGGAGTTGCAGCAGTTTTTGAAAACTATTCAAACTAGTATACTTCCCTTCCTCTTTCATAATGATATGGGGTTTAAAACTATGCCAGGGTACACCTGGCAGGGACTTGATGGGCCTAGGGTCTGATCCGGAGATGGCACTTCTTATGTTCTTATTTTTTGATACAGAAGACATCAGAAAATCACAGGACAGATCCAAAGCAGCAGGTAAGGAACGTTATTTCTGTTCTCTATAGTTTGTGAGATTTTCTTTTAAGGAGCTGTTTGAAAGAAGGGCCAAAATATACTACTGAAAGAAAAGGTGTGAGCTATATCTAAATACAGTTCTAATTCACTAATCAAGCATTCTACGGACAAGGAACATGCCCTGTGTGTTGAACTCTTATTTTCAAAACAGTTCTCTCATTTGATATCAAAGGCTATAACAAACTCTTTAATAATACAAAAGGAACAGCCCTAGTTAACATGATGCCACCTCACCTGGAGACTTTGGGGAGGAATGGCACAGAGGGTAGAGTAGAAGGAGTTTAAAAGGGAGCATGGAGATCAAATGACATGATAGAAATCATGCTGAATCCCACCCTTGTAGACTGGGCAAGACAAGAGTACAGGGCACAAGGGGTTGGCAGGGCCATCTGTGAAAGCAGCAGAGGAAACACCCAAGCCACCCTGGGAGAGGAGTGGGGACTGTAAAATTGATGAGTCATTGTTAGTCCAGGTTGTGTGAAAACTGTTCATGTGGTGGGTTGGTTGTTCAGAAGCTGCAGTAGAGCTGGAAAACTTGAACCAGTAGCAGAGAAAAATATAGTGAACTCAAAGATGGAAGCTCATTCAAGAGTATCGCTGACATTGCAGAGGCAGCATTGGTTGACGTTCACCAAACTAGTGCACATTTCACCCCTTGGATTCCTCCCGAAGGGGACCCGTAAATAGTGCCAAGGACCCAGTGCAGCCGAGGATTAGTCTTACCAAGTTGTGGCCAGCTTCGACTCCCACTCTGGATGTAAAACGACCAGAAGATGGGGGGGGGGGGGCATGCATGAAGTAGTGGGCAACTTCTCAATAAAGCTCTGATCCTAATGACTCAGTCTCATGCAACATTATTACATTGGGGGTAAGTGATAAAGTTGAGGAGCAAGGGGCAAACTCCCGTGTCCCTTAGTTATAAGCCGTTCTGTGAAGGATATGTCTAATGAATACTACTGAAAATCATTGCTCTGGGACCAGTTTTCTATTATAATTGTAACAATTTTAATATACAAGTTTTCTAGGTTTCCTCCAAATTTGAAATGACAGGAAAGAAAAACATAAAACAACTTCAACTATGTCTTATATAGTACAGGTGACTATAGACAAGGATACTGCAAGCATGCTAGCTGGCATCTGAAAAGGACAGAAAAGAAATTAGTCCTTAGTACCCATTAAGGGAGTAATTTTATAGCAAGACATCTATGTCAAAGTTTGAGGAAAGTTTATGCTTATTCTATAAAGGCTATTCTTCAAAAAGAACTTTCAATAAATATCACAACAATTTCCATATCAATAAAAATATTTTTTTCTAATCAATGGAAAGAAGTACATCTTTCAAGTCCTGGGGTAACATATAAGAAAAAAGTGAAGTGCTATATAAAACATAAGCCAAACTTTATTGCAAAGTCCAAATGAAAGATGTAAGCTAACTTAACACAGCCGTGTTTCAACTAATGAGCATGCATCAGGAATCAAACCACCCTTTTTCTGAGGTATAGCCTCTGCCATTCCTCCTTCCACCCCTGCGGCACAAACCTCTCCCTCGCTCTCCTCTCCTTCCGTCCTCACTCTGGTACAAAGAGAATATTATATGTATCATTGTTGATTATTAAGTGATATATTTATGGTTATTTGTACGGATATGTTATCACACTTATAAGTTTAAAAATGAATAAAGATTTTAAAAAAAGAAAAAAAAAAAGGAGTCAAACCACCTTCAATTATTTGCAAAATATTATGCACATTTAAATTCCTTGGAAGTAATCACCGAGAGGACTACTCATAGTGATGCTTGCTTTGGAATATGATAGGGATTTAATTCTTCAGACTTATTTCAGGCATATCAATGAGCAATTTCTTGGCTCATCAGTTCGTTTGTTTCCTGATATATCTCAAGTGACACAGAGAAGAAGGAAGGACTTCTTGGCCTAGAGTCCAAGCTTTGGGAGTATTTTTCATGCTAAAGTTTTCTACAACTTGTTGTGGGGTTCTCTTTTTTTTTTTTTTTTTGAGCCGAAACAATTGCTAGACTTTATTGTGGCTAAGGAAAGGAGGTAGAGTAATAAGATCAATATGAACCGGTTGCCAACTTTGTTCATCCAATGCTGCCTTCCTTGAAATATGTAAATTTCCTTTCTATTATTTTTCTTTTTCTTGGTCTCTACAAATTGTGGACTAAATAATAGAAATTGTTATTGTTTGGTGATTTATTTCACCATAAGAGATTTTGTGGTTTCAATATGAATCTGTACTCAAGTATTCTATGCTTGTCTTTAAGTTGTTAATCCAATAAAGAAATATATTATGCACATTTAACAGTCAAAAAGGAAAATAAACAATTGGGATCACAAACAGATGATACACTGAGACATATAGCCAATGCAAACTGTCAGTGTGTGATCACAGTGCATAGGAGTCTGTTCAGCACTGGCTTTATTCAACTAAGCACCACTCCTGGCCACTGATTTGGTAAATTTTGAGATATATGGCTGTTTTCTCAATTAGAATTTTATATGCTTTAAGTGCATTTGACAGAGATAGAGTTGCATGCAGTGGCGTCGTAAGGAGGGGGGGCGGGGCGGTCTGCCCCGAACATGGTCTGCCTAAGGGCGTGGCACTCCTCCTCCTCACCGCCCCCATCCCCGCTCCTCTCCTTGCCTCGCAAGCACCCCTTGTCTTTCCCCATACCTTTTTTACTTCCTCGGTGCGAGGCTGCTGCCCATGTCAGCATCAGCACTCTTTCTAACATCATTTCTGGGACCCACGCCTAGGAAGTGATGTCAAAGGGCGAGCCGACACCGCTCACGCTGGAGAAGTTAAAAAGATACAGGGAAAGGAAAGGGGGCGTGCGGTGGCGGGGGGGGGGGCGGGATGCCACCACCCCGACGCTGCTCACCCTAACTACGCGCCACTGGTCACATGGAACCTGAACAGATGAGGAATAATTCCATGCACTTCACGTGTTAGCTTCAGATCATGTTTAATAATGAGAGACCCGATAAGGTGTCAATTGGCTTCTAAATCTGTCTGAACTCTGGTGTTCTTTTCTTCCGCTTTTAATAATTGTACACTATGTCGATCTGTTTTGATACATGGTATATCAAGTCATAAATAAATTTGAACCTTAATCATTTCATATTTTGTATTTTCTGTTGCTCTTTTGTGCAAGAACAAAGAAAGAACTGTATCTCTCTTCATGCACAATATAAACTACATCCTACCATATGGCTATCCCCTCCCCCCCCATGTTTATATTTAATTAAAACTTGATATAGCACCCCCCCCCCCCCCTGTCAGATCAGGGCAGTTCACATTTGCATAATAAAACATCAGTTTAAGAAAAAAACTCCATAAATTAAAAAGGATAGACCTACACAAGCATACTTAAGAGCTCCTTTCAATACCCTCATTCCATTCGTTCTTTTTTTCCCACAGGACAGCAGTTTATACAATATTGTATAAAGTAGTCAGAATCAGAACATGCCACATCAGAAGTGTAGGAACACCTGCTTAAAAAAGTAGGTCTACAGGCTCTTAAAAGTCTGATAAGAGCCTACCAAGCGCAGGTTTAGTGGCAATCGATTCCATAAAATAGGTCCCACTATATCAAAAATAGATTTACAGATTGTGTTATAGCAGATCTGATGAAAACAGGGGACCACAAATAGTTGGTGCTGAGATGACTCTTAAGGAGTAAACCAGAACATATGGAAGGAAGAAATGTGAAAAAACTGGCAGGTCAGTAGTATGGATCTTAAAAACCAGCGACAAAATTTTGAAAGGAATCCTCATTACAACATGCAGTCCATGTTCAAACTCTAAAAAGTGGGTAACATGATCCCAAGTCCCTGCCCCAGTAAGCATCTTAATAGCTGTATTCTGCATCAACTGTAGTCTCCTCAACTCAACCTGATAAAAGTCCCAGAAATAAAGCATTGCAATAGTCTCTAGACCAGTGGTTCTAAATCATGACTTAAAAGAGCGAATCTTACTTTGAAAAAAATAATGTTGAATAGTAACTGGAGATATGAGAGTGAAAAGTCAGCCATCAATGACAACACCAAGGAGCCAGAATACTGCCTAACAATAAGGAGCACTACAGACTAATAACTGTTTCTCATGAGAAAACTATAGCCTTTGTTTTGGTGGGATTCATTTTGAGCTTATGAGTCTGAAACCACAAGGTTATTAAGAACATAAAAACTGCCATACTGGGATAGACCTAAGATCCATCAAGCCCAGTATCCTGTTTCCAACAGTGGCCAAACCCAGATCCAAAGTACCTAGCTACATACCACGTAGCAAAACAGAGTCTATGCTGCTTATCCTAGGAATAAGCAGTGGATTTCCCCAAGCCATCTCAATAATGGCCTATGGACATCTCTTTCAGGAAATTATGCAGACCCTCTTTTAAACCCCGTTAACTGATTTCACCACTTTCTCCGGCAACAAATTCCAGAGTTTAATGACACGTTGTGTGAAGAAATATTTTCTCCAGTTTGTTTTAAATCTACTACTTAGTAGCTTCATTGCATGTCCCCTAGAGTGAACAAGCGATTCACATCTACCCTTTCCACTCCACTCATTATTTTATAGACCTCTAATCATATCACCCCTGAGCTGTCTCTTCTCCAAGCTGAAGAGCCCTAGCCGCTTTAGCCTCTCCTCATAGGGAAGTTGACCCATCCCTTTTATCATTTTTGTTGGCCTTCTCTGTACCTTTTCTAATTCCGCTATATCTTTTTTGAGATACAGCGACCAGAACTGCACACAGAATTCGAGGTGCGGCCGTACCATTCATCTTTGTTTTCCATTCCTTTCCTGATAATTCCTAACATTCTATTTGCTTTCTTAGCAGCCACCACACATTGAGCTGAGGGTTTCAAGTAATATTCAATTCTTGAATTGACTGAGACACCCCAGGAGCCGTGGCATAAAGAAGTTAGATGTCACCTGCATAAATACAATGCAAGAGATGCTGCCATATTCAAACTTTTTAAGTTTCTACTATAAATTCAAATATTCAAAAATCAACAGTAATAAAGTTCCAGTATGTATAATGCTCTTTCACTTAGGTAACAAGGACACTTCATAAATGTATCAAAAATTGACTCTGGTCCTCTCAGGGGGTTTGAGCAGGTGTTAAATTTAAAGAAATAGTACTATTTTTTTTCTTCTACATGCAAGAGAAAAGAAAAAAAGATCCATCTCAATTCCTTTGAAGGGCAAGAACAGAAAAACAGATACTTTTTGCATATTATCATTTTTACAAAGCATGAATTGTGTGCAAAAATGCTTCAGAACCCAGACTCTTTGCTCAAAGCATACATGATATTTTATAATCTTCTTTACCAAAAGGAGAGACGCTGCAAAATACCCTAAGCAGGGAGGGGGCACATTCTTTTACAAAATACAATTCGTCTTCCAGCTGTCTTCCTGACACATTACTACTGCGTATGGTAGAAAACAGAAGGAGAAATAGGAACTTGACTTCTATTTAAGGAGACTAGGCAAGAATCCATCACCAAGTATAGAAAAAACTCCCCAAAACAAAACAACTTTCTATTTTCATTGAAATTTTAACAACTGCTTTGCAGGGCCAGTTTAAAAAGCTGCTTTCTTCACATGCTGTATTGACTCTTTTGGGGGGGGTTAATATCCCACAATTGTTGTAACATGTAAAGTGTGCAGCCCAAACCACTGCTGTATAATGCTCTATGAAAAACCTAAAAATACTGGTAAAATGCTACCACAAGGCTTTTTTACACAGTAACATAGTAGATGACAGCAGATAAAGACCCGTCTAAATAACACAGATATAGTGAAAATCTACTAGTAATGATATACAACGCTTTCACATGGACGATGCAGGGTAAAGACAGTGAAAAACAACACAAGCACAGACCAAAGATACTAAACTAAACGGAGGAAAAAGCCTCAGGAACAAACCCTCCTACCCTACAATAGTGGTTTAAGGTGGTTGGGCAAAAACCTCATTGGCATTAAAAAAAAACCTCCCCCGGAATATTTACAGGCTCTGTGCGGTGGAATATTTAAGATAGCTAAAGAAATTGATAACTTATCTCCACGATCTTAAATACTGCACTGCACAGAGCCTCTAGATATTCCGGGGGAGGTTTTTATGCCAATGAAGTTTTTGCCCGCCACCTTAAACCACTATTGTGGGGTAGGAGGGTTTGTTTCGGAAGCTTTTATCCTCCCTTGAGTTTAGTATCTTTGGCCTGTGCTTATGTTGTTTTTCACTGTCTTTACCCTGCACTGTCCATGTGAAAGTGTTGTATATCAGCAGATAAAGACCCGAACAATCAGTCCATCCAGTCTGCCCAACAAGTTAAATTCATAAAGTTGATTTTGATACTACATAAGCATACTTGATTTGTCCATGATATTTTTGGGGTTCCACTGCTGGAATTTCCATCAAAGCTAACTCCAGCCTACACTGATCTATCTTGCCATATACAGGACACAGACTGCAGAAGTCTGCCCAGCACTGATTTTGCATCTAATCACCTCTAAGCTTGTTTGTTTTCATGCCTTCTATATAGGATTCCTTTATGTTTATCCCATGCATATTTGAATTCAGTTTCCGTTTTCATCACCACCACCACCACCCCTCATGAAAGGGCATTCCAGGCATGTACCACCCTGTCCATGAAAAAGTACTCCCTTAAGTTATTTCTGAGTTGGCCCCCCTGCAATTTAAATTCATGTATTATATGTTGTTACTACATATTTTTAGTTTATCAGGTACTTTAGCTAGATTGTGAGCCTTCGGGACAGATAGGGTAGTTTTTCTCAAATACCTAATTTTGTTTTAGTTTGATACATTGTAAACCACTTAGGTCAGTAAAATGCAGGAGCAGTATATCAAATCTTAAATAAACATAAACATGTCCTCTACTTCTATCATCTTCTCTCTTCCGGAAAAGGTTTGTTTTTATTCTCGTATTAATACCTCTTAAGCATTTGAATGTCTGCATCATATCACCCCTGTTTCTCCTTTCCTCCAGGGTATACATTTTCAGGTCATCAAGTCTCTCCTCATATGTCTCGTGGCGCCATTTTCGTTGCCCTTCTCTGAACTGCCTTAAGTCTTTTTACATCCATAGAATCCAAAATTGAGCACAATACCCCAAGTAGGGCCTCACCATTGACATGTACAGGGGCATCAACACCACCTTTCTTCTGCTGGTTATACCCCTCTCTATGCAGCCCAGCATCTTTCTGGTCACAGCCACCGCCTTGTCGCACAGTTTTGTCATCTTGAGATCCTTGACACCATCACCCTAAGGCCCCTCTCCCGAGCAGTGCTTATTAATCTCTCACTTCCTATCATTTTTGGATTTTTGAACCCTAAGTGCATCGCTCTGCACTTCTTTTCATTAACATTTGGTAAGCAAGTACTTTAATATCCTCTAATTAATTTATCCACCACTTTGAATAAGTGACTGCAAGAATACAATACACAAGTTCCATTCCTTCTCCCTTTCCCCGATTACTGCTAATTCAAAGTAACTTCTCCACCATATCCACCTGCCTTACCAAGCAGACTTTACAATCCACCAGCAGACTCCTCCCCCAGGATAACCTAGATAAACCACACCCCAAGTATCATTTCCTTCTCCTAGTCCAGGGGTAGGCAATTCCAGTCCTCGAGAGCCAAAGCCAGGTCAGGTTTTCAGGATATCCACAATGAATACATATGAGATGGATTTGCATGCACTGCCTCCTTGAGATGCAAATCTATCTCATACATATTTATCGTGGATATTCTGAAAACCTGACCTGGCTCCGGCTCTCGAGGACCGGAATTGCCTACCCTGTCCTAGTCTATGACTCCATTACACCGTCTCTTGTTGCTGACCTTACCCAATCTCCTTCTCCACCCCAAACCACTACATTCCTCAAGCCCACATTGTCCACTTTTTGAATTCACCACCTCTTCATCCCTTCTATCCCCTTCTTATCCAAGATATTTGAATGTGCTGTTCACTGCCGTCAGTGGCATAGTAAGGGGAGGGGAGGGGAGGGGGGTGGGGAGGTGGACCACCCCAGGTGCCGGCACCTCTCTCCCCCACCCAACCATACTCATGCCCTCTCTTCCCTGCCCCCATACCCCTTTAAAATCTTCGCCAGCACGAGCAACTACTCTAGCCTGTTGCTCACACAGGCCTGGCTCTCTCTGAAATTACTTCCAGGTTGTGGGGCCAGGAAGTGACAAAGGGAAAGCCAGCGTGAGCAGAAGGCAGAGAAGTTGCTCATGCTGGCAAAGTTTTAAAAGGACGGGGTGGGAAGGGATGGCGCGAGTGTGGTGTGTGGTGCGGAAGGAGCGGGGGGTGGAAGAGGAGGGTGCTACCGCCCCGGGCGCCTCCCACCCTTGCTATGCCACTGACCGCCATTGTCTTGACTTGCTTCCGTCTCAAGATATTCTCGACCTGCTCCAATCGAGCTTTTGCACTTTCCATTCTTGCCTTTGCTAAAGCCTCCAATGGCCTGTTCATGGCCAAATCCAAAGACATCTACTCCACCTGCATCCTCCTTGAGCTATCTGTGGCACTGGACATTGTATCTACTCATTGAAACCTTGTCCTCACTTAGATTTCAGGGCTCGGCTATCTCATGGTTTTCTTCCTATCTTTCAGCATATACTCTGAAGGATCATCCTCCGCTGCCATTCCACTGTTGGTCAGCATACCACAGGGCTGTGTTTTGGGACCTCTTCTTTTCTCAATCTACACTTCCTCCTTTGGTGCTCTAATCTGCTTAACTGATATTGCTACCTGGATGTCTTGCTGCCATCAAAAATGAAACATGGCCAAGACTGAACTCCTTATATTCTTTCCTCTTAAACCTGTCTCTCCCCTTCCCCCATTCTTTATTTTGGTGGATAACACACTCATCCTCCCTGTCTCATTGGCTCGCAACCTTGGAGTCATCTTTGAATCATTTCTTTCCAGCTTATATATCCAACAGACTGTCAAAACTTGTCACTTCTTTCTATATGCCATTGCTAAAATCCGCAAGAGATGTTCCCCAAAAGAACTTACAATCTAATTCTGAAAGACACACTGGACAAAAATGGCGAATCAATATAAGGTGCTCACGTAGGGAAATACAAATGGATGAAGAGGTAGAGAGGGTAGAGGACTACAGAGGGAGTGACAAACAAATATGGTGGTTTACAAGTTGGTAGGTTTAGGACTAAAATGCAGCTTCGAAAAAGTAGGCTTTCAGCCTGGATTTGAATACCACCAGAGACAGAGCCTGATGTACTGAGTCAGGAAAGTTGTTCCAGGCATATGACGCAGCAAGACAGAAGGGACGGAATCAGGAGTTGACAGTAGAGGAGAAGGGTTTAGACAAGAGAGACTTGCCTGACAAGTGGAGTTACCAGGGTGGAGTATAGGGAGAGATAAGAGAGAAGAGAATTGAGGAGCTGCAGAGTGAATACACTTGTAGCTCAGTAAGAGGAGTTTGAACTGTATTGGAAGTGGACAGGGAGCCAATGAAGCAACTTGATAGGGGTCATGTGAGCATAATGACTGGCAGAATACGAGATGTGCAGCAGAATTGCGAACAAATTGCAGGGGAGAGAGATGGCTTAGCGGAAGACCCGTGAGAAGCAAGTTGCAGTAATCTAGGTGAGAGGTGATGAGAGCGTGGATGAAGGTCTTAGCAGCCTGCTCAGAGGTGAAAAGGTGAGCGGTTAAGTAAAAAAAAAAAAAAATACGGAGACAACATATACAGTAAATTCTGCAGAAGCAGTGTAGAAAAAAGCATCTGAATGGTTTGCTGGTAGTTCTCTGCCCCTCCTCTGCAGCTATCGACGCGTGTGTTGCGTGCTTATGATACACGATTATGATGTGCGCCCATGATGTGATAAATAAGGCATGCCTATGATTGACAATCATAGCTGCCTACAATGTAGAATTTCCTGGCGCATGCACAAATTTATGCCTCTTTCTGTGGGCTATTCTGCACATGTCGGTCGCTTTCGCCAATGACAAATCTGATGGAATTTCCGTGGACCTCCGCAGGGCTCATTTGCATGCGACGCTTTTGCAGCATTGCTCGTCTTTTTGAAATTGGAAAACTTACCAGCACTACAACCACCTACAGGATTTTAATGGTAAATTTAGAATATTGGAGGTCTTGGTTTCACCACTACTTCTTAAATCCTGTTTGGCTAGCTTGCTGGAACATAGCACAGATAGACATTTGCCCCACCTCTACATCTAGGCACCAACATTTCAAACTGATTAGGAGTGCCAAACACAACAAATTGTCCTTCCCTGGGTACTGTGAAGGAGCTTGGTCAGCACCATCCGAGTTGGGTCCTGTGCTCTTGATTTCCATTTACAATTAGATTCTAAAATCAGTTTTAGGTATGGGGTGGTAAGTGATTTTTGGATAATGCTAGGTTTTAAGGTAGGGCTAAAGTTCAAATCTGAATTCTGAACAAGAACAGTCGGGCTTTCACCTTGAGATATATGCTCGCCCAATAACTCACTTTCACCTGCGGTCACAAAATCTTATTAGGATGCTGAAACTAATAACAAAAGCTGCAACACCAGAGCCCCACCCTCAGCGAGGAAGAAGCTGATGCTGGCTGAAGATTTCCTGAGCAGAAAAAAAAACCAGCAACCAGTGCAGAGCAAAACAAGCTCTGAGATCATCAGACATGCGACACTTTCTTCCCGTAAGGCCATATAATAATAGATTCTGTGCATTAAAAGTAGATTCAGAGCTGCAGGAAATACGGGAGGACCATATGGATGTATGCCTTGTTCAATACTGCATCATTTTACGCAGCTTTCCAAAAATCTAAACTAAAGAGTCATGAGTCATGAAAGGTAATTTTACTCAGCATTTACCACAGTGTACTGGCATTATTCTGAACATGTAAGTTTACATCTGAAAAATCAAATCAAAATTTAGAGATTTCCAGTATATTTTTTAGAATTATCCTAATTATTGCTAACCTTAAAATTCTACCCTGAAAACCATACAAAAATCAGAACATTATGCTCCTTTCAATGTTTTCAAACAGCTCATAAGAGAGAGGCCACCAACAAACAGAGCAAAGACTTCAGGTATCCCAGCGAGTCCTAGAAAACTTGAATGATCTTTTACCACAGGTTAGCACATTTTATTTTTATGGGATCTGCTGCAGATAACATGCAATGATCTTTAGAACACTGTTTTCCAACCTTTTTGCACCTATGGACCGGCAGAAATAAAAGAATTATTCTGTGGACCGGCATCGGTCCATGGACCGGCGGTTGAAGAACACTGGGCTAAGTCATGAGCCAGATCCCGCCCGTCTCTACCCAAGCTCCACCCCAGACCCCGCCCCCATAATAGTACTAATTTGCACCTTGCACGTCCCGTGCCTCATCTGGAAGCCTTTCCTCTGACGTTGCAACATCAGAGAGAAGGCTTCCAGTTCAGGCGCAGGATACCCGTAGGAGCCACTGCCCGTGGCTTTGTGCACTGAATCAGTGAGGAAGAGGGAGCTGGCTTGACAATAACGCCGCATTGATTACACCGTGGACCGGCGGTTGAAGGACATTGTTTTGGGCCTGATGCACGTGCTGGCCCTGTGGACCGGCACTGGTCCATGGACCGGTGGTTGAAGAACACTGCTTTAGAAGACCCCTAAGATACCTTTAAAAGACGATGAAAGATCACTACCTCACCAAAGATTTAAGTCACAGACTCAATGGTTGCTGGACAGTTGACACTCCCAGTTTACCTTTCACATTAATTATGACCTACTGTATTTTTAAGGCCTTTTAGTGCAAAAAAACCCCAAAAACAAACAACCCCCCCCCCAAAAAAAAAAAAGTGCATTTGAATCTTGAACCATCACTAAAGAGGCAAACGGGTTATTTTATTTAAAATCAAAAATTTCCAACGCCAAATGCTTAGTATTTGTCTCAAGTATGCATTTTTTTCAAGTATTCTGAAGCTGTTCCAAGTCCTGGATTAAACAGCTTCCCGACAATATTTACTGTAGATAGAGCTTGCACAACTTCAACAAACTAAACAGGAAATGCTGGCTGGAAGGCACAGGATCATTAAAAATATATAGAGTCTGAAATTTGCCTGCATTTTATTATTCAAGTAAAATCTATGGAAGCCTATTAGAGAAAAGCTATTCAAAACCTGTGACATTTGCATCTTTTAGCAAAACGCGGCTGCGCAGCCCCCCTGATAACGCCGTAAATTCAGGACGTGTCCCCAAGTACAACTAGAACACAGGTACATTAAACGAAGGCAAGTGTTCCGCAGGTACTCACTATTGCTCCAGGATTTCAACAGATATTTGATACTGATCTCAAAAAAGCCCGAATCCTGCTGGCTGGCCATTGCGGCGGGCAGAGGGGCTCCTCCGAAGCTGAGCAGGTGCGCCGTCAGATAGGAAAACCTAGAGGTCAGGGGGAGGAAGTGGAGTCTGGGCAGAGCCGCTTCTTCCGTTCTCGGTAGTTCTCTTCATGAAAAAAAAAAAATAATAAATAAATAAAAGCTCGTCTCCCGCTTCTCCTTGCGAGCTCGCGCGCGCTCCGTCCCTCGGTCGCACGGAAGGCGCGCTCAGAAGCCGCATTTGCCTGACGAGATCTCCGCGCTCTGCCTCCTGCGCATGCTGCCAGGGTTCCTCCTCGCTGGCCTTTTCCAGGAACGTACTGGAAGTCCTTTTCATTAGGGGGTGGACCGGCTGGCAAGCGGGATAAGGCTGCGTAGATGGTGCCTCCCTGCAGCGCGCCACTGGAAGCCCCCCGATGAGAACGTCTGGGCGGCAGCTGGAGAGATCTCACAGGTTCTGAAAATTGGCTCGAGGCCGGGAGAAGCCTGGCTGCCGACGCTCTGCTCGGCTGCCTCCCCTTCTGCCTGCTATGGGAGCCCGGCGCGCGCTGAATTATGCACAACTGCAGCACGATGCGGTAAAAAGGAAAAAAAAAAAAAAGGAGCTGCGCCCTGCGAGCCGCTGCCGGTGACGTGCAGACAGGCCGGCACGAGGCGCCGAACGAGCACCCCTCATTCAGCCAGGCTGGAGGGTAGAGGGTTGCTGTAGGTGATGCTGCTAAACAAACGATTGCAGCAGGTTGCTTTCTTCAGCAATTGTTTTTGCGTCATGAGTAAGAAATGGAATTGCACTACTGGCTCGACTTAGTGCATATATTTTCTAACCTTCTTTTAAAATGGGGGGTTTTCAGACTTGCCTATTACAGTCTCTCCTCTGCTTTGTAGTTAGATTTTTTAGAATTTGTTACTCCCATTTTGCACATTTGTTTCCCATTTTGAATACCCGTTACTTTAATCCCTTAATGTTCCTTAACTAAAAAGTTAAGCATTATGGGCACAAAAGGGTTAAAATATTTAGGAGCCGACACAGAAAGCTACCCAGGGCAGAATCCAAATTTTCCATGTGATTCTTACTGGCTGTGGCTGTTAACCTGCATGGTACACATGGGCACATATTAAAATGAATATTAATGAGGCCATTAGGGTGTTTGTCCACAATGCCAGAAAGTAAACAGGGGATTTAACACAAAATATGAGAAATTAATTACCAGGACTGTGGCATCTCTAGACAGATATATTTGGGGTGGCAATGGGGAAGTAAGCTAGGCTGGGGGGGGGGGGGGAGAGGGAGGAGCAAGCCAAAGTGGCACTTCTATACCTCAGGAACCCACGAGGGAAAAAAGCGATATTGCATCTGGTCCTCACAAATGGAGAGAGCATCTCTAATGTTCGAGTGGGTGCTTATCTGGGAAGTAGCGATCATCAAACAGTTTGGTTTGATATAACGGCTAAAGTGGAGAGCGGCCACATGATACTTAAAGTCCTAGATTTCAAACGTATGGACTTTAATGCAATGGGAGAGTACCTGAAGAAAGAGCTGTTAGGATGGGAGGACATAAGAGAAGTGGAAAGACAGTGGTCTAAGCTGAAAGGAGCGATAAAAATGGCTACAGACCTTTATGTGAAGAAAATAAATAAAAACAAGAGAAAAAGGAAACTGATAAGGTTCTCCAAACTAGTGGCGGAGAAAATAAAGGCAAAAAGAGTTGGTGTTCATGAAATATTTAAAAACCCAAAAAGAGGAGTGCAGAAAGGACTACAGGTGAAACTGAAAGAAGCCAAGAGAGAGATACATCTGGCGAAAGCACACGCGGAAGAACAAATGGCTAAAAATGTAAAAAAGGGAGACAAAAATTTTTTCAGATATATTAGGGAAAGGAGGAAGATGATAAATGGAATTGCTAAACTAAAAGATGCTGGAAACCGATATGTGGAGAGTGATGAGGAAAAAGCAAATGTGCTAAACAAATACAGTACTCCCCTGAGATTTGCGGGGGTTCCATTCCAGGAACCCCCACGAATCTCAAAAAATCACGAATACGGTTTTTCATGGGAGAGCCTTAGGGCAGCAGAAGAGCAGCCGGAGCGCCGCGAGTGCAGGAAATCACTCACAGTACACTCCAACCGCCTCTTCCTGCACTAAGTCGGGCCTTATCCAATCAGCAGCTCCTGATTGGATAAGGCCCGACTTAGTGCAGGAAGAGCGTACCACGAGTGATTTCCTGCACTCGCGGCACTCCGTCTACTCTCTCCTGCCTCTCCCGCTGTCCTCTCCTTGGCGGTTCGCGGTCAAAAAATACCATGAATGACTGGGACCGCGAACCACCGGGGGAACACTGTACTACTGTGTTCACAGAAGAAAATCCTGGAGAAGGACCGAGATTGTCTGGCAAAGTTACACGAGAAAATGGAGTAGATTCTGTGCATTGAAGAATGCTGGTGTAAAAGGACTAAGGTTGAGATAGACACTATGGCATGGGATGGTTTCCTGCAGTTATCCAGGGGGACGAGTATGGTGATGAATTTTGTTACCTTGTCATTCTCTACCCACTATGTCCAACACAGGCCCTGAAGGGAGGAATCCAGAACCAGAGGTGATGAATTAAATGAGGGTAACAAAGAGGGAGTTTTCCCCTATGACAGACTCCGGAAGAGCTTTCCAGTTTTCTACCACTCTGGGTGAAGAACTTCCTTACATTCATACAGAATCTATCCCCTTTCAATTGATGCGGTCCTTTATCAGCGCCTCTACCATCTTTCCTGTCAGTGAAGGAGAGAATGTGATGAAAACAGGAGAGAGAAGAAAACTGAAATGAATAAGAACATAAGCAATGCCTCTGCCGGGTCAGACCCGAGGTCCATCGCGCCCAGCAGTCCGCTCACGCGGCGGCCCAACAGGTCCAGGACCTGTGCAGCAATCCTCTATCTATACCCCTCTATCCCCTTTTTCAACAGAAAATTGTCCAATCCTTTCTTAAACCCCATTACCGTACTCTGCCCTATTACGTCCTCTGGAAGCGCATTCCAGGTATCCACCACCCGCTGAGTAAAGAAAAACTTCCTAGCATTTGTTTTGAATCTATCCCCTTCCAATTTTTCCGAATGCCCTCTTGTTCTTTTATGTTTTGAAAATTTGAAGAATCTATCTCTCTCTACTTTCTCTATGCCCTTCATGATCTTGTAGGTTTCTATCATGTCTCCTCTGAGTCTCCGCTTTTCCAAGGAGAAGAGCTCTAGCCTCTCCAGTCTTTCAGTGTATGAAAGGTTTTCCATGCCCTTAATCATTCGTGTCGCTCTTCTCTGGACCCTCTCAAGTATTGCCATATCCTTCTTGAGGTACGGTGACCAATACTGAACACAGTACTCCAGGTGCGGGCGCACCATTGCCCGATACAACGGCAGGATGACTTCTTTTGTTCTGGTCATAATACCATTTTTAATAATACCCAACATTCTGTTTGCCTTCTTCGCGGCTGCTGCGCATTGCGCCGTTGACTTCATTGTTGTATCCACCAATACACCCAAATCTCTTTCAAGGTTACTTCCCTCTAATACTAATCCCCCATTTGGTAGCTGAACATCAGGTTTTTTCTCCCTATATGCATGACCTTGCATTTCCCTACATTGAATTTCATCTGCCATTTATTCGCCCACTCCTCCAGTTTGTTTAGGTCCCTTTGTAGGTCCTCACACTCTTCCGTAGTTCTAACCCTTCTACAGAGTTTAGTGTCGTCCGCAAATTTTATAACTTCACATTTCGTCCCCGTTTCCAGGTCATTTATAAATATATTGAACAGCAGCGGTCCAAGTACAGACCCCTGCGGAACTCCGCTCGTGACTTTCCTCCAGCCCGAGTAGTGACCCTTTACTCCAACCCTCTGTCTCCTGCCTGCCAACCAGTGTTTAATCCATCTGTATACGTCCCCTTCCACCCCGTGGTTCCATAGCTTCCTAAGCAGCCGCTCATGGGGTACTTTGTCAAAGGCCTTTTGGAAGTCAAGGTAAATGATGTCTACAGGTTCCCCTTTGTCCAACTGGCTGTTTACCCCCTCAAAGAAGTGCAGTAAGTTTGTTTGGCACGATCTTCCCTTGCAGAAGCCATGTTGGCTCGCTTTCATCAGCCCATTTTTTTCGATGTGCTCACAGATGCTATCCTTTATCAGTGCTTCTACCATCTTGCCTGGAACCGATGTCAAACTTACCGGCCTATAGTTTCCCGGGTCTCCTCTTGACCCCTTTTTAAAGATAGGTGTAACATTTGCTATCTTCCAGTCCTCCGGAATCTCTCCAGTTTTCAGGGATAGGTTGCAAACTATTTGGAGTATTTCCGCTATCTCATTTCTTAGTTCTTTTAGTACCCTAGGGTGGATTCCGTCCGGGCCTGGTGATTTGTCACTTTTCAATCTATCTATCTGTTGGAGGACATCCTCATGGCTCACCTCTATTGCTGACAGTTTTTCTTCTTGGTCACCATGGAAGATCACGTCGGGTTCCGGTACACTGGATGTGTCCTCGCTTGTGAAGACTGACGAGAAGAATTTGTTTAACCTGTCGGCTACCTCTTTTTGCTCCTTTATCACTCCCTTTTCGTCTCCATCATCCAACGGTCCTACTTCCTCCCTCGCTGGTTTCTTCCCCTTAACATATCTGAAGAATGATTTGAAGTTTTTTGCCTCCCTGGCCAGTTTCTCTTCGTATTCTCTTTTCGCTCTCCTAACCACTTGATGACATTCTCTTTGGTGTTTCCTGTGTTCATTCCAGTTTTCCCCAGTTTGGTCCTTTTTCCATTTCCGGAATGATTTTTTCTTGTCTCCTATCGCTTTCTTCACCTCGTCGTTTATCCATGCGGGGTTTTTTGTTCGGTTTTTTTTTGCACCCTTTTCTAAATCTGGGGATGTACATATGTTGTGCTTCTTGCACTGTGCCCTTGAATAGAGACCAGGCTTGCTCTACAGTTTCTGTTTTCCTTGAGCTGTTTCTAAGTTTTTTTTTAACCATTGCTCTCATAGCATCATAGTTTCCTTTCTTGAAGTTGAACGTTGTCACTGTGGTTCCCTTTTGCTGTACTTACTCCTAATTTGTACTGGATCATGTTGTGATCGCTGTTTCCTAGTGGTCCTACTACTTCCACTTCTTTTGCAGGTCCCCCTATTCCGTTTAGGATTAGGTCAAGAGTGGCATATCCTCTTGTTGGTTCCTTGACAAGCTGCTCCATAAAGCAGTCCCTCACAGCCTCTAAGAATTCTGTTTCCCTCGCACAGTTTGAGTTTCCAATATTCCAGTTTATCCCGGGGTAGTTAAAGTCTCCCATTACTGTCACATTCCTGTTGTTGCCTTCCCGCCTCAGTTCTGCTGCCAGATCTTTGTCGTTTGCTTCCGTTTGTCCAGGTGGACGATAGTATAGACCCAATCTTATGTCAAGGCCACTTTTTCCTGGTAATTTTACCCATAATGACTCCAGTCCTTCCGCCTTTGGTTCTATATCCACTCTGGACGAGGGAATGGTGTCTTTTATGTATAGTGCTATTCCTCCACCCTTCTTGTGGGTCCTGTCTCTTCTATAGAGTTTGTACCCTGGCAGCACTACGTCCCACTGGTTATCTTCATTCCACCATGTTTCCGTGATTCCAATGATGTCTAGGTTTTCTTTTTTGGCTATGGCTTCTAATTCTCCCATTTTGGTCTTTAGGCTCCTTGCATTAGCGTACAAGCAATTTAAGTCCTGGTCTTTTCTTTTCTCTGCTGGTTTTACATGTTTAGAAATGAAGTTATGTGAAGGCAGACAAAAAAGAAAGAGCTTTACTACTACTGCCATTTATCATTCCTAAAGTTCTGAAAAGCTTATAATCTAATTTAGACAGACAAGACATAATGGGGTTAGGGAGTTTCTTGCAGAGAGCATGGTAGGATAGACATAGGTATCTTGGTGAGTGGGAGTTAGGAGTTGAAAGGATTTGAATACTGCTAAAGACGGAGCCTGAAGTAACCTGGGACCCAGACAATCCGCTCCAGGCATATGGTGCAGCAAGATAGAAGAGGCAGTGGAGTTGGAGTTGGCAGTGGAGAAGAAGGGTACAGCTAAGAGGGACTTAACAATGAATGGAGTTCATGGGGGGGGGGGGGTGGAGTAAAGAGTTCCACGGGGACAGAAATCCCGCCCATCCCCGTCAGGATCTTCTCCGTCCCCACCTGTCCCCGTCAGGATCCTCTCCATCCCCACCCGTCCCCGCCAGGATCTTCTCCGTCCTCATCCATCCCCTCAAGGAATTACCTCCATCCCCACCCGTCCCCATAAAAAGCAGCAATTACTTCTGACAGGATCATCAATTCCACAGTTTCTTTTGTGTTTGCGTTGCTGTTTTCCTTGTTGAATCTCTTTGGTGGAACCCTTTATTTGTTTTCTGTTCAGGTAATTAACTTATAAACCCCCTCTTTTACTAAGGCTGACGTGTCCATTATATTACATGGACGAACCCTGCTTCCAAAGCCTTCCATCCCTATGGGAGTCCCATTGGCTAGAGGGGCATCCCCGTAGGAGTCCCATGGGTTAGGGGGGGATTCCCGCGATCCCCGTTCCCGTGCAGACCTCTAGGGTGGAGCACAGGGGGAGATATGAGGAGAGATATTGAGAGGCTGCAGAGTGGAGATGGAGCTGGCAGTGGAGGAGAAGGGTACAGCTAAGAGAGACTTAACGATGAATGGAGTTCATGGTGGGGGGGAGATGGAGCACAGGGGGAGATGTGAGGAGAGATATTGAGAGGCTGCAGAGTGAATGCACTTGTAAACCGCCTCAAACTATTATGGCTTTGACGGTATACAAGAATAAAACTAAAATTATAAAAATAAAAATATACTGCCCATAGTTACTTTGTCAGGACATTCTGCTCCCAACACTCCCATTCACCCCTCTGAATAGGGTAAACAAATGTTTTCTCACATGGAGAATCCCTTTGAAAATGGCCCTTCCTGCCCAATAAGACCACCTGCAGAAAATCTAGTTTGCTGCAGGCCAATAAATCCAGTAGTACTCATTTCCAGCAAGTTTAGACAACAAGTCAACAAGGACCTTCTTTACATCTGGTTGAAAGGCCAAAATACAATCAGAAAGTCATCTCTTCTAGGAAGACATCCATGCATTGTTCATCTCTCTCTGTCAATAGAGAAATGTTTTCAAACTCCTCAACTTTACACAACCTCTGACCTTAAGGAAACAAAAACACAGTGTCTCCTTCACAGGCCTTTATGTACTTAGGAGGCGAACTGATGGTTTTTGTTCTTGTTCAATTTACATTACACCATCCGTAAAAATATTTTTCAATTTGTTCCACATTCAAATTGGGTAGCAAGACAACTGACCCCGGGCCCCGCTCTCACAGACATGCAGTATTTCCTATGAAACTGACAACATGGCCCACATTCCAAAGAAAATCCTGGCTTGGTCAGCTTTTTTGTTTTGAAGATTTCTGTTTTAAAGTTCATATAACATTTTTTTTCCCCTCATATTTACAAGTTTTCTGGGATAGGCCAGGACATTTTTTCTGGTGCTATAAAATTCCACTGATAGCAGAACATTTTTGGCAACATTTTGAAAGCGTTCTGGAAACAGCTGTTAATGAGCTGAAATGACTGCAACAATGGCCTCATTCAGATCTTATAAAATGCCCCCAAATTTTGCACTGAACAGAGATTAATTTCAGTTTTATTTTGCACGAACTTTTCCTGTATGACATGAGATGAAAAGAAAGATTTTTTTTTTTAAGCTACAACTTTGAAATCTATATCAAAGTTGGCAAGAAGAGCAGATCAGTACAGGAGTGACAGTGATCCTGTTAACGACAGTATAGATCAGAGGTTCTCAAACCTGTCCCAGGGTAGGGAATGATAAGGGAACAAATTTTTCCCCATCCCCACGGGAGCACATTTTCCTTTCCCGTCCCCACAAGTTCTTTTCATGTCCCTGCACCATTCCTGCAAGCTCCGTCCTCATCTGCACAAGCCTCAAACACTTTAAAACTGTAAGTGTTCAAGGCTTGTGCAGTTAAGGTAGAGCTTGCAGGAATGGGGCAGGGACAGGAAAAGAACTTGTGGGGACGGGAAAGGAAAATGAGCTCCCGTGGGGATGGAGAAAAATTTGTCCCTGTGTCATTCTCTATCCCAGGGGACCACCAGCCAGTTGGGTTTTCAGGATATCTCAAGTGAATTTGCATGAACCAGATTTGCATGTCTGGCACCTTCATTATATGCAAATCTGTCTCATGCATATTCTTAGGGATTTCCCAAAAACCTAGCTGGCTAGTGGGCCTCCAGGACAGGTTTGAGAACCACAGGTAGAGAAACCTTGATCCAATTCAAAAGGTTGTTGTTTTTTTACATAAAAAAATAAAACACAAATCCCCTCAGGAATACTAAACATAGGGAAAATCAACATTTCAACAATAGTGTCTATAGTTACAAATTTTCACTGAAAAGCAAGAGTCCCATAGGCCACTGCTTCTCAACCCTCTCCTAGAGGCACCCCTTGACAGTAAGGTTTGCTGATCACCACAGTGAACACACATGAGACAATTTGCATATAATGGACTTGATTGCATCCAAATTTATTTCATGCATATTCATTGTGGTGATCCTGAAAAACCCAATTGGCTAGGAGTGCCTCCAGAGAGGGTTGATGAGCACTGCAGTAGGCAGATAATCAGCAGAACTGTGAATGTTAATTTGTAACCCAGTCTGAGCTCTCTGGGGAGGATGGGATATAAAACCAAATAAATATTATAGGGAAAAGGGAATGGGAGATGCATACTGCTTTTTTGTGGTTACACATTCAAAGCGGTTTACATATATACAGGTACTTATTTTGTACCTGGGGCAGTGAAGGATTAGGTGACTTACCCAGGGTCACAAGGAGCAGCGCTGGAATTCGATCCCACAACTTCAGGGGAGTACTTTGGCCATATTCTTGTTACCTCTAATAAAGCTTCAGCAATTACAAATGGACAATCATTTTGAAAATCAGTAAAAACTATAAACATAACTTAATAGCAAATTTCTAGACCGCATTATCCTTAGTTCAATGCAGTTAAAAGATTATGCTATGGGAAAATACAAGAATAATGTGATATACAGAAATTTTAGTTAACCAAGAATTTGTAAAAAAATAATAAAAAAAAGTCTTCAAAAGTTTTCTGTAATGTTCATAAGATGTGGATTTAGTCAATAATGGATGGAAATCTTTATCGTAATAAGCTGCTTGATAGGAAAGACAATGCCTATGATGTTTCTTACTTTTACAACCATTAACTGAAGGGAACATAAATAGGGCATGAGATTTTCTACTCTTCTCATATGCCATGATAGCGAATCTATCAACGAGATATAATGGGGCAGCACCAAAAGCGACTTTATAATATAAGCATCCCAATTTAAAGATCACCCGGGCCTCCACCGGCAGCCAATGCAGCTCACAATAGTAAGGGGTCACATGTTCGTACTTCCTCAGACCATAGATCATTCTTGCTGCTATATTCTTAACCAAAGTCAGTCTAGCCAAATTTTTCTTAGTACTTGTCAAATATATTCTTGCTAAGTTTCTTTCCTCGCAATGATTAAAGAGTGATTTTGGTTTTTGCACAGCATCTACTTCTATGTAATGTTATGGTGCTTATTTTAAAACAGTGGTCTCAAACTCCAACCCTTTGCAGGGCCTCATTTTAGATTTGTCGGTACTTGGAGGGCCTCAGAAAAAATAGTTAATGTCTTATTAAAGAAATGACAATTTTGCATGAGGTAAAACTCTTTATAGTTTATAAATCTTTCCTTTTGGCTAAGTCTTAATAATAATATTGTAATTTATAGCTAAAGAGACATATGATCAAGAAACTGTTTTATTGTACTTTTGTGATTACGATAAACATACCGAGGGCCTCAAAATAGTACCTGGCGGGCCACATGTTTGAGACCACTGTTTTAAAAGCTCTATTCTTGATTTGGACATCTGAAAACTGGAATTTAGATGTCCATATTGCACGGATGTAGGAATCCCAATGTTACAAAGGCAGGATGTGGACTTCTAACACTGCTATAAGTCCATATGGCTAGGGGACATGTTTTTGGGCAGAACTAGGGAGGCCAATCTCAGAAGGGGAAAGGACATCCATGTCTCTAACAAGATGGATATTTAGACCCGGTACTTGGCACGTCCAAGTTAAAGGATGGGATGGGATCGGGACTTGTATACCGCTTTTTTGTAGTTTTACAACCACATTCAAAGCAGTTTTTACATACAGGTACTTCAAGCATTTTCCCTGTCTGTCCTGGTGAGCTCACAATCTGTCTAATGTACCTGGGGCAGTGGAAAATTAAGTGACTTGCCCAAGGTCACAAGGAGCAGCTCTAACGACTACCCCAAACTCTAGTGGACAACTGCTCAAAGTATGACATCTCCTTAATCCCTCCTCTCTTTCCCCTGAATGTAAAACCAGTAAGTGATACCAGTCTCTGTGACAGCTTCAGGTATTATGGGCGTTCTTAATAGAGCAGCAGATCTAAGGAGTACCTTAATGGTTAGTGCAGTGGACTAAGAACCAAGAGACCCAGGTTCAAATCCCTGTAAATTTTTTTTTTGCGAGTCCTCCAGAAACAGAGAAATACCTACTGTGCTTGAATATATGACGCCTGAAAGCTATACATTAAAAAAAAAAAAAAAAAATCACAGAAAGTTGAAGTGTGCATATCCAGGGGGGAGCAAGAAAACTTTTCAGCAGTAGCTGGAAGTAGGAAGTGATGGGTAAGTGTGAGGGGGAGAGAAAAAGCTGCTGCTGCCACCAGAGAAGTTAGGAGGAAAGTGCAGCTGTAAAAGTCACCCTACCCTAACAACTAAAACCTACTGACAGCTCTGGAGCTGTTGGTAGGTTTCAGTTGTTAAGGCAGGGAGTTCCTGTGCACTGTTGTTCTGAGCAATGCACAGAATTGCTAATAGTTCATTTTAATGCTAGTGAGCTCATTATCATAAGGCTTTCAGACTGCTTCCACGCACAGTAAAGCAGTGGCCAAAAGCTTCTGTGCATTAGCTACAAAAATGCTTTATTTAGACTAGCTAAAACCAGTCTAAATGAAACGTTGCAAGCACAGTAAGTTTTGTGCATCTCCCCCTATGCAAGTACGAGAGATATATACAAATTAAATGCTACCAAACCATCTAAGTGGCCTCAACTTGCTCCCGAGTCCTATAGGATGTGTCTCAAGCGACAGAGCACAAAGTGATCCATAGTGGACTAATTTGGCAAAAGGGTATGCGACGCTTCACATGCAAAAACCCCACCCTTATTACGTTCACCCATGTTGAAATGATGCAAAAACAAGTTCAATTAAAGCAAAAAATGACTTCATAACTGTAGTGAGCTTTGACGGCTGCTCCGGAAGATGGGAGTAAGACTTCTATGGTCTGGGTCCCGAAAAGAGCAAAATAATATCAGGATCAAGGCTGGAATGGGCTTTAAAGGCAACGCTAGTAGTTGGGAAGTAGGATTAGTGGGGGTCTACGATGATTCAGCGCTGCATTGTCTGATTAAAATGTCCCGCGATGAAATGGTCACGATGAATCGTCCCATTCTGACAGCCTAATTACCTCTTTCTTATAGTCTATTGCCAAGTAAGGATGTCCTTAAATGTCTAGTCTTCTTCCAATTTGCTGCAATTAGAACTGCAGCGAAGAATACATGGCCGCATTCTCCTGTTTTACTGCTTGGATTCTAGCTAGGTACTTAGAACCTGGGTTGGCCTCTGTTGGAAGCAGGATGCTGGGTTTAATGGGCCTTCGGTTTGTCCCAGTATGGCAATTCTTATGCTCTTCTAACAAGTGCCAGGCAGACTTCTACATTCTATGCTCCAAAACTAGCAGGGAGAGTCAGAGATTTAAGAATACTCGTGTTTAATCATGAAGAAGCAGAACCTGTGCAGAGTGCCAGATTTCAACTCTGGCCACCTTGTTGGATAAACTGGATGCATTATGCGGGTCTTTATTTGCCAACTGTTTCTGTGTTACAATCATAGGCCTACAGCAAGTTGGACAGATAATTATCAGGGGGGGGGTCTATTTTACTAGGAATGTACCGCATATCTAATAGTTTTGAAGTGGAGTGGGGAGGTTATTCCTCTGATGCAGTAGCGTTCCAAGGGGGGGGGCGGTCCGCCCCGGGTGCCAGCCCTGAGGGGGTGCTCCCGGCCTTGCCGTTCAGTCCCCACCCCCACCCCCGAAGGACCGCTCGCCCCACTGACCTTCCTGCACCACCTGTGAAGCAGCCCACAGCGTCAGCGATCCCTGAACTGCTTGGGCGCTGCTTCCTGCGCCGCGGTCCCACCCCTCCTCTGACGTCACCTTTGGGGGGGTGCAGACTTTCAAGGGGGTGCAGGCCTTCAAGGGGGGGGGACAGGTCTTCAAGGGGGGGACAGGCAGGCAGGCCTACAAGGGGGGACAGGCCTACAAGGGGGAGACAGGCAGGCAGGCCTTCAAGGGGGGGGGGACAGGCCTACAAGGGGGTGGGACAGGCCTTTAAGGGGGGACAGGCCTTTGGGGGGGACCCTGGTTTAGAAGTACACGGAGGGAAGGGGGTGTTCAAAGAGACGTGCATATGCCAAACTTTGGGGGGGGGGGGAGGAAGAAATAATGGGTCTGAAAATAGAGGAGAGGGAGAGAGATGATGGACCATGGGATTTAGGGAGGGAAGGAACAGAAAGGGAGGGAAATTGGACACAAGGGATGGTGTGGAGGAGTGATAGAGATACTGGTTAGGAGGGTAATTGGGAAAAGAAAGGGAGAGATGGTGGACTCTGGGGTGGTGGGGAAGGAGGGAGAGATGCCGGATGAAAGGGTAGTTAAGAAAAGGTGGATCTGTGGAGGGAGATGAAAAAAAGGAAAGATACCAGACTTCCTGGGGAGGGAAGGGGAATGGAAAGGGAGGACAGAGTTGGCAGATGGATGGTTAGCATGCAGAAAGAAGAAAGAAGGAGACCCTGGCAAGCAAGTTATCAGAAGAAAACCAGAGCCTTGGACCAACAAGATTTGAAATATAACCAGACAACAAAAGGTAAAAAAATTAATTTTATTTTCTGTTTTGTGATTATAATATGTCAGATTTGAAATGTGTATCCTGCCAGAGCTGGTGTTGGACTGCAAACGTGAGCTAGGATTTAACAGAGAGAGGAAAAGTCCTTTTTGTTTCTTTATTTTATTTACACCACAGCGCCAGTGTGGTTAGGAGAAGCCAAAGGGGGTGAAAAAGCTATAAAACCCACCAGGAGTTTTGAAAAAAATCACCCAACTGGGCAGGAAAATTGAATTGAAAAACCAATTCAATAGGCTGAATCGAATCAAAATTTTTTTTCCTGAATCTGGCAGCATTAGTTTGCGCTACTGTCTTAGACTTTAGGACCTGGGATTGGGGAGAGATTGCATCCTCAGTACTTTATAATGCAAGTGAAACGAGGATTTGGTCAGACTTTTGAAGGATCTGCAGAAAAAAAATATTGTATAGGCCGGGGACATGAGACAGCAGGAAATGGGAACTTTTCTTCCTTCTATTTTTGTGAATGGAAAGGCTGAGGATGTCAGAGAGTTCAGTTAAAATATGTGCTTTATAAGAAAATATAATAACATGTTTTATAAAGTTTATAGCATAGCTGGCCTACCCAGTGAGGTGTTCCTAGTGGTGGTGGTGGCAGCGTGTCAATGTGTTGAGAGGAAGAGGTAGTCTGGGAAATTCTGCTGAGCAAACTCCGGGCCCATTTCCACCCCCCAGTTAGTCCACTCCACTCAACTGGTTCACACACTGAGTGGGTCTTTGGGTGTTGTTTTGGGATCTCTTCCAGTGGTTTATCAGTATCTCCTTCTGGTCCAAGGAAGGAAACTTTGTTATCCTTAGCATTGACCTACAGAATATGTTTGTAACAGCGCTGCTTGTGTGGCATTAGGCTATGTAGTGATCGAAAGAAAAAAAACAGACCTTTGCACATTTTTGCACTATATGGTGGGTGTATGAGGAGATTCACATTTCCTGCACAGCTAAGTCCATGTGAAGTTACCTTGTGCTGTATTTGACATCTAGCAAGGTCTCTGTTTGAAAGGAAAGATCTAAACTTAAAAATGAAGTGGCCAGAAGTTATGGTAAAAGCAGATAGTGTAGCTGGTTTTAAGAAAGATTTGGACAAATTCCTGGAGGAAAAGTCCATAATCTGTTATTAAGACATGGGGAAAGTGTCTGCTTCCCTGGATCGGTAGCATGGAATGTTGCTACTCTTTGGGTTTTGACCAGGTATTAGTGTCCTGGATTGGCTACCATGAGAATGGGCTACTGGGCATGATGGACCATTGGTCTGACCCAGTTAGACTATTCTTATGTTATGTTCTCATCTGTAGGGGCCTTTGTTTTCACTTCTTATTTTAATGTATTTTTTTTCTGGGAACTTATCAGTGTTTTTTATAATGGGAACAAAAATGGAAGAGAATTAATGTGTGTGGGATGAGGGGGTAACTAATTTCTTCAGCTAAATAATTCAATCCACCTCAAACAGACATAGGAGAACTCGCACACCATTCACACACCCTCCAACCAAAAACGTCAAAAGAAAAAAACTGTTCGACAACCTCCTAGCCATTCGAGCTGCAACACTCGACCCCCAACTCTACAACCAATTGACATCGACCACAGACTGCAAAACCTTCAAAAAGAAATAAAAACCCTTCTATTCAAAAAACACATAAAACCGAACTAACACAATCAGAACTGTCCCAAGCATCACCTGCAACTACTCCATATGTACTTCTGATGTCATGACAATTCAGACATAATTTATGTTATGTTATGTTTGGAATATAAGAAAATTTTCACTGCCTGTTTCTATTCTGACCATTTATTCCGTTTCATGGTCATTACAAAAAATATTTTTTTACATGGGGGGGTGTCAAAAAATGATGGGCCCTGGGTGCCACATACCCTAGGTACGCCACTGCTCTGATGACTGAATGTGGGAAATAGAGGGAAGGGTAAATTTTGGGGAGGGGGCGGCCTGGTGGGTTATCTCCCAATCTGAGAAGGAAAAACATCTAGCGTGAACAGCTATGAGGGGATCAGTACAGTTTGCATTAATGCTTGCTCAGTGCACAATGTAATTAGTACTATTTTTGAAATAAGAAGCGAAATCACCCAGTATTTGTTGTATAACAAAGCTATGGCACATTGAGGCCACTCACCTGGATTCTTAATTAGGTTTGTCCTCTTGGTTATTTATAGTTACATTACTTGTATGCTAGGAGGAGGAAGGCGATATCTTTATTTTTAGGGAAATTGACTCTGAAGTAGTAGGTTTTGGTTTTTTGTTTTTTTAAAAAAAAACAATCTGAGAATATTAAAAACACAAATACTGTACATATTCCACCCTCCCGTAACATCCCAGTTGGTTCACGTATTTGGCGGAAATATTAGCTGTTTAATGGTTTGTTTGTTTTTTCAGTTCAAAAAAATTTTTTATTGGTTTTTGGAAAACATAAATACAAAAAGAAGAGCTTCCAAGGAAGCACAGGTTATAAACCGGGTGATGACACCCATCCAGTATATCCAATTACATAATAAGAAGTGGCAATAACAAGATAAATGAACAGTAAACAGTATATCATCGATTTACTCCCTTCACTTTCCCATACGAAGTTTATTCCTTGTTCTTATATACTTTTATGATGTGCATACTAGCTGTTTAATGTTAATCTTGGAACAACAACTATAGTAAGGGATTTTAACCCACCTGTGACAAGGTAGATTACCCACAAACAGATGGATTTGTTTGGAGCAATGACCTCACCGAGTTTTTATTCAGTGATTGATAGAGCTACATGTTCTATATAGCCGGGCATATTTCAGATTTGATGGTTTTATCTTTCCCGGGGGTGGGGAGAGAGTGCACGGAGTATAAGCAGGACAAGGAAATTAATTTAAAAAAAAAAAAATGTTAGGGAGGATCTAATGGATAAGAAAGCATTTATCAAAACACTGGCTGCTGGATTTGCCATGTATCAGTGGTTTAAATCCTGGCATGTTGGTGGGCAGGTTGCATCACTGAAGCATATCCAGCGACTCCCTCACAGGAAAATTAGGTGGAAGAGAGATGGGTCATCTACAAAGTTGAACAGTCCCAAACAAAAGATGGAGGAGTGGAGTGTCACTGACGACATAACCACCAGTCATAGAATAGGAATGTGAACCTGTAATTGGAAAGACTTATTTCCCAAATCCTACTAAGTCCATATTAGTTGCATTGGAGTTAGAAGATTTTGGAAATAAGCCCTTCAATTAATTAAATATATCACACAGCTCTGTTCAAACATTTAAGAGAATATTTGACAGATAGGATTTATGAGGCCTTTCAATTAACATTAGTACTAGTTATTTAGGGTAGTAAAGAGATAGGATTGGAAATGACTGCTTGCATGCAAACGAGTTTACAAATTACTTTGTGGTAAATAACATTCAAACTATAGTAGAAATATGGATAACATAGGTCATTTCAACTCTGCAGTCACTGAGCTGTTGGGAGACCACCTACCCTGTTCAAGAAAGAGATGTCTATAGGATAGTGAGGCAGTTAAAAACAAAAGGGCTGTGTTCTTGATTTATTGATTTATTTCGTTTTCTATCCCATTTTCCTCAAAAAGCTCATAAGAATAGCCTTACTGGGACAGACCAATGGTCCATCAAGCCCAGTAGCCCATTCTCATGGTGGCCAAAACCCAAGGAGTAGCAGCATTCCATTATCTCAGAGTAAGCAAGATTCTGGAAGCCCAAATAGTAGTAACATTCTATGCAGAATCCACAAAGAGTAGCAAGATTCCATGCTACCAATCCAGGGCAAGCAGTGGTTTCCTTCATGTCTTTCTCAATAACAGACTATGGATTTTTCCTCCAGGAAATTGTCCAAACTTAAAACCAGCTATGCTATCTACTCTTACCAGCTCAGAACGGGTTACAGATTAAACATTGGATTTATCTTACTTTGACACATACTAGGGATCTAGTACCAATATATGTGGAGATGCATAATCAAAACATATGTCTAAGTCCGATTTGGGTGTATGGTGCTAGACACCCAAAGTCGGCAATGATAATGAGGCCCATTTTGGAAAAATACATCTAGAATATTTTTTCCCCCCGAAATCTTTTATCTAGGCTTTCAGGCTATTGTTCATCTAGACCGCCAGGAAGTCTATCTTTATACCACTTTTTCGATCAAAATTTCATTCAAGTCCCAAATGCCCAAAACAAGACCATTTGGATGTGGAAGGGGCCAATCTTGTAATGGACTGGCCACCCAGACATGGCAACAGAGCAGTGGGGTACCTTACAGGGCACTGCTGTGAATGTCACAAAAAGGGGGCCAGGTAAACATCTCACCAGAACTCCCTTATAGGTTATGGTAAGCCCCCCAAAACCCATTAAACCCACTTGTCTTCAACCCCCAATAGCGTTTATGGCTGCACCTATATAGCAGTATAGTAGGGTTGGGGGGAGTTTGGTGGGCTTATGTGCCTGGGTCCTCTTCTCTATGGTTCACTAGCTCATCCCCCAGGCTATTTACGACACCTGTGTGCAGCTCTACTAGGCTTTCCTATACCAGGTGCTGATGTTCTGGAGACAGGTATGTACTTTTTTATTCTGATCTTTGGGGGGGGCAGGGGGGGTCTTTACTTTGTCTCTGCAGTGGTTATCTGGTCACTTTGGATATCTTTTTGGCACTTACACCTTTTACATCGTCTCACAACATTTTAAGTTTCATCCAGGATGTCTAGTAAAACATTCGATTACCCCTGAAGGACGACTAAGGGGTCCTTTTATCAAGCTGCGGTAGGGGTTTAACACGCGTAATACCGTGTGTCAAACCACCTGCCGTGCTAGCCGCTAACGCTTGCATTGAGCAGGTGTTAGTTTTTTAGCCGGCCGCGGGGGTTAGAACGTGATGAAATGTCTGACGCACTAACCCCGCTAACGCAGCTTGATAAAAGGACCACCCACATACTGCCCTAACCACTCCCCTTTCAGTTCTGGGCACACAGCGACATTCAGAGGCATAAAAAGTTCCGCAGCACATCCAGAAAGTTGGTTTGATTATTGGCACTTGGACGACCTGTCTTTTAGGTTATCCAGAAACTGTGCAGTGCTGTACATTAAACACGCAAGAGATGTCCCCTGCTCCAAAAAAGCTTACACAGGAACATGACGGCAGATAAAGGCCAAATGGTCCATCTAGTCTGTCCATCCACAATAACCATTATCTCTTTCTCTGAGAGATCCCACGTGCTTATCCCAGCTCATCTTGAATTCAGACACAGTCTCTGTTTCCACCACCTCTTCTGGGAGACTGTTCCACGCATTTACCACCCTTTCCATAAAAAAGTCCTCAGATTACTCCGGAGCCTATCACCTTAACTTCATCCTATGCCCTCTCTTTGCAGAGTTTCCTTTCAAATGAAAGAGACTCGACTCATGCACATTTATATTATGTAGGTATTTAAATGTCTCTATCACATCTCCCCTCTCCCGCCTTTCCTCCAAAGTATACAGATTGAGATCTTTAAGTCTGTCCCCATACACCTTATCACGAAGACCACACAACATTTTAGCAGCCTTCCTCTTGACCATCTCCATCCTTTTTATATCTTTTTGAAGGTGCAGCCTCCAGAATTGTACACAATATTCTAAATGAGGTCTCACCAGAGGTCTAATTATGACAGACACACTGGACAAAAAGGGTAAATAAATATATGCAGTTTATGTAAGGAAATACAAAGGAATGAAGAGGTAGTTAGAAACATAGAAAGATGACGGCTGAAAAGGGCTACAGCCCACCAAGTCTGCCCACTCTACTGACCCACCCCATTAAGTCTGAGTGCTAATGACCCAGCTCCTTAACTCGACCCTCGCAGGGATCCCACGTGGATGTCCCATTTATTCTTAAAGTCGAGCACGCTGGTGGCTCTGATCACCTGCTCCGGAAGTTTGTTCCACTGATCCACCACCCTTTCTGTGAAGAAATACTTCCTGGTGTCACCACTAAATTTCCCTCCTCTGAGTTTGAGCGGGTGCCCCCTTGTGACCGAGGGTCCCTTGGAAAAGAATATGTCATTTTCCACCTAGACACGACCTGTGACGTACTTAAATGTCTCTATCATGTCACCCCTTTCCCTGTCAAGGTTTCTTGGCACAGTGATATTATAGTATTTGTACAATTTCCAGTGGATGAAATATGCTAACTTATTGTGCCTTTCTGAGTATAGCCCTCCTTATCTCAGCATGAGACGTATGATGGTTTCTATTTCAGTGCTATAGAATCTGCTATGGTCTTTTTAACACAAACACAATGAGGGAGTCATGAGGGCAGGATGTCAATAGATCAGCCAAGGGTGTATTGTTAAAAAAACAAAAAAAAACCCACTATTGATGAATACGCCGCATGGGCTCGATAGACACGACACTGACAGTGTTTCGGCGTCTGTGCCTTTTTCAAGAGCCTGACTTGAATACGACACAGTGCATACGTGCACTAGGGTAGATGCGCTGTAGAGATGTTGGTTGAGAGCAAAAATGAAAACTAGTGTCAGGTCTTTTTAACACCTTTGTGGCTAGAACTTTTACTCCAGGCTTATCGTTTAGAAAGGATGCAAATTTCCCCTTCCCTGGATCTTCACTTTGGCTCCTTACACATATTTAAACTCTGGAGCCTCCATTTTACTTCATACTTCGCTAGGTCTTGCCTGCGAGCTCCTGAGTGCTATAATAATAATTTATTTCTTATATACCGCTATAAGTCTTCTGATGATCTTTGGTACGTTATCCTCACTTTGCTTCTGCATATATACTTGTACTGCCAGTCCTGGGCTGTTTTCTTATCACTCTTCTGCCTACTGTATTTATTTGGCATTGTTTTTGCTCCGCAGGGCTGCTCTGTTGGGTCTGATCACACACTCCAGCCTATCTTTCCCTACTTTCTTCCATTTTGTGATGGGGTGGTATTTTGCCTCTCCAGGGAATACCACAGGCTTATGCTCCAAGTCCAAGCAGCCTCCAAATACTAGAGGGCTTAACCTGAAGGGAAAAGGAGATGCAATAGGTGAAAATGCACAACCTAGGTCCATAGTCCCTAGTGTTCCTCATGGTGGTTGACCTGGCTCTGACAGTGTACTACACTTCCAGTATGTAAGGAAGGGTATATTTGGATAGGGTAGGGGTAAGAGTGGCACACTTTACTTTCCAACCTCCTCTATCTTTCCTTTTCATCTGTACCCCTTCACTTCTTCCCTCTCTGTTCCTCCATCTCGCTCTCTCTCGTCCCCAAATCCTCATCCCATCCCCCTCCCTACTGGTACCTCTGAGCCTCCTTCTGGGCTCTTAGGGCCATTGTAATAAAGCAGATGGTTGGTCGATTAGTTAGTTGTCAGGTAGGGCCCAGGTTCTCTGGCAGCTGTCATTCATCTATTGCTATCATTCCTTCACTTTGATTTAGTAGCGAGTACACGAGGCCTGGGTTTTCCAGTAGCCCCATTTTTCAGCTGGCAGGTACAGAGGTCTCTAGCAACTCTAGCAACTTTTGCTGGAAGAGCCCAAACCTTCCCACCAGCTCTTCCTTTCCTTTGCCAGCTTACATTTCCTTATTTGTCTGTGTGCTCGCTAATCCCTCCTGTGAGGCCAGTGTTAAAGACAGGATGGACAGACTAACCAAAGCACAAAAACAAACATATTTTATTTTTATTTTTATTTATTCATTTTTCTATACCGTTCTCCCAGGGGAGCTCAGAACGGTTTACATGCATTTATTCAGGTACTCAAGCAGTTTTCCCTGTCTGTCCCAGCGGGCTCACAATCTATCTAATGTACCTGGGGCAATGGGGGGATTAAGTGACTTGCCCAGGGTCACAAGGAGCAGCATGGGTTTGAACCCACAACCTCAGGGTGCTGAGGCTGTAGCTTTAACCACTGCGCCACAAACAAACAAACAAAGAGCAGAGAAAAGTAGATTTTCAGTTTGGATGCCATCCACATAATTGTTGACATCATCTCAATCAATTTGGTCCTGTTACACAGTGCATAAATGGGTTCCGACTACCTTGTATTGTGATCACAAACTTAAGTGAAGAGGTATCTGCAAGATATGTTCAGACTCGGCCTAAAAGTTAAGCATGATTTGGGAAGCTCTACACAAAATTCTAGCTACTTCTTAATGGCAAAAAAAGAAAACCCTGGTGCCAAGTCTGCACAGAATTTGCATTCTTACATTTATTTATTTACTGGGATTTATTAACCACCTTTTCTTGAAGAGATTCACCCAAAGCAGTTTACAATACATTGAATAGAAATCAGGTACTCTTAAACTAATAAGCAGAACTTGATTGATTTTGAACAAGGTTCTTATTTAAGTTTGTTTTTTTTAAAAAAAGTTTATAGTTTATTTAAAATTTGATAAAACGCTTTACAATGTATTTCAAAGCGTTGTACAATTAAAATCAAAAATAATAATGGGTAAAGACAATACTAGGGGAGATAATACAAGGACAGACAAACTAAGGAAGGAAGGAGGAATAAAACAAAAGGGAAGTGTGGAAGAAAATTACAATTTTTTTAAAAAAATTAAAAACAGAGGGAAGAACAAAGGGAGAATTTTAAAATTGATAAGAAATAAAGATGAATTAAGATTGTATAAGATATATCAAAATTGAGTTCGATATATTAATCTCATGCATCTTTAAAAAGGAAACATTTTAAGCTGCTCTTAAATTTAGCCAAGTTTTGTTCTTCTCTTAACTGTAAAGGTAGTGAGTTCCAAATGGTGGGTGCAGTTACGGAGAAGATGGAACATTATTTTAAGAGATGGAACATTAAGGGTAAATTGTGATGAGAATCTTAAAATTCTAGGAGAGTCATATGGAATAAGTAGTCTGTCAATAAATGCTGGTTCATTAGTCTGCCGGGTCTTGAAAGTAAGGAGGGCGATTTTATAGATGATCCGATGATGAATGAGAAGACAGTGGGCATTTGTCAACAGAGGAGTAACGTGATCAGATTTTTTTGAGTTAGTGATAATTTTTATTGCTGTGTTTCTTCATTTAAATGCATGAGCAAATCCAATGTACAAAAAAAAACAACCCACAATATGTAAACATCTGAAAATATTTCACTTTAACAATTCTAAAACTCTCCCCTTTCCCCAACCAGTCATTCCTCTTCCTCTCTCAAGGTCTAAATCTCTTCTATCTTTTCTATGAACTCTTATTTTGGCTTTTTCAGTTCTCCCTTCTGATCTTTCACTTCTCTGTACTGTTATGATATTGAATTTCATTACGTTTCCTAATATTTAAGATTGTAACTGCTTTGACATGCATGCTCATAACAGGCAGTATAGCAAATACCACATTAAGCATAGGCGACCATGATGGAGGGTTCCATAAGTAACATTAGTGCATAGCCGACAGCCAAGGACTGGTGCTCCAATCACCACACTAGGTATTGGGAGGGAAGGTTATTCAAAAATAGAGGTAAGGGGGTAAGAATCAATGGACTGATGTAAATGAAGCTCATATTACCGGATCTCAGCCCTGAGCTGAAATTATAAAGAAGCAAGAGAAGCCTGGTGGGTCAAAAAAGGTAAATATTTACAACGCTGCTTTACATCAGTATATAACAGTGTTGACAATGTGGAAATTTCCCAGTGGTTTCTGTTGATGTCTTTGTTGTTCTCCAGAGACTCTCTAAAATGAGTGGGTAGTCAAGTCTCAACATCCATCCAATGCTAGAATGACAAATCTATTTATCATGCAGATTTTTAGTGATGTAGACACTCCATTTAGAAACATAACTAAACCCTCCAGTTTATTTCCCAAGGGCTGCCTTGGAAATCATGCTAAACACAGGTCAGAGCTATGTCCTTACCATTAATAAAGCACAAACAGCTGCAAAAACAATTCATTTTGTTATGGTACACAAGCACTGCAGGCACATTAAACTAGCTCTCCTACCTTTGAAAAAGATTCTCTTGACAAATTAGACTAAGAGCCCGCAGGTTTCCTGCAGCATAATGTAAAAGATTCTGTAGCAAGTACAGTAGCAGCCAGTTTTGCGACCATCTTTCCCAAATTCTGTGATAAATATGGCAGATGAGATAATGTCATGGGAGATGGGATCTCAAGTAGGAGAGAAAGACTACAGGGTGGAAGGGAGTTGAGAGATGTGCGAGAAAGAGGAGGGTCCTGGGTCAAAATACAGAGGAACAATCCTCTCTCCCTCCAATCACTCACACCCCACCACCTTCTCCAGGTCCCTGTCTCTTTCCATTCTCCATTTTTTATCCCTTCACTCATTCTTCCCACCATCCTGCACCTCCTTACCTCACCTCTACTCCCTTTCTCACTCTTCTTCTTCTCTCCAAAGTCTCTTGCCCCACACTTGTTAGGAAGACAGTGACAGTGACAGTTGTGTTGCTGGGGTCCCAGGCGTCAAAATTGCAGTTCTTCTTCATCCCCACCTGGCTACCTTTTGGGTGGGACTCTCCACCCTTGGTCAATTAATGGAAAATGAGAAGGTGGTGGAGTTTCATGAAGAACCTCCTTTAGAAAAGGCGCTTTGATTGGTAATGTGTGACCTGATATTAAACCACTTAGATAACCTTGATAGGCAGTATAAAAATACCTAATACAGTAAAAATAAATAAATAAGCTACACTGCTAAAATGGGGACCCTGGCCTATCAAATACTTAGAGACTGGGAACGGAATCTAGGCTGCCAATATGAAACAAAGGAATGGGGAAGAATTTTTAAGAATCTACTTAGGCAATCTGGCCGGGATAATTATATTGAAAATAGATACAAAATGCTGTATTCCTGGTAGTACACGATTATACCAAATATATGGGGAAGGATCAACTTTATGCTGGTGTGGCTGTAGAGAGGGCAGTAGCAGCATGTCTGGCGGCAATGTTTTAAGGCACAAGTTTTTGGGGGTTTAAGTTTTAAAGTTATTAATGAAATCTCACATAGCTCACTCACTACAAGCGTGTTTGTTAAATCTGAGTCCACAAAGGAAAAGAGACTGGTTGCCCACGTAGTGAAGTTTTCTTTTGCCACATACAAGTTTTATAGTTGGGATTTATAAAGTGATTTGATTTTCTGTTCCTGTTGGGTTTTTGGAGTAAATTAATAAAGTGCTGGCAAAAATTAACTATGTTTACACAACAGCCAGATTAACAGCTCTGAACCAAAACCACAATTCCAACTTTGTCAAGATTTGGGACCCTTATGGGAAACTTTAGGATGCAATAAGTTTTTCTATAGACTTGTGTGCCTCTTCTTGTGGACTTCAGGTTATAGAGTAGAACAGGGTTTGAGAAGCGGAGGGGGGGGGGATAATCTACAATAGGGGCTGTATTTTAGATAAAAGGAAATGTTGTCTTGTTAGCTACACTATGATATGTTCCTTAACGATTGCATTTGCTGCGTCTCTGATGGTTATAAAATTAATTTAAAAAAATTTTTTTTTTTTTAAATCACTTTGCAAGACAATGGACATGAATTCCCACATCAAAATGTCTGAGTAATGGTTCCAATTACACTTACTCGACACATTTCCTGTGTTTGCTAGCATAGAAATATCCACGCCTCCAAGTTTATCAAGTGGAATATCCCAAAACACCATATTGACCCCGATACTATGCCACACTTTTTTTTTTGCCCCATTAGCAACTGCAGTCCAAGATTTAAGTACGAGGAGGTCTTCAGAAATGTGGGCGCTGTGTTTTATTGTAAACACATGATCGATATGTCCAGTATTAAGTTTCCTAATCAGCAAGAGACAGTTGCAGTCCTATACAGATTGCAATTCCTCTCAAGTGATGCACTGCATTGTTTGCCCATGTGGGCTATTCTACATAGGGTAAACAATGCGTCCAGTTAAGCTTTGGGTAGCCAAGCATTTACATTGCATTAAGCACCAAAGACAACAAGCTCCATTAACTAATAATCGGATCATATATGGTCATACCATTGAACAGTTGAGAGTAATAGTGCTGATGCAGGTTGTTTTACCCAAGGACGGTGATGAAGCACAAAGATTACTGTATAAAGAACAAAAGATTAATCTGTCAGTGGGATACAGTTACACAAGAAGGTTGAATGGAGTAATGTTATGCTGTGAATGTGTGGATACCGGCATCCAATCGCAGGTTACGCATAGGTTGCGGTAGCAACGTTGTTGGGATTTTGAAATACAATAGAGCAGTCCTTGGCTCCAATGACTGCAGACTGAGAAGGGAGCCAGGACGAAGGGTTCTTAACTCATCTGTTGGTTAGTAATATTAAATTTAGTATATCAAAGGTTGACATGGATTATTTATTCATGATATAGCATTGATAAGTAATCTGGATAGTTTTTTTTTTTGTAGTATTTAATAACAACAACTTTATTTGTAGATCTCAATACCTTGCAGTTCAATGTGGTTTACAACAAGAGAGACTATACAAACACAGCGATGAAACATCAATTATATTATCAAGATTGAGAATACATTAAATTAGCAATTCACTATACAAATTTATCAGACAAGAAAGTTTTCAATAATTTCCTAAAATCCCGATAGGGAAAGGAAGACAATCCAACTACTTAAATTCTTATTCCATTTACCTGCTTGAAAAGCTAAAGTCCGTTTGAAGAATTTATTATTTTGTTGCTTTTATTGTAGGCACTCTTCCTGAGGAAGTAAATTGAAGCTCAGTCTCAGTCGAAGAGTGGTGAGGAATTAAGTGTTTTTTATATTCACAACGAGAGAGATGGAATTTTGAATACTAGATAGCTCAAGGACATTGTGGGAACTGGTGGACTCATCAAGCTGAGTTGCCCACCTGAAAGATAAGTTTAATAGTCCTGGGGACTTTTAAGGATAATTATGTTGGTGGTAGTGACTTAATAAGGGAATAATAATGTAGCTATGATGGTTCCCAGGTTTACCTGCAGCTCTTATGTGGCTATAAGGGATACTGAGCACATCATATCATTTTTCAATCATATATGTGCGATATTATACAGTAAAGGACCTGTGGTTAATTGGAAAGTAAAGGATATGGCCATGTCACATCACTGTTTTTATATGGTAGAACACTGGCTACCTATTGAGCAGAGGATTAAATTTAAAATAAATTGATGCTCACATTCTGTACCTACTATACCCACCTCACAGGTTATCTGGCAGCACGCCTTGACCCCTACTTTCCTTCAAGATCTTTCAGATGTCCACAAGATGGGCCACTTGCTGTCCCTGCTCTGCACTACCCTATGGAAAGCTTTAACTCCTCCCCCCTAATAAACTAGGAACATGACAGAAGGATAGGACATGACATGTATGCACATAGTAGATCTTTCCAGAAATGTTTAAGATATGATGAATATAATAAATGGAACTAAAATAAATCAGGATGAGTGTAACTAGAATTATCTAGGATGAGAGTAAATAGGGTGAATACAGTACACAATGCTAGAGCTATTTAGGATGCACGTAAATATAGATTACTTAGTTGCAACGGTTAACTTATTTAGGAGGGTAAAAATATAGCTTACTTAGCCCCTCTTCTATTAAACTGCGCTAGCAGTTTTAGCGCAGAGAGCCGCACTGAATGGCCCGCGCTGCTTCCGACGCTCATAGGAACTCTATGAGTGTCGGGAGCAGCTTGGGCCATTCAGCGCAGCTCCCCGCGCTAGAAACGTCTAGCACAGTTAAATAGAAGAGGCCCCAAGAATGGTTAACTGTAATCTTGTGTAAACATAGTTTACATATGATACATACATACATATATAATAGTGTAATAATGCAAATGCAAACAAGATACCCTAGTCAAGCAGATAGGAGGCTGACAACAATCACAGTGGAATCCATCTGAATCTGTATTTAAAATCCATTACACCTGTCTTTGAAAACTGCTCTGAACTGACCTAGTCATTAGTAGCTCCCAATAAAGATAAAGGCCAGAAAGAAGAGGTGCCAGTCAAACTTTTAAAAATGTATCAAAGTATAAAAGTCGCCTTTTCCTGATCTTGACAGGAATAGGGGTTCAACTGATTACTCATAATTGGAAAAACCATGATAGGATTAATTTATTTTTGGTGGGTAACTGTGTGTACTACATATAAGTATGAAAGGATGATAGCGGAACGTTGAGGGAATAATAAGTCCTTTAATGATGTATGGAGTCCATTGACTAATTTTATTGCATTATAATTAGGGTTATGTTTCTTTCTTTCTTTTTTTCATTAGATTCCTTGCACATCCAGGGGTGGAACGTATTTTGAAGAGTTAAATTATTTCATTATAATATTGAAATCATATCATATGTATTATTGTTTTAATAATTAAGATAAGAAGGGGAGAAAATGATTGTTTAATGTAATAATTGTATAGTTAATAGTGTGTTTTCATGCAGTTTGTATGATTTACCATTTGTATTGCACTGTCAAAGTCTAAAAATCAATAAAGATTTAAAAAAAAAAAAACAAAAAACTATAAAGTCCTGGATTTTTATCAAGGCCTTTGGCAAATAATTGGGAAGAAATCTTGGGCAAGGCTTCCGGAATGTAAGGCCCTCCCAACTGTGTCCCAATGGTCCTCTTTGCTCAAAGATTGCAACTCTTTCCATAATGTCCATGTAGTTTTTATTTTCATTCCACAGTGTATGGTTTGTGGGCTTCGCATATATTTTATTTCTCCACTTGGTAACACCTTTCCATGCATAATAGGATCAGTGGTTTACAGTTAAACTAAATTAAAACATTTTGAAACAAAACCAAAATATAGCCCATCAAAGCTGACGTCAAACATTTATTTTGAAGCTATTTGCACAAGAAATTAATTCATGTTTTGTAAAAAAAAAAAAAAAAAGGATTATCTTTTGGAATCCTTTCAAACCAAACTCCAATATATATTACATATACAGTTCCTCCTCCTTTCCATTAAAAATAGAAAAGCTACAAGTATAAATCCAGGTTTTCTATGTAGTTGTGGTAGTAGAGGAAGTCAGTAGAGATTTCCCGGTATCCCAGTATGAACCCTTATTCTAGTTCCACCACCAATACTTACACCGACAGTATTTTTGTGTCTTAGTGAAAACAAGTCACTCCAGTCGCAGAAAAATAAGCATAATCATTAAAAATCAGTGGTCTCAAACTCGAGGCCCATCAGGTACTATTTTGAGGCCCTCGATATGTTTACCATAATCACAAAAGTAAAATAAAACAGTTTCTTGATCATATGTCTCTTTAGCTATAAATTGCAATATTAATATTAAGACTTAGCTAAAAGGAAAGCTTTATAAAATATAAAGAGTTTTACCTCATGCAAAACTATCATTTCTTTAATAAGACATTAACTATTTTTTTCTGAGGCCCTCCAAGTACCGACAAATCCAAAATGTGGCCCTGCAAAGGGTTTGAGTAGGAGACCACTGATTAAAAATCAACTTGCCACCATTGTTCCCCATTTAAAGAGCCAGCCATCATTGTTGCTGTTTCCTTTTCATGAACAGATCCAGCTAATAGATTACATTGAATACAACTAGTTAATGAAAATATCTTTTAACAGCCAAGTAAATTTATAAACCTGCAAGCAGTTCCAAAGTAATTGTCATGCATTTGAACAGACTAGAAAACTCACTGAATAATTTAAAATTTTTTAAAAAGGGAGGGGCGGTGGATATTGATTTTTCTTGGATAAAATTTTTATATTCTTTCACGTATGACATTAGAGGGGGGAGGGGGGAAATAGACTTCACAGGAATTATGCTAAATTATGATGTGAAGGAGTATCTTAGAACAGACCAGGAAAGCCAAGGTTCAAATCCCATTTTATGTCCCTTGTGATTTTGGGTAAGTCGCTTCATCCTTCATTGTCTTGGATACAAAAACTTAGGGGATAAATTCTATAAAGCATTTTCTGTACATAAAGCAGATGTCACATGGAGAAAATTGCAAGGGGTTTATGTATATACAAAGGTGGTGCATAAAAATACAACACCTACTAGTAGGCATTCCCAGGGGGATAGTTTGGCCAAAGCATCAAGTACATGCATGGAGCAGCTGTAAACTTTTGCATAAGCATTTGTGTTCTATTGGAGAGAGTTCTTCTGGAAGCCTGTTTTATTAACACACATAGCTATAAAATTACCCCCTATGACTGTAAGCCATCTGTGAAAAAGGAAAACCTCCCATAAGAATATAAGCATCATCGTTCTGGGAAAGACCAAAGATCCATCAATCCCTGTTATCCTGTTTCCAACAATGGCCAAAGCCAGGTAAAGTACCTGGAAAGATCTCAAAAAAAGTAAAAACAGATTTAATGCTGCTTATCCTAGAAATAAACAGTGAATTTTCCCAAGTCCATCTTAATAATGGTTTATGGACTGTTCTTTTAGGAACTTGGCCAAACCTTTATTAAACCCTGCTATGCTAACTGCTTTTACTATATTCTCTGGCAATGAACTCCAGATATTAATTACATGTTGAATGAAGAAATTATTTATTTGACTTATTTTAAGTGTTCTACTTCATAGCTTCATTTCTATGCACCCTAGCCCATATATTTATGGAAAGAGTAAACAAGTGATTCACATCTACCCATTCCATTCCAATTAGGATTTTACACACCTTAGCTGTTTCTTCTCTTGAGCATTTTTGTGTAATAGAAGCACAACCTTTAAAAGGAATGGAGTAGCAGCCTAGCAGTGAGAACAAGCTCAGTTCAAATCCCACTACTGTTTCTTATGATCTTGGTCAAGTCATTTAATCTTCCACTGCCTCAGGTACAAACTTCGGTTATAAGCCCTTGGGTACAGGGAACATACCTAGTATACCTGAAAATGTAATTCACCATGAGCTACTACTGGAAAAAGTGTGAGCAATTTTATTTAAATCTAAATATTTAAATTAAATTGCAAATTTCAGTGTGATAATTCAGTATAAATGAAAATTAATTACACAAGTTGAAGATCATCACATGATTATTCTACTACAGTAAAACCTTGGTTTATGAGCATAATTAGTTCCGAAAACATGCTCGTAATCCAAAACACTCATACTGTATATCAAAGCGAATTTCGCCATAAGAAATAATGGAAACTCAGACAATTCATTCTACAACCCGAAAACTTTACAAATACTGTTATGTACTCATATTGCAAGACCTCGCTCATTTAGAACAGTCACTATACTCCCACAGCATCAGAGAGAGAAGAACCATCGGTTCAGTTGTGATGTGTGTATATTGTATTACCTGTATTGCAAGACCTTGCTTGTATATCAAGTTAAAATATAATAAAATGTTTTGCTTGTCTTGCAAAACACTTGCATACCAAGTTACTTGCAATCCAAGGTTTTACTGTTCTTCAAAACTCACTTTATTGTGGATTGTCAACAGTAGCAAATTCCATGGGGGGTCACGTGATGCAGCCTGTCTAGCTAGACGTGGATACGGAGAGCTTCCGCCCCCGGTGCAGTGATCGGCCTTATCATCTGCTTTTCTCTGCTTCCCTTGTGGCACCGAGGGGTTCCTTAGCTGGGGGAGTCTCTCTGCTATCGGATACAGCTGTTGCGGGTCCGATTCGGTGCCGGGTATGCCCATTAAATCTGCTCGTGCCCGGGATAAGCCTGCTCTTACCCCATCCAAAATGGCGGCGGAACCGGCCACTTTACCATCCCCGCTGGTGACTGGATTACCGACATCACGCGCTCGGTGTCGGCAGCGCTGGCGGACCGGCTAAATAAAATTCAGTCGGCTGTGGATGAAATGCACGAGAAATTCGATTCCCACAGCCGACGGCTCAATGAGGTCGAGCAGCGAGTGTCCGATCAGGAGGACACGTGCACGGGCCTGGCGGCTCAGGTGGCGGAGCTGCAGAAAACCTCACAGGAGTTGCTGGCTAATTTGGATGAGCAGGAGAATCGGAGCCGCCGAAATAATCTGAGGCTTGTCGGGCTTCCGGAGTCGGTGACAGACCAGGATCTCTATGGGCTTTTTAGTAAGTGGCTGCCCGAACACCTTGGCCTGGCTGGGAGCGCTGCAGGCTTTGCCTGTGAGCGTGCACACCGCATAGGAGCTAAGCCGGCAGCGGGGGGCCGAGCGAGAACGGCCATAGCCCGCTATGTCAACTGGAGCGAGAAGGAGATGGTTCTCAGGGCTTACCGAAAGGCAGGAGCTTTGGAATACGAAGGCTCCAGGGTGCTGCTGTTTCAGGACTATTCCGTGCGAGTGGCAGCCCAACGGAAGATCATGGCACCCTTCTGCACGGACCTTCACAACAGGGGTGTCAAGTTCGCCTTGGTGTTTCCTGCGAAGCTCCGGGTCTGGCAAGATGGCAAGATTCTCACGTTGACCACCGCGGAGGAAGCTAAGGCTTTGTTGGAGAAGATACCTGCTTGATTATCTGCTTGGTACACTGCAGTATGTTCCCCTTGGAATACTCTGCGGGGCCGGGTCTGGATTTCTTTAGGACCCAGAGACTTGTGGACTTTGACTGCTTGTCTTCCCGGCCTATTTCCCCGGGTCCGTGGCTCCTGCAGGGGTGAATGGCTTGTTGTTCCCTGTCTCGCCCTTTCTTGAAACCTGCACTGGATTAGCCTGGGGGCCTCTACTTTCCACGACTGCGGGGACCTTTACTGCCCAGGCACATCTCTGTGGCCCCTTTGGCTGACCGGGGATGGACTTTCCACTTTTGGACAGGGGCTGGCCCTTTGCAGATCATTAAGGGGCCGTGATGGTGATTTTTTGTGACTCCCTAGGCTGTGGAGCCCTTTGGGATGGGAGAAGAGAGACCTTTAGGGGGGGGGGGGTCTCCGGGCGGGCTGGGGTGATTATGGGATTGTTTGCTGGAGGGGGGAATGAGGCATGGGGGGCTGAGGAGGGTGGTAGTGGGAGGGGGGATGGGTTTGGGTTGGTGTGTGTGTATGTTTCGGGGATGCTTGTGAGGGTGGGATGGGTAGGGGCGCTGGTTGCATGGTGTATGGGCACCCTTTCCTATGGGGCGGCGGAGCTTAGCTGGGAGGCTTCGTCTGTGCCATTTTGCTCTGGTTTTACCCGTATTGTTCCTGTAAGGCTTGGGGGGCATGGCTGACACTGCATTCCTCAGGGAAGAGGAGGGGTTCCCTCTCTCCTTTAGCTATGTTCCTGTTCTCTTCCTTTGGCCATGGCTGACCTTAAGGTAGTCACCTTCAGTGTTGATAGCGTCAGGTCCCCGGTTAAACGATCACGCATTCTGACGAGCCTGCGCAAGTTGAGGGCAGATATAGCTTTCTTGCAGGAGACCCACCTGACCCAAAGCGAACATGCTAAATTGCGGAGACAATGGGTCGGGGATGTCTACTCTTCCACATATGGGGGTCGTCGGCGAGGTGTTGCGATTCTGCTCCATAAGCGGCTGCCATTTACCTTGCACAACCAGTTTTTAGACCGAGAAGGGAGATATATCATTGTCCTGGGAGAGCTGTGGGGTCTGAAGCTCCTCTTCTGTAATTTGTATGCCCCGAATACCTACTGTCATAAATTCTTTTCTAAGGTCCTTTCTATGGTAACGGCTTATCCTGACTACCAAATGATCCTAGGGGGAGATCTGAACATTACTGCGGATCCTGGGGTGGATTGCAGGCCCCCCAGGGGGAGTATGAAGGACCATGACAACAAGGGGGTGGGTTTCCTAACACAACATTTGGGCCTTGTGGATGTCTGGCGGGCACTTCACCCTTATGAGGCTGACTATACGTTTTACTCTTCTGTTCACAAAGTGTATGCTCGTCTGGATTACATCTTACTTGATCAGAGATTGTTCTCTCGGGCTACTAAATCGGAGATTGTTGAAGCCACGGTTTCTGACCATGCCACGGTGGATCTCACCTTGACCCTTGCATCTGGTCGTCCCATATCTTCCTGGAAGATGGCCCTACATCTGTATCATGATCCTGAGTTTCGGACCTTCTTACGGGCACGGTGGGTTGAGTACCAGGCCACTAATGCTACTCCAGAGATAGGACCGGTGTCGTTTTGGTATGCCTCCAAGGCAGTCCTGAGAGGGCATGTGATAGCTTACACGGCCGCCAAGCGTAGGGCTCGGGGGGAGGAGCTGTTGTCGCTTACCCGACGGCTGCACTTGTTCCGTAGGGCTCATATCTCTTCCTTGTCGGATTCGGATAGACTGGCTTATAAGAGCATACGGGAGCGTATTGAGACTTTGCTACATCAACGTGCTGAGCAGTCCCTCTCGTTTCAACGTTATCGGTTGCACAGGTGGGGAGGAAAGACGGGGAAACTCTTGGCGAATCTGGTAAGGCCCTATAAAAAGCGTCAACTTATCACCACCATTCGTGACTCTGCGGGAGTTCGGCATGAGGGTGAGAGCCAGATTGCCGAGCAATTTGTTCGGTATTACGAGGGCCTGTATGGGAAGCGCCCGCTAGATAGGGATGCTCTTGATAATTTCTTCCAGGGCCTGTCTTTGCCGCATCTGGAGGAGGAACAGGCAGCGTCTTTGAGTCAACCGATTTCGGAGGAAGAGCTGCGCATTTCCATTCAATCTCTCAAATTGACGAAGGCGCCTGGCCCGGACGGGTTCGGTCCTGAATACTATCGGATTCTCGAGGACTTGGTGGCTCGGCCACTGTGCACGATGTATAACATGGTGGCAGAGGCGGGGGGGCTCTTTCCCGGATAATATGGCTCATGTGGTCTTGCTTCCCAAGCCGGGCAAAGACCTGGATCTGGTGGGGTCCTTCCGTCCTATCTCTCTCCTGGACCAGGATATTAAGCTTTTGGCCATGACTCTGGCGAGACGTCTGAACTGCTTTTTACCTGCCCTTATTCATCCCGATCAGGTCGGTTTTGTACCGGGCCGATACGCCTCTATGAATCTGCTAAAGGTCCTGGGAGCTATTCATGATCGGGTGGGCCGGGGTGGCTTGGAGGCTGTGGCGGGCCTGGATATGGAGAAGGCATTCGACAGTATCTCGTGGGATTACCTTTTTTGGGTTTTGCGTCGGGGTGGGTTTCAGGGCGGGTTTATGGCCTGGGTGACGGCTTTGTATGATAATCCTAGGGCGCGCTTAATGATCAACGGGGGCCTGACTAATGACTTTGGCTTGCAGAGGGGTACGCGACAGGGCTGCCCTCTTTCCCCCCTTCTTTTTCTTTTGGCTATTGAACCCCTGGCTGCTAAAATCCGGCAGGATGGGACTATTCAGGGCATCTCGGTGAGGGGCCAGGAGTGTAAAATCAGCCTTTTTGCAGATGATATCTTACTTTATATGGAGCAGGTTAATCTTCACTTGCCCAGAGCTTTAGCTGTGATACGAGCTTTTGGTGCCCTGTCTGGCTTACAAGTCAATTGTAGCAAGTCGGAACTCTTATTGTTGTCGGGGGGCTCGTCGGCGCCTTGGCACGCTGTGTTACCTATTGCCCCAACGACGAAACCGATGCGATATTTGGGAATATACCTTAGCACTGATCTCCCTACTCTTTATAATGCCAATGTTAGGCGCCCCCAAGAGACCATTGGAAAGTTGTGCCAGGCTTGGCAGGAGCTGCCGCTGGGCGTTTTGGGTCGCATAGCTTTGGTAAAGATGGTTCTGGTCCCAAAACTTCTGTATCCTCTACAGACTATGCCACTTTGGCTTACCCGGAGTGATGAACTGACTTTTAAGAAGGCTATCACCCGTTTTATCTGGAGGTCCCGGGTCCCGCGGATTGCGATGCTCAAGCTTACCCTGGACAAATTTTTGGGTGGCCTTAATGTTCCTGATATCCGGCTCTATAATATTGCATCTCTCTTTCGTTGGATCCATGAAGGCTATACTGGGTGTTCCCATTACTCTCCGCGGGGCTGGCTGGAGGGATGGAGCTCCCCCTTTCATTTTCTGATCACGCTTCACCTTCAGGCAGACCCTGGGCGACGGTACCAAGACAGCTTTCGATTTTTGCGCCCCTTTCGGATGGCATGGCGCTGGTGGCGGCGCAGACAACGGCTGCCGCCGGAGGTGTCCCCCTTTATGTGCCTGGAAGGCAACTCTTAGTTTCTACCGGGCTGGGGCAGATCAGTGTTTCGAACCTGGGCAGAACGGGGTTGTGTGGCCATGACTCATTTGCTTGATCTGTCCCCCGAGGGTTTCCCCTCCTTCCAACAAGCACGCGATGCATGGGGTCTGCCCTCTTGGTATCTGTTCTCGTACTTTCAAATTCGTCACTACTGGGACGCTGAACAGAGAAGTAGGGAGGGGGCTTGGGTTAAGGGTCGGTTGGATACTCTCTTTTCGGCTACTCCGCCGATGGCAAATACCCTCGCTCACTGGTATCGGGTACTTAAATCGTCTCTTCCACTGTCGGTGCTTACCCCTTTGCGCTCTTCCTGGGAGCGGGAGTTGGGACAGAGCATTACTGAGTCCCAATTTTTGGCCTGTTTTAGGACTCTCTACTCATATACTAAATCTGCCGATTTTCAAGAGCTTCAGTTTAAAATTCTCCACCGCGCTTACCTTACCGCGCAGAGAGGGGCACGCATGGGGTTTTGGGGCAGCGCTGATTGTGTTAAATGCAAGGGTCGGGCTGGTACGTACCTACATTCTTTTCTGGAATGCCCCCGATTGTGCATTTGGCAGGGGGTTCTACCCCTGCTGGAGCAGGCGGTGCAGCGCCCTGTCGAGTGGAACTATGGGTTCCTTCTTTTGGGTCTGCAGATCTCCCTCCAGGATCAGGGATTCACGCCTCCCCAGTGTAGATTTTTCTATAATGCTATCCTCCTAGTGAAGAAATTGATTTTGACTTATTGGCTGTCGGTGGATTCGCCTCCACTACCCCTGTGGAAGAGTAGACTCCAGGAAGTGGCTCAGTTTGAAATTCGGTCTTATGTAGGGTCCTCAAATGTGGCTAAGCAGCATTACGTCGGATTGTGGGAGCGCCTGCGGGACCTGGTGCCATCATGAACGTTGAAGTGGGGAACATTGACCGGGGGGGTGCTCTTCCTTGTCAACTATATTAAGCCTTTGCTTTATTTCCTTATCATTCTTTGGTGCCCTGGGGCGGGGGGATTGGTGGGGGGGAGGGTTCTGGAGTGTATGGGGGGATGTGAGTTCTGTTGCGTGGTATGGATGGAATTGCGAGTCTGTGGTGGTGTATGCTTTGCTTGGTCCTTTGGGACCCTTCTATATAAAAAGGTGAGGGGTCACTGTCCATGATATCCGGTTTTCCTGCTCATTTTGAATCCTATTTTGACCTTCCCTAGGGTGTCCCTGTTTACTTTTTTACCTCTTTTATTGATCCTTCTTGTCTACCTGGTGGGGACTACTGGGGAGGATAGTTATATTTCGTGGCATTTCTTTGTTTTCTTTCTCATTTGTATTGGACCATGCCTTTGTTGTTGTTCTTGCTCTTTGGCAATGTACCCTGTTGGGTGGTGTACCTTTCACTGTTAATAAACATAAGTTAAAAAAAAAAAAAAAGTAGCAAATTCCATAAATGAGACACCTCAGTAACATAAGAGATTGTTTGCAGTTACTTAACAATGGCACTCGCACCACTTCATCATTCGTAATACAACCACCTCTCAACAAATTCGCAGACACGCAATACTTGGACAATTTGGCCGTGGCTTTATTAACAATTTTCAATATAAAACCCCCAAATCAGTCTAACCCATCTTCCAAACCAGCCATTTACAAACAATATTGACTGACAGTTAGTTGGTGTCGACCTAGCTGTTTTTCAATATTCTCAACAAAAGTGGAGGATACAAAATCTTATATCTTTTTAAAATATTTTTTTGAATATCATTTATAAGTCATCCAAATGCTGACTGTGAAACTAACTCAAGGAGGAAAAAAAAGACCTCAGATTCCCAAAATTGGCAACTGAATCAATATGTGCCTGATACACAGGGTAGAATCAACCACTGGTCAAAGAAAAAAAAACAACAAAAAACCCTCCTTGATATGAATATATTTAAATTATCAGTGAAAAAAGAAGAACAGCGCAACTTAACTGAAAGGTCTTGATCCCTACGAGACCTGTTTCACATCCTGCTTCATCAGGGGATCAGACATCAAAAGTGCTGTTCACAAAAACTGTTAGCAGTTATCAAATTTGATAATGGATTCACACACATTACATAAATATGAATGCTTTGATTCTGAACCCATCCATGCGGTTTTGTTGGTTATATTTACAGGGATGGAGCCTTGAAAAAGCAATCTAGGTGAAACATGTCGGCTTTGACATCCCTAATTAACGCTGACATCTTTAGCCAAGAAGATCTAGCCACAAAATTAAGCTAAGTACTAACTGATAAATATAGAGTTAATAGAGTGGAAGTTACAAAATTAAGCTCTAGTTAAGAAAAAGTAGACCCAGTGACAAGCTGACACATAAAGCTCAGGACTATGAGAAGTTTGAGTTCTGAGTGGTGCCGCTGAGGGTCTGAGAAGATTTAATATAGGTTGTTTATGTAGCTGGAAGAAAGTAGTATTCTGGCTGTAATTGGGAGTTGAATGTTAAGCACCTTGATTCTAAAATAGTGCATTTACTTGATTGATTCTGCACCCATGCATAATGGCGCCAGGGATTGATGGATACTAGATAACTGATATTCTGGTTAATTGAGAGTGTGTGTTAGAAACGCTGTCTAACACACTCTCAATTCCCACCCCCACCCTGCCCTGAAAGCACCAGCATGGCAGTGATCCTGAGCCAAGAACCCCGTCACTTCCCTCCTTTACCCAAAGCGCAGCAGTCAGCAGGAGGCACAGGGCCCTTCCTCTGACACATCACTTCCGACACATCAGAGGAAAGGCCCTGCTGGGGCTGGCCACAAGCAGCCTGTTTTGAGGATGTTTCCTGCCACGCTTCGGGTAAGGAAGAAAGAGGGGGGTTTGTGGCTCAGGATTGCCAACTACTTCTGCCACTTCGGGGCTTGAGGGAGGAAGGCTTTGCGGCTCAGGACCGCTGCCACGCTGGTGCTTTGGGGTGGGAGGGATGAGAGTTCGTAACTGCTTGGGGGCTTGAGGGAGGGAGGAAGGATTTGCGGCTCAGGACACTGTCGCTTCTACTTTTTTTTTTTTTCTACCCACCGGCAAATTTTGTGCCGGTTGTGTGAGAGTCCCTGTTAACCGAGACCTGGTTAACCGAGACTACTGTACAGCTTAACTGGAATATAATGTTTCAGGATAAATAGCCAGTCGGTGACAGTGTGTTTCTCGCCACCACCGGCATTATGCCTGGATATTCAATTCTGCTCCATGTCCAGGCATCAGCATTGAATATCTGGATTTGGGTGGCCAGCTGACCCTTATCCAGTCAGGCGGTTATGTGTGAAATATTGTTCTTAAGTGAAACCGGATACAGACAGGACTGTGTTTTACATAGTTCGATTTCTCCAGTTAACTTATGCTGTGAAGTGGGCCAACTCCACCCCTGTACCACCCGCAAAACATCCGGGTACACTTTAGCACAAGCACAAGCAACATCAACACAGGTGCCATAAGGTAGTAAAAGGGGCCAAAAGAGACTACGAGGAAAAAATAGCCAAGGAGGCGAAGAACTTCAAGCCGTTCTTTCGATATATTAAGGGGAAATGACCTGCGAAAGAAGTAGTGGGACCGTTGGATGACCATTGAATAAAGGGAGTGCTAAAAGAGGACAAAGCAATTGCTGACAAACTGAACACATTTTTTGCATCTGTATTTACCGAAGAAGATGTGCACAGCATACTGGAACCCATCAGGCTATATGCTGGAAACGAAGACGGAAAGCTGACTGGATTGACAGTCAGTTTAGAGGAGGTGTGTAGGCAGATTGATAGGCTTAAGAGCGATAAATCCCCGGGACCGGATGGCATCCATCCAAGGGTCATCAAGGAACTGAAAGGGACCATAGCTGAACTGCTTCAACTAATAGTCAATCTGTCAATCAAATCAGGAAAGATTCCGGAAGACTGGAAGGTGGCGAAAGTTACACTGATCTTCAAGAAAGGTTCGAGGGGAGATCCGGGCAACTACAGACCGGTAAGTCTGACCTCGGTACCGGGAAATATGGTAGAGTCACTGATAAAGGACAGCATCATTGATCACCTTGACGGACACAGGATGATGAGGACCAGTCAGCACAGTTTTAGCAAAGGCAGATCGTGCTTGACGAACTTGCTGCACTTCTTTGAGGGAGTAAACAGACAGACAGACAAGGGCAATCCGGTCGACATTGTATATCTGGATTTTCAGAAGGCGTTTGACAAGGTTCCGCATGAACGACTACTTCGAAAAATTGCAAGCCATGGAATTGAGGGTGAAATACTCGCGTGGATTAAAAACTGGCTGGAGCATAGGAAACAAAGAGTGGGGGTAAATGGACAATACTCGGACTGGAAGAGCGTCACCAGTGGGGTGCCGCAGGGCTCGGTGCTTGGACCCGTGCTCTTTAACATCTTTATAAATGATCTGGACATAAGTACTACGAGCGAGGTGATTATATTTGCGGACGATACAAAGTTATTCAGAGTAGTAAAGATGCAGGGGGATTGCGAAGATCTGCAACGTGACATAATCAGGCTCGAGGACTGGGCATCGACATGGCAGATGAGGTTCAATGTGGATAAGTGTAAAGTGATGCATGTCGGTAACAAAAATCTCATGCACGAATACAGGATGTCCGGGGCGGTACTTGGAGAGACCTCCCAGGAAAGGGACTTGGGAGTTCTGATCGACAAGTCGATGAAACCGTCCATACAAAGTGCGGCGGCGGCAAAAAGGGCAAACAGAATGCTAAGAATGATAAAGAAGGGGATCACGAACAGATCAGAGAAGGTTATCATGCCGCTGTACTGGGCCATGGTACGCTCTCACCTGGAGTACTGCGTCCAGCACTGGTCGCCGTACATGAAGGAGGACACGGTACTACTCGAAAGGGTCCAGAGAAGAGTGACTAAGATGGTTAAGGGGCTGGAGGAGCTGCCGTAAAGTGAAAGATTAGAGAAACTGGGCCTCTTCTCCCTCAAACAGAGGAGATTGAGAGGGGACGTGATCGAAACATTCAAGGTACTGAAGGGGATAGACTTAGTAGATAAGGAAAGGTTGTTCACCCTCTCCAAGGTAGGGAGAACAAGAGGGCACTCTCTAAAGTTGAAAGGGGATAGATTCCGTACAAACGTAAGGAAGTTCTTCTTCACCCACAGAGTGGTAGAAAGCTGGAACGCTCTTCCAGAGGCTGTTATAGGGGAAAACACCCTCCGAGGATTCAAGACAAAGTTAAACAAGTTCTTGCTGAAAAAGAACGTGCGCTGGTAGGGCTAGTCTCAGTTAGGGTGCTGGTCTTTGACCAGAGGGTCACCGCATGAGCGGACTGCTGGGCATGATGGACCACTGTTCTGACCCAGCAGTGGCAATTCTTATGTTCTTAGCCTATGAAGCGCAGTATTGAGAGGTGTGGAAAGGAGGACGGGTGCTGGCACCCCCACTAAGACAGCACCTGGGGCGGACCATCCCTTCCCACCCCCCTTAATACGGCACTAGGAAAACACCTGATGGACCTGAACAATGGTAATATAGTAGATGATGGCAGATAAAGACCTGAATGGTCCATCCAGTCTGCCCAACCCGATTCAAAACCCAGCAAATTTTTAGATTGAATCAGGTTGGGCAGACTGGATGGACTATTTGGGTCTCTATCTGCCATCATCTACTATGTTACTATGTTACCACTGTTCAGGTCCATCAGGTATTTTTCTGTCCCTGGAGGGCTCAGCCTAATTCTGTACCTGAGGCAATGGAGAGCAAAATGACTTGCCTAAAATGCCAAGTTTGTTTTGATTATGCCAATATTAATGCAGACCTGTAGAACCTGCTGGAAAAAAAAGTCCCAATTACGTGATGATATGCTTGATGAACTTGTTTTGCAGCCCAGTAAACAGGTACAGCAATTTATCTAATCCCAATAAAGATCTCTACAAGGTTTTCATTCATATCCTATTTGCAAAGGCATTTCAATGTCAGGCAGCCCCAGATAAACATACTTAAATGGGCAGCTCCAGCTGCCTTGCTTAAAATATACAACCTGTTTGAATCTTCTTTTGCCTTTTTAACTGGCCTTAATCCTCATCTGTTCTATATCACAGCTCTCCTCAAGTATTGGACATACTTGCCTGAATATGTTTTTCAAAATGTTCAGGCTATATTCTTGCTTTATTAGAAGCTACACAATGTTTCTTTGAAATGGTGTAGCTAGGATTGAATGGGCCCCAGATGGAAAACTGGCCCCTCCTCCAAGGTACTTTAGACTGTGGGGAATGGGGGTAGGGGAACCTTTAGAGCTCTAGTATAACCAAAGAGTAACATTTAGGACAGTGTTTCTCAACACGCGGTACGCGTACCCATAGGGGTATGCGGGCCACTTGTTGGGGGTACGCGGCCTGGCCACCACTGATTGCATTTTCTCTGGATACAGTGGGTTTTGTGGGGTTTTTTTTATTTTGTAGTTACCATTATGTATTAAGATTATATTGTGTGTATATGAAAAATGGAAGAAATTGCATTACAATTATTATTATAATTATTATTATTATGGGTGTGGGGTCAGGGGTGGAGCTTTGGCAGGTCTGGGGCAGAGCTTGGGCGGGGTACTTGGTTGGTATTTGTTAGGCTTAGGGGGTACTTGGCTTAAAGAAGTTGAGAAACACTGATCTAGGATTCAAAACAGCAATAGCCTTATCTTTCAAAGGCAGATCCCTAGAATACGTACCAATATACTTCCTTTTTAAAGTTTTATTTTCAGGTTTTATTGATTTTCAAGTAAACTGATATTTCCTGCTGGGAAAAAGTTTGCTACAGATTCCTCCATAAAAACTAAACACATTCAGACTACCCCACTTCTATCAATTTTGCAGAATACAGACAGAGCCTCAAACACAGGAACAGCTACCTCAAAAACTAGAAACAGGAACTCTGAAAAATCTGAATGCAACACTGGAGAAAAGAAATGCTATTTCCTTTTATACTATGTAAAATGTAAAGTTACCAGTCACTTAATTGAAAATCTTTATTCTCTGGGTATTGTACTTTGCTAGTCCCTCAGACCCAGCCTCTCCTTTTAACTTTTCTTGCATCATCTTCAGCTAAGTTCTTTTCCAGGATCTTTTCTTTCTTTTCTACATCTGTCTCCGACATTAATTGTTCCTCTTAATCATTTTTTCTCTCTTCTGTGCATTCCACTCAGCAGCTAGATTTTATCAATTTTCCCCTGCTCTTGCCCTCTAGTCTTCAGTGTCTCCCTTTCCATATCTTACCTACCTTTGAGTGCTCCATCTTCTACCCTCGCCTCTTCCCAGCCATTTATCCATTCTCAAAAGTCTCATTATCCCAGGACAAGCAGGCAGCTATTCTCACTAGTGGGTGATGTCATCAGACAGAGCCCGGTACGGACGTCTCACAAGCACGTGTTGCTTGTAGAAACTTAAAGTTTCTAGATGCCCGCACCGCGCATGCGCCGGTGCCTTCCTACCCGGAGATCCGGGCGTGTCTCCTCAGTTCTTTCTTTTCCGCGGAGCTGAGAAGTTCAACTTCTTCATGCGCTAGCTGAATTCAGTTAAATTTGCCTTCCTTGTCCGCGTTTTCGTTTTCTTTTAATTACAGTTAACAGCTCTTTTCTTTTTCAAAAAAAAAAAAAAAAAAAGAAGATTATTTCCTCCTGCAGGTCGAACGGGCCGGCCACGTGGCTCAGGCCCACTGGCTTCGACCTAGCGGCGGAGATTTTCCGGCCTATGTCCCGGCCAATCACCGGGTTTAAAAAGTGCAGCAAGTGCCAACGCGCGATTTCACTCACGGACCCTCACTGGCGCTGTTTGCAGTGTTTGGGCCCTGACCACATCCCGAAATCGTGCGGGCCTTGCTCTACCCTTACGGCACGCTCATTCAAGCGGCGTTGCCTATTGTGGGAATCGATGTTCAAGATGGACGCAGCTAAGGATCCCTCAGCCTCCACTTCATCTGATACCTCCCCGGTTCGGGCGAAACCGGCATCGACCACTCCTGCATCGAGTGTGGTGAAACCGGCATCGCTCACCCCGACACCATCCACGAGCTCGACGTCGGTGCCTGCCCCGGTCTCCTCGGTTCAGGTACCTCTTCCTTCCACAGTGCCACCAATGGTCATCAAAGTGCCGAAAGCTACTAAGCAGAAGCACTCGGCCTCGAAGGAGCGCGATGTCCGTGCAGGAGGACCCCCTTTCGGTGCGGATCCCTCCTTATCGGCTTCGCTACGGTCCGTGCTGGAAGCTCAATTCGTTGAGCTCATGCAGACCATCGGACCCGGGCTCATCGCTGCCATACAGGGTGACCTCCCGGTACCGGTCCAAAGGGGCGGTCCGCCCCCTCCCCCTCCCCCACACCGTTCGACCTCGACAACCGACGAGGACGAACGGGGGAGGGCGGCGATGCCCACGCGGCAAGCCTCGCTTACCGATATGCCGCCATTAGAACCCATTACGCCTCCGCGCCAACATGGGACCAGACCTCCGATCGATACTCGAAGCCCTGGGCATAGTCAGGAAGAGTTCTTCCGTACTCCTTACCAGACTTGGGTAGCATCGCAAGAACCCGCATCGCAAACCCAGTTGCGATCCACTGCTTCCAGCCCTATCCACTTGGGGGCCTCGGGAGACCATGCGATGCACAGACGATCCCGATCCCCGTCCCGCCACCGAGACGGGCACCGATCGAGACACTCATCCTGGCACTCCTCACGCCATTCGGAGGTGTCACCGCAGAAAAAACTGCAACGTAGGGGATACGCCTCATCAGAGGTGTCCCCCCCGAGGGGCCCGGAGTACGAGGAGACACTGGTGCCCGATTCTCCTTGTCACTCCCCGATGTCCACGGACCTGGAGGCCTCCTCCTCCTCCAGCCCGTCCCACAGACCGACGCTGGCGGAACAATTGTCCTTCTCATCATTCCTCCGACAAATGGCGGAGGATCTGGATGTGACCCTTGATACGGGCTCCCGATACTCCAAAGAGTATCTGGACACCATGCATTTACCTAACCCTCCAACGGAGTCGCTTCGGCTCCCCTTGCATAAATTACTGGACCAGACCTTCATGCAGTGCTTCGAAACGCCGTATTCCATACCGGCGATCCCCAGCAAACTCGATGCTCGATACCGCATCGTGCACCATAAAGGGTTCGAGGGCCCTCAACTCTCCCACCAATCCCTACTGGTCGAGTCCTCCCTTAAACGCTCTCATCCCTCCCAGGTCTACGCCTCTGTACCGCCGGGCCGAGAGGGGAGAACGATGGACAAATTTGGTAGAAAATTCTACCAAAACTCCATGATGGCGTCACGGGTGCTAAACTACAACTTCTTTTTCTCTTCCTATCTGGAGTTCTTCTTGCCGGTGCTCCGCAAGTTCACTCCGTTCATAGACAACCAAGCTCGATTCGAGTTCGAGGAAGTGGTAGCCTCCCTCTCCCAATTACGCCTCCAGCTGATGCAATCCTCCTTCGATGCATTCGAACTCTCGGCACGCGCCACCGCAAGCGCGGTAGCTATGCGTCGCCTGGCATGGCTCCGTACTATCGATATGGATCCCAACCTACAGGACAGACTCGCCAACGTACCATGTGCTGGAGCTGACCTGTTCGATGAGTCTATCGAAACTGTTACCAAGAAGCTGTCGGATCATGAAAAATCCTTTCAATCCATCCTGCGGCCCAAACCCAAACCTCAACAGTCTCGACCTTCCAGGCCACCCCTGATTTACCAGCGGCGTTACATGCCCAGACAAACGCCTGCTGCGAGACAGCCTGCGAAGAGACAACCTCCCCAGAAGTCTCAGCAAAAACCTCAGCCACCGGCTGTACCTAAGGCTCCCCAGCCCTTTTGACGCCCCCCCCGGGAGCATAACCTCGGCCTCTCCCATAGGGGGCCGCCTCCATCTTTTTTACCATCGATGGGAGGCCATAACCACGGACCTATGGGTCCTCACCATCATAAGAGAAGGATACTCTCTTCAATTCCACCGGGTCCCCCCGGACCATCCTCCAAGAGAGTATCCTTCAAGCTCGACGCAGACCGCCCTGCTTCTTCAGGAAGTCCAAACCTTACTTCAGCTTCGGGCTGTCGAGCCGGTCCCGTCAGACCAATTGAACCGAGGGTTTTACTCCCGGTACTTCCTCGTCCCGAAGAAAACGGGCGACCTGCGACCCATTTTAGACCTTCGAGCCCTCAACAAGTTCCTGGTCAAAGAGAAGTTTCGCATGCTGACTTTGGCTTCTCTATACCCCCTCCTCGAGCAGAACGACTGGTTATGCTCCCTGGATCTCAAGGAGGCCTACACTCACATCCCCATTCACCCGGCCTCCCGAACGTTCCTCAGATTTCGGGTGGGAAATCTGCACCTACAGTATCGAGTGCTACCATTCGGCCTATCTTCGTCCCCCAGAGTCTTCACAAAGTGCCTGGTGGTAGTGGCCGCAGCACTCCGGGACAGGGGTCTACAGGTATTCCCATACCTCGACGACTGGCTCATCAAGGCCCCGTCAGCCCCAGAGGTCACTTCGGCGGCCTTGGCTACAACCTACTTCCTCCAGAATTTGGGCTTCGAGATCAACTTCTCCAAGTCTCATCTACAACCCACCCAGTCCCTCCCCTTCATCGGAGCGGTCCTGGACACCACCCGACTCCGAGCATTCCTGCCTCGGCAACGCATGGAGTCTCTTCTTCATCTCAGCCAGTCGGTGTCTACTCGCCAAACCCTACCGGCGAGACAACTGATGGTGCTCCTGGGCCATATGGCCTCCACAGTACATGTGACACCCTTTGCCAGACTCCACCTCAGGATCCCCCAGTGGACCCTGGCATCACAGTGGAATCAAACGTCCGATCCACTATCCAAACGCATCTTAGTCACACCTGCCCTTCGGCAGTCTCTACTTTGGTGGATGACCTCTTCGAATCTATCCAGAGGTTTGCTGATGCACTCTCCCCCCCATCAGAAAGTTCTCACAACCGATTCGTCGAACTACGCATGGGGGGCCCACCTGGAGGGTCTCCGCACCCAAGGATTCTGGACCAGTGCGGAAAGACTACACCAAATCAATCTACTGGAACTCAGAGCCATCTTCAATGCGCTCCAAGCTTTCCAACACCTACTCCACGACATGGTAATCCTCATTCGCACAGACAATCAGGCCGCCATGTATTATATCAACAAGCAAGGAGGCACGGGCTCGGCCCCCCTTTGCCAGGAAGCTCTACGAGTCTGGGACTGGGCGGTGCGCCACAACACCCTACTCAGAGCAGTATACATCCAGGGGGAGAACAACGTCTTAGCAGACAAACTAAGCCGTCTGCTACAACCGCACGAATGGACTCTCCATTCCAGCCCCCTTCACCAAATCTTCACGCAATGGGGGACGCCTCAGATAGACCTCTTTGCGGCTCCCCACAACGCCAAACTGCCTCAGTTTTGCTCCAGGATCTACACTCCTCATCGCCTCGAGGCAGATGCTTTTCTACTGAACGGGGGGAAACAATTTCTATATGCGTTCCCACCATTCCCGCTGATCCAGAAGACTCTGGTCAAGCTGAAACTCGAACGGGCCACCATGATTCTAATAGCTCCTCGGTGGCCCAGACAACCTTGGTTCTCCCTCCTACTTCAACTCAGCAGCAGGGAACCAGTACCACTTCCAGTGTTTCCTTCACTGCTTACTCAACATCAAGGATCACTACTTCATCCCAACCTGCAGTCTCTCCACCTGACAGCTTGGTTCCTCTCAACGTAACCCCTCACCAATTCTCACAAGAAGTGAGGGAGGTCTTGGAAGCTTCCAGGAAGCCCGCCACTCGACAATGCTACTCCCAAAAATGGACCAGATTCTCCTCATGGTGTGTTTCTAAGTCAACGGAACCTCAGCGAGCTTCCTTATCCTCCGTGCTGGACTATCTCCTACACCTATCTCAATCTGGGCTCAAGTCCACATCCATACGAGTCCACCTGAGCGCTATTGCGGCGTTCCACCAGCCCCTACAAGGGAAACCCCTCTCGGCCCATCCGGTGGTCGCCAGATTTATGAAAGGACTCTTCCATGTTAACCCTCCTCTCAAACCACCCCCAGTAGTTTGGGACCTCAATGTAGTCCTTTCCCACCTCATGAAGCCCCCGTTTGAACCACTCAACAGGGCCCCTCTGAAGTATCTCACCTGGAAAGTGCTTTTCCTTGTAGCCCTTACGTCCGCTCGCAGAGTCAGCGAACTCCAGGCATTGATGGCGGACCCACCATTCACAGTATTCCACCATGACAAGGTGGTCCTCCGCACTCACCCGAAATTCCTGCCTAAGGTGGTCTCCGAATTTCATCTCAACCAATCCATTGTACTTCCAGTATTCTTCCCTAAGCCTCATTCTCACCACGGAGAATCGGCCCTTCACACTCTAGACTGCAACGTGCCTTGGCTTTCTACCTGAATCGCACCAAGCCACACAGAACCACTCCTCAACTTTTTGTCTCCTTCGACCCTAACAAGTTGGGAAGACCCATATCAAAGCGCACCATCTCTAATTGGATGGCGGCTTGTATCTCTTCCTGCTATGCCCAGGCTGGATTATCACTTCCTTGTAAGGTCACAGCCCATAAGGTCAGAGCAATGGCAGCCTCAGTAGCATTCCTCAGATCAACACCAATCGAGGAAATTTGCAAGGCTGCCACCTGGTCCTCGGTTCACACATTCACCTCACATTATTGTCTGGATACCCTCTCCAGACGGGATGGACAGTTTGGCCAAACAGTATTGAAAAATTTATTCTCTTAAGTCGCCAACTCCCCCTCCATCCCACTGAGGTTAGCTTGGAGGTCACCCACTAGTGAGAATACCTGCCTGCTTGTCCTGGGATAAAGCAATGTTACTTACCGTAACAGTTGTTATCCAGGGACAGCAGGCAGCTATTCTCACGTCCCACCCACCTCCCCTGGGTTGGCTTCTCAGGCTAGCTACCTGAACTGAGGAGACACGCCCGGATCTCCGGGTAGGAAGGCACCGGCGCATGCGCGGTGCGGGCATCTAGAAACTTTAAGTTTCTACAAGCAACACGTGCTTGTGAGACGTCCGTACCGGGCTCTGTCTGATGACATCACCCACTAGTGAGAATAGCTGCCTGCTGTCCCTGGATAACAACTGTTACGGTAAGTAACATTGCTTTTTCTCACCAATCCCAGCTCATTACCTGGTATCAAGCCCCTTTCTTTTTTTCTCTTACCCAATATCCAGTTCTCTCATTCCCTTCTCAGATCTACCATTTTCATCTGTTCCTTTCCAGTGACTCAACCTAATCCACCCTTTCCAGCTTTCTCACCCTCTAGTCTTTCCCCTACATTTTCCCTTCTTACCCCTCTTCCACTATTCTGATCCCATCTCTCCACTTTTCTCTTTCATTTTGACACTTCCCTCTAGTCCACTCCACTCTTCCCCTCACCACCTGCTCTCTAAACCCATTCTCTCATTGCCCATTCCTAGTCTTTGCATCAGCCCCATCCCCTTCTCTCACCTGCCTTAGCCCCAGCCCCTTGTCCTAAGCCCATGCCTTAACAGCTACCCTTTCGCCCATCTCTAGCCCTTCCCCAGCCCTAGCATGAACCTTCTTCTACCATCCCATATATGCCATCATTATTCCCCTTCTGCCATCCCTAGCTAAGTGGCAGAACCAGTCACATCAAAGAATGATGCCTGTCTGGGCGTTGTATCCTTACACACACAGAGATATTGACAGATTCTTGTGTACAAGATGTACCATACACGTCATCTATTCTAGAGCATACTTTTGAAGGGAAATTTTTAAAATAAAGTAATATTCTGGAATTTCTTGTGGATTGTCAGTGGAGGTTCAGCGGGCAGGAACGAACTTTCCAAGTTCCTGCCCTGCTGTTAACTGGCTGCCTGTGGGCGTCTTCGGCTGCTGCGATTTTGCGCTGCTGCTCAGTGCTGAGCGGCTTCCTTAATGGTTCCTGCGAATTCTCGTGAGAATTTGCAGGAGCCCTTACAGAACCTGCTCAGCACTGAGCAGCAGCGCAAAATCGCAGCAGCCGAAGATGCCCACAGGAAGCCAGTTAACAGCAGGGCAGGAACTTGGAAAGTTCGTTCCTGCCCGCTGCACCTCCACCGACAATCACCAGTAGAGGTATGAGCCTGAGGCTAGGACAAGGAGGGCGGCAGGCTGCAGAGCCTGGAATGTAGGGAGAGTGCAGAGTCTGATGGGGGAGGGTAGGAAGGGGGCTGGGTGCAACGCCTGACAGGGGAGGGAAGGAAGGAAGCGGACTGGGTGCAATGCCTGATAGGGGAGGGAGGGAAGGGTGCTGGGTGCAGTGCCTGGCAGAAAGGTTGCTGGGTGCAGAGCCTAACAGGGCAGAGCACGGCACTTGACTATTAAGCTGCCCGACTTATATTCGAGTCAACCATTTTTATATATATTTATTTTTTTTCTCCTTTTTTTGGGGGGAAAAGGGGGTCTGGACATATTCGGATCGACTTATATTCGAGCATATACAATAAGTAAATAAAATTACAGAAGGGGATTTGTAATACTCCTACAATACTATACCATGACAAAATTCCTCCATACAAAATGCACTTCTTATGTCAAAAACCAATAACCAATTTAACAATTCCTAATTACCTCAGAACATGTCCTGTTATCACTGGAACTGTGAGAGGCAGTGGACTTGCAAATAAATTGTTAAAAACAAAGCATCTTGGCAACAAATATGCAGGCCTGTGCAATACAATGGTGGTGGTAGTGTGGGGGGCATCTGTTTAAGAATCACATTGTATATCAAAAGCGTAGAAGGTACTTGATGTTTGACCTTGTAGATCACATTGCATATGGACATGTATCTTTTAATGTTCGTTCTCTTCTGTGCATTGTTCCTCATCTTCCTATTTCATGCTATTAACATCACAACAGTGTGTGACATGGCATAAATACAAGGGCTGCTCTATGTAATCCATCTAAACAGAAATGACTTGCGTCACGATGCAATAGCTATTTGTGCTTTCAGCACAGCAAAGCATGAAATGAATACCCAGATTACTTCATTGTCAGGTACAGGCAAATTACTCATTATTGATGTAAAAATGCCCACCATTCAATCTTACGGTTTAATCCAAGTGCGGCAACCGTTTTGCCATCTAAAACTCCATTCATGTTCCTTTTGCCACAACTGAACAGACAAATTGCCACCTCTAGATAAAGTATATCAACTCTAACATGATATATTGGAGTTCCGAGATGTCATGTTTGCATGTGTTCAAATGTTTAACAAGGGGAGCCTCAATTTCACTCCATTGCATTTTATTTAATGTTCAATGATACGTTTATGAATAGTTCTAACGCTGTGGCCAATATATTTAAAGGGCAAGGACGTTGAATGAGATAAACAATACTAGTAGCGTTGCAATCTGTGATCGTGTCGCAATCAATGGCAAATATTCAAACGAGGATGTACAATGCAAGTTGCAGATATAGCATATTTACACGCTGAGAATTTACCACACCTACTATGTCCTCCAGAAGTAAATTGTCTTTGGGCACCTTCACTAGAAAAATGATGTAGTTAGAAACTCTGTTAAATCTCCACCTCGAGAAAATGCAAATTGAAATGGGGTAATTGAAATGGGGTAATTGAAATGGGGTATGTTTGCGCAAAACATTCCAAAATTGACAAGTAATCGGGGTGTTCATTTCAAGCGAGACCACCACTTAAGAAAGTGCAGTATTTCATTTGACGGTTTGTACACATGTCAGAGTGACGTCATTACATTTACTGTGTATAAACTGGAAAAGGACAAGCGGATGGCATCTTTGGAATCCCCATGAAAAGCACAAAAGATAGGTACCGTCCCTTTTGACTGCCATATAGATTGTAAATGTTTTCTATTTTTTAGACTGGTAAGGTTCTTCCAGTATTGTTAATCTCTAACAATTTTTTAGTTTGCAGAGACCATTACCCTTCATGGTTTTTTGGGGTTCTCTGAGGCAGCGAAATGCGTCCGAACCCTAAGGAAAGAATATATATGAAGACATTGCCAGTCTATAGCAAGATAAGTGAATTCATATTAAAACATTTTTTCATTGCATCTTTACAAATGTGCTATGATTGAGAAAAGGGACACCTTATGGTAGGCTTGACTCACACAACGGTCTCAAACACCTAAGATTTTTCTCTGAGCACATTTTAATGCTAAGATTGTTGTTATATTGATCTTCTGAATGTATGCTGGTGAATTATTTTTTGTTTTCTGAGTGAAATATTTTTACACACTAGCTGTGATAAGCTTTTATGCTTTTTGTGCTTTTTGGATGATTTACAAGCATACATGCTATCTAACCTTAGGCGGATCCTTAAGAACTACCTCCATAATGCAGCAAAGACTGCAACAGACTTAATTTCCTTTTCTTCATTTTATTTCCAACACAAGACCTTTTGTGTCAAGGGCTATTTTCCAGTTCATGTCTATGCTTAGAATGTCTTCTGAAGTATCTAGTCAGAACTGATTTTTTTTTTGGCGAGGCCTGAAGCTGACGCAGGTGGGCACTAGACAGTATGGATGTCGACACTACCTCCAGTTCTCCTGAATTGGCCAAGGTCACTCTTCAAAGTTGTTAAAACACATGCAGACTGTGAAAAAATTGCCAGAAGACCTTAGGGACTTGGAAACCTGGACATCCAAATGGCAGATGAAATTTAATGTGGACAAATGCAAAATGATGAACAATGTGATTTGTATTACTGTATATACTCGTGCCAGCGCTGACCCGCTCCCCTCCTGAACCTGTTTGCAGGCCTCTACTGGGCCTTTCGTGAGACCTGGTAGTCCAGCGGTATCCGGGACAGAAGGGATCCCTCCCGCCTCCTGTCCAAGCTGATTCTAATTATTTTTATCTCCCTCCTGCTTCCCCCTGCGTACCTTTTAGTTTCTCTAGTGGTCCAGTGGTGAATCATGGCAAGAGCGACCTTCCTTCGCTCCTGCCCGTGTGAGTTCTTATGGCAGCCAATTAGCTAGTGGCTCTGCACGGGCAGGAGCAAAAGAAAGTTACTCCTGCCACCTTTCACCGCTGGACCACCAGGGAAACTAAAAGGTACACGGGGGGAGGCGGGAGGGAAATAAAGATAATTAGAATCAGCTGGGATAGGAGACATCCCTCCCTTCCTGGCCACCGTTGGACCATCAGGTCTTACGGCAGGCCTGATGGAGGCTTGCAAGGCATCAGGAAGGAGAGGGGAAAGGGTACAGAACCTGGCAGGGATGGGGGGGCGCTGGGTGCAGAGACTGGCAGGGAGTGAGAGAGAGGGCTGGATGCAGAGACTGGCAGAGCAGCAAGGGAGGGGGAACAGGGGGCAGGGCAAGGCAAAAGCACTGTACTTGAATATTAAACACACACACCCCTTGGTTTATATTCGAGTAAACCTTTTTTCCTCCTTTTTGGGGGAAAAAAAAAAAGGATTACCTTGATTTATATTTGGGGGGGGGGAAAAAAAAAAAAAGAAGATTACCTTCATTTATATTTGGGACGGTTTATATTTTAGTATATACGGTATTCTTCCCAGGTACCAGATGCTAGGGTCCACCTTAGGGATTAGGACCCCTCAAAATAGATCTGGTGTCTTTGTAGACAATATGCTGAAACCATCCGCCCAATGTGTTGCAGCGGCCAAAAATAAACAAACAGGTGCTAGGAATTATTAGGAAAGGGATGGTAAATAAAACCAAGAATATTATAATGCCTCTGTATCACTCCATGATGCAACCTCATCTCGAGTATTGTGTTCAATTCTGGTCGCCATGTCTCAAAAGAAAAATACTATAGAATTAGAAAAAGTTCAAAGAACGACCAAAATGATAAAGGACATTGAACTTCTCTTGAATGAGGAAAGGTTGAAGAGGTTAAGGCTCTTCAGCTTAGAAAAAAAAAAAAGACAGCAGAGGGAAATATAATTGAGGTTTACAAAATCCTGAGTGGTATAGAACAGGTAAAAGTGAATTGATGTTTTACTCTTACAAACATTACAAAGAATAGGGGACACGCAATATAGTTTCATGGAAATACCTTTAAATTAAAACAAATATGAGGAAATATTTTTTCACTCACAATACAGTGGATGTTATGGATGGGTATACTGGATGGACCATTTGGCCTTTATCTGCTGGAAGACGTGGTAACAGCAGTCAGCATAGCTGGATTTAAAAAAGGTTTGGACAAGTTTCTAGATGAAAAGTCCATATAGCCTGTTCTTGAATCAGACTTGGGGAAGCCACTGTCTGCCCTGGGATTGGTAGCATGGAATATTGCTACTATTTAGGTTTCTGTCAGGTACCTGTGACCTGGATTGGCCACTGTGAAAACAGGATACTGAACTAGAAGGACCATTATTAGTCTGACCCAGTTTGGCTATTCTTATGTTCTTATGAGTATAGAAAAAAAAAGGAGATCCATCAAAAGCATGATTAAGGGCTCCTTTTACTAAGGTGCGCTAGCCAAAAAATTACCATCTGCTTAAAAGGAGGCGGTAGTGGCTAGCACGCACTATTCCGCGCGTTAAGGCCCTAACGCACCTTTGTAAAAGGAGCCCTAAGTGCCTAGCAGCTAAAATTAAATGCAAAAAAAAAAAAAAAAAGGCATGCATTTGGGACTCAAATCTCAGTGGGCACTGTATGTTTAGTTGATTAGATATTTAATTTGATATATCATCACCACACGTATAACATGACATTTACAACAATACATTTCTAGAACAGTTTAACATAAATCAGGTTAAATGTTAGACACTACAGAGAAAACAGAGGGTCTAAGGTTAAATTTCATATATATATAACAGATAAACAGAAGGAAAAACTGACTCACAGAAACTGCATTTTCTGAAGGGAAAATTCACACCCTAAAATAGTGCAACCAAGCAGCGGCCTGAGACAGAAAGAACTGGAGGAAAACAAGGAGGTGTTAAAGCCTCTGTGCAAACTACATCTTATTTCAAATAACTGGCCTGATTTTATAACAGGGCACCTGTTCAAGAAGTTAAAACAAAAGAGTTCCCACGCCCGCAAGCTTTTATAAAACTGGCTCCCAGATCCAGCCCCATTAGCACTCAAAACACCAGCACACAATTTACAACTGTTCTAAGGCCAGAAACCGCTCCTTTAGCCAGTTAAATAGCTTGTTCAGGGCTAACTGCCTTACAAAACCCCTATGACGCCCAGCAGAAGCAGGATCCCTCAGATAGCAAACCTCACATTTAAGTCTCAGTGTCTGAAAAAAAAAATAATTGTCAGGGGCATTTAACTGGTTAGTGTTGCTAAAATAACTAGTCAGCACCATGTTGAAAACTGGCTATTTTGAGGTTGTTTCGAATAAAAGTCAGTCCTAACTTTATATGGTAGCCCATAGTCAACTTTGTGCTGAATATGGGTAATTCCACGTTCAACTGGTCCAATTTCATGGAGAGTCTCCACTCGACATCTTCTGTGGATACAAAAGCGTGGCCCAAATAAAGGGGCCCCTAACTCTGGACCTAGTTGAGATCATGCTGTAAAACTCTGAATATCTTCATTAGGAGGTCCCAATCAATTTCTGAGATGGTCGAGTGGGGAGCTCTGGACCACTTGAAATTTAGAGAACGACATGGGGACAAATTTTTCCCCGTCCCCACAGGAACTCATTTTCCCGGCTCAGCGAGTTCTCTTCCTGTCCCTGCCCCATTCCTGCAAGTTCTGTCCTCATCTGCACAAGCCTCAAACACTTTACAATCACAAGCGTCCGAGGCTTGTGCGATTAAGGCAGAGCTTACAGGAATGGGACAGGGACAGCGCCAAAACTCGTGGGGGTGGGACAGGGAAACTGAGTTCTTGCAGGGATGGGGAAAAATTTGTCCCAGTATCATTCTCTAATTGCAATTAACCAGTTAAACGCATTAGCTGGCTCCAGAAACCTGGGAAGTCAATGCTGGTGCTCAGACATGGTCCAGGGTTGAATTTTCAGGTTTAACATAGGCAGTAATCATGCAAAATGCTGAACAACATCAGATGAATACGAGGCCTGTGTGCATCCATTCCTGGTCTACTCAAATTATGGTTCCAGGAAGCCTACACCTGATAGATGTACAAGTATATGCAGTCTCAGCACTGCGCATATATCACTGCATAATTTTATTACAGTAAACCCTCGATTATCCAGACCTCTTTATCCGGACTTCGGATTTAAAGGACCCAATATTCGGCATTGGGCACTTCTGAGAATTGAAGTTCCGGCATGCCACTGCCAGAAAATACACAAGCCTCTAAAACAGAATTTGCTGCCCGTTTCGGGCAGCAAATTAAGCAAAGAGCTGGAAGAAGATGAGGATGATCCTGGACATGTAATAATGTCGGAGAACGAGATAACTCAAGACGTTATGAACCAAAAACTGACAGATGATGAGAGTGATGAAGAAGAGCCTACAACAAGAACAACAAAAAAAAATGAAACCGAGTCAAGTTAGAAGTCATCTTGGTGACTTGGTTTCATTTAATCGATTTGTCGTCGGACCCTGAGTTGCAGCAATATTATTCTCATTTCCGCAATGTTAGAGAAATTAAAATTAATAAACAAAAATGTTCCAAAAGGCAAGTGACATAATTGGAAGGATTGGAGAAGATTAAATTATAATTTTTGGTGGAACTCTTTATGCCATATCTATAAAATGGAAAGATTTATTGCAATACAGCGGGGATATTTCAGGAAATTTCAAGATGTGTGGAAACCATTAACAAAATATTGTACGGATTAATTGACATTATTTCCCTTAAATTTATCAGTTTAATAATGATGGGGGGGATATTTTATTATTACATATTCTATAAGATATTGGAATATATGGTAGGGAGGGGTGGGAAGGGGGAAGGGATAAGAGTTTATGTAATGTACCAATGATAGTTTGTAAGTAATGTATTTATTGTTAATGTGATTGAACATATATAATACTTATTGTAATTTTTGAAAATGAATAAAGAATTATAAAAAAAAAAAAAAAGAAAGAATTTTTCAGCCAATACGAGAAAAAATACCCCAACCCATCTCATCGTCAACTGCAATACAGCAAATTAGTTTTTCTTATGATGTGTTTATAAATAAATTTTACTTCTATGGTATGTATTTGCTTTATTATAGTATTTTACTTTCTTAATTCAGTGTAAACGAAAAATGCGCTTATATCGCCATCATTTTCGGGACACTTGGATTTTCCAGACAATCGCGTTTAATGGATGCCCCCCTCTCCCCCCGAGCAGTCCATTAAATCGAGGGTTTACTGTACAGGCCTTTAGCACTTGTGAAACAGGCTTAACACACAGCAAACCATTATAAAAAAAAATTAGCCCTGTTGTGAGTTTTTCCATGACAGGAGAACTTGAAGCATGCTTACGAGTGTGTGACTAAAAGAAAGAAGAGGTATTATCAGCAGCTCAGGGAAACAGACTTTATAATCACTCTCCTAAATTGCCCAGCAGTCACTGAATGTACAATAGCGGTTCTGCTGCCTTACATAACCCCTATGACGCCCAGCTGCAGCAGGATTCCTCAGAAAGCAAACCTCACATTTCACGGCCTCTTTTACAAAGCCGCACGGCAACAGCCCCGAAGCCCTTTAAATCTCTATGGGCTTCGGGGCCGCTAGCGCGGCTTTGTAAAAGAGGCCGTAAGTCTCAGTGTCTGAAAAAACAAAACCATTACCTATCACTTAGCGAGTCAGCAGGTTTTGGCATAGTGCAGAATTAAAATACAAATGAACTGATCTATCATACACATCCTTATATAGAAAAGTCTGATTTTTAACAGTGAAAGGTCCAGAAAAGCACCTATTTTATCCCTTTTCTATATATAGATAATAAAGGTGCATTTGTGCTGTCCCAGCCCGATTCTAATTATTTTATCTCCCTCCCACCTCCCCCGCGTACCTTAAGTATTTCTGGTGGTCCAGCGGTGAATCACGGCATAGAGAAAATGGATAGGGACAGATTCTTCAAACTTTCAAAAAATAAAAGTACAAGAGGGCATTCAGAAAAGTTGAAAGGGGACAGATTCAAAACGAATGCTAGGAAGTTCTTCTTTACCCAACGTGTGGTGGACTCCTGGAATGCGCTTCCAGAGAACGTTATAGGGCAGAGTACGGTACTGGGGTTTAAGAAAGGATTGGACAATTTCCTGCTGGAAAAGGGGATAGAGGGGTATTGATAGAGGATTACTGCACAGGTCCTGGACTTGTTGGGCTGCCGCGTGAGTGGACTGCTGGGCACAATGGACGTCAGGTCTGACCCAGCGGAGGCATTTCTTATGTTCTTATGCGTCATTCTCTAGGAGTATCAATGTGGTTCATTTGGGTGCTTAAAAGTTTAAAATGTGGGCAAATCCTTAGAATATACACACACCTATAAATCTGGAGTGTAGAATCAATTGCACACATTTTAACACCCAAATTAAAGTGATAGAGGGTTGTCACAAGCAGTACATGGTAAATTCTGTGTTGTTGTTTTTTAAAGTATGTCTAACTTATAAATATGAGAAAATGAATGCTGATTTGTTAGGGAATACAAAAAAACTTTAAATTAATCTGTGGCCAATTGTCGTCTTTTGTAGAATTATTATAGTTATGATTTGTTGTTAGATAAAATGCACATCCAGGGAGGGGGGGGGGAGGATTATAAGGTTTTTTAATTATTTATATAGATGATAATAGGAGGGAAAGATGGGTTTTTTTGAGGTTTGATAAATAAGTCTGATTAATCATATGTACAACTTATGTTTAAAGTATATATTATATATCTTAGACGCATATGATAAAATTTTATTTTTACTTCAATGATAAGATTAGGATGGGTGGGGGAGGGTAATGATCAGTATGAATCTTGTAAAATCATAAGTGTTGTCTAAAGTGTTAAAAGTATAATATATGCTGTTTCCACTTATTCAAAGTGTTTTAAAATGAATAGAGATTATTTTTTTTTAAAAAAAATGTGCATAGGGTTTGTTTTTAGTTCATCTGAGCTTTTTCTCAGTCCAATAGATTAAATTTTACTATAAAATTAACACATTAAGTCATACGTTAATGTAAATTAAATTGGATTTACCATGCACTAAACAAATGCACACTAATGAATGCAAATCCCTGTTGTAAATTAAACAAATTATAGCTAAATTAGAAACATATCTATTTGAAAAGGTACAAATTACAGAACTATATAGAGAGCCTCATTATCCCACATATAACTGTAAATAGAACAGAGAATTTTTTTTTCTACCATGTCAAAAAGTTATAAATGTCAATTCACTGCAGAAAAACAGATGGTGGCACATGGATTCCCAGTGCTGCTCTGCATGCCCAATACCATCTGTGTTGGTTTAAGCATGACTCTTACAGAGCGGAAATTTAGAAGGTCATTTCTGCAGGTACAGCAGTGTTCTAGATACAGATATGGGCATTTATAAAGTCACCTGCCCTTTGTGTGGGTAAAGAAGCATAGAAGCATGATAGAAGATAAAGGCCAAGTGACCCATCCACAAACTCCTCTTCCCTCTAAGACAGGGGTAGGGAACTCCGGTCCTCGAGAGCCGTATTCCAGTCAGGTTTTCAGGATTTCCCCAATGAATAAGCAGATCTAATTGCATGCACTGCTTTCAATGCATATTCATTGGGGAAATCCTGAAAACCCGACTGGAATACGGCTCTCGAGGACCGGAGTTCCCTACCCCTGCCCTAAGAGATTTCACATGCTTGTCCCACATTTCTTGAATTCAGACAAAGTCCCCTTCTCCACCATCTCCATTGGGCAATTATTCCACATATCCACCACCTTCATTAAAATAGTATTTCCTTAGATTGCTCCCGTGCCTAAAACCTTAACTTCATTCTATGCCCTCTCATTCCAGAGGTTTCTTTCAATTGAAAGAAACTAGCCTCCTATGCGTTTATGTCATGGAGGTATTTAAATTTCTCTATCATATCCCCTCTCTCCCGCCTTTCATCCAGAGTATACTGTACATACATGTATTGAGGTCTGTCTCCAGTACAATGGCTTCCAGTACAACAGCAGATAAAGACCCGAGTGGTCCATCCAGTCTGCCCAACCATACATGCTCCATAAATTAATTTAATTTAAATAGTCCTTTTTCTTAGATATTTCTGGGCCAGAAACCCAGAGCCCTGCCCAGTAGTGTGCTTTGGTTCCATCTACTGGTATCTCCATCAAAGCTCACTCCAGCCCATATTAAGTATCCTAGGCATCAAAACCTTCCCCAGCCCGTCAACTGAATAATCCATATATGGGGCACAGGCCGTGCAAATCTGCCCAGTACTGGCCTTAGTTCATTCAATGTATACCAATTATTTTCTGATTAGAGATCCCATGTGTTCATCCCACACTTGTTTGAACTCTGTCACCGTTTTCTTCTCCACCACCTCCCTCGGGAGTGCATTCCACGCATCAACCACCCTCTCCATACAGAAGAATTTCCTAACATTACTTTTGAATCTACAACCCCTCAACTTCAAATTATGCCCTTTGGTTTTACCATTTTCCTTTCTCTGGAATAGATTTTGTTCTACGTTAATACCTTTCAAGTATTTCAATGTCTGAAGTTGGGGGGGGGGGGGGAAGGGGAGGAAGAGATGTTGTCGGATCCAGACTCAGAGGGGACAGATGCTGGACTAGCCAATGGGGAGAGGAAGTCAGATGGGGAGAGAGGGATACAGATACTGGGACCAAGTGGCATAAAGGGCTAGTGTTAAGACATTCAGGGGGCCAAGGCAGAAGTTGGGGAGGAACCCTAAAGCTCATCTGTCAGCACACTTCAGTTGTTTTATCAAAAATCTACAAAATGTACAATATAGCTGGAAACAACTTAATCAAAAGGCTGCTAACAACATTTAAGTAGTCATAAAAGGTTACAGAACTATGAAAAACTAAAAGCTGGTTTTCACTGCAATTCATCATATAGCTACTGGGGGAGGATGGTTTCTTGCTGGTTTGGGGCTGATCATGGACATGTAGAAGTTTCTAGTCCTGCATTTATGATCTGCGTTATACTGCTCATTAATTCTTTAACCTTTTCTTAACTGCCACGATACGGAAAACGTAGACGGTTTGTCAAGTTCTGAATAAAAAGAAATAAAATTTAAAAATTTAAAAAAAAATAAAAATCGATGCACTAGTCAAAATAAAGATGCTTTGATTTCTTGAACAGTGAATATGACACTAATATGAGAAGCTTTAGCTTTACATTCTTGTCTGTGTTATCACCTCTGTATTTTGTGCTCAGGTTGGCTGCTGCCCAGGCTGCCTGTTATCTCCTGCAATTCCATTCCTCAGCCAACTCAAAACAGACTTTCCTCGCATACAAAGATTTTAAAACCAATGGATTTATACCAAAACACTAATTAGGCCTGGCTTCATTTTGGATTTTTGCCAAAAGCTCAAGAGTAGTGATAAAATCTTTATTGGATAAACACACACACACATACAAAAAAAAAGATTCACAGTTCAGTGACAGTTTTTCTATCTTGTACAATGTCCCCCGCCCCACTGTTAATACACTGGGGAGCTATGCACAGCCTGTCTGACTAGGACCATGCAGAAACCTCACTAGCACAGCAGGATTCTTTATAATGTTAACTATCTCAGTGGCTGTGCATTGTTAGGGGTGTTTATTCATATTACATTTCCCATTAGGTTTCATTTCCGTTTTAAAATAAAATGAAAGAAAAATACATATCAACGAGATCTTGTTTCTGTTTAAACAAATATTACGGCTGACCTCACTACTGCAAACACAATATACCAGGTCCTCCTCCCCAATCCTTAGATCCTATTTCTGATACGTTTTCACAGAGCAAAAGCCACATCTGGCCATTCTTGCCCAACTGGTACCATGGCTGCCAAATCCATCGGTAGTTCAAGGTCAGCACAGTGCCATTTGCAATTGTGGCACTGTAGTGTGGGGAGAAGGAGGAAAAGATCACACCTGCCTAATGAAGACTTTAAAAAGTGATTTCACGGTCAAAGGATTTTAGTAGGGGCTTTGTATTTTTTGCTTTGCAGCAACAGGGAACAGACTTTTTTTTGTTGTTGTTGGGTGATAAGAGTGAAGAATACATGAGAATCTATGGCTCATATAGTATTCAATGACAACAGTGCCCTCAAGCAAATCTTCCCCCTGCACCTCTCTAGCAGCCCTTGATTTGCCTGAAACAGCAGGGCCACGAAAAGCACCTTCAATCAAAGTAATAGGTCCCTTGATATGCTTGTAAATAATTGCACGTTTATTCCTTGAAAGTATGCAGAGTTCAAAACACCTGTTGCCATTCCAATATCCAGCTTCTTACCCTATGATTCAACACCTTTTGTATTTCTATCTGCTATGCTTTAAGAAGGATAAATCCAATATCCAATTCCAAGCTTCCAACCTTTAAAGTATTCTTTCTATATTACTCCTTTAGATCCTTATCTGGTATTGCTGCTTCTGTTTTAGCAGCAACACCAGATAAGGATCTAAAGGAGTAATATAGAAAGAATACTTTAAAGCAGGGGTGCCCAATACGTCGATCGCGATCGACCAGTAGCTCAGGAAGGCAACGCGAGTCGATCGCGGAGCCCATCCCGGGCTCCGTGATAGACTCCTGTTGCCGTCCTGATCTACGGGCCGATCAGCCTTCCTCTCCAGTGTTCTCCCTAGGGCCTTTTAGCTGGGCGGTCCGCCCAGCTGTCATCTGCCGCTGCTGAACATTAAAAAAAACCAAAAAAACCGGCTTGGAGATTTCAGCCCATAGCAAACTTATGCTCCGGGCTCTAACGTGTGCGTGCCGGCTTCTCTTCTCTTCCCTCCGAAACCGGAAGTTATGTCCGGGGGGGAGGGGGGGAGAAGGGAAGCCGGCACGCACATGTTGAGAGCCCTGAAGCAAGCGTTCGCTACGAGCTAATGAGGGAGACAGGTTAGTGAAGCATTTGTTCTTCTTCCTGCCGGGTCCTGCCTACTTTCTGTTTCCGCGAAGGCAGGACTCGGCAGCATTTCCCCCAATAGGTTGATCACGATCTTGGGCTGATCAGCCTTCCTCTTCCCGACGGCAGAATTGACGTCGGAGAGAGGAATGCTGGTTGGCCGAAGCAGGGAGAGCTTGGGGCCTGTTATTGATGGCGTTTGGGTCCTGGTCCCCGATGGCAATGTCAGTGGCAGTGGCTTGGGGGAGGGCAGGGAGAAAGAAAGAAAAAGGGCAGGCAGGGAGACAGAAGGAAAGAAGAGAAACAGAGAAGAAAGGGAGGCAGAGAGAAAGAAAGGGCAGGGAAGATGAAGGAAAAGTTGGGGGAAGGAATGAGGTCTGGAGGAGAGGAAGCATACAGGCTAAAAGAAGGGAAGAAAGATTGTATGCACAGTCAGAAGAAGAAAGTGCAACCAGAGACTCATGAAATCACCAGACAAGGTAGGAAAAATGATTTTATTTTAAATTTAGTGATCAAAATGTGTCTGAATTTATATCTGCTGTCTATATTTTACACTAAGGTCCCCTTTTACTAAACCGCAATAGAGGTTTTTAGCAGGGAGCCTATGAGTGTCGAGAGCAGCGCTGGGCATTCAGCGCAGCTCCCTGCGCTAAAAACTGCTATTGTGGTTTAGTAAAAAGGGAGGGGGTATATTTGTCTATTTTTGTATGGTTGTTACTGAGGTGAAAGTGCATAGAGTCATCTACTTTGACCTCTTTGAAAAACCCTGGAATAGGAATGATAATTAACATGTTCTATGCGTACAGTGTGCTTTGTGTTTTTTTTTAATTTTATTGTTGGTAGATCATTTTGACTTGGTCATTTAAAAAGTAGCTCGCAAGCCCAAAAAGTGTGGGCACCCCTGGTTTAAAGGTTGGAAGCTTGGAATCGGATATTGGATTTATGCTACATGGTGATAATTCCAGGAATAAGACTTTAAATAGTGCCTTATAAGGATGCTTTAAGAAGGGGCACAGGCAGCCCCCTACATCTGAACATCCAACTTAAATACAACCTGTACTTACAGTATAAACCAAACACAAGAAGCAGTAACGAACAAAAACCCTATCCTATTCCACTCGTACAAGTACAATCTTCATCCACTTCCAAACGGACCCGCACTTCAGCATCTTAAAACAGCCAGGCATGCAAAACGGCTCTCAAACAAGAAGCTGAAAGCAATTGCAGAACAAAAACTGACCTCCCAACCCAGAATTGACAGCAATCGCAGCACACGACCCGATCCGTACCAGCCCCTCCTGCAGGAAGCCATTTCAGCAAGCATGCAATGCTTGTCCAGTCTTCCAATGAGCTTTATTGTGCGCTCGCGCTCTGTTTCATCTGCTTGCCTGCATTAGCTGTTTCTTCTCTTCCACAAGATGGGAGTATGTGGTTGTTGGTGGATTTAAAAGACTGTGTGGCGAGGTTAGTGGTGTCATTGTAAAATGCCCAAATGACTCAGATACAGTGAAAAATCAATAGATAGTAACACTTTCACTTGAATTAATGCACGACGTCAAATTGTGCGATACCAGAACAGAACAGCACAGGCTCTACAAGTTAAATAGAAGGAAAAAGTCCCAGAAAAGGGCCCTCCCACCTCCCACAAAGAGTGGTTTGTTAAAGGTGGTTGAATGGTCACCTCATTGGCAAAAAACCTTCATCAAAATTGAGAAAACTCTGTGCTGTGCTGTAGAAAACTCAAAAAGATAGAAGAAAAAAAAGTATTCAACTTATCTTCAGCTGATCGGCACAAGTACACCTGGATGTCGCCATGATGATGTCATGCGCAGAAGCCCTCCAGACAGGGACCTTGAGCCATTAGTAGGGGGTGCTGAAAAAGAGGAGAGGAGGAGAAGTGCTAGCAACAGCTGACTTGCCTAGAGGAGGTGCCTTTCACCGCGGGAGGCATGTCCTGTAGAAATTCAGCCGGCACTGGTACTTCTCCCCCTCCCCAGCCTCTCACGGCACACCTGAAATCTCGAGTGGGGAGGGCACACAGTTTGCAATAACACTGCCTTACGGAACACTATACGAGGGGCCTCCGAAAAGTTCTCAGCCCAACCAAGAAGAGAATGATATGGATATTCCACAATTTTCATTTCACATCATCATTTGAAATGAAGTATCAAGAAACGTGTGGAATAAATCATAAGTCTCTTGGTCCTATAGCATTCTCTTCTTGGTTGGGCTGAGAACTTTTCGGCGGCCCCTCGTACAGTAACTTTTGTGCTTCAAGTGCCACATTTAGGTGCACCCTTTTATGTCAGCCATAGACATGGCTTAACTGGGTGCACCTCGACGTAGTTGCGTTGATACCAACTTAGGACAATATTCTATAGAGCGCCAGCATGCGTAAATGTTCTTATAGTGTACGCTTACTACCCATACTAGCTGGGTGCCTAAATTGTGGTGCCCTGATACAGAACTGCCCCATATAAAAGTGTTCTTGCTAAGATTTTCTTGGGATCCTATGATATGTTTATTGAGAGTTTCTATACCGCTACTAATGACTGGGGAGTCAATTCAGAGCCATTTACATGAGCTTCTATAGAGATGTTACCATACAGAGTTACAAAGAGCTTCTGCGAGGTGTTACAATATATGGGCTCTATATTGAAATACATGAAGCTCCATGGTGGTGTTACAATACAGAGTTATTAATATCGGCATAATTATGTCATAATCATCCTACTTATGTTAGTGCCACACTGATCACCCTACTTATAAGCACATGTTTATACCAAGTCAATCATCCTACGTATACTGTATACACATATAAACTAAGTTTATTATTACAGCTAAATACACTATAATTATACACCTCCTAAGGAGGCTGGCCATTCCAAGAACATAAGAATTGCCGCTACTGGGTCAGACCTGTGGTCCATTGTGCCCAGCAGTCCGCTCACGGGGTGGCCCATAGGTCAATGGCCAGTGCCCTGCATACGTTCTGGTTCAGCAGGAACTTGTCTAACTTTGTCTTGAATCCCTGGAGGGTGTTTTCCCCTATAACAGCCTCCTGAAAGTTCTAGTTTCCTCTGTCAACTTCATAATTTCAATTGAAGTAGCTTGAGAAAAGGATAGTCTTTACCCTTTCTTGAATTTTCCGGTGTCCTTTTCTAGCTTTAATTCCTTTGGAAGGGCATTCCACCCCTTTGGGACCAGTACCGAGAACATTCTTGCCCTGATGCTTTTGTACTTGATGTCTTTGAAGGGGGGGGGGGGATTTGTAGTGAGGACTCTTGACTCGAACGCATAGCTTGTAAGGGTTTATGGTTTTGTAGTCTGGCTGCTAGGTATTGCGGTTCTAAGAAGTGGACAGATTTGCACGTCAGCAATAAGATTTTGAATCTCACCCTGCTCTCAATCAGGAGCCAGGGTAACTCTTTTAGTAGCAGTATGTCAATTATGGAGTCAAAAGATATCATCGCATTATTATTACAAGAGGTTGGCCATGTCTTTACTCTCCCTTCAATCATTAGTCTCAGTTATTTATAGATGTTATTAGCCAGGAGGTCTGAAGTGAACCATTTACTACAGACATTTTCAGGCTTGACTGAAGGACAGGAATTCAGCACATGCCATTCAGTGCCTAATGGTGTCAGTTTCTGGCTGAAAAAAAAATTCTGCCTTCAGTTACAAAACATTAGCCCAAACCAGACCATGAAACCTGCAACTCAACTAGCTGAACATTCAAGTAGCCAGCTGCAAAACTTCAGTTAAAAATATTGGGGCCTCTTGCTCGATCTGTGACACGGTACCCCTTCAGTCTATTACATATACTATTTGGTCTTGTACAGTATTGACATTTGATAATGATGTCTTTTCAATATTACTGACCAATGTTTGCTTGTCACTGTTTGAAATTGAATAAAGATGATTTAAAAAAATATATATATATTGGGGAAATTTCTGGATGGAAGTGGTTCCTACCCAGATAATATTGACAAAAATCCAGACCAATCACCTCTGTACTATCTGGGAGGTGCCCAAATGGACTGAAAGCAGAGCCTGGATTGAGATTCCACTCATCCGGTTAGCAGTGATTTTCAGAATGCAAAAAGGGTATCCTAATTTTATCAGGTTACTAGTCTGAAGATCACCCATACCCAGATAAGTGCTGATGGGCAAAGCATAGTTGTATATTCAAAGGCCTGTAACCAGATTCTGGTGCCGAATATCCCGGTGTAAAAAAATAACTGCAGTGGTCAGTGTTTAAATCAAATGCCGTGTCTGAATATTATCCAAATTATGTTCACATGTTGGACCTGGTGTTGTGACCCTGGGCAAGTCACTTAATCCCCATTGCCCCAGGTACATTAGATAAGAGTGTGGGACCGAAAGGGAAAAAGAGTACCTAAATGTAAACCACTTAGGGCTCCTTTCACGAAGGCGCGTTAGCGGTTTAACGCGCGTAATAGCGCACGCTAAAATGCCGGCCACGCTAGCCTCTACCTTCTCCTCTTGAGCAGGCGGTAGTTTTCCGGCTAGTGTGGGGGTTAGCGCGTGATTAAAAGTCATAAAAGGAGCCCTTAGACTATAAGTGGTATATAAATACTTAAATAAATGTAGGCATACACTTAGAAACCGTTTATTGAATCTGGCCCTCAGTGGTTAATGCACAAATTTTCCCCAAACTGTTACCAAGCAAGCGCAGTGGCACTGACAGTGCGCTAATTGCGACATGCTGTAATAGGGAGGAAAGATCTAAACACGAATTGAACTCTACATTTAGAACGTACTTCTCATTGTGCGCTGTCACTTGTGCAATTAGCACAGGGGCATTTACTGGTGCTTCAGCAAGAGGTGGGAAGTGCATGTGCGCTAATTGCAAAACAGTCTTAACTAAACTAAACCTTAAGTTTTTACACCGCATCATCTCCATAAAGATAGAGCTCGGCACAGTTTACAGGTAATTTAATAAATGAGGGAAGGACATAAGAAATTAGAGGTTATGAAAAGGATAGCTAGCTTTACATTTTAAATAGATAGCTTTAAGTTTTGGAGAAAAGCCAGGTTTTCAGATGCTTTCGGAATAATTGGAATGAGGGCAGGGAGGTTATTCCAAAGCTCAGTGAATTTGAAGAAAAGGGATTTCCCTAATTTACCTGCATACATGACGCCTTTTAATGAGAATGAGAAAGAGAAAGAGAGAAAAAAAGAAGAGAGAGAGAAAAAAGAGAGAGGGGGAGAAAAAGGAGAGAGAGAAAAAAAGGAGAGAGAGAGAAAAAAAGAGAGGAAGAGAGAGAAAAAAGAGGAAGAGAGAGAGAGAGAGAGAAAAAAGAGAGGAAGAGAGAGAAAAAAGAGAGGAAGAGAGAGAAAAAAAAGAGAAAAAGAGAGAGAGAGAGAGAGAGAGAGAGAAAAGGAGAGAGAGGAAGAAAAACTAAACTAAACCTTAAGTTTGTTTACCGCATCATCTCCATAAAGATAGAGCTCGGCATGGTTTACAGGTAATTCAATAAATGAGGGAGGGACATAAGAAATTAGAGGTTATGAAGAGGATAGCTAGCTTTACATTTTAAATAGATAGCTTTAAGTTTTGGAGAAAAACCAGGTTTTCAGATGCTTTCAGAATAATTGGAATGAGCCTAGGTTCCGCAGCAGGGCAGGGAAGTTATTCCAAAGTAGAGAATGACACGGTGACAAAATTCATCACCGTTCCCGTCCCCGCTGATAACCGCGGGAAATAATCCCATGTCATTTTCTAGTGTCTATTTCAACCTCAGTCCTTCTACACCAGCATTCTTCAAAGCAAAGCTTGCGGGTCGGTGGTTGTGGCCATTCATACTCTGATTCTTCCCTCTCTCTTTAAAGAATGACATGAAGATGGTTTCCCGCGGTTATCCGCGGGGACGGGAACGGTGATGAATTTTGTCACCGTGTCATTCTCTATTCCAAAGCTCAGTGAATTTGAAGAAAAGGGATTTCCCTAATTTACCTGCATAAATGATGCCTTTTAACAAGGGGAAAGATAGTTTGGGTATGTGGGCGGATCTGGTAGTCTCGAAGAATTCCAGGATAGTGGGATTAGGGGAGGAAGAATGCCACGAAGGATCTTGAAAATTAGGCAGGTACATTTAAAGTAAATCTTAGAAATCACCGGAAGCCAGTGAAGTTTTGACACAAGCGGGGAAACATGATCTGATTTGCTTTTTGCGAAGATCAACCTAGCCACAGTGTTCTGGATCCGCTGAAGTCTTTGAAGATTTTTCTTGGTTAGACTTAGATAGATGGAATTACAATAGTCCAGTCTGGAAAGAATGATTGATTGTACAAGGATAGTAAAATGTTGTTGGTGGAAGCACGATCTCACTTTCCTCAACATGTGAAGACTAAAAAAACATTTCTTTACCAGACAGTTGAGATGATCATTAAAGGAAAGTATAGAGTCAATAATGATGCCCCAAACTTTGCTTGTATTTATTGTATTTGCTTGTAATTAAGAGGTTATAGTTCAAGAAATTACTGGGCTGCAAGGAAAATTGTTAAAAATTTAGAAATGGATGAGATCCAGGTAAAGTTTGTGAAATGGGGTGAGTTTGCAAAGGTTTCGGAGGCTGAAGTACCGACACATTTACGCCTTCTATGTCCTACAAGATCAATAGTTAATCTGTGCTCTTCATCTATAATGAAACAAATTAGGTGAAGGAGTTGTACCGTCACTGACATTAATTATTAATCAATCTCTGAAGACCAGTATTTTGCCTGATGTATCGAAAAAAGCTTTAAGAAGGATAATTTAGATGTGTCCATTTGGGGGGAATTAAAGACCAATTGCTGTGCTGCCTTTTGTGGGGAAAATCACATTGAGAAGTTGGTTCAACAGTTACAGGACTTTGTGGAGCAAGAGTAACTTACTCGATTGTCATTGATATCGTTTTAGAGCCAAACGTCTTTGATGGTTTCCATGATGGATGAGTTGAAAAGAGGAATCGATACAAACAAAACCTCTTGTGCGGTGTCATTGGATGTTTCATCTGCTTTTGATATGGTTGATAGTAAGGTTTTATTAGATACTTTGTCTAATATGGCGATAGGAGATTCTGTCATTGATTCGTTTGTTTCTTACTTTCAAGACAGATTTATTTAAGTGAAGAGCAACGGATGTACAAGTATTTCTACAAAGCTGACAATAGATAAGGGGGTATCACCAGCGCTGTCTGCACTTTTGTTCGATCTTTATTAGGCATCGTTGGGTAATACTTCCTAAGTTGGGTATTAGTTATCATCTGTTTGCAGACGATGTACAATTTTTCTTTCCTCTGTCAGATTGGCAAAGTGAGCTGAAGGATAAATTATTATATTTGCAGATATACTATTAAACGGATGATGGATCCAATGATCCACTTCACTGTTTGTTCAGCTCCTTTCGTTGTAAACTGCCTCGAATCATCATGGCTTATATTTGATAACAATGTAGTGTAAACTCTTCGCTGATTGACCAGCACATCTTGTTGTAAACCGCATCGAACTTTCATGGGTTTGGCGGTATATAAGAATAAAATTATTATTATTATTATCTGATGACTTTATATTGTGACCACTTCGCAGTTTGTCCAGCTCCTTTCGTTGTAAACTGCCTCGAATCATCATGGCTTATATTTGATGACAATGTAGTGTAAACTCTTCGCTGATTGACCAGCACATCTTGTTGTAAACTGCCTCAAACTTTCATGGGTTTGGCGGTATATAAGAATAAAATTATTATTATTATTATCTGTCAGACTAATTTTGAATATTGCAAAAACAGAGTTGATATCAGTAGGAAGGGTTGAAGATCCGTTGTGGCCACAAGTTGTTGAGGTAGATTTTAATGGTGCTTACAGTTTGAAATAAAATTAAAGTTGTAAGCGTTTGGATAGATTCTCTTTTAACCATGAAGGATCAGGTTTTTATCTGTCATTAAATCTGCTTTCTTTCAGATCCGGCTTTTGAATAGATTAAAACCAATGCTGCCAATGCTGTCCCCAAATGACTTTCGTCTTGTAGTTCAGAGTGTTGTATTGCAAAGGTTGGATTATTGCAATGCACTGTATATAGATCTTTGCAAGTGATTCCAAATGCTGCAGTGCGTTTAATCTTTGGTGGCAGTAAATTTGAGCAAGTGACACCTTTACTACGAAAATTGCATTGGCTACCTTTTAAAACTCGAGTAGTGTTAAAGGTGTTGGTATTGATTTTTCAAGCAATTCACCGAGGGATACCGTGGTATCTTTCATATGCTGTGACATTACATCAGCCCTGTCGATCCTTAAGACTGGAGAACACGATGCGTTTCTCTGTTGATGAGTTACAGCCTTCAAGGTATGCTAGCACCATAGCTATGGCTATTTCAGTGGCAGGGGTGAAGCTCTGGAATAATTTGGTTGGACAATTGAGAATGCATAACTTTTAGAGTTTTACAAAATTATTCAAAGCATCTCTTTTTATAAAACCTTTTTAAGTGGTCAAGAAGCAGTGACTGAAGGAATGAAGTATACGATTTTGCTTTATTGCGTTTTATACTTTTTTGGGTGCGCTTCTCATACGATTATGTTTGTTTTGTAATCTGCTGAGGTATAAGCAGAATACAAGTCTTTTAAATAAATAAATAAATCATGTAGTTAGAAATTTTAATTCACACAATTAATCATGCTTAATCACAGCATGCGAAGGTGAAATAGGAAGTAGTGCCAGGCCTGTTAAGGTAAATGTGGGGAGGTAGGAAAAGAGATGCAGGACTGAAGGATAGGCAATGGGAGAAAATGCAATGCTGGATAACAGAGGGAAGTTTATGATTTTGCTTACTCCTGAACAAAAATGTTATCATAGTTAACATTTTTACAAATTAATACTACACATAAATGCCCAACCCTAGTCTTAATACATGAGAACATCTCAGACCCTGATGCTAAAGCCAAAAGTGCAAACCTAGCCCTGCAATGCTGAAAGCAAAGGAATTCAAGTTTTACCTATGCTAGCAAACCTGAAGCAAGGGTGAGAAGAGCTTTTGGGTTATATGCAAAAGGTTTGTAGTAAGCACAGCTGTTTGTTCACACATCGGTACCGTTCTGCACTTTTAAATATAAGCCTTTCAAATAATTTGTTTGGACTTAACATTTTTGAAAAGGCTCCTCTTTAAGTGCAGGATAACAAGTGCCAACGCGTGCTTTCACTTTTGGGTCCGTTGAGACTTGCACAAGTTTATTTCTGGTTAGCAGCACTTAAAAGGCTGTGCACACTTCCTTCAGCTTCAAAAACGACACAAAACCAGTAGTTCAATGTGAGAAATGGAGAAGACATCATCTCCTCAGAACCTTGAACGCCATCCGCTAAGCTTTCAGTGTTAAGGCCACTGCTGCCCCTCAATATCTCCCCTCCCAGAGAACTCCGTTCCTCAGATAAGTCACTCTTAGCATTACCTTTCTCCTCCACTGCCAAGTCCAGACTTCGTTCCTTTCATCTAGCTGCCCCCTATGCCTGGAATAACCCTACTCCTCTGCCCTCCAACCCAGCCAGCTGATTAACCGTTCCCCTTAACTGATTCCATGACATCCTGTTTGTCTGTCTTGCCTGTTTAGATTGTAAGCTCTTTCAAGCAGGGACTGTTTTCTTACTCTTTGTGACTCTGTACAATGCTGTGTGCGTCTAGTAGCGGTTTAGAAATAATTAATAGTAGTACATTTCTGCGCCGTCTTCTGAGTATTAAACATCCGTTCAAATCCAAGTTGAAGCCATCTTTGGCACGCATATTGATACCCACACTACTCTGATCATTCTCTGCCATTCACACCGTGTACTACAAGATTTTGAGCATTGAGCTCTCAGCGCAGAAACTGGAAATGGACCTGCTGGGCAGCCGCCTAGACCTTTTGCTTTGGCGGGATATCAAATGATACAAAATACAAAAATACCCACTCTTTCTATATTTAAACTAAGTACAAAAAAGCGCTCAGAACTGGTAGTAAAAAGATCACACCGGGGTTTTGCCCCTAGAGAAAATCTTCAATTGTTCAGTCATCGCACTTTAAGTATTGTACTATATTGATTACTATTCCAACTTCTCAAAGTATCATAAACATTCAAAAGGTTTACTCAAGTGTAATCAATTGTACTATTTGATTTAATTGTTTTTAATGACCTGTTTGTTGGATTTTTATTTTGTCAATTTTTAACTTATGTAAATCGCATTGGATTTGGATATTGCGATTATATCAAATATTTTAAATAAACTTGAAACAAGTGAAGATTTTCTCTAGGGGCAAAACCCTGGGGTGATCTTTTTACTACCAGTTGATTGGTTCTGAGCACTTTTTTGCACTTAGTTTAAATATTCACCTTTAAATATAGAAAGAGTGGGTATTTTTGTATTTTGTATCAGTTAACGTTTTGCCCACGTATTAATTATCACTTTCCCATTTTTTCATTTGGGACATCAAATGAACCATAAACATAAAGTCATGCCAAAAAACACTTGCCACACTCTCCTGAAAAGATCCCTAGGGGAACTGAACGGAAGCATCAGCTTACACTAGTTATTGCAATTTCTTTCATTTGGATCGCTTTTCTCTTTATTAGCAATGATGCTTTAAGTCACATTTAAAACAATTTTTTTAAAAACCCAGACTACAGCAAATCACGAGCCACCTTTTTTTTTTTTGCTAACTGATCACGTTTTCATTCGCTAGTGCCTTCGAATCAGCCACCCTGCTTTTGGTGCTGCAAACCTTGCAACTCGGTTCCTCACTCATCGAAGCAAAACAATTAAACGGTCGTTATTCACTGCGTTGGGTACGGGGGGGGGGGGGGGGGACGAGCCAGGGAGGATCCCAACGAGTCACAGTAAAGAGAGAGAAGTCAGCTGCGCGTTTATCGCGAGACCACCCCCGGGGGGTAAAGAAAAGAAGTCACAGCGCCGAGACCTACCTGGAATGATGGAAGGTCTGATCCTAGGGCGCCTCAAGTAAACGGGCTCCAAGTTCTTCATATTTCGGTGCAGCCTAGCTTTAATGTCAATCCCTGTGAGCAACTCCGGCGGCAGGCTGCTCCGTCTAGATACATTATAAGCCGTCAAACCGGCCTTCAGTTTACTTTTAGTCCTGGAATACAGACTGCTGTCATCAAGGGCCATTATGGGAAAAGGCACATGCGGGTTGGTTTTTTTTCAAATGGAACCCCAAAGAGGAGCCAATCAAAACAAAGGGCTCCGGACCTCAGCGGCCCTCCGGCGCGCAGACACTCGCCCGCTCTCCGCGGCACTAGTTCGGGGAGTTTAGCAGGTTGATGGGCGTGGCGGGCTCTCAGGCAGGTGTAGAATTACTAAACAACCCCTCCTGTCCCCAGTTAATTGCAGAGAGGAGGAGAGCTGCTCGAAAACCATTAGGCTCCTAAAAGTTTCCAGCAGGCCGGGGGAGTTTCAGCATTACATGTACCTGAGCTTAGCATCTTGGAGGAATGTGTTGTGACAGCTATTGTTCAAGAGATCGTATTTCATGCACACTTTAGCGATTGATAGGATTTTTATTTTTTAATTTATTTAAAATTATTATTATCCTTCCTAATAATTCCCAGCATCCTGTTTGATTTTTTTAAGCATACTGTATTGTTTACTACTATTAATTATTTCTAGAGTGCATAGTGCATAGTCATGAAAGAGACAGTCCCTGCTCAAACGAGCTAACAATCTAATCCAGGGGTGTCCAACCTGCGGCCCAGTAAAGTATTTTGTGCGGCCCTGGTCGAGGGCGATGCAGTGTTTTACTCTGCTGCCCCTGGGTGTTTACCGTCTTGCCAGGCTCCCTCCTATGTCTTGCTGCAGCGTTTGCGCATTTGTGCAGCCCCAGAAACATTTTTTTTCGGCCAAAAGGTTGGACACCCCTGATCTAATCAATTAAGACAGACAAACAGGAACCAAGGGTATGGGTTACAGTTAGCAGGACATGGTTAAACTGCTGGCTAGGGTGATGAGCAGAGGGAGAGGGTCTAGTGCTGGTCTTGTATCTATGACACCTAGAACTTTTTTCTTGGGTGTTCACTCCTAACATGGAGTCTAGCACCAAGTAACTGTGATTTGGATTATTCTTCCCAATGTGCATCACATTGAATTTTATCTGCCATTTGGTTGCCCAGTCTTCCAGTTTCTCAAGGTCTTCCTGCAATTTTTCACAGTCCGCATGTGTTTTAACAACTGTGAATAGTTTTGTGTCATCTGCAAATTAAATCACCCCACTTTTATTTTGATTTCCAGATCATTTATAAATTTGTTAAACAGCACCGGTCCCAGTACATAGCCCTGCAGCACTCCATTATTCACCCTCCTCCATAGAGAAAAATGGCCATTTAACCCTACTCTCTTTTTTTTGTCTAATAAACCTAATCCACAACAGAACATTGCTTCCATCATTTTTTAAAATTTTCTCAGAAGTCTCTCCTGAGGAATTTTGTCAAAAGCATACTAAAAATCTAGATATATTACATCAACTGGCTCACCTTTATCCACATGTTTATTCACACCTTCAGAGAAATTAAGCAAATTGGTGAGACATGACTTCCCTTGGCTGATCCATGCTGACTCCTGCCTCTAGCAGAGGCGAATCCAAAATGGCTGTCAAGATCTCTTACAGTATTACAAATACCATGAGGCTGCCTATAGAGGTCATGACAGCCATTTTGGATTTGCCATCACTAGGGACCTCAGGTAGGCCCAAGGGGACAATCCTGGGTTGGAGGTGGGGGATGGGATAAGGACCTGCAGGGAGATAGGGATGGAGATTTTCACTTTTAAGTGGTTGGTTGGTGGGTAGTAGGAAGCAGAAGAAAACTGCAATATTTTTTAATATGCGTCTGGCTGATTTTCATCCAAGGTCCACATACTGTCTTATGTGGGTCCTGGCAGAATATCATCCAGTGAACACAAAAAAATGAAGATAGCAAGCCTTGGAATAAGGCAAAACAACAGAAGAAGAGGCACGAGAGATATCCAGTTACATATATTTTGAATGTCATCCAGGTCATGCATAAGGTCAGCCGTAAGCCTGAAGTCATTATGCCATTGTATAGATCCATGGTGAGGCCCCACCTGGAATACTGTGTGCAATTCTGGAGGCCGCATTACCGTAAGGATGTGCTGAGACTGGAGTCAGTCCAGAGAATGGCCACCCGGATGGTCTCGGCACTCAAGGATCTCCCGTACCAGGAACGGCTGGATAAGTTGCAGCTGTACTCACTCGAGGAACGCAGAGAGAGGGGTGACATGATCGAGACATTCAAGTATCTCATGGGCCGCATCGAGGTGGAAGAAGATATCTTCTTTTTCAAGGGTCCCGCAGCAACAAGGGGGCATCCGTGGAAAATCAGGGGCGGGAAACTGCACGGGGACACCAGGAAATTCTTTTTCACTGAAAGGGTGGTTGATCTTTTTCACTGAAAGGATGGTTGATCGCTGGAATAGTCTTCCACTTCAGGTTATTGAGGCTAGCAGCGTGCCTGATTTTAAGGCCAAATGGGATAGACACGTGGGATCAATTCACAGAGAAAGGTAGGGGAGGGTCATTGGGGTGGCCGTGGCCCTTATCTGCCATCTATTTCTATGTTTCTAAGGTCCACCAGCACTGAACTTATTACTGGATATTCAGTGCTGCCGGGGCTAATTTAGACAGTCACAGTCCACATTTAAAAAACACCGACTGCCTCCGGCTGAATATCAGGGGCCCCCCCCGCTGACTGTCAGCCTTCTTAAAGAAAACCTGTTAGGCTTGCTAAATCCAGTCAGTTATGGGGCTGTAGTTAAGAGAAGTTGTAGAAGCAACAGTGTGATAGGCTTGTAACTTAGTACTGTGCAACAATCCAACGTAGGATGTTTAGGAAAATCTGGGTATTTTTCTCTGTCCAATACTTTTCTCAAACTTAAAATGCACATGTGTACATCTGTATCTTCATTCATTCAACCTATAGCAATCAAATTTTGCCAAATCACAAACTGAAATAACTTAAAGCTAGCTCAAAATATTACTTTTTTTCTCTCAGAAATTATTATGTTGGGTAGTATATTAAGATAAAGTAGGATAATGTTATTTACTGTACCTTTGACAGATATGTTTTTTAAATATTTGTTTGGATGTCATTAATTACATAAGCTTTTTTGAAAAATAATTGATATTTTTTCTCAGATTTGGATCATTGCTCCTATTCTCAGGAGCCCTGCCACTTTTCAGACTAACCCCCTCTTCTATTAAACTGCACTAGCAGTTTGTAGCGCAGAGAGCCACGCTGCTCTCGACGCTCATAGGAATTCTATGAGCGTTGGGAGCAGCGCGGGCCATTCAGCATGAAATTCAGCGCTAAAAACTGCTATCGCAGTTTCGTAGAAGAGGGGGTAAGGGAGAAATATGAGGTCAGATGTACCGTGTTTCCCCGAAAATAAGACCTACCCCGAAAATTAGTCCTAGCATGATTTTCAGGGTAGGTCATAATATAAGCCCTACCCCCGAAAATAAGCCCTAGTTGCCGGCAGCAGCAGTGCTTCCCCCCCACACCGACCCATCTCTCCCTCCCTTCCAAACTACGAGACATACATAAATGTACCTTATAACAAACCGCAACATCAGCAGCAATCTAGACAGGCTGCTTCGCGGCTGGGCTGTTCCTCTGCCATGTTGCTGATGACATCATCAGTGATGCAGCAGAGGAACAGCCCAGGCTGCGAAGCAGCATGTCTAGATTGCTGCCGATGCTGCCGGAGTGTGTGGTGCAGTGGTTGGAGCTACAGCCTCAGCACCCTGGGGTTGTGGGTTCAAACCCTGCGCTGCTCCTTGTGACCCTGGGCAAGTCACTCAATCCTCCATAGCCCCAGTACGTTAGATAGATTGTGAGCCCACTGGGACAGATAGGGAAAATGCTTGAGTACCTGATTGTAAACCGCTTAGTTAACCTTGATAGGTGGTATATAAACACCTAATAATAATAAACTTATTTCTGTCTCGCGGTTCAGAGGGGAGGGAGAGATGGGTTGGTGGGGGAGGGGATGGAACGGGTGGGGGGATAGAAAGATGCTACATGGGGGGAAGGGAGGGATAGAAGCTGAAAAGGTTCTGCTGCAAAAGGGATAGGGAGGGAAGGATAGAAAGACACTGCACAAGGGGATGGGTGAGAGGGGCAGAAAGATGTGGGGGAGAGAAAGGAAAGAGGAAGAATTGGGGTGGAGGAGAGGAAGGGAGAGATTCTGGTGGTTGTCCTCCAGGTAAGGCTGGGACTCCCATCATCATCTTCCCATGGGGCTAAACCATTCTCATTACACTTGCAAGGCAGCTCAGCCTCCAATCCTCAAAAGGCTTCACCAATCATGGTAGCAGCCACCGAGAACCCTATGCAAATGCATTACAAGGAGTTCATTACTATTAAAATTATCACTCCTTGTAATGCTCAGAAGGGAAAGCTCCATGCTTACCAGGTCAAATTTTCTAGTAGGTCTGCTGCCAGTCATGGTTTATATGTCCTGCGCCAATGGTCAGAAGGCAGCCGTTAGGTGCAGGACACACACTCACATAAAAAAACACATCAGCTGTGTCCATATCAGGTGTTTAAACAACAACAAAAACATGATAATAAATTGCTCATGAGCTCCGGCAATCGGGATCTGTACTGAGACTGCCCAGAAAATCTGTGCCTACCACTTAGCTCTTCTGTGAAGGTGCCAGGCACAGTTTCTCCACCTTTTACCAGGCTACTAAGTCCAAATAGCATGCATTTAATTTGCATGCTCTTTGTGCCGAGCATATCTTGGTAAAACAAAATTGCTCCCAACCTGGCATTTTTACCCATTTGCTGGAACTTTGTGCATTCTACCCTGTGAAGGCTGTGAACCTCCCCTCTCCACCTCTGCCATCTTCTTTAAATCTAAAAATGAATGCAACTGATCAGAAACAAAATAAACATAAGAAACATAAGAAATTGTACATTTACAGGGATACCTAAGAAAAAGGTTAGCGCCAAAGAAAGTTCCTTGACACATAGCCAAAATTAACTTGTGTCCTTCTAGCCGTTCCCCAGTCTCCCAGCACTCCTTGGGGGCAACAATAATTAATTATACCCACATGTGATTGTGCAAAACGCGCAAATTGTGTTCTCATTACGGGGCTACCATTGCCCCTTCCTCTCGGCCTCCCCAATCCCAGTGCCACCCCCACATGCTATAAACATTGGGGATATAGTGGCAAAACAGCTCCGGAACTCTTCCCAGAGTTTTGGCCTGCCCCAACCATTTGCGCATGCACATGATATCATTCATGATGTCATCACGCACGCATATGCAGCAATGTTTTCTCATTATAGTCCCAAATCTCATTTTCTTGTTATGGTCCCAAATCTAGATGACTTGAATTCTGTTCTTGATCCCAAACCCCAAATCTAGGGGACTTGAATTCAGTTCTTGTAGCTACTGTTTTCTCGTTGTGGTCAATGCATGTAAAGAACAAAACACACAATGACTTGCTTGCCTGATTGAGCTACTTTTGCATGAATTCCTTAATGAAGCAGAATTAAAAAATAAAATCAAGTGGAACAAACCAATAATCTTTGGAAAATTCAAAACTTGCAAATACTGTGAGTGTGAGAGCATTGCCACAGAACCAGGATAATTTTGGTAGAGAGCATTTCAGTAGTCCAGTTTCACAAGCATAGCCCAAGGTATCTTGGGGGATACTTCTGGAGCCTGCATAAGTGGAACTACGCCAGAAATGAAGTTTGCACCTACTCCTGAAGGTTCAACCAGCATGGTCACACCACTCACCATGTCAGCTTCACTCTTCAGGGCCTATGCAGAATTCTGCAAGTGCCAGAGAGCAGTTCACATAAACAGTCAAGTCTAAGCCAGCACAGGAGGAGGAAATGACCCGCTGTGCAATGGGTCACTTCCTCCTCTTTTGCCTGTATCTGCATTTACTTACCTCAGGAAGCATAGAATTCTACACATGTTATGCAGAATTTACTCTTTCCCCCCCCCCTTTTTACAAAATCATGAAAGCAGTTTTTAGCACGGGTTGGCACGCTGAATGCTCTGCACTGTTCCCAACACTCATAGAGTTCCTATGAGTGTCGGGAGCAGCGCAGAGCATTCAGCATGCCAGCCTGTGCTAAAAACCACTTTTGTGGTTTTGTAAAAGGGGGGAGGGGTTAAAACCTGAATGGCTGGAGTTTCCCCCAGGACTGGTTTGGGAACTACCACAAAAAGGTATGGGTGGTGGGCGAAGTTCAGCAGCACACCGAACCACGTCACCATCTTGACTTCTCCCTGATGAGGCTTGACATTTGTTTACCTGGATTTATGAGCCTAGGGTTGAAAATCAGTATTAAGCTCTTAACCTCTTTTCCCCACCCTAAATCTCTATCCCTGTTTCCATCCTTGTTTTATATTCCTAAATTTAAGAGTTTAGTGATATTTTAAGTAAATATATAGGCGTTCAGCTCTAGTAAATTTTCAGAGGCCAATTTATGAACATAACTCTCAAAGGGTAGAAGTATAATAAACCCTCTGAATATGCCAGGCCATAAAAAGAGAGCAGGTTCGCCTACCTGCAAGTTTCCTGTTATTAAAATGACATCAAACCTTGGATTTGCTGGTACATGCAGAAAAATGGCATTACGCAATGTCTTAATATCAATGGTACAAAGATTTACAACAGAGTAAACACCCTGAAGGGAATAAACAACATGAAGTGATTTGCAAATACTAGAAGCTTGTGCTAATTTTGGGCAGGTAAGCTTTAATGTGAAGAAATGCAGATCGATATGTCTTGGGGGAAGAAATGCAAAGAAGATGTACACCAGTGAAAGCAAACTGTGTGTCGCAGCGAGTTTCCGGGTGTGCCGCCAGGGACTGTAGGACACGTGAGTGTCACTTCCAGTGTCAGCACCTCTCCTCCCCCACATGAACCTCGTCTCATTTTCCCTGAGCTGGGGCCGTGTCTGTAGGGCCTCCATGCATGTGCGGACATTGACGTGATGTCATCATATTGACATCCGCACAAGGTTCGGGTGGGGCGGGGCTGGGGAGTGGAGCGGGGAGGGGTTGTGGGTATGCCACAGAAAACCATTTGCTCTGTTAGTGTGCCGGAGCAAAAAAAAAAAGTTTACATAGTAACATAGTAGATGACGGCAGATAAAGACCCGAATGGTCCATCCAGTCTCCCCAACTTGATTCAATTTAAATTTTTAAATTTTTTTTCTTAGCTATTTCTGGCAAGAATCCAAAGCTCTACCCAGTACTGTGATTGGGTTCCAACTACCGAAATCTCCGTTAAAACCTACTCCAGCCCATCTACACCCTCCCAGCCACTGAAGCCCTCCCCAGCCCATCCCCCACCAAACGGCCATACACAGACACAGACCGTGCAAGTCTGCCCAGTACTAGCCTTAATTCAATATTTAATATTATTTTCTGATTCTAGATCCTCTGTGTTCATCCCACGCTTCTTTGAATTCAGTCACCGTTTTACTCTCCACCACCTCTCCGGGAGCAAATTCTAGGCATCCACTACCCTCTCCATAAAGTAGAATTTCCTAACATTGCCCCTGAATCTACCACCCCTCAACTTCAAATTTGCAGGACACTGATGTATACGACAGGAGGAGAGAGTGATATGCATGGAAAGGGAAAGGAACCTTGCCATAATAGTGTCCAAGGATCTCAAGGTGGCAAAACAATGTGACAAGGCAGTGGCCAAAGCCAGAAGGATGCTCTGTTGCATAGAGAGGGGCATAACCAGCAGAAAGTTGGTCTTAATACCCCTGTACAAGGCACTGGTGAAGCTCAACTGTGTTCAGTTTTGAAGGCAATATTTTGCTAAGGATATGAAAAGGCATGAAACGGTTCAAAGGAAGATGGCTACCTCAAATTTTGGGTGCAATTCTGGTCGCCACATCTCATGGAGTTCCTTTCTTCACCTGTTTTCTTAGTCTGTAAACTTCTTAGTCCTATGTGTCAGTTTAAGCAGTATAGTAATGGTAAAATAAAATAAACAGACAAAGAGACAGGGGTGATATGGTACTGACATTTAAATACCTGAAAAGGTATTAACGAGAAAATTAATCTTTTTTTAAAGATGGAAAGTATAAAAGTGTAGGACATGAAATAACATTGTGAGGAGGTAAACTTAAAAGCAACATCAGGAAATACTTTTTCACTCAAAGGGTGGTGGATTCCTGGAACGCCCTCCCGGTGGAGGAGGTTGGGGCAAAAACTGTGACAGAATTCAAAGAGGCATGGGATAAATGCAGAGGACTCCTATTTAGCAAGAGGATGGGATCAAAACAAAAGAAATGACACAGAGGGGTGTAACCTGCACATAGCAGCCCTTCCAATGCTCAAAAGCTTAGAGGAGGGAACTTGCATGTTTTGCACAGAGCAGCAGGTAAGAATCTAACCAACATGCTAGACAGACAGTCACTAGATGAACTACACTGACCTTTATCAGCTCTCTGTTACTAAGTTTTTACATTTATGAAGAGATGCTGAAAAGTTCTCGGCTCAACCAAGAAGGCAATGACATGGAGCCATTAAATTTACAAGTTATTCCACATATTCACCCCTACGTTCAACACACTTGGCACATCGTATCTGAAGTTTCTGTAAGCCTTCCAAAAAAAATACTCTGATGTCTGGTCGCTGAAATACTGCTCCGCTGCTGCAGTCACTCGAAATTTGTTGCCCTTTTAAACTCTTTTTAAGGTTTGGAAACAGAAAACAGTCAGTTAGAGGAAGATCTGGTGAGTAGTGGGTGGGTGGTCTATACACTGAAACCCCCAACTGCATCAAAACATCCATCATTTTGCCATCCTTGTACACAGGTGCATTGACTTGCAAATAGAGAACTCCTTTCTGCAGCTTCCCTCTCCTTTTTTCTTTCAATACCTCCTTTAATTGGCAGAGCAAGTTACAGTAGTATTCTGCATTAACTGTTTGGTCCCTTGGAAGATAGTCAGTCATTACACCTTCCTGACCCCAAAACAACATGGCCATGACCTTTCCTGTTGACACATGGGTCTTGAATTTCCTTGGCCTTGGAGAACCTGAGGGCCACCATCGCATGGACTGTTGTTTTGTCTCAGGATCATACCGTAGTAGTGTAACCATATTTCAACAACAGTAACTAGTCGATCCAAAACGTTGGCACCACTTCGCTGAAAATGCTGCTAAATCAACATGGAAGTGTCCACGCTCCGTTGTTTCTCATCAGCATTCAAATATTTGGGTACCCACTTGGCTGACAGCTTCTGCATACCTAGCTGTTCATGGACTATACACCCAACACATTCCCTGGATATCTGTAGTGTCTCAGAAATTATTTTAGCCAATATTCGTCAGTCTGCCAAAATCAGTTCATGGACATGGTCAACAATTTCAGGAGTTGACGTTGTTTGAGGCCTCCTAGACCTTTCTGCATCTTCGGTCTCAAAATCTCCACACTGAAAGTTTGCACAACACTTCTTCGCTGTGGAGTATGATGGGTATTTGTCACTCAGTGTTTGCATTATACATTCATGGATTTCCTTTGGAGTTTTCTTCTGCAGAAATAGGAACTTCATGACGACTCAAGAGTTCCACACTTGAAAATTCCACAGTTATCACTGACATGGTTCAATCAGTGATTTGAAACGATGTCAAAACATAGCATTATGATTCTTTTTTTTTTTTTTTTTAATTTCTTTATTGATATTTTGAACTTGACAATGTATACATTTGAAAAATCGAAAAAAAACCAAACTATATGAAAATACACTATTAATATCAGAAATATTACAATAAAAATTTTAAATCCCTTCTTAACCTATAACAGTAATGATATTATATTATACTCATCAATATTATAGAATATTATGAAATTTATACCTCTAAATAAATAATACACCCCCCCCACCCTGGATGTGCAAAGGAATCTAACATAAAGAAAAAGGAATCACTTTAATTATAATGTGACAAAATTAGTTAATGGACCCCAAATCCCCTTAAAGGATTTAACAAACCCTAAACGCTCTACCATAATCTTTTCATATTTATATGTTGCACATACAGTTGCCCACCAAAAACTAAAATTAATCCTATCATGATTTTTCCAATTATGATTCTATAAACTGGCACTTTGCAAAATAAAATGACACTCTTTTCAGCTACAGTGGCAAAATAATGCTCAGAATTTAGGAAGTTGGTTGGACTCAGAACTTTTCAGCACTCCCTCATAGACATCTACTCATACCCATTGAACTAGATCTACTCATAGTTTTGAGTCAACTGACTGCTTGTCTAACCACAACTCAGGAATGGGCAAACAACAACAAATTCTGCCTGAACCCAAGCACAACAGAGATTTCTTTGAAGTTCCTAACACAAGTGGGCAAATACCTGACTTCAAAATATCTTTTGAGAAGTATGAACGCCCACTATACTCTCAGGTCAGGAGTCTCAGGATACTGCTAGACTTGTCACTTACTCTGATGCCGCAAACTCAAACGACCTTTAAAAACCATCTCTGTCATCTTTAGCAGATACAAAACCTCTCTCCATATATTGAAGAGACAAGTCCAACCACAGCGGTCCATGCCCTGATAACATCGGGACTACTGCGTCTTCTGCAATGCCCTGTATGCAAGTCTAACCAAAGAGAGTTTGCATCAGCTGCAAGAGGCCGGATCGCATCAGACCTTTCTTGCACAAGCTACACTGGCCATCAGTACCTTAAAGGGTTAAATTTAAATCTCTATGTTTGATGTTTAAGGTCCTCAGACAAAATGGGCCAGAATACATAAAGAACAAGCTAAACCTTTATATACCATTGAGACCTCTGAGGGGTAGGGAACTCCGGTCCTCGAGAGCCGTATTTCAGTCAGGTTTTCAGGATCTCCCCATTGAATAGGCATGAGATCTATTTGCATGCACTGCTTTCAATGCGCATTCATTGTGGAAATCCTGAAAACCCGACTGGAATACGGCTCTCGAGGACCGGAGTTCCCTACCCCTGATCTGTACCCTCATCAAAGAAATTGTACGATGTGATACTCACCAGCACACTTTCTCAGGAGTAGCCCCCATACTCTGGAATTTACTTCCAGAAGGGGCTACGTCTAACTCCAGACTACCTCTACTTCTGGAAGCAGGTGGACGCCTGGCTCTTCACCCAAGCCTTTAATGCATAGGGTGATTGACTATACCAGGGGTGTCCAATGTCGGTCCTCGAGGGCCGCAATCCAGTCGGGTTTTCAGGATTTCCCCAATGAATATGCATTGAAAGCAGTGCATGCACATAGATCTCATGCATATTCATTGGGGAAATCCTGAAAACCTGACTGGATTGCGGCCCTCGAGGACCGACATTGGACACCCCTGGACTATACACTCATTCTGCACCAGGACTAGCTTGCCACGCCCACTTAATCAGTTCCTTATACCTTGTTTAACTGTATAAACAACTTGACTCGAGTTTAGCCTCCCATCTGTTTATCCCTACGCACTCTGTACCACCCATCTTGACTCCCTTGGCTATAGGATAAGCTGTATTATAGAAAAACAGTGTCATATTTGTTATTTGAATGTTTTTATTTGCGCTTATTAGATGCTGCTTAAGTATGTATTATATCTTTCTCTCATTCGAATTTCGGTGCTATTAATAAGTATATTTTTGAACTGTTTCATGCTAGCTCTGTTATTAAGTTTAAATTTACTGATTTTTAATTTTACCTCATTCATTGTATCTATGTGTATATTTGGTCTTTTTACTACTGTTATGCTGTTAATGAAATTGTAAGTTTTATGTTGAATTATACCTGTTCTACACTGCCTTGGGTGTATCTCTTCATATAGGCGGTTTATAAATGCCAAGTAAATAAAGATATGTTGCCATCTGGAGAGCCCTAGTTGTAATCTGTATGGATGAAGATCCTGCCAGGAAGGACCAGTTGCTGAGATTATCAATGATTTACCATTACTGCTGTATCAAACCGAAGTGCTCGTTTGCTGACTGACTTTGTTCAAACATATCAACATGACCTGCCAGTAAAGTGCTCTGTTGGGATATTGTGTACTTGCACCTGGCTCATAGTGGACAGGATGACTTCATAAAAAAACGACACAAAGCGTGTAATAAATACTTTTAGCAGGGTGTTATTAACAGATCAGACCTCCAGATGAATACTATGAGAGCACACAGAGGCAGAATTCGCTGTTTTAAGTTTGTTCAAAGGATTGCACTGTCTTCTTGAACAACTAAGAGGCGGCCGTCACAGTGGCATTAAAGCTGCTCAGGTGTTATATGGTTTTCCTGCCTAGATGTTAAGAGGATCATTGCAAATCTTTTAACTACAGCAGGGGCAGCACATACAACAACAGATGTAGTGTTACGCCTTCACGGTTTTGCACACCTGCCCATATGTCTTCAAACCATAATAAAGGTGAAAAAATGGATGTTTATTTCATTGTCGAACAACTGCCACTCCCTTGAATCTTATGTAGGGAGGAGACCTTCCTTGCAGCAGGTGTAGATTAAGGAGCAACAGCAGAATCACTGTCCGGACTAGAAACACCCTCTTTATTGCCATTATAATGTTGATAAGCAGAGCCTTGCAAATGTTAACAAGGAAGATGATGACAGACATGAGTTCATGTTATATCCAGAATTCAGCACTGTTGCCAAAACATAATGGTCTGTGTGTCAAAGATGAAGTCTGTAGGGCAAGTAGGAATGCACCACTACATGGAGTCCACGCTGGCCTGACCACTCTGTCTTCAAAGCACCAACCAAATCCTCTACTGAGTTGACAGATTTGCTATCTGGACAGGCCTGGATATACCATTTTACAGAACAAAATATTAAGCTGGGAAGGTGCTGGGTCTACTGAGACAATTTACGTTTCCTCAAGGAAGGATTGGATAATTTCCTGAAGGACACGGGGGTTGAGAGATAAGATAGAGGTAGTGATAAGGCTAAGAGGATTAAAAGGACTTAGACACCAGTCACCTCACAGGTCATGGACCTGATGGGTCGCGCGGGAGCGGACTGCTGGACGCGATGGACCTCTGGTCTGACCCAGCGGAGGCAACTTCTTATGTTCTTATGCTCATTCATACTTCCCCTGATTATAAACCGCTTAGATAATCTTGATAGGCAGTATATAAAAACCTAATAAACTTGAAGAAATCAGCTTAACTGCTTCTTCTGTCCCACTGCCTCCATAATGCTGGGGATAGGACCCCAGGAAGCTCAGCAAATTGCTGGCCCAGTCAACCCTGCATAAGAGTTCAACATATTCCGAAACTGCTCCTTGCCTACTCCAACTCAATAACTTTGAGTATCTCCCACATCGGTAGCATTCCTGTCCCCCCTCATAGCTCATTCTTATCCCTAAAAATTAAATTGGATAAGATCGCTGACATTGACATCCCTCCTATAGAAGGGTCCTTTGCTCCATCCCATTTCTTTGGTCCACCATTCTGCACTGATCCAAAGACCCAGGGCTTGAGAACATTGCAGTGAGGCTTGGATGTCTCAAATCCTATCAGAGAAAAACCTAGCAAACACTGCAAGACAAGACTGAACAAACTTGAATAACATTTTGGCCAACATCAGTGCTTTCTCAATTTTTCAAAAATGTTCTCCATACCATCTGCATGCATTTTCTTACTATGTCCTACAAAGGTTCCTATTCTTTTTCTCTTTCTCTTTTCTTCATTGCAGCTCCAACTGACATATTTGCTGCTTCATCAAACTTTCTGCTTCCACAGCTTATTCTAAATAGGATTAGCAAAACTCTTTTTCTGGTAGAAACTTTTCTCCAACTGAAGCCAACAAACAATCTGGCTTGGTAACTCATTTTAAAAATGCATCTGACAAATTCACCTTCAGTTGTTTGCATGACATAATCTTCAAGCTGTGAGTTGGTGTTAATTGCCCAGGGGCAAGAACGAAGGACATCACCGACAGAATCGAGAGGATCCTGGAAGGAGCGGAGACAGAGGAGACAGCGGTGATAATCCACGTTGGAACAAACGACGTCAGCAGAAGAAATTACAGCAGGACTACACTAACCGAGCAGTTCCAGACCCTGGGAAGGAAGTTGAAGCTGAGGACACGGAAGATAGCTTTCTCAGAGATCCTGCCAGTACCGAGGGCAGATGTAAGGAGGCAGACCGAGCTGCAAGCCATAAACGCATGGCTGAGGAGATGGTGCGAAGAGGAAGGCTTCCACTTTGTAAGGAACTGGTCAACTTTTTAGGGTAAGAACAAGCTCTACAGGAGGGACGGACTGCACCTGAGCACGACAGGAACAAGAATGCTGGCAAATAACGTCAAGAGCACAATAGACAAGGCTTTAAACTGAGGAGAGGGGGAAAGCTGACAGTCGATCTGGTGTCGACGCTTCGGGAAGGAATATCAAGGGAAGACACTGAAAGGGAAAAATGCAAAGTAGGCCTCCAAGGCAAGCAGGAAAATTGCGAAAAAGAACTCAAAGATGACCTACAGGAGTTCAAGGAACAAGTGAAATTAGAGAGCGAAAAGAAGGAAAAACAGCAGGAACTAAAAGGACATGCAGAAATGAGGAAGACAGCTGAGGACAAAGAAATCACACCATGGGAAGGAGACGAACAAAATGGGACTCAGGGGCTGGCACCCCAAGAAGGGGACGACAAGAGAATCAACCCACAAGGAAGAACAACAGGGAAAGTAAAAAACCAAAACTTAAATTGCTTGTACGCCAATGCAAGGAGTCTACGGACCAAAATGGGAGAGCTGGAAGTCATGGCCAACAAAGAGGACCTAGACATAATTGGAATCACAGAAACATGGTGGTCTGAGGACAACAAATGGGACGTAGTACTACCAGGTTATAAACTCTATAGGAAAGACAGGACATGTAAGAAGGGAGGAGGAATAGCGCTATACATAAAGGACTCCATTCACTCGACCAGGATGGATACGGCAACAAGGGCAGAAGGTTTGGAATCGCTATGGGTTAAGTTACCAGGAAGAAAGGGAACCGACACAAAATTGGGACTTTATTATCGCCCACCTGGACAGCCAGAAACAAGTGACAATGACCTAGAAGCAGAATTGAGGCAGGAATGCAAAAGCGGAAGGGTGACAGTTATGGGAGACTTCAACCACCCTGGGATAGACTGGAGCATTGGACACTCCAGCAGCGCGAGGGAAACAAAGTTTCTGGAGGCTGTGAGGGATTGCTTCTTGGAGCAGCTGGTCCAGGAACCGACACGAGGAGATACCACACTTGACCTAATCCTCAACGGTCTAGGGGGCCCCGCAAAGGAGGTGGTAGTAGTAGGGCCACTAGGAAACAGTGATCACAACATGATCCAGTACAAACTAGAAATGGGAACATCAAAAGTGAAGAGAACCACAGCGATGGCACTCAACTTCAGAAAAGGGAACTACGAAGCTATGAGGAAAATGGTGAGACATAAACTCAGAAACAGCTCACGGAAGATGGAGACCGTAGAGAAAGCCTGGTCCCTACTCAAGAACACGGTGCAAAAAGCACAAAACATGTACATCCCCAGGTTTAGGAAAGGGCGCAAACAGAACCAAACAAAAAACAAGGTGTGGATAACAAAGGAAGTGAAGAAGGCGATAAGCGACAAGAGATCATCATTCAGAAAATGGAAAAAGGACCAAACAGAGGAAAACCGGAAGGAACACAAAAAACACCAGAAAGAGTGCCACCGAGTGGTTAGGGAAGCAAAAAGAGAATACGAAGAGAAGCTGGCTGGGGAGGCGAGAAACTTCAAACCGTTCTTTAGGTACGTGAAGGGGAGGCAACCGGCAAGGGAGGAAGTGGGACCATTGGATGATGGAACCAGAAAGGGAGTGGTAAGAGAGGAAAAAGAGGTAGCAGACAGGTTAAACAAGTTTTTCTCGTCGGTCTTCACGAGCGAGGACACATCCAATGTACCAGAACCTGAGGAGATTATAAGTGGGGATCTAGATGAAAAGCTGGAGCAAATAGAAGTAAGCCATGAGGACGTCCTACGACAGATAGATAGATTAAAAAGCGACAAATCACCGGGCCCGGATGGAATCCACCCAAGGGTACTAAAAGAACTGAGAAAGGAAATAGCGGAAACACTCCAGCAAATATGTAATCTATCATTGAAAACTGGGGAGATCCCGGAGGACTGGAAAATAGCAAATGTCACGCCTATCTTTAAGAAAGGATCAAGAGGAGACCCGGGAAACTACAGGCCGGTGAGCTTGACTTCGGTTCCGGGTAAGATGATGGAAGCACTTATTAAGGACAGCATCTGCGAGCACATGGAAAAAAATGGGCAGCTGAGGGAGAGCCAACATGGCTTCTGCAAGGGAAGGTCTTGCCTCACAAACTTACTACATTTCTTTGAGGGAATAAACAGCCAGATAGACAAAGGGGAACCCATAGACATAATTTACCTCGACTTCCAAAAAGCTTTCGACAAGGTACCCCACGAACGACTGCTTAGGAAGCTGTGGAACCACGGAGTGGAGGGGGATGTATACCGATGGATTAAACACTGGTTGGCGGGCAGAAAACAGAGGGTTGGAGTGAAGGGCCAATACTCAGACTGGCAACGGGTCACGAGCGGAGTTCCGCAGGGGTCGGTGTTGGGACCGCTCCTGTTCAATATATTTATAGACGATCTGGAGACAGGGACGAAATGTGAGGTTATCAAATTTGCAGATGACACCAAACTCTGCAGCAGGGTTAGAACCACGGAAGACTGTGAAAACCTGCAAAGGGACCTAACGAAGCTGGAAGAGTGGGCCAAAAAGTGGCAGATGCGTTTTAATATAGAGAAATGCAAGGTCATGCATGTTGGGAAAAAGAACCCGATGTTCAGCTATACAATGGGGGGAACATTGCTAGATGTGAGTACCCTTGAAAGAGACCTGGGTGTGCTGGTGGATACAACAATGAAAGCATCAGCACAATGCGCGACAGCCTCAAAGAAAGCAAACAGAATGCTGGGTATCATCAAGAAGGGTATCACGACCAGGACAAAGGAAGTCATCATGCCACTGTACCGTGCAATGGTGCGCCCGCATTTGGAGTACTGTGTCCAGTATTGGTCGCCGTACCTCAAGAAGGACATGGCATTGCTTGAGGGGGTCCAGAGAAGAGCGACGAAAATGGTAAGAGGTATGGAAAACCTTTCATATGCCGACAGGCTAGAACAGCTGGGGCTGTTCTCCCTGGAAAAGAGGAGACTTAGAGGAGACATGATACAAACTTTCAAGATCCTGAAAGGCATAGATAAGGTAGACAGGGACAGATTCTTCAGACTGTGGGGAACAACAAGTACAAGGGGGCACTCGGAGAAACTGAAAGGGGATAGGTTTAGAACCAATGCCAGGAAGTTCTTCTTCACCCAGAGAGTGGTGGACACATGGAACGCACTCCCGGAGGTAGTGGTGGGGCAGAAGACACTACAGGGATTCAAAGAAGGTTTGGATAAATTCTTGAAGGAAAAGGGGATTGAGGGATACAGATAGAAGTAAGGATAGGTTTTTTTTTTTAGGGCAGGGAACACTTGACAGGTCATGGACCTGATGGGCCGCCGCGGGTGCGGACCGCTGGGTGCGATGGACCTCTGGTCTGATCCCGGTGGAGGCAACTTCTTATGTTCTTATGTTCTTATTGCAGTGACATACCTAGGACAATCTTTTAAACTTAGCTGTAATACCTGTGAATCGTGTGGTATTTGAATTGTCGATACTATTTTGTGAACACTTCTCCAGTTGGATGTCCAAAAACTGGAAACCTTCTATGCACAGTGTATAATTAAGGTTACCATATGGCTCCAGAAAAAAGGGGACGGATTGAGACATCCGGGTTTTACTTCCATTGAAAGCAACCAAGATGTCTCAATCTGTTCTCCTTACTTCCATTGCTGTCAATGGAAGTAAAACACGGATGTCTCAATCCGTCCCCTTTTTTCTGGAGCCATATGGTCACACTATGTATAATGCTCTAATCCAAACTACCTTACCAGGTATCTTAAAATCCTGATGCACCGTGTCACTGTGCATTTGCAATTTAGAAACAGTTCTGAAGTAAACTGTGCCAAAAACAAATAGATTCCTTTTTACTAAACCATATGAAGCAATTAACATGCGGTTTACTATGTGGTGACTGCTAACTTTAGAGTCACATTAAGGGGCTTTGCAATAATTTAGCATAGCGAACCACAGTTAAGTGCTTTGGGTTGGAGAATGGTCTTGGAAGGCATTTGGCAATTAATGCACTATGCTTACTATAAGCGAATACTAAGTTAATACAAAACCACTTACCACCTTCTAAATTGGAGGTGGTAAGTACTTTTGCATTATCTGGGATCAGGTACCATGCTTTAAGGTAATTGCAATCTGCAATGGAAAATACTGGGGAATGCCTCTAGCAGGAGCTAGATTCACTAAGGACACGGATCGGATCCGATCTGTGAAGGATCAGATCCGATCCATGTCCGGGGGGAGGGGCTGATTCACAAATCACCCTTATGTAAATGAGGGTGATCGGAATCATGCCCCCAACTGCCTGCCCGGATTGCTCTATAGCAGGGATCTCAAAGTCCCTCCTTGAGGGCCAGAATCCAGTCGGGTTTTCAGGATTTTCCCAATGAGTATGCATTGAAAGCAGTGCATGCACATAGACTCATGCATATTCATTGGGGAAATCCTGAAAACCTGACTGGATTGCGGCCCTCAAGGAGGGACTTTGAGACCCCTGCTCTATAGCGATCCCAGTGCATGCGCAGACCATCTGTAGATGGTCTGCGCATGCGCTGGACCTCCAGGCCCAGCAGAGATTTTTTTTTTCCTTCTTTTTTTAACTTCTTTTGAAGCCCGTGGTTTTAACCCGCTTAAGCCCGTGGGTTAAAACCATGGGCTTGCACTGCGGGGAAGGGTGGGAGAGTCGGGGCAGGCAGGAGATCCAGGGCAGCGGGAGAGTTGGGGCAGCGGGAGAGTCAGGGCTGCAGGAGGTGTTCGGGGCAGGCAGGAGAGTCGGGGCTGCAGGAGGCGTTCGGAGCAGCAGGAGATTGGGGCTGACAAGGCAGAGAGCAGGGCAGCAGAAGGCATGGCAGTCAGAAAAGGCTTGAGCGACTGGTCCTCAGCAGTCGCTTGTTTGTGATTGGCCAGCCCAGTCGGTGTTGCAGGGTTTTGGTTAGTGAATCGCGTCCCTGCCTACTGTGCATGCCGTTCCCCTCATTTGCATGCGCGGATCGGAGGATGGTCGGCAAAGAGGTAAGTGAATCGGGCCGGAGGGAAATCAAGTCGCAAAGGGGTCGCAAACCGATCGGTACACAATCGGTTTGCTTTGTGAATCTAGCCCTAGGTGTTGCATTAAATTTGCATCCACTACACTGTAAAGTCCCACATTAACCTGCGGTAACTGCTAAAGTTATCATGGTTTAGTCCAGGGGTGTCAAACTCAACCACATAAGGGGCCGAAATCTAAAACATAGGGTAAGTCGCTGGTTGAATTTTTTATTAAGATACTTAGGGGTCCTTTTATTAAGGTACGCTAACCGATTTAGTGCGCGCTAAATGCGAACCTTAATAAAAGGACCCCTTAGTCATAGTAGAAGTATAGGGTTACAACCTCTACAACCTCACACCGGCTCTGTGATGTAAACAAAATTAATAAAAAAGACTTCCTCTCTTTTAGGTCCTAATTCACGCCTGCTGTCTAACACCAGCTCTGGCAGGATACATATTTCAAATCAGACATATTGTAATCACAAAACAGAAAATAAAATTATTTTTTCTACCTTTTGCTGTCTTCACCCTAGCAAACGCAATAGAGCAGAGCAATGCATTAAGTTCTTTGAACTGAGGAACCAGCTGCTGCGACATCTCCCACTATCCTTCTCCAACCCCCTCCATCCCAGATTCCCAGTCTCACATTAAAGCAGAATGCAGAGGATCACCGGTCAGCTGTAGCGATCCTAGCAGGCTGCTGTCGGCCTCTGCAGCACGTTCCCTCTGCCACGGTCCCATCCCTCCTCTGACGTACAGGACCGCGGCAGAGGAAACGTGCTGCTGAGGCTTCAGCAGCCTGCTAGGATCGCTACAGCCGACCAGCGATCCTCTGCAGGCTGCTTTAATGTGAAACTGGGAAGCTGCGTGAACCTACAGCTGATGCGGCGGGCCACCTTAAGTGCAAATTTGAAATTGTCTGGCGGGCCAGATTTTGACATGTCTGGTTTAGTCAAAGGGTCGCTTACTCACCACCATGTTTTTCTTATTCACTAAAAAACACAAACCATAGTCTTTTTTTTTTTGCCCATGTACACATAGTGGTTATAACTAGATAGAGGCCAACTGACAAAGCTATATTGTCCTTTCACACAGATAAAACATGTTGTAAAACCAAACCCTTAAGGATATCAAATAACCTTGCCTTGCTCCTCTGCACCAGAGAAGGCAAAGCTAAAGATCACAAAACAATTCTTTTATATGTAACTTCAGTCTGTATGTCAAAGATCCTGCACTCTCTTCCAAACGAGCTAGCTCCCAATAGGTTTTAAGGTTAATACACTCATACAACATATGATAAAAAGTGCCTTTACCCAACCTGGAAGACCAACATATGCTGGACCTACCAGCAGAGAAGCAAGAGATTTTGCAAGGAATCCACAACGCTTGATGCACAACATAAAAAGTGATTGAGCTACTGTATTGGGGGGGGGGGGGGGGTTAAAGGCAGATTGGGACTTAAGTGGCCTTGCCAGAGAGGTGAACCTTTCTTCAGTGGGGGGCCCCTCAGTCGCATTATGGATTGGAGAGCAGCAGCAACATAAGCCTGCTGCCGCTGGCCTGCACTAAAAGCCATCTCTCTGCAAGTCCCACCTATGCAGGGACAGGAAGTTGCTGCTGCCAGCTGCCCAAAGATTCAATTACAACAGCCGGGTCCAGGAAGGAGGTAGGTGGGAGAGTCAGGAGAGCAGGCTAAACACGGACATACTCCCTCATTTTTTAAAAAAAACGTCCGGGCACCTAGATGGTCCTCGAAAAAAGAGGACTTATCCGGGTTTTCGCGGATGTCTGGTAACCCTAATATGCATACTTCTCACCAGGGCCGACAGGTATAATGTTGACAGGCTTATTTCCAAAACCCTCCACGTTCAATGCGACTAATATGGACAGAGGGTTTTTGGAAATGAGCCCTTCAGTTATTTTTTTTAGAGAGCAAGTCCTTCATTGAAAAGAGGAGAGAGAAGCTTTGCCTAATCTCCTCTGGACAAACAAGCCACACTGGTGACTAGTGGTTAGATATCAAAACAACAGCAATTTAACTGGCAGCACCAAGTGGTTCAGTTTCCAATAATTAATTACACAGATCATTAAGTGCTAGCTTTGCACCTGTCTCTTGAAAGTGGCTGTTTATTGTCTTACCTCTTTTTCTCATTTACTTGTATTTGGGATGGGGGAGGGAGCTTCCAGAATTGATAATGTTAGCATATTGTAACCTTACCACTAAGCAATCCAAGGTCTGAAAACAGTGCTCCTAATTCTAGAATGGAAGATTGGAGGCCGCACCTCCAAAAACAAAAGAGAAGAAAAAAAAAAATTGGACCAACAATTTTAGACTACAAAGACAATCATGTTCAAATGGAGCTAAAGGCTGACTTGCCACGGAGCCTGACACTTGAATTCAGAAAAGAGAGAGCAGTTCAGCAAGTGGCATCCAACCTCAGCTGCCAGGAATGAAAGCAACCGAAGCCTACCCACGCTAAGCCAAAAATCAAGAGGGCCAGCAAACAATCTCAACGTCAGCTGAAATGAAGAAAGGAGATCGATGACCTTGAATGAAGAGCATAGGGTTCTAATTTAAGGCACCCTATCAACATCTAGCCCGTTTAACTGGCTTTCAGCTGAAAAAAAAAACAAAACAAGTTGAAATGCATCTCGTGCTGCAGCTGCTTTTATATTGTTCTAAATAAAAATAGTGAGCTCATCAGTTTACGGTACTTTTTGGTCCTTAAAAACATGTGAAGTACCCTGGGAATCTGGCAATGTTTGCTGTTTGCACAGATTTGCAGAGTCCTTATTCTGAACCACCAATAGAGTTAAACCATTTGTCTGACCTCATCCACTGGCAGGCAGACCAGTACTTGAGAAGTGTATTGTCTGACACTTCCAGAGGATAGATGTTATAAACGACTGGTAAAACAAAAGGAGTGTCCAGTATAATCTGTGGAAAGCTGTGGTGGCAGTAGAATACTCCCCTATATAAAAAAGAACCCCCCCCCCTAGAAGCAATGGGTTTTACACCTTCTTGTTTCTGATCTTCTACCAGCTAAGGAGAACCTCCAAGCCAAGCTTTATCAATATGGGTCCTTGAACATGGAGGCTGCACATTATATCACCCAGACTAATATATTACCAGATATAAGCATTGATATGTAAGTTACAGGGAAACAAGCATGAGATTGATCCTTAATCCCACGAAAATGCAAATCCAGCGAAAACAAAAACTCTGCGGAGATGGTGATGTTCAAGATGCAGGCTTTATTTAAAAATACAAATTTATAATCCCATAAAATATATCTAGGACCCAAACCGTTGGGAGATATGGACCACCCAACAAGGTCTGTGTTTCGACAATGTTGTCTTCCTCAGGGGTCCCTAAAAGGCCTGATATAAAAACACGTGGATTAAAAACTGAAAACATTCGCGCACTACTGTTTTCAGTTTTTAAGTGTCATAATATAAAATTTTGGCCTGTGACTTAGCCTGTGTTATAGATTTTGGCCCCTTAGCCTGGAATTTCTCTCCTATCCCATAGTCTGGCCTCTCTCTCTCCTTTCCTCCCTCTTCCTGAGGTCTAATATCTCTCTCCTCTCCTTTCTGCTGTCTGGCATCTCTCTCTCCCCTCCTTCCATCACCTTTCTCTGGAAACTGACATCTCTCCCTTCTTTGAGTCATCTCTCCTCCCTCTCAGTGTAACATTTCCCCCTCCATCCTCTCCACCACTATCATATCTAACAATTCACCCTCTTCTCCATGCATGCCATCTCTCTTTCCCTCCCACTCCACACACCTATGTCCAAGAATTTTCTTTTTCTCTTCCCTCACCCACCAGCAGCATCTCTCTTTCCCTCCCTTCCTAACCCCCAGCCCATGCAGCCTCTGTCCTTCCCAACCCCCTCCCAGCCCATTCAGCATCTATCCTTCTTGCTTTTCCAACCCCCCTCCCCCCACCCTACAGCCTGTGCAGCATGTCCTTCCCTCATTCCCAACCCCAGCCCTCCCCTCTCAGCTGGATCCTACGGTACGACCTGTCCCCAGTTCCCGACTCCCCCACCTACCACCTCCCCGCGACTGAAATTTAAAATCTTTGGGCAGTCGATGCTAAGCCAACCTCCTGTCATAGACCTGCCCCGGAAGTGTTCTTTCTGCAGCACTTTCTCTTCTCGCATAGGCAGGATGCTACAGAAAGAACACTTCCGGGGCAGGTTGACGGCAGGAGGCTGGCTTCATGTCGGATACCTGAAGTTTTAAAGTTCAGCGGCGGGGAGGTGGTAGTTGGGGGAGTTAGGACTCAAGGTGTTCCTGTAGTGTCAGGCTCACAGTCACTGCGGGCTGCATAAAACAGCCAAGTGGGCTGGATTCAGCCCGCGGGTCTTGTGTTTGACACTTGCCTTAAAGAATGACATGGGGATTGTTTTCCATGGTTATCCATAGGGACAGGTACAGAATGAGTCTGTATCCCTTTTTTCTACAGAGAGAGAGAGAGACAGAGAAAGAGAGAGAAATTGGGCTATCGTTGTGAATGTTATCAAGGCGACCCAGCCTCGGATACTGGGGTTCTTGAGCATCTTAAGGCCGAAGAATCACTTCTGCTGAAGCCCTGAGGATCCTGGTACAGCTAATAGGTCCTCGTTCTTGGGAAATGCTCAAAGCCTAATGCTGATGCTAGAGGCAATTAGTACCAGACTCCAAAGTGCTATCAAACCTTTTGTTTTGGGCTAGTTAGCACAGGGAATTTTGAGATGTAGCTTATGCACAGAAGAAAGTACATATGCTCCTTTTAAAGCACATCTTTTCATGCATGTTGCTCTTCAGGATTAAATTACAGCAATGTTGCACTTTTCCAAAATTTAATAAAGAGAACTTGCAATAAAGCAAATCGTTTTATGTGCATGCACATGCTGTATCTCATTAAACCAAGTGCATCGCATTCCAAGACAGTATTTACTATGCATGCAAAAATGTAAACTTTAGCAGGCATTTTAGTGCATAGATCCCTTAATTCCAGCAAGAAAGTTAGATATTTTATCCATTTTCTATTGAAAAATTCCTTTGTAGAACAACCTTAAGTGTACAGCGTAGTGGTTCTCCGTGTGGACTGACGCACAGAACTCTGACCTGCGCACACATCTGCCCACTGTCTCATTTACATAAGCAACCTTAACTTGGTGGCTGAGACCTGCACAGAGTGGTGAGTATGGCTCTGGCCACTTTGTTGGGCAGACTGGATGGACTGTTCAGGTCTGCCATCATTTACTGCGTTATTGTGATCTATTTGTGCGGAAAGGAGGTATAGACCCCCCCCCCCGGGTGCTGTCTTGGTAGAGGCGCTGGCACCTCTCCTCCTCTGCCCCCATTCCCGCTCCTTTCAAGCCTTCCCCGGCTGCGTTTGCGCCTTCACTCCCCACCCCGTACCTCTAGCGCTCCAACTTGCTGCTTGCGCCAACCTTACTCTCCCTCTGATGTCACTTCCTGGTTGCACCGGGGAAGTTAAAGAGGTATGGGGGAGGGAAGGGGCATGGGCGTGGGGTGGGGGATGATGAAGAGGACGGGGGGGGGGGCAATGTCCCAGGTGCCTCCCACTCTCACTACACCACTGGGTTGAAGCTAAAGCTTTAATAATCCAGGAACAAAAGTTGGGCAGAAGAAATAACAAAATCCCTCACACATGCAACCTCCCAATATCTGTAGCTTCTTTTATAATCTAATACAGGAAAGGGCAACCTTGGTTCTCAAGGGCCACAACCCAGTTAGGTTTTCAGGATTTCCCCAATAAATAGGCCTGAGATCTATTTGCATGCATTGCCTCCATTGTATAGATATAGATCTCAGGCCTATCAATTTGGGAAATCTTGAAAACCTGACTGGGTTGTGGCTTACCTACTAAATCACAGTATTCTTGATACTATCGGTCTGCTCTGTGTTTCTGCCTGCGAGTGTGTTCGAAGATCATCGTGTCTTCATGTTGTCTAGAAAAGTGAACAGTTGCAGAATAGCTTTCTAGATTTATATCTTTATATACCATTAAAAAAAAAAAAATCTTGCTCATTGAGATGGTCCACCTCTTGGCAACTCTGAGTTCGATAGTTAAAGCAATTTAAACAGGCAGTAGAGGCTCTGCCCAGTTAAATTGCATTCAGCACCTCGGCCAATATTCACGAGCCCCGATTGCCCAGCACTGCCCAATTAGTGTCGGCATCACTTATCGGAAGTGTGTCACACTCATTTGAAGTCAACAACCACAAAAAGTTATGATAGTGGGGGGCCACCAAGAAAAAAAATCCAATCAAAATGCATTCTGGATGGCCAACAGCTATAATGGACCTCAGTGGAGACTCATGGAATTCATCCTGTGAATCACCTCCATCTTCACTGGTCCTTATTTTTCTTTTTTTTTTTGTTTTATAAATCTTTATTCATTTTCTTATGTTACAACAAGTGTTTCAAATAAATTCATTATAAACTTGAATAATCACACTTGATTAATTTACAGATTAATATCAAATTTAAAATTTCTTTAGAAAATCAATATAATATTATGTAAGAAATCTAAATTAATATAATTATTATTGAATATAATAATCTCCCCTCCCTCTCTCCCTCCCTATCAATATTGAATGAGAAATCTTTATTCATTTTCATATGTTATATCAACAATATAAATTCATACTAATATTTCAGAAAACTAAATTTATATAATTCTTAGTTAATATAATAATATCCCATCCCCTCCCCCTCCCTTCTATTCAGTAATACATTAATAAAATTTTTAAATGTTATTTTATCCATATTTCATATTATAAATCTAGTATTAATATATTATATAATATTTAGAGATATGATCTCTTTTTCTTCTAATCAAATTCTATACATGGGAAAATTAATCATTCTTTACAATATTCAGTTAATGGTCTCCATATTTTTTGAAATTTATCTACATGTCCTTTTTGTGTTGCTATAGTGAGCTCCATTTTGTATATATGACATACAGAATTCCACCAGAATGTATAATTTAATCTGTCATGTTTTTTCCAATTGAATGTGATTTGTTGTATTGCTATTCCAGTTAAAATAAAAAGAAGTTTGTTATTACTTGATGATATTTGACTTTTTGCTCTCATAGTTGTTCCAAATAATATGGTATCATATGTCAAGGCTACCGGATTTTCTAACATCCTATTTATTTGGGGCCAGATTGATTTCCAGAATGTTAAGATGAATGGACAATAGAATAAAAGATGATCTAATGTCCCAATTTCAACATGACAGTGCCAGCATCTATTTGACCTAGAGCTATCTATTTTTTGTAATTGAACAGGGGTCCAGAAAGCTCTATGTAAAAGAAAAAACCAAGTTTGTCTCATAGATGCTGATACCGTACATTTTAGCCTCCAAGACCAAAGTCGTGGCCATTGAGATGCACTAATTTGGTGCTTTATCTCAATGCTCCAAATGTCTCTAAGACCATTTTTTGGTTTTTTATTTAAATTCATTGTATTTTACTTTAAGGTCCTTATTTTTCTACTTTAGAGAAACTATCAATTTTTTTGTGCTCAATTTTTTATATAATTTATCATGTTATGATGCTCAACAAAGTGGGTGGAAGCTGCTCCTATCCAGATAAATGCAACTGAATATCAGGAGCTTAGTTCTTCAACACATAAGCATCATGGGCCCCCTCATCTTCCACTGACTCGTCACTATTCTCTTCCTCTGCGCAATGGATGTCCAGCATTACTTTCTCCAGCTTTGGTTTGTGGATGATGGAAACCCAGTGGAAGCAATAGACAAGGCGAGTGGTATTCACAAGGTCTCAAAGATCAGCTGGAGAATGAGAGGAGAGATGGCAGCTTTCAGTCTGCTGAAGGACCGTGGCTGCTAATCAGCCACTTCGGACGATCAGTTTGCCAAGGTTGTCCAGACATCAACAACACTTACAGCACATCTGATGGTAGTGAAAAGGCCGTTCCTTTATCATGGTTTTCTGCTCTTTGCAAACTGTTTTCCAGGTATTATTGACCTAACTCTAGGAGCCGATCAGCAAACAGGTAAACCTTCCATGCTCAATGCAAGAAGGCTCTGGTCAGGTGTCAGTGGATGCAGCTTTAGGCGACTGGGAGGGGGTGGAGGGAGATGTATCTTTTGGAAGAGCTCTGCTTCCAGCTCCCTCTCAAAGATACGTCTACTTCATTTCTGGCACCCACAATATGGGGATTTGTGATGAAATTTCAGGAAAAAAAAGAATCATAAACTTTACCTCCAATATCTCAGGACTAATATATTTGGTATCCTCCGCTTTCATGGTCCTGAGGGGGTAAGAAGCTGTGAGTATGCTTTCAAATACAAGAAGCAGCTGTTAAAGTAAGAACAAATAGTAAGTCAGGGTTTCCCAAACCAGTCTTGGGAATCCCATAGCCACTTGAGTTATCCAGGCTATCCACAACGAATAGACATGAGACATATCTGCATATGCTGGGTCTCCAAAGTGTGCAACTTTGTGTCATGGTTATTTATTGGAAAACAAAGACAGCAAAGGTAGTCCAAAGGAGTGAAGAATGACCAATGAAGTATATACAAACAATGCTTTATTGAAGAAAGAACCGACTTGGCCAAGTTTTGAAAATAGCCTTCATCAGTGGTCTATAAATATATATCAAAATGCAAAGGGCTATATTATAAAAGAAATATACAACTTTTTTCTTTGGATTTATATATTTATTTTTCAACCTTTTGCATTTTGATATATATTTATAGAGCCTTGATGAAGGCTATTGTCAAAACTTGGCCAACTTGTGTCTTTCTTCAATATAATATTGCACATACTTCATTCTTTACTCCCTTGGACCACCTTTGTTGTCTTTAATTTCTTTGTTAGCCATACAGAGGGTATTCTCCTGCCTTTTTGGTATGGCTATTGAATTGGAAAGGATTCAGAAGCTCTGAAGTAAATAAAGGTCTTGTAGCATGTACATCCCACTTATGCTGCTGACATTTTGCCATATCCTCGTCCAAGGTTGTTCCCCTCCTAATTAATGTGTCCACCCCCATCTTCCATTAGCATCGAAGGCTAACCATTTTGTTTTCAGATATCAGGCCTTATTTTGGAAACGTACTGTAACTACTTGTCGGTGGTCTTCTCTGCTACAGTATCTGGTGCTTTGGGGAAAACAATTATGACATTTGGTAACACAATGGTATAAAGCTTTTTCTCCAATTTGGTCATCCAAAAAGGACAAGACCTCTTATCTCCTGCTTCATTCTGTGTTCCCTATATCATGGGTACCATTTCCCCAGTATCTACGCCTGATCCCCTGGGTGCCACTTCTAAGCTGCTACTATAGTTCTCTCTAAGCACTGTTCTGCAGCCATGGACTTCCATGTTGAATCTTATCCAAACAGGATGCTTTAATTATCTAGGACATATTCCAAGATTTTGTTGTTTTCTTCTTAGCTGCTCCTGAGCATTTGCAAACGTGAATTTGGCTCAGCACCACTGGAGATCTGTCTTTCCTCCTCCTCCTCAACAGTTGTACTGCTCTTCTCCTCCCTTTCCCTACTAGAGTTTAACATTGAGCTTTGCTCCTCAATATGCCTTGCCTGGCTTCTGTTCTTCATTACTTCAATATCCTGAATAACCTCCCTCTCTATTGTGGAGTAGAGGGCTGAGTAGCAAGGAAGCTGATTCAAATTCCACTCAACTCTCTATTGCCTCGTCTTGAAACTTAGATTGTGAGCCCTCTGAGGGCAAAGGAAAGAATGTAGCTTCCCTTCAGCTGCAATTGAAAAAGGCAAAAGCTAAGGGCCAAATTCCTTCCCATTCCTTTTCCCTTGCGCTCATGCCACCCTTTGTCCTCATCTAAACACACCATCAGCCCTCAGTCTCCTTGCATGACCATACATCCAGGCTGTTGCTTGCTGTGTGCTCTGTCTTTGCCACTAAACAACGCAGTGCTACACCTCTCCTGCTAAGCCTTATACAGAGACTGAGAAAACCTGAGCTACACAGAGGCCAATGACACCTCCATTCATTATGATAAGCATCAAGCAATGAATGGGAAAGGAAATAAGATTCACCAGACATGCCACATGGAACTTGTCCAAAATCTCATTGTCTAAAACTAATCCTTCACAATTAGATCCAATAGCTTTTCCCTCTCTCCACCCATGGCCGGATGCTCTAAAACCACCGTTAAAATCCTGTGGGTCGCTGTGGTGCCAATAAATTGATTTGAAAACAGTGATCGATGTTGAAACAGAAGTCTGCCGCAATCCCATCTGATCAGTCGTTGGAGAAAGCGACTGGCACATGTGCAGAGCCGGCATGGGAAGCTAACACATACACAGAGCTGGCAGGGGAAGCCCTGAAGCAGTTTCCTGCTGCTTAACTGTTTGGGGCAGAAACAGTAGGATTGTTGGGTTTATTGTTGTTTTTTTTTTAATGGGCATAAATGTTATGAGTGTGTTACACACACACACATCATCTGTGTCTATTTTGTTTATGAAGTCATGCCAGACTACTCCCTGATGATGGCCCCCCTCCCCCACCCAAACTTTAAAAAAAATCAGCAGGAAGGATGCCCACTTCCTCCTTCCTTGGCTACTCGGACTCCCCCACTCCCCCATGAGGATCAGCAGGAGGGATGCCCACTCCCTCCTGCCCCTGCCACTAGGATTCCCCCCTCCATGCCCCCTGTGAGGATCAGCAGAAGGGATGCCCACTCCCTCCTGCCTTGGCCACCTGGACCATAGGTATCTGAAACGGTCTCAGGCCTCCTCCCAGTGCATCCTGAAGAGGCGGGCCTTCCAGCAGGAGGGAGAGGGCATCCTTAGTGCTGGTCTGATTAAGGTACAGGGAGACAGGGTGGGTGGTCTGGGGGGTCTAGGTGGCTGAGGGATCCCTCCTGACAATCTTCAAGGGGGGAAGGTGTCTGGGCGGCCAAGGTAGGAGGGAGTAAGCATCCCTTCTGCTAATCTTCATGGGGTGGGGGTGGGGGGTGAGGGCAGGTGATCAAGGCAGGAGGGAGTGGGCATCCTGCTTGTCCTGGTGACTTTTTAAAAATTAAGTTTGGGCTGGGAGGGGGGAGTCCTGGTCCATTAAAAAAAATGAAAAACAGTGCTTTTTTAACACTACCTCCAAACCTGTCAGATTTCAGAGTGTTAAAAACTGGCACTTCATTTTGTACATCATCTGGGCATCGATCGGAATGCTCATTTTAATACTGATGAGCTCATTGTATTCAATTTACATACTATTTTCAGAGGCTGCTACAAATTACAGAAAAGACTGCAATTAGCCATTTTGAGTATCAATCGCTGAAATACTTTGACGCTAAACTGGTTAAAACTGGATTAGCGTCAATCATTAAAGGCATGGTGAGTTTTGAGTATATGGGTCCTTGCATTTTTTAATGTTTTTATTCTTTATTTAGACAAATCAACACTACACGTATTCATCAATACAGAAGGCAAAAAGTACAATACAATACAACTAAAAAACCTCAGATGATGAATAAAGACAAATTGCATAACACGGGTCAAATAACTTCTACCTCCCCCCCACCCCCACGAACAGCAATGTGGGTAGGCTGGATCAGGGATAATTGGTTGGGTGGAGAGCCAGTTTGGGTCTTTTGACTGTTACTTCCTTGCATTTTATCACATTTGTGGATGGAGGAAGTAGAGGTAAGAGAAAAACAGCATGTCAAAAAAAAATCAAATGTTCAATTACTATTTTTCATGAGTTCACATGCTACAAATCTGTTGAATCTATTTTATCATTTGTGAACTCTGCAAATCACTAGCATAGTGAATCTACACTAAACACAATGGAAGCTTAGGTGACGTGCAGAGGTTCAAGGAGCTGTAGAGCAAGGGTGTCAAACTCAAATACACAGTAGGCCAACCTTGATATTTACCTTTACCTGGTGAGGACAATCTTCAGCGCTCTAAACAGGAGGGAGGAGGCACAAAACAAGTGCCATGGTCATAACCATGTTTAAGAACAAGGTTCAGCAAAAGAATGTAAAAGGGTGTAAACATAAAAGTGGCCAAAGAAGCATCGCGGTCATATAATAAAATAACACCCAACAAAAAAATATAATATAAATAGTGACAAATAAATAATAACAAAACCTTTCATGCGGAAAGGTTTAAAAATGCGTAAATAACAAACGTCTCTGCTGCAGAGAGTGAAAAAAGTGTAGCTGTCCTGCACTAACAAACGTCGCAATGTGGCAATAGACTATAGAAAACATAAAAACCATCAGCTAATATTTTATGGGAACTTAAAATAACTATGTGCATGTTAAAAATAAAAAGAAAGAATGAAATAAAGCCATGGTGGCTCTTACCTAGTAGAGAAAATCTGTAGCACACTGAGCTGAGCAAACCGAAAATAAAACCGGCTCAAAAAATGCGGGCAATTAAAAAAAAAAGGGGGGGGGGGTCACATGACAAATGCCGTAGTCACAACCGTAATCATAAGCAAAAGATGACATGAAAAAAACCGCCCATAGATTCATAGATCTGAATAAAAAGGTTGGACGCAACAGAAATCGATGGTCACATGATGAATTAAAACCCGATTGACATACCCGGAGGGCCAGCTCTAGTAGACATTTGGTATTTTCTCACGGACCAAATATAATTACACTGCGGGTCAGATTTGGCCCACGGGCCTGAATTTCACACCCCTGCTGTAGAGGAAATTGAACTCAGTTCCCCTGATTTTCAGGCCATGGCAATAACCATTAAGGCTACTCCTCTACTCTAGACAGACCACATTATTTTCCCATGCAGTTTGCTAAAAGCCTTTTGAGCTGTGCAGGTTTAATCATGACTCAGAATCACATTTGCATGAGTGACATTCATTTTCAAAAGTTAGTTTTATTAAAAGCAAAGTATTTTCTGAAGACAACACGGCAACAGGAAGGACTTTTATCAGCAGGGAGACTTAGCAGTTTTTTCAAACAGTCCATTTATTCAGATTATTTTTGGTGGAGTGGTGGTACAGTCATGATTAGAGATGGGGTGCGGGGCGGGGGGTGGAAAAGGACCTAAAAGTTAATTGAGGGAAGAGTGGAAGGCTGACCTTTGCCTAGGGTGCCTGCTCAGAGGGTGTGTGGCAAACTGATGCAGTATGAGTAATTGGTTGGTCAATAAAGGTTTGGGAGAAATCAGGGTTTGTTCAGCCACTCTGGGTGTGAATTGTAGATAAATAGCAGGCCTAAATTTAAATAGAAAATCATTGAAAGTTACATATGGATAACTTTATCAGTTTAAGTTAGACAATTGCACCTTTAAAATAAAATTGTAGAAATTCTGAATAATAGCACTTATTTGTCTTGTCTTCTTTTCTCAATTTGGTGCCCCCCCCTTTTTTTTTTTTTTTTTTTACTTGACTTCTTTCTGGAGGAGAGTGTGGCATAATGGTTAAAGCTACAGCCTCAGCACCTTGAGGTTGTGATGGGTTCTAAACCCTGTGCAAGTCACTTAATCCTAGATAGATTGTGAGCCCACCAGGACAGACAGGGAAAATGCTTGAAGTACCTCTATGTAAACTGCTTTGAGGGTGGTTGTAAAACTACAGAAAGGCAGTATATAAATCCCAATCCCTTTCTTGAAAAACAGGAAAATCCTTCTTATCAGAATATCAGTCTCTTTTAACAACAGGAAAGACAGATGTAGGTATTACTTTAGTGCCCTCTACTGGCCACTTTGCATAATGCTATCTTTTTTGTGTGTGTGTGTGTGTGTGTGTTGTGTTAGTCCACTTTAAAGATTAACAAATAAAAACACACACAAAAAAATTAAGATACATTTTTATTGAAATAATTTAATATATTTTGACTAGTTTGCAAAGGCCTCATCTACTGCTGCCAGGCTAAAGTATTGTAATAAACAATGAGAGAGTGTGGTGCAGTGGTTAAAGCGACAGCCTCAGGATCCTGAGGTTTTGGGTTCAAACCCACACTGCACCTTGTGACCCTGGGGCAAGTCATTTAATCCCCCCATTGCCCCAGGTAGATTAGATAGATTGTGAGCCCACTGACACAGACAGGAAAAAATGCTTGAGTACCTGAGCAAATTCATGTAAATTGTTATGAGCTGCCCTGGGAGAACAGTATAGAAAATTGAATAAATAAACAATGCTTATGAACTTCTTTGGCTGTTAGAAGGGCCAGGCTGAAGCACTTTCTGAACTGAAGACAATGTGGGACTTTTTTTTAAAAAACAAGTAACATTTGCCATACTTTGCCTCTGTTCCTGCAGTGTGTATGTGTGTGGTGTGTGTGTGTGGGGAGAGGGAATCGCTAGGCTCCTTTCTTGACTCCCTTTACATTGCAGGGCTGCTTGGGTAGATTTAGTACCTGATCTCCCCTTTCTCCATTCATTCCTCTCTTCTTTCACTTCTCTCTTGCTCATCTCCCACCCACTTCACACTTCTTGCTCTTCAGCTGGCAGGGCCTGAGTCCCCTACCAGCCTCGCTGCCTGTGCCAGGGACTCGTGCCCTACCAACCAACTGGTTTGGAGGTGGGGTGGGAGATCCTTGCTCTATGAGTCAGATTTCACTGCACCTAGAAAAAGCCTGGAAAAACAATCTCCATGTTGTGAATCTGTTCCCTGGGCTATCTGATATGTGTAATTTAAGGATCATTAGACAGCAATTTTCAAAAGATTCTATGTGAGTTAAAACTGTGTTTACCCACATTAAAAAAAAACACCCAAAACTTTTTGAAATGTATCATAGAGAGGGGTGAGAGCTACATGGCACATTTATTTATTTACCGTATATACTTGAATATAGATTGAGATTTTTGGGCCAAAGAAATGGCCCAGAAATGGGGTCTCGGTTTATATTTGGGTCAGCGCTGACCCGCCCCATCCCGAACCTATTCTAGGCCTACCGTAAGACCTGGTGGAGCAGCGTTGGAGCATTTAGCGCCCCAGGCCACAGTAGAAACCTATACCGCGACTTATTAAAAGGGGGCCAAAGTTAGAAAATTTCACTTTGAAATTTCAAGCTGAGAAAACAGCAAAAAACTCTGTTACTTTTTTTTGCCTCACCCTGTAAATCCTTTTTACACATGCATGCATGCATGTAAACGGTGTTTACAAATTATCCTCACAAACCCATAAATGGTATTTTATAAATGTATGTTTCAAATTAAATTGAAAAAGCAACAAAATAAGCTGCATTTTCAGGGTGCAATACCAATTTTCAGTTATTATCTCCTGTTATTGTCATACTTTCAAAACTTTTTTTTCCTCTAACAAGACCCTTACAAAAAACACTTGCAATGTATTTCTCATTCTAAATCAGTCAACCAAGCTCACATGAAGAAAAAACAAACAAAGAAAAAAAACCTTCAAAAAGGCCGACTTCCCCTGTCTGTCTGCAGACACAGCCAAACCACAAATTATTCCAACCGTGTTCATAATTGTGGTAGAGGGAGACAAGTCTGACAAGCCTCCACAAGTCACCTGTTGCAGCTGAGATCATACAATGCAGATATTCACAGAACTCCACTGTCAAAGGCTTTTGGTATCTAAACTTCTGAGACATGAGATGAATAGCCTTGAACCATACTAACTTTTCTGCAGCACAGGAAAAATGCAGACTATGTGGCTGCCTATATGGCTCACAGCTTCTACGGAGTGAAGCCAAATCTGTACTGGATCCAAGCTTCCATTCTCATGAACAAAATTAACTGAAAAGCTTAAAATAACGTACTGCTCCTCCTCCCAGAATAATCTGCCTATTTTAGGGGCAGATTGAGATGCTAAAGAACAATTTTATTTGGCTAGGGTCCCAAAAAGGGCTGGTGTTAGATGAGAGGCTCAGGGCAAAAACTGGGGAGAGGGCCCCGGATCCAGGGCAACTGCCCTGATTTCCACTCCTTAATGCCAATCCTGGTCCCAAGGGGTCGAGGGGGTACAGTTTCCATGGCCTTGATCAGGAGCTGAACTCTCTATCAATATTCTATCCTCTCCACCCTTTTTCCTTACTTTAATTGAGTGCCATTTCTGTAATGCCCACCAAACCGATATCCAAAAAAACTCTGCTCTGATCTTCTCCTTGGCTGGGCACCTTTTCTGACGAAGTCAAAAATTATGGGCCGAATTCTCTAAATGGCACCATTAGCAGCAGTTGCTTTAGAAAAGTGGCGCCAATAGCGTGTCAATCATGCATATCAAAGTAAGAAATGTAGGCCACGGTTTTACAGACTTACTTTTCCGGAACCTACTTTCGATGACAATCACGTACTCGCAGTCTCACGAAGTTTGCCCAGGATCTCACAGCAGTCATTTCTTCACTATGGAGCTGCCAGGCAGGAGTGTAAAGGGATCACTCACCGCTGGACCACCGGGGACTCAAGTAGACCTGCAGGGGGACCAGGAGGGGAGGGAAGGGGAGAGGTGGGATAGTTGCACAATGTCATCGGGAGTGAGGGATTGACGGTAGCTCTGGTTCCCTGCTCTACCGGACCATCAAGGCAGTACTGGAGGCCCATAGTAGGTCTGGGAAAGGGGGGCAGATTAGCTGGCTGTTTGGCTACAGAGCTGCCAGACAGGGCACGAGAGAAGGGAGGAGGGGTCACTTCTGCCTTGTACCATCGGTTTATATTCGAGTCAACCTTTTTTCCTCCTTTTTGGAGGGGAAAAAGGTTACCTCGGTTTATATTTGGATTGGTTTATATTCGAGTATATATGGTATCTGCCCTAAGTTATCCAGATAGCAGACTATGCCGTGCCTTTACTGGCCCCTCAGATTCAGGGCCTACAAATTCCACTAAAAATAGGGTTCACATTTTAGAAGTAATTTTTAATATGCATGTATCTTTTCACCATCATATCTCCTAGGTTATAAAATTGGAATCTTATCACTTAAAGCCTGAACAGGTCTCCTTGTCCATATCTGGGAAAAGATGACCTTATTTCCTTAGTCTGTGACCTGGTCATTTTGGGCTGTATTCTACAACAGATGCAGAAAGTTAGATGACAGTAGCCACCCTATTACCACCTAACTTATTTAAAAGACACCATCAACATCTCCTCTCATATCAAGCAGCATCATGGGGCAAAGACCTGGAAAAACTACTTAGGCATACAAACAACTATGTTCTTGAATTACCTAGGTAGCTGATCCGCACAATCTCTCCCATAACAACCGCTTTCATATTCTGTTAGTCACTAACCTCTAACTATGTAAGTTCTACTCAATTGTAGCATTCTTTTTAATCATTGTAAACCGCATAGAACTTCACGGTCCTGTGGTATATAAACTGCTATTATTATTATTATATGGCAGTACAGTAGGTTTTCTATGACTTTTGGTGACCTCATACTTTCCACCATAAATGTAGAAGGTAGTGTGGGAAATGGGCCTGGATCTCCCCTCTCTATGGTTCCCTACACTGTTCACCAGGCTACTCCAGACACCTGCTTGCTGCTCTACTAGGATTTCCCATAATATCTGCATCTGTCATAATGGCTATTATGTACTCGTAGGATTCCTTGCTGGGTTTTCCAATTAATCTTGAGTACTCACACACACACATATATATAATCTGGTCACTCTTGAAAGGTATAATGAAAATTTTTTATTTGTTCACATACCTGAGCCTGTTCCCTCACAAGCTCAGGAAAGGCAATAATATACTCTTAACTTTTATATCTCTAACCAGTGCAGTAGTCTGTACTCTATAGGCAGTTTTACCATCTCACATTCAATCCAACAATCCTCAGCTTTTGGTCAATTAACTAGTTCTCACCTTATTCAATGTATATAAGTGGCTTACCTCAGCCAGACATTAGGCGTCTCACATAAACAGATCTCACATGCACTCTTTCCCAGGACTCCGATTCAACCTGCTAGGAAAGTCTCTCTTCTGGAAGCTTCTCCCTCGGAACCTCACTGAAAGCTCCAGTCTGGAGCATAAGTACGCCTCCCTTCCTGAGTCTTGCCCCTCTAACTCAGCAGGGTTAATCTTACTCTAGTGCCCACTGCTGTCCAATAATATAATAGCTGTATTAGGGGGGGGGGGAGAACTCTTTCTCCCTCACAGTACTGTTCCTTTCACACCTTTGGGGGGTGGAAGGGAGTCAGTGACCACTGGAGGAGTGTGTGTGTGTGTGTGTGGGGGTGGGGGGTGGAAACATGCCTTCATGCATCCAGTGGTCATCTGCTCAGTTTGGGTACTTTTTTGGTCCTTTTACACTTTTAAAACAGGTCTAACTCCGAATGTCTAAATAACACCCTGGACGTCTTCTAAAAGGTTTCATTATCCCTGCAAGATGTCCAAGTCCTAAGGCCACCCTATTCCCACCCAAAACACACCTCTAACAAACCTCCTTAAGATTTAGATGTTCTGGAGGAAAAATGATCTGCAAGACATCTAAAAATTTACTTTTGAAAGTCGGCACTTGGACGTTTTGGCAATTACAATGTCCAAGTGCCGCTTTATGTTGTTTTTTAGACATCTTTCTGATTTGAAAATGAGCCCCATAGCAGACAGCAGAGCAGCAAACAGTGGACTGGGCAAACTGGAAGGAAGACCAAGGTAGAAAGCTGGGTAAAAGGTAACTCAGTGGTCGTATAGGCTTTGGATCATTTATGGGAGTACTGGGGTCACAAACTCAGTCCTCCCCCAGATGACAGAATGAAATTCAAGGACCTGATGTCATGTGCAAATAAAGAAAATAAGTTATTGAAATCACTAATTGGTGTGAAATGTTGCTTTTGTTCAAAATGTACTACCATATTGAATGCTGCACCCCAAGATTAAAAATGAAAACCTACAATTTGTGAGGCAGAGAATGCATTTGAAAATTACGCCTGATTAGGTGGTTAAATGTGCATCTGCAAAAGTTACTGTTTTCTAAAACATTCCAGTATATTCCTCATTTCACTGCAGACCTATATTATACAGTATATAGAAAGTTATGTTGGGCTACTTTTACAAAGCCACAGTAGAGGTTTCTACTGTGGACTGGTGAGGTACATGCTCCAACACTCAAAGGAATTCTATGAGCATTGGAGCATTTACTTCGCCGACCTGCGGTAGAAACCTCTACTGCAGCTTTGTAAAAGCCAGCATTTGTATTTTTCTGTTATATTTTTCTTTATTTGTTTTTTATTTAAACGCTAGAGTTAGAATTTCAGTACCTAATACCAGCAAAAGAAGCCAAACACATCATTCGACATGTAGACAATCCACTTCTGAACAAAGCAGTCGAAGGTAGCTGCCAAATGTGTCAAATTCTATTGGCTTAGTTTTGTTAATTATTATAATGAGATGGGTGGCAACAATTACACAACCCTGCAAGTAATCCATGTATTTTCCTCACAGGCAGGGGAGGAGGATTACATATTGCAATAAGAGCCCAAGAGGTCAGGAATAAAATTGTTATAAGTAGAACTGTGGAGCTGAAGTGTGGAGTTAAGTCAGGGAATGGGTGTGAATTGGTGGTGCCAGGGCTGGGTATGAACTGTTACTCTTTGGATTTAGGCAGAGGTAACTGCCTGAGGTGCTGAATTTTTATAGCCATCTGAGCACTGGCTCCACTGCCATTCAAGCATGATGCAATATATGCTAGACAGCAGTTGGTACAAAGTCAAAAAGAAACTACAGTGTGAGGCCTCCTGCAGTGACAGGCCCTGTGGCAAAAGAAGGTAGGGAGTGAGGAATGTCATGTCTCAGGCCTGTCTACATAAGGCCTCAATGGCTCCACACTAAAGTTCCATATGTCACTGATACTTTTTAAAACTTGGCTTTTTATCTATACATCAATTTTCATCTATAAGAACATACATAAGAGTTATCATATTGGGACAGATCAAAGGTCCATTAAGCCTAGTATGCTGTTTCCAACGAGGGCCAACCCAGTTCACAAGTACCTGGCAAGGTCCTAAACAGTAAAACAGATTTTATGCTGCTTTTCCTAGGAATTAGGCATTGGATTTTCGCAAGTCTATCTTAATAATGGCTTATGGACTTTCCTTTCAGGAAATGATCCAAGCCTTTTAAAAATTCTGCTACATTTACCACATTCTCTGGCAATGAATTCCAGAGTTTAATTACTCATTGAGTGAAGAAATATTTTCTCCAGTTTGTTTTAAATCTACTACTTAGTAACTTCATCTCATGCCCCCTAGTCCTAGTATTTTTGGAAAGAGTAAACACATGATTCACATCTACCCTTTCCACTCCACTTAGTATTTTATAGGCCTCTATCATATTACCCCTGAGCCATCTATTCTCCAAACTGAAGAGCCCTAGCTACTTTAGCCTTTCCTCATAGGGAAGTTGTCCCATCCACTTTATCCATTTTGTTTCCCTTCTCTGTACCTTTTATAATTCTACTATATCCAGGGTTATCAGAAGTCTGGGAAAATCCGGACATGACCTCCTTTTAGCGGACTGTCCGGGCTCCCAGATGGACTTTTCAAAACCCATCATTTGTCTGGGTTTTGGAAAGCCCTGACGAACTCCGGACACATATGGAGGGCCTCTTAGGGCCTGCATCTTGTATATATCAGTCTGCAGTTTTGTTTTGTTTTTTGTTTCTTGCGGGCCTCTTAGGGCTACCAGACGTCTGGATTTCCCCGGATATGTCCAGGGTCTGGATAGCTTTTAAAAACCTGGCACTTTTTGAAAAGCCCTGGTTTTGAAAAGCTTCCCTCTAAATCACGACAGGCAGGAGGAAATCCACACATGCGTGGATGCAACGCAATGATGTCAAGTGCATGTGACATCTTCACATCGCATCCACACATGCGTGGATTTCCTCCTCACAAGAGCAGGCAGTGGGGGGCAGGGCTGGGGCGGGGCTAGGGCATAACAGGTCGGGGATGGGTAAAACTGGGTGAGCCTGGGAGCAGGTATAGGGGGGTCTAGATTTTATGTATGTAAAATATGGCACCCTTAGGGCCTCTGAGCATGCGAGGATGACGTCACATACATCCGCACATGCTCCAGGTTCTCCAGACATGACTGGAGCTCGTTGCAAAAGAGAAGAGGCTTGCTGGGAATGGGGATGAGGCGTGGCTATATGTCCGGGGTTATCCTTTGTAAAATATGGCAACCCTAACTACATCGTTTTTGAAATGCAAGTGACAAGAATTGCACACAGTATTTTGATTGTATTTCTCACTTTCTTTCCATTTTATGAATTATTTTTAATTTCATTCATTGTTTTGCCCCTTGTTTTGTTTTTATTTTATTTTTTAAATTTCCCCAGAATTCTATTGTTTAATGGTTCCTCCCTTCTGCATCTAATCCTATCTCTCCTCTTTTTAACCTTCCAAAGTCCTTTCGATCAATGTAGTCTTGTTAGAATGTTTATATTCTTATTTTTTCCTCTATCTCTATTTTACCTCTTTTATTCTACTAAATGTTTTTTCCCAGGTACTTTAGTTAGATTGTGAGCCTTCGGGACAGTAAGGGAATTTCTAAGTACCTATCTTACTTATAATTTTATTGCACCCTAATGTATATTTTCTGTAAACCGCTTAGAACCTAACGGATTAGCGGTATATAAGAAATAAATTACATTACATTACAAGGTGCAGCCACACCTTGGAGCAAAGGCATTTTAGCATTCTCATCTTTGCTTTCCATTCATTTCCTACTTTGTATGACACCTGTCTAATTTTTCTCATTTTTTCTCACATTTTCTTTGCTTCAAATAAACTGAAAGAAGGACTCCAATGTAGAAATGCTTCTTTTAGAAAAACAAACAAACCTCATTTAACTATCATGTGTTTTGCAAATGACCTGCCTTTATATATTAGATCTGGTTTATACTGTCCTGTTATCACAGTGTGTCCAGAGAGTGATATATCTTTCTAATTGCTCCACGCCATTTATTTTTGCACTACTGCATCACTGAAGTCAACACGTCTTAAAGCAGTGAGAAAATCAAAATACAAAAAGCCATTTTACCGCAGACAGAGAATATGAATGCATGGCAACCTTTCCTTCTTAAAATGGTGAATATGAGTTTAAATAAACAGATGCAAATGCAACAAATGTGTTCTTGGAATGACTATGCTCCAGCCCTTAAGCTTCTTAGCTTTCTCTTCCTTTGAAACTGCTTATCTTGCAATTTCCTGGCCAATGACATTATGTGCTTTCTGTGTTTAGCCCATTTTAGGTTAAGCGGTTGTGTTGTTAATAATGATGCTGCATTAATAATTAATTCTGCCCTCCTTCCCTTGCATAACTACCATTCTGAAGAGCTCAGTTATCCCAAATTCAAAACCAAGAAAATTCTTTAGCAGAGAAAAGGTCATTAGGCAACCAATAATTATCATATCTTAAGTGAAAAAAGAGACTCTCAGACCCCCAAAAGTAAAGCTTTCAAGTCTAAGTTTCAAGTTTATTTAGTCTTGATATACCGCTTTTAAATGCAAAGCGGTTTACAATTAAGCAGAAATAAAAAAATATTTTTAAAAATATAAAATGGTAGATGACAGAATCACATGAATAGTACAGACATACCATGATACATAAGGGTAAATGCGAAGGATATATTGCATAAAAATAAAAAGATCTTTCCCACTGCTGCTACCACCACTGTACTTCCACAGCCTCTAAAATGGTGCAGGGCCTTTACCCATGCGCCCTCCAGAACTGCAAAATCCTGTCCCTCTAACAGAACCTTCCACAGCCACCCGTGAATGTGCTTGGGTATTCAAAGGCCTTCTGCTGCAATGATGCTCTTCAGTTTGTCTTGCTAGTCTTGCTGGTGCAGCACTGCTGCCTCCGAATGTTGTCATTCTTAGTGGAAGCCTAGTTTACCTGGTGTTAAAGTCAGTCTTGCTTTTTCTTATATGTGCCTACACAATGCTGTGTACATATTGTAGCATCATATAAGTGTTCAGCAGTAGCTGAAAAAGTGAATAAACCCTCTCCACATAGCTTTTAGACTATTCTTGCTCAGAATCCTGTAATAGATGTCCTTCCACAACAACTTCGCGATGAACAACGTTTAGATAAATTTAAGACAGGCCTAAAAACCTTCTTATTCTGCGACGCATTTCCTAGTGCCTAGACTCTTCATCCTTCCTTCTCATTCTAGCAACCAACCGCTTTAATAAAGCGACCCCACCCTGTATGTTTTATCCCAACCCCACTATCTCCTTTTTCCTCTCAAATGTGTAACTTTACCCCTCCTCTCCCATCTACCCCCACTTTCAAGTTTGTCTTGTTATTTATATTTATGTCCACACTATATATTTAATATACCAATTTATTTTATCTTTAATTTTTTAGTCTTCCTATCTTTTAAATCTTATTGTTAACCGGCCAGATATTTGTTTGATGGTCGGTATATTAAAACTAATAAACTTGAAACTTGAATTAAAATTTGATTAAATCGCTTATCAAACTTCTAAGCGATATACACAAATTAAAATGTGGACAGAGCTTTAAGACATACAGAACTATTAAACTTAGCATGATGTACAAAACCCATACAGACAGACTAAAACTAAAAAGGAAAGAAGGGGAGAAATACAAATGCAATAAGGATAGTCAAAACAAAACAACGAGGTTGTTGCAAAAACGAGGTTGGGGACACAAAAAGTAGAGAAATCAAAGAATGATTGGAAGTGGTATAATGTAGCTGTCCGTTATGGAACCAAATTAATGGGTGTTATAGATTAAAAGCATCTTTAAATAGAAAGCATTTCAGGTTACCTCTGAATCGATTGAAAGATTTTTCTTCCCTTAGGTGAATGACTGTATACAGGTGTGAAACATTCACACATTGTATTCTGTATGTGGAGTTCACCGAATTTTCAAAGAAAAAGCACACACATACTTCTGTTTTGAAAGTTCACCACAGGAAAATTATAGCAGCGATTCTAAACATGGGCACCTCATTTTAGGTGCCAACTCTACAACGGCTTAAGGGCGTGCCTTAGCCATTCTTGAATACTATTGCAAAGCTGCATTGGTGCACCAAACGTTGGGCCATAGCTGAAAGGTAAGGATAAGTTTTCTGTCTCTGTCTATGCTGGAAGTAATCAAATGCAAAATGTTCTGTTTACTCTCTTAATGGTTTGGGAAGAGGTCATTTAATTTATGTTAACTAGGTTGGTTGTCTGAGACATGAAGGCTCAACCCCCCAAAGCTCTTAACACCTTTAAGATTTAAACAATGAAGTACATATCCTGCTCACGCACCCCCTCCCCTCTCTTGTCCATCCCCCTTTTCCTGTGATGGTTACCACTGACCCATGTGAAAGGATATATAACTGAATGTATTCTGGAAATAAAACAGGTAATTTCTTTGGGCCTTCTGTGAATCCTTCTTACCTAAGGAAATTGCCTCCAGACGTCTGTAATAGATGATAGAATGTTTGCAGGATGATTTCGGGGACCAAGAAACGGATCTTGTTCGTTTCAATTTGGGGGCTACGTCTGTGATGGACTTGACATTACCAATATTTTGTGAGTATTTCTGAATTTTGAATTCTGTTCTTTAATACTCACAGATATTGGCATCATGTTCCAACCCTTTATTTAAATTGTAGGGTTTTTGGTAAACCCGCCGCAGTTACTGTTCTTTTGGCAAGGACAAATATTAATGTGGAGTTTTCGGTAAACTCCCGCCGCGAAAATAAGCAGCTGCCATTCTTTCGGGAAGAATGGAATTAAGTGAAGACTTTTGGAAAGTCTCTATTGTGGATTTATGGAAACGTCTGCACATTCTGTCATCTGTGCTATTCTTTGCATGCGCTTTTCTCTTCTATCGCTTAGATAAGATTTTATAGAGTATAAGATTATATTGTATATTATTAATGTACCTCGCTTATAAGGTAAGGTAAGCGAAAATTTCTGCATTGTTATATTGTTTTTGTTATTGAAAAAATTCCTGCATTGTGATATTGTTTTTCTAATGGGTCATAAAGGCACTTAGGATTCTCCACCTCCTAGACAGATGAGACTTTGTTCGCTTCAGTAATAATAATAATAATGGTAATAACTTTATTCTTCTATATCGCCACAATCTTGCGACTCTGGGTGGTTTGCATTTAAGAGAGCTGGACATTCAGTGATTTACAATATGTGGAGGGAGTACAGAGTACAGAGACTATTAGGAATCAAAATTACAAAATATAATGTTTGCTAAGAATTTCGGAGCGGTCCTGTAAAGAAAAATCGCAGCTTTCCTGAAAAAAAAAAAAAAAGAAAAAAGGGAAAAAAATTACAATGTACAGTTTGTTTAGAGATTCAGAAACAGCAAGAATTAGGATTTTAGAGAGCATTGTGAAAAGAAAGAGTACTTGGTGAGGTTCTGTTTAGGTGATGTATCTGTCGAATAGGGTAGTTTTTATGAGTTTTCTAAAGGCATTGTAGGTCAGTTCGGTTTTATTAATGTAACTGTCTAGCCAATGTTGTTGTTTATTTGCTTGAAGCATGAAGGTTCTGTCCAGAAAGGTTTTGTATTTACAATTGGTTATGCTTAGGTATGCAAAAAAAGATAGCTGTTTCTGGGTTGTCTTGTTGGGTTGTGGAGTGCAAAGTGGGTTTGTAGATACATAGATGCTAGTCCCCAAACTAGCTTGAAACATATGCAGGAGAACTTGAATAATATTCTTGCCTCGACTGACAGCCAGTGCAGTGGTTTGTGGTGGGGGTGACATGGTCATTCTTTTTTAATCCATATATCAAGTGGACAGCTGAGTTCTGAATGATACCCAAATAAACGATATTACAATAATCCAGGGTAGAAAGCACTAGTGATTGCACTAGTAATCTAAACGATAGTGGGTCGAAGTATTTTTTGATGGTCTTTAATCTCCATAGCATCGTGAAACATTTTGTTGCCACTATATTCGTGTGTTCAATCATAGTGAGGTTTGTGTGTCCAATGTGACTCCCAATATTTTTATTGTGTTGGTAATTGGGTAATCATGGTCTTTTATATGTAGCGTTGAATTGGCAATTTTATCCGTTGGGCTTGCAAGGAAGATTTTTGTTTTTTTCTGTGTTAAGTTTCAGTTTGAAGTTGCTTGTCCAATGTTCTATTTCGGTCATTATATGAGTAATGTATTTTGAGGTTTCATTTGTTATGCTATTCACTGGGATTAGGATGGAGATGTCGTCTGCATATATGTAATAGATCAGGTTTGGTTTTTGCAGTGGGTATCCTAGAGAGGATATGTAAATGTTGAATAGGGTAGGTGAAAGTGGTGAACCCTGTAGGGCTTAATATGAATTGAATGTGAGTGAACCAGGTTGTGGATGTGTGGTATGGGTGAAGTGGTTGAGTTGGAGTCGGAGATCTGATTCTGATTCTGTGGCAGTCTTTGGCGGGAAGAGAAGTTACGTCAGAGGAGGGCAGCCCCTCCTTCTTCTTTGTTGTAGTGACAAGCAGGCTGACTAGTTTTCAGCACTGTTTGTAGGCCGGCTGAGAACTTTTCAGCAGCTTGTTTGATACACAGACAAATTGTCTGAAATAAGGTTTCAGGTTTGTTTGGGGAACTTACCGAAACAAAATGAAAAAGGGTAGAAACACATTTGTGTAATTATTAAAACAGACAGTTAGAAAGGCATATATTTAAAAAACAAAACAAATTATAATGAAAAAGAAAGAGAGAAGGATCAAAACAAAAGGGAGGAAAAAAAAAAATAATCTAGCACTTTGTAGAAAAGATTAAAATGAATAAGAAAAGCAAGGAGCAAAGTCCCATTACAGTCCTTAAAAGGACTTTTATACTCCAAATGTGTCTTTAAAAAGAAAGGCCTTCAAGCTAGTTTTAAATTTATCAAGTGATGAACTTTCTCTTATATAATTTGGTGCTGAGTTCCAGATGGTAGGGGCCGTCACAGAAAAGATATTAGTATGCATGGTGCCAATGTGTCTTAAAGAGGGAATGGATAACAGGTTTTGATAAGAAGAACGTAATGTGCGATGGAGGTTGTGGGGGATTAATAACCTGTTGATGAAATCAAGTAGACCGGAAGCTAAGGTTTTATGTATCAGTAACATTATTTTATAAGTAAATCGATGATCTATGGGAAGCCAATGGGAGTTAATCAAAAGTGGTGTGACATGATCAAATTTTTGAACTTATAAGTTGAAATGATTTTAATGGCAGTATTTTGAATAATTTGGAGGCATTATCTTTCTTTCTTAGTGATGCCTTTATATAATGCATTGCAACAGGATCGAGATACAATGCAGATAGAATTGGAAAGAGTAAAAAGTGATTTGACAGCCAGAAAAAAAACAAAACAAAACAGTGTTAGTGCATAGGGATGTCCTGACTTTCTGTATCTAAATACCAAGGTCACTCAAACCTTCACAGCCCTGCCGGACTCCTATCACTTTCCTGTGGACTCAATTTTGGAGACGCAGGATAAGGGAAAGAAGTCAGACTCTGAATTCAGCTTGAGGTATGTAGCACCTTTGATTTTGGGCACTTGCGGCCGCCCCAATGTTAATACTACCAAAGAGGGTCAGGATAAATTAACTTTAATTAATACAGGGGCCAGAATCAGTTTTACAGATAGAGCAAGAAAAATATGGAAATTTGTGAGATTCAAGTTTCAAGTTTATTTTTAACTTATTGAATAGCTTAATTTAATTTAATTTGCTAAGCGATTTACAAATAAAAACAAAAGGTGTACACATATGCTTATTTATAGTAAATTACATGAGTTTGACATATTGACATACAAACTAACAGATACATAAGGAAGAAAGGGCAGAACTACAATTGTATTAATAAAGCACAAAAGAAGACATGAATGGTGAAAACAATAGGAATGGAAAATAAATAAATTAAAGGCGTCTTTAAAAAGGAAGCTCTTCAGATTGCTTTTAAAATGGTTTAGGTCATTTTCTTCTCTTAAATGCTGAGGTAAGGTGTTCCATAATTGTGGGGCCATTACAGAGAAGATATCATGATGATGAGTTCCGATAACTTTCAGTGATGGAATTGTTAAGAGTTTTTGATTAATGGATCTTAAAGAACGTGATATACTATGGGGAATAAGTAGTTATTAATGAATTGGGGTTCGTTCAAAGACAGTGTTTTAAAAAAAACTAAAAGTAGGATTTTAAAGGTAATGCGATGAGTAACAGGAATCCATTGTGATTCGATCAGGATTGCAGACAGAGCTTGATAGGTGTGGAAGAGGCTTAATGAAACCTGGACCCAAGAGGCAGGTCTTAGTGCCCATGCAAATATGGATTCCCTACTTATTCAGACTTTCCTTTCTAACCTCCGTTCTCCTTTGCAGATTCTGGTCAAACAAATGATTTCAGAATGGCCCACTAGTTCTCGTGCATAATTTCAGATTGGAAAAAAGGAGCAGTGCGGGGTCTGAACCCCCAAACCTCAGGTTCCTTAGGCTGTAGCGCTAACCACTAGACAACACTCTCCTACGCTTTGAGATCTCTAAGCCTCGGGAAATCCTGCATTATCAGGGCCAGCTACCTACCTGGGGACCGCGCCTGTCCGCTCCTTGCGGAAGAGGGGGTCACGGGTTTCGTAAGGGGCGGACCCCTGTCTCCGATTGAGATGGTAATAATCCATCTAGAAGTACTGGATGTTTTAATTGCGGAGACCCTGGTCACTGGCTTAATCAATGCCCATCTGGCCGGTGCCCAAAGCCGCCCTTCGGACGGACTTTGGTGCAAAGAGGGGAAACCCTGTATACCAGCTGCCCTTGTTATTGTTGACATGTTCTTCCGATAACCTGAAGTTTTTTCCCACTACAAATGAAACTGCTCAGACTATGGTGAACATTTTACTTCGCGAAATCATCCCTAGGTGGGGATGTCCCACACACATCAACTCAGATAATGGTCCTGCTTTCACTGCCAGAGTATGCAAAGATTTAGCTATCGCACTCCGAATTGAGTGGAAATTTAATCTCCCATATCACCCACAGAGTTCCGGTATTGTCAAACGCATGAACAGGACTATTAAAGATAAAATCTGGAAAGCCACAGCTGGCACATTTGTGAATGGAAAAAAATTCCTTCCTATTATTTTAGCTGAAATTAGGATGTTGCAAAATTAAAATGTGTTTTTCTTTTCTTTTTCTTAGCAGCGGTTCGGATATATGCATGCCCATCCCAGTTTTGGCACAAGGATATATCTGGTGTTTTCCAGGGATTCTCTTTGTCACTGCAGAGATAAAGACGATCCAAAGAGATATTAGCTTTTCTAAATATGTAATGTAATGTAATTTATTTCTTATATACCGCTACATCCGTTAGGTTCTAAGCGGTTTACAGAAAATATACATTAAGATTAGAAATAAGAAAGGTACTTGAAAAATTCCCTTACTGTCCCGAAGGCTCACAATCTAACTAAAGTACCTGGAGGGTAATAGAGAAGTGAAAAGTAGAGTTAGAGGAAAAATAAAAATAAAATAAACATTTTAACAAGACAGCATTGATCTAAATACTTTGGAAGATAGAAGAGAGGAGAGAAAGGAATAGAAGCAGAAGGGGGAGTCATTGAACAGTAGAATTCTGGAGAAATTTAAATGATAGAAATAGAACAAAACAAAGACAAAAGGCAAAACAATAGATAAGATTAAAGATAAATCATAAGCTGGAAAGGAAAATAAAATAAAACTTTGTCTTCAATCCACAGTTTCAGCGTCAGTGATGAAGTGGAGCAAGTAAGTTTAGGAGGAGCGATTGACGTTTCCAGAAAGGGCTTCTTCAGGGAAGAGACTTGTCAGACAGTCCCAGGATGCCTATGTCTCCTCCCCTGCGATGTTCTCCCATCCATGCATTCCCTCCCAGACACACTGGTTATGCTATGCATTATTTGTCCATATACTTTACTCATGTGTTCGTCTCTGTTTTGTTTTTCTATAACAATGTGTTTATTTCCAGAGATAAGTTCAGCTCTGAACACTTGACTGATGGAAGAATAGTTTGAAGCCTAGAGCTATGTGTTTTGTCTGTGCCATGTGGTCTGTGTTTTGTCTACTTGTTTTAGTTTGAGGGGTACCCCAGGATACATAATATTGGCCATTTCTAGAGCTAGCTCTTTTCCCACTTTTTACTAGCCCAAATGCGCAATGTTCTTTTTTCCCTATAATTTGCATATGCTAAATGTAGCTTAGTTAGGGGTTATATTTTTAAGAAAAGGTTTTATTCTATATCTATACATGTTTATTCTATGGTGCTCACTAGATATGAACCATTCAGTACACATTTCTGACATAATTTTTTAAATACATTCAGTACAGAATTATGGTCTCTCTGAATTGCCATAATAGTTATATGCAGCACACAAAAACATATCTTTTTGGAATGTCTGATTAAGAACCTTAAGTCCTTGAATATTGTCTCTCTTTTGCCATAACTATAACAAGTAAATGTATTAATATTGTCACATGTTGCCACATTCAGTACAGGCAACCTGGTCTCTCTCTCTCTCTCTCTCTACATTCAGTACAGGCAACATGGTTTCTCTCCCGTTTTCTATCTCTTATTTGGATCACACTGAAGTACAGCTGCTGAATGATATCGGGACTCTTTTCAAATCCCTCCCTGTATGCACAGACATCATTTCATCTCAAGGGTGAACATTACTAGTTTCCAGTGACTTGACAGATCCTGTGCACATTTCATCCCAAGCGTGCATATCACCAGTTTAAAGAGACTGTAATTCATCTTCCTGTACCCTGACTGCAAAGACTTTTACACAATGTTTCCTGTTCATCGGATATAGCCACCTTCCTAAGAATGCTTTGCTGTACAATTCCACCTATTTAACCTATTCTATGGACATTCCAGACTTTATTTCATATGCTGTACACCTACTACCTCTTGGTATGGGCAATGAGACATTTCATAAGCTGCTGAACTTTATTGAACAACTTAAGAAAACCTCCAAAGAAGTGAATCATACTATCACTTTTGAAAATGGACAGATTGCACAAAATTTGCTCTGAGATGCTCATGTCTCAAGCTTTGGAACTTTTCTTTGAGTATTCGCCCACTGCAAACCATGTATTTAATGTTTTAATTCACCCTATCATTATCTTAATTATTGTACAAATTTTGCTATGTATTGTTATGATTCTTCTTTGCTGTAGAGTGAAACATGTGTACATTTCTTTTCTCACAAGGTTCCTTCTAGCTTTTAAGGCAGTTATATATGAATTTCCAGTATCTTCTCTGACATTTGCTAATTTGGTTCTAATTTGGTTTTAATTTGGCATGGCCTATTGCATTACCATTACCAGGGTCAGAGATAATATTATCCCATATCCCATACTTACATACTCTCTTATGACATCTTTGTACCTTTTTGCCTGGGCCTCCTGAGAAAGTTTCCTGCATCCCTTATGCACCGTTCATTCGCTCAACGACGGGTAAGATATAGATACGACCTATGCAACCTAAGACAGAGGTTTGAACTCATAATGGGAACTGTTCATCTTCATAGCTTGGAGGACAGGGGACGTGCTGATATACTGTTAGAGATTGGCAAGGCATAAGCGAGGCAAGCTGGCTAAGGGTACCACAAGTTTGCTTCCATTTCAAAGAATATGGGACAAAGATGTCAGCATAGCCGTTGCAGGCGTTCAGCATTTTCAGTTGGCATAGCTGGTGTAAGGCCTATGGGAAATTGTATCAATCTGACTCTGACATGGGGATGCAGATAGACCCTGAGGGCAGGAAGACGGTTTCAAGTAGTCCTGATTAAATCATGATTAGCTAAAATGTGTTAATGTATTAATCAGAAACTATTGTCCGAGACATACTGGAAATTTAACTACAGCCTAGTATTCTTTTTTGGAAATTATAGGTATGCTTCACTGTTGCAGCATTAGATTTTTCTTTAGGTGATATTTACTGGCTCTGTGGAGACCTTCGACTCCGTGTTAAACTACCCAGCCAGTGGATAGGCCAGTGTGCTTTAGCTAAGGTTATTATGCCCTTGCATATTCTTTCTGAAGGACACCCTTCCTATTCGCATGCTTCCCATGATTCCTTCTCCCCTTTGCCTCGACATAAACGTGATCTCCTTGGTAGCTTTGACCCGCATGTATACATAGATGCTATAGGGGTCCGAGATGAATTCAAGGCCCGAGACCAGGTTAAGGCTGGGTTTGAGTCCCTTATTCCCCTTATTACTATCAATAAAAATGTTGATTGGATTAATTACATTTATTATAATCAGCAACGCTTTGTGAATTACTCTAGAGATGCCTTGCAAGGTATTGCTGATCAGTTAGGCCCCCACTTCTCAGATGGCTTTTCAAAATCGCATGGCCCTTGATATGATCCTTGCTGAGAAGGGGGGTGTTTGTAAAATTCTCCCCAGTACTTTATCCTGTTGTACCTTTATTCCTGACAATACAAGTCCTACAGGAAAAGTTACTATGGCCATTAAAAAATTAGAAGACCTCTCTGCTGAACTTAAACGTAATTCTGGTTTATCTAATCCTTGGGATCTGTATTTTATTTGGATGCAGGGGTGGGTGAAAGACCTTCTTATTGTTATAATCTTTATTATTATCTGCACTCTTGTTGCTTATGTAATTTTAGACTGTTCCTGCGCTGTTTGACTCATATTGCAGCCCCTAAAACCCCTCCTCAAGAGACATATCTAGAATATCTCTCCCTCCACGCTCATGCTGTGCATTTATGACGTCATTTTCATGACGTAAGAGGGGATTGAAAGGAAAGGATAAGTTTTCTGTCTCTGTCTATGCTGGAAGTAATCAAATACAAAATGTTCTGTTTACTCTCTTAATGGTTTGGGAAGAGGTCATTTAATTTATGTTAACTAGGTTAGTTGTCTGAGACATGAAGGCTCAACCCCCCACAGCTCTTAACACCTTTAAGATTTAAACAATGAAGTACATATCCTGCTCACGCACCCCCTCCCCTCTCTTGTCCATCCCCCTTTTCCTGTGATGGTTACCACTGACCCATGTGAAAGGATATATAACTGAATGTATTCTGGAAATAAAACAGGTAATTTCTTTGGGCCTTCTGTGAATCCTTCTTACCTAAGGAAATTGCCTCCAGACGTCTGTAATAGATGATAGAATGTTTGCAGGACGATTTCGGGGACCAAGAAACGGATCTTGTTCGTTTCAATAGCTACTTACAATAGGCTGTTGTACATGGGTGGTAACACATCCATGACACACCCATGCTCTTTCCACATGCAGGCCCCCTGACAGTAAAAAGCTGAATGATTGAAGTGCTATAGAACAGCACCTAACACTTATGGGCGTAACTGCCAATTATTGATGCCAATCACACATGTAAGCACTTCTATTCTATATACTACATACAATATTAACACCTAAATTTAGGCACAAGCTTATGCAATTGATCTTTATGTGGAGGAGTAGCCTAGCGATTAGAGCTGCTACCTCTGAGGTTGTGGGTTCAATCTCAGCACTGCTTCTTGTGACCCTGGGCAAGTCACTTAACCCTCTATTGCCCCAGGTACCATAGTTAGATTGTGAGCCTAGCAGGACAGATAGGGAAAACACTTAAGAGTACCTGACAATTATTTAATGTAAACCACTTAGGATCCTCTTGAGATATACAGTGTTCCCACGGTCATTCACGGTTCGCGGTCCTGGCCATTCGCGGTATTCTCCAACCGGGACTTCCTGTGCTAAAGTCGGGTTTCACCAATCAGGAGCTGCGTATCAAAGCAGCTTCTGATTGGTGAAGCCTGACTTTAGTGCAGGAAGAGGCCCTTGGTATAGCTGTGGTGATTTTGCCTGCCCCCACCCCTCCCCTGCCAACTCCCCAGCTCCCTAAGCATTAGTGGGTCCTCCCTGGGGCCTACCTTAACAAGCCCTGATGGCCTAATGGCTTCTTTGGGAGCAGGGAACAAACCTCATTCTTTTCTGCCCAGTGCCACTGCTACTTTAAAACGGCTGCCGAGGCTGTTACAGGAGGTCTAGAGTAGCAGCAGGACTGGGCACAGTAGCAACACCAGGCAGGAAAGAGTGGAGTTCTTTTCTGTTCCCCAAAAGGCAACTAGACCACCAGGGCTTGTTAAGGTAAGCCCGTGAAGGGCTTATTGATGGTTGGGAGGCTGGGTTGGCAGAAGGGACTCATTTTCTTTGGGGTGGCAAAGTTTTGATTTCAGCTGAAAACACATCAGCATGTTCAGCTGAAACCTAAACCTGGATTTCGGTCTGGTTTTGGTGCTGAATCTGAAATAAAAAATTCCTCCACCTTGGCATGCCACTGGCTGGAGCAAAAAGCTACATTTAAAACTGATCTGCATTATGCTGAACTGCTTTTTAATGGCCTTTTATAATTCATAATGAAAAGCTTCACTGGTTTGAAGTGTTCTTAACAAACATATCTTCCTGAGAGAGGCACTGGCTCACAGGAGAGAATGTGTGGGTCCATTTGGTAGCCAGCCACAGTTAGTTTGGGCTCTGTTTCTCTTTTTACTAACAGAAACTGCAGTGTGATGTTACCATGGTGAGATCTATTTACCAGGTAAGCACAGGGCAGACTCTGCTGGGCATGCTGAATAATTGAAGCAGGCTCCCACGTCTGCAACAGTTCATTTTGGCAGCCTTTCTGTGCTATGCCTGGACACATCTCCCACTCCACTATCAGCTTTCCCACAACCCGCTGTTCACGTCACCTTTCCTAATGAACTTCAAGCTTACAGTGCGTAACTAAATGAATCACAGCCATAGCTGTATTGGAAACGTTAGAGATAAATTAATGGGCGAAACAAAGAATGTTAAGTTTTGCGTTTGAAGCACAAGCATGAGTTAGGAGGGCTTGGATCTGTGTCCTTGATGATCTTTGCATATTGTTTTGGATATCGTTAGATAGGTTGAAGATTTTACTTTATTTACATTTTAACTTTTTGTAGTACTTTTACTATTGTGAACTGGTTTACTGTCTTGTTGTGAAAAAGAGTATATAAATAAATCAAATGAAATCAGGTATAAAGCTGGTGGAATAACCTAGTCAGTTCTACATATTCCACTTTATTGATTTGTAAGTGAATTGAACATGGTCCGTCCTGGTTACATAAATGATATTCCTTTCTAGGAAGTGATGCGATTTAGGGCAATGGTTCCCAACCCTGTCCTGGAGGACCACCAGGCCAGTCGTGTTTTCAGGATAGCCCTAATGAATATGGATGAGCGAGATCTGCATTTAATGCAGGCGCCAGGCATGCAAATCTGCTCCATGCATATTCATTAGGGCTATCCTGAAAACCCAACTGGCCTGGTGGTCCTCCAGGACAAGGTTGGGAACTGATTTAGGGTATAAAAATCCCTCTGTGGATTTTGTCCTTTTCATGAGTACCGGGGCTTGTGGACTTTGCTGCTGGATTCTACATTGCAATAGTCCATCATATCTTTCTTTACTTATTTGCCTTTATTGTCCAACAAGAGCTTTACACTCTTTGAACGATCAACATTTTCGTATTCCTTCTCCTCGTTCAATCCATTATGAACTTACTAGAAAGAGAGTGTTTTTTTTTGTCTTTCACCATCTCTTTGGAATTTTCTTCCGTCCTTAGTATGTCTTGAACTTACATATTTAAGATTTAGAACTTATTCAGTTGGACAACTCTGATATGGTTCAGATTTACTAGCATTGCAGCCTGCAATTTTTAACTTTTAACCTTTAATTTTCTTTTTCTTTTTTGAGATGTAACTAATTTTATTGTATGATTTAAAAATTATGTGAACTCTGTTATTGTATAAGGAAGGGTGGTATATTAAATAAAATAAACCATTCTATGGGATACGATCTGTGAGTGGGATGAGGGGCTGGTGGCTTGAGATTTTGATGAAGGGAACTATGGTATTTTGAGTAAGTTTTTCCTTTCTCTGAAAACTTTTCTTGGAAGGGTCATGGATCAGACACAGAGTGATGGTGTAACGCAGGGGTAGGGAACTCTGGTCCTCGAGAGCCGTATTACAGTCGGGTTTTCAGGATTTCCCCAATGAATATGCATGAGATCTATTTGCATGCACTGCTTTCAATGCATATTCATTGGGGAAATCCTGAAAACCCGACTGGAATACAGCTCTCGAGGACCGGAGTTCCCTATACCTGGTGTAACATGATATTATATATCTACCAAATGGTCTCTCTTTTCCCCTCCCCCCCTTTTCTTTCTCTTCCTTTCTTTCAATGTAATAAGTATTTTGTATATAGTTTATTATAGTAATTGCATCCTTAGTGGAATGTGTGCTTTTTATCTTATATTCCCAATTATTAAAGAAACTGGGATTCTGAAAAGTTTGGAGTCCAGCCCTGCCCCTAGCCATCTTATCCAGGTACTGTGATAAAAAGCACCTATTACAAAAGCATGACTGGGTGTGCCAGTAAAATGACTGAGCCATTTAATAGCCAGACAGAGGTAACTCAGGCGAATAAATGGATGTACCAGTACCTCTGCCGTACACAGTCCAGGAAAATCTCATTATGACATCATCGAGATAAAGACTGCCCTGCTCTGTGATGCACTGCTCTATGACTGGATTTGATGCTAAGAGACTGCCCCTGAGTTCTGATGCATCCTGGGAACCCCCCCCCCCCCCCCCACACACACACATCTATAAAGCATTGACACCATGTGGTGTTCTGTCTCTTTCCTCTTCCTTCGGACAAGTGCTGGACCAAGCTGCAACCTCTCCAGGCCATGTGCTTCTTGCACATGCTATGTGCTTGGGCCTAAGGACTTTTCAACCAGCATTTCCATGTGCTTAGCTCTCCAGCTAGGCCATTCGGCCTTCTAAGGACTTTTCAATCAGCATTGTGAGTAAACTTGATCCTTTAACCTTAGAGAAATTTTATCTAGTGTATTTCTATTAAATTCTTTGCTTAAAGATCCTATCTGTAACTGCTTCTACCGGCTTGATTGTAATTTTATTCTGGCTCTAAAAAGAAAATAAACATTCAGTTTGCTTATAAATTTTCTGAGTCTCAGCCCTTGAATAAATATTCATATATACTTAATTATGGTTACAGAGCTAAGTTTTAATCAAGCGAACTAACTTTCCCCAAATTAATAGTGCCTTATAAGTTATACTAGTCTTTAAGCCCGTTACATTAACAGGGGCCAAATTCAACCCATTCAGGACTCATTTTAAAAATCCAATGTTGCTCAATCTGTCTTAGCTGTCAGTGAATACCCCCCCAACAACGTTCACCAACAAGTACCTGCTCCAATACCATGCATTTAAAAGAGGAAAAATCGTGGCCCTTACTCAAATCATGTTCCACAGGTGTACCATCAATTTTTGTGTTGAAGTACAGTACCTGGAAAACTGGAACACTCTTCCGGAGTTTATTATAGGGGAAAACACCCTCCAGGGATTCAAGTCAAAGTTGGACAAATTCCTGCTAAACTGGAACATATGCAGGTGAGGCTGGACTCATTTAGAGCACTGGTCTTTGACCTGGGGACCACTGCGTGAGCGGACTGCTGGGCATGATGAACCACTGGTCTGGCCCAGCAGCGGCAATTCTTATGTTCTTATGTTCAACAGTCTGGCTGTTTGCTCTATATCAACAAATCCAAACTCATGATCTTTCCCCTCAAAGATGGAGCAACTCTTCAAGCCCCTCTGAAACTAGATTCGCTTCCTATCAAAATTGTACCCTCCTTAAAACTAATAAATTTTCTTATCATCTTCACATTAGTACAGTTATTCAGAAGTGTTTCTATCGTCTCAGAATGATTCGCTCCCTTGCTAAACTACTAGAACCAGCTTCCTTGAATACACTGATTCATTCTCTGGTAATTTCCTGCATAGACTACTGCAACGCATTGTATAAGGGCATCACAAAAAGGGAAATCAGAAGACTGCAGATAGTTTAAAACACAGCTATAAAGATCATTTGTGGTGCAAAGAAATATGATCATGTTTCACCGCTTATGATTAAGGCACATTGGCTACCAGTTGAACACAGAATCAGTTATAAAATTCTTCTTTTAACATTTACTATAAAACTAAATAATCAACCAGACTTCATAAATAGACTCCTAATTCCATGTAACACAGTAAAAACCCTCCGTTCAGCATCTCAGAATCTCCTCATTATACCCTCTTTAAAACTGATTAACACTTTGCGCTCCAACAATTTTGCAGTTACTGCTCCTACTTTCTGAAACTCACTGCCAAATTATATCCGCAGCGAACCTGATTTAAAACAATTTAAAGTAAAATTAAAAACATTTCTGTTCCAGGATGCATTCGGATAATAACTGTCCTGTTAAGGACAACATTTTATAACTTTAAGAATTATAATCAATTAAATGTCGTTTTTACCCTAACCTACTGTACTTTCCTTTCACGTAGCCCTTTCTTTTTATTGATTGTAGTTCCTCCCCACTTACTTATCGTAGTCTGTCCAATATTGTATTAACATGTTCCATGGATTTTATCCAGTTTTCCCCCTGTTTTTATGTTTTTATGTTTTAATACGTCTTCATGTAATTTTACACTGTACACTGCTTAGAAATTTGAGTAAGCGGTTTAAAAAGATTTTTAATAAACTTGAAACTTTTACATAAATAACTTTCCTAGACTCACATGAAGTAATGGCCCATCCTTCCCAATATAACAGAACATGCTGTACAATAAGCCGCACTTCATATGTCTCCTCTGCCTTCTACAAGCCCAAACCTTCGCTTGTCATAACAAATCTTTCATAGTTCCATTTCTTACAAAAGAAAAAAAAAATACCTTAGAGGTATTAAATGTAGGGTATAGTGACAATAATTCCAGATGTTTCTTCATAATTTTAACTGTTTCAGGGGTGTGTACATTAACACATATGTAATCACATCACCCTCCACTTGTGGTGGCATTTTCTCCAAAAGCAGAGACTCTCTATAGTTGCATCCTGCTCTTTTAACTGCATTCTTCACAAGATGACTTCGATAACCACTTGGATAAATTTATCTTTTAACCCCACCATTCTTCTATAAAATTCATCTTTTGAAGAACATATCTTTCGGTACTGAAGAAACTGCGAAAAGGAAATGCTCCTCTTAGAATGTATAGGGTGCATACTTGTAAAATGCAGCAACATATTCCAGTATATACAGAAGTCTCAAATCCATTACCATTCCAAGTCACTTGCACATCAAGAAAAGTCAGACTTCTCAGATCCCAGTGAGTTTCAAATTTAATAGTCAAATACACTTGATTCAATACATGCAAAAAACGGTTCAATATCTCTTCCGTCCTTGTCCAGCCCATAAAAATATTGTGTATATACTTCCACCAGCAGTAGATCCATTGTCAAAAAAGAGAAGAATATACCCATTTCTGTTCAAATATTGGCATAGATTAGGTAGTACTGGAGCATGAGGCCCCCCATGGTAACACCCTTTTTCTGCATATAGAACTTCCCATCAATCAAAAAGTAATTGTGCACCGTGGCTATAGATGTTAATTCAACAAAAATTCAAGAGGCACTAGATGAGGCCAAGGTGCACCCAAAAACACTTCTTCCAACACTTCTAATGCTTCATTCTGTGGAATACAGTATTAAAAACACTACATCCAGGGAAAATAATATTATAGATGTATTTGTTACTAAACTAAACTAAACCAAACTAAGCCTTAGGTTTATATACCGCATCTTCTCCACTGAAGTGGAGCTCGACACGGTTTACAGAGTTTAAAAAATATGGGAAGAGAGAAGAGAAAGAGTTTACAAAGCATAAAAAGAGGGGATGTAATCAGGAGAAGAGATTATTATATGCTAGAGAAAAGCCAGGTTTTCAGTTGTTTTCGGAATAGTTGGAGGGAGTCCAGGTTCCGCAGCGGGACAGTGAGGTCGTTCCAGAGGCCGGTGATTTTGGAGAGGAGGGATCTACCTAGTTTACCTGCGTGGAGGATGCCGTGTAGAGAGGGGAAGGATAGTTTATGTCTGTGGGCAGATCTGGTGGTAGTTGGTGTCGGGGCGAGGAAGGATAGAGGGATTAGGGGCGGAAGGATGCTGTGAATGATCTTGAAAGCCAGGCAGGAGCATTTGAAATGAATTCTGGAAAGTACTGGGAGCCAGTGAAGATTGGTAAGTAGAGGGGAGATGTGGTCATATTTGCGTTTAGCAAAAATCAGCTTAGCCGCAGTGTTCTGGATAAGCTGGAGTATGCGAAGACTTTTTTTCGTTAGGCCTAAGTAGATGGCGTTACAATAATCGAGTTTGGATAGGATGATGGATTGTATAAGGACGGTGAAATGCTTTTGGTGAAAATAGGATCTAACTTTCCTCAGCATGTGGAGGCTGAAAAAACAAGATTTTGCCAGGGAATTCAGGTGATCGTTGAGGGAAAGGGAGGAGTCGATAGTGATGCCAAGGACCTTGCTTGAGAACTCAAGGTGTAGAGCAGGGCCTGTGGGTAGGGTGAAGAGGGCGGGCAGGTGAGCTAATTTTGGGCCGAGCCAGAGTAATTTTGTTTTTGATTCATTTAATTTCAGCTGTACTGAGAGGGACCAGGCGTGAAGTCTCATTATGCATGATGTGATGTTCTCTTGGAGGTTTGTAAGGTTTGGATCTGTTTCGAGGAGGATGAGGATATCATCTGCATATGTGTAAATTGTTTCAAGGGGGGATAGTTTAAGGAGCTTCAGGGAGGTCATATACATGTTGATGAGAATAGGGGATAGGGGAGAGCCCTGTGGAACACCACAGGATGGTGTCCATGAAGCAGATTTGGAGCCGTTTGTGTTGACAATGTAGGAACGATCGCGAAGGAAGTTTGAGAACCACTTTAGGACAGAAGAGTCTATCCCAATCTCGGAAAGTTGGTAGATTAGTATGTCGTGATGCACGACGTCGAAAGCCGCAGAGAGATCAAACTGTAGGAGAACAGCAAATTTGTTTTGGGCGTGTAGTTGTTGCACCTTTGAGATTAGGGAAACTAGGAGGGACTCGGTGCTGAAATTGGGGCTAAATCCGTATTGGTAGTGTTGGAGAATGGAGAATCGCTCTAGGTAAGAGGAGAGCTGAGTGGCGACTATGGTCTCTAGAAGTTTTGTTAAAAGAGGGATGTTTGCTATCGGGCGATAGTTCGATGGTGAGGAAGGGTCAAGATCGGGTTTTTTCAGAAGAGGGGATAAGGCAATGTGTCCCATTTCGATGGAGAACAGGCCCGATAGTAAGACTTTGTTTATGAGGTTAGTAAGGGAAGAGATGGCCTGTGTAGGGATTTTTTCGTAAAGGTAGGATGGGAAGGGATCTAGGATGCACTTGCAGGATTTAAGTTTGAGGCAAAGTTTAGAGATCTGGGTCTCGGATACAAGTTCGAATGTAGTCCATGATCTGTCGGCAGGGATAGCGTCGGAGTCTTTCGGGGGGAGAGAATTGTAGGAGATAGCTGAGGGAAACGAGCTCTTTATGGTAGTGATCTTCTCGTTGAAAAATTTGGCTAGGTCATTTGGAGATGGGAGGGGGGGAGGGGGCGGAGTCATTTTAGAAGTTAGGTTCCACCAGATGTGGAACAGTGTACTGTTTTGGTTTTTTGACCTGGAGATTTTGTCTCCATAGCAATTCTTCCTAGCTTTTTTTAGTACGGAGTTGTAGGATTTGATGTTTTCTCTCCAGGATTGCTTATCTAGGGGGGATTTTGATTTTTTCCATCTCCGTTCCAGGGCCCGACATTTCTGTTTTAATTCTCTTTGGTAAGGGAGGTACCAGGGAGCCTTGTGAGAATAGGAGATGGGTTTAGTGGTTAGAGGGGCAAGGGCACGGTACGTGGATTCGGAAAGAGTCACCCAGTTGTGCCAGATTGAGTCAGGGTTCGTGTGAGTGGGAAGGGGAGGGAGTTTGTTGAGAAACTGGGACCAGAATAGTTCATTTGAGATCTTTTTGCGGTAGGTGATGGAGTTTGTGGCATGGGTTGGGGTATCAAGGGCTGACATGAAGACAGGGAGGCAGAAAGAGCCTAGGAGGTGATCCAACCAGGGGACATGTTCCCAACGGGTCGTATCTGTGGAAGTTTTATGCTCAGTCAGGTCAAGAAAGCTAATGATGTCAATGGAGTGCCCCTTTTCATGGGTAGAGGTGGGCGGGGAAGCAGTGAAGCCTAAGGAGGTGAGGAAGTCTTTGAACTCAGTTGAGTCATTGTTGGTGTTGTCGTCTAGGTGAAGGTTTATGTCACCTATGATCAGTAGTCTTTGGAATTTTAGATAGGCCCTTGTTATGGTCTCAAGAACAAAGTCAGAGGATTTATTCCAGGGGTTGGGTGGGCGGTAAAGTAGCAGGATGCCTAATGGGTGGGGGCGAAGTTCATCGTTTATTGAGACTAGCATGAATTCCAGGGAGGGGTGACTACCCTTTTCTAAGAGCTCAACATTAAAGAATGATTTGTAGAGAAGGGCTAGACCTCCTCCTTTTCGATTTAATCTAGGAGAGAAAAGACCGTGGTAGCCTGGGGGACAGAGTTTATTTTGTGTGAGTAAGTCATCTTTTTCGATCCATGATTCAGTGATGCACAAAAAACCCGGATCAAAATCCTCAAGTAAATCTTTTACTATTTGGGTCTTATTTCTGATGGACCTGGCATTACAATAGAGAGTAGGGACTGGGGTGAGAGAGTCAGAGGTAAGGATGGGCAGGTTTGCTGGGGGAACAGGTTTTAGGAAGGAGAGGTTTGCACCTCGGTGCTTTTTGAAATGATGGGGTCTGGAGGATACTAGCATGGGAATTCTGAGCCCAGGACAGATGTTGTTGGGGAATGTAGCATCGGGAGAGTTTGGGAAGAGGTTTTTGGGAGTGGGAAGTGTTTGTGATGGAGCAGAGAAGGAGGATAAGAGGCCAGAGTGAAGGAATTCGGGGGCAGAGCAGGGCTCCCACGCTGCCTGAAGTCACCGGGCCGAAGAGAGGAGCAGCCCCGAAGGCAGGGAGCTGCTTCTGAGGAGAGCGATGAGAATCTCTGGACTTCGGGGGCGGAGCAACGGCTCCCGCGCGGCCAGAAGTGGCGGTTGTAGTGAGGAGCAGCACCCGATGGCAGAGGTGCTGCTCTTGAAGAAAACTCGGTCCAGCAGGGGAATTCGGGGGCGGAGCAGGGCTCCCACGCTGCCCGAAGTCATCGGGCCGAAGAGAGGAGCAGCCCCGAAGACAGGAAGCTGCTTCTGAGGAGAGCGATGAGAGTCTCTGGGCTTCGGGGGCGGAGCAAAGGCTCCCACGCAGCCCGAAGTGGCGGTTGGAGTGAGGAGCAGCACCCGATGGCAGAGGTGCTACTCTCGAAGAAAACTCAGTCCAGCAGGGGAATTCGGGGGTGGAGCAGGGCTCCCACACTACCCGAAGTCACCGGGCCGAAGAGAGGAGCAGCCCCGAAGGCAGGGAGCTGCTTCTGAGGAGAGCGATGAGAGTCTCTGGGCTTCGGGGGCGGAGCAACTCTCCCCAGGAATTCCTGCTGGTGGCTGGAGGGGGGTCCGGTAAAGGCTGTGCGCCGTTGGCGCTTTAGATTTTTTAAATTCGGGTCCCCCGCTGGTCTGGGAGAGGGGCGGAGCAAGGGCTCCCACGCTCAACTCTCCCCAGGAACTCCTGTTGGTGGCTGGAGGGGGTCCGGTAAAGGCTGTGCACCGTTGGCGCTTTAGATTTTTAAATTCGGGTCCCCCGCTGGTCTGGGAGAGGGGCGGAGCAAGGGCTCCCACGCTCAACTCTCCCCAGTAACTCCTGCTGGTGGCTGGAGGGGGTCCGGTAAAGGCTGTGCGCCGTTGGTGCTTTAGATTTTTAAATTCGGGTCCCCCGCTGGTCTGGGAGAGGGGCGGAGCAAGGGCTCCCACGCTCAACTCTCCCCAGTAACTCCTGCTGGTGGCTGGTGGGGGTCCGGTAAAGGCTGTGCGCCGTTGGCGCTTTAGATTTTTTAATTCAGGTCCCCCGCTGGTCTGGGAGAGGGGCGGAGCAAGGGCTCCCACGCTCAACTCTCCCCAGTAACTCCTGCTGGTGGCTGGAGGGGGTCCGGTAAAGGCTGTGCGCCGTTGGTGCTTTAGATTTTTAAATTCGGGTCCCCCGCTGGTCTGGGAGAGGGGCGGAGCAAGGGCTCCCACGCTCAACTCTCCCCAGTAACTCCTGCTGGTGGCTGGTGGGGGTCCGGTAAAGGCTGTGCGCCGTTGGCGCTTTAGATTTTTTAATTCAGGTCCCTCGCTGGTCTGTTACAATTTTCAGGGTTCCTAATTCCTTTAAAAAAATGGGTACTGTCTCTCACATATGACCCAATCATCTTCACATGAGGTTGTAAAAATTGATCAATATATTTGCACACTCTCTCCAACAGTGCCGACCCAGAGGGTTACAAATATTCTTATATATTTTAGGGAGGATATAAAAAACCGGGGCCTTAAAGTGCAAGTAATTCAGGAAAGAGTATTCAGCCTTTGTAAGAAATCCTTTTTTTCCCTTATTAACGTTACTTCTGCTAGTTCCATTTGATAAGGAATCTGAAGGATCACAACCAAAAGTATATAGGTCTGCTCATCTGCCAACTGACGCTAATTTCTTCCTTATATAGAAACATGATGGCAGATAAAGGCCAAATGGTCCATCTAGTCTGCCCATCCGCACCAGGCCCTTTTGAATTCAGACACAATCTCTGTCTCTATCACCTCTTCTGGGAGATTGTAAAAAAGTATTTCCTTAGATTACTTCGGAGCCTATCACCTCTTAACTTCATCCTATGCCCTTTCATTGCAGTTTCCTTTCAAATGAAAGAGACTCAACTCATCTACATTTATATTACGTAGGTATTTAAATGTCTTTATCATATCTCCCCTCTCCCACCTTTCCTCCAAAGTATACAGATTGATATCATTAAGTCTGTCCCCATACGCCTCATGATGAACACCTCACACCATTCTAGCATTCCTCTGGACCGACTCCATCCTTTTAATATCTTTTTGAAGATGCAGCCTCCAGAATTGTACACAATATTCTAAATGAGGTCTCACCAGAGTCTTATACAGAGAAATCAATGCCTCCTTTTTCCTACAGGCCATACCTCTCTCTAGGTTGTTAAATTAGCCAGATGGAGCCAGTATGGTTTTTAACTGTTCAATTGAATATAATGCTCCAGTCTGTTTTTGAACTTTTCTGAATCTTTTCCTGCAAGTCCAGTGGAGTTTTTTGACCAGTGAAGGAATTTTAGCTTGCTGTTTGAAAGAGTGTGAGCTCGTAATAGCAGAGCTATGATAAACTACTTGAGGTCTTTTTCTCTACTTTACTAATGAGGGAAGTTGATATAATTGTTCCCCCACAGCAGAGGAGAGTAGGTTTGATGTAGGATAAGTGATTTATTACTACTTTCTTTTATACAATATTGTTCTGTGTGAAGTGGTTATAGAATAGCCCCATTTCCCTGCCAAAGTTCCTGGAGCTGGGTACTGGTATTTATACCAGATTTCAGCTGGCGTAATACCAGTGCCCAGCCTTTTGGCATGGAAATGGCCTCTAAACTCTATTCTGTAAACAGTGATGCAATCCAGAACACCATTCATGGAACAGTGCTCTGCCCCAATATTTTTCTGGTGCTGAAATCTCGGCACCATTTTTACAATGCCCTCCAATATGTAACATAAAAAGCAGACAGTTTTTTTAAATTTCAAGCTTTTGTACCCATACTTTTTTTTTAGGCTATCGTCTTCTATTTAAGCTAGCAAGGTTTGGGGGACCCTGATATCTTTCTGACTTCTGTTGCCGCTAGCTCTTGCTCTCCTTCCTTTAGGTGGCGTTGCCTTGGAAACCTGCCAGGTTGCCATCTCCTGCTGACACCAACTGCTGCCTATCATCAGCTGTCTGTGCCTGGGAAACCCCACTGACTCCCATGCTCTTATTCCTTGGCTGCTGAGACCTGAGGAAATCACCCACTCAGACTTTTCCTTCCTGTCATAAAGCTTCAGGGGGTCTGCAAGCATGGAAAAGTACAAGACCTCTCCAGGCATGCAATCTAATACAATCATACCATGACCATCAGCTTGGATGAGGCAGAACGAGAGAGGAGTAATGAGCACAAGGGAGTGTAAAGGTGGCAGAAAGAAAGTGAAATGAGAAAGTAAAGTGAGAGGCTAAGGAAATTATACACATAAAAGTAAGATTATATAGATAAAAGAGCATGCAAAGGAAAAAGATTTGGCAAGCAATGGGCAAAAGAGAACCAAATTCTGCAATTAAAAAAAAAAATTAAAAAAAATACATCAAGTAGACTGAAACAGAGGAGGGAGCAAGAAAAAGATGAGTATAGCAAGTGGAAAATCAATAGAAAAATAAATGCATAGGACTTTTGGAGTTTACTTGTTCTTGCCGGATGGTGTTTGTGATGTACAAGAGAGAATGACATAGGGACAGAATTTGTCCCCGTGGATAACCATGGGAAATCATCCCGAGTCATTCTTTATTGTCTATCTCAACCTCGGTCCTTCTACACCAGCATTCTTCAATGCAAGGCTTGAGGGTCAGTGATTGTGCCCATTCATAATCCAATTCTTCCCTCTCCTTAAAGAATGATACGGAGATGGTTTCCTGCTGTTAACCGCGGGGATGGGAACAGGGACAAATTCTGTCCCCATGTCTTTGCACACATGTCCTGTTCTGACTCCTCTCTTTCTGCTACTGTGGTTGATGAGTTATTTCGCTGTACTGTTGCAAATGTTCAAAATAAATGAAAATGGGAGGAGGGCTGAAGGTGGGGAAGGCACTTTTCAAAGCAATTTATGCCGGTACCTAGCAATTTCCCTGGGAAAATGAGTTAACTGAAAGCATGTGTGGAATTCCTCCATACACATACGTTTGACATGTGCTTAGGGCGAGGAAGGGAAGCAGCATATAAACTTCTATTTTCAGAATTCCACTTTCCTTTTTATGCCTCTCTCTCCTTTCTCACTTTAAAAAAAAAATCTTTTTTATTGCTTTAACAACCACAAAAAGAATATACAAAACAAAACGTAATACATACTTACTAGTATGCAAACACTTATCTAAACCAAACCCAACGCCCCCCCCCCCCCCAGGCCATCCCAACAACTGCAGTTATCAAACTTAGAAAGAACTTGGACTCTTATAGTCCTCCTAAGAATGTGCACAACATAACAAAATGAGAGCCCCTTACCTAACCCATCCTTTCTCATTTTACAAGAGATAGGTAGTGTACATTTACAATCTTGCATGTTCTCCCTATTAGACCCCCTTTCTGTGGAATGCATTTTCCATTCAGCAAGAGCAGAAAAGAATTGCCGCTGCTGGGTCAGACCAGCGGTCTATCGTGCTCAGCAGTCCGCTCACACTGCAGCCCCCAGGTCAAAGACCAGTGCTCTAAATGAGTCCAGCCTCACCTGCGTATGTTCCAGTTTAGCAGGAACTTGTCCAACTTTGTCTTGAATCCCCTATAACAGCGTTCCAGTTTTCTACTACTCTGTGGGTGAAGAAGAACTTCCTTAAGTTTGTACAGAATCTATCCCCTTTCAACTTTAGATAGTGCCCTTTCGTTCTCCCTACCTTGGAGAGGGTGAACAATCTCTTTATCTGTTAACTCATCAACTTCTTCTATTCTTGAAAACATTTCCACAAATAACTTTATTCCAACTGCCAAATGTACAAATTTCAAAACTCCAACTATAAATGACATTTAAAGACATCTTAAGTCAATCAACCTAAAAGGTTCTCCTATAGAACTTATTCCGCCGTTCTATCTAAAGAAATATTTCCCTTATTTTGGTCCATTTATTCTATCACTCATACAAAAAAGTTTTTCTTCTGCTACCGTTCCTACCACTTGGAAAATCTCTACTGTTACACCTATATTAAAAAATTTCAAATCCAGTCAAGATGACTCATCTAATTACCGTCCCATTTCAAACTTACCATTCCTAATGAAACTGACTGAAAAACTAGTTTTTGAACAGCTTTCAGAATTCATCGAATCCTCTAACGCATTACATCCCAACTAAACAGGCTTTCGAAAACATCACAGCACTGAATATTCTATGATCGGTCTCGTTACAAATATTCATTACTTTCTTGACCATCATAAATCTGTAGCACTCTTTTCTCTAGACCTATCCGCAGCTTTCGATACCATAGATCATGAAATTCTTCTCAATCGTTTGCAATCACTAGGGATAAAGGACCAAGTCTTACAGTGGCTAACATCCTTTCTATCTAATCGTACCTCGAGAGTAAAATTCAATGAGTCCTATTCTGAAAACTTCTCTTCATCTTTTGGAGTTCCACAAGGATCAATATTATCCCCTCTTCTATTTAACATTTTTCTATCCCCACTTATCACCATGTCACAGTCATTAGGATTTACAACTTTTTCATACGCTGACGACATTCAGCTACTGTACCCTTTCAACCCAGAAAACATAGAAGAAATAAAAAATATCAATGACAAATTAGAAAAAATGAAAAACTGGTTAAAAAATAACAAACTGGCTTTAAATACCCAAAAAACAAAAACTATGCTTTTCACTTGGAAAGGAGACATATCTCAAAAAATACCATTCATACCAACACTCCTCTAGAATCGGTTTCTAAGCTGAAAATCCTCGGTGTAATAATCGATGTTGATCTATCTTTTCACGACCATATCAGCGCAATAGTTAAATCCTGATTTTACAGATTACGGCTCTTACGTTCAATTTCTACTTTTTTGGATGCAAAATCACTCAATATCTTGGTTCACTCTCTTATTATTTCTAAACCGGACTATTGCAACTCTCTCCTAATTAACATAACCCAAAAAGAAAATAGACGTCTTCAAATCATCCAAAATACAGCAGTCAAGTTAATCTACAATGCAAAGAAATTTGACCATGTTACCCCCTTACTAATCAAATCACACTGGCTCCCTATAACCCATCGAATTACCTTTAAAATTTTATTTTTGGTTTACAAAACATTGAGCCTCAATGAACCTCAACATATTGCAAAAATGATTGTCCCACACAAATCTTCTCGTTCTTTAAGATCCTCTTCATTAAACTTGCTCTCAGTTAGAGAATGACACGGTGAAAAAATTGGTCCCCGTCACCGCCCTGTCCCCGTCTCACCATCCCCGTCACCGCCCCGTCCCCGTCTCACCATCCCCGTCACCGCCCCGTCCCCGTCTCACCATCCTCTTCACCGCCCCGTCACCGCCACTGCCACCCCATTCACCGCCCCGTCACCGCCACTGCAATCCCATTCACTTTTCTTTATTTACGTATAAAGGAAACATTCTTTAAAACTTTAAAACTTAGTTAAATATTAGTTAATAACTATACAAAAACAAAACACGCAGAGAAAAAATTAATTAATATAAATTCTCAAAACTGACACATTTTGATCACTAAATTTAAAATAGTTATTTTTCATACAGTTTTTCAATCACTAATCTTCCACCACCCCTGGGGCTAGCAATGCAAAAACAAACACGACATGTACTTTAAATGCTTACAATGTTAGCCTATATGGTAAGTAGACGCGGCCGCTGTACCTAATCGCGGCAAAGATCTCCCTGCCGTGATTAGCATAGTGACCGCGGCTACAGCTGCAAGTCTCCCCTCCCCCCAGCGATCACGGCAGGAGGGCACCCAACCCCTCCTGTAGACCCCCCCAACGGCCCTCCCGACAATCGCAGCAGAAGGGTACCCAACCCCTCCTGCCGGTCCTCCCAATGGCCTCCCCTAAGATCGCCGGCAGGAGGGTACCCAACCCCTCCTGCTGGACCCCCCCCCAACGAACCCTCCCACCCCGGAACCCCCTTAGTCTTACTTTCCAAGTTGGACCGGACGGCTCCTCACACGTATGGCCAGCAGGCTTGCCTCCGTCCAAATGAGGCGGGCCCGCCCCTACCCTGCCCAACCCACAGGATCCTAGGGCCTGATTGGTCTAGGCACCTAAAGCCACTCCCGCTATAGGAGGGGCCTTAGGTGCTTGGGCCAATCAGGCCCTAGGATCCTGTGGGTTAGGCAGGGGAGGGGAGGGGCGGGCCCGCCTCATTTGGACGGAGGCAGGCCTGCTGGCCAGACGAGCGAGGAGCTGTCCGGTCCAACTTGGAAAGTAAGACTAAGGGTGGTTTTTCGGGATGGCGGGGTTTGTTGGGGGAGGGACCGGCAGGAGGGGTTGGGCACCCTCCTATTGGCGATATAGGGGGCCGTTGGGGGTGCCGGCAGGAGGGGTTGGGCACCCTCCTACCAGTGAGGGCGATCGTCGGGGGGGGGGCGGGTTCTATTGGCAGGAAGGGTTGATCTGACAAATGAGGAGCACGGTGAAAACACAGGTAAATTGCGGTTCCTAGAGGGGGGGACATTGGCCTGCGGGGACAAATCTATTCACCGTTTTTGCGGTCGGTGAAAGGATTTGTCCCCGCGTCTGCGGCGATTTGCTAATGAGGTCACCATAACCCGCAGCCAAACCGCAGCCACGCAGCAGTTCGCTGCGGGGATCGCTCCCCATGTCATTCTCTACTCTCAGTCCCTTCGCTAAGAATCATAGGCACAAGACGTAACGATATATTCTCTGTGAAAGCCCCTACACTGTGGAACTCCCTTCCAAATTTTATCAAAAACGAAACAGACCTCGTGGCGTTTAAGAAAATTTTAAAAACATATTTATTCCAAGACGCATTTGACTTATGAAACAAAGTCTTTTTAGGTTACCATATTCATTCTTTTTCATCTTAACCCAATACTACCCAATGTGGTTTACCCTTTGATGTCAAACTCTAACAGATAACAAAATTGTAACTTCTTCCCTTCCTTCCCACCCTTCCTGTTCGTCCTCCTCTGTCTGTCTTTTAAGCGATCTTTGTCAACTAAATGTATGTCTGTCCTTTAAGTGATTTTTGTAAACTAAATGTATTACCACACTCTGATGGTTTTTAAACTGTACATCGCTTAGATATTGTTATAAGCGATTCATCAAATAAAGGTTAAACTTGAAACTTGAAGTCTATTCCCTTCAGTATTTTGAATGTTTTGATCATATCCCTTCTCAGTCTCCTAGAAAGGCAGTTAGGGTTGTACCTGCTTCTAGGACAAGCTCAAAACGTTATGGTACCCCGGACCTACTTTTGTTTTGGTGCCTCGCATCCTGGTCCCGATTTATTTTTGGTGACTCCCATGCCCTGCCTCCATGCCAGTTCCCTCCTCTGATCCTACTGCCCAGTCCTAACAGGATGGGCTTTCACAGGCCAGTTGCCACAAGGAAGGAGGGCCAGCATCAGTATCAAGCAGCAACCTCAGGTCTCTGACACTGATGCTGACGCTGGCCCTCCCCTGCTTGCGGCAGCTGGCCTATGAAGTCACATCCTGTCAGGACTGGGCAGCTGTGTCGGAGGAGGGAGGAGTCAAAGGGTATTCAAGTCCATCTTATAGCTTAACTTGGGGCCTGGTGATGTCATTGCCCCGGGCATTTGGCGCTCTTTAGTACTGGCACCCTGGGCAGAGCCTCACCTTGTCTATAGGTTAAGCTGGTCCTATCTGCTGTTCCCTCTCCTTTTATTTTTACCACTCTCTGCAGCTCAACACTTCTTTGAAGTTTTACCTTTGATAATGTAAGATCGGCAAGAAAGGAAAATATTTTCACTACATCATCATAAACAGAAGCTCTTCTTCCTAAATTTGATTTTAGTGCATCTAATATAGGAATAAATGATTTAATCCTAAATTTATCTCTTGAAGAGAGTTCGTCTAAGGCATCAGGGTCAGATGAATTTTCATAATTCCCTTGTCTTTTACTTCTTATTATCCTTCTGGCAGTTCTATATTCAGTATTTGGCAATGTGTTTTTTGCTGGTTGCTCAAGTGCATCAAAATCTTCCCTAATTCCACGTAAAATATCCAAAAGTGACCTGTACCAAGCTGCACAACTACTAAGTAAAATATTAGGGCTTTGAAGAATTTTATTTACTTTTGAAAAAATGTCTCAGTATTCAATTCCAGAAATGGAGCATAAATACGAATTCAAATTCTTCTATCTTCTCTAAAAGATTGTTGGCCCTCAATCTAGTATCACCCTTTGTATTATTATCTGAATGTAAATAATTGAGTGCATCGGTGATATCATTGTAATTTTCTAAAATAGCTTCGGTAGCTTTTGCGTGTGCCTCCCACCTAGTGTCTGATAAATATTTAGGCACTTTAGAATGAGGTTTCAAATGTGATTTCGGAACGGGAGCCCTAACCCGGAACGGATGGAGGCGAGACAAATGGAAAATTCAAAATTTTCAGCTCGCAGAAATCTCTTCGGACGAGTGGATCGCGAAGAGTTAAAGAAGGAGTTCGAGCAGCTTAGTAGCCTAAGGCACGTCAATATTTGCCATAGCAATCAGTGAACGTATGAACTATACTTTGGTGCAATCTAGTATATACAAACGAACAGACCCAATGAGCCAAACGCGTTGATCTTAACCAATACATTTTTATGTTTGTTTATTAGTCATATGCGTAGAATTTCTCCTTATTTTCGGTTCAGTGTTTTAGTGTTCACTGTTTTTAGAATAGTGTAATTTTAATTTTGATAACAATTTGAATGTAGGCCCCTCTTGATCTTGAGGCCCTAGGCTGAAGCCTAGTTAGCCTATAGGAAAATCCGGCCCTGTCTGTAACTTCATCAAGTGTCCCCTACTCTTTGTAAATCTTGATGCAGTAAAAAAAAAATTGATCCACTTATACCTGTTCTACACTACTCAGTATTTTGCGGACTTCGATCCTATCTCCCCTCAGCCGTCTCTTTCCCAAGCTGAAGAGCCCTAACCTCTCTAGTTTTTCCTCATACGAGAGGAATTCCATTCCCTTTAACATCATGGACGCTCTTCTTTGAACTCTTTCTAGTGCTGCTATATTTTTTTGGAGATAAGGAGACTAGAACTGAACGCAATCCTCAAGGTGAGGTCACACGATTGAGTGATACAGAGGAGATGATCATTTTCAATGGCTAAGTGTTTTTTGAAAATGCGACGAAAGGTACAGTATATGCATCAAAAGTAACTATATTTTCTGTAGCTATATGGTACTGAATATACACATGCACTTTTCAGCCCGCACAACCTCCAACTGATTTTCAAACTCCAGATATCCGTGTACATTTTGTCTGAATATTGGGATCCTTTTACTAAGTTGCAATAGCGGTTTTAGTGTGTGCTAAACCCGCGCTATGCTGCTAGAACTAAAACCAGTGGCAATTCTGTGCGCGCTATAAATGCTATCGCAGCTTAGTAAAAAGAGCCCATTGTCTTGCTAAAAATACCTGCACATGGTGTTAACAATGGCATAAAGTCAAATGAAATCTATATATTTGGTTTCCATCCAGAACGCTCCCCTTTCAATGGGATCAAAAGCATGCGCATTATGAAAATATGCATGTATCTTCAGAAACTGAAAATCCATGTTTGCGGATTCATCCATTCTACCCACAGAATTCCTTTTTAAACATACATAGATTCTGGCAATGGGAGGAATTCTATAAATGGCGCTTGAAATTAGGCACCAGAAAAAATTGTCACTAAGGCCCAGATTCACTATACGGGGCCTAAAAAGCAGCTGCCAATTGCATGTCAATCATGTGACGGTGTCGTATAGAGAATTGCTCTTCCAGGAAAGAAAGGTACCAGAAATGTAGACCAGGGTTTTTCAGACCTACATTTCCAGCACCGTTGTTGTGAACTGTGCTTACGTAGGTGCTTTACAGCGCCTAATGCCACACCTCCGGAGGCGCAATTCTGATGCCTTTTCTGTGGGCATTGTTAGGTGCTTTAAATTTAGAGCTATTTTCCATTTCAAACGGTGTTTCCCAATTAACTTAGGCACCAGTAGGGTGCTGCTGAGACCTGGTGCAAATACTGGCACCCGAGTTAGGTGCAAATTTTCAGAACACTGCTTACACACCCATGGCCATGTCCCTTTTGAGTCACATGCTAAAGAATTAGACACCATGCCCAGGGCAGGATTAACCAAAAGCCAAGTAGGAACGTGCCTAGGGCCGGAAATGGTCAGGGGGGCCCGATGAAGGAGGGCATCAACATTGTTTTTTCCAAACGGCGATGGGCCCCTCCAGCATCGATCGGCAACGTGGGCCCCACCCCAATTGGCAATGCAGCCCCCCCCATTGACGGAAAGTAATCAATGCGGGTAAGAAAGGCAACGGGATCTGTAATTGTGCAAGCGGTGCCGCTTGCCCAAAGCTTCCCTCTGACGCAGCTTCCTGTTTCCGCCTAAGCGCATGGTGGGGTGGGGTGGGGCGGGGCAGGGGGGCCAAGTGTACTTGTGTGCCTAGGGGCCCTTGACGAATTAATCCTGCCCTGACCATGCCTTTTAGAATAGCACACAGCCAGATGAACCTGCAAATTTGAATGCATGCCAATTAACTTCAATAATCGGTTGTTACTACCCAATTATTGATAAGGCTCGTTATTCAGTTAAATTGTGCATGCAAATCTGGGTGCTATATGTATTTTTTTAATTTAATTTTTATTATTTATATACCACTTATATCCTAAGTGGTTTTCATTCAGGTACTTTTTCATATTTCATTATCTGTCCCGGTGGGCTCAAACTCTATCTAGTGTACCTGGCGCAATGAGGGGATTAAGTGACTTGCCCAGGGTCACAAGGAGCAGTGAGGGATTTGAACCCACAACCTCAGGGTGCTGAGGTTGTAGCTCTAACCACTGCACCACACACTCCAGGGTTAAAAAGCTTTTGAAAATGTGTCCCTTAATGGGGAAAGTCGATGCTCACAATGAAAATCCAGCCCTGTCTGGGCATTCTGGGGGTGGGAGGGTTTGATGTGCTCCAGGGGTGGAAGGGTTTGATGTGCTCAGAGACCAGTTCTCCTGGGTGCTTAAAAATTAAGTGCCTATGAATACAGTGGCATAAGAAAAGGTATGAGGTGCCCAGGGTGGTTGACACTGCCCCCACACTCTCTTCTCTGCCCCCACCCCACTTCTTTCATGCCCTATACCCTCCCTTCCACCCTGTACCTCTTTAAATCTTTGCTAGTGCAAGCAGCTTCTCTGGCCTGCTGCTTGCACTGGCTTTCCCTCAGATGTCACTTCCTGGCTCCGCAACCCAGAAGTGATTTCAGAGGGAAGCCAGGCCGGCGTGAGCAGCAGGCCAGAGAAGTTGCTCGCACTGGTGAAGATTTAAAGAGGTATGGGGAGGGCATGAGCGTGGTGTGGTGGGGCGGAGAGATGTTGGCACCTTCATCAAGACGGTGCCTGGGGTGCTTTGGCCCCCCTCCACACACACTTACTATGCCACTGTATGCATAAATTCCCTAACCCCTATTTGTCCCATATGTCTGTTTTAATCTCGTTTGAGCAGAGATTATCTCTTACATGTTTAATGAACAGTACTGTGTACATCCAGCAGCACTATAGAAATGATAAGTAGCACTAGTAGTAAATAAATTCTTGCATGCACTGTGAAATACACTGAAAAACGAATACCCACAAATAAGGAAAATGTTTAAAACAATTTTGGGGGGCTGTTCACATCCCTAGTAACTGCTGTTGCTGCAGAGGTGACTCAGGCTGGTATTACCGCAGTCCTCAATCGGCAAAGGCTCATCATCAATTCCACAAACTACTAGAAACACTATTTCTGCTTATACTCACTTAAAATGTTTGGCCCTTTCCAAATAAGCATTATAACACAGTGGCTCAGGATTGCAGGAAAGGGCAGGCGTATGAGCAGAAGACTGGAGTGGTCTGCTACCATAGTAACAACATCGGGTGGAGGTATTATGGTACCGACTGGTTAATACTTACAGGCTTCAAAAACCTGCTGCAGGGAAGAGTGTCATAGAGAAGACCTTCTGAGTCGGCTGCTGCAGAAACTCCTGCTGTGAATTCTAAGAATCTTCGGTCTAAGTGGCAATCAGTGTGATGAGCAGCTGTGTCTCTCTCTGGGACACTACCTAGGGATCAGCAATATGAAACTCTTATGTTTAAGCTTTGCCACAGAGAGGATTCCTGCGACTACTACAACTATTAATTATTTCTAGCACGCTACCAGACACACGCAGCACTGTAGAGAGTCACAAAGGAGACAGTCCCTGCTCGAAAGAGCTTACAATCTAACAAAATCTGGGGTCATGTTTTGCTTTGTTTTTAGTATTTCTGTTTAAGGAGCTACTGTATTTTCGGTCCACTCTAATAAAATATAATGTAAAAATGTGCACTAAAATATGTTTGTTAGTTTTGATATACTGAAACTGAAAACCCATCTGTTCGATCTCCTTTACCCTCTCTTCTCTCCCCTCTTTTTCTCTCCCCTTCTTCTCCCTCTTACCTATCCACCTCCTCTCTCCCCTCCTCTTTCTCTCCCCTCTTACCTCTCTTTACAGTCACCTTGAACCTGTATAGGTATGAGCGACGCACAAATAGAAGATTAGATTAGATTAGATATACTGCCTTTCTAGACAACCACCAAGGTGGTTTACAAAATAAAATGATATAAAACATTAAAGGATCCTTTTAGTAAGCTCTGTTATGTGCTATTGTGGTCACATGTTATTTTGAGCGCCTTTCAGTACCCCCCATGCAGCCTATCTCTCAGAGTTTCCACTCCAGAATTGCATGTGCAAGCGCACAAGATACAAGTTCAGAGTCTGCGTTTTAAGTGCCACAGTGACATCTAGTGGACTGACTTCATTACTCCTGAGGCAGGCCTCTGATTGGAGGCTGAAACACGGACCATGTCGAGTCCCTAAAGACTAAGGACATTTTATCCCTGTATTTATATATGTGCTCAGTTTTTATTTGAATCTACATTATTAAAAGTTGTTGTTTCCAAGGTTGATGTGCACAGTCCCACTCTCCACTTGGTTTCTTTTTTTTATTGGCAACATTAGCACATGCAGTGGTGTAGTAAGAGGGGGGGGAGCAAGCCACCCCAAGCGCCATGTTGGTGGGGGCGCCTGCACCTCTCCTCCTCTCTGCCCCCTGCCTCTTCCCATTCTTCCCCTCCATATGTGCATCCCCCTTCCCGTCCCCCATATCTCTAGTTGAAGTTGTTGTTCACGGCAGTCAACAACATGCTCTTTGCGACCCCCATCGGTTCTCTTACTGATGTCACTTCCAGGTGCAGCACATAGGAAGTGATGTCAGAGGGAAAGCTGACATGGTTGCAAGGAGCACGTTGTAGACTGCCGTGAGCAACAACTTCAACTAGAGGTTTAAGGGAAGGGAGGGGGGGGGGCGTGGCAGGCGGGATCAAGGAAGGAGCGCGGGTGGAGATGAGGGTGGGGAAGGGGCACCCCCCAGTCACCTCTCACCCTCGCTATGCCACTTAGTACATGCCCATTAATACAAAAAAAGGGAATATTGGCTATTTTAGGCTATTTTATGTCTTTAAAAAAATGGCCTTAATATGTGGGAAAAACTTGTGCATGGGTGCGCTAAGGGAACATTTTGCCACAGCTTAGAAAAATGATAGCTAAAAGAGGAAAAAAACTTCATAATTCTGAAAGCAAAATAACAGTCATAATAGGCTGAATCTGAAATGCTGGAGCCAGCTGCTAGTGTCCTATCTACAAAAACTGTAGTAAAAAGGAATGTCTTAAGCCCAATGAAACAATTTGGAGGCTGTGTGGTCTAATTCCACACCTCCAAAGCCTGAGAGCTATGATGCTGGCTCACCCTCTGTGAGAGAAGTCCCCAATCTGGGATACTATACTAGAAGGATTCTACTCCTCTGTGTGTGCCAATTAGGTGGGGGTTGGGTGAAACATTCTCTCATGATGGTCTCAGGAGCTTGGGATCTTGAGTCAAAGGGTCTCCAGCCAGGTGGTCACAAGGTATTATTACTACTATTATCACTTCTATAGTGCTGAAAGGCGTCCTTTGATTAATTTACATAACCTAGGGCGTCCATATGATGCCTTTATTGTAGGCGAATGAAAACCAGCTCTACTTTTGAGCTTAATTTGGGCTTCAAATAGATCTGAGTTCTATGGACGAAACTTAGGCACTCTGTAGACCAGGGGTGCCCACACTTTTTGGGCTTGCAAGCTACTTTTAAAATGACCAAGTCAAAATGATCTACCAACAATAAAATTAAAACAAAACACAACACAAAAAAAAACCAAAGCACACTGTACGCAGAGAAAATGTTACTTATCATTTATATTCTGGGGTTTTTCAGAGAGGTCAAGGCAGATGACTTTATGCAATGTCACCTCAGTAACAACTATACAAAAACAGACAAATATACCCCCTCCCTTTTTACTAAACCGCGATAGTGGTTTTTAGCGCAGGGAGCTGCGCTAATTGCCCTGCGCTGCTCTCAGTGCTCATAGGCTCCCTGCACTAAAACTGCTATTGTGATTTAGTAAAAAGGGGGGTCATAGTGCAAAATATAGACAGCAGATATAAATTCTCAAAACGGACACATTTTGATCACTAAATTGAAAATAAAATATTTTTTCTTACCTTTGTTGTCTGGTGATTTCATTAGTCTCTGGTTGCACTTTATCCTTCTGACTGTACATCCAATATTTCTTCCCTTCTTTCAGCCTCCTGTATGCTTCCTCTCCTCCAGATCTCATTCACTCCCCCAACTTTTTCTTCCTGTCTCCCTGCCCCCTTTCTTTCTGTCTGTCTTCCTGTCTTTCTCTCTCCATGCCCCCTTTTTTTCTTTGTCCCCCCCGTTTCTTTGTCCCTGCCCTCCCCCAAGTCACCGCTGTCACCATCGGGGAACAGGCCGCCGCTGCCTTCTGAGTTTTCCCTGCTTCCATGCCGTAAAGAGGACACAGAAGCGCCGGGACCAGCCTTCCCCACCCGATGTCAATTCTAACTTCGGAGAGGAAGTTCCGGGCCAGTCAGGCAGCGATTGGCTGGCCAAGAACTTCCTCTCTGATGTCAGAATTGATGTCGGGTGAGGAAATTGGTCAACCCGGTGCTTCTGCGTCCTCTTTACGGCATCAGGAAGCTGGTAGAACATGAAGGCAACACGAGTCTATCACGGAGCCCGGGATGGGCTCCGCGATCGACTCGCGTTGCCTTCGCGATCTACTGGTTGATCGCGATCGACCTTTTGGACACCCATGCTTAAGACATTCTTCCAGAACTTAGGCACAGTTTGGATGTCCTTAATGTGATAACTTGAAACTTGATCTGCTAAATAACTCTCTGGGTTTTTATTTTTGCTTTATGAAGCTCAAAATACATTTTATAAGGCACCACATAAACAGGGCACATCAAAACAGATATATTGCATGCAAAACTTATTTTTGTGGACAAACAGCAATGTTATTTGCTAATTAGAGGAAAGGATCCATTAACTGAAGCACAGTGCATGAAAAACATAGCTTTAGTTTTCTTGCTACAAAGCTACTCTTTTTTTCTGACTAAACAGTGCTCCAATCAGCTCATTATTGAAAGCAAAGCAAGCACATGACAAAAAATATATAGATTGCATAAATAACTTAATTTGCAAAAGCTTAAAAACAGATAAAGACCTTAGCATGGATTCTACTTCATTGCAAATAGGTTTGCAGCTGCACAATGGTGACTTCATTGTGAGATCATCAAGGTGCACCTACAAGGTAGAATGCCACAATTAAAATATGTGCTGGGATTTGAATCCATGATCTCTGGAAGAGGTGTACAGGGCTTTTACTTATTGAGCTATAGCAGTTTCCAGGCAGGTGTCTCTGAATGCCCTGTGATATGATAGCTTAGAGATCTGCCCTCTAAGGTGCATGGTCTGCATTAGAACATTTTGAACTTGGACGGTTTTGTGATTGAAAATGGTGAATAAAGTTGGACGTCCTAAGGGATGGACATACTGGTGGCCAAGATGTCTCAGTAGACAATTAAAAAAAAAAATTGGTCATCTTGCAATGTTGCTGGTTCTGAAAATGGCCGTTTCTCCACCTCCGACTCTGGATGTCTTGCGTTAGACATCCTATCAAAAATGGCCCTCTATATATATACTAAACCTACTGACTGCAACACATATTGAATTTTGAAAGTATGTATCGATATCATTAAAAATACTCCATGCTCTCAATTTTTATGGTACAGGCATATTTTTAGTAGTACAGAGAAATATAAACAACAAAAGGCCGATATTCAGACCATAGTTGGCAGCCCACCTACCTCCCATGGCCATATCTGGCCACCAGCAATTAATTTCCAGGTTAAAAGAAGCCATCAAAAACTTAGCCAACCAAGCCGTGACATGCATCAATTCTACTTTGTGGATCTTAAAAGAGGACATGGCCATGGGAGGGGCCACGGGCAGGTCATGGGTGTTCTAAGAATTTGCGTATACTGTTAAAGAATATGCCTGATCTGTGCCTAATTCAGACGTGCGGTTTGCACCAGGTTTCAGTTGGTGTACTATAAGTTATGTAGGTGCTGGCCAATATTTGATTCTGGCACTCATATACATAGCTAGCCAGGTGAATTTAGGACTGCTTTTTATGTGGTCCTACCTGCCTGATTAGTTATGTGGGTGCTGGGACTGAATATTGCTGGTACCTATATAACTCCTGGCTCCTCCCCAATTCCACCCTCATAACGCCCCTGTGTAGCCCGGCTCCAAAATGGCTGTTTTGTGCTGATATTCAGAGGTACTGCCTAGTGAGGACGAATCAAATTTATCGTCCTCACTAGTTAAGGGCCACTGGATATTGGTAGCTAGCTGGCTCCAAGAGATTTAAATGGGCATCACAAACTTGCACTCAGTGCAGGATTAAGGCATTGGCAAAGTGGGTATATGCCCAGGGTTCAATGATTATCAGGGAACCTGTTAAATATGCTAGTTCAGTGGCTCCCGGGGAAGATTTCAGCTCTGGTAAGTAAGCTGTTGGCACCTGTGAGGTTTAAAATAGGGGCCAATATGTTTGCCTATGGCCCTCCAAAGGATTAAATCCTGTCCTGCTTGTACCATCCTCTGCAACTAGTATGTCTTTGCTCAGAGATGTCTTTGTATTGCTTTTATTTATTTATTATTTATTTAGTCTGTTGATTTAGCAATCCCATACGAGGTGTGTAGTAAATGCTCAGCTCTTTTCACCTGCTACTTTAAGATTCCATTCCTAAACACTTGCTTTTGCCTCCACTATGGTCACTTTTGGACGGTTGGAATACATATGTCAGAGAGGCAGATGCTACTCTCGGTAAAGAGAAGACAGTTTACATAGAGCAAGCAAAATAGAAAATGGATGTGGGACTGAGGCCAGACAACAAACATCCTTGGACATAAAAGAGAGACTCTGGCAGCTCCTCTAATAGTTCTGCTAGATCATTCTTTGGGGTTTGGAGTGGTTCCAAGGATCAGAGACTGGCAGATACCACCCTGGAGGCAGAACTGTACATCAGTCTGGTTTCTCTGGTGAGTAAAATTTGTGGCGATACTAGGAAAGGAAAAGATAGTGGAGTGTCTTGAATCCAGGTCAGAAGATGCAAAGCACTATGGGTTTAACCAAAGGAAAACGAATTAGATCAGAGACAAAAAGTAAAACGAGTTAGATCAAAGACAAGAACTCAATGTGGTGTACTTATATTACAGTAAAACTTCTGATACTGTTCCATACTAGAAAAAGACAAGAGGTAGAGTAGGCATGACACTGGTTGAGTGATAGGAAATAGAGGGGAGTGGTAGATGGCACTTAATTAAAAAAAAAAAAAAAAAAAAAAAAGGGCCATGAATAAAATGCCTCAAGGATTGTTCCTTGGTGCAGTTCTGTTCAGTTTTTTTTATTAGTGGCCTTACATCTTGAGTTTAGGGGGAAAGTTTTGTTGTTGTTTTTTTTGCACATGATGGAAAGATCTGTTACAGGGTGGACATAGAGCAGAAGAGTGAGCTTTGATTTAAACCTGCCCTTTTACAAAACTGCGTTAGCATTTTTTATTGCCGGTCATGGTGGTAACAGCTCCAACGCTCATAGAATTCCTATGAGCATCGGAGCAGTTACCTCTGTGGCTGGTGCTAAAAAACGCTAGTGGTCAAGAGTTTAGCAAGTACGATTCACTGCAGAATAGCATCGAGGTATGAAATTGGGTAATCATAGTGAAACTAGATACTGTTATGCACCAATCAGGAGAAAAATCTCAAGATGATCACGTTACTCATTCAAGGTAGCTAAACAGTACAACAGGGCTGTGTCCAGAAGAGAGAGAATACTAAAATGCATAGGAAGGGCTTTTACCAGTAGGGAAAAGATAGTAATAATGCTTAGGCTATTGGTCAGATCTATTGGCAATGATGCAATATTCTAAAGGCTATATCACCAAAACAATGTAGAAAGAGACAATAACAGTGAGTGCCATGGTGGACAGAGCTAAATTTTGAATGGCACTGTCTGGTTAAGTGCTGCTGAATATTGGCTTCTGGGTTGCCCAGCATGATGTAACTAGTGAGGAAGCAGAGAGGGACTTTATCCATTCACTGTAACCAGCTGTAATAAGCTGGCATGATTAAGTTCCTAGGCAAAGCAATGGAGAAATAATTTATTTAAAAAACACTTTTATCCCGCTATCCAAACATGTCTATGCGGGTTACAAAAGTACGTGCACAAATCAATAATGCACAAATCAGTAAACAAACATAAAACACAGTTTCTTAAGAGTAAGCATTAAAATCATTTATGAAAAGCAAAAAGTAATGATTTAAAAGCTCATGTGAACAGATCTCCATTTCCAAAAGCTTTCTGACAAAAATAAGCCTTCAATGACTTGCAAAAGGCTAGTAGCACTGGAATCTGATGAATATTTTGAAGAATGATTTGTACTGTTTTTGTTTTATGTATGTTTATTTGGAAACCACTGTGACTGCAGGCGGTATATTAAGTTTTTAAATAAAATTAAATAAAAATAAAAAAACTTTGTTGGGCCCAGATAACAAGTGATAGATAGTCATTTATGAGGCATCATCAACCCAACTAACAGCGTCATCAAAAGGCCAACAACTGAAAATTTCTCATCAGCCAAATATATAGGACTTGTGCAGCACTTACAGTTTCCAGAGTGAAATTCCCAAATTAGCGCATCAAAACATCCGTGGCAGGTGATCCTCTCTCATGAGCAAGGGATAAAGGATGCTTGCCTGTTGAACAGATCAGAACAATGAAGAACCAAGTTATTACACACAATAATTTTTAAAAAAGAGATGTATTTACTGTAATTAATACTAGGTTATGGCCATTAATTTTGAAACATATCTACTATCAATACTGGCATTTACATATATAGATTATATACACATTCATATAATGTCAGAGAGTCGCTACTTACAGCATATGGAGCACTGGCTGTAGGATGTTTTTTCAGCTCTAGATTCTATGTCACTATAGGCGGAATTCTCTCTGAAGTTTTGTTTTCTTTATACTTTGGTAGGTTTTCCCTGGGTGTTTAAAGGAAGAGGCAATCTTTCTGGATATCATTTTAGGGTCGTAGCCTTACTGTTTGAAGAATTCAGTCAGGAATTTGAGGTGTTTATCTCTGTCAGATCATACACAGTGTATCATGTGGCTTGGTTATGAATAATGGATTGGAAGGGTGGGTGCTGGAATTGTGAAGGGTAGCTGCATGCATCATATGGTTTCTTCTACCATGAACAGGTTGATCTGGTGCCCACAGCGGTGCCTATTATTTGTAGATAAATGTTATCTTTGAAGTTGAAATATAAGAACATTAGAATAGCCTTACTGAGTCAGACTAATAGTCCATCAAGCCCAGTAGCCCGTTCTCACGGTGACCAATCCAGGTCCCTAGTACATGACCAAAACCCAAAGAGTAGCAATATTCCATGCTACCGATCCAGGGCAAGCAGTGACTTCCCCCATGTCTTTCTCAATAACAGACTATGGACTTTTCCTCCAGGAAATTGTCCAAAACTTTCTTAAAACCAGCTACACTATCCACTCTTACCATAACCTCTGGCAACACGTTCCAGAGATTAACTATTCTCTGAGTGAAAAAATGTTTCCTCCTATAGGTTTTAAAAGTATTTCCTATAACTTCGAGTGTCCCCCTAGTCTTTGTAATTTTTGACAGAGTGAAAAATCGATCCACTTGTGCCTGTTCTACTCCACTCAGGATTTTATAGTCTTCAATCATATCTCCTCTCAGCCATCTCTTTTCCAAGCCCTAATCTTTATACGAGAGGAGCTTCATCCCCTTTATCATCTTGGTTGCTCTTCTTTGAACCTTTTCTAGTGCCGCTATATCTTTGTTGAAATAAGGAGACCAGAATTGAATGCAATACAGGGGCATTATAACATTCTTAGTCTTATTAACTATCCCTTTTTTAATAGTTCCTAGCATTGTTTGCTTTTTTGGCCACCGCTGCATATTGGGCAGAAGGTTTCATCATATCGTCTACAATGATACCCAGATCCTTTTCCTGAGTGCTAACCCCCAAGGTGGACCCTAGCTTCCGATAACTGTGATTTGGGTTATTGTTCCCAATGTGCATCACTTTGCATTTGTCCACACTAAATTTCATCTGCTACTTGGATGCCCAATTTTACAATTGAAGTTGAAATGGTTGCAGGCTAAGATGAATTTTGTAATAGTTTCTGCTTTGTACTGGTGGTCCAGGGTAGATGCCTTTAGAAAATTGTCACATGCAGTTATGTCATATGCATGAGGAATGTTGTAAATGATTCAATAAATGAAGGAGTGGAACTAGCCTGGAGAAGTAGTGTGGAATCATGTTTGTTGGAAGGATGACCTGACACAGCTATGTTTCGGCATCAGGAGGATAAATGGAATTTTTTTCTCATTTGTCTCTTCCTTGTATAATAGACCATATAATTATTACTACTTCTATTAATCATTTCTATAGTGCTACCAGACATACACAGCGCTGTACATCAAATAATAGAAGAGACAGTCCATGCTCAAATGAGCTTACATTCTAGTCAAGACAGACAAACTGGACAAGAAGGTGCGTCTTCGTTACTCCCCATATTAAATGCCTCTGCTCTGCCTTATCGAACTGCGCAGTATGTATCACCGCCGTATATAACACTGCTGTATGTAACACCGCTGTATGTAACTTACAGCAAATGTAACTTCACCGTAAATGTATCATCGCCGATAATGTAACTTCGCTGTAAATGTACAGTCTCTTCATCTGTTAACCGCATAGAACTTCCATGGTAATGCGGTATACAAGAATAAAGTTATTATTATTATTATTATCAATACATAGTACTCAGGTGGAGGAATTACAGAAGGAATGATAAGACAGATATCAGTGCTTAGAAGGTGAGTTGGAGTTTGGAATTGAAAGCAGTGTGCTTTGGAATTGAAAGAAGTGGGCTTTGAGTCTGGATTTGAATATTCAAGAGATGGAGCTTGATGTACCAAGTCAGAAAGTTTGTTCCAGACATACAGTGCAGCAAAGTAGAAGGGACAGAGTCTGGAGTTGGATGTAGAGGAGAAGGGTACAGATAAGAAAGACTTATCCGAATAGTGGAGTGCCCGGGGGAGTAAGGGGAGAGAGGAGAAATACTGAGGATCTGCAGAGCAAATACACTTGTAAGTCAGTAAGAGGAGTTTGAACAAGGAGATTAAGCACCAAGGTACGAAGTGTAGATAGAAAAAATAATTTGTCAAAATCCAACAGTCTTCTAGTGCAACAGCCAAGCCACACTTTTCAGGTGATGCATTAGTCTTGGGTTGTCCTTTCAATCAACTTACTTGGTTAAGAACATATGAATAGCCATACGGGTCAAACCAATGGACCATCTAGCCCAGTATCTTGTTTTTAACAGTGGCCAACCCAGGTCACAAGTACCTGGCAGAAACCCAAACAGTAGCAACATTTCATGCTACTGATCCCAGGGCAAGCAGTGGATCTACACTATCTTTCCAGGCTGGTCCTGCTCTTTCGTTTACTGCCTCTATTTTGCAGAATCGATTCCTTCTCATTTGTTGGTGTGTGTGATTCTACATCCATTGTGACTGGAGAATGTCAGGGGTAAGTGCTTGATTATTATTATTTTTTTACTTTTTCAGAAAGCCTGTGGTACCCTGTAGGAAGGTGTTTGTCTTGTGTGTAAAGGTTTCAAGAATCCTCTTTATGGGGCTAATTCTGTAAGGAGCTCTCAGATTTAGGCAGCAGGAAGGTGCATAAATGGTAGTAATTTAGCCATTTATTTGTGTAAGTGGCCACTTATAAGCTTAAGTAATTATAAAATATCATTTAGCAGAAAAGTATGATTTGACAGCTTGTACTTTGCTAGTGGACATTCGCATAGGTGGAGTTTGAGCAGATAGAATTCTGTTATTTAAATGCATATATGTAACATCTATCAAAATCAATATTGTGCAATCAAGTTTATTTAAAATTTCTTATACCGCCTAATCAAGCCTTCTAGGCGGTGTACAAAAGCGCTAAAACAATGTGTTACTTAAAATACATTTTAAACAAACAAAGACAGAACCAGGAGTATTGACAACTTTTTAAGACGTTGACAAACGGGAACAAAAGGGAAGGAAGGGTTAGAACTACAATTAATAAAGAGAAAGAGAACATGCAAGGTGGAAAATAACAAAAGGGAGGGGAGCTGAAGGTAAAAACCTTTCTAAGATCTAAGTTGCCTTTAAAAGGACAGTTTAAGTTTCAACAGCATTGAGAAAGAGAAATGTCTTTAACTTCATCTTAAAGTTGGCAAGAGTTGATTTTTCGCATGATTCGGAATACTGTTCCAAAGAGAAGGGGTGCTAACAAAGAAAACTGTAGACTTCATTGTGCTCATATGTTTCATTGAAGGGATAGTAAGAAGGTTATGGGCTGTAGATCTTAAAGTCCTTGTTTGATTATAGGGGATAAGTAGGTTATTAATGAATTCTGGTTGATTATTTTCTCTGGTTTTGAAAGTTAGTAAGATAATTTTATAGGTGATCCTATGTTCTATTGGTAACCAGTGAGCTTTATGTAAAAGAGGGGTAATGTGGTCATATTTTTTTTGCATTAAATAAAATTTTTACTGCAGTGTTTTGTACTATTTGGAGTCTTCTTATTTCCTTTTTTGTTATGCCTCTTATATATATCTGTAAATATTTAATTATTTGGATCTTCGGAAAGTTATGCAGTAAGCTCTCATCTTCATTTAGAGAAACTGCAATCAAATTGTCATTGATCACTTGGTTCACTTTATTTTCTTATTTCTTTATTAACTTGCTCTAAAACTTGTTTATAGCAAACTTGAGTACTTATCTATCATTAAAGTTACTGCCAGCTGGGGACTCTCACCGACATGTTTCACCATTAGGCTGTTTCAAGGCTGTCCCCCATTTGCACCGTGTTCCTCCATCAAACCTGCCTGTTACTGTTTTCTGGCTTTGAAAGCCCACTAGTAAAAGTAAGTGTGAACCATGCAGCAAAAGTACAGTTTTGAAAATTGTCCTCCCTATCTTTTATGTCTACATACATAATGAAAATTTCTACATGCCCAAGGCCCTTATAAGATTACTACCATTGTGCTTAAAGTGATTCAAGAACTCTTGTAAATGATTTATTCATGCTCAAATAAATTGGACTGGGAACATTCATTGATGCAGGCAAAACATTTTACTCGTGTACAGTTGTTTTATAGTGGAGGTCTTTCAACTCCACTGTGTCATAAATGTGGGATGGGAAGTCATACTTTGGGACATGCATTTTGGTTTTGTCTCTTTATTCAGCACTTCTGGAAGCGAGTAATATCTTATACGTCAGAATTAATTGGAAGATCTTTGCGATGTTCTCCGACCCATTTTATTTTGGATTTACCAGAGGCTTTTGGACACTTACCTAAGGGGCATAAGACGCTGTGTAGAAAGATGAGTTTATTGGCAAAAAAATGTATTCTTCAATATTGGACGATCCCTGACCCGCCAAAGTTTTGGCATTGGAGGAACCAGTTACATCAGTTGGCCATCTGGGAAGCTAGAGATGCTGGAAGGGCTAGGAAGCAAAAAATGCTGTTTTTGCAGATCTGGGATCCATATTTACAAACATTACATCCTAAAGGTCGAAGTGCAGTTTTAAGTTGGGTATCCTAATTGGGTTTTTATTTAGTAGGATTGGTGTTTTGACGACATGGGGTAGAGAGTACCATTGGGTGGTGAAGGGAAGGGGGGGAGGTTGGGGGAGGGGATGTAGAGAGTATTATATGTGTTTGTTATATTATTATATTTGATGCATCATTATTGTATTTAGCATTTGTGTCTTCAACTGTATTTGATATTGTTTGCATCAATAAAAAATTGTTTAAACCTAAAACCATGTAGTATGCTACCAACTAAACAAAATTAAAGGGGATAGGGATTTGCACACTGCCTTTTTTTTGTAATTTTGCAACCACACTCAAAGCAGTTTACATATACGTACATACATTTTCCCTATCTGTGCTGGTGGGCTCACAGTTTATGTAATGTACCAGAGGCAGTGGAAGATTAAGTGACGTGGCCAGAGTCACAAGGAGCAGCACAGGGTTTGAACTCACAACCTCAGGGTGCTTGCAAAACTTTGATACTGAAGAAGGGTTGCTTATTAGGCGTGTAAAGGGCATTGTCCACATGGTCACATATGGTAAGAACATAAAATTGGCACCATTAGAACCTAAGAATAGCCTTACTGGGTCAGACCAATGCTCCATCTAGCCCAGTATCCCATCTTCACGGAGGCCAATCCAAGTCACAAATACCTGGCAAAAACCCAAATGCCACCAATCCAGGGCAAGCAGTGGCTTCTCCCATATCTGTCTCAACAGCAGTTTATGGACATTTCCCCCAGTAACTTGTCAAAACCCTTTTTAAAACCAGTGACATTAACCGCTCTTACCACATCCTCTGGCAACACATTCCAGAGCTTACCTTTTACTGCACCTTGATCCGTCACTTGCCTCCTTAGAATCTTACCATCCAAAGTCATCTTCTGCACTGTTTGCCTTATATTCAAGTTTAACAATTTAGAGAGGGTCAAATTTGAAAACAGAATCCTTTTCCATTCAATTAGGAGCAAGATCCCTAAAGGTTTATGTGTCCGATATGAGTAGATGAAAATCTCAAGCTGCTGATATTCCCTTGTTGATATTTGGAGCATAAAAATAGAGAATTTAAAAATATGAAGTACTAAAAAAAGCCACTAACCTTTTACAAATGAACCACAGTTTTACTGGTTTAACTTATATGGTCTTATACAGCTGCCTCTTTATTGCAGAAAGATTTGGTCCTTGAAAACAAAAGACCAATCACAGAGTAAATGTGAATGGCAGTTCTTTAGGTCACACTCATGATCATCTCTCTGGTGCCATCTAGTTGGACACCTATGACAAAAATGACACTATCCAAACGAAAAAAATCCCCAGTATCTACTATGGTAAAGAAGATGTGTAAAACTGATTCATTACATATGCATTACAAATAAGAGTACAAAGCATTAAAAAAAAAAAGAAAAAAAGTTCAGCAGCTTGACATTTCTCAGCAAGTGTTTATTTAATTTTTTTGTTTTTATCATAGTAACATAGTAGATGATGGCAGATAAAGACGCGAATGGCCCATCCAGTCTGCCCAACCGGATTATATATATATATATATATATATATATATATATATACTAGTGTTTAAGCCCGTTACATTAACGGGTGCTAGAATAGATGTGTAGAATTTCTCTTTCTTTCTGTCTCTCTCCCTCCCACTGTCTTTCTTTCTTTTTTTCTGTCCCTCTCCCTCCCGCTGTCTATCTTTCTTTCTTTCTGTCTCTCTCACTCTCACTGTCTATCTTTCTTTCTTTCTGTCTCTCTCCCTCTCGCTGTCTATCTTTCTTTCTTTCTGTCTCTCTCTTTCTCCCGCTTCTGTTTCTCTCCCTGCCCCGTCTTTCTTTCTTTCTATTTCTCTTCCTGATCCCTGTCTGTCTTTATGTCTTTCTTTCTTTCTTCTATTGGCTATCGGTGCTATCCATCACCATTTCTTAGTCCTCTGTACCCTTTTGGCCTTCATCGATCCTTCATTGCATTTATCATCCTTTCAGTCCCAGCTCTATTCCTATCTCTCCTTCCTTCCATTGCCTCCAAGGCCATTCTTCCTGTTCCTATATTCCACCCCCACCCAGCTTCTCTTCCTTTTTTACCCTTTCTCTTGTACCCCACCCCAGGACCAATTTCTCTCTCAAGATATCCCGAATGAATATGCAGGAGAGAGATTTCCATACCTGCCACTGCCATTATATATATATATATCTCATAAACATAAATCAATACTTTAAAACCTACAGCAATTATAAGATAAAATTATAAAACCATATCATAAAAAGTTTATATATTTATATAAAACAAACTATGTTTACTGAATATACAATTAATAAAGAACCTTGAATGAATTGATGGTATGGTGAAAGATTTTTATGTTGTGCAACCAATTATGTTTACTGTATGTGGGACATGAGTAAAAAAAAAAAACTTTTGAAAACTGATGATGTATATTGGGTGCAATTCTTCGGGATATCTAAAGCAACAGTTCTCAATCCAGGAACGAAGTGGCCCTGCCACTCTCTTTCGTGGCCCCCCCTCGGGGGGAGGGGAGCGTATCGCACTCGGCTGTATTTCGGGACGGGGGGCAGTTTCCTATCCCTTCCTCCTCCCTCACCTGGACAGATGCTTCAGGATCTGCTTCTTGATGAGTCCGGCCATTGCGGCGTCTCGAGCGGCTTCCGCTCCTCTCACTCCGCCACCGCCATCAGCGGGAGTGCGCAGCGCGGGACGGGGACGGATTCAGGCGTCGCACACGGCGGAGCTTAAACAATTGCCATAGAAACCAAGTAGAGCACCCGCGACTTGGCCACCTACCCCCTCTCTGACCACTGCACTGAATCTTTGGACAGGCTGCCTCTCCCTAGCCCTTCACCCTGATGGACCTCCACACACACACGCACACACACACACACCTGGTCCACTGCCCCCACAGGTCTGTCTTCTCTCCCTCCACGTGAGTCTGGCCTCCTGGAATGGCTCCCCAGACATGACTTTAGGAGAGGACCAGAGCCAATGGGCTAAGGGTGTGTGTGCACCCATCTGCCAGTAGCACAGATCAAATTCTGCTTTTATTTTGAATCAGTTTTTTTAGTTTGGCAGAAGACCTGCACAGACAATCACGGAGGTCACCTTGCTTTCTGCAGCCTGCAGCCGCCGACAGCCACAGCAGCCGACACCCGCAGCAGCCGACACCCGCTGGGGGATTCTTGCACATGCGCATTCCTACCTGCGGGTCCCTACAGCGCACGGAAAACGGGAGCACGCAGGTGGGAGTGCGAATGCGCAGCTTAGGGTTTTATTATATTAGATATATAAATAAATAATAAGGGTTCAGTTCAGCCAGAGTGGTGTATAGCAGAAGCATACTTTGAAAACTGGTGCTCATTTTCAAAGAAGATTGATGTTTCAAAATGGCCCCAAAAAGTCTATCTGCCAAAAAACATCCACAGTCAAATTTTCAAGAGAATTTGGACATTTTAACTGCAGTTCATCCAAATATACAGGGCGGGGGAGGGGGGAGTGTTGGAGGCATGTTTTGGATGGAACTAGGGTAGTCCCCAAATCATGTTATCTTTTGGCAACAGTGGAATGGGAAGAAATATTAAAAAAGGCAAAAAAAAGGACTTAAAAAAAAAAAAATCTAGACCTATTTCAATTACATCCAAGGTACAAAATGGCGCACTGATTGAGCAGATGACCAAGGAAGGATGATCCCTCTTTAATCTCCCAATGGTTATTGACCCACTCCCACATCTCTAAAAAGTTAAAGTGATAGTGACAGATTTTTATGGCCATTCCTAACAGAGCAGCAAGTATAAGGAGTAGCCTAGTAGTTAGTGCTGTGGACTTTGATCAATGGGACCAGATAGAAATCACACTTTAACTACTTAATTTCTGTACAAATATGCAAGTTCTCCTGGAACACAGAAATATTTACTCTACCTAAATTTATAAGACACCAACCAGTGGCGTAGGGGGGGGTCCACCCCAGACACCAGCACCCGTTCTCCTCTCCGTGTCCTTGCACCTCCCCCCCCCACACGTGCATCTCTTCCATTCCCCCATACCTCTGTAATTTTCCTGGTGTGAATAGCAACCCAAACTTGCTGTTACACCAGCTTTGGCTCTTCCTCTGATGTCACTTCCTGGACCCGCACCTAGGAAGTGATGTCAGAGGGAAAGCCGACAGACGATGCGGGCAGCAAGTTGGTGATGCTGCTTGCACTGGGAATGTTAAAGAGGTACGGAGGAAGGGAAGAAACGCTTGCACATCAGGAGGGGTTGGGGAAGGAACGGGTTGGAGTGAGGGTGCAGAGAAGAAAGCAGGGGAGGGGCGCCACTGCCCTTGGCACCTCTTGCCCTCACTACGCTACTGACACCAACAAGCGTGATAGCTAGTGTAGTAGAATACTTTACATTGTAAAGCTTTTTATATTCCGCCATAGTCCTTATGAATTCCAGACGGATTACAATAAAGCAGATGACCGGAAACAAACCCAGTTATACATGCAATATTGAAAAAAAATCATGAAAACAATCAGTTCAAAAATGTCTTGAATAAAACTGTTTTTAAAAGCTTTCTAAAAACAAAATAATTAGTTTCTGATCTAAAAGTGAGATGAAGTTTTTCCCAAATAGTCCGATAACCAAAAGAAGCACTAAGTTGACGGAATAGCTTAATTGATTTAGGTGATGGAAATTGTAAACAGAATTGATTTTACTGTATATGACCCTGTCTACTAATCATTAACTAAATCCAGCAAATAAGAAGGAGCTATGCCATGTAAAATATTAAAAACCAATACACAAAGCTTATAAGTTATCCTAGCAGAAATTGGTAACCAATGTAATTGAACAAAGTAAGGTGTAATCCTTTTATATTTGGGAATCGAGAACATAACTCTAACTGCAGAATACTTTTAGATACAGTAGATTTTTATCTGCTTCTGGGAAACTCACAATAAAATATAACAGAATTAAGGTGGGAATTGTACCTGGGTCTCGTTGTTTAAAATCCACTGTACTAACCATTAGGCTGCCCTTTGCTCTGCAGGGATGTCTATGTGGCCATTTTTGTACATATAAATAAATGCCAGACAGATTGTTATGTGCCTGCTTTTTTGGCATTCATATTTTGAATGTTTCATTTTGGAAAATGGCTGTTCATTTTGAATGTTTTCAGTGCAAGAACGCCCAACATTTTTCCTGATTGAAAATAGCTGTGAAAAGGATGGTTTCTTTGAATATTATGAGCAGGATGTCCCAATTCTTACTTGGGTGGTCTTTTGAAAATGCTCCTCAAAAGCAATTAGAATCAAATCATAAAAATCTGTAAAATCATACACAGTAATCAATCTGAAACCAAGGCTGTCCATAGCCTACCTACAGGTGCCTTGTTATGCACCCAAACCTTTCTAAGCAGACCTACTCAACCATCCTTAATCCTCAGCCTGAGGGGACACCTTTAAAGTGTGCTGTTCTCAGTGCTTAACTTAGGTGCCCTTTTACTAAAGCTTACCATACACTAATGGACACTGGCATGCATTATGTACGAGGAAGCCCTTCATATATCTATAGGTTTCTTAGAATTTAGCATGCACTAATTCTGCTAGTGTGTGCTAAGCTTTAGTAAAAAGGCCTCTTAGTATGTATACTGAGCATGTAGCCAGTGACTGCATCATTGGTGCCTATCTATTGCTTTTCCCTATACCTTTCCTACTTATGATATCTTTTTTGAGATGGACTGACGAGAACTGCATATATTACTTAATATGAGGTTGCACCATGGATCAATGGAGGCATTATGTTAGTCTCCATTTCATTTAACATTCCTGATAAGGCTTAGTATTATATTTGCTTTGTTTGACTACTATTGCATTCTGAGTCAAGTACAGCAATTTACAACCCCCCTCCCCTTTTACAAAACTGTAGTGTGGTTTGTAGCATCAGCTGCAGTGGTAACAGCTCTGACACTCATAGAATTCCTATGACCTTCGGAGCTGTTGCTACCGCGGTCGGTGCTAAAAAATGCGCTATGGTTTTGTAAAAAGGGGGATGGGTTAATTTCCACTGATTTTTTCCTTTTGCATAATTTTTAGATGCCAATAATCCAGCCTATCAGACTGAAGAGTGTGTATTTCTAAACAAAGTAAAGGACATATTTCAGTGGGATTTTGCTAGACTTCAAGAAGGAAGAGCATATCTCCCTCCTCCTGTGTCTCTCTTTTCTATTACAAATTATACTTCTCCCCTAATTCTCTTGTTTTCTATATGTCATCTAAGTCTTATTGTCCAATATCTTCCCCTTTGATTTTAATAGCTATGACATTGCACACTGCTTAGACAATTTTTTTAAGCGGTATATCGGGTCTTCATAATGACTGGTTTTATTATTAAAGGTTATTTTCATTATCGCTGGATATAGCAGCCCATATCTTGCTCCCATTTGTCTCAGCTGAGGCCTGAAAAGCAGGAACTTTTTTCTTAACCCAGCCGTGACTTTAACAAAATCAGGCAGGAGATGGATTTTTGTTTCCTGCCATTTTACAAAACTCATTTGCTTAGCAGTAGACAAAATATCCAAAGCTTGTTTAAAATGCAGTACCCTGAATATCATGGGCCTGGGACCATTTTGACTTTTGGAGGCTCTGGATGGAATTCGATGTGCTCTTTCTATTTCCAGAGGATACTTCAGGTTGAGGGAGAGCATCTTAGGCAATAAATCCTCAAGAAAAGATACAGCATTTGATCCCTCTATCCCTTCTGGGAGCCCTAGTAATCTAATATTATTCCTTCGACTTCTGTTGTTAGCCTCCTCCAATTCTTTAGTCAGGCGATCCACTGCTTTATGTTCAGATTGAAGCTTATTCAAACTGCCTTCTATAACTGACACCCAGTGTTCCAACTGTTCAATTTTATCATCACTTATCTGTAACTTCTGGCTAAGATTTTGAACTTTTCAAGCTCTCCACGGAGTGGGGAGACCCCGTGGATTGGATTGTCTCCTCCTCTGGAGGCAAGTTTACCAGCGGAGAGCCTGGGAGATGGGGAACTTCACCAGGAGAGCCCCATTGGGGGAACCGAGGCAATATCAACTTCAAGTGAAGGACAAGCCCAGAAGGGAGAAACCCAAATGGTTTTAACTGACGGTGAGCATTTTTTCACTAACCAAGGTGAAATTTCTATAACTAAACCCACTGAAGTGACTCTGGAATCTTTATGGGATCTTGTGGCTAACTTAGGTATAGCCATAAGTCCCCATTATCAATACATAGAAGGGAAGCTAATTGAACAAACAAAAGAGATAAAAGAACTTCAAAATGATATGCTTTTGTCTAAAGAGACTAGTGGGAAAATGGAACAGGACTTGATATCTTTCAAAAATGTTCAAGAGACATTAATTAAAGATAATATGAATCTTAGGAGAAAAATTGAGTCTTTGGAAAATAATGCTCGTGGTAATAACCTAAGATTGATTAATTTCCCAAGGGTCGCTATGGTGCCCCCTAGAGAAATAGTTAAACGATACTTAAAAGAAATACTGGGAGTTACGGAGGAGTGTATGCCTCCATTCTCCCAGGTTTATTACTTGCCTACAAAAAATCAAGTTCAACCACATGTGACTAACAACCAAGAAGCATTAGATGTTTCAGTTTTACTTGAAACATCAGAAAAAGAATTGGTAACTCCAGCGACATTAATTCTAACAGTGGCTCTTCAGCCAGATAAGGCATGGATTTTGAGACTATTCTTTAAAAATAGACAAAAATAATTTATTGGACTTAAAATCCAGATGTTTCCCGATCTCTCACGTGAAACGCAGAAGCGACGACGTGAATTTCTTCTCTTGAAGCCAGGTGTTTTAGCTTTAGGGGCTACTTTTTATTTAAGGCAACCTTGTAAGTGTATAGTGAATCACCGCCAGATCAAGTATGTTTTCTATGAACCATTTCAGTTAACTAATTTCTTGGTATCATCTCGTCTGAAGGAAGAACAACATCATTAGCTCTTTATTAATATAGGCATTAGTCCTCAGCTCTATGGTTTCATATTAGTGATTATTTTCCTAATATTCTCGCATTTTGTTAATCTTGGATCCTAATGTAGGACTTGAGTAAAGTTAGCATATATATATTTTTTTTCTTCTCTTTGTTTTAATGTTAATCTGATGGAATATGTTCATATGTTAAACTTCTTTCTGTACAAGTTAATATGCTTGATATAAGTTTGAAAATGATAAATAAATAAAAAAAATAAAAAAAAGATTTTGAACTTTTTCTTTTAATATTTTTAGTTCAGTGGTATTAACCTGCATTGTCTTCCTTATAGCTTTCAGCTCAGATATAACTTGTTCTAACAATTCTGATGTGTCCTTAGGTAATGGCACCTTTGAAGGAGTGGGTGGATCTTGTTTAGCCCTTTTAGCTGAGGCTCCTGCAGAAAATGCTGTTTCCAATTTAGACTGTCTTCCTGATGCCATATCAGCTACGGAAGATTTCACAAATCAGATTTTTCTCTTTTAGAGTGTGAATTTGATCACTTGTGCTGTCAAATTAGCTGAATTGTGCTGATGAGGGAGGAGCAGTAAAATCACCCAGCCATACTGTCTTGCAGCCAAGTTTTGGAATCTTTAAGTGGTATATTAAATTTTAAATAAAATTTGAAACTTTGAAAAATCACATAGCTGCCAGTCAAGTTGGGATATCTTTAATCTCACACACTTTGTAGGTAATGAACACACACCAGTGTGTCAAAATGGAATTCTGGTGTGTTGTGAGTCAATCCAGCCAGACCAGCACTATCCTTTTCCCACAAGCAGCAAATGGGTGTACTTTTGCAGCACACATATTTTTCCCAACAGGTAGAGGAGGACAGTTTTCAAAGGGTGTTTTCACATGGGTAAACAGCCATTTGCCTTTGAAAACTGCTCCCTTAAAACTTGAAAATTTTTAAGCTGAGGTTTTTTCCTCTAAATTGAGCCCTTCCAGTTTCAGTTAAATGCTGAAAAAGAAAAAAAAAAAAACAACCTCACCAACAATCTTATCAAAGAAATCCAAACTTCACAGATTGCAGAAGTTGAAAATTAGTTGAATAACCACTTTTTAAAATAACCATAAACAGTAGTTCTGGGAGACTGCAATACGTTGGCAGTGGGACAAAACATGATGCCAAACTGAAGGAAAGACTGAGAACAATTTTAAAACTTATTTGAACTGCACAGGCCAAGCCTCTTCTATATCTTACGATGTTAGACTCACTGAATAATTCAGTGTGTTCAGTCAAGTATGCACAAGCTAGCCTAAGTCCTATCAATAAAGTATTCAACAGCATCAGAATAGAATGTACAGAAGAAGTGGACTGTGTGAGCTCCAGATAGAAGTCATGCGTAGCCAATGACGGAAAAACTGCCTAAAAAAACACAGTACAACATGATCAAGTACTATATATGGGTGTGTGTGTATATATATTATTAAAAATATACTCTAATCACTAAGGTGTATCACTTATTAAAGAAATGATTCCTCTGTGGATGCTGTGAACACCAATCTCTTCCATTTTTAAAATGAACAAATCCTAAATTCTCTACACAACTTTTTCGAACACTCTTATGCAGGGCTGGCCTTAGCAATTGCAGACCTATTTGGTGGAGCTGCCCACCCAGGATTTAAGTAGAGGCTGATCAAATTTCGGTTTTAGATTTGGTGCTGAAACCTACCTGAAATCCAAATTCAGTCTTGTTTCGGTTTCAGATGAAAATGCAAGTGGGTGTTTGACTGAAACCAAAACTGAAGTGACCCTGAAATAGGTACAGCCCCTGCTCCCTCTCCCTGCCCCAACTAAAGGAAGCAGCTCCCCTCATGGACGACCCCTACCACTGTAGGCCTCTTCCCCAGGGCCTACTCTACAAATGTTGGTAGTCAAGTGAGGGGGTGCTTTTGTTCAGGAGTGGGGCTGGGTGGGAAGTCGCTTCAGTTTGGGGGTGGGAAGAAGGAAGGTGGTCTCAGCGCTGATTAGGGGCAGCCAGATTTTGTTATGTATGTTTTTAGCTTTGGTTGAAACCGAGCGCCGAAATTTGGTCACAGGTGTGGTTTCAGTCAAAACGGAAAAAAAAATGGTTTCAGTCATTCTCTAAATTTAAGATTTCAAATGAAGTTTCAGGATTTATTTAACAGAATTCTTTGAATCACCGACTCTATTGTAATTTTAGTGATTTACAAGCTTGGGATACCCCTGGACCAAAAAGGCAATCAAATGGTGGGATTCCTTTGAGGTGTACAAAACAAAGGGCAAAGGGAAGTGAGAGGGGTGTAAGGGCTGCCCAGCGGTGTAGTGGGAGTGCAGAGGACCAGGATTACCAAGGTGGAGAAGGAGGAAGGGAGATGGAGAGGGTGACAGTGATGGAAAGGAAAGAAAAGCTTTAACTTTTGCAAAGTTGACTTAGGCATAGAGTCTCTAGGAACAGTGGGTCCAGTGATTTAGTAAGGGGGGTCGGGGGCAGTCCACCCCGGGCACCATATTGGTGGGGGCACCGGAACCCCTCCTCCTCTCTGACCCGCCTCTTCCTACTCCTCCCCTCGCCATGCGCACGCCCTTTTCCCTTCCCCATACCTCTAATTGTTCACCACCGCAAGCAACAACTTTAATGTGCTCCTTGTGACCGCATCGTCTCTCCCACTGATGTCACTTCTGGATGCCGCGCATAGGAAATGATGTCTGCGGGAGAGACGACGGGGTCGCGAAGAGCACAAAGTTCTTATTGCTCGTGGCATTGAACAACTAGAGGTATGGGGGAAGGGAAGGGGGGATGTGCGTGCGGCAGGGGGGGCCACCGCCCGAGGGCCTCCCAACCTCGCTAGGCCACTGAGTGGGCTCCTAGGATTGGGGAGCCCTATGCATTCACTCCTATTACCCCAACTTAAGGCTGACCTTGATCTTATGGAAACCAAATGGCTGTTAAAACACTTTAGGTCCAAAGTTCAAAAAAAGATTTATGCAGATTGTCCCAACAGCGACCACATAACTGCCTAAAAACTTCTGCCACTCACCATACTCTGGTGGCAGATTGGGTGTTTCTAGGCTCAGCAAAGCTTCGCTGCCCATGGGAGATCATGGCTCTGAAGTGATCATCCTAGCTAGAACACCTGACTGGGAAGCACTGATGAAGCCCTGAATGGACAACTGACCCACTGCAGAGGTAGATGTCAAAGTAGGAGGGGCTTCCTCAAGCCACCTTTCCTTTTAATCATGTTTCTAGGTTTACAGAAGTAATTAAAAAAGAAGTAAAAATAACGAGTCCACATGGCAGCCCAGCAGCCATCTTGGATCCCCCTTCCCCCTCTTTTAAATCCTTTCCCAACCCAGTTACAGTACAGTAGGCCTAGTTATTGCAGTGAGTATCCTTGAGCAGGAACTATACATGAGGGCTCCCTCCATACATTTGTAATCATGAGTCATAAGTCTGTCCACTAGGTTTCATCATTGTGCCATGACTGGGATTCCCTCCCACTATCCAACCAAGGGTTATGAGCGTAGCTGCTGCAGCATATCCAGCCCTGACCAGCCTGGAGTGTGAGGTCCAGACCCAGGATTTGAACCATGGTCTTCTATAAAGTGAAGAGCAAGCTTTAGGTAATCTCACTATCTTTTATTCAGGACCTTAGTGAGCTATGTGCAAGTGGTGTGATCACCCAGGGCACATCTGGGGATGCCAAAACTGCGCCCCATCCATTGCCTCCCCTGCTTGGTTGCAATCAGAGGGCAGGGCAGGAACACTTGGGGGTTTGTCGCACAGGCCGCTTTTTTGGCTCAGGACGCCCATGCTTTCATTGAATATTTATTTATTTTATTCAGCATTTGATAGATTATCCTTTCTAAACAGGAACATTAGAACAGTGCTTATACCCATAAGAAACAAAAAATGTAAATAAATAAATGAAAACATACAAATTGAGATATAACCATCAACCAAATCCAGTCTAAACAGTTTAGAAATAAAAAAGAAAGGCTACTAAGGGTGGGTAGGACACAGACCCCTCCATTTACAAACACGTAGTGCGGGTTTTAGTGCTGGCAGCATCGGTAACTGCTCCAACGCTCATAGGAATTCTATGAGCATCGGAGCAGTTGCTACTGGCGCTAAAACCTGTGCTATGCATTCGTAAAAGAGGGGATGCTGAGAAAGCCTATGCGAAAAGTCAAGTCTTTAGGCCTCTTTGATGAAGTTCTTGTAGAAACTTTAATGATGTAAATCAGGTGGAAGGATATTCCATAATAATGGGAGCAGAGAAGTAAAAAAGTATTTCCTTAGATTATTTCTTAGCCTATCATCCTTAACCTCTGGAGTTTCCTTTCAATTGAAAGAGACTTGCATCGTGTGTATTTATGGCATGTAGGTATTTAAATATCTCTATTATATAATCTTCCCTCTCCCGCCTTTCTTTCAAAGTATACATATTGAAATCTTTAAGTCTGTCTCTGTACGCCTTTTGACGTAGACCACCAACCATTTTAGCAGCCTTCGTCTTGACCGACTCCATCTTGTCTGTTTCTTTTTGAAGGTGCAGTCTGTGAAGGAGGCCTTTATATCACACTAATGTAAATATATTTTCCATTCCCTCTTTCCAGTTTGACCCACGGTGCCTCTTTCTTACCCTATAGATCCTGCAATTGTGTGGCTTTAATATGATCTTTAACATATAACGCCAGTCCCCCATCCCTCCTTTTCATTCTACCTTTCCTGAACAGATTATAGCCTGGTCTAACTATATTCCAATCATGGTTCTCTGTGAACCAAGTCTCTGTGATCGCTACTAAATCCTACTCGGCTTCCTCCATCAAAGCCTCTAGATCCAGAGCCTTGTTTCCCATACTTTGAGCATTAGTATATACTGCTTTCCAGATATTGCCCCTTTTTTTCCTCATTTGTATAGAGGTATTTAGTAATTCCCTTACCCGAGGGCTTATACTCACCCGTGGACTTTATCTTGGTTTTATTGTTCATATACTTATTTCTCAATTACCCACTGAGGATTTTGATTATACAGACTCTAAATAGTGTAGATAAAATAAAGATCTTGAACTTAATTCTAGCTGAAACAGGGATAAATTTCATCTGTCACTGGAAGCCCAAACAGACTTCCGTAGCTAAGAGACAACACTGTTTCAGCTTCATGGTGACCGAGGAACAGTTCTGCCCCACATCTTTTTCAGTCATTCCTTATGGCTTTATTTGTATAGGAAAATAAATGAATCTAGTGAGCAGGTGTCACACCATTGATTAAAACAATGCTCTTATCTGCAGCTGTTGCACAGCACAAATCAGCCTGAAAGCTGACTGCGAGCAAAGGGCAACACAGAAGGACAGCTGCACAATCTCGGTACACATTTATTTTATTTAATTTCTACTGCAGGCATAACCAGAAACCTTAGCCTCTGTGTTGGGGTAGGCAGTGACTAGCAAAAAGGCTCCGCAAACTCTGGGGTGTACCATCCAAATATCATTACATCATGATATACACAAAAGGGCATGGTCAGAATTGGTTATAAATAAATCTATAAAGGTTATCCTAGTATTTTTTGTCAACTATTTTAACTGGGCGTAGATGGGCACTATTTCTATTGCTCTACTTAATTGCTGTTCATTAGGCAATACATGCCATTTGATTCATGATCTTATCCTAACACATAAACTTGATCTCTTCTGCCTAACAGAAACATGGCTATCCAATTCAGATGCCTCTTACCTCAACCAAGCAACACCTTGTGGCTATCGGTGTCATATTGGTTATCACCTACTTCGTGGGGGCAAGGGTAACCATCCTTTATTCGGCTTCTCTTACCATTACTCAGTTCTCCACCTTAATTCACTTCTTGAGACGCTTTAGTTCCGTCTAAATACTGTCACATCATCTGATTTCCTTCTCCTCTACCATCCTCCCTTTCCCCCAACTGTTTCACTCTTGGGGTTTAGAAGGCTCCCTGGGACAGAGTGGAAAAGAATAAACAAAACTGCGCATGTATTTTTGGCTTCAGGAAATACCGGAATGAAAAGGTGGCATAAATTTGTGCAAGTTATTTTGCCTTCAACAATAATCAATGCAAAAAGTACCTGTGTTGTGGCAAACTCTATGGGTAAAAAGTGGTGGTAGAAAGCAGGCAACAGGGCTACTTACTCCATCTTTGGCATCGTAAGCCCCCCAATCACCCTTTCTCTATACCCTTTCGCTATACCCTTTAACCTTCATGGAGTTCCTTTCTGTCTCAACTCCCTGTAAACCGTGCCGAGCTCTAAGATTGTGGAGATGATGCGGTATATAAACCTAAGGTTTAGTTTAGTTTAGTTTAGTTTACAAAAAATAAAATGTCATTTTGGCACTTTAGAATAATACAGTAAACATCTCTCATGCCTGTAAAATGCAAATAAATTTAAAAACGTCTGGGACTGTGAAAATGCACTGCTGGAATGAATCTCTAGATCACAACCTTAGCATCCATTTTCACTCACACCTTTAATTTTAACATCAAAGTTATGAAATTATGCAAGATGGTTTAAACCATACTGTGAAATCACTGCAAGACACAATCACAAGAAAACACAGATGGCTGAATAAATTCTGCCTCAGGCACTTCTCTGCTATACTGTATACAGAGGACTTGCCATGCTGTGCTTATTCCTAATTACCTAATAGGTCACTTTGATCCTTTAACATAGAAACATGATGGCAGATAAAGGCCAAATGGCCCAACCAGTCGGCCCATCCGCAGTAACCATTATCTCTTCCTCTCTCTAAGAGATCCCGCATGTCTATCCCAGGCTTTCTTGAAATCAGACACAGTCTCTATCTCCACCTCTACCGGTTACCTCTGTCTCCCACCTTTACCAGGAGACTGTTCCACGCATCTACCACCCTTTCTGTAAAAAAGTATTTCCTTAGATTACTCCTGAGCCTATCACCTCTTAACCTCATCCTATACCCTCTCATTCTGGAGCTTCCTTTCAAATGAAAGAGACTCGACATGCACATTTACACCACGTAGGTATTGAAATGTCTCTATCATATCTCCCCTCTCCCATCTTTCCTCTAAAGTATTCATATTGAGATTTTTAAGTCTATCCCCATACGCCTTATGACGAAGACCACACACCATTTTAGTAGCCTTTCTCTGGACCGACTCCATCCTTTTTATATGTTTTTCACCTCAACTGTCATTCTGAGGCGGCACATCTGCTCCCAGGACAGACTATGCGGTAAGCATCAGCTAAACACAACAGTTTAGTTTTACACTGATTTTATTATCAGCAAGCCCTTATCATTGCCAAAATCCATAATAATTTGGCCGGCACTGTACAGTATCAAAACAGTTATAGTATTAGCCCCATAGTGTCACTTGATCTTTCCGCAGTTTTCAACTTATTGGACCATCTTCTCTATGGCACAAATAGCAGATGGGTTTAGAGGGAAAAGTGGTTTACATCTTTTTGAAATAAATCCTTGAGGTGAGGATGCACCATGGAGCACAATATTCCTACCATCCTGTCTGGGTTTTTTTTGCGGCAGCCGCATATTGGGCAGGAAATTTCAGCGGACATCAACAATGACATCCAGATCTTTTTCTTGGATGCTGCTAAGTCCTAAGGTGGACCCTAGCATAAGGTAACTATGATTTGGATTATTTTTTCCAATGTGCAAAACTTAGCATTTGTCCACATTAAATTTAATCTGCCATTTAGATGCTCAGTCTTCCAATTTCCTAAGGTCTTCCTGCAATTTTTTTTTTTACAATCCTCTTGTGTTTTAACAATTAAACTGAATACAGTTCCCCCTCCGAATCCGCGGTTTCAGTACCCGCGGATTCGGTTATTCACAATTTTTTTTAAACAAAACTCTGCATTGGACCGTTTCCAGACCTTACCTGGTGGTCTAGTGGCGATGCAGGGCAGGATCGATCATCCTACACTCCTGCCCCGTGCAGAGCCATCATCAAAATGGCTGCTGCGAGTTCCCATTGGAGTCTCGTTGTTAGCCTGTAATCCATTCTGACCTCTTTGGGGAGGATGGGTTAAAATAATTAAATAAATAAAATGACCCTTTGTGACATTTGAGGGTTTACTTCCATTAATGTTGAAACAGTTCTGTACGTATGAAAGAATGGGACAGAATTCCTCACGGGTAATATTAATTAAAATTTTCCTTTAAAGTTGTTTCTGCTTAAGGAAGTGCCACCAAATATTAAACAAAAGAATTTACAAACTTTTTCACCAAAGCATACTTATCAGTAAAAACGAAGTTGTTTAACCGATTGTAACCTATTAATCTAGTGTATCACCCCTCCCAACCTGTACCTTATCTTCGATGACTTTGCATTGTAACTTCTTCGACGACTTTGTATTGTAACTACTTCGCTGATTGTCAAGCGCCTCTTGTTGTAAACCGCCTCGAACTATCATGGCTTTGGCGGTATATAAAAATAAAATTATTATTATTATTGTTGATTTTTTTTGCTTAATAAATAATTCAAAGATGTCATTCTTGTTTGAGTTATTTATTTGGTGCGGGTTTATTTTTCTTCCCTATTGGCATTTAGTTTAGGATCTAATCATGTTTTAGAATATACGTTTATGTTTATTAAACACTTACAGGTATAGGCTTGGATTCTGTAAACTGCACTGTTTATCAGCAGCTGCCTTTAAAACGGCTGCAGATCGCGTGTCAATCATGCAATGGCACCGTTTACAGAATCACTTGGGTGGTGACTCCAAATGTGTAGCCTAGCAATTGTAAAGTCCCCTTGCAATTTCTCACAGTCCTCATGTGATTAACAACCTGGAATAGTTTTATATCATCTGCAGACTTAATCACCTCACTTGTCATTCCCCTTTCCAGATAATTTACAGCATAAATATCAAAAAGCACTGGTCCCAGTACAGATCCCTTTGGCACTCCATTATTTATCTTCCTTCATTTAGAGAATTGACTATTAAACCCTACTCATTTTTTAACCAGTTTACAATCTAAAATAGAACTTTGTTTCCTGTCCTATGGCTTTTTAATTTTCTCTGGTTTCTCTAAAAATCTGATATGCTACCAACTGGCTCACCTTTATCCACATGTTTATTCACCCTTCAAAAATGCTAAGAAATGCAGGGTCATGCATTTGAGCTGCAAAAATCTAAGCGAATGAGATACATTTTAGGGGGTGAAGAACTTGGAGTATGACTTGGTATGATCATATGTGATGATGTTGAGGCCAAACAGGTAGAAAAGGCAATGGCAAAAGCTAGAAGGATGCTTGGGTAAATAGGGAGAGGAATGGTCAGTAGGAAAAAGGATGTAATGATGCCCCCTATTTATGTTTGTCTTCTGCAGTCCTACTCCTGGCTGTTCATTTGTAAACATAGAACAGAAATATTTGTTAAATAATTCTGCCTTATCCTTATTGGTTTCCATATATTCCTACCCTTTGCTTTTGAGCCTCATAATACCACTTTGGCACTTTCTCCTATCACTAACATTTCTTTAAAAAAGTGTCTCGTTCCCCCGTTTTACAGTATTGGCTACTTTTTCTTCCATTTGCAGCTTTGGTTTTTCTTAGCTTTTCCTACAAAGCACATTCTACTAGCCTAGCTGAAGCAATTTCTTAATTTTCCACTTTCTCAACAATTAGACGATTTGTCCATTAGCCTCTTGCTAATAAAACTGCTCTGCCATAACTTAAACTCCCCCCAAATTAAACTTAGCTCTTATTCCCTCTATTTAATTGATCTATTAATTCCTTATTAATCATCTACAGTAAGAATGGGTTTGTCACCACACGATTTGACCTCCCTATATAACTGGCTTCCTGCTTCTCTATTTCTGATTGCCTGCGCTTTTTCCTTGCAACCATTAATAATTGATTGATCTCCCATCTGCCTTGAATAATTAACCATGTCTTCTGTTTGCTTCCTTTGACTCCTTCAACATCCCACTGCTAGTATGACCTCGGCAAGGCCTGAAGATATGTGTAACTGGCTGTAGCTAATAGAATCAGCTCTGTGGAGCCAGAGGAATGTAGTGCTAGCTGTGTGATGCTGGCAGTGCCAGTCCTCCAGGAAAGTTGCCCACAGATTTCCTGCTGTTGTGTAAACCTACCCTGGCACAGTAAAATGTGTGATTATTTCTTGCCAGCATTAGGAGGTCTTACAAGACACCTACAGGATTTAGATTTCTGAACAGCTCATGGTGTATTTATTTACTCTGCTAGTGAAGCAGGACTGAATTCACACAGCCTTATTCATTGCTTTTCTACTTTTATCGTGAGCAAAATGGTGTGGTGGCTGTGTTAGTCCACTTTCCAAGGTAGTATAAAGAAATGAAACAAAAAACAAAGGAAATAAGGTGATACCTTTTTTATTGGACTAACTTAATGCACTTTATGGATGTCCATGTGCTTGAAATGCCAAAGTACCAATTTTGTAAAGGCATGAGAAAAGTGATGTCCAACACTGCAGTAAGTCCAAATAGCAAGGGGACATGTTGTGGTTATGTCAAAATCAGGATAATCGAACAGGAAAAAATATCCAAGTCTAAAAAGGACATTTTATTTAGATTTGTTTCAATCACATGCAGGGCACAAAAAAAGATGCTCCAATCAGTGGCATAGCAAGGGTAGGAGACACCTGAGGCGGTGGTACCCCCACCCTCTTCTCCATCCCTTATCCTTCCCACCTCCACCCCCATTTCCTTCCCCCATACCTCTTTAACTTCACTGGTGCGTGCAGCATCTCCAACCTGCTGCCTGCGTTGGCCCGGCTCTCCTTCTGATGTCACTTCCTGGTCCCACAAACAGGAAATGCCTTCAGAGGGAGAGCTGAGGTTGTCACGAGGTTGAAGATGCTTGCGCTGACAAAGAGTTAGAGACAATGGGGTAGGGAAGGCATGTGCATGGTGGGGGAGGGAGGGATGGGGAAGAGCAGGAGCAGTGCTGGCATCCCCACCAAGACGGCGCCCAGAGTGGTCTGCCTCCCCCACCCCCCCTTACTATGCCACTGGCTCTAATTGAGCAGTAGACCATTGGTGGGATTAAGGCTTGACCCCTCATGAATCCCTCATCCCTGAAAGTGAGCTTGGAAAAAGAAATTAAGTTCCTTCACAACATCAGGTATTATTCTGAACACAGCAGCAAGAAGATCTAAAGGGCAGCCTAAGTAGTCAGTGTAGTAGACTCTAGTCCAAGGGACCCAACTTACACTCTCTCTTTTTATCACCTTTAAATTGTGAGTCTTCCACAAACAGAGATATGCCTACTGTACCTAACTTGTGGAAGTTACTGTACTGCTATTATAGTATGGTAGAATTGTTTGGTTTTTTTGGTTCTAGATGACATTTGTAGTGTTTTGTATTATTTCACAGATGCCTGATACTACAGTTTGAATGTTGATTAAATCACACCTTTCTCAGTAAGGCAAGTTTCATTCAGGTACAGTAGGTACTTACAATTTAAGTTTTGTACCTGGTTCAATGGATGATTAAGTTATGTAGCCAAGATTTCAAGGAGCAGCAGTGGCCTCCCTGGTTTTTGGCTTGCAGCTCTTTTGGTTCATAGTCATTTGCGTGTGAGATTTCGGCGTGCTGACATTGCAGCGCAGACAATTCGGCGCAAGACCTCAGCGCGCCGCCTAAAAAGTTACTTTTAAAGAGCTCCAACACAGGATGTGAGTGGGGAACCCCCCCCCCCAGTTTACTTCATACTCTTTGTGCTGCCGTTGGGGGAGGTGTTGGGGGGTTGGAACCCTGCATTATAGAGTAAACTTAACTTTTTCCCGATTTTTTAGGAAAAAGTTAAGTTTTCTCTATAATGTGGGGGGTTGCACCCCCCACCCCCCCATAGCAGCACGAAGAGTATGAAGTAAAGGGGGGGGGTTCCCCCCACACCCCTGTCGGAGCTTTTTAAAAGTAAGTTTTTAGGCGGCGCGTTGGGATCTTGTGCCGAATTGTCTGTGCTGCAATACTGGCACGCCAAAGTCTCGCGCGCTTTTGTCCTGTCACCGCTCTTAAGTACAGTTAATACAGAAACACATTATCTATATTAGCTGTACCTAATCTTTGGTAACTCAACCACTTACTAAAGGCCAGCGAGCTGAAGCATGGAGGCCATTTGACAATCTACCAAAAATACTGATAGCAAGGAGTAAAGGATCATGGATTTAATATACCACTTTTCTGTTGGTACAATCAAAGCAGTTTACATATAATATAGGTAAATTATTTTATGGTTGCCAGTCACTTCAGGATTTCTGTTACAGTGCTGCTGAATATCAATATCACTATTTGCAAGGACAACAAGAAGATGCTGGACTGGCGATCTAGGGCTGATTGAGATCTATGTAGTAAAATACCACTACTACTACTACTACTATCCATTCAGTCGTGTCCAGCCCTTGGATACTCTGTAGGCCAGTCCTTGCCATGCTTCCCTGTTTTCCAAGGCTTCTTTCAATTGCTTGATGTTCATTCTCGTGTCATTCTTCATGATATCCAGTCAATGGGCCTTTGATCTCCCCTGCTTCCTTTTACCAATGACCATTCCAAGTAGCACCTCCTTTTCTAGTGAATTCACCCTCATCACATGTCCAAAATAGGTCAGTTTCTGTCTGGTAATCTTGCTTTCCAGGGACAACTCTGGGTTTATATGATCCTAGCTGTCCATGGGATTAGTAGAAGTCTTCTCCAGCACCACAGCTCGAAGGTGTTGATTTTTCTTCTATCTGCTTTCATGTGTGTCCATGAGCTGCAAAGAACAATATACCATTGGAATATGGAACGTGATAGAGATGAACATTAGAAAGCTGGACATTATCGAGAGAGAAATGGAAAGAACGAGAATGGACCTAGAGGGAGTAAGTACTGCACTGGACTGGATCTGGGTACTTCAGCTCAGACGACTACACCATTTATTACTCGGCAATGAGACTGAAAGAAGAAAGGGAGTTGCTATTGGGGCCAACAAAAGGATTGCAAGGTGAGTACAGAGCCCCCCAGTACATCAATGACAGGTCATGCCCATCTGCATCAGAGGGAAACATCTGAATGTGACCATCATCCAAGCCTACACACCAACAGCAGACGCTTCAGAGCAGGACATTGAGGACTTCTATGCCCAGGTCCAGTGCACTCGATAGAACCCCCAAAAGAACATCATCTACATTACGGGTGACATCAATGCCAAAGTTGGAGACGGAGAGGATGCAGGCGTGGTCGGCAGGCACAGCCTAGGGGAGAAGTATGAAGCTGTGTTCCACCTTGTGCAGTTCTGCCAAGAGAACAAGCTTAGAATCGCCAACACCTTCTTCACCCAGCCGAAGTGGTGCCTCTACACTGGGCATCCCCAAATGGGCAGAATTGCTACCACATTGACTACATCATCTGTCAGCAAAAAATGGAAGGGATCGATTTTCTCTGAAAAAACACTACCAGGTACAGACTGTGGATCTGATCACCAATTCCTTGTAGCCAAAGTCAGGGTCAGACTATGCAAGATCAAGCATCCAGACATACAGAGGAAGTTCGATGTCAGTGAGATGTCTGTGCTGTTGTAGTTGATGACTTGATCATGAGGAATGTAGTCAGCTGATAGGAAGGGAGGAGGGGGGGGGGCTTGATAATTTGCCTGCCGTGTGTGAAGATGTCAGACTTCATGCATCATCTAGTTAGATATTTAGAGACAATGCTGAAGATGAGCTGGCAGCTGTGGAACCTGAGAGTGTCAGTAACACCGGAGAGTGTCAAAGAGATGTCCTGGAAGTCAAACTTACAGCTAGAGTTACTAATGTGAGCTATCATGTTTAATTCATGCTAACATTATTTTACCACAGGTCCCGATTTATGCAATGGGACATAGCAGTAATGGATATTAATGTCTTAGACATGTTAGTAACTCTAGTTTAGGGTTACCATATTTGTGAAGACAAAAAAGAGGACACATGACCCCACCCACACCACCCAAAGTCCGGCCCACACTCCACCCATTTCCTTGGTCTCCCTTCCCATCCTCTGTACCCTTTTAGTGTTTCTCTTTCTCTCTCTCTTCCCCCCTTCTTCCAACCCACTTTCTCCACAGTTGCTTCTCTCTCTCTCCTTCCAACCCTCCTCTCCAGTGGGTGCTTCTTTCTTTCTCTCCCTCTTTGTCCTTCCAACCCCCCAGGTGCCCCCTTTCTCCTTCCAACCTCTTCTCCTGCTGTTTCTGTCTCTCCCCTCCCCTCCCATCCACTTCTACCCTATTCCATGCTATTTTCTCCATCACTTTCTCCTTTCCATAATGCTTCTCCAGCCCTCCTTTCCTCCCTCCATCCAAGCTGTTTTTCCAGCACCTCCATCCCTCCATTCATGTTTTTTCTCTAACCCTCTCCATCCCTCCCTTCCACGCTGTTTCTCCAGGCCCCTCTCCTCCCTCCTCTGATACTGCTTCACCTCACAACTCTTTAGCTCCCAACTCACCCAGCTCCCTCCTCCCTGGGCCCAGATGCTGCAACTGAAGCTGTAACTGAATCTTTGGGCAGCCGACAGCAGCAATGAAGTAAGTCCTGCCCTGGAAGCTACCTCTCTGTAAGTCCTGCCTAAGTGGGAACAGGAAATTGCTGCAGAGAGGCGGCTTCCAGGGCAGGCCAGCAGTAGCAGGTTTCTGCTGCTGGTTGGCTAAAGATTCAATTACAGCGGCCAGGTCCATGAAGGAGTTAGGTGGGGGAATCTGGAGAGCTGGCTAAACCCGGACAAACTCCCCTATTTTTAAAAAACCATCCAGGCACCCAGATAGTCCTCAAAAAATAGGACATGTCCAGGTTTTCCTGGACGTCTGGTGATCCTAGTTGCTAGATTTTAGGTAGAAAGCTTGAAATCAAGAATTCCAAGTAATCCTATTATTTTTAGAAATAATGCCCATTCCACCCTCAAGACCCCAGAGGAAGGTAGAGCTCAGGAGTCTCAATGCATGCAGAAGGCTATAGTGCAGGAAAGAGGGATTTAGATTCATTAGGAAATGGATAACATTTTAGGGAAATAGCCTGTTCTGAAAAACCAAACTCCACTAAGTTCCTGGCACTGTCACTTAAAAGGAAAATAGAGCAGCTTTTAAACTAGTCCAAGGGGGAAAGGTTGTTCAGAGAAAAAAATCTTAAAGATACTAGTAAAATGCTGGTAGAGAGGTTGTGATAAAGGCTGAAATAGCCAAAGGGCATTTAAATAAAGATTCCAAATTACAACTCTCATCACATTTGTCTAAATTACTGAAAAGACACTAAAAAAAAAACCTATTGCTATAATAATTAGATTTAAAAAAGAAAGACTACAAGAGACTATGATAAAATAAGGAAATTAGTTAGAACACCCTCCCCCCCCAAAAAAAGAGCAGCTTCTAAGGTCAAAGTTTGCATGAAGTGTGGGCATTATTTAAACATACCATTTTGCAAACCTAGATAAAATAAATTTTATGAGTAAACAAGTGACTCACATAATAATAATAATAATAACAGTTTATATACCGCAGTACCGTTAAGTTCTATGCGGTTTACAAAAGATTAGTGAAGTACAAGTTGAGTTGACGTACAAGTTGAGTTAACTTAAGGGATGTGGGAACAATAAGGAGAAAGGGCAGGAACACCGTTAGAGAGGGGAAAGAAAGAATTGGGTCAGCTGTCTAGGTATTTCAGGAATAGGTGAGTTTTGAGGCGTTTCCTGAATACCTCATAAGTGGTGGGCAATAGGAGTTGTTCTAGGTCTTTACTCCATAGAGCTGCTTGATGTGAGAGAAGATGCTCATGGTGTTTTTTTAGTTTGCATCCTCTAACCGGGGGAGAAACAAAGTGCAAGTGGGAGCTTCTCTTGTGTTTGTTGGCTGAGAAGGAGAAGAGGTCAGTGATGTATTTAGGGGTTAGACCGTAAAAAACTTTAAAACAGAGGCAGGTGAACTTAAACTTTACACAAGCTTGCTTGTGGAAATCCACTGCTTATTCCTAAAATAAGCAGCATAAATCTGTTTTACTACTTGGGCTCTAGCTAGGTACTTGGGACCTGGGTTGGCCACTGTTAGGAACAGGATACTGGGCCTGATGAACCTTTGGTCTGTCCCAGTATGGAAATTCTTATCTATCAACTCCACTCATTATTTTATAGATCTCTAACATATCACCCCGGAGCCATCTCTTCTCCATGCCCTGGATGTTTTAGTCCAGGGGTGCCAAAAAGGTTGATCGCAAAAGACAGACTCGCGTTGCCTTCCATTCTACCTGCTTCCTGACCCTGTAAAGAGAACGCTGAAGCACCGGGTCGACCAACGATCCTCACTCAACGTCAATTCTGACATCGGAGAGGAAGTTCCGGGCCAGCCAATCGCTGCCTGGCTGGCCTGGAACTTCCTCTCCAATGTTAGAATTGACATCGGGTGGGGAAGGTTGGTTGGCCCGGCGCTTCAGTGTCCTCTTTACGGCGGCGGCCTGTTCCCTGATGGCAGCAGCAGCCTGTCCCCGATGGCGTCGGCAGTAGCTTGGGGGAGGCCAGGGAGACAGAAAGACAGACAGGAAGACAGACAGAAAGGGGGCATGGAGAGAGAAAGACAGGGAGACAGAAAGAAAGGGCAGGGAGACAGAAAGACAGGGAGACAGGGAGACAAAGAAAGAAAGAAAGGGGGCATGGAGAGAGAAAGACAGACATACAGAAATAAAGGGGGGGGCAAGGAGACAGAAAGAAAGATGGAGAGAAAGAAAGAAAGGGGAGGAGGGCAGGGAGAGAGGAAGAAAATGTTGGGGGAGGGAATAAGGTCTAGAGGAGAGGAAGCATACAGGAGGCTGAATGAAGGGAAGAAATATTGGATGCACAATCAGAAGAAGAAAGTGCAACCAGAGACGCATGAAATCACCAGACAACAAAGGTAGGAAAATGATTTTATTTTCAATTTAGTGATCAAAATGTGTCCGTTTTGAGAATTTTTATCTGCTGTCTATATTTTGCACTATGGCCCCCTTTTACTAATTAGAGCAAGGAGCCTATGAGCATCAAGAGCAGCACAGGGCATTCAGCGTAGCTCCCTGCGCTAAAAACCACTATCATGGTTTAGTAAAAATGGAGGGGGTATATTTGTCTATTTTTTGTATAGTTGTTACTGAGGTGACATTGCATAAAGTCAGCTGCCTTGACCTGTAATTTCCAGTAAAATGGCGTGATATGATCATGCTTCTTCAGCCCAAAAATCAATCAGCCACATTCTAGACCATCTGCAGTCGCTGCATATTTCTTTGAGAAATTCCTAGATAAACAATATTGCAGTAATCATGAGACTGCACCAAAATTCTAAATGATTCTACGTCAAAATAGACCCTAATAGATCGCAATTTCCAAAGGGTGAAAAAAATTTTTCTAACCGGGGAATCCAACAGTCTTCATAGTTAAACCCTGATCCAATATTACACCCAGGATCTTTATAGTTGTTTTAACAGGGTAACTGTGATTGTTCAATATCAAAGGTGTGTCAGTATCAAATGGGCGTGGAGAGGCCACAAAAAACCTAGTTTGTTTCTGAATTCAGTTTCAGTTTAAATTCAGTCATCCACTGCTCCATGGGAATTATTTCTGAAAGTGATTTAGCAAATGGGATGATGATTGTAAAGTCATCCGCATAGCTAAACAATTTTATCCCCAAGTGTGATAATTGGGTACCCAAAGAGGAATATAAACATTAAAGAGCAGTGGGGACAAAGGCGAGCCCTGAGGAACACCGGATGGATTATACCAAATTTCTGAAAGATCTTCTTTAAAACAGACCTGATAGGTGCAGGACGTAAGAAAGCCTCGAAACCATTCCAACACCTTCTATTTTCTCCTTCCAAACCTTAAAAAGAGTTTGAAAGGGTGACAGTTTTCGAGTGATTGGAAGATGATTGCAGCAGAAAGCAGTATTTCAGTGACCAGACATCAGAGTATTTTTTGGAGGGGTTCTAGATACTTCAGACACGATGTGCCAAGTGTGTTGAACTGAGGGGTGAATACGTGGAATAACATGAAAGATTCATGGCCCTACTATGTCATTCCCTTCTTGGTTGGACTGAGAACTTTTCAGAAGCCCCTCATATGTATATGCTGTCATTTTGTTCTTTATAATACTGAGGCTGTACCTCCCAAGAGGGGCATGTTACTTTCCCTATGATTTCTTGGAAGTGTAAAAGCTATTTCACAGCTGAAGTGCTCTATGCTTGGTTTCCATCTTCTTGCTCTTAGGGATCCATTGTGCTTATCTCCAATCTTTTTGCATTCCAGCGCTGTTTTTGCATTCATCACCTTTTTTGGAAGGGCATCCTAGGCACCCTCCATCTCCATAACTGAATATAGTATTGCAAGTGAAGCCTCACCAACAACTTGTAAGGGACATTAACACCTCCATTCTTCTGCTGGTTATACCCTCTCTATGCAGCCTAATATCCTTCTGGCTTTGGCCACTGCCTTATCACATTGTTTTGCCAGACACAGTCACCCAAATGTCCCTCTCATGGTCTGTGCACATTGGCCTCTCCCTTCTTTTGGGTCCAATTACTTTGGCTTTTTATATTCCAAATGAATTACTCTGCAATTCTTTAACCATCAAGAATTCAAACAGTCCTCTAGTTTTTGTAAGACTAGGCTACTGAAAGCTATAAACCGTTATCATCAATAAAAATGTTGTGATGAAGAACATGGAAAAGAAACATTAAACATTTTCTCAGGTGGTGAATTTTCCCAGGGTTAAAGATTATGTCTCACATAGAACTTATCTTCAAATCCCTTGGGAGAGTTTTCCCACCTCCTGCTTAGGCATTTTTTCCTATGTAAATTCACAACAGCTTCTAGCTTAAATAACTGACCCTATGAACAAATCATACTAAAGAACTGGAAACATTTGATCTTTCTGTGACAGGAAAAGATAGCTTACTTAACGTATTACTCTTTCTTTAAAACCTGCCATAAAAAGAGGACATAAAGAGATTCAAGGGGATAGTTACAAAGGAGCCCTTTTACTAAACTGCATTAAGCATTAATGTGTGCTTAGCGCAGAAAAAAGGCCTCCTGCAAGACGTGTTAAAGCATTTTACCATAGTTCGCCTCTCAGTGTTGAAACCATGGAGAAATTCAAGATCTCATTGCTGACACTCAAAATCATTCATCTCTCAGAACCACAATATCTAGCGGCCGGACTACATCAGCACACAAGAACACGCTCACTATGCTCGAGCCAAAATCACCTGCAGGAAATTCCTTCCTTCAGAGACATCAAATACCTCCTTCAGAGACATCAAATACAAAAGCGTCAGGAAAAGAATAGCCTCAGTGATGGCCCCAAGATGGTGGAACAACCTCCCAAAAGAACTAAAGCTACAAAAAGATACTGGAAAGTTCAAGAAAGGGTTAAAGACCATCCTCTTCACAGACTACTTTAGCCAATGAAACAATATAGAGGAGACAGTTGGCTAGACTCCCCCCCCCCCCCCCCCGGTTAGGATTAGGAACACAATAGGAAGAAGTTTCAAGTTTTATTAAATTTTAATATACCGACCATCAACAGGTATCTAGCCGGTTTACAAATTAAAATAAGATAAAAATAATACTAATAAAAGTGATATTTAGAGTGGAGGCGTGAACATTCAGACTTTAACAAGACACACTAGATAGTGATGGTTAGAGAAAAAGTGGGAAAGGGAAAAGTTACATTGTTAAAAGTAAAAAAAAAAAAAAAGGAAAGGAAATGAAGAGGGAAAGGATAAAACATTAGGGATGGGATAGCTTCTTGAAAGCGGTTGGCGTGTTTAAGAATAGGTTATATTAGCATGAATGTCAATGTATATGCTTTTTGTTATCACTGTCAAAGATACTGTCATTCATGCTTTAGATATATGTATACATTAAAATATTAATAAAAATGATTGAACTCAAAAAGAATAGGTTATATTCAAGAACAAGAGAACGCATCTTGAAATAAGAATGTTTTTAATTTAGTCTTAAATTTATCGATTGATTTCTCATGGCGGATTTGAGATGGCAGTGCGTTCCATAAAGTAGGGGCAATTACAGAAAAGTTGGTTTTCCTGGTGTAGAAAAATAGAAGAAACGGAAAGCAAGAACACAACAGGGATATAAATAGACAAAGCCCAGAAGCCAGATACTAAGTGTGCAAAGAAATAGGAGTAGTACTAAGATAGTACATGACACTTATATGTATATAGAGGGGCATAATCAAAATATACGTCTAAGTCCGATTTGAGCGTATGGCACTAGACACCCAAAATCGGCAGGGGGAATATGTCCATTTAAAAAAAAAATACATCTAGAATATACTGTATTTTTTTTTTTTTTTTAGAAAATCGTCTATCTGAACGTCCAGGCTATTGCTCGTGCAGACTGCCAGGATGTCTATCTTTATATCACATTTTCGACCAAAATTTCGTCCAAGTCCCAAACACCCAGAACAAGACCATTTGGACTTGGGAGAAGCCAATCTTATAATGGACTGGCCACCCACACATGGCAACAGAGCAGTGGGGCACCTTATAGGGCACTGCTGTGAACTTCACAAAAAGGGTGCCAGATACACATTTCACCAGAACTCCCTTACAGGTCATGGTGAGTCCCCCCAAACCCACTATACCCACCTGCCTAAAACCCCCATAGCTCTTATGGCTGCAGTTGGCACCTATATGGCAGTAGAGTAGGGTTTTGGGGGGTTTTGGTGGGCGCACATGTTCCACCATAAATGTAGTGGTTAGAGTGGCTTATGGGACTTGCTACTCCACTCTATGGTTCACTAGCTATTTAAGACACCTGTGTGCAGCTCTACTAGGCTTTTCTATACCAGGTGCTGATTTTCTGGAGACAGGTATGTACTTTTTTATTCTAATCTTTGTGGGGGTGTGAGGAGGTCAGTGAACACTGGGGGAGTGTGTGGGGGTCTTTGTCTCTGCAGTAGTTATCTGGTCACTTTGGATACCTTTTTGGCACTTATACCAGTTTTTATATTGTCTAACTCACAATGTTTAAGTTTCGTCCAGGATGTCTAGTAAAACATTTGATTATGCCTGCAGGATGACTAAGTCTAGGTCAGCTCCCATCCCACCCACATACTGCCCTAACCACTCCTCCAGATACGCCCCTTTTAGCTCTGGGTACATAGCAGCATTCAGAGGCAAAAAAGGTCCCGCAGCACATCCAGAAAGTTGGTTTGATTATCAACACTTGGATGACCTGTCTTTTAGGTCACCCAAGAGCCGACTTGGGTGGGTTTTTAGACATGTTTAAGTTTTGATAATGAGCCCCATAGTGTATAAGTTGTATGTGTATATATATATATAAGCGGGTAGAAAGATCATTGTAATGTGATTGATTATAGTTTAATTATGTCTTTATTGTAAACATCTCAGAGATGCTAACTCTGTATAGAAAATCTTTACAGAATCTCATGCACTGATAATTGTCAATGCTGAAAACCTTCCCAGAAATGCTAACTCAGAATTGTAACACCTTTATAGAAAGAAACTCATATATTATATCACCATTACAGAAGCTCATGTAAACCGCTCTGAATTGACTTCCCAATCATCAGTAGCAGTATAGAAACTTACAATAAACAATAATCATACACTAATTTTTTTTTATATTTTGGGAGGGGCATGGCATGGGTGAGGAATAACTATGAAAGTGTTATCCAGCTGGAATGTTCCAAGTAGTGCGTGCTAACTGGATCATGTGGGAACACTTAATGAATGCTAATGGAAAACTTAGTGTGGAACCTGCAATAAAAGTCCTTAAAAATATGTATGGTAAATCTGGGTTTAGCGCTAAACCCAGATTTTGCTGCGCTTAGTAAAAGGGGCCCTAAGAGAATATCACATAATTTTTGCCTTTCAACACATAATCAGCAAAATCATGCATTATTTTACCATCAAGTAAGTTATTACAGCAGGCTACATAATAAAGAGAAGCAAAGCGGGCAAATACATGCAAACCCCTCATTATCATGTAAATTGATAACACAGCTTGAATCAAGCTTTCCATGCTGCTTTATTTCAGGAAACCTGATGTCAGATAAAAGCTGGCAATATTTTTCCGGCCTAGAAGGCCAAGAATGTACTTTAAACCCAGCCAGACTGGATATTAAAGATATTAAAATTATTTTCAAAAATCAGCTTATAGATAGATGTGTTTCAAGTCAAGGAGGCCGGAAGAAAGAATATTTTGGCTGTGAAATAAACTGTTATATTTATCAGAACTAAATTTTCTTTTAAATATACCTAGAAACATAATTATATAGAGAGATTAACAACTATTTTAAATAAAATAGTGGTCCAGAGATCTTCTAAGGAACATGCAGAAGGACGAGAGAGGAACAAGTTGCAATGTAAGACCAACTACGCCATATTCAACAATTCTAACAACAGTGGAACACCCTCTAGAAGATTCCAGTTAATTGGGACACATCGGGACTAGAGTATTTTGTTCAATTAAGTAGTTGCCACAAATAACTAACCTCCCCTTTTACAAAACCATGAAAGCAATTTTTGGTGCAGGCCAGCACGCTATTGGGAGCAGAGTATTCAGCGCACCAGCCTGCGCTAAAAACTGCTTTTGTGGTTTTGTAAAAAGGGAGGTAAATAAGGTTGTAGGATTTAATTTCTGTTCATTGACTAACAAAAACACAGTGCTAACTTTAGATGAGCAGAAACAATTGGTGCATATCATAGAAAAATATTTATCCTGAAAACAGTTACTAAGAATGGAGGAATTGATCAATAGGACCCTGTCATGTTCTCTTCAATGACTGCAAAGGAACAAAATCAGCAGACAGATTTCTAGTGCAGATATAGGAATCAGTGAGCATAATCCTACTCCCTCTAAGCTAAGCAGGAGTCCTCCATCTAAGTGCTGACAATGGATGGTGTTGTTTCACTATCACATTTTCATTAAATGGGTCAGGCAGGACACCGGGAAACCTGTATATCTCTAGCAATGGAAAATACAATATTAAAATACCACCACCCACTGGCAGCAACACAGTTGGAGAGCTCCCGCTCAGCTTAATGGGAACAGTGATGTAATCACTTCTAGGCATTTTGGAGGAATCTAAATTTTTAAATAAAATAATTGCTGCAAGACCAAGACAATATATATAACTAGGTATCCATTTATACAAGATAACATACACTGAAGACATAGGGGTCCTTTTACTAAGCTGTGTTAGGTGCTAAGGTGCACTTAACACAGCAAAAATTGTCTAGCGCAGGATGTGCTAAATTGTTCTAATGTTAGCTTTGTTATCTGCATGCATACTATTTATTTTTTTGTATTTTTTAGGAGGGAGGGGTATGGATGCACTAATTAGCTAGTGCAGTGACATTACCGCCATGCTAAATGGTTAGCACGTCTATAACGTGGGAGCCCTTAGTGCTTCCTACATAGGAGGCGGTAAGGCCCTAATTCTGTAAATGACACCTAAAGTTAGGCGCTAGATCAGCGCATCTAGCCAATCTAGGCACCTAACTTATTTAAATGGCTTAATCGGCACTGATAATTTAAAAAATAGCACCTCAGAATTCACGTAAATTACACTTGATTGGAAGGAAGGCGCCTACTAGAAAGTAGGTATGGTTAGGGGGGACGGATCATGGATGTGTTTATCATGTAGATGCCTGTTTTGGATTTAGACACACTCATTTAGGCCATGGTGTGCCTAAAGTTAGGACACCTATCGATACCTAAACCCACTTTAGGTTCACTAGGCGTAATTCTATAAAAGTATGCCTAACTTTTATAGAATTGCGCCCACGCCCCATACTACTTGGTGCCTAAGGGCTCCTTTTACAAAGCTGCGCTAGCGGGGTTAACGCGCGTGACTTTTCATCATGTGCTAACCCCCACGCTGGCCAAAAACTACCGCCTGCTCAAAAGGAGGCGGTAGCGTCTAGCGCGTCCGGCGGTTTAGCGTGCGCTATTATGTGCGTTAAACCTCTAGCGCGCCTTTGTAAAAGGAACCCTAAGTTTTAGGGGCCATTTACAGAATCTGTCCCTCGCTACTTCCATGGTAATTTTTTTTTAAAACGGCATGTGTTAATGCTAACAGTGCATGGTCTTATATTTTGGGAACAGAAAAAAGTTTAATTTATGGTTACAATGGGCTTAGCGTGTGGGAAAGTTCCATGTAAGGATAAACTAAACCTATTTCTTAGCTCAGCTTAGTAAAACGGTCCCAAAGTGAGCACAAGCATGCCATGTAGCAGGTACTAGCCCAATTAAATAGCAGAATATTCTAAATAAGTGAGGCTAGTTCTGGTTCTATTCTTGATTTGTTTTTGTTCTCCAGGATTTGCCCCAAATAACCAGTGTCCCAATTAACTGGAATCCTCTTTATATATCCAACAAAATAAGACATCTTTTCCTGCTACTACTAAAATCTCAAGCAATCCCACATTAGCAAACTTGTATTTTTTGTTTTTAAAATATTAGTTCCTTTTTAAATATCCTAAGAACTCTGTATATTTTGTTCAACATCATCACATCTGCAGACCCAAGTCAAGATTCAGTAATACATAATCTAATCAAACTCCAGAGCTGGCGGTGGTCGGTGTCTCCTTATAAGCTGGCTGCTGGTGGCAAAATTAGACCTAGATATTCAATCTTGGGCTGAATCCAGAGGATTCTAATAATTTCTAGTGCACTTCGGGCCATAGTGGGTTAGACCTTGGCTCAGGCTGCTGGGGACAGGGAGTTTTATTTGCTGTTCTTCCCAAATAGCTATTCACTTTGGCCTTTTTATTAGTATATAATTGGGTGAATCAATCCCACAGGAAGTATCAGCTAGGTATGTACAACTCTTAATAATTTCATATGGACCATTTTGAGCAATCATTTTATTATTATTATTATTATTTTTTGTATCTAGCCCTTAATGCCATGATTTATAAGAATATAAATAACAGTTTTATTTTCTCTAATTTGGCAAATGTATGAATAAAATAGCATGACAAAATGCAGATTTTAAAGATGGGATATTCTAAATAAAAGTTAAAGATCTTTTAAGTAATTACTTCCACCACAGATGCATAAAAGACAAAAATCTGTAAGGGATACTGCACCCAAATATTACTATTTGGGTGCAGAATCATATAGCAATTACTTTCCTACCCAAAGCTAGTAGTACCCTTTAAACAAGAACATCTAATTTGTTGCAGTTCTGTGATCTATGAATTTGTCCCACCTCTCTAGCAGAGTAATGCTTTCTGCAGCCCTTGTATTTACTGGCAAATATTGATTTGAAGGTGCGTTTAGGGCAGGCGAATTTTATGAACCTTTCATTCTTCCATCCCCCGCCCTTCTCAAACTAACCCTGTTCACTTTGGCCAAGCCTGCTTGCTTTCTGCCAAGCTGTTTCTCAGCGAGCACCACGGGCAGAGAGATAGCAGAAGGCACAGACAATGAGGAGAAAACGACCGAGCAGCTGTTAAACTTTCTCTTCTAGGAATAGAGCTCCCGGGTAAATAAAAAAAACCCAACCAACAACATGAAGCAACAAAGCAGCCGGAAACACACCAGACTAAGAGGCAGGGGATTTAAAGGAGAAAAAAAAATCATGTGAATCACCCCTGTCCCCATGGCTACGCCCATCATTATTCTTATTCCAAGGCAGAGCTCGAGCTCCCTTCCCGTGCGACCCACCCCCAGCCTCGGCTGCAACCTGCTGGCGCGAGGGTGGAGCCCCCTCGCGCCACGCGCTATTTACCGTCAGGGTGAGGCCGGCCAGGTTTGGCTGGGCTGCAACTGCCGCGCTCGAGCCCTCCTCGCCGATCCGCCTTTTGTGCAGCCGCGCGGCCGGAGCCCTCTCTCTCCTCCCCCTCCGCTCTCGGGCTTTCACCTGGCCCCCTCCGGAGCCGGGGAGAGGCCTTTTCTTCAGCGCTCGGCTTGGATATCAGCGGCAGGAAGGCTCCGCCCGGTTGCCGAGGGCTCCCTACTGGGTCTTAACGTCAGTCTGATGTGCGGGCACGTGCGACCCCCCTGTCAGGGAAAAGGGAACCGAGAGGCAGCGGGTTGGCACGAGACAAGAGGGAATCCTCATCTCTCAGGTGCCCTTGTAATGAAGGATGCTTTTACCCGCTCTCATGTTACTTAGCACTTGAGGTAGTGAGGGTTAGCTTGGAAAAATCCACACAAGATCCATTGTTCTGAAGGACAGTGTGATTAAGAACATAAGAATTGCCATACTAGGACAGACCAACTTGGCCCATCAAGCCCAGTATCCTGTTTCCAAAAGTGGCCAAACGGGGTCACAAGTACCTAGCAAGATCCCAAGTAGTAAGACAGATTTTATGCTGCAGAAAAGCAATTGCTCCCATTGTAAAAAAACAAAACTGTTCTAAATTTTCCAATTTAGCACTAGATCTCTTTCACAGCCTATGACAGTATGTTCTTCAACCTTTTGACATCTATGGACTGGCGGAAATAAAATAATTATTTTGTTGAAGAACAGTGGGCTAAGTCGTGCCCATCTCCACCCCCATAATAGTACTAATTGTAACACCATTTTTTCCATTCAGTTTTCATATATGCACACAATATAATCGTATTAACAACACATAATGGTGATCCACAAAATTAAAATACATAAAGCACACTATGCTTTTCAACATTCCCATTCCTACCAGAAAACAGATAACCCCATGCAAATGCACGACCAAAAACTAAAAGTACTAATATTTACAAACAAACCCTAAGATGCAAGACTCTGCAAGCAGTACAATCCCAGAGGAAAAGAAACAAATGCATTTCTTCCTGAACAGACAGCAGATGTAAATCAATCACTAAATAAAAAAATTAAAGCATTCCCCTTATGATTGTTGTCTCTCTCCCTCCATGCCGTGCCATGCCTTTGGGCCTTACCCCTGCTGTTATGTTCGGGCCGGTCCACGGTGCGATCGATGCAGCGTCTTCGGGCTGGCTCCCTGAGTGCTGCAGTGCACAAAACTGTGGGCAGTGGTTCTTTGCACGCATCCTGTGCCTCATCTGGAAAGTCTTCCCTCTGACATTGTGACATCAGAGTGAAGGCTTCTGGTTCAGGCGCAGGACACGTGTAGGAGCCTTTTCCCACGGCTTTGTGCACTGCAGCACTCATGGAGCTGGCCTGAAGACGCCGCGTTGATCGCACCGTGGACCGGCCCGAAGATAACACCAGGGGGAAGGCCCGAAGGCAAGGCCCGTGGACCAGCGGCCGCAGAATACTGTCTTGGGCCCGATGGAGGTGCCAGCCCTGTGGACCGGCAGAAAATTTCTACGGACCGGTGGTTGAAGAACACTGCATTAACCGCTCTTACCACATCCTTTTCTTTCAAATGCAAAAGGTGCTACATCTCCAAGTACCTATCTTACTTATAATTTTAATGCACCAATATATTCATTGTAACCCGTTCTGGGCTCTTTTGGGAGGACGGGCTAAAAAATCGAATAAATAAATAAGTGAAAGATTGTTGGATAGTTTTTTTTCTTCTAAGCAGCAGTATGATATTCTTGCATGCCTCGTGCAAATGGTCATTTATTCCCACCAACTCAGTTGTCCTTTCGCATAAGCACAAGCCATTATTTCCAAGGGCCCTGCATTCTTTTCTAGCATGTTTTCTTTTTGAAATCTCATTAAGATTTGAAATCTCTTCCCTCTCCTTATTTCCCGTTTTCTTCTCCAGTCTGATAATTGTTGCTGAAAATATCCAAGATACATAAGTGAAGAATTACACTGGATATTTTCAGCAGCAATTAGCAAGTCAGAGAAGAAATCTTGCAAACGTGACACATACGAGAGGAAAACAAGCATCAGTGAAAAATCAAGGCACTAGGAGGAATCATCCTAGATGGCCTGAAGGTTGATGATCACTATAATACAGGAACAGAGAAAGCTAGCAGTGTGCAGGATGAAGGGGATAATACTGCCTGGTATATAGGTCACTATTGGGACTCTAGTTTGAGTAGCATCGTCAGTTTTGGAAACTATGCTTTTGTTAAGACATTGATAGAAGCAGTTCAGAAAATGATAGAGGGTCTGAGATACTAACCCTACAAAGAAAGAATAAATGGTAGACATCCTTAAAATGTACTCACCAGAACATAAAAACATAAAGAGCTGCCATACTGAGACAGATCGAAGGTCCATCAAGCCCAGTATCCTGTTTCCAATAGTGGCCAACCCAGGACACAAATACTTGGCAAGACCAAAGAGTAGGAATAAGCAGTGGATTTCCCCTAAGTCCATCTTAATAATGGAAATGATCCAAAAACCAAGGGTAAGGAGGAGACAAAGGAGAAGCTTCAATAAAGAACAAGAAGGTGTTATTCTTCAAAGAATTCATGTATATTACAATTTACATCTTTGCATTTAGGGCCCCTTTTATAAAGCCATGGTAGGGATTCTCCCATGGCAAATGCACCAAAGCCCATGGAATTGAATGGGCTTTGGAGCATTTGCAGCAGAGAACTCGCTACTATGGCTTTGTAAAAGGTCCCTTAGTTAGACTGACTACTACTAAGAAAAAAGCACTTTGTTATGCTGGTTCGTTTCTTTGGAACTCCTTGCTAGATGAATTTCAGAAGATATCTAGCTATGAGGGGCCACTGAAAAGTTCTCAGCCCAACCAAGAAGAGAATGACGTGGAGCCATGAAACTTACAAATTATGCCACGCTTTTCTTGACACTTCATTTCAATGAGGCAAATGCATCTAGAAAATAGGCACAAGTATAGGGAAACCAAGCCATTGTGACATCACTGATAAGGTTGGCTCTTAGGCAGAGGTGGAATGAGGCATTATGACATCACAATATGAGGGGCCACTGAAAAGTTCTCAGCCCAGCCAGGAAGAGAATAATGTGGAGCCATGAAACTTACAAGTTATGCCACGCTTTTCTTGACACTTCATTTCAATGAGGCAAATGCATCTAGAAAATAGGCACAAATATAGGGAAACCAAGCTATTGTGACATCACTGATGAGGTTGGCTCTTAGGCAGAGGTGGAATGAGGCATTATGACATCACAATATGAGGGGCCACTGAAAAGTTCTCATTCCAAACCAAGAAGAGAATGACGTGGAGTCATGAAACTTACAAGTTATTCCACACTTTTCCTGACACTTTTCATTTCATTTCATATCAATGAAATGGAAAGTATTGGTAGTCCAGTCAAGAAGGTATCATCTTATTTTCTTTTCTTTTGTTTCGTTTCTATTTATTCCCTTTAAAATGGACTAACATGGTGACCACATTACTTTATTCATGAGATTACTATGACATAACTTGGTTGCAGTTGTGTAGTAAGAGCGAGTGGCGCCCGGGACGGAGGCATTCCTCCCCCAGCCTCTTCCCTGCCTCCCGTGCAGCGTGTCACCTTTCTTTTCCCCGTACCTTTTTAACTTCTCTGGCATGAGCAGCATTGCCCATGTCAGTGTCAGCTCACTCTTTGACGTTACTTCCAAGGCACGGGTCCCGAAAGTCATGTCAGAGAAAGAGCGCCGATGCCAATGCGGGCAGCAAACTTCGATCCAGGGAAGTAAAAAAAAGTATGTGGGAAGGCAAGGGGTGCGCTCAGCAAGGAGAGAAGTGGGAGAGGAGGGGTTGGAGAGGAGCGAGGATGCGAAGAGGAGGAGGGGTGCCACACCCTAAGGAAGACCATGCCCTTAGGACGGGGGTCGGCAACCCGCGGCTCCAGAGCCGCATGCGGCTCTTTTCCACCTTTGCTGCGGCTCCGGTAGTGTGTCACGCAGGCATGCAGCTTACAAGTCCGGCGTCGCAGCGGGAAATAGCCATGCTGAGCAGTGAGCTCAGCACATACACAGATGAAAGCCTTGCTTGCTGATTGGTCCGGCGGCCCCGCCCCGCCGTGCCGCCGGACCAATCAGCAAGCAAGGCTTTCATCTGTATAGTGCTGAGCTCACTGCTCAGCATGGCTATTTCCCGCCGCGACGCTGGACTTGTAAGGTGCACGCCTGAAAAAGAAATCATCCTGGCCGGGGTCGGTGTCATGCTCCGGAGATCTACAGCCTTCCTATCTCCCTCTCCCTTCTACCTGCTTCCGGCCACATCCCCTGCTCCGCGGCTCTCTTCGGCAACTCAGCAGCAGCGATCGACACAAGCTTCTGACGTCGGGGCCTACCCTCTGCGAGTCCCGCTTGTTTCAACTTCCTTTTTCCACAAAGGCGGGACTCGTAGAGGGAAGGCCTCGATGTCGGCAGCTTGTCTTGATCACTGCTGCTGACGAGTTGCTGAAGAGAGCCGCGGAGCAGGGGGGTGTTGCCAGGTGCAGGTAGAAGGGAGAGGGCCAGATGCAGGACTCGTGGGTGAGGGAGGAGAAGAGTGAGAGAAAGAGAGAGGGGAGGGAAACAAAAGGAAATATTTCATACTGGGCTGGGCCGGAGTGGAGGGAGGGTGGAAAGATTCTAGCTACAGGGTGCAGTAACAAAGGAAAAGGGGGGAAAGCTGAAAATGGAGATAGTGACACAAAGAAGAGAAAGTAAGCAGGACCTACTGAATAAGGATAGAGATACAGAGGGAACATGAAGAGGAGGTGAAATAGAGACATAGAAGTAATACTGAAAAAGTGTGTGTGTGGGGGGGAGATAAAGACATTGAAAGGGCAAATGGTGAACATGGGGTAAAGACAAGGACAGAGACAAATGAAGATTCTGAAAAAATGGTGAGATAGGGATATAGGTGAGATGGACACAAAGAAGGGTGATGCTGGAAAATAGGTGGAATGGTAATTCTGACAGACACAGAAGGGAAATGCTGGATCAAGGAGAGATGGGGCTCAGGCTGGATGGAATGAGGAGAAATGCCTTGTTGGCCCGGAAATTCCTCTTCTACGTCAGAATTGACGTCAGGTAGCGGAATGCTGATCAGCGCAACACTTCTGCAGGGAAAGCTTGGGACGGCGGTGGCTTGGGGGCTGTTCCCCGATTGCGGTGGCAGCAAACCGAGTGGCCTGGGGGAGGGCACGGAGACAGAAAGAAGGGGGAACAGGGAGACAGAAAGAAAAAGTTGGGGGAGAGAATGAGGTCTGGAGGAGAGGAAACATACAGGAGGCTGAAAGAAAGGAAGAAAGATTGGATGCACAGTCAGAAGAAGAAAGTGCAACCAGAGACTCATGAAATCACCAAATAGCAAAGGTAGGAAAAATGATTTTATTTTCAATTTAGTGATCCTGTATATAGCATTAAGATAAGAAACAATATATGCAGTGTTAGATTTGTTTTATAATGGTTTTGCGGCTCCAAGTTTTTTTTTCTTTTCGAAAACGGGTCCAAGTGGCTCTTTATGTCTTAAAGGTTGCAGACCCCTGCCTTAGGAAGACCATGCCAGGGGCAGACTGCACCCCCCTCCCACACCCCTCTTACTACGCCACTACTCGGTTGAGACCCAGGGCAGGCTTAACCATTAGGCCAAGTAGGCACGTGCCTAGGTCAGGGGGGCCAATGAGGGAGGGCATCAACATTGGTTTTTCCAAACGGTGATGGGCCCTTCCAGTATCGATCAGCATCGCGGGGCCCCCCGATCGGCAATGTGGCCCCCCCCCATCAAAGGAAAGTAAGACAAGCAAGCAACGCGGGTAAGAAAGGCAACGGGAACTGTAATTGTGCAAGCGGTGCTGCTTGCCCAAAGCTTCCCACTGACGCAGCTTCCTGTTTCCGCCTGGGCGCATGGTGGGGTGGGGCAGGGTAGGAGGCCAAGTGTACTTGGGTGCCTAGGGGCCCTCGACAAATTAATCCTGCCCTGGCTACCAATGAAAAGGGTGTGAGCTAAATCTAAATATTCTGTCACAAAGACCTTAAGAACATATGAGCTGCCTTACTGAGACAGACTGAAGGTTCATCAAGCCCAGTATCCTCTTTCCAACAGTGGCCAACCCAAGTCCCAAATACCTAGCTAGAGCCCAAGTAGTAAAACAGATTTTATGCTGCTTATTCTAGAAATAAGCAGTGGATTCCCCCAACCCATCTCAATAATGTCCTATGGACTTCTCTTTTAGGAAATTATCCAAATCCTTTTTAAACCCTGCTAATCTAACTGATTTCACCACATTCTTGGGCAACAAATTCCAGAGTTTAATTACACATTGAGGGTCTGATTCTATATAGGATGCCTAGTCTCAGCAGCCACCTAAACGGCTTTTGAAAATTGCATATGGGCGTCCTGTATAAAATTGCCACCCTGATTCTTTAACTGGTGTCCATGTCACAGATGCCATTTAGAGAATTGCATTGCCCCCTCCCCCTGCAAAGTCAGGCAGCAGGAGGGATGCCCACTCCCTCTTGCCACTCCCCCAAATCATCGCCCTGAACCATCTCCCAGCAGGAGGAGTGCCCAGTTCCTCCTACTGGAATCCCCCGAGCAATCCCCGGTAGGAGGCGTGCCCAATTCCTCCTGCTGGAACCCCCCAAAGCCCCCCCACACCCAGCCACAATAGGCAGGAGGGATGCACACTCCCTCTGAAACACCCCCCCACCCAACCGCTATAGGCAGGAGGGATACCCACTCCCTCCTGCCAGAACACCCCCCCCAAAACACCCCCCGGTGACCACCCCTCCACCCTCTATCTAGTTCATCTACCAGGTGATCCCCCTAAAGGTGAGACCACCCTCCCAACTCCCCCCCATACCTTGTAAACCAAAGATCCGGCAGGCCTGCCACTGGAAAATGGCAGGTCTTCCCCTTCCCAGTGCATTCTGGGATACACCGGGGAGGAGCCTAAAGCCCTGATTGGCTCAGGTGCCCAAGGCCCCTCCCATAGGAGGACATTTAGAGACATATTTCTTGACTATTCAATATTCCATTTTTTGGGTTCAGGGTCCCAAATTATAGAATCTGCTTCCTAACAATTTAAGACTTCAAACCTCACTTAATAATTTTAAGAGAGACCTTACTAAAACTATAATACAATACAATTTTTATTTGTATACCACAAATACCTCAAAAGAAGTTCAAAGGGTTAACAAAGACAATAATCAGTACAATAAAAACATTTTTTAAAAATTACAATTCTTTCAAAACATATTCTTTAAACAAATGAGTTTACAAGGCCTTTCTAAAGCTCTTATAATCACTGAACTAATCTGATCTGGCAAGGTTCTCCAGAGTTTGGCAGCTTGATAGACTAGAGTGGAAGTGAACATTTTGGTATATTTTAACCCTCTTACCTCCAGAAATCGAAAGGGTGAGAATTGTCTCAGACCATATAATGTAGGATCTGAATAACAGAACAATGGGGGCATATAAGAAGGGTGCCTCACCTTGACTCCTCAGGGTACCTCCCCTTGACGCATCAGGATCATCATCTTTGACTGTTCTTTCTCTTTCTCTGCACAAATCCAACAGACTGCCAAAACCTGTAATTTCTCTCTCTATAATATTATCAAAACCCAACCCTTCCTCTCTGAGCACACTACCAAAACACTTATCCCCCCCCTCCAACATCCCCTGCAGGAGGGATGTCTACCCCCTGAAACCCTGACCACCCCCCCCCCCCATTCCCTAAAGCCCACCTTTATAAGCAAAGCTGGCAGGAGGGATGCTTAATCCCTCTGACCAGCAGGCCCACCTCTTTAGAATGGCGGGCCTTCCCCTTCTCAGTGCATCCTGGGATGCACTGGGAAGGGGCCTAAGTATCTGACTGGCCCAATTAGCTTTGTAGCTAAACTTAAGACAGTTTTTTTGCTGAATATTGGCTGACGAATGCAGGTGGCCTCTGCTCCCCCCCCCATTTCTCCTCCCTCCTTGCAATACCAATCCTCCTCTCCGGCTGACTGAATCCTTCCCCCATTTGCATCTACTGTATATATATATATGTACATAAATGACTAGAATACCAGCACATACATGTTATTACATACTTTATCATGAGTTGGATTGATTATTGAAATACCTTGCTTCCTGGATGTTCACAATACCACATAACACCTCCCCCCTCACACACACACACACACACACACACACACAATGCACAGACACACTTTTATCAAACCCTGCTGCCGGGCAGCCCGAGTTAAATGCCGAGCTGCCTATTCTAATTCTCATGAAAAGGTTGGTGGTGGGAAATGATTGTAGGTTATCTAAAATACAGCAAAGAGATTACTTTATAACACTATGTTTTATAATCATCTAGTTCCATTACTGGAAGAACACTGGGTGCCCCTTGTGACTCAAATTAAATTTAAAGTTCTAATTATGGCTCATTGAGCTTATTATACAGGAACTTCTGCTTATCTTCATTCTTTGTTTTTTCCATTTCAGTAACACAGAGTCTGAGATCATCACAGCCAAATTATCTGGTAATTCCAGTGCACAGAAGGTTAGGGTTAGATGCGTAATACAGTGTTTAGTTGTATCGCTCCAGCATTATAGAATTATCTTCCTGTAGAACTTCAATGGGAAGTTTCTTACCAGGAATGTAAGCCAGGTTTGAAAACCTGTGTGTTTTTTAAATGCAGGCTTGTAATCTGTCGGAAGTGATACATTATACACTTTTTTAGAGTAGTAGATAGTTTCATATTTCTTTTAGGGCTTCTTTTACAAAGCTGCGCTAGGATCTTAACACGCGGAATAGCGCGCGCTAGCCCCTACCACCTTCCTTTTGAGCAGGCGGTAGATTATCAGCTAGCGCGCGCTAATCCGTTCGTGCGTTAAAAACACTAGCGCACCTTTGTAAAAGGAGCCCTTAGTTATCATTGTATATATAGTCAATTTTCAACTCCTTAGGTGTTTGGTTTGCTGGTAAATTATTATTGTGCAATATTTTATTTATTTGTGTATTTAGACTGTTGTACCAATTACACCCAGAATAGGTTGCAAGGATTAAATACATAATTAATAAACAATTGACATACATCAGGTAAACCAGAAGAAAATAATTCATAGCAATATAATAAATCCCAGCTCATAAAAACACACCTAATAAGCAAAATGTTATGGTATCCTCAGGAGTTCAAATAAACAGTCAAATAAATAAACAGGAAAGTTTTGATACTTCTACAATATTGAGGGGTCTGAAAGGACACATATATCTTATAAGTTTTCTGTCTCTGTCTGTGCTGGAGGTGCTCAAACACAGACAGTGTTTGTGTTTGTTCTCTTGATGTTCTGGGAAAAGGCCATTTCATCTTGTTAATGAAGTTGCTGTTTGAGACAATGGAGGTTCGACCCCCCACTGCCATGTACGGTTGAGAGAGATAAGGGAAGCTTTAACACCTTTAGATTTAGACAATGATGCACATATCCTGCTCATCCACCCATCCCCCTTTTTCTTGTCCAACCCCCTTTTTCTGTGTTGATTACCACTGACCCTTGTAAAAAAAATATATATATATATAAAAATGGATGTAAACTAATAAAATACAGGCAATCTCTTTAGGACACTGTCTGAGTATCTTTCCTTTCTAAAGGGAATGCCTCCAGATATCTGGACAGATGACAGGGTGTGTGCAGGGCGGTTTCGGGACCAAGAAACGGACCCTGTTCGCTTCAGGGTCCTTTTACTAAGGTGCACTGTTTTAGCACGCGCTAAATATTAGCCTATGGACGCATTAACGTTTAGCGCGTGCTAAAACGCCTAGCACGCCTTATTAAAAGGAACCCTAAATTAGACCATCAAAATGTCTAAAAGACAAAGGGATATTATTCCATAAGAAAGCCATAGAGCAAGAATATGCCTGCTTATAGGCACACTCAAGCCAAAATAATTGACAGAAAAAAAAAGAGAAAAATGCCTCCCATTCCCTCCCCCTTTTACTAAGCCGCAGTAGAAGTTTCTACTGCAGCCCAAAGCGCTAAATGCTCTGACACTCATAGAATTCCTATGAGCGCCGGAGCAGTGTTGGAGCATTTAGCGCTCTGGGCTGGGGTTAGTAAAAGGGGAAGGGGGAGGGTGTGTGTGAATGTAAGGGATGATTGGGTGTACAAACTCAGTTTCTTCAATTTCTTTATCTCCCCCCCTTTTATGATGCCATGTTAGGCTCTTTTTTTCACCGGCCGTGGTGATATTAGCTCCGATGCTCATAGGAATTCTATGAGCGTCAGATCTAATACCGCCGTGGCTGGTGATAAAAAAGCCTAACATGGCTTTGTAAAAGAGGGGGGTTAGTGTCAATCTCTTGTTTATTCATTGAGATGATGTTTTGTGTGTCTTAGCCATTTTAAAATATTTAGTATACTGCTTTGATATTGATTTTAAAATATAGTATAATATGGTTATTTATAGAGCTACCTCCTTATGAAGGTCTTTCCTGTGCACTATGGTCATTTTTATGGTCTTGAGCAGAAAGAGAAGTAGGAGAACAGAAACAGAAAGAAATGTGAGCTATTTTGCCTGTATCAATCAAGGTCTTCTGAAGCAGCTGATTGCAAAACGCGTCAGGACCTGAGACCCATTTGTACTTATTCACACGTTTACATGAAGCTAAGTTAAAAAAAATTGTTACTTTTTGATGTGGTAAATTAACTCTTTGTTTTTCCATTAAATATATTAAGTAATTTGATAAAAAAGCACTTTATAGACTCATTGTTGTGCAATGATTGAGAACATAAGAACATAAGAATTGCCATCTCTGATCAGACCCTGGGTCCATCAAGTCCGGTGATCCACACACGTGGAGGTCCCGCCAGGTCTATCCTGGCATAGTTGTAGTCCCCATATCACTGTATGCTTCTCAAGGGAGATGTTCATCTAATTTACCCTTACCTGTATCACTCTATGCCACTCTTAAGGGGATGTGCATCTAGTTTACCCTTAAATCCTAGAACGGTGGATTCTGCAATTACTTCCTCTGGGAGAGCATTCCAGGTATCCACCACTTGCCGCATGAAAAAGAACTTCCTGATATTCGTCCTGGACCTGTCCCCCCCTCAGCTTCAGTCTATGTCCTCTTGTCCGTGTCACATTGGACATTGTAAATAACTGCTTTCCCTGCTCCATTTTGTCAAATCCTTTCAGTATTTTGAAAGTCTCGAACAGATCCCCTCGCAGTCTTCTCTTCTCAAGGGAGAACAACCCCAGTCTCCTAAGTCATTCCTCGTAGTCCAGGTTCTCCATACCTTTCACTAGCTTCGTTGCTTGTCTCTGCACCCTCTCTAGCAGTTTTATATCCTTCTTTAGGTATGGAGACCAATGCTGGAAGCAATATTCCAGGTGCGGTCTGACCATGGCTCTGTAGAGCGGTATTATAACTTTCTCTGATCTACTCGTAATTCCCTTCTTTATCATGCCTAGCATTCTTTTTGCTTTCTTCGCCGCCGATGGTTTCAGGGTCCTATCTATCAGTACACCCAGGTCCTTTTCCTGTTCGGTCTTTCCCAGAGTTACACCTGACATACTATACTTGTGATCTTTATTTTTTCTGCCTAAATGCATCACTTTGCATTTTTCCACATTAAAATTCATCTGCCATTTATCTGCCCACTTCTCCAATGGATTCAAGTTGCTCTGGAGTTCCTCGCTGTTCTTCTGCGATCTGATTACCCGGCATAGCTTTGTGTCGTCTGCAAACCTGATGATTTCACTGGATGTTCCTTCTTCCAGGTCATTTATGAAAATATTAAATAATATGGGTCCAAGTACAAAGCCCTGGGGTACACCGCTAGTCACTTTTTCCCATTCTGAGAAATTCCCATTTATGGCCACTCTCTGTTTTCTGTTCTCTAGCCATTTGCCTATCCATCTTAGTATATCTCCCTCTATTCCATGGCCTTGTAATTTCCTGAGAAGTCTTACATGTGGAACCTTGTCGAACGCTTTCTGAAAGTCCAAGTATACAATATCCACCATTTTCAAAGGTGGGCTTTCTAGTTCACTGACAGGGTGTTTTTACCTTGTAACGATTCTCTGAGCACAATACAGGTGTGACTTAGTAAATGCTGTGAATATTTTGATATATACCCTGAGTGTATTCACTTGATCTATTTATAGCACTATACACTTGGGTTTACAGCATTTGATTTATCCCCGTTTTGTTTTGGGAAACCTGCAGCATTTTTATTGCAGCCATAAAATGGCTGATTTTTTTTTTTTTGTATTAATTACCATATGTTAAAGTTGTCATTAGTGCACAACCATTTTAAAAAAATATTGTATTCGTGTGCTAAACAGTTAGGGCCTGATTCTATAAATGGTGCCTAAATCAAAAGGCATCTGGAAAAATGGTTCCTACCTCATGTCAATCAAATTTAGACATCATTTTTAGAATAATGCCTAGCAGTGCCTACTTCAACTTAGGCACCAGTATGCATCACAATGGGGGTCTTTTACTAAGGAGCGCTAGCCGATTTAGAGCGTGCTAAATTTCAACAAAGTGAACAATTCATTTCTCCACAGAGTAAGGGTAGGCGCTTCAGCTTGATGACACAACAAAAGGATACATTTCTGGGCAAGTAAGGAGGCTTTTTGCAGTAACATGTTACCCTCTCTAGACAAGCCCAGAGGAACCACCTGAGAAAAGAGCAAAACATCTGCCCTCAAAGGAATCTGCTTACGCAGAGCAGACTGCAGGTACAGTGCTACAAAAGACCAAAATGTTTGAAGGCGGTCACAAGAAGCAAGCCGGCAGGGGTGGACACCAAGCATTAGGACGCCGAGCATGAGAGGCATATCCAGAAACATAGGCCCAGAACGGTGAGACATGCAGCCACAAAAGAAACTTGAAGTGCTGCTCCTGCAGCACAACAGAGTGAGTCAGCCGAGGAAGATGTTTCATAAGAGGACGAACTCCAGTTCCCGTAAGATGTTCAGAAGGGGAGAGATCCTGGTTCTACACAGCTGTCACCACCTCAGGGTCCCAAGGTGTAGCGAAGCAGCCCAAACTGACTTGATGAAAAGATAAACTAATACGAGTCTGGCGGGATAAAGTCAAGGTCTTACACACCACATCCGCCCTGTCTTCGTTCAAAGTAGCAGCATCTAAGGAGTGGAGATAATGAGACACCTGGCGGTAGAAAAGCCAATCCCTAGCCTCCAAGAAACCCTCCGCCTGTAGGTCCTGGAAAGAACGCGGCAGTCCCTCCTCCGACACCACATCTCGCACATAGCATAGACCATGAGCACTCCATCGCTGCAAGTAAAGTTTGGAAGCATCAGGATCCAGATCTCGATTACCCCACAAGGGCAACAGAACCGTGGAGGTAAAAGGCAGATGCATGCGTTTACACAACCATTGCCAACATTGTCTCATGGATCTCAGCAAAGGATGATTCCTGGTGGGAAAAATCCGATGAGGGTGCTTAGCATGAAGATAATACATCAGGTGAGTGGGAGCCATCAATTGTTGCTCGAGAGTGACAGGTATGTAAAACTGAGGCTCAGAATGGCAAACGAGTGAGAAGTGTTTGCTTGCTATTTCTTCAAGGTATGCTAACCTGGATTTAATAAATGAGTGCCAGAGCCAAAGTATAATTAAGGGAGAATTCAGAGTGGCAAAGGGTACAAGAAAGTTTGCTTGCCCTTGTCTCCAATGAATACTGGCCTGGACTTTTGGATTGGGAGCCAGAACCAATGATTGCTGGAAAGTGAAGGAAACTTTGCACCAGAAAAGTTTTATTTTTTGTCTTGAAGGAAAGTAGTGAACCAATGCAAGGGACTTAAAGCTGTTTATTTTTTGAGACTCAAGTATCTGAGAAGTTCCTGTTGGTGATATTATTGTATTTTGAACTGTGGCAAAGCCAGTCATTTGTACCAATAAAACACAGATATTTTGCCTAAAGAAGTGTTTATGAGTCTTAATTTCCATAACTAGAGATTACCTAACTCTCTGATAACTCCTAAATCTGCTCGGTCTATCTGCTTGGTCTGGCTTAGGTGCCAATCTCTTTGGGCTGAACTTCTATAGCTAGCCTAAGGCCCGGTCACAGTGTGCACTGGTAAACACATGTAAGTGGTGGCAGTGTGAAGAATCATGTACATATAGAAACCTATTATACACATGCAAATCTTCTAAAAAGACATTCCAAATTACTGCAGTTTTCTGTCATGTCACATGCAGCATCCCATAAAGGATCCGACGAGAACTGATACACAACAGAAATGGAACAAATAAATATATTTTATTGACACAATACAGAAAATAAAAAAACTGGATTATGATTGGCGTCCTATATGCTCTCATTGCTACTGTTTCTATTCAAAGGACAACTAACCTTCTGGCTCGTTATCCTTAAAGCAAGTTGGACAATTTGTTGTGTAGGTAAAGTTTAAGCCAAAATCCTGGGGAGAGAATGCCCTTGCTGCTCCCCTGAACCAGTATGAGGCCTGTTCTATGATAGTTAGAAAATACAATATACAGTAGCATACTAAACCATACCAAAACTATTCAAAAATACTAAACTCAATATTGTACAGGACACCAAATGTATCTCTAGTCATAGACTATCAAAACAAGCATGCATAGATGAGATATATCAACTATACAGTAGGTAATCTTCTTTCTCTGCCTATTGCATATACATACAATGCTTTACAGTAAGACCAATTATATTGCAAATACAAGAACTTACGAGGGCAGGCAGGAGAACTTGTCAGAGTCCAGACAGTAGCTTTGAATACCATGCTTGCTAAGTTATAAAGAAAATCATGTGGAGAGCCACAAGGGCAGTGCTAGAGTGGAAAATAAAGGGGCCTAGTGCTTTTGACAGAGTTGTGCCAGCTGACAAGATAGTAGCTCTTGGTTATGTGTTGTTACAATGAAATGGCAAGGAGGTGTGAAATGAGTCGACTTCCTATTTTGTTTTGAGAAAAGAATGATAGTTGTATGTATATTTGTGTGTGGTGTCCACGTTTGTGGCTGAGCAAGGAATATGTACCCAAAAGTGGAAACACAAAAATCTGTAGACATTCATCTGCATGTGCATATATCCACTCCTTTCTGGATGCATTGGTTGCTTATATTCCCTCAGGACTGCCATTCTCTGTGACAAAAGGTACAACTGTGGCTCTACGAGACAGGTCACTTTCCCATTGATAAATGAGCAAGTGGGATGACAGTGGTGTCTTAGCCAGCTTCCACATTATGCCTTGTTTCCTAACTGTCCTCTTTAGGGTCATGCAAATTGTACTGAAGATGATAAAACAATATAAAATTTGACACAGGAGATAGTCCATAAAGAAGAATAAAAGTGGTTTCTTTGGTTTTATGGAGACATGCTGGACATTGGGCCTGTGGTTTTTTTTCATATTTTATATACATGTAAGTATTTTTGTTAAAACAAATAGTGTTGTGATGAAAAGTTATTTGTCACAATATTGACTGAATTGAACCTTTACTATCATAAGACCCAGATTTGTGGGAGCTGAGCACCCCTAATGTTGAGCAAACTTCTTCATTATGTCCATAGGGAAGGAAATTCATTGTGTTGGCACCCTCAATCATTTTGAAACGTTGGGGCCTATACTTACTGTTGAAGAGTAGAAAAATCTGAGTTGAAAGCTTGGATGTAAGACCTGGGATGGGTGAGAGAGAGGAATGGAGATAAGGAAAATCCTGGGTGCAGAACAGAAGATCAATGAGAAACAGAGTATATGTTTTCATCAACCATGGTACTATGAACTACGATGAAATTCCATTTAACCAGAACACCCTGTGATGTCATAATTCATAGCTACAAATGCCTTTTTCTGGCTAGTACCTCTTTGTTCTTACAGATGTGCAATGCCATAATACTTTCAGAAAAATAACTTTTTAGTTTTCAGCTGTACAATAAAAGAGAATAATTTTCCATTAGTACCTTCCAACCAGATGTTTACTCAGAATAAGAGAAAAACTGCCTCTTAGTATTCTTCAGTACAAATCACTTACATGCCTTTACATGGGTTACAGCAACAACTATACTATTCATCTCCCAAGGAAATATATCCTGTAAAAAATAACATAAATGTCACCTCACAAAGAGATGTATTTTATTTAATACGTTCAGTGTGATCCTTAGTCTCTCTTGAAAAAGTCACTCATGTTGCTATTACTTCATCTTCAAGAGTTATTTGATTGAGACATCCAGCATTCAGTGCTAGTGGATCATCTGTCCACACAATTGATGCTGTTAAGCTTTTTCTTTCATTTTTCAGTAGAAACTTCCTTTGATACCTGTTTATCATCTGCTTGAACTTCTCCTTAAAAAAACTGGTGGTCAGGGTATAGAGGACTGGATTTAAAGCACTGTTTACTGGCAGAATAAATATAACTATCCATGACGTAACTGTACCTGGAAAAAAAAAAAAAAAAAGAGGACAGTAAGAACTTCTGAAGCACATGGGCAATGGACTAAAGTTTATTATACATCCCATGGTGCTCTAAAAGGCTGATATTGGTAGAGCACAAGGCATTTCAATTTAAATACATAAGTTAGACGCCAAAGTTACATGCTTAATTTCAACCCACACTGTACAACAGAGGTTTTGGGGCATGAATTGTAGTGGGTGTTCTAAAGTGATTTGGGGGTTGCTGAATTCAAAACTGACCTTGATTTTTGCCAAAAGAGCATTATAATGCAAAAATTAACATTTTCGCTATATTTTCTAATGCTTGGAGTAAATGTTATAACAATCTCTGAAATATTAAAACAGTTTGCCTCAAATTAGATTTTTAAGCTAAAGTATTAATTTTAATGATGTAGTGTTAGTGATGAGCACGGGGAAAGGTTTCACCAGGACATTGCTACAATGGAGAAATAATATCAGGGCAGATGGAATTCATCAAGGCTGACTGACTATTGCTGGACATTAAATAGAGATGCTCCTAATCTTGTTTATAAATGCACTTCAACAGCAAAACGATTCTGGAAAATAATATTTATAGGAACTCTTAAATTGGCACAATGCGTTACATTATGACTTCTCATGCATAGTAACATATGACTTCTCATGAATAGTATAGTAGATGATGGCAGATAAAGACCCGAATGGTCCATCCAGTCTGCCCAACCTGATTCAATTTAAATTTTTTCTTCTTAGCTATTTTTGGGCAAGAATCCAAAGCTCTACCCGGTACTGTGCTTGGGTTCCAACTGCCAAAATCTCCGTTAAAACCTACTCCATCCCATCTAAACCCTCCCAGCCATTGAAGCCCTCTCCAGCCCATCCTCCCCCAAATGGCCATATACAGACATAGACCGTGCAAGTCTGCCCAGTACTGGTCTTAGTTCAATATTTAATATTATTTTCTGATTCTAGATTCTCTGTGTTCATCCCACGCTTCTTTGAACTCTGTCACCATTTTCCTCTCCACCACCTCTCTCGGGAGCGCATTCCAGGCATCCACCACCCTCTCCGTAAAGTAGAATTTCCTAACATTGCTCTTGAATCTACCACCCCTCTACCTCAAATTATGCTATAAATATTTGCGATTTGCTCAAACACTATACAATTTGACTCCCCTCAGCCCTATTGTTCTCCTTTTATAGCAATAATGTAAACCGAATCAAGCCCCAATACTTGGGGATGATTCGGTATATAAACTTAAGAACTGGATAGGAGAAAACTGAGGCTATTTTCACACACAGGAGGCCAAATTCTATAAAGAAAACCTCATTTTCTTCTTGCCCCAGAAAAAAAAGTTAAAATTTGTTGCGCAGTGCCATTAGCGCAGCCTAAATTTCAGGCCAAAATAGGCATTTTAGGGTCGGCAATTCAGTGCAATTTAACTGGCCTGTTAAAACACCTGTTCAGAGCTAACAGGTCATTTTCAGCAGTGAGTGCCTAACTGCAAACTGGCTATTTTGGGGGCATTCCAGGGGTTAAGTTAGTACTTAGTCAGTGCGGATAGTCAGTAGAGAATGACACGGTGACAAAATTCATCACCGTTCCTGTCCCCGCGGATAACCGTGGGAAATAATCCCATGTCATTTTCTAGTGTCTATTTCAACCTCGGTCCTTCTACACCAGCATTTTTCAGAGCAAAGCTTGCGGGTCAGTGGTTGTGGCCATTCATACTCTGATTCTTATGGGAGCCAAGGATAATGAAGCCATTGTGATATCACTGATGTGATTAGTTCTTAGGCACTGGTGGAATGAGGCATTATGACATCACAATATCTGCTCTGGATACCAGAGACTGTCATTCTGTAGTGTCTATTTCAACCTCGGTCCTTCTACACCAGCATTCTTCAAAGCAAAGCTTGCGGGTCAGTGGTTGTGGCCATTCATACTCTGATTATTCCCTCTCTCCTTAAAGAATGACATGAAGATGGTTTCCCGCGGTTATCCGCGGGGATGGGAACGGTGATGAATTCTGTCGCCGTGTCATTCTCTAATAGTCAGCACTTAACCAGCCAGGTTAACCACAAAAATGGGACCACATAAAACTTAGTTCTATCTTAATGCAGTGCCTCATAGCCACTTAGGTGCCGAATATTAGACTTAACCAGCTATGCGTTAGCTGACTCTGCATAACCGGATATTCAATGCTGAAGCCCAGTCATGGTCCAGCATCCAGTATCTGGGTTTAACTGCTGGTGGCAGTAATGAGATCCCTTGGTAATTATTTTCACCCCCTGACGACGTGAATGCGAAACGGGGTACTCCCATAGGGAAAAGGATTGTCTGCTTTGGACTTTTGGATTTTTGCAGTGGAGACACAGTTTGGAGATTGGTCGTGTATGAGTGTGTGTGGAGATATGGACTTTTGTTGACAACTGGAAGAGCGCCTGTTCCAGCTGATGAGGGAAACGTCTGAGCGGATAAGTACTTTGGTTTTTTAAGCGTCATTTGGATTTACCTTTGTTTAATGTGAACTGTACAGATTTGTTTTTGATGCTTTATGAATTTTTTCCCTGGATTTTCTGGACTTTTTTGTGTATTGAGACTTATGACTGTTTTCTCCTCAACTCGCTATTAAGAATGCTAGGAATGATTAAGAAGGGGATCACGAACAGATTGGAGAAGGTTATCATGCCTCTGTACCGGGCCAAGGTACGCCCTCAACTGGAATACTGCATCCAGCACTGGTCGCCATACATGAAGGACATGGTACTACTCAAAAGGGTCCAGAGAAGAGCGACTAAAATGGTTTTGGGGCTGGAAAAATCGCCGTACAGTGAGAGATTAGAGAAACTGGGCCTCTTCTCCTTTGAAAAAAGGATACTGAGAGAGGACATGATCGAAACATTCAAGATAATGAACGGAATAGACTTAGTAGATAAAGACAGGTTGTTCACCCTCTCCAAGGTAGAGAGAACGAGAGGGCACTCTCTAAAGTTAAAAGGGGATAGATTCCGTACAAACGTAAGGAAGTTCTTCTTCACCCAGAGAGTGTTAAAAAACTGGAACGCTCTTCCGGAGGCTATTATAGGGGAAAACACCCTCCAGGGATTCAAGACAAAGTTAGACAAGTTCCTGCTGAACCGGAACATATGCAGGTAAGGCTAGTCTCAGTTAGGGCACTGGTCTTTGACCTAAGGGCCGCCGCATGAGCAGACTGCTGGGCACGATGGACCACTGGTCTGACCCAGCAGCGGCAATTATGTTCTACTGCTTTACATCTCAATTTTTGCAGTAGACATGTAGGATTTTCCTGTTTTGTGCTTTCCTATTGTTGAATGGGAAATAATCGCTCTATTTGTGGGGGAGTTTTTTTTTTTAATGACTAATGATGAATTGAGGGCTTACTCTTTGTTCAGCACCTCGTTATAAGTGAGGTCTTTTTCTCCTCCACAATTTATTATTATAGAGCACTATTCTCCATTCTCAGCAGCAGGGGGGGTGAAAGTATTTTGTTTTCTAGTGTATTAATTATCTTGTCCGGTGAATGTGCAATATGGATTCCTAATATAGTTACTGACGATGTGCCATAATTAGCACCCACCCACAATTACACGAAGACATATGTTATATTAATTAGGATTTAGCAGATACATATGCTCCTTTAGCCACTATACACTGTGATCTTTCAAAATTCTAAAATTCCCTCAGACCAGGTTCCTAAATATCAGTTTGCCCTCAGTGCCAGTATGATAATAATAAGCACTAGAGTCCTCCAAGTGCTTGTCTCCAGTATATAGATGAAAGGTTTCTAACCCCAATTCCCCACCTCCAGCACAGCGATGAAGCTCTAAACCAGTGGTCTCAAACTTGCGGCCCGGGGACCACATGCGGCCCGCCAGGTACTATTTTGAGGCCCTCGGTATGTTTATCAAAATCACAAAAGTAAAATAAAAGTTTCTTGATCATATGACTCTTTAGCTATAAATTACAATATTATTATTAAGCCTTAGCCAAAAGGAACGATTTATAATCTATAAAGAGTTTTACCTCATACAAAATTGTCATTTCTTTAATAAGACATTAACCATTTTTTCCTGAGGCCCTTCAAGTACCTACAAATCCAAAATGTGGCCCTGCAAAGGGTTTGAGTTTGAGACCACTGCTTCAAACTGACCTCCAGTCTACTGACAGCAAGACTTGGATCTTGAAGGTCTTTGTGCCTAGCAATGAGGATGACATCAGATCTCAGCGGACACTTTTAGCAGGGGGAATTTCTGATGTACACACAGTAATATTTTGTTCATTAGCATACAAATTAACACTGGGCTTACATTTAGGGTATTATTCTATATGTGGGCATATCTATCACTATTCCCTTTTATATAGCATACGCCTATGAAAAAAAAGCAAATTTTGCAAAAATAATTCAGGCAAAACCTTCATATCTCATTGATACTATATATTCTTGACAATCCCATTCTGAAACAAAATTGGCAACATTGCTGTTCAGATATGACAAACAAAATAACTGTCCTTGGTGAACAGCAAATCGCATAACATTGTTCATATATGAAAACCACTCCATGTGCCCATAATATTGTAATAGAAGATACATATCAGGCTTCATTGATGCAATCTCTACAGAACTGTTCCAATTGAAAATAATATTGGAAAAACACTAGGTCCACATTATATTCAAATCAGCTCCTTTTTTTTTTTTCCTGCGAGGAAATTACAGTACATTAGCAAATGTTTTGACATAATAGAAAGATCTTGCACAATATGTAGGCAAAGAAGGTTTAAAAGCCTGCTTTTGAATGAGTTCAAGGGAAATTATTATCGCAGGCTAGCCAAGTTAACCTAGCAGGCCTGAAATAACTGAGTGGAGTGTAGACAGAAGAGTAGTCTAGTGGCTAGAACAGAAAGGCTGAGTGAAACCCACAAAAGTTAGGGTTCATATTCTCCTGTTCTCGTTAATAGGACTTGTGACCTTAAACAAATACCTTACCATACCATATTGTTTTTATACCCCGCAAATGTCAACTGGGAATCATTGCGGCTTACATAAGATTAATAAGGTTAGCAATATAGACATTATGAATCATAGCAAGACTATAATGAAAACAGATGTGTTTAGCACCTTCCTAAATTGAAGATAGGAGGAGGTCTGATGTAAGCAAGCCAGGAGACAGTTCCAAATTTTGGGGCCTTGAAACTTGAAGGTGGATTCGAAGAGTGATTTCCTCCAAACTTGACGTGGAGAGGGAAGAGATAATTTATAGCGTTGAGTCATTCTTGAGTTATAGGAGGAGTGTGAAACTTGGATGGCTAAAGTTAGCCCAGGCCAGCTTTCTCCCTATATAGCCCTGTGATTCATACATGCAATTTTAAATTGAATTCTATACTTGACTGGCAGCTAGTATAGTTCTATCAGCAACGGACTGGCCCTTTCAAAGAAGGCCTTAAGGAAAATCAGTCTAGCTGCTGTGTTCTGGAGTAGCTGCAACCTCTGAATTCCTTTCTTTGTGATGTTGCAATACAAAAAGTTGCAATAATCTAGATACGAAAGTAGAACTGCTTGAGTCACTGTCCTCAACTGCCTCAATCTGAAGAAAAATATTTTGAACAGTGAGGTAATCTGCTCGCCCATGGTGAGACTGGAATTACTCCTAATACTTTTGATTTTTTATTAATCATGAGCTTCTCACCCGAGGATAGGGTTAACTCTGAATGAGGTATTAAGTTGGGATCACTAAACCATAGCACCTTCGTCTTCTGCTTTTTTAATTTAAGGAAATTCTGCTGTGATCATGTACTTAGATTCTCAATCAAAATAGATATGTGTTGTAATGTATCCATGAAAGAGTCGTTGGCTACAAGGAGGAGAAAGAGATCATCTGCATAAGAAAAAGTACGGACTTTTGTGGAAGAGAACCGCCTGCCCAAGGCATTCATGCATATATTGAACAGTGATGGTGAAAGAGGGGAGCCTTGTGGAACCCCACAGAAGGCATCCCAGGTTTGATATTTCTTATGATCTTTCCTCACTTCATATGTTCTCTTGCTAAGGAATTCTGTGAACCATTTCAACGCTAACCCACACATTCCTAGTTCTTCTAGTTTTAAAAGTAGTAATGAGTGATCTACTGTATGAAATGCTGCTGAGATATTGAACTGCAACAGTACAGCTTACTTACTTTTGCTAAGATAGGTCTTTGCCTTTGATGTTGACTCTAGGAGAAGGGATTCAATACTGTGCATCGGCCTTTAGCCATGTTGAGAGCTATGATAGCTGTCTACCAGGCTTAGAAATTCACAAAGTTGTGTATTAACACAGGATTCTACCAGCTTAGCTAACCATGGTATACCTGTCACTGGCCTGTAGTTTTCTACCTTAAATAGATCTAAACCTGCGGCTTTGGGAATGGGTGTCAGTGAGATGGCGGATAATGTCTTAGGACAGAATCCTTTTGGCAGGCACCTGTTAACAAGCTCTATCAGCCAAGTTATAAACTCAGTGGGTGCTTGGTCCAATAAGTTAGTAGGATAGATATCAAAGTGACAACGCTTTTTAGATAGTCTTTTTAATAAGCTTTCCAGCACCTATCTGCAGGAATCCTTTCTTTTGTATCTATTTGTACTGAGTTCATCTCGATATAGTCTTCAAGTGTATTGGTAAATGATTCTCCTATGATTTTGATTTTGATCTGGAAGTAATTGGCTATGCTAACTTCATCAGGATGTTGCATGGAGGAATTTGAGGTAACATCTTTAGTGGCAAATCACTTCATTCTCCACTACATCTGGCACAAGTTAGATTTTAGGGCCGCCTGGGCATAGAAGTAACCTAGGAACCTCAATTTAACTCGTCTTGAGCTCAAGCGTAAGTAGGGGGCCTAAAAGAAACTCCTAGGTCAATACTGAAAATCTGTGGCCAGAATTTCCATTTAAACACTGGTTGTGGCATTTGAAGTTAACCTGAATATTCAATGCCAACCGAAATCTTAATGTCAGCACTGAATATCTGGGCATAATGGGCAGAACAGTGATTATTCAGGTAATAGTGATGTTCAACATCGTTACCCAGATAACCATTCAGATAACATTCTTCAGCATTTCTCTGTCCTAAGTTATCCAGATAATTACTTGGATACTGGCTCTGTCCCCGAACTGCCCCAGTGCTATCTGGATATTGCTAGAGCAAATTACAGAGATTTTTTAGTAGCAGCATCCAGATAACACTACTGAACATTTGGGCATGACCCTGGCCAGCAGCACTTATCTGGGTAACAGCTGAATATCAAGTAGGCAGTTTTGTTACCTTAGCAGGGCTGGCTCATAGGATCATGGCATACTGAGCCAACTTCCTTCAGTGCCTCGTCCTCTGCATCAGCAGTGCCCCACCCCCTTTTATCCACATTGGCGCCCTGACCCCTTTCTATCTGCATTGGCAACCAGCACACTGCAAGGGCAGTACCCTGCCCCCTTCTATCCATGTTGGTGCCCCTCTCCGTATGATTTGGTATCGCTCCCTCTCCCCCAACCTGTGGTTTTGCAAGCCTGCCAGCAGCAGCAGCAGTGTTAAAAAAAAAAAAGCATTCAATGACTAATCCCTGGGTGTTCTCCCTGTTAGTTCTGCCTTCTCTAATGCAGTTTCCTGACAGCGGGATATTGACTGAGAGAACACCCAGGGGCTAGCTGAAGGCTGTATCTCATGTTACTGCTGCCAGTAGGTTTGCAGGACCATGGGCAGGTGGATGGAAAGCGAGGAGTAGGGGGCAAGGGAGTATTTATAAGAAGAATAATTCTGTCAGCACAAGGCTAATTATTTTGACATAGAATTACCTGGAATTTCAACCTCTAACAGAGAGAGAATCTTTAACAGAAAAACAGGGATCCAGCAGATGGCATCAGAGAGCACAATGAAGAAGAATCGATTAGCAACAGCAACTTCTCCATGTCTGTCCTTTCTCAAGTCTGACGTCTGGACTCCAGTTTTTTGAATGGAACAAAACATGCTGACATAGGAAAATACTATTATGATGAAGGCTAGGAGATTCACACCTATTGGGAGTGAAAATAATGGTTTAGCATTTTGTCTTAGATAATGTAGTAGCACAATTAGTATGAGGGGCTACTGAAAAGTTCTCAGCCCAACCAACAAAGTTGGGGCAGTCTCCATCGAGGGCTATACATTTTAGTCCAGCAATTTTCAACTTTTTTTCATGCCGTATTTTTATGACGGAACGAAAAAAGTGGAAAATCACTGGACTCGGGGGCAAATTCTATAAATGGTGTCTTGAGTGTAGGCGGCGGTAGGCGTCCTACCGGTGTCTAACCAGCCAACCGGGACGCACATTAAAAACAAACAAACCCCAAAACACCCTGAGGCAGGCTGCTTACATTGTAGGCGCCTTCGCAAACCAAGGGAAGTGCCTCGGGCTGTCTAAGCTCACCCAAGGCTAGGTGTGGGTGTGGTTTTGCCCGAAAGTGGCCTTAGGCACCTGATAGCCCCTAGGGCTGCGATAGGTGCCTGAAATGTAGACCAGCTAAATGTTTGCCTACATTTCAAACAGACACGATGGCAAGGGAATCTCCCTGCTGCGATCAGTTTAGTGGCTGCAGCAGGAAACCCGTCCTCCCCAGGAAGACTACTGGAAGGAGGGATGCCCAGTCCCTCCTGCTGGAATCCCCATAGCAGCCCCACTTCCCTACCCCCAAATGTCTGTGGCAGGAGGAGTGTCCAGTTCCTCCTGCCGCCACCCCACAGAGACATCCACAGGCAGGAGGGATGCCCAGTCACTCCTGCCGCAACCCCCTCCCCCCACCAAGATCATCGGCAGGAGGGATGCTCAATCTCTCCTGCCAGAACTCCCCACCCCCTCTGAGACATCCTCTGGCACCCTGATCACCCACCCGGACCCTACAAGTACCTTCTTTGGTTGGCCAGCCAGAAGGATGCTTACTTCCTCTGGCTGGCAGACCCACCTCCACTGAATGGTGGGCCTTCCCCTTCCCAGTGCATCATGGGATGCACTGGTGAAGGGCCTATGGCCCTGATTGGCCCAACCAGAATCTTAGGCCTCTCTCCCAGTGCATTCTGGGATGCACTACGAATGGCCTAGGATTCCGATTGGTCAGATACCAGTGGCTGCCTATGTCACAGATAGGGGTCCCTTACAGCCATCCACATTATGCATCTAATTATGTAGTACACTGCAGATTAATATGAATGTTCACATATGCATTAACTGTCATTTTTAATATCCATTAGTACCTAGACCCCTTAATATGGCACAATAAATATGAACTATATTAATGTATAGATTTAAACTAGGTCAATCTGTGAAAGGGTAAAGCTATAAAGTAAAGTAAATCAGATTTAAAATGTTGGCATCTGCCGGCCATCTTTTTTTAGTTTATTCGGTGTGACATCAACAGGGCACAGACTAGGCACAGAGGCAACCCACTTGAATACATGGAAGAAGGAAGATGGTATTCTACACTATGGCAGTCCTTGCTAGGCACAGAGCAGCACTGCTGAAGGATAGTTTCAAAAGAAGCTTCCCTCCACCCCTTGTAGCCAGCAATATGTCTTTGGAGAGGGCTTTGATGGCAACTCCAGTAGTTGAAACATGAGGACACTATCGGGCAAACGTCTAAGGTCTGTGTTCCACACATGACAAGATAGATTGGGATAGGCTGGAGTAGGCTTTCACAGTAACTCCAATAGCTGGGGGAGGGGGCGGGAGGACAGTGCCAGGTGGACTTCTACAGTCTTTGGCCCAGATTCACTAAAGATAGTGATTCAATCGCTGTTGGCCGATTCCTGGCTGATTTTGAAACAGCAATTGATTCACTATCTTTTTTGCATGCAAATGTTTTACACGGAGGTGCAAATCATTTGCATGCAAACTCAGCAGTTCCTGCTGTCAGACCCCCCACCCCCCTCCTCGTATCTTTAAAAGTTGGGAGCAGGAGGGATCCAGAGGCACCTGAGCCAATCACATGATGCACTGGGGTGGGGCCTAAGGTCCACATTCGCATCGCGGCCGGGGAGGAGCAGGAGCAGGAGGACTTTGCAGTTCCTCCTGCTTCCATCGCTGGAGGCCTATGGAGCAGGAGGGACTGAGCACCCTTCCTGCTTCCAACTTTTAAAGGTACAGAGAGGGGGTGGGCACGGGTCGATGGCTGTGGGGGGTTCTGATGGCAGGAGGGAGTTGGCATCCCTCCTGCCATATTCGTGTGGGCGGGAAGGGCAGTGTCGTGCAGAGTGGTTGGTGGCAGGAGGGAATGGGCATCCATCCTACTATTTGTGAGTTGGGGGGGGGCATTGTCGGGGGGGGGGGCATTTTTTTTGACAAGTCTGCCTGTCTTTTTTATTCTTTTTTTATGGGGCAGATATTTTGCGTATGTAACACACGCAAACTATCTGTGCCATGGAAAAAAAATGAAAAAAAAAAGACAGGCAGCAGTCGTGTTTTAGGATAGTAAAACCCGATTCAAAATAGCGAAACAATTGTTAGTGAATCAATCGCTTGGCTATTTTGCATGGGGTTTTACTAATTTGCATGGGTTGGATTGGATCGGATAGGAGATTGATCAGGCAGCAGTTTAGGGCTCGGGGAACGATTACAAAACCAGTAAAACTTGTTTTGCGATTGTCAGTACAGGATCGGAAGGTTTAGTGAATCTAGCCCTATGTCCCACAGATGGCAGAGATAGATCAGGATCAAGTGTTTATACCACGTTCATTGTTGGTTTAATCATGAATTGCTATAAGTTTTACTTTTGGGCAGTCTGGATGAAACGTTCAGGTCTTTATCTGCTGTCATCTACTACATTACTATGTGCCAATTGTAGCAAGGAGATAAATCAGGCATAACTGAGTGATGTCTTCCATCTTCCATTAGTTCAATGGAAGTTCTTGAGCTGGAGTTTGAAATCCAGATTATAAGAACCCAAACTGTCAAAATAGACTGCCAAAACATTTACACATGGATATATACAAAGTGGCATGCTGGGTTCTTTTAATGAAGGGAATACTTACCAAGAAATATCCCAAGTGAATATATTTTCCCTCCGGTTTCTTCAGTTTGGTCAGAATACATAGGGAAACACATTCCATTTTTTCCATAATAATTTCCAAAAAAGTCTTCATTCCAGAATGGAATTGTAGCTAAAATGAATCCAGTAATCCATATGCCCGTCAGCATTGTCACCATCTGACACTTGCCGAGTCTTTTGTTAGTGAAGGGGAAAACAATCACCAAGTATTTCTCCAAAGTCAAAAAGGTCAATAAGAGGACCGAGACCTCTGTAGACAGCATAGCTAAGAACCCAATGATCCGGCACTGCAAGCTTTCCATCCAAATCAGGGCATACTTTTTATATTGTCCTTGGTATTTAATATCAAAGATTCCAACAAAGAACAAGTAAATTCCCATCAGGCAATCAGAACCTGTTGAAAAGAGTTCTAAAAAATTCAATATTTTATTAACTAGCTAACCTCCATTGGAACAATAACAGAAAACCATCTGAATCCAACCCAGACTCACTTTTATCCCCCAGGTTTGTCCCAAGGAGCCTTCGACCCTCTTCCACAGCCAATTATTTACCTGCCCTCTCTACTTGTTAGTCTGTCTTACAGTTTGCCAGGCCTCCTACATCCATCAAATTCTGACATCTAGAGATTTGAGACTGTACAACTTTGCAAGATGCATGCTATTGGAATGCAGAGAGCACCACTTCAAAACGACAAACAGACAGACAGACAGACTTCATCATCGTATTCATGCTACTTCCGTGCAACTGATCCATAGAAACAACACAGTTTGGAAATCTTAATATGAATAGATACCATTATTCTTTAAAAGAATAATGGCATCTGTGTAATGAGGAGGTTTACTAAAGAGCATTAGAGTTTTGCACTTATTAGCCAAAATTCTATATAAAGCGCTGAAAAGTCAGTGCAGATAAAATTTTGTGCTATGCAGATAAAATTTTGATGCTCAGACTTGGGCGCCTTTTATAGAATTGCAGCTACTATTGAGGTTCTGTCCAGAATTCCCCTTGCATTTATATTTATTTATTCAATTTTCTATAAGGTTCTCCCAGGAGAGCTCAGAATGGTTTTCATGAATTTTTCAGGTACTGAAGCATTTTTCCCTGTCTGTCCCGATGGGCTCACAAGCTATCTAATGTACCTGAGGCAATGGGGGGATTAGTGACTTGCCGAGGGTCACAAGGAGCAGTGTGGGTTTGAACCCACAACCCCAGGCTGTAGCTTTAACCACTGTGCTACACTCTTCCCTTCCCACTAAACAAGTTCCAATAGATAACATACTTTACTTTCAGGTGCTATAAGCATGCATGCTACCTACTACATGCTAACACAATGTGCTGGCCATACTCTTCTGAGCTCCTGTGCTAAGCAGTTAATGTGGGACTTTTTACCACACTGGCTGTTTTAATGTGCACTAAATGTTAGCACAAGCTCGCATTAGCAGTGTGTGCTAAAGCATATGCTACTTGCTTAGTTCACCTTAGTAAACATATCCCTAATTTAGTCAAAGATGGGATCAAGTATCAAGTCTCTGTGACCTCACTCCCAGCCAGTGGCGTAGTGAGGGTGGGGCGAGGGGGATGGTCTGCCCTGGGCGCTAGCATCCCTCCTCCTCTCTGCCACCCCCCGCCTCTTCCCATTCCTCCCCTCCATACGTGTGCCCCTTCCTTCCTACCTTTAGCTGAAGTTGATGCGGCGGTCAACAATATGCTCTTTGCAACCTCGTTGGCTCTCCCACTGACGTCACTTTCAGGTGCCACGTATAGGAAGTGATGTCAGAGGAAGAGCCGATGGGGTCGCGAGGAGCACGTTGTTGACTGCCACGGTACAAGGGAAGGGGGGGGGGGCGTGCGCAGCAGGTTGGATAAGGGAAGGAGTGGGGGGGCGGAGACAAGGGTGGGGGAGGGGCGCCACTGCCCCAAGTACCTCTCACTCTCATTACGCCACTGCTTAAAGCCATTCTCAATTGACAGCAGAGCTGAATATCTAGTGCTATGGCTTGAGTGGAGCCAACCCAAACAGATGTTTTTTTGCAGACGGTTCTGATCACTCAGTTTTTCCTGCAGTATTTTTCTCCTGTTTGAAATATAGAAAATCAAATCCTAGGGCAATCAAATTGACTGGGTTTTGGAGGGTTCTATTTTTCTTTGCCCAAAACTTGCATCTGGCTTTCATTTTGAAACCCTCATTCCCACCACCCTGACATAATCAGTGTTTGGCAGGCTTATGTATATTATCTAGGAGCAAAAGTGCAGAGGTTGTTTGAGGTTATGGAAATGGTAGTGGTGGGATTATCTGCGATTATCTTTTTCACTATAAATATATCACAGTACACCAAGAGGGGCAATAAAAAAATCTTTTCCATTAAGGAGCAGTGCATTAGAGGGTTGGGAGAAGGGAGGATTAGATAATAATACTAATTGCTCAACAATGGTGACAAAGAGTGGTGTAGAGGGTTATTAAGAAAATATAAAACAAATTTTATATTGACATTTGTTGGATATAGTTGAAACGTTTTATAACTCAGAAAATAGATCTTCAAATAAGAAGTAGTGCATCATGATTAACACATTTTAACCAGTAGAGTCAAAGTTCCTATCATTAATTTTAAAGTTATTTGCAAATTGAAAATCTTTTGGACACCAAAGAAATTAAAGAAAAAACCTTGATTCAGCTGTAGCTTGTACTATATCTAATCTAATCTAATCCTTAGGTTTGTATACCGCATCATCTCCACGTTCGTAGAGCTCGACGCGGTTTACAGTAGGAGAAATAGGAAGGAACTACAACAGAGGGTTAGAGGTAGAAGTGTGAAGAAAATTTAGAGGACTTGGGATGCCAAGATATAAGAGTTTCCTTGATTCCTAAGTTGGAGGGAGACTTACATTTTTTGAGAAAAGCCAGGTTTTCAGATGTTTGCGGAAAACTTGGAGAGAGCTCAAGTTCCGAAGAGGGGAGGTAAGGTTGTTCCAGAGCTCAGTGACTTTGAAGTGAAGGGAGGTCCCTAGCTGTCATGTGTGGGAAATGCCTTTTAGCGAGGGGAAGGATAGTTTTAATTTGTGGGAGGATCTGGTGGTATTAGGGTTTGAGGAATTCCAAGAAAGAGGGATAAAGGGAGGGAGGATACCATATAGGATTTTGAAAGTTAAACAGGCGTATTTATAGTGGACCCTGGCGATTATCGGAAGCCAGTGGAGCTTGGCCAGGAGCGGGGAGACATGGTCAAATTTACTTTTAGCGAAGATGAGCTTGGCCGCGGCATTCTGAATCCGTTGGAGTCTGTGGAGGTTTTTCTTAGTTAGGCTTAAGTAGATAGAGTTGCAATAGTCCAATCTGGAGAGGATGATGGATTGGACAAGGAGGGTAAAATGTTTTTGATGGAAGCAGGATCTAACTTTCCTCAGCATGTGAAGGCTGAAAAAGCATTTTTTTACCAAGGATTGGAGGTGGTAATTGAAGGACAATGTGGAATCAATGATGATGCCCAAGACCTTGCTCGAGAACTCAAGCTGCAGAGAGGAGCCAGAGGGTAATGGGATGGAGGTGGGTAGGTGATCTAGTTTTGGACCGAGCCAAAGAAGTCTTGTTTTGGACTCATTCAATTTCATTTGCATAGTGTGGGCCCAGGATTGTAGGTTCATTATACAAGAGGATATGTTCTTAGATAGGTTGGTGAAGTTCGAATCGGTCTCGAGGAGGACGAGGATGTCGTCTGCATAAGTGTAAATTGTTTCAAGGGGGGATAGGTGGAGGAGTTTTAGGGAGGACATATAGATGTTGAAAAGGATAGGGGATAGTGGAGAGCCTTGCGGGACTCCACAATTCGGTTTCCAGGGGGAGGATGAGGTGCCATTCATGTTAACAATGTAAGAACGAGAGCGGAGGAATTTAGAGAACCAACCTAGGACTGTGGAGTTGATACCTATCTCAGAGAGTTGGTAAACAAGAATATCATGGTGAACAACGTCGAAAGCAGCGGAAAGGTCAAATTGTAGGAGGACGGCGAACTTGTTTCGAGAGTGAAGTTGTTGAACCCTTGAAATCAGGGAAGACAGTAGGGATTCGGTGCTGAAGTTAGGACGAAAGCCATATTGATAGGGTAAAAGAATAGAGAATCTCTCTAAGTATGATGAGAGTTGGGAAGAAATGATGGACTCTAGCATCTTGGTTAGGAGAGGGATATTTGCAATTGGGCGATAGCTGGATGGTATGGAAGGGTCAAGGTCAGATTTTTGCAACTTGATATATAATAACTTTTCTGAGAGCTCAGTAGGGGGTCTTCTTCAAGTCTTTGTTACCATAGTTAGTACTGATAAATATTTATCTTTGCACTACAGATTATGGAACTATATTAAGCCCTTTTATGCATCTAGTGTAGGAAAAACAGGCTATCACAGAGGACAACCAGAATCAGGGTTCTCAGTTTTGACTAAAATTGAAGCAGCATAAAGTTGGTACTTGATTTTGGTCAAAACAGAAGCTGAACCAGAAAATGGCACTCCCCTTCTCCCCCCGACAAGAGAAGGTACTCTCATGCCAACCCCATGGCAGAGAGAGGGTTCTCCAAGCCCCCCTCCCCCGGCAGAAAGTGGGTCCGAGCAGTCCACCCTGCAGAAAGTGAATCTGAGTGTCCCCCACAACCACAATCCTACTATCCTCCCACCAGCTGAAGGCGGTCACTGGGCCTACCTTTAAATGTCTTCTTGGTCTAGTGGCCACATTATGGCAGGAGTGATCCCAACTGGGGATTGCTGCTGCTTTAGACAGTTGCGCGGGGACAGAAATCCCACCCATCCCCACCCGTCCCTGCAAAAGTCCCACCCGTCCCCACCCGTACCTGCCAAAGTCCTACCCGTCCCCACCCGTCCCTGTGAGGAATCCCACCCATCCCCACGAGGAATCCCTCCATTCCCTCCCGTCCCCGCGAGGAATCCCCTCCGTCTCCACCCGTCCCCGCCCGTCCCTATAAACTTCAGAAATAGTTATTTCATTTAATTATGCTACTGAATTAAAGGCTCTGGTAGACACCCATTTACAAATAAGCAAAAAGACTTTATTAATTTGGAAATATTAATTGGGAAGAATACATACTTTGTAAACGGGTTTCTACCAGAACCTCTAATGTTTATAAATTTTTATCAACACAACTAATATACTACTTTATCCTGAAGCAAAAAAAAAAAAAAAAAAAGAAATAGAATTTTTTTCCTACCTTTGTTGCCTGGTTTCTGCTTTCCTCATGTTCTCATTCAATTCCTTCCATCCACTATTTCTCTTCTCTCTGCGTCTTCCATTTGCTCTGTTACTGTGCCTCTCCCTTTTTCCCCCCTTCCAAATTGGTCTGGCAGGTAGGGAGAAGACGAGCCTCGCAAGTACATCCAACCCCGCAGGAACCCGGCGACCCTAGGGGGCATCCCTACAGAATCCCCACAACCCTAGGGGGCGTCCCCACAGGATCCCCGTGACCCGAAGGGGGAACCCGCAGGATCCCCATAGATCCTGCGGGATTCCCGTCATCCCCGTTCCCGTGCAGCTCTCTATGCTGCTCATGCCGTTTTCAATCTCAGAATGGCTCCTGGAACCTCCTGTGGCAGTTTCAGGAGCCATTCTGAGATTGAAAATGGCATGAGCAATCCCCAGTTGCTCCTGCCCTTACTGGTTCCAATCTCAGAATAGTTTCTAGGACATCTTGGCAGCCATTTTGATTGCGAATGTCAGGACCAGGAGCATCTGGGGCTTTCTCTGCCTGGAAGAGGCCACTAGACCACTAGGGCATTTAAAGGTATGAGGAGGGCCTTTGGATGGTGAGTGGTGGCAATTGCCTGGCCCAGGAGGACTCCCTATGGTGGTGGGTAGGGGTTGAGGCAGGTAGAATAATCATGCCCGCTGCTGGTGTTATCCCTAGATCAGGGGTGTCTAACCTGCGGCCCCATGAAGTCTTTTTTGCGGCCCCGGTTGAGGGCGATGCAATGTTTTCCTCTGCTGGCCCTGGGTGTTTACTGTCTTGCTGGCTCCCTCTTCTGTGTTGCTGCAGCGTTTGTGCGGCCCTAGAAACATTTTTTTTGGCCAATGCGGCCCAGGGAAGCCAAAAGGTTGGACACCCCTGCCCTAGATATTCAATGACAGGCCCTGTTTGGATTTTGGCACTGAATATCTGGTTTATTTGAGCCAGCTAAGTCAATAGTCAGCTCTTGACCACATAAACCAAATTACTTTAAGATAGGATGGCTATTTATGCGGCTAAATTTAAGTCATTTAATTATGTGGTGAGGAGCTGAATATTGGCACTTAATCCACTTCTGCCCCTGGAACACCCACAAATTAGTTGCTTTTGAATTTGGTGCTAACCGGTCATTTTCATTGAAGAAAATAGCGAATAGAATGCTAGGTATAATCAAGAAGGGTATTACAACCAGGACAAAAGAAGTCATCCTGTCGTTGTATCGGGCGATGGTGCGCCCGCACCTGGAATACTGCGTCCAATATTGGTCACTGTACCTTAAGAAGGATATGGCGTTACTCGAGAGGGTTCAGAGGAGAGCGACGCGTCTGATAAAAGGGATGGAAAACCTTTCATACGCTGAGAGATTGGAGAAACTGGGTTTCTTTTCCCTGGAGAAGAGGAGACTTAGAGGGGATATGATAGAGACTTACAAGATCATGAAGGGCATAGAGAAAGTGGAGAGGGACAGATTCTTCAAACTTTCAAAAAATAAAAGAACAAGAGGGCATTCGGAAAAACTGAAAGGGGACAGATTCAAAACAAATGCTAGGAAGTTCTTCTTTACCCAGCGTGTGGTGGACACCTGGAATGCGCTTCCAGAGGACGTAATAGGGCAGAGTACGGTATTGGGGTTTAAGAAAGGATTGGACAATTTCCTGCTGGAAAGGGGGATAGAAGGGTATAAATAGAGGATCACTGCACAGGTCCTGGACCTGTTGGGCCGCCGCATGAGCAGGCTGCTGGGCACGATGGACCCCAGGTCTGACCCAGCAGAGGCATTGCTTATGTTCTTATGTTCTTAAAATCAGATAAGTATTGCTCAAAATGACCGGATAGCCAAAAACAAGTGATTTAACCAGTTAGAATATTGTTGAAGGAGGGCTTCCGGTGACGTCACGAAGCATGGTGGACGGTTAGGGGCTTCCGGTGACGTCACGAAGCATGGTGGACGGTTAGAGTTCGAGCTCTGACCTCCGTGGGCACATACCTCCCTCCCAGGGGTGCTGTGGTGTTTTCTCCTGCCACGGAGCCTTGCTATTCCAGCCTTGAAGTGGGTCGCGTGCACAGTATGCCCTCAAAAAAACCGAGCATGGAGGGGCGGGGGCCCGATGCGGGCAGTGACCAATGCGGCCTGCGCCATGTGCGTGGGGCCTCCAGAGCGCCCGAGCGCGAGTCGGGGGAGAGCGCATCAGAGGACGAGTCGGAGAGAGGCGCCTCTCCGAGACTGAGACGCCAGGACTGCGCCGCGGCAGTGACCAAATCTCCAGCAGTGGGCTTACGATATCAAGCAGGAGGTGGCTGCTGTGAAAGGCAAGATCAAAGATGCAGTTAAAAAAATCCGGAAGGACTTTGCTGACCTCCTGGGGAGAGTGGAGGAGACGGAACGGCGCATTGGGGATCAAGAGGTGGTGGTGCAGGATCTGAGTGGGGCGTTCAAGGTAGCGCAAAAGGACTGGCATGAATGTTTTACACGCCTTGAGGACCTGGAGAACAGGTCACGCAGGAACAATGTGCGTATCAGGGGGGTGCCGGAGCTAGCTGAATATCAGGATGCAGTCCATGTGGTTCAAGAGATTTTTGTGGCCCTTTGCCCGCAGGAGGGGGACGCTGTTGGAGCCAAGGCGGTGAAGGTGGACAGGGCCCACCGGGCACTAGGACCCAAAAAGGATGATAGTCCTAGAGATATCATTGCCTGCCTTCATGCCTTTGTGGATAAGGACCGGATGGTGAGGCAAGCCAGAGAGCTGGGCACGTTCGATTGGAAGGGTCATAAAGTGGAAGTTTTTCAAGATCTATCCGCAATTACTCTGCAGAGGAGGCGGGAATTTCGCCCAGTGGTGCAGATTCTGAGAAAGCATAATTTGAAATACCGCTGGCTATTCCCTTTCGGGCTCCTGATTACCATCAATGGAGCGCACAAGAGAGTCACCACTCTGGAAGAAGCTCGGGCACTGCTGCGGAGGGAAGGTCTTCAGAGTGCGGAAGATCCCCCTCTGGGGACCTCATCGGGCCAGATGGAGGAGCGATTCCAGTGGCAAGCTAGACCGGTGCGGTCCTGCAAACGCAGGCCGGATGGTAGAGTCGGCGTGGGAGAGTCCAAAGGCAGTGGTTCCAGGCCGGCCACCTGAGGAGGAGCTGTGAAGGCAGTGGTCTAGTCCTGTTGAAGATTTTTGGATGCTGGGGACTTTGGGAACTGATGGACAGTGTTAATGTGTGCGGGGGAATATCTGGGGGTGTGAGAGCGGGGTCTCCAGTGGAGGGGAGTGTCTGTAGTGTATGTATGATGGGCAGCACTTTTGGGAGGGGGAGGAGGGATGGGGACATGGGCTTTGGTGGGGTCATACGAAGTCATGGACGGGAGATGGAGGTGGTGGGAGTGGGGAGGGTGGGGAGGGGGGTGGGATGAAGGGGGGAAGGGGGGTAACAGCATGGGATTTTGGAGAGGATGGGGGGGAGGAGGAAGAGGGGTGACTGGTGTGGGAATGATATTCTGGGCCATGGCAGCTGATAAATTGAGAGTGGGTAGCTTTAATGTTAAGGGTTTCAACATGCCCCGTAAACGTCAGTTATTGTTAAAAGAATTAAAGAGGTTGCGGATTGATGTTGGTTTTGTGCAAGAAACTCACTTCTTGAAACCTGGAGAAAAGTTGATACAATATAAAGAATGTCCTGACAGGGTTTGGGCTTCTAATCGAAACGAGCGGAAGAAGGTGGGGGTGGGTATTTTGTTTGCTAGACATCTTAAATTAGTGCCTGAACAGGTATGGAGGGATGAGGGGGGCGTTGGGTTATCTGGGTGGGCCAACTTAATGGGGAAGTGGTTACCCTAGTGAATCTGTATGCTCCAAATACACAACAGGGGTCCTTTTTTGATGAGGTATTGGCCAAGGTACTGTTGGTAAAAAAGGGCTCATTGTTGGTGGGAGGGGACTTTAATTTGGTTATTGACCCTTGCTGGGACTCTACGGGGGCTGGGGGGGACAGACTTAAGTCGGATCGGAAGCGGCTTAAGCATTTTGTTGATGTCCTCAATGTGGTTGATGGCTGGCGTTCCCAGCACTGGATGGGTAAGGATTTCTCTTATTACTCCCCTGTGCATGGGGTGTATACCAGAATAGACATGTTGTATTTGGATAAGGGGTGGGGGGGTAGATTACTTGGGTCTCACATTGAGGACATTGGGTGGTCGGATCATGCTCCCATTTGGATGGATGTCCGCTGGGGGAGGACCTGGGTGGGGGACCGATACTGTAAATTAAATGATAGTTTATTGAGGGACCCGTTGCTGCTCCGTAAGGTGGAGCAGGTTATTATGGATTTTTTGGAACATAATGATGTTAGTCAATACTCTCCGATGACGATCTGGGAGAGTCTGAAGGCCGTGTTGCGGGGAGAGCTTATATCGATGGCCGCGTATAAAAAAAGACAAACCTTGCAGAAGGAGCGGAGTTTGAGAGAGACTCTACGGCAGCTAGTTGATCAACACAAACGTGGTCAAGGGGGAGCACCCCTGGGACTTCGGATTCGTGAGGTGCGGGCAGAATTGGGGAAGTTGGAGGATGAGGAAATCCAATTTAATCTTGAGCGTCTTCGTTTGCGGTTTTTTGAATCTGGTAATAGAGCAGGGAAGTTGTTGGCTCATCGTCTACGCCTGCAGCGGACGCAATCTAATATTATGGCTATTAAGGATTGTTCGGGACAGATGTTGACGGATGAGGGTGCTATTCACGCCCGCTTTTGTGAATTTTATCAGCAGCTATATACGCCAGAGAGTCAGGGGTCGGTGGAGGAGATTACTCAGTATCTTCAGGACTTGGGCCTGGCATCCCTCCCGACCTCTGTGATGCAAGGGCTGGATGCGGATATTACTTTGGAGGAGGTGCATAATGTGATTCGACAGTTGAAACCGGGGAAATCCCCGGGGTTAGATGGGTTTACGGGATTATTTTATAAGAAATTGTCTACTCTGGTGGCACCGTTGTTAGCACGCTTATATAATGACCTGAGGGATGAAGCACAATTGCCTTTCTTTATGCGACTGGCGGGGATCACGATTTTACCGAAGCCGGGGAAGGATGCTACTCAGTGTGGGAGCTATCGGCCGATTTCTCTATTGGGTATTGATACCAAAATTCTTGCCCGGGTGCTCGCTGATCGTTTGGCGCTTCATATGCCAACCCTTATCCATCCTGATCAGGTGGGATTCATAGGGGGTCGGCAAGCGGCGGATGGGATTCGTAAAGTTCTGAACTTGGTATGGCAGGCCCGACGGTCTGGTGGTTCATGGGTGGCGGTGGATGCCGAAAAAGCGTTTGACCGCGTGGATTGGCGATTTATGGAAGCGGTTCTCCGTCATGTAGGCCTGGGGGCCCGTTATGTGTCTTGGATTCTATCTTTGTATAATGGGCCCATGGCGGGTGTGAAAATCAATGGGGTCTACTCCTCCCCCTTTGAATTGCGGAGGGGAACGAGGCAAGGTTGTCCCTTGTCACCGTTGCTGTTTGCTCTGGTGATTGAACCTCTTGCACAAAAGATTCGACAGACGGCTCGGGTGCGGGGGGTAACGATCCAGGGGAATGAATACAAATTGTCTTTATTCGCTGACGATATCTTGGCAATTGTGGAGGGTTCGGCGGAGTCCCCTCTATCCCTTCAGGACCTTATGACAGCTTATGGGTCTCTTTCGGGTTTTAAGGCCAATATGGCAAAAACAGAGATACTTAATATATCGGTCCCGGACGCAGATATTCCGGGTATTAAGAGGGTGGTGCCCTTTCGTTGGGTTAAGGGCCCTATTAGATATTTGGGTATCCAGTTGGGGGTGGACTGGGCGACCTTATTTCAACTTAACTATATTCCCCTGGTAGCATCCCTGGCCAGGGATATGGATCGGTGGGATAAATTATATGTGTCTTGGATGGGACGCATGGAGGTAACTCGGATGTTGGTGTTACCTAAGTTCTTATATTTTTTTCAGGTTTTGCCGGTAGAAATCCCTAGGAAGTATTTTCTTCGCTGGCAGCGTAGCCTCTTGCGGTTCGTGTGGGGAGGCAGACGGCCACGGGTGGCTCAATGGGCCATGTTTAAGTTTAAGGCGGAGGGGGGTTTGGGGATCCCCCATTTGGAACATTATTACCGGGCGGCTCAGTTACGAGCGGGAGTGGAGTGGCATGCGCCTTCTTTGAAATTATGGGTGCAGGTTGAACAAGGTGTGCTGGATGTGTCGTGGGGGGCTGGGACCCTGGGGTTGCTTATGTGGGGAGATTTGGGGGTGAGGGAGTTGGGGACAATCTCTAACCCGTTCACTAATTGGACACTGAGGGTTTGGAAAGGAGAAGCTCGCAAACTGCTAGGTAAGAGTAAGGGGGTGTACTTTCTTCCCTTGTGCTATGCGTCTGATTTTGTGCCGGGGAGAGATGGGGGGATATTTGTGAGGTGGGCAAAGAATGGGTTGCAGTACTTTGGCCAATTCTTGGAGGGTGAGACTATTCGGGCTTTTCCTGAGCTCCAGGCTCTTTATCAGTTAGATTCCAAGGACCTTTTCCCCTATCTCCAGGTGAAAAGTTATTTGCAGAGGGCTAAACGGGCTGATGCCGCAGTTTATACTTGTTCTGCCTTTGAGCAGTTGCTGGGATCCCCAGTGCACAGAGGCTGCATTTCCCTGCTGTACAAGTGGGTGCATCAGGATGGGGCCCGGAAACCTTCATATTTGGTGGCGTGGGAACGAGACTTGGGGCAGGTGTTTGATGAGGCCTTATGGGAAACTATATCGCTTAGGATACATCATATAGCAGTGGCTCCTGTGCTGGTGGAGAATGCTCTTAAAATGCTGGTCCGCTGGTACATGACCCCGGTTCATCTGAGTAAGATGTATGTTCAGGGCTCAGCCTTATGCTGGAGGGGATGTGGGCAGCGGGGAACCTTTTTTCATATGTGGTGGAGCTGCCCTTCACTTCATGATTTTTGGAGCCAGGTGTTTCAGTATGTGGGGGCTCTTCTTCAGGTGCCCCTTCAAAGAAGAGCGGAGGTGGCTTTATTGGGGTTTCCCACGGGAGGAGCTGACGATACTCAGGATAGACTGGTACAGTTGGCTTTCACAGCGGCCAGGCTGACTGTGGCTCACCTTTGGCGTAGCACGACTCTGCCTACACTGCCTCTTATGAAAGATAAATTGGGATGGGTCTGCGAAAAATACAGGCTTTCGGCCCTGCTGACACGACGATGGCAGCAATACTATGATATTTGGGGGAGATATCTTGAGGTGGAGAACTTGGATGGGGGGAGCGCTGCTGTCAGATGATCTACTGGCCCAGACCAGGCTATGGGCATTGGGAGCCTGATTTCTTCTGGATTTGGCCTTTTTTTTTTTTTCCTTTTTTTGGGTTGGTTTTGGGTTGATTTTGTATTTTTTCTCCTTCCTTTTCCTAGGGTGCTTGGACGCCTGTGGGAGTGATTTTTGGCTTACAGGGGATGATGGGTGTTGTATGCTGTTACGGGGGGGGGAGGGGTGGGGTTGTTCTTAGAGGGTTATGCTACTCTGATGCTTGTTTGATTGTATTGCTTGTACTGTTTTGGTACTGTGATGCTGTGTTGGTGTGTATTTTTGGTTATAAATAAACAATTGCAAAAAAAAAAAAAAAAAGAATATTGTTGAAGGAGATGCGTCATAAGAGGAGAATGGGCATGGAAGCAGTAAGGATTCCCGCATTATTTTACAGGTACCACATGCTAACATGACCTGAAATTCAAAAAAGAGAAAATGCCCTAAAATGTACCTCACTAAAATGTACCTCACAGATTTCAGCACACCTTTAACTAAATAAGCCCCTATATGTACATTTGAATCATACTTCAAGACAATACCAATAGCTTAAAATATACTTACAACATAAAGATTTTATTGACAAAGTCTGTGTTTTATATTCGGATTGGATGAATGATCTCATTCCAAGGACAAAAAGATTTCCAAAGCAAGTAACACAAGCTATTACCCAGACAAAGATTCTTTGGATATTGTTAGCTAGAAGGTTCTCAAATGTGGAAATTCCATCTGTTAATGGTGTGCAGACTCTCACGTGAGGTGCATAGGTACAGTATCGGAATTTTTTGAAATAGCTAAAAGCAAAACAACAATAACAAAAAATACTGGCATAAGATAAAAGGAAAAGACAAAACAAAAAAAATGATCCAACAAATCTGCAGTAGAGAGTCAAACAACAAAAACAAAGAAGAAACTGTGGAAATGATGTACAAGGCACAAAGGGGTTCTTTTACTAAGGCACGCTAAATATTAGTGCGTCTTAGTAAAAAGACCCCAAAGTCTTTAATGAGTAAAAATATAATGTAGCAATTCAAGTAATGGTTCTCATATGTGAAGAGCCAGGACCCGACATGGTCCATGTTTCAGAAAATACTCCTTCCTCGGGAGTCTGGTAGGTTATGATATACACACACATGTAGAGAACCTTTTTAATAAATCAAAAAAACCAACACAGGTAATCCGTGAAAAACAGGCAATGAAGAGCTCCTTTTCGCTATCATTTAGCAAGCTGAGACCTCATTTAGAATACTGCGTACAATTGTATACTAAAATGATCAATGATCTTTGTCATAAGGCATATGAGGACAGACTTAAAGATTTCAATATGTACCGTATTTTTCGGATCATAAGACGCACCCACCTGTAGAGGAGGAAAAAACAACAACAAAATTAATTTGGTTCAGAATTTTCTTCTTCTTGGGTTTTCCTCCTCTACATGTAGGTGCCTCTGGTGGTCTGGTGCTGGGAAGTTACTGACTGCAGCCAATCACAGAGCGGTGCGGGACCAGGCAGGAAGCGCACAGGTTGTGCTCCTGCGTCGTTCTTCTAAAGACACAGGCGGACGTCCTGGAGACCACGTTGGACCAACACTAAAAAAGGTACCAGGGTGGGGGATGCAGTGTATTTGGTCCATAAGACGCACCCCCTTTTCCACCCCCTTTTTGGAAATGTGGGATCTCTTAGGGAAAGGATGAGATAGTGGATGCAGCAGATGGGCAGACTGGATGGGCCATTTGGCCTTTATCTGCCATCATGTTTCTATGTGTTCTGCCTCCTATTTAAGAGGTGCTAATTGTTCCTGCATTAAATCTCTGTTATTCAGTTAGTACACATGTTATTCAGTTAGCACACTTCCACATCTGTTCCCCACCCATGGCACAACCCCCCAAAAAATATTTTGAGAAATAAATAATGCACTCAATCCATGGGAACTGGCAAATTACCACAAAACACTTTTAATATGTTTTACAGTATACATTTTCCCACGCATTAATACAAAGGCCCTAGGGCTGTCCAGAAAAAACTAAAGTTAGAAAAATTGTGCAAATTGAAGTTTTTCCCATGAATTTCATTATGCATGATCAGAAAATAATTTTACTTTCACTTTTACTTTCCTGCTGAAGCAACATAGGACTGAGATTGTGCTCGGGCTTTAGGACTGATTCTGATCCCCAAAGTTTGGTAATAATATTTTGCTTATTGGCCAATGCCTGATGTAGATGTTGTATGCCAAACCAGGGCTCGTATTGGGCCAATAAAGATGTCCCTGTTCATTGAGGCCCTTTGTGGGGTTTTTTGCTGTATTGTGTTTGGTGTGCTCTGTCCCTCTCTGTGCTGATCGCTCAAAACCACCAATCACATAAAGCTGTTTTTCTTAAAATTTATTTTTGCTTAATGGAGTAAATTTCTTGGTATTATGGCTATAACTTTTGTGTTTTCACTCAGCAATGATACATTGATAAAAAGATATTTTATGCAAAATATCTAGCAGCATTTTATAAAATGAATCTTCAATATCTGCACTTTATTGTGGAAAATAACAGAAATTTACTCACAACATACTTCGCTAATAGCTAAACATGTACTCTTTGGTGTAGTCATCTACCAATGGCATTCCAAACACTCAAGGATTCAATGTTTTCTTTAGATAGTCAAGATAAAGCCTGCAATGCTGTAATTATGTTGCTGCTTTATGTAATCAGTGGCTATGAGCAACCCCAGGATAGGCTTGAAAAATTATTAAAAATTATTTTCTGATTATGCACAATCCAATTCATGGGAAAAACTTAAATTCGCACAATTTTTCCAACTTTAGGTTTTTCTGGACAACCCTAAAGGACCCCTAAACTCATAACAAATCAAAAGGCATAAGCTCCATTGTGGCATATGAATTATAGCACATTGCATATATACCTACATATGAGACAGGTTCTTCATGGGCAAAAACATTCTTAAATTTATATTTGAAATCTCAATTCCCTCCAGGCTTCTGAAAAAAAAGAATTATGCATATGAATTTCATACTTTCCCCATTACATATTGACTTTAATATTGAAATACAGTCAAACCTCGGTTTACTAGTAACCCAGTTTGCGATTGTTTTGCAGTCTTAGGTCTGCTGGATTATTGCAACTCCCTATATCTTCCTTGTCCAGCTACTATGATAAAACAACTCCAGACCATACAAAACACCGCCCTCAGACTGATCTACTCACTTAGAAAATATGATCACTTTAACTGCCTTCTTAGACTCTCACTGGCTACCCATACAAGCACGAATTCAATTCAAATTCCACTCCCTATTATTCAAAGCGTTACACGGCTCTTCCCCCTCCTATCTAAACAACCGCTTAAACCAGATCTCCACCTCAAGACACAGAAGAACCTCGAACCCTTTTGCCTTCCCCCCACTCAAAGGCACACAACGCAAGAAAATGTTTGACAACCTTCTGACAACACAAGCAGCAAAACTCAACCATTCCATCTCCAATCTGCTGACAATATCAGACTTCAAAACATTCTGAAAAGAAATCAAAACCCTGCTTTTCAAAAAATTCATCCAAATATCTTAACCCCTCTTCACTTACCTCCAGATGATTCACCTACCTCCAGATAACTCTCCCCCAAATTACCCACCTAAACACCTTCCAAGTAAACAGACCCCTAAAATAGTTTGTAATCTTACCTACTCTAACTGTATTCCATTTGTCTATATCACACAGTTCGGCACTGTCAGTTTACTATCCAACCTGTGAGTTCCCCTAGGATTCTATCCAGCTATCTCCCCTCTGTTTAAAAAAAAAAAAAAAAAAAAATTGTATCTTCACTGGAAAATGTCCAGCCAAATCTTTTGTAATCCGCCTTGAACTGCAAGGTATAGGTGGAATAGAAATCCGCAATGTAATGTAATGTAATGTAAGACGAGCAAAACACTCAGCAAACTTTTGACTCGTAAACCGAGCATTGACTCGATTTGCGAGCCCCCACCCGACCCGACTGCGGGAACCAACAGTATTGCTCCCCCTGAGGCCACCGGCGCTTCTATCACCTCTTCCCCCCCCTCCCCGACTGGCCCTGTCCTTACCCCTGCACCGCCGGTGATAAAAGTGCCTGCCATCGGTCTGCTGCTGAGCCTTGAGCATCTGCGCATGCTCAGGCCTTCTGATCTCACCCTCTCCGAGATTCTCATGATGGCAGAGGCAGCGGTGGATGTGTCCCTAATGGTAATTAAGTTTTTGGGGATGTGGAATGAATTGTTCAAGTTTACACTAACTCTTATGGGAAAAGTTGCTTTGATATACGAGTGTTTTGGTTTAAGAGCATGCTTCTGGAACGAATTATGCTCGTAAACCAAGGTACCACTGTATATTTGTTACTAGCTGATCACCCGGTGTTGCCTGGATATTTATTTATCCCAATCTTCCGGTATCGATAGACTTGTATTCAGTGATTACGCCACTACAGCTGCACTTCCTTAAATACTGTTAATTGACAGTGTGACATCATTCCCCAAGCTTCACACAATTGGTCAAAGCAGTTCCATCTATCTATATATCTATATATCTACATATATATATATATAATTGGTTGTATCTGTGTGTGTGACCCCCTTCCCACCCCCACAGTATTTTTTCCCAGATAGTAAGTGATATGCATACCAAGTTTGGTTGAAATCTCTCCATGCGTTTCAGAGTTATGCTGGAACATACATACATACTTACATCCAATTTTATATATATATATAGATTACTAGATCCACAGCACCCTTTTTAGTATAGACTTATAATATATTTTAGATTATTATTTATATTGAGTCAAAATATAATAAGAGTACACAATTATATAACTTTAACAGGATTAGCTTATTAATATATTTTGTTCTTTTTATTTTGAATATGGTTTAGACTAGAAGTTTTCTTCTACTAATTTGAGGCTCCAACTCCCAGAAGTGGCTTCCTTTAAGCTGTGCTGTCATAAGCCTTCCTTGACAAGTACTCATTTCTATAACCAGGGTGGATTGACTGGTATGGGGAGGTGGCCACCAATCAATTAGAAGTCTCTTCATTAGCTGCTTCTCTGTGCTTGGATCATTATTTAAGGCCAGCCATGTGGCTGGCAGTCTAACTTTTAAATAATCTTATGTGGTGTCTTTTTGTTTCTACTGGGAGAGGCCATGGAATACCCATATGCCTAAGGGTTTGGAAAGGCTATTTTCCCCTCATGGCAGAAAAGAATTTACAAATATGGGTTATTTTATGGTCAGTTAGAAGATGTGACAAGGATATCCTGATATTTTGTGTTCAATTAAGATAAAAATGATCACTTACAGAGACTTAAGTAGTCGAAGACTGTCAAACTGGTTTAGATGGAGGTCAATTGGATTGAAGCTCAGATTGCTAAAAATAAAACAAAAAATACTTTACTAAAAAACAAACCAACCTAGATGTAAAAGAAAGAAATAATTAACTTGCTTTTATTGTAAATCCCAGCTTACACTTTTTCCAGATGTCTAAGCTCTGTGAAAGCAGAAGGCAGCAACTTAGAAATAAGGTTCTGAGATAAGTCTCTACAGAAAAAAAAAGAAGCAGTTTACTAAATCAACATAGTTTAAATCTAGAAATAACAGAAAAAAATGCAGAATTAAAACTTGTAAACTTGGAACTTGAGAGAAAATATATTAACATAGGAATACAAAATAATAAATTCCTTACAAGTCCGTTAGCCTTCTCAGTGGTGAAAATGTTTTCTTTGGCACTATTCCAATCTGATTATCACGAATGCACCTATGAAAATATAACAAAATATATTTTAAATCTTAGAGTTTAGCACAAATTCTTAAATTGGCACAGCAATAAAGTTCAAAAATTCCAAAAGTTTTGCTTACATTAATCCAGATTTCCAGAGCCAGCAGTTAAGAGGAACTGGAACTAGATTAGTCTAATATTTGAACTGACAAATCCCAAAATAAATTTTACCCTTTTTGAAGTGAATCTAGGCCTCAGAGTCACCCGTAATAGCATTTTATGGACTTATCCATGAACTTGTCCAAACCATTTTTTAAAACCTGCTACATCTTCTGCCAACAAGTTCCAGAACTTATTTGTTGAGTGAACAAACATGTTCTCATATTTGTTTTAAAAGTATTACTATGTAACTTCATGGCATGACCCCTGATAGTAACTGATATTATTACCTTTGATTGAAACTGGTAATAATAGCTGAACAATTTATCTACAAAACATCTTTAGGATCAAGCACCAAAAAACACAATATTCTGAAGGACCCACTTCCTCAATTAACAACCATTTTTACATACTAAGCATTAGCCTGTGCTAAAAGTGTTAATATTAGCAAACTGCTGCCATGCCCATGTTATTCCTGTAGGTGAGATGGTAGCTGGTGCATGCTCTCTCTCAATTACACGCATGAATGTTTAGTAAATAGGGTCTTAAAATTGTAGTAGTGCATATTAAGTTTTCAAGGGTGATGATGCGGAGGAACTGAAAGAAATCATGGCAAATCTGGAACTACTAAGCCAAATCAACAAGTTAAAAAGTAGTAAATCACCTGGACCGGATGGTAAACATCCAAGGGTACTAAAAGAACTCAAACATGAAATTGCTGACCTGCTGTTAGTGATCTGTAACCTGTCACTAAAATTGTCTGTAGTACCTGAAGATTGGAGGGTAGCCAATGCTATGCCGATTTTTAAAAAAGAGTCCAGGGGAGATCTGGGAAATTACAGACCGGTAAGCCTCACTTCAGTGCCGGGCAAAATGGTGGAAACAATTATAAAAAATAAAATTGTGGAACACATAGACAAACATGATTTCATGAGATGGAGTCAGCATGGGTTCAGCCGAGGAAGAGCTTGCCTCACCAATTTGCTTGACTTCTTTGAAGGTGTGAATAAACATGTGGATAAAGGTGAGCTGATTGATGTAGCGTATCTAGATTTTCAGAAAGCTGTTGATAAAGTTCCACATGAGAGGCTCCTGAGAAAATTAAAGAATCATGGGATAGGTTGCAAAGTTCAGTTGTGGATTAGGAATTGGTTATCGGATAGAAAACGTAGAGTTAAATGGTTATTTTTCTCAATGGAGGAGAGTTAAACAGTGAAGTGCTGCAGGGGTTTGTACTGGGACCGGTGCTACTTAACTTATTAATAAATGATCTGGAAATTAGAATGACGAGTGAGGTGATTAAATTTGCAGATGACATTAAACTGTTCAAAGTTGTTAAAATGCATGTGGATTGTGAAAAAATTGGAGGCAGATCTTAGGAAATTGGAAGACTGGGCGTACAAGTGTCAGATGAAATTTAATGTGGACAAATGCAAAGTGATGCACATTGGGAATAATAACCTGAATAACAGTTACCAGATGCTAGGGCCTACCTTGGGGGTTTGTGCCCAAGAAAAGGATCTGGGTGTCATCGTGGATAATACGATCAAACCTTCCATCCAATATGTGGCGGCGGCCAAAAAAGTAAACAGGATGCTAAGAATTATTAAAAAAGGGATGGTTAACAAGACTAAGAATATTATAATGCTCCTGTATCACTCCATGGTACGATCTCATCTGGAGTATTGCGTTCAATTCTGGTCTCCTTATCTCAAGAAAGATATAGTAGTGCTAGAAAAGGTTCAAAGAAGAGCAAACAAGATGATAAAGGGGATGGAACTCCTCTTGTATGAGAAAAGACTAAAAAGATTAGGGCTCTTCAGCTTGGAAAAATGATGGCTGAGGGGACATATGATTGAAGTCTATAAAATCCTGAGTGGAGCAGAACGGATACAAGTGGATCGATTTTTCACTCTTTCAAAAATTGCAAAGACTATGGGACACTTGATGAAGTTATAGGGAAATAGGAGGAAACATTTTTTCACTCAGAGAATAGTTATACGCGTTACCAGAGGTTGTGGTAAGAGCGGATAGCATAGCTGGTTTTAAGAAAGGTTTGGACAATTTCCTGGAGGAAAAGTCCATAGTCTGTTATTGAGAAAGACATGGGGGAAGTCACTGCTTGCCCTGGATCGGTAGCATGGAATATTGCTACTCCTTGGGTTTTGGTCATGTACTAGGGACCTGGATTGGTCACCGTGAGAACGGGCTACTGGGCTTGATGGACTATTAGTCTGACTCAGTAAAGCTATTCTAATGTTCTTATATTTCAACTTCAAAGATAACATTTATCTACAAATAATAGGCACCGCTGTGGGCACCAGATCAACCTGTTCATGGCAGAAGAAACCATATGATGCATGCAGCTACCCTTCACAATTCCAGCACCCACCCTTCCAATCTATTATTCATAACCAAGCCACATGATACACTGTGTATGCTCTGACAGAGATAAACACCTCAAATTCCTGACTGAATTCTTCAAACAGTAAGGCTACGACCCTAAAATGATATCCAGAAAGATTCCCTCTTCCTTTAAATATCCAGGGAAAACCCACCAAAGTATAAAGAAAACAAAACTTCAGAGAGAATCCCGCCTGTAGAAACATACAATCTAGAGCTGGATAAACTGAGAAAAAAACATCCTACAGCCACTGGTCTGACCCAGTAAGGCTATTCTTACGTTCTTATTGAGGGTATTTTTTATAACTGGCCACATTAATACTGAAGGTCCGCCATGGACCACAATAAGGCTTCTTTAAATAGTCCACACTGGAGGGGATAGAGGAAGGAAGTTTTAGTTTTTATTAGTTTAAGTTTTATTAGGATTTTATATACCGCCTATCAAGGTTATCTAAGCGGTTTTTACAATCAGGTACTCAAGCATTTTCCCTCTCTGTCCCGGTGGGCTCACAATCTATCTAACGTACCTGAGGCTATGGAGGATTAAGTGACTTGCCTAGGGTCACAAGGAGCAGCGTGGAGTTTGAACCCACAACCCCAGGGTGCTGAGGCTGTAGCTTCAACCACTGCGCCACAGTGGCCTTAGACTAGGGAAGCAGAGAGATGCTGGACATCTCATGGAGAAGAAGGAGGAAATACAACACGTTGAGGGGGATTGTAAGGATCATATTACACCCTACTTTCATGCATTGCATTGGTTACCTGTGGAGGCACGTATTATGTTTGCTACATGGTTATTTACTTGATCACTTTGTATTTAACAATTCTCTTCGCTCTTCATAAAATCTGGCATTTTTGTTTTTTCCCCAGTAGAGAATGAACGTTTAAGAAATTTCAGGGTTGATGGCTTTCTTACCAAGCAGCAAGTTGGGAATCAGAAATTCATGCTTTTTTAAATTAAATTCTACATCTAATCTTCAGCTTAGAAAACTGCTTTAAGAAATTTTTAGATGTATAGCATTTAAATATTCATTTATGATTGTCAATTTATTATGTGTCAGCACAAAGGCCTTAGGTGGATGACATACCAGGAGAAATGCAGGGGAAATAACACCCAATAGTTAGATAATTTGATACAGGAATTCTCAAAGTATATATGTTTTCGAGAGGATAGATGTCAGTTTATCACACAAAGATGATGGTCTAATACTGACCAACACCAATAAATCCACTCTAATAATATTAGTCTTCAGACCCTCAGAAATGCCACCATCCACTCACTACAATATAGTTTCATAGTGGCTGGATTTACACATTAGATACTCACCGGGTCACTTGTATTGAAACTATTATGAAATAGAACTGTGCTCGGGATACACTTAATCAATAGTTTAATTTTAAAATTAGGAGTGGTCGCGTTGTGGGTAACCAATTTAGACTTAGAGCGATCGGAGCCCTGATGAAACCCGTCCAGGGTGAAACATGTTGGTATATAGATCCCTTTGAATGCATCACCTCAGCTAAGTATTAGCTTTACAATTAAACTATTGGTTGGTTAAGTGTATCCCGAGCACAGTTCTATTTCATAATAGTTTCAATACAAGTGACCCGATGAGGATCTAATGTGTAAATCTAGCCACTATGAAACTATATTGGAGTGGATGGTGGCATTTCTGAGGGTCTGAAGACTAATATTATTAGAGTGGATTTATTGGTGTTGGTCAGTATTGTACCCAATAGTTAGAGGCATAAGGGAAAGAAGGAAGGCAAACTCTAGCATGGTTGTGCAGATTTGATACTACCTTAGAGATGGAAACATAAGGGAGACTGTTAAAGATGTTTTGCAGTTTGGTCTTTATAGATCCACATTAATTACTGGATAGAGTCTTAGGATTTTCCTATGGGTCAGTAATTCTCAACTCTCTCTAGTAGGGTTTTCAGTATTACCACAATGAATATAACATAATATAATATAATACATTTGATGTAATTTAAACAATTTCTTTAGATTTTCAAATATTCTACAAATATACTTACAATACTTTGAGTTTATCGCATGTCAGGAAAGTAGAACTAGTCAACAACTTTATATGATTGCTTGCAAAATCCCTAAACAAAAACAAAGATATTTTATTGCATAATAACACTAGCTCCCCTCCCCCTTTTACAAAACTGTGATTGTGGTTTTTAGCGAAGGCTGGTGCACTGAATGTTCTGCGCTGCTCCAAACACTCATAGGAACTTGGTAGGGGGCTGAGTGCAGAATCTGGCAGGGGAGGGGACACTGGGTGCAGATCCTGGCAGGGCACTTGAATATTAAGCCTCCTGACATATTTGAGTCAACCATTTTAGCAGCGGGGCAGGAGAGTGGAAAGCAAGGCAGGGAGGATAGGGTGGCAAGCCTGGGAGGGAAGGGGCTGGGTGCACTGCCTGGCAGGAAGGGGGCTGGGTGTAGAGCCTGACTGGGTATGGAGGGAAGGAGGCTGGGTGCAGTGGGTAGCCAAACAATATGAAAAGATTGGGAGTGGAGGGGTGGAGGGGAGAGGACAAAGGCTGGAAGGCAGTGAGGGGAACATAGGAAGGAGGGAGGGAAGGAGGGAGGAAGGGACAATTGTTGGGCCTGAGGAAGGAAAGAAAGAAAGAAATCACCAGACAAGGGGGGGGGGGGGAGGGGGAAGGAAGAGGACAAAGGCTGGAAGGCATTGAGGGGGACATAGGAAGGAGACCACAAAGGTAGGAAAAATGATTTTATTTTCAATTTAGTGATCAAAATGTGTCAGTTTTGAGAATTTGTATCTGCTGTCTATATTTTACACTATATTTGTCTATTTTTCTATAGTTGTTACTGAGGTGACATTGCATATTTTTAAAAGTCATCTGTCTTGACATCTTTGAAAAAACCCCAAAACTCGTAAATGATAATTAACATTTTCTCTGCGTACAGTGTGCTTTGTTTTTTTTTTTTAAATTTTGTGGTTACCATTATGTATTAATAAGATTATATTGTATGTATATGAAAAATGGATGGAAGAAATTACATTACAATTAGTATTATTATTATGGGGCGGAGTTTGGGCGGGTCAGGGATGGAATTTGGCTGGGGGTATTCGGTTGGTGTTTGTTAGGCTTAGGGAGTACTTGGCTTGAAAAGGTTGAGAAACACTGCTATAAACTAAGGGGCTCATAATCGAAAGAGAAAACCATCCAAAAACCGGCCTAAGTCAGCACTTGGATGAACATTTCTCAAAAACGTCCAAGCGCCGAAAATAAAAACGGGTTTTGGACGTATTTCTAAACGACCTAGGCCTTGATAGTGCCGCTCAACACCAAAGCTAAACGGGGCGTTTCAGGAGGTGTGTCGAGAGCGGGAGTTGGGCGGGACGTGGGCTGGCTTACACTTAGTCGTACAGCATGTATAACCAAAAGTTATACAACCCAGGATCGACGGAACTTGGACATTGTGACTTAGACCATGTAAAACATGGTCTAAGTCACAAAAACCCACCTAAAATCACCAGATAAGCAATGCAAACACATAACACAGACCCCCACACACTACCCCAGTGATCACCAACCCCCCCAACCCCCATAAAAATTTTATTCACAATTTTAAATTTCAGCCTCCAGACCACCATCACCTGGCCGCCTGGCATAGGAAAGCCTAGTCGTCCAGCCCAGAGGCAGCTTAAGTCATCTTGGGGGTGGGTTAGGGACCCATAGAGAGGAGGACCCATGCCCATAAGCCCCTGTAATCACTGCATTGATACTGAAACATGTGCACTGCCCTATACACGCCCAAAACCCGTTTTTAATGGCATATAAGTGGCTCCTGCAGCCATAAGGGCTTTTGGGGTGGTAGATAAGTGGGTCTAGGGGATTCTGGAGGTGGTTTGGGGGGCTCACCATCACCTATAAGGGAGCTGTAGGGAGGAGAAGCCATGGCACCCTTTTTGTGAAGTTCACAGCAGTGCCCTGTAAGGTACCCCACTATTTAGGTGGCATGTCTGGGTGTTCAATCCATCACTTTGCAGACCCCTCCCACGTCCAACAGGGCTTGTTCTAGGCGTTTTGGACTTGGATGGAAAGTTGGATGGAAATGTGGTATAAAGATGGACGATTTAGCGGCTTGGATGATCAGATCGGCAGGACGTATAATTAGACGATTTTCAAAAGTAAAAAAAAGTTGGACATCTCTTTCGAAAATGTGTCTTAGGCTCTTTTTAACTTTAGATGACTTGCGAGATGGACATAAACAGACTTAGACGTCCCTTTCGATTATGCCCCTCCATGTCAATATTCCGTGCAGGCCAGTTAAGTTAATAGCCAGCCAGCACTTGAGTGTTCATTGGCTAGCCATCTGACATGGGCGGCTAACTGCTAACCATGAGTATTCATTGGAGATAGCTGGCTATCTCTTGTTGAATATTACCAGTTAGCTAGCCAAATGATATTTAACCGGCCTGGAGCTATTCCTGGCTGGTTAAATAGGACTGAATATGTTTACTCAGGCTATTCTAGGGGTGATCTGAGGAAGACTAAGGAAAGGTGAGGAGGAGACAGAAGCAAGAGGCAGCTGTTGAACATGCCTATAACAACATCGTCCATAGGTAGAATAATGAGCAACTGCTTCACTAGTCACTAGAGAGTTCAGAAATAAGCAAGGATCCCTTGGCAGCAGAGTGGATTGTATGCAGCTTCTATGATCTTTTTTTTTTTTTTTAGTTCAAACAATTTTTATTAATGAAAAATCCAACAAGTAGGAATATATACCAACATCTGACATGTAGCTCCAAACAGGAAGCCAGCAGAATAAATAATCGAAAATGTATCATCAAGTTTTACAATATCAAACAGTACTACCATCTCCCTCCTCCCCCCCCCCCCCCATATATTGCCGTTCTGTGATCTTTTTATCCCGTGTTGAACAAAGCTGTGGAAGGCTCATCCATTTAAAAAGAGCATCATAGTCCCTGGGCATGTGTTGTTATCGTATTCCTCCTTTTACTAAGCCGCAGTAGAGGTTTCTATATCGACCCAGAGCGCTAAATGCTCATAAAATTCCTATGAGGGTCAGAGCAGCGTCGGAGCATTTAGCACTCTGGGCCACTGTAGAAACCTCTACTACGGCTATGTAAAAGAGGGCCTTAGTGAGCTAAAACGGGGAAGAGCAAGGTGGAAGGAAAGGACATAGAACATAAGGGCCAAATCCAATGGATTCTATTCTCTCCTCATTCTTCTCGATCTGTCTGCTGCCTTCGACATTGTTGATCACTGCCTCCTTCTCGACACGTTGTCCTCGCTGGGATTCCAGGGCTCTGCTCTCTCCTGGTTTTCTTCCTGTCTCTCTCGTCATATCTTCAGCATATATTATGGTGGATCCTCCTCCGCCAACATCCCACTGTCTATTGTCATACCACAAGGCTCTGTCCTAGGCTCTCTCCTCTTTTCCATATATACCCGCTCTCTTGGTGCACTGATCTCCTCTCATGGTTTTCAATATTATCTCTATACTGACATCTCCCAGATCTACCCCTCCACACCGGATATCTCTATAGGAGTTCAGGCCCGAATTTCAGCCTGCTTGTCTGACATTGCCGCTTGGATGTCTCCAACATCTCAAACTGAATATGGCTATAACTGAACTCCTTATCTTTCTGCCTAAACTCACCTCCCCCCTCTAGCCGTTCTCTATTTCTGTGAATAATATCCTCCTCCCTGTCTCATCGGCTCGCAACCTTGGGGTGATTTTTGACTCCTCTCTCTCCTGCTCTGCTCAGATCCCAACAAACCGCCAAATCCTGTCGCTTCCTCCTCTATAATATTACCAAATCCATCCTCTTCTCTCTGAACACACTACCAAAACCCTTGTCCAGGCTCTCATCACCTCATGCTTAGACTACTGCAACATACTTCTCTTGAGCCTCCCGTGCACCTGTCTCTCACCTCTTCAATCCTTTCAAAATTCTGCTGCATGACTCATATTCCGTGAGAGCCGCTATTCTCATGTTACTCTTCTCCTCAAGTCACTTCATTGGCCCCCCCGTCCATTTCTGAATACAGTTTAAACTCCTCTTGCTGACTTACATGTGCATTCGCTCTGAAGCCTCCCGATATCTCTCCTCACTTATCTCTCCCTATGCTCCCCTCCCCCCCCCCCCGTGATCTCCACTCATCGGGCAAGCCCCTCTTATCTGCACCCTTCTCTTCCATTGCCAACTCCAGACTCCTTCCCTTCTTTCTTGTAGCACCATATGCCTGGAACAGGCTGCCTGAATCAATACGTCGTGCCCCATCCCTGGCAGAGTTCAAATCCAAGCTAAAGGTCCACTTTTTTGAAACTGCTTTCAACTCTTAACTCCCACTCACTGCTGTCAGATACCTATACCCACTGTATCATTCCTTTACCATAATCTCCCCAACCCTGTAATGTCCTGTCTAAATTAGATTGTAAGCTCTTCTGAGCAGGGACTGTCTATTGTATGTTAAAATGTACAGTGCTGCGTATATCTTTTCAGCACTATAGAAATAATAAACAGTAGTAGTAGTAGTAAGGGCCATGTTTAATATGTGAATAAAGTTTTAAACTAGTGTAGCATTATAAATTATGGCAAACATAGGTTTACAGATTCTACTTACATCCAGCTAATATGAGGTATCTGGGCACATATGTTTCTGGGAAGCGCTTCCAGTGAGTTTTTCACCACAGACCTTTAAAACATTGGACACCAGAAAGGAAAACTCAGTGAGTTGCCTTAGATCATTTTGGAAAACCAGAAATGTGTACTCCATAACTTTTAAAGATAAGAGTTAGTCATAGTGGCTGCAGTATGACGAGTAGCTTTTAATACATTTTAAAAAGAATATTATTGATGCTAGTGACTGGCATTTGCTGCTGGTGAGAGTTAGTTGGTATGGCAGAGGTAAACAAGTGATAGTGGGTTTGTAACTCATAGGTTCGTAGGCAAAAGATGGAGGCAGTTTATTGTTAGCAGTGTCGTTCTTGATTCTGAAAAACATGGAGGTACGCAAGAATGTCCTATATAGGCCAAGCTTAATATTTTGTTTTATTTTATTAGGTATTTATATACTGCCTATCAAAGTTATCTAAACAGTTTACAATCAGGTACTCAAGCATTTTCCCTATCTGTCCTGGTGGGCTTACAATCTATCTAACGTACCTGGGGCTATGGAGGATTGAATGACTTGCCTGCAGTCACAAGGAGCACTGTAGGGTTTGAACCTAATACTCCTATAATGGGGCTTACTCTTATAATTCATATTGAGTCGGATGACAGGGAAGGCTACGGGAGACCCTTGATAAAGCACGTGAGTGCGAAACATGTCGGGTCGTCTCTCCCGAGTCATGTCAGCTTTAAAGATAAGTGGCTAAAAACTTGAAATGTTGATAACATAGTTTTATGGATATAAATAAAAAATACATTTAAACAATAATAAAATAAAGTAGTAAACATAATAGTGGAAAGCCGGTGATGAATACCACATAATTCTTCCCGCTATCAAGACATACTTTAGCGGCGGAGTGGTGGGGCTGAGGCTTTTTAGGACAACTTAAAACATTTAGCACTACTTTTATTCAGGATCCGGATATTGGGACTGATTTTGAGAATAAAGGCATCTTTTTTAGGCATTGTTTTGACATTATTTTGTAGCAACTCTTGCACAGACAGTTGTGATATACATTAATTGATAACAGAATTAATTTAAGTAAGTGGTATATAATGGCAGTAAAAAAACACTTAGCCTATCTGCAGGGCAGGATTAATTTGTTGAGGGCCCCTAGGCACAAAAGTACACTGGGCCCCTTGCCCCGCCCCACCCCACCATGCACCCAGGTGGAAACAGGAAGCAGCGTCAGAGGAAAGCTTTGGGCAAGCAGCACTGCTTGCACAATTACAGTTCCTGTTGCCTTTCTTACCCTCGTTGCTTGCTTATCTTACTTTCCGTCAATGGGGGTCTGCGTTGCTGATCGGGGTTGGGCCCACATTGCCGATCAGGGTGGGGGGGCCACGTTGACGATCAATGCTGGAGGGGCCCATCACTGTTTGGAAAAAACAATGTTGATGCCTTCCTTCATCGGACCCCCCTGACCATTTCGGGCCCTAGGCACGTGTCTACTTGGCCTATTGGTTAATCCTGCCCTGCCCATCTGGTCTGTCCAGTTGTGAGTCTTCAACTTTGGTCAATGAGCGCATTAATTCCCACTCTCAATCCAACCCCAGCAATACCTTATCTTTCACCAGGAAAAGAAACAAAGATGGGATAGTACGCCTGAAGCAATCGGACGGTAACTTTGCGGAATCAGACTCTGAGAAGGCAGAACTACTAAACCAATACTTCTGTTCAGTGTTCACCCGCGAAGCGCCGGGAGCTGGTCCACAGCTGCAGACGGGAGATAACCGGAAAGACCCGTTTCAAGATTTCGAATTTACGCCCAGTAGCGTCTACGACGAACTATCAAGACTCAAAGTAAACAAAGCTATGGGACCAGATAACCTACACCCCAGAATGCTCAGGGAGTTAAGGGAAGTCCTGGCAGAACCATTATCTGTTCTTTTCAATCTTTCCCTAAGCACAGGAAGGGGTCCCCTTGGACTGGAAAACCGCCAACGTAATCCCACTCCACAAAAAGGGCTGCAGGACAGAGACAGCAAACTACAGACCAGTGAATCTCACGTCTATAGTGTGTAAACTCATGGAAACACTGATCAAACAGAATATTGACACAATCCTAGACGAAGAAAAACTGCGTGATCCACACCAACACCGGTTCACCCAGGGTAGATCCTGCCAATCTAATCTGATTAGCTTTTTTGACTGGGTTACTAGACAACTGGATGCCGGAGAGTCACTGGACGTGGTATATTTGGACTTCAGTAAAGCATTTGATAGCGTCCCTCATCGAAGATTACTGAACAAGCTGAAATCGATAGGATTAGGAGACACTCTAACTACATGGGTTGGGGATTGGCTGAGCGGTAGACTTCAGAAGGTGGTGGTGAACGGTACCCCATCCGAAGCATCGGACGTGATCAGTGGAGTGCCGCAGGGCTCAGTCCTGGGCCCGATTCTATTCAACTTATTCATAAGAGATATGACGCAAGGACTTAGAGGAAGGGTATCACTGTTCGCCGACGCCGCCAAACTTTGCAACATAGTAGGCAGATGCTTATTACCTGATAATATGACACATGACCTACTGCTGCTGGAACAATGGTCAACTACTTGGCAGCTAGGCTTCAATGCTAAAAAATGCAAGATAATACACCTGGGTAAGAGAAACCCACGTAGAACTTATGTACTAAATGGTGAGACCTTGGTTAGGACCACGGCGGAACGCGATCTAGGAGTGATCATTAGCGAGGACATGAAGGTTGCCAATCAAGTGGAGAAGGCTTCCTCCAGGGCAAGACAAATGATGGGGTGTATCCGCAGAGGTTTCGTCAGCAGGAGACCTGAAGTTATGATGCCGTTGTACAGAGCCATGGTGAGGCCTCACTTAGAGTACTGTGTTCAGTTTTGGAGACCACACTACCGAAAGGACGTGCTGAGGATCGAGTCGGTTCAGCGAACGGCCACCAGGATGGTCATGGGGCTCAAGGATCTCACGTATGAAGAAAGACTAAAGAAATTGCGGCTGTACTCACTTGAGGAAAGAAGAGAACGGGGAGATATGATTGAAACGTATAAGTACATCAAGGGACGCATCGAGTCAGAAGATGATATCTTCTGGCTCATGGGACCTTCGACCACCAGAGGGCATCCGCTGAAAATCAGGGGAGGGAAGTTTCATGGCGACTCCAGGAAGTACTTCTTCACCGAAAGAGTGGTGGATCATTGGAACAGACTCCCACTCCAGGTGATAAAGAACAGCAGCGTGACGGATTTTAAGAGAAAATGGGATACTCACGTGGGATCTTTAAGGGAGTAAATTCAGGGGGGGGGGATACTTGGAATGGGCAGACTTGGTGGGCTATAGCCCTTTCCTGCCGCTTTTTTCTATGTTTCTATGTTTTATCTGCACTGTTACTACCTCCATGAGGGTAACTTTGCAACCAGTATATGAACTTGACATCAGTTTTCAAATTATAAATTCCCTTTGAAAATTTCTCCACTAGGAATTTCGACACATATTTATACCAGCTATTTAGTTTGCATGAGAGATTTCAGAATCCCTCCTGTCTTGGCCCACCAAGTTATATGGCAGGTCAGCGGAGGTCTGCAACAAGTCTGGGAGGGGGGCTGTGGGCACTGACCCAAATATAAGATGAGACCCCCGTTTTCTAGGTCATTTTTTGGCCCCAAAATATCATCTTATATTCGAGTATATACAGTACAACTTTTTCAAAACATATTCCTTTAACAAATGAGTTTTCAAGGCCTTTCTGAAGCTCTTATAATCACTGAACTAATCTGATCTGGCAAAGTTCTCCAGAGTTTGGCAGCTTGATAGGTTAGAGTGGAAGTGAACATTTTGGTATATTTTAACCCTCTTACCTCCGGAAATCAAAAGGGTGAATACTGTATCAGTCCATATAATGTAGGATCTGAATACCAGAACAATGGGGGCATATTGACGTATTTGACATATTTTAAATACCATACAGAAGAACTTGAACTAAATCCTAGCTTCTACAGGGAGCCAGTGCAGCCTTAACATATATGGTGTAATTCCGTCACTTCTTTTTAATCCAAGTATTAGCCTAATGGCTGTATTTTGCAACGTTTGCAATCTGTGCAGTATTATTTTAGGACAATCCAAAAAAGTGATATTGCAATAATCTATTAGTGATATAAACAAAGACTGAACTAATAAACAAAATTGATAGTGATCAAAATAATTCCTAATTCTCCCCAATTTCCAAAATGACCCAAATAACCATAAATAAGTTTACAGTATGTAAGATAGATGTAAATAGATGCAGGTGTGGTACTTACAAGTAAGACAAGGACTGTAGCCCAGTAAACAGCTGCTGTGAGATTTTTGCTATGGGATTTTCATCAAGGATCCTAGCAAAACATGACATTGAAAAAGCGTGTTATAAATAATATATTGCATTATATTACATAAATGTCATTATGTTGATGAGAGCTTGAAAGCTCAGTCAACTAATAGTAGAGTTTAATGATCTTAGATATTTCAAGATGATCAATATTTAATACCCACTAAGGGAAATATTTTCAGAAGTTTCCCTAATTGCAAAATGACATGTGTGCTTTTAAGCATGATCTAAACAGCTGAATAATCAAGCTGAAGGAAACCACATTATAAATTCTGAAATATTACTCACCTAACCAAAACTCAAGGTGATGCACAAAGAAATTCAAATTTAACATTATACGTATAATATATTGCGCCTGGCATAAAAGGTCAGCTCCCTGGGACAGAAAGGAGGAGAGACAAAGGAGCAAGAAGATCCCTGTGGAACCCAGATCATTTAAGAAGATAGTGAGACAAGAGGAAAGACAAGCCCTAGAAGGAAAACTCCCCTTTGTCTTACCCTCATAAAGAAGGCAAATGCTAGCATTGCTACCTATTAAGAAAAAAGAAAATTCTCAGCTCTCAAGAAGAGGCAGGAGGAAAGAGAGTGGGAACTTTTTTCATAGCAGAGGGGAACTCTGAAAGTTGCTACTTCACCAATCAGCCTGCAAGCATTGAAAGAGATTCCTCTACAGGGGTGCGAGAGGCAAGGAGGTTGTGCCTATGGGTAGATGTTGGGAGATAGTAGACTCTGCAAGGGAATGGAATCTATGGTTCCTGTTGGCTTCCTACAGTGTGGTCCCACAAGAGCCAGGTTTGAAAAGGCTGAGAGAGCTAAACAGTTCCTCCATCATTTTTTTGAATTGTGCAGGAGTTTGGAGAAACATATTATTGCTAGTCAAGGCAATTAAGGAAGCTATTTGACTTAGTATGAAAGAAAGGCAACACACTAAGCTGTAACCCTAATTTTGTGAGAATTCAACGGCTGAAGGAGAGCAGCTAGACCCAGCTTGTATTTTAAGTAAGGGAGGCAAAGGGATCTTTGTATAAAGGCTATGATTCCAGGAACCGGTCTACTAGTCAAAAGTTTATAGTAGTCCCCTCTTTGAAAGTTATTGGGACATGACGACATGATATGTTTTCAGTGATGGCACCGCAGTTTGGAATACCATGCCTCAGCATTTAAGAGAGGAAAATGACTTGAGTCGTTTAAAAGTGATTTTGAAAGTTTTCTTTTTAAAGATGCTTTTAATCTTTAAATTGTGCTTAAATTTTATATTAGTTTCCTTCTTTGACTGCACTTTCCCTCCCTATTATTCTTTCTATATATGGTTCTCCACTGTATTTTAAGACACTGAATTGTAGTTCTGATCCCTCTTACGTTGTGTTTTAGTCGGTCTGTAAGTCTATTTGTCTAACCCATTATTTTAACTTTTAAATTGTATGTTTAAATATATGTTTATACTTTTACCAATTTTGTACAGTACTTTGCTTAGTAAAACTAAATAAGCGATTCATCAAATTAAAATAAAACTTGAAACTTGAAGTTGTATGCAAAGCTATGAAGTAGAGAATGACACGGGGACAAATTTTTCCCCAATCTCCACAGGAACTCATTTTCCCGCCCTGTCCCCGTGAGTTCTTTTCCTGTCCCTGCTCCATCCCTGCAAGCTCTGTCCTCATCTGCACATGCCTCAAACACTTTAAAACCATAAGTGTTTGAGGCTTGTGCGGTTAAGGCAGAGCTTACAGGAATGGGGCAGGGGCAGGGACAGTGACAAACTCGCGGGGACAGGATGGGGAAATTGAGTTCCTGTAGGAAAGGGGACAAATTTGTCCCTGTGTCATTGTCTACTGTGAAGCTATATGCAGTAGCATATTGAAGAGGGGTGAGGGGAAAACCCGTCTCAGGTGCCTTCTTGGTGAGGCTGCCAGCAAATCTGCTCCTCTCTCCACAACCACTTCAAATCTTTGCTGACAGCCAGCAGCATCTCCTATCTGCTGCTAAGGTCAGCCTGAACTCTTCTTCTGATGTCACTTCCTGGTCGTGGGACTAAAAAGTGACAACAGAAGGAGAGATGAGACCGGCATAAGCAACAGGTAGGAGATGCTGCTGGCAAAGATTTGAAGAATTATGTGGAAGAGGAAGGGAAGAAGGGGAAGAGTGCAAGGGGGTGGCAGGAGGGATACCCACTCCCTCATGCTGTCGGTCCCCCAATATGGATGCCCCTCCAAGATCAGTAGGAGGGATTCTCACTCCCTCCTGCCACCTGCCCCCTGAATCCCCGACACGCACTGAAACCCCAAACATCCACCCTGACACCCCCCAAAACCCCAACATCCCACCCTGGCACCCCTAACAACCTACCCCAACACTCTCGACACACCCCACCCCTGAACTTTTAGAAGTAAGGCCGGCTAGAGGGATGCCTACTTCTTCCAGCTGACAGGCCCGCCTCTTCAAAATGGCAGACCTTCCCCTTCCTGGTGCATCCCTAAGGCCCCTCCCATAGGCCAGACTCCGATTGGACCAGATTCCAAAGGCCATTCCCATGGGAGGAGTCTTAAGGATATGAGCCAATCAGGCCTTAGGCTTCTCTCCAGTGCATCCCAGGATGCACTAAGAAGGGGAAGACCCACCATTTTGAAGAGGCGGGCCTGCCGGCCAGAGGGCGTAAGTATCCCTCCGCCTGGCCTTATTTCTAAAGATATGGAGGAGAGGGATATCAGGTGTGTTGGGGTGGGGTGTTAGGGGTACCAGGGTGAGGTGTTGGGGTTTTGGGTGTGTAAGGGGTTTGGGGTGGGGTATCGGGGGTTCGGGGGGGCTGGCAGCAGGAGAGAGTGGGCATCCCTCCTGCCAATCTTGGCGGAGTGTCCATGATGGCGGGGCTGGCGGCAGGAAGGAGTGGGCACCCCTTCTATTGATCTCGTGGGTGCATCCGTGCTGGGGGGCCATCAGCAGGAGTGAGTGGGCATCCCTCCTGCTGATTTCCGGGGGGGGAAGGGCATATGTGTTGTGGGGTGTCAGGCAGGAGGGAGTGCGCATCTCTCCTGCTGAATGGATGTGGGTGTCTCAGTGAAGCAATATTCTAATTCTTCAATTTCCTGAGGTAAAAGAAGTTTGCAATAAAAAGCTATTACATAGATCTTCTTTGTTCATCGCTATAAGGAAATGGAATAGTCTTCCTTTATATACAGAGCAATACCCAGTAATTTAGGCCCTCTTTTACTAAGCCGCGTAGTGTTGGAGTAGTGTTGGAGCATTTAGCCGAGTAAAAATCTCTATTTTGGCTTAGTAAAAGGAGTGGGGGGAGGGGTTAATGTTTACCATGTATTGAAACCTTTTCTATTTAGTATGAATGTTGTAATTAATTAATTTTATAAGGATTATTATACATTCTTAGTTATGACCATATACTCTTGTTATAACCTGCTTGAAAACTGTAATATGGGATTTAGGGCTCCTTTTACTAAACCGCAGTGTGCCACATGCTCTAATACTGCTCGGAACAGCATCGCAGCATTTAACGCTCTAGGCTGTGGTAGAAACCTCTACCGCGACTTAATAAAACCCAGTATTGGTGGGCTAGAAAACCATTTAAGATAAGATAAAAATGTCTTCAAACCTGCTTCAGATTTAGTACAAATGCAACTTTTGCTTTCAAAGAGATTTTGTAGAACCAACTCTTTGAACCAATGATTTTTCTCCAAACAGGTGACATATTGCTTTTAAAAAGGATCGTTTCTGTAATTCTTTGTTTCTGGCTTTCTAATTTTTTCTTGAACCTTATTACAGAGCAGCTCATGGCTTAGAAGAAATCAACACTTAGGATTTTGGATGCTTAAGGCTAGGCATTTAGACAAATTTCTGCTCTAATTACTGAAATGTCACTAGAGGTAAATCTGAGAATTTTTGCCCATTTTGCTTATAGGGGACAAAATCTACTACTTACAGCCATTTTAACTTATGCAGGTCTCTGAATATTCCTGCTGTGAGGCTGGTGATGCAGTTGTGATTAAGATATCTGTAAATAAGAAAGGCATGTAAAATCACTAACAGAACATTCAAGCACAATCAAGCCTGAGTTGGCAATTGCTTGCCAACATTTAGGCATGCCCACTTATTCCATGTCAATAGTGTGTGTGTTAAACATGGCATCCTGGGGCCAATATTCAGACCACAGGAGTTAGCTGGGCTGGCTCATGTGGTTGGTGCTGAGCAGTGCTAACATGTCCTTTGGTCCTATCTATGCAATTACTAAAGCTTTGTTTTAATTCTTATCATATTATCTATTTGATTTTCAGTTCTATTTTATGCTTTATCATAGACATTTTCAATGACTTAAATTGACTCAATTGTTTTTAATTGTTTCCAAATGCTTTTAATTGTTTTTAATTGGTCTCAATTGTGTGGTTTATTGCTTCTCGTTTTTATTTACATCTTTTGGAAAGTATACTTTAATTGTCTACGTACCATGGTTTACATTTATGGCCTCTTTTACAAAGCCACGCGGCAACAGCTCCAAAGCCCTTTAAATCTCTATGGGCTTCGGGGCCGTTAGCGCAGCGCAGCCGCTAGCGTGCCTTTGTAAAAGAGGCTGTTAATGTATTGTTTGTAATCGTGTAATATTTTGTTTTTACATGGTCTCTTAGACTCTTGATAAAGGCACAGAAGCCAAAACACTGCCAGTGTCGAGTCTTTGAGAACTTAGTGGCATATCCACAAATAAAGTGATTTTTGGAACCATAGACCCCAGACAAAATGCGCCAGAATATTGACACTAGAAATAAATACTCAAGGATTAGGGCCCGAATATATCCCTTATTCACTCAAAAACAAGCCCCACACGGACAAACGATACAAACACCCAGCAACACTACAAGGCCTTACTTACAACTCACAACATTCACACTCCCCAAAGAGAAAGGGAAAAAGGAAAAAGAAAAGAAGTGCAGAAAAAGGCCTCAGTTCAGCTTCATCTGGCCAAAAAAACTCCACTCCTACAAAAGCTGTTTATGTGTAAATGCTGAAAAATAGTCCAAGAAAACAAGGCAACTAAAGTAGCCTGCCAGGTGGTATCAAACGGCACGCCTACCGTAATTCAGATGAAAGTCAGTGGGTGAATGTAACAAAAGGCAGTATAGTCCAGCTCATAACATCTATAGCAAAAAGCAAGAAAAAATAACTTAGCTGTTAATGGCCTCCAAATCCAGGCCAGGCAGTCCTTACACCCAACGGGGAACCCTCCGTTTCGCATCAAATCGCTGCGTCAGGGGTGTTCATATCATTGCTTCACATCCAGATATTCCAGACCCACCATACTCCTCAAACATCCTCACCACTTCATCGATCAAAACTGGCCATTGACCCCATTGACTGTCATCTGGTGGATTAACCAATAGGCCAAGTAGGCACGTGCCTAGGGCCCAAAATGGTCAGGAGGGACCTGATGAAGGAAGGCATCAACATTGTTTTTTCCAAACGGCGATGGGCCCCTCCAGCATCAATCGGCAATGCAGGCCTCCCCCGATTGGCAACATGGGCCCCTCCCCAGCGACGCAAAGTAAGACAAGCAAGCAACGCGGGTAAAAAAGGCATCAGGAACTGTAATTGTGCAAGCGGTGCTGCTTGCCCACAGCTTCCCTCTGACACAGCTTCCTGTTTCTGCCTGGGCACATGGTGGGGCGGGGCAGGGGTCCCAGTGTACTTGTGTGCCTAGGGGCCCTCGATGAATTAATCCTGCCCTGATCTGGTAGTGTTGTTGAGGGGGAAGGGGGTAACTTACATTGGGTTTAGACATCCCCCAATTATGATGAGACATTGGTTCTTATGAGACACTCCCAAGTCGTTACATGCTAGAACACTCAGGCACCAAGTTCCAGAATAAGCAGTTAAATGCACCTATGCACATACCCTGCTGTTTCATCCCCACTTTAGCGCATTAAACTGCTATTGTAGCATGGAAGTTATGTGCTGAATCGGCACCTAATTTTTGACTCATTATATAGAGCAGTGTCTCTCAAACCGTGTGCCACAGCACAATGATGTGCCCCAAAGAGATTCTGGATGTGCCACGAGAGATTCCAGATTTTTACTTTACTTGCATTTTTAAAAATTCCCTTCATAAATATACACTAGAATAGATGACATGTATGTCGTGTCCACAAGAGTCTGTCAAAGTTATGAGTAAGACTTTTAATAAACATAAACATAAAGATACAACCACCCAGACAAGCATCATTCTTTGATGTAATTGGTCCTTGAAAACTAATGGCAAGTCATTTTATTTTTATTTTTATATTTTATGCAGTAGTTATCCTAACTTGAGCAACAAAGCAATCAAGGCTTTGTTACTGTCTGGTTCTTCTTATTTTCACGAACTTGGATTTTCAGCTCTGACAGCAACTTAAAAAAAAAAGAGAGAATGACTCAGATGGTGGATGATGAAATGTGTGCTTGCTTGTTGACTATCAAGCCGTATTTTGAGTTGGTTTGCATTCAAAAATAAGCACATCCATCACATTGATTTGCAATTTTATTCTAACTACTTCACCCTTGTTACAATTACTCAAACACAGCGTAAAGAACTTTAAATAAATAACTCTCAAATTTACCCCCTTATACATAACTGTAACGTGGTTTTTAGCGCTGGCTGCGGCGGTAACAGCTCCAACGCTCATAGAATTCCTATGAGTGTCGGAGCTGTTACTGCTGCAACCGGCGCTAAAAATTGGGCTACAGTTTTGTAAAAAGGGGGGGGGGGGAGGTGTAATTTTTTGTTGGTTTTGCAATTTTACAATTTCAATTATAATGTGCCACGAAAAACATTTGCTCCGTTTAGTGTGCTGGAGCTAAAAAAAAAAAAAGTTTGAGAGACTGATATACGGAAAAATGAGGAGGATATTATATGCACTGAATCATTTGAACTGAAACATGAATCAATTGCAAACGGAATCATTATCCAGATAAGAAAACATTCAAATAACAGGTTATGTACATTCTGGATGGTAATTAAGTGTTTTGGATATCCAAACATCTGCATAGATCATTTTACAGATTAATCAGAGAGAGAAAAGGATTAATTGCTTTTTCCCCCCATTTCTCTGCTTGTATATTTGCATATGTTTATGTGTCTGCTTTTGCCAGCTGCTAGAGCAGAGAATGGAAAGGTTGAATCCTAATGTGCCTTTACCTTCTTTTAGTCTGACAGTTCATTAGCAAAAGTGCAGCTGAGCTAGGGTGCTTGTCATAAGAATATACAATATCTCCTAGATTCAGCTGCACGACTCAATCCGTGAGAGCCGCTATACTCGGGTAACCCCTCTCCTAAAGTCACTTCATTGGCTTCTCATCGTTTCCGAATACAATTCAAACTTATTGACCTACAAATGCACTCACTCAGCTGCACCTCACTATCTCTCTTCACTTATGTTCTCCTATGTTCCCCCCCTCCCCCCCCCCATGAGCTCTGCTCAGTTGGTAAGTCCCTTCTATCTGTGTCCTTCTCTTCCTCTGCCAACTCCAGACTCCATCCCTTCTACCTTGCTGAACCGTATGCTTGGAATAAGCATATGGTTCCCGAATCCTTAGAGCAGGCTCCGTCTCTGGCAGTGTTCAAGGCCCAGTTAAAAACCCACCTCTTTGAGAGTGCTTTCGACTCCTCTCACCTCACCCATCTCCAACCATGTCTTGTCTGTTCAAGTTAGATTGTAAGCTCTTCTGAGCAGGAACCGTCTATTAAATGTCAAAATGCACAGTACTGCGTATTCCTTTCAGTGTTATATAAGTGATAAATAGTAGTAGTAGTAATGGTGTCCAAGGTAGTTTGCTGAAATTTGGGCACATGCCAAGTTCATGCACAAGTTAATGAATGAGCCCTTAACTAGCATCAATCTCTTGGGTCCATTTTTTCCATCTAGGCAGATAATTTTCAGCTCCTTCTTCCACTTAATTCACATACTTCCTCCTGTTATTCTCTCAATTAGATATGGTTTTTGACTGGATAAAACGACAAACAAATTAAAATCTACTCACAGAAAACATCAGTTATGATCTTTTTCTCAGGTATACCTTTTCCCAAATCTGCCCAGTTTCACCTTGAATGGTGCTACCCTTTCTTTTACAGTCACTACTAAGATCCTTAGAGTAGCGATAGGCTATCTTTTCACTCCCACATTTCCTTCCTCTCTGTCACATTCACTCCATTCGTTCACTTCTACACTCTTTAGTTCTTTCTAAACTAAGCTATTGCAATTTTATTCCTATTAGTCTCCCAAATTATCAACTTAATTGTTTACAGCTCATGCAGAACACTGCAGACGCCTTTATCACCGTTCTAGATTTGATCACATTACACCTCTTTTGAAAGCAGACCACATTCTTCTTATCACATATCATATTCCATTTAAATACAATATTCTTTCTTTCTAAATTCAATCCTTTGGCCTACTATCTTTCTTGTTTAGTCTCTTGCTTCAATATTCCCCACAGAGAGTTCTCAAGTCTTCCCAGCAGCACTTGCAGACTGTTTCCTTTTTTAGACAACTATTCCTTGATGTTCACAGAAATTCGTCTTTCACAGTCATAGCTCCAATTTTATGGAATTCCCTTCCATTCTATCTTCACACTGAAAGTTCATTCACAAGATTTTAAGCCCAATTTAAAGCTTACTACTTTTCACAAGCTTTCAATGCGTAATTTTCCTTCCCTTTTCATGGCTAAATTTATCTTTGCAGAAAAATTAGGCATTCCCCAAATCCTAATGTTTTCTTCCTTTCCAGAAGAACCTTGAAATGATTGTAACCAGTCCTTGTTGGCTTTTCCATGTGTTTCACTTATGTCTTGTCTTGTTTATTGTTCTGTCATATTTTATTGATTTGTCCCTTCCCTCTTAATCTTTTATTGTAAACCGTTTAGATTTTATTTCTTTTTTTATGCTTCTATACCACACAATCCAAAGTTCTTGGCGGTTTACTAGAGAACAGACACAGTAGAGCAAATATAGACATTTTAATACAGACTTCTAAATATACTTCAAGATATTACATCCATCAGATAAAAGAGATATCTTAAGATGAGCAGTGTAAGGATGGAAAATAGCCACATAGTGGAAAGTGCACAAAAGAAAAAAATAAAAGTATATCTCCAGTCTCTACCCCTTCCTCCTAGACTTTGGCAGCCTAAATAAACATTAACATTATAATCTGACCCTGCCTGCAGTGTGAGGCAATGGAAGACAGGGCCGGTATTAGACATGCTGAGGGCAGAAATTAAGGAGGAGCCCCCCATTCCTTTCCTCCCTGCCCTCTCCCCCAATTTCCCCACCCACCAAATGCCCTCCCACTTAGCATCTCTCCCTTCCTACCCTCACCCCCACCCCCCGGATCCACCACATGCCTTCATATCCAGCATCCCTCCTTTCATTTTAAAATCAGCTGCTCCAGGGGGATCCTGTGGGCCAAGAAGTCCTTCCCTTCTCCCCACCTCATTCTGAAGCCACCCCCTCCCCCTCATCTTTTACAATATAAAGGAGTTGCCAATGTGGCAGGGATTCTATAGTATTGCTTGCGGATTCCTTAGTGCTGCTCCCCTGCCAAGGCCCACCTCCTTCTGATGTAACTTCCTGTTCCACTTGGGTGGATCATAGCAGGGGAACAGCGCTGAGGAATTCACGAGCAGTGCTATAGGGCGGATTTGGGACCAGAGTGGGTAGGGGAGAAGGGATTGGCAGGCCTCTGTACAAATTTTTCTGGTTTGTTATGTGAGTCCCGGTTGGTATTCAGCCGGGGCCTGCATAACTACGTGCTGAATTTAGTACAGTTTTTGAGCTATCCTAAATTCATCTGCTTAGCTATGTGGGTGCCAATACTTCACATTGCTGGCATCCACATAAATGCCAGCTTCTCCCCAATCCCACCCTCTATTCCGTCCCTGACCTGCCCAATTTTTGAATGGCTGATCAGAACCAATATTCAGCAATACTGCCCGGTTAAGTGCCACTGAATATTGGTGGTTGGGCGGCCAGGAGCAATGTAAGTGGGTAGAAGCCTCTCCCTGCTCGCTTAAATTGGGTCTATCTCTCTTAATATAAATTTAATTTAATTTTAGGTATATGCAATCCAGAATATATCAAAAGAATAGTTTCATAACAGAAAATTACTCACAAATTTTGAAGTTTAAATAATCCAAAAAATGCTTTTTTGGATATAGTTTTAAGACAGTTTTTTTGTAGATACCTAGAAGGAATAACATTAAAAAAAAAATGAGTGTAATTTTGTTTCACATATCTCTACTGAATTGATGTTGCTCTCCGATACTGAAAAAAACATGCTTTTTATATATCCGTAAATGTATGCAAGGGCATCAATCTTACAATCAGTCTGTAATGCAAAGGAGTCTGTTTTCTAAACTGCATTAGTGGTTAACATGAGCATTAACACAAAGCATATAGCAAATATAGGCTCTCTTTTACTAAGCCGCGGCAGAGGTTTCTACTGTGGACTGGGGCGCTAAATGCTCTAACGCATTTTCGATGCACATAGGAATTCTATGAGTGTCAGAGCATTTAGTGTTCCCGGCCGCGGCAGAAACCTCTACCGCAGCTTAGTAAAAGGGGGAGATAGTTGATGTGCTACTTCCCAGGTTAAATAGCTATCCTGGAATTTTATGTTAATGTGGGGAAGGGAGTGGGGGAGGAACTGAGGTTTTGTACTTGAAGCATGGTTTAAGTGGTTTAAGAGCAAATTCTAAGTGCAGCTTAGTAAACAGACCCCTAAGTATTTAACAGCCTTATATCTCATACTAATAACTGCAGTGATCATTTGCATATATCAGTTTTTAATGTCAACGTAAAACTCTCCAATTCAAATGGAAAAAATATTATATCATTTAAATTCCTTATTATGGACGGCTGACATCCTAGCAGTAGTACCGTGAGAGTACCACTAGAGGTCATTGCCTCCATTTTTCAACCTGGAGCCAGATGTGGGAACAGAAAGAGACTGCTCACGCCCTGGCCCACCAGACTATCAGGGATCACCTCCAGATTTAGGATTACCAGAAGTCCGAATTTCCCCAGACGGCTTTTCAAAACCCGGCACTTTGTTCGGGTTTTGAAAAGCTTTTCTCCACATTGCGTCGAGCAGGAGGGCATCCGTGCATGCATGGATGCCCTCCTGCCCAACGAGAGCAGGCAGCAGGGGCGGGGCTGAGGTGGGACTAGGGTGGGATTGGGGGCAGAACTGGGGCATGATGGTGGGGATGGGTGGAACTGAGCGGGTCTTGGGATAGGTCTAGGGGGGTCTGGATTTTCCAAACAGAAAATCTGGTAACCCTATCCAGATAGTCCCCGGGGTGGTGGGAGGTTTGCAGGGTAGTGGCGAGTTGGGTTAGAGAAAGATGGTACTGGCTTGGAATTGGGTATGGGGGGCTTGTATGGAGAATTAGGTCAGGGAATTGAAATCAGGGGAGCTTGGAAGGGGAATTGGAGGGGAAAAGATCAGATCAGGCAAATTCCCTTAACTTGTTTCCAAGTGATATTCAGTCAGGATCCAGATAAACTTAACCAGGCAAAGGATAGGACTCCATTTTGTGCAGTTCTGTCTGCCTGCTTAGCTATACTTAGGCACTGGCACTGAATGTGGCCAGTACCTGCATAATTGCAGACTCCTCCCCAGCTGCACCCCAAGACTAACTGGAGAGGGCCATTACATTTGGAGGCAATATTGAACAGCACTGCCTTGTTAAGTGCTGCTGAATATCAGCGGCTGGTCCTCTCGGCATGATTTAAGTGGGCAAGAGCCTCTTTTGTACTCTTAAACCATGCTGTATATTGGCCCCATTGTCATTGGACTGAATTTTTTAAGTGCATCTAAGTTTCATATTAACAGAATACTTACAGATATTTCATTTCTGTAAGCATGAGGAAAACTTCATCAGGAAGACTAAGAATGTTATTTCTTTTCAGAGACCTAGAAGAATGTGTTAACAGGAATTGTGAAAGGCAGTTTATAAATGTATAATTATTGCATTTTATTTTTGTGAGGGTTATGGCTTAAGTAGGCTCATAAGAAGAGTGATTTTCTTAAGAACCCACCTAACTTGTGCAGCAAGTACATGCATTTCCCTTTTAAAAATGGGCCCAACAAAACCACACTTCCACATTGACATCTGCTCTTAAGTACACACACAATTCAAGAAAATATACATGCATGCTTTTAAATATCCAAACATAGGTGATCATTTGATATCCACCCCAATTTAGCTATGGGAACACCTTTGTGCTCTGAGGGCAAAATCAAATGCAAAGTGGAGACAATTCTATAACAGGGCACCTATTCTAGGTGATAGTTGTGGCACTTCTTTTGAACCTACTCTCTAAAGGATAGCAGGTGCCTAGTTTTCTTTATAGTATAGTTTTTTTTATAGCAGAGAATGCGTGCATGGCCATTTATATACCAGTCCTATAGTAAAAGGTTTTTAGTGCAAGCAGCCAATAGCAAACACTACAATTTGTTGTGTGCAAACGAAATGAGAATCTTCAGCAATGAAACAAAAAGTCCTGCAGACCCCTCCGTGAATGTTTACTTACAGTACTGTTACATGGCTTGAAATCTGGGGTACAGAGTATAAACCAGCACGTGTACATTCAAGATGTGTTTCTCTGCATGTGCAGTTTTTTGGATAAGGGTGAAGACCTAGGGAAAAAATACCAATAGCTTTAACCATGATTTGTTTTATTTCCATCACAGAAAATAGCACTGTACATAGGAGATAATCTGATAAGACATCTGTGCCCGTAGAACAGCAGTTTATGTGCAAAAATTGGCATGTATAAAAGAGCCTGGAGTTATTATACACACAGACAGAACAAAGATGGATTTACAGATTCAATACAGTCACTCCACAGGGCCTCAATGAGGAGATAGACTCCTCTGAATTTTTATCATGCTGCCTTTTATCCTGTTTACATGAAAGTTTTATTTTTAGTCAGTATTTATTATATTTATTATTCATTGTTATTATTATTTTAATTCATCATAGTTATGACGTTTAAAAGTTTGTTTTATACCTTGGTCATCATGTATACACATGAATTTACCTTACTGTGGTTTTAAAAGTTGTTGACCTGTGATTTTTCAGTTTTAACATAGCTGACCAAGTTTCAACACAATGTCAGCTGCGGAAAACCTGAGAGAACATCTAGCCCAGCTCCACAGGGAGAACATCTTTCAACCTACCAGAGACTTTTCCATTCAAATTTCTGACCAACTGACTTTCCTGCCAAAATTCAAATTGGTGGACTGCCCTGTTCCCAATCAGGTCAGTGAACCCACTATTTCCAAAGTTACACTGCAGACTTCAGAGCATACCCTGAAGAAAGCATGATGGCTGAAACGTTGGTTTCTACCTGACATAGACGCAGCGAGACCCGGAGACCTGCAACAAGCACAATGCCAGCTGTGGAAACCCTGAGAGAACATCGATTTTAAAATTACTTATTCTGATATCTATGGCACTCTAGACACCATGTTTGATCAAATTTTGAGGTTCAACTTTTTTCTCATCTGCCTTTTCATCCACTTTCAGCTAGATTTTATTCCTTTTTTCACCTGCAGCCCTATAGTCCTCCACTTCATATGCTTACTTCTCTAGTCCTCCCATTTCCACCTGTCTCTCATTCCTGTGTTTCAGCCACCTTTTAATTCCCCATTTCCACCCTACCCAACCTCATATACTTCTGCTTTTCATTCCCTCACCAATCCTATTCCTTCCCTGTCACTCATCTCTTCTCCAACTGCAGACTCTTTCTTACATCTTACAACTTTAGCCATGTTCCCATTCCCCTTTCACTTCTATTTCCACCCTCTCTCTTCTTCAAAGGTCTCTCCCTTTGTCTCTCACCTTCTTCATAGCCATCGACCTCTTCATCCCCTGTCCCCTTTCCCCAGCATCCATTGCCTTGCCTGTCCCCTGTACCCCTTCTTCAGCATCCTCCTCCAATATTCATTTATCCTACCTTTCCTACTTGCCCCAGTCATCCCTCTACTCCAGCTCCACCTTTTGCTGCATATGCCCTTGCTAACACCCTACAACACAGTCTGCCCTACTCCACCATGCTAAGTATACACAGCTGGTATTAGTCCTCCTGTGTGTAATTAACTAACTAATTAATTGCTTCTTCCATTAAAGGCTTGTGAGAAGAGCCAAGCATTCCCCTGCTTTCTGAAGGAGAGATAACCTTGTGTTAAGCAAAACCTTTCTGGAAGTGTGTTCCAGATTGTGGGTCTATTTTGGAAACGGCTCCTTGATGTGATTTCCATTGGAGAAGGTGAGATTAGGGATATTCCTTGGGAGGATCTTAGTAACCTTAGAGGTGCATAGAGGGAGATTCTGACTGTCAAGTGCTTTGGTCCATTAATAATAATAATAACTTTATTTTTGTATACCGCAATACCAGAATAGTTCAGAGCGGTTTACATGACAAGAGACTGTACATCTACAGCGAAATTTACAAATAAGTCAATCAATCAATATAACTTAGCAAGTCGGGAGCAGGCAAGAAGGAGATGCCTTGAAGATCAGATATAAAGCCTTATATTATCCTGGTAGAAGGTGAAGTTTTTACAGAGATGGCATGATATGAACACATCACTTACAGCCCTCTATCAGTTGTGCTACGGCATTTGAATCAGCTGGAGTTGTTACAAAGGATTTTGAGTTCATCCCAACATACCTCAAAAATGTAACTATACAGGAGTCAGGCCTCTTTCAATGAAAAGGAGGCTCTGGGATGAACGATTATAGGTTGGAGATAAAAGGGAGTCATCTAAGGAAATATTTCCATACAGAAAGGACAGTGGATGTATACAACAGCCTTCCAGTAGAGGTGATGGAGATAAAGACAGTATGAGTCAGATTTTACAAATGGTACCAGTATTGGTGGCCGCCTAAGAAATGGTCACCAAACACATGTCAATCATGCATAGGCACCATTCAAAGAATTGCAGCTGTTTTTAAAAAAATAGGTGCCTTAAATGTAGGTCCGCATTTTAAAGGCCTACATTTAAGGCTTCAGTCTCGTGCCAACGGAGGTGCATAGCGATGCCTATGTAAGCCTAAGGCCACTTCCAGCGCAAACTATGCTCCTGTTGGCCTTAAGCATCCCTATATGCCTCCAAAGGCGTGAGACTGGTGCCTTAGAATGGCACCTTCAATTTTTTATTTAAAAAAAATTCCCCCTGATTGGTCAGTTAAGCGGTACCCTACTGCTACCTAACTGCAATGCATCATTTACAGAATTTGGGCCTATGTGAATTCAATAAGACATGGAACAAGTCCCTTAAACCTCTAACAGAGAGGAAGATATTGTGGAGCTGTGGCGGATTGGTATGCAGGATAGACATGTGGGCCCAATATTCAGCGCTATTAAGAATTGTCTTACTGGGACAGACCGAAAGTCCATCAAGCCCAGCATCCTGTTTTCAATGGTAGCCAACCCAGGTCCCATGTATCTAGCTATATCCCAAGTCGGGAACAGCTCCTGGTCAGCTATCTCCCACTGAATATCCAGCTTAGAGGATTGGCTGACTGGCTATGTCGCCTGACATAGCCGGTCACCACCAATATTCAGCAGCTTGCTAGCTAACTTCAGCTGCTTAAAAGGGTGATTTGTCTTTGGCCATTAAGATTTAACTGGCTAGAAATTGAATATTGGCCTAGCTGGCTATATCTTGGCTAGCCAAATATAGACCAAAAATTCAATGCCAAATACAGCGCTGGCATTAAATTTCTGGTATTGCCGCGGACCACGGGAGATCACTGGAATCTCCCACAGTCTGAATATCGTCCGGAGTATAATTATTTCTGCTATTATGTGGGGAGAGTGCAGTACAGTGGTTAAAGCTATGGGCTTACCCTGAGGTTGTGGGTTCAAACCCTTTGCTACTCCTTGTGATCCTGGGCAAGTCACTTAATCCCCCCATTGCCCCAGATACATTAGATAGATTATGGACTTGCTTGGACAGACAGGGGAAAATGCTTTGAGTACCTGAATAAATTCATGTATGTTATTCTGAGTCCCCCTGGGAGAACGGTATAGAAAATTAAATAAATAAATAAGTGTTCTTCTGTTTCTATGTTAAGCCTAATTGGAAATCTTTTCTTTTCCTATGGTGAGAAGACTGTTTCATCTGTACTGACTTTCTCTCCATATAATGCCTCACATTTCATGACTGTACCAGGTCCCTCCAATTTGGTTGTGTTTTTTAAAATAAGCTAGGTTTCCATAGAACACATATGGATCTTCAGAGGATGAATAAAATCTGGCCAGCAAGCCCTGTGCTGAGATTCAGAGGTATTTGGGTGAAATATGGATCCAACTGGAACAAATGCTAGGGCAGACCCTGTATAAAAATGTAGATCTATGTATTTTGGATATTGTAGATGATTTAGAATTACCATCCATAGCTCAGGAGCCATTTGTTCAAAAGGCCTATCTTATGGCTAAAAACTATATATTAGCGAATTGGATAAAATATGAATCGCCTGCTCTTACTATGTGGAGAAACCAAATGCATACTTACATTACATTACATCCACTGTACCCCTTTGTTATATCTACATTCTTGGATTGAACCTTTACTCAGATTGTCTTGACCTTCTTCACTGTACCTTTTTGCTCTGATTGTACCTATTTTCTCTGATTGCACCATTTTCGCTGATTGTTCCTATTTTTCTCTGTTTGTACCATTTTTGCTGATTGTTTCTATTTTCTCTGATTGTACCATTTTCGCTGATTGTACCATTTTCGCTGATTGTCCAGTCCTTATTCGTTGTAAACCGCCTCGAACTACTATGGCTTTGGCGGTATATAAGAAATAAAATTATTATTATTATTATTACTACATTACTGACTTCTATTCCGCCCGTACCTTGCAATTCTGGGCGGATTACAAAAGAGACATCTAGACATTTCCAGAGAATTACAAGAAGATTGATGAATTACAGTTGAGGTTGGAGCGTTTGACAGCTATGAAGTCAGGCAAGAAAACAAATTTGGCAATCTGAGAATGAGAAGCATCTTTGAACAGGCTGTGAGTTAACTCTTATTAGAGAAAGAAGGGGTGGAGAAAGGTGGGGTGGGGAGTTCTGAATAATTTATAGTTAAAAAAATATTGGACTGTCTTATGAATGCTGTATAGGATACATGGAGGGGCATAATCAAAACAAATGTCTAAGTCCGTTTTGGGCCTAGGATGCTAGTTGCCCAAAGTCGGCAGCATACATAGTCCATTTTTGAAAAATATGTCCAAAATTTTTTTTCCACAAAAATAGTCTACTTCTACATTCAGCTGTTTGATTGTCCAGCCCGCTAGTATGTCTATCTTTATACTACATTCTCATCCAAAAAATCATCCAAGTCCCACAGCCCAGAACAAGACCTTTTGGATGTGGGAGAGGCCAGCAAAGTGATGGACCTGCCACCCAGAAATGGCAACACAGCAATGGGGCATCTCACAGGGCACTGCTGTGAACTTCACAAAAAAACCATCTCACTACAACTCCCTTGTAGGTCATTCCCATGTAGGTCAAAACACCCCCAAACCCTACTATATCCAACTGTCTACAGTCCCAATAGCCCTTATGGCTGCAAGTGCCACCTATATGGCAGTAGAGAGGGTTTTAGGGGTTTTGGTGGACTCACATTTTCCACTATGAATGAAGTGGTTAGAGTGGCTTATGAGCCTGGGTCCTCCTCTCTATGGTTCACTAGCCCACCCCCCAGACCACTTAAGCCACCTCTGTGCAGCTCTACTAGGCTTTCCAATGTCAGGTGTTGATGTTCTAGAGGCAGGTATGTAAGTTTTTATTCTGATTTTTATGGCAGTGTGTGTGTGTGTGGGGGGGGGGCAGTGATCACTGGGGGAGTGTGTGTGGGTCTTTACTTTGTCCCTGCAGTGGTTATCTGGTCAATTTGGATACCTTCTGGGAATTTAGACCTGATTTTAGATCACCTAAGTCACAACGTATAATTTCTGTACAGGCAGCCTCATAAAACTTTCAATTATCCCTGCAATATGACTAAGTCTAGGTCGGCCCATGTCCTAACCACTCTTTCAGAAACACCCCTTTCATCTCTGGGCACACAGCAGGATTCAGAGGCCTAAAAAGTCTCTGGATATGTCTAAAAACCCGTTTCAATTATCGGCACTTGGACGACCTGTCTTTTAGGTCATCTTAAGTGCCGACTTGGGCGGGATTTTAGAGGTATATGTGTTTCGATTATGAGCCCCTATCTGTTTATGGAGTTAACATGCATTAACATGCTGTCTGTTTTGGATAATAAAGATGATATTTCGGTTAAAATAATCTAGGTTAGTTCTCCTGTCCAATACGGGCAGGTGGAATAGAAATTTTTTAAATAAAATAAATAAATAAATTTCATTAAGCAGGCGACTCTCTTTTCATTCACCCCTTTTGACATATTGCTTGACATTTTACTAAATTTTACTAAATGTGTCGGTTGGACACATTTATGGTGAAGCTTCCAGAGACAATTTATAAGAAAAAAGATTAACAGAGGTGAGTAACCTAATCTTTCTTTCTTAGTCTTGTTAACCATCCCTTTTTAATAATTCCTAGCATCCTGTTTACTTTTCTTGCCGCCACCGCCACAGCACATTGGGCGGAAGGTTTCATCGTATTGGATACCCAGATCCTTTTCTTGGGCACTAACCCCCAAGGTAGATCCTAACATCCGGTAACTGTGATTCAGGTTATTCTTCTCAATGTGCCTTACTTTGCATTTGCCCACATTAAATTTCATCTGCCATTTGGAAGCTCAGTCTTCCAATTTCCTAAGACCCGCCTGCAATTTTTCACAATCCGCATGCATTTTAACAACTTTGAACAGGTCAGTGTCATCTGCAATTTTAGTCACCTCACTCATCGTTTCAATTTCCAGATCATTTATAAATAAGTTAAATAGCACCGGTCCTAGTACATACCCTTGCGGCACTCCACTGTTTACTCTCCTCCATTGAGAAAAATGGTCATTTAACCCTACCCTATGTTTTCTATCCAATAACCAATTCCTAAACCACAACTGAACTTTGCCACCTATCCCATGACACTTTAATTTTCTCAGGAGGCTCTCATGAGGAACTTTGTCAAAAACTTTCTGAAAATCTAGATACACTATATCAACCAGCTCACCATTATCCACATGTTTATTCACACCTTCAAAGAAGTCAAGCAAATTAGTGAGGCAAGATCTCCCTCGGCTGAACCCATGCCGACTCCATCTCATTAAATCATGTTTGTCTATGTGTTCCACGATTTTATTTTTTTATAATTGTTTCCACCATTTTGCCCGGCACTGAAGTGAGGCTTACCGGTCTGTAATTTCCCAGATCTCCCCTGGATCCTTTTTAAAAATCGGTGTAACATTGTGGGAGCCAGTAAGGAAGCCACTCAGCACCCAGCAGCAGCGCCAAATCACGCTCCTGCTCGTGCCGCTCAGCAGCTGAAGAAACTTGATCTGCGGCAGCCGGTTAGCAGCGGGGCAGAAGTTCAGAAAGCTTGCTTCTGCCCACTGCACCTCCACCAGGGATCGACAGAGGGTCCGCTGCACCTCCACCAGGGATCGGCAGAGGTATGAGGATAGGGCAGGGAGGAAGGGGGCAGAGCCTTGTGGAGGCGGCAGCCTGAAAAATTCTGGGAGGTAGCGTTGGCTCAAATATAAACCGGGACCCCCATTTTTGGGCCAGTTTTTTGGCCCCAAAATTCCGGTTTATATTCAAGTATATACGGTAAGTGCCTCATTCTTATTACTGAAAAATAAATAAAAATCTATTCAGTGCCATTTCTGCCTGGCTATTTAAACAGAGGATACAGCCCAAATTTGTAGACTGTGCATAGTTCTTTAGACACTTATCTGTATGTGTCCTGAATTGACTATTCTATGTTACTTACTGCATTTTGGTGCCATTTCTGGTAGGTTTTGACAGGCAACAGGAAAAGAGTTTGTCCAGCCACTATCATCATCTGAAAAAGAGTTTGAACAAATGTCAGACATACATAGAATTCTATAACTGGGTGCCTCCATTTTGCCTGATAGAAGCCTTTTCTATAAGGAATGTAGGTGCCTAGGATCCATTATAGAATACTAGTGTAACCTGATATTGGTTCGCCTAACATCTAATACCCTTACATATGCAGGACAGCTGGTGTAAGTATGTGACCCTAATTGCAGCAGGGAAAGTCACAGTTTACAGCAGTGGTCTCCAATGTACAACCATAGGGTCGTATGTGGTTTCCAAAGTTCTCCATTGCAGCCCTCAAACAGTTGGCTGAAATTCTCTTCAAGTCCTGTAAATGCATTCATTTCAATCTTGCCCACTTCATATAGTAATTGCAACAATCTCTTAAGTGTGTTACTATTGTTTACAATCCAAAATAAAGTGAGTTTTAAAAAAATATATTCTTGAACTGTTATAGAATCAGTATTAATAGGTCAAGGAAGAATACAAATTTGAATTGTGATTAATCATGTTATGTGTTAGTGATTAATCACGATTAATCATGATTAATATGTAAGATATTTTAAAAGAAAATACAAACACAAACAAATTCCTGAAATCAAGCATAAACCACTTATCTATAGTTTCCTCTCTGTCTTTCATCTAACTATCTAGTCCCCCATTTCCCTTCACTGTACTCACCCTCTCAGCTCTTTACTGGTCTCTCCTTTCTCCACTAATCCCTCATATTCAGTATCTCTCTTCCTACCTCTCTGCATCCAGTTCCCCCTCCTCATCCTCCTCAATGGATCTCTTCCCTCTGCACCCCCTCCCCGAGGTCAACAGCATCTTTTCCCCTCTTTGCCTCAATGCAATACCTCTATTTCTTCTTCCCCTAATGAAGCACCTCTTGTCCTCCATGCCCCCCTGAGTCCAGCGCTTCTTTCTTCCTCCATGTCCCACATGCAGCACCTCTCTCTCTCTTTGCTCACCCTCCCTTTGATGCAGTGCCTCACTCCCTCCTTGCCCTAAGTCTAGCACATCTTTTCCTCTCCTTAACCTCTCATGCATCACCTCTCTCTTTGCCCCTTCAAGGTATCAGCTCTCTCCCCTCCTTGCTCTGCGTCCTGAATTTTTCTCTCTCCTTATCTCCCTCAATGTAGCAACCCTATCCCTCCATCCAGCATCTGTTTTCTTTCTCTGCCATTCCCTTCCATCAAGCATCTGCTCTCTCTCTCTCTCTACCCCTTCTATCCAGTGTCTGCACTTGGTATGCCACTGCCTCACCTCATAGTCTGGCATCTCTATCTTTTCCCTTCCATATCCCCCCCCCCCATGATCTGGCATCTCTCTCCTCTGCTTTCCTTTCTTCTTCTTTCCCTCCCAACACCACCCACGTAACTCATGGTCTGGCATCTGTCTCCTTCCATTCCATTCCATTCCATCTCTCTCTCCCCTCCCCATGTGGTTTGTCATCTCTCTCCTCTGCTTCTCTTCCCTTCACTCCCTCCCACATGGTCTGGTTTCTTTCTCTCCTCTCCCTTCCCTTACATTTCCTTTTTATTTATTTATTTCATTTTCTATCCTATTGTTCCTAAAGAATTCAGAATGGGTTACAGGTTAAACACATAATTTCAGCACAAGTTTATGATACAAGTTTTTATCCTAACTGACACATACTAGGGGGTCTAATATTAATATACATAATATGCAGTTTATCGGTTACAATTTGCCTTAGTTATCCTTACAGTGTAAGATTTTCAGTACAAGTTTTATTCTAAGTTGACACACATAGACTGTTTACAGGTTTGATTTGCCATAGTTACAATGCAAGATTTTACAATATATGTTTTTCTTACATGACACATACTGGTCCATGAGTTTCTAGCAATCGTTGATGATGTCGAGAAGGACTGTTTCAGTACTATAGAATTTCCTGAATCCAGATTTAGAAGGGAGATAAGGCACCTTGTTTGTTGATGAAGGAGTGTAATTGGTTAACACTGTTTTTTTCCAGGATCTTGGAGATGAAAAGTAGGTTGGAAACAGGTCTAAAGTTGCTGGGCACATTAAGGTCAAAGGTGGATTTTTTCAAGATCGGTCTGATGATTGCCAACATCCAGTTTGTGGGTACTACACCTATTTGTAGAGAGGTGTCAATGAGAGAAAGGATGGAGTTTACAAAGGCGTCTTTCACTGCCATTAGGAGGCATGGCAAACATGGGTCCATGTTGGAGCTGGAAGGGTGAATTCTGTCATCGTGGGAGACAGTTTTGAAGTTAGTTAGGTTCCCAGTTGTGGTTTTAGTTGATTTGTGTGAGTCAATGTCTATAGTGTGACAAAGTCAATGTGAGACTGTATTTTGTCTACTTTATCAGCGAAGTAGTCTGAGAGTGTTTTGCTGTCGAGTTCAGTGTTTGGGTACTGATTGTCTCCTTCTGATGTTATGAGTATCTTTTTTTGTTAGTTTGAAAAGGTTTTTTTTAATCTATTGGAGGTTTTTAATAGTTGTTCCGAGTAGTACTTCTTTTTAGCCTCTAGGGAGCTTTTTTATATTCTTAATGCAGTTCCTTCCATTTGGACCTGTCATTGTTAAGTCTGGATTTGTACCATTTCCTTTCCTTTTTTCTTAGTTCTTAAGTCATCGGTAAACTATGGGGAGTCTTCTGGCCACTGGCAGCGTCAGTCAGCTGAACGACCATGTTGTCTTCAGTGGCCTTGGAAGCGTTCCCTCTGTTTCAACTTCCTGTTCTGCATTTCCATTTCCCCACTTACAGCATGCTATGCCATGTACACATCCTTATAGAATAGTGCATGTATGTGGCACTTTTTACATAGACCAATAAATACAAGGGTACAGTCGTATATGTCAGGCAAAGACTCAAAAAGAAAATGTACTGTATGTTAGTTTAATAGAAAAACCACATTCATACCAAAACAAAAAAAGACAGTTATGTGGCTGCAGATATTATAAAAAAAAGTATTGGGAGATCGTGAATTTACATCCTGTTTTTGAAAACAAAAGATTGCACATAACGTTTTCAAGAAATCAAAATTAAAAAAATTTTGTGTCCCTCTTCCACATTCTTTAGAACAAATGCTTTGTCAACAAGAAATACAATATTGGGACATTACAAATGTGGCGCATGTAACATCTGTGACATTACGAAAGAATGCAAAGATTTTATTAATCCTCAAGACCAAAAAGAAATATACTTTAAGATATTTTACTACCTGTAAAACCTCTTTTAATTATTTAATTATTTGTCCCTGTAATAAGTTTTATGTTGGTATGACATCTAGGGACCTAAGGACCAGAATGAGAGAACACAAATCAAATTTGAAACATCAACGTTGCTCTGAAGTTATAGTAGAGCATTGTCAGATATTTAATCATCAGTTTCATGACTTGCGATGTTTTGTGATTGATGTAGAATCAGTGTCTCCCAGGGGAGGAGACAGGCTCAATCACCTTAGACAACGAGAGTCTAGATGGATTTTTAGGTTAAATAGTATGCTTCCTTATGGTTTAAATTCTAAGTTAGAGTGGTCGGCATTCATCTGAATTACATAGTAACATAGTAACATAGTAGATGACGGCAGATAAAGACCCGAATGGTCCATCCAGTCTGCCCAACCTGATTCAATTTAAAATTTTTTTTTTTTTTTTCTTCTTAGCTATTTCTGGGCAAGAATCCAAAGCTTTACCCGGTACTATGCTTGGGTTCCACCTGCCGAAATCTCTGTTAAGACTTGCTCCAGCCCATCTACACCCTCTCAGCCATTGAAGCCCTCCCCTGCCCATCCTCCACCAAACGGCCATACACAGACACAGACCGTACAAGTCTGCCCAGTAACTGGCCTAGAATTAGTTCGGCCTCTCTTGTCATTTTTTGCTGGATTCATCCACGCTGGTTGGATCTTGTTTTTCTCATTTCTAAATGAATAATATACATTTTAACCACACTAAATTGATAGAATTGGTTTAATGTATTTGAAAAATTTATTTAACAGCACGAATAAGGTCAGGGCAGACAACCAATCAGATTGTCCGGTTTTTCATACTAATGCACACGCGCTAGTGTTCTCTTGAGATTTAAGCGCCATTTTGAGTAACACTTAATGTGATTCTCAATAGATCAACCAGTTACGTGCAGTAAGTAAATTTATGTGTGGTTTTGACTATAAAATCAACGTTGTTAAGTTTAATGAACTTTCAGCTCATTTCTTGATAAAGCCCAGATATTAGGGCGAAACGGGACCCGTCGAATCCGTAATGCATTGAGCACTTTCACTGAGTCTAGCATGTAGTCAGAGAAAGTAACGACTCTCTTGCCGTTTTGGGTATTTTACCCTTGCAGGAAGACACTTTTATTCACCATCATTTTCAGATAAGTGTTTAAATTCATTCTACTGCTGGTATTAGTTACATTGATTTATATACATTATGAGAAATCAAATAATATAAGAAAATTAAAATTCATAAAGTAATTTAAAAATATAATAAAAGAAAATAATTTATTATCTAAACAGTTTTCATAGGATAGGATGGAGGTTTTTGATCAATGATAGAGATTCATCACCGTCCAATTTTGGGGTAAGAAATCTATGATCCCCAAAAGGTGATTCTGAGATCTTTTTTCCTCCTTTTAGGCTATATATCAATAAGTATCAACCTGTGGTGGCACTTGTATTTATTTTGTTGATACACATCCTTTACTTAGTGAATTTAGTAGAAAAACCACATTCATACCAAAACAAAAAAAGACAGAAAAATAATGGATACAAAAACTGGAGAAAACAGACCTCATACATGGGCAGCTGGGACTATACTGTACCCTAAGCCAACCGTATCATCACTGGTCTGAAAAAACTCTGTACATTTATATGATATCAGTCTTTCATTTTTTTCAATAAACTTTTGGGGTGTGCCAGTCCTGCTTGCTTGCTGTGTGAAAGTGTTTGGAAACATTAACGATGAGTGAAAATATATAAATTTCTTTTCCCCAGATGTAGCCTTGTTAAGGCGAAACAGAAGTGCTTTCTGTCAGGAAGAAACTGTTTGGAATATTGAATGAAGAAACAACTAATTCTTTGAGAGAAGTGACTTTAAGATAAGTTTGTCACGCTTTTACATGTTTTATTAAGAACTGAAACTTTTTTGCTCCAGGCTGTAGTCATTGCAATTTGTTTTATGAAGAATTAACCCCTTTTTCATTCAACGATAATAATGACAGAAGATGAATTTTGAAAAAAATAAGTTTATTGAATGAAATGAAAGACTGATATCATATAAATGTATGGAGTTTTTTCAGACCAGTGATGATACGGGTGGCTTAGGGTAAAGTGTAGTCCCAGCTGCCCGTGTATTAGATTTGTTTTCTCTGTTTTTTGTATCCATTAATTTTGTCCTTTTTTTGTTTTGGTATGAATGTGGTATTTCTGCTAAACTAAGAACAAAAACCAAAACTGCAGGGATGATGTACAGGACGCCAAAACTTTATTGAACAATCATAAAACACATAAGACAGTTTGTTTCCAAAAGGACTGATAACACCGGACCCGACATGGTCCGTGTTTCGAAGAAACACTCCTTCTTCAGGGGTCCTAACATGTATCAGAACAATATAAATTAACCACTCACCTAACTATGACTGACCACACAAATTCACTAGTGAAAAAATGCTTTTACACGCTATGGAAACTAAGAACCATAAAAAAATTATTTGACCCTTCATCATTCAGGTTGCTGGTACAGGCACTGATCCTATCCCTTCTTGACTACTGCAACATCATCTACCTAGGCATCCCACAAAAAACAATAAAAAAAACTGAGATTAATACAAAACACCGCCGTTCGCCTAATTTTCGGACTTAGAAAAAACGACCACATCAGCCCCTACTATAAAAAGCTGCACTGGCTTCCAATAGAAGCGCGAATTCTATTCAAATTCGCTTGCACCTGTTTCAAACAAGCCTGGGGACTAGCACCTTCATACCTACAAACTCACTTCACCCTACACAACCCCACAAGAACGACCAGAAACAAAAACATCTTTGCATACCCAAAGACTACAGGCTGCAGATACAAATCCTTCTTGGACAGAACCTTTAAGTTCCAAGCGAACAGACAGCAAACCTGGCTGAAAAACCACATAAACGAACCAAATATGACTTATAATGCATTCCGCAAATCGATCAAAACCACCCTATTCGCTAAATTCATTGACTAAAACGGTCCCCTCCCCCACTAAGACCCCCCTCATGGATGTTCTAAATCCTTCAGACACTCATTACCCTTAGATCTCCAATTAATATGTAAGTTTACCATTTAGACTATTGTACGGCATCTAGACTCTTTGTTCGGCACTGTATTTAACTTATTGTATAGTATTGTATTTAGACTCACTGTATTGTATTATATGTGGATTTATTGTATTGTATTAGCATTGTACTGTACTAAGACCTTTGTTATTCGCTGAATGTCCAGCCTTCTTACAATGTAAACCGCCTAGAAGTCGCCTGACTATGGCGGTATAGAAAAATAAAGTTATTATTATTATTATTAAATTAATGGATACAACAGAATAAAAAAACTGGAAACAGCAGTAAATGGCCATTGACTCTCTTGCGTGATGCAGAGCAAAACAGTAAGGACCCCTGAAGAAGGAGTGTTTCTTCGAAACACGGACCGTGTCTTATCAGTCCTTTTGGAAACAAATTGTCTTATATGTTTTACGATTGTTCAATAAAGTCTTGGCGTCCTGTACATCATCACTGCAGTTTTTGCTTTTTGTTCTTCATTTCAATATTTCACTGCAGTTGAGTTGGACTTTTTGTTTGTTGTTGCCTTTTCTGCTAAACTAACATATAATACGGGGTTTTTTTTTTGAGTCTTTGCCTCACTTTTTATATAGAAACAGAGAAATGAAGGCAGATTAAGACCAAATAATCTATCCAACTTGTCCATTCATACCATCTACTTTCCCTTACTTGGAGATCTTATGTACTCGTCCCAAACTTTTTTTATTCAGATAGTTTTATCTCCACTGGGAGGCCACTCCACAGAATCACCGCCCTTTCCAATGAAAAAGAATTTCCTCAGGTGAGTCCTGAATCTATCCCTTTCAGCTTCCTTTCAATTGAAAGAGACTGGCCTCCTGTGCATTTATGCCACATAGGTATTTATATGTCTCTAAAATATCTCTGCATTTACACATACAAGGTGCATGTAACTGCAGGTACGCAGTTGTAGAATGACCTTACACAAATGTGAAGTAAGAATTAATCCCATAAACATATCCTCCTTCCCCTTCTTTTTACAAAACTGCGAAAGTGGTTTTTAGTGCAGGCTGGCGCACTGAATGCTCTGCGCTGCTCCTGATGCGTCAAAAGCAGCGCAGAACATTCAGCGTGCCGACCTGCACTAAAAAAACACTTTTGTGGTTTTGTAAAAGGGGGGGGGGGGATAAGGATTCTCTCATGTGAGTGTAAATTCAACAAGCATACTCACCACAATTTTCTTCATCTGCTGCATTTTCACAGTTTTTCACACCATCACAATGAAAGGACTGTGGTAAGCATATTGAAAGATTTCCACATGGAAAATAGCCCTTTTTGCAGACATGAATGTAAGCATCAGTGTCAACTTTTGCAACTGCTGCAAGACCTGTGGAGAAAATGTTCAAACATGCATAGATATCCCGTGTACTCCATAAAGCAGTGATTCCAAACTTTTGACTATGGCAGAATCCCTAAAATATTTTTTCATACACCGAGGAACCCTCAATTTATGTAAACATACAGATACAGATTCTACAATAAAATTTCATGAGAAACTCTCTGAAGAGAATTGAAGGAAACCCAATTTGGAAATTGCAATGGGTTTTCTCTTCTGGAAGTGGTATCTCATTGACACTCAATTCAAAATATCTTGATCCTAAAATGGAAAAACCTCTTCTGTCTAGCCATTCATACATTTCACACTAAAGGAGTTGAGTCCTGTGGCAATACATTTCCTTCTGTCCCTGCTCTCCACAGAATAGCTGTTAATCCTATGATTCGTTTATAAGGCTAGTTTTATCTCAGTGACTGCATGAATTTGTGGTTCTACTTTTCTTATGGGACATAACAGGGTTATTGCAATTATAAGTCTATGAATTTATTTAATAAAAAGTTCAATATTATTCTCAGTGGTTAACACAATTTAAAGCATAACACAATAAAACAGACCATAACAACAAAAGAAGCATTGAAGCATTGATATCAAACTCCTATCATTACACACCAAATATCTGCCTTGTAGCTGGTCCCCTAAAGCATTTGGGGCTGAAGGTGACCTCTAACATGGGTACACATTATTCTGTGGTGCTTAGTGACAGAACAGATGTAAGGAGTCCCTAATGGATGGCACCTAACTTTAGGCACTCAAATGGCAGTTAGGTGCATGCTATAAGTTAGTGTCTAAGTCAGGGGTCCTCAAACTTTTTAAATAAGAGGGGGGGGGACAGTTCATGGTCCCTCAGACTGTTGAAGGCCGGACTATAGTTTGAAAAAAACAAAAACAAACTATGAATGAATTCCCATGCATATCTTGTAGTGCAAAAAAACCCATGAAAGAACAATACAATATTTAAAATGAAAAACAATTTTAACCAACATAAACTTACCAGTACTGGAGCACCAGCGTTAGGCTTGAAATATACAGAGAAAAGCTATTGGAGCACCAGAATGAGGTTTGGAATTCACAAAAAGAGCTGAAACAGCATGCTGAAGTTTGGAACGTTCCGTGAAGTACTACCAAGCCCTGCAATAAATTAGCCCAAATATCCGGCAACTCGCTAATGCCAAAAGTTTCCCATCAGCCGTATCGAACTTCCAAGAAACCCTCCCAGCAGCAGCAGCAGGGCTGTGCACACCAACCCACATGCTCAGCAGATGTGTCACGCAGCATGGAAGCGTGACATCATAGCTGTGTATCTGGCCGTCCAGCTCACGTGGTGGAGCGCAGTGAGGAGCGGTGAGAACTGCAGAGTGCTATAGTGAGAAAGCCACAATGGAGCATGATCAGTAAACTCTTGAGCGGGGGCTGGGTAAATGAGCTTGGAGGGCCATATCTGGCCCGTGGGCTGTAGTTTGAGGACCCCTGGTCTAAGTGCTTTCGAATGTAACTGCAGAGGGGTATGCATGTGGGTGTGGCATGGATGGACATGGGTGGGTCAGATTCTGCAAAGTGCGTCCTGATTGTAGGCAGCTGTAGGCATCCTACAGCTGTCTAATCGGCCAATTGGGAGGCCCGTTTTCTAAAAAGATGCTCCCCAGGCAGGCCGCCTATATTGAAGGCACCTCCGGGAGATTAGGGAGGCCCGCAAGCCCGCCTATGCTCACCTAAGGCTAGGCGGTAGCCATAGACAAACCTAAGTGGCCCTACATATCTCCCTAGTAGAGCAGGAGACGCTTACAATGTAGACCAGAAAAATGCTGGCCTACATGGTAAGTAGACACGGCCGCTATACTTAATTGTGGCACGGGATCTCCCTGCCGCGATTAGTATAGTGGTTGTGGCTACGACCATCAGTCTCCCCTCCCCCTGATGATTGCCGGCAGGAGGGTGCCCAATCCCTCCTGCTGGACCCTCCCAATGGCCCCCCCAAAAAAATATTGCCGGCAGGGGGGTGCCCAACCCCTCCTGCCAGACCCTCCCAATGGCCTCCCCCATAGATTGCTGGGCCGTATCGAGGTGGAAGAGGATCTCTTTTTCCTTAAAGGACCCACGGTAACAAGAGGGCATCCGTTGAAAATCAGGGGTGGGAAATTTCATGGCGACACCAGAAAATATTTCTTCACCGAAAGGGTGGTTGACCGCTGGAATAATCTTCCACAACAGGTAATTGAGGCCAACAGCGTGCCAGATTTTAAGAAAAGATGGGATTGGCATGTGGGATCTCTTCATGGAGGTAGTTAGGGGGTGGGCCATTAGTGTGGACAGACTAGATGGGCTGTGGCTCTTTTCTGCTGTCATTTTCTATGTTTCTATGTTTCTAGACTTCTGATTCCATACACACCATTAAGATCACTTCGGTCACAATCTCAAAAATCTTTAGTGATTCCATCATTAAGCCAAATAAATGATTCTACCCAATTCTCTAGATCAGTGGTCACATTTTGGATTTGTAGGTACTTGGAGGGCCTGAGAAAAAAAATAGTTAATGTCTTATTAAAGAAATGACAATTTTGCATGAGGTAAAACTCTTTATCTATCTATATATATAAAATCGGAGGTATGTATGTGTGTATGTATGTGTGTGTGTATGTGCCGCGATCACGCAAAAACGGCTTGACCGATTTGAACGAAACTTGGTATGCAGATCCCTCACTACCTGGGATGATATGTTCTGGGGGTCTCGCGGCCCACCTGCACACGTGGGCGGAGCTACAAACATAAAATCAGATTTCACCCATTCATGTCAATGGAAAAAATATAAAAAGCTGCCATTCTCACAGTAATTCAAAAACGGCTTGACCGATTTGAACGAAACTTGGTATGCAGATCCCTCACTACCCAGGGTGATATGTTCTGGGGGTCTCGCAGCCCACCTGCACACGTGGGCGGAGCTACAAACAGAAAATCAGATTTCACCCATTCATGTCAATGGAAAAAATGTAAAAAGCTGCCATTCTCACAGTAATTCAAAAACAGCTTGACAGATTTGAACGAAACTTGGTATGCAGATCCCTCACTACCTGGGGTGATATGTTCTGGAGGTCTCGCGGCCCACCTGCACACGTGGGCGGAGCTACAAACAGAAAATCATATTTCACCCATTCATGTCAATGGAAAAAATGTAAAAAGCTGCCATTCTCACTGTAATTCAAAAACGGCTTGACCGATTTGAACGAAACTTGGTATGCAGATCCCTCACTACCTGGGGTGATATGTTCTGGGGGTCTCGCGGCCCACCTGCACACGTGGGCGGAGCTACAAACAGAAAATCAGATTTCACCCATTCATGTCAATGGAAAAAATATAAAAAGCTGCCATTCTCACAGTAATTCAAAAACGGCTTGACCGATTTGAACGAAACTTGGTATGCAGATCCCTCACTATCTGGGGTGATATGTTCTGGGGGTCTCGCAGCCCACCTGCACACGTGGGCGGAGCTACAAACAGAAAATCAGATTTCACCCATTCATGTCAATGGAAAAAATGTAAAAAGCTGCAATTCTCACTGTAATTCAAAAACGGCTTGACCGATTTGAACGAAACTTGGCATGCAGATCCCTCACTACCTGGGGTGATATGTTCTGGGGGTCTCGCAGCCCACCTGCACACGTGGGCGGAGCTACAAACAGAAAATCAGATTTCACCCATTCATGTCAATGGAAAAAATGTAAAAAGCTGCCATTCTCACAGTAATTCAAAAACAGCTTGACAGATTTGAACGAAACTTGGTATGCAGATCCCTCACTACCTGGGGTGATATGTTCTGGGGGTCTCGCAGCCCACCTGCACATGTGGGCGGAGCTACAAACAGAAAATCAGATTTCACCCATTCATGTCAATGGAAAAAATGTAAAAAGCTGCCATTCTCACAGTAATTCAAAAACAGCTTGACAGATTTGAACGAAACTTGGTATGCAGATCCCTCACTACCTGGGGTGATATGTTCTGGGGGTCTCGCGGCCCACCTGCACACTTGGGCGGAGCTACAAACAGAAAATCAGATTTCACCCATTCATGTCAATGGAAAAAATGTAAAAAGCTGCCATTCTCACAGTAATTCAAAAACGGCTTCACCGATTTGAACGAAACTTGGTATGCAGATCCCTCACTACCTGGGGTGATATGTTCTGGGGGTCTCGCGGCCCACCTGCACACATGGGCGGAGCTACAAACAGAAAATCATATTTCATCCATTCATGTCAATGGAAAAAAATGTAAAAAAGCTGCTATTCTCACAGTAATTCAAAAACGGCTTGACCGATTTGAACGAAACTTGGTATGCAGATCCCTCACTACCTGGGGTGATATGTTCTGGGGGTCTCGCGGCCCACCTGCACACATGGGCGGAGCTACAAACAGAAAATCAGATTTCACCCATTCATATTAATGGAAAAAATGTAAAAAGCTGCCATTCTCACTGTAATTCAAAAACGGCTTGACCGATTTGAACGAAACTTGGTATGCAGATCCCTCACTACCTGGGGTAATATGTTCTGGGGGTCTCGCAGCCCACAACTCTATGTTGCTTGCTCAAGGGTGGGTTCACCCAAGAATTTATATGTTCTTGCTCCTGGAGGTGAAACTAAAATTGTTGTTTATAATCACGTTTTGCGTTAGTAGAATTGTATTCATTTTGTCAAATATTTCACATTATAATTTGAATATTGTACTTTTTATTAAGCTGTAAAAAAATAATTTCATTCACCACTATAAAGTATCTTTATTTGAATCCATTTACAGTGTTATTGCTATAATTAAATACCCGTGCAACGCCGGGGCATCAGCTAATAGTTTATAAATCTTTCCTTTTGGCTAAGTCTTAATAATAATATTGTAATTTATAGCTAAAGTGACATATGATCATGAAACTGTTTTATTTTATTTTCGTGATTATGATAACATACTGAGGGCCTCAAAATAGTACCTGGCGGGCTGCATGTGGCTTGCAGGCCGCAAATTTGAGACCACTGCTCTATATTCTTTGTAACTGCCCCCTCACTCTGGAACTCTATCCCAATCTACATTAGAGAAAACCCCCTACTCAATCATTTCAAGTCAAAACTGAAATCCTTTCTATTTAAAGACGCCTTGGAAACTTAAAACTCTTCTCTATTAGACTACTTCAGACAGGATTTCCATTTCCTATTATTCTACCCTTAACCGTCTTACTATCCAATTGATTTAATGGAGTTCTCCCTCTACCCCAGGGGTGTCAAAGTCCCTCCTCGAGGGCTACAATCCATTCAGGTTTTCAGGATTTCCTCAATGAATATACATAAGATCTATTAGCATATAATGAACGCAGTGCATGCAAATAGATCTCATGCATATTCATTGGGGAAATCCTGACAACCCGACTGGATTGCGGCCCTCGAGGAGGGACTTTGACACCCCTGCTATACCCTCTTGTTTGTTGTACGTCATTTAGTCTCTTGTACGTACTCTTTATAATTCTATATATAACCTTTTTAAAAAAAAATACCAGTACACCGCTTAGAATTATGATAAGCGGTATAACAAATTTTAAAATAAACTTGGAAACTTGGTAAACTTATGGACACCTAAGTTTGGGTGCCATTCTATAATAGAATGTGGACGCCCAGATGCTGTTATATAACACTATCTTAATGCACAGATTTTGGGTGTCTAATGTTTAGCACTCTTTATGGAATTGCCCCCAGGGTCCATAAAACAAATTAAAATGTTAGAAAAAAAAAAAGATTAAGAGAATAATTCTATAACTGAGCACCTCCATTTACGTGCCCCGAGATGAGGACACCAGCCTATTCTATAAGGGAACCAAGGTGCCTAAGTTTTATTAAAGAATATAAAATAATCCAGTACAGACATGCCTAACATTTAGGTGTCCCCAGTTATGCCAGTCATAATTACAAAGAAATATAAAAACTTATATTGTTAAATCTTGCACTGGACCCACAAAATTCACAAGATTTGGACTCTTTATAACACTTGGTTTTACATATATGATATGATTTTATGTTATTTTTGCTTATAATAAAATTGCATTTGTTCCTTAAGGTTGATGGGTTCAGTCCCTTCCCCACGCCTTCTTTGGTTTACCTAGTTTGTTCATGGGGGTTTTTCCTTCCTTTTGGATTATTTCATAATCTACCTAAAATATTTTTGAGAAAGGGATATTTATTCTTTACCAAATTTACCACTAAGCTGCACAGGGAACATCTGACTGCCTTCTATAAACCTGATGTTACTCCAGCCGTCTCAAAGTCTGAACCAGCCGATATCGGCAGGTCCTGCGACACTAAGGGGCACATATGGTTCAGTTCCAGAGATACCCACATCTGCACAGGTTGGGTAGAGGCAGTTTGAGATTACCCTTCAGGCTCTAGGGGAAGAATGATTTTTACAGTCCTGTTTATGAATGAAATACTGTATTATGCACTTTTTTATAATTAATAAAATGTCATATAGATAGATACAACACACGCATGCAAACATGCACACTGCATGAAAAAAAAAAGCCGTAAGACAAGTGACTCAAGTGCTATATAGTTTAGTTACTGTACTTTTTCACAATTGCTCCTTTCTTTCACCTACACATTTCTCAAAGCCAATAATTACTTTTTTAAAGGCAATTTGCCAGATTTTATTCCAGTGTGAATTTATATTGTTTCCATTTATGAAGCCAATTCGTGTGGCTAAATTAGTTTCCTAAACCATTCCATCCTTAATCTGCTAATGAATGGAAATTTGCTAACATATAAAAACAGAAATGCTTAGCTGATGATTAAACTTTGTTTCACGTGGTGCCTGGTTAGAAGGGAAAGAATATAATCCAGCGATTTCACCTTTCAAATAACCAGTCCTAGAAATTTTGTGAAATTACACCAGTACAAAGAATGGCAAATTTGTAAGCAATGCTTTTTGTTGTGCTCTTTCAATACGGTGAACCATTCTGTTCTATACTTTAAGCTAATCGGAGAACTCAAATCTTTTCTTCTACCTTACTGACATGTAAATGAAAGGATTAATTATAGTCCAGCAGTCTTACCTTTGGCTTGCAGAAGAGCAAAAAGCTGAAGCAAAAGCACCATCGCTGTCAGTTCAGAGTGAGATAGACGTTTCGAAAATAGTGGTCTGCTTAGGAGCAGCTGGATAGGCTTAACTCCCAGACAACTCAGAAGCTGCACTTAGCCAATAAATGAAACCCTTTGTACTTTGTGATTAGTATTGACATGCTGACAACTGCCCCCTTTCACTGACAAGACATATGCATCTCTGCCACGGTTAGAGCCATCACAGTTACAAGTAACAAAACTATGCTTAGTGGTAGTGGTTATTTCTAGAGAACTAGGAAAAAATATGTAAGTGCACACAAACAAATATATATGTGCATTTTTATAATTCACAAAGGTTTGAAAGGGAAGGGGTTAAACGCAGACATCATGGACCGCGCGGATCTTAACCTGCACGTCCTTAAAAATCTTCATTTATTGACAGCTGGGCTTTCCAATTTCATGTCTGCAGGTCCACATTTTAGCCCCTCATTCCACCGCTGCAACTGTTGCCGTTTCTGACCCCACGGATCTGTGCCGACAGCCTTATTAATTAATTTGAGGAAACAGTTCAGCTAAGGGAGGTCTGCGTTTTACCCTCAGAGCTGCAGCAGGAAAATGTATTTTTTGCTTGCTTCAACCTGGTCTTGAACCCAGATCACAAGGCCCAAGACAGCTGTCCTAACCTTTAGGCTACATTCGTAGCTTGTGAAGTGATAAAGTTTTGCCACTTTTAGTCTCAGCATAGGCTCTGACAGACCTCCATGACACTTTAGCTCCGATGGACCCTAATGCTTCTTCCTCCCTTTGCTGAGACTAAGGGCTCCTTTTACGAAGGCGCGTTAGGGCCTTAACGCGCGAAATAGCGCGTGCTAAAATGCCGCACGCACTAGCCGCTACCACCTCCTCTTGAGCAGGCGGTAGTTTTTCAGCTAGCGCACGCTAATCTGGTGCGCGCGCTAAAAACGCTAGCACACCTTTGTAAAAGGAGCCCTAAAAGTGACAAAACTATCATTTCACAAGCTACAAAAGTAGCATAGAGGTTAGGGCAGCTGTCTTGGGCCTTGCTGATCTGGGTTCAAGACCAGGTTGAACCAAACAAAAATACATTTTCCTGCAGCAGCTCTGGGGTAAAATGTAGACCTCCCTTAGCTGAAGTGTTTCCTCAAATTAATTATTATTAAGACTGTCACGACAGATGGGGGTCAGAAATGGTAACAGTTACAGCAGTGGAATGAGGGGCTAAAACGCAGACCTGCAGACATAAAATCTGAAACCTCAGCTGTCAATAAAATGAAGATTTTTAAGGACGTGCGGTAAGATCCGCGAGGTCTGCATTTTACCGGTGTCAGGTCAAAAGCGCACCGGGACAAAGGTGCGCCCAGACAATTGAGTGCAGTGGGGAGGTGTGCGCCGCACAAAATTACTGTTTTTAGGGCTCCAACGGGGGGGGGGGGCTTAGGGGGGAACCCCCCCACTTTACTTAATAGACATCGCGCCGCGTTGGGGCGTTGTGGGGGGCTTGGGGGGTTGTAACCCCCCACATTTTACTGAAAACTTCACTTTTTCCCTGTTTTTAGGGAAAAAGTTAACAGTAAAATGTGGAGGGTTACAACCCTCCAAACCCCCCATAACGCCGGCGCGATCTCTATTAAGTAAACTGGGGGAGCTCCCCAACAAAACCCCCCCATTCGGAGCCCCTAAAAACTGTAATTTTCTTTGGCGCGCGCCTCCGTCTTGCGCTCAGTTGTTGGCGCGCGCCTTTGTCTTTCGCGGCGTTGTCTATGAACCGTTTTACCCCTTCCCGGTTTGAAATTATAATACATATAGGGCTAGATTTATTCTTTGTATATTATAATTGGGAATGTTTTCTGGTCATATTCTATATATGGTGGCCAAAAAATTGGCACCATTAGAACATAAGAATAGCCTTACTGGATTCGACCAATGGTCCATCTAGCCCATGTCTTCATGGAGGCCAATTCAAATCACAAGTACCTGGCAAAACCCCAAATAATAGAAACATTCCATTCCACCAATCTAGGGCAAGCAGTGGCTTCTCTCATGTCTTTCTCAATAGTAGTTTATAGACTTTTCCTCCAAATCTTTTTTAAAACCAGCTACATTAATTGCTCTTTCTACATCCTCTGGCAACGTGTTCCAGAGTTTAACTATTCTCTGTGTGAAAAAAATATTTCCTCCTATTGGTTTTAAAAGTATTACTCTGTAACTTCATCGAGTGTCCCCTAGTCTTTGTAAATCTTGATTAACTAAAAAAATCGATCTATTGTACACATTCTACACCACTCAGGATTTTTTAGATTTCAATAATATCTCCCCTCAGCCGTCTCTTTTCCAAGCTGAAGAGCCCTAACCTCTTTAGTCTTTCCTCATACAAGAGAAGTTCCATCCCCTTTATCATCTTGGTCACTCTTCTCTGAACCTTTTCTAGTGCTGCCACATCTTTTCTCAGATAAGGATATCAGAACTGAGGGGGAGATTCTCAAAACTTTAGCGTAGTCACTAAACTGGTTTCCAACGGTTTAGCCTGCATGCATTTTAGCAGTGGATTATCAAAATAGCTTATCTTGGCATTTAGCAAGCTTTCTAGCAGTCTCCAACAGTGCCATGCAAATGGGCTCTTCAATACTGAAATGAGCATTCCAGTAGATTCTTAAAAATAGCCGAGCAATTCTCCAAGAGCAGTGCCAGCTTCTGGTGACAAAAATCATTGACAGGTCCAGGGGTGCCAGTATAGTGACAGCAGTTTAAAACCCTGGCAACGGGTGAGATGCCCATTCTCTCCCGCCATAAACTTCTCCCCCCCCACACACACACCTGCAGCGGGAGAGATGCCCATTCTCTCCTGCTGCAAACAACACCCTTCTCTGTAACAGGAGAGATGCCCACTCTATCCCACTGCCAAGTGACTCCCCCTCTGCAGAATGTGCGATGCCCACTTTCTCCTGCCACCAAATGACCCTCCCCCCCCAGAAGTGGGAGTGATGCCCATTCTCTCCCGCTGCAAACAACCCCACCCCACAGCATTTTTCCATGTCTATCCCGGTGGGCTCACAATCTATCTAATGTACCTGGGGCAATGGGGAGAATAAATGACTTGCCCAGGGTCACATGGAGCAGCCTGGGTTTGAACCACAACCTCAGGGTGCTGAGGCTATAGCTTTAACCACTGCACCACACACATTCTCTGTTCTTAGATAATGTGGTTGTCCAGAAACCTCTGAGATCATATTCCTCTGTTCCTGATATTCCTCCCGATTTTGTATGTGGCTTCAGCATAGTGACCATTGCAATCATGGAGGGATAGTTACTAAAATGCAGTAAAAAGTATTATTTTACTTTATCAAAATGCAATGCACATGAGTCGAGTCTCTTTCATTTGAAAGGAAGCTCTGGAATGAGAGGGCATAGGATGAAGTTAAGAGGTGACAGGCTCAGGAGTAATCTAAGGAAATACTTTTTTCCAGAAAGGGTGGTAGATGCGTGGAACAGTCTCCCGGAAGAGGTGGTGGAGACAGAGACTGTCTGAATTCAAGAAAGCCTGGGATAGGCACGTGGGATCTCTTAAAGAGAGAGGAAGAGATAATGGTTACTGTGGATGGGCAGAGTGGATGGGCCATTTGGCCTTTATCTGCCATCATAGTTCTGTTTCTAAATTAGTGACTAATGTGGTATATTTAATTTGGCACAGACCTGCAGTAAAAATACAACAACAAAACAAAAAAAGAACTGCAGGAAATATACAAGGTACAGGAATTTTTTATTCAAATCAATAAAGACATTTTATCCAAAATTAGTCCTTGATGTTAAATAGTTTGACCGTGGTGTGGTAAATTTAGTTTTGTTGCAACTGGAAATCACACATTCCTAGCTGTAACAAAGCAAAAATAAAAGGCCCTCAACCCCTGGCTCCTACTGGGGGTTTCTGTGTGGGGCACCTAAGTTCAAGATGGTACCTAAAATGGTACCACTGCTAAGGGGAAGACTCTAGAGTAATTCACGGAAACATTTATTTATATAATGCATAGCATAACGAGGACCATATTCCCAGAGAAAATAAGGATGTTATCTGGATCCAAGAAAAGCACAGAACAAGCACCAAGTATCTCTGTGGAAGAGGAAGACTTTGTAGAGCGCTGGAGCTAGTGTTTTGCTCTAGCCCCAGTTTGAGTAATGATAAGTGGCACAACTAGGACAAATTGACCTGTATTTTAAAGTATTTTTTACACTGCTAATAAGCTGCAAGAACAGACAGCTAGCATCATTTATCATTTGTTATTGGAACCGACAGCTATCTTACAGATGTGACAGTTTAAGATGTTTTCAGATTTTAGCATGTATAACAAACATGGGATAAGTATAGTTTGCAGCTTGTAAGGATCGCAAAACATGAGTCACCTTTGTTTCCCGGAGACTGAGTCAAGCATAACCCATGGAAAAGGAGAGACAAAATATAGACAAATCCATATGAACAGCATTCTGGACTACAGAGCATTATTACTTATGTACATTTGTTGCAAAACTCTCAGTAGTTATTGAGGAATAAGGTCAGCAAACTAGAATCCAAAATATAGATAGCAAATAATTTAGGTTTTCAGGATATCCTTAATTAATATGTATGAGAGATTTGCATACAATGGAGGTAGTGGGCTTGCAAATTTCCTTTATGGACCTTCATTGGGGAAATCCTGAAAACCTGATCTGTTGGTGGTCTTCAAAGACACAGCGTGAAAATAGAGGAGAGTGTGGCGCAGTGGTTAAAGCTACAGCCTCAGCACCCTGGGGTTGTGGGTTCAAACCCACGCTGCTCCTTGTGACCTTGGCCAAGTCACTTAATCCCCCCATTGCCCCAGGTACATTAGAAAGATTGTGAGCTCACCAGGACAGACAGGGAAAAATGCTTGAGTACCTGGATGATCTCATGTAAACCGTTCTGAGCTCTCCTGGGAGAACGATATAGAAAATTGAATAAATAAATAAATAAAATAAATAGTAGTAAATAAGACCAATAACAACACATAAGAATAGCTTTACTTGGTCAGACCAATGGTCCATCAAGCCCAGTAGCCTGTTCTCACGGTGGCCAATCCAGGTCCCTATTACCTGGCCAAAACCCAAAGAGTAGCAACATTGCATGCTACCAATCCAGGGCAAGCAGAGGCTTCTCCTGTGTCTTAATAACAGATTATGGACTTTTCCTCCAGGAAATTGTCCACACCTTTCTTAAACCCACCTATGCTATCCGCTCTTACCACAACCTCTGGCAATCTCCAGCGCTAAACTATGCTCTGAGTGAAAATTTTTTTTTCTCCTATTGGTTTTAAAAGTATTTCCCTGTAACTTCATCGAGTGTCCCCTAGTCTTTGTAATTTTTGACAGAGTGAAAAATTGATCCGCTTGTACCCGTTCTACTCCACTCAGGATTTTGTAGACTTCAATCCTATCTCCCCTCAGCCGTCTCTTTTCCAAGCTGAAGAGCCCTAACTGTTTTAATCTTTCCTCATACGAGAGGAGTTCCATCCCCTTTATCATCTTGGTCGCTCTTCTTTGAACATGCAATACATGTAAAATCAATTGTTTTAACATAAGCATTGACAACAGACAAGTAATGCAGTGGACTGACAATTCAGTATTTTTGTCTATATTTTGTTGTTCTGCTTTTCACTCAGCATCCTTTCATGTCTATTTTTATGATAGCCTATGTATGTATACCATTTTGATGGAACCATGAATAGCATATTAAGTTTAACAATAAATGTAAATAAACAACAGTATAGAAAAGGACACAGCATACTGCTATAACACAAGGGAAGGATAGAGTGGGAGGAAGAAGAAGGTGGCTAGGGGAAAGTTCAAAGTGTGGTAAAAGGCATACTTTTTTCTTGCACCTTCATTTATCACATGTATCAGCAACCTATGGTATCTCAAAACCACAATCTGCCACCTCGAAAGCAGTTTTATTCCAGCAGTCTAGGAGCATTGGCCTCACAGCTGAAGCCTAATGCGCCTAGGCTGGAGCTTAAATGGGCCACGGGGCCATCCAACCACCTTCTATCACAAATCCCTATCCCCCAATCACATTCCTCACGTCCCAAAAGATCCCCCTCCATCATAACAAGCCTAGTGGCCCTGTACCTTGTGGTCCGGTGGGTCTTAAGGCAGAGCAATCCAGGGTCTATCCTATCCTGCTGGTGCCATCTAAGTTGTGAAGTACTACCACTAGGGGGCCACATTTCTTTATACACTTCTCCCTCCGTATTCACTGTTTCAGCATTTGCGGTTTCGATTATTCACAATTTTTAGCTTGCTGGCTCCTCCCCCCAAATTACATCAGCTTGCATAGAGAAATTGTTGATTCTAAGCGTTTACAGAGAAAATCACTGATTCCCAGCACTTCCTTCACCATGTTTTGTCTCTCCTTCAGGAAGAGACCAGGTCTCCCACCATGTTATTCGCGGTTTCACTATATTCACGATGATTTTTAATAGAAAACAGAGAACAACACATGAAAAAGTTATTCACAGTTTTTTTCTACTTGCGGTTCTGTTAATCCCCTATCACAGCGAATACAGAGGGAGAAGTGTATATGACCCCTCATAGTAGTAGCACCATAATATTGCTAGGGGCAGCATTTTGGAGATAGCACTGGCAAGACAGGAACAACTGGAGATTGTTCTTGTTCTTGTCCGGGTGGAAGGGGGGAGGGGGATGTGAGGGAGAGTAAGCTTTTGGCTGGGGTTATTGTCATTTCATTTTATAGTCATAATTTGACTTGCAATGTGCATCCAGTGATCATTTTAAGATGTGTTTTGTTTTTTACATAGTAATGAGCTACTTTCCATGCATTTGCATATTTTGTCTCATTACTATGCAACCTACAATATTGCTGCTTTAGGGCAAGGTAACCTGCCTTTTAAATTACTTTAAGGAGATAATAAGACAGGCTATTGCACTATAGCAGCTCGTTAAAGACCTTTCCTTAAGCTACCTTTAATACCTCATCATGACCCTTGGAGGAGTATAATATTTTAAATGCTTTCTTGAATTGTGGATGGGCACTACTATGTTTCCTTTTGTTCCTTTTCACCATCTGTGCTGCACATGGCCCAATTTAACATGCTAACCAAAGAATGACATGGGGACAAATTTTTCCCTGTCCCCGTGAGTTTTGTCGCTGTCCCTGCCCCAGTCCTGTAAGCTCTGCTTTAACCACACAAGCCTCAAACACTTATGATTTTAAAGTGTTTGAGGCTTGTGCAGATGCAGAGCTTGCAGGAATGGAGCAGGGACAGGAAAATAAGTCATTGAGATGGGAAAATGAATTCCCGCGGGGACAGGGAAAAATCTGTCCCCATATCATTCTCTAATGCTAACTTTTAAAATTTATTGGAGGTGCTAAACCCAGTGGAAATGTCCTATCACTAGACATAGTCAAGGAGTTTGTTCAGTTGATATTGGCTCCTATAATAACATGCATCACTTAACAGTAAAAATGCAAACTTGGTCATGTTTTCTCAGTCTGCTACTTTAAATAAAGGGATAAGAGAAGATGGGATAGGCATGTGGGATCTCTTGGGGGGTGAAGTTGGGGGGTGGGTCATTAGAGTGGGTAGACTTGATAGGCCGAGGCCCTTTTGTGCCGTCATTTTCTATGTTTCTAATTTGCCTATGTCCTGTTTCCCTAATTCTAGCTTAGCTACAGGCAACTATAGGATAGTGGGAGTGTCTTTTAACAACTGACATAAGAAAGAATGTTTTAGATTCTGGCTCTTCTAGACATGAATAACTGATAATGTGGTGTCCCCTTCATTAAGGGGAAGAAGTAGAGACAAAATATTCACAGTATTTTAATTGCACTTAAAAAAATTCTTATGATTTTCATTTAATTAAGGTAAACTCACAATTCCTACTTTCAAATTTATCTACTGATTCTAATCTTCAGAGACCTCAGCAATACCACCTTAAATCAGCTCAAAATTTCATTGCTAATAAGGATTTAAGTATCTATTTGTCACTGGTCTCATAGAAACATGACGGCAGATAAAGGCCAAATGGCCCATCTAGTCTGCCCATCCACAGTAACCATTATCTGTTTCTCTCTCTGAGAGATCCTACGTGTCTTACCTCATTAACTTCAAGCTTGAAAAACTTCTCATTATTTAATTATCAAAACTTTAATGAAATCAGCTTATAAGAATAGAAGAAACTTTTCTCTCACTTATCTTCCAACTTATTGTAACATTTATCTTCACACTTCTTATAACAGGAAACCTTAATAGCAAAGTTTCTTCTATTTTTATAAGCTGATTTCATGAAAGTTTTGATAATGTAATATAATATTCTGAGTATATTAGAGAAGAGCCAGTTTGAGTAGAATTTCATTTAATTAAAACATCTTTTGGACAGTGATTTTAGTATTTCATGGACAAAAGCGAAAATGTTGCATTAAATCTCTATTCATTTGAGGGTTGCATAATTCTAAACTATAAACATATTGCATTTAAGAATACTACAGTATACATCCACAATATCACAGACTACAGCTCCAATATTAGTAGACATGCCTACTGCTTAAGGCACTGATAACTGGAGTCAAAGAAAAACAAATCCTTTTAAAAATTCATTCTCATCAGTTATGAACAAAAGTCATAATAATTACCCATACAAAATGAGACATAGAGGGGCATTTTTGATATGACATTCAAATACGAGTTTGGAAGTTTTGTAGAACACACACAAAAATCCAGTAGCGAACATGACCATTTTCGAAACAGAAAAATGTCTTTTTGTTTCGAAAATGGCTATTTTTCAGATGTGCTTGTCCTCAGTGTGTCCATCTTTTTGAACCATTTAAAAAAATTTAAAAAAAATGTGCAAAAGAAAAACACAGAAAACAAGCCATTAGAATGTAGGAGGGGCCAACATTTTTAGTAGACTGGCCACACAGACATCTCAGCAGTGCAGTGGGATACCTTCGGGGGGCTCTGCAGTTACTCCACATCAAAAGGACCAGGTACACATCTCACCATAACCCCCTTATAAAGAGCCTTCCAATACCCACCCAAAACCTACTGGACCCAACTAGCACACCAATAGCCCTTATGCCTATAGGTATCACCTTTATGTAGGTAGAGAGATTTGGGTGGATTTTGGAAGGCTTATATATTCCACCATAAATAGGTAGAGTGGGATATGTGTTGAGTCCCCTTCTCTATGGTTGGCTACACCAGTGTTTCTCACCTCGGTCCTGGAGTATCCCCTTGCCAGTCAGGTTTTCAGGATATCCACAGTGAAAATGCATAAACTTGATTTGCATACACTGCCTCAATTATACGCAAATTTCTTTCATGCATATTCATTGTGGATATCCTGAAAAACCTGACTGGCAAGGGGGTACTCCAGGACTGAGATGAGAAACACTGGTGTAGTCTACCATAGAGATGGGGACTGGCAAGGGGGTCCTCCAGAACCATGTTGTGAAACAATGGACTACACCCACCCACTAGGCTACTCCAGGAACTTGCTTGATGCTTTACTAGGATTGGCCATGACATTTGAAGCTATCATACAGGCAGGTATGTACTGTGTCATTCACATCTTTGGGAGGTGGGAGGGAGTCAGTGACCACTGGAGTATATGGAGGGTGAGGGGTTATGCCTTCATCCTTCCAGTGGTCATCTGGTCAGTTAGGGGACCTTTTGGGCATTTATTCATTGTTAAAATGGATCTAGCCCCAGATGTTCAAATTGAGCCCTGGACATTTTCTAAAATGTTCAATTATTGAAAAAAAAAAAAAAAGTCAAAAATCATAAGCCCACCCTAGCCCCACCTCCAACAAGTCCCCTTTAGATTTAGACACACTGCAGACAACCGCCATAGAAATCCATCTAGAAAATGGGTTTCAAAAATAATGAATTAGAAAGGTTTGGTGAGAAAAATGTCCAACTGCCCCTTTATGCCACCTTTTGGACGTTTTTCTTTTTCGAAAATGAGCCCCATGGTTGTATATATAGGACAAATTACTTTATCAAAAGATAGAACAGAAATATACTACTTTTTATTTAACTGCAATAAAATTATTTTTATTTTGAAACTGATATTCAGCTTCATGAATGAAAACACATTTATCTAAATGAATATAAAATATATTCAGAATTATGGCTTTAGGACCCAGTATTTGGTTAAAAAATTGAATAAAGCTATATAACAGTATATCATGTTCCCTCTAAAATTCAAGCCCACCCTAGCTTTTTTAAAAATTTTAAAATAAGAGGTCAATACTTGCTGGGATGACCACTGCATAAAGGTAAGCAAAACCTAAGGCTCTTAGCATAAGCCTGGTCTTGTGGCCGTTGCATGATTAAATGCTTTACGTGCTGTTGACTGGGGGTGAGGATTGAGGCTAGGTATTCCCATGGCCTCACACAGCCCAGGTGGAGACGGACAAGGGCAAAGAACCTGAGAGGAATGGGTGAGAAGGTTAAAGAATAGTATCTGGAGGGAAGAACACTAGGAATGTGTAGACCAATAGAAGGAGGTAGGGAGAAAAGAAGAAATATACATACAAGGAGAGAAGGGACATCCCTAGAGTGATAGGTAAAAAGGGGGTGGGGAAGAGTCATTTGAAAAGGAGAGGGTGAGCAAAGATAAAAGTGTCCAAGGAAGGAAATGAGCAGGAGCATAAGTGGAAAGCATCTTGAGGAAGGAAATGAGTAGGCACAAAGAGGAAAGAAATGGAGGGAAGAGTTGAGAAGGGGACATGAGTAGGTGTGGAAAGGTCTTCTAAGGACAGAGGGAGGGGATGAGAAAGGGGCTCTACTATCCCCTCTATTATTTAATATCTATGTTGGACCTATCCTAGACAACACCCACAAACACCAAATCCAGATTCACTTCTTCGCTGTTGACATCCAACTGTATCTACCGTGACGCCCAGATCATGAAACTCATGAATTGCCTTTCAGAAATCAAAACCATAATAATTTTATGCAAAGCATGCAAATGCATACAAAACAGTTCATTACTGTGTAAATCTAATAATGCAGCTTGCAGTGAATACTGCAATCTGAGTTACTCGTAGGGAATTACCTCCAGCAAAAAGCTGGTGGCATTTTAACGTTCCAAGAGCACTGCGCTGCAAAACTGCAGCTCCTTGCTCCCAAGCAGCTTCTCAAAGGGACCAATAGTAAAAACATCCTTCCTGATGGCTGCCCTCCAGGCCTACTTCCTTCCAGGCCATCCTTCCCTCCAATTGCCCCACCAGGCCTACTTGGCTAATCCCATAGATTGTAATAGGGTTGGGACAGAACTAATCTAACTTTCTCCTGCCCATTCTGGCACTGGGTTCCAAATGTTGCTGACTCCCCACAGCAGTAGTCTTGGCAGGGGGGAATAATATTGCTAGCAACTTTAAAAAACAGCCCAGATGCACTTGGCTGTTGGTTTGCAGATGCTTCCAAAATGGAAAAATAAGTGTTATTTTTACCACAAGTTAGTCACTCCCACGGGAAATTAAGGTGGTGTGAAAGCTGGACTTTTACCAATCTTAGTAACTGCCTCCTTATTATTTCAAGATTTGGAATTACTGGTAATCTAGAATAAGAGGATAATTTTTAATTTAAAGTAGTAAATGGAATTGAAGGACCTGGCATGTCATACAGAGTTGATTATCAGACCAGTTAAGGAAGGTTAAATTGTGATACAGAATTTGAGTCGCTACAAAGAAACAGTTGGATGGTGACCCTAAATGCAAAATGATGAGTAAGATAGCTGTGGGAGAGAATTTTCTTTTGAGGACCAAGACAGTTTTTTTTGCAATGAAAAATCCTAAGGTTCTAGTGTTTTATCTAATACCTAAAGTTCACAAATCTTTTGATTGTCCATCAGGTTTTGGGCAAGGACATTTTGTTACAGTACTTATCTGTTTTTATTGATCCTCTTTTAAAACCGTTCATAGATATTCATATATCAAGAATTCTTCTTATTTTTTCAGGAAACTCTGGGAAGTATCAAAAGTTTCAGGATTCTGTGCTTCTTGTTGCTCTGTATTTGAAAATTTATTACACCAGTATTCCTCAACAGGAGCCTTTAACAATAAAGACACAATGAATAAAAGACGATAACTTTGGTTAGTATTGTCGGAATTTTTGGTGAAATCGGGCAAGAATTGCATTGTGCAAAAATTTTTTCTGGTTTGGTGATAAATTCCTTTTGTAGATTTGGGGCAGACATGAGATCAGAATTGAATGCAATACTCCAGATGAGGTCGCACCGTCGAGTGATACAGGGGCATTATAACATTCTTAGTCTCATTAACCATCCCTTTTTAAATAATTCCTAGTATCCTGTTTGCTTTTTTGACCGCCGCTGCACATTGGGTGGAAGGTAGCAATGGCCTCCACAGAAAGGCAGAAATGGCCTCCAGTATAGCCACCCTTTGGTGTCCTTTTATGAAGATATGCTAATGTATTTAGCACATACTAAATGTCATGCTGCCCGTAGGACTATAATGGGCTGCACTGAAGTTCACTAACTAAATCCAGAAGAATGAGAGAATTTTTAATTTAATTGGCAAGAGTACCTCTCTTTTTTACTTTTTGCGCTCATATTGTACCTACGAATGAAAAAATAAAAACTGCATTTTTGGAAAGTAGATGGTGCTTTCTTTTAAACTAATGCAGAACAGAAGCCATTTAAAGGAAAATTAGAATAGACATGGCCGGTAATGGTGTGCTACACATCAGCACTTGAATGTGTTCTATGGTGCATTTGAAACCAGTTTCAAAACAATTCCAAGACAAATCCTTATGGAGAGTGATGAACAACACTGCTGACATATACTGTAATACAGAGAAAATCAGGAAGAGCACACATGGAAACAATGCCCTCAAGAGTCAAGCTATTGTAAAATGTTTCATAAAAAGTGTTCATTTAATGCACCTGTTACCGAGTATTAGATACAGTAAAAAAATCAAGGGCCTGATGAGCTGAAGTATTTTTCCCATTTTACAACTATGGGAAGAACACTTAGTACATAGGCCCAATATTTGGTTGCATTTTTGGATTTGCTGGTTGAATTTATATACACAGTATACATACTTTGCTGGCTTTTCTGAAACCTCAAAAACATTTTGTCAGCTGAAAGTAGGTCAGTCTGCCAGAGAAAGCACAGTTACTTACCGTAGCAGTTGTTATCCAGGAACAGCAGGCAGCTATTCTCACAAGTGGGTGACGTGATCCAATGGAGCCCCAATGCGGACGCCTCACAAGCAGTCTTGCTTGAAGAAACTCGAAGTTATGCGTGAGTACCTTCCCGCCCAGCGCAGGGCGCGCCTCCTCAGTTCAGATAGCTAGCAGAGAAGCCAACCCAGGGGGTGGGATGTGAGAATAGCTGCCTGGATAACAACTGTTACTGATAACAACTGTTACGGTAAGTAACTGTGCTTTATCCCAGGACAAGCAGACAGGTATTCTCACAAGTGGATGACCTCCAAGCTAACCAAAGTGGGATGGTGGGAGAGTTGGCAACTTAGGAGAATAAATTTTTTATTTTTTTTGAAAAAACAAGAAAGCACAACGAAAATCAGCGATTCTGAGAAAAAACACCCAAAACCGCGGACTTAAGAAGGCGCAAGTGAAAATACTTCACGCAGAGAGTCGAAGACGGACTTCTCGGCTCCGCGGAAAAGTAAGAACTGAGGAGACGCACCATGCGCTGGGCGGGAAGGCACTCGCGCATGTGCGGTGCGGGCGACTCGAAACTTCGAGTTTCTTCAAGCAAGACTGCTTGTGAGGCATCCGCATCGGGGCTCCGTTGGATCACGTCACCCACTTGTGAGAATACCTGCCTGCTTGTTCTGGGATAATACCATTTTCCAAACTGTATCTTCACATACATCAGGCTGCAAACATCTAAACCCAAAGCAAATAAAATGTAACATACAGTAGTTGCCAGACAACAGCCAAAAGACCACTGCTTTAATGCTGAACTAACTCCTTCTTTAGCAGGACACTGGTATACTGTGGGTGAAAATGTGCAGGACCTGCAAGGATATTGCACCCTTGAAATATAATATTCAAGGATTACATTAGTCTTTTTCCTCCTTGCCTCTGAAAGTACATCACAACTGGTGAAGGTTTCTTATAATTCATAAATCTTCCTTAATATGTTGATGCAGTTCTCCCTTCTGAGAATCCTCTCCCGGTGCCAGCCATGTGAAATATACTTTGACTGGATCCAAATTCCAATGCTTGTGAAATGATATTGGAACCTGATGAGCAAGATAGTCTTTTGGATAGTCCATAGGCCGTGCCTTGAATGTGAACAAAGGAAAAAAAAAACTGGTTAAAAAGTGATTTCATAGTATACTTTGGTAATTTTACAAAATATCTTAATTTTCAATTTCCCAATGAAATATCAGGGGTAGATTCTATGGCAAGGATTATAAAATTAGCTTCATTATGGGCCTCAAGTGAAATTCAGCTATGAGATGCAAACGAGCTCTTGGCTCATTTACATCCCCTTAGCTAAATTTAGTGTGCAATGTCTTGCATGTTGCTGTAGCAACATATGAGAAATAGCTATCATGTGGTAGGATAAAGGCCAACAGAGGCTTGCAGATTCCCTGCTTCATGGGGTCTCTTTAATGGGGGAAGCCACTGTTTGCCCTGTATCGGTAGCATGGAAAATTGTTACTCCTTGGGTTTTGGCCAGGTACTAGTGACCTGGATTGACCACCATGAGAACGAGCTACTGGGCTTGATGGACCATTAAGCTGACCCAGTAAGATCATAAGATTTATGACCGGTGCCCAGCAGTCCGCTCATGCAGCGGCTCTTAGGTCAAAGACCAGTGCCCTATTTGAGTTTAGCCTTACTTGCATATGTTCTGTTCCAGTATGAACTTATCCAACCTTGTCTTGAATCCCTGCAGGGTGCTTTCCCCTATAACAGCTTCCGGAAGAGCGTTCCAGATTTCTACCACTCTCTGAGTGAAGAAGAACTTCCTTACATTTGTACGTAATCTTTTCCCTTCTAACTTTAGCGAGTGCCCTCTCGTTCTCTTCACCTATTCTTATGTTCTTAATGGTGGCTGGTGATCCCAAAGCCACCCCTTTACCTCTTTTTTAAGTCAAGGGGTCCATAGTGTATAACTTTATAAATCAACATTACCATAAGGATTGAAAGACTCTTATGTCAGACATGCATACCTTTATGTAGATGCTTAATTTTATTCATGTAATTTCAATAAATTAGTTGTTCCTGAGTTTGGTTGATCTTGTCCCTTCCCGACTCCTTTTTTGTTGCAAACCTGCCTCTATGCCATTCACTATGTCTCATATTCTTTGCCTCCAAGTGCATCCTCCAGCCATGGCTCTCCTTGGTGGCCTTGCCTCCATATAAATGGCCATATCCATCTTTTGAGGGTAATTCTATAAACCCATTCTCATACATAAAATGCTGATTTGTGTGTCAATAGGCTATTATAAAATTAGAGCTTGTCTAAATTATGGTGGGCAAACCAGTACATACTTGTACAGTAGATGTGCTCAGGGGTGGAGGCATGATTTACACATGTATTTAAAAAAAAAAAATGTGTGTGACAATGCATACTGAACACACGTACTGTACATTTACACTTACTTATAAGAACATAAGAATAGCCTTACCGAGTCAGACCAATGGTCCATCAAGCCCAGTAGCCCATTCTCACAGTGGCCAATCCAGGTCCCTAGTACCTGGCTAAAACCCAAAGAGTAGCAACATTCCATGCTACCGATCCAGGGCAAGCAGTGGCTTCCCCCATATCTTTCTCAATAACAGACTAATGACTTTTCCTTCAGTAAATTGTCCGAACCTTTCTTAAAACCTGCTACACTATCTGCTCTTACCACCTTGAGGTTTTTTGTTCAGGCCTTCCATGGTTAGCACTTTGCCTCTCTGAAAGTGATGCCTCTCTGGAAATGATGTTTACCTCTTTAAGACAGTATTATTAGTAATTCTGATCCCTAATTTTCACCTGCTTGCATGTGGTTCTTTTAAAATGTATGTGCCTAAGATTATGTATGTTAAAATATGTGAGCTACTTTGGAGAAAGATCCTGCAATTGTGTGGCTTTAATATGATCTTTAACATAAAAAGCTACTCCCCCTCCTCTTCTTCCTACCCCGTATTTCCTGAACAGATTATAGCCCAGTATAACTACATCCCAGTCATGGTTCTCCGTGAACCACGTCTCTGTGATCACCACTATATCCAATTCATCTTCTTCCATCACAGCTTCTAAAAAATAAACAACCTCTGGCAAAGCATTCCAGAGCTTAACTATTCTCTGAGTGAAAAAATATTTCTTCCCGTTGGTTTTTAAAGTATTTCCCTGTAACTTCATTGAGTGTCCCCTAGTCTGTAAATTTTGAGAGCCTGATCCTTTTTAATCTTTCCTTATTCAAGAGGAGTTCCATCCTCTTTATCATCTTGGCTGCTCTTCTTTGAAACTTTTCTAGTGCCGCTGTACCTTTCTTGAGATAAGGAGATCAGAATTGAATGCAATACTCCAGATGAGGTTGCAGCATGGAGCGATACAGGGGCATTATAACATTCTTAGTCTTGTTAACCATCCCTTTTAAAATAATTCCTACCATCCTGTTTTTTGGTTGCCGCTGCACATTGGGCAGGTTTCATCGTATTGTTTACAATGACACCCAGATCCTTTTGGGGGGCGCTAACCCCCAAGGTGATCGGTTAAATTATACTTTTTGGTGGGAATCTCTATGTCATACTTTTAAAATGGAACGTATTATGGCCACAACAGGGACATTATAGGAAATTTATGGATATTTGAGAGCCATTGACAAAATTCTGTAAAGAGTAGTTGTTGATTTTGCCCTTTCATCATACATGTCTAGGGTGGGTGGGCAGATACTTTTAATTTGAGTGCAATTGTTGGATATGTAGAAAGGGTGGGATAATATATGTATTTGTCATAAAATATAATTTGATAGAATTTAAGTGAGGTTAAAGTATAAAATGTCTGTTTATTATGTTGCACTTATTTTTGGCTTTAAATTAATAAAAATATTTTTTTTAAAAAATTTCATCTGACACTTGGATACCCAGTCTTCCAATTTCCTAAGGTCTGCCTGCAATTTTTCACAATCCGCATGCATTTTAACAACTTTGAACAGTTTAATATCATCTGCAAATTTAATCATCTCACTCGTCGTTCCAATTTCCAGATCATTTATAAATAAGTTAAATAGCACCGGTCCCAGTACAGATCCCTGTGGCACTCCACTGTTTAACTCTCCTCCATTGAGAAAAATAACAATTTAACTCTTATGTTTTCTATCCAATAATCAATTCCTAATCCACAACTGAACTTTGCAACCTATCCTATGACTAATTTTCTCAGGAGCCTTTCTTGAGGAACTTTATGACAAGCTTTCTGAAAATCTAGATACACTACATCAACCAGCTCAGAAGTAATGTCTGTGTTGTCAGTCTAGGCACAATTTATGCAGGATTAGTGTTAGTATTTTATAAAACACAGATGCACATAAAAAGCTCTGCTGGAGACTGTCTATCTCATTCCAATTACACATAAGAACACCAATTGTGAGCAGAGCAAATACTTTTCCTACATCCAAAAATTTTCTAGGATGGAGCAGGATCAAGTCATGGGAGGAAATGTATTAGTAGAGCTTTCATTTTAGAAGCCCTGTGGCTAAATCTGCATCTGCTTTAGAGACACATAAGTACCTGCTGTCTTCAGTGCCAGCCAAATTTTAAAAGAGGAACATTCTGCATGGAGTTTTCCTTTGAGAATGTGCTTGCAATCCTACTGGCACAACATATCCGTGAGTTTGAAAGCCCCATGATTCATTCAAAGTCATCACCAAAAAGTGCTAATGCGAGAAAATCATGGTCAACTATAGAAAGCAAAATAAGACAACAGCAAAGATATTTACCTAAAGCAGGTGTTCGCCGAAGAGAGCAGGCACATATTCTCATGTGGGCGACGTCATCTACGAAACCTAGTACGGACACTGTCAAGTGCACTGTCACTTTAGGCAGTGCCCATACTGAGCACATGCCTGGTCAACTCGCGGGACCAACATTTTACTAACAAAGTTATAAAGCCAACTAGGGAAGGTGGGTGGGTTGTAAGAATATATGCCTGCTGTCCTTGGAGAACACCAGCTATAGGTAAGTATTTTGCTTTCTCCAAGGACAAGCAGGCTTAATATTCTCACATGTGGAACTCCTAAGCTGTCAGGATCATGTCTTTGGAATAGGTCTTGGGGTTTGGGAGGTTTTTTGTTGTTGGATTTGTCTATTCACCTTCCAATTTTTTCGGGTTTTTCTGATTTCTTTGGAATAGGTTAAACATTGAATATACAGGAGCCTGGCAAAACCATATAGAGTTGGCAAGAAAGTTGGTTTTAAGTACGGAATACTCACATTTTGCAGAACTGCTTGCCCAAACCAACTGCTCTTCTGGAGTTATGTTCTAAAGAGTAGTGAGAAATAAATGTATGGACTGAGGACCAAGTAGCCACTTTTCAGATTTTTTTCAATAGTTTCAGAGTGAAAATGAGACACTGAGACAGCCATAGCCCATACATTGTGGTCTGTCATATGGCCTTGTAGTGTCAATCCAGCCCGAGTATGTGCAAAGGATGTACAGTCTGCTAGCCACGTGGAGCTTGTTCTTTTGAATACAGCAACTCCTAGTCCAAGGGTAGGCAATTCCGGTCCTCGAGAGCCGGAGCCAGGTCAAGTTTTCAGGATCTCCACCATGAATATGTATGAGATGGATTTGCATACACTGCCTCCGTGAGATGCAAATCTATCTCATGCATATTTATTGAGGATATCCTGAAAACCTGACCTGGCTCCAGCTCTCGAGGCCCGGAATTGCCTACCCCTGTCCTAGTCTATTAGGGTCAAAGGCAACAAAGGGCTGGGAGGATCCTCTATGGCACTTAGTGCGGTCCAGGTAATATGCCAGAGATCATTTGCAGTCAAAAGTGTGAAGGGCTTCTCCAGGATGAGGTGGCGGCTTTGAAAAGAAAACAGTGGATTGGATGAGGTGAAATTTTGAGACTACTTTAGGGAGGAATTTTGGAGTGTACGAAAAACTATCCTGTTGTAATAGAACCTTGTGAAGGGAGGATCTGATATAAGGGTTTGGAGTTCACTCATCCAACATGCAGACGTGAGCCAGGTGGGAATGAAATGCAATAGCCCTGAGAAGAACTGTAATTGAATTGTTTTTTAGACCAGAACTAGAGAAGGTAGTCGAAGATGGATGGAAGAAGACAAGAGACGGACTCCATAGAACGTAATGCACACCAGGAAGTAAAGCTTGTCCACTTGAAGTGATAACGGTGCTTAGTGGAAGGTTTCCTAGACTTTTCAATGATAGCAGATATCGAGAGGCAGAAAACATTTAGCTGTTTAGGCCTCAGAGGTCTAGAATGGATTGAAGGCCTTCAGTCCTTTTTGGTATCAGGAAATACTTGAAGCAGAACCCCTGACCCCTCTCCTGCAGTGGAACAGATTCTATTGCATTTAGTTGGAGAAGGGTTGAGAGTTCTTGGTGAAGGACGGTCTTCTAAAGGGAGTTGAAAAGAGACTCTTTTGGTGAGCGGTTTGGAGGTTTTTTTTGAGTAGATGTATAGCATAGTCCTGAGTAACAACTCGAAGCACCCATTGATCTCTTGTGATAAGAATCCAATGCTGGTGAAAATAGAGCAATCTGCCTCCAATTGGGAGAGTGGGAGGTACAATGAGGGGAACACTGGCAACGCTCTCCATAAAAAAAAGTCAAAATAATAACTGCTATTTGGACTGAGAATGGAGGTTGAGAGTGAGACTTTTGTATCTTTTTTTGTTTTGCACAGGAACACTGACCAGCAGACCTAGAGGATGATGAAGTTGGCTAATCATAACAACGTTTTGTGCTGTAGTAGTATCAACATCTAGATGGAAAGTAAAGATAAGAATCATAAGAAAGTCCAATACTGGGACATATAGAAATGCCTTTTAGAACTTGATAAATCAGGAGTGAGCCAAGGAGTCAGGAACAGAGGGGTTTGGGGGGTAGTGGGTAGGATGATCACATTTCTAATTGGTTTCTCATTTGTTTGCATTATATATACATGTAAATTAATTGCATATAGCTGGTGGCGTGATTTGTTACTAATGTTGTAAGTTTTTCAACAAAAGCCCTTTTCTTTTCTTTTATCCCACACTTATTTTTTATGTTCAAATCTTTTTTATTATACACAAAATATCTTTTTTATTATAAACAAAATAGATAATACAAACAACAGAGTCGAGATTAATCAAGAAACAGTCAAGGCATAACAGGTCTAGTAGAATGCAACCCTTCCCTACCCCCCAAAAACCACCCGATCAAAACAAAGCAACCCCCCCTCCCCCCCAATGAGAGCAATAATGGTGGCTAACCGTAGGTGTCAGAAAGGCCAAAGGCCCATACTCTTGTGGCCCCTGGGTCATCCAAAAGGTATCCCACACTTATTTTTATAGCAACTGGTTTATATGCTGCTTGCGTGTTCTGTATGGATTTAATAAGCTATTTTTTTATGCTTTTCCTATGTTCTTATTTAATTGCTGTTCTGGCAGAGTGCCACAATAAAAATTACTATATATATATTTTTTTTAAATAACCATCTGCAAGCTTTGCATCTCATCATTTTGTAGCCCATAGTATCGTAAACTAATTTGCACAATTTTGCCATTTAATGTGTTGAGATTCAATAATTTCCCGTTATTCCCTTAACACAGATTAATAACTATACCCCCCTCCCAGTGAGTCAGGTTGATTGTGTTCCAATCTTTTTTTAAAATCCATTTGCAGGAAGTAAGGTATATCATGACAAGTGCAGTGGTGTAGAGGGAATAAAGGGACTGTTTCTTACTCTTTGTGACTCTGTACAGCGCTGGGTGCGTCTGGTAGTGCTATAGAAATAGTAGTAGTAGTAGAATGAACTGCAGATTTTTGCATATCTTCTGAATGCATTTGCTATTGAGACAATACCTTTAAATATTGCGACATATTCAGCAGTAATTTACCAGACTCTATAATGCAATGGACTAAACAGTAATTTGTTTAACCTTTAAGCATATCTGTAGACCAGGGGTGTCCAATCTTTTGGCTTCCCTGGGCCGCATTGGCTGAAAAAAATGTTTCTGGGGCCGCACAAACGCTGCAGCAAGACAGAGAAGGAAGCCGGCAAGATGGTAAACACCCGTGGGCAGCAGAGGAAAACACTGCATCGCCCTCAATAGGGGCCACACAAAATACTTCACGGGGCCGCATGCGGCCCTCGGGCCACAGTTTGGACACCCCTGTGGGCACAATTTTATATAGACTGCCTAAAAATTCAGCACCAACTAGTACAGCACTAAGCGTGATTCTATAAAAGTTAGATGCACTCTATAGAATCACAATTAGTACCACTTAAGCGAGCTTAGGCATCATTAGGTGTCCTAATTTTAGGCATACCCAATTTATGCCAGGGTTTTCTTTGCCTAAATACCTGTGCCCAATTCACAGAGAAGTACCTAACTCGAAAACCTGCCCATGATCTGCCCTAACCAGGCCCACTTTTAGGCAGGCACTTTGGACTAGGTGCATACTTTTTAATAGAATCCTGTTTTTCGAGTTAGGTGTCAATTATGTCCAATTATAGGCAATTATTATATTACGTTACATTAGTGATTTTTATTCTGCTTTTACCTTGCGGTTCAAGGCAGATTACATAAGAATTGATTAAGATATTATGAAGTATATATTGTTAAGAAATTAAGATATAAGAAATTGATTGGTTTGCTGATGGGTAGTTGGTATTGTAGAAGGAGATTGGAGCATGTTTTGTTGAGTTATATTGGTTTTATGTATTTTTTTGAAAAGTATAGTTTTTATGAGATGTTACGTGCACTGGTGTAGTGTTGAGTTGTCAATTATAGAATTGTGTCCCTGCTCCGACATCTTGTACTTCCCACTTGATTTTGTGGGCCTTTACATTTTTACTCACATGTTGAGATCAATGAATAAGTAGACTTTTCCATATTTATTCATATTGTTGTTTTTGAGATCTCACTGTTTTAAGATTGGGATTGCAAGAACAGTTTTAACTAGTTCCAATTTTGGGGGGATCCTGGGAGTACTGCTCTAGCCTCAGACCACTGAGGTGCAGTGTTCTATCGCTAACTCTTTTTAATGCTTATGTGCACTTACTATAATAATAATAATAATTTTATTCTTGTATACTGCCATACCCAGGGAGTTCTAGGCGGTTCACATCAATTAATTAAGATCAGAGATTACAAGCAAATTCACAGCATTTTATCAGAGTTACAAGCAACGATGTAGTTGAGGTTAGAAGGAATGGGAGAAGAGAGAGTCAAAGGGGAGGGGAGGAGGGGGAAGAGCAGTAAGAGGGGGAGGAGGTGGTTTCGGTTCATTGCAGGACGGGGAGGATTAAGGGTCCTGTTCGCGGAATAGGTGAGTTTTGAGTAATTTTCTGAAGCCGAGGTAGGTAGGGGCTTCAAGCAAAATTTGGGCTAGCCATGGGTTAAGCTTAGCCGCCTGGAAGGTGAAGGTTTTGTCTAGGAATCTTTTGAGATGACATAGTTTTAGAGAGGGGAAGGCGAACAGCTGAATTCTGCGGGATTTCTTATTGGTGCAATTCAGAATGAAGTATGGATTGATGTATCTTGGCGATAAATCAAATACTGTTTTGTAGCAGAAGCAGGCAAACTTGAATAGGACTCTGGATTCGAATGGCAGCCAGTGAAGTTTGTGGTAAAAAGAGGTGATGTGTTGCCATTTGTTCAGGCCGAATATGAGGTGGACGGTGGTGTTCTGGATCATTTTTAGTCTCCTGATGGTTTTCTTTGTGAAGCTCAAGTAAATGATATTGCAGTAATCCAGTATGCTGAGAATGGAGAATGGAGTACTAGTAGGCGGAATGAGGTGTCGTCAAAGTATTTTTTTATGGTGCGAAGTTTCCAGAGCACCGAGATGCTTTTCCTGACTATGAGATCAGTGTGTTTCTCTAGGGATAGATGTTTGTCCAGCGTGACTCCCAGTATTTTTAAGGTTTGTTCGAGGGGAAAACCGTTCCTTTCATTTGAATTGTGGTGTCTTTGATTTTGTCTTTGGGGGTGGCCAGGAAGAATTTTGTTTTGTCAGGGTTTAGTTTTAGTCTGTAGGATAGCATCCAGAGTTCTATCTGATTGAGAATGCTTGTAATAGAGGTGAGTAGTTCTGGTGTGAAACTGATTAGCGGGATGACTATTGTAATGTCATCAGCATAGATGAAAAATTTGAGCTTGAGGCTTTGCAGGTTTCCCAGGGAGACGAGGTAGACATTAAACAGGGTGGGGGACAGATCTTTCAGAATTTAATTCCATTCTTATGCCAATGACATCCAGCTATACTGCCCCCTAGGCTGGAAACACTACTTTCAGTCTATATCCAAGCAGATGGAAAAGGCTATATCTAAATGCATCAAAGATTAAAGTCTCATAGCTGAGCAGATCACCTGCAGAGTTACATAGAGCTCAGACTTGTTGATGAAGTAATCATCCTTGAAGAAACAGATCAAAAGTTAGGGTTTTTACTGGACTTTGAATCAGGAATGACAATGCAAACTGATGCTGTAGTTAGGTGTGGTTATTTTTAACTCAGAATCATGTATTAACTGCTTTCATGTATGTCCACTCTGGATTTAAAAACTATAACAATTATGCTTGGTTACATTAGACATGAATAGTTACTCACTATATTACAGTCTCTCAACCAATCACAGTAAAAAAAAAGAAAAAAATACCGGTTTATAGGTTTTGTTAAAAGAATGCAGCCTGGTTAATCTCTGAAGAAAACTAGAGGGCTACAGCCACTTCTATTCTTTGTAATCAGCATGTGCTTCCTCTGGAATATTGAAGGTAATTCTATAACTGAGTGCCTCTAAACAGGTGCCCAAAGGGCACTGGTAAGAGCTTATTCTATAAATAGGTAAAGGGGTCATGGATTTCATATACTGCCTTTCTGTGGTTTACACATGAATCTACTTTCCTTTATAGAATACTAACCTAACAGCAGAAATATGTACCTATAGTTTAGGCATAAGCAGTTACGCCAGCCATAGAGTTGAGCATGCCTAAATGCTGGTGATGCATGTATAACCTATATTATTCTATGAGTTACGTGTGAACGTAATTCCTGCTCATAGTCCAGCCATACTGCTTATGTGTATACCTATACACGCTATGTCAGATATGCATATATTTACAGAAAAGAACATAAGAACATAAGAAGTTGCTTCCGCTGGGTCAGACCAGAGGTCCATCGCGCCCAGCAGCCCGCTCCCGCGGCGGCCCATCAGGCCCATGACCTGTAAAGTGATTCTTTGTCTGAAACCCTTCATTCCCCTTTTCCCTTCTATCTATTAACCTTCATAGTCCTATCTCTACCCCTATCTGTATCCCTCAATCCCCGAGTCCTTCAGGAATTTATCCAATCCCTCTTTGAAACACCGTAATGTACTCTGCCCTATCACATCCTCCGGAAGCGCATTCCAGGTGTCCACCACCCTACTGAATGCCATTTAAAGGTATTCTGTATAACATTCAAGGTATAGTTTGGTTTGGAACCTGGATATTTAACAAGTTGTTCAGCTAGTACTGCCCTCCTGTAAGAGGGTTCTGCTTTGGATTCCATTGGATCAGCCACAATGAGAAAGTGTTCCTTTTCTTGTGCAGATTCACTATGCGGAATGAGCTGCCCAAAGATAAATGGGGAGAATGGTATTTGATATTTTGCTTGTTCTTTGATGTTATGTTATAATTTCATATATAAGTTTTTTTTTAACTGTTTAAATAGTTGCCCAGATCAATAGCATTTAATAGATTACTTTGGCCTTACAGTTCAAGCAAAACAGCCAATCTTGACTGGGCAGAATAATGGAGGGCGACTAGGACCATGAATCTCATGAGTGTGAAACCCATACAGGAGAAGATAAATAAGTAATCACATTTTTCAAATCTGATTAAAGTGCACCGTAACCTTCTAAATTACATTCTAATTTATCAACATCTCTTTTTTAAGCTTATCTTTCAGTTCTCCTGACATGTAGCTTTTAAGTTCTATTTTATTTTCAACATCATTTTCTCTGACCTTAGGAAACATGACATTGTTCAGCTATTTTCTGCACTTTCTATCTTTATTTCTGGAGTTTCTATAACATCTACCGTCATTATTACTCCTAAAGTTAGACATATTTTAAGTGGCACAATAAGAACTAGCCTATACAGTATGAATGTTCTAGTACTGTGCCGAGTTTGTTCATCCTTCACGAGGTAAGTGTTTTTTTTATTGGTTTCAATTTAATTTAGCTTAATTGAAAACTCTGGGTTTTGTTTTCATTTGTTATAGTGATCCATAAAACAGCATCTAGCCTTGTGTTGAATTTGAAGGCGAGATGAAAGAGGAATTATTCATATCTATGGTATCTCCTTCCCCTGATTAATATCATATAAAATCTGTTGTAAATTGTACATAATTCCTTTGAGGTGAAGCCCTTGTTCCATGCTATCTATTTTGGCAGCCTGTTTACCTCTGGCAAAATCTTAGGGTAAATACAAAAGTCAAAGAAGTGAGGAAAAGAGTCAGAAACTTTCCAATCAGCATCTATTGTTTATTCAATATGAGGAACCAGTCTGACATAAAATGTAGGAATGCTTATTTAAATGTTTATTTAAAACTTGATATCCCACAATTTACAAAAAGGTCAATGTGGCTTACAAATAATTAAAACAAACCACATCAGAAAAGAACACCCTAAGTCATAGGAAAAACCTAATCACACATTCAAAAATACAGATTAAAAATTATATTACAATATAGCAACAACAAAAAAAGTGTTTTGGCAGAACAGTCTGCATCAGGAGTCAACAAAGTACCTTACAATTAGACCATATTGTCTCTGAATGAATGTAAGCAGAGAATGCAAGGGAACAAAGTAAAACTCCGTAGGGCTTGATGCTGGTTATTCTTTGCAACATTCACCCCCTCTTTTACAAAACTGTAGCATGGTTTTTTAGCACCGGCTGTGGCGGTTAACAGCGCCGACACTCATAAGAATTGCCATCTCCGGATCAGACCCTGGGTCCATCAAGTCCGGTGATCCACACATGCGGAGGCCCCAGGAATTCTATGAACATTGGAGCTGTTACTACCACGGCTGGTGCTAAAAATCATGCAACAGTTTTGTAAAAAGGGGGGGGGGGGTGTCAGTTAGTAAAATACTAGGGTGTCCATAGTTGCTATATTTTTTGCAGAGCTTTGCTTCTGCTTATAATTTTTCCAATAATGTAATAATAATAATAATAATAACAATAGTTTATATACCGCAGGACCGTGAAGTTCTATGTGGTTTAGAATGGTTAGAAAGATGCTACAAATTGAGTGGAACAAATATAGTTAGAGACTAGTGGCTAACAGATTAAGGGATCAGATTTATGGGAGAGACTGTGATGGGAGCGATTCTCCAGATTCGTTACCTAGGTACTTCAAGAACAGGTATGTTTTTAGGTGTTTCCTAAATTCACCATAGTTATTTGCATGTATAATTAGTTTTTCCAGGTCTTTGCCCCATAAGGCTGCTTGATACGATAGAAGTTGTTGATGATGTCTCTTAAATTTACATCCTCTAGCTGATGGGGAGATGAACTTCAGGTGTGTACTCCTCTTATGTCTGTTGGTTGAGAAGGAGAAGAGGTCAGTTTTATATTTAGGGGCTAGACCGGATAGTACCTTGAAGCAGAAACATCCCAGCTTGAACTTCGCACGTGCCTCCATTGGCAGCCAGTGCAGGAGTTGGTAGGAAGGGGTTATGTGATCGGACTTCTTCAACCCAAAGATCAGCCTGGCTGCCACATTTTGTACCAGCTGTAGTCTCTGCGTGTTCTTCTGGGAGATTGCCATATGAGTAATGTTACAATAATCGAGATGGCTTAGTATTAGGGATTGTACAAGAATTCTAAATGATGTAGCATCGAAGTATGCTCTAATGGACCTAAGTTTCCAGAGAGTAAAAAAACCCTTTCTGACTAGGGAGTCCACTTGGTCTTTCATGGTTAGGCCTTGGTCCAGTATTACCCCCAGAACCTTCATTGTAGATTGAATAGGGTAGCTGAGATTGTTGATGCATAGTGGAGTTGTATTGACAGGTTGGTGTAGCGAGGCTATGAAGAATTTAGTTTTTTCTGAATTGAGCTTCAGTCTGAATTCTGCGGTCCACTGTTCCATCAGGTTTAGTGCTTCTGTTGCCTTGGGGGTAGTTTCAGAGGGAGAAGTAGCGAACGGGATAATGATTGTAAAGTCATCTGTGTAACTGAATAATTTTATGCCCCGCTGGGCCAGCAGCACGTATAGTGATGACATGTAGACATTGAAGAGTAGTGGGGATAGTGGAGACCCCTGTGGAACGCCAGATGGGTTTCTCCCCTTTTATTTTTTAATTACTGGTTGAGCACTGGAATTCCTCTATGACTAATATGTGATAATTGTGTTCTTGTAAAGATTATTAGAAAAGCAATAAAAGGCAAGTTCAAACATCCTTAGTATTCTGTGGCGTTAGCCCAAATGAAAAGGCTTGTGAAGCAAGGAGAGAGAAAATATGCCAGAGCAAGAGGTGGCTTAACATATGGTAGTCAATACCTATCACAGCTTAATTTAAACTAAGAGATATTCCATATTTTCTAAAATTAAGGAGGTCCTCAGTTGCCTCAAAGAGCAATTTTGTAGTTGAGGGGATTAGCAGATAGGCAATGAAACAATTAGGGCTCCTTTTACAAAGCTGCGCTAGCGGGGTTAACATGCGCGACTTTTCATCACGCGCTAACCCCCGCGCTGGCCAAAAACTACCGCCTGCTCAAGAGGAGGCGGTAGCGGCTAGCGCGGCCGGCGGTTTAGTGTGCGCTATTACGCACGTTAAACCGCTAGCGCGCCTTTGTAAAAGGAGCCCTTAATGGAGTGTCCTGTTAACCAGCTTTAAAAAAAAAAAATTTGCAAAAATAATCAATTTCTGTAAGGGGCCTCCTAACAGTTCTTAACTTTTCTATCTCCAGAGATTCCACTAGTGCAGTAGGGTGTCTTTCATTCTGTAATGTCAACAGATATACAGTATTTCATGTGTGAAACATCTGAAATATGGCGTCTGTGATTTAGAATATTACTCATCTTGGGTAGTTTGATCTCTCAAACTAGCCAACTAGCTTCACCATTTGTCCTTTCATTAACAAGAAATGTGAATTCATCTTTGAGTACTGGGTTAGTAACCAGTCCATTAAAATGGGCAGTGATGACTCTCAGTTGAAAAACCCAGTGGAGAAGTAGCCTAATGGCTATAGTAGGATGAACCACTACAGCTCCTGGGCAAAATCCTTAACCTTCCATTAACCCAGGTACAAAAAAAAAATTGATTGTGAGCCCTCTAAGAAAGCATCTGAATATAATAATAATAATAAAAAAGCAAATTACTTTGATTGTAAAACAGAAAGGCAAAACATCAAATCCCATTACCCGTCTCAAATTTATCAACAGTGGTTAAAGGATCACACCAAATCCAAAAATCACATTTAGTGAATCCCTCTCAAATTTCTTCCACGACAAGATATCAAAGATACGAGAATCCTTAGACTTAGAAGCCAAAGCTCTGCCAAGCATCCCAAAAACTACACAAAACAAGTTTCAAGTTTTATTAGGATTTTATATACCGCCTATCAAGGTTATCTAAGCGGTTTTACAATCATGTACTCAAGTATTTTCCCTATCTGTCCCGGTGGGCTCACAATCTATCTAACATACCTGGGGCTATGGAGGATTAAGTGACTTGCCCAGGGTCACAAGGAGCAGCGCGGTGTTTGATCCCACAACCCCAGGGTGCTGAGGCTGTAGCTTCAACACTGCACCACACACTCCTATATAGATAGAAACTCTCAATAGCTTCAAACCAGTTTCCATTGATGACCTAAAAAAGTACAATAGTCTCATTGCACCCCACAACCTCAATCCTGGACCCATGCCCATCCAATACACTTCTAGCTACCAACAAATACTTCCTGAACTCCATTTTACCCCTAATTAATGAGTCCCTACAATCAGGCATAATACCACGAAGCTGGAAATCCGCTGTAGTAAGACCATTCCTAAAAAAAAACACCATGGACCCAGACAATCCAAGCAGCTATAGACCAGTCTCAAATCTCCCATTTGTTTCAAAAACACTAGAAAAGATAGTGTTCACAAACTATGAGACTTCATGGAAACAAACACCACCCTTTCCAACTTCTAATCAGGATTCAGGAAGCACCACAGCACAGAAACAGGGCTTCTAGACATCGTAGATGACTGCTGGAAAATCCTTGATGAGGGAAAAGACACACTGTTCAAAACTTGTGGGTAGCACTTTCTCACCTCACCATCAGCAAATGCAAGAAAGTATCAGCCACAAGTTTTGAACATGGTCATGATCGCAGAGGGCTATTAAAAAGCATTAGAGTAGGCAATGGTGGCAAAAACATGCTCCTGTCATTTATTCTGTCACTATCATGGCTAAGCTGTCACTCTTCCTACAGCTGACAACATAAACCAGATGAAGCCTAGGAGGCTTGTATTTATATTTATTTGTTTATTTTTAAAATTTCGATACCGTCTAAATCCTGGGTGGTATACAATATATTCACATACATAATACTTAAAAACAATTTGAAAGAAGGACAAAACATAAGAATATAAATTCACAGTTAATCTTCGATCAAGACAAGTCAGACCCTATAAAAAAGCATTGACAGACTAAAGGGGACAGCAAATACAAGGGGGCATTCTGAGAAACTGAAGGGAGATAGGTTCAAAACAAATGCAAGGAAGTTTTTTTTCACCCAGAGGGTCGTGGACACTTGGAATGCACTACCGGAGGAAGTGATCAAGCAGAGTACGGTCCAAGGATTCAAACAGGGATTGGACAGATTCCTGACGGATAAAGGGATCGTGGGATACTGAGGGAGGAGCTGGGATGTAACACAAGTATAGAATGTTAACCAGGTAATGAGTATAAACCAACCAGGTCGTGCATGTGCAAGACTGGAGGGCTAGGACTTCGATAGGAAGGCAGGACTTAAACGAGATACCAAGGTGGCAAGGGAGCCCCTTCTAGTGATTCAGACAGGTCGTGACCTGTTTGGGCCGCCGCGGGAGCGGACTGCTGGGCAGGATGGACCTATGGTCTGACCGGCAGAGGCACTGCTTATGTTCTTATGTTCTTAATTGTGTTTTGAGAATTTTACCCCAGCACAACCAAAGGTCCTTGCACCAGTCTCTACATATTTCGGATTAACGTTTGGGGATTCCTGTTTTATATTCTATAAAAACTCATAATAAGCATCTACATTTATCATTTATAAATATCTAAAGACAAAACCCACTGCATAGCTTTCATTGAGGGGAAACAAAAAAAGCATTAAAAATATATTTGATGCAAAAGATCTAAGAGCCATTAGAAAAAAAAAATCAGTTATTAACTGCTGAAAATTTTTAAACTTTTTATCTTTTACTTTCTCCTTTATAGTAACACTCAATTATACATGTTATGGCACGGAATTAAAATCTTACCTGATGGAAAAGTGGACTGTGGGTCACCGAAACACCTAGACCACTAAAACACATTCCAAGAACCATATCATCTGGTGCATCATTCCTGTAACATCGACACTTGCTATGAAGCAGCTTTTGAACTGCTTCTCTGCTGAATACCATTCTGCGCAAAGGAAAGCAAGAAAAATTTTTAGAACCACTGAAAAAGGATAGTTGGGTCTGATAAAGCGAGTTATGCATTTACCATTTTTGTGAATTGCTGAGATTTGGTTGAAGAATAGAAGGGTGATTTATCAAATTTTAAATAAACACAAATATAAATATACCAATGCATGTCCCAAGTTATAACTTAGGCCCCCCTTTTATCAAATGTTTTAGCATGGGCCAGCACGGTGAATGCTCCAACGCTCATAGGAGGAGTAATAGAGCATTTCCCACAACAGCAACAATACCGTGGCTTGATAAAAGGAGGCCTTAATTTAAATGAACAGTTTACTACAAAGAGTAAAGCCTTTAGTATATAACTTATTTAAAGCAGGGTTTGTTTGTTTTTTTAATTAACAAATGTATTTGTGTAAATTTCTTGCATCTCCCAGACCATGGGACCAATGAGCCAAACTGCATTAACATAAGAATTGCCATACTGGGACATACCAAAGATCCATCAAGCCCAGTATCCTGTTTCCAACAGTGGCCAACACAGGCCCCATGTACCTAGCAAAATCCCAAGTAGTAAAACAGATTTTATGCTGCTTATCCTAGGAATAAACTATGGATTTCCCCAAGCCATCTCAATAATGGCCTATGGACTTCTCTTTTAGGAAATTATCCAAACCTTTTTTAAACCCTGCTAACTAATTTCACCATATTCTCTGGCAACAAATTCCAGAATTTAATTACATGTTGTGTAAAGAAATATTTTCTCCAGTTTGTTTCAAATCTGCTACTTAGCAGTTTCATCGCATGCCTCCTAATCCTGATTGTCTCATGCGCTTAAGGCCCCTCCTGTAGGAGGGGCCTTAGTTACCTGGCCAACCAGAATGTAAGGCCCATCTCCCAGTGCATTCTGGGATTCACTAGGAGTGGCCTAAGATTCTGATTGGCCAGATCCCCTAGGCCCCTCCCCATGGTCCTCCCATGCCCAATTTTTATCTTCTACTTTTTCCTTTATAGTAACACTCATAATTATACATGTTGTGGCACGGAACTAAAACTTACCTGATGGAAAAGTGGACTGTGGGTCACCGAAACACCTAGACCACTGAAACACATTCCAAGAACCATATCATAGGGCATCCCAACTGCCGGGGAACATTGGCGGGGGATTGCGGGGTGGAGGAAGGAGGGATTGGGCATCCCTCCTGCCATGATTGTTCAGGAGGGAGGAATTGAGCATCCCTCCTGTCGGCAATGTACAGGATGGGGGTGGGGGGTTCCGCCAGGAGGGATTGGGCATTCCTCCTGTCGGTAGTCTATGCAGGGGGGGGTAGGGACGGGTTACTGCTAAACTTATCATGGCGGCAACCCAATTCTCTAACCAGCGCCTATGACATGGACGTCAGTTAGAAAATCGGGTTAGGCGGGCTTAAGCACGATTCTGTATAGGACGCCGGTATGCGATTCTGAAAAGCTGCTTAGGCGGCTTCTGAGACCGGGTGTCCTAGCCTTAGTGTCCATTTTGTAAAGACACAGAGCAGCCTATATTGCCTTTATAAAATAGGCAACTACTTGGGATTTTTCACATAGCACCTGTAATTTGGATATATCTAGTTGGCAGGAATAAGTGGATTTGTGATGTAAGACAGGACAGATACTGCCTGGTGTAATGTATATAAAATTGAGTCTGCAACTGGATCATTTTCATCTGACCTGGGACTGAAATCTACTTCATCCCACCTAAAAGAGAATAACCAATGTATGAATGTGGTTTTGAATCATAAAGCAAGTATCTACTTTACATGCTTATATGATTTAAATGAAGATTTATCAAGACAGCACCAAAATCTTAATACTATAACACATTCATATAAATGCATTTCCCCTGGCTCACAAAAGCAATCTAAATTTAAGCAAGCTTACCCTCCTCCACCAGTGATATAACTGTATCCACCTGTTCCCAAACCATATCCATAGCGCTCTCCCAAAAAGACTGGTTCCTCAGAGGCATAACAGCCGAGTAGATTTTGGAGCCTAGAAATGCTACATCATGAAGAATATAACTATGAGATGATTTATTTTGTACTAATGTGCAAACATTTAAACCAGAACTAGCCTGAAAAAAAAAAATACATTTCGGTAAATGGACTAAAAAATTAATCTTTCTTCAGAAGCCAGTTAAATATATTAATTTATTCTCAATATTCATGTATCTGTGCACAATTGATCAAGTTCTTCAATTTTTATTCATAAGTAAAGCATGTAATAGCAAAGTAATAGCAACTTAGTAAGTAAAAAAGTTGAAGATAAAGGCCTGGATTCTAAAAGTGGCACCGTAATCGGCAGGTGTCTGAAAAAAACAGTGCTGGATACGTGTCACTCAGATTATGGTGTCATTTAAAGAATTGCGGCCTGTGTTGAAGGTAGGCACCAGAAATGTAAGCCAGGGTTTTAAAGGCCTACATTTCTGGCCCTTACCTTCAACGTAAAATCATGCTTGGCGTTGTCGTTCATCAACCCCACCCATAACCACACCTCTTGACATTCGACACCTACTTTTCTATTCTTTTAATTGTTTTTTTAATGGTGCAGCCAGTGAGGTGAACGCTTAACCACCGCTATTCCACCATTGTGGAGGTGGGAGGGCCCTTGTCTGAGGCTTTTTCCTCCATTTGAAAATGGTCATTCAGCCTGTACTGTGTTATTAATATACCATTTGTCATAGTACATCTTTCTTTTGTGAAAGTGTTTTATTAGTACTGTTGGTTTTCACAATATCTGAGTCTTTTTGGCAGCCAATTATGATGCCATTAATAGCCAATTAAAACTTGCCATTAATTGCAGCCCTCGAGGACTGAAATTAGACAAGTCTTAGAACCTCATTTCAAACTTGGTGGTGGTGTATATATCCCTCGCATGAATGATATTTTTAGATTAGAAAAATCCAACTTGACTACTGTAGTTAGATTGGCCAGTTAGAAGGATTATACAAGACCTTTCCATGTAGAGCAGTGGTTCTCATCCCAGTTTTTAGGACAAACCTAGTTGGTTTTCAAGATATCTGCAATGAATATGTGTGAGATAACTGCATTTACCCTACATTGCATGCAAATTTAACAGGTTGAGTATGACCCATATGGGAAGAGAAGTGCACTTAGAAATCTGCGCCACCAGGGAATCCACATTTGGAGAAACAAAAAGCTGAATTAAAAATGTCTGCCATTGGAAAGAGTTAGACATAACCTAAATCGTTAGTGTACCTGGGTTTTTAAAAAGCTTTGGACAAGTTCCTGAAGAAAAAATCTATAGTCCGCTATTGAGATAGATATGCGAGAAGCCACTGCTTGCCTTGGGATCGGTAACATGAAATGTTGCTACTATTTGGGTTTCTGACAGGATTGACTACTGTGGAAACAAGATACTGGGCTAGATGGACCATTGGTCTGACCCAGTATGGCTATTCTTATGTTTTTATGAATATCACCACAAACTGCTCCTGTACTCTCTGGTTAGTTCCAGGGTGATCCATAGGTGGAGCTCTGGTAGAGCCTGGGAGAAACCGTGATTTCAGTAGTTAGTGACCATATTCAGACTGCTAATTGGTTACATAAGCAAGTTAGGACAGCAAAACAGGCTGCAAAGTTAACCAGGCACGTTTGAATATTGATTGGTGCCAAGTTAGCTTTCTGGCAACACTAGAGTCTTGGCTGCCACACACTCTTCTGATCCTCCCTCCCATACCCCAGAACTGCATAAACCAACCCCCCCTGTCCAAATACTCTCTCCCACCTCCTGGAACTGCACAGGCCCAATGTCCTTATCCCCCCTCCCAAAGAAAAATCAAGGTAGGTCTAAATCCTCCCCCCACCTCTGTAGGTCAAACAGGGGGTGCTTGAGGTTGCCTCTATTTTTCTTAATGGGGTGGGAGGGGGAAACAGGACAGAGGGCTTTTTGCAGTTCTGGGAGTAGGTGGGAGGAAAGACTGGAAGGCAGTTTGTGTAATTCCATGGGGTGGGAGGGCAGATTGGGATGAGGGGGTTCATTTATGCAGTTCCCAGGGGTGGTTCAGAACCTGATCAGAAACCCTTATGCAAGTACTGACTGATCATTCAACCATGATATTCAGGCTGGGACCTACATAAGCTCCAGTAGCTTCCATTGCAGGAATTGGCCCCAGATATTCAGTACCAGTGCGCAGGCATAGCCCAGCACTGAATACTGAGGGCTAATTTCTGCCTACAGCAGTCAGCATTTGAAACAGATAGATAGATGCCCATGACTGCTGGTTGCATTATATGCAGCTATTTTAGAAAGGAAATTGTACAGGCTGAATCCAGTTGTGTAATTGGTTCTAAAGCTAATTCCTTAGGTTGCTGATAGATCCCTAGAGCTGTAAATTCATGCTAAACACCTAGACATTTTCTACAGTAAGTCTGTCCTTTCTTCCAATGTACCTGAATTTAGGTGCCCAGTGAAAACAGTTTTCAGCTAGGCATTCAATTCTACGGTTTTCAAAAGTTGAGATTTAAATGTGTAACTACTAAAGTAGACATCTAACACCTTTGAAAACGGATCCCAGAAAGTTCTAGCTTAATGCCTTGAGAATTGTTAACTAAATACATACCTTATTAAGGTATCATCATCAACAATAACCAGCCAAGATGTCTTGGAAACATTTAAAAATCTTTCAAGTATAGCAAACGTCTTCCCGCAATGTCCTAAAAAGATAAATAGAACAATGCTTTACAACTATACATTTTCATAATAGACAAAGATAGATATCTGAAGGGGGAATCAGCAGTCACCATAGATTTTTTTTCAACCACTCCATTATCACAACAGAAATTTAAATAGTGACTCCTTCAAGGAAGACATTGGAGAACAAAGACATACAAGATTAATCGACAGAGCAATATCACTACTAAGTTTGTGGTAGACTCAATTGTACAAGTGCTTTCATTGGTTCAAGTTAGAGCAGGTACTACACAGTAAATGATGGCAGATAAAAACCACCTGAATTGTCCATCCAGTCTACCCAAGAGTCATACTTGTTATTAATTTATGATAGAATTAACAATCCAAGAGAATTACTAACAACATTTTACTTGCTAAGTTCTACTTCAAGATATCTTCCTCCCTCCCCCACTCAGATGTACAGCACCTGTACTCATAGCATTCAATATGAATGTGGTAAAATATGTATGCCATATTACAAAGGCTGAGAAGAGAATATGCTCCCCAGTAATAAGGTCTACCTGTGAGACCTGAAGGAGGAGAAAGTTTCAATTGCTATTCTGGTCCCAGGAGCATAATTCTTTGTTAATTTCTTATTTCTCCAATCCTATAGTTTCTGAATGCCTTTTATTTTTAAATTTAACCTTCATGAATAACACTGCTTTTTACAGGTGAAAGGAACACATTTGAATAGCAGAATCACATCCCGTCCCCCTAAGTTAACAAAAAAAGCTATGAGCTGGGCCACAATGAGGTCAGCTTAACTTACCTAATTCTTCCCTTTTTCTGTATATTATCATTCTACAGAATAATTTCTAGTGTTATCAGTGTTCATAACTGGAAGTAAAAGCTTAAGCTGAACTTTAGCAACATTTTCCTAAATGTTAAATCTAATGCTAGTATTAAAATGACATTTATATGTCACTAGCTGTAGTTGAAAGCTAAGTGTGGAAAATGTATTGTTCACTAGATTGATTTTAAGGATTAAGGATAAGAGGCAAGTTTTGGGTTTCCTAATATTAAATTTAAAAACTAATGTTAAAGGGAAAATTGAGTTATCTTGCTTGAATTTAAATGCCTTAGATACAATGATTATGATTTGTTATCTTGAATTAAAAGCTAGGGCTTGGCAGGAGGAAGTGATGTCATCTGGGACATGGTAGTATTCTGAGCAGCTCTGAGACAGCAGTGCTAAAAAAAAAAAAAAAAAAGTTGACCTGTGTTAGGAAGCAAAGGTCATGCATTTGGGTTGAAAAACCTGAGGGAACAGCACAGCTTAGGGGGTAGAAGAACATTTGTGCACAAAAGAGGAGCAGATTTGGGTATGATAGTATGTGATGATCTAAAGGTAATCAAACAGGTTGAAAGGCGATGGTGAAAGCTAAAAGGATGCTAAGGTGCACAGGGAGAAGTATGGCCAGTAGGAAAAAGGAGGTACTGATACCCCTGTATAAGACTCTGGTGGCTTACAACAAAACATTCATAACAGAAGTTATAACATATCATTACACAATGTTTTAAAAAAAACTCATATCAAAAATATTTTCTATCATTCAGCCATCCTATTGCCTCTTCAAGTATGAAAGTTCTGCTTAAAGGCTCTACAGTGTGTTCTTTCTCTCCAGTCCAAACGAAGACTGTTCCTTCAGAGTGGGAGTCCTCCACCTATAGTCCTGCCAGTGGGGGGTGCTATTTCACTGTCACATTTTCAATAATGAGGAACAGATAAGCTCTGCAGGACTCCAGGGAACTTGCCTGTTCCTAGTGACTGAAGATAGGATATTGAAGAATCACTCCCCAATGACAGCAGTGCAATTGGAGGACTTCCACGCAGCTTAGAGGGAGCAGTGGTTTTAAGATCTCTGTAAAATGTTTCCAAAGTTTGTACTTCTTTCATATTCATTGAAAAAGTATTCCATAATGATGGGCCAATAACTTTGAAAAATGATTTCCTATATTATTCTAATCTTCCATTTTAGAGGCTTTCTTGTCCTGTCAATCAGTGAAATTCTTTTTCTCTTTTCAAATTTAAAAAAAAAAAAATGTTTGTAAACCACTTTGCTTTGCTCTGTAAGAAAAGCAGTATATTAAGTCTCAGTAGACCATAAACCATAACATACAAATCAACATTTGCTTTTACTATATATGAGGGTAAATCCAAAAGTAAAGGCAAAATACATTTAACGGCTTTAATAGAAGTAACTGTGAGCAACTGAACATATCGCTTTTCCACATAGTCCCCATGCAAGACAACGCATTTGTTGTATCGTTCTACTAGTTTCTGCATTCCTGCAAAGAAGTTTTTCAGCTGCTCCTGAAGCCAGATTAGCACCATAAGAACATAAGAATTGCCGCTGCTGGGTCAGACCAGTGGTCCATCCTGCCCAGCAGTCTGCTCACGTGGTGGCCCTCAGGTCAAAGACCAGTGCTCTAAATGAGTCCAGCCTTACCTGTGTACGTTCCAGTTTAGCAGGAACTTATCCAACTTTGTCTTGAATCCCTGGAGGGTGTTTTCTCCTTAACAGACTCCGGAAGAGCGTTGCAGTTGTCTACCACTCTCTGGGTGAAGAACTTCTTCACATTTGTACTGAACCTATCCCCTTTCAGCTTTAGAGAGTGCCCTCTCGTTCTCCCTACCTTGGAGAGGGTGAACAATCTGTCTTTATCTACTGTCTATTACCTTCAGTATCCTGAACATTTCGATCATGTCCCCCTCTCAGTCTCCTCTTTTCAAGGGAGAAAAGGCCCAGTTTCTCCAATCTCTCACTGTACAGCAACTCCTCCAGTCCCTTAACTATTTTAGTCACTCTTCTCTGCACCTATTCGAGTAATACCGTGTCCTTCTTCAAGTATGGTAACCAGTGCTGGACGTAGTACTCCAGCTGAGGGCGCACCATGGCTCGGTACAGCGGCATGATAACCTTCCTTTACTTCATCATGCTTTGTCTTTTGCTCTTTGGGTCACAGCGATGCACCCATGTCTTATCACCAGTGACAATTCTCTCCAAAAAACTTGATCTTCTTCATACCATCTCAGGAACCAGGTTGCAACCTGCACATGCTGTTGCTTGTGCAGATCAGTAAGCTGTTTGTGAATCCATCTTGCGCAGACTTTCCTGCATCCCAAGTCATCTTCATTATGGCAAATGCAGATCCATATCTGATATCCAAATGTGCAACCATTTGGAGACACCATTATCCATTGGTCTTCTCCAATAAAGGCATCTGCCCTGTCATTGTGTTCTTGTATGCATGATATTGATGGATGACCAGAATGACCTTCGTTGGTCACACCTGTTCTTCACACTTTAAACCTTTTTACCCACTCAAACCTTTTGTTGATTCATGAGGCTATGTCTATACTGAGTCAATATCAGTCGGTGAATTTCCACAGGTTTCACACTCTGTCCAAAAAATGCATGTTGTTCTTCAATGGTGTAATCTTGCAATGGAGCATCCATGTTTCTGACCTTGTGGCTACCACATGACTAAAGGCCGAGCGCTGAAGTGTGCATGAACGAACTATCCAACAGGTAATGTATGAGTACATATGTTGCATTTTGCTAGCTTTGTTCTAGTTATTGCATAATTTATTGCCTTTAAATTCTGATTCACCCTCATAGTTAAGATTATTCAGTTTATTACAGTTTGTTCAGATTTGTTATGACCAATTGTAAAAAACCAAAGCAAGACACCTATATTACTTTCAGATGCAGAAAACTATACCTTTACAACAAAGTAGTACTATGAGCATAAACTATTCAAAGATAACACTAGCTATTGAAGACTTACCTCTCTTCACATTCGGTATTCCTAAATCTACTGTAGGAATAGTACTGTCTGTATAATCACTATAATATTCAAGCAAAGCAGCTTGCTTCTCCCAAGTCAGCTTTACAATTGGTACTGTAAAATAATTAGAAATTTAGTAAATATTGAGATCACAATTTTTAAATTACTGATGTTAAGATTAATACTATTTTCTCAACATTTAAGATACTTTCTAGCCATAACAAATTTGTTCAAGTGTTTCTAAAAAAATAAAAAAAAGGAAAATGAAAAGGTCCTGATGCCTTTCAGAGCCTTAGTCCCCTGCCTGGCGCATCCTGGGATATGAAGGGGCATTAAGCACCTAAGCCAATCAGGGCCTTAGGCCCCTCCTAGTACATCCTAAGATGCACCGGGAAGGGGAAAACCTGCCATTTTGAAGAGGTGGATCTGCTGGCTGGGACTGGGCATCCCTCCTGCCGTCCAACTTAAAGGTGTGGAGGGTGGAAAGTTGTTGTGGGATCCCGGCAGCCTGCCAACAGGAGGGAGTAGCTATCCCTCCTGTAGTCCTTCAACTTAAAAGGTTCAAGGGGGTTGTCAAGCAACCAAGCGGAAGAAAAGAGTGGGCATCCCTCTTGCCAAGGCACGTGTGTGTGTGTGAGGGGGGGGAGGGGGTGTCCAGGCAGAGTTGACCGAGGCAGGAGGGCGAAGGCATTCCTCTTGCCGATCTTGTACAGGGTATGTTTGGTGGTGGGGGGGGGGGTGCAACAGCAGGCAAGGGGAATTTCTCTGTTTAGATTGTAAGCTCTTTTGAGCAAGAACTGTCTTCTTTGTGAGTAGTGCACTGCAAATGTCTGGTAGTGCTATAGAAATAATTAATAGTAGTAGTAGGGTTGTTGACGGGACTTTTTCTTCTGTTGCTCTCCCTGCTGGTCAATCAGCTGAGCCAGCAGGACTCAAGGAGACCTGCGGCTCAGTTGATTGGTGAAAGGAGAACAACAGCCTTGACAGGAGGGAGGAGTTGTACCTAGCGATTACTTATCTACATTTTTGCCTCAACATTTATGTTTCCTGTACCAATTTTCTATTCAGCTGTTTATAGTTTTGTTTTAGCCCATACTCTAATAACTTATTGGATTAAGAATGTTCAGATATTTATGTCTCCGTTGTCATTTTACATGCTGTTGTTGCTTTCTAAGATCTTTATGATGTACTTATTAAGATGTTCTTGTTATATACTTCGCTAAATATTTATATATTTTTACACATTTCTATATATTTCTATCATTCTAAAGAGCATTTTATGGTTCTTATTGATTTGTTTAGCCTCTGGTTTTCAAACATGCTATGGTTTTCATTGATTTGTTTTGCTTCTGGTTTTTAAAAAACGTTTTCTGTGGATTTCATTTATTTTATGCTTTTATGACATAAGCTTGCCTCCATATTCACATGCCAATTATATTTGCATTTAGTGACACCTGCCCACTTTTGGCCAATAATATGTCAACATCTAGGGCTCCTTTTACTAAGATGTGCTAGCAGTTTAGTGCGCTAGCCGAAAAACTACCGCCTGCTTAAAAGGAGGCGGTAGCGGCTAGTGCGCACGGCAATTTAGCGTACACTATTCCGCGCGTTAAGGCCTTAGTGCACCTTTGTAAAAGGAGCCCCTAGTGTATTCACAAGTCCATCTTTTTTTTTGGATCATTCCCAGTTGTGTGTTCAACATCTTTTCCTCATGACTCCTATTTTTGGACTGTCCTTTTCATGCCCACAAATAACCCCTATCTGTGTTGGAGCACAAGATTTTTACTGCACTGGCTGTTTTTAATGCATGGTAGTAGTCCAAACAGAGGACTCTCAGATCCACAACAGCAGAGACATAAAAGAGCAGATCCAAAACAGATGTGTAGCTAAAGATTAAATTGTTTGGAGGTTTAAATAAAGTGTTTTATCTAAACATATATTTGAGATCTGTTCTTCTTTGTATTTAATGCATGGTAGCCGTTAACCTGGTTCCATGTTAACATCTACCACTCAATAAAACCCATGCTCACTGCTTAATGCAGCTTGGTAAAAGGAACTCTTTACATGTAATTGTCTCGTACTTTAATAAACATTTGCAACAACTTTTTCAGTGCTTCCAGGTCATATCCACTATAATAAAACCCTAAGCACGCATGCGCACTTAGGGTTTTGTGATTCCTGCGGCGTGCTGTGTCCTTCCCTGGCCTTATTCCATTTTGGAACACGGAGGCAGGGAACATGCCGGCGACTCCCCCCTCCCGCCTTCACTCACCTACCGCTGCCGTCCTGCTGCTCCTCTTCAAAGCAGCCTGTTGAGGTTCGCGACCGCATCAGAGGGAACGTGCTACTGATGTGAAGAGTGGCCTGCGAGGTTTGCTACAGCCGGCCGGCGAACCTCAGCAGGCTGCTTTGTTGGAGAGGAGCAGCAGTGGCGACAGCGGTGGGTGCCGGTGGGCCAAAGACACCAGGAACAATGGATGGAGGGAGGGTAAGAACGGGAGAGGGGGGAACAGAAGGGGGCCACGAAGCAGGCAGGCATGGCACAACAGGGGACCAGGGGGAGGGGGCTGCTTTGGGGGGGGGGCGTGCTGGGGGCAATCATGCTTTGCTCTGGGAGGGAGGGAACAGAAGGGGGCCATGGAGCCGGCAGGCATGGCACAACAGGGGGGAGGGGGAGAGGAGACTGCTTTGGGGGGAGGGGTGTGCTGGGGTAGACAGCAATCATGCTTTGCTTTGGGGGGGAGAACAGAAGGGGGCCATGGAGAGACAGGCAGGCATGGCGCAACAGAGAAATACAGGCAGGCAGGGGGCCAGGGAGGCAGACAGACAGGGGGTCAGGGAGAGACAGAAAGAATGACAGACAGACAGCATCCAAGGAGAAAGAGACAAAGAAAAACAAACAAACAGATAGACAGACAGATATCTACTCTAGCACCTGTTAATGTAACGGGCTTAAACACTAGTCAATTAATAAAGTGCACAATTATCTAGTTTCTCTGAGAACAGTGATCAGTTTGAAGCAGGGGCCAAGTTGACAAAAGATTTTTAACATGAGAGCCAAGACCAATGCTGGATAAAGTAGATGGTGTCTAGAGGCCTGGGTGATTGGGGGAGGGGTGGGGAACCGTCCCTCCAATGATGTAGCCAGTCTAGATGTTCAGACACACACAGAGCAAAATGTCTAAATAAAAGGAAGTTTAATTCTTCAGACTCTCTTCCTCATTCCCTTAATCCAGATTTTCCCCAACACTCTCTTCTTCCAAAATATATTCTACCCCAATCCGTCTCAATTCCCAACAGCAGGAAGTCTCTGGACAAGGTGGTGGGAGTATGCACAATTGAGAGAAGGATTAGAGAGCCACCACTGGACCCCGGGCCTTGCAGTAAAGAAATCTATCCTAGAACAAAAAATGATTTCCAGTGCAATAGGTGAGACATTCTAGACCAGGGGTGCCCACACTTTTTTGACTCGCGAGCTACTTTTAAAATGACCAAGTCAAAATGATCTACCAACAATAAAATTTAAAAAAAACACAACTCACACTGTATGCATAGAATTGTTAATTATCATTCCTATTCCGGGGTTTTTTCAAAGAGGTCAAAGCAGATGACTCTATGCACTGTCACCTCAGTAACAACCATACAAAAATAGACAAATACCCACCCCCCTCAACTTTTTACTAAACCACAATAGCAGTTTTTAGCGCAGAGAACTGCGCTAAAAACCACTATTGCGGTTTAGTAAAAGGGGACCATATTGTAAAATATAGACAGCAGATATAAATTCAGACACATTTTGATCACTAAATTTAAAATAAAATCATTTTTCCTTCCTTGTCTGGTGATTTCATGAGTTTCTGGTTGCACTTTCTTCTTCTGACTGTGCATCCAATCTTTCTTTCAGCCTCATTCCCTCCCCCAACTTTTTCTTCCTCTCTCCCTGACCTTTCTTTCTTTCTCTCTTCATGCCTCCTTTCTTTTTTTCTGTTTCTCTTCTTTCCTTTTGTCTCCCTGACTGCCCCCTTTTTTCTTTCTCCCTGCCCTTCCCCAAGCCACTGCCACTGCCATCGGAAAACAGGAGTCAAAACACCACCAATGGATAACAGGCCCCAAAGCCGCCACCGCTGCCCCATGCTCTTCCTGCTTCGGGCCGACCAGCATTCCTCTCCCCGACGTCAATTCTGCCGTCGGAGCGGAAGTTCCGCCCAGCCAGGCAGCGATTGGCTGGCCTGAACTTCCTCTCCGACGGCAAAATTGACTTCGGGGAGAGGAAGACTGATCGGCCCGATAGATCGCCAAGGCAAAGTGAGTCCTGGGTGATCAACTCACTTTGCTTTGGCGAGCTACCGGTCGATCGCGATCGACCTATTGGGCACTCCTGATCTAGACAGATGGGTAATATCCCCATAGCCACGTGAATCTGTAGAATGAATCCACTCTGGATTTTTCCTTTTGTCTCTGCTGTACTTCACTGGGCTCCTTAGCTCTACCTACAGTTCTTTCCTTCTGCACGCGTGCCTGCAGGAGTGTTTGTTCTGCTCTCCCCATTTTATTCAGTGTATTTTTCATCCCTTTTTGGGGATTTCTGGTACTCGGAGCTTTTTTCAGCTCTGCCTGCTTTGAGAACACATAGACTTCTGTCTGTAGCTGACAGGCCGATCCCACTGGGTACCTGTTAGCCAGCCTGCATAGTTTTCTTTGGAGCTCAGGGCTGTCCCTGAAGTAGTCTCACTTACTGTTAAGCGGGGTCAAACGCAGACTGTTGGGTTCCCTTAGGAGACTCTGCAGTGTCTTGCTGGGTGCTTGCTGCATCTTCTCACCACCACCCATCACGGTGCATATCCGTCGGTCTGCAGGAGTGGAGATGCAGTTAGACTTTGGGTCTGGCTGGCATCCCAAAGATCAGTTTCCAGAGGCATTCCCAGCATTGAAAGCAGTGATTCTGTCATCCAGTTAGTGTTAGAAAGCTGAGGCACACTGCAGCACAGATATTCAGACAGATCACAGTGAGTTCAGTGTGTCACAGGTGACTTGGGGGAGGTTGGAAAAGTGGGGTTTTAAGAGTTCTTGCATATTCCTCTGTGTTCCCCCTCTTGAAAAATCCTAAAAATCGCCATTTTCTGAGTTTGGGAAGTGTAAAAAATATTGTGATTTTGGCATGAATTTCTTGATAGTGGCCATCTTTAAGTTTTGCAATCTTTTTATTCTAAAACTCCCTGCTTCTCCAAAACTGCACATTTTGCCTGGCATTTTGTTGGGATGGAGTCCTTGTGCTCTCCTCATGTGGATTCTTGTCTGTATTGCACAAATGTAACACTTTTAGAGCATCCTTGTGCCACATGGCGCAGCCGGGGCATTGAGCTTAGCCTTTCCCCTGCTAAAGCCGGTGACTACATGTTCAGCTATCCTGGCGGGCAGCCTTATTTCAGGGCTCAGCACGGCTGTTAGTTCCATCTACCTGGCTGCGGACCCTCCGCAGCCTAAGAAATACAAATTTAAATCATCTAAAGGTGGCTCTATGCCCCAGGAGCAGGACGCTTTTTCAGACTGAGTTTCAGAGCAGGCGTTCTCACCCTGTGCAGTCCCAATCCGCTTTTGCTGCGTCTTAGTGGCATTGCTCCTTTGGACACATCCTCGCCTCAGCCTGCCACTTCTTTGGTGCTGTTTGACCCTGATATGGGGGGACCCCGATGCGAATGTCTCACTTTCTGACCCCTTATTCGCTGGTGCAGCGCTTCCCAGGAAGGGAGATCAAGGACTGTGTGCTGGATCTGTGGATCCTTCTGGAGTTTTGGATCCTGGGGATGATCCCACGGTCCTGCGTTTATTTAAGTCTGTGGCTTTGCTGGATCTTATTTCTGAATCATTGTAGGAGTTGAATTTGGTCACTTAGCTGGCTCCGTCTACTTCTTCTTCCTGACTTTGTGGTATGCACTCACAGTCTGCTACCTTTCCCTGGCACCCTGATATGAGCGTTCTGGAGGGTGCTCTTAAAATGGCTAGAGCCATGTCACGCTTGTATCCTTTGGCACAGAAGTGTCGGCAGCTTTTGGGTCAGCCCAGGTTAGATTCTTTGGTTGTGAAGGTGACTAAGTGCACCTCTTTACCTGGTGAAGGTGGTGTGGTACTGAAGGATATGCAGGACTGCCATGTGGATGTGGTCCCCCAGAAACTCTGATGCAGCTTCTTTAGGCATCAAAGGCGCTTCGGTGACGTCCTCTGTTGCATGCACCTTTCTCTCTTGACTGCGCACACTGAAGAGTGAGGCAGTTGATCCTCCTTCTCAACTTCTTTTGGCTGGGACGGATTATATTGCTGACGTATTGTATGACATTATAAGAGTTGGCAAGGGTGTCTGCATACTCTATCTCTGCCCTCTAACCAAAGTAGCTTTGAAAGTGGAATCACCAGCCCATTGTCTGATCCAGAGCATCCTTCGAGCAGTTATTGTTTGGCAAAGATCTGGACAATCTCATGGATTCTGTGATGGAACATTGCCCTAAGACTTTACCTGATTGCAGACCCAGGAACTCTAGAGGTTCTGGTTGCTCTAATTTTCATGGCTCACGGCGATCCTGACCATATGCAAATGCTACGTTGCAGAGATTTTCACAGGGCTCCCAACAATGGTATGCTGGCTACAGGCGTTCCTAGCCTTCCACCTCCCATTCTGCACCCTCTGTCAAAAAGGTACAATGATGCCAGGCTGAGGGATGTCCCTCTACAGATAGGGGATCAGCTCTCAGCTTTTCTTCCCGCCTGGATTCATATTACATCCGACCAGTGGGTCTTGGACATTATTCAGTCGGGCTACAAACTGGAATTTGCCCAGCCTCTGACTGATTGGTTTTGTAGACTCTCCTACACATTACCCAGACAAAGCACTCGGTGCTTGCTGGATAATCAAGCTATAGAGCCGGTGTCGCCCGACTACTCGGGCTCAGGCAGATACTCTATATACTTTATCGTGCCAAAGAAAGGTTCCGAAGATTGAAGACCTATTCTAGACTTCAGCAAGTGAATGAAGCTCTCAAGGTTCCATGTTTTCTCATGGAGACCGTGTGTTCAGTCATTGCAGCAATGGCCCAGGAGAGTTTCTTGCCTCTCTGGATCTCACGGAGACATACTTGCATATTCTTATTTTTCTGGCCTACCACAAATTTTTGCAGTTGCACGTTCTGGAACAGCATTACCAATTCTCAGCTCTGCCTTCTGGGCTGGCAACAGTGCCCCGGAACTTCACCAAGGTGATGATGGTCATGGCAGCTTACCTGCGGAAAATGGGTCTCGAGGTTCACCCATACTTAGATGACTGGTTGATCAGAGCTCCCTCGTTGTTTGAGGGACGGTGCACAGTGGAGTGAGTGCTCCAGGTGCTGGAGACCCTGGGATGGATTGTCAACTTCAGAAATAGCAATCTGACACCCATGCAGTCACTGGAATATCTAGGAGTCCTTTTCGACACGGCTGTATGCCCAGATTTCTTCCATTCTAGAGCAGCCTGCTCCTTCAGCATGGGACCATCTTCAAGTTCTGGGATCCATGGTTGCCACATTGGATGTGGTTCCTTAGGTGAGGGCGCATATACTTCCTCTTCAGCATGCTTTGCTCTCTCGCTGGGCTCTGCACAGAGATGCCTTACAGACCTGTCTTCCTTGGACTCTGGAAGCTCAAGCAAGCATGGAAAGGTGGCTTCTCCCACAATTTCTCTGCAGGGATGTACCGCTACAAATTTCCTCTTGGATTGTGGTGATGACTGATGCCAGCCATTGGGGCTGGGGAGTCCACTGCAATCGTTGTCCTGTTCTAGGGTGTTGGACACCCCCTCAGCGGACAAGGCTCTGATGCAATTGCAGAAGACTGGAGGGTCAAGCGGTCAGGGTCTTCTCCGATAATGTGACGGCAATAGCCTACGTCAATCACCAGGGAAGGAAGCCCTCTCAGCAGACAAGGTTCTGATGCGATTGCAGAATACTCTGGAGGGCCAAGCGGTCATGGTCTACGTCAATCACCAGGGAGGGACTAAAAGAATTCCTCTGGCTCAGGAAGCTCACCTTCTTTTTCTTTGGGTGGAACGTCACCTCCTAGTGCTGACGGCAGGGTAGGTAGAAGGAGTCGACCATGATCAGGTAGATTTCCTCAGCAGACAAGACTCTGGATCCAGGCGAGTGGACTCTGTCCACAGTGGTGTTCTAAACCATAGTGTGGCAATGGGGTTAGTCATGCTTCTAGGCGCTCGACTCTCTGTTGCAGAATGCTTTGCTCTCTTGCTGGGCTCTGCACAGAGATGCCTTACAGGCCTGTCTTCCTTGGACTCTGGAAGCTCGAGCAAGCATGGAAAGGTGGCTTCTCCCACAATCGCTCTTGCAGGGGTGTACTGCTACAAATTGCCTCCTGGATCATGATGATGACAGATGCCAACCTTGGGTGCTGGGGAGCCCACTGCAATCGCTGTCCTGTTCAGGGGTGTTGGACGCCCTTTCAGAAAAAATGGTCAATCAACCGGTTGGAGCTCAGAGCTATTTGGCTAGCTCTGATGCAATTGCAGAAGACTGGAGGGCCAAGTGGTGAGGGTCTTCTCCAACAATTCGATGGCAGTAGCCTATGTCAATAACCAGGGAGGGACCATAAGCTCTGGCTCAGGAAGCCCGCCTTTTTTCTTTGGGCAGAAGTCACCTGCATGCGCTGACGGCAGCACATGTAGTGGGAGTCAACAATGTTCAGGCAGAATTCCTCAGCAGACAATCTGCATCCAGGAAATTGGACTCTGTCTGCAGTGGCGTTCCGAGCTATAGTGCGGCGCTGGGATCAGCAGCACTTCGACCACATGGCCATGTTTCTTCAGTCGAAGCTCCGAGCACAGAAGTGAGGGGCTAAATGCTCTGGTGCAGCTGTGGCCTCAGGAGATTCTCCTGTATGTCTTTCCCCCTTGGCCAATGATAGGCTGGGTCATTTGGCGGATCATGGTCTATCCGGGCTGCAGCATTCTGGTGGCTTCAGATTGGCCTTGCAGTCCGTGGTACGCAGATCAGATGCGTCTGCACAGGGATCGCAGCCTTTGGCTAAGCATCCATCCGCACCTACTCACGCAGGGTTCGGTCTCCATGGAGGATCCGGGTCACTTTGCTCTTAAGGCATGCCTCTTGAGTGCATGGCCTTAAAACTTAAAAGGTTATTCTGACGCGGTTATTGTCATTCTTTTCAAGTCTAAGAAGTTGTCCACAGTTTCTGCTTACGTTAAGGCATGGAAGGTCTTCCAAAATTGGTGTGCCCAGGTTTAGGTAGACCCTTATTCAGCTCCGATCTCGCCGATTCTTGCCTTTCTTTAGGCAGGCCTGAATAAAGGCCTCACTGTGGCGTCTCTTAGGGTTAAGGTGGCCAGAGTTTCTTATTTAAAATCTCGGAATCGTCAGTCCTTGTTGGCATCTCATCCTGATGTTGCTAGATTTCTGAAGGGGGCTCTTCATGCCAGACTGCCAGTTGAGCAACTGTTCCCTTCCTGGGACATTAACATGGTGTTGAGCCTGTTCGAGGCTTCCCTCTTGGACTTGACGCTCAAGATCATTTTTTTCTGGTTGCCCTTACTTCGACACGATGTGTGTTTGAACTCCAAGCTCTTTCATGCAGAGAACCGTTCCTCCGTATCTCAGAAACTTAGATTTCCCTGCGTATGGTTCCCTCTTTCTTGCTGAAGATGGTTTCGGCTTTCAATGTTAATTAGGAAGTGCATTTGTCTGCCTTTCAGCCTACTGGGTCCAGGATACAAGATCACTTGTTGAAGAAACTGGATGTGCGCAGAATGCTTCTGCATTATCTGGAGGTCATTAACGAATTTCACCTCTCTGACCATCTGTTTGTACTGACACATTCAATTAAGTGGGGTATTCCTGCTTCCAATGCCATGATTTCCAGATGGACCCATAGGGCCATTTTGCCAGCCTACATTCTTTCTGGGAAACATTTCCCTGTTTCCATCAAGGCACATTCTACCAGGAGAGTGGCTTTTTCATGGGCTGAAATTCAAGTTGTCTCCTCTGAGGAGATTTGCAGGGTGGCAACTTGGTCTTCTCTTCACACATTTGCCAAGTTTTAAACAGTGGATGTGGTAGCAAGGCAGGACTCTGCCTTTTTGTCCTCGGTCTTAAGGGTCGGAGCAGCAAGCCCGCCCTATCTTTTTGGGGCCTGCTTTTGTATGTTCCGTCTGCCTAGAATGTCTCACCTATTGCACTGGAAAAAGAGATTATGTACTTACCCTAGACATTCTAGACTCCCGCCCAGTCCTTCCTACACCCGTCTACTGTTTCAGTGTGTTTATGCTTCTCCAAGCTGATCCTTGGATGCCTGTCAGCCTTTGGGGGCTGTGAAGAATATTGTATATATGCTTCTGTTTTCTATGGGAGTAGTTTACATTACTGTTTGATTTTACTTCTTGAGCAGAACAGTTTGTTTTTAAGCCTCTTCCTACAGATGCCTCTACTTCACATGTATCCAGGGCAGGATTAATTCTTCAAGGGCCCCTAGGCACAGAAGTACACTGGGCTCTGGCCCTGCTCCAACCCACGCCCCATTTATCTGGTTTCTTATTTACTTCTTTATTTCTACTTGTATTTCTTTCTTTTTTTAAAATTCAAAACAAACAAAGATTAGCATACCAGTGCACAGTTTTTCTTCTATGCAACCCCCAAACATCTCTGAACAAATCCCCCTTCCTTCCCTTCCCACCTACTTACCCATGACTTTAACTCTGAACCCTTTCCATACATATATAAAAGTGTTCAAATATATTGTAAAGCAGTAATATTATCCAAAATACTGTATAAGTCTATATTAATAACCAAGTTTACAACACCTCTCAACTGCCTCAATCTGTCAACCAACTGTAACCCATATGTATGGATAAACAACCAACAGTAACTCCTCTAGTATGTTCCACTCCATGTATGTTAACTTGTAACGAAACAACAAGGCAAGCAGTCCACCAAAGAAATCAACATGAAACAAAAGAAGATCGGCAGAAAATAAGGAGATTCAAATCAGGTTTATTCAAGGTGCTCCCAAGAACCAAGCCTGATGCATTTCGCCAAACAAGGCTAGTCAATGCTAACAGAAAACCATGTCTTTTATACACACAGAACACAGATACACCCTCACCCAGTATGGAATAAGTAATCACAAACTAAAAATAGAAATATGTAGATAAAGGTTAAACTTAACCGCCAAGAAACCAAACAGCATACAGTGAAACACCACAGAAACAATGATACATAGCCCTTTAATACTCTGCAAAATATAAATATAGCATATGTAAATTTGAAGAAACTGACAATCACCACTTTACAAATTAACAAATAGAAATAAAACAAAAATTGAAAATAAGAATATATCATTTTATTGGACTAATACATTTTTCAATTAACTTTCAGAGGCCAAAGCCTCCTTCTTCAGGCCAATATAGTATACTGCTGTTACATTATACTGTTCTGACCTGAGAAAGGGGGTTTTGGTCTCTAAGTTAGTCAAAAAAAGTAATAAAATTAGTCCAATAAAAAGATTACCTTATTTTCTGTTTATAAAAGTTTTATCAATACAACTACAATACTACTTTATTCTAAAGCAACAAAAAAATATTTTTTCTACCTTTTGTCATTTCTGCTTTAATCATCTTGTCTTCACTCTCTTCTTTCTAGCCAGCATCTGTCCTTTCTCTGTCTTCCATGCAGCATCCACTGTCTGCCCTCTCTCTCTGCCCCTTCCATCCACTGTCCGCCCTCTCTCCGTTCCATATGGTATCTTCCCTCTTTCTATGCTCCTTCCATAAACTGTCTATCCTGTGCCCCTTCTCTCCTTTGTACATGATTCATTTCAGCGTCACGCAGCTAAGGCTAGTCTCAGTTAGGGCACTGCTCTTTAACCTAAGAGCTGGCACGGGAGCGGACTGCTGGGCACGATGGACCACTGGTCTGACCCAGCAGCGGCAATTATTATGTTCCATTTTTCTGTCTCCACCCCCTCCCCTATGCTCTGGCATATCTCTCTTCTCCTTTCCTTCCTTCCTTCCCACTCCACCCCATGATCTGGCATCTCTATCTCCTTCCCTTCCCTCCCCCATGCCTTGGCATCTCTCCCTCCCCTTCCATGGTCTGGTATCTCCTTTCCTTCTTTCCTTTCCCTCCCTCCCACGGACTTGGCATCTCTTGTTTCTCTTCCTTTTCCTTCTCCCTCCTTCCCTCTCTCTCCCCAATTGGGTGCAGCAGCAGCAGCAGCATTTCTCTTCCCCCCCATTTCCTTTGCATCATCAGCATTTCTCCCTCCCCTTCCCTGTGCAATAGCAGCATTTCTCCCTTCCCTGTGTAGAGAGAAGGTTTCCGATGCAGCTGCAGATCGTGTGAGGAGCCGACACCTGCGGATTTGAACAGAAAAGCGACTGCAGGCAGCAAGGGAGCCGGCCAGAAGCAAAACACCTGCCAGAGGAAGGTAGTGTTGGGACTCAAGAGGGAGCACAAGCTGGGTTGTGGGTTGGACACCTCTGATTTAAAAGGTTACTGCCGCTGCTGCTGGTTAAGAAAAGCAGCAGCGGCAGAATAAGGAGGGTGGTTCCAGTGGCAGGTCCCCCTGGCCATTTCGGGCCCTAGGTCCATGCATACTAGGCCTACCCATTAATTCTGCCCTGCGTGTATTGGGTGGTTCTTGGTGCTTAGGTACTAACTTTAGGTGGAGCTAAGGAGCAGAGGTAAAAAGAAAAATCCAGAATGGATTCCTTCTGCAGATGCACGCTGCTATGGAGATATTACCCATCTGTCTAGAATGTCTCATCTATCTACTGGAAAAGAGTTTACCAGGGTAAGTATATACAGTCAAACCTCGGTTTACGAGTAACCCGGTTTGCGAATGTTTTGCAATATGAGCAAAACATTCTCGCAAACCGAGTGTTGACTCAATTTGCGAGCACCCCCCCCCCCCGAGAACCGTCATCGCTCCCCCCGGCGCGAACCGGCACCCCCCATCCGAACAACTCGGCGAGAGGGAGAATTAGAAGGCCTTGAGCATGCGCAGATGCATGCTTAAGGCCCGGCAGAGGCAGGAAGATCTTCAAGCGGCACCGACACATCCTGTGGGCTGTGTGCCGGTGCCAGACGGGGGAGGGTGGGTAAGTTCAAGATGTTCGGGCGGGGGGTGCCGGTTCGTGCCGGGGGGGGGGGGGTGGCAGCGCCGTTGGCCTCGCGGGGTGGGTGGGAACATATCAAAGCGAGTTTCCATTATTTTCTATGGGGAACTCGCTTTGATATACGAGTATTTTGGTTTATGAGCATGCTTCTGGAACGAATTATGCTCGAAAACCAAGGTTCCACTGTAATCTCTTTTTCTTGGATAATGTCCCTCAAATTTTGTATTTATTTCAATTCATAACATACCTCTCTCTTTGTGAAACCTTTTGCATGTTTTTACAGCAACAAATATATTTTCCTTCTTCACTGGACTTCCCTAAAAGGTAAAAGTTAAAAATAAGAGAAAATCAAGTTTTATGTAAGGTACAGCTCAATCCTGGACCACGGGATGATTTTCCAAGGGCTGATGAGCAGGGATAGTGTACATCTATCAAAGAATAAGTGTCTTCAGAAGCAGAATGGCTAACCTACTGAAGAAGGCTTTAAACTAGAATTGTTGGGGTAAGGTGATCAAAGCCACCAGGTGAGTATAAGCCCTCAGATAAATGAATCACTAAATACCTTTATACAAATGGGAAAAGGGGACAATGGCTGGAAATTATATACTAATGCTTGAAGTATGGACAACAAGGTTCTGGATCTAGAGGCAGTAATAGAAGAGGCCGAGTTGGGTTTAGTAGCGATCACAGAAATGTGGTTCACAAAGAACTATGACTGGGATATAGTTATGTTAGGTGCAACTGACTCATGTTCAAGTCTTAGCGACTTGAATTACAGATCTAAAAAGAAATCGGTTTCATGCTAGTCCAGTAAAATCCTCTAGCGTCATCCCCATGGTTGTTTTCAACATGTCCAGAATTCTGATTGCAGGTCGCCCTTTACGCCTGGTTCCTTCAAGCTTCTCAAGCATGATGTCCCTCTCCAATGATCTTTTTCTTCTGGCAGTATGACCAAAATAATAATAATAATAATAATAACTTTATTCTTATATACCGCCAACAATCTTGCGACTTCTAGGCGGTTTACAATAAAAGAAATTGTAAATACAATCAAGTGAAACTTTACGAACAGCTAATTAAAGAGTATAGCAGTGTATATTTCGTACAACGAATTAGAGAATATAGCAGTGTATATCTGATAACTTTAATAATGTTAACGTCAGTTTGTGTGGTGCAAGGCCAGGAAGTGCCAAGTTGTTTACACAGAAGTAGAATATTCCGTAAGTTCATAGAGTGATCATATTTAGCGATTGGGGGTTGGGGTTAGCAGTTTGCACGTTCAGGTATGTGGTGATGTTATGAGGGGGGTTGATGTTCCGGTTCGTTACCTAGGTATTTCAAGAATAGGTAAGTTTTTAGGTGTTTCCTGAATTCTTCATAGTTGTTTGTGTGCATAATTAATTTTTCTAGGTCTTTACCCCATATGGCTGCTTGATATGATAGCAATTGTTGATGGTGTCTCTTATATTTGCACCCTCTAGCTGGTGGGGAGACAAATTTCAGGTGTGTTTTTCTTTCATGTCTGTTGGTTGGGAATGAGAAGAGGTCTGTAGTGTATTTTGGGGCTAGACCATTTAATACTTTGAAGCAGAGACATCCTAGCTTGAACTTCGTGCGCGCCTCCATCGGCAGCCAGTGTAGGAGTCGGTAGGAAGGGGTTATGTGATCGGACTTCTTCAGCCCGAAAATCATCCTGACTGCTGCATTTTGTATCATTTGTAGTCTTTGCATTTGCTTCTGGGCTTCATCATTTGGGCTTTGAGTGACATAGCCTGTTTGATCTCTTCCAGAATCCTTCTCTAGCACCAAAGCTCAAATGAGTCAATCTTCTTTCTGTCTTGTTTCCGTAGTGTTCAGTTTTCACATCCATAAGAAAGGCAAATCTGTTGTCTAGTTTTATTCAATAGTCTGATGGAATATTTTCAAAGTCATATATTGGGAGGTCTCTAATGAAACTAGACAACAGATTTGCCTTGTTTTTTTTTTCATTTTAAAGACTTTAATGAAAATAGAAAAATACAGGAACAAAAATCTCCAATCAATCAATAGCCAATGTACAAACTACAGCATATAATATCACATTGTTACAATCCAGATCCCCCCATCCCATCTCTCCCTACCTATCCCAATCAAAACCACTCATTACTTAATGCAGCCAGCAACAAGAGCATAGGGAGAATTATGGATCTTTATAGCTAGATCTCCATGTCTCATATACCTTCCAAACTATATGATAATGGGAGCATTGCCTGCCTCCTATTAGCAATTAATTCACACATCTTTTGGACATAATCAAGTCTATGAATCAGACACATTTAGGTAGATTTGCCTTTCTTGATACAGGAGATAAAGAGCTCATAGAGTTATGGAATGACATCAAAACTGTAATTAGTGATGAAGCTAAAACACTCCAGAAGAGAAAGAAAGCCAAGAAATCACCTTGTATCTCAGAAGAAACCAGAAAAGTAGTAGAACAAACAAGACAAGCAAAATTTTCTACTGAAAAGAAAAAGTATCACAAATGAACCGAGTTTTCAACGTCAAGTTTGGCAAGACAAAGAACGATATCTCAATCTGGGTTATAATCTCTTCAGGAAAGACAGGGTAGGAAGAAAAGGAGGGGAGTGGTGTTATATATTAAAGATCATATTAAAGCAACACAATTGTAGGATCTGCAGGGTAAGGAAGAGGCAATGTGGGTCAATCTGAAAAGAGGGGATAGAAAATGTATTTACATTGGTGTAATATATAGACCTCCTTCACAGACAGAAGAAGTGGACAGAGATTTAATAGTAGACACTCAGAACACAGCTGTAAAAGGGGAAGTACTACTAATAGGTGATTATAACATGCCAGATGCTGATTGGGGTATCCCTCTTGCGAGGTCTCCTAGAAGTAGGGTGATCCTGGATTTTCTACAAGGATAACTGTTCCAATAGTTGATAATGGAACCCACTCAGGATGAGGTTATACTATATTTAGTTCTGGGAAAGTGTTTCTGATGTTACAGTGGTGATCAACCTGCTTGTCCGACATCGTTACCTAGATGTCTCGCTGCCATCTAAAATTAAACATGGCCAAGACTGAGCTCCTTATTTTCCCACCTAAATCCATCTCTCCTCTTCCCCTGTCCTCTATTTCTTTGAGCATCACCCTCATCCTCCCTGTCTTGTTGGCTCACAACCTTGGGTTAATCTTTGACTCATCTCTTTCCTTCTCTTAATATATCCAACAGACTGCCAAAACCTGTTGTTTCTTTCTCTACAATATCGTTAAAATCAGACCCTTCCTCTCTGAGGCACTGCCAGGACCCTAATCACCTCTCACCTAGACTACTGCAACCTGCTTTTCACTGGCCTTTCGCTAAACCATTTCTCTCCCCTTCAATCTGTTCAAACTCTGCTGCATGCCTCATATTCCGCCAACGTCTCTATGCCCACATTACCCCTCTCTTCAAGTTACTTAATTGGCTCCATTAATATTAAGGGAAAGCATAATAATATTCTTTTTATGTACTTTGCTATTAGGCTAGATCATAAGGGAAATCAGGATATACCTGATCTCTATCTTGAGGTAGTGACTCCATTTTGGGTTCTCTGTCTTTCTGTGCCTTCTGTTTAATTTTATTCCATTTTGTGCTTAGCCTGTGTCCCTTTTGTTTAGTTTCCTGCTTTTAGCCTCGTGGTTCTAATTGATACCAGATGTGCCTTAGGCTGGTTAGGAAAAGTATATTAGATTTCATATTCCAAACTGAGATATAACATGAATGAAATACATAGTATGAATGAAATTATGAATGTTTGGGGCCCCTGAATGTGATATGTGGTGATATGAATGATTTGTCAAAGAAGGGGTACTTAAAATGAAATGGTTTATAAAAAGAACACTAAGGAAAAATCCTGAGCACAACATCTGGAAATAGAGTCAGAAACTGTAGCAGTATCAAGCATAGGAAGGGGGGCATTGGGAGCCCACGCTTAGGACTGTGTAGATGTAACATGAAGCTGTCAGCTCAGGGAGAGGGGGAAACAGCCCCTCATTTTCCTCTAAGGCTGACCAGTTTTCAGCACTTTTTTTAGGTGTAACATGAAACTGTTAATTGTTCAAAGCAGGAGGAGGGAGCACCCCTCCTCCAGGATAGGGCTGAGAACATTTCAGTAGCTTACTTGATACATAGAAAAACTGTCTGAAATAAGTTTTGAGAAGGACAAAAAGAATATTGGATATGTTATAAAATGTTAATGTATATTCAAAATGAATGTAAACAAACAAATATGATTTCTGAAACTTTTAAACATGTAAAGGAATTTTCTTTGCACCACCTCTGTTAGTTTGATTGGCCTACGGCCAGTGATGTCACACTGGACTGAATGTATATATTGGGGAGCTTCGAAGTGTCGGGTGGAGTTCGTTATCAGAAGGCCAGCATTTTGGCAACTATAACGACCTCCCGCTAATGCAACTAGTCTTTTGAGTTCCATGATGGAAAAATAAAAACAATAAATAAAATTATATTTTGGTGAACCTTGTGTTATGCGTCATTTTCCATGTTTTTTGTTATTTTTCACACCTTGAGTGAAAGCTAGCAGCTTAATTGGCAGCTGCGGCTTTATGAGTACGCTGGTGTCTCATGGTCCATGCTCAAATTACAACTTTACCTTAGAAAAGAACTTAAGAATCATGTACAAAACCACTCTGTTGTAAAATTTTGAATAAGGTAGATCAGCTGAATGACCCTGCTGATTTGACTACGACTAAAAACAAGGCCTTCCAGATCAGGTACTTAAAAAGCTTTCCTCAGCTGGATAAGGACAACACTGAGATCCCCTGATACTGTAGTAAGTTGATGGAAGGTTTCAGCAAAATGAAGCTCCTTATGAATCAAAATAAAGGCTGAACAGAGATAGGCTTATCCTCTACACAATGATAAGCTCCAATTGCACCGAGGTGAATCCTTATAGAGTTGGTCTTGAGCCCAAACCAACAGGTATAAAAGGTATTCAAGTAGTTTTTGTCTAGGACAGGACAAAGGATCTAGGGCCTTGCCTTCACTCTAGAAAACAAATCTCTTCTACTTGAAACTGTATGACATTCTAGTGGAAATCCTCCTAGAAGCATGCAAACTCATGAAACACTTTCTAGTAGATCCAAGAAGTAAACGTCTAATCTCTCAACATTCAAGTCGTGAGGGCCAGGAACTGAAAATTGGGACATAAAAGGGACCCCTCGAAGATCAGAAAGCACTCCAATCTCCGTGGAGCTTCGGGGCTAGCTCAGAAGTAGAGGGAGCCCTATCTGCCGCAACCAGTATGATGAAATGAGTATCATGGCACCCTGGTCCTGCATGAGTTTCAGGAGACTTTTCACTATGAATGACGGTGGAAGACATAAGTAGAAAAGACCCCTTCCCCAACAGAAGAGAAAGGTATCTTATTTTATTTATTTATTCATTCAATTTTATATACTGTTTTCCCAGGAGATAGCTCAGAATGGTTTACATGAATTTATTCAGGTACTCAAGCATTTTTCCCTGTCTGTCCCGGCAGGCTCACAATCTATCTAATGTACCTGGGGCAATGGGGGGATTAGACCACCAGGTAAGGTCAATTCACTAGGGGGGGGGTCCCGGCACCAAAATCCATGAATAGTTGAAACCGCGGGTGCCGAAACCGTGAATAAAGAGGGAGGAGTGTATATTACTCCCCAATATGTGTTTATTTTTACACATTATTTCTAGTATGTGAAAACATGGTTTAGCTGAAACATGAAAAAAATGGTACTTACACAAAGTGGTAGGAAAGTATTGAAAGTTGTAGCACAATGTGCTGCTTTAACTGAAGTTGCATCATCTGTGCAAAATTCTGGTACTGCAGTAAGCTGATGTCCATTACCTTTCTCCCATATATGAAGTGCAATCTACCACAAGAAGGTATGAACAATGAAAGACTCTTTTAAGCCAACTGAATATAGCAAGAATCAAAGGCCTACTCATATAGTTATTTTTCCATGGGGCTCAGAGTTTCTCAGAATGTAGAGCTTCTCAGACTAGCTAACATGCAGCTATTTGACTTAAACATTTTGGTAGTTTTGTCTTAGAGTATTTAAACATATTTAGTTAAATACATTTATGTCATGGTGACCTAAGAAACCTGTATCCTGTGGGTTATAAGTGCAAAACATAATGATAATAAAAGTAGAAACTATATACTTAACTACAGTGTTTAAAATAAACATATTACAAAAAGTGTCACAAAAGACCAAGGTTGAGAATGATATAATTACTCTATTTTGAAGATATGTTTTAATTAGCTGTTGTTAATTGGAGCTCTCTATTTAGAAGTATTCACATCATGCTTTGTTTTCTTTACTTTTCTTACTGAGCAACCAACAACAACAATGGACCAGAAAGATGATTTTTGAAGCTCTGCTGAAGACATCATGTGAGGTTTTCCCTGAAACAGAGCATTAGCTCAAAAGAATAATGCTGAACAAATATTGAAAGAAAAAAATCTCCTAGTATAAATTAATTTTTGCTGGGTTTTTGGGATGGTTTTTTTTAAAATTAATGGTGGCCTATTAAGTTTTCTAAGAAATTCATATAACTTTTGGTATAGAATTTGTCTCTTGAAGCTTTATTAAGACACGAGATAGATGCTTTTTGGGATATTTCATATAGGCACCCTGTTTTAAACTAGGACCCCATATTCAAAGCCATTTATCTAGATAATAGCTGCCATTATCTGGATCAATGGCTTTGTTGGATTTATCTGCCAATATCCAGACAGTGCTGCTGAACATCATTGCAGACCACCTCAGCACTACTTGGATAATACCAACATGGAAGACAGGAGAAGCTGGAAGTTATCTGGTTAACAGATAACCATTTACGGTACTCATGGTCTGCCTCACTTCCACTTATATGTGTGTTGTTTTTATGGAGTACTACTTCGGAACCTTAATCTATGAACACACAAAACAGAAATATTTTTAAGCAATTCTTCTTTATTATCAACAGCTTCTACATATTCCTCCCCTTCACCCTTGAACTTCATCCCAACAGTAACTGATTTGGATTGGTTTAAATCATAGCTTGGCGATCAGAGGTCAGAATTGGTCTGTAAAGATCTGATCGGCCTCAGCAGCACTGATCTGAGTTGCATGTCCTGTACCCAAAAAAGTACTTTTAAATATTGAGCTACCCAAAAAAACGTACTTTTGAATGCTGGGCTGCCTATTTTCAAGGATTAAGTCACAGAAAAAAAATAAGAACGCCTACTTGAAAAAAAGTTATTTTATTTTTAATTTATTAGGCTTTTGTAATTTTTTTTGATGTTTTGTTAGATATGCATGTGGATTTGTTATCTCATATTGTAGGAGTCACATATGAAGTATTGGGACAATGTTCAAAAGTTTTATAAGCCTCATTAGCAAAAAACAAACAAACCCCCCCCCCAAATAAAAAAAATGGTTCTTACCTCATGCTTTAGGTCAATTGTAAAGTCTGATTTAAGAGGTTCATTTTTCAGTTTGCTTGCAAGCCTATAAAACAAGAATGTCATAATTTAGTTATGTAAATATCAAATGTGCATTAATATACTGTTACAAATAAAGAAAACTAATAAATGGTAAATGCAATTAGGACCCCAACAGCAGGAAGTTCAAAATCAAAAAAGGGAACAAACTATATGAGCATCTGAGGAAGGAGAGCTTAAATAAAAGTACTGTTAAAAATATAAAAGGTGTCATATAAAGAGCTGCTGTAGCTTACAAAAAGTGCCACACTAAGCAAAATGATGAAGCAACTAGATTTACCACTTAGCAAGACTTATAATCCTTCATCCTTCATAATTTGTATATGTGACAATATTCAAAATTAGTGAAATGCGAAAGCTCAGAATGTCATAGTCCAATGTTTCCAAAACTGTGTAGTGCGGCACCCTAGGGCACTATAGCAAACTCACTGCGATGCACTGGAGGAAGACACAAACTTGCTGCCAGTTTGGTACACTACCTCCCTTCCACCAGCAGGAAACCTCTCTCCCCTACAGCTTACAATCTTCAGGAAGCTGCAGCAGAGGGAAAGCTTCAGGGGCCACCAAAAGCAGCATGTTTAATCTGCTGGTGGTCTGAAGATGGCAAGTTGCAGCATAGGGAAGAGAGAGAACGAGAAAAAGAGAGAGGTACCAAATCCTGGGGGTGGGGTGGGGTGGAAGAGAGATATGTTGTACACAAATGGGAGGGAGGAGGAAGGAAGGAAACAAATGTCAGACCAGGGAAGGAAAGTTAGAGGAGAAAGAGAGATGGCAGACCATGGGGAAGGGAAGGAGAGAAGAGAGATATCAGATTGAGGAGGGAAGGAAGGGAGAGAGAGAAGGAAAGGAAGATGCTTGGAGGGGGAGGATAGAAGAGAGATATCAAATTGGAGTGGGAAGGGGGGAGGAAATCAACAGAAATAAAAGCTTCTACAACATTTGCTGAACCCAATTAAGAATCTTTTTATTCTTGCTTTTGGAATTTTTCCCCACATTTTGCAGGACTCTTCTGGCTTAAATACTATATTCCTGGATCTCCTTCCATTAACTGAAATGAGATTCTAACACGGATTGTCAATAATATTGAAGTCTGGGTACTGAGAGAAAATTCCAGAATTTTCATCCTTCTTTCTTGTACTTATTCCATGGTTGATTTAGAAGTAGGTTTCAGATTGTTGTCTTGCTGAAATATCAAGCATCTTTTCAGCATTTATGGGGATTGAATGGTTACCATATTTAAAACCTTACAGAACCACTAGATGAAATCCCAGTTCTGTGAAATGAAGCAATAGGACCATAGAGAAGTGTTGATATTTGAGCTCCTCTCATATTCACGGGTTTCTACTTGCACATCCTAGACTTGTGATAAGGAAACAAAAAGAGAGGGTTCTTATGCCGCAGTGCATATTGTGGGAAAATGGCACAATTATTATTATTAATATTATGGGTATTAATTTATGCTGGGTATTAATTTATGCAGGCTTCAAAGTTAAATGCAATTCAGTTAAAAAATTAATTCCTTCATATTCTTAAGCTAAGGACTGAGTCTGCACTTACTGTAGATCACCTGCTGAGGTAACGTAGTAAAAAATGGAGCAACATTTTAAGACTATTAGCTGTCTGTCTGAGCAGAAAATATTTAAAATTACTATTATTAATCCTGAAAGGTATACTCCACATACCAGCAATTATATTATGAATCTACACAAGCAGCATTTTAAGGGCACTTTCTTTGTAGGGAAACTGGCCTGAAAAGACCACTATATCTGTATATCTATCTTTGAATTATATTATTCAGATTTCTGGCACAAACAGTACAGCATCTAATGATCCCAGTTTATACTGACTAATACTTAGAATCCCTTTTTTTTCTTTTTTCTATAGGACAATGGTTTCCAAACTGTGGTTTGTGACTGGGTAAATTCTGGACTGGATCAGCCAGAGTCCTGCCCTGGGTCATCCAAGCATTGGCCGAGTGGTTGAGCAAAGCATGGAGGGTAGAGAGGTGTCTGCATCAAATAGGGAATGTCCAGCAAAGGTGTGCAGTGTGAATTATTATTTATTTTATGGCTTATACTTTGGTGAAACAAAAACACAAAACTTGCCCTGGTAGCTAAACAGCCTGTTAGCCCAGCCAGGTTTCAACAATTGTACAGTTCCACAATCAGACTATACAAACTATGCTCTGCCAGTCTGTATTTCAAACAAAGAAAAATCAAACTTTCTGTTTCACAGTCCTGGAACCAGCTGGAACTGCTCTGCCCGATTCCCTCATAGTATTCTTGTGCTTTATACAATGTCAGAGACAGTGCTTCCCACTCTTCTGTTCCCCTAATTTAATTAGAAGCAGTGATTCTTCACTTCTCTATCCTCAGGGTTTGTGAGGCAGTTCCACCTTATTAGCACAGCATATAGTTTCCCCAAGGTTTTACTCAATAAGCATGTCTTCAGGTAAACAGGAGCTATCAGGTTCCATTTCATAATAAAGTGTGCACATTTCTTCTGGCATTTCAATATCAAAAGTATGGTTACCTTCAGAAGAGTGCTTACAAGCTCTTCAGTCCTGAGAGTTTCTCCCTGTTGCCTGTGGGAAATGCTGGATTCTGTCCCCTGTATTGCACTGGTCTGCCTCTTTCCATGGGTTCAGGCAGGCTGAAGGTTGGTGGTTGCTTCCATTGCCTCTCTGGCCTAGAGACCACACCCTTTTCTCTAGCCCTGTGCCGACTGTCTCTAGGAACACCTGTGGCTCTCTGGTGCTTTGCTAATGAGCCTGGATAGCTTACCTGCTGATTAGTCCTGCCTCCAGCAGAGCTGATTGCAGGAGCTATTCCCTTTGTGGGTTTTGCTATCACTGGCCTGGTGCCTGCTGGTACTTGTAGTTCTTTGCCTTTAGCATTTCCTACACTAGAACTAGGCAAGTATAATTGGGTCACTTTGGGGCTGCCTTTCACTGGGGATAAATTCTGCAGGGCAATTTCCCTAACCTGCCTGCTTCTAGGAGCAGGTTTAGGGATATTTTTAGAGCACTGCAGGGTTTCTTCCGGCATGACAGGACTCTCCTTGTCACAGATTCCATTCATAAATCTCCAATAGGATAGTAACCAATAGGTATTAGTGACCTGGATTGCCACTGTGAGAACAGGCTACTGGGCTTGATGGACCATTGGTCAGACCCAGTAAGGCTATTTTTATGTTCTTATGAAAGAAAATCCCCATGCCACAAAGTGAGCAACATAAACAGCGGAAATAATCAAAATAATAATGTTGGGTTTATTGCGATGGTACTACTATTACTACTTATCATTCGTATATAGCGATGAAAGGCATATGCAGGCTGTACATTTTGACATTTAATAGACTGCCCCTGCTTGGAAGAGCTTACAATCTAACTTGGACAGACATGACATACAGGGTTGGGGATGCAGAACCCAAGGTGAGAGGAGTTAGGAGTTGACAGCACTCTCGAAGAGATGGGCTTTTAACTGGGCCTTGAACACTGCCACAGACTGAGCCCGCCATAGGGATTTGGGCAGCTCGACCAGCTCAATCTGATACAAATGTAATAACCATGGAGAATTGATTAACATCTTAGATTACAATATTGAGCTGTGAACCTATAATGGAGATAATCCAACTAGCTCTGATAAACTCTGTCAAAAACAACTTACAAAAAGACAATCATGCTAACAACAAGCAGTGGTAAACAGCTGTGGTTATTTACCATTGCTTAATTATTTTGATCATTTCTGCTGTTTGTGTTGCTTGCTTTGGGGGCTACCAAAGAAATATGTGTTGCATTATTTATCATTTGTGCACAAAGACAATTTTGTCCTTGTATGAAGAAATTAGGAGCACTATAGATCCAAATCACAACTTGGAGGTGATACTATCAGTGACTGTGTTGATGAAGTAGTTCAGCATATTACTTTCTTGGATAATAGATTGTTCCAGAATAATCCATTCCACAGGCAACTCTAACAGTCATCATCCTTTTCCAGACATTTTAATCAGGTACTGCAAGTTATGAAAAATGTGTGGACTCCTATATCCAGTATTGGAACAGCAGGTGCAGTGGCAGGAAATGAAATTGGGATTTTTCAACACAGCTTGTGTTTTCCAAGGTAAATCACTCATGCAGTCTTGGAACTGTTTACACTGGAGCTAAATTTAGTCCCATTCCATTTGATTTTTGGAAAATCAGTTTGCCCCAGGCAGACATACATTCTCAATCCCTTATATTGAAGTTTTTGCTAACATCCTTTGGGTTGGAAAGAATTTTAAAAAAAAATTTATGAACAATAACCAAGGAGGAAAAAAAAGGTCTAAAAAAATCTTACTTGTTCACAAGTGGAATGCTAAGTGCCCATCCAGCAGTCAGATCGGGATATTTAAAGATTTTAGGATTCTCTGCAAAGGCATAATGATGAATTATTGTAGACTCTTCGTCATACAGTGCTTTCCCTAAAAACCATTCCTGTAAATAAAGCATATCTGTAAGTACATCCAGTAAAAAAAAAGAAAACACACAGAAACTGAAACAAATAAAATCTACTTGAAAGAAACTATGTGTAGAGTTTACAATACTTCCAGTGTTCACCTTGCTCAACTGCACAAAAAGCTTCTTTCCTATTTTTGGTAAAAATACAGTAATTTTTATTCAGTGTTGGAAAAGAACCACCTTATGTAACCATTAATATCCAAACTGTTTCAATGCATATATAAATGGAAAGCAATCATATCAGAGGCATAGCCATAGCCATAGGTAGACCTGGGCTGGCCTATGCCCATTCACTTTTGCCTCAGTCCCACCAAGCAGCCAAAGGCAGTTAGCCCCACCAGCTACAGAAATCTGGAGTCAATCATATCCCTTAAAGTGCTGTTTGATAGCAGCTCACAATGCAGCTGCTGACACTAGCACTGCATACATAATCCATTCTGCCCATGTTCAGTTCAAGTGTAGAATGGAGCATGGACTGGAAGTTTGGTTGGGGCGAGACAGACCACTTTCTTTTTGAACCTTTTGGGCAGCTTGCACTACAGGCTTCGGTGAAACGTGTCAAGCCCAGAGCTTTAAGAACATAAGAATTTGCCTCCGCTGGGTCAGACCAAGGGTCCATCAAGCCCAGCGGTCTGCTCCTGCGGCGGCCCATCAGGTCCATGACCTGTAAGTGATCTTTTGTCTAACCCTTGGATTCCTACTTCCTTATATCCTGAAAACCCTCTTCTTCCCTCTTATCTTTGCCCTTTTTGCTCCTGTGTACTCCTTTATCTGTAGCCCTCAATCCCCTTATCTTTCAGGAATTTATCTAGTCCCTCTTAAAGCATTTCTAAGCGATGTGACATCTGTGCATATACTTCAGATAAGTGGTGTTTTGATAATTTGTATTTGCAATATAAATTTATAAAAATATCAAAAAACATGTGCAATGATTAGAGAAAGAACTTTCAGCTTATTTAAACATCTGGTTTTCCAGCGTTTGGTCTGACAAATCTAATCGAATCTCTGAGCACTGTTTTTTGTACCAGCTGTTGAATGTGCAAAGTATTGAAATCTCAGTACCCCCCTTATTTATGCCAGGGTTTACTTGTCTTAAATACCAGTGCCTACATCCATTTTAGGTGCCTATATGCAAAAAAACACCCAAGATCTACCTTTTTTCTGGTAGGTGCCTTGGGCTACGCGTGTACCCAAAAGCGGTATGCACAAACTACACAATTAATTTTTAATTTAAGTTAATTATAAAGTGCTAACTGCCAATTATCAGTGCCAATTAAGCTTTTTTTATTAATTAAATTTGACACCAAGATCGGATAGGCACACCAATCTAGGTGCCTAACTTTAGATATCTTTTATAGAATCCAGGTCTAAATTTTTAGTCAGAAAATCTAAAAGAAATTAGCTTGCCACACCTTGCAGTACATGTAAATATCATATTCTTGCATTTCATATTCAAAAGCCTACAATTTATAATGTTATATGTTTTATTTACCTTAGATTTATCAAATCTCTTAAGTGTTTCTAGTAACTTTAGAATTCTGATATTTGTCTCTTCTTCACAGAAAAAAATCCAGGAGGAGTTTCTCCCATAAGTAGCTGAGAAGCTGAAAGGAAAATAAAGTTTGATTAGCTAATACCATACATTTTGAACCTTAAAATACCTAAAAAAAACATTAACCAAGTTGAAGAATTTTTTCAACATATTAATTCTATAGTATAATCTCATATGATGCTTTAAGAATAATTGAACATACCTCTTTATTCTTGACTATAGTTTATTTGGTCCAAGGAACAGGGACCATCTCTTATGTATCTGTAAAATGTTAGTACATGCCTGATAGTGGTGTACAAAATGGGAATTACACTTCAAAAATTAAAATGCAAATTAGTAGACATTTTAAAGGTTTAAAATTTGACAAATGTTTTATGAATTTCCACATTATTAAAGAAATAATATGCTAATCCAATTAGGATTAAATGATAGAACCGAAAGTAAAATGAGTGACAGGTGATAATTATTTTAATTTTTTTTTTCAAGGAGTTGCTATTGATTCAATCAAAAAAGGACAACTTACACTTTACAATTAACATCAAGCAAATACAGGTATAGTCCAGAAAACTTTAGGCACCAATTTTTTCAAATTTTGACTGTTGAAAATCCCATCTCCCAAGAAGAAAAAAAAAGGGAGACTCTATTCACTATCAGGAGCTATATTACAATCAGAGAATAAGCTATTAGAACAAACCCTAAAGATCTCACTCTCCTAGTCTTTGGGAAGAGGGAAGTGACCAAGATGGCGGCATTGACCAAGCATTGAGATCGAGCTCTCGTGGCTCGTAGCACAAAAGGAAAGGATTGGTTAAGGTGCCTTATTTCTCGACGCCGATACCACCTATTAGACAGCAGACGATTGAGCAATTACTGCCCGGTATCTGTAATGGGACTGGCGGAACTAGCCCCGCGTTGGGGAAAGGTAAAGAAGGCCTTACCTCACAGGGGCATGAAATCTATCTTTCGCCACCACAAATGGAACCACCTCCTTGTCTGACGGATTCAAACGCCCTGAAGGTAGGAACTATCAGTGTTGCTGAGGATGCACCTGGAGTTCCGGTAGAGGAAGCAGCCGGGGCAGATGAGCTTCTGCTGATGGGAACTAACATTGGGGAGAGAAACCCCTCCAACGAGGTGACTTTAGCATCAATTTTGCAAATGCTCCAGAAATTGGATAAAGCTGCAGTTAAACAACAGAGGCTGCTTTGAAGACATCAGAGGAGGTAAAAACTTTGGCTGGTAAAATCGATGATATTTCAAGAGCCTTGGAACATTCTAACGCAGAAATGAAAAACTCTATAGCAAATGTGCAATCAGAAGTTCAAGCCTTACAAGCCTTTAAAGTAGCTGCGATTAAAGATAATGCTATGCTTCAGAGAAAAATAGAAAACATTGAGAATTTTAACCGCAGACTCAATGCCAGAATTTTGGGTTTTTTTAAATTTTTATTTATAAAATTTTCATTCTTACAATAAATAATATTTAGTTTATAATAATTATAGTTGTATGTACAATATCATATGCCAGAATTTTGGATTTCCCCAAAGTACCCGGGATTTCAGCATATGAGATGTTTAAGAGATCTTTGGTGGAATTGTTAAAATATTCATCAGACCATATTCCTCCATTAAATAAAATATATTATCTTCCACAAACCACTAGAGCTCGGGAAACATTGGAGGGAATTAATCCAGATACACTGCAATTGGATGTTAACAACATATCAGCTATTTTGGAAGAATCTATTTCTGAATCTTCATTGAGAGTGACACTTCTGATTTCATTTATTTTCCAACAGGACTTGGATTCCTTTATGAAACTCTATTTCCGCTTATCAAAAGAACTGTTTTATGGTAAAAAGATATGGGTATTCCTGGATGTAACTAAGGCTATCCAGGAAAAAAGGAAACAATTTTTGTCCTTCAGACAGGAGACCAAGGCACTTGGGGGCGTCCTTTTTACTGGCGCACCCTTGTAAATGCGTAGTAAAATTTGCTCAGGTTAAATATTTTTTTTTCAGCCGGAGCAGCTAAGATAATTTCTGGAGCTAAAGAAAATTGTTGTTGTTTAGTGGAAATTTAATATAAATGCAGAGTATGTTATAGCCTTTTATTGGCTAGTTCTTTTTCCTTTGTGTTTAACTTCTTAATAATAACTGCCGTTACTCCCCTTCATTTCTTGTAGTCTTAAGGAAGCGAGAATTTTATTTTCATATCTGTTTATAAAATGTGATGTTTTAACATTTATTCCTGCTGTATTTCCTTAGCAAGAATGTTAGTTTCTTGTAATATATTAAAAATTTCAATAAATAAATATTAAAAAAAAAAAGATCTCACTTTCCCCCCCCCCCCAAAAAAAAAAAAAAAAAGAGAGATTAGGTTCTTACCTTGATAATATCTTTTCCATTAGATAGGGATGGTATGATGAACCAAAGATCTTGCATCCGCTCCTACAAGTCTGTTGAAGGAAATAAGGATTTCTGTTTTCAGTACCTCCTCCTCCTCCTCCTTCTTCTCCCTGCTCTCTGCTGCCCTGAGTCAGTTGGTTTCAAAGTCGGTGACAGCCCTACAGAAGAGAATAGGAGAAGAAGGAGAAAGGAGAACAGGGAAACCCCACCCCAACAAGACTTTGAGCTGCTCATCGATAGAAACACATAGCTCACAAATGCACTATGGAGGCATGCACCAGCCTGCATGCCTCTGGAACAAAAACCCGGCCTTTCTCTGTGTCAAATTGGACACCCAGATACTCCAGGGACTTAACAGGCTGCAGCTGGCTCTTCTTCAAGTTGACAATTCATCCCATACTTTGAAGGGTCGTCAAGATGGTCTGAACCGGTCTCTCCGTGTGGGTGCTCTGATGAGCCAAGTAAATAAGAGTAAGAGTGGACAAGCAAACTCCAAGTAAGAGTGGACAAGCAAACTCAGTTTGCGGAAGAGGGCTGCCATTACAATCATCACCTTGGTGAAAGTCCGGGGGGCTGTAGCCAGACCGAATAGGAGAGCCTTGAAATGAAAATGCTGTTCTAGGACATGAAAATGATGGAAAAGCCTGTGATCCCAAAATATTGGGATGTGGGGATAAGCTTCCGGCAAGTCCAGCACCGCAAGAAACTCCCCAGGCTACACTGAGACAATGACCAACTGAGGGTCTCCATACGAAAATGAGGCACTTTGAGAGCCACACTGACATACTTGAGATCCAGGATGGGCCTCCAATCCTTCGAGCCTTTCTTGGGCATGACTTAAGTATATGGAATATCTGCCAGAGCCCAAATATGCGTCTGGTACCCATTCAATCCCTGAATGTCCAGCAACCTTTGGAGGGTTGCCTGGACCTAGGCTGCTTTTTCCAACATGCTCTCTCCCCATGCACCATCTCACCCTTCCCTCCAGTGTGTAGCACCATTCCTTTCCCTCTCCTTTTGCCAGGCCAGCAGCACCTCTTCTCCCTTCCCTTTTCCTCCCCCATGTCCAGCAGTACCCCTTCTTCCTTTCCCTCCTCCCCTGTCCAGCAATACTTCTAACTATTCTGTCTAGCAATACCTCCCCTCCACTTCGCCACACAGCTGCCGCTAGCATTAGTTTAGATGCGGTTTCATCAGGCAGCCTTGGGGCCTTTACTAGGCTGGCCTGTCTTGCCTCATCGAAGTGGGCCAGCCTAGCAAAGGCCCCGAGGCTGCCTGATGGAACCACGTCTAAACTAATACTAACAGCAGCTGTATGGTGAAGTTAAAAGCACACTGAGCTGCAGCTGCTGGTCCAGGGGTGGGGTTGAGAAGATGAGGAAGTTAGGAGTCCTGGAATACGCGACGGCAGCAGAAGGCAGGAGTCCTGGCATACGCGATGGTAAAAGGAGGTGAGTGGGCAGATAGTACAAGTGCACCCTGGCGCGGGCCGCAGTGAGAGCCGTATTGGGCCGCATGTTGTGCAGGGCTGCAGTACACTTGCATTGGGGAGAAGGAGTCTTATAAGTGGCCAGGAGAGGCTCCTGTCCATTTAAAGCATGATGAGTGGGATGAAAACCAGTGGCATTTAACCAGTTGTGTATATACAGTAGCGAAGAATCTCAGCTATCCAGAACCCAGGGGGATTGGAGGATACTGAATAACTGTTTTTCTGGTTAATTCAGAGTGTGCTAGAAACCGTGTTGAACACAGTCTCAATTCCCCCTCCTGACCTGAAGCACCAGTGTTGCAGTGGTCCTGAGCCACAAAGCCTCAAGCCCTGAAGTGATAAAAGCAGGCGGCAGTCTTGAGCCACAAACCCACCTCACTCCTTCCTTCCCTCCCTTCCTTACACGAAGTGGTCAGAAGGAGGTAGCCACATAACAAGCTGCTCATGGCCAGCCCCAGAAGGGTCTTTTCTCTGATGCATCAATGCCTCCTTTTTCCTACTGGCCATACCTATCCCTATGTACCCTAGAATCCTAGTTTTTGCCATCACCTTTTCAACCTGTTTGGTCATCTTAAGACCATTACATACTATCACCCCTGAGTCCTGTTCCTCTTGCACAAAAGTTCTTCATCCACTAAACTGTTTTTGCAGCTCAAATGTATGACCTTGCATTTCTTAGCATTAAATATTAGCTGCCAAATTTCAGACCATCAAGGGTGTCTTCTCTACTGCAGATTTTGGTATCACCCGCAAAGAGGCAAATCATACTGATGACCCTTCAGCAATATTGCTTACAAAAATGTTAAGATGAACAGGCCCAAGAACTGAACCTTGAGGAACACCACTGGTATTAACATCCCTTTCCTCAGAGTGATCTCCATTGACCGCTACTATCCTCTGTCGCCTTCCACGCAACCAATTCCTAACCCAGTCTGTCACTTTGGAGCCCATACCAAGGGCACTCAGTTTATTTGACGCCTGTGTGAAACACTGTCAAAGGATTTGCTAAAATCTAAATATACCACATCTAGCACTAGATACTAGGCTATGAATGATGTTTATGGCATGCACTTCTTTAGTAACCTATAATCTGTAGAACAGCTATGAAAAAATAAATAATGCTGTTCCTACTGGAGGATAAATTGCTTAAAATATATTCACAGTTTCTGCAGATCTAATGGCAGTCACCTACACTGATTAAAAAACTGTTCAGATGCAAGTTTCAAAACAAATTAAACCCTGCAAGACTGGCAGCGTTTAATCAAATCCCAATTACTCACATGGGCAAGATATTTAGGAGGGGATCCAATAAATGGCGCCAAATATTTGGTGCTGAAAAACTTGAAAACTCTGGCCCTAATTCTTTAAATGGTGCCTACCATGTTAGGCACCTAACTTAAATTTAATTGATTAATTGGTGCTGATAATTGAAAGCACCATTAAAAAATGATTATAAAAACAAATTTTAAAAAAAGTAATTTGCTGGTAGGCACCTAAACTCAGTAGGTGCAATGTAGGTGTCTACACCGAAGCCAACCTGAAAACTAGGTGTGGTTAGGGACGGAGTTTGAGCATGGATCGAGATAAGCACTGGTATTTTATGCCAAGAAAACCCTTGCATAATATACCGGCACCTAATTTTGAGTTAGGTACTACTAGGTGTGATTCTATAAACGGCACCTAACTTTCAATGACATGCGGTAAGTCCCATTTCCCTAGGCACCTACTGATTTAGGCCCTGTTAACAGAATCAGGCTCTAAGCGCTATTCTATAAAGGGAGTGCACCCTATATAGAATAGTGTTCAAAGAGATTCCATGCCTATCTTTTGGGCGCCATACTTACATCTGCTAAAAAAGCAGGTGTAAATGCTGTCCCCAACTTAGGCACTGTTTAGGCAAGTTTTATAAATATGCGCACAACTTGACATGCCCTAGCCCTTTTCAGATATGCGAGACTGAAGTTAAGCACTGTGCTTTATAGGACAGCATGCAGCAAGATGTGCATACAAATTGTTAAGATTGGCAATTAACATCAATAACTGGTTGTTAGCATCATATTACACTTCCCCCTCAATATTTGCAGGGGTTAGGGGCAGAGCCGGCTCACGAATATTGAAAACACTCTAACCCACCCCCGCTTCCCAGACCTCTCCACACCTTACCTGGTGGTCTAGTGGTGAAGTGGGGCAGGAATGATCATCCTACGCTCCTGCCTCGTGTGGAGCCGTCAACAAAAATGGCTGCCGTGAGTTCCCGCTGTAGTCTCGCGAGACCACGGGAACTCACAGCAGTCATTTTTTGGACAGCTCTGCATGGGGCTGGAGCGTAGGATGATCGCTCCTGCCCCACTTCACCGCTAGACCACCTCCTGGGAGGCAGGAGGGAGGTTGGGGTGGTTCCAGGTATAGAATCTCGTGAATAACTGAAGTCAAGAGTCCTAAAACTGCAAATCGGGCGGGAGAAGTGTATTTATGTTCCCAAGCTCAATTTGTAACCCGTTCTGGGCTCCTTTGGGAGGACGGGATAAAATAATTGAATAAATAAAATTTATTTATATACAATCCGGGGGGGGGGGGCATTATTAAAAAAAAGCACTATCCATGCTCTTCTATAAATGCAATATATTGTTATATTATTCGAAGCAAGAAATGTGAAGACAGATGATTAAAATACTGAAAGACATTAAAGATAAAAAATAAACCTCCAAAGACAGACAGACAGACACAGACAGACAGTAGCCAAGAATACTCTTCATTTACATCCATAGTGTTTATGCTAGTTTTTCTCTCTGTATCGTGATCTAGATATCCAGGTAACTTGTCAGAAAACAGGACTACAAACATCTAAATTGTCATTCCAAAATATTCAGTTCTCTCTAAACAAAACAACAACAACAACAAAAAAGGGTCAGCCCATCCCCACTGGGCAGGTCACTTAGCCCTCCATTGTCTCAGGTACCAGTTTAGACTGAGCCTCTTGGGATAGGAAAATACATATGAAAGCTGAATGTAGCTCGCCTTGCTAAATCCAAAATCCCCTCTCATTACCCTATGGTAGTGTTCTTCATCTCAAGGACTGAGGGCCAGTGCCAGTCCCCGCCCCCTGACTCTTTCCTAGACGTCTTCTCCAGTTTTTCTGAGACTTGCTGCTGGCACTACATTTATAACAGTTGTTCTGATTTCTACATGCGCCAAGCTATGTACTTTGCAAATGCCCACACTTTTCTCACTGAAAGAGAAGTGAAGGAATCAGGGCACAATGTACTTCAAACTCAGTGACGAGTCATGTGCAGAAAACACAGGGGGGATTAAAAAAAAAACTGGAGACAAGGCCAGATTGAGGGTAGAAATAAGATAGAGTGGGTATTGGAGAGGAGCTGAGGAAAACATGTGTGTGTAGGGTGGGAGGGGTATCAGGAAACTTGTAGAGGATCCCGATACAAAGAATTCTGACACTGTTGAAGAACACCAAGGTTTACAACGATTCTAAATTACCTTGTGATGCTCAGCATTAACAGTATGCAAATTATATGCATGCTGTTAGTGTTGAGTATCAGTGGTAAAAGGAGGAGGAATGGGCCTGGCACCAGTGTAGAAACATAGAAACATAGAAAAATGATGGCAGAAAAGGGTTCCAAACAAGGCAGAAGCAGCAGCAAAGGCAAAAAAACAAAACAAAGCAAAACCCACAGCCCCATTAGAGTTGCAGCTCAAGTCTCTTGCTATGAAAGTAATTTGGACTTTTTTGGGGGTTTTTTGTTTCCATAGAGACTTTGGACGCAGTTGTTATGTTTGGGCACACATGAATACAAAAACACACACATGGCCTTTAAAAAATGCTAGCAGACTTCTCCACCGAGAAGTCACCTTCATGTTACCACAGTTCCAGATTTGCTGGGAATTTCTGCAAGCTAAAAAAGTAGGGATTCCTCTCTGTGCAATACACAGAGTGCTCATTTTAATACTAATGAGCTTGTCATAATGCATTTGCATAGGGTTCTTGGTGGCAGCTACCATGAACGATAAAAGCTACACAGAAACCTTTTGTGCATCGGAGGCTTAAATAACATGCATGCTAGGGTCATTTCATAAATAATGCACACTAGTTTGTTTGGTTTTTTTTTTTAATTTATATGTTTGTTTGTTTTTTCAAGTATTTCTTTACACTCCTTTAATATAGTCTCCCTGCTTTGCAATGACCGAGTCCCAACGTCCAGGAAGCTTCATTGTTCCATCCAAGACACCATTTTTGTTCAGTTGCTGAATGGCTCGGGTAACGGTGGAAGAAAGTTCTTCCAGAGATGTAAAACAATGTCCACGCATAGGTTGTTTTAACTTTGGAAAAAGGTCTAAGTCTGGTGGACTCATGTCTGGACTGTAGGGAGCATGAGGTTGTAAGAGGTAACACCTCCCAGCTGTATTCGCGTAGTTTTTCAATGATGATAGTCCCTATGTACGGGCGAGCGTTGTCATGAAGAATGAGTGGCCCAGTCAAGAGCAACTGAGGTCGGATTTTGTGCATTTTTTGAAAAAAATCACAATAATACACTGCTGTGACACTTCTTCCACATGGAACTTTGTCTGTGATGATGTTGCCTTCATGATCATAAGCAAAAAATCATCATTTGTTTGACTTTTGATTGAGCTCATCGAAATTTTTTTGGTCGTGAGGAAGATGGAGCTCTCCACTCGTTGAACTGTGATTTCAGCTCTGGCTCAAAGTCTTTGGCCCACATTTCATCAATAGCAACAATGAGATTCAAGAATGCCTGACCTTCAACGTCGAATCTTTGTTTCAGCACGGTTGCATTGTCCAGGCGTTTCTGCTGCTGTTCAGCAGTCAAGAAGTGGGGGGACCCATCATCACGCAGAAATTTTTCTCTTTTTTAAATCATTTGTCAGAATTTGATATACTGATGTCAGTGGAATCCCTGTGGTTTCAGAAAGTTCCTCACATGTCGCACAATGATATTGTTCAAGAGAATTAGCCACGAATTTCACACATCATAGAAACATAGAAAATGATGGCAGAAAAGGGCCACGGCCCATCAAGTCTGCCCACTCTAATGACCCACCCCCCTAATTCCCTCCATGAAGAGATCCCACATGTCTATCCCACTTTTTCTTAAAATCTTGCTCGCCTCGATTACCTGCAGTGGAAGATCATTCCAATGATCAACCACCCTTTCGGTGAAGAAATACTTCCTGGTGTCGCCATGAAGTTTCCCACCCTTGATTTTCAGCTGATGCCCTCTTGTTGCCGTCGGTCCTTTAAGAAAAAAGATATCTTCTTCCACTTCGTTACGGCCCGTGACATATTTGAACGTCTCAATCATGTCCCCCCTCTCTCTGCGCTCCTCGAATGAGTATAGCTGCAACTTTCCCAGCCGTTCCTCATACGGGAGATCCTTGAGTCCCGAGACCATTCTGGTGGCCATTTGCTGAACCGACTCAACCCTCAGCACATCTTTTTGGTAGTGTGGCTTCCAGAATTGTACACAATATTTCAGATGAGGTCTCACCATGGATCTGTACAACGGTATTATGACTTCGGGCTTCTGGCTAACGAAACTTCTGCGGATGCAACCCATCATTTGTCTAGCCTTGGATGAAGCTTTCTCCACTTGATTGGCAGTCTTCATTGGTTGTTGATGTTGGCCTTCCTTGTCTTGCATCATCATCTATGCTTACACAACCACTCTGAAAATGAGTTGCCCACTGAGAAACTGTACTACGGTCCTCTGTTAACTCACCACAAACTTCACGTAACGCACTGCTGATTTCTGTTGGGTTTTTGCCACGTAGAGCTTCATTCTTAATGTACAACCTCTTATTGTCAACAGACACAGTACCCGAGACACCTGCAGCCTCCATTTCCCACACTTGTCACAGCCACACTACGTATATTACAGAGCTCCTAAGCACACATCCTGCTGCTTCAAGCACTGAAGTGAAAGTGAAACAAGGTTTACTGCAATTGCATCATTCACTCCCCAATGTTGCTAACCTGTGCATTATTTATGAAATGACCCTCGTAAATCAAACCTTACTGGCATGGTAAGCTTTCAGCATCCAGTCCTCAGGGAAGGAGAAAGTGTGCAAGAAGAGAAGACCTTGTTTCACTCTAAATGCATGTTGAGGAGTCAGGCTGACCACATCAACAGAGGGGGAAATCCACCACACCAACTCTGTCATTAGAGGGGGAATCTTCCATGCCCAGTGTGAAGTTCACTTTGCCTGATAACAATTAGGAATCTCACACTGAGGTTTTTATTGCCAAATGGTCCCCCTCTGGAAAATTGTGAAAATCATTGGCCTAATGGGAAAAAATGTCTCATTGAACACAAACTTAATTTATTATGTAGCAATAACAACAAGCAAATACAAACAGTGCAATTTTTCTATGAGTAAACAAGTAAATTAAAACCAATTGCCACCAGTCAGAAATTTTTACAAATGTACCCACTTACTGCTGCATGAGTGGAAGGATAGTCCATGCTCCTTCATGCTTGTCCATCTCATGAATGAAAAGCACAGTAGGGTGTTTCTTAAAGGAAAAACAACAAGCACTATGTCAATTCACAGCTAAATTAATGAAAAAATGAAAAGGACAAAACATTCAGCAAAGCTGACTTTTAGTAACCTGAACAGTGCTTACTGTAATCTGAGCCTGATTTTTTTTAATTTCTAAACAAATTGAAAGCATGATTAATTTTATTGGCTTCTAAAATGTAATTGTATGAACTATGAAGAAATTTTAATTAATGTATAAGTGTTAAGCTTTTGTATTGCAACCACCTAGTAGTGCAACGGATGGATATAAATTTAATAAATGAAAACTGACCCTCCCTTTTATCAAACTGTGCTGCCAAGCAGCACGAGCTAAATGTCAAACCGCCCATAGGATTAGAATGGGCGGCTCAGCATTTAGCTCATGCTGCATGGCAGGCCAGCTTGATAAAAGGGGGAAGATAGTGAAGTATTAATTAATTTGTAAATTGAAGTGCAAATGAACAGAAATTTCACTTTTCTCCTTTAAAAATACTAAAGATATTTTGAAGTATTGGCATTATGAGATCAATTTTTAAGGCCATTTATGTAGGTAAACAGCAAGGAAACATGTAAATTGGCTGTCTGGAAACTATCTTCCCTTCACCCAGCTAAAGTATTCCAAAACACACATACCTTGAGCTAAAATTAAGGGAGCTATTCCTAGAGTCATGTTTTGGGTGGGATCAGACAATAAATGGATACAACTTAGGTACATTATGTGCCTTTATGGTTGAATATTTGAGAAGGTTAGTAATTTTATGATGTGTTGATGTCTTGTAAACTGGATTTATGTATGTGAATATTGTAATCCAATTAGGTTTTAAGCAGAATAGAAATTTTTAACATAAATAAATAATTTTCTATAGAAAATCTAACTGTATAAAATATCCAACAAAATCTACAGATAAAAACTTACAAATGGAAAATACGCATACACATTTGACCCAAAATTTAGTGATTTAACTGGGTAGGAGAGGCTCTTTCGATACTGTTCATCACCACCTACTCCTTGCTGGGATTCTAGGTTCTGTTCTCTCCTGGTTTTCATTTATCTCCCATTGCACTTTCAGTGTATGCAATGGTGTATCCTCCACTGCTATCCCACTGTCGATCAGTGCACCTCAAGGCTCTGTCTTGGGACCTATCCTTTTCTCTATACGAGGTGCTACCCAAAAGTTCAGGGAATTCAACTGTAAAAAAAAAAAAAAAAATTGCTTACCGAAACTCCTAGTTTCCATTGTCTCCTTCGAAGTAGTCCCCTCTTGAGAATGTATTCAGCGATCCCAGCATTTTTCCTACGAGTCCATGTATCTTTGAAGTCATCGTAGGTGAGTGCCTTGAGGACCTCCTGCGATTCTGCCTGGATCTCCTCAATTGTGTTAAAACGGCACCCTTTTAGTCATAATTTCATTTTGTGGAATAGGAAAAAAAATCACAGGGGACAAGGTCAGGCGAATAGGGAGGGTACGTAATCACTGTAATGTTTCTTAAAGTCAGGAATTGTCGAACAACAAGTGATGTGTGAGTGGGCGCGTTGTCATGGTGGAGCAACCAATATTTGTTTTTTCACTTGTCTGGGCGTTTGCGTCAAATGCTCTCATTCAACTGCTTCAAAGCCTCAGTAAAACTGACAATTGACGGTTGGACCTGGAGGTAAGAATTCCTTGTGAACAAGCCTGTGAATGTAAAAAAACAAACAAACCCCAATCAACATCGACTTGACACGACTATGCACTCGTTGTGCTTTTTTCTGCCATGATGATTGTGGCGACTTCCACTGCGACGACTGCTGCTTAATCTCTGGATCATACACCCATGATTCATCACCAGTTATGATATGGGAGATGAAGTTGGGGTCGTCTGACTTGTTGTTTGAGTTCCAAAAAGACAAACACAATGGGCCTTCTGTTCACCAGTTAGAAGTCTTGGCACAAATTTTGCAGAAATGCGTCTCATGTTCAATTCGTCCGACAAAATTCATTGAACTGTCCCGTATGACTGTCCTACTATCTCACAAACATCGTGGATAGTTTGCCTACGATCTGCAAGGATATGTCTCATGAACTTTTGCCATGGTTTCTGGTGTTGTGCTTGTTGACAGTCGTCCGGAACAGTCATCACCGTGGACAGATATTCGTCCACCCTTGAAGCGCTTGTACCAAAGAAAGGTTTTGCTTTTTACATGGCATTATCTCCAAAGGCTTCCTGGAGCATACGATGGGTTTCTGCAGAAGTTTTTTTAGTTTGAAACAAAATTTGATGCAGAATCTTTGCTCAGTAAAATCCATCATATCGAAATCCGCCGAGTCACTAAAACACAACCTTACAAAATCACACAGAACAAAACAACGTGACCACTCAGCTGCACGCCCGTTGGCACACTGATTCACATAGCATACTGCTAGACACCTCTAATGGCGGAAGGGCATACTATATCCAGTTCGCACGAGCTGTTCACATTCCCCGAACATTTGGGTAGCATCTCGTATATACCATCGATGCTCTGATCACTTCCCATAGTTTTCAGTATTACCTCTATGCTGATGACTCCCAAAGCTACCTCGCCACACTAGATATCTCTAAAGGAATCCAGGCCTGAGTCTCAGTCTGCCTTTCTGACATTGCCACCTGGATGTCTCACTGCCATCTAAAACTGAAAATGGCTAAGACCAAGCTCTTTATCTTTCTGTCTAAATCCACCTCCTCCCTCCCTCCCTCCATTCTCTATAAAAAATAAAATCATGGAACACGTAGACAAACATGATTTAATGAGACGAAGTCAGCATGGGTTCAGCCAAGGGAGATCTTGCCTAACCAATTTGCTTGACTTCTTTGAAGGTGTGAATAAACATATGGATAAAAGTGAGCCAGTTGATGTAGTGTATCTAGATTTTCAGAAAGCTTTTGACGAAATTCATCATGAGAGGCTCCTGAGAAAATAAGAGTCATTGGACAGGTGGCAAAAGTTCAGTTGTGGATTAGGAATTAGTTATTGGATAGAAAACAAAAGGGTAGGGTTAAATGGTCATTTTTTTCAATGGAGGAGAGTAAACAGTGGAGGTCCGCAGTGGTCTGTACTGGGGCCGGTGCTATTTAACTTATTTATAAATGATCTGGAAATTGGGATGACGAGCGAGGTGTTTAAATTTGCAGATGACACTAAACTATTCAAAGTTGTTAAAACGCACGCGGATTAAGAAAAATTGGAGGCTGACCTTAGGAAATTGGAAGACTGGGCATCCAAGTGGCAGATGAAATTTAATGTGGACAAATGCAAAGTGATGCACATTGGGAAGAATAACCCGAATCACAGTTACCGGATGTTAGGGTCCACCTTGGGGGTTAGCGCCCCCCAAAAGGATCTGGGTGTCATCATAAACAATATGATGAAACTTTCTGCCCAATGTGGCCAAAAAAGCAAACAGGATGCTAGGAATTATTTAAAAAGGGATGGTTAACAAGACTAAGAATGTTAAAATGCCCCTCTATCGCTCCATGGTGCAACCTCATCTGGAGTATTGCATTCAATTCTGGTTTCCTTATCTCAAGAAAGATATCGTGACACTTGACAAGGTTCAAAGAAGAGTAACCAAGATGATAAAGGGGATAGAACTCCTCTTGTATGAGGAAAGTCTAAAAAGGTTAGGGCTCTCCAGCTTGGAAAGAGATGGCTGAGGGGAGATATGATTGAAATCTACAAAATCCTGAGTGGAGTACAATGGGTGCAAGTGGATTGATTTTTCACTCCATCATAAATTACAAAGACTAGGGGACACTCAATTAAATTACAGGGAAATAATTTTAAAACCAATAGGAGAAAATTTTTTTTCACCCAGAGAATAATTAAGCTCTGGAACACATTTCCAGAGGTTGTGGTAAGAGCGGATAGCGTAGCTGGTTTTAAGAAAGGTTTGGACAATTTCCTGGAGCAAAAGTCTATAGTCTGTTATTGAGAAAAACATGGGGGAAGCCACTGCTTGCCAGGATTGGTAGCATGGAATATTGCTACTCTTTGGGTTTTGGCCAGGTACTAGTGACCTGGATTGGCCACCGTGAGAATGGGCTACTGGCCTTGATGGACCATTGGCTTGACCCAGTAAGGCTTTTCTTATGTTAACACTCTCCTCTTCCCTGTCTCATTAGTTCACAAGCTTGGAGTCATCTTCAACTCCTCTCTCTCCTTCAAACTGCTAAAGCCTGTCGCTTCTTCCTCTATATTACCAAAATCCGACCTCTCCTTTCCAAGCACTCTACCAAAAGCCTTATCCACATTCTCATTACCTCTTGCTTAAATTACTGCAACTTGCTTCTCTGAGGTCTTCCGCTCAACCATCTCTCTTCCCCTTCAATCTGTGCAAAATTCTGCTGCAAAGCTTGTATTCTGCCAGAGCTGCCATATTCACATTACCCATCTCCTCAAGTCACCTAATTGGCTTACCATTCATTTCCAAATACAGTCAAACTCCTCTTACTAATCTAGAAGTGCACACGCTCTACACCCATCAATCTCTCTCCACACTTCTCTCCCCTATGCTCCCCTGTGAACTCTATTCATCGGGCAAGTCCTTGCTATTCATACCCTTCTCCTTCACTGCCTACTCCAGACTTCATCCCTTCTATCTTGCTGCGTCAAATGCATAGAAAAACTGCCAAGTCCTGGAGAGGTGTTTCCATAGATGATCTTTTGAAGATGGAAGAGAGATTTATTTTTCAGTTTGGAACACTATCTCTAGATGGCCTCAATAATGAGATTGATTTATCAGTATTTTTTATGATTGTTTATGTGACTATTGAGGTAACATGAGGGTATGCTAAAATTGTATTTTACTTTATCCCTGCCATTTGAATTTATTTGCATTTATATTTATTTATTTTTATTGATCCACTTGTATGCATATTTATCTATCTATCGTTTTGTTAAGCAGCACTAGTTTTTTTTGTCTCTACTCAAATTGTTTTTAATAACTTATTTTTTGGCTTTTGAGACTGTATGAGGTCTCATTACAGTAGAATCTCAGCTATCTGTCACCCAAGGGGATTGGTGGATACCCAATAACTGGTTTTCTGGTTAATTGAGAGTGTGTTAGAAACCTTGTCTAACACAGTCTCAATTCCACCCCCCTACCCCCGAAGCACCAGCATAGCAGCAGTCTTGAGCCGCAAAGCCCCAAAGTGGCAGAAGCAGGAGGCGGTCCTGACCCGCGAACACCCTCTCTTCCTTACCTGAAGTGCAGTGGTCAGCAGGAGGCAGTCTCAAAACACAGGCTGCTCATGGCCAGCCCTGGCAGGACCTTTCATCCGATGCATCAGAAGTGACAGGTCATAGAAAAGGCTCTGCTGGGGCTGGCCGTGAGCAGCCTGTTTTGAGGCTGCCTCCTGCTGCACTTCGGATAAGGAAGAGAGATAGGGAGCGAGGGAGTTCATGACTCAGGACTGCTGCCTGCTTCTGCCACTAAGGGTCTTAAGGGAGGGCTTTGTGGCCAGGACCGCTGCCATGCTGTTGCTTCGGGGCTGGAGGGAGGGGATTTGTAGCTGATTTAGGGCTTGAGGGACGGAAGGAGGGAGGAGGGTTTTGCGGCTCAGAACTGCTGCTGCGCTAGTGCTTCGGGGAGGGAGTGATGAGGGTTCGTAGCTGCTTTGGGGTGGGGGGCTTGAGGGAGGGAGGGAGGGAGGATTTGTGGCTTAGGATGCTGGTGCTTAAGGTCGGGAGGTGGGGTACGCACTCAGGACTGCTGCTGTTTGTAGTATATTGGGGCTATGGGGGGGGGGGTATGGCTCTGGACCACTGCCGCTTTGAGGGACTTTTTTCCCCCACCAGCAATTTTTTTGCAGGTTGTTTGAGAGTCCCGGTTAACTGAGACTCTACTGTATATACAAATTAGGTGAAAATGTCATGTTTTTAATAACGATTTTTAAACAATTTTTCAATGTTCCAGGGCCATTTTTGAGCTACAAATGAGATATTCTGACTTCCTAGAGCATTCTCTATCAGAAGATATGGTTTTGAGCCTGTTTTTTTTATTGCTATTTTTGCAAGATTTTCAGGCTCCCATGGGTCATTTTTCTGCACTCTAACATCTAAAGGCACTTTAAGGTCTATCTTATTTAATAACCAAGGTTCCTATTGTTTTTTTCTAAGTTTTTAATAAGTTTAGTTTAGTTTTTGCTGTTCTGACCTTTGACTTCTGTTAATCATCTCAAAAGAGCTTGTGGATTAGATGAGGTCTTATTGCAAATTAAGGGGTCCTTTTACTAAGGCATATTAGCCATTTTAGCGCCCACTAAACGCTAACGTGTGCGAACGCATCCATTATATCCTATGAACGCATTAGCGCGCGTTAGCATTTAGCGTGCCCTAAATCGGCTACTGCACCTTAGTAAAAGGACTACTAAGTGATGTCAAGTTTTTAATTGCAAATTTAAACATGTTTTTTTCAATGTTCCTGAGCCATTTTTGAGCTAAAAATTAGATATTGTGACTCCCCAGAAAATTCTCTTATCAGAAGATATGGTTTTATTTGTTTTTGAGCCAGTTTTTGTATCATGATTTTTCACAATATTTTCAGTCCTTTTTTTTGCACCTTTGACATTTAAAGGCATTTTAAGGTCTATCTTATTCATTAACCATGGTTCTTATTGGTTTTTTTTTTGTTTTTTATAGGTTTTAGTTTAGTTTTTGCTGTTCTGACCTCGGTTAATCATCTCAAAAGAGCCTGCATTTATAGTCAAGCACTTATGCTGCTGGTTGCTGTAAAGATATACTGTTAAGTGCTGCCATCTTTTGATCTTATGCTGCTAAAGGACGACTTTTGCTCTATTCATTTTCCATTCATACTGTTTTATATGATAGCTTTCTTTTTAACATACAATTATTTTCTTTTAGCTTTTAACCTGGTTGGTGAAGCAGTTTTTATATACCACCTGGGTATGTACCCTCTTTTTAACTTTTTCATCCCTGATAGACTGTTGGCCTGGTTAAGAATCTTTTTTTTTTTTTTTTTAAATCACAGCTAACCTTTTAGTATGACTAGATGTTTGCTCTTCTATTCATGAATATGTTTTAAACTAAACTAAAACTTAACCTTATATACCGGGTCTTCAAGCAAAGGAAGCTCGACTGAAATACAAGAGAGTTAGTTTTCAAAATGTTTAGCGAATAAAAAAGTTTTTAGAAGTTTACGGAAGAGTTGGAAGGAATTGGGATACCTCAAAATAGGGGAAGTTCATTCCATAATTGGGGAAATTTAAATGCCAGAGAGCTGCTAATTGTGGGTTTTATGTGCATTCTTTTTGTGCAAATTTTACAATTATGTGGTCCTCTTTATTTGTAGTCCCTATGGTTGCCGTCATGAATTTGCGCCAAAAACAAACAAAAAAAAAAAAAATAGCAATTTGGGGTCTGGGAAGGTGGAGGACCTGAACCCTACCCACAGAAACTGTGAAAAATGAAGTTTAAATCGATCCACAAGCCACCCCCAAAGTTCCAATAGGAAATAATGCAGGTACTCACAGTTTCTGTAGTGCCTTTGCTTGTCAGCATTTTTAAAGCAGCTGAATGGAGAAAAATTACTTTCTGCCTCAGAAACAGCTCCAAATGCACAGGAATGAAGATATTTGGACTGCCAGCCGGCCAGAGACTGACTACAACCTTCATCCCCATGGATCCTCTGCCACGCGGTCAGGGTGAGAAAGGCGACCTGCGCCTTTGAACCCGGGTAGGTTTCTGTCCAGATGCAAACAGCCTGCACTAGAAACCTGTGATAGTCACCGGCCAGCAAACATTCATAGGAAAGGACCCTGGGCATTTGAAGAGGGTGGCATGCATACAGGCTGGCTCCATAGATCCAGAGTATCTCTGTGAAGCTGAAGTCCGACTCCGCAGGACTGCATCCTTTTCTCCAACAGAGGACCACTGGGGAGGGGTCTCGAGGTACTGAAGCCACCAAAAAACAAACTTTAAGCGAAAAAATAAGAAACAGAAGCAGAGTAACAGCAAAAGCCTTCTGTTCGGACTGCTTGCAGAACTAAGGTTGTTTGCCGACTCTCAGTCTAGGGGGGTGGAGCATGTGTTCAGAAAAGATGTGGATTTCTGCAACACCCAGACTGCAGGTTAAGATTGAACATCTAGCGTATGGAATCCGGAAGAGATGTAACAGAAATCCTGTTTGTGTTTTCTGTTTAGATTGTAAGCTCTTTCGAGCAGGGACTGTCGTCTTTGTGACTTGTACAGCACTGCATAGGTCTGGTAGCGATATAGAAATAATTACTAGTAATAGTAGTAATCCACTTTAGGCTGAGTAAAAAGCCACTGACTCTCCTATGCCATAGGATATAGATGGGACATGGTTTTCGTTACTTTGAAAGATCATTCAGAAGAATCCCATTGCTCTGAAATCAAGATGTTAATATCAGGATGCCAAGGAAACGCTCACTCTACATAAAAGAAATTTTTGGAGGAAGTATAAAGAGCCTACTGAGTGACTAAGTCCAACTCCTGTAGAGACTCTGAAATAAGATCTGGCAAAGCAGAAGACTTAAATAAATGCAGAACCATGGAATCATTCCCTTGTTCTAAACAAAGAATGATCTAAACAGCTGGCATATGTTCACGGGTCCCATGCCAAATTAAGGCATCAGCAAACTGAGCATCATCATCCATATCTCATGGAGAAAGGTCTCCCAAATCCTGAACAGCAGCAGACTGTGAAGACATGTCTTTTGAGGCTATGCTGCGAGAAAACAAGTTCAAGGTGCAGCAGAACTAGGCAGGAGAAGTACAGCTCTCGTTCAAGTCTTTCCACCAAAAATTTCAGAAAATCGAGGCATCTGGACTAGGGAGCATTGAGTTACCCTGTGATGACGCTACTTGGTGTTTCTTGAGCTGTGGGGTGTCCACGTCCTTACATACAGAACCGGCAACGAAAATAAAGATGGCTACTCTTTTTGACACCTTAGAAGGCAGAGGAGAGGTTAAGCTCTCCGTTCCCGCCTTTCTGATCTACACCACACAGCACGTGGTGCAAGGAAACTCTTGAAGTGCAAATTTTGCACAATCCTGGCATGAATTTTGGGGTAGAAGTGCCTAAGTACTCCATCCCAACAAGTTTTGAGACAAAAAGTCCAGGGAATTTTTTTTTTTTTAAGATTGCTAAAAATCCAAGATGGCTGCTGTCATGATTTTTGCATCTAAAATCGCTAATTAAACTAACTTCCCTAAGTTAAAAATTGGCAATTTTGGGATTTTTGAGGTGTAGGAACACAGGGGCACATGCAGGGACCCTTAAAAAAACCTGAATTTCATACACTCCCTGATTCACTTCAGAGGTTGTAACAGCCTTACTTAATGTGACCTGTGTTGCAATGTGTTGTAGCCTGCTTCAGCTCTCTTAAAGTAGCTGGAATGGAGAAAGTCCATAGTCTGTTATTGAGAAAACATGGGGGAAGCCACTGCTTGTCCTGTATTGGTAGCATGGAATATTGCTACACCTTGGGTTTTGGCCAGGTACTAGTGACCTAGATAGGCCACCATGAGAACGGGCTACTGGGCTTGATGGACCATTAGTCTGACCCAGTAAGGCTATTCTTATTTTCTTATGTTCCCACCCCTGCGGACTGATGAATGTGCTACCAGAAGGGGGGGAGGGGGCGGGACAAAAAAATGCAGCCGGCACCTTGTGAGACACCGAGCCTCCTACGAATTCCCGACAGCCTGCACTTAAACCCTTGCAAAGCAGTAGATGAGGAAAGTAAGTGGGTACAGCCCCAGGCTCCAAAAACACTAAAAAGCAGGCTAACAGGTACCACCAGGGACCAGCCTGTTAGCTGCAGACCAAAGTTTGTTTCTTCTCTATGTAGGCAGAGCTATGCCAATGATGAAAGCTCCAAGTACTGAAAACATAAAAAAAACACTGAATAAAATAAGAAAATGGGAGAGCAGAACTAAAATACTCCTTCCAGCTTGCGTGTAGAAGGGAAAAACTGCAGGTGGCAGTAGAGCTCCCACTGAAGTTGGAGGACCAAAAAATCCAGAGTAGATTCCTTCTGCATATGGCTCACAGCCATGGGGAGATAATCCACTTGTCTAGAATGACACACCTATTTCTCTAGAATGACACAACTATTGCACTGGAAATAACTTTATGTAGTTGCTACAGAACAACTGGTACATTACTAACTTTTCTTGAGTAAGATTATTTTCTATATGTGATAGATATATGTCATATCTTTACATACCTTTCCTAATTCAGAAGCTTGTTTCAAAATATTTTGTTCCACTTCTTTTGCTATCTTTTTGTGAAAAGAATTACTCTGACTTTGGATGACAAATACAATATCTTTTAATTCTGAAATTAAAAACAGAACAAAACACAAAATGCACATTTTAAGAAAACAAAAACAGATTGTTCACCAACACAATATTTAAGACAAGCAACAAACAATGTAATTACACTGGTTATTTCACTCAATGAATAACGCATTCATGTATATATAAATTAATATGAAATAGACATCTGTAACCCTGTAGTGTTCACTGGAGCTACCTGGGAGACATTTACTCAAAAGAAAAAATGATGATTCCTCTTGAATAGAAGACTACACTTCAGAGCAACTGAAGTTCTAAGTAGCTGGGGGGGGGGGGGGGACTATTCCAGAAAAAAAAAAATAATAGTGGAAAATTCTCTTACATTTAGTAGAAAAAAAAATCTGACTTCCAGCACAACACACTAGGGCCATACAAAAATTACACCAATACAAACATTGTGGGAAATAAAAGCCACAATAAGTGAAAAGCCAATGCAGTAAATACTTAGGCTATACCGAGTATCTCTGCATTTACCGCATATGGCACTAATCACATGGTAAACGTCATTGGCAGATAATGCAATAACTGCCACAAACCTCCCTAGCAGCATCTCAACCCTCAGACCCCCTTCCCTATTGATGGTATGACCCCTCTACTCTCTGATCCCCTTTCCAAGTCTCAGTATTACTTCCCACTCCAGGATACTAACAAAGGATTTCCATGGTGATATAATGCTGAGGCAGATATGATCCCTGAATGTTCCTGCCCCACTGCCAACCTGGAGCTTCTGAATCTTAGTGGCTTGCAAAACTACAGCTAGGGGTTGTGCTTACCCTTAATTATCAGCTTAATCCCCAGCAGCAGTATTGTAAGATTACCCCTAGAGAGTCAGAGCCACCATTATGATTAATCCTTCCACACCACTATATCACCATGGAAATCCCCAAGTCAGTTCTGAGAGGCAGGAGGGAGTCAAGGATAAGATTGGCTGCCTTTTTTTAGTGTGTGTGTGTGTGGGGGGGGGGGGGTAAGGGGAGGTCATTCTGAGAATTGGGACAGAATAGTTGAGAGGGGGGGATTACCAGTGAAAGGAAAAGAAGGGCCAAGATGCTGCTTGGGAGATTTGGTTGTGTTTTGTGTTTGTCTATATCAGCCACATTAACTGCTGCTGATAGCCTGCTCAGACACTATTAAATGAAGCCACACCAACTGCAGCAGTGACAGAACACAATAAAACACTAATTGCAACGGCAGTCCATGCCCTGAGTAATTAATATATTTTTACTAGAGCTGTACCGAACATTCAGCCCCCTAGTGCCCCAAATGTGTTATTTGTATTTATCTGAATATGAATAATGCATTTGGGACCTCAGGGGAGCCAAATATTCGGTGTAGCCCTAACTATAAAGGCTGTTTTTAGAACATAAAAACCATTAGCACACGCTAAATCACCTGCAAAAAATGTGCCACCAAAGACTGGCATGTACTTACAAAATAGCACGTAGCTGGAATATAGTCATTTAAGCATGTATCTGGACAGGTAAGTGCTTTTATGCACATTTTTTGTGTATAAATGTAGGCAGCTCCTTATAGAATTACCCCATGTGTTCACAAACCACTATAAAGAAAACAAAGTTATTAGCAATGCTACCATTTGTTCACACAAATATACATTTACTTACCTAAATTGGTTTGACTTGATTTTCTACTTTTTTTATACTCCTGTAGTAGAAAAACAGCATACTGAAAAAATATTTTCACTCTACTAGCCCCAGCAGAAACTAAAATGCATATTTGATTCAAGATTCTTTAAAACTATAACTAAACATGTAACACACACATATATGGAGTGAAAGATATACATCGGCAAATCTAACTTTGGTGAATGACATAAGTTCTCAAATCCATAAGAAGCAATAAGGACAAAAATAGATGGAAAACAAGCAGTCCTAGTCTCCATCACCTCCATTGGGAGGTGGTTCCAAGTATTTACCACACTTTCCATAAATAAATATTTCCTTAGTTTACTACTATCCTGTTTCACCTTCATTCTATGTCTCCTCATTCCAGAGCTTCCTTTCAGTTAAAACATTTTAGTATATTTGTACCACAGTTATTTAACTGTCTGTCTCTTCTCCCGCCTTTCTTCCAAAGTACTGTATGCATATTCAGATCTTTAATTCTGTCCCTATATGTTTTATGGCAAACAACACTTACCATTTTACTAGTTTTAAAACATATTCTTAGAAGAAATTACTGACTGATGCATTGAGCAGATATATAAAATTGACCAAAATGATCTCTTCAAATTAATAAAATGGTTGCTTTTAGGTCTATAGCAACTTGATCCCTCTGTACTATACAGGTTGGTTGTCACATAACTTTCTCTTTACTTGGCATATCAGGGCGACTTGTTTGTGCCATCGGTAAGGGAATTGAGATTGAATATCTCACGTGCAACTATATTTTCTTGTAGGGGCCATCAGGAATGGAACTGACTACCTTTGCACATTAGAATGCAAAGCAATCTCGAGGCGTTTAAGAAATTACTGAAGAGGCATTTATTTTGCAAGATGAAATATGGGCATTAAGAAAATTGTATTGATGAAAGCGCTGGTCGCTTATCTTGTTTGTTTTATATGTATTTTATGTATTATTTATTGTTTATGTTTATATTGTGAGCCGCCTTGGGAAAGACGGGTTATAAATAAAATAAAACAAACCAAACCAAGACAAATCAGTGTCTCTCTTTTATCTTTAGAGATATTAGTGGCATTTGATATAGTAGATCGTACTCTTTTTAGTTCACAGACTACAAGACAGGACTTTCAAATATGGCATTGGATTTGTTCCATTCTTATTTATTAAATATGTATTAACCCCCCCCCTTTTACAAAACCATAAACGGCGGTAATAGCTCCGACACTCATAGGAATTCTATGAGCGGAGTAGTTACTGCCGTGGCTGGCGCTAAAAACCACGCCACAGTTTTGTAAAAGGGGGAGTGGTATTGAGATAGAGAAAAGGTCTTTGTAAACTAAGGCCAATTTGCCTCCCCATTTACCGGATTGGCAGGGGCAGTCAATTACTCGTATTTTATAACCAAGAGGACAAATACAAGTTATATAAAGTGAATTAGAGTCTGGTATCCAGGTTTCAACTATGAAAGCAAGGTCAACATTTTGCCGTTCAGTGAGAGATTAGAGAAACTGGGCCTTTTCTCCCTTGAAAAGAGGAAACAGAGGGGACATGATCGAAACGTTCAAGATAATGAAGGGAATAGACTTAGTAGATAATGAAAGGTTGTTCACCCTCTCCAAGGTAGAGAGAATGAGAGGGCACTCTCTAGAGTTAAAAGGGGATAGATTCCGTACAAACGTAAGGAAATTCTTCTTTACCCAGAGAGTGGTAGAAAACCGGATCGCTCTTCTGGAGGCTGTTATAGGGGAAAACACCCTCCAGGGATTCAAGACAAAGTTAGACAAGTTCCTGCGGAGCCAGAACGTACGCAGGTAAGGCTAGTATCAGTTAGGGCACTGGTCTTTGACCTAAGGGCTGCCATGTGAGCGAACTGCTGGGCACAGTGGACCACTGGTCTGACCCAGCAGCGGCAATTCGTATGTTCTTCGCTAGTTGCTTTGTTACAGACAGAGATCTAGCATTGAAATAGCAACATGCAACTGGTATAAGTTGAAGTGTTGAATTACAACTTGTTGAAAGAGGTAAGTGCTTTAGATGGTAAAATTATGTTCTCACCTGTTAATTTTCTTTCCTTTAGAAGCAGCAGATGAATCCAGAGACAAGTGGGAATAGCTCACATCGACCAGCAGGTGGAGATAGAGAAACTGATTAACAGTTGGCTTTATAGCCTGGTATTCCTCCTGTCCATTCAGTTATGCTCCTTGCCCAAGCATCCCGAGATAGGATAATGAGCATCAAAAAAACTTCTTTCCAGTAGCGAATGCTTAAACCATAAATTCACAAATCTAACAACCAACAAGAACCGAACTGAAAATGCCACATAAGACACAGACAGATAGCCACAGAAGGGGTGGGGCTCTGGATTCATCTGCTGCTTCTAAAGGAAAGAAAATTAACAGGTGAGAACATAATTTTACCTTCCTTAGCAAAGCAGCAGATGAATCCAGAGACAAGTGGGATGTAGCAAAGCAAACCTTAATCCGGGTGGGAAGCAAACGCCGCCTCCGCAACAACCGAAGCCCAAAATGCCACTATTGCAGGCGCCCCCACATCCAAGCAGCAATGCGTAGAGAAAGCACGTTCGGTAGACCAAATAGTCGTGAGACAAATCTCCCCCAAGATAAAAACCTCCGGGCCGAGCTGAAGAGGTAGACCTTGCTCCAGCGGAATGGACATGCAGATCTTTCGCCAACCGCTTCCCTGCCAGCCAGCAGGCATAAAGAATGTCCTTCTGTACCCATAACGTGATGGAGGCTGCGGATGTCACCATACATTGAAGGCGTCCCTGGAATACTACAAAAAAGGAGAAATAGATAACTAAAAGTTATCAGAAACCGAGCCCTCGGAGAAAGCTACTTACTGATCAAAAAATGCAGTGAAGAATAACACTGCTCCCCAGGTTACCTCCTAGGAAGTGGAAAGGAAAACTAAGTGTGACAGAAAGAAAGGATGACTCCCCTACAGAAGGAATAGTGGTACCATCCGAACTGACACCCTATATAACGGAAATCAGAAATAGGAATCCCCGCCGAAAACAGCCTGCACCCAAAAAGAAAACTGCAGAGCTGAAACCATGGCTACGAGAAGCAACATGAGCAACGGCACAGCCCCTCGGCGAGCCAAAAGACCAGGATGAAATGAAGCTGACATTACGCGATGAGCAAAATACCGAGCCCACGTAACAAGCTTACGTAACAAGCCAAGCCTGGCCCTAGAAGTAAAAGGAAATTACACGCTAAGCGCTCGGCCATACACTCGTGCCCAAAAAGGAATTCTGGCGTGGTGCAGACGCTAAGAAGTACCCCAGAAAGGAAAAACATCCAAACGGAAGCAGAAGCCACAGGAGAAGATTTCCTTAACACCTGGACTAAAGAAGAAAAAATCTGCTTTTCACCACTTTTACACGTCAGTCACGACCTCTCCAAAAAGCAAGGTCGTAAAACTAAGGAGGTACATAAAAAATTCCAGGATATCGGACCCTAGGCGAGCCAAGCCCGAGATACCAGGAACTTCGTCATCCGGCTGGCGAGAAACCCATCAATACCGTAAGGAAGGACGGCGCTGCCAAGCCAGAGCTTCCGCAAATACAGTGCTCGGAAAGTGAGCTCGAGATGTCAGAACCAAGCTGACATCAGCCAGCGGAAAACACTGAAAAGGAGAATGCAGAGGCGAAAAAGTCTCCACACAGCAACCCCCTCTAACGCACACTTCCTAGGCCCGCTGAGAAAGCTAGGAAGTCTAGAATTGAGAGACGAGCCATGAGGACAGGCTCAGGAGATCTCATGTTTATAAAAAGAGTTAGAACTCCCGAGCCACAATTCTCAATATCCAGGCTGCAGAAAATGAAACAGACGATAAATGTGCCATGCTGAGAGTCCGTGAAGATCAAGTCTGTCTAAACTCATATCCTGATCCATAAAAGGATTTACCAACAGAAGATGAAGATGAGCGTACACCCAGTGAAGCAGAATAACTTCACCTTCCAACCGAAAACAACACCTACTGCCCAAGCTGTAGAGAAACACTCCCATCCTCATACTGACCAAAAGGAACCTCAGTGGCATTCCAGAAGAATAATTAGCAGCTCCAGACAGGCAGCCTGACCATGCTCAAGAGCAGAAGAATGTCCAAGGACAGAGGTGCCCCTGAAGACCAGACATCAGGATCTGAGGAAGGAAGCCAGCGAGCCCCCCCCCAAACCGACCGCCTAGAAAGGTCAGTGGACATGAGCAAGTCCAGTAAAGACCGAGTCATGTCTCGAAAAGAGAAATCACACTGAGCCATCAAATCACTCATAGCGGTGCATTAGGATCATACTAATAAATGTAGTCCTGAGATACTGGGAACCACTGACACTAAAACGACAGCTGAAGCAGCCGAAGGGAAAGCGAGCCGAAGCTCCTAGTGAGTCAGTAATCTGGATGTATCTCCTGGCAGCGCAACAATTGTCAAACGTTCACAGATTCTAAAATGCCTGTGAATTTCAGGGTATGCGCCAAATCCAAAAGCGCCACTCCAAGGGAGGCAGGCCAACCTAGTGCCGAGTCCAAGTCCAACGAGACTATGAAGATCCTCTTCCAGGATGCGAGCAGAAATGTGTGACCCCGAGAACTAAGCCGCAGAATGGGATGCAGCCTGCTAATCACATGGCCTTATGTGTGGCAAAGGCACTTCTTTATATAATTGGTATGCATCAAATGGTTTTTGTTGCTCAGAGGCACTCTTCCAATAATACTAGATAGGCTTTTCACATGTTATATCTAACAAAGGACTTACATGACCCGTCCTTCTCTGTGTCCTTAGATGCAGAGAAGGCTCTTGATCGGTTAGAATGGGCCTGCCCAATGCCCCAGTCTTGGCCCCCCATACATTCAGTGGTACCCCAAGAACTACAAGCACCGTCCTGAAGACCACAACCCCGTGCAAGGAAAACAGCAAACAGAGAGACTCCAAGAATTAACTGGAACCTGAGGAGAATGCAAAAGGAACCAACCTCACCTCTCCCTGATCCGATAGCATAGTGACTACTCCCTCAAGTGAAAGCTGTATGAGGCCATGGGAGAAGTCAAGACCCCTTCAGAATGAAGCACAAGAGGCCAGTAAACAGCAGTACGATCACTGCAGGAACAGGAAGAAGAAATTAAATTCTCTTAGAAAAATATTCAAGGTTCGTAAAGTAACCCATGAAAACAGGATTAACTCTATGCAACGGGAGCGACAAGCCGGATGCCCATAGAGGGAATACGCCAGAGATGCAATCAAGATGCTGCATCTACCGCCCTCAGAACAACCATAGCAATTTAACAGGAATTAGACAAATGCGTTGTGACCTGCCCATATGACCGAATCCTGTCCGTGAGACAGCTGAAAGAGCTGCCAGCGGGCGTGTAGTGTAAAGTGGCCCAGGGAAGGCCAACGATGGGACACCCTGGACGTAGTCCTAGGAACGCTCTACAGAAAAAGAGAGGTATGCTCGAAGGAAATCGGAAATGGCGTCCCCAGACACAGTCAGGGCAGTATCAATGTAAAAAATTGCCAAATTACACAGTGTCACCCATGGGAGACTTCGAGAGATAGTCAAAGCGAAAAATCTGGACACTCTCCTGCGCCTGAACCCAACACAGTGTGACACGGCTTCATCCAACTCAGTACGGAGGGCAGCCGAAATCGGGAGAAGTATAGAGTCAAACCGCAAGCAAACGGGGCTGCAGAGAGTCCCCTAGGGTATAACGCAAGCGCGGCAAAACTTCGTAAGGTGTTGAACATATTCCAATTCCATATAAATGGATTTAACAGCTTTTTCTGGTTAATTAACAAGTCCCGATGCACCCGAAGCTGCAATGGGAACTGAACTCATACCCTCAGGGAGACGAGGCAGCTGCTCTAACCGGAAAAGCCACAACTCAGATTTAAAGCAGTGTCATAGCACGCTTGGTATTAGTAGCTCTCATATGGTGGTGAACAGACTATGGCTGTGCTAGAGTTGTCTTTCTGTGGTTGCAATTACAGCAGTTTACATATTATATACAGTTATGTATTTTGTACCTGGGGCAATGGAGACTTGCCCAGAGTCAAAGGAAGCTGCAGCTAGCATTGAACTTGGCTCCTATGGCTCTCAGGTTGCTGTACTAACCATTAGGCTATGAGCCTGTTCTACAAATCAGAGCCCCCACCCTGGGCCCCCCCAAAAACAAAACAAAACATGCAGGCCGGTAAAACCGCCCGCAACTACCGCCGCAGCGTAGCGACGGATGAGCCCAACTCAGCCGGCTCCCAGAGAACTACTGAACGCCGCGGCGCCCTCCCCCCCCAGTGCAGGAGCGTCAGTCATTGCTCAGAAAAGACCACGGCTCTCAGTCGAAGAAGCAAACACCGCCGCGGCAAGCGGAAAACTGAAGCCACCATGTGACTTGCTCCACCGGCCAGACAACAACGTTCGCCCGTTTTGCCGGCCTCTTGCAACTGGGAGGGAAACCCAGAGAGCCAAGGAAGGCGAAGAGAGAAACCACAAAAAAAACCGCCGAAACAGACCACGAGAACGCCTCAGCGCGTCTGCCAGCATCGGAGCACCCATGTGATCTAACAGTCCATGGAAAAGGCCCGGGCTTTCAACCCTTTAGAACCCTGACCACAGCCGCGGCCCCTGCCGATCGACGGGTAGCCTCAGCAAACCATGGTGTATATGCGAGGGCACTCCCCCCCCCCCCCCCCGCCCACACAGGAAACCACCATGCGTCTCCTGTGCGCGGGAAGGCAGCAGCTACTCCAACTGAGCCCAACGCAGGGGTTCAGTGCACTCAAACACAGGCAAAAAAGCAAGAGATGAGCCGCACCAACGAACCACTCACCAAAGCTCAGCGGCTGTAAATAAAGGAGACAACCAACAACCAGAAATTATACCCTGCCATTGCCATACTCACAACCCAGCAGACAAGGTTGCCAGACCTCGGCAGGAACAGCTTGAGCACCCCTGAGAGTACTGAAGCATGGAAAGCCACCGCAGTCTCTTTTCTTGTGTTTTTTTTTTTTTTTTTTTTAAGGAAAGAAGAAAAAACGAGAGACCCAGATAGACCCTCTATCAGAGGAGGGAGGGTGAGGCAGGGACAAGGGAGGGCCCAAGTGTAACCTCTAAAGCCGGCACCGTACAGCCGGACACCCCTGTCTCACTGAAGAGAAAAAATCTCAACAGGAGAAATAGAATCAATTGTGAGTTCACTGAAGAGAAACCTCAACAGGAGAATTCGAAATTCCAGCCACAGCCAGAATCCAGGAGCTATTGGAATAGCTCCAACCCCTGCTGGGAGATAGAGCAAACTGAATGGACAGGAGGAATACCAGGCTATAAAGCCAACTGTTAATCAGTTTCTCTATCTCCACCTGCTGGTCGATGTGAGCTATTCCCACTTGTCTCTGGATTCATCTGCTGCTTTGCTAAGGAAATTATGATGCATGCTTTCAATTAGTCCAATGTTTCCCAGGTCTATTACCTAATATGGTGGGAATTAAATGATTAAAGAGACTTGGGAAATTATCTCATTCAATACTCCTAAAGGAATCAATTTCAAAACAATTTAAGGAATAGTATATTGGATTACAGGAATTTAAAGTCCCCTTTATAAAGCCATGGTGCCACCATTATTTCTTACAGGTAACTCATGGGACTTATAGTAAAGAATTTCCAGCTTAGAAGGATTAAAAATTTATAACACTCAGTGCCCACAAAAGGGCAATTCACACCTCAGAACCTGATGCGCTTAACTCCTTGTAGGCGGGGCTTAATTCCTCACTGTTGTGCTGCTGTGTTAGACTAATGCATGGCATTCCTGGGAAAAGCAGCGGTTAGAAGAGATGAAAGGAGAAAATAGTCCTCTTCAAACCTGACGCACTTAACGCCTCATTATAGTGACTGTGTACTCCAGTGACATCATGAAGGGGCAGGTCCAGCTCAGTTGAAAGTCAGGAATAAAGCTGTTATGTGCAGAGGCAGGCAGTTATGGCAACGAATCAACTGGCAGACTCAGACAGAGCAATGGATTCTTACTGCAGAGCAGCCAATTTCACCTCCTGTGTCTCTCCTGACTATTTAAAGTGATCACATGCTCCAGTGATGTAACCAGAGTGAAGTTCAGCTCAGATGTTTAATAGATGTTGACTTACTCTCAAACTTTATCTTATTAATTTAAGTAGACAAACAATGAATAAAATAGTGGTCAGACCATCTTACAGGGACCACCACATCTTTCACCTTCCAAAACTGAGACAAAGATTTTGATACAAATGCCAAATCAAGGGTCTTCCCCAACACATGAATGGGGACTGAAACCAACTGATTAAATTCCAAATCTTTCATAGTCTCGAGAAATAAGTTTTGATAACTGTTCTGCTAGATCACCTGTACGATTAAAATCTCCCATGTCAACAAATTTAGTAGCAGTATGTAAAATCAGTTCCATTAAAAGGGAAGCACTGGAATTGCAGGTCCTGAGGCAAGATGGCACAGTTAAAAATTCCAAACTCTGGATTTTCCATTGTAGCTGTGGATTTCCTATGTGAAATAGGGAATGCAAATCTCTATGGTCTCACTCACATCACTCCCTCCTCACACCATCTTGCCATCTAGACAAAATGAGCTTCTACCCATCTGAATGACATTTCTTAAAATTGGTATTTAAATGCCTGGGTCTCTCCAGAACAAGGAGGACAGATTGAGACATCTGGGTTGCTTTCAATGGAAGTAAAACCCAGATGTCTCAACCTGCCCTCCTTATTTCCATTGCTTTCAATGGACGTAAAACCTGGATGTTTTAAAATGTACTCCTTTTCTTGGAGCCATATGGTAAACCTAGGGCTCCTTTTACGAAGATGTGCTAGCGTTTTTAGTGCATGCACTGGATTAGTGCACGCTAGCCGAAAAACTACCACCTGCTCAAGAGAAGGCGTTAGCGGCTAGCGCGCGCTATTCCGCGCGTTAAGGCCCTAATGTGCCTTCGTAAAAGGAGCCCCTAGTTTAAAGGCTGCCATTCAGATGTGTGGATACTTCCTAAATTGGACACATAAGATCTTACTAATGATCTCTACACATACCACATCACTTTGTTCTTTCTAGTAAGGAAACTGAAAAAAAAACAACCCTCTTTTATACATGCATTGTCATCTCAGTCTTCTAGAACAGTGTTTTTCAACCGCTGTTCCGCGGCACACTAGTGTGCCGCGAGATGTTGCCTGGTGTGCCGTACGGTCAGGGCCGCCATCAGGGCAGTACCACCAGTCTAGGAAGAGGGGCGGTCCGCCCCATGTGGACAGGAGAGAGCTGGACGGGGGACCCGCGGAGTTCAATACAACTCGAGCCGCGAGGCTCGTCTTCTGTTCCTGCCTGCCCTGCAGCTAACATATAGCCGATCGCAAGCGTTCCCCGATGTCAGCGCTGACGTCGGAGGGAGGGCTTAAGCAAAGCCTGCCCTCTGACGTCAGCGCTGACGTCGGAGAATACTTCCGTTCGGCTATTTGTGTGCGGCAGGGCAGACAGGAAGCAGAAGACAAGCCTCGCGGCTTGAGCTTCGTTTTGCTGAGAAAGTTGCAAAGATGGGCTGGTAGGCAAACACGGAACACAAAAGGGGGGAGGGGGTGCGTTTTGGACACAAGGCATGAACTTGGGAGAGAGGAAGGGAAGGAAAGAGATGCTGAGGTGGGGGAGGGAATGGGTTTTTGGACACAGAAGGCATGGACTTGGGAGAGAGGAAGGGAGGGAAAGAGATGCTGAGGTGGGGGAGGGAATGCGTTTTTGGACACAGAAGAAATGGACTTGGGAGAGAGGAAGGGAGGGAGAGAGGAAGGGAGGGAAAGAGATGCTGAGGTGGGGGAGGGAATGGGTTTTTGGACACAGAAGGCATGGACTTGGGAGAGAGGAAGGGAGGGAAAGAGATGCTGAGGTGGGGGAGGGAATGCGTTTTTGGACACAGAAGAAATGGACTTGGGAGAGAGGAAGGGAGGGAGAGAGGAAGGGAGGGAAAGAGATGCTGAGGTGGGGGAGGGAATGGGTTTTTGGGCACAGAAGGCATGGACTTGGGAGAGAGGAAGGGAGGGAAAGAGATGGTTGTGTACACGGGGAATAGAAGAAAGGAGAATTTTTGGTCATAGGGAGGGAGTGAGGTACAGATAGTGGCATACCAGGGTGGGGGGGGCAGTCTGCCCCACCCCGGGTTTACGTCCCAAGGGGGTGCACAGCTGGCCACCCTCCAGTGTTGTCCCTAGGCCGGCAAACTGCGGCTCTTTAGCCACTTGAGTGCCACCGCCGCCAACGGTGTTGTTGGCGGTGGCAGCATTATAAAATACTTTCTTTGTGTTTATTTGATTCCTATTCAAGAGAATTACTTTATATATAGTCAATATAGGCACAGAGTTAAATTTTTTAACATTTTCTAATGGTGGTGTGCCTCGTGATTTTTTTCATGAAACAAGTGTGCCTTTGCCCAAAAAAGGTTGAAAAACACTGTTCTAGAACATCTCTTTCACAGATATACCACTGTATGCATTGGACATGGTCCTCCCTTTCTAAAATACCTATATTGAAGGAAGGAGGTCACAATTTGACTTTTGTTTTTTGATTAACTAGTACCTCTGATAACTTGATGTCTTCGTTTATATCCTCTGCAGCTTCAATTACAAAAACTGAAAAAAACCAAACAAACAGAGAAAAAAAATCTACCAGTTAGATCTAAATAGTTTGTTATTTACCAAAATATATTAAATTAGCCACATATAGCCTAAGGGCCCCTTTTACAAAGCCATGGTACAGATTTCCATGTGGCAAATGCAACATAGCCCATTCAAATCCTATGAGCTGCATCACATTTGCTACACCAGGACTCACCACTGCACTTTGTAAAAGGGCCCTAAGTAAGGTCACTATTTTCCTTCCAAAAGCCAATTGTGAAGTTTGAGATGTAGCTGCTAGATGAACAGTCTATACTTAAATATCTGTACGTAAGAAAGTATGCTGGATTAGGTCAAAATATTCAAATTTTAACTTTTTCTAATTAATGCTTTATTTATAGAAATAACAGATGCTATTAGAGATAAATTCTAATCATGGTATGAAATTTGGATTAACAGATATGTTTTAACTTTTTAATAGAGCTCTAGCTGTCATAGTGGTCCTGGAGAAAACTGGAATTGGAAGAAAATCTCTGTAGCCTCAAAAGATCATGTAGTACAATTTTTGTTTGTCTAATAAAAAGGTAGAAAGAGGTCAATCATCCTTCAAAAATTTGTAGAGAATTCATTATATACAAGGTTAACATAATAATTGCCATACTGCGACAGACCGAAGGTCCATCAAACCTAGCATCCTGTTTCCAACAGGTCGGTGCTAGGTTTTCTGGCAGCCATTTTAGGAAGGCAGCCACAATAGGCAGGAGTTAGTTGGCATCACTCCAGCCTATTTCCTCACCAGACCACAGGAAATGAACATGTAAGCCCATGACCACTGGGGGGAGGTGGGGGTCTTGTTCTGCTTCTGGAGGACTGGGCTGGAATGGGCATCAGAAGGGGGACAATTCTCCTCTTCATCCCCCCAAAGTCCCAATTCAGAAATGTCCCTCTATGGGGCCAGGTTTGCAGCAGAGCAAAGGCAGGCTTTAAAATTATCCGGACTATGTCAGACACCTTGTACATTAGTTAAATATATTGTGTCAGCACGGTGATGGAACTAGCTGGATATTCAGCACTGCTGCTTATACATAGAGTAGCACACTGAATATCTTGATTAAGTTTAATACTGGCACAGTGTTTAATCTAAGCCAGCTGTCATGAAATTCACCCTGGGGGTGAGGGGTTAATTTTATAACAGGGTGCCTATCTGAAAAATCCAAGAAAGTATCTATTTATATATCTTTTAAGGTAACCTAGGTGCCTATGCGCATTTATAAAATAGACACCCAGAACCAGACCCAGTAGCATACAAATTCACACCTACTCCAATAAAGCTGTAAATATGTGCATGTATTTGTGTATTTTATAAAATGCAACATACATTATTGACAGAAGAAGGTGGCTACTTCTAGACTAACCAATTTATTTGAGGAATGAACTTTCAAGATGCATGAAATACGTGGGTATATATAAGAAAGATGTACAAGAACGGAAGAGAATACAAAGAAAGTATTAGAAAATGCAGGACAGGGAATGGGAGAGAGAATGGCTGCAGGAGTTCAATTAATGTAACTGACAACTATGGTGGATGAGAGAGAATAAAGACAGGATGATCTCAAGAGCAGTTAACTCCGTTGAGGCCTATAGTGCACTGTGAATCTATAGTTTCTATTCAGGCCTAGGGTTCTCAACCTAGTGATCTAGTTTTCAAGATATCTACAATGAATATGCTTGAGACAGAGTTGCTTACAATGGAGACAGTTATCTTATTGAAGATATCCAGAAAACCTGACTGCCTGGGTGTGTCCTGAAGACAGGGTTGAGAATGCCTGGCGAAGGATAATGTTGACTATGCAGACTTTGTCTCTCCCTTTCCATACCACATGGGCCTGATTAAGGAACTGGCAAGCTTTGCACAGACCTTTGATCCAGATGTTTACATGGACCTAATGCGAGGTAGGTCCACTATCTAGTAGCTTTCTTCAGGATTTTATCTTTGCTGCAGTTTCATAAACACAACAAAAATCAGTACTATAGCCATCTACTTATTATTATTAGCCATAGTTACAACATTGCAATGTACTGGTCTAGAGACTTCTGTCTTTGACAATGAGTCATTGAACCATTTCATTTTTCTGCCACAGCCACTTCATACCTCCTATCCAGGCACATTAGATTCCACCAATGGTTCATGGGTATTATTGAATTATCCTGCCAATTATTTAATATCACCCAGAGAGCTACAGTAAGCATAAAAATACACAAGTATGCATCTTGTTTGGGCAATTTTGTTACCACTATCTCAGATTTCCATTTTACTATGGGGTACTACAGCTGGTATGTACCGTAAATGGAAGTATCACACAAATTCTTGCCCATAATACCCAAATAATCTTTTAAGGTTTCAACAGATTTTTGCATTAATGCCCAGTAGTTACACAGATGGCTAATGTGTTTGGACTTTTTTCAGAGTTTAAAACACTATCTGCAGTTCCCCAGACCTCCCCCCTCCCATGTTGTCTACTTCCAGTATAACAAGAAGCAGAAGCTACCAACTGCAAGGTATTGCAGTCAGAGCACTGGAAGGAAGGGGGGGAGTTCCTATGCTAAACAAATGACATTTGTTCATAAAGGTGGGGGAGGGTTAGAGAAATTAAGTCACCTAAAATATAAACTCAAACATTTGTATAAGGGACAACACATTTCTATAAGGGAAGCAATTCCAACACTACACCACACTCTCATGATTTTAGCTATGGTGCACGTGTTATGTGAGACACACAACACATGCACAACAGCAGCGCCCATTAAAAAAAATATCTTCTATAGGGCTTGCAAGGAGAGCAGGTGCTATTGGCTCAGCTGCAAATGTTTTTTGTTTTTTTTTTAAAGAAGGGCGCAGCTGTTGTGCGCTCACACAACACATGCACGACAGCTACGTCCTTACTTTAAAAAAAAAAGCTGATCTTGGCTCCGAAACTGGCAGGGGACGCCATGAATCAGCTGAACTGGCAACTGCTGCTCTCCCCTCTGCCGGCTCTGGAGCCACCATCAGCTGGGCAGAAGGAAGGAGAAAGGTGGCTGCAGGTAGGAGAGCGCCAGGCACAGTTTCTCCCCTTTAACCAGGGCTGTTCCACAAATAGTATGAATATAATTTGCATGCTATTTTGCTGAGCATCACCCAATGAAGAAAAATCCCTAAAACCAATACATATGATACAAATAAATTAGAGTCAGAGTTTTATGCATGGGGGTCTGAATTAGCACATTGAGAATAAGAACATGGAGCCAGGCTAACAACATACCCCCCCCCTAAATTAAAATTGCATTGACTGGAGAGGGGGAATAGGAGATCAAATACACCAGAGAGCTCTAATACTTTGACAACTCTTAGGTCCCCTGCCATTTGAAACTGGAGCTGAATGCTTCAGCTCTGCTGTCCTACTGTCCATAGGGTTTTCTAATAACCCTATAAACCCAATTATATTAGCGATAACATCTAGGGGTAAAAGGGATGGGATTTGATATACCGCTTTTTATGTGTGGTTACAATTAAAGCGGTTTATATATTTTAGACGGGTACTTATTTTGTACCTGGGGCAATGAAGTGTTAAGTGACTTGCCCACAGATGGAATCTGCGGCACCATTTCAAACTCTAGAATGGTTCAAAGGGGTTCAAAATTAACAACCGATGCTCTTTAATGAAAGCAACGAAGAGTTTCAGCAACACCACCCATACACTCTGCTTCCTCACCTCATCCCACTCCCTTCTCTAAAGAGAAACTGCACTTCTGCGGGCACAGTTACACAACATTTAATTCAGTCGTAGAGCGGTTATACATCAAGTTTTCAAGTTTCAATAAATATTTGATTAATCGCCTATCCTGAGTGCTAAGCGATTCATACTGCTTGCGTCCTAAAGCATGCGAAGCCTCAGCAACTACGGTACTTACAAAATGCATATGTAGATAGGCAGAAAGCAGCAACCAGATGTGTTTTGTTTACCATGTTGAAAGCTATCCCAATCTAGTCTACACACGAAGAAGGGGATATTTCAGTAAGGCAAACGTCCTCCCAAGGTCCCCGTCCCCCCCTCCCCCTCCCCCTCCTCCTCCTAAACAGCACCGGCAAGACCCTGTACAGTCTATACACACCACGATTACCACCGCCACCTAAACTAGCAGCCCTTCCTGAACTTCCGATACAAGCTGGAGTCTCATTGGTTACTGGAGCCTACTTTCCGATTGGCCAGGGCGGTTTTCCTAGGGTCGCTTCCTTTCCTTTCACTGGCTGTGGTGGACCTGGTGGTGGCTGTCTACAAAAGCGGATGCTGAAGCGCGAGTTCGTGTGTCGTCTGTGTTGCATGAAATAGGAGCAAAATAATAAAAGGAGGCGGTGGGATAAAGCAGAACATTGTTGTGCAGAATTTTTATTCAACTGCACGCATTACCATAATGCAGTGATGTAAATAGTGAAAACATAAGGTTTCCCAAGAAGAAAATGCATCTGTTGTATTCAGGACTGCCCGCAGCCATCCCACTGAGCGGTGTTTTGCAGTCTAGCATTCAGCTTTTTAACTGACCATAGTAAAAGTAAGTTAAACAGGAAAGCATGAATAACAATAAAACGCAAGTGTCCCAAAGAGGACAATAATAGCATAGAATGGTGGAGTCTCTACACCAGAAGACTTAAAGAGACTTGAATATACCATAGACAAGAGAAATAATGACACTTTTAAATTAGAGACCGACCAAAATTCCCAAAATCCTTTTTCTGACCTGTTTTGGCAATATTTTCACCTTACAGGGCACTGTTGTGAACTTCATAAAAAGGATGCCAGATAAACATCTCACCAGAACTCCCTTATAGGTTATCGTGAGCCCCCCCCCCAAAAAAAAAATAAACATGGTTAAAAATGACCATATGTTTTTTTGGGAGGGAGTCAAAAATGTGTGCTTTGTCTTTGTCTCCTTCCTTCCCTCTCTCTCTCTCACCCCTCCACCTCAATCAAACAGCAGTTGCTCTTCTTACATTCTTAGGCCTTCCTGGTGATCTAGAAATGTAGTTGTAGAAGTGATCTCCAATTACTCCTGCCCATTCTGGCTCTGCTTTCAAAATGGCTGCCACAGTTTGGGTAAAAGAACTCTTGGCTGACACACAGATAGATGCAAGGAGCTTAACATCTTTACATGGAAGGATAGATGCAAGGAACATTCAAAGTGCTATTTTCAAACAACTCTTTACTCAAGCTTTGAAGAGGTGAGGTGGTCAATTCCCCCATATTTGGAGAAGGCTGGGAGAGGGAAACGGGGTGAGATTGGAGACAGGATTGTGTCTGAATTCAAGAAGGCATGGGACAGGCAAGTAAGATCTCTTATGGTAGGGTTTTCATATTTGTATACAGGCAGACCCCGGGTTAAGAACAAGTTACGTTTTTAAAGCTGTTCTTAAGTCGGATTTGTATTTAACTCAGAACTTTTAGATTTTAAGATTCTTATTGCTTATTTCTGCTCTTAGCTGACAAAAGGGCCAACTGTCCCTACCTGGTGGGGGTGGGGTGAACTTTTGGGGGTTGGGGGTGTCAGCAGGAGGGATTGGGCATCCCTCCTGCTGGTGGTATATGGAGGGGGTGGAGGGTGTCCCATGTTCATTCCCCCCTCTTCCTTCTGTGTCCCAAGTTTGTGCACCCCTCCCTACCTTCCAGCCTTTGTCCCCAAATCATCTCCCCTCTCTCCCTTACTTGCTCAAGCTGCACTCGCTTCCTTCAGGGTCGTCCAGCTGGGCTGCTCCTTCTGCCTTTAGTGGCACTTGTTGCAGGGACGCGCGGGCAGTGATTCACATGCTGCATATGGCTAACCCACAAGCCTTCCCTCTAACGTCAGCTCTGACATCGGAGAGAAGGTTTCTGGGTCAGCTACATGCAAAGTGAAAGAGCTACTGGCGCATCCTTCCAACAAGTGCTGTTGAAGGCAGGAAGGAGGTAACTGGGATCCCACGCTGACCCAGAAATCTTTCCTTTGACATTAGCTTTGACATTGGAGGGAAGCCTGGGTCGGCTTTGGTGGAGAGGGGTGGGCAGGAAGGATGGATCCCTGGGAGCGGCTTCGGTGTAGGGGGGTGGGTGGGCAGGCAATATCCTCAGTGGCAGCCAGTGCTGTCTACCCCCAATAAACAGCTCATGTACCCCTAAGGATACACATACCACGTGTTGAGAAAAACTGCACTAGCCCACCCACCAGGCTACTTAAGACATCTGTGTGCAGCTCTACTACCAGGTGCTGATGTTATGGAGACAGGTATATATGTTTGTATTCTGATCTTTGTAGGTGTGAGGAGGTCTGTGAGCACTAGGCGAGTGTGGGGGTGTCTTACCTTGATGCATGCAGTGGTTATCTGGTCAGTTTGGGCACCTTTATGGCACTTAGACGCTTCTAAAACAGGTCTAGTTCCAAATGTATAAGTTCTGTCCAGGATATCTTGCAAAATGTTTGATTATCGTTGCAACATGTCCATGTCTAACCCGCCCTTGAGACTGCCTAAAGCTCGCTCATAACACGCCTCCACCACGCTCATCTCGTGCTCTGAACGTACAGAGGCTGGAACACCTTGCTAGACATACAGAAAGACAGTTTTGATTATTAGCGCTTGGACATCCTAGCGATTAGGACATCCAAGTGCTGATTTAGGATGCTTTTTGGACGTCTATGGGCTCCTTTTATCAAGCCACGTGTAATAGCGCACATTAAACCGCTGGCCGCGCTAGCCGCTACTGCCTCCTCTTGAGAAGGCAGTAGTTTTTGGCCAGCGCGGGGGTTAGTGCGTGATGAAAAGTCGTGCGCATTAAACCCGCTAGCGCGGCTTGATAAAAGGAGCCCTATGTTTTTTTATTATGGGCCCCTAAGACATCCACAACTATTGAAAAGCCTGATCAAAAAGATGTGTCATTTTGTATTTTGGACATGAAGGTTCTGTACGGTATGTTAATGGCAAAGTATTCCAAAGAAGAGGAGCCACACATAAAAGGCCACAAATAAATCCTTAAGTAAGCCATTTACAGATGGATAGATAGATAAAGAATTGGTGTGAAAAGCAGGAAACATCCCAAAAAGAGACTTAGGTCACAATTGGAATAAAATATTAAAATCAATGATTAATCTTGCACTATTTGGAGAATGAAGCTAGAAAGATTATTTCTGCATCTAGTAAGCTTCTACTAAAATCCATCTGCCTTAGAGCTCCTTTTATCAAACAGCAGTAGAGTATTTTACTGCGGGCTGGCGAGGTAAATGCTCCAACGCTCATAGGAATTGAATGAGCATCGAAGCATTTAGCTCTCCAGCCTGCGGTAAAACACTTTACCGCTGCTTGAAAAAAGGAGCCCTTAGTTTCCTCAGCCAAAGGTTTAAACTTCTCTCACAGCTGGGCTTTTTTCACAGCCAGCTTCCTCACTAGATTAAAGTGTCATTGCTAAGCAACATTTTACAATGTTCAAATGTTTTGTCTCTTTGTGTCCAAGTACTATAGTACTGTTGTTCTCTGTAACTAAGAGTCACCGTTATTATGGTTATTATTATATCAAATTTACATAGAACATCTGACAGCTAGAAGGCATAGAACATTTCACTAAATCATGAATTCAGAAATTACCAGTTAGATTTTTTATTCTCTCACAGATAAGTTTTGATAAGAGGTAAGTGCCACTAGAGGCAGTATGTTAGTCAAATGAAAGCTTAGACTAGAGAATGACGTGGGGAAAAAATGTGTCTCAGCCTCATCCCTGTGAACTCAACTCTGTCCCCGCCCCCGCGAACTCTGATCCCATCCGCACAAGCCTTGAAGAGTTATGATTTTATATTGAAACAATTTTATTAAAGTATAAAAATAAACAATATTCTGTACAACTGTCATTTTATAAATCACAAATACAGAAAAAGGATAACATAGTAACATAGTAGATGATGGCAGATAAAGAAATAGGTAACGTGGTTAAGTCCTGTTTTTTTCAAGCTCTGGATGATTTGCTCAATTTCAAAATTTTTAGAGCCCAAGTCTTTGAACATTCTGGTCTACTTTTTAGTCATCGCGAAATTAGACTATTGCACTAGTTTACTTACCGGAATCAGATGCCTACAAATAATTCAAAACGCTGCCATTTAGCTCATTATGAAATCTAAAAAATTTGATCAAGTGATTCCTCTCTTACACTGATTGCCAATAAAACATAGGATTTCTTACAAAATTTCATTAATAACATTCAAAACACTACAAACTAAAACCTCTCAATTCATCGAAAAATATCTCATTCCTTACGAGCCTTCCCGTATTCTTAGATCTACAGACTGCAGATTACTAACTATTCCCTCATTGCAAATAATTGGTACCAAAAGCCAAGACATGTTCTCAGTAGTTGCTCCTCAGCTTTGGAACTCTCTTCCCACCTTCATGAGAGAAGAAAAAAACCTAGATCACTTTAAAGGCCTTCTCAAGAGTCATTTATTTAAAGACGCATTCAAAACTTAAATTCAATACTTTTTTCCATCCTTCAACTTCCAAAATAAACAATTTTCAGCACCCCCGTACCTTTTGTACTTTCCTTAATTGTTATTTATTTTTATTTTATTTCTTATATACCACTATACCTTGAGGTTCAAAGCGGTTTACAATGAAGATAGATTAAAGATACATTAAAATAAAATAAATAAAAATGGTACTTTGGATTTCCCTAGCTGTCCCGAAGGCTCACAATCTAGCTAAAGTACCTGAGAAAACAATAAATAAAAATAAAATAAATAAAATAAAATAAAATAAATTCCAATCAGACAATAGGATCTGATGTTAGAAGTTCATAAAGACGATATGCCAAGGAGAGAAAGCTGGTATGCTCCTTAAGCCCTGACGTATGCAGCCAAGCCAACACACAATATTTCAGCCATGAGGTTTCCCAGGAAGTAATAATGAGTGCCAAAATACAGGCTAGTCATTTAGATCAGAGTCAATGCAATATTAAAATGCAGGCATGTCATTTGGATCAGATGACCTCTGCAACAGCCAGACAACCGCCACTATCATCTCAGTGCATCAGCTGCATTAAATGGTCAACTGCCACCATTCTCAGATTCGATATCTAGTATGGTATAGAACCCTGCTGGATCGGGGGAGGGGTGGAGCTGTGCTCTTAAGTCTCTGCCACTGCTTCTGCTGCCTGCCGCTGGTTTCGGTGTGGCTCCGGCGTCTCCTTGTGCTCACCGTTATCCCCTGCTGGATCGGGGGAGGAGCGGAGCTGTGCTCATTAAGTCCCTGCTGCTGATTCTGCTGTCTGCCGCTGGTTTCGGTACGGCCCCAGCATCTCCTTGTGCTTAACCGTTAGCCCCTGCTGGATCGGGGGAGGGGCGGAGCTGTGCTCTTAAGTCCCCGCTGCTGCTTCTGCTGCCTGCCGCTCTTTTTGGTACTTTTTTCTATATCAATTGTATTTCTTCCTCACTTACCTTTCATTTCACATCAGTTAAGTTTGACCCGTCTCACATTAGTTAAGCCATTTGTTTTAAAACACTTATAATTACTTGCATTTTTATTGGTGTTTTTATTTTAATCCCCTATATATTGTACCTGTAACTCATGTATTAATAAGATTATATTGTGTGTATATGAAAAATGGATGGAAGAAATTGCATTACAATTAGAATTACTGTATTATTATGGGGTGGAGTCAGGGGCGGAGTTTGGGCAGGTCTGGGGTAGAGTTTGGGTGGGTTTGGAGCGAAGTTTGGCCAGGGGTACTCGGTTTGTGTTTGTTAGGCTTAGGGCAGTGGTCTCAAACTCAAACTCTTTGCAGGGCCACATTTTGGATTTGTAGATACTTGGAGGGCCTCAGAAAAAATAGTTAATGTCTTATTAAAGAAACTAGTCTTATAGCCCTAGTCTTATAGCACATTAATGGGTGCTAGAATATATGTGTGTGTGTCTGCCTTTATTTCTTTCTCTCTCTCTCCTTAGCCGCTTTCTGTATTTCTGTCTTTCTTTCTTTCTGTCTTTCTTTTTCCTTGGCTGTCCACCACCACCCCTTGCCTGCTCCCCCTGTCCATTCTCCCTTTCTTTTATCTCCCCTATGTCCACCACCACCCCTTCACTGCTCCCCTTATCCAGCAGCAGCCCTTTTCCCTTTATTTCACCTCCCCCTTGTCCATCAGCACCTCTTCCCCTGTCCAGCAGCACCTGTTTCCTGCTCCCCCTGTCCAGCAGTAGGCCTCCCTTCCTTTTTCTTCCCCCCCCCGTCCATCAGCACCTCTTCCCTTGTCCAGCAGCACCCCTTACTTCCGTTCACATCTGTCCTCCGCCACAGCCACCGTGGCCTGCAGGCGCCGACAGCCGCCGCAAACGCCTGAAACTGACAGCCGCCTTAATGTTTCCGCCATCCCTGCCACCGCCGCTGCTTGAGAGACCCGCGGGACCGAAAGCAGTCAGCGTGTCTGGGGCTCATGAAGAGGAGTCCTGGTTTCGCGCATGCGCACTCCTGCCGACCACTGAACTACAGATCAGAGAACACGCGGTAAGAGTGCGCATGCGTGCTTAGCATTTTATTATTATATAAATGACAATTTTGCATGAGGTAAACCTTTCAGCTAAGTCTTAATAATAATATTGTAATTTATAGCTAAAGAGACATATGATCAAGAAACTGTTTAATTTTACTTTTGTGATTATGATAAACATACCGAGGGCCTCAAAATAGTATCTGGCGGGCCGTGAGTTTGAGACGACTGGCTTAGGGGGTACTTGGCTTGAAAAGGTTGAGAAACACTGCCTTATTACATGCATACTTATTTATACATTTCTTGTTCTTTTTATGTTCATGTTTATGAATCTTTTGTATTGTAACAATTTAAAATTTCAATAAATATTTGAAAAAAAACCTTTACATTCAAAGAGTAACATAATTGGAATATTCTCACTACTTTATAACATCTTTCACATTGCTTGTTGATCCTTCCTTAATCTGTCACATTGAAGATTAAAAAAAGCTGTCTTTTTGCCTCACTAAGTGACCTTTTGGTACAGGCAGTCCCCGAGTTACAGACACCCCACACAACTCATACTTAAGAACGCAGTATTTCCAGTGGCACATAGACTAATGATGCATGGCCACATTAAGAACAATGTGTGGCTGTGTATGCTGTAGCTTAGAGGAAACCCTGATAGGGATAGTTGGCCTTTTTGTAAGCTGGGAGCAGAGGTAAGCAGCAAAATCTTAAAATCTACAGGGTCTGAGTTATGTACAAATTCGACTTAAGAACAGCTTTTAAAAACGTAACTCGTTCTTAACCTGGGAGACTGCCTGTACTCTTCCTAGTACGTCACACAAGTGGTTATCGCCTACCGCAGAACCGGCGTCTCCGTAGCCTTGGCAATTGCATGCGTCACGTTGAAAAGCCGAGCTGCAAGTGGCTGGAATCTTTCGAGAAGTCTCGAGAATGCGGAAGCGGAAGCTGCACGTGGAGCCTGCAAAAAGCAAAGCGCTGAGAGAAGTGTAGTTTCTGGAAAATTCTCGTCCAGCAATCTATGAAGCGGAGAGCAGGGCCCCGCCTCCTTATATGACAGACACGGTTTGGAGAAAGGGTGGAAAAGCTGAGCTCTGCGCTTACTAGGAAAAAAAAAAGTGAAACCAGGCATACTGTATAGAATTAAAGTAGCTTAGAATCGTGCCGTTAATTCAGCTGCGCTAAGATCCGATTTTGCTTTTTTTTTTTTTTTTAATTTCTACCTTGCATCTACTTGGTAACTGGCATCATGTCAGTTGTTGGATTTGATCTGGGTTTTCAGAATTGCCACATTGCGATCGCTAGAGCCGGCGGTATTGAGACGATTGCCAACGAATTCAGCGATCGATGTACACCGTGAGTAGCGGGATTGGGTGACTGTTCTGCTGTATACCGGCTGGAGATGGGGGGAGGGCTCGCTCACTCCTGCAGTATGTCTTTCTATGGCTGGCAAAAAAAAAAAAAAAAAAGGTTTTGTGTGGCATTAGACGGCGCTCTTCTCATTGTCTCAGCTTTCCTCAGAAATTCTTGAAAAATGAGCGGCTCGAATTCAGAGCCGGCATTTGAGCTACAGCCCATTCATTAACAATGTAGAAATCTAGGTACGGGTGCGGCATTAAGAGAATCCCTGATCCGCATACTTTTAACAAGTAATTTAAGCCCACAAACTGGGAAAGACGGTTGTTGGTAGGTAGAGAACTTTCGTCTGAATACCCCGATTTTTTTTAAACTGGAGGAGGAAGTAGTTGCTAACAGATTTTTTTTCTTTGAAAAAGCGTAATATGGTTATCCAGAGTAATGATTGTGGCTTTCTTGTTATTAAACTATGATTCTTAAGTACACTTGTTCTTAAAATAGTCATAGTGATTTTTTTATTCGAAGTAGTTTAAGTACACTTGTTCTTAAAATAGTCATAGTGATTTTTTTATTCGAAGTAGTGTTAATAGGTTGGCCTGGCGAATTTTGTCAGTTTTCTGATACCTGGTAGGTTCAAAGGATGAGACCCGCTATTCAGGGTCGTGGCGTCACAAGTCAACTGAATTTGTTGCTGGCGCGATGATGTCATGGGGAAGGCTTTGGAATCTCCAAGAGTACTGCACTCCGGGGCCCTCCTAGGCTGCAGTGCGCCCTCCTAGGGATTGTAGCACTAGTTATCAGCAGGTAGCGCTGCTGATCTGGACGCCGTTTTCAAAGGAGCGGCAAATGGCTCCTTGGACGCATCAATTTTTATTAATGTGTGTGCAAGCTAGAAAGAAAAGATATTCCCCCATAAGCAAATATGCTATAGGTACCATATCTGGCAATTCTGAAACGGTTCATCCGTTGTGTCCCTTAGGAATAGCTTATTAATGGATTATAAAGGTTACCTAAAATAGCTAACACAGAGAAATAATAATGTCATCAGAAATTGAAGAAGGGAAAATATACAAAGGATGCTTCTTTGGGAAACAAAATGGAGATATATCTCTTATTATGATATCATGTTTGTCTGTCTTATTTGTTTAGATTGTAAGCTATTTCAAGCAGGGGCTGTCCTCTTTGTGACTCTCTGTACAGCGCTGCATACCTCTGGTAGTGCTATAGAAATAATTAATAGTAGTTTGGTTCTCTGGGCATCCCATCTAATTGCCCAAATGAAAAAAAAAAAAAAAAAAATGGGTAGGAGAGGGGAGAGTGAGTCAGGCACTTGTATCAGATTGAACACCCCCTGAAGGCAATATTGGAGAAAGTGTTGTAAGCTAAATAAATGTAGTTCAGGAGGTCAGGCTTTTTGCGCTTTAGGTAAACACTAATAGGAGGATTCTTAAAACTTTCTATGCTGTTAACGATGGTTGCCAGTTTAGCGTGCCAGTATTTTACTGGTTGATTATCAGAATGACCTTTTCAAGCTTTCTAGAAGTCTCTGACTTTGCTATCAGTGTTCCCTCTAAGCGGGCGGGTGTTGTGAGCAAACTTTTTTCACCGTGAGCCAAAAATATCGGGCGCCAGCAAGTTATGAGCCAACTCGCCCGATTCTCCTCTCGCCGCCCTGCCATCTGCCGTACGCCTCTTCCGATCGTGCGCTGTGACGAGAAACGTGTGCGCTGCGATGTAATATTTTGTGCGCCAGCGCACGCCAGCGCAGCTTAGCGGGAACACTGGTTCAAATGGTTTTATTTATTTCCCCAAATTTATTTTTGTTATACGCATTGAAAATATTTGATATTGCGTTTAAATCAAAATCTCAATAAACTTGAAACGAGTGCCCGTGAGATTGTGGGAGGGTTAAATACTCAAAACTTAGAAGTTTTTGCTACGCCAGCTTTCTGGTATCTTTACATACAGTGGCGTACCTAGCATATGTAACATCCGGGGCCCATCATTTTTTGGCACCCCCCCCCATCTGTAAGAAAAACATGATTTTTAGTAACAAACCACACGTCACACATGAGTACCTAGGAAAAGGCAGCATCTTACATATTGCAGTGAGCAGTACATCAATACACCCATTGTAAAACTAAACAAGCCAGACCAGCACAGATCAATCCTACACCGTCAATCCTAACAGAAAACCATGTCTTTCGAACACACAGAACACAGAAAACACCTTCGCCTAGTAAGGAATATGTAATCACAAACTAACCCCTCCCTCTTTTACAAAACTGTAGTGTGGATTTTAGCTACGGAGGTAACAGCTCTGATGCTCATAAAATTCTGAGCATCAGAGCTGCTACCACCAAGGCTGGTGCTAAAAACGCTTCACAGTTTTGTAAAAGGGGGGATAAAATAAAAATACATAGACAAAGGTTAAATTGAACCAGCAAGAAGCTGGACTCTGCATACAATGCTTCACAGAAACAGTGACACATGTCTCCTAAAGCAATAAATAAATAGAAATTTTTTTCTACCTTTGTCTTCTGTGGTTTCTCCTTTCCTCATCTTCTTGTAACTCTCTTCCTTCCATCCACTGTCTGCCGTCTCTCTTCCCCTATATGGCATCTTCTCTCCTTCTATGCCCCTTCCAGAAACTGTATGCCTCCCCCTTCCATCTCTCCTTTCACCCCATTGGTCTGGCATCTCTCTCCTCGCCTTCCCTCTCCCACACCTCTCCTCATAGTCTGGTATCTCCCCTTCCCTGATTCTCTGGCATCTCTCTCCTTTCCTTTTCTTCCATCTTTCGCTCCCCCTCCATGCTCTCACATCTCCCCCTTCCTTTTCCCTTAGACTGGCATACCTTCCTCCTACGCTCCAAGCCCTGGCATCTCCTTTAATTCCCTCCCTCATCTTCCTTCTCCCTCCAGCTGGGTACCGCAACACTCTTCCCTGCAGCTCTGCACTTCCCCACAATTGCCATGCTTCGGTTCCTCTTCTTCCTTCCTTCCTCCCCCCCCCCCGCGGGACCCTGCGGCACCATCAACTCTTACTCCCTCTAATGTCGGCCCTGCAGCTCCAGACTTCCTCGCACCTTCTCCCCTCCCCCTTTGGATCGCTATTATTTTAAATGTTATAGCCGCGGAGCTGTATCCATCAGTGGAGATGTCTAACCTCGGCCTGCCCCGGAACTCTTACTGCAGCAGCCGCCCGTCTAGGCAGGAACAGGAAGTCACTGTTGCAGTAAGAGTTCCGGGGCAGGCCGAGGTTAGACATCTCCACTGATGGATACAGCTCCGCGGCTATAACATTTAAAATAATAGCGATCCAAAGGGGGAGGGGAGAAGGTGCGAGGAAGTCTGGAGCTGCAGGGCCGACATTAGAGGGAGTAAGAGTTGATGGTGCCGCAGGGTCCCGCGGGGGGGGGGGGGGGAGGAAGGAAGGAAGAAGAGGAACCGAAGCATGGCAATTGTGGGGAAGTGCAATCCCCCCAATGCGTCCCCTTACCTTACCGACGCGTGTGTGCGCTGTGAAGAGAAACTTTGCGCTGCGATGTAATATTTTGTGCGCGAGCGCAGGCCAACGCAGCTTAGCGGGAACACTGTTTGCTATGTAAATGTAGGACAATGAGGTCATTAATATTTAAAGGAGCACTCTTGGAGATTCCCTAACCTTGTTGTGCCGCACAAAATTTTCTATATACACCGGTGTATATTGATAGCTTTTTCTGGCTTTGAGTCTATAAATTTCATATCCCTGAAAGTATTTCAGCACAAAATTTTCTGGCAGGGACTGAGCTGTTGTAGCTTTACTTTCCTGTCAGTGCTGATTGGCTCAGGCACTGACAGGAAAGTAAGGCTTGCCAGCTGACAAACCCCCCCCCCAATAAAAAGTCCCCTGAATCAAAGGACCTTAGGAGGGATGCCCACTCCCTCCTGCTGCTAGGGTCCAAGCCCCCTCCTCCCCCTCGACAGCACCCTGATAGCCCCTTGGACAATTGCGACAGGAGGGATGCCCACTCCCTCCCGCTGACAGGGTCTAAGCACTTCCCCCCAGCCCAACAGTCCCCCCAACACTCCTGGCAGAAGGGATGCATACTTCCTCCCTCTGCCAGGGTCCAAGCCACTTGACAACCCCCTGCTCTCTCCCTTACCTCTATGATGAAGGCCAGCAGGAAGGATGTCTACTTCCTCCAGCCTCTTCAAAATTGCAGGCCTTCCCCTTCATGGTGCATCCTGGGATGTACCAGGGAGGAGCCTAAGGCTCCTCCTGTAAATGATGATATTGCTAAGCAGGAAAGGCTAATGGAACCATTACAAAATTCAACATATATTTGAATGGTTTATGAAATGATTAATTAAAAAAAACCTAAAACATTTGACTGAAATATGTTGTGAAGTGTTATGTTAAAATGAAAACGTGGTGTAGCTGAGTGTAGATAGACATCAAAGTTGTGGTAGATGTGATTTGCAATTGTTCTGTAAAACTGTATTGTGTATGCAGTGCAGCACTACAGCTAAAACTATTTTAATAAAAAATTTAGATATGCTATTGCTAAAGTGTATTCCAGTGCAATGGGTGAGACATTCTGGACAGATGGGTAATAATATCCCCATAGCCGCGGGCACTCTGGATTTTTTCTTTTGCCTCTGCTGTATACTTCACTGGGCTCCTTAGTGAATGTTAACAGGTGATGGTCAAAGAGGGGAGGGGTGGTATTGCAGAATTTAGTGATTGAACAGTTGGAGGATAGAATTAGTAGGTCTATGCCAGGGATCTCAAAGTCCCTCCTTGAGGGCTGCAATCCAGTCAGGTTTTCAGGATTTCCCCAATGAATATGCATGAGATCTATGTGCATGCACTGCTTTCAGTGCATATTCATTGGGGAAATCCTGAAAACCCAACTGGAATGCCCTCAAGGAGGGACTTTGAGATCCCTGGTCTAGGCAGTGTCCTTTCTGGTTAGGGCAAGGAACTTAGAGGCAAAAGAGTTGGAGGGGTCATTGACATGGATATTGATGTCACTGAGGATGAGAGAAGGGGATGAGGGCTTGAGGAAGGAGGAGAGCTCAGAGTCAGTCAGGAAGGAAGAGTGGGACTATCGGTGTGGTGGGGGGGGTGTTGGTAGATGACTGCTACTTGGAGAGGTAGTTGAGCAAAAAGGCGGATAGAATGGACTTCAAAGGAGGAAGATATTGAGATGGTGGGAAAAGGGGTTGAAATCTGCAAGAGGGTGAGAGTAGTATACCCATGTTGCCTCCTTCACCAACCAGGCAAGGCATGTGGGAGAAAAGGTAGCCTCCATGACACAGGGCAGCAGCTGAGGTACAGTCATCAGGGCAAATCCAGGTCTGTTAGTGCAGGCAAGTGGAGAAATCGAGAGTGGAGAGATTGAGAGATAAATAGGTAATGTATGTAGGCAAGCTTGTTGGGAATGGAGCGGGCATTCCATAAGGCACACGAGAAGGGCAGGGAGGAGGGGGGAGGAAAGGAATAGAAATAAGGTTGGTGTTATTACGGGTTGGCTCGTAGGAATAAGGTGGACCATAAGACTAGGGTGGGAGTTTGTTGGAAGGACCAGGGTTGGGGGTTGATGTCCCCAGCAGAAAGCAAGAGAAGGAGGAGGAAGGGAAGGTGAGAGGGCACCTGCAGCTGCGACATGGGTGAGGTGCACGCAGGGAGAGAGGGGATGACTGAATGAGAGGGAGAAAGTATAGGATCTTTAGAGTGGAAAAGAGGGTAGAGGATAAGAGGAAAGGAGAGGTAGTGGGTTTAAAAGTTAAGGTGCTCAGTGGCCTAGGAAGAAGGGAAAGATTGGGGATGGTTAATATCAGCAGGAAGAGAAGTAAGGGAGTCAGTTCTGGGCTCCTTTGGGAGGACGGGCTAAATAAATGACCAAATAAATAAATAAATAACAGGGGGAGGGGAAGCTTGGTTGTGGACTAGTCTAGAGAGCAGAAGGACACGCACGAAGGTAGAGTATTAGTGTTGTAAAGAGGCAGTGAGTATGAGAAGAGGGGTATAATAATTTTTCTGCTCGTGCATCATTCTTAATTGTGCACTTTCTTTTTAAATAACCTGTTGTATTAAGGGATGGAGGCAGTTGAGAGCAGGTAGGCAAAGCTAACAGTGGTGCCTAAGCAGTAAAAATGTAAAGTTTACATAATAGACAAAGATTAAGGGGTCCTTTTACAAAGCCGCACTAGCGATTTTATTGCACGCACCGGATTAGCACGCGCTATAGCATTCACTAGCCAGAAGTCTACCGCCTGCTCAAAAGGAGGTGGTAGCGACTAGCTAGTGTGGCAATTTAGCGCACGGTATTCCGCGCGTTAAGGCCCTAGCAGGGCTTTGTAAAAGGAGCCTAAGTGTTACATACAGTATCAGAAGGAAATTACGCTTACTTACAAAACATTATATTGAAGAGAGTCCCCCACCCTACCAGACTGACAAGGCTCACTCTTTTCCAAGCTGATTCTTGGATGCCTGTTAGACATTGGGGACTGGGAAGAATTTTGTATATATGTTTCTGTTTTATATGGGAGTAGTTCTAAGTGCCTTTGTTGGCGGTTGACATTACTGTTTGATTTACCTCTTGCACAGAACAGTTTGTTTCTAAACCTGTTGCTACAGGTGCCTCTACTTCATGTGTATTGGGTGGCTCTCAGTGCTTGGGTACTAACTGCAGGTGGAGCTAAGGAGCCCAGAGAAGTAAAGCAGAGGCAACAAGAAAAATCTGGAGTGAATTCCTTCTGCAGCTGCATGTGGCTATGGAGATATTACACATCTGTCTAGAACAGTATTTCTCAACTTGGTCCTGGAGTACCCCCTTGCCAGTCAGGTTTTCATGATAGCCACAGTGAATATGCATGAAATAAATTTGCATATAATGGAGGCAGTGTATGCAAATCAAATTTATGCATATTCATTGTGGATATCCTGAAAACCTGACTGGCAAGGGGGTTCTCCAGGACCGAGTTGAGAAACAGTGGTCTAGAATGTCTCGCCTATCTACTGGAAAAGAACTTACTAGAATACATAACTTTTTTTTGTGATATTTGCTATACTTCTATCTGCATCTATAATTGATTTTTTTTGTTTTTCTAGAGCTGTTGTGTCATTTGGATCAAAAAACAGAACTATTGGAATAGCAGCTAAAAATCAGGTAGGTTAAGTGTGTTAATTTGTCACTGAGGCCCCATTGTTCAAAACTAACCGGGCTTGTTTCATTTAGACTGGATTTAGCCATTTTAGTGTGCACATTATTGTGCACTTAATGCACGTTATCCCAGGACAGGCAGGCAGGTATTCTCACTAGTGGGTGTTGTCATCCGACAGAGCCCCAATGCGGATGTCTCACAAGCATACTTGCTTGAAGAAACTTCAGAAGTTTCGAGATGCCCGCACCGTGCTTGCGCGAGTGCCTTCCCGCCCGATGGCCCGGGCGTGTCTCCTCAGTTCTTTTCTTTCCGCGGAGCTGAGAAGTTTTGCTTCAATTCTGCGCTAAGTGAACCCGTGTTCTTGCCTTCTAATCACCGCAGTTTTGGGTTATTTTACTCTTTATCGTGTGTTTTATTCAATCGGTTTCTTATTTAAAAAAAAAAAAATTTCTTCCGGAAATTCGACCGGGTCGGCCGTGTGGCTCAGGCCCCGCTCCTTCGATCTAGCGGCGGAGCTTTTTCGGTTTATGTCCCGGCCAATTACCGGTTTTAAAAAGTGCAGCAAGTGCCAGCGCGCGATTTCGTTGACGGACCCGCATTGACGCTGCCTGCAGTGTGTTGGTCTAGAACATATTCCGAAATCGTGCCGGCCTTGTTCCTCTCTCACAGCACGTGCTTTTAAACGTCGCTGTTTTTTGTGGGAGTCGATGTTCAAGATGGAAACTGCTAAGGAACCTTCGACTTCAGCTTCGACCAGCACTTCGCCTACACCTGCGAAGCCTTCCACTGCTCCTGCTACATCGGGTCTTCTGAAGCCGGCCTCCTGCTCCGGTGCCTTCTTCGGTCTCCTCAGATCAGGTACCTCCTCAGACCATTCCCCCGGTGGTTATCAAAGTGCCGAAAGCTTCTAAGCCAAAGCACTCGACCACTCGGGACCGCGAAGACCGTTCAGGAGGTCCCACTTCGGGTGTGGCTCCCTCCTTGTCGGCTTCGTTGCGGTCGATTATGGAGGCTCAATTCATTGAGATTATGACCACAATGGGGCCCAAGTGGCAGGCTACCCTCGCCGGTCGCTCTCGCTGCTCGGGGAGGAGGTAAAACCAGAGGACATAATTTGAGGTTGAGGGGTGGTAGATTCAGGGGCAATGTTAGGAAATTCTACTTTACGGAGAGGGTAGTGGATGCCTGGAATGCGCTCCCGAGAGAGGTGGTGGAGAGTAAAACTGTGACTAAGTTCAAAGAAGCGTGGGATGAACACAGAGATTTAGAATCAGAAAATAATATTAAATATTGAACTAGGCCAGTTACTGGGCAGACTTGCACGGTCTGTGTCTGTGTATGGCCGTTTGGTGGAGGATGGGCAGGGGAGGGCTTCAATGGCTGGGAGGGTGTAGATGGGCTGGAGTAAGTCTTAACAGAGATTTTGGCAGTTGGAACCCAAGCACAGTACCGGGTAAAGCTTTGGATTCTTGCCCAGAAATAGCTAAGAAGAAAAATTAAAAAAAAAAAAAAAATTTAAATTGAATCAGGTTGGGCAGACTGGATGGACCATTCGGGTCTTTATCTGCCGTCATCTACTATGTTACTATGTTACTATATCAACAGTGGACTTGTTATCTTGTGCTTGAGCAGCAGTGGGCGTAATTTGTGACTGTCTCTGGGGAAAATGACAAGTCACCAGAAACAAAAATAGCTTTAATGAATTGTATTACAAATTGTTTGCTCTAATAGAACAGTCTGAACCCCATCCTTTATGTGAAAAGGTTACAGAATTCAGGGTTATTGCAACTGTACAATGGTAATTATTCAAACACAATAATTACCATTGTGTACTAAGTTAAAATGGTATGATATACTCCACAGGATATTCATTAAGCAGTCACATTTGAACTTCTTCAGATCACTGCCCTCTTTACTGTCATTACAACCCATTTAATTAAATTACAGTGTTATCCTAACCAAAATATTTTTATAATTTTGACTTGTGCAATTGTACCTGGCTATCATTTACTGTAGATGGTTTTATTTATGTATTTATTTTCATGTTTTGATTTGGTTTTATTTATGTATTTATTTTCATGTTTTGATTTTGTTTTGTTTGATTTTAGAACATTCATCTCAGATGTTTGATTAAACTATTTTCAAATTGGCATACATTTAAGTATCTACTTTTTCTAACTGTATTGGGTCATTGCATGTCTGCTCACTTTCCATGCCAAATTTGGCTTCTCACATAACTTATGACATGATTTAAATAGGCATCATGCACAATGGGATTATGCACTACCCACCCCCTGTTTTCACTTTTTTCCCGATGATTTAACACTTAGATTTTATTTCTTGTACAACCTCACTCTATTCCTGAACTCTATTCAATCCCTTCTCATGAAAACTCCTCCTGTAGGAAGTTTCATTTGCATACTTTTGCTCCTCCTCTTACCTCCTGAACTGCTGTCCAATACCTCAGATGTCTTCCTACAAGTGAGACGGTAGGAGCTTGTCTTTATCCCAGGACAAGCAGGCAGCATATTCTTAACGTATGGGTGACTTCACCGACGGAGCCCCGGTACGGACACTTTTTACTAGAAAGTTCTAGTTGGCCGCACCGCGCATGCGCGAGTGCCTTCCCGCCTGACAGAGGAGTGCGTGGTCCCCAGTTTCTTCGTTTCTGCGGAGCGAAGAAGACGCATGTGGTTTCAACGGCCGTTGAAAACATCCTTTTTGCCTTCCCGCTCGCGTTATTTTCTTGTTTTTTCTCCTTTTCCCTCTTCGGTTCTCTTTTTTCTTCGATTAAAAAAAAAAAAAAAAATCTCTCTATTTCTCTATTTTTTTGAATCCGGCCCAAGCGGGGCGTGTTGTCACCATACAGGCCTCCGGTTTTGATTTTGCGGAGGCCGTGTTTCCCTTCATGCCCCCTCAACCGGGCTTTAAGAAGTGCCAGCGGTGTGCACGCCCGATCTCTCTCACTGACCCACACAATTGGTGCCTACAGTGTTTGGGTCCAGAGCATCGGGCTGACACCTGCACCCGCTGTGCCACTCTTAAGAAACGCACATTAAAAAATCGGCAGATCCAGCAGAACATCCTTTTCGGTACCGGATCTGCTATGGAACCTGCTGCGACGTCGACGGTACCGCAAAAGGTGGCACAGACTATTTCGACGACGCCCGATCCTTCCTCGGGGTCGCTGGCACCAGGTAAGCCGGCTAAGAAGCCTTCCACCTCCCTTGAGCGTCCACCGGCCACAGTGGCAACGCCGGTCCTCCCAACCTCACGCCGACCCCGCAAACGCTCCGCCCCGATCTCGGTGAGTGCCTCGTCATCGGCCTCCTCATCGCCGGGGCGTGGAGCAGCACCTATGGAACCGAAAAAGAAAAAAGCGGTACCGGTGCCACCCCTGGATGACCGCATCGCGGCCATACTCCAAGACAAATTACAGGAACAGCTGCAGCACCAACTCCAGCACCTGTTACCGACTCTCTTGGCACCACTTCTTTCGGTACCGGACCGGCCCGAGCCTCGCACCATCCCACCGGTGTCCACCCCCTCGGTGCCGCTCAACACTTCTATGCCAATCCTCTCGGCTGAACCACTCCGTTCTCATCCTGTGGTACCAACCCGATCTGAGGCCGATCCTCCTCGGGACCAGGAAGGGCACCGCTCTTCCCGGGACCGAGAACGGCACCGCTCTTCCCGGGACCGGGATCAGCACCGGTCTTCCTCTCCTGGTACCGCCTCAATGCGCTCTGGCAAGTCTCTTTCTAAGACCCGCCACACTGAACTTCCCACCCAGACATCTCGGCGTGCGCACACTGATATCAGGGACCCAGACTTATGGGAAGAATCCCCACCCGGTACCGATGATGAGGCTTCATCAACGGACGAGGAACCCTCGATGGTCGATACCAGTTCCAAACCTGAACAGTCCTCATTCACAAAAGAAATTTGTGAATTTGTGAAATTTCGGCGGCTCTGTCTATCCCTTTGGAGTCCGACTCTAAGAAGTCCCAGGCTTTCCTTGACGCCCTGGACTTCGAACAACCCCCCAAAGAATTTTTAAAGTTACCCGTCCACGACATCTTACGGAAAACTTTTTACAAAAATTGGGAAAACCCTCTCGCGGTACCGGGTGCCCCTCGAAAACTGGATATTTTTTACAGGGTCATTCCTATCCCGGGGTTCGACAAACCTCAACTACCCCATGAATCCCTTCTAGTGGAGTCCACCTTAAAGAAAACCCAGGGCTCCAGTGTTTATGCCTCCACCCCTCCTGGCAGAGAGGGCAGAACGATGGATAAATTTGGCAAGCGCCTTTATCAAAATTCCATGCTTGCCAACAGGGCTAATAATTACACCTTCCACTTCTCCTTTTATATGAAGCATTTGGTGCAACTTTCCTCCTTACAAAAGTACATCCCTGAGCGTAAGGTCCCGATTTTTCAACAACAAATTTCCAGTTTGCTCCAACTCCGGAAATTTATGGTGCGGTCCATTTATGACTCTTTTGAGCTGACCTCTCGAGCATCTGCCATGGCTGTTGCCATGAGGCGCTTGGCCTGGCTGAGAGTTTCTGACCTCGATATTAATCACCAAGACCGCCTGGCTAACGCACCTTGTCTTGGTGATGAACTCTTTGGGGAGTCCCTGGACTCAACTACCCAGAAACTCTCGGCACACGAGACCAGGTAGGATACCCTAATCAAACCTAAAAAGAAGACTCCACCTGCTTGTCCCTACAAACAGCAGTCTTCCTACCAACGCAGGTTCTCGGCCAGACCTCTCAACCCGCCTCAACAACAACAACCTCGCCGGCCTCGTCAGCAGCACCACACTCAGGCACGTTCACAGTCTCGCCAACCTGCCAAGCCTCTCCCGCAGTCAAAACCGTCTCAGCCCTTTTGACTCTTTTCTCCAGGGCATAGCCAGTCTCCCACCATCCTTGCCTCTGCCTCAGCCGATAGGAGGACGTCTTCAACTCTTCCTCAACCGTTGGGAGGTCATCACATCAGACCTGTGGGTTCTCAACATCATTCGCCACGGCTACTCTCTCAACTTCCAGACTCTTCCACCAGACAATCCTCCCATAGAGTCTGTTTCTCACTCCTCTCAATCCCCCCTCCTCCTGAGGGAGGTCCAATCCCTCCTTCTCAATGCCATCGAAGAGGTGCCCCAGACCAAAGGGGTCAGGGATTCTACTCCCGCTACTTCCTGGTTCCCAAGAAGACAGGAGACTTCCGTCCCATCCTCGATCTCCGGAACCTCAACAAGTGTCTGGTCAAGGAAAAGTTCAGGATGCTCTCCCTTGCCACGCTTTACCCTCTTCTCTCTCATCACGACTGGCTATGTTCCCTAGACCTCAAAGAGGCCTACATTCACATTCCAATCCATTTGACTTCACGTCGCTACCTCCGATTTCAGGTACAGCACCGCCACTATCAGTACAAAGTGCTACACTTTGGCCTCGCATCATCACCCAGGGTGTTCACCAAGTGCCTTATTGTGGTGGCGGCCTTCCTCAGGTCTCACAACCTCCAGGTGTTCCCATACTTGGACGATTGGTTGGTGAAAGCTCATATGTCTCAGCTTGTGCTACAAGCCACTCAACACACCATCTCTTTCCTCCATCTCCTGGGGTTCGAGATCAACTACCCCAAGTCGCATCTGCTTCCCACACAGCGACTTCAGTTCATTGGAGCCGTCCTCGACACCACTCTGATGAGGGCGTTTCTCCCCTCAGACCGCCAACGGACCCTGCTCCATCTCTGCCATCAGGTGCTCCTTTGTCGCTCTGTTCCTGCTCGGCAAATGATGATCCTCCTGGACCACATGGCCTCGACGGTCCATGTGCTTCCTCTGGCACGCCTCCACCTCAGGACACCTCAATGGACTCTGGCCAACCAATGGTCACAGACCACAGATCCTCTTTCTCATCCCATCTCTATGACATCATCTCTTCAGCAATCTCTTCAATGGTGGTTGAACTGCTCAAATCTTTCCAGGGGTCTACTCTTTCATCTGCCCCCTCACTCCATGATCATAACCACGGATGCCTCCCCCTATGCGTGGGGAGCTCACCTGGGAGATCTTTGCACCCAGGGTCTCTGGACCCCTCAGGAGCGTCTACATCACATCAATTTCCTGGAACTTAGAGTCATGTTCTATGCTCTCAAGGCCTTCCAGCACCTTCTCTACCCTCAGGTTCTTCTCCTGTGCACAGACAACCAAGTCGCCATGTACTACATAAACAAACAAGGCGGCACCGGATCTCCCCTCCTTTGTCAGGAGGCCATCCGCATCTGGACCTGGGCCACGGCCCGCAGTCTCTTCCTCAAGGCCGTCTATATCCAGGGTGAACAGAACTCCCTGGCCGACAATCTCAGCCGCATCCTTCAACCTCACGAGTGGACCTTGGATCCTCCCACACTCCATTCCATCTTTACTCTCTGGGGCACTCCTCAGGTGGATCTCTTTGCAGCTCCTCACAACCATCAGCTGTCCCAGTTCTGCTCCAGACTGGGAAGATAAAAAATGGAATTGCTAGGCTAAAAGATGCTGGGAACAAATATGTGGAGAGTGATAAGGAGAAAGCAAATGTGCTAAACAAATACTTCTGTTCTGTGTTCACAGAAGAAGATCCTGGAGAAGGACCGAGATTGTCTGGCAAAGTTACACGAGAAAATGGAGTAGATTCTGCGCCGTTCACGGAGGAGGGTGTTTATGAGCAACTTGAAAAACTGAAGGTGGACAAAGTGATGGGACCAGACGGGATCCATCCCAGGATACTAAGGGAGCTCAGAGAGGTTCTGGCGAGTCCTATTAAAGACTTGTTCAACAAATCTCTGGAGACGGGAGTGATTCCTGGGGATTGGAAGAGAGCGGATGTGGTCCCTATTCATAAAAGTGTTCACAGGGATGAAGCAGGAAACTACAGGCCGGTGAGCCTCACTTCAGTTGTTGGAAAAATAATGGAAGTGTTGCTGAAAGAAAGGATAGTGTATTTCCTTGAATCTAATGGGTTACAGGATCTGAGGCAACATGGCTTTACAAAAGGTAAATCGTGCCAAACGAACCTGATTGAATTTTTTGATTGGGTAACCAGAGAGCTGGATCGAGGACATATGCTAGATGTAATTTACTTGGATTTCAGCAAAGCCTTTGATACAGTTCCTCATAGGAGGCTTTTGAACAAACTTGAAGGGCTGAAGTTAGGACCCAAAGTGGTGAACTGGGTCAGAAACTGGCTGTCGGACAGACGCCAGAGGGTGGTGATTAATGGAAGTCGCTCGAAGGAAGGAAAGGTGACTAGTGGAGTCCCTCAGGGTTCGGTGCTGGGGCCAATCCTGTTCAATATGTATGTAAGTGACATTGCTGAAGGGTTAGAAGGAAAAGTGTGCCTTTTTGCAGATGATACCAAGATTTGTAACAGAGTAGACACTGAAGAGGGAGTGGAAAAGATGAAAAAGGATCTGCAAAAGTTAGAGGAATGGTCTAATGCCTGGTAACTAAAATTCAATGCAAAGAAATGCAGAGTAATGCATTTGGGGATTAATAATAGAAAGGAACCGTATATGCTGGGAGGAGAGAAGCTGATATGCACGGACAAGGAGAGGGACCTTGGGGTTATAGTGTCCGAAGATCTAAAGGCGAAAAAACAGTGTGACAAGGCAGTGGCTGCAGCCAGAAGGATGCTGGGCTGTATAAAGAGAGGCTTAGTCAGTAGAAGGAAGAAGGTGTTGATGCCCCTGTACAGGTCATTGGTGAGGCCCCACTTGGAGTATTGTGTTCAGTTTTGGAGACCGTATCTGGCGAAAGACGTAAGAAGACTTGAGGCGGTCCAGAGGAGGGCGACGAAAATGATAGGAGGCTTGCGCCAGAAGACGTACGAGGAGAGACTGGAAGCCCTGAATATGTATACCCTAGAGGAAAGGAGAGACAGGGGAGATATGATTCAGACGTTCAAATACTTAAAGGGTATTAACGTAGAACAAAATCTTTTCCAGAGAAAGGAAAATGGTAAAACCAGAGGACATAATTTGAGGTTGAGGGGTGGTAGATTCAGGGGCAATGTTAGGAAATTCTATTTTACGGAGAGGGTGGTGGATGCCTGGAATGCGCTCCCGAGAGAGGTGGTGGAGAGTAAAACTGTGACTGAGTTCAAAGAAGCGTGGGATGAACACAGAAGATTTAGAATCAGAAAATAATATTAAATATTGAACTAAGGCCAGTTACTGGGCAGACTTGCACGGTCTGTGTCTGTGTATGGCCGTTTGGTGGAGGATGGGCAGGGGAGGGCTTCAATGGCTGGGAGGGTGTAGATGGGCTGGAGTAAGTCTTAACAGAGATTTCGGCAGTTGGAACCCAAGCATAGTACCGGGTAAAGCTTTGGATTCTTGCCCAGAAATAGCTAAGAAGAAAAAAAAAAAAAATTTAAATTGAATCAGGTTGGGCAGACTGGATGGACCATTCGGGTCTTTATCTGCCGTCATCTACTATGTTACTATGTTACTATGACTCTACTCTCCTCATCGTCTGACCCCGGATGCATTCCTGCTCGACTGGTCGGATCGGTTCCTCTATGCCTTTCCTCCACTGCCTCTGATGTTGCAGACGCTATTCAAACTCCGCAGGGACAGAGCCACCATGATTCTCATCGCCCCTCGGTGGCCTCGCCAACACTGGTTCTCCCTCCTGCTCCAGCTCAGCTCCAGGGAGCTCATTCCTCTTCCTGTGTTTCCTACTCTACTTACGCAGCAGCATCAGTCTCTACTACATCCCAATCTGTCCTCACTCCACCTGACAGCTTGGTTTCTCTCGGGCTGACCTCTCCAGAGAATCTGTCTCAGCCTGTCCGTCGCATTTTGGATGCCTCCAGGAAACCGGCCACCCTCCAATGTTACCATCAGAAGTGGACCAGGTTCTCCTCTTGGTGTCTCCTACATCACCACGATCCCACCTCGTTGGCGGTGGAAACTCTACTGGACTATTTGCTCTCTCTTTTTGACGCTGGCCTCAAGTCTACCTCAATCAGAGTCCACCTCAGTGCCATCACTGCGTTTCATGAGCCTATCCTCTGAAAACCTCTCACGGCTCATCCACTGGTTTCCCGGTTCATGAGAGGCCTCTTCAATGTTAAACCACCTCTGAAGCCTCCTCCAGTCGTCTGGGACCTGAATGTGGTTTTATCTGCCCTCATGAAACCTCCTTTTGAGCCTCTTGCCACTACTTCACTCAAATTTCTGACGTGGAAGGTGCTTTTCTTCATAGCCATCACCTCTGCCAGGAGGGTTAGTGAGCTGCATGCACTGGTTGCCGACCCACCTTTCACTGTTTTTCACCATGACAAGGTGTTTCTGAGTACCTATCCTAAATTCCTTCCCAAGGTGGTCTCGGATTTTCATCTTAACCAGTCCATTGTGTTGCCTGTCTTTTTCCCTAAACCCCATTCTCATCCTGGGGAACAGGCATTGCACATGCTGGACTGTAAGCGTGCCCTTGCTTACTACCTTGACCGTACCAGGGCTCACCGCTCGTCTCCTCAGCTCTTTTTGTCCTTCGACCCTAACCGTCTAGGTCGCCCTGTCTCCAAACGGACGCTTTCCAACTGGATTGCTGCCTGCATTGCGTTCTGTTATGCTCGGGCCGGTCTCTCACTGGAAGGTGCTGTCACGGCCCACATGGTCAGAGCTATGGCTGCTTCTGTGGCTTTCCTCCGTTCCACGCCCATCGAGGAAATCTGCAAGGCTGCCACTTGGTCCTCAGTTCACACATTCACTACTCGCTACTGTCTGGATACCTTCTCCAGACGGGATGGGCACTTCGGCCAATCGGTGTTACACAATTTATTTTCCTAATGGCCAACCATCCCTCCTCCCCCTCTGTTAGCTTGGAGGTCACCCATACGTTAAGAATATGCTGCCTGCTTGTCCTGGGATAAAGCACAGTTACTTACCGTAACAGGTGTTATCCAGGGACAGCAGGTAGATATTCTTACGTCCCACCCACCTCCCCGGGTTGGCTTCTTAGCTGGCTTATCTTAACTGGGGACCACGCATTCCTCCGTCGGGCGGGAAGGCACTCGCGCATGCGCGGTGCGGCCAACTAGAACTTTCTAGTAAAAAGTGTCCGTACCGGGGCTCCGTCGGTGACGTCACCCATACGTTAAGAATATCTGCCTGCTGTCCCTGGATAACACCTGTTACGGTAAGTAACTGTGCTTTTCTGCTTGTGTTTATTAATTCTTTAAATTCAGTCTTTTTCCCCCACTAATTTGCATGGCTTATTTTTCATGCTGCAGAGGATCCCCTTGGGAGATGGCTCTGGCTGTGGGAGACTGCAGACTCCTACTGTGGGAGTCTGCTTTCAAGGGGTTGACTGTTTTGCAGGGCACTCACTTGGACATCCTGCATTCACTGTTCGGGAGCTCAGGGATTGTTCCCTTGGAAGCATTGTTCGCCCCAGGTTCGTACTTTAGTGGGTTTGAGCACATGCTGTGTGGCTCCGTGGTGGTTTGTCCAGGTTCAAGGCCAATTGTGTACCTCCCTCTGTGCTTGTGGGCTCCGGAGGGGGTTGATCTCCAGCTGGGACATTCTGTCGAGAGGCAGTCAGAAGCAATGGGCAGTCCAGTTTCCAGGCTTGTTGAGGCAGAGGATCTTGCTGTAAGTTGTTTCAGCTACCATCTTACAGCTCCCATTACACAGCATGGCACAGTGAGTAACAGGTTGACAGCCTGAGAGATCAGGTTTTTTTTGGGGGGTGCTCCAAAATCATGTTTTGGGGAGTTTTAAGGTTAGTACTAGGTCCCCCACCTCAAAAGTCCTAAAATCGCCCATTTTTAACTGTGTGGCTTTCCTGGGCTGTTTTTGGCACTAAAATTGCTGCTATGGGCAGCCATCTTGGATTTCCCAATTTGAAATAAAAAGCTTTTAGCTGCCTCAAAACACCTTGTTTTTCCATCAAAAACAGGTAGGATGGACTTGGAGTAGGATACTTCAGATTCATGCCTAATTTGTGGCAGATGGCAATCCTGAGGAGCATCCGTTCTCTCTTCACTGAGCATGTATGCCACATGGCATGTGAGGAGGGTTGGTAGCCACTACTTTAGTCCCCCCCTGTTTTCTAAGGTGGACTAGGCCCCAGACTCCCCCACCCCGAGGAAAGTCCAAAAAGTCTAAGTGTGAGCCAGGGGGTAGCGCATGTGTGTCTCTGGTGAAGTTCAAAACGGGACAGCAGGGATTCCCCCCTCCCCCTTGATTTTATTAATATAATTATTCAGGCCTATCTGATTAACAAGGGTCCTATCTTTATTTTCCCTGAGAGGCACTTCTATAGTGTGTGATGATGCAGCCATAGGACTGCAGGACCCAGATTTGAGGGACACTCCGGATCTTGGGGAGGACCCACTGTATGCAGACTGTTCAAGCCATCAGCTCTGATAGGGAAGATCTTGGAATCCCTCCAGGAGTTAGACACTCTTCAAGCCTTTGCAGCTGCAGTCTTCCTGTTTTCCAGAGCATCCAGACATCACAGAGATGCTTATGGATACTAGGAATGCCGGAAAGGCCCCTGCAGGTGGCCAAGGCTACGTCTAGCTCTATCTAATGGCACTTAACAAATTTTTGTTGCCCCCAAAGGTGGGTGTTGACTAAGGTTACCAAGCATACATCTCTACCCAGTGAGGGTGGTGTGGTGTTGAAGGACACCCAAGATCGCAAAATAGATTTTGTTCTCAGGACAGCTTTTCGACTCCACGGTTTCTGGTTTGAGAGCGATTGTAGTGGCATCTTTTGTTTCCAGAGCCTGTCACTCTAAGTTGTGTAACGATCTAGACACTATTGTGGCCAATGATCTGCCATTTTTGATTGCTGGAGAGGATTGCGTGGCTGATGCCCTATATAACCTGTTCAGGGTTGTGAGCAAGCTGTCAATTTACTGTTATCTACGCATACAGAATGCTGTGGATAAGACAATAATCAGGTGATTCTTCTTTAAAGGTGACCCTAAGTAAGTTGCCTTTTACAGGGCAGTTACTTTTTGGTAAAGATCTGGATGACCTTATGGCCAGTATACAAGACCATAAACTGAAATTTTTTCCAGATAGCAGATCTCAGTCCACTAAAGACACAGGGCGCAGTAATTTTCATGCCTCCAGGTGATATTGCCAGTATTCTAGAAGGTTCCTCAAGCCAGATACCATTTCATAATACCAGACTAAGATTTGGAGGGGCCAGGCGACCCAATCATTGGGAGCCTGCTCTACCTGCTATTCAATGCAGATCATTTGCTAATTGATGTAAACCGCCTAGAACTCTCTGGGTATGGCGGTATATAAGAATAAAGAATAATAATAATACCTCTGCCAGAAAGAAGCAAATATGATGCTGGGCCAGCGGCTGAGCTTCCATTCATTGGAGAGAGGCTCTCGGCAATTTTAGAGGAATGGTCTAAAGATCATCACAGATAGCTGGGTGCTGGACATTCTGCATGAGGAGTACAAGCTCAAGTTCTATTGTCTCCTTCAGGATCTTTTTCTGGACTCCCCAGCAGGAAACCCAGAAAAGGCAGCGAATGTCAGAGCAACAGTCCAGAGATTGCTAGATATAGAAGCCATAGAGTCTGTTCTGGAGTTACTCTGGCTCCGGCTAATACATATCTTGCCAAAAAGGCTCTGAGGATTGGAGATCGAACCTGGATCTCAAAGCGCTCAATTCAGCCCTCAAAATCCTGTGTTTCTGGATGGAAATGGTGAGGTCTGGGGAAATTTCTAGCCTCTCTGGAAATATTTGAGGTTCCATATATTGGAACAGCATTTCCAGTTTGCAGCGTTGTCCTTTGGGCTGGATACAGCACCCCTGACCTTCAAGGTGGTGGTAGTATTCGCAGCCCACCTGTGCTGAATCGGCATTGAAGTCCATCTGTATCTGGATGATTGGTTCATCAGAGCCCAGTTCAAATCTGAGGGACGCCAGGCTGTTCACCAAGTTGTCTAGTTGTTACAGAAGTTCAGCTGGATGATCAGCTTTCAGAAGTCACCTCATTCCGATGCAAGAGTTGGAATATTTAGGAATCCGTTTCACCATGGGAGTGAAAAAAGTATTTCTTCCGGAGGCATGCAAAGCTTCTCCAACAGATCTGATCCTTTCAAAACACACCCATTCCGACAGCCTGGCAGTACTTGCAGGTGCTGGGGTCAATGGTTGTGATCATAGATGTACCCTGGGCAAGAACCTACTTATGTTCACTCCAGGGGGCGCTCCTTTCCTGTTGATGTCCACAGAGGGATCTACTGCATCAACGGCTTCTTTTGACAGCGGAGGCTCATTGCAGTCTAGCCTGGTGGTTGAATCCTCTTTCCAGTAGGAGTTCCCCTCCCCATCTCAACATGGGTGATCTTGATGACAAAGAATCAAACAAAAAGCAAAAATGGAATAAACCACTGATTACTAGATAACTCAAAACAAGGTTATCAGTAGTGAAGTGCTGTACTGAAGGAAAAGGATTTCAGAAATCCACACCAAAAGATCATACAATCTCACATAGGCTTAAGTGTGGATGGGGGTTTCATTCATTGATCCAAAAACCTTCAGAAATTTTTTTTAAATTAAATGTTATTTTAATCAAACTTTCTTTTGTGGTATTTTTAAAAAATTTATCCACTCATTTTTTACTTTTAAATGTTTACTTTTCAATTTTTCAATTAATTATAAATATTTTTATTTGTTCCATTAGGGAATATGCACAATACCCTCCCATCGATAAGAGTACAATGGATGTTTTTTTTAATGTACAGTATAGTAAAAGCTGTTGAAAATTCAAAGTTCAACAGCCACTTATCTTATCAGCAGCATGGGGAGATTCTTGCTTTACTCCTCCTGCCGATCACTTAATGTCTTGTGTACTGTTGCAACTCTATGGCTGCTGATGGTGCTTGTTTCGCCCTGTAACAGTGAGCTTTTTCAAGGCAAAAAATCTTCAACAGTTGAGAAAGTCGACTCTGTTCCACTTTGCAAAGGCGTCTTTGGAAGCAACTGCATCAGACACAGCAGGCAGAATTCACAACTCTGGACTGAGGGTGGTGCATCATGTGAGGATGTATGATCATTTGGCGTGGATTTCTGAGATCCTTTTCCTTTGATATGGCACTTCACTATTGATTAAACCTTGATCTTGATGAGATGCCAGCTTTTATGACTGGGGAGTGCATTGTGAGGAATATCCGGTCCAGGGGCGCTGGTCCCCTACCCATAGAAAGTGGTCCATCCAATTGTTTGGAACTTCGAGTGATTTGTCTGACTCTCCTGAAATTTGAGTGTGTACTGCAAAGCGGGTCGAGTCTTCTTGGACAATGCTAAGGTAGTAGCCTATGCCAATTGCCAAGGGGAACAGAGTGCACCCCTACACTTGGAAGCCCAAATGCTTTTTTGATAGGCAGAAGTTCATCATCTTGCATTTTCAGCAGCACATGTAGCCAGGTGGATTTATTCAGATGCCAAACCCTGGATCCTGGGGAATGGTTGCTTTCCCAGAAAGTCTTCACTTGTATAGTGAAAAGATGGTGATATCCGAAGTTTGACCTGATGGCGTCGGCTGCCAACAAGAAAGCAGCTCTATTCTTCAGCAGAAGACACAAACCAGGCAGCGAAGATCTGGATGCCATGGTCCAACTGTGGCCAAAGGTAGGTCTCTTCTGGGCCTCCCCTCCGTGGCCCACGATAGGGCGCCTGCTGCATAGAATCATGGTGCACCAGGGAAAGGTGATTCTAGTGGCACCAGATTGGCCAAGATGACTGTGGTTATCAGACCTGATACATCTACAACCGGATCAGGGTCTTAAGCTTCCCTGTTATCCACGTCTTCTCAGCAGGGCCCTGCAGGATCTGGAATGCATTGGTCTTATAGCATGTCTCTTGAGTGTGCCGCACTAGTTTGCAGGGGGTACTCGCATGGTGTAGTTGCTACCATTTTACAGAGTAAAAAGAGATCAACCATCACAGCATACACAAAGGCCTGGAAATGTTTCCAGTCCTGGTGCGCTCGGAGGAGTGAAGACAGGGCTCTGCATCAATCCCGGTGGTGCTCACTTTTCTATAGGAGGGCCTGGAAAAGGGTGTAGCAATCAGCTCTCTGAGAGTTCAATAGCCAGGCTTTCTTGCTTCGGTCCCAAACCTCATGGGGGCTGTCTTACAGCTCATCCAGATGTGATTAAATTTTTGAAGAGCGCTTTGCTGTCTGCTGCGGCAGTCGTTTCTGACTTAGAATCTTAACCCGATTCTCAAGGTTTTTGCAGATCCCCTGTTTGAGCCACTGGACCAAGTTTCTTTAATGGATCTCGCCATCAAGACTGTTTTGGTGGCCATTACCTCTGCTAGGAGAGTATCTGAACTTCAGGCTTTGTCCTATAGAGATTCTTTTCTTAAAATTATGGACTCGAGCATGACTGTGCACTGTACCCTCTTAACCGAAAGTAGTTTCTAGCTTCCATATCAATTAGAAGGTGTGTTGCTAGCCTATGCATCCTTGGGTTTGAGAAAACATAGGATATTAAAATCTCTGGATGTGTGCAGTGTTTTGTTGAGGTATTTGGAAGTTGCAAATGAATTTTGTTTGTCAGATCTGTTTGACTTGGTGGCAGCCTGAAAGAGTTGGCTGGCATTGAAGGTATCAATTTCCAGATGGAATTAGATGGCAATTTTTTCTACCTATATCAGATCTGGGAAGAGGCCTCCTATATCTTGTAACCCATTTTGAGCTCCTTGGGGAGGCCGGGATAGAAAATGAAATAAATAAATCAGTGAAGGCCCACTCCACACAAGGTGTTGCTTCCTCATGGGCTGAATCTTTAGTGGTTTTCCCAGAAGAGATTTGCAGAACCACCACTTGGTCTTCTCTGGAAATATTCACTAAGTTTTACAGAATAGATGTGGCAGCCAAGGGGGATTCCATATTTGGATCTTCGATTCTGGTAGCAAGCTCATTGGTTCCACTCTTAAGTTTTGAGACTGCTTCATTACGTCTCGAAGGTTCAGGAATAGAGTGGGGCTATATAAGAAGGAAAGATTTAGATTCTTACTTTGTTAATCTTCTTTCTTGTAAACCCGCATTGTATTCCTGAAGCTCGCCCTGGGAGATACCGATTCTCCTGCTGTCTGCCTCGGTGAGTACTGGTAAGTTGGACTTTTTGTTTTAGTCACAGATGGTATTCTTGTTAAGGTTAGACAATCCCATTCTTCACTCCAGGGGGTTTATTGGTTCTATGCCTCACACCTTTAGTGCAGGCTGTGTTCTCACCAGGGCTGTGGAGTCGGTAGATAAAGCCTTTGACTCCGACTCCTCAGTTTCTATTACCCAAAATTGTCTCAGACTCCACAGCCCTGGTTCTCCTTCAGTTGTTTAATTATATTTGCCATATGTTTATTTGTTGTGCTGTTTATTAATATGAGCAGATTAGCCATGTTTCTCGGAGTTTCTCTGTACCCCTCCCTTTTCTGTGTCCTCTACAGAAATGATTCTGCTGTATTACAAAACTGAGGAATTAGAGGGCAGTTCAGAGGTAAGAGGAGGAGTAAAAGTATGCAAATAAAGCTTCCTACAAGAGTTCTTGCGAGAAGGTTTCGACTGCCTGAAGGTTCAGGAATAGTGTGGATTTACAAAAAGGAAGATTTAATGAGCTAATTAATCTTTCCTTTTTCCCTTCACTTAAAAAGCTTTTCTTTTGACTCTTCTCTTTGCCATTACACACCACATCCACATGTTTTCATTTATAAATTTTGTTTATATATTTTGTGGATTCCTGAGGAAGGCATTGATTGCTGAAACATGTACCATGTCTGGTCCTGCTCTATAGCAATGCTCTTACACAGCTGTCCATAACTGAGAATTAATTGGTGACCATTACTTACTTATCAACAACTTTCTTTATACTTACATTTTTGTTTTATCTTGATGCTGTGTTTTGTTTTGTTTTTTATCTGACCCACCCTTTGTAACTTTTTAAACTATATTTGTGGGTATTTTTGTTCCTTTTTCGGTCTCCCCAAGTTCAAAACATGCAGATTTATTATTTTTTTTTTTTTATAAGGTTACACAAATTTGTCCATCTGTGGGAGAATGACAAGTGGGTTGGGTTAGATAATTGTAGTAATTACCTGTGAAATCTAGGAAAAAGCAACATGTCTTTCATTTTTGCAGCAAATCACTCATGCTAACAACACTGTATCAAACTTCAAGAGATTCCATGGCTGGACCTTTAAAGATCCAGTTGTCCAGAGGGAGAGAAAAAATCTGACTTTTGATTTAGTTCAGATGAATAATGGAGGTGTTGGTGTAAAGGTAAGAACATCAGATTGATCATGCCAGTCAAGTTTATTCCGATTGTATAATGTTGATTGTTTGTAGCCTGGGCTCAGGAACTTTTTGTATTTCTCTGTGCATCTCTTAACAATTCAGTGGGCCTGAAAAGTAGCATTCTTTAGACTATGTAGCTGTTGGTCAACAAGAGTCTAAATGGAGAGCTGTAGAAAGCTGCACGTTCTTAAGGCGACAACTGCATTGGATTTGCAGGACCCTGTCATTCATGTCTATGTGACACTTGAATACACTTTGTAAAAGGACCCTGTGCAGCAGGGTCCTTTCTTTTCCTTGCCCACACCCTTTTTTTTCCCCAGCCAGTCTGCTTATTCTCTAAGCCGGCAGAGCTGAAAGTGAACACTCCAAGCACCAAAAACCATGTAAAGGGATGAAAAAACTGAAGAAAATAAGAAAAAGGGGAGAGCAGAAAAGAAACACTCCTTCAGGCTCATGTTCAGAAGAGAAAAACTACAGGTGGCAGTAGAGCTCTCCTTGTGAAGTAGTCGCAGAAAAACATCTGGAGTGGATTCCTTCTGCAGATGGCTCACAGCCATTGGGAGATAACCACTTGACCAGAATGACTCATTTCTTGTACTGCAGCCTACCTCAGCTCTGAACAGTAACTTGAACAAGAAGAATCATTGTCTCATGCTGGGAATGCCTCTTCAACTCCAATCTTTGGGCTGCTAGTCAGACACGGTGTCTAACTGTACCTTCATCCCCATGGACCAATGACATTGCTAACAGAAGAGTGGAAGTGAACATGCTGACAGAAGGGTGGAAGCGAAAAGTACAGTTGGCACCCTTTGAGACACTGCTGAGCCTCCTAAGGATGCCTAACAGTCTGCGCTCAAACCCCTGCTAACAGTAGGTAAGAATAAAGCGAGGATGGTCCCAAGCTCCAAAGATGTAATGGAAGCTAGCTAACAGATACCACCAACTGCTGTGTTAACATGCCCATTGAAATTGACATACCTAATTCAGTCTGACTAAAAGGTAGGGCATGGCGAATCTTGGTTAATGAAGACTGTAGTGTGAGGTTCTGTTATAAAGAGATTAAACATGTCTGAACTCTGCTTTCCCATTTTTCCTGTGTAGGTGATGTACATGGGTGAGGAGCATTCCTTCAGTGTGGAACAAATAACAGCCATGCTCCTAACTAAACTAAAGGAGACTGCAGAGAACAACCTGAAGAAGCCAGTAACAGACTGTGTCATATCAGTAAGTGCCCTCAAACTTGTGTCAAATCTTGAGCACTGAATCAGAACTATGAGTATAATATCATAAGAGTACTTTATAGTTTCTGGATGTATGAGTAGAGCAAACAATTTTCGATGCATGAAGACTGAAAGCAGTAATAAAAGTTCTTTTTTTTTTTTTTTTAAAGTACAGACTGGTATGCCTTTATTCACAACCCTTTCATTTACCCTTTTCTTATAGTCCAGCTGCACCAGTCTGCACAGGTGAGTTGTATTCTCATCCTAACATAGTAAATGATGGCAGAAAGACCTGTGAGGTCCATTCAGTCTAACCAACAGTCACATTCATTATCAAGGCAAGGTTGAACCAACAATCCAGTAATAGTATTACATATTATCTTAATAGTTGAACTTTAAAAAGTGTCTTCCAGGGGCTCTCGTGAGCAGTACCAAAGATGGCGGTTTAGAGCTTTTGCTCAGCTCCTTCCCATCTATTTTTTCAATATCCTTCAGATTGGAATTTTCATTTGTATCTCTTTGATTTCTTTAAATTCTTTTAAAATGGCTACATTGAAGCATACCATATAACACTCAAATCAAGGCATTACAAGAAAATCAGATCTGGTATCCCCTTGTAAATCACAAAAAAAGACGATAAAACAAGAATTTTGTCAAGTAAAGGAAATTGCTGAAAACAAGGATTCTCTTATCAGATCTAAAGGAAGATACATATAAAATAAAATCTATCAGCAATATCAGCTAGAGTTTCAGAGACAGGGAAAAAAAATTGAAGCACATGTTGAAAAAAGCTGCTATCGTCATATGCTCAGTTACCATATAGAGCAACATAGTGGAAGTATGGATTCCTGAGAAAGGCTTTATTCACTGAAACACAGACCATGTTAGGTTCTATTGTTCACTATTGTACATCGTGACCTGTTTATTTTTGTTAATAAAGATATTTTATATTTCATCCTTATGCTATATTGTTTCCACTTTTTGTTGGAAAGATAGTATTCAAATTACATCTCCAATATGTATTAACATTCCAAACAAATCTGTTGACATGGTTAAAATCCTAGGTGTAATTATAGACAACCGACTCAACTTTTGTTCGCAAATAGGTACTGTGGTATGAAGCTGCTTTTACAGACTTAGAATGATCAGATCTCTGGCAAAAATCCTGGCACCATCATCAATTAATATTTTAATGTATTTATTTATCTCGAAAATAGATTATTGTAACCCCTTATATCAGGGAATCTGTCAGAAAGACATTAGGCGCCTACAGTTGATACAAAATACTGCCATCAAAGTGATTACAAACTCTGGAAAATATGAACACTTTACTCCTCTTTTTAAAAAAAAAAAGGTCTTTCTGAATGATTGTTGTACACTTGTTGTAATTTTTTGAAAATGAATAAAGATATTAAAAAAAAAAAAAAAAGCCCACTGATTCTGGTACAGCATCTGAATATATCATACGGCCTGATCCAAATACATGTTACCCTAGAGAATATTTAGAAACCTACATTTTCCCATTTCTTCTGCCAGCTCTGGCAGAAAAGGAAAAGCATTTTGAGCGAAAGAGAACAAAATTTATTGCCTGTGATTTCTTCACAGAATGGCTATACAACTTCAACCCAAAAAGAAAAGATGAAGCCTTTGTAGATTTCCCCAACATCCCATTTGTGGCACAGAGATTAAAGGAGCATCCTAGACCTCCAATTCCGCTGTCCCTATTGATATCAGAAGAAGAGGCTGCCTTAATTATTCAGTCATTCTGGAGAGGTTATCGGATGTGCTGCTCTAGTGAAGTTCAAGAACTGCGCCAATGGCAGAAGCAGTTGAGAGAGGTCAAGCACATTAATTTGAAAATGCAAAAGTTTTGGGATATGCAGGAAGCCAAAGTAAGAAAAAAATTCAAGAAAGTGTCCGTTGGAACTGGGCCTAGTTCTAGTAAAACATTGTCACCACTAGCCGAAGACCTTCACTAAGCAATGTTGGTGAGAGATAGAGAAAAAATCTGGTAAACTGTACCACTGAAAATGATTAAAAATACCAATTCGTAGCAGGAGGTATGGTCAAGAGTGGTTCTGAATACTTCTCAGTGGATGGATTTTGGAAGAAGAAAATTCTTTTGTTTCTTAGATATAAATAGAAAATCAAATGTTATAGCTGCTGAGTTAACTGAGAACACACCCATCAAAGTTGGGTAGCCTTCCAAGTGTGATCTTCCTAGGGTCTTCAGGCAGATTGAAGATATCACTTTCAATCAGATTTTTAAATTTTTTTTGCTTTAGAACACATCACATCTTAAATACCTGACTGGAAAGACTGCAGAAATAGTAAAAGCATGTGGTTCTGTTAGTTTCCTGTTTTATCAGTGACTTGTTTTTTTGCCAAAAGTGAGAATCAGTCCAATTCTTAATATATCAGAGCCCACAGGAGATTCAGCAGCAGCTGCTTAAAAAGTACTTAGGGCAAGAAATGGGGAGGGTTGCTTTTATGTTTATAAAGTATACTGATAAGATGTTCAAGTGTTCTATTTAATATTGTTAATATGAATTTTGTACACTTGATGAAAGCTTAAAAATGAATAAAGAATTAAAAAAAAAAAAAAAAGCCCATTGGTTTCCAGTCCAATACAGGATAATCTATAAGATTGCCCTCTTAATATTCAAAACCCTCAAAACTAAAGAACCGGCTTTCCTCAATTAAAAATCTTATACTTTATGAATCTAATAGATCCTTAAGATCCTCTGGACAGCATCTACTTTGGGTTCCTTCTTTAAAAATAATAAATGCCCGTAGAACAACAATATTCTCAGTTACCACACCCATACTCTGGAACGCATTACCTACTTATCTTCGGGCAGAGCAAAATTTAGACAAATTTAAAGGAGCTTTAAAAAGCTTCCTATTCATTGATACCTTCGACTAATCATGCTACTATTCTTTTCTCATTGATCTCCTTAGTCCTTTTGTTTTCTCCCATATATGTTCTCTTTCCTGTATTTATTGTATTTCTCCCTCCTTTCCGTCTTGTTCTTATTACATTTACTTTGTCCTTTGTTTGTCTGACTAAATTTCATCTATTTATTATTGTTTTTAATTCTGTTCTTGCCCCCATTTTATTGTTGTAAAATGCTTAGTATTTTGATAAGCATTCAATCAAATTTACAATAAACTTGGAAACTTGGACTTTTTTGGGTTACTGTTCATCCCTTTTTGCCAGGTCTCTTGCTTGGTCAATACCTTGGTTTGCATAAGCAAGTGGCTGCTACGTGCAGCCGCAGCTGAGCTGAAAGCCTTCCATCTGACATCGGAGGGAATGCTTTCATGTCAGCCGTGGGTCACACACATAGGAGCCGCTGCCTGTGGCTTTTTGAAGAGAAGTGACTGTGGCTGTAAGGAGGAGGGAACTGGCCAGAAGGTAAACACCCGCGAGAGGAAGGCACTTACTTGGGACATGGAGTGAAGTGAGGGAGAGGGGTATGTTGGGAGAGGGGTGCGTTGGAACACTGAAAGTAGAATGAGGAACCCCGTACGTAAGTACGAGTCCGACGTATGTTGGACTTCATATAAGTAACAAAAGCAAAGGAATAATCTTAAGGACCACATGCAAGAAAACAAATCTAAACGGAGCTAAATGAATGTTATGATGAACGAACATAACACATCGCAATAAAGAAGCTGATTTTCTCAACATTTTATCAAAATCTATCAATTATTTATTATAATTGTATTCAAACACATTGAATAAATGTAATTTAAACATTTAATTCATAATATTCCCCAAGACTACTATCCCCAATAGAGACCAGTGAATAAAGTGCATTGCAAAAAATAAAAAATACAAACCTAATCTAAAAAGTCCTGTTCATAGACTACCACTTCCAATAAACGATCAGTAACTTCAGTTTAAAGTGAGAAGAAAGCTTTGTAACTTTGTTCTCCAATCCTTGTGGCAAATACTTTTAGTTCCTTAGGATAGACAAATGTATTAAACAAACATGACACAACAGAAAGCAATGTAAGCTAACGCCCCAAAATTCCAAAATATTCATAGCTAATTTAGATCTAAGAAACAAACCATAAGAGTTTCAACTGGCAGTGAAGGGAAGAGAGAGAGGTGCTGGACCTGCAGGGAGTAGGAGAAAAAAGGAAAAGAGATGCGAAACCCAAGGGGATGAAGGAAGTGAAATGTATAACATGGAGGGAGGGAGGAAAGAGAGGGTGAGAGACACTTTGGTGTAAGGGGAGTAAGAGGGGAGAAGTTAGACACAGGGAGATATGTAAAAAGAGGAAAGATGGTGGGCATTGGTGGGAGCATAGGGACAGGGACACAAAGGGGAATGCTGCATGGTAATGGTATATGGACACAGGTCAGTGGGGCAATGCCAGACATAGGAGGGTATATGGACACAGAAGATGGCTAGACATGAGGGAGAAGAGGAACACAGAAGAGATATGTTGGACTTGGGAGGGAGGCATAGGACCACAGAGGATTGACACTGGGCATGGAGGGGATAGGGACACAGAATAATGTTGATTAAGGAAAGGAGATGGGCACAGGGGAAATAGTAGAAAGGGGAGAATAGGAGACAGAATGGAGATGCTGAACATAGGGAAAAAAGCATACACAGAGATGGATGAATGGATAAAGACGTCAAATGGTCAGGAGACCCTGGCAAGTGAGTTAAGAGTAGACAGAATGAAACAGAAACTAGAGCTTGAGACAAATACAATGTGAAGAATAAAATGATCAGAAAACAAAAGATATAAAAAAAATTTTATTTTCTATTTTGTGATTAGAATATATCTGATTTGAAATATGTATCCTGCTAGAGCTGGTGTTAGACATAACTGGGGACCGTAAAGCCCAGACCATGCTTCTTTAGCTTCCAGCTGGCTTGGGGCTCTCTGACCAGGGGGCAGTTGTCCTAGTTGCATTCCCTTAACACTGTTCCTGCCATGTGTGACTGAAGTGTTCTTATAGCTTGATTTTCTATGTAGCATTCTGTAGTAATTTGACTTTGGTTTTCTCGATAGTGGAGGGGATATTTGTGCGGGGGAGGAGAGGGAGATTAGGGTTTTGTTGATCCTTGTTCTGTATTTGTGATTTACAAAATGACAATTGTACTGAATATTATTTCTTTTTATACTTTAATAAAATAAGTACAATTATCCCAGGACAAGCAGGCAGCATATTCTTAACTCATGGGTGACGTCACCGACGGAGCCCCAGTACGGACCTTTTTAACTAGAAAGTTCTAGTTGGCCGCACTGCGCATGCGCGAGTGCCTTCCTGCCCGACGAGAGGGAAAAACTATGGATAAATTTTGTAAACGCCTTTTCCAAAATGCAATGTTAGCCAATAGAGCAAACAACTACACCTTCCACTTCTCCTTCTACATGAAGCATCTGGTGCAACAACTCTCCTCCTTACAGAAATATCTTCCTGAACGTAAGGTCCCTCTTTTCCAGCAGCAAATCTCCAGCCTCCTCCAACTCAGGAAGTTCATGGTTCGCTCCATTTACGACTCGTTTGAGCTGACCTCTCGCGCATCTGCCATGGCGGTGGCTATGCGCCGTTTGGCATGGCTGAGAGTCTCTGACCTTGACATTAACCACCAGGACCGCCTGGCTAACGCACCTTGTCTGGGTGATGAACTCTTCGGAGAGTCCCTGGACTCGACAACCCAGAAGCTCTCAGCACATGAGACCAGGTGGGACACTCTGATCAAACCTAAAAAGAAGACTCCACCTGCTCGCCCCTACAGACAACAGTCTTCTTACCAGCGCAGGTTCTCGGCCAGACCTCTCAACCCGCCTCAACAACAGTCTCGCCGTCCTCGCCACCAGCATCAACCTCGGGCTCGCTCGCAGTCTCATCAGCCTGCCAAGCCTCTTCCTCCATCAAAACCATCTCAACCCTTTTGACTCCTTTCTCCAGAGCATAGCCAGTCTCCCACCGTCACTATCTCCCCCTCAACCTATCGGAGGACGTCTTCAACTTTTCCTCAGACGTTGGGAGGTCATCACTTTGGACCAGTGGGTCCTCAACATCATTCGCCACGGCTACTCTCTCAACTTCCAGACTCTTCCACCAGACAATCCTCCCGTAGAGTCTGCTTCTCACTCCTCCCAAACCCTCCTCCTCCTGAGGGAGGTCCAATCCCTCCTTCTTCTCAATGCCATCGAAGAGGTGCCCCCGGACCAAAGGGGTCAGGGATTCTACTCCCGCTACTTCCTGGTTCCCAAGAAAACAGGAGACCTTCGTCCCATCCTCGATCTCAGGGACCTCAACAAGTGTCTGGTCAAAGAGAAGTTCAGAATGCTCTCCCTGGCCACGCTTTACCCTCTTCTCTCTCACCACGACTGGCTATGCTCCCTAGACCTCAAAGAGGCCTACACTCGCATCCCAATCCATCTGAATTCCCATCGCTACCTCAGATTTCAGATTCAGCACCACCACTATCAGTACAAAGTGCTACCCTTTGGCCTCGCATCATCGCCCAGGGTGTTCACCAAGTGCCTTATTGTGGTGGCGGCCTTTCTCAGGTCTCACAACCTCCAGGTGTTCCCCTACTTGGACGATTGGTTAGTGAAAGCACCTACGTCTCCACTTGTGCTGCAAGCCACTCACCACACCATCTCTTTCCTCCATCTTCTGGGATTCGAAATCAACTATCCCAAGTCGCATCTGCTCCCCACACAGCGACTCCAGTTCATTGGAGCAGTTCTCGACACCACTCTGATGAGGGCGTTTCTCCCCTCCGACCGCCAACAGACCCTGCTCCACCTCTGCCGTCAGCTGCTCCTTCATCACTCCATTCCAGCTCGGCAGATGATGGTTCTCCTGGGCCATATGGCCTCGACGGTCCATGTGCTTCCTCTGGCGCGACTCCACCTCAGGACACCTCAGTGGACTCTAGCCAACCAATGGTTACAGACCGCAGATCCTCTTTCTCATCTCATCTCTGACATCGTCTCTTCAGCAATCTCTTCAATGGTGGTTGAACTCCTCCAATCTTTCCAGGGGTCTACTCTTTCATCTACCCCCTCACTCCATGATCATGACCACAGATGCCTCCCCCTATGCGTGGAGAGCTCACCTGGGAGATCTTCGCACTCAGGGACTCTGGACCCCTCAGGAGCGTCAACATCGCATCAATTTCCTGGAACTCAGGGCCATGTTCTATGCCCTCAAGGCCTTCCAGCACCTTCTCTACCCTCAGGTTCTCCTCCTGTGCAAAGACAACCAAGTCGCCATGTACTACATAAACAAGCAAGGCGGCACAGGATCTCCCCTCCTCTGTCAGGAGGCCATCCGCATCTGGACCTGGGCCACGGCCCACAGTCTCTTCCTCAAGGCTGTATATAACCAGGGCGAACAGAACTCCCTGGCCGACAACCTCAGCCGCATCCTTCGACATCACGAGTGGACTCTGGATCCTCCCACACTCCACTCCATTTTTGCTCGCTGGGGCACTCCTCAGGTGGACCTCTTTGCAGCTCCTCACAACCATCAGCTGCCCCAGTTCTGCTCCAGACTCTTCTCTCCTCATCGTCTGGCCCTGGATGCATTCCTGCTCGACTGGACGGATCGGTTCCTCTATGCCTTTCCTCCACTGCCTCTGATGTTACGGACGTTGTTCAAACTCCGCAGGGACAGAGCCACCATGATTCTCATCGCCCCTCGGTGGCCTCGCCAACATTGGTTCTCCCTCCTGCTCCAGCTCAGCTCCAGGGAACCCATTCCTCTTCCTGTGTTTCCTACTCTACTTACACAACAGCATCAGTCTCTCCTGCATCCCAATCAGTCTTCGCTCCACCTGACAGCTTGGTTTCTCTCGGGCTGACCTCTCCAGACAATCTATCTCAGCCTGTTCGTCGCGTTTTGAATGCCTCCAGGAAACCGGCTACCCTTCAGTGTTACCATCAAAAATGGACCCGGTTCTCCTCTTGGTGTCTACTACATCACCACAATCCCACCTCACTGGCGGTGGAAACTGTTCTGGACTACTTGCTCTTTCTGTCCGACGCTGGCCTCAAGTCTACCTCAATCAGAGTCCACCTCAGTGCCCTCACTGCGTTTCATGAGCCTATCCTCAGAAAACCTCTCAGGGCTCATCCACTGGTTTCCCGGTTCATGAGAGGCCTCTTCAATGTCAAACCACCCCTGAAGCCCCCTCCAGTCGTCTGGGACCTGAATGTGGTTTTATCCGCTCTCATGAAACCTCCTTTTGAGCCTCTTGCCACGAATTCACTCAAATTTCTCACCTGGAAGGTGCTTTTCCTCATTGACATCACCTCTGCCAGGAGGGTTAGTGAGCTGCATGCACTGGTTGCCGACCCACTTTTCACTGTTTTTCACCATGACAAGGTGGTTCTGCGTACCCATCCTAGATTTCTTCCCAAGGTGGTCTCGGACTTCCACCTCAACCAGTCCATTGTATTGCCTGTCTTTTTCCCTAAGCCCCATGCTCATCCTGGGGAATAGGCGTTACACACTCTAGACTGTAAGCGTGCCATTGCATACTACCTTGACCGTACCAGGGCTCACCGCTCGTCCCCTCGGCTCTTTCTGTCCTTCGACCCTAACCGTCTAGGTCGCCCTGTCTCTAAACGGACGCTTTCCAACTGGCTTGCTGCCTGCATTGCGTTCTGTTATGCTCGGGCCGGTCTCTCACTGGAAGGTGCTGTCACGACCCACAGGGTCAGAGCTATGGCGGCTTCTGTGGCTTTCCTCCGCTCCACGCCCATCGAGGAGATCTGCAAAGCTGCCACTTGGTCCTCAGTTCACACGTTCACTACTCACTACTGTCTGGATGCCTTCTCCGGACGGGATGGACACTTCGGCCAATCTGTGTTACAAAATTTATTTTCCTAATGGCCAACCATCCCTCCTCCCTCTCTGTTAGCTTGGCGGTCACCCATGAGTTAAGAATATGCTGCCTGCTTGTCCTGGGATAAAGCACAGTTACTTACCGTAACAGGTGTTATCCAGGGACAGCAGGCAGATATTTTTACGTCCCACCCTCCTCCCCGGGTTGGCTTCTTAGCTGGCTTATCTTAACTGGGGACCATGCACTCCTCCGTCGAGCGGGAAGGCACCCGCGCATGCGCGGTGTGGCCAACTAGAACTTTCTAGTTAAAAAGGTCCGTACCGGGCCTCCGTCGGTGACGTCACCCATGAGTTAAGAATATCTGCCTGCTGTCCCTGGATAACACCTGTTAGTAAGTAACTGTGCTTTTTGTGCACATGAGAAGACATTTTGCATGACAGGGCTGGGACGGGGACAAATTTTTTCCCTACGTCACTGTACTCCAGAAGCAAAAGTCCTTCATCCCAGAAGACAGTTGCAATGGCTTTGCCTGCAGATTTTTCTGTCTTGAACTTTTTTGCTTCTACTGCATTGACTCCATTTTGGACTCAGGATCTCTGTGATAGACCTAAGTCTCATCTCCAGTCACCAAATGATGAAAAAGAATTTACTTGGTCTTCATGGAGCATCTCCAAGTTCTCCTGACAGCACTGGAACCTCATGGCCTTCTGATATGGTATCTGCATTCTTGGAACCCATCTTGCTGGACATGCCCAACTTTTTATGAATTATTTTCCAAACTGTACCTGCCGAGATGCCCATTTTTTCAGCTATTTGGATAACCTTAATTCATTTGTCTGGCAAAATTAAAGCCTCAACTTTCTTGCACATTTCTGTGGAAATTGCTTCCATAGGCCACCCAGTGTGAGGGTCATCTTCAGTGGACTCTCTACACACTTAAACTTCTTGCTCCAAAATTTTACTTTGTAAGATGATGGGGCAGACTTGCCTTAAACTGCATTCATGGATCTCCTCTGGCTTTTTCCCTTTTGTGAGAAATTTTATCACTGAATGGTGCTCCAGATCTAGTAGATTCTAACTTAATTCACACGAGAACTCTCCTGACATCCTGTTTCTTGAAATGTTAGACTCGCAGTCTCGCACTGAGCCACAACACTGTATAAGTAACCTTGAGACATGTCAACATGCACAGAGTTGTTTAACATGTTTGCTACTTAGGTTCATACTCGGGTAGATAAATTATTGAACTCCCCTTGTATATTGTCCCTTTTGCTGCTTTAGCAAAGACATACAGTCGACTTCACCTAAGTGCATGCTTTGTTTATCCGCACCCGACCACCATGGTCCTGTTTTTATACATTAAAGTCACTAGACATAAACTCTGGATATTTGCAATTCTGATAAGCACACAATCTGCTTATGCGCACTGATATCATAGGTCCTACCTCTATTCTTTCACGTAATGTTCACTCCAGTTAAAAAAAATCACAGATGATCCATGTGTTTTGGAACAACAGTCTAGGCTGGGCCATGTATTTGAACTTTCAGAACTGCACCGTGGCGTCGCGTGGTCAAAAATCACCACCATGCTGATGTCAGACGGCGCTTAGGCGTTATTACAGTAAACTTGTACATAAATTGGAAGGGCCTGTCCCCTGAGAGTGGTGTACTCCAGGTCCTCCCACAGTTACTCACACAGATGAACAACAGTATGGTCTCCCAATTAAACAGACGTATACACCACTTTCAAACGTAGCGAAGCTGTTGGCTTCAAGATGCCTGCCTGTTGAATATGAAAGCAACAAAAACCAAGGGATAATTGCAAACTTCAAACGTCATTACAGGTCACTCGTCCTAAGATATGTGGTGGCAGTGATCAATGCAAACTCGGAATTCTGCCCCCGAGCTGCTCATCTTGCGAGAAAAATTACAGTGCTCGACTCTCTTCACATGGTACTATGATTAAGCGCACACTCCGTTTCAGCGCATGTGGTGAACCGGTCCAAAGGGCTTGCACTTAAACGGAATTGACTATACTAAAGTTTTCCACAGAGCACTAGCCTATATACTGGTGAGATCACGGAGGGAAATCTGTTTCCTACCTCTTTCTGTTGGCAGGAGGGAAATATAACTCACTTTGGCAGGCTGGTGCAACAGTCCTAAATTAAAGGAAATTTAAAAGGTATGACTAAATTTAACAATATCCGACTATAGCATTGGGTCTAAAACATTTGAGCTACAGACTTTTTATCTAATTGTCTTGTGATTTCATTCTTAATATTTCTTTCTCAGGTTCCTTCATTCTTTACAGATGCAGAAAGGAGGTCTGTGTTGGATGCTGCTCAAATTGTTGGCCTGAACTGTTTGAGATTAATGAATGATATGACTGCAGGTATGAGAGAAATGCTTAATTTTTTATTTTCTATACTACCTAGTTTGAAAGTCAAGTTAAGGAAGGCTGTGCACAAAAAACCCAGCTCTGGTGTAGAATTTTGATATATATAAGTGTTCTGCTGTAGATCTAAGTGTGTATGTCATGAAGTGTTGCATTTATTATCTTACCAGTAAAGTTGAGGGCTACGTAGGCTTTTGTAGGATCTGTTCATTGACGGGCATATTTTTACATTTAAGTCATGGGCAGTCATTGGCAGGGAGTGGGTGATATGAGTTATGATTTTCTAAAAACTGTCAACATTTCAAGATTGGGATTTTCGGCCTGTCTTGTGTTGGTGAGTTAGATATTAACATACATTATCTGATTTTTAACTTCAAGTTTCAAGTTTAATAAATTCTTTGATTTGTTCGCTAGTAAGGGTCTCTGCACCTTAGGCCAACTCTTTACTAATGGTGCATAGATAGATTTTTGGGGTTTGAAAGAATATGGCAAGGGGAGCAGAATTGTACTTAATCAGGTGGTAGACTTCATTAAATGCTGTGCTCTGGCAGACTTACTGTGACACTCTTGGAGCGGACAGTACTGGGTGAAGGTGGATGGGGGAGTACTGCTAGATTTTATAAAGCTTTGTTCTGTTATGTCCCTTCTGGATTCCATACGCTAGGTGATTAATCCCAACCCGCAATCCAGACACCTTCTGAGCACATGCTCCTTCCCCTTAGACTCAGAGCTACAGCCATATCCAGTTTCAGTTTCTGCAAGCAATCCATGCAGAAGTCTTTTGAATTGCTCTGCTTTCTTTTCTTATTTTTTTGTTTAAAGTTCATTTTTTCGGTGGCTTCAGTGACTTGAGATCCCTTTCTGATGGTCCCCTGTTGACAGAAAGGACACAGTCCCATGGAGCCAGACTGCTGCTTCACAAAGAAACTTTGGTGGATCTGTGGAGCCAGCTGTGTGCCACCTTTCTTGGACTCGGAGTCCACTCACCTGGGAGTTTGCTTGCCCACTGACCTGGTCATGGGTTTAAGCGCAGGCTGTATGCATCTGGAGTGACTCCCCAGGTTTCAGGGTACAGGCTTCATTTCCCGCCCCTGATCATGTGGTGAGAATCCCTGGGGGCGGAGGTAACAGTCGGTGTCCGATCTTCAAGTGTGGTCCATTTGGAGCTATTCTGAAGCAGAAAATCCTTTTCTCCATTCAGCTGCTATATGAAAAGACTGACAGGCAAAGCACTTCAGTGACTCTTGAGTAACCCTCTTATTTCCTATAGGAACTTCGGGGGAGGCTTGTTAAATGTTTTAAAAGTAATTTTTTTTCACAGATTCTGAGGGTAGGTTTCAGATTTTGCTTATTTTGCCATTTTTGGCGCAAATTCGCTAATGGTGGCCATCTTGGATTTTAAATTATCTTTTTTTTTTTTTTTTTTCAAAAGTTTTATTTCTACTCAGAACCCCTCAGTTTGCACCAAAGTTATTTGGGATGGACTTCCCAGCTCCTAATCTGTTGAATGTGTGCATGATTGTGCCAGATTAGCAACTGTGTGCTGTAGCAGGTGGGGGAGGTGGCGGCAGCTTCAGACTTCACCTCCTCCAGGAACTCTAGGGCTGGGGAGGTGGCTTGGGTCCTTGACTTCAGAAAAAAATCTTGCCCAGAGGTTCTGGAGTCTGGCGCAAAATGTCTGTGCTCTGAGTTTGGGGACTCTTTGGCGCAGTGGTTTGGAATAGCCTGATCCTTTCTACCTTGGTTATTCTCCTTAGAAAATGACATGGGGACAAATTTTTCCCTGTCCCCGCAGGAACTCTATTTCCCCATCCTGTCCCCGTGGGTTTTGTCACGACCCTGCCCCATTCCTGTAAGCTCTGCCTTAACCACACATGCCTTGATCACTTATGATTTTAAAGTGTTTGAGGCTTGTCAGGTGAGGATGGAGCTTGCAGGAATGGGGCAGGTACAGGATGGAAAAATGAGTTCCCACGGGGATGGGGAAAAATTTGTCCCCATGTCATTCTCTAATTCTCCTTACAGGCTTGAAGATGGTCCAGCAAGTTGCCAGATCCTGTGGGGATTTTTCTGTGAGTATGCGCATTTCTGAAGGCTCTTTCATGGGGTGCTCATTCTACATTGTTCCTCAATGTTTTTCTGAGTTGCCTTTGTGCCTGTTTATTACTTCATGTTTTGAAGAGCAGACCGGTTCAAGAATCATTTATGTTGCTGGGGATCTTCCCCGAAACCCCACTTTGTCTTAGATTTGTTCAGGTATATTACTTGGCTTTGGGACTCAACTGGATATGGCTCTAGCTCTGTCTAAGGGGGAGGAGCATGTGCTTGGAAGGGGGTTGGATTTCTGCAACTCCAAGATTGTGGGTTGGGTGCATAGGTAATCTTACAGGGACTAACAGAAAAATATTGAAGGTAAAAACCTAATCTTCCAATGCATGCTCCAGCACCCACCAAATATAAACTAAGATGGGAGACTATTCTAGGTGGACAGTTTGAGCCTAAACAATGGAAAAATCTCCCTCGGACTTTGCTACAAGTCTTAGTATCTTATAGCATGGTGAATGGTTACAAAATGTTCGACAATGGCTCAGCCTTATGTTGGAGAAACTGTGGGTAGCAGGGCACTTTTTAACATATTTGGTGTGATTGCCACAATGCTTAGATTTTGAGGGGACTAAATTATGACCTTTGTCACAAATTCTCCATACTTTAATTGATAAAATATTTGAGAGGTTGTCTTTTAAAAGTGGGTTATTCTCTTTTAGTCACGAGTTGTGTAGATTGAATCCTCTACATTCTGTTATATAGACAACAGGAGGCTGTATATTAGGTGATCAATCCATGCTCATGAACTACTTATAGAAGGGTGTCAATCACATCTTTCAGCTCCTCTTCCTTCATTAGTGGAGTATAGTTCCCTCCAGTTTTTCATTGTGCAAGCAAACCAAGAGGAGTGTTCTGATCTGCTCTGTTTTGTTTTTTATTATTTTGGGGTCTTTTACTCCATTTTCGGAAAGCTTTAGTGCCAGAGGACTCCATATTTGGGGCTACTCTGCCTTTGAGAGAACGCAGACTGCAGTTCACAGGGCAACCCTCAAGTATATCTGATAAGCTAGCCTGCTTTGTGTTGCATAGACAAAATTCAAAATGAACTCCAAAGAAAACTGCTATCGATACTTAAAAGGATCCAATATGGAAGCAGAATTAGACAATAGTTTCTTGCAAGGGGACTACTGTGCACTCAAGATCACACTACACAAACTAAAAGTAACTAAATAATAAAAATAATTTGTGAGAACGACGTGTCCTCAGTGTGCATAGAAACATGATGGCAGATAAAGGCCTAGTCTGCCCATCCGCAGTAACCATGGTTAAGGGGCTGGAGGAGTTGCCGTACAGTGAGAGATTGGAGAAACTGGGCCTCTTCTCCCTTGAAAAGAGGAGACATGATTGAAACATTCAAAATACTGAAGGGAATAGACTTAGCAGATAAAGACAGATTGTTCACCCTCTCCAGGATAGGGAGAATGAGAGGGCACTCTCTAAAGTTGAAAGGGGATAGATTCCGTACAAACGTAAGGAAGTTCTTCTCCCTGAGAGTGGTGGAAAACTGGAACACTCTTCCAGAGTCTGTTATAGGGGAAAACACCCTCCAGGGATTCAAGACAAAGTGGACAAGATCCTGCTAAGCTGGAACGTACACAGGTGAGGCTGGACTCATTTAGAGCACTGGTCTTTGACCTGGGGGCCACTGAGTGAGCGGACTGCTGGGCACGAGGGACCATTGGTCTGACCCAGCAGCGGCAATTCTTATGTTCTTATGTTCCTCCTTTCTCTAGAGATCCCACGTGACTATCCCAAGCTTTAGGGTGGTAGATGCGTGGAACAGTCTCCTGGTAGAGGTGGTAAAGATAGAGACTGTCTGATTTCAAGAGAGCCTGGGATAGTATATATAGATATAGATATATATAGATATAGATCTAGATCAGGGATCTCAAAGTCCCTCCTTGAGGGCCGCAATCCAGTCGGGTTTTCAGGATTTCCCCAATGAATATGCATTGAAAGCAGTGCATGCACATAGATCTCATGCATATTCATTGGGGAAATCCTGAAAACCCGACTGGATTGCGGCCCTCAAGGAGGGACTTTGAGACCCCTGATATAGATGTATATATATATATACACACACACACACATACATATATATATGTACTAGTGTTTAAGCCCGTTACATTAACTGTCTGTCTGTCTTTCTTTATTAATGCCTCTCTCCCTGCTCCTGTCTCTTTCTTCCTTTCTTTCTGTCTCTCTCCCTCCTGGTATTTTTCTTTCTCTCTCCCTGGCACCCTTTGTCTGTCTGTCTTTCTTTCCGTCTGTCTCTCTGGTCCCCTGTCTGTCTTTTTCTGTCTGTCTCTCTCCCTGGCCTCCTTTGTCTGTCTGTATTTCTTATCCCAGGACAAGCAGGCAGCATATTCTTAACGCATGGGTGACGTCACCGACGGAGCCCTGGTACGGACCTTTTTAACTAGAAAGTTCTAGTTGGCCGCACCGCGCATGCGCGAGTGCCTTCCCGCCCGACGGAGGAGAGCATGGTCCCCAGTTTCTTCGTTTCCGCGGAGCAAAGAAGACGCATGTGCTTTCAACGGCCGTTGAAAAGCTAGTTTCTGCCTTCCTTCTCGCGTAATTTTTCGTTTTTCTTCTAATTTTTCCTTTCGGATTCCCTATTTTTACTTACAAAAAAAACAAAACAAAAAACTCGTCCAGTTTTCTTTATTTTTTCAGGCCGGCCCCGGCGGGGCCTGTTGCCACCATACAGGCCTCCGGATTCGATTTTGCGGAGGACGTGTTTCCCTTCATGCCCCCTCAACCGGGCTTTAAGAAGTGCCAGCGGTGTGCACGCCCGATCTCTCTCACCGACCCGCATAATTGGTGCCTGCAGTGCCTGGGTCCAGAGCATCGGGCTGACTCTTGCACCCGCTGTGCTACGCTTAAAAAGCGCACATTAAAAAACAGGAAGATCCAGCAAAATCTTTTATTCGGTACCGGATCTGCCATGGAACCTGCTGCGATGTCGACGGCACCACAAAAGTCGGCACCCACGACGTCGACACCACCTGACCCTTCTTCGGGGTCGTTGGGTCCAGGTAAGCCGGCTAAGAAGCTTTCCACTTCCCTTGAGCGCCCTCCTGCCACGGTTGCAACACCGGCCCTCCCGGCACCGCACCGACCCCGCAAACGCTCCGCTCCGATATCGGTGAGTGCCTCATCATCGGCCTCCTCATCGCCGGAGCGTAGAGCGGCACCTATGGTACCGAAGAAGAAAAAAGCGGTACCGGTGCCCCCCCCTGGATGACTGCATCGCGGCCATACTCCAAAACCAATTACAGGAGCAGCTCCAGCAACAACTCCAACAACTGTTGCTGGCGTTGCTGGCACCGCACCTTCCGGTACGGGACCGGTCTGAGCCTCGCACTGTCCCATCGGTGTCAACCCCCTCGGTACCGATTAATACCTCCATGCCTGTGCTCTTGGCTGAAACACCTACAGTGCATACCCGTACTGCTGCCGACCCTTCCCGGTCCCAGGAACGACATCTGTCTTCCTCTCCCGGTACCGCCTCGGTGCGCTCAGGCAAATCTCTCTCAAAGACCCGCCATGCCGAGCCTTCCACACCGATGTCCAAACGTGCACACCCTGACGTTAGAGACCCAGACTTGTGGGAAGACTCCCCGCACAGTACCGAAGAGGACGCTTCGTCAACCGACGAAGAACCCTCCATGACCGATACCGCCTCAAAACCAGAACAATCCTCTTTTTCTAAATTCCTTAGGGAGATGGCAGCAGCTCTTTCCATCCCCTTAGAGTCCGACTCTAAAAAGTCTCAGGCTTTCCTCGATGCCCTAGACTTTGAGCAACCTCCCAAGGAATTTCTAAAGTTGCCCGTCCACGACATCTTACGGGAAACTTTCTATAAAAACTGGGAGACTCCCCTCACTGTTCCCGGGGCCCCTCGCAAATTGGATAGCTTGTACCGGGTTATTCCAATCCCAGGGTTTGACAAACCTCAATTGCCCCACGAATCCCTCCTGGTGGAATCTACTTTGAAAAAGTCTCAGGGTTCCAGTGTATATGCCTCCACCCCTCCTGGCAGAGAGGGAAAAACCATGGATAAATTTGGTAAGCGCCTTTTCCAAAATGCCATGCTAGCCAATAGAGCCAACAACTACACCTTCCACTTCTCCTTCTATATGAAGCATCTGGTGCAACAGCTCTCCTCCTTACAGAAATACCTTCCTGAACGTAAGGTCCCTCTTTTCCAGCAACATATTTCCAGCCTCCTCCAACTCAGGAAATTCATGGTTCGCTCCATCTACGACTCATTTGAGCTGACCTCTCGCGCATCTGCCATGGCGGTGGCCATGCGACGTTTGGCATGGCTGAGAGTCTCTGACCTAGACATTAACCACCAGGACCGCCTGGCTAACGCACCTTGTCTGGGTGATGAACTCTTCGGAGAGTCCCTGGACTCAACAACCCAGAAACTCTCAGCACATGAGACCAGGTGGGACACTCTGATTAAACCTAAAAAGAAGACTCCACCTGCTCGCACCTTCATACCAGCGCAGTCTTCATACCAGCGCAGGTTCTCGGCCAGACCTCTCAACCCGCCTCAACAGCAGCCTCGCCGACCTCGTCAACAGCATCAATCTCAGGCTCGCTCACAGTCTCACCAACCTGCCAAGCCTCTCCCTCCGTCAAAACCGTCTCAGCCCTTTTGACTTTTTCCTCCAGGGCATAGCCAGTCTCCCACCATCATTGCCTCTTCCTCAGCCTATCGGAGGTCGTCTCCAAATCTTCCTCAGCCGTTGGGAGGTCATCACATCAGACCAATGGGTCCTCAACATCATTCACCACGGCTACTCTCTCAACTTCCAGACTCTTCCACCAGACCATCCTCCCGTAGAGTCTGCTTCTCACTCCTCCCAAACCCCCCTCCTCCTGAGGGAGGTCCACTCCCTCCTTCAGGGACCTCAACAAGTGCCTGGTCAAGGAGAAGTTCAGAATGCTCTCCCTTGCCACGCTTTACCCTCTTCTCTCTCAACACGACTGGCTATGTTCCCTGGACCTCAAAGAGGCCTACACTCACATCCCAATCAATCCGACTTCACGTCGCTACCTACGGTTTCAGATACAGCACCGTCACTATCAGTACAAAGTGCTACCTTTTGGCCTGGCTTCATCGCCCAGGGTGTTCACCAAGTGCCTTACTGTGGTGGCGGCCTTCCTCAGGTCTCACAACCTCCAGGTGTTCCCCTACTTGGACGATTGGTTGGTGAAAGCACCTACGTCTTCCACTTGTGCTGCAAGCCACTCATCACACCATCTCTTTCCTCCATCTCCTGGGGTTCGAGATCAACTACCCCAAGTCGCATCTGCTTCCCACACAGCGACTTCAGTTCATTGGAGCAGTTCTCGACACCACACTAATGAGGGCGTTTCTCCCCTCCGACCGTCAATGGACCCTGCTCCACCTCTGTCGTCAGGTGCTCCTTCATCACTCCATTCCTGCCCGACAGATGATGGTCCTCCTGGGCCACATGGCCTCGACGGTCCATGTGCTTCCTCTGGCGCGACTCCACCTCAGGACACCTCAATGGACTCTTGCCAACCAATGGTCACAGACCACGGATCTTTTTCTCATCCCATCTCTGTGACATCGTCTCTTCAGCAATCTCTTCAATGGTGGTTGAACTACTCAAATCTTTCCAGGGGTCTACTCTTTCATCTACCTCCTCACTCCATGATCATAACCACGGATGCCTCCCCCTATGCGTGGGGAGCTCACCTGGGAGATCTACGCACCCAGGGACTCTGGACCCCTCAGGAGCGTCAACATCACATCAATTTCCTGGAACTCAGAGCCATGTTCTATGCTCTCAAGGCCTTCCAGCACTGTCTCTGCCCTCAGGTCCTTCTCCTGTGCACAGACAATCAGGTCACCATGTACTACATAAACAAGCAAGGCGGCACCGGATCTCACCTCCTTTGTCAGGAGGCTCTCAGCATCTGGACCTGGGCCACGGCCCACAATCTCTTCCTCAAGGCTGTCTATATCCAGGGCGAACAGAACTTCCTGGCCGACAATCTCAGCCGCATCCTTCAACCTCATGAGTGGACTCTGGACCCTTCAACACTCCACTCCATCTTTGCTCGCTGGGGCACTCCGCAGGTGGACTTCTTTGAAGTGCCTCACAACCATCAGCTACCCCAGTTCTGTTCCAGACTCTTCTCTCCTCATCGTCTGAACCCAGATGCATTCCTGCTCGACTGGACGGATCGGTTCCTCTATGCCTTTCCTCCACTACCTCTGATGTTGCGGACGTTATCCAAACTCCGCAGGGACAGGGCCACCATGATTCTCATCGCTCCTCGGTGGCCTCGCCAACACTGGTTCTCCCTCCTGCTTCAGCTCAGCTCCAGGGAGCCCATTCCTCTTCCTGTGTTTCCTACTCTACTTACGCAGCAACATCAGTCTCTACTGCATCCCAATCTGTCTTCGCTCCACCTGACAGCTTGGTTTCTCTCGGGCTGACCTCTCCAGAGAATCTGTCTCAGCCTGTCCGTCGCATTTTGGATGCCTCCAGGAAACCGGCCACCCTCCAATGTTACCATCAGAAGTGGACCAGGTTCTCCTCTTGGTGTCTACTGCATCATCACGATCCCACCTCATTAGCGGTGGAAACTGTACTGGACTATTTGCTCTCTCTGTCCGACGCTGGCCTCAAGTCTACCTCAATCAGAGTCCACCTCAGTGCCATCACTGCGTTTCATGAGCCTATCCTCGGAAAACCTCTCACGGCTCATCCACTGGTTTCCCGGTTCATGAGAGGCCTCTTCAATGTCAAACCACCTCTGAAGCCTCCTCCTGTCGTCTGGGACCTGAATGTGGTTTTATCAGCCCTCATGAAACCCCCTTTTGAACCTCTTGCCACAACTTCGCTCAAACTTCTCACATGGAAGGTGCTTTTCCTCATTGCCATCACCTCTGCCAGGAGGGTTAGTGAGATGCATGCACTGGTCGCCGATCCACCATTCACTGTTTTTCACCATGACAAGGTGGTTCTGCGTACCCATCATAAATTCCTTCCCAAGGTGGTCTCGGCTTTTCACCTCAACCAGTCTATTGTGTTGCCTGTCTTTTTCCCTAAACCCCATTATCCCAGGACAAGCAGGCAGCTATTCTTGACTGATGGGTGACGGCACCGACGGAGCCCCGGTACGGACAATTTTAGAGTGATCTCACTCTAAGAACTTTTAGAAAGTTCTAGCTCGGCCGCACCGCGCACGCGCGAGTGCCTTCCCGCCCGACAGAGGCGCGCGGTCCCTCAGTTTCTTAGTTTCCGCGGAGCTAAGAAGACGCGTTTTCAACGGCTGTTGAAATTTTTTCTTAACTTGCCTTCCCGCTCGCGTAAACGTTTGATTTCTTTAACCTTTCTTTTATTTTGATTAAAAAAAAAAAAAAAAAACAATCTTATATTTTTTTCTTCAATTTCGGTTTTTCCCCGGCGGGGCCTTCTGCCACCATCGAAGCCTCGGCCTTCGATTTGGCGGAAGCCGTTTTCCCTTTCATGCCCCCTCAACCGGGTTTTAAAAAGTGCCAGCGGTGTGCTAGGCCTATATCTCTCACGGACCCACACAACTGGTGCTTGCAGTGTTTGGGTCCTGAGCATCAGGCCTCTTCTTGCACCCGCTGTGCTACTTTAAAGAAAAGAACTTTAAAAAATCGCTTAATTCAACAGCGTTTGTTATTCGGTGCCGAGATGTCCGACCCCGTTCCTTCGACTCCGGCTTCGGCACCGCTTCAGTCGGCACCCTCGTCTTCGACGCCGCGTGATTCCACACCGGCATCCCAACAGTCAGGTAAGCCGGCTAAGAAGCCTTCCCCGCTGGAACGTCTTCCGGCCTCGAGTGCAGTGAGCCCAGTCCTGCCGCCGGTTAGACGCCAGCGGAAGCGCTCCGCCCCTATTGAGGTGAGTCCCTCGACATCGGGCTCCTCATCTCCGGGGCGTAGAGCGGCACCGCAGGTACCGCAGAAGAAAAAAGCGGTACCGGTGCCATCCCTCGATGACCGCATTACGGCCATCCTTCATGTGCAGCTTAAGGAGCAATTAGAACGACTCCTTCCTGCTATAATGACACCGAACCTTCCGGTGCCAGTCCGCACCGAGCCATCGGTACCGGTTGTACATCAACCCGTGTCGGTACCGGTTGTCGAACCTGTCTTACCTGCTTCTACTGTCTCGGTACCGCTTCACCTAACTTCATCGGTATCGATGCCAGTCCTTGCACCGGAGCCGACAGCTCACCATCAATCGGTACAGACTTCGGCACCGGTGCGACCGATAACATCGCCTGACTCGGTATCGATGAGGTCGGGTAAGTCGGTACGCAAAACCCGACACATGCAAACATCGACACCTGAGTCTCGGGACCATTCTTCCCATGTCAGAGACCCTGATCTGTGGGGGGACTCAGAGGAACCCTTTCTTTCTGAAGGAGAATGTTCCTCAGAGGAGGAGGATTCGGCTCTCCCTGACCCATCCTCCAAACAGACCACTTCCTCTTTCTCCAATTTCTTGAAGGAGATGTGTGAGTCTTTGTCCATTCCTTTGGAGGCTGAATCCAAAAAGTCTAAAGCTTTTTTGGATGCCCTTGATTTTGATCAGCCTCCAAAGGAATTTTTGAAGCTTCCCCTTCATGACATCTTGAGGGAAACTTTCTATAAAAATTTAGAGACTCCTTTAACTGTTCCAGGGGCCCCACGTAAACTGGATTCTCTATACAAGGTAATTCCCATTCCTGGGTTCGACAAGCCTCAACTTCCACACGAATCCTTATTTGTCGAATCCACCCTTAAAAAGACTTCAGGAGCCAGTGTATATGCATCTGTCCCTCCTGGCAGAGAAGGAAGGGCCATGGATAAATTCGGTAAGAGGCTCTACCAAAACGCTATGTTAGCAAATAGAGCTAGTAATTATGCTTTTCATTTTTCTTTTTATTTAAAGCATCTCCTTACCACCATGGCTTCCTTCGAGAAGTATCTTCCTTCAAGAAAACATCCATCTTTTCACTCCTGCTTGTCGTCTCTATTCCAACTTCGTAAGTTTATGGTTAGGTCCATATATGACACCTTTGAACTTACATCCAGAGCGACAGCTATGTCGGTGGCTATGCGCCGTTTGGCCTGGCTTCGGGTATCCGAGCTTGATGTTAACCATCAAGATCGGTTAGCCAACGCCCCATGCCTAGGGGATGAGCTCTTTGGGGATTCCATGGACTCTACCACCCAAAAGCTCTCGGCTCATGAGACGCGCTGGGATACCCTGCTCAAGAATAAAAAGAAGCCTCCTCCAACAAGACCATACAGGCAGCAATCGGCTTATCAACGCCGTTTCACAGCCCGTCCATTACCTACCACTGCTCAACAACCTCGACGTCAGAGGCAACAGCAACGTCAGCCTCCCCGACAGCAGCAACAGCAGCAACCTGCGAAACAACCTCCTCAGCAGAAGTCACAACCCTTTTGACTTCATTCTCCGCAGTATAGCCAGTATCCCTGTTCCTGTTCTCCTGCCTCAACCAATAGGAGGTCGACTTTCTCTGTTCTTCAGCCGGTGGGAAGTAATCACTTCGGACCAATGGGTCCTCAACATCATCCGCCACGGCTACTCTCTCAACTTTCAGACTCTCCCACCTCAAAGCCTGCCAAAAGAGTCTGCTTTGAACAGTCCTCAATCAGCCCTCCTTATTCAGGAGGTCCAATCCCTCCTCCTTCTGAACGCTATAGAGGAAGTTCCTCTAGATCAAAAGGGGCAGGGATTCTACTCCCGTTACTTTCTAGTTCCCAAAAAGACAGGAGATCTCAGACCCATCCTGGACCTTCGCGATCTCAACATTCATCTAGTAAAAGAAAAATTCAAGATGCTTTCTTTAGCCATACTTTATCCCCTTCTAAATCAAAACGACTGGCTATGCTCCCTCGATCTCAAAGAGGCTTACACTCACATACCGATCAATGTAACCTCAAGACCATATCTCCGATTCATGATCAATCATTGTCATTACCAGTACAAGGTGCTGCCCTTCGGTCTTGCCTCATCTCCAAGGGTATTCACCAAATGTCTCATTGTGGTGGCGGCTTTTCTGCGCTCTCACCACCTGCAGGTATTTCCTTACCTGGACGATTGGTTGATCAAAGACACTTCTGCCCAAGCGGTCCTTCTGGCCACCAACCAAACCATCCAGTTTCTGCAACTTCTGGGATTCGAGATCAATCTACCCAAATCTCATATCATTCCCACTCAGAGACTTCAATTCATTGGAGCGATCCTAGATACACTCCTCATGAGAGCTTTCCTGCCATCCAATCGACTTCAGACCCTTCAGTCTCTATGTCACCAGGTACTTCCTCTGCCGTCCATCTCAGCAAGACAAATGATGGTGCTCTTGGGACACATGGCATCCACAGTTCATGTCACACCTCATGCCCGTCTTCACCTGCGCACTCCTCAATGGACCCTTGCGACCCAGTGGTCCCAAGCGTCGGACTCTTGCTCACGACACATATCTGTGACATCATCTCTTCGTCAGTCTCTGCAATGGTGGTTGGTATCCTCAAATCTATCCAGAGGTCTTCTGTTCCATCAGCCTCCTCATCAACTAGTCATCACCACCGACGCCTCTCTGTACGCATGGGGAGCTCACTTGAACGAGTTCCAGACTCAGGGTCTTTGGTCAGCCCAGGAAAAGAAGCATCAAATCAATTTCCTGGAACTCAGAGCGATGTTTTACGCCCTCAAGGCCTTTCAACACCTTCTCTTTCCTCAGGTCCTTCTGTTGTGCACAGACAATCAGGTTGCGATGTACTACATCAACAAACAGGGTGGGACAGGCTCTCGCCTGTTATGCCAGGAAGCCCAGAAGATCTGGAATTGGGCCATAGATCATCATCTCTTCCTGAAAGCTATTTACATTCAGGGGAAACAGAATTCATTAGCGGACAAACTCAGCAGAATTCTCCAGCCTCACGAGTGGACACTCGACCCTGTAACTCTACAGTCTATCTTCACTCAATGGGGCACTCCTCAGATAGACCTCTTTGCAGCTCCTCACAATCACCAGCTGCCCCGTTTCTGCTCAAGACTTTACTCTCCACACCGTCTCACAGCAGATGCTTTTCTCCTCGACTGGTCGAATCTGTTCCTGTACGCCTTCCCTCCTCTACCTCTCATGTTGAGAACCTTGTTCAAGCTCAAGAGGGAACGAGCCACCATGATTCTGATTGCTCCGAGGTGGCCCAGGCAACATTGGTTCTCCCTTCTACTTCAACTCAGTTCCAGGGAACCTTTTCTTCTTCCTCTGTTTCCTTCTCTGCTTACGCAACAGCAGGGAACCCTTCTGCATCCCAACCTCCAGTCTCTACACCTGATGGCTTGGTATCTCTCGGGCTGAACTCGACTGATACTCTTTTGTCTCAGCCCGTTCGTTCCATTCTGGATGCCTCCAGGAAACCAGCCACTCTACAATGTTACCATCAAAAGTGGACGAGGTTTTCTTCCTGGTGTCTTCTTCATCATCTTGATCCCACTTCCCTAGCGGTGGAGACGTTGTTGGATTATCTTCTTTCTTTGTCTGATTCTGGCCTGAAGTCCTCTTCCATCAGGGTCCACCTCAGTGCCATTGCAGCTTTTCATGAGCCAGTCCATGGAAAACTTCTTTCAGCTCATCCCCTGGTATCCAGGTTCATGCGTGGGCTTTTCAATGTGAAACCACCTCTTAAAGCCCCTCCGGTTATCTGGGATCTCAATGTGGTTCTTTCCGCTTTAATGAAACCTCCATTTGAACCTTTAGCTACCTCTCCTTTCAAATTTCTCACTTGGAAGGTACTTTTTCTTATTGCCATTACCTCTGCCAGGAGGGTCAGTGAGCTTCATGCACTGGTTGCAGATCCACCTTTTACGGTTTTTCACCGTGACAAGGTGGTTCTGCGTACACATCCAAAGTTTCTCCCCAAGGTTGTTTCTGAATTTCATCTCAACCAATCCATTGTTTTACCTGTTTTCTTTCCAAAACCTCATTCTCATTCTGGGGAACAAGCTCTGCATACTTTGGATTGTAAAAGGGCTCTTGCTTACTATCTGGAGCGTACGAAACCCCACAGATCAGTTCCCCAACTCTTTCTGTCCTTTGATCCGAATAAATTGGGACGTCCTGTTTCTAAACGTACGTTGTCTAATTGGCTTGCAGCGTGCATTTCATTCTGTTATGCTCAGACCGGACTGACACTGGAAGGTTCTGTCACAGCCCATAAAGTCAGAGCAATGGCAGCATCTGTAGCTTTCCTCCGTTCCACTCCTATTGAGGAAATCTGCAAGGCTGCTACTTGGTCCTCAGTTCACACTTTTACATCTCATTATTGTCTGGATACATTCTCCAGAAGGGATGGTCACTTCGGCCAATCTGTTTTGCAAAATTTGTTTTCTTAATGGCCAACCTTCCCTCCATCCCTCTTTTTGTTAGCTTGGAGGTCACCCATCAGTCAAGAATAGCTGCCTGCTTGTCCTGGGATAAAGCACAGTTACTTACCGTAACAGGTGTTATCCAGGGACAGCAGGCAGATATTCTTGCGTCCCACCCACCTCCCCGGGTTGGCTTCTTAGCTGGCTTATACTAACTGAGGGACCGCGCGCCTCTGTCGGGCGGGAAGGCACTCGCGCGTGCGCGGTGCGGCCGAGCTAGAACTTTCTAAAAGTTCTTAGAGTGAGATCACTCTAAAATTGTCCGTACCGGGGCTCCGTCGGTGCCGTCACCCATCAGTCAAGAATATCTGCCTGCTGTCCCTGGATAACACCTGTTACGGTAAGTAACTGTGCTTTCTCATCCTGGGGAACAGGCATTGCACACGCTGGATTGTAAGCGTGCCCTTGCATACTACCTTGACCGTACCAGGGCTCACCGCTCGTCCCCTCAGCTCTTTCTGACCTTCGATCCTAACCGTCTAGGTCGTCCTGTCTCTAAACGGACGCTTTCCAACTGGCTTGCTGCCTGTATTGCGTTCTGTTATGCTCGGGCCGGTCTCTCACTGGAAGGTGCTGTCACGGCCCACATGGTCAGAGCTATGGCTGCTTCTGTGGCTTTCCTCCGTTCCACGCCCATCGAGGAAATCTGCAAGGCTGCCACTTGGTCCTCAGTTCACACGTTCACTACTCACTACTGTCTGGATGCCTTCTCCAGACGGGATGGACACTTCGGCCAATCTGTGTTACAAAATTTATTTTCCTAATGGCCAACCATCCCTCCTCCCTCTCTGTTAGCTTGGAGGTCACCCATGCGTTAAGAATATGCTGCCTGCTTGTCCTGGGATAAAGCACAGTTACTTACCGTAACAGGTGTTATCCAGGGACAGCAGGCAGATATTCTTACGTCCCACCCTCCTCCCCGGGTTGGCTTCTTAGCTGGCTTATCTTAACTGGGGACCACGCTCTCCTCCGTCGGAGGGAAGGCACTCGCGCATGCGCGGTGCGGCCAACTAGAACTTTCTAGTTAAAAAGGTCCGTACCGGGGCTCCGTCGGTGACGTCACCCATGCGTTAAGAATATCTGCCTGCTGTCCCTGGATAACACCTTTTACGGTAAGTAACTGTGCTTTTCTGTCTCCCCCCCCCCCACACACACTTTGCAGAAGCAGCAGCGGTATTTCCCTTCCCCTCCAGGTCCCTGTGAAGTAGTAGCAGCATTCCCCCCCCCCCCACTTTCCTTTGCAGAAGCAGCAGTGATAGTTCCCTTCCCCAGATCCCTGTGAAGTAGTAGCAGCATTTCCCCCACCCCATTCCCTTATCTCCCTCCTCCCCCACTTTCCTTTGCAGAAGCAGCAGCGGTATTTCCCTTCCCCTCCAGGTCCCCTTGCTGCCACAAATGCAGGACTCTACTCTTTGGCGATCGTGGTGGCTGATCCTCTAAAGAGCAGCCTGCGATGGTGGCCGGCTTTAGCGAACCTCGCAGGCTGCTCTCCAACTCGGTAGCACGTTCCCTCTGACGCGATCCCGGGGACGCGGGCAGGGAGAGAGCTTGCCTGGCTTCCCTGGTGAGTGAGGGCGGGAGGAGGGGAGTGGCCAGAATGTTCCCTGCCGCCGGGTTGGTGGCCACGGATCACACACCACAGCGGCAGGGAACATGAAATCCTAAGTGTGCATGTGTGCTTAGGCTTTTATTATATAGGATATTTTTTTAATAAATTGATTGTCCCTGAAGTTGGTTGACCGTGTCCCTTCCCTACTCCTTTTTTCTGGTTTACATTTTTGCACATGGGGTTGTTGCCTCTGTGTTGTGGGATATATTTCTCTGATAAACAAAGCAGAACTAATCAAGGACTACATAATGCAAGTCCAACCAAGTTTATTACTAGAAACTGAAACCTGCTTGCGATTTAACAGGATAATAAGAGACTTTTTCTAGCCAATTGTAAAATACTATATCTATGCAGAAATTTAAAAAAAAAAAAAAAAGAGGAGGGTTAGCAATCTATAAGAATTCTTTTGAAGTCACTATAACCAATGATTACCTCTCAGCATTACTAAAAATCATAGCATGGGAAATAAGACCCCTCCCTAAAAGACAAACTAATGTATGCCATCTGCTACTGCCTGCTTGTGAAATGGCTAGAAACCAAAGACCACTTCAGTGCCTTTCTAATCAATCTAATGCTGCAAGACAACACTACGCTAGTTGCAGAAGACCTGAACATACACTTAGACAAGGACGCCTCTTTCCTGGAAGACATATCTGGAGATCTATCCTTCCAAAAAAAACCTCAATAAAGGTCAACAGCTAGACTTTATAATAAGCAATAGAAAAAAGAAAACCAACCTAAAGATAATATTTTAAAAACTGGATGCTTGTAATATGATTGAACTACTTCCTAGCATACGTCGCCATCTACTGGTAAGAACACAAAAATAGAATTACCAAAGAAATGAGTCAAAATAGACAATATCATTCTGTCAAAATTGGTTGAAGGGAATGGGATTTTTATATACCACTTATATTAAGCAGTTTACAATAAAAAAGCTTCATACTAGAAAAATCCCTAGCCGTCGACAAATAGAATGAGAACACTGAAGAAGTGCTGGACAAAATATACCCTAAAAGAGTGGGGAAAAAAATGTAGATAGAAGAAACTCCTGTTTCACAGAAGAATTACTATCACTGAAATAGGAATGCAGGGACCTAGAACAGAAATGGAATAAGCAGCAAACTGAAGAAGACAAAAGATCAGCCACTACAAAACTAGCTAAATGTAATTCCAAACAGATCGAAAAAGGAAAACCCAGATTTGAAAAAAATTCAAATAACACGCTTTCTAGCCAGCAGCTGAACTGGCAACCTCAGAACTGACACTAACAAAGGGAACACAGCAAACTGCATAGAAGTATTAGGAAACAGCACAAAATCAAGAGAAGACTCTCCACAAACAAAATGCCTTGCAGACAGGTACTGGGACAAATTCTCCCCAATCACAGAAACAAAATTAATAAGGTTACTACCCAAATTCACAAATATCAATGCTCATTTGGATATATGTCCAATTTTCCTGCAAAAAAATCCATCAAAAATATACTACAATTATCTATAAGACTGGCTGAACAACTTACTAGAAAAAAGAATATTCCCCAAACACCTAGAAAAAGTCATTCTAACACCCATCCCAAAAGTTCAAAAAGGAGAAAAAAACGATGTCAAGAATTACAGACCAGTAGCTTTAATCCCACTTATGTCAATCTATTAGAAAGTGTGGTAACAAATCACAAAGTACCTGGAACACCATACATTACATTACACCATACAATGGGGATTCAGAAAACACGATAGCACTGACATTACTCAGTGCCCTGACATCCTAGATTTAGAACACACATGAGCACTGGACAACAAGTCCTTGCACTACAATTTGACTTGGCTAGTGCATTTGATATAGTAGACTGATCCTAAACTTACTAGGGATAAGCAATAAAGTGCACACTTGGCTAGAAGAATTCCTAACAAACAACATACAGCATAACAATGAATGGAGAAACATTGGAAGAATGGTCAACATCAAGCATAATATCCCAAGGCTCACCATTCTCCCCAATACTTTTCAAGGTACTGATGTCAACACTTAGACAAGAAAGACCTCACTTACCTCTATGCAGATACCGTGTTTCCCTGAAAATAAGACTGTCTTATATTAATTTTGGGCCCAAAAAAGGCACTAGGTCTTATTTTTGGGGTATGCACATGATCATCTCTCCCTCTCCTTCACCCCAATTCTTCCTCTTTCCTTTCACCACATGTGCAGCGTCTTTCCTCCCCTCTCTCCCTCCCATCCCCCTGTGTAGCAGAAGTTTGCCCAACTTCTATCCTTCCCTCCCTCCCTCCCATCCCTTGTGCAGCAGAACCCTTGCCCAGCTTCTATCCTTCCTTTCCTCCATCCCTCGTGCAGCAGAGAGAGGAGAGAAGACTGTGAAGGAGATGGGTGCCAGACCAATGGCGGGGAGGGTGGAGGGAGAGATGCAAGGGAGAGGCACAGTAACAAGCTCAGTAACAGAGCAGATGCCATATGGAAGAGGCAGCGATAAGGCAGAGAGTGGATGGATGGAAGGAATAGAATGACGAGAAGATGAGGAAAGTAGAAACCAGACAAAGGTAGAAAAAAAATTTCTATTTCTATGCTTTAGGATAAAGAAGTATATTATTTAGGTTGATAAACATTTTATAAATGGCAATTGTACAGAATATTGGGCTAGATTCACTAAGAACACCAATCGTGTCCCGACCACTTTGCGATCACTTAGCGACCCCGACCCAATTCACTAACCTTACATCCGATCCGCACATGCAAATGAGGGGGAACAGCATGCAAATATAGGCAGGCAGTGATTCACACAAAAAAAAAAAAGAGAGACACCGACTGGGCTAGCCGATCAAAAAATGAGCGACTGCTGAGGACCAGTCGCTCCGGTCCTTTTAGACTGCCCTGCTCTCTGTCACAACTCGCCTCTCGCTGCCCTGCTCTCTGTCCCAACTTGCCTCTTGCCACCCTGCTCTCTGCCCTGACTTGCTGCCCTGCTGTCTGCCCCAACTCTCCTGCTCTTCTTCGCAGTGCGAGCCTGTGGTTTTAACCCGCGGATTAAAACCACAGTCTCTCGAAGTAAAAAAGTTTGTTTGTTTGTTTGTTTTTTTAAATTAAAATACTCTGTAAGCATGCGCAGACCATCTACAGACAAAGAAGATGGTCTGCGCATGCGTCGGGATTGCTGTTCAGCGATCCGTACGGTCGGTTGGGGGCATGGTTGGCATGATCACCTCCATTTGCATGCGATCATGTTGTGAATCAGGTGGCCGGAAACCTCATGGATCGAATCTCTAACAGATCGGATCTGTGAGGTTAGTGAATCTAGCCCATTGTTTCTTTTTATACTTCAATAAAATAAGTTCAGTATAAAACTATTTGAGGTTTGTGCGGATGGGATCAGATGGTTTGCTGGGATGGAGACTGAGCTCGCGGGGACGGGAGGGGGGACAAATTTTTTTCCCCCGTGTCATTCTCTAATACTACGCAAAGACAAATACAATCTGATCAGCAACCATAAGAGAATGATTCCCAAATCCTAGAGGAATCAAATTTAAAATTGTTCATCCTACAACCTTCCCATAGCTCGCAGCAAAATGGTAGAATCCTTTGCCAGCACAATTTAAGGAGCACCCCCTCCTACCAAAACTTTTGCAAAGGCCTGATAATCTATTTGGAAAATACCTTAACCCCTGCCCAAACAAGCTATGACAATCAGAAACCAAGCAAGACACAAACCACTTCTATCTCAATAGATGACCAAGCTCCCTACAAACCAGGAAATACACCCATACCAGAACCCATAATATCAAGACTACAGCACCAGATATAGCCAATCTTCTTTCCAAACCATATGCCATAATCATACACCTATATGAACATAAACCAAGTTTTGTCATGAACCCTAATGAAATAACATAATCCCTGGATATGGCCAGGCCCTTCTAAATTGTAAAGTGCATTGAACTCCTAGGGCATATTAGTGATCCATAAATGCTAATATAATGAAATGACATTCTACATTTCCTTGAATGACTATTCACATCTTCACCAAATATTACTTATTTGTACTGTTCAACAGAAGTGTCATGTCTAGTTGACAAGGTGGTGAGGACAATATAGCATCATGGGGAATTCAGTTGGCCACTCTTAGCCAGCTTCCAGGCTAGTGAACACATGGCTTTAATTTTCAAATACCTTTTTTTTTCCAGTTGCTTTGAACTTTGGGATTTATAAACAAGACCTTCCAGCACTTGAAGAGAAGCCACGTATAGTGGTTTTTGTTGATATGGGACATTCAGCTTTTCAAGTGTCGGCCTGTGCTTTTAACAAGGCGAAACTAAAGGTATGGTGGTAGTTTGTGTGCATTATAGGTATTGTGGGTGTGAATGTGCTTTATCATTCCTCAGGGCATTGATATGTAATCTCCTTGGCTGTAATACCATAATAGAGGGCATTTTTCAAAGCATTTTACCTAATATAAATCATCTTTTCTTGAATTTTATTTTATTTTAGTGAGTGAGTTTTCTATCCCGTTCTCCTCAATGAGCTCAGAATGGGTTACAATTTAACATACATAATATACAGTCAAACATTGTGTTCATCCTAAATTTACCTAAACAGAGGGTCTAGTTCCATATACATTTCGTATACATTTCTTTTTTTACCCATATGGCATTAGGCAAGGGGATTTAGGTGACGAGGTAAGCTTTTTTTTAATTATTATTATTATTATTATTATTTTTTTTTTATTGCTTTTCTAAAGTTCAGGAGCCCTTCAAGGGATCTGATTTGTTGGGGTAGTTGATTCCAATATGAAATGGGAGTAGGATCATCGCCTGGTGTTCTGTAGATAGAGAGCATATAGATGGAGGGCATGACCAGGGGTATCTGGAGATGTGCTCCCTCCTGGGAGCGGAGTGGCCTGTTCGGTATGTGTGGAGAAGCTTGGTTGACATGTAGCCAGGTGCCATGTTTTTTAAAGGTCTTTTATACTAACATAAAGTCCTTAAAAATGCAGCGTTTGGCTATAGGTAGCCAGTGGGCTGATGATAGAGCCTGGGAGACAGGGTAATGGGTGTGTAGGTTCTTTAGGAGTCTGCTCACTTTTTATCTCTGAGAAGTAACAAGATACATGTGCAAAATCAGAGTTTAAATACGTGTAATTTTTCTCTCTTGAAACATAAAGGCCTTGAGTTAAAAGTACATGTGGATTTTGAAACAGTGTGAGCACTTCAAATGTTATGCTCAAAGTCCTAATAAAGATGCAGTTACTAGTGCTGCACGGAGGAAGTTTGTGCTAGACCAGTATGATAGCTTTGTAAACCTTTGCCTTACCAAGTGACTTGCCACACCAGTTCCTTTCTGGAACCTATTTTGGTGTCGGAATTGAAATAATCTTCAAATGTTCTGAGCACATTTTTCATCTCTACCTCCTATGTTGTGCTGTAACTTCATTTGTAGCCTTTATAGTTTGGAGGATCTCCATGCTGTCTTCAATGTTAATATTTTTATAAACTATTTTATTTTTCAACATAAACAGTGCAGGTGATACATAAAAACAGGAGAATACAATGATAGAAAAGAATCCCCCAAGAGGAAAATTCAGTGCAGGAAATTTCTAGTGCAAAAGGCATACGAGTCTTGTACCAGTGGGTTATTCACCTCTTAGTTGTGTTGAAGGAATTATCCCAGGACAAGCAGGCAGCATATTCTTGACTGATGGGTGACGGCACCGACGGAGCCCCGGTACGGACACTTTTAGAGTGATTGCACTCTAAGAACTTGGAAAGTTCTAGAGACCGCACCGCGCATGCGCGAGTGCCTTCCCGCCCGACCCCGACGCGCGGTCCCTCAGTTTCTTAGTTTCCGCGGAGCTAAGAAGTCGCATTTTCAACGGCTGTTGAAAGTATTTTTCATTCGCCTTCCCGCTCGCGTAAACTTTTTCGGGTTTTTTCTGCCCTTACTTTTTTCTTTCTTTTGTAAAAAAAAAAAAAAAAAAAATCTTATTTTTTTGTCGAGTTTTCTTGATTTGACCCGGCGGGGCCTACTGCCATCATCGAGGCCTCGGCCTTCGATTTGGCAGAAGCCGTTTTTCCGTTCATGCCCCCCCAGCCCGGGTTCAAGAAGTGCCAGCGGTGTGCACGGCCCATTTCACTTACAGACCCACACAACCGGTGCCTTCAGTGTCTGGGTCCGGAACATCAGGCCGCCACCTGCACCCGCTGTGCCACTTTGAAAAAGCGGACTCTCAAAAATCGAGAAATCCAACAGAGACTGCTTTTCGGCACCGACATGTCCGACCCCGTGTCTTCGGCACCGGTTTCGGTACCTGTTTCGTCAGCACCCACCTCATCGACGCCACGCGATACCGCGTCGGCGTCGCAACATCCAGGTAAGCCGGCTAAGAAGCCTTCCCCGCTGGAACGTCCTCCGGTCTCCAGTGCAGAGAGTCCAGTCCTGCCGACCGTGAGACGCCAGCGGAAGCGCTCCGCTCCTATTGAGGTGAGTCCCTCGACATCGGGCTCCTCATCTCCGGGGCGTAGAGCGGCACCGCAGGTACCGCAGAAGAAAAAAGCGGTACCGGTGCCCTCCCTCGATGATCGCATTGCGGCCATCTTGCAGGTGCAGCTGAGGGACCAGCTTAAACAACTCCTTCCAGCTCTCCTGACACCGAGCCCTCCGGTGCCGGTCTTCACTGGGCAACCGGTACCGATTGTGGAACAGTCTATATTGTCCCCATCCACTCCTTCGGTACCGGTACACTCGGCCTCATCGGTATCGATGCCTGTCCTCGCACCGGAGCCCAAGTCTCTTCACCAATCGGTACAGACTTCGGCTCCGGTGCAACCGATAACATCTCCCGGTACCGCGTCGATGAGGTCGGGTAAGTCGGTACACAAGTCCCGACACCTGGACCCGTCCACCCCGGAGTCTCGGGCCCGTGGTCCCCATATTCAAGACCCTGATCTGTGGGGCGATTCTGAAGAACCTTTTCTGTCAGAAGGAGAATGTTTGTCAGAGGAAGACGAGCCTGTACTTCAGGACACTTCCTCCAAGCCTGATTCCACCTCTTTCTCTTCTTTTTTAAGAGATATGTGTGAATCTCTTTCCATTCCTTTGGAGGCTGAGTCTAAAAAGTCCAAAGCTTTTCTGGACGCTCTTGATTTTGACCAGCCTCCAAAGGAATTTTTGAAACTCCCTTTACATGACATCCTGAGGGAGACCTTTTACAAGAATCTGGAGACTCCTCTTACTGTCCCGGGAGCTCCTCGCAAATTGGATTCCCTTTATAAAGTAATCCCTATTCCTGGTTTCGATAAACCACAGCTCTCTCATGAGTCTCTTCTTGTAGAATCCACCCTCAAGAAGTCCTTGGGAGCTAGTGTCTATGCCTCTGTCCCTCCTGGCAGAGAGGGTAAAGCCATGGACAAATTCGGTAAGCGACTTTACCAGAATGCGATGCTTGCTAATCGTTCTGGTAACTATGCTTTTCATTTTTCGTTTTATTTAAAGCATCTCCTTACCACCATGGCTTCCTTTGAGCAGTACCTTCCTGTGGGGAATCGTGAGGCTTTTCATCAGTGCTCTTCAGCTCTTTTCCAGCTCAGAAAATTCATGGTAAGGTCTATATATGACACTTTTGAGCTTACCTCTAGAGCAACAGCCATGTCTGTAGCCATGCGCCGTTTGGCTTGGCTCAGAGTCTCTGAGCTTGATGTTAATCATCAAGACCGGTTGGCTAATGCCCTATGTTTAGGGGATGAGCTGTTCGGAGATTCTATGGACTCAACGACCCAGAAGCTCTCGGCTCATGAAACCCGCTGGGATACCCTTCTTAAGACCAAGAAGAAACCTCCACCTTCACGGCCATTCAGACAGCAAACGGCCTATCAGCGGCGTTTTGTGGCTCGCCCCTTGCAGCCTTCCACTCAGCAACCTAGGAGGCAGCGTCAACAGCAGCGGCAAACACCTAGGCCTCAGCAGCAACAACCAGCTAAGCAGCCTCCTCCACAAAAATCGACTCAGCCCTTTTGACTTGATCCTCGAGGGCATAGCCAGCGTTCAACCATCTCCTCTCCTCCCTCAACCGATAGGAGGACGACTGTCTTTCTTTCTCAGCCGGTGGGAAGTTATCACTTCGGACCAGTGGGTCCTCAACATCATCCGCCACGGCTACTCTCTCAACTTTCACACCCTTCCGGGCCAAAGTCTACCAAAAGAGTCTGCTTTGCACACTCCTCAATCTGCCCTCCTTTGTCAGGAGGTTCAGTCCCTCCTGCTTCTGAACGCCATAGAGGAAGTTCCTCTGGACCAAAGAGGGCAAGGATTCTACTCCCGGTATTTTCTAGTCCCCAAGAAAACAGGAGACCTCAGACCAATTCTAGATCTGCGAGATCTCAACAAATGTTTGGTCAAAGAAAAATTCAAGATGCTATCTCTAGCTACGCTTTATCCTCTCCTCGATCACAACGACTGGCTATGCTCTCTCGATCTCAAAGAGGCCTACACTCACATTCCAATTCATCCGGCCTCCAGACAGTACCTTCGCTTCATGATCAATCACTGTCATTACCAATACAGAGTGCTCCCCTTCGGTCTTGCCTCCTCTCCAAGAGTGTTCACAAAATGTCTGGTAGTGGTGGCAGCATTTCTGCGCTCCCACCACCTTCAGGTTTTTCCCTACCTGGACGATTGGTTAATCAAGGCCATTTCATCTCAGACTGTTCTTCTGGCCACCAACCAGACCATCTTTTTTCTACAACTACTGGGGTTCGAAATCAATATACCCAAGTCTCACCTTCTTCCTACGCGGAGACTTCAATTCATTGGAGCGGTACTGGACACGGTCCAGATGAGAGCCTTCTTGCCGGACAACCGTCTTCACAACCTCCAATCGCTCTGTCAGCAGGTGCTGTCCCAGCACTCCATTTCTGCAAAGCAGATGATGATTCTCTTGGGTCACATGGCCTCCACAGTTCATGTCACACCCCTGGCACGGCTTCATCTGCGCACTCCTCAATGGACCCTAGCTCTCCAGTGGTCTCAAGCGACAGACTCTTCCTCACGACACATATCTGTGACATCGTCTCTTCGTCAGTCTCTGCAATGGTGGTTGATATCCTCAAATCTCTCCAGGGGCCTTCTGTTCCATCTGCCTCCTCATCATCTGGTCATCACCACCGACGCCTCCCCTTATGCATGGGGGGCCCATCTGAACGAGTTCCAAACTCAGGGCCTTTGGACTCCTCAGGAAAAGAAGCATCACATCAATTTCCTGGAACTCAGGGCAATGTTCTATGCCCTCAAGGCCTTCCAACACCTTCTATTTCCTCAAGTCCTTCTAATTTGCACAGACAACCAGGTGGCTATGTACTACATACTCTCGCCTCTTATGTACTCTCGCCTCTTATGCCAGGAAGCCCAGAGAATCTGGTCTTGGGCATCCTCGCGCCGCTTATTCCTGAAAGCGATTTATATTCAGGGAGAACAGAACTTCTTAGCGGACAAGCTCAGCAGAGTTCTCCAACCCCACGAATGGACTCTCGACCCATCGACTCTACAGTCCATCTTTGCACAATGGGGCACTCCTCAGGTGGACCTTTTTGCAGCTCCTCACAATCATCAGTTGCCCCAATTCTGCTCCAGACTTTACTCTCCTCACCGTCTGGCAGCGGATGCGTTTCTTCTGGATTGGTCCAATCTGTTCCTTTATGCTTTCCCTCCTCTGCCTCTCATGCTTCGGACCTTGTTCAAACTAAAGAGGGATCGGGCCACCATGATCCTGATTGCTCCACGGTGGCCCAGACAACATTGGTTCTCCCTTCTACTTCAACTCAGTTCCAGGGATCCATTTCTACTTCCACTGTTTCCATCTCTGCTTACACAGGATCAGGAAACCCTCCTCCATCCCAACCTGCAGTCTCTATACCTGACAGCTTGGTATCTCTCGGGCTGACTTCAACTGATCTTTTGCTATCTCAACCTGTTCGCTCCATCCTGGACGCCTCCAGGAAACCAGCCACTCTACAATGTTACCATCAAAAGTGGACGAGGTTTTCTTCTTGGTGTCTCCTACATCATCATGACCCCAAGTCTCTTGCAGTGGAACCTCTATTGGATTATCTGCTTTCTCTGTCTACTTCTGGTCTCAAGTCTACTTCCATCAGAGTTCATCTCAGTGCCATTACGGCCTTTCATGAGCCGGTCCAGGGGAAACTCCTTTCAGCTCATCCCCTGGTCTCCAGATTCATGCGAGGTCTTTTCAATCTGAAACCACCTCTCAAAGCACCTCCGGTGATCTGGGATCTGAACGTGGTTCTCTCCGCCTTGATGAAGCCTCCATTTGAACCCTTGGCTACTACCTCTTTCAAGTTTCTCACTTGGAAGGTACTTTTTCTTATTGCTCTCACCTCTGCCAGGAGGGTCAGTGAGCTCCATGCACTAGTTTCTGATCCACCTTTCACTGTTTTTCATCACGACAAGGTGGTTCTACGTACACATCCAAAGTTTCTCCCTAAGGTTGTTTCTGAGTTCCATCTCAACCAATCTATTGTACTACCTGTTTTTTTCCCTAAACCTCACTCCCATTCCGGGGAACAGGCTCTTCATACTTTGGACTGTAAGCGGGCTTTAGCTTACTATTTAGACCGTACTAAGCCCCACAGATCATCTCCCCAACTCTTTTTGTCCTTTGATCAGAATAAATTGGGACGTCCTGTTTCTAAGCGTACGCTATCTAATTGGCTTGCTGCGTGCATTTCATTCTGCTATGCTCAGTCCGGACTGACACTGGAAGGTTCTGTCACGGCACATAGAATTAGAGCTATGGCAGCATCTGTAGCTTTCCTCCGTTCCACGCCCATTGAGGAAATCTGCAAAGCTGCTACGTGGTCCTCAGTCCATACTTTTACATCTCATTATTGTCTGGATGCTTTCTCCAGACGGGATGGACATTTCGGCCAATCTGTTTTGCAAAATTTGTTTTCCTAATGGCCAACCTTCCCTCCATCCCTCTTTTTGTTAGCTTGGAGGTCACCCATCAGTCAAGAATATGCTGCCTGCTTGTCCTGGGATAAAGCACAGTTACTTACCGTAACAGGTGTTATCCAGGGACAGCAGGCAGATATTCTTGCGTCCCACCCACCTCCCCGGGTTGGCTTCTTAGCTGGCTTATCTTAACTGAGGGACCGCGCGTCGGGGTCGGGCGGGAAGGCACTCGCGCATGCGCGGTGCGGTCTCTAGAACTTTCCAAGTTCTTAGAGTGCAATCACTCTAAAAGTGTCCGTACCGGGGCTCCGTCGGTGCCGTCACCCATCAGTCAAGAATATCTGCCTGCTGTCCCTGGATAACACCTGTTAGGTAAGTAACTGTGCTTTATAAATTTTCATCTCCGCTTCTTGTATCCACTGGGTTATGCTATATTACTCCTCAATTTTTACCTTCTACATGCGAATTTGTGTCTTACCTGCTTTGATTTCAGTTTTTTTAATCCTGAATTTGAAGCTTCTTGGTGCTTCAGAGGTTCCCAGTTTTACTGGGGCATCTCTGCCTGGGAGAAGACACAGACTCTTCTGTCAGAAGTTTGTAGCTGGGAGGAATGTTATCAGTGGTGTACCTCAAGGTTCTGTTCTTGGGCCTGCTCTTTTTAACATTTTTATAAACCATATTGCTGAAGGGCCATCGAGTGAGATTTGCCTCTTTGCAGATGATACCAAAATCTGCAATGGAGTAGACACTCTGGATGGTATGAATAACATGAAGAAAGACCTGGCGAAGCTTGAAGAATGGTCTAAAATTTGGCAACTAAAATTTAATGCTAGGTCATGCATTTGGGCTGCAAAACCCCAAGGGAACTGTACAGTTTAGGGGTGAAGAATTTTATTTATTTGTCCATTTTTATAGCCTGTCCTCCCCAGGAGCCCAGAACGGGTTACAAAGATACATACACAAAGTTTTCAGGAACAGAGATATACACGCTAAAATCAATAACATGCTACAGAGAGTTAAAATCATAATGAAAGAAAAGAAAAAGAGAAATGGGAAGAAAAGCAAATGCCACAGGGCCCAATGGACAGCTACCTCCAGCATGGCTGATTCTTCGGGATCTCTGGTTGTGTGATGTCTTCAGTTGTTGCAGAGCCTACCAACTTTGTCAGCTAATCTCAAGGGGTGTCCTCTCTCCCGAAGCGCAGCCTCTGAGCTCACTCCGATGCGCCATCCTCTCGACAAGCTGACTGTCACCATCACCCTCCACAGCACTTTGCCACTTTACCGCCAACACAACTTTATCCTGGCAGCCATCTGCATCTACAGCAGCCGACACAACTCCATCCTGGCGACCAAAGACAGGCAAGGGCCCACTGCTCGACAGGTACGTTAGATAGATTGTGAGCCCACCGGGACAGAGAGAGAAAATGCTTGAGTACCTGATTGTAAAAAACCGCTTAGATAACCTTGATAGGCGGTATATAAAATCCTAATAAACTTGAACTTGAAACTTGACTTGGGTGTGATTGTATGTGATGATCATAAGATGGCCAAACAGGTTGAAAAGGTGACAGTGAAAGCTAGAAGGATGCTAGGTTGCATAGGGAGAGGTATGGCCAGTAGAATAAAGGAGGTATTGATGCCCCTATATAAAACTCTGAGACCTCATTAAGAATATTGTGTACAATTCTGGAGGCTGCACCTTCAAAAATATATAAAAAGGATGGAGTCTGTCCAGAGGAAGGCTACTAAAATGGTGCGTGATCTTCTTCCTAAGGTGTATGGGGACAGACTAAAGATTCCAATCTGTATACTTTGGAGGAAAGGCAGGAGAGGGGAGATATCTAATCTAATCTTCCATTTGTGAATCGCTCAAGGTGACAGTACGATAGAGATATTTAAATACCTACATAATGTAAATGCACATGAGTTGAGTCTCTTTCATTTGAAAGGAAGCTCTGGAATGAGAGGGCATAGGATGAAGTTAAGAGATGATGGGCTCCAGAGTAATCTAAGGAAATAGTTTTTTTACAGAAAGGGTGGTAGATGCGTGGAATGGTCTCCTGAAAGAGGTGGTGGAGACACAGACTGTGTGTGAATTCAAGAGGACCTGGGATAGGCACGTGGGATCTCTTGGAGAGAGAGAGCTAATTGTTACTGCAGATGGGCAGACTAGATTGGCCATTTGGCCTTTAAGTCTTTGCTAGACAGCAGACCACATGATACTTTTTTGCCCATCTTGCAGCAGCCACTAAGAAGTCCCAGTGAAGCCAGGCTAGGTGCTGAAACTCCCAAAGATAGGAGGGGAGGATGTTGGCTTAAACTGAGAGGCCTGGGTGAGGATTTGCTTAGACCAGAGATAGGCATTTCCGGTCCTCGAGAACCACAGACAGGTCAAGTTTTCAGGATATCCACAATGAATATGTATGAGAGATTTGCATGCGCTGCCTCTTTTAGATGCAAATCTATCTCGTGCATATTTATTGTGGATAGCCAGAAAACCTGACCTGCCTGTGGCTCTCGAGTACCAGAATTGCCTACCCCTGGCTTAGACCATTAGATGGTGGGCATCATTTGAGAGGACTTCAAGCTCAAATTCTTTCGTCCTCTGAAGGACTTTTTTGTACACTTTGGCAGGAACGGCCAGAGAAAGCGGTCTGGGTCCAAGCAGTGGTGAAACGGCTCTTGGATATTCATTTCATAGAACCTGTACCAACCGAGGAATTAGGCTTGACCAGATACTCTATATTTTATAGTGCCCAAGAAAAACTCAGACGACTGGATTGTCAATCCTGGATCTGAAGTCTATTAATGCAGCACTAAAAGTGCCCCGATTCTGGATGGCGACTGCATTTGGTCATAGTTTTGGTGGCTCAGGGGAAATTTCTTGCCTTGCTGAATCTGATAGAAGTTTATTTGCCTATTCCCATATTTCTGGCTCACTGGAAGCTCCTCCCAGATATAACATATCGCTAAAACCAGCCACTTCTTCCTCTATAATATTACCAAAATCCAACCCTTCCTCTCTGAGCACACTACCAAAACACTTATCCACGCCCTCATCACCTTGTGCTTAGATTGCTGCAACTCGTTACTCTCAGGCCTTCCGTTTAGCCATCTCGCTCCTCTCCAATCCATCCAGAATTTGGCTGCACGACTTATATTCCGAGAGAGCCGCTATTCTCGTGTTAGTTCATTGGCTTCCCATCCATTTCCAAATACAATTCAAACTCCTCTTGCTGCCCCTCACTATCTCTCTTCACTTATATTCCCCTATGATCCCTTGCCCCCTCCTCCCTCTTGGTGAGCTCCGTTCAGCTGGTAAATCCCTCCTATCTGCCCTTCCCTTCAAGTGCCAAATCCAGACTCCGTTCCTTCTGCCTTGCTGCACCATATGTTTGGAATAAGCCGCTCAAATCCCTACGGTGGGTTCTGTCTCGGGCAGTGTTCAAGGCCCAGTTAAAAGGCCACGTTTTTGAGAATGCTTTTGACTCCTAACTTCTCTCATCTTGGGTTCTGCATCCCAAACTCTCTATGTCATGTCTGTCTATCCAAGTTAAATTGTAAGCTCTTCTGAGCAGGGACAGTCTATTAAATGTCAAAATGTACAGCCTGTGTACGCCTTTCAGTGATAAGTAGTGGTAGTAGATTCCCTGTGCTGGAGGGACATTCCCAGTGCTCAATGCTTCCTTTCAGTCTGGAAACAGCATCTCACACCTTTAAGGGATCCAGGTATATCCATACTTGGGATGATTGGCTAATCAGAGCGTTGACCAAGACTAATTGAGAAAGCTGTGGTGAAAATTATACAAATGCAGCGTGCCTGATTTTAAGGCCAAATGGGATAGGCATGTGGGATCTAGTCACAGTGACAGGTAGGGGAGGGTCATTGGGGTGGGCAGACTAGATGGGCCGTGGCCCTTATCTGCCGTCTATTTCTATGTTTTCATGACCTGGGTTGGATCATCAATTTTCAGAAGAAACATAAAGCAGACACAATCCCTAGAATACTTGGGGATCTACGTCAATATGATGTTAGGCTGTGTTTTTCTGTTAGATCCATACAAGCTGAAGCTAAGACGCCAGATATGAGATCCTGGTTCAATTGGCTCCTACAGCTTGGCACTATCTTCAGATGCTGGGGTTGATGGTAGCAACTATAGAGGGTGGTGCCTTGCCTCTCTGTATATCCTCTTGGGTGATCCTGATGACAGATGCCAATCTTTAAGGCTGGGGGGGGGGGGTCATTGTGAAGGTCATCCAGTACAGGGATGTTGGTTGTCCTTTCAGAGGAAATAGTCCATCAACAGATTAGAACTGTGAGCCATTCGTCTATCACTACAAACATTAGAGAAAACCCTGGAAGGCAAAGTGGTCAGAGTTTTCTCGAAGAATGCCATAAGCTGTGGCATATGTCAACAAGTAGGGAGACACCAAGGCCCAGATTCTCATAACGTCGTCGCTAAACTGTTTTCCGGCAGTTTAGCATGTAACGTAGTTTAGCGGCGGATTATCAAAAGGGATTTTCTCTGTCTTTAGCGAGGTTTCTAGCAGTCTCTGACACTGACATGTAAATGGGGCTCTTCAACATTGAAATGAGCACTTCGGTGGATTCTTAAAAAATGCTGAGCCATTTTCAAAAAACGGCGTCGGCTTTTAGCGAAAAATAAGCAACTGGTCCAGGGGTGCCAGTCAGTGTCAGAGACTGCTAGAAAGCTCCTGTGTTGTGATGCAGTGGGAGAGATGCCCATTCTCTCTGCTGCATTACAACACCCCTTCCCTGCAGCAGTGGCAGCGAACACCCCACACTCTCCCGCTGCCTTAAAATCCCTGCCCCCTCCCCCTGCAGCGGGAGAGATGCCCACACTCTCCAGCTGCCCTAAAATCCCTGCCGTCACCTGACCCCCCTCCCACTGCAGCGGGAGAGATGCACACTCTTCCCCGCTGGCCAGTGACCCCTGTCTCCGCCGCCCCCTCCCCTTTACTTCAAATAGATAACCCAGAGGGACATGGTCTCCCTCCTCCCAGCTGCCTGCGTTGTTTAAAATGGGCCATCCCCTCCCCGGTGCATCTTGGGATGCACTGAGGAGGGGCCTTTGGCTCTGATTGGCCTGGACACCTAAGGCCCCCTTCTATGGGGCATCCATAGGAGGGGCCTTATACAACTTGGGCCAATCAGAGCCTCAGGCCCCTCCCTGGTGCATCCCAAGATGCACCGGGGAGGGGATGGCCCAACTTAGACAACACAGGCAGCCGGGAGGAGTAAGTACGCGTCCCTCTGGGTTATCTATTTGAGGTAAGGGCATCAGTGAAGACTTAGGAAAATTCAAAAATCATCTCAATTGATTTTCAAGGTACATACTCTAAAGCAGTGGTTCCCAACCCTGTCCTGGAGGACCACCAGGCCAATCGGGTTTTCAGGCTAGCCCTAATAAATATGCATGAAAGAGATTTACATATAATGGAAGTGACAGGCATGCAAATCTGCTCCATGCATATTCATTAGGGCTAGCCTGAAAACCCAATTGGCCTGGTGGTCCTCCAGGACAGGGTTGGGAACCACTGCTTTAGATGCACCGGGGAGGGGATAGCTCTGGTGCAGCCTTGGCTGAAGGACAGCCTTCTGTATGTTTTTCCCCAGTGGCTAATGGTGGGCAGAGTCCTTCTTCGCATTGCTCGGCATGCAAGCTGTGTGATCCTGGTGGCTCCGGATTGGCCCAGGCGCCAGTGGTATGCAGATCTTGTTTGTCTTCTTGTGATAGATCTTCTTCTGCTATCCCTCTCGCCTGACTTTCTGACTTGGGGGTCCCATTCCAATGTTAAATCCAGAACCCTTTTGTTTTACGACTTGGCTTTTGAAAAGAAGCACCTAGATAGAGTGGTTATTCAGATAAGGTGATCTCTACCCTCTTGGGTTCTCAGAGACTTTCCACCTTTCGGGCTTATGTGCAAATTTGGCATGTCCTTGAGGAGTGGTGTTCTGCGAGTGGCGCGGTTCCCCTTTGAGCTTCATTGCCTCACATCTTGGAGTTTTTGCAGGATGGCCTATTCAGGGGCTTTGCTTGATCCTCCCTCTGGGTTCAGCTTGCAGCTTTGTCTGTTTCATGGTTGGCGTTTGGCCTCTTCTCTGGATGTGGTTCGATTTTTGAGAGTGGCAAATTTACTCCAACTTTCAGTGCAGCCTTCAGTTCCAGCCTGGGATCTCAATCTGGTTCTTTTTGTGCTCGTGCGTCCTCCTTTTGAGTCTCTGGGTTCCTGCATGTTAAAGGACCTTACTCTTAAGGCTGTCTTCCTCTTCCTGGTGGCCATTACTTTTGTGAGACGTGTGTCTGAACTAGTGCTGCCTGAATTTGATTCAGTCTATTGAATCAATTTTTCGAGTTCGATTCGATTTTCCTGCCCAATTGGATGGTTGCTTGTTTGTTTGTTTGTTTGTTTTTCAAACATCCTGGTGGGTTTATTTTGTAGTCTTTCCACCCCTTTTATAGCCTCTTCACCCCCTTTGCCCTCTCCTTCCCACACTGGCGCTGAGGTGTAAACAAACAAACAAAAAAGACTTTTCCTCTCTCTGTTAAATCCTAGCTCACATTCGCAGTCTAACACCAGTTCTGGAAGGATACACATTTCAAATCTGACATATTATAATCAGAAAATAAAATTATTTTTTCTACCTTTAGTTGTCTGGTCATTATTCAAATCATGTTGATCCCAAGCTCTAGTTGTCTTCTGATAACTCGCTTGCCAGGGTCTCCTTCTTTCTTCTTTGTGCTAATCATACATCTTCCATCTCTGTCCTCCCCTTCTGTTTCCCTTCCCTCCCCTGGAGGTCTTTCCATTTTTATCATCTCCATCCCCACAGCTGTAGCGATGGACCACCACCATCCCCAGATCCACCATCTCTCCTTTTCTCAACTACCCTTTCATCCAGCATCTCTCCCTCCTTCCCCACCACTCCAGGGTCCACCAGCTCTACCTTTCTCTTCCCAACTACCCTCCTATCCAGTATCTCTATCCCCACTCCCCTCCAAACCATCCTTTGTGTCCAACTTCTCTCCCTTTTTGTTCCTTCCCTCCCTAAATCCCATTGTCTTTCCCCCCCCCCTCCATCCCCCCCAGTCTGGTATAAGCACATCTCTTCGAATCCCTCCGTGTACTTCTACACCAGGGCCCCACTCCCTTTGAAGACCTGCATGTTCTTCCCCCCCCCTTGTCCAGCATTTGTTCTCTTTTCCATCTCTCTCCCTCTCCCCCTCCCTTCCTCACATGCGGAAACAGGAAACCAATGACATGACTTGAGAAGAAGGATGATGTGGACGGCTGTATTTTGGACCAAATGCAATCCTTCATGCCTAAAGTAATACCTGGAAACAGCGAATTACAATAATCAAGTCTTCTTGTAATCATGGACTATCTTGATCAGATTGCATTGGTCCAAAAATAATCTTAATTGACGGACCATGCGCTATTGACTAAAAAACAACCAAACATTTGTTCAAGGCATGTAATACGTGCTGGGTTTAGTACACCCACCCATTCTGAAACATTACCTCCTTATGGTGAAAGGGAAGCAGCATATTTTCCCAAAGTATAGCACCTATCTGAAAGTTGCACTGACTACTAAAACCGCACAAATCACTTTGCACGCTCGTCCATTTTCCCTTGCAAACCTCAGGAGCAGAGACTTATTAGTAAATAGTCATTGGGTTAAAATTAATTTGAGAGAGAAAGCGACAACTGCCAAATGAGAGCAACAAGTCAAAAAACAGCTCATTAGCGTGCAGGCCTTTTCATGTAAGCCTCACTTCCTGGAATTCTCTAGGGAGTGGGTCGTGTTGTGGCTGGTTCCCTCCTTTCTACCAAAGGCGGTCTCGCCCTTTCAGCTAGTCCGTGGTCCTCCCAGTCTTGGGTAGTCGGGAGGGCTCTTTGGAATAGAGACAGTTGCGCAAATTGAATGTCCAGAGGGTCCTTCGCTCATATGTACAGAGGACCCAGGAATTCCGGAAGTTGGATCATCTTTTTGTCCTTGTAAAGGGGACGGTGCTTCCAAGGCTACCATTGAGTGTTGGATCAAGAAGGCTATCGCTTTGGCGTACTTTTTTCAAAAGTAGCCTGTTCCAGAATTTCTCAAGGCTCATTCCACTCGAGGTCAGGCAGTTTCTTGGGCTGAGTCTACTCTTGTACCTCTGGTGGATATCTTTAAGGCTGCAGTTTGGTCTTTGCTCCATTCCTTTGTGTGCCACTACCATGTGGATGTTTAGGTGCGTTCAGTGAGCGTGTTCTTGTGGCTGCCCTTTGGAAGTCCCACCCATGATGGATACTGCTTTGGTACATTCCATCAGTTTCTGTGCCGGTCTGAAAGAGTATGGTTTTTTCTTCAGTGTCTTTGTGTCTGGATTGTTAGGGGAGATTATAAGAACAGTGGCGTTGGTTCGCATGACATAGCTGGCAAGCTATAGGGATGTTTTTGAAGGTTCTGGTTCTAATCAATATCCAACAGTATTTCTCTGTTGCTATTCTTCTGGGAGTGATGTTGCTGTTTATAGTTCCGTTATTAGTTTCTTAGTTCTGCTTGGCTATTCGTCAGACTGATTGTACTTGGGACTGCACTGCCCACATACTATAGACAAAAGTTTCTTAGTCTCCACCTGTTGGTCGAGGTGCATTATAATCCATCAGTTTCTGCGCCGATCTGGAGGGACTAAAAGAAAGAAAATTAGCAGATAAAAACCTCATTTCTCCTTTTTCCAATTTCCTATTAGGTACCTAATTTCTCCTTTTTCCCATTCCAAAAACCTAATCTCTCCTTTCTCCTAATGCCAATCTTTTTTTGTTGCTCTCTATGAAAAAAGGGTCTGAGCAACAAACATTGAAATGAGGCGCTTAGTTTAGCTTGTGATGCTGCAATTGTTGCAGCTTTATCACATCAAGGAGTAGAAGTTCGACCGCTCTGCTGCCATAGACAAGATGTCACTGGAAGGCCTTAATATCTTTTTGTTAAGGTTTAGGAAAGAATTTAAATTTGGTCCACCTTCTACTTTTAATGTTCAAGAAGAGGCTCTCTTGGGTAAGTTTGAAAACCAAAACATCTGGAGTAGAGCCATTTTACTATAAGGACTCTCATTGAAATAAGCTTTCTTTCAAATATGAAATCAAAGGAAATGTGAAATAGATTGGGATGCTCTCCTAGCCCTTTCATCCTGTCTTATGATCACTAAACATGAACTGATTTTTTTTTTTTAGTCTAAAGACCAATTTCCTTTAACTGTTTATATCTTGATCTAAACAAATTTGCTCATAGTTGCTCAGATGTCTCATTTGAATCAGATTTTCACCAATAAGCATTCATATGCTGGCCTAATGACATGTCTCAACTGATAAAATTGCTATATAACACTATTTTACATGTACTCAGTTTTTAGCTACTATTCTAAGGGCAGTCCCTTCAAAGCTATTAAATATGGCGTTTAAAGTACTGTATTTTTCGCTCCATATGATGCACTTTTCACCCCCAAAAGTGATTGGAAATAAGGGTGCGTCTTATGGAGCGAATACCCAACCCCCTCTCTCCCGGGTTACCTTATTTTAATTCTAGCGCCCTCCCTCACTGGACGCTGCTACCTCTCTAGCGGCAGAGCGGCACACAAGGCTATCTGCCTGGTCCCTTGCTGATTCCTGCAAGAAATTTCACGGGAAGCAACGCGGGACCAGGCAGGCAGCCTTGTGCGCCGCTCTGCTGCTGGAGAAGAGGAGGCAAAGGGAAGCGGCACGGGAAAAGCCAAACCCACTCTCATTGGCTTTCACGTTATTGAAATTAGGCATTAAAAATCAGAGTAATCTTCTCAAAGGGAGGCCCTCCAAGGAACTGCTTCCTTGTAAGCCCGCTGTTACTAGAAAATCTTTTCAGTGGGATGCCAAAGGTCTGCTATCCATCATGGCCCTGCGCTCTCCAAGGGCCCCTGCACGTTGGATCATTTATCATTGCATGCTGTGTGCTCAGCCGAAGTAAATCAGGCTGGTAGGCACCAGATGCTGTTCTACCACATAGCTACAAGTTATATTGAATTTTTTGATTCAGCACGAATGGAGGACTTTTTGCTTTCCCTGTTTCTTGGATGCCTACTGAACAAATGTGGTGTCACTGTTGCTGGACAGATGCTCCGACAATTCCTCTTACTCTCTGTGTCACTATAAAATGTTGCCTGGCAGTTCAGTGATGGCTGGAAACTCGCTGCCCCTTCCCAGGGCAGAGCGGTGCACAATAGAGGCAACCACATCCAGTAAGGGAGTGCGCCAGAATTAAAATAAGGTAAGGGGTTCTAGGCCTACTAAATTAAAAATAGGGAAGGAGGAGGAGGAGGGAGAGGCTAGAGCCTGCCTGCTGGGGGGGGGGGCTGCCCGCCTGTACTGTCCTTACTTGGGAGGCTGCTTTGTCCCCTGTCCTTACCTGGAGGGAGGCTTGGGGGGCTGCCTGCCTTGTCCCTACCTGGGGGGAGGCATGGGGGGACTGCCTGCCTTCTCTCCTATCCCTACCTGCCTGCCAGCCACTTGGCCTGCCTGCCCTGTGTCCTGTCCCTACCTGCGTGCCAGCTGCTAGACCACCAGAGGGGGGACAGGGCAGGGAGGGGAGACAGGGTGCAGAGCTTGGCAAGGAGGGTGGGGGTTGGGTGCAGAGCCTACTGTTACAGAGAAGATGTGGTATATAAGCCTAAGGTTTAGTTTAGTTTAGTTTAGCCTGGCAGGGAGAATTTGGTTCAGAAAGTTATTTTTCTTGTTTTCCTCCTCTAAATCTAGGGTGTGTCTTATGGTCAGGTGCGTCTTATGGAGCAAAAAATACGGTATTCAGCATCAGATGAGTTTTTGGCTAAAACTGTTTATCCTTCATGCCAGTCTAGTTTGGCAAGACTGAAGGAAAGAAAGTTAATAGGCATGCTTAGATTTCACCATTTGTGCAAGACCACAGCATTTGTCTTCAGGTGCCTTAACCCAAGATGTCCAGTATTAGGTAACTGCTATTTTAAATTGTAGATCTAGAAAGCATACATAGACAATGTCAAGTGATATTAACCTTAAATTATTTTTAAACCATTTTAAGTATAAATTTTCTTTTGTTGTTGGAGCAGATCCCCAAAACATCTATGAGCTCTGCAGAATAAATCCTACATGTGAGAGCATACTGTATCCCATAAAGAGAGCCTTAGCCCAAGATACTATTGTCTAACAATTTGTCCCAGTTTGAGAACTTTTTATTTTTATTTCTGCACTATCTTCCTATTCTGTTATGCAAGGTGTTCAATCCATTGCTGCAAACCAGGACTTGCAGAAATCCACACATTTTTCTCTCCATGTGCTCCTCTTATCTCTGAGAGACAGAACTCCCTACAGTTTCAATTTCTGGAAGCAAACCACGTGCAGAAGTCTTCTGATCTGTGCTGTTGCTTTTTCTTATTTTTCAATTAAAGTTCATTTTTTGATGCCATGAAGACCCTCTTGCGGAGGAAAAGCAGTTTCTGCGGAGTTGGACTGCAGTTTCACAAGAAAGCTTCATGTGAACCTATAGGGAAGCTTGTTGTGTGCCACCCTTTTTGGGCTTGGTGTTCATCCCCCAGGAGTGGATGATATCTCTGCTACAGCGCTTGAGCTGGATTGCCGACTTCAGGAGCCAGCTGATGGTCACAGAACTTTGGATATCCAAGTGTTCAATTTGACACGCTACAGGATCAGGTATTTCTTCCCGAGCTATGCAAACAGGAGTTCCAGAAGCATTTCATGACTCTCCTATGCTACAAGTTCCACGACCTGGCATTACTTTCAGGTGTTGGGGTCCCTGGCAGCCTCCCTGGAGGGAATACCCTGGGCCAGAGCACGTGTGTACTCTGCAGAGGTTTGTTCTATGGGTGGCCCCCACGGTGTCATCCCCTTTAGATGCCATTCCCCTGGTCAGTGCCAGCTCTTAGCAGTCTGTGCTGGTGGATTCAGGGGGAGGCTTTTGAGCAGGGCAATCCTCTTCAAATCATGGAGTGCATCACTCATTACCAAAGTCAGCCTTACAGGGACAGTGGACTCCTTGTCAGAGGTGTTGGTTGATCAATCATTTGGAGCTTCAAGCCATTTGTCTTGCTTGGAACCTCAACAAAGCACCCTAGATGGAATAGCGGTGCAAGTATTATCTGACAACACATTACATTACATTACATTAGGGATTTCTATTCCGCCATTACCTTGCGGTTCAAGGCAGATTACAAAAGATTAATAAAAACGGTGTTACAATGGGAGAACTATTGATTAGCTAGAGAGGTAAGTAGTAGATCTTTTAAACATTTCACGGGTTGTTAAGGATAAGGCGGTTTGCAAAAGAATTAAGAAGGGGGTCACAATGGAAGCTCTGTTGTTATTACTAGTGAAGTAAAGGGTAGATCATGGCGTAAAGTGGCCATGGCGTATGTAGATCATCAGAGAGGCGCCAGGAGGCTCAAATGCTGTTCCATTGGGCAGAAGCACACCTTCAGGCTCTCTCCATGGCACAGTGGCCAGAGTAGACAATGTGCAAGCAGACTTCCTCAGTCACCAAGTCCTGGGCCCAGGAGAGTGGTCTCTCTTCCCTAAGGAGTGTTCCGACTTATAGAACGACACTGGGACAGCCCTCAGATGGACTTGATGGCTTCAACCAAGAATCGAAAGTCAAGCACTTCTTCGGCTGTAGATTGCAACCCGGAAGCTTGGGCCTAGATGCATTGGTTTAGACCTGGCCGGCTCACAAGCTCCTTTACGTCTTCCCTTCGTGGCCTCCAGTTGGGGGGGTCATCCACCGAATAGCGTCTTTTCTGGGCTTGGTGATCTTGGGTAATTCTGGACTGGCCTCATCTGTGGTAGGCAGCTCTAAGTCCTTTTCAATGGGACAAGAAACTCATATTCCCTTCTATCGCAATCTGTTCAGTCAGGGCATGGTTCCCATGGAGAACCCATAGTGCTTTAGTCTTACGGTATGCCTCTTGAGTGCTCAACCTTGATGTGGAGAGGATACTCTTGCCTTTTAAAGTCCAAGAAACACAGTATGCCTTTTGAGTGCTGAACCTTGACGTGGAGGGGATACTCTTGCCTTTAAAGTCCAAGAAATGCTCTCCAAGAAACACTCTCCTGGAAGTCTTTCCAACAGTGGTGCTGGTCTTTGTCAGAGGGGCGCTTTGTTTGCAGCCTCCCCTGTGAATGCCTTTTCCTATGTGGAATCTTAATGTTTTGAGGGGTCTCGTGGAAGCCCCATTTGAGCCACTAAGATGCTTCACTTCTGAATCTGCCGATCAAGTCTGTCTTTCTCATAGCCATTGTCTCTTCACGGTGTATTTTGAAACTCCAGGCTCACTCTTGTATGGAACCGTTTCTCTCCATACTGTTCCTTTCTGCCAAAAGTGGTTTTGGCTTTCCATGTCAACCAGGAGGTTCATTTACTTGTTGTTTTTTGCCCCACAGGGTCAGTGCAGAAAAATCAGCTCTTACACAAACATTGGGCATGTGAAGAGCCTTACTCCACTATTTGAAGCAGACTAATGAATTTAGACTTTATGATCACCTTTGTCTTGACTACTATTCTCGAAGAGGTAGGCCAGCTTCCAAGGCTTCTATTACTTGTTGGATTTGCATGGCCTTTCATTGTCTTGCATCACCTACAGCAAGCAGCCGCTAGTTTATCTCAAGGCCCACTTGACCAGAGATATCACTGCGTCATGGGCGTAATTTTGAGTAATTCATCCAGATGAAATTTGCAGTACGACTACTTAGTCTTCCCTTCATACTGCTAGAGTCTCCCTAGTGGATGTGGCAGCTTGTGCTGCTTCTGCTTTGGGACCTCAGTATTTGAGAGCAGGTTCTTCTTTCACTCCTTAGATGCTTCCTTCGCTTTGGTAGTGTAACCTTATGTACTAAATACGGAAAGGAAGTAACAGAATGGAAGATTAGGTTCTTACCTTCAACAATCTTCTTTCCGTTAGTCCCTGGAGAATTCAGTACGGCCCACCCGCTATATACGCTCAGTTTCTCTGAATTGCATGCCTCTCTTTCTCCTTACTGGCCAAAGTATCTTCCAACTAGCAGACAGACTTGTGGAACAATTCATCTTTCTTATGAGTGCATATCTTACTGAAGGCTGATTTCCAGTGGGTGTTCATTCCACACAGCAGGTTAGTTCCGCGTTGTTCATAAGTGTTTGCCTGTGTTGCTTGTTTATTAATTGTGTTCTTTTTTTCTTGCAGAGCAGAACAGTACAGACCTTTCTTATGTTTCTGGGGAGATTCCCCCACGCTCCCAGTTTTATTATTGCCTTGTTCCAGTAAGGTTGGTTGGCTCTTTGATGTAACTGCAGGGGGCTCTCTCTCTGAGGTAGGAGGAGAATATGGTGAGAAACATGTGTGGATTTCTGCAAGTCCTAGTTCATGGCAATGGATTGAACACTTGGCGTACTGAATCCTCTAGATCTTCCATTGTACATAAACCCAAAAGACACTTTTTCTCCTTTAATCCTGTCGAGCAATATCCTTTCAGCTGGTATACCAGTATCCAGTAATCTGTGGGTCTATCTGTGTAGAGCAAGATTTGTCTTCTATGGGTGCTTCAGAAGATAATTAAGTCCCAGGATATGACTATGATATAATGAGTGAATTTCACAATTTAAAAAGTGATAACATTTTCCACTCGTTGAAAGTTCTTTATCAAATATTTCCTAGGTGTTGGGAACAGCCTTTGATCCTTTCTTAGGAGGAAGAAACTTTGATGAAAAGCTAGTAGAACATTTCTGTGCAGAATTCAAAACAAAGTACAAACTGAATGTGAAAGCCAAAATCCGTGCAGTCCTGCGCCTGTATCAAGAATGTGAAAAACTAAAAAAACTGATGAGCAGTAACAGTATGGACCTTCCACTCAACATAGAGTGCTTCATGAATGATATTGATGTGTCTGGGAAAATGAATAGGTGAGTTGTGATCTTTTTTTGTAAGTCTAGAGCTCAATATCATGCAGCATGAATGTAAAAAATCTACAGAGCCATTTGACCCTATCCTAACCTCAATAGAATCCCAACCATCTTTTTGATTTCATACTTGAGAGCCTAGCCAATGTCCTGCATTCTTCCCGTTGGAGGTCATATCGCTCATTTCCATTGGTGATGGACCTTCATTACATCAGACTAGAGGTCTACATGGGAACGGGGATCATAGGAATCACACGGGGATCTCCCCCCTAGATCAACGGGACTCCCATGGGGACCCCTCAAGGCCCACGGGTGTCCCACGGGATGGAGCTGGGGTTCCTATCTTCCTGACTGGAGACCTACCTTATTTCCGGTCCAGCGCTGCACTGAGCTACGAGTCCCAATGAATCAGCAGCATGTCACGTAGGCATGGAGCTCATCAGGTAGGCAGTAAGCTCAGCAAAGGCACACATTGATTCAGCTGCAGCACAACGGGCCAATCACAAACAAACTCAGAGTTCTAATGTCGTTTGTGATTGGCCCATTGTGCTGCAGCTGAACCAATGTGTGTCTGTGCTGAGCTTACTGCCTAAGTGATGAGCTCCAGAGGAGGGAGAGCTAGTGGCTGAGTTGCTGCTTTTGGAGAGCTGCGGCGCTTCACTTTCCGTTGCCTTTGTGCAGCCACCCAAGCAAGGAGTGGGATGGCTCTCTGTCTCCCAGCTGCTTTCTGCCCTGCCCCCACCTGAGCTGGCCAAAGTTGCATGGGGTAAGTGTGGGCACTGGGTCTGGGGAAGGGAAGGGCCTCGGGGGGGGGGGGGGGGGGCGGGCCAGGCCAGAACCCTGCACCTCTTCCTCCATGGCTCCCCGCTTCCGTGGTGAAGGTGACTGCAGCTCCTGGGCACTGAGGTGGCTGACTGGGAAGAGGGCCTACTCCCCCTGCCAAACCACTTGGCAGGAGCTGGCTGGTGCTGCTGAGGTCAGGTTAGTGGGGGTGGGGAAGGTGGAAAGGCTTGGTGGGTGCTGAGACTTGGCATGCATGTGACAGCTGGGGGAGGAAAGAGAAGAGAGTCAATTTGGCCTACAGGTTAGGCAGGGGTGGGCTTGGGATTGTGGGAAATAGCTAGGGGGAAGGGAGAGGGAAGTGACAGGCAGGCCAGGGTGAGGAGAAGAAAGAGTGAGAGCTAGCATGAAGGGAGAGAGTGAGGTGACAGGGAGGGGGGGGGGGGGCACAAGATAGCAAAGACAAGTAAGTAGGCAGTATGGGTAATATGAGAACTAGCAAAAGGGACAGGTGATCACCATCATGAGGGTAGGGAGAATGAGGCAATGGTGACATGGAGCTTGGGATGTCAGGTGGCTAGAGAATAAAGTGCCAAACAGGCCAGCCAAGGTGAGAGCCGTCCACCTTGGGCAGAGAGAGAGGTAGGGAGAGTGAAGTGGCAGGCTGGATGGAGTGAAGGGGAAGGGAGAGGTGACAGGAACAGGCATAAGGGGGTACAGAAATGATGGTGACAGGATCAGGGGTAGGGAGAGTGTGGTGATGGTGACAAGGAAGCAAGTGGGCCAGTGTGAGGGGTAGGGAGGTTGTGTTCTGTATATCTGAAAAGGACTGTTTTCTTTTAGCGTTGACTGCAGGATCAATCTGTATTAATCTGGCTTCAGTTTAACAATGGGTATATTAATGTTCTGCTGCTCACTGCAGTGTTTATGATGCTCCCTTTTCCTAGGTGCACCCCTTGCTTTGTGACTCTTGGATTATTACTAAAAATATTTTTTTTATAGAGAGGAGGGGTATTAAAAAAAGGAGAGGGGTGTTAAAAAAAAAAAAAAAAAAAAAAAAAAAAAGATTGTATTTTATTGTTGGTTTAAATAAACTAAGGCTTAAAAAAAAATCAAAACTTTCTGAAGTAATTTTTATGGTGACAGGTAGCTTTTATGGGGGGATGGGTGGGATTTTGGCTGGGACGGGTGGGATTCTGTCGACGCACAACTCTACATCAGACTCCTGGGTCCTACAGATAGTGATTACGCTCTTCACCTGCACAAAACACCTCCAAACCCAAAAGTCCTTTCAATTTCCATCAGACCACTCTTCCTCACCAAGAGCTCTCAGCACTTCTCCAACTCCAATGCTGTTGAGAACAGTACCTTTAAAGGAGAAGGGCCAAGGGTTCTACTCCAAGTATTTCCTAATACTGAAAAAGATTGGAGGTCCAATTCTGGACTTATACTTAGTCTCTCTGGGAATCCTGTGGAGAAAAATGACTGGCTCTGCTCTCTGGATCTCAAAGAATCCTACACACATTTCCATCCTCCCAGCCCACAGAAAATATCTCTGCTTTTGAGTGAGCACATGCCACCTCCAATATAAAGTGCTTTCGTTCGGGCTAGCATCAACCCCCAGAGTATTCACAAAAATGTTTAGTGTGGCCAGTGAGGAGTAGCCTGTTCTGAGCTGCTGCCTCTTCCCGCCCACCACTGCTGCTGCTTTGGGAGGCCTATGTCTGATCTCACTGGGGGGGAGGCCCTATCGGGAGGTCCCTCACAGGGGAATAGGAGGGAGGGAGGGAAAGCTTTACTTTTGTGCCCCACACTGATACTGTGCCCACTCAGTCGTTCCCCCCTGCCAAAGTCCCTCCCTCCAATGCAACCCTGTGCTTCACAAAACAGGAAGTTTAAAGTTGCACTAGAAGAAAGGGCTCCAGTAGAGAGACAGGTCCAAGTGGGCCTGCGCAGAATAGATTGGTGGTGAGGAGGCTCCCGAATCGGTGAGTTCGGTTTTTCCTGAAAATGAATTGATTTGAATCTATTCACCTGAAGTGAATTGGTGAATCAAATCGGGCAGCTTTAGTCGGTTCTGGGCTCCGTTGGTGACATCACCCAGATGTGAGAATATCTGCCTGCTGTCCCTGAATGACACCTGTTACATGTATGTAATTGTGCTTTACCTGCATACATTTTCCATTTACTTTCCCTTTTGAAATTTTACACTCTCACTCACAGACTTAGCATTAGCATGAGCAATCTGAAAGTTGTTTCATAGAATGTTAGCAGATATTGGTTCTGGTTAATGCTAGCAGTCCTTTAAGGCCATGTATACCTAGCTAGTGATAGCTCTGCCTGCTTATCTCAGGAGCTCATTTCTGCAGATAAAACCAATAACTGACAATGCAGTTTTATATTTATATATACTTTCATTTTGAAAATTATCCCAATACCTGCACACATTTGTGCCTGCTACATATTATATATATATATATATATCCGCAACATTGAGTTTGTGTGTAGTTTCAATTATATAGGTGGTTATAAAATTGCTGTTTGCTTACTGTGCTGTTTGTCTCTAGTAAGGCCTGTCTTGAAACAAGCTTCTATTTGAAGTTTGCAATTTTCCAGTTTAAATGGTGAATCTTTTTACAAAGTTAAAGCATGTGTGGTTGTACATTTTGAAAGAAATAACAGCCCTGACTGTTACTATTGGGCTTTAGGCTGTAATTTCACTAGTAGTTATATAGTAACATATTGTACTTAATATAAATACATATTTTAGTCCTCTCAAGTAGCTTATTTTCAAGAGTTAATTTTTTATTTTATATGGTGGCACTTCATGATGTATATACATATTTGCTTAAATAATCTTTTTTAATAATGGCTATAAATTTTCCAGATCCCAGTTTGAAGAACTGTGTGTAGACGTCCTGCAGCGAATAGAGGCTCCATTGCATTCCTTAATGGAACAGATTCAGCTGCGAAAGGAGGATATAAGTGCAGTTGAGATAGTTGGTGGAGCTACTCGAATTCCAGCTGTGAAGGAGAGGATTAGCAAGTTCTTTGGCAAAGATGTCAGTACAACTCTGAATGCAGATGAAGCTGTAGCAAGAGGGTGTGCACTGCAGGTATGATATTTGCTTGCTTATCTTTTTAGCCATTGGGTTGGAGATCAAGCATCAAATTACTGCGTCTCAATGGACACAAATTTGGTCTTGTAGGATGAGATGTACAATGTCTGCATCTATGAGACAAACTTAGTTTTTTCTTTTGCATAGAGCTTTCTGGACCCCTGTTCGTTTACAAAAATTAGATAGCTCTAAGTCTAATAGATGTTGGCACTGACATCTTGAGGCTGGGACATTAGATCATCTTTTATTCTATTGTCCATTAATATTGTTATTTTGGAAATCAATATGGACCCAAATAAATAGGATGTTAGAAAATCCGGTGGCCTTGACATATGATACTATTTTATTTGGCATGTCAATGAGAGCGAAAAGTCAGATTTCTTCAAAAAACAGCAAGCTTTTATTTATTTTGACTGGAGTTGCCATTCAACAGATTAAATTCAATTGGAGCAGATTAAATTATAGTTTCTGGTGGAATTCTGTATGTCATATATATAAAATTGAAAGAACATTAGCAATACAGAGAGGATATTTTGGTAAATTTCAGGAGGTTTGGGGACCATTAACAGACTTTGAGCAATAAACATTTTCCCATAATAAGATAATTGAAATGAAGCGATGGGAATGTATAAAATAATATATGAATATTTTTGATGTATTAGAGATGGAAAGGGTGGTTAAATTTTATGATTTCCAGGTATTATAGCAAATCAAGTGATGTTTTACAATTTAAATGTTATTTCCTGTTACACTTGATGTAAGTTATAAAAAAAAAGAAAAAAAAGAAAGAGTTTTTTTGCTGAATAACTTAGCTTACTGAGGACTTAAGAATAAACTCCTTTTTTTTCTGTAAACTTGGTTTGCCTTTTCAGATTCTGGATTTAAACAGAGCCCTTAAACTATATTCTGTTGACAATCAGATTGTATAGGGTGGGGGGCCTGGGATGTAGGGTTCAAATCCTGCTTGGGAAGTTGCTTCAGTCTTTGCCTCAATTACTGCCTTAGGGCTAGATATACCAAACTGCACTACCATAATATTAGCAATGGGATGTATGGTAAATTAACTGCCTTTATGAAGAGATTCTTCCTAGGCAATGTAGAGCAAGTTTAGGTTGACAAATTTTGTTAATGGCATAACAATAGTAAAATAACCAATAGAAGCATAAATAAATAATTACGGTAAACTTGGAGATATGCAAATTGAATTCTAACAAGAATGACAGTGTCAGAAATAAACCAGTCATACGGTAACAAAACAGACAGTCCCTGTTAAGAAAGGATTCTTAAGAAAGATTAAGAAAGGGGCGTGGCTTAACGCGAACACAAGATGGAAGTGTGATCGCGACGCTCCTCTTCAACTAGGCAAAGATTACTAAAAAAAAATTATCCCCTAATGTTAATTTCAAAGAAAAACAATTAAAATTGTTGTTGAAATTGTGACATATTGATATTGCCCTCCTCCGCCGAAACTGTGATAAGGCATGAGAGAAAGGAGCCAAAGAGAAAAATTGCCGGTTTTTTTTTTTGAGAGCTGAAACGGCAAGATATCGGAGGCAGGTGGCTGACGGGTTTGGGGATCACTGTGAAAGGCAGACTTGTGCCTCCGAGCCTGGAACGGAACCCTGAAAGAGGAGAGCAAAAAAGAAAAAAAAAAGGTCTGTCGATTTATTATTCGAGTAAGTTGCTGACAGTGTGGCTGATGGTCTCTGTGCTGAAACGGCTTGGCGTCGAGAGCAAGGTTGTTGATGGTGTGAGTGACAGACATAATTTTAAATATCAATCTGAAGAAAGACTTATGCCGCCGGAGATGAAATAAAGCCTGAGGGAAGAGAACCAGAAGTAAGATCGCCGGTTTTTTTTTCAGAGCTGGAAAGGCGCGGCAAAGTTTAAAAAAAAAAAAAGCTACTTACTTATGCCGCCAAAACTAAAGTAGCCCTGAGGGAAGGGGAAAAATCTATTTCTCTTTCATTTTTTTTTTGTCTAGGCAAGCTATTGACAGTGTGACTGACTGAAATCTCTATTTTACTGAGGAGAAAACTAGTGCTGCTGAAACTGAAACAAACCCTGAGGAAAAGGAGACAGGAAAAAAGATCTGTTATTTCCTCACTGTGTTTTTTAAGCTGATAAGGCACAATATTAAATACAAACATAACGATTGAGGAGAAGATAAAATCCAATTGTTTTCTTCTGTGCTGAATGACATCAAAAATAACTGTGGAAAAATAAAATTGGCAAAAACTGTGGCAACTGATACTACCCTACACCTGACAAAACTAAAATAAAGCTCTGAGGGAAAAAAAGGCCAAAAAGAAAATCTGTTATTTCCTCACTGGCAAAACAGAGGAAAAAAAAAAAAAATTAAGAGTGCCTTTATTCTCAAATGCTGATAGTGACATGGTGTTGAGGGATGAGATTTCCAATGAGCTGAACAATAAAATTTAAAAAGAGGCTTGAGAACCACGGTAAACTGACATTGAACAAGCCGAAGATAAAAGGAAAAAGATAAAAGCTTCCTCAATTTAAACTAATTTTGGTGAGAGGACAGTGCCTGTCAGTCTGAAATTAAAGCAGTTTGAAATAGACCTCCTCTGCCATTTTTGAAGAGGGTAAAGAGCTGGACAGGAACCCTGAAGGAAGAGATCCAAAAAAAAAAAAAAGAGTTTGCTATTTCCTCAACAACATAGCATCGAAGATGAGTCTTTGAATATAAAGATTGTGGACAAGGTAAAATCTGTAAAAATATAGAAATAAGTTCAGAAATATGGCAAGTACCAGACAAAATAAAAATGAGGCTGGTATGTCAGCAAAAAGACAAAAGCAGGATCAAATCACACCAAGCAAGATCCCACTTCCTGCTGAAGAACCTGACATATTGAGTAAAGCAGAAGTTATGGAAGAACTGAGACAAATTAAGCAAATGCTTAAGGAAACTGTGACCAATATGTCTGAAATGAAGGAAGAGATACTGAACATCCACAGACAAATGGAAGTTAATAATAAAAGAACAACTGTATTAGAAACCAAAATGGAGGTCATAGAAGGTGAAGCAAACAGATGCAAAAATGACAGTCTGGAATTGAATAAATTGAAAGATCAACTGGAAGACTATGAGAATCGAGGAAGAAGGAAAAATATTAAACTTTTTGGAATACAAGAAAATTTAGAAGGAAAAAATACTATACATTTTCTAGAAAACTTAATTCCAAAAATATTACAACTGGATTTAAAACAACCACTGGAAATAGAAAGGGCTCATAGGATCCCAGCAAAAAACGTAGAAAATCAAGGCAGACCAAGACCAATAATATTCAAAATGCTTAGGTACCAACAAGCATTAGAAATATTAAACGCTGCCAAGAAAGACAAAAATCTAAATTACAAAGGATCTAGAATATGGTTTTTGCCGGACTTTGCTAAAAACACAGCAAATAAAAGAAAGAGACTATTAGACATGAGACCTCAACTAAAAGAAAAAGGTTTTAAATACGGATTATATTATCCGGCAAAAATGAGAGTATCATCTGGAGACAAATCTTTGTATTTTGAAGATCCAGAAAAACTAAAAGCCTTTCTTTCAAAATCAGAACCTATGTCGTTTTAATAAAAAATATCAAGATTGGTTTTGATGATATTGTGAAAAACTTTAAAAAAAATGAGATATTGAAATACTGAAGAAAGGAAAACATGAACTAAAAAAAAAAAAAAAAAGACAATAAAAATATAAAGAGAGAAAGTATAAGATATAGGAAAAATAATAATACCATTTTAAATACATGTTTAAGATAAAATTTTATGATGTAAACTATAATACTAGGGAAATATAAATTAAAAATTGATGAATGGATAAAAGATACATTAATGAAATGTTTAGAAGTAAAGGGAGGAGAAAAAAAAAAAAAGACTAAAGATATTAAAGGTTAATATAGATAGTTAAAAGGGGATATTTGATTGAATATTGGTTGCCTAGAGGAGAGGGGAATGTTCGGGTTGCTATTCCAATGTGTGTCCTTAAGCAGTCATTAAATTGGATGGGAAAGGGAGGGAAAAAGATGAGATTTACTAGAATGATTAAGGAGAAAGAAAATAAGGGATTGGATACTTCAAGGGTAAATATGTGTGTCATGGAAAATATTTTTTGGATTTTAAATATAAAAGAAGAAGGGAAAAAGATTATACTGATAAGTTTTAAAATATATAATGTCTTTTAAGATATATTCTATTAATGTCAATGGCCTGAATCATGTAATTAAAAGAAAAAAGGTATTAGCATTTTTAAAAAAGCAAAATGCGGATATTTACTGTCTGCAGGAGACCCATCTTAATACAAAAGAATCACAGAAACTAATGGGTGGGTGGGTAAAAGAATGTTTTTTTGCTCCAGCAGAGGGTAAAAAAGCAGGAGTAGCAATTCTTATTAATAAAAAATGTATGGCCAAGATTAAGGTAATAAATTCAGACCCACATGGAAGATGGATACATGTTGATATAGGTATGGGAAATAATGCCCTGACGTTGTTTAATATATATGCCCCTAATTCGAATCAATCAGAATTTTTTAAAAAATTACAGAATATGTTATTACCACTGGCCGCTTCTAATTTAGTGGTGGCTGGAGATTTTAATGCTGTAATAGATCCATTATTGGATAAAAAACCAAGTAAAAGTATAAAATCTTTAGGTTTAGATAATTTGGCTCAATCATGCGATTTAAAGGATATATGGCGTATTCTTCATTTTAATGATCAGGAGTTTTCATTTTGCTCACAGGTTCATAAATCATTTTCAAGAATAGATTACATTTTTGTTTCAACAAATGAAGTGCAACAGGTGATTAAAGCTTCCATAGATCCTATTATTATTTCGGATCATGCGGGAATATGGATAGAATTACAATTGGATAAATTGGAAAAGGGTAGACCTCTTTGGAGATTTGATAATGCACTGCTTGTGGATGATAAATTTTTGGAAAATTTTAAAACACAAATTAATGATTTCTTTCAAATGAATTTAGTGGAGGATACATCTATTGAGAATGTATGGGATGCATTTAAAGCAACTATGAGGGGTAATATTATATCATATTCTGCTTTTATTAGGAAACAGAATAAAATTCAATATATAGAGTTAGAGAAAGAAATCAAAATATTAGAAGCTAAATTGATAAATAAATGGGAAAATGAGATATTGCAAGCTCTTTTGAAAGCAAAAGGTAAATATAATGAATTATCTTCAAAAATGATAAGAAGAGATTTGTTTTCCAAACAAGCAGTGTATTATGGAAATTCTAATAAGGCGGGGAGATTATTGGCAAATTATCTTAAAGCAAAAAAAAGGAAAACTAATGTTAATGGGATAAAAGATGATAATGGTACAATAACAAATCAAACAGATAAAATTTTAAAACAATTTCTAAAATTTTATAAAGATCTATATTCTTCCGAGCCTTATTTGGAGAGACAAAAAGATGGTAAAAATTTTTTAGATTCTATTAATGGACCTAAGATTCCTGATCATATAAAACGGAGTTTAGATGAACCTATATCATTAAAAGAATTAGAAACAGCATTGAGATCTCTTAGAGTTGGATCCGCTCCAGGTGGTGATAGTTATACAGTAGAATTTTATAAAACATTTCAAAATATTCTTTCCCCACATTTACTAAATTTATATCAAACACAACTTATAAAAGGTGATATTAAAGGTACTATGGCTGAATCAATAATAATTGTTCTACCTAAGCCAAATAAAGATCCTACTTTGGTTTCGAACTACAGGCCTATATCTTTAATAAATGTGGATAATAAACTTTTGGCGAAAATTTTGGCGTTAAGATTAGCCAAAGCTCTCCCACATATTATAGATATGCATCAGACGGGTTTCGTTGCTAAAAGACATTCCTCTAATAACTCTAGATTATTGTTTCATATGTTAAATTTATCAAAAAAAATAGATGAACCAACTTTTACAGTTTCCTTGGATGCAGAGAAAGCATTTGATAGGGTAGAATGGAATTTTATGTATCAAGCTTTAGAATGGTTTGGTATAGGTTCTGGATTTATACAAATGGTAAAAACTTTGTATAGCTTCCCGATTGCAAGATTAAATATTAATAATATGATATCTGATGGATTTCAATTGCGGAGGGGAGTTAGACAAGGTTGTCCTTTATCTCCTTTGTTATTTGATGTTATATTAGAACCCTTATTGTTAGCAATACAGCAAACCGGGGAGATACAGGGTATTCCATATTCAGATATGGAATATAAAATTTCGGCTTATGCTGATGATATTTTGCTTTATTTGAAAAATCCAGAATCTACCTTATCTTCTTTATTAAAATTAATTGATAAGTTTGGTAAATTTTCAGGTTATAAAATTAATTGGAATAAATCTGAAATTATACCCTTAAATGTTCATTGTGTAAAAGGATTATTTAAAGATTTTCCGTTCATATGGAAAGAAGAAGGATTTAAATATCTTGGCATTCAAGTTAAAAATACAATTGAAGATACCGTAAAAGAAAATGAAAAATTTGTATTAAAAAAAGTTACGGAGCTGTGTGAGCAATGGAACCCCTTACATATTTCTTGGTGGGGGAGAGTTCAAACTATTAAAATGATGATCTTGCCTGTAGTTTGCTACCAAATGAGTATGATACCACTTTATTTTCAGGGGTCCTTTTATAAAAAGCTTAATAGCATTCTAACGAAATTTCTTTGGCTTGGTAGAACACCTAGAATAGCTTTAGTAACTTTGCAAAAATCAATTAAGGCGGGAGGGGTAAATTTTCCAAATTTTTATAGGTACCATCAAGCCTATATTCTAGGTCAGGGTATGTATTGGATCCTCCCAGAACTTATAGATAATGCACCAGATTGGTTATATTTGGAATGGCGCCTTATGTTTCCCCTAAATTTAGTTCACCTTCCAAGTATTAACATCCCTAGAAGATACAGAGAAAATAAAATATTAATGGATACTTGGAAAACTTTGAGATTTATAAGTAAATTAACACCTATCCCAATAAACAAATCAACTAATCAATCTCTATGGATAAACTCCAAGATCAAAATTGGCGGAGCTCAAATCCTTTGGAAGAACTGGATTATTGCAGGCATTAGATCTCTAGATGACGTTATTTCAGAAGGTAAACTGCTGGATTTTTCACAATTGCAACATAGATTTGGTCTTAGTAAAACACAAAGTTTTAAATGGTTGCAATTGAAGCAGGCCATTCAGGTTGGGTTCCCTGAATGGAAAACATTGAATAATCAATATAGTTTAAAGTTCTTATGTTTTCAAGCAGACTTCCTAGGACATCAAGCCGCATTGTGGTATAAATTAATATCTGGATATATGAATAAAAAACCAAAAAATGGTCTAAGAGATATTTGGAGCATTGAGATTAAGCATCAAATTAATGCATCTCAATGGCCACTAATTTGGTCTTGGAGAATGAGATGTACAGTGTCAGCATCTATGAGACAAACTTGGTTCTTTTTATTACATAGAGCTTTTTGGACCCCTACACGTTTGCAAAAATTAGACAGTTCTAAGTCCAATAAATGCTGGCACTGTAATCTGGAACCAGGGACATTAGATCACTTACTATATCATTGTCCCTACATTAAAAATTTTTGGAATTCAATTTGGCCACAAATTAATAAATTGATGGAAAATCATATAGCAATATCATATGATACAGTATTATTTGGAATGATGATGAGGAAAAAAAGTCAAATTTCACCAGAAAATAACAAGCTTTTATTAATTATGACAGGGGTTGCCATTCAGCATATAACCAACAATTGGAAGAATTATAATAACCTAAATTATACATTTTGGTGGAATACAATATGTCATATATTCAAAATGGAAAGAACAATAGCAATACAAAGAGGGACATATACTAAATTTATAAAAATATGGGGGCCATTGACAAAATACTACAATGAATAAAAAGTAAGATTTTTCTTCTTCTTTTCTTCTTTTAAATATCTTCTTTGTGACACACATAGAGGGAGGGTAGTAAAAATAATTTTACATAACAAACTATAATATGATATATAATATATAATGTATGATTGAAAAGTAATAGAAGGGTGGGGGGAGGGAGAGGGATAAAATATATTTAGAATATAATGTATTAGATATAAAAGTGATATTGTGTATTTATCAATTGTATTTTAATATTTTGTACACTTCATGTAAAATTTGAAAATAAAAAATAATATGAAAAAAAAAAAAAAAAAAAGAAAGGATTCTGTTTTTTAAACTGTTCTTAAGTTGAATTTGTATGTAACTCGGATCCTAGTATTCTTCCCACCGTCTCCACCTCCTTGAGGCCCCTCTTGCATCCCTTTCCATCCATCTCACTGTTCCCACATTACTCCCTCTCATCTCTTTCCCATACATCTCTACCCCACTCCTCTCCCACCACCATGTCCAATAGTTCTCTCTCCCTCTGCTCTACAATTCTCCTCTTTCTTCATCTCCCTTTGTGTGCCATCTATCCCTCTCACTCAGGCACCCAGTTCTCCCTTTCTAATCCCTCCCCCACCTCAGCATCTTTCCATCCCTTCATTCTTCCATCCTATGGCTCATGCTCCCCTCCTTCCCTCCATTCTGTGTCACACGTTCATGTCCCCTCCCTCCTTTCTTCCATTCTTTGTCCGATGTTTGTGCTCCCTCCTTCCCGTGTCCTAACGCACCCCTCTCTCCTTTCCTCCATTCTGTGCCCCAAGTACATGCCTCCCTCCTGCAGGTGTTTATCTTCTTCTGGTCGGCTCCCTCCTCCTTCCAGCCGCAGTCGTTTCTCTGCACAAAGCTGCGGGCAGTAGCTCCTACCTGCAGCTGAGCCAGAAACCTTCCCTCGGACACTGATGTCAGAGGGAAGGCTTCCGGCTTACATAGAAATATAGAACATGACGGCAGAAAAGGGCCACGGCCCATCTAGTCTGCCCACAATAATGGCCCACCCCCTAATTACCTCCATGAAGAGATCCCACATGCCAATCCCATCTTTTCTTAAAATCTGGCACGCTGCTGGCCTCAATTACCTGTTGTGAAAGATTATTCCAGCGATCAACCACCCTTTCGGTGAAGAAATATTTTCTGGTGTCGCCATGAAATTTCCCACCCCTGATTTTCAACGGATGCCCTCTTGTTGCCGTGGGTCCTTTTAGGAAAAAGGCTTGGCTATGGGATGCGGGTAGGAGCCACCTCTCGCAACTTTGTGCAGAGAAATGTCTGTGGCTGGAAGGAGGAGGGAGCCGACCAGAAGAAGGTAAATACTCATAGGAGGGAGGGAGGAAGAGGGGAGCAGATTGGAACTCGGGAGGGAGAGGGGCACATTGGAACACCAAAGATAGAACAAGGACCCCTGTTCATAAGTACGAGTCTGACGTAAATCGGATGTTCATAAAACGTGGATTGCCTGTACAATAAATGTCAGCAGAGTTCAAAGATTTATGAATGTTCCTCTTTGCTGTCTATAATTTAAACAATACTTTGTCAGCACGATACAATAAAACCTTTTAATAGGCATAGATTAGAGTAAGGGTGTTGAGCCTCAGCCCTCACCAGGTCAGGTTTTCAGTATTTCCCAAATGAATATGCATGAGATCTATTTGCATTCCATGGAAGCAGTGCAAGCAAAAAGATGTCATGCAAATTCATTGGCGATATCCTGAAAACCTGACAGGACCTCAAGGACAGACATTGGACAATTCTAGCTTAGAGTACTTAAATAAGATATGCTTATAATGTCAGTACATATGAAATAAATGTTTACTTTCATGCCAAGAATATATAAATTCAGTACTATAAGTGTACAGAAATGGCACAACATATCAGTAGCTTATTCTTTTTTATTCCCCAGTGTGCAATTCTTTCTCCAGCATTTAAAGTGAGAGAGTTTTCTGTCACAGATGTTGTTCCGTTCCCCATATCTCTGAAGTGGAGCATAGACCAGGATGAAGCAGAAGGGTATGTTGTTGGTTGCGCTTAGGGTGGATTTGACTTAAATTAAATCAATTTAAATCACTAGTAAGACTTGATTTAAATCATGGTTTTCTACAGAAAGACTCATTCTTGCTGGCATAATCTTAATATGCTATCCACTCACGTAAATGCGCTGTCGCACAAATCTTCATGCACTGACATAGGTTAGTTAGAGATTAACAGGGGTCTCAAGTGCTCACCACCAGAAGCCTGAGTTATTTTTCAAAGCCACTGGCTGATACCGTGAGCTATCATCGATCCCGTATCTTATCTCTATGCCTATGATTTGTGCATTTAAGTTATTTAGTTATTGAACTATTTTCTTTATAAATTAATCCTAAAATCTATATTATATAATGCTTCACCATTCCAAATAAGTCAGGATTACTTAGCTTTTATTTCTTTATATCTTTCTCGTGCTGTTCTATTCCCATTCCATATAATTCAGGATCTCTTAACTTATTTTTTTATGTTAATCCTGTTGTTTTCTTCTACGGAAGATTTCTGTTTCGCACCCACATATTAACGAGGGGCTTCATCAGGAAAGCACCAACTGCCTCTCATGACTTCCTTCGGCGTAAACCTCCTCGAGAGAGACGTTAGCTCCCTCTCAACAGCCACCGGCTCAAATATTGAAGTCACAAAGTTTATAGTAGAGGTGATAATCTTAATATGTACAACCAGATGATGGTTTTATTTAATATTACTCATTGTATTCATTGCCACTCAGTACTGCCCAAAAAAGGAATATTTGCTTGTTGCAGCTCTTTATTTCTTCATAAAAACTGTATCAAAATGTTGGTAACATCAGTAATAGTAAATATAATTTTACTCGGATATGACAGTTCATTAAGGCAATCTTTAAGGAATACAATCAATCAAAACATTTACTAACCTGAAAATATTGCCTGTTCAAACATGTTCTTTTTGTCATCTTTATCAAAGCACTTCTCATGATGTTTCATTTGGACCAAAGGAAAACAAAAGAGGCGACCTATGGTGCTCAATATCTTTATTCACAGTCAAGACCCGACACATGAGGCCTGCCTCAGGGGTATATGCATTTCTTTGTTGGTGTTTGCATTTTGCACACACACCTGCCTTACCCATAGATAGCAGACCTTCATTAAAATACTCCCATACTGGATCTCTCTTGCAGCCTTCTGCCATTGTAGGTTTTCTCCTCCAAGAATAGAATAATATGATAAACCTCAGGCTATACATGCAAAAATCTTAAGGCTTCTGGAGTATTCTGCTCATAAGATTTCACTTCCATTTTTACAGCTTACCTCTCCCTCCTCACACTTAGCTTCTTGTGCAGATATAAAAACTTAGCACTTAAAAGGTAAGGGGTTGATTTTTGTGTAGTAGTGCTGCCCGATTCAGGAAGAAAAATTTTTGATTCGAGTCAGCCTGTTGAATTGATTTTTCGATTTGATTTTCTTGCCCAATTGGGTGTTTTTTTCAAACATCCTGGTGGGTTTATTTTATAGCCTCTTCACCCACCCCACCCCCTTTGCTCTCTCCTACCCATGCTGGCGCTGTGATGTAAACAAAATAAACAAAAAAGACTTTTCCTCTCTCTGTTAGACCATGAACGTGAGCTAAGATTTAATACCAGCTTTGACAAGATACACATTTCAAATCTGACATATTGTAATCACAGAAAAAATAATTTTATTTTCTCTTTTACCTTTGGTTGGTCATTATTCAAATCATATTGGTCCAAGGCTCTGCGACAAATGTCTTCTGATAACTCGCTTGCCAGGGTGTCCGGCCCATTTGTTGTTTTCTTCTTTCTCTGTGCTAACCATCCATCTTCCATCTCTGTCCTCCCCTTCTGTTTCCCTTCCCTCCCCCAGAAGTCTAGCATCTTTTCTTCTTTTTGTCTCCAGCTGCAGGGATGGACCCCACCATCCCTAGATCCACCATCTCTCCTTTTCTCAACTGCCCTTTCATCCAGCATCTCTCCCTCCTTCCCCAAAACCCCGGGGTCCACCAGTTCTCCCTTTCTCTTCCCAACTACCTTCCTATCCAGTATCTCTATCCCCCCCAACCATCCCTTGTGTCCAACCTCTCTCCTTGTCTGCTCCTTCCCTCCCTAAATCCCATTGTCCCCATCTCTCTCCCTATCCTCTGTTTTTAGACCCATTATTTCTTCCCCCACCCCTCCCCCATTCTGGCATATGCACGTCTTTGTACCCCCTTCCCTCCCGCTACACCAGGGTCCCCTCCTCCCCTCTCAAAGATCTGCATGTTCCCCCCTCCCCCCCCCCGCTTCTTTGTAGCGTCCTCCAGCTTCTCCCCTTGCCTCTCAGTCTCACCTTCAGCTAATTAGGGCAGCCTGCAGTGAATCGCCGGTGCTATAGTGATCCTAGAAGGCTGCTATTGGCCTCCACATCATGTTCCCTCTATCGTGGTCCTGCCCCTCCACTGACGTCAGGAGCAAGATTGCAGCAAAGGGAACGTGCTGTGGAGGATGACGGCAACCTTCTAGGATCACTACAGCACCGGTGATCCTCTGCAGGCTGCCCTAATTATCTGAAGGTGAGACCGGGAGGCCAGGGGGAAGCCGGAGGACGCTAAAAAAAGCACCTATGCAGCACTTCATGACTGACCTCACCCCCCTAAAGCAGGAGCAGCAGCGGCAGTGGACAGCCAGCAAGAGGCAGCGCTGCTGCTCCTGCTTTAGGAGACCTGAACGAATTGGCGAGCACTTTTTTTTTTTTTTTTTTTTAAACAAATCGATTTGAATCGATTCATCAAAGTGAATCGGTGAATTGGGCAACACTATTGTGTACATTGATTTGCTAAGGATCAATTGGACTAAGGTCTTTTTCTCAAGTTTGTTTTATAACATTTTTGCTTTGAAGAAGCATGTTATCTCTGCAGACACAAATTCAGTTTTGAGAAATGCAAAACCAAGAATCTGTGATATCTTCTAGATAGAAAAATCGTTGTGAAATTATGAATGGATTAATGGAATTCATTTTTCAAAAAATGTTAATATTGCATGAATATACAGCCTAATGAATATACTGAGTGGAGTGAAAAGAGTAGATATGAATCCCTTGTTTACTCTATCCAAAAATACTAGGACTAGGGGGCATGCAATGAAACATAAGGCACTATGCAGTCTAAGCTCATTAGTCTCTCCAGCAGATGCTGTTGGTCTGGAATGATGTGGCTTAATTCTGGGACAATTGAAGAACTCATGAATAGTTCAGCAGAGAGGAAGGGTTAAGAATCCAGCCATAAGGGAATACTCAAGGAGTCGCTTGAGATTTTCTTGAACTAGTCAGAGCTGCTTTTTTGGTTTTGCCTTTCCTCTCATTTATATCTTTTTCATTTCTGGAAAAAAAAATACCCTCAATCTCTAAAACGGCATTATTGTATGGAATTTTCTTTAAAGCAAATATGTTTACCAGGAGTGGTTATAGCCTCAAAAGCAGTTTTAGTACAAAAGGCATACGAGTCTTGAACAGTGGGTTATTCACCTCCTACTTGTGAGATGTGCAAAAGGCATGCGAGTCTTGAACAGTGGGTTATTCACCTCCTACTTGTGAGATGTGCAAAAGGCATCAATCAAATTCTTTTTGCTCCATCTGCTATGTTACTGGGCTGTGCTGCAGCACCTCTGTTTTACCTGCTACACCCGAGAGGTCTGTCAATTTGCTCTGATCTTGATTTGTAATTTTTGGGTCTTCTGTCCAGAATTTTGAGGCTTTGTGGTGCTTCAGAGGTTCCCAGTTTTACTGGGGCAGCTCTGCCTGGGAGAAGCTACAAATTTTCCTGTAAGAAGTCTGTAACTAGGGGGGAAAGGGAACAACCCTTTTACAGGGCACCTGCCTAGCCAGCCTGCATTAAGACTTTTGGTGGCTTGGGGATAGTTCCCCCGGGAGCAAAGCTCGTTCCTGTTTAACACCAGAGCTTGAGTGCAGGCTAAATGGCACCGCTTCAATCTTTAGGGCCCTATGGGGTGCCAGCTGCGTTCCCCCCTCCCCCAACAATGCATGAGGATCTGTAGGGGCCTGAGGGGTCAGTATATACCTTAGTCTGACTGGCAGCCTGAATAGACAAGCATTTGGAGTTATTTTAAATTACATTACAGATTTCTATTCCGCCATTACCTTTCGGTTCAAAGCGGATTACAAAAAGAGTTATGGAAGAAAGGTTACAAAGTTAGATCAGAGAAGGTTTCCAAGAGAGGGAAAAGTAGGATCTGGGGTTAGGGAGGGGATGGTAAGAGGGGGGTTAAGCTTTATCATGGTATTAAGCTTTATTAAGGGATTTCTTGAAGAGTATAGTTTTTATTTCCTTTCTGAACATCTTGTAGTCTAGGGTTGTTGTCAATAGGTTGGAGACTTGGTTGTCTATCTTCGCTGCCTGAGTGGCCAGTAGTCCGTTGTATAGTTTTTTCCGTTTTACTTCTTTGATTGGGGGGTAAGTGTAATGGGGTATGTGTTTTTCTATGCCTGGTAGAGGTGGTTTGGATGAGGCGGTCATTTAGGTAGGTTGGGCTGTCTCCATTTATAGTTTTAAATAGTATACAGTAGAATTTAAATTGTATTATTTCCTGGATTGTATTCTTTCCTGGAAGCCAATGAGAATTGATTAATGCCTCAGTAATGTGATAATGTTTTTTCAATGAATAGACGAGTCTCAGAGCTGTATTCTGAATTGTCTGTAGTTGTTTAATCATTATTGCAGAGCAGGGGAGGTAGAGGATGTTGCAATAGTCTAGGATACTTAGGATTAGAGATTGTACTAGGAGCTGAAATTGTGTTTTTTCGAAGAATTTTCGGACTTGTCTAAGGTTTCTCATAACTGCGAAAGATTTCTGTATTGTTTTGTTAATTTGTGGTTGCATGGTGCAGCCTCTGTCAATAGTCATACCTAGAAGTTTTAGGGTGGTTTGCAAAGGGTAGTTGATAGAGTTGATTTCTAAGTTGGTTATGGTTGGGATTTTGTTATTTTCTAGGAGGATGAATTTAGTTTTGTCTGGGTTGAGTTTCAGTTTGTCGTAACTGTAGCTAGAGTTCTGTGTAGTGTGTCTGACATTAAGAGCATTGGTTGGTCGAAAGGAATGAGGATGGTGATGTCATCAGCATAGCTATAAGAGGATAGGCCTTGTTTGTTCAGGTAAACGCCAAGAGAGGCCGTATATAGGTTGAAGAGAGTAGGGGACAGTGGGGACCCTTGTGGAACCCCGCAGGGGTTGGACCAAGGTTTGGATTTTTCTTTGTCTGATTTTACTTTGTATGTTCTGGATTTTAAGAAACCTTCAAACCATGAGTATACTTTATCTGAGATGCCTATTGAGTCCAAGATTTGCAGTAGGATGTTATGGTCTACCAGGTCAAATGCCGCTGTCAGGTCCAACTGTATGAGCAGCAATTTTTTTCCAGTGCTGAGGTGTTGTCTTGCTGTGTCAATAAGGGAGCCTAGTAGTGTCTCTGTGCTGAAGTTAGTTCTGAAGCCGGATTGTGTGGGATGGAGTAAGTTATGGTCCTCGAGATAGTTGGTGAGGAATTTGGCTACTAATCCTTCTGTTAGTTTGATATATAGAGGTATTGAGGCTATTGGTCTGTAGTTGGATGAGAGGTCTGTTGGTCCTTTTGGGTCTTTTAAATTGGGGTGATGATGATTTCGCTGAGGTCATTCGGGAAAATGCCATCTGTGAGCATGGTTTGTATCCAGTGTAGGAGTAAGGTACGGAACTTAGTGCTCGCTGATGACAGGAGATATGGCGGGCAGTGGTTGAGTTCATATGATGAGTGGCTGTACTTATTGTAGAGTTTGTTGAATTCGGTCCAATGTATCTTAGGGAATTGGGACCAAGATCTGTCTGCAGCACAAGATTCATTTTCTGTGGGGAGTATTGTGACTTCGAGTAGGTGGGTTGGGTTACTAATGAGAGTAGCTCTGGTGTTTGTAATTTTATTCTTGACGTGTTCAGCTAGGAGGGAGGCTGAAGGGGAGGAGTTATTGTTAGTGGTCAAATAGGGTATGGTGTTTAGATCTTTTAATATTTGGAATAGTTTTTTGGTGTCTTGGGTTTCCGTGCCTATTAGGTTGGTGTAATGTTTTTTTCTCTTTTCTTTTAATAGAAGTTTGTATTGTTTGTTAATTTTTTTCCAGGCGGTTTTCGTGTGATCTTGGTTGGTTTTTCTCCATTTTCTTTCCAGACGTCTACATTGTCTCTTGAGTAGGAGTAATTCTTAGTCGAACCATTGGTCTGATTGTCTGCTTGCTTCTCTGAGGCAGTGTTCTCCATATCCTAGCTGCTGTTTTAGCTGAAGCAGGAATAGTACCGGCACAAATGGGAGTACAGACCATTGTGGTCTATGGGAAACTTCAGGAGGGTCTTCTAATTGCATTTTTGGATGTTTCTGGGGCTAGGATTGGGTCCCCCACAACCCAAAAATTCCTTTTCTATGTATTCTTTTGCACTTTTAATTTGCTCTCTGGGCCATTTTTTTGGCACTAAAACGCTGCCACAGTGACCATCTTGGATTTCCCGATTTGATTTAAAAAGCCTCTATCTGCCTCAAAACACCTCAATTTGGTAGAAAATCAGGTGGGATGGACTCCTCAGGCCAGGATACATTGGATTCATGCCAGATTAGCACTGGATGGTAGGACGAGGACAGTCCATGTCCTAGTGCTGCGCAGCACATTTGGGGGGGGGGGGGAGAGAGACAGGAGCCATGAGCTTAGCTTCCTCTAGTTCTCCTGGGGAAGTGAGATCACAGATGGCTTGAGTTCAGGTCAAAAATCTTGGTTAGAGCCAGGAAAGAACAAAAATGCATCCCTGGCAAAGCATGTGATTAAGGCAGAACATGCAGGAATGGAGTGGGGACAGAGAAAGTGACAAAATTCACAGGGATGGGATGCAGAAATTGAGATCCTGCAGGAATGGGGACAAATTTGTCCACATGTCATTCTCTAGTCTGGATGACCTCATGGCAGTGTGCAGGTTCACAAACCAAAGTTTTTACCAGACAGCAGACCGAGAACCCCTAGGGGGTCAGGTTGAGGTAATTTTTGTAACTCTTAAGTGTTTTTGCCAGTACTTGGGAGGATCATCGTTCCAGAGATAATTTCAAGGCACGAGACAGATTTAGGGGTACCAAGTGCCCTCCCCCCTAACTTTCAGGATTCTGCCCTACTTTTGTCCCAAGAAGCAGTTAATGATGCCAAGGCAACAGCCGGACATTCAAGGATTGATGGGAGGTTAATGGCCTATTGGGGAGCATGGGTGGGGATTACTTCAGACTGATGGGTACTGGAGATTATTCGGGAGGGGTATAAACTCAAGTTCTTTTGTCCCCTCCTGGACCTTTTTGTGGAATCTCCAGCAAGGAGATCAGAAAAAACAGTCAGTTTGAGCGATAGTGCAGAGACTACTGGATCTAATGACCATAGAAGCCATACCAGACAAAGAATCGGACTTAGGCAGATACTCCATATACTTTATAGTGCCCAAAATAGACTCAGAAGATTGTAGTTTGGTTCTGGTTTTCAGGTCAGTCAATGTGGCCCTCAAGATACCCTGTTTCCATATGGAGAAGGTGTGTCAGTCATTGCTTCGGAAGCGATGGGAGAATTTCTCACCTCTCTGGATTTGACAAAGGCCTAGCTGCATGTTCCCATTTTTTTGAGAGCACAAGAGGTTCTTAAAGTTCCTTGTTCTAGAGCAGCACTTCAGTTCTGGACCCTGCAGTTTGGACTGGCTATGATGCCACGCACCTTCACCAAGGTGATGGTGGCAGCAGCAGCATACCTTTGTAAGGTGGGGATAGAGGTGCATCCGTATCTGGACGATTGGCTGATAAGTTGGTTCTGGTTTTCAGGTCAGTCAATGTGGCCCTCAAGATACCCTGTTTCCATATGGAGAAGGTGTGTCAGTCATTGCTTCGGAAGCGATGGGAGAATTTCTCACCTCTCTGGATTTGACAAAGGCCTAGCTGCATGTTCCCATTTTTTTGAGAGCACAAGAGGTTCTTAAAGTTCCTTGTTCTAGAGCAGCACTTCAGTTCTGGACCCTGCAGTTTGGACTGGCTATGATGCCACGCACCTTCACCAAGGTGATGGTGGCAGCAGCAGCATACCTTTGTAAGGTGGGGATAGAGGTGCATCCGTATCTGGACGATTGGCTGATAAGAGCCCCATCCAAATCCAAAGGAAGGACAACATTGCAGTGAGTGGTTCAGCTTCTGCAGAACCTGGGCTGGGGGTCAACTTTCAAAAAAGCCACCTGGAGCTGATACAGGTCCTGCAGTGTCTAGACTAAGGATGTCAAAGTCCCTGCTCAAGGGCTGCAATCCAGTTGGGTTTTCAGGATTTTCCCAATGAATATGCATGAGATCTATTACCATGCAATGAAAGCAGTACATGCAAATAGATCTCATGCATATTCTTTGGGGAAATCCTGAAAACCCAACTGGATTGCAGGCCTTGAGCAGGGACTTTGACACCCCTGGTCTAGACGTTCTGTTCAACACAAAAGGAAAACAAAGTGTTTCTGCCAAAAGCCCGCAGAGCAAATCAGGGAATTTCTAGACTAGCCGACAGACAGCTTGGCATTACCTGCAGGTGCTGGGGTCAATGGTAACAACTATAGATGTTGTTCCCTGGGCATACCTACACCCTCTCCAGGATGAGCTCCTATCCTGCAGGTGCCTGCAAAGGGATGTGTTGCAGAAGCATTTACCATGGACAGTGGGAGCATGTCTGATTGACTGGTGGCTGGAGCCTCAGTCCCTAACCCGAGGAATTCATTCCGTATCTCCTCATGGATGATTATGACTATAGATGCGAGTGTATTGCAAAGGGCATCTGGTTCAGGAATGCTGGTCCCCCTTCCAGAGGAAGTGGTCAATCAACCAGTTGGAGCTGAGAGCCATATGCCTGTTCCTGCAGGTATTCAGAAGCACATGGCAGAACAAAACTGAGAGTTTTCTAAAGACAGTGCAATTACAGTAGCTTATGTCAGCAGGGGGAACAAAGAGTGCACCACTACACCTGGAAGCTCAAATGTTTTGTTGGGCAAAGATTCACTTAATGGTCCTCTTGGCAGCACATGTAGCGGGAGTGGACAATGTATAAGTGGATTTTCTCATCCAAAAAACCCTAGATCCCAGAGAATGGGTGCGATCTCCAAAGGTATTCAGCAGCATTTTGAGTCAAGGGAGTTTGACATTAGATTTGATGATGTCAGCGGCCAACAGGAAGGCGGCTCAGTTCTTCAGTTGAAAATATGAGCCAGGAAGCAACGGCTTGGATGCCCTGGTGCAACAATGGCCAAAAGGCAGGGCTTCTATATGTATTCCCTCCATGGCCCATGATAGTCCTGCAAAGAATGTTGCACCCAGGACTGGTAGTTCTGGTCACACCAGGCTGGCTGCGGCATCTTGTCAGTCTACAGAGGGACAAGAATCTGACTACCATGCTATACGGGGGTTGCTCGCAAAAGGCCCATTCACTCTGGAGGATTTGGAGCACTTTGGTCTTACGCCAAGGCAATTAAGCACACAGCCTTAGTGTACAGAAGCTATTCGGATGTGATGATTGTCACCCTCCTATGATCCAAGAAGCAGACAACATTGGCTGCCTATGCTAAAGCCTTGAAGTGTTTCTGATCTCTTTGGTCAAATTCATGTGGGAGGGGCTTGAAAAAGGCCTGGAGGCTGGCTCCCTCAAAGTTCAAATAGTGGGTCTTTCATGTTTCAGATTCAAGTGCTCAAGAAGACTTTGGCCTCACACCCAGATGTGGCTAAGTTTCTTAAAGGGCTTTGTGCCTGCATCTTCTTGTATGACATCCTTTTCCATCATGGAGTTTTAATCTTGTCTTGTAGGCACTCGCTAGAGCTCCATACGAGCTTCTGCTCATGGTTGGACCTCATGGTTAAAGTGGCATTTTTAATGGCTATCACTTCGGCTCAATGAATGTTGGGACTGCAAGTACTCTCATACAGAGAACCCTTTTTCTGAATTCCAGAGTCTGGAGTAATACTGTGTACTGCACCATCTTTCTTGCTGAAAGTAGTATCTAGTTTTCACGTCAGCCAGGAATATTGCTACTGGTCGTCACACCCTTGAATCCAAGAAGAGGAACCAAAGTCCTGAAATTGCTTGATATTTGCAGAGTAATGCTTTGTTAGCTGGAAGTGACAAATTGAGTTTTAATTGTCTGATCATCTTTATGGTGGCTGGTGCAGCCCATAAGAGTCAACCAGCTTCTAAAGTCAACATTTCAAGATAGATTTGTATGGTCATCTCTACAGCCTATATTGGGCACAGAAAGCAGCTTCCTGTATCCTTAAAGGTGAATTCTACTAGGGGAATAGCATCCTCCTGAGTGGAGGCTACAGCTTCCCCTGAAGAGATTACAGAGCAGCCACATAGTCCTCCCTCCATACATTCACAAAATTTTACAGGGTGGACGTGACGGCCAAATTGGACTCCACATTTGGATCATCTGTACTTGCAGCAGGTTTATCTGTCCCACCCTAGATTCCTGGGATTGCTTTGATATATCCCAAGGGAAGGGAATATTAGGTACTTATCTTGATAATCTTTCTAGTAAATAGGCACATCATTACCGAAGCCCGACCCGTCAAATCTTAATTTGCTTGCTTACTGCTGCAGACATGCATGAAAGTCTGGTTATCTTATTTCTTTCCTTTATCCTGTAAGGACGAGGATAGAGGACATCACTGCTATTTCATGGTATCCCAGAGGTATCCTTCAGAACCCTGTTAGAGCAGGTTGACTCTGGTAGGTAGCTAGTTTGTTCCACCTTATATTTCAATGATTCATGTTTAAGTGTTGTTTTTTGTGATATGTGCAGAACAGACTTGTTTCATGGGGAGTATCCCTGTATCTCTTCCTCTGTTTCCTCTCTAGGGCTGACCATCTGCTTGTAAATGAACTGAGGAATTGCAGGACAGCCCAGAGTGAGGGGATGTGGAGCAAAAAGATGCTAATGATGCTCTCTACACAGATTCTCGCAGGAAGGAATTGACTACCCAAGAGTTTAGGAGTGATGTGCCTATTTACTAGAAAGATTATCAAAGTAAGTACCTAATCTTCCCTAATGAGCAAAATTTTGTGTTTCATATTACAGGGTTCATGAAGTATTCAGCAGAAATCATGCAGCTCCTTTCTCTAAAGTTCTTACATTCTATAGGAAAGGTTCCTTTCAGCTTGAGGCTTTCTATTCAGATCCTGGCATTATCCCATACCCTGAAAGCAAGATAGGTAAGTGACTCGATGTAATTTGTTACTTTCATTTTGTTGTCTGGTTCAACCAAAGGAGACTCAAGGCCTTTATTGTTGAACCCATGCCATGCTATCAGGCCAGGGTTGTATGGAGTCCAGCAATCCTGCCTCTGACAAACCTGGGTCACTTACAAGGTGCTACCCAAAAATTTGGGGAATTCAATTGTAAAAAAAAAATTCCGTATCACTTGATAGACCGGTATAGTTCTTATGAATGGGTATTATACCTCACTGCTACCAGCAGGTGGAGACAGAGATCAAATTTGTATATCAGTACAGCTTCCCTTCCCTCAGTCTCCGGTAGTAGGTGGTAAGGCTAATTTCAGCTCCACTCTTAACACTGTTGGAACTTTGTTTTTGGACTCCTGGTTCCCCTTTTGTGCCGGATAGAGCTTGAATGTTGGGGATCCTTTCAACCTCGGGGGTGTTAAACCTGAAGGGTCTCGTGCTGGGTCCCTCCCCATATTTTTGTAGAGGTGCCTCATCACCCCTGGTTGGTCAGCCCTCCAGCTTTGAGAGCCTTGGAGTCTGTTCTGTAAAAAACAAAACCCAAATCCTGAGGTATGCCAGTCTAAAGGACTAAATTCCTTTTAGTCTGTTTTTTTTCAACTAACTGGCACTTTTCTTGTAGCTAGGGCAGTTTTCAGCACAATGAGCACTTTTAAAGGGAAAAAGTGCTCCAGATGCGAGGTACTCGCAGCAGGCTTGTGCAAGCGTTGTGCAGGCCGGAGCGGTGGGAAAGCCTTGTTGGCAGCAGATACTGGCGGCCAGGGCACCCCGCCGCATGTATCTCCTGAGTCTGGTTTGGATCGCGGGGAAGCCCGGGCTTCCCCCAACGCCCACGCGGAGGGGGTTCATCAGCCGCCGACGGTCAGGGAGAAAATGATTCCCTTGCTGCCAGAACAGCTAAGGATTCCCTTTTTGCGTCAGTCGGTTCCTCAGTCTCAGCATCAGGAAAGTCCCAGACTTTTCAGATGCAGCAGGCCGCAGGAGCTCCGATTTTGGCGGTTTCAGGGCTGATTTTGGCGGGAACCTCCTCCTTCATTTCAGTTACCTCAGGTGACCTTCTCCCTGTTCTGGAAATATAGGGGCAAGGTATGGCAGGGTCCGCTGCTGGGGCAGAGAGTTCCTTTGGGCCGCTGGAGGTTTTTTCTCCTGAATTTTTTGTTAGCACTTTGTAAATCTGGCATTATTGTCGAATTTTACCAAGCCTTTAAGATGACATTGGCCCCTCTTTTGCTGCAGTTTTTTGAATATCTTGCATTGCAGGGGAAAGCAGATGGGACTTTTACCGAAGCGACTATAATTGTGATTCCCAAACAGGGCAAAGATCCTAAACTTGTTAGTAATTATAGACCACTCTCGATGATAAACGTTGACGCTAAAATCTATGCTAAACTACTGGCCTCCCGACTACAGAAAGTTTTACCCTTGCTGATTACTGAGGACCAAATAGGTTTTATGTATGTTTGCCACTCCTCCAATAACACATGCACCCTGTCTAATATTATATCTGTATGTCAGTCTAAGTCCCCAAAACTTGCCCTATTAGCACTAGATGCTGAAAAGGCTTTCAACAGAGTGGAATGGCCCTTTTTGTTCGCCACCCTTACTAAATACGACTTCCCCACGCAATTTATTCAAATGATTAAAGTTTTATACTATGCCCCCACTACAAAAATTTGCATCAATGGACACCTTTTAGATCATCGAGAGGAACACGACATGGATATCTACTCTCGCAACTGTTATTTAATTTAGCTCTAGAATCATTGTTGACTGGTATCCATGCAAATGACTCCATCAAGGGATTTGTCCATGAAACCATGAAGGTTAAGTTATCCGCATATGCTGATGACATAATACTTTACGTAACTCCTGATTCAATTCCATCCATTCTCAACGTGATAAACAGCTATGCCTAGGTCTCTGGATATAGACTGAACACATCAAAGTCTGAGATTATGCCACTGAATTGTGCTCAAGACAAACATGAAATGGACTCCCATGGTTTTCTTTGGAATCCAACAAAGATTAAATATCTAGGTGTTTATGTGGGCTCCACTCTGGAGGATATGGAGCAGTACAACACAGATTATATTCTAAATACCATCAAGGATTCCACTTGGAAATGGTCACCTCTCAAGTTGACCTGGTGGGGCCGACTGGATACCATTAAAATGATGCTACTTTCCAAAATAAATTATATCCTGAGCATGGTTCCATTTTTGCTCAAACGACATACATGACATTGAATGCTGTTTGAGTGGATTTTTATGGCAAAATAAACAACCACGAATTGCGCTACATAAATTGAAGCAACCCAAAGAGATGGGGGGAGTAAATTTCCCTGACTTTTTTTGCACTACCATCAAGCTTTCATTATGCGCCATGGCTTGATGTGGTTAGATTCTAATTCCAATCCTAATTCTCCCATCTGGTTAAAACTGGAAAAGAGTCTGCATGGTTCAACTCGCCTTGCCTACACTTTATCTGTATCTTTACGAGCAATGGATAAATGCCAACCCATTTTCTATTCCACTCACGAAGTACTCAAAGCCTACGACAACTTGTTTGAAATTAAATGGCATGAATCTCGTTGAATCTTGCTGTGGCATAACGATCATATCAAGATACAGATCACTTGATTGGAAGTTGTGGCAGAATTGTGGCATCTGGACTCTTCAAGATTTACTAAAGGACTCCCAATGGATGACCTTTGAGAATCTTCACACTCGTTATCATTTGCCTCATCATCAACAATATCGTTGTATACAATTGAGACACTGCTTGAAAGCTCTGTATCCAGATGTGGGGAAATTGGGAATTACTCCAGCATTGATTTCTAAAAACTTCGTTAATTAATAAAAATAAAAAAGGAGTCGTCTCAAGATGGTATGTTCTATTGAGAAAATCTTTGAATTATTCCCTGTCGAAGGTAATGAATGCTTGGCATGGAGCTTTGGGACTAGCTTTAGAGGATGAAATTTGGCAGGCAGTCTGGAAAAATTTGTTTAAATCCTCTCGATCTGCCAGCATTCTTCAATCTATGTTCTTTCTGTTGCATAGAACTCACTGGACCCCAATTAAGGTAGCAAAACTCTCAACTGGACTTTCTCCCATGTGTTGGTCTTGTAACATGCAGGAGGGCAATTTAACGCATATGATCTACAATTGTGCATACTTAGTGAATTAGTGGAATGCAGTATGGGAAACATTTTCTAAAATACTAAACATAGCAGAGCCTCTGAGTTTATGCATTATTATACTAGGTCATCATGGCCTCCTGCATTTGCTGCCTGATTACAATGCGAGACTGCTCAACATATTGATATTTCTAGCCCTTAAAAATATATTACATTGCTGGAAAGACATGTCTAAGGTGAACTACAATACATGGTGGAATACGCTATGCCTTACAGTAAACTATGAAAGCGTTATAGCAGAAAAACACAAGGCCACGAGCTCCTATACTAAAATATGGAGTCCATTTAACTCCTATTGCAACACAGGCTGACGACATTCAGCTCATGTGCGGAAACATGACTGTCATCATTTAAATCTGGATCTTACCTTATGGCTCATTCCCAATGTTTGTATGGCTCCGGTGTGTCTGTTTTGGATATTACATGTACTTTTGGCTGCGTGTTGTGCTGCTACTCCCCTCTTTCTAGATAGGCGTGGGCCTGCCTGCTGTATCACTTTATATAGATAATTTCTTGTGACTCATTGCATTGGTGCAGCGTGCATGTTTCTTGCCTTGTTAACATTTATTGTACTTAATATACCAAACTCAATAAAATTTTTTGAACTAAAAAAAGCACTTTGTAAATCTTATGTGCTGGCTGCAGGAGGTTCCATGTCTACTCTGGGGGTCTTGGGGGAAGGTTTCCCTCAGTCTTTCCTGGCGCAGCCCCTCTCTCTTCCCCCCCCCCCCCCCAATTACTCCTCTCTCATCCAAACGCCCGAGGGTCTCTTGGGATGAGGATTTTTACCCAGAGGAGCAAGATGAAATTGACGAGGACTTGGACTCTTAGGAAGAATTCCAGGATCCTCTTGAGGGGCCAGATTCTGCCAACGAGGGGTTCGAGCACCCTTTAGCTGGCGAAGATGCGTCTATGGTGCGCATTTTTCAGCGGGAAGAGCTTCATGAGTTAATTTTGCAGGTCTCTTCGGTTTTGCACCACATACGGTGGACCCCTTGCTTAAGGGGATCTGCTCTGCTTCCTGCTCTTTTCCTATAAATCAGAGTATTCAGGATATTATGCTCGCACAGTGGCAGGTGCTGGAAGCCCTTTTCCGTTTTACACGCTCTATGGCCTGCCTGTATCCCATTCCTGAAGGGGATAGAGACACTTTGAAGTCACCCGTAGTAGACACATTGGTCTCGGCCATTTCTAAGAGGCATACCGTGCCTGTTGCGGGTGGTGCATCCTTGAAGGACCTGGAGGAGCGTAAGTTGGAGTCCTTCCTTAAACAGAGTTTTGATGTGACGGCTCTGTCGGTCCAGGCGGCGATGTGTAGCAGGCTAGTGGCTCTGATGTGTTTTCGTTGGGCCCAGCATGTGCTTGACTGTAAATCTGAGAACTGGAACTTGCTTAAGCAGGAAGTTGCCAAAATTGAATTGAGTTCTTATCTCTTGGATGCTATGTATGACCTCTTTCGAGCTTCTGCCAAGTCTTTGGCCTTTGGAGTGGTAGCAAGCCGTACCTTGTAGTTTTGCGCTTGGTCGACGGATTCGGCATCCAAAGCTAAGTTGACAAAGTTCCCTTTTAAAAGATCTTTCTTGTTTGGCGAGGACCTGGACAGGTTGGTTCAGACTCTCACTGATTCCAAAGTGGCTCGTTTACCTGAGGATAGGCCTAGGCTGCTGGTTTGATGTGGTCCTGCTCAAAGGTGTGGCCGTGATTTCCACCGCTTCCGCTCTGGTAGAGGGGCTGCCTCTTTTCCATCTTCTGGGCTCTCTAGAGGCAGATTCTTCCAGAGCATGCAGTCCTTTCGTGGGGCCCGCCGGGGTGCAGGTAGCGCCCCTGCCAGGTTTCCTGCTGCCCATCCTGCCCAATGACTCCTTGCTGGTGCCTGACTTGGTTCCGGTGGGCGCACGGCTGAGAGACTTATCCAAAGTGGGCAGACATCACGTCCAATCAGTGGGTTATGGAAGTGATCTGGGACGACTGTGCTCTGGAGTTCGCCTGGTCCTTGCCAGACCATTTTCTCGCTTCTCCCTTGCAGGTGGGGTGGAAGCAGCAGGCTTTTCATCAGACCCTTCAAAGACTGTTGGCTCTCCGTCCGGTGGTTCCAGTTCCCCCCGCAGGAGTGGGGCACAGATTGATATTCGATTTACTTTGTGGTGCCAAAGAAGGAAGGGACCTTTCGACCCAACCTGGATTTGAAGGGGGTCAACAGGGCTCTTCACGTGCCTTCCTTCTGCATGGAAACTCTACAGTCTGTGATTCTGGTGGTTCAGCCGGGGGAGTTTCTGATCTCTGTAGATCTGACAGGCCTCCTTACACATTCGTACTCGGGCCTCCCATCATCGCTTCCTGCACTTTGCGATCTTGGGGCAACACTATCAGTTTTGTGCATTGCCCTTTGGTCTAGCCACTGCTCCGCGGACGTTCACCAAGGTGATGGTGGTCCGTCACGGCAGCATTGCGCAAAGAGGGCATTCTTGTTCATCCCTACCTGGACGACTGGTTGATTCGAGCCAAGTCGTTCCAGGAGAGCACTCGGGTCACAGCTCAGGTGGTGGAGTTTCTGCAGTCGCTGAGATGGGTCATCAACCTTTCCAAGAGCCGGTTGTCTCCATCTCAGCGCCTGGAATATCTAGGGGTCCTGTTCGACACCTTCTTGAGGGGGAAGGTCTTCCCTCCGGAGGCCCGGGTAAGCAAATTACAATCTCAGATTCGCTTGCTTATGGTGTCCCGGTGTCCTCGGGCACAGGATTTCCTCCAAGTCTTGGGGGTCGATGATGGCCTCCCTCGATGTAGTGAGGTGGTCGCGGGTCCACATACGTCCTCTTCAGTATGCTCTTCTTCGGAGGTGGTCACCTCGGAGGCATAGTCTGTATCACCCTGTTCTGCTTCCGGGTTTAGCTCGGGGCAATCTTCGTTGGTGGCTCCAGATCCCCCATCTTGTACAAGGGGCGAGTGGACCAGCCACAGTGGACGGTGCTCCTCACGGATGACAGTCTTCTCAGTTGGGGAGCTCAGTGTCTAGGTCACTCAGCTCAGAGCACCTGGTCCACGGAGGAGGCTTCTTGGTCGATCAATGTCTTGGAGACCAGAGCCATCCATCTGGCGTTGCTAGCCTTCCAGTCTTTTCTGATGGGCAAGTCAATCAGGGTTCAGTCAGACAATGCCACGGTGGTGGCCTATGTCGATCATCAGGGTGGCACCAGGAGCACTTTGGTGGCACAGGAGTCACATCTTCAAGAAATATCAACATCCCACATAGCCGGAGTGGAGAATGTTCAAGTGGACTTCCTAAGTCGTCACGTGCTAGATCCTGGAGAGTGGTGTCTAAGCCAGGTGGCCCTTGAGTTGATAGTGCAGTCTTGGAGTCAGCCCCTCATGGACCTGATGGCCACAAGTGTCAATGCCAAAATACCCCGCTTCTTCAGTCGTCGCAGGGACGGTCAGGCCAAGGGCCTGGATGCTCTGGTTCAACCAAGGCCAACGGGAGGGGCTGTTGTATGTGTTCCCTCTGTGGCCATTAGTGGGCAGAGTTCTTCTCTGCATAATTCACCATCCAGGCCTCGTGGTTCTGGTGGCTCCGGATTGGTCTCGACGACCATGATACGTGGATCTGTTGAAGCATCTGGTGGTGGATCCTCTTCTTCTGCCTCTCTTGGATGACATTCTAACAGGGTCCCATTCCAATGTTCAATCTAGGTCCCTTTTGTCTTACGGCTTGGCTCTTGAAAGGGGTTGCCTAGGTAAGAAGGGGTATTCAGATAGTGATCTCAACTCTCTTGGGGTCCCTGGAGGCTTTCTACTTCTGGAGCTTATGTGAGGGTTTGGCGTCTATTTGAGGAGTGGTGTGATGCGCATGGAGTGGTCTCTTTCCGCTTCCCTTCCTAGCATTCTAGAGTTTTTGCAGGATGGCCTGGATTGGGGGACTGTCTTGGTCTTTTCTTCAGGTTCAGCTTGCAGTCTTGTCAGCCTTTTTGGGGTTAGTGAAAGGTCAGCGTTTGACTGCCATTCCTGATGTGATTCGCTTCTTGTGGGCGGCCCAGTTGCTTAGGCCTCTCGTGTGGCCCTCTGTTCCTTCTTGGGATCTCAATCTGGTTCTGTCAGTTCTAGTGCATCCCCCTTTTGAATCGTTGGGTGACTGCTCTTTGAAGGACCTTACTCTTAAGGCAATCTTCTTGGTGGCCATTACTTCAGCTAGATGTGTTTCTGAGCTGCAGGCTTTCTCTTGTAGGGCTCCCTTCTTGGAGTTTTCTAGGGAGCAGGTTGTCTTGAGGCCTGTTCTTTTCTGCCAAAAGTAGTTTCTCCTTCCGGTGTTGGGTAGTCGGGAGGGCTCTTCTGAACAAAGACAGCTGCGCAAGTTGGATGTCAGTTGGGTCCTTCTCTCTTATGTGCAGAGGATCCAGGAAATCAGATCATCTTTGTCCTTCTAGCAGGTACTCGTAAGGGGGATTGGCACTTTTAAGGGCTACCATTGCATGCTGAATCAAGGAGACTATCGCTTATGCTTATCTTCCAAAGAAGCCTGTTCCAGAATTTCTCAAGGCTCATTCCACTAGGTGTCAGGCAGCTTCTTGGGCTGAATCTTCTCTAGTGCCTCCAGTGGATATTTGCAAGGCTGCAGTCTGGTCTTCTCTGCATTCCTTGGTCAGACACTACCGTGTAGATGTTCAAACGTGTCGGGAAATGGTATTTGGTGAACGTGTTCTAGTGTCAGCCCTTCGGAGATCCCACCCTTGATGGGTACTGTTTTGGTACGTCCCATTCGTAAGGAACTATACCAATCTATCAAGTGATACAGAAGGAGAAATTAGGTTCTTACCTGCTAATTTTCTTTCTGTTAGCTTGTATACCGGTATAGTTCCCCACCTTATCTGTCTTTGTGTGGTGATTGCGTTTTTTTGCTCGCGTACAGATTTTGAATTTTTCTGCGGGTTCTAGTATTTTTCTAGGGCCGGGGAGAATTAAGAACAACAGCGATGGCTCAGTGAGTTAGCTGGTGAGCTGTGGGGATGTTTTATTTTCCTGGATACAGTTCTACACATGTTCCAACAGTTGTTTAACGATGTTTGTTGATTTTGCATTCCTGTTTGGAGTGTCTTTTATTGTTTTCAGTTAAGAATTTTCCTAGGTTCTGCTTGGCTATTCTGCAGACTGGAATAGTAGAGGAGAAGCTGTACTGATATAGAAATTTGATCTCGGTCTGTACCTGCTGGTAATAGTGAGGTATAATATCCAACCGTAAGGAATTATACCAGTCTACAAGCTAACAGAAAGAAAATGAGCAGATAAGAACCTATTTTCTCCTTGCTTACCGAAACTCCTAGTTTCCACCGTCTCCTTCGAAGTAGTCCCCTTGAGACTGTATAGTTTCCAAGTTTATTAAGAATTTGGTATTCCACCTTATCATACATTTCAAGGTGGTTGTACAGTAAGAATCAAATGGAGAATAAAAAATGAGCCGAGGGAGGCTAGTCTTTTTTTTTTTTTTTTTTTAATTCTTTATTCATTTTTAAACTTACAACAAGTGTACAATATAAGTAATACATAGATTTACTAACAACACTTGATAAATCTATCAAGATAATAACAAATGTATATGTATCTAAACCCTTCTCCCCCTCCCTTTCCACACTATTTTCTTAATTGAATCAATCTTTTTCATAGTTCTTTTTACCTTTTTTTCCCCTTTATTTATACAATCCCTCCCCTTTTCCCCTCCATTCATAAGTAGTGTTAAGAAAATGGTGTTTATTCATTACAAAACAATGTCAATGGCTCCCATATTTTATTAAACCTTTTATAATTTCCATTTTGTATTGCTATTGAACGTTCCATTTTGTATAGATGACAAAGTGAATTCCACCAGAAATTAAAGTTAAGTCTGCTGTGATCTTTCCAATTGGTAGTAATATGTTGCATGGCAACTCCTGTCATAATCAATAAAAGTTTGTTATTACTTGCCGATATCTGACTCTTTTTTTCTTATAGACATGCCAAATATCACAGTATCATAAGTTAATGCTACAGGATTTTCCAATAAAGAATTTATTTGATCCCAGATCGAATTCCAAAAGGCTAATATATAGGGACAATAAAATAAAAGATGATCCAAAGTCCCTACATCAAGCTTACAATGCCAGCATCTATTAGACAATGAACTATTTAACTTTTGTAATCTAACAGGGGTCCAAAATGCTCTATGTAAAAGAAAAAACCAAGTTTGCCTCATAGATGCTGACAGTGTACATCTTATTCTCCAAGACCAAATTTGTGGCCATTGAGATGCTGAAATTTGATGTTTAATCTCAATGCTCCAAATATCCCTAAGACCATTTTAGGTTTTTTATTGACCAATTCACTAATAACTTTGTACCACTGTGCGGCCTGGTGACCCAGAAAATCTGCCTGGAAGCATAAAAATTCCATGCTATATTGAGAATTTAGATTTTTCCATTCAGGGAACCCTGCCTGAATGGCCTGCTTCAATTGCAACCATTTATAAAATTGTGATTTATTCAGTCCAAATTTATTTTGCAATTGTGTAAACTCAAGCATATTTCCATTTGAAATAACATCATTTAAAGTTCGTATTTCTGCATTTAACCAATGCTTCCAGACAATCTTAGATCCGCCAATTTGAATCTTGGAGTTTAGCCATATAGATTGATTTGTTGATTTATTTATAGGAATTTCAGTTAAATTACTTACATACCTCAGAGTTTTCCATGTATCTAATAAAAGTTTATTTTCTTTATATAATCTGGGCATCTTGATACTGAGAATGTGACAGAGATGTAAAGGAGACATGAGTCGCAATTCCAAATATAACCAATCTGGAGTGTATTCAATGAGATCTGGGAGGACCCAATACATACCTTGACGTAAAATATAGGCCTGATGATACCTATAAAAATTTGGGAAATTTACCCCACCCTCCTTAATTGATTTCTGTAAAGATACCAAAGCAATTCTAGGTGTTTTGCCAAGCCAAACAAACTTAATAATTGTTGAATTCAATTTTTTATAAAAAGAGTTTTGAAAAAATACCGCAATCATACACATTTGATAGCAAACCACAGGCAATATCATCATTTTTATGGTTTGAACTCTCCCCCACCAAGATATATGTAACGGATTCCATTGTTCACATAATTCCAAAACCTTTTTTAATAAAAGTTTTTCATTTTCTTTTACTGTATCTTCTATTGAATTTTTAATCCAAATTCCATCCTCTTTCCAAACAAAAGGAAATGAATCAAACATAGATTTTATGCAATGTACATTAAGCGAAATAATTTCAGATTTATTCCAATTGATTTTATATCCTGAAAACATTCCAAACCTTTCAATCAATTCTAACAAACATGGTATAGTTGAACCTGGATTGCGCAAATATAATAAAATATCATCCACATAAGCAGATAATTTGTATTCCCATTCTTTCAGGGGAATACCCTGTATCTCCTTTGTCTGATTAATAGCTATCAATAGGGGTTCTAAAACAATATCAAACAACAAAGGAGACAATGGACATCCCTGTCTAACTCCTCTATGTAGTTTAAAACTTTCAGATAAATTATTATTAATGTATATTCTTGCCATAGGGGAGCTATACAAAGTTTTAATCATTTGAACAAAACCAGGACCTATACCAAACCAATCCAAGGCTTGATACATGAATGACCATTCTACCCTATCAAAAGCTTTTTCTGCATCTAATGAAAGAGCAAAAGCTGGTTCATTCATCATTTTAGTTAAATTTAAAGTATGAAACGTCAGTCTTGTGTTGTTAGAAGAATGTTTGTTAGCAACAAAACCCGTTTGATGTACATCAATTATGTAAGGGAGAGCCTTTGCCAATCTTAATGCCAGAGCCTTAGCCAATAATTTTCCATCCACATTAATTAATGATATTGGCCTGTAATTTGAAACCATAGTGGGATCTTTATTTGGCTTTGGCAAAACAATCACCACAGATTCTGCCATAGTACTTTTAATACAACCTTTATTAAGTTGAAACTGATATAAATTTAGTAAATAGGGTAATAAAGAATTTTGAAATGTTTTATAGAATTCCACAGTAAAACCATCCCCACCTGGAGCGGATCCAACTCTAAGAGACTTCAATGCTGTTTCTAATTCTTTTAATGATATAGGTTCTTCTAAACTTCTTTTTATATGATCAGGAAGTTTTGGACCCTCAAGAAAATTTAAAAATTCCATACCTTTTTGAACTTTATCAACAGAAGACTCGGAAGAATACAACTCTTTGTAAAAAGCCAAAAATTGATTTAAAATATTACTAGTTTGATTATGCATATTTCCTTTCTCATCTTTTATTGCAATTATTTTTATTCTTCTCTTTTTTGCTTTAAGATAATTTGCAAGTAAACTTCCTACTTTATTAGATTTTCCATAATACAAGGTTTGCGAAGAAAACAAATCTTTCCTTGCCATTTTTGAAGAAATTTCATTATATTTACCTTTAGCCTTTAATAAAGCTTGCAAATTTTTGTGATTCCATTTATCTATTAATTTGGACTTCAGCAATTTAATTTCTTTTTCCAAATCTGAAAATTGTTTAATGAGTTGTTTTTTAATATATACAGAATAAGAAATAATATTACCTCTTATAGTAGCTTTAAATGCATCCCATAAAATTTCCGCATTAATATCTGCTGAAGTATTTATTTGGAAAAATTCCAAGATTTTTAACTTAATTTCTTCAAGAAAAGTTGAATCTGAAACCAATGCATTATCAAACCTCCATAGTGATCTATTATAATCACTATTATCTAATGTAAGTGTAATCCACACCCCTCCATGATCAGATAAAATAATTGGATCTCTGGAGGCTTGTGTCACTTGTTGTATCATGGAATTTGATACCAATATGTAATCAATTCTTGAAAAAGATTTATGAACTGGTGAGCAAAAAGAGAATTCCTGATCATTAAAATGAAGAATATGCCATATATCTTTCAAATTACAAGTATTCACCAAATTATCTAACCCTAATGATTTTATATTTTTGCTTGGTTTTTTATCCAAAAAAGGATCCATAACAGCATTAAAATCTCCAGTTACTATTAAATTAGAAGCAGCCAGTGGGAGTATTAATTTTTGTATATTAGTAAAAAAATCATTTTGATTCGAATTTGGGGCATAGATATTTAGTAAAGTCAAAGTATTATTTCCCATTCTCATTTCCACTTGTATCCATCTCCCTAAAGGATCAAAATCTATCATTTTAAATGAAGCTAAACATTTTTTGTTCACTAATATAGCCACTCCAGCCTTTTTCCCCATTGCAGGAGCGAAAAAACAGTGTTTCACCCAATTATCCTCTAGCTTTCTGGATTCAACCACTGACAAATGTGTCTCTTGAATATAGTACACATCAGCTTGTTGCCTTTTTAAAAATGCTAACATTTTTTTCCTCTTTACTGGGTGATTAAGGCCATTAACATTGAGTGATAAGATTTTAATCTCCATCAATCCAAATAATTTTTACAAAATCTCTTCCATTTATTATAACTAAACCAAAGCCTGAGATCACTTGAAATGAAGAAACACCATTTTTATCTGTAACCCACCCCATAACATCCTTATCCCAATTCTCATATTCCCTTATACCCCATCCCATCCCTCCCTCTCCCACCCTTAATATAGACTGATACAACCTGAAACTGCACATACAAGACTAAGTAAAGCAAATAAAGCTCTATGCAGACCTCAATTATAAACACTAATGTCTGTAATAATCATATATATGTTCACATACAGTAAATGTGAATTCTTTAAATATGGAAATCAAAATAAAAACCAAAATAGAGGACTTCCACTTTCAGTATAATAATAAAAGAGGATGTCAATCTCAAATATTTTGTTAAAGAATTAGACTTATATTAAACCCATAAATATAAATTAAATATTACTAATATATTTTCATTCATTTTTTTTTCCTTTCACATTAGTATCTTATCTTCATAAATAAAGTTTTCTAATAATATCTTTATAAAATATATAAAAGATAGGAAAATAATTTTAGCTTAACAGCCATCTTTTAAGAACAAGATATTGAAGGCTCTCAGAGAAATAAACTGTCAGCTGCTTCAGTGTTCCATTGCACCGTTATCATTAACATTCAAATAAAACATAGTCAAACTGTCAATAAAAAGATTCTCAATTAAATCAAGGATGAATAAACAAATAAAATCAAAGACAATGAAAGAGAATCATTTTCATGAAGGGAATCAGTTCAATTAAATTGACATCGGCTGTTCCCTTTGATTTAGATACATTTCCAACTTCACAGGCTCATCAAAGCTCATAGTTTTATTGTCAATAGTTATTTTCATAATCACAGGGTATATCAGCCCAAATCTAGCTCCGATGTCTCTCAGTTTCGGCCTCTTGTCCAAAAATTTTTTCCTTTTATCTGCCGTTGTTTTAGCGAAGTCAGGAACAATGTGTACTTTGGCATCCTGACATTTTAAATTTGCATGCTCTTTAGCCATTCGTAACACCTCTAAAACTTGTTGGTGCCGTAGCAACTTGAATATTATGGGGCGAGGACCTGTTAAAGTATCAGGTCTTCTCATTGGTATGCGATGTGCACGCTCAATTTCTATCGGGTATTTAGATTTGAGAGGCAGGACTTTCATCAAAAAGTTTTCAACAAATGAGACAGAGTTGTTTTTCTCCACCCCTTCCGGTACGCCCAAAAGTCTCGGGTTACTCCGCCTCATGCGATTCTGGCAGTCCTCCACCTCCCTGGTGAGTGTAAAGATTTTATCTCTGTCCAGTTTATATTGTCTTTTTTTCATTTTCAAAACTGTCCATTCGCATTTCTAATTTTGTTGTTTTAATTTCCAGCACTTCGGTTCTTTTATTTAAAGTTGTTACTTCCTCCTGTATCCCATCCAGTTTTTTTAGCGTTTTTCAAAAGAATATCTTTTATTTCTTGTAGTTCTTTCCATAAATCGATGTCGTTTTTATCCCTTGTCAACGGACATTTCGATGGTGTCGCCGGTTCCGGCTTAGATCTCTTGACACTGCCGGTATTTGAAGCCACCAAATCGGATTTATTCTGTTTTCCTGAAACCATCTCTTTGTTAATTTCTTCGTTTTATACTTTAATTGAAATTTTTATTTTCATATTTTATGTCAATAATGTCTGTAAATACGGAGCCTCTGCCTTACCCGTCCATTCCCGCGTACTCTCAAGCCACGCCCCTCGGGGGAGGCTAGTCTAACAAAACAACAGTCAGGCTAACATGACAGATGAAACAAAAATAAATAAACTGGTACAAGAGAGAGTAGGGAGAACTACAATATAATTAAAGAAAAGAGGAGAGAGGGAAAATACAAAAGGAAGGTGCAACAACAAATCTGTCCAAGGGTATGGACTAAGTAAAGTTTAAAGTGATCCCAGCGTTTTTCCCATGAGTCCATGCATCTATGGAAGTCATCTTTGGTGAGTGCCTTGAGGACCTCCTGCGATTCTGCCTGGATCTCTTTAATCATGTTAAAACAGTGCCCTTTCAGTTGTAATTTCATTTTGGGGAATAGGAAAAAATCATGGGGGCAAGGTCAGGCGAATAGGGTGGGCGCATAATCATTGTAATGTTTCTGGAAGTCAGGAATTGTCGATCAACGAGTGATGTGTGAGCAGGTGCGTTGTCATACTGGAGCAACCAATTTTTGTTTTTCCAGTTGTCTGGGCTTTTGCGCCAAATGCTCTCGCTCAACCGCTTCAAAATCTTACAGTAAAACTGACCATTAACGGTTTGACCTGGAGGTAAGAATTCCTTGTGAACAAGCCCATGAATGTAAAAAAAAAAAACCAAACCCCTATCTACATTGACTTGACATGGCTGCGCACTTGACATGTTTTTTTCGGCCGCAGTGATTGTGGCGACTTCCACTGCGATAACTGCTGCTTAGTCTCTGGATCATAACCGTAAACCCATGATTCATCACTAATTATGATATGCGAGATGAAGTTTGGGTCGTCTCTGACTTATTGTTTGAGATCCGAACAGACAGAAATGCGATGGGCCTTCTGTTCATCGATTAGCAGTCTTGGCACACATTTGAAGAAATGTGTCTCATGTTCAATTCGTCTGACAAAATTCATTGAACTGTCCCGTATGACTTGTCCTATTATTTCACAAACATTGTGGATAATTTGCCTATGATCTGCAAGGATAGTCTCATGAACTTTTGTTATGGTTTCCGGTCATCGTCGTGGACAGATGTTCGTTCGTTTGTTCATCCGTCCTTGAAGCATTTGTACCAAAGAGAGGTTTTGCTTTTGCACATGGCATTCTCTCCAAAGGCTTCCTGGAGCATATGATGGTTTCTGCCAGTGTTCCCTCTAAGCGGGCGGGTGTTGTGAGCAAACTTTTTTCACTGTGAGCTAAAAATATCGGGCGCCAGCAAGTTATGAGCCAAATAAATATGTTGTCAAAGTTGCTGATACATGAGGACGAGGTATTCAAAGGAATTTTAGGCCTACACGCTAAATTAAATAACGTTAAATAATATTTTTAAGAACACAGAAATTGTAGGGATGAAATGATATCTTAATAAATGTTTTACAACAAATGTAGTTATGTCTGTTACATCCATATGTGTAAACTGTAAATTAAAAACAGTCCAGAAGACAATACGTTTGATGCTTTCAATTTCTAGACCAGTGTTTTTCAACCTTTTTTGGGCAAAGGCACACTTGTTTCATGAAAAAAATCACGAGGCACACCACCATTAGAAAATGTTAAAAAATTTAACTCTCTGCCTATATTGACTATATATAAAGTAATTCTCTTGAATAGGAATCAAATAAACACAAAGAAAGTATTTTATAATTACTTTATTATGAAATAAAAATTATAAAAATTATAAAATACTTTATTCAGTGCGAAACCTGGGCCTGTTTGGCTGAACACAAAGCTGATATTCTGGCTGGAATGGAAGAAAGACACACACGTAGCTCTTCGTCAACAGCTCTCAGTCTCTCTCTGTATTTGGTTTTTATAGCATACAAAAATAGACAAATATACCCTCCATCCTTTTTATTAAACCACAATAGCAGTTTTTAGCGCAGGGAGTTGCGCTGAATGCCCAGCACTGCTCTTGACGCTCATAGGCTCCCTGCGCTAAAAACCACTATTGCGGTTTAGTAAAAGGGGACCATATTGTAAAATATAGACAGCAGATATAAATTCAGAACTGTGCATAGTAAGTGAAGGGAAGTTTTCATCTCTGGGAATTTACCCAGTTAACTATTAAGTTATTTGGGCAAATTCCTTTGAAAACTGTGGTAATACTGCCTCCACTTTGCTAAATTTAAAATAAAATCATTTTTCCTACCTTGTCTGGTGATTTCTGGTTGCACTTTCTTCTTCTGACTGTGCATCCAATCTTTCTTCCCTTCTATCAGCCTGTATGCTTTCTCTCCTCCACACCTCATTCCCTCCCCCAACTTTTTCTTCCTCTCTCCCTGACCTTTCTTTCTTTTTTTCTGTTTCTCTTCTTTCCTTCTGTTTCCCTGCCTGCCCCCTTTCTTTCTTTCTCCCAGCCTCCTGTCCAGCAGTAACTCTCTTCCCTTCCTCCCCTCCCAGCAGCATCTCTCCGTCTCCCTCTCCAGTAGCAGCTGTCCCTTTTTTTCCTAGCCCAGCAGCTTCCCAGATTCCTTTCCCTCCTCCCCTCCCAGAAGCATCTCTCCTTCTTCTCCTTATCCAGTAGCAGCTGTCCCTTTTTTTCCTTGCCCAGCAGCTTCCCAGATTCCTTTCCCTCCTCCCCTCCCAGAAGCATCTCTCCTTCTTCTCCCTCTCCAGTAGCAGCTGTCCTTTTTTTTCCTGGCCCAGCAGCTTCCCAGATTCCTTTCCCTCCTCCCCTCCCAGAAGCATCTCTCCGTCTCCTTCTCCCTCTCTAGTAGCAGCTGTCCCTTTTTTTCCTAGCCCAGCAGCTTCCCAGATTCCTTTCCCTCCTCCCCTCCCAGAAGCATCTCTCCTTCTTCTCCTTATCCAGTAGCAGCTGTCCCTTTTTTTCCTTGCCCAGCAGCTTCCCAGATTCCTTTCCCTCCTCCCCTCCCAGAAGCATCTCTCCTTCTTCTCCCTCTCCAGTAGCAGCTGTCCTTTTTTTTCCTGGCCCAGCAGCTTCCCAGATTCCTTTCCCTCCTCCCCTCCCAGATGCATCTCTCCTTCTCCTTCTCCCTCTCCAGTAGCAGCTGTCCCTTTTTTTTCCTGGCCCAGCAGCTTCCCAGATTCCTTTCCCTCCTCCCCTCCCAGAAGCATCTCTCCTTCTCCCTTTCCAGTAGCAGCTGTCCCTTTTTTCCCCTGCCCAGCAGCTTCCCAGACTGATAGTGGTTTTCTCCCCTCCCAGCAGCTCTTCTTACTTCCCAGCGCAGCGATTCACGAAGGCAGCCTCGGGTCCTTTGTTGTGTCGCGCCGCCTCTGAGGAAAGAGGAAGTTGCATCATCAGAGGCAGCCGCGACTCAGCAAAAGCCCCGAGGCTGCCTTCGTGAATCGCTGCGCTGGGAAGTAAAGGAGAGCTGCAGAGAGGGGAGAAAGCCACTGTCGGAGGCTCCCCAAGATCTCTCCGGCCCAGCGCACGCTTCCGATGCTGATCTTGCAGAAGTTCAAATGAGTCAATCTTGCCGGTCCTGCGCTGTGACGAGAAACTTGTGCGCTGCGACCTAATATTTTGTGCGCCAGCGCACGCCAGCGCAGCTTAGCGGGAACACTGGTTTCTGCAGCAGCTTTTTTAAAGTTTGAAACAAAATTTGATGCAGATTCTTTGCTCAGTAAAATCTTTCATATCGAAATCTGACAAGTCAACTAAAACACAAGTTTGGGACTGGTCTGAGATGCAACGAAAAAATAGATAAGACAGGATCTTAGGCTAGCTTGTTTAAGTGGCTTAATTCTTGTAAATCTTATTTATTGGTTAATATATGAACATAAATGGAGAATAAAAAAGCCACTAAGCTCAAACATTTGATGTAAAACAAGGGGAGAGAAGGTAAAACATTGTAATTTGATGCCACCCCAAAATTTAAGGTGAAGAGGAAGACCTCAGTATTGAGGAACTGCGTTCAATAAATAAGAGCAGTAAAAACCCCGCGGGCTACAACTCACATGTTAATAACAATGGTGCTCTATAGAGTTTGCCCCATACATCACTGTCTCCTCAATGTGAGAAAAGTGCTCATAAAAGTGAAAATAACAACAAAATCACACCCAAATTGCTTCTAAATATTCAAATTGGTTTTCCAGTTTTTTCTCAATTTTTTTTCAATTTTTCACAAATCTCCCTTCTTTTTTTCTCTCCATACTAGTTGAAAAGAATTTATTCATTGCTTACAAGTCATTTAGCCCTATGAGAGAAAAGTCCAAGTTCACTTATCTGTATCCGAAGGACAAGTTCATATATTTACCAATAAATAAGATATTCTATGAAATAGGTTTGGTAAATCTTGGGTTTAGGCCATTTGGTTAATTCTTGTAAAACATCTCAGAATGAGGCTTAGAAAGCATACTTGATTCTGCAACATCTTTGAATAGACTAGCCACTTTCACATGAAAGCCTGGTGTGTTTTAAATCCAGGCAAAATGTTTGTCATTTCCAATTTCACATTGCTATCATTTAACACCTTTGCACTATCCTCTGTGTAGTAAATGAAGTTCATGCATGACAGCAATGCAGCGCTGTGTGTGGGATATTAGGAGTTTCGCGATCTGGGCATCATGGGTTTCTCCTAACGGTAGGTATAGTTCAGTGGTCTCAAACTCGCGGCCCGGTACTATTTTGAGGCCCTTGGTATGTTTATCATAATCACAAAAGTAAAATAAAACAGCTTCTTGATCATACGTCTCTTTAGCTATAAATTACAAGATTATTATTAAGACTTAGTCAAAAAGAAAGATTTATAAACTATAAAGAGTTTTACCGCATGCAAAATTGTCATTTTTTTAATAAGACATTAACTATTTTTTCTAAGGCCCTCCAAGTACCTACAAATCCAAAATGTGGTCCTGCAAAGGGTTTGAGTTTGAGACAACTGATAGTTGGATGTCTTAACGCAAGGGAGTGAATCTGAACAGTGGCATAGTGAGGGTCAGAGGCACCCAGGGTGGTGGTACCCCTCCTCCGTCCTCGTCTCTGCCGCCTCCTCCGTTCCTTCCCAAATCTCACCTGCTGTGTGCTCCCCCGTACTTATAGTTAAATTGTTGCTTGCGGTGGTCAACAACATGCTCTTCGTGACCCCGTCAGTTCTCCCTGCGTCACTTCCTATGTATGGAAGTGATGTCAGTGGGAGAGCCGATGGGGTTGTGAAGAGTACATTTTTGACCGCCGTGAACAACTTCAACTAGAGGTTTTGGAAAGGAAAGGGGGGGGCGTGCGCGTGGAGGTAAGGAATGAGAAGAGGTGAGAAGTGGAGTTGCTGGCACACCCACCAACATGGCGCCCAGGGCAGACTACCGCCCCCCCCCCCCCCTTTACTACGCCACTGAATCTGTATTTGGTATTTGTGGGCTATGTCTAGGGCAGGTCTAATGTAGAGATTGAATAATAGGGGCGATAGTAGAGCCCGCTGTGGAACACTGAATCCTGGCTCTAATATGCCACTGTATGTTACTTGGAGTATTTTCATTTTAGAGATCTGATTACCAAGCTTTCCTAATGCATTGGGTTGTTACAACATATTTTCACAACTAAGGTAGAATAACTGTTAATGATAAATCAATGGAACTCAGTATGATTTTTACAAAAATTTTGTAGGCCAATTTATTGTCCAGAATGTTGCAGCGCCGAAAGATGGAGACATGTCCAAAGTGAAGGTGAAAGTCCGCGTCAACACACATGGCATTTTTAGTGTATCTACAGCATCGATGATAGAGAGAGTGCAAGTGGAAGAGAATGATAATTTGATGGAGATCGAAGCAGATGCCCAGGCTCAGCTTTCACCTGAACATACAGAACGTGATGTACGTGCCCCTATCATGGTTATCTAGTAAAATTTGAGTAACTTGTCAAGGCAATCAGTGTTTAGCATCTTTAGTTGTGAATATTATGATCCTCTATTAGTAAGCAGGGTTCCAAACTCTGGGTAGTGACTCCAAATAGTGCCATGAAACCTGCATTTGCAGGCTCTCCATAAGATGCCACTGGAGGGTCTTGTGCTTTCAGGTGATAAATTAGTTGGTTATCAAAGATTTTTCTGCAGGTAAAGGGCTTTGCCACCCTCAGTGCAGCTAAAAACATCGATTTTAGTAGATGGTGGTATAAGGTCATGTATTTATTAAGGAGAAGTTAAGCATAGATGGTATTTTCAAATTTCTATAGCTTCTCAAGAAATTAGTGAGGAGCAAATAATGTGTACAATTATACCAGAGGTAGTTTAAAAAGCATATGTGCACTATTTACTGTAGACATACCAATTTCTGTACCCATTAGCAATTTGTATTTTCTATTTGCATAAACTACAAGCACAATTCTACAATCTGGAGCTTGGAAAATTCACCAGTATGAGCCTAATCTATAGTGAAAATATTATGTAGAACACTTTATGAGGATGTTGAAGATCTTAACACAATGTAATTTCATAGTGACCCTGGGCAAGTCACTTAATCCCCCCATTGCCCCAGGTACATTAAGTAGTGTGAGCCTGCCAGGACAGATAGGGAAAAATGCTTGAGTACATGAATATAAACCACTTAGGGCAGCTATAAGTGGTATATAAATATTTTTTTAAAAAATTGTACTGCTTAAATACATGTTTGACTGGGTTTTTATTTCAGAAAAATATTCAGCAAGACATCACTGATGCTGGAGCACAGTCCCAGGTAGAAAGTGATGGTCAAGATACTCCATCACTTGAACCCACCAGGGAGGGAAACAAAATGACAGACCCTGAGAAAGTGAGTGACCTTCTTTTAACTCATTTGATTGTATGCTTAGCCTTATTCAACTTCAGAATTTCTCAGTAGACTCTATCCTGACAGGGACCCTTATCTGCTCTTTCTCAGTGGTGGATGGTTTCAATCAATCTCACTCAAGGTCTTCCATTTCAGTCCATCAGCACCAGAAACTTCTAACCACAGATGCCTCTGTGGAGTCTACAAAGATTTATTTCCTTATCAATCTCCTCGAGTTGTGTGCCATAAGGAATGGCCTCAAGACTATCTTTTTCATCAGATACTACTTGTACATATGGACAATCAAGTCACCATGTATTATCTAAACAAGCAAGTGGAACAGCTTCTTCTCTTTGCAAAGAAACAATTTGGATTTGGTCTCTGGCAAAAGCTCAGGGAATATTTCTTCAAGCAGTTTTATCTAACAGGCAAAATTAAAAATGTTCTTGTAGACAAATTGAGCAGACTTCAGCCTCACATGTGGACACTCAGCAAGTCTGGCTTGCACCTAATCTTCTTTTGGTGGGGACCACTAGAAATAGATCTGTTCGCTTCTCCCCTGGACAACAAGCTTCTGCAGTTTTGTTCGACTCTACCCCCAACCACATGGCTTTAGATGTCTTCCTGCTTCACTGGGGGAACAATTACCTTTATTCATTTCCTTCCATTCCTCTCCATTTCCTCTTTATTCCATTTCCTTCCATTCCTCTCATCCATGACTCTAATCAAACTTTGCCAAAATGTAGGCACCTTGATCCTCATAGCACCATTTTGGCCCCACCAAGTTTTGTTTCTGATACCAGTAGAACTATCTAAGAAACCGTTGGAATCGTATCCCTTTGCAACCCTTTTAACACAGAACGAAAGGTCTCTTCATCTGAAATCCCACTCTCTAGCTCTTAACAGTATGGTTTCTCTCCTTGACAATGTAGGCTTTCAGCTTTCATTTGTAGTATCAAATTATCCAAGCTTTTTGGAATCTATCCACTCAAGTGTTAATGCTTTAAGTGGACACACATCTCTACCTGGTGTACATTTTGTTCTCTGGAGTGTATTACTTGTTCACGTCTATCCATTTTGGACTACCTGCTGCATCTTTCCAGCTCTGGTTTGAAAACAAATAGTCAAATCATTTAAGTGCTATTGGTACTTTCCATGTGCAGTTAGATAGAAAACCTTTATCTGTTTATCCCTTAATGGTATGTTTCATGAAAAGACTCATTTCATATGACACATCCTATCGAGCCACCTCCAGTTGTTTGGGATTCAAATATAGTTGTTTTTGTTCTCATAAAGACTCCTTTCGTACCACTTCAGTCTTGCTCCTCAAAACTTCTTTCTTAGAATGTCACTTTCCTGATGGCTGTCACATCTGCTCAGTGAGTTGTTTCAAGCCTTTGTTTCTGGTCTATCTTACACAAGATTCTACCATGACAGAGCAGTCCTTAGGACACATCCGAAATTCCTTCTTAATGTTTTCTTGGAATTCCACCTAAATCCATAGCCCTACAAGTTTTCTTTCCAAAACATATTCTGGAGAAGCAACACTCCTTACCTTGGAGCATGTTTTGGCGTACTACCCGGACCATACAATACTTTATAGGAAATATCTCAGATATTTGATGAGAGAGAGAAAATGGGAGCCCGATGCTGGACAGACTTGTATGGTCTGTTCCACAAGTGGCAAGAGAAAAAGAAAATCCAGCATGGGGAGCAGAGCCTGATGCAGACAGACTTGTATGGTCTGTGTCCCGCATGTGGTGAGACCAAGAGTGGCCAAATCTAGCGTGGGGGAGCAGAGCCCAATGCCAGACAAACTTGTACGATCTGTGTCCCGCATGTGGTAAGAGGTGAAAGTTTGACAATTCATTTGTTGATTTAATTTTAATGTCGCATTCTGCAAGTGGGGGAACTGTGCAGCTTCGTATGGGAGGGGAAAGCATCTTGACTGGTTAAGTTGAATACTGTCAGCAGTATGTCACATCATCCTCCTCATGTTTGGCATGGTGGCGGCTTCACAACCAGCATTTGAACAAGGGTAACCTGAGCCTACATGGAGTTGTGGGCAAGGTTCTGGTTGCTTTGATAGGCAGACTGGATGGACCATGAGGGGTTTTTTTTCTGCCATCATTTACTATGTATTTATTGTATTTGTGGCTTTCAATTCTAACAGACTTGGAGGAGTTGCTGTTACAAAGCAAATCATTTCAACTTGGTTGGCAGACTGTATTTCCTTCATGTATGCTCAGGCTGAGTTGATATACTTCAAGGCTGAGTTGATATGCTTCAAGGCCATGTGACAGCCCACAGTTTGTAGGCTATGGCTGCCTCAGTAGCTCACTTCCAGTCTGCTTCTTTTGAAGAAACTTGCAAAGTGGCCACATGTTCCTTAATGCATATACTTACCTCTCATTACAGTTTGGAACAAAATTTCAAAAGAGAGACTGAACAAGCAGTTCTGTAAAATCTCTTCACTTCTGAGAACCAGTTTTCCCTCTGTTTTGGGTTTTGCCAGGCTCATGTATGTTTAACATTTAAGCTTTCCTAGAATCATGATCCTGACAGCTAGGAGTCTCACATGCAAGAATACATGCTTGTCCTTGGAGAAAACAGATATTTAATTGTAGCAGGTGTTCTCGGAGGACAGCAGATACATTCTTACAACCCACCCACCTCCCCTGTTGGCTTTTTTAAAAAACTGTATTGACAGTCCTGTGTGTCGAAGTAGGCACCTGCATGCATGTGATGGGGGCACTGCCTCAAGTTTAAATTGACAGTACACTTGACTGGTTGGGGTTGCTATTCTAGTAAGTAGGAAATGTTCAGCTGATTTTCAATTAGTTGCTTTGGATCCTTTAGGAAGGTGGGTACATGCTAAAATGGTTAAGGGAAATACTACCCTGGACTTATTCAATGTATATGCTCCGAATTCGAATCAAATGGAGTTTTTAAAAAATATTCAGCAGTTGTTACTACCACTGGCTGCTTCTAATTTAGTAGTGGCCTGGAGATTTCAATGCTGTAATGGATCCAATTATTGATAAAAGACCAAGTAAAATTATAAAATCATTAGGACTAGATAACTTAGTACAATCTTGTGATTTAGTTGATATATGGCGTATTCTTCATTTTAATGATCGGGAATTTTCATTTTGTTCACAGGTCCATAAGTCTTTTTCAAGAATTGATTATATTTTTGTTTCTAATAGCATAGTTCAGCGTGTGAAAAAAGCAATTATAGATTCTATAGTTTTATCTGATCATGGTGGTGTGTGGATTGAGATGCAAACTGATGAACAAGTTAGTCCTAAACCAGTGTGGAGATTTGATAATGCTTTGCTTGCTGATTTAAACTTTCTTGAGGATTTTAAGTTGAAAATGAGGGAATTTTTCCAGATTAATATTTCTGAAGATATAAGTATTAAAACATTATGGGATGCGTTTAAAGTAACTATGAGAGGAAATATTATTTCTTATTCGGCACATATTAAAAAACAATTCTTAGATTTAGAAAAAGAAATTAAAATGTTGGAAAATAAATTAATTAATAGATGGGAACAATATACGATCATATAAGCCAAGTGGTTAAATCTACTTTTTTCAGACTGCGCCAAATTCGTTCCGTCGCCAAATTTTTATGTGCAAAATCCCTGAATATTCTAATACATTCTCTCCAAAATTGATTATTGTAATGCCTTATTTAAAGACTTGCCGCAAAAAGAAATCGGACGTCTTCAAATTATTCAGAATGCCTCTATCAAAATAATTCACAAAGCTAAAAAATTCGACCATGTTTCACCCTTACTCAAGGAGGCACACTGGTTACCCGTTGCACATCGCATTTTTTTAAAAATATGTTTACTCACTTTTAAATCATTAATATTTCATACCCCCGCCTTTATTTTTAGAGTTTTAATTCCTTATACTACTTCCAGAACACTGAGATCTCAGGATCAACATTTATTGGCCATTCCCTCACTGAGAGTCATTAATACGAGGTGTCATACTATTTTTTCAGTGACTACTCCTCAGTCTTGGAATGATCTCCCACTCTATATAAAGAGAAGAAAAGAATTTAGACAAATTTAAGACTAAGCTTAAAAGTTTCCTTTTTAATGATGCTTTTAGTGAATCCTTCAATCCATCTTTATCTTATATTTCTTTTTTTTCATGTTTGTCTTCCCTCCCAATGTTTTTACCTTTATATATTAAATTTAATACAGATTGTAACCTTTAAATAATCTTCCTGTTGTTTCTATATTGTATTTATGAATTTTTTTATTTTTATTTTTTTGTTTTTGAAACACTGTATGTCTATGTAATAATTTACCTATGTTTTTAGATATTTGTAAATATTTTGTATATCGCCTAAAATGTAGATTAGGCGATTAATCAAACTATATAATAAACTTGGAATACTTTACAAAAATTATTAAAAGCAAAAACCAAATATAATGAGATCTTCTCAATTTGTAAGGAAAGATTTGTTTTCTCAGCAAGCTCAGTATTATGGTAATTCAAATAAGGCAGGAAGATTATTAGCAAATTTTCTTAAAGCAAAAAAGAGGAAAACTAAAATTATTACAATTAAAGATATACAAGGAGATACACACACCACAATTGAACATATCTTGAAGCAATTTCTTACTTTTTATAAGGATTTGTATTCTTCCGAATCTTATGAAAATAAAGAACAAGATGGATTAGAATTTTTAAATTTACTTGTTGGGCCGAAAGTTCCTGATCATATAAAAAGGAGTTTAGAAGATCCTATATCTTTAAAAGAATTAGAAATAGCATTGAGGTCTCTTAGAGTTGGATCCGCTCCAGGTGGTGATGGATATACTGTTGAGTTTTATAAAACATTTCAAAGTACTCTTTTGCCATATGTGTTAAATTTATATCAAATTCAACTGAATAATGGTTGTATTAAAGGTACTATGGCTAATTCTTTAATTATTGTTTTGCCAAAGATTCTACTTTGGTTTCAAACTACAGGCCTATCTCGTTAATAAATGTAGATGGAAAACTTATTGCTAAAATATTGGCTTTACGTTTGGCTAAAGCTTTTCCTTTTATTATTGATATTATTCAAATGATTCAGACGTTGTATAGCTCTCCTGGTGCAAGATTATATATTAACTAGTTTTTCAGCCCGTTACATTAACGGGTGCTAGAATAGATGTATGTGTCTGTCTTTCTTTCTTTCTCTCTCTCTCTCCTCTTAGCCTGTTTCTGTATTTCTGTCTTTCTTTCTTTATTTTTCCTCGGCTGTCCAGGTGCTAGAATATATGTGTGTGTGTCTGTCTTTATTTATTTCTCTTTCTCTCTGCTTAGCCGCTTTCTTTCTTTCTGTCTGTCTCTGTCCCTCTTTGTCTGTTTGTCTTTCTGTGTATCTCCCTGCCCCTGTGTCTTTCTTGGTGTCTTTCTTCTTTTCTTTCTGTCTCCCTTCCTCCCTCTGTCTGTCTGGCCGAAGCAGCATCCCCTCCTCCTCCATTTCCCTCCCCCCACACCAGTTCCCTGTGCACCTGCGTCTTTCTTCTTGTCTTTCTGTCTCCCTTCCTCCCTCTGTCTGTCTGTCCAAAGCAGCATTCCCTCCCCCTCCATCTCCCTCCCCCCACACCAGTTCCCTGTGCACCTGCCCCTGTGTCTTTCTTCTTCTCTTTCTGTCTCCCTTCCTCCCTCTGTCTGTCTGTCCAAAGCAGCATTCCCTGCCCCTTCCATTTCCCTCCCCCCACACCAGTTCCCTGTGCAGTAGCATTAGCGTTTCCTCTACCCCCTTTCCCTTCCCACAGTCGCGACTACAAACGCAGTCCCGAGTCCTTTGCCACCCCCCCCCTTCCCTTCCCGCGGGCCCGACTACACATGGCGATTTAAGCAGCGTGTGCAGCAGTGTTCACACGCTGCTTCGGGTCCTTCTACTGCCCTGATTTACTCTGGCACGTCCGGAGCAAATCAGGGCAGTAGAAGGGCCCGAAGCAGCGTGTGAAGACTGCTGTACACGCTGCTTAAATCGGCAGTCGGGCCCGCGGTAAGGGAAGAGGGGGGGGCGGCAAATGACTCGGGTCCCGGGCAGCGGAAAGTTGCTGGGCTCCTCGGTGGGGGCGCTGAGCGGCCACGATCCCTCTCCTCGTTGTGAAGGGGCGGCGTGGTGCGGTCTGCTCTGAGGGGAGGGGGGAAGTCTGCTCCAGTTTCGCTGCGCCTGTGGTGACGTACGCATGCGCACTCACGCCAGCAATTCCCAACAGAGCGGCGGCGATGGTTGCGTGAGAGAAGCCTGCTGCTCGAAGAGGAGGAGCGGCGGGGTCTGAAGAGGCTGAGCTGCGGCTCCCCGACCTGAGATTTCTGCCGTTGGCTCCTTCGGTCCCGGCTGTCTCTTTCGCCATGTTCCGGTAGGGCCGTATTGTGATGTGGAGAGCAGGGAAGGGCGCACATGCGCACTTGTCTTGTCACATCCTGACAGAAAAGGGATCAGGGAACACGCGAGGCAAGTGCGCTTGCGCGGCTAGCATTTTATTATTTAAGATAATACTATGTCAGATTTAACTTGCTAAGGGGTTTAGACAAGGTTGTCCTTTATCTCCTTTGCTCTTTGATGTTGTTCTTGAATCCTTGTTAATAGCCATCAATCAGGCAAAGGGGATACGAGGCATTCCTTATTCAAATTGGGAATTTAAACTCTCTGCTTATGCGGATGATATTCTGCTTTATTTGAGAGAACCAGAAATTACCATTCCATGTTTACTTGAATTAATAGAGAAGTTTGGAAAATTCTCTGGATATAAGATCAATTGGAGTAAGTCTGAAGTTCTCCCACTTAATGTTCATTGTACCAAAGGATTATTTGATTCATTCTCGTTTATATGGAAAGAAGATGGACTAAAATACTTAGGTATTATTATTAAAAACACAATTGAAGACACAGTGAAGGAGAATGAAAAACTGAGGTCTGCCCTCCTCGGTCAGCAGAAACGCCCGCTCCACCTGGAACAGCATAAGCTGTTGTTGCCGCTTGTCGCGTCAGTGAAGTGGAAGAGGAGGCAGGAAGCACACTCCTCTGCTTACCCCTGCACTTAGGCATGGCAAAAAGGTAAATTCTCTGTGGAAAAATGTAAAAGTTGTCGACAAGAGTAGGAGCCACTTAAAAGCGTGACTCACTCTGGCGCCATCTTGATTCCGTCATCCCACCCTTTTATCATTTTCATCGCCCTTCTCTGTACCACTTTTAATTCCACTATATCTTTTGAGATGCAGTGATCGGAATTGCACACAGATTCAAAGTGCAGCCACACCAAGGAGCAATACAAAGGCATTATAACATTTTCATATTTGTTTTCCATTCCTTTCCTGATTATTTCTAACATTCTATTTGCTTCCCTAGCCACTACTGTCACACACTGAGCAGAGGGTTTCCTCGTATCCTCAAAGATAACGCTTAGATGCTTTTCGTGGGCAGGAACTCCTAATGTGTAGAACCCTGCATTATATAGCTGTAGTTCGGATTCCTCTTTCCACATGCATCAGTTTGCACTTGCTCACATTTAAATGTCATGGCCCAGCCTTGCAAGATTGTCTTGGAGTTTTTCACAGTCCTCTTGGAATTTAACAGTTTTGTGTCATCAGCAATTTTGCTGGTTAATCCCCAGAGCATGAAGTGGAGACAAAAATGAAGAGAGGGGTGAAGCTGAGATATGTATAAAAGAGAGAAGGGGGCACAGGCTGGATGGAGGACGAAGAGGGCAGATAGTTTATGGAAGTGTCATTCTGTTAGCAATGACTTGTAGGATTGATCTGTACTAATTTGGCCTCTAATTTTGCAATTGCTCGCTGCAGTGTTTAAGATGCTGCCTTTTCCTAGATATATCCTTGAGTGACTTGTGGATTATTACTAAAAATGTTTTCATATAGAGGGGTTGTTTAAAAAAAATGATTGGCCCTGGGTGAAATACACTGCATATGCCACTGATTGTGGCACCGTAAAGTAACTTCTTATTGCACTCCTTATGTCTCATTAAAGGGAGATCGAGAAGAAAGGCTACAAATGCACAATTTAATCTATTTTATTTAAATGTCTTCCTTCCTCAGATAAATGAAAAGAAAGGTGATCAACCACCGGAGGCAAAAAAAACTAAGATGAAAGTGAAAAATATTGAACTTCCTGTGGAAGCAAACCTAGTCTGGCAGTTGGGGAAGGACCTTCTCAACATGTATATTGAAAATGAGGTATGCTCATATAAATAGATGTTTGTACAAGGGTAAGGGTTTTTCTATTGGGTCACTTCCCCTGTGTTGGGAGACAATCAAGTTTTAGATTCCAAGATAGATGCTAACTTTGTTTTTCCCTATCCCATTTAAAATTCTGATCTTCTAGTGTTTGATAGCAGTAAATAGTTATTTTTGAAGTACTTGACTTTCCTTACTGGCCTGGCCAAAATGGAATAACTAATGAAGCCTCAGTTGACTTCTAAAAGAAACACATCTATAAATTCATTGGGGTGTGGATTGTGCCAAGGAGTCCCAGTAATCCACTGAAACTAAGGTGCTATTGTTAGTGCAGCTTCTCTATGAAAACATTTGAAGAAAGGCATGTTCTCCTTTTGGGGGATATATACCACTCTATTCACTTATGCTCCAGCTTAGTATATTTAGGATTAGCTTGGTGTATCATGCCTTACTATTCTCGTTCACATGTAAAGAATGACATGGGGATTTATCTCCATCCCTGTCCTTTCCCCATCAGTTCTATCCCTGTCCCTGCCCCATCCCTGCAAGCTCTGTCCACATTTGCACAAACTTCGAACAGATGAGGATAGAGCTTGCAAGGATGGGACAGGAACAGAACAGGAATGGAGATCGATCCCGTGGGACCAGGGACAAATTTGTCCCTGGGTCATTTAAGTTGCAAATGGGTCTCTGGGATGTTTTTTTAGGTGCAGCATGGATTTGCTCCATTGTAAGCAGCTACCTGAACATCTCATTATTTTGTAGGGCAAGATGATCATACAGGACAAACTGGAAAAAGAAAGAAACGATGCCAAGAATGCTGTTGAGGAATATGTATATGAATTTAGAGACAAGCTGTCAGGACCATATGGGAAATTTGTTTGCGAAAAGGTAAGTTATGTTGTTCAGGAAACATTTGATGATAAAACACTGGCCAACTAGTGGTTGTGCAGTGATTAGTATTTTTTTAATCCAGATTTTTATTCTGCACAATCCTGCTGCCTTGGTGGATCACAAAATCCACATACATAATTAAAACACATTACTAACAGCAATATGAGAATTTCCACACAAGGCAATAATTGGAATTACATTACATTACATTAGAGATTTCTATTCCGCCATTACCTTGCGGTTCAAGGCAGATTACAAAAGAGATGAAAAACATTGGGTTACAATGGAAAAACATTTGTCCTTTCTAGAGAGGTAAAGAGTAGGTTCTGTGTGGCGGGAAGAAGGGGGAGGAAGGATGGTAAGTTTGAAGTTAGGGCTGTTTCAGGAATTTCTTGAAGAGTATAGTTTATTTTTTTTCTGAACGTTTTGTAGTCTGGTGTCGTTATCAGTAGATGGGAGATTTGGTTATCTAGTTTAGCTGCTTGAGTGGCCAGGAGGCCATCGTATAGTTTTTTCCGTTTTACTTCTTTGATCGAGGGGTGTGTGAATGGGGTGTGTGTTTTTTTTGTCTGATTGAGGTGGTTTGGATGAGGCGGTTGTTCAGGTAGGTTGGGCTGTCTCCATTTAAAGTTTTAAATAACATACAGAAGAATTTAAATAGTATTCTTTCTTGGATTGGTAGCCAATGTGAGTTGATGTATGCTTCTGTAATATGGTCATGTTTTCTCAATGAATAGATGAGCCTCGGAGCTGTATTTTGGATTATTTGTAGTTGTTTAGTCATTGTAGCAGGGCAGGGGAGGTAGAGGATGTTGCAGTAATCTAATAGATTTAGGATTAGGGATTGTACTATAAACTGGAATTGTGTTTTTTCAAAGAATTTCTTGACTTGTCTTAAGTTTCTCATAATTGCGAAGGATTTCTGTATTGTTTTGTTTATTTGCGGTTGCATGGTGCAGCATTGGTCTATAGTCATTCCTAGTAGTTTTATGGTAGTTTGAAAGGGATAGTTGATTGTGTTAATTTATATATTGGTTATGGTTGGGACTTTGTCATTTTCGAGGAGGATGAATGTAGTTTTGTCTGTGTTGAGTTTCAGTTTGTGATCTTTCATCCAGGTTGCTACTGTTTCTAATGTTCGGTGTAGTGTGTTTGTCATGGCGGTCTTTGGTTGATCAAAAGGTATGAGAATAGTAATATCATCTGCATAACTGTAGGTGGTGATGCCTAGATTATCCAGGTATGTTCTGAGAGATGCAGTATATAGGTTGAAGAGAATAGGGGATGGTAGGGATCCTTGTGGTACGCGGCAAGGGTTGGACCAAGGTTCAGATTTTTCTTTATCTGGATTTTAGGAAGCCTTCAAACCAAGAGTATACTTTATCTGAGATGCCTATTGCATCCAAAATTTGCAGTAGGATGTTATGGTCTACCAGGTCAAATGCTGCGGTAAGGTCTAGTTGTATGAGAAGCATTTTTTTTCCTGTGCTGAGGTGTTGTCTAGCTGTGTCAATGAGGGATTGATCTGAAGTAGCCATTTATCAGCCCTGGGCTGGGTAGTTGACTTTCAGAAAAGTCACCTAGAGCCGAAGCAGATCTTGAAGTATCTATGAGACTGCTTTCAACTCCTAATTCCTTTCACCTTGCATTCTGCATCCCTGACCCTGTATGTCATGTTTGTCATAGAAACATAGAAGATGACGGCAGAAAAGGGCTATAGCCCATCAAATCTGCCCACCCTACTGACCCTTCCTCTTAAGTCTATACCTAGTGACTATTTCTTCAGATTGACCCTCTTAGGGATCCCCTATAGGCATCCCATTTATTCTTAAAGTCCAACACAATGCAGGTCTTGATCAGCCCATTAAGTCTGCTGACCCATCCTCTTAAGTCTATACCTAGTGACCGATGTTTCAGTTCGACCCTCGTAGGGATTCCACATAGGTATCCCATTTATTCTTAAAGTCCAGCACACTGCTCGCCTCGATCACCTGCGCTGGAAGCTCATTCCAATGGTCAACCACTCTTTCTGTGAAGTAATACTTCCTGATGTCGCCATGAAATTTCCCACCCCTGAGTTTGAACGGATGCCCTCTAGTGGCAGAGGGTCCCCTGAGAAAGAAGATATCATCTTCCACCTCGATACGTCCTGTGATGTATTTAAATGTCTCAATCATGTCTCCCCTCTCCCTACATTCTTCTAGAGTGTAGAGCTGTAGTTTGTTTAGTCTCTCCTCGTACGAGAGACCATTGAGCCCCGAGATCCTCCTGGTGGCCATCCGTTGAACCGACTCGATTCTGAGCACATCTTTACGGTAATGTAGCCTCCAGAATTGTACACAGTATTCCAGATGAGGTCTCACCATGGTTCTGTACAATGGCATTATGACTTCAAGCTTCCTGCTGACAAAGCTTCTATTGATACATCCCATCATCTGCCTTGCTTTAGATCAGGGGTGTCCAATGTCGGTCCTCGAGGGCCGCAGTCCAGTCGGATTTTCAGGATTTCCCCAATGAATATACATGAGGTCTATTTGCATGCACTGCTTTCATTGTATGCTAATAGATCTCATGCATATTCATTGGGGAAATCCTGAAAACCCGACTGGATTGCGGCCCTCGAGGACCGACATTGGACACCCCTGCTTTAGATGAAGCCTTCTCCACTTGATTGGCAGTTTTCATGTCTGCACTGATGATTACTCCTAGATCTCGTTCTGCCGAAGTACTAGTTAAAGTTTCTCCATTCAAGGTGTAATTTCTGCATGGATTACCGCTACCGAGGTGCGTAACCTTACATTTCCTAGCGTTGAAGCCCAGCTGCCAGATTGAGGACCATCTTTCCAATGTTAGCAGGTCCTGTGCCATACTATCCTGTAAATTACATTCACTTACTATATTGCATAGTTTAACGTCGTCGGCGAATAATGTTATTTTACCCTGAAGCCCCTGAGTCAGATCCCCTATGAATATGTTGAAAAGGAGTGGGCCCAGGACTGAACCCTGCGGTACTCCGCTGGTCACTTCTGATGTTTTAGAAAGGGTACCGTTAACCACTACCCTTTGAAGTCTTCTACTTAGCCAATCATTGACCCAAGTAGTTAGTGTCTCTCCTAACCCCATCGATTTCATTTTGCTCAACAGCCTGCGGTGTGGGACGCTATCAAATGCTTTACTGAAATCCAGGTACACGATGTCCATAGACTCTCCCAAGTCTAGCTTCCTTGTCACCCAGTCAAAGAAGCTGATGAGATTGGATTGGCAGGACCTACCCTTGGTGAATCCATGTTGATTGGGATCCCGTAGATTCCCCTCATACAGGATCATGTCTAATTTGCGTTTAATTAAAGTTTCCATGAGTTTACACACTATTGATGTGAGACTCACCGCTCTGTAATTCGAAGCCTCAGCCCTGCAACCCTTTTTGTGCAGAGGAATGACGTTGGCTGTTTTCCAGTCCAAGGGTACTCTCCCCGTGCTTAGAGAGAGATTGAAGAGTGCGGCTAGCGGTTTTGCCAGGACATCGCACAACTCTTTGAGCACTCTTGGGTGCAGATTGTCTGGTCCCATGGTTTTATTTACCTTTAGTCTTGACAGTTCGCTGTAAACTTCACCTGGTGTGAACTCAAAATTCTGAAACGGGTCATCCGCGCTTGACTTAGCCTCTAACTGAGGACCGTGTCCTGGTGCCTTGCAAGTGAAGACCAAGCAGAAGTATTCGTTCAGTAGTTCAGCTTTATCTGAATCTGCTTCCACGTAATTCCCATCTGGTTTGCTAAGGCGTACTATCCCGTCTGTGTTCTTTTTCCTATCACTAATATACCTGAAGAAGGATTTGTCCCCCTTCTTAATGTTCTTTGCTAGAGTTTCTTCCACACGAAGTTTGGCCTCCCTAATTGCTGTTTTGACCGCTGTAGATCTGGTCCTATATTCTATGATAGCTTCTCTTGTTTCCGTACGCTTGTAGGAAAGAAATGCTTTTTTCTTCTCCTTAACAAGGTGCGAGATCTCTGCGGTGAGCCATTGGGGTTTATTGTTTCTTAGTCATTTATGTACCGCTTTTACGTATTGGTCAGTTGCTTCGTGTATGGCTGATTTCAGGGTTGACCACATAGTTTCCACATTACCTGTCTCAGCTTGGTCCTGCAGCGTCTGATGGACGAAATCACCCATGCGTGTGAAGTCAGTGCCCCAGAAATTTAGTATCTTTGTTTTTGTACATGACCTGGGGAAGCCTTTCCTAAAGCTGAACCATACCATGTTGTGGTCGCTGGATTCTAGCGTATCACCTACCGAGATCTTTGAGACGCTTTCTCCGTTGGTGAGTACCAGGTCGAGGATTGCCTGGGCCCTAGTGGGCTCCATTACCATTTGTTTGAGACGGGCTCCCTTTATGGAGTTTAGTAGCCTCCTGCTAGTGCTGAAAGTGTGTTCCAGTCTGCATCAGGCATCAGTCCCCAAGTAGTACAGTGTCTCCCCTTGAGTGATATTCTCAATGTCTTCAATTAAGTCTGTGTCCATGTCATCCAGTTGTCTAGGGGGTCTGTATACCACACCAAGATACAGGCACTTTTCTCTGCCTCTTGCCAGGTTTACCCAGAGGGATTCCCCTGTGTATTTGACATCTGTAATCCTGGTAGTTTTAATGTCCTCTTTAATGTATAGTGCTACCCCACCACCTAACCTGCTCTCTCTGTCCCGACGAAGTAAGTTGTAACCTGGTATAGCCATATCCCACCCATGAGAGTCCGTTAGCCAAATTTCAGATATCGCTGCCACGTCTAGGTCAGCATTCCTTATTTCAGTCTCTAATTCTGTCCAAGTTAGACTGTAAACTCTTCTGGGCAGGGACTGTCTATTAAATGTCAGTGTACAGTGCTGCAAACACCAGTGCTATAGAAGTGATTAGTAGTAGCAGCAGCTGATGAAGCCACCTTTTGAACCACTTGTATTTTTCTCCCTCGAGTATCTCTCACTTGGAAGGTAGTCTTCTTAATCTGCACACACCGGGTCAGTGACCTTCAAGTACTCATATCTGACCCACCTTATACAACCTTCTACCATGACAGGGTGGTTCCTGGACGCACCCCAAGTTCCTCCCAAAGGTAGTCTCAGAATTTCACCTCAACCAGTCTATAGTACTCCCTATATTTTTTTTCCAAGTCCGCATCTCACCCAGGTGAGACTGCACCACATGTTGGATTGCAAATGTGCACTGATTTACTACCTGAATCACCTTGCACCTCACATAACTTTACTGAGCTGTTTCTGTCATTTGATCCTAATAGACTGAGCTCCTTTCACCAAGAGAACCATTTCTACATGGCTGGAAGACTATTGCTTTTTGCTATGCTCGGGCTAAGCTACAGCCGGAAGGTTGTGTCACAGAACACAAGGTTAGAACAGCGGACACATCTGTAGCTTGCCTTCGTATCACTCCTGTTGAGGATATCTGTAAAGCAGCCACCTGGACCTCAGTTCATACATTCACTTCCCACTACTATCTAGAGCAGTGGTTCCAATCCTGATCTGGAGGACCACCAGGCCAGTCAGGTTTTCAGGATAGCCCTAATGAATATGCATGGAGCAGATTTGCATGCCTGACACCTCCATTATATGCAGATCTCTCTCATGCATATTCATTAGGGCTATGCTGAAAACCCGACAGGCCTGGTGGTCCTCCAGGACAGGGTTGGGAACCACTGATCTAGAGCATCATTCCAGACAAGATAGTCAGTTTGTGCAGGCAGTTTTACAAAATGTATTCTCTGTTTAATAGCTAATTTCCCTCCTGTCCTTGAAATTACAGCTAGGGAGTCCCATATTTGAGAATATACTGCCTGCTTTTCCTGGGATAAAGCATAAGTTACTTGTAACAGATGTTATCTAGGGACAGCAGGCAGATATTCTCACAACCTTCCCTCTTCCCCTAGTTGGCTTCTTAGCTTTTTATATTTAATTGACGGTCTGGCAAGCTAATGGGCGGGAAGTAACCAGCGCATGTGTGGTATGGGCACTCTTGAGACTTTCAAAAATTTTTAAGTGACAGTACATTTTTGCACTGTCTGTACCAAGTTCCGTGGATGACATCGCCCATAAGTGAGAATATCTGCCTGCTGTCCTTGGATAATACCTGTTAAGGTAAGTAATAGTGCTATTTCTGTTTGATTTGATGGAGTCAAGATGCAAAAACCCAAGCAGTTACTGTTGAACAATATGAAAGAGATATATGTGGCATATCATGACAAATATGCAGCTGAAATCTGATTCTCAAAATTTTGTGAGCTTAGACCAAAGTGGTCTATAACTGTTGGTGCTTTAGGCACTCATTCTATCTGCGTTTGCACTATACATCAGAACATCAAGTTCATGTTGCAAGGTGCAAATATCAGACAACTACAAAGTGCTTATGGAAAAAAAACTTGTTTTCAATTTGAACTCCAAAGGTTGCATGCTACAATAATGCCAAAACTGCCCCTGTGAGGAAGCACTGACAGTTTATTTGGAAGAAAATATTCAAAGATCAGGATGAATTAAATCAAATTCAAGCAGTGGGTCCGTACTTATCGTGAATCAGTGGAAACAAGCAAACTAACGCTGGATGATTTTATCTGCAAAATTTTGAAGCTGAGAAGTCACTACTTCATTTCAAAGCATCAAAGTGAATAATTGAAATCCTTGAGAGCCAATTTAGAAGAAAGTGAATTGATCATTCTGATGGATTTTGATGAAAATTTACTTTTTGTTGTACAAGATATGGCACAAGGCTTTCATTGGGAAAATCACAAGCTATATTCATCTCTTTTGTTGCTTACTACATCGATGAAGCTCATACCATACAAGTCATAAAATGTTTGCGTCATCACAGATGACATGCAGAATGACTCAGTATCCATTCATTTATTTATTTTGTCAACCTGTGCAATCATAAATTCAATATTGAAGCACAATGGAATAGTTTGGTACAAGCCATGGAAAATTATCTTGTGACTGAATTGGTGGAACAACAAAAATTAGCAGCTAGAACTAGCCTTCAACGACCATCGAATTACCAAATATATTGACACCAAAAAACCTATTCAATTTCTGTGACAAGAATATACATGAAATTAAATACATATTTGTTCGTAAAGAAGAAATACATAAAAATAAATTTCAAGAAAATTGGCAAGAAAGCAACACATTAGCTGGAAGGATCATCTTCAATTTGTACCACTCACACTGTATGAGCAAAGTGTCAAATGATACTAATAAGGACACCACAGTGCCACTGTTGAGACTATCACAGCTGCTCCCTGGTTATTATGTTTGCATTTATGATAACAAATGGTGGATTGGCAACATTGTTGAAGTATCGATAGAAAAAATGAGCCTTGATAAAGGTTTATACACCCACGTAGCCCTGCTAATTTATTATGCTGGCCTGAAAGATAATCACAAGAACCTGAAAAAACTAAGGAGGCTAGAAAATTAATATCAAAAAAAGTAAACCTCCCAGACCCCAAGAACTGGAACCAGATAGGGGGGAGAGCCATGTGACTTATCCATCCAATCACATCTTAGTATCTGCAGTTTAAATTTGAGGCGTTCTGTTCAGCGCCATTTCCAGCTCTGTCAATCCAAGCTGTGCCGGATCATTTGGAGGGTCACAGCGCAGTCCAGCTGTTCTTGAAGAAGGGGGTGTGCACCTCCGAAACGGAGTCCCGTTGGACAAATTAAGATCTTGCTGGCTGTTCGTTTCCACTGAGAAGCTAAGTACTTCCTGTTGGCTTTTTCACTCTGCTGGTTTTGGACGTTTGTATTTGACCCCCCTGATAAGGGGCAGAGACTATTGCTGTTTATGGTGGAGTATGTGTGTTTTTTTAAAATTTATTATCTTTTTTCACACCGAGCACTGTTGGGTGCACTTTATTATAAATTATACATAGAGCCACAGCCCGGGGATGTTTCACAGTTAACACCCTGTTGGGTGTAAGCCAAGTGACAGCCTGTACCGCTGGATATCCCAGCGGGTGGCTGTGTGACTGAGGGCTTTCCTGTGTTTATCGCTCTCTCATTAGAGGTAGTTATATATTCGCTACTCCACCAGGTCCGCTCTAGTCTCTCCCCCCTATCTGGTTCCAGTTCTTGGGGTCTGGGAGGTTTACTTTTTTTTGGCCTGAAAGATAAGACATTTGTTGTGTGCCAGAATAAATCTAATTTCTTTGCTCTCTGCTCCATCAGTTAAATCATCTGGACGACTTATCGGTTTTTAGAAACTATTTTGGCAAATGTGGCTCGTAAATTCAATAAAATGCAATGAAGGAATAAAGGCAGTCAGAATTTTGTCTTGGAAGCCATCCCTCATTAGGCTTGGAAACCTAGGTTAAGCTGCCCAATCATTAGCTTGGGAACTAAATAGATACCCCGCCGAAGGCTTTGGAACCTCAATAAAGAAACAAAGACCCACCCTTGGCTGGTATTGCACGGCTGCTATGCACGACCTCTATGGTGATGTTGCTGGTTCAAGATTTTTGAACTGGTAGTGATAATGCCACCATGAACCAATACAATCAAATATTTTCCTTATAAAAATGCAAAATAACAGTCCTATAACAAGTTTAGCTTGGAGCAACTATATTTGGATGTTAATGTATGCCATTACCACAGAAACTTCTATGACCGTTGACCCTTATTGTCAGGCAGTATTTACTTGGCATTGGAAAACCAAATCAACTTTATCAGGGGGTTTGAAACGTTATTTCTAATAGAGTGGGTTCAAAAATGGTTTTAGAAGGCTTTTTTTTTTTTTTTAAATCACAAAATTTAAAGTGAAATTGTAAAGTAACGAGATTAGCTTATAAGAGTTGAAATCGTATAGTTGAGAACAAAGTCATGTCACAAAATAATAGACAAATTTTTATGAGGATAGATTCATTATCCCAGGACAAGCAGGCAGCATATTCTTAACGTATGAGTGACGTCACCGACGGAGCCCCGGTACGGACACTTTTAACTAGAAAGTTCTAGTTGGCCGCACCGCGCATGCGCGGGTGCCTTCCCGCTCGACGGAGGAGAGCGTGGTCCCCAGTTTCTTCGTTTCCGCGGAGCGAAGAAGACGCATGTGCTTTCAACGGCCGTTGAAAAGCTAGTTTCTGCCTTCCCGCTCGCGTAATTTTTCGTTTTTCTTCTAATTTTTCCTTTCAGATTCCCTTTTTTTGACTTACAAAAAAAAAAACAAAAAAAAACTCATCCAGTTTTCTTTATTTTTTCAGGCTGGCCCCAGCGGGGCCTGTTGCCACCATACAGGCCTCCGGATTCGATTTTGTGTAGGCCGTGTTTCCCTTCATGCCCCCTCAACCGGGCTTTAAGAAGTGCCAGCGGTGTGCACGCCCGATCTCTCTCACCGACCCGCACAATTGGTGCCTGCAGTGCCTGGGTCCAGAGCATCGGGCTGACACTTGCACCCGCTGTGCTACGCTTAAAAAGCGCACATTAAAAAACAGGAAGATCCAGCAAAATCTTTTATTCGGTACCGGATCTGCCATGGAACCTGCTGCGATGTCAACGGCACCACAAAAATCGGCACCCAAGACGTCGACACCATCAGACCCTTCTTCGGGGTCGTTGGGCCCAGATAAGCCGGCTAAGAAGCCTTCCACTTCCCTTGAGCGCCCTCCTGCCACGGTTGCGACACCGGCCCTCCCGGCACCGCACCAACCCTGCAAACGCTCCGCTCCGATATCGGTGAGTGCCTCTTCATCGGCCTCCTCATCGCCGGAGCGTAGAGCGGCACCTATGGTACCGAAGAAGAAAAAAGCGGTACCGGTGCCCCCCCCCCCCCTGGATGACCGCATTGCGGCCATACTCCAAAACCAGTTACAGGAGCAGCTCCAGCAACAACTCCAACAACTGTTGCCGGCATTGCTGGCATCGCACCTTCCGGTATGGGACCGGTCCGAGCCTCGCACTGTACCATCGGTGTCGACCCCCTCAAAGTCCATGCCGGTGCTCTTGGCTGAAACACCTACAGTGCATACCTGTACTGCTGCCGACCCTTCCCGGTCCCAGGAATGACATCGGTCTTCCTCTCCCGGTACCGCTTCGGTGCGCTCAGGCAAATCTCTCTCAAAGACCCACCATGCTGAGCCTTCCACACCGATGTCCAAACGTGCACACCCTGACGTTAGAGACCCAGACTTGTGGGAAGACTCCCCGCACGGTACCGAAGAGGACGCTTCGTCAACTGACGAAGAACCCTCCATGACCGATACCGCCTCAAACCAGAACAATCCTTTTTTTCTAAATTCCTTAGGGAGATGGCAGCAGCTCTTTCCATCCCCTTAGAGTCCGACTCTAAAAAGTCTCAGGCTTTCCTCGATGCCCTAGACTTTGAGCAACCTCCCAAGGAATTTCTAAAGTTGCCCGACCATGACATCTTACGGGAAACTTTCTATAAAAACTGGGAGACTCCCCTCACTGTTCCCGGGGCCCCTCGCAAATTGGATAGCTTATACCGGGTTATTCCAATCCCAGGGTTTGACAAACCTCAATTGCCCCACGAATCCCTCCTGGTGTAATCTACTTTGAAAAAATCTCAGGGTTCCAGTGTATATGCCTCCACCCCTCCTGGCAGAGAGGGAAAAACTATGGATAAATTTGGTAAGCGCCTTTTCCAAAATGCCATGCTAGCCAATAGAGCCAACAACTACACCTTCCACTTCTCCTTCTATATGAAGCATCTGGTGCAACAGCTCTCCTCCTTACAGAAGTATCTTCCTGAACGTAAGGTCCCTCTCTTCCAGCAACAAATTTCCAGCCTCCTACAACTCAGGAAATTCATGGTTCGCTCCATCTACGACTCGTTTGAGCTGACCTCCCGCGCATCTGCCATGGCGGTGGCTATGCGCCGTTGGGCATGGCTGAGAGTCTCTGACCTAGACATTAACCACCAGGACCGCCTGGCTAACGCACCTTGTCTGGGTGATGAACTCTTCGGAGAATCCCTGGACTCGACCACCCAGAAGCTCTCAGCACACGAGACCAGGTGGGACACTCTGATCAAACCTAAAAAGAAGACTCCACCTGCTCGCCTCTACAGGCAACAGTCTTCTTACCAACGCAGGTTCTCAGCCAGACCTCTCAACCCGCTTCCACAACAGTCTCGCCGTCCTCGCCACCAGCATCAGCCCCAGGCTCGCCCACAGACTCAACCTGCCAAGCCTCTTCCTTCATCAAAACCGTCTCAACCCTTTTGACTCTTTTCTCCAGAGCATAGCCAGTCTCCCACCTTCATCGCCTCTTCCTCAGCCGATCGGAGGACGCCTTCAACTCTTCCTCAGCCGTTGGGAGGTCATCACATCAGACCAATGGGTCCTCAACATCATTCGCCACGGCTACTCTCTCAACTTCCAGACTCTTCCACCAGACCATCCTCCCGTAGAGTCTGCTTCTCACTCCTCCCAAACCCCCCTCCTCCTGAGGGAGGTCCAATCCCTCCTTCTCCTCAATGCCATCGAAGAGGTACCTTCGGACCAAAGGGGTCAGGGATTCTACTCCCGCTACTTCCTGGTTCCCAAAAAAACAGGAGACCTTCGTCCCATCCTCGATCTCAGGGACCTCAACAAGTGTCTGGTCAAAGAGAAGTTCGGATAGCTCTCCCTGGCCACGCTTTACCCTCTTCTCTCTCACCACGACTGGCTATGCTCCCTAGACCTCAAGGAGGCCTACACTCACATCCCAATCCATCCGACTTCACGTCGCTATCTACGGTTTCAGATACAGCACCAACACTATCAGTACAAAGTGCTACCCTTTGGCCTCGCCTCATCACCCAGAGTGTTCACCAAATGCCTTATTGTGGTGGCGGCCTTCCTCAGGTCTCACGACCTTCAGGTGTTCCCCTACTTGGACGATTGGTTAGTGAAAGCACCTACGTCTCCTCTTGTGCTACAAGCCACTCAGCACACCATCTCCTTCCTCCACCTTCTGGGGTTTGAGATCAACTACCCCAAGTCGCATCTGCTTCCCACACAGCGACTTCAGTTTATTGGAGCCGTCCTCGACACCACTCTGATGAGGGCGTTTCTCTCCTCAGACCGCCAACGGACCCTGCTCCACCTCTGCCACCAGGTGCTCCTTCATCGCTCCATTCCAGCTCGGCAAATGATGGTCCTCCTGGGCCACATGGCCTCGACGGTCCATGTGCTTCCCCTGACGCGACTCCACCTCAGGACACCTCAATGGACGCTGGCCAACCAATGGTCACAGACCACGGATCCTCTTTCTCATCCCATCTCTGTGACATCGTCTCTTCAGCAATCTCTTCACTGGTGGTTGAACTCCTCCAATCTTTCCAGGGGTCTACTCTTTCATCTGCTCCCTCACTCCATGATCATAACCACAGATGCCTCCCCTTATGTGTGGGGAGCTCACCTAGGAGATCTTCGCACCCAGGGACTCTGGACCCCTCGGGAGCGTCAACATCACATCAATTTCCTGGAACTCAGAGCCATGTTCTATGCTCTCAAAGCCTTCCAGCACCTTCTCTACCCTCAGGTCCTTCTCCTGTGCACAGACAACCAGGTCGCCATGTACTACATAAACAAGCAAGGCGGCACCGGATCTCCCCTCCTCTGTCAGGAGGCTATCTGCATCTGGACATGGGCCACGGCCCGCAGTCTCTTCCTCAAGGCTGTCTATATCCAGGGCAAACAGAACTCCCTGGCCGACAATCTCAGCCGCATCCTTCAACCTCACGAGTGGACTCTGGATCCTCCCACGCTCCGCTCCATCTTTGCGCGCTGGGGCACTCCGCAGGTGGACCTCTTTGCAGCTCCTCACAACCATCAGCTGCCCCAGTTCTGTTCCAGACTCTTCTCTCCTCACCATCTGGCCCCGGATGCATTCCTGCTCGACTGGACGGATCGGTTCCTCTATGCCTTTCCTCCACTACCTCTGATGTTGGGGACATTATCCAAACTCCGCAGGGACAGAGCCACCATGATTCTCATCGCTCCTCGGTGGCCTCGGCAACACTGGCTCTCCCTCCTGCTCCAGCTCAGCTCCAGGGAGCCCATTCCTCTTCCTGTATTTCCCACTCTACTTACACAGCAGCATCAGTCTCTACTACATCCCAATCTGTCCTCGCTCCACCTGACAGCTTGGTTTCTCTCGGACTGACCTCTCCAGAGAATCTGTCTCAGCCTGTCCATCGTATTTTGGATGCCTCCAGGAAACCAGCCACCCTCCAATGTTACCATCAGAAGTGGGCCCGGTTCTCCTCTTGGTGTCTACTTCATCATCACGATCCCACCTCATTGGCGGTGGAAACTGTACTGGACTATTTGCTTTCTCTCTCCGACGCTGGCCTTAAGTCTACCTCAATCAGAGTCCACCTCAGTGCCATCACTGCGTTTCATGAGCCTGTCCTCGGAAAACCTCTCACGGCTCATCCCCTGGTTTCCCGGTTCATGAGAGGCCTCTTCAATGTCAAACCACCGCTGAAGCCTCCTCCAGTCGTCTGGGACCTGAATGTGGTTCTCTCAGCCCTCATGAAACCTCCATTTGAGCCTCTTGCCACAACTTCACTCAAATTTCTGACATGGAAGGTGCTTTTTCTCATTGCCATCACCTCTGCCAGGAGGGTTAGTGAGCTGCATGCACTGGTTGCTGACCCACCTTTCACGGTTTTTCACCATGACAAGGTGGTTCTGCGTACCCATCCTAAATTTCTTCCCAAGGTGGTCTCGGACTTCCACCTCAACCAGTCCATTGTCTTGCCTGTCTTTTTCCCTAAACCCCACTCTCATCCTGGGGAACAGGCGTTACACACGCTGGACTGTAAGCGTGCCCTGGCATACTACCTTGACCGTACCAGAGCTCACCGCACGTCACCTCAGCTCTTTCTGTCCTTCGACCCTAACCGTTTAGGTCGTCCTGTCTCTAAACGAACGCTTTCCAACTGGCTTGCTGCCTGCATTGCGTTCTGTTATGCTCGGGCCGGTCTCTCACTGGAAGGTGCTGTCACGGCCCACAGGGTCAGAGCTATGGCTGCTTCTGTGGCTTTCCTCCGCTCCACGCCCATCTAGGAGATCTGCAAAGCTGCCACTTGGTCCTCAGTTCACACATTCACTACTCACTACTGTCTGGATGCCTTCTCCAGACGGGATGGGCACTTCGGCCAATCTGTGTTACAAAATTTATTTTCCTAATGGCCAACCATCCCTCCTCCCTCTCTGTTAGCTTGGAGGTCACCCATACGTTAAGAATATGCTGCCTGCTTGTCCTGGGATAAAGCACAGTTACTTACCGTAACAGATGTTATCCAGGGACAGCAGGCAGATATTCTTACGACCCACCCACCTCCCCCGGTTGGCTTCTTAGCTGGCTTATCTTAACTGGGGACCTCGCTCTCCTCCGTCGAGCGGGAAGGCACCCGCGCATGCGCGGTGCGGCCAACTAGAACTTTCTAGTTAAAAGTGTCCGTACCGGGGCTCCGTCGGTGACGTCACCCATACGTTAAGAATATCTGCCTGCTGTCCCTGGATAACACCTGTTACGGTAAGTAACTGTGCTTTATTACAGGAGTCACTGAAGGCTAAACTTTGACATTTTGTAGCATGACATTTTTCAGCCCACTTTTGAGGCTTTTTACGTACACTAGTTTCAAAAAAACCGAAAATCCGCATTAGTTCTGTTGAATCTATATATATAAAATCGGAGGTATATATGTGTGTATGTGCCGCGATCACGCAAAAAAGGCTTGACCGATTTGAACGAAACTTGGTATGCAGATCCCTCACTACCTGGGGTGATATGTTCTGGGGGTCTCGCGGCCCACCTGCACACGTGGGCGGAGCTACAAACAGAAAATCAGATTTCACCCATTCATGTCAATGGAAAAAATGTAAAAACCTGCCATTCTCACAGTAATTCAAAAACGGCTTGACCGATTTGAACGAAACTTGGTATGCAGATCCCTCACTACCTGGGGTGATATGTTCTGGGGGTCTCGCGGCCCACCTGCACACGTGGGCGGCGCTACAAACTGAAAATCGGATTTCACCCATTCATGTCAATGGAAAAAATGTAAAAAGCTGCCATTCTCACAGTAATTCAAAAACGACTTGACCGATTTGAACGGAACATAGAAACATAGAAAGATGACGGCAGAAAAGGGCTACAGCCCACCAAGTCTGCCCACTCTACTGACCCACCCCATTAAGTCTGAGTGCTAATGACCCAGCTCCTTAACTCGACCCTCATAGGGATCCCACGTGGATGTCCCATTTATTTTTAAAGTCGATCACGCTGGTGGCCCTGATCACCTGCACCGGAAGTTTGTTCCAGTGATCCACCACCCTTTCTGTGATGCAGATCCATCACTACCTGGGGTGATATGTTCTGGGGGTCTCGCGGCCCACCTGCACACGTGGGCGGAGCTACAAACAGAAAATCAGATTTCACCCATTCATGTCAATGGAAAAAATGTAAAAACCTGCCATTCTCACAGTAATTCAAAAACGGCTTGACCGATTTGAACGAAACTTGGTATGCAGATCCCTCACTACCTGGGGTGATATGTTCTGGGGGTCTCGCGGCCCACCTGCACACGTGGGCGGAGCTACAAACAGAAAATCTGATTTCACCCATTCATGTCAATGGAAAAAAATGTAAAAAGCTGCCATTCTCACAGTAATTCCAACTATAAAACACTTTCTATGACACTATAACCACTAGGGACATCGTTTCTATTCTACCACAGACACCATACATATAGAGTTTGTATGTTCTAACTGTGTTTGTAACTGTTTCCTTCATGCACCCCAGTTCATAATGTTATTACATTACATGAGTACTCACATATGCTGAACTAGGAACACAGGTTCCATTCTGAACCGGGAAAAAACTGCATGGAGTTTCTTTTCAACCTGAGTTTCCACATATTAAGTTGTTTAAATCAATACTGAAACTTTTGGATGCCACTTATTCCAACAGATCTTCCTTTTCAGTTTAAGAGATTGCAAATTCCAGTGAGACTTGCATTCTCTATCACAATCAACAAATCACAGGGATAGACTATTACATACTGTGGAGTGGATTTAAGATCCCCCTGTTTTTCCCATGGACAACTCTATGTTGCTTGATCAAGGGTGGGTTCACCCAAGAATTTATATGTTCTTGCTCCTGGAGGTGAAACTAAAAATGTTGTTTATAATCAAGTTTTGTGTTAGTTGTATTGTATTCATTTTGTCAAATATTTCACATTATAATTTGAATATTGTACTTTTTTATAAAGCTGTAAAAAAATAATTTCATTCACCACTATAAAGTATCTTTATTTCAATCCATTTACTGTGTTATTGCTATAATTAAATACCCATGCAACGCCGGGGCATCATCTAGTAGATCATAAAAAGATGTGTAGGATTGCTAAGTTTAATTTTTTTTTTTTTTTTTGCTTATATAACCAAGGAAAGCCTATATGTGTTGACTGGTCTGGTGGAGGGGATAAGTTAAGACCTATTTTTCTTAATGTATTTTATGAGTGCATAGGTTTTAGAGGCTTCACACACTTAAGAGATTCTAGTTTTTAATAATTGCTTATGTTTAGAAATATATAATTTGAAAGTATTTCATCTTTTGAGATTGTTTGTAGCTGAAACCCAATATGAATTTGAGTGAATCTAGTCTTGCAAATGAAGCATTTTTCTTTCCGTAGGATCTTGATAAATTTTCAAGTCTTCTAACAATGACAGAGGATTGGTTATATGAAGAAGGGGAAGACCAGTCTAAACAGGTGTATGCAGAGAAATTGGATGAATTAAAGGTAAGTCCCTCTATTCATATTTCTGTCTGTAGTTCACATTTTTCAGTAACTTCAAAACATTTCTTAGAAAAATCACTTCTAATCAGACCTACTTGGGCACTTTTTACACAAAAGGTAATGAGCTAGAGGTTAGTACCACACACACAAGCCATCTGGAAGACATCAGTCATCAACTGCATTTATTTATTTAAAAATTATAGCCCACTATATCCACAGTTCTGAGCGGGTTACATCATAACATTCATAATAACTAATGTAAAAAAAATAAATAAATAATCAACATACAATTAAAACATACTAAAATGTACACTTTTTCTTGTCTTTACTATACAGTATATACAGAAACTTATTAAAAAAGAAAAAAAGACCTGCCTGCCAAAAATTCAAGAAAAAATCAATTCATTTATATTCCCTCTCAAATAACATACCCCCTCCTTTACTAACGCGTAGCGCGGGTTTTAGTGCCAGCAGCAGCGGTAACTGCTCTGATGCTTATAGAATTTCTATGAGCGACGGAGCAGTTACTGGGCGCTAAAACACGCACTATGCGTTAATAAAGGAGGGGGATAGTTTTTTATGCGTTTTCTAAATTGCATCACATCTGAAGACTGCTTAATTTCACTTGGTAGCAAATTCCACAGTACTGCTCCTTTTATTGACAGCGTAGCTTGATGAATTCTTGTTAATATTAACACAGTCAATGACAGAATTTCAAGTTTCATCTGGTTCTCAGAGCTCAAAGTTCTCTCTGGCTGATAAAAATGAAACACCGAATTCAAGACAGGACCTTTATCATTCAGTACTTTGAAAATCAAGCACAAAGTTTTGAATTCAATACGCAGAACAGGAAGCCAGTGTAAGCTGTATAAAATTGGTGTTATGTGCTCATATGTGGGCGCTTGAAATATAATTCATACTGCAGCATTTTGTGCAAGCTGTAAAGCATGTAACGCATACTTAGGCAGGCCATGATATACTGCCAGATCAGTCAGAGAAACTTAAAGGCAGATAAAGACCACATGGCCAAATAGATTTTTTAAAAAACCTGTTTAATCTAGTCATGGTCATAAGGTGTACCTTACTTGAAATTCATTATACAACAGGCCATGAGTATCTTTGTTACAGCAACATTGTTTTTATTTGATCTTTAACTGTAGAAACAAGGTCATCCGATTCAGGTGAGGTATCAAGAGGCAGAGGAACGACCTAGAATGTTTGACCAACTAGGACACAGACTGCAACAATATGCAAAAATACTTGGAGACTATAGAAACAAGGTGGGTTGTTTGAAGTTAATTTGTTTAAGACTAATTTTTTGGTGGAAACAGCTTATAAAATTTTAAGATATGGTGTTTAGCCTTTTGCAGTTAATGCAGGGGCCTTTACCTCATATTGAAGTACTAATGTGATATAGTGACTACACTTGAAGAAGTATATCTGACTGTGTTCCATGTAGATAATGCATAGTAACAAACTTTGCTCAATAATTGCAGGGCAATAATCCCAGAAGTGCTAAAAACTCATCCTACAGAGGTTTTGCACCTAATGTATTTTAACCAGTGTTGATGCAGATCGTTAGCATAGGTTGATAAATAGGGACTTTGGTCAAAAATCCGCCTCTTAATATTAGCATGGGGAAATTTAGATGCTTAAATCTAGTAAGTTAAGTGATGTGCCTAGTTCCTTTTATGTGATGTCTAGATTTAGTACAGTTAAATATTTTTGGAACTTGAGCTGAATGGTGCATGAGTTATACCTTTAAGAGATTTGGGCTCCTATCGGACGTCTGGGAAACCTAAAGCTTTTGCATTTAATTCACTTTTAATTCTAAAATTTTATAAAGTTGATTGATCTAAATGCTGTGATGCCCGAGAGTTGTAACCAGAACGATGTCTGAATTTAGGGAGATAATTAGCAAACAAGCAGAATCCCAAATCGATTAGTCCTGAATTTTTGTGTTGAAGGGGTAGATTAGTTGTGGGTGTTTTTGTGTTGTTTTTTTTTTTAACAAGTTGCTGCTTCAGATATTGGCTATTTCCCTGCAGGATGAGAAATATAACCATATAGATGCAGTTGAAATGGAGAAGGTGGAGAAATATATCAGTGAAACGATGGAATGGATGAATAATGCTATGAATGCTCAGGCTAAGCTGTGTCCTTATCAAGATCCAGTTGTACGAGCAAGCGAAATCAAAACCAAACAAATTGTAAGTGCAGAATTTTTAGGAGTATTTTTAGTCTAAAATGATCTGTTATAGCTGAACTTTGTTTTATTTGGTTTGCATGACTAAAAGCATTTCTATCTTAGTTTAATTTGCTAGAATATCTAATATGGGTCAGTCTTGAAAAATGATTTCTTCAATCAAATCATTTTGGGTATTAGCTTCCTGAAGCAAAATTTTAATTTTTTTTGGATTTTTTTGGAAAGATTACCTAATCAACTTGCTGTGGTCTAGGAACTGCATATATATCATGTCTTCATTCTCTATAACATTACTTCAGTACTGCTGAATACACCATAAGCAGGCAAAGCTAGTCTTATGAACTGTTAAAAATGGGGCATAGCTATAAGGATGCATACGAGGTCTGACAATTAAGTTCATGAACTTGTCACTATATGCTTACGTTTGCAGCACTGAACAAATAGCTCAGTAAGGTTTCATAAGCTTGGTATATCAGTTGTGTCGACATGTGGCGGTGTCTTTATTGTTGCTTGTTTTTTTTGTGCTGTTGCGAGAATGTTGGAGCAATGAACAAACATTAAATTTCTCATTAAACTTGGCAAGAGTGGAAGTGAAATCAGGGACATGTTAGCCTGAGATTATGGGGATAATGCCATGAAGAAAACGGCAGTGTGCAAATGGATTAAACATTTTTCTGAGGGGAGAAAAAACGTCACCAATGAAGAGAGGTCAGGGTGGCCAGTAATGAGCAGAACTGACGAAAACATTGCAAAAATTTGTTGAATTGTGCATCAAAACTGTCAGCTGACTGTGAGAAGCATAGCAGACCAAGTAAACATGATAGAGAAGCAGGAAAATCTTGACATGAGAAATGTGTGTGTAAAAATGGTCCCTCATGGCTCTTGCATCACGACAATGCACCAGCTCACATGGCACTGTCTGTGAGGGAGTCAACTGTATTGGAACACCGTCCCTACTCACCTGATCTGGTCCCCAATGAATTTTTCTTTACCCCGAAGATAAAGGAAATATTGAAAGGAAAACATTTTGATGGCATTCAGGACATCAAGGGTAATACAATAGCTCTAAAGGCCATTCCAGAAAAAGAGTTCCAAAATTGCTTTGAAGGGTGGACTAGGTGCTGGTGTTGGTGCATAGCTTCTCAAGGGGAGTACTTCAAAAATGACCATAGTGATATTCAGCAATGAGCTATGTAACACTTTTGCTAAGATGAGTTTATGAACTTAATTGTCAGAACTTGTAGACTAGTTCAAACATGAGAAAATTGAGATTTCCAAATGAGACTTTCCCATGCTCTCTCTCACTTTCCCCCACCCCCAATAGTATGCTTCCTTACAAATCTAATCAGTAATGTTTTTTTATCCCAGGACAAGCAGGCAGCATATTCTCAACATGTGGGTGATGTCATCCACGGAGCCCCGTAGCGGACAGCCTCGCAAGCAGACTTGCTTGAAGAACTTTCAAAGAGTTTGCGAGTGCTGCATGCGTGAGTGCCTTCCACCGAACGTAGGTCGTGCATGTCCTGTGAGGTACCTCAGTTCTCGTTTTTCTGCGGAGCCAAGAAGCACCTGTTTCTCAGCTCTGCCGTCTTTGAGTTCTGCCTTCTCGCACCGCGGCTTTCTTTTTCCTTTAATTGTTTATTTTTAGTAGTCGCTGTGCGGCACATTTTTTTTTTTTTTTTTTTTTTAAGTTTTCTTTTTTTGGTCGGTTATCATTTGGTGGGGCTTGGACTCAGGCCCTGCCGCCGACCCTCGTTTGGCAGTGGCCGTATTTTTTTCTATGTCCAAGCCTCTTACGGGTTTCAAAAGGTATAGCCAGTGTAACCAGGCGATTTCTCTCACTGACCTACACCGTTGGTGTATTAAGTGCTTGGGACCCAAACATTGTCCTGAGTCCTGCCCGTGCTGTGCTACCCTTCAAAAAAGAGCTCTCCGGAGACATCGTGTCCAAATCCAGCAGCTCTTTGGTTCCATGGAGCCTTGACCTCCATTGTGGCCTTGTTGGCCAAGTCCTCGACCTCGAGCAAGTCGCCTCGTCTGTGAAGGCCTCATCTGCTGTGCCTCATAAGGTCTCATCCTTAGGCAAGTCTGCTCTTCCCTCCGCAGGTACGTTAGCTAAGAAGCCTCCAGCTGAGTCTCGGGCAGTCCATGCAACAAGTGCAGTCGTGCCAGCATCTACGAGACCTCCGAAGCGTGCCTCCAAAAAATAGGGAATACTAATCCTCGAGGTCGCCCTCTATGGAGCGCACTGCTGCACCTTCTAGACCAGAGTCATTGGTCTCGGTGCCTGTCTTCGAGGACATGCTGCAAGCCATATTGACCAGGCAGACCTCTGTTTTCGTTAAGCTTGCCCCTGCCTCGACCCTGCTTTCTGCGAGCCAGTCTGAGCATTCTGTCGAGGCACAACGAGCAAAACCTGTTAGGTCTCGACCTTTGTCGTCCAGTGACTCCTCACCTCGTCCTTCCAGGTCCGGGTCTCCAGCTACTCGACCTGCTCGAGGTGGAGGACAAGCCTTGATCGAGATCCCACTCAAAGCATTCTTCATCATTGAGGCACTGAGGAAGGCATCGAGGAAGGATAAAGAGTCTTCTATACCTCGTTCTTTGAGGCCCATCGAGACCCCTTCAAAAACCAGGAATAGGTCTCAAACTCTGAAGCTTTCAATGCCTCGTACTTCTCCATCACGAGGCTCGTCCAGGTCCCGGACTCCTCTATCGAGGCCTACTACGAGGGATCCTCGTTTGCCTGTTTCTACGAGGCACGAGTCAAGACATTCAGTTCCTCATACTCCTGGGACCTCTCCATCGAGACATCTCAAACGTAAGCACTCTCTGACTCTGCCTATATCACACAGAAGAGCATCTTCTGTGACTCTTACGTTGGATACAGATGTCCCTTCCCAATACTCCAAGAAGGCTTCTCCTTCTTATTCAGCAACACCTCAGTCTCACTCCACTTCTCCTTAGGGCTCTTCATCTTCAAAATCCACATCTTTTTCAAGATTCATCTTTGACATGAGTAAGGCTCAAGTTGATCTTCAGTCTGAGTCTAAGTATACTCCTGAATATTTGGCTGAGATGGAATTGCCACATCCGCCAAAGGACACCATGAGACTTCCCATGAATCCTATTTTGAAGCAAACTTTTCTGAGAAATCTTGAGACTCCTTATTCAATTCCGGCTATTCCATCAAAAATGGAATCTCGTTACTGTATGGTTCCTTGTAAAGAGTTTGAGAAGCTGCAATTGTCTCACCAATCCTTGGTGGTAGAATCATCTCTCAAAAAACCTAATCCCACCAAGCTTTATGCTGCAGTTCCTCCAGGCAGAGAAGGACGGACAATGGATAAATTTGGATGCCGTCTTGTATCAAAATTCCATGATGGCAAACAGGATTTTGAATTACAACTTCATGTTCACATCTTATCTGAAGTACTGCATAAAGACCATGCCCTACTTCTCTGATTTACCTGAGCACCGGTTGCCTGAGTTTCAACAACTCCACCATTCTCTATCACAAATATGTCTCTTCATGCTTCATGACTTATGATGCATTTGAAATGTCATTTTGTGTCACTGCTTTTTCTGTGGCAATGCGATGTCTGGCTTGGCTACGCATTGTGGACATGGAACCTAACTTGCAAGACTGTCTAGCCAATATACCATGCCAAGGTAATGAGCTGTTTGCCGACTCCATTGAGGCTGCCACCAAGCGTCTGTCAGAGTATGACAGTCCTTTGCCTTTTTGATTTGACCTAAAGCTAAGCCTCCAGCTTCTAAGCCTTATAAGCTACCTCCACGTCGTTATCCACAGAAATCTACTCCGGTTTTCTCCAGGCCTCTATCTAGGAAACAACCACAGCAGTAGAGTCAGCAAAAACCTCAGACTCCTGCTGTAGCTAAGCCTGCACAGTCTTTTTGACAATCTAAATCTGAGCATAACGTCCATCTTCATCCATCAGTCTTCTCTCCTCCCCATAGGAGGTAGTCTCCATCACTTTTACCAACAGTGGGAGCAGATTATATCAGACCTCTGGGTTCTCACCATCATCAGAAAGGGTTATTTCTTCAAATTCCACCAGATCTCCCTCCAAAAGAGTTTTTTTCCAACATGTCGCAACTTCCCCTTCTTCAGGAGGCTCAGGCTCTTCTTCGGCTCTGTGCTGTCGAGGAGGTTCCCTTGACCCAACGGGACATGGGGTTTTATTCCCATTATTTTCTGGTCCCAAAGAAGACGGGGGATTTGCGACCTATCCTGGACCTCAGAGCTCTCAACAAATTTCTTGTCAAAGAAGTTTCGGATGCTCTTTCTTCCAACTCTGTATCCCCTGATGGATCAAGGTGATTGGTTATGCTCCCTAGATCTCAAAGAGGCTTATACTCGTATTTCAATTCATCCAGCCTCTCACAGATTCCTAAGATTTCAGGTGGGGAATCTTCATCTTCAGTACTGACTCCTTCCTTTCGGCCTCGCCTCATCTCCCAGAGTCTTCGCAAAATGCCTGGTGATGGTGGCTGCAGCCCTGCAGACACAGGGTCTTCAAGTCTGTCCATATCTGGACGACTGGCTCATCAAAGCCTCATTTCAACAGGGGGTTATTGTAGCGACCCATAGGATTATAGTATTTCTCCAAAGTCTTGGGTTCGAAATCAATTTTGCAAAGTCCTAGTTACCTCCCTCCCAAACTCTACAGTTTGTTGGAGCATTCCTGCCTCAACCATGTCAAGATGCTCTCATTTGCCTGTGTCAGCTTAATAACGAAACGATCGCAGATTTATAATTAATCTTCCAACTGAAAGTGTCACACTCTCTCACAGATTAAAGGATTTGGAAGTTTCTATTCGGGTCTCCTGAAGCAGATTCCAAAACGGGGCCATGTTGAGATCCCCGGATTACGTTAAAAGCTAAACTTGTGATTTTTTTGCCATCTGATTTCCATTATTGAACACTTTTAGAAAATATAATAAGAAGAAACAACATAAAAAGAAATTTAAAAATTATGATATTGTTATAACTTAGCATTTAGCCTCAGAGATTGATCACATGATCTAATGCAATGACTGGACGGTGAACTCCTTCGAGGGGGTGTTATCACTCCCCATTAGAGTTTCATATCTCTGAGCATATAGGAAAGTATTTGATCAATCTACTGAGACTATAGTTCTCTTGACTGTATAGGAGTCAGTCTAAATCTATATACGCTTCTCCCTCCGTATCCACAGAGGTTAGGGCAGAACCGGCCCGTGAATATTAAAAAACCCACGAATAATATTTGGGCCGGTTCTTCCCCTAACCCCCGCTTTGCCCCAGCTATTTTAAGCCCTGTAAGCCTCCCCTTAAGCCTTACCTGGTGGTCTAGCAGGTTTTTTGGGCAGGAGCGATCTTCCCACATTCCTGCCTCGTGCAGATTGGTCACAGGAAATGGCTGCCTTGTGCTCCCATAGTCTCTCAAGATTATGACGGGAGCTCAAGGCAGCCATTTCCTATGAGCGATCTGCACAGGGCAGGAGCTTGGGAAGATCGCTCCTGCCCCAAAAACCTGCTAGACCACCAGGTAAGGCTTAAGGGGGGGTTTTACAGGGCTTAAAATAGCCCACAAAATTAAAATGTGTGTGTTTTATTTTAAAATCGCGAATAACCGCGGATTCGGAGGGGGAAGTGTATATTGAGTACACTTTACTGATCTCCCACTTCTGAGTCACAGTACGTCTTTGGCATTATCTTTTAACATTCAGCATTTTTCTGCTTCCTTCTCAAATCTATCTAATTTTCCATGTCTTCCTATCTATCCATGTGCAGTCTCTTCCCTCTCTCTGCCCTTCCCCTCCATCCATATGTGCCATTCTCCTTCCCCCCAGTCTGGCACCTCTCTCCCCTTCTTTATTTCCCTCCTTCCCCCCCCCCTCCCCTTTGTGGTTTGGCATCTGTTTCCCTACCTTAGTCTGGAATCTCTCCTTTCCTTCCCTGGTCTGGCATCTCTCTCTCCTTCCCTCCCTTCCCCTTTGTTGTCTAGTATCTCTTTCCGCCTTCCCTTTCATCCCCTTGTCTGGTATTTCCTCCCCTCCCCCCCCCTCCTATGGTCTAGCATTTTATCTTCCCCTTCCCTTTTTTTCCCTGGAGGTCTGACATCTTTCTGTCCCTTTCTTCCCCATCTCTTCTATCCAGCATCTCTCTATTATCCTCCACATATGATTCTCCCTCCCACCCACCCAATGGAATCTGATGCTTGATACCACTGGCAGTGTGAGTGAAGTAATCACGCTGCCTTCGGTGGCCCGGAAGCTTTCTCTCTGCTACTGCTTCCAACCTATGTGGGGATAGGAAGCAGTAGGAGAGAGAGCACTTTTAGTATGCCAAAGGCAACATGTTTACTTCACTTATGCTGCTAATGACCCAAAGAGTAAGAGCAGCACTGCTGGGAATGAGAACAGTGAGCAAGAACCAAATCTTGCTTGGGTGAGGGTGGGGGATTCTGGATAGGTGTGTGGGCCACCCAGAAGGTCACTGCAGGGTGCCATTGGCTTCCTGGCCTTGCATTGATCACTACTGACTTAAGCGCTTTAAACACATTTTGACCTCGGGTGCCTTCAGTATCAACCATTGCCTTTATCAGTAAAAGGGTCCCTTAGTGGTATGTGTGGTGTATGCCTAGTATAGCCTCCACTTTCTGTGCAGGAGGCGGAATTATGCAAAACTGACTTGCTGTCCTTATTTTCATCCAGGAGTTGGACAATAACTGTTCCTACATTGTGACACAGCCGAAACCTAAAGTAGAATCCCCCAAAGATGAAAAGACTCTAAATGGCAAGGGTATTCATAAAGATGAAGACATGAAAGATAAGAACCTACATAATGCTGAAATCCCTCAGGAAAATGGGGATTGCTGTCCCAATGAAAACACCACCTTTGATATGGACTTGAACTAACCTCATTAGATTTGATATGGACTTGGACTAACCTCATTACATCAGGATAACTTTTTTTTGTTTGTTTACAAGGAAAATCTTGTATTGCTGTGTAGTATGTGTCCAAACAAAGGCAGGTGCAATTTTGTAGGAATATTTATTTTTGTTTTAGCTTTTTTTTTCTGTTCTCTTTGGGATGGAAGGGTTGTAACTTTGTGTTTGAAACCCTTTGTTATTGCATTAATAGAATGTGACTAAGCTGCAGTTTACTGATAATCCTAAAAGGAAAATTGCCTTGGTAACTAGTCAAATTCCTGTGGAATTATGAATTCATATTGGGCTTCTGTGCAGTATTTGATCGTTGACAGCACTGAGGATATTAAGGCAGCCTCATTGCTGCTTTATAAGGTTAGAGTGGGGCCCTGGTAAGCAGTTTTGCATGCCAAGGCAGTTTTCACTTATGCAGCCCAATCAGTTAAATATTAGGTCAGTAATTGCAGTGTCTGTGTAAGGGCTTCCCATGATGACCACAATTCATTTCTCAAAGTTCACTTTATCCTCGTCACATTTTTTATTTTAAATGAAGTAAATGGCAAGCAAACAGTACTGTTTTTGTAAAATTATCCTAAGGAGAAGACCAGAGGGGAGAAGGCATGCTAAAACTGTTGACTGTCTTTGTAGAACCTTGATCAAACATCGGCTAATAAAGTTCTTTAAAAAAAAGTATGGCTTCTAAAAACTGGTGTAGCATATTTATTTAGAGAGATATCCTGTCTTCCCCAAAGAACTCAGAATGGGTTACAGTTTACATTCACAATGTTACAATATAGGGTTTATGTACAATGTGTTGCAGTACATGTATATTAGAGAATGACACGGGGAAAAAATCTGTCCCCGTCCCACCATCCTCTGCACCGCCCCATCACCGCCATTCCATTCACCGCCCCGTCACCGTCACTGCCATCCCTTTCACCGCCCCGTCACCGCCACTGCCATCCCATTCACCGCCCCGTCACCGTCCCCGCAGCATCCATATAAGCCTTAGTACTCTAATATTTAGCGTATTCCATTCTTATAAATCAAAGTTCCTGCTGCTGAACTAGAGAAAGAGATGTTCAGCTGGCAGGGCTTTGTTTATAAATTTTTATTAACACAACTAATATACCACCATAATGTTTCCGACAGAGGACAAGTATGCAATAAATGCATTTTGCTGTTTCAATGCCAGTGCTCAGCAGAACAACAGACAGCAATATGGACATTCACCTTATGTAGTACTTTTTTAATATATAAAAATAGGCAAATTAGTTGCTGTTTTATCATTATATTTTCTTGCCATTATAGTATTCTTCATTGATCATTTTTCTTTTTAAATTCAAAACAAATTCAACCTATCTTGTGTCCCAGCATGAATTCATGTTTCACTCAATTGGCTGTTTCAAGGGAATTAACCCTCCAACTTCCATTTGCAAAAATACCCAATGTTGTTCCTTCTATGAGCAATATTTAAATTATGAGGAACAACATTGGGTATTTTTGCTGAATTGTGTGACACCATTTGGGCTGAACATGAAGATTGAAAATGCCTGGTTAGCCCTGGACAGATGATTTGAACAGCCAGGAGCCTGTCCTGGCCATTTAAATCATTTTGAATATCTAGTCCAATGATAACAGAATTAGGGTGATTATAGAAACATAGAACTTTGTTGATCACTAAAAACAGTGACTAAGGGTCTATCAAGCTCAGCATCCTGTCTTTGACACTGGCCAGTCTTGGTCTTTGGAACTGCCCATTGTGTCAGAAGCAATAGGGATTAAGTGACTTGCCCAGGGTCACAAGGAGTGTAGTGTAGCTCTAACCACTGGATTTAGAAGTTGGCTTCTTTTGGGATCTTTAACTCATCATCGCTAGGACTCGAATCTGAGTCCGTGGCACCTAACATAGAATGGAATTAGTATGGCAAAGTAATGAAGAATGGTCCAGCAGCCCCCACCCTCCCTCCACCTCACCTTATATTCGTTCCGAGTTTGCCGGCTTTCTTTTTCCCTAGCCGCACGCGTTCAAAAAGCCGTGCATTTAGCCAGCTCCCTCCTCCACCTCACCTTAAATTTCGAGTTTTCCGGCTTCCTTTTTTCCGAGCCGCACGTGTTCAAAAATCCGTGCACGCGCGGCTGCGCGAGTCAATCAAACTTCTCCTCTCCTGCAACTTCCTGTTTCCGGTTGCGTCAGAGGAGAAGATTGATTGACTCGCGCAGCCGCGCGTGCACGGATTTTTGAACACGTGCGGCTTGGAAAAAAGGAAGCCGGAAAACTTGAAATTTAAGGTGAGGTGGAGGGAGGGAGCTGGCTAAATGCTACGGGCGGGCGGGCGGTGGCTGCGGGGACCGCGCGATCCTTGATACCTCACTGTGGAGACGAGACCATTCACCGCCCTGCGGCCGGTGAATGGCCTTGTCCCCGTCGCCGCAGCGACTGCTAGTTTTCTTCCCCGTTTTCGGCGGGTGACCCGCGGCTAAAATGCGGTGGCCGCGGGTAAACCGCCACCGTGTCATTCTCTAATGTATATCTTCATATAGGATTACTTACTGATGCTGGTGAAGGATTGAGGAAGTGACTAGGCAAAAAGGTAGGTTTTTACGCTTTTCTAAAATTAAGAAGTCCTTTAAGGGTTCTGATATGAAGAAATAGGCTGTTCCAGAGGTTTGGTGAGAAATAGGAATAGGATCATTTCCAGGCTGTCTGGTATATGTAGGCATATTTCATCTTGGGAGCAGTGGCGTACCAAGGGGGGGAGCGGGGGGGGCGGTCCGCCCCGGGTGCCAGCCCTGAGGGGGTGTTCCCGACCTTGCCGCTCAGTCCCCCCCGACGCCCGAAGGACCGCTCGCCCCACTGACCTTCCAGCACACCTATGAAGCAGCCCGCAGCAGGATCGCGACGTCAGCAATCCCTGAGCTGCTTGGGCGCTGCTTCCTGCGCCGCGGTCCCGTCCCTCCTCTGATGTCGCAAGAAGCAGCTCCTAAGCAGCGCAGGGATAGCTGACGTCGCGATCCTGCTGCGGCTGCTTCATAGGTAGTGCGGGGAGGCCAGGGGGGCGAACGGTCCTTCGGGGTGGGGCGGGCGGGCAGGCAGGCAGGCTTTCAAGGGGGAGGGGGGTGACAGGCAGGCAGGCCTTCAAGGGGGGGTGCAGGCCTTCGGGGGGGTGCAGGGCTTCAAGGGGGGGACAGGCCTTCAAGGGGATGACAGGCAGGCAGGCCTACAAGGGGGGGGAACAGGCCTTCAAGGGGGGGGACAGGCCTTCAGGGGGGTGCAGGCCTTCAAGGGGACAGGCAGGCAGGCCTTCAAGTGGGGGGGGACAGGCCTTCGAGGGGGTGCAGGCCTTCAAGGGAGGGGACAGGCCTTCAAGGGGGGGTCAGGCCTTCGGGGGGGTGCAGGCCTTCAGGAGGGTGCAGACCTTCAAGGGGGTGGGACAGGCCTTCAAGGGGGGACAGGCAGACCTTTAAGGGGGGACAGGCAGGCAGGCCTTCAAGGGGGGTCAGGCCTTTGGGGGGGTGCTAACCTTCAAGAGGGTGCAGGCCTTCAAGGGGGGACAAGCAGGCAGGCCTTCAAGGGGGGGAGACAGGCCTTCGGGGGGTGCAGACCTTCAAGGGGGGGGGACAGGCCTTCAAGGGGGGTGCAGGCCTTCAAGGGGGGACAGGCAGACCTTTAAGGGGGGACAGGCCTTTGGGGGGGACCCTTATTTAGAAGTACACAGAGGGAAGGGGGTGTTCAAAGAGACGTGCATATGCCAAACTTTGGGGGGGGGGGAAAGAAATATGGGTCTGAAAATAGAGGAGAGGGAGAGAGATGATGGACCATGGGATTTAGGGAGGGAAGGAACAGAAAGGGAGAGAAATTGGACACAAGGGATGGTGTGGAGGAGGGATAGAGATACTGGATAGAAGGGTAATTGGGAAAAGAAAGGGAGAGATGGTGGACTCTGGGGTGGTGGGGAAAGAGGGAGAGATGCCGGATGAAAGGGTAGTTAAGAAAAGGTGGATCTGTGGAGGGAGATGAAAAAAAGGAAAGATACCAGACTTCCTGGGGAGGGAAGGGAAATGGAAAGGGAGGACAGAGTTGGCAGATGGATGGTTAGCATGCAGAAAGAAGAAAGAAGGAGACCCTGGCAAGCAAGTTATCAGAAGAAAACCAGAGCCTTGGACCAACAAGATTTGAAATATAACCAGACAACAAAAGGTAGAAAAATTAATTTTATTTTCTGTTTTGTGATTATAATATGTCAGATTTGAAATGTGTATCCTGCCAGAGCTGGTGTTGGACTGCAAACGTGAGCTAGGATTTAACAGAGAGAGGAAAAGTCCTTTTTGTTTCTTTATTTTATTTACACCATAGCGCCAGTGTGGTTAGGAGAAGCCAAAGGGGGTGAAAAAGCTATAAAACCCACCAGGAGTTTTGAAAAAAATCACCCAACTGGGCAGGAAAATCGAATTGAAAAACCAATTCAATAGGCTGAATCGAATCGAAATTTTTTTTTCCTGAATCTGGCAGCATTAGTTTGCGCTACTGTCTTAGACTTTAGGACCTGGGATTGGGGATGGCATCCTCAGTACTTTATAATGCAAGTGAAACGAGGATTTGGTCAGACTTTTGAAGGGTCTGCAGAAAAAAAATATTGTATAGGCCGGGGACATGAGACAGCAGGAAATGGGAACTTTTCTTCCTTCTATTTTTGTGAATGGAAAGGCTGAGGATGTCAGAGAGTTCAGTTAAAATATGTGCTTTATAAGAAAATATAATAATGTGTTTTATAAAGTTTATAGCATAGCTGGCCTACCCAGTGAGGTGTTCCTAGTGGTGGTGGTGGCAGCGTGTCAATGTGTTGAGAGGAAGAGGTGGTCTGGGAAATTCTGCTGAGCAAACTCCGGGCCCATTTCCACCCCACAGTTAGTCCACTCCACTCAACTGGTTCACACACTGAGTGGGTCTTTGGGTGTTGTTTTGGAATATCTTCCAGTGGTTTATCAGTATCTCCTTCTGGTCCAAGGAAGGAAACTTTGTTATCCTTAGCATTGACCTACAGAATATGTTTGTACAGCACTGCTTGTGTGGCATTAGGCTATGTAGTGATCGAAAGAAATAAACAGACCTTTGCACATTTTTGCACTATATGGTGGATGTATGAGGAGATTCACATTTCCTGCACAGCTAAGTCCATGTGAAGTTACCTTGTGCTGTATTTGACATCTAGCAAGGTCTCTGTTTGAAAGGAAAGATCTAAACTTAAAAATGAAGTGGCCAGAAGTTATGGTAAAAGCAGATAGTGTAGCTGGTTTTAAGAAAGATTTGGACAAATTTCTGGAGGAAAAGTCCATAATCTGTTATTAAGACATGGGGGAAGTGTCTGCTTGCCCTGGATCGGTAGCATGGAATGTTGCTACTCTTTGGGGTTTGACCAGGTATTAGTGTCCTGGATTGGCTACCATGAGAAAGGGCTACTGGGCATGATGGACCATTGGTCTGACCCAGTTAGGCTATTCTTATGTTATATTCTCATCTGTAGGGGCCTTTGTTTTCACTTTTTATTTTAATGTATTTTTTTTCTGGGAACTTATCAATGTTTTTTTTATAATGGAAGAGAATTAATATGTGTGGGATGAGGGGGTAACTAATTTCTTCAGCTAAATAATTCAATCCACCTCAAACAGACATAGAAGAACTCACGCACCATTCACACACCCTCCAACCAAAAACGTCGAAAGAAAAAAACTGTTCGACAACCTCCTAGCCATTCGAGCTGCAACACTCGACCCCCAACTCTACAACCCATTGACATCGACCATAGACTGCAAAACCTTAAAAAAAAAATAAAAACCTTTCTATTCAAAAAACACATAAAACCGAACTAACACAATCAGAACTGTCCCAAACATCACCTGCAACTACTCCATATGTACTTCTGATGTCATGACAATTCAGACATAATTTATGTTATGTTATGTTTGGAATATAAGAAAATTTTCACTGTCTGTTCTATTCTGACCATTTATTACGTTTCATGGTCATTACAAAAAATATTTTTTTCCATGGGGGGGGGGTCAAAAAATGATGGGCCCCGGGTGCCACATACCCTAGGTACGCCACTGCTTGGGAGCATAATGTTCTCTTTGGGGTGTAGAGAGGAAGTTTCTCTGAGAAGTATTTGGGTATCATGTTGTAGAGAGATTTATATGCCAACATTAGGCCTTTGAAAATGCAGCATTTAGTTATGGGCAGCCAGTGGGCTGATAGTGCTAGAGAGACTGGGTCATGGGCTTGTAGGAGAATTCACGGGAGTTGAGCAGGAGCGCCAAAGTGCGCTCCTGCTCGGTGCTGCTCAGCAGCTGAAGAAACCTGATCTCACGGCAGCCACCACCGGGTTAGCAGCGGGGTAGGAGTGCAGAAAGCTCGCTCCTGCCCGTTGCACCTCTGGACCACCAGGGATCTGCAGAGGAAGTACAAGGGCAGGGAGGGGGGACACGGTGCAGAGCCTGGCGGCGGCCTACAATAATTCTGGGAGAGGGCGCTAGCCCGAATATAAACCAGGACTCCCATTTTTTGGCCCAAAAATCCCAGTTTATATTCCCAGTTTATATACAGTACTTCCATTTGTCTCCTATCATCTGCTGGGCACTTTGATTGCCTTATACCTTTCTTTCTTCATTATCACTGGTTCCCTGTTATCTTCTGGATTAAATTTAAGATCAGAAATTAGACCACTTCTAGTTGCTGTTATCTCAGTTTAATTCCCACCATCAATTCCTCTAAGTCCATGTTATTATTCAGAACTTGCTACTTTTTCTGTGTTGTCCTCCAGAAGATCTGAGTCCAAATCATCCAACAAAATACTTAATGGAGATTGTGATTGAACCAGCTATAGATCCTCCTTTTCTGTGGCTCTAAAATAATCCTTAATATTTGTGATTTAGAAATCTTTAACTTTCATCAGATCATCTTGTGTTCTTCCAGGAAATTCTTTTTCACTGAAAGAGTGGTTGATTGCTGGAATAGTCTTCCACTACAGGTGATTGAGGCCAGCAGCGTGCCTGATTTTAAGGCCAAATGGGATCAGCACATGGGATCTATTCACAGGGCAAAGGTAGGGGAGGGACATTAGGGTGGGCAGACTAGATGGGCCATGGCCCTTATCTGCCGTCTATTTCTATGTTTCCTTTGAAATGCTAAATAGTTTGAACATTATTTAGCATATCTGCATATTCCTGTATGATTTATATATTTTATGCAAGAGGAAAATAAAATTTCTAATTAGAAAGCTGGAGCTGGTTAATTTTGATTCCTTATAGTATACAAGATAAACCAGTGGTTCCCTCAGTTTTAGTTGCTGTCTGAAATCACCTAGTGGTGGTAAGAAGTGTGAGAAAGCCTTGTATATTAATTTAAGTAGATGACTAGTAAAAGCCAAAGAGGAAGATGGCAAAAATTGATAAGAAGCAATATTTTGTAGAGGTTAAGTTTGCTCTGGCTAATGTCTGGGATATATCCCTTGCAGAGTAAGATTAGCTTATTCAGTCTGCCAAATTATTCATATCGATCATCTGCAATGGTATAGGTCCACCCTTTGGGCGTAATTACATGCTTTCACTATGGAGGATGCATTCCCCCCTCCCTCCCCCCATGTGGCTAGAATTGTGCTTGAATCGATGGTCATTGCTGTAAAAATTGCATATTGTCTTTTGGCTGGACTTTCAAGAAAAGGTTTTGTAATACTGCAGCAAAATATTCTTTATTTTAATTGCAGCAGGTCCTTCTTGTTTGTAAGAACCTACAAGCAGAGGTGTACTGTGGCAGTTTGGGTATGTCTGTGAGAGATATAAAGGACAGCAGTTGGAAGACGGTTGAGAGCTTGGGCAAAAGGGATGGTGGAGGAGTTAGGGTTGGTTTGTGGAATTTTGTGCCCATCAATTAGCAGAAAGACAAGTAAGCTGATTAGTCTTTATCTGCTGTCATCTATTTTGCTATATTTGTGGTGTTTTGCTGCATGATTTGATCAGAATGTTTACCTTCTTGATTTAGAACGTTGTAAAAAGTAACCAGAATTTGAAGGCTTCATTTTTCCTTAACTTTTGCTGCATTTTTGTTCTTATAATAGTTTTCCAAAAAAAAAGGGTCTGTAACAACAGCAGACACATTTGGTTTTTCACAGGTGATTCGACCATTGAAAATGTCAAAATACTGGAGTTTATGAAAGGTGCTTGGACCTCCATGATTAGGTGGTTTGTTTAAATGTGTGTATCTTTCATGTTGCAACCTGCGTAAAGAAAACATTAACATAAGTTAGTTAGTATAATTTCAGAAATTAACTCGTAAATGTAATTTCCTAGATAGGATGAACTGTAGAAGTTGTACATGTGGGTACAATTAAGAAAGAAGGAGAAAACAGAGCAGAGGGTTCCAAACTTCTCAGGCACTGCATACTTCAAATCACCAAGAGGGCTTCCCTGGGGGAAAGGAGTATTTTTGTACTTACAGCCTCTGCACCATTGCCAGTGCTGGCTGATTTGAGAAACTTGACCTGGGAATCGGACCCTGTTGCACTTTATTGCAATACATAGCAGTGCCCCTTTGCTAGTAGACTGGTTCACTTGTGTCACTTTAAAGCACTTCCATGTCACATGAGAAAACATTATTAAAATTAGGAGGTATATCTTTTTCACAAAACCTGCCCTTCATCAGGCTTACCTTCTGCCTAAAGCATGGGAGTAAAACCGCTTGCTAAGTTCTTTCTTGATATCATCATCTGTGATTATAATTTCAGGCAGTCTTGGACTATAGTTCATTTCCACCTGAAAGCAAATCTGGATGTGAGAAAGTATCACGTTTTAAATGCAATAATGAAGGCAGAGGTGCTTGCTATGCTTTTTGGTGTTTTATAACTTTGTAATACCTTATATTTCTCTCATCTATGCATGCCCCTAGCATAGATGCCCCTAACTTTAATATAATTTGTATTCAGAGGAATACCTTCATTAGATTGAAAACTGAATATCTTGAAGAGTGTACAGTGCAGAGAGCTTGGTCTATTGGAAACTTTTACAAAGGTGTGCTGCCAAGCAGTACATGCTAAATACTGAGCTGCTCAAAGGAATAGAATGGGTGGCTCAGCATTTATCGTGCACTGCTTGGCAGTGCACCTTTATTAGGGTTACCAGACATCTGGATTTCCTCGGACATGTCCGGGGATCCGGACAGCTTTTCAAATTCCGGCACTTTGTCCAGGTTTTGAAAAGTCTCCTCTAAACCGCATCGGGCAGGAGGAAATCTGCAATTGCATAGCTGCCTCGCAATGACATCACGTGCATGTGCCTGTGACATCTCATCGCATGGCATCTGTGCACGTGCAGATTTCCTCCTGCCCAATAAAAGGAGGGCGAGGGTGGGATTGGGAGCGTAACAGGGCAGGGATGGGTAGAACTGGTGGGCCTGGGAGCAGGTCTAGGGGGTCCGGATTTTATGTAAGTAAAATCTGGCTACCCTAACCTTTGTAAAAGGACCCCCATGCCACTTTGAGATTTTAGTCCATTCCTTTGACCTCCCTGTTTATATGCCTGAATTAGGTGGTTTATGTGCGGTATTGTTTATTAATTTTACTAATAATTTTATTGTAACTTGCCTCTTTGTGCAATGGTAAGTGAGACATAAATGCTGATTATAATGAACAAAATGTGTAACTATGCAATACTATTTTGCTGCATGAACAAGAATCTCACACTCGCCTGCTTTGTACACAATCTCATCCACAAAGAAAGCAGTGGTAGGGACCTGCGCAAATCCTTGCAGTTTGATTATCTATTCTAACACGTAATATAATTTACAATTCACATCAATGTTTAATTCAGCTATCCCTCACTGAGAAATGGTTATAAACAGCATCACTTTATGAAAACCTAAATTTGAATTTTTCCAGACCACAGCAATAATATAGTCTTCCACTGGATGCTGAGAAATAAGGTTTGAAAGCCACTGTTGTAAGCAGTATACAAACCATTGTACTGGATTTTTCCTTTGAAGTGTCCTTTTGATCTGAGTTGATGATCTGCAAAATCGAAGAATCGCTCTGCAGCACTGGGTGGACAGGCATGCTTTCTGGGTCAATCAGAATTTCAAAGGGAACCATGGGGTGCTTCCAGGAGGCAGGGGTAAAAATTTCCCAGGGTTCTCTCTGGCCAAATGTCCCTTGAAATAGCAAAACGCCAACATCAATACAAGAAGGTTGTCATTAACAGCCTATCAATAGTCAAATATAAACTGCTGGCAGAAACAGAGAGAGGCATTTTCAATAGGAGAGCTAACAAGTCTACCTTTGGATGTTTCCTGCAAGTGGCCATTTCTGAAATCGGCAAAACCACCAATTGTTTTTTGAAAATCGTCTACTTAAGACACCTTTGGCCGCCAGGATGTCTAGCCTTACATAGGATATCCAACTTTATTTGCCATTTTCAACCAGAGAAACATCCAAGTGCATAACGTCCACATCCAGACCATTTGGATGTGGGAAGGCCAGCATTGTAATGGACTGGCCGCACAGACTTTCCAACAGCGCAGTGGGCCACATTAGAGGGCATTGCTGTGAACTTCACATAAAGGGTGCAGGGTATACATCGCACCTGAACCCCCCTATAATTTATGCTGAGCCCTCCAAAGCTCCCCCTAAACCTACTATACCCACCTGCCTACCACCCCAATAACCCTTATGGCTGCAGGTGGCACCTATATGGCAGTTTAGTAGTTTTGGTGGGCTCACACTTTCTACCATAAATGTAGGGGTTTGTGCCTGGGTCTTCTCTACGGTTCACTAGCCCTCCACCAGTTTATTTACGACACCTTTATGATACTCTGCTAGGCTTTCCCATACTAGATGCTGCTTTTCTAGAGACAGGCATGTACTGTTTCATTTCAATTTTGGGGTGGGAGGGAGTCAGTGACCACTGGGGGAGTGTGTGTGTGGAGGGGGGGGTCATTACTGTATTCCTCCAGTGGTCATCTGGTCAGTTTGGGTAACCTTTTGATTCTTAGAGGCGTTTACAACAGATCTGCCTCCTAAAGTTTAAGTTCCATCCAGGATATCTTGGGAAATGCTTGATTATCGCTGCAAGATGTCCAAGTATAAGCCTGCCCACAACATGCCCCTCCTTTACTTCTGGATGAAAAAGAGGGAAAAATGACTGGCAAGACATCCACAAAGATAGTTTTGAAAATTGGCACTTGGACATCCTGGCAATTAGGGCATCAAGTGCTGATTTATGCTGTTTTTCTGGATGCTATAGTTTTTTGAAAATGTCCCTAAATGTCATTTCAGGTGGAGCTGCTTTTTTTTAATTTAAATAATGTTAACTGAAATAAATTAGAAATGCAATAACTACATATTTTTAGCGGTGGAGTCCAATATACTGTAAATCATTAGACCAACATCTTTTGTCTAAAGGTATAAAACTGCAAGTCATATGTAACATAAAGTCAACTGAGCTGGTGCCACCAATATGATTTCCAAGTTTTTGGTTGGTCCAGTGAAGAGTAAGTACTTCTATTAGCAATTTTCTGTAGCGCTCAAATGCTCTACTAAGGGGTCCTTTTATTAAGGCGCACTAGCCGTTTTAGCGCACGCTAAAATGGCTAGAATGCCTTAGTAAAAGGACCCCTAAGTATTGGCGCTTTAGAGCAGTAGTTCTTAAGCCTGTCCTGGAGGACCCCCAGCCAGTTGGGTTTTCAAGATATCCCTAATGAATATGCATGAGAGAAATTTGCATGCCTACTACCTATGTTATAGGCAAATCTTGCTCATGCAAATGCAAATTCACTAGGGATATCTTGAAAACTCAGTTGGCTGGGGGTTTCCCAGGACAGGTTTAAGAACCACTGCTCTAGATAATCATGGCATGATAAAACACTGCATTTTAATAGAAATGGTACAATAGTGTGTATCGCATATCTTATAACTTATTCTTTACTTTTGAAAATTACCTATGAACTCTCCATTCATACTCCACAGACGAACCGTGCAATCGATGGATGAGGATAATAAGACATTATTTTCTTCTACCAGCTCTAGTCTAAGAAAATAGGAAATATTGATTCAGTATGTTTTGGTGTCTTTGTAAAAGACCTCATGAAGATATGTAAAGTCAAATAATATTCTATCAAGATCAAAACTTTGGCACTGCTCAGAAAGCAGAGAATTCTGGTGACCTGAAGTAGGAGCTCTACATCAAACCAAGAGAGTTCCCAGATTTCCTATCTATTACACTCACATTAATTTTATCTTCCTTATCTATATTCCCTCATCAGTAGTCATTGTCTTTTTCTTCCTTCATGTAGCTTTGTCTCAGTCTACATCGCCATGTTTAAAAAGAAAAAAAAAGGGACTCTTGTAAACTAATAAAACTTGGTTCACAAATAGGCTTATGATTGATCTCGTAAAATGCCCATGCAATGAATATGATGCACCAAGACGAACAATTTGTTGACAATTGGTATAGCATAAGCAGTAATTTATTGCAAACACCCCACAGGTAGACATGTTGCACAGTATGTATGCACATGGGCCAGGAAGTGTATGCATAACCTTCATGTGCATCTTATTTATCCAGTTACTGACCACCTGTTATGGCTATGCTGTGCTTTATCCCTAAATTTAAAAATGGGCCCAGTTGATAAAGTAAGATCAAAGTGAAATGAATCTATTAAAAGACATTATATAAATAAGACAGTACTCACGATGTTATGATGTTAATATGGGCTCTCCAATAATTCATAGCTGCAGTGATATAAAAAACGAAACAAAAAAAAATAAAAAATACATTCAAGGGTGACTCGAGTGGTATGTTTTGTGCACTGTGAGGTGGAAAGTTCTCAGTTCAGTTCCTGTCAGGTCTTCAATGCTCAGCTCACAACTCGAGAATGACATGGGGACAAATTTGTCCCCGTCCACAAGGGAACTCATGTTCCTGACCTGGCAAGTTCTTTTCTTGTCCCTGCCCCATTCCTGCAAGCTCCAACTTCATCTGCACAAGCCTAAAACTCTTTAAAATAAGAACATAAGAATAGTGTTACTGGGTCAGACCAATGGTCCATCAAACTCAGTAGCCTGTTCTCACGGCCAATCCAGGTCATTAGTACCTGGCCCAAACCCAAAGAGCAGTATAATTCCATACTACCAATCCAGGGCAAGCAGAGGTTTCCCCCATATCTTAACAGACTATGGACTTTTCCTCCAGAATTTGTCCAAACCAGTTACGCTATCCGCTTTTACTATAACCTCTGACAATGCGTTACAGATCTTAACTATTCTCTGAGTGAAAAAATATTTCCTCTTATTAGTTTTAAAAGTATTTCCATGCAGTTTCGAGTGTCCCCTAGTCTTTGTAATTTTTGACGGCGTGAAAAATCGATCAACTTGTACACGATCTACTCTACCCGTTTGCGGCTTGTGCAGTTAAGGCTGAACTTACAGGGGCAGCAACAAAACTTGCGGGGACAGGGAAATTGAATTCCTGCAGGGACGGGGAAAAATTTGTCCCCGTGTTATTCTCTACTCCCAACCCCTGGGAGGGAGGGGTCTTAGTAACTGCTGGCTGGATTCAGGGCTCAACATTTGGGCTCCAGAAGGAGCCCAGAACTAGGCTGCAGTAAACATAGGATTGGAAAAGGAGAACCATTCTGGGCTTGATTCTATAAATGGTGCCTAACTTGTAGGTGCCAGTCTGCACAGCTGTCAATCAACCGCTAAGTGTCCTTTTATAGAATCACACCTAGCAGTGCAATTAATTGAATAACAAGCTAATTAGCGCTGATAATTGGCATTTTAACAAGCAATTATTTGTGCTAATTGAAACCAGTTACAAGTTGCCTACATAAATTTAGGTGCGAATCATAAAAGGGGCATAGAAATGGGTGGGTCACGGACAGATCAGGGACATTACGTTAAGCTACTTGCATAATTATAGAAAAAGGACATCTGGGCCTAAATTTAGGCACATTCTGCAATGAAAAATATCAAGTAAATAGTTGTAAAATATTGAAATAATATAATCCTTGATGATCCTCTGCTTACTTACTGAATATACACATTCATCACAATCACTTTTCATTGCATCGTTTGCAGCATTAAGGCCCGCGGGGACTTAATGGGGAACTGGATTGGATGTCTTTGGTTTAATGCTTTGTGATTGGCTGTTTTGGACCTGTTAAATGGTGATGTCAGATGACGTTGACATCTTGAAATGCTGCAAATGATACTATGAAGAGTGATTGTGATGAATGTTTATATTCAATAAGTAAGCAGAGGATCATCAAGGATTATATTACTTCAATATTTTGTAAATTAAGGTACAGGCATTTGCACCATGTCTTAGTTGCAGTTTCCAGGCATAAGAGCTTTTCTATCAACTGTGTTTAACTTTTAAATGCGGCTTATAGCACTCTTTTGGCACCAATAGAATTTAGTCCTAAAAGCTTTATGAGGGGCTGCTGAAAAGGTCTCAACCCAACCAACAATCTTGGGGCAGTCTCCATTGAGGGCTATACACTTAGTCCAGTGCTTTTCCACTTTTTTCATTCCGTATTTTTCCAATGGAATGAAAAAAAGTGGAAAATCACTGGATTAAGCATATAGCCCTCGATGGACTGCCTTTGTCCTATTCCTTCATATTTAGTGATGACCTCTTCCAACAGTTTAATCTACCTAAGGAACAATCTCTGTCCCAATTCTCACTCTTTCCCCAAATTGTTCAATGGAAAAGTTACCCAATTCTGGATACATAGTCTTTGAAACAATCAACATTAATTTACTATCCTCTAACCATCTCTTCACCCTCAAGCAGCAGACTGTAATCTAGACTTTACTTCTTTTAATTCTCCTTCTAAAGGACAGGTCATTTGGATATTGTCTGAATATATGTGTTGCAGTCTAAGAAAAGGTACTAAGTTTTAATGCACGCTTACTTGAGAAACGAGGAAACAATGTCAGTTGGGTTCTATTTATTTGTGGAATTATATTATTAATTGAAATGGTATATTCTTGTTATGTCTTTGTAAACTTGTAACCCGTTAGCTCTTCTGGGAGGACGGGATATAAATCCAAATAAATAAATCTTTGGCAAATTAAATGATAGAAAGATGTGGTTTGCTGCATTTGAATCAGCATCTTCTTCATTACTTAAGCCAGCTGAATAACTCAATTTCTAAGACTCAGTCCCTTTTCTTGGATTATTATATACTGTATATGCATACCAAAAAGTTAAAAGACCTACTTATTTCATCCAATGGATATAAATAGATATTAAACCATATAGGGCTCATGGGGAACCCTTAGGACTCCTCCCCTCCTTGAAACCATAGTATTCAAATTGCTGAGGGAGACCTTTCTAGAACTTAGGTATACTATGGGATCCTTGAAGGGTTTTAAGATTTCTATGACCTGAATCATATTTGTCCAATCCTGGTGTTCTCTGGGGCTTTAAATACCAATCCTGGTATCCAATGGCATTTGAAGGACCGGTACTTGTTATTCTACTAAACCTCAACATTAAATAAGGGAAATTCTACCTGGTGGCAACATTCGGAATGAGCACCTGAGATTTTGATGCAGAATCCACAGGTAAACTTTGCAATAAATGTCCTATTTGAAAACAGCTCTCTAATATATCTCCTATTTTAGTACATTTGGGAGAAATGTGGATCAGTACTGTATGACATATTGTGCACTGTGGATGTTGCAACCTTTCTTGTAGTACTGACACTCTTAAGCAAGGTTACACAAATACTGGTGAGGATGCACACAAATTCAAAATCCACAGACATCGTAAAACACCACAACTTTTATGAAAAACATACTTTTTGGCGGTCCTTGTTCTGGTCCCAGAAAGGCATAATCATGGACATCGTAGATATAAATGTAACCAGCATGGTCTGCTACATATAGTAATGTGTCATCTGCAGTGACAACAATGCTACCAATCTGGGATCCCATTCGAGACTGGAATAATATAGACAAATTCAGATGTCAGAAAACAGAATAGGGTAAAGAAAGACAAAGGGAATCCCCCACTAACTCTAACCCTACCCTCTTCCCCCCCCCCCCCCCCAGGGACTGGACTAAATTAAAAAGAAGTAGGGGTCAGACGGATAGCTTTTCCAACCAATAAATTTTTATTCAAACTCTGACTCGACATGGAGCCGTGTTTCGGCGGAAGCCCACCTGCTTCAGGAGTCAAAATATATGTAGTAATCCAATTCTACTAAATAGAAGTTTTGGATAATCTACACCAATAACCAAATCTATCAGCTTCTCAAAGTAATAGCATGTAGAAGATAGCAGAGGCACACAGCATCCATAGGATCACTAGACAGTCTTTGGAACTTCAGAAAAGCTGTGAAAACCTTCCTCTTTACAAACCCAGCTCCTTGAAGACCCACGTCTACACCCCGGACGGATGGAAACCCAAAGACACCATTTAATATACCAAATGGAATCTCGCAAAAATTCACATGCCACCACAAATACAACCTGAATTACTACCACATTCTCTGGCAAGAAAGATGCACCCACCTGCAAAGAAAAGCTATTTCACTTCCTAGTATATCTACACTGAAAATGCTGCAATTTAAACCACCCTATGTCCACTAAGTCTGTATTTGTAAGTCTAAATGTTATATCTATACTGTAATTGCTGTAATCTAAACCCTTGTCCATGCTGTAAAGTCTATGTCACACTAAAATTTGTCCTACCCTTAATATAAATGTACTCCTGTAACCCGTTCTGGGCTCCTTTGGGAGAACGGACTAAATAAATGACTAAATAAATTTTAGAAAGACATGAAGGAGAGAGTCTCTGCTCCTTGGAGCTTATAATCTAATAAAGATAGATGGACAAGATATACAGATAAAAAGAAAGATTTGAGTTAAAACAGAGGGGCCAGGAAGTGGATAAATTTCTCAACAGAGTTATATGTAGGCAGTCAAAAAATAAGTGTTCCCAGGATCATAGTTTTTTCCTCCATAACTACACCATCTGGACAATATTCAGCCCGTGGCAGTCAACATTTTTTTAAAGTGCTGTTGGCAGCTGGGTCCAGATGTTCATTGTGGATATCCTGAAAACCTGATTGGCTGGGTGTTTCCAAGGACTGGGTTGAGAACTCCTTCTCTAGAGTTTACATATTCAAGTCTTCCAGTCTCATACATCTTTTTGGTGCAAACCCCATATTATTTTTGCTGCCTTCCTCTGAACCATTTCAAGACTTTTTATGTTCTTAGCAAGATACAAGATCCAAAACTGCACACAATACTCTGAGGCCTCACTAATGACTTGCAGAGGTATGGTTACCAGATTTTGTCCTGAAAAAAGATGACATGTGACCCCGCCCCACCCCTTTCTGCCCATAGTCCTGCCCTGTTCCACCCCCCAACTCCAGCCCCACACATACCCCGTCTCTTCAGGGCCGCATCTGGAGGGCATCTGCTCATACACGGATGCAATGGGATGACGTCTCAAAATGCTGGGTTTTGAAATGTCCGGATGCCTGGACATGTCCAGGTAAACCCGGACATTTGATAACCCAAAGTACAGAGGCACTAAGATCTATTTTCTTCTGCTGATTATGCCTCTCTCTCTTTGGAGCCTAATATCCTTCTGGCTATTGCCACCACCTTGTCACATTATTTCACTGCCTTGCAATTCTCAGACACTATCACCCCAAAGTCCTGTTCTTGGTCTTTGCATTTCAGCCTCTCACTTTCTAGCACATACAGCAACTTTGGATTTATACTCTCCATCACTCTTCGATCAATGTCTGGTCCTAGTTATAACCTATAAACAAAAGGAATTAACCCCGAAATATCCACAGAGAAGAAAATCCAGAGAAAACCAAAAAAGCTCTGTGGAGTGACGATGTTCCAAAATGGACTTTATTTGAAAGTGTCAAAGTTCCAAAGGTACACTGAAATCATCCACATAAAAATAAATTCATCCACATAAATATAGGTTATCTACATAAAAGCCTTAAAGGACCTACTCCGCTAGGGATACAGGACCCAACACGGTCCGTGTTTCGACAAAAAGTCTTCTTCAGGGATCCCTGGGGGGGTCCTATAAAGGTGAATACGGGGGAAACAATTGTGTGGTGAACCAGAAGTGAGACACTGCTTGCTTTGCGATATAAAGGACTTACATAAGGAGGCAGGAAAGTCAGTTGAAATATGCCACAAACTTACTGGTCTAAAAGTTGCATGTAATTGTCCTCCATTAAATAATCTCCAAAAATGAATATACCCTGTGGCCAAACAGCAAAGGAAGATACCATTAACAAAATTATTATAGATTATCCTGATCACTAATAAACTCTCTAAAAAGTCTTTTCAGTAGACAACGAAATATCCCAATCGAAACTTAAGATAGTAAATCATTGCAAAATGTAGAAATTCAAAGCTTGGAAGATACTCAGGATGTGATCCAGAGTCGGTCCACCATGGTGATAACATGCATGAGTGAGATAGATAATATGTTAATCAAGTTTTAAGTTTTATTAAATTTTAATATACCGACCATCAACAAGTATCTAGCCAGTTTACAAATTAATAATGAAACTTTATTTTAAAAACAGGTTAATGAAATTTTGTGGAGATCTGGTTAGGATTTTTCCAGATGTCTCTAGAGCCACTCAATTAAGAAGGAAAGAGTTTCTGAAGTTAAAGGTTAGAGTTTTGGCTCTAGAGGCATCTTTGTACCTGAAATTTCCTTGTAAATGTTTGGTAAAGTTGCAGGATATTGAGTATGTTTTTTGGGACCCCATTCAATTACAATAATTTTTAGTTATGAGAGAACAAAAATGATTTGTTTCATTACTTGAGAAAAAAAGAGGAGAAAATTAATATCCCAATTAAGTAAGGAATGATTCAAGGTTCGTTGGGATGAACTGAGAATTATTGTCCTTTATCTTTTCTTGAAAATTTGTTTGTTTAGAAATTGTAACAAGTTTCCCCATAATGTGGGCTTGAAAAGGAATTATATAGGTATGAATGATTATGTATTGTTTGAGAGATTTCCTTTTTACCTTTTGAATTATTGGATATTGTAAGTATTCAAAATTATAATAAATAAAAAAAAAAGAAATTCAAAGCAAGGTGAACTTTAACTTGCTGAACTGCATTTTAATGTCAGTAGAGAACTCAGGTTCCTACCTTTAGGTCCATTGGACACAAGAGAAGCTGCCAACTCAAATTTCAAAGCTCGGCTTTTAAGGAATGAAACCTTACTAATGCTATTGTCGGCAACTGTGAAGAGAAAAATCAAGAGTTTTCTTGTTTGATGTTAAATCAACATTTTAGATATAGAGAAGAACTTTCAAATATTAAGATTATAAGGAAGGAACTAAAATTTTATTCTAACCACAAATTTTCTCTTTCATCTCCTGTGTCAAGAAATATCTTTTTTAATTAAAATTATTACATTCTAAGCATATCCAGTCCAGTATATGCACATCTGTTTGAACTCCCCTCCCTCCGTGTTCTTCTACACCAGTTCCCCACTCCCCTGAAGGCCTGCCCCCCCCAGAAGGCCTGCATATTTCCCCCGTTTCCCTGAAGGTCTGCCCCCCAAAGGCCTGCATGTTCCCCCAGCTTCCCCCAAAGGCTTGCCCCCCCCCCCCCGAAGGCCTGCATACTCCCCCAGCTTCCCCTGAAGGCCTGCATGTTCCCCCCAGCTTCCCCTGATGGCCTGCCCCCCCCCGAAGGCCTGCATGTTCCCCCTACTTCCCCCGAAGCTGGGGACCAGTGCAGAGAGAATGTGCTGCTGAGGACGATGGCAGCTACAAGGATCGCTAAAGCACTGGCGATCCTGCAGGCTGCCGTATTGTGTTAAGGTAAGAGCAGGGAAGCTGGGGAAACATGCAGGCCTTTGTGGAGGGGGGGGGCAGGCCTTGCCAACTGATCCTCCCCCCTCGCCTTCTAAAACAGGAGTGACCGTGGAGGCCAGCAAGAGGCAGTGCTACAGCTCCTGCTTTAGGAAGACACAGGAAGGAGGATCAGTCACTGAAGTGAGAGGCCGATTTAAAAAAACAAAAAAAAAAACTGAATCAATTCAAATTGATTCACCTGATTCAAATCAAAAATCAGGCAGCACTAGCATCAAATGCTCCAATGCCCATTAAATCCCTATGGGCATCAGAGTGATTACTGCGGCTTTGTAAAAGGAGCTCCCTTCAACTCTTCCGAAAACATCTGAAAACTTGGCTTTTCTCAAAAATATATCATCTCCCCCATCTCTGGTACCCTAAAACCCTCTATTCCTCCTTTACTCTTAATCCACAACCACCCCTTTGGAGTTCCATTCTATCTTAGTCCTGTAAACCGTGCCGAGCTCTACGATCGTGGAGAAGATGCGGTATACAAACCTAAGGTTTAGTTTAGTTTAGCTCTTAGTCTGCATTGTTGCATTTTTATAGATGCTCTATAATTATCTCTCTGTACTTTGAGACCGCTCATTTAAGAAATGCACGTGTACTACACTGTGAGCTTCAATAGTTTAATAAGAATCTGAACATAAAATTAACTCATTGAAGGTAATTCTATAACTGTGGGCCTGAAATTTGGTGTCCAAAGGGTGCCTGATAGGAGCTTATTCTATTAAGGAATGTATGTGCGTACATTCCTTCACAGAAGCTGTGATCACGAACACTAGCTTACAGTCTGCAGCTTGCCCTAATCGAAATACTACAATTGTTATATGCTTACATTTTTCATCTGCCCAGTTTGGAGTGTTGAATCGGCAGTATAAGTGACCTGATACCATGTTCCAAACAATTATCTCACCATCATAACTGGAGGTGGCGAGGAAAGAAGGTGGACACTGGGCAACACACAGAATGTCCTCCTTATGACCTCGGGCCTGAAAAAAAGTAAATGATTGGTTAATTGGTAACAAAGAGAAGGAAAAGAATCTCCACAGCATGTTAAACAACCAACACCAAAGAAGGTGGTCTAACGAAGGAGGAGATGCAAAGTAGTCACCAAACAAATTTACTAAGAAAAACCTGACTTGGCCAAGTTTCAGCTTATAGCCTGCATCAGAGATCTAAAAACATGTAAACAAAAACTTATTATAAGAAACAAATCAATAAATAGCAACATAGAAAATAATAAATATAGGTAAGATATATATGATAGGAGCTCTGGGAAAGGAAACATTGAGGAGATCATACGCTTTGTCCATTAAATAACCTGCATCTTTGCCAATATTTAATAGGGTACTATTAATCCATTTATACAAATATATGAGAAACTTGTTCTTAAAGACATTGAGATTTGAAGAAGTCAAAAATTCTTTCTTTAATCTTGCTACACAAGAGAAAGAAACTATTAGTTCATTAAAAAGCAACCCTTCTAGTCTTATTAAACAGCCTGACAAAGTGGTGCAGTGATTGAATTGAACAGGCCTGACTATATTAATGAAATTAACAGACCCATCCAAGACAAAGATTTTATGAATTTTTACAAAATGATCCAGCTAAGATGTTACAGATGAAAACTGATTCCATCGCCCCCCATGGGAGTAGCCTAAGGGATCTGGCCAATTGGAGTCCTAGGCCACTCCCTAGTGCATCCCAGAATGCACTGGAGACAGGCCTAAGATTCTGGGTTGGCCCAGGGAGTGGCATCTCTCCTTTCACAGACAATTCGGGGGGGGGGGGGGGGTTTCAGGGGTTCCAGCACGAGAGAGTGGGCATCCCTCCTGCTGGTCTTCTTCATGGGAGGGGACAGGTTTCATGCCGCAAAACTGATTGCGGCAGGGAGATTCATTGCTGCGATCAGCTCATTGGCAACCTGATTCTCTAACCAGTGCCTGGACGCCGCTTAGAGAATCGTGGTGTTAGGCAGGCTTAGGAGTCTGTCCGTGAGGATAGACCCGATTCTATATTGGACGCCTGTGTGCGATTCTCAAAAGCCGCTTATGGGGCTTCCGAGACCGGGCATCCTATACAGAATCTGACCCAAAATGAACAGAAATACATCTAGCATGACAGTTTCGAAAATGCCCATTTGGACTTTTTGACTAGTAAGATGTTGTCTTTTGGTGTAGCAACTCAGTTATGTTCCTATGTGAATTTTTTAAATCAAAATAATATAAATATCTCTTCTTTCTTGAGTAGAAAGAAAAACAGCAAGTAGGGGGTTCTTACTAGATCATCTGGCCAATGGGGTTGAGGTTTTTGAAAGTGGTGAAAATCTTCTTCGGAATCCTGTGCGAAAAGAACCATAGAAAATAAAAAAAAAATCAACATTTACAAAATAGTTTACCACAATCAGATTATGTGGTTATATGCATAATCAATAACAACAGTGTATACTGTGAGGGAGAGAAAAGTTTTATAGCCCATCAAGGTGAAACTTAGCTAAGTCAGGCTTTGTGGGTTTTTTTTATCCCTCCTGCAACTGTTGTTTATTAAAAGTGTTGTATCAACTTCTGTGGCTTGGTCTATCATTTGTTTCTTACTGGACAACCTGGGAGACAACTCTGAAGGATGTTAACAGTTAAACGGTAGTTTGTATTTGTACTTTGTTGTTCATGTTCTATGTCATAATAAAACAATGATTTCAAAATATCATGTTTTTTTGCTTCTCTCCTTCCGGAGACTGCTGCACTCATCTCTTATGTGGTGGCAACATTGAGAAGTTCATGTCACACACTTTCAAATGTATAGTGTATATTAGATTTCCAGTGTTGGTGCATTTTTGAAAGAAAAAAATGGTTGCCATGACTTATGAGTATATGTCTATCCCAAAAATGATACCAAATACCACTTCCAGAGAGTATGTATCCAAAATCTATTCTGCAGTAGTTATAGCTACTCAGGAAAAGGCCTCAGAATAGGAGCCTACGCACAGTCCTATCACAGACTGAAACTTCAGCGTAGCTGCTCCTTGCTCCAATCACTGGCCAAAAAACCTGAGAGTTTATTCAGTACAGTTTAATTAATTTTTGAATAAATATAATTTTTTAATCTTTTTTTAAACTATAGGTACATCTCTCTATTAGTTTGAGAAAGAATTTGACAACTGGATACTTATCTCAACGTTGTCATAGTTAATTCATGTATTGCCTGTAAGTTGCCAAGAAGTTGCCAGTTGCCAAGAAGTTGCCGACGTGGCCAGCGTTTCGTGGACATAACACTCGGTCCACTGCTTCAGGGCCAGAGGCAGAAACATGCAGGCATTGTTCCATTGAAAGCTGCCAAAAGCTCGCAAACAGGGGAAATATGGCACCAGCAATGCTATTAATCCTTGTATTAATAGCAACTTCTTGGCAACTGGCAACTTCTTGGCAACTTACAGGCAATACATGAATTAACTATGACAACGTTGAGATAAGTATCCAGTTGTCAAATTCTTTCTCAAACTAATAGAGAGATGTACCTATAGTTTAAAAAAAGATTAAAAAATTATATTTATTCAAAAATTAATTAAACTGTACTAAATAAACTCTCAGGTTTTTTGGCCAGTGATTGGAGCAAGGAGCAGCTATGCTGAAGTTTCAGTCTGTGATAGGACTGTGCGTAGGCTCCTATTCTGAGGCCTTTTCCTGAGTAGCTATAACTACTGCAGAATAGATTTTGAATACATACTCTCTGGAAGTGGTATTTGGTGTCATTTTTGTATATTGTGTTTTGAACCACTTCGGGTGAATATAGCTTGGAGTTTATATGTCTATCCCCACATCCTTTAGGACAAAGACAGCTGACCATTTTACTAGCTACCTTGGATTGACTCCATCCTGTTTATATCTTTTTGAAGGTGCAGTCTACAGAACTGTACATGGGGGTCTCACCAGAGACTTATTTGGAGACACTATCACCTCCTTTTTCCCTAAGCAACCAAGCATCCTAGCTTTTATTATCACCTTTTCTGTCTGTTTGGCAACCTTAACATCATCAGATATAATCACCCCCAAGGTTCATTCTTCTTTGTACACAGAAGTACTTTATTTTCTATTTTGCGCATATATGCTAGTATTTGTGCATGTTCCTGATGCCTAAGTCATGTTGCCTCCTATATATAATTACCTCCCAAAACCACTGCCCATGTAAACCCCTCATCTCTAATAGAGCTAAGATTTATACACATTAAAAATACATTAAAATAACCTTTCATCATCATTATAAATAAATTTTGTATGTACTCACAAAATAAATGTTTATTCGTCTGTCCCATCCAACAGCTATGATATACCTAAAATAATATTAGATGATTTATTTACCAAGGACCTATTTAATCTCCCATTTTAAAGAAAATACTACTGGTCTTTAATTTCACTGGTCTTTTCAAAACTATTATAAGGTGGAATGACTTGGTGGCTTCGCAGCCAGTGTATGGCTAGACCTAGGTTCAATCTCAGACTCCACCAGCTCCTGGGGCTGGGGATCAGATATATGCATTCACTATTGTACATTCGTTTTGTTAGAGAGCCTGAAAAGATTTTAGGGGGAGTCATTTGTCATTTCTGAAAAAGCAATTTTTATCAAATTTTAAATAAACTTGAAACTTGGCATTTAAGCGCCATTGGGTCTGCATCTAGGTGCCTATTTTATAAAGATAAGCAGACATCCTGTTATAGAATCAGGCCCAGAGTGAGGGGCAGGCGGGAAAAGCCAGATTCTATAAAGGATGCCTATGTTAGGCACTGCAAGGCACCCTAATCGTGACCATCTAGCGATACCTAACTTTGGGATCTGCATGCAATTTTTTTTTTTAATTGGCTTAATCAACTTTATGCTTATTTCTGCTGGTTTAATTTTTAAACTAGTGTCAAGTACAGGCAGTCCCTGGGTTAAGAACAGGTTCTGTTTTTTTGACTCATTCTTAAGTTGAGTTTGTATGTAACTCAGATCCTTGTATTCTTCCCACCTCCTTGAGGCCCCTCGTGCATCGCTTTCCAACCATCCCACTGTTCCCTCTCCACCACCAATTCCAACATTACTCTCTCATCTCTCTCTCTTCCCCATGCATCTCTACCTCACTCCTCTCCCATCACCATGTCCAATGCGGAATCCACCGTTCTAGGGTTTAAGGGTAAGTTAGATGTACACCTCCTTATGAGGGGCTTAAGGTGACACAGGTAAGGGTAAGCTAGATGTGCATCTCTTATGAGAAGCTTGGAGTGATATGGGGACTAATACTATGCCAGGGTACACCTGGCAGGGCCTCCGTGTGTGCGGATCATCAGACTTGATGGACCTAGGGTCTGTTCCGGCGATGGCACTTCTTATGTTCTTATGGAACTTGATTGTGCTGGTTTTCAGCCAATCAAAACAAAATTTAAATTACCACTTAAGAGTTCAGCACTGAACTCTCGGGCCACAGAAACAGAGGTGCCCTCCAACGCCTAACAATGCCTATCTGAAAAGTAAGCATGGTTAGGAGCAGAGAATAGGCATCTGATTTTAGGCACCAGTACATTAGGCCCGGTATAGGGTTACCAGACGTCTGGATTTCCCCGGCCACGTCTTCCTTTTGAGGATGGCTTTTCAAAACCCGGCACTTTGTCCAGGTTTTTGAAAAGCTTCTGGCGACGAGCAACATCGGCGCGGCATTCTTGCTTGCGTGGATGCAATGCGGTGATGTCACACCAGCGCATGCGCGAATGCCGGCCAACGTCGCTCGTTGCTCATGCAGGTCAAGGGGGCGGGGCTGGTGGTGGAACAGGGTGAGCCTGGGGGCGTGGCCATGGATCCGGATTTTCCTTTTGGAAAATCTGGTAACCTCAGCCTGGTATAACCTGGGCAATATATAAGTGCCTACTTCTAGGATGACTAGGGACACCTAAGCAGAACTAGGTGCCTAGAGGTTGACTGACAACCGTGCTGAGCAGCACCTACAGCAGGGGTAGGGAACTCCGGTCCTCGAGAGCTGTATTCCAGTCGGGTTTTCAGGATTTCCCCAATGAATATGCATTGAAAGCAGTGCATGCAAATAGATCTCATGCACATTCATTGGGGAAATCCTGAAAACCTGACTGGAATACGGCTCTCGAGGACCGGAGTTCCCTACCCCTGGCCTACAGTGTAGGTGTGCTTAGGCATCATTTATAGAATCTGGCACAAAGAGAATACTGAATGACACTTTCTTATGAAAGACTCTCATGAGCAAGATGCACGGCTGTGCTTTCCGTACAAATAGGAACCTTTAACCCACTGCAAAATAAGAGCAGGAACCACTGTTTTAGTAGCCTTCTTGCTAAGATAGCAAATTCAGACTGAGCCCTCCAGGGACAGGAGGTGGTCTATAAGAAATGAAAATAAATAAAAGCAGTGCTTGTGTCACAGGAAAACCAGTTTCAGCTCTCCTGTCTGATAGAAGGGGCTAGATCTAGATTCTGTTTGTCTGTTTAATTAGATTGTAAGCTCTATTGAGCAGGGACTGTCTCTTGAATGTTTTTAATGTACAGCGCTGTGTATGTCTAGCAGAGCTATAGAAATGATAAGTAGTAAGGCTCTGAGGGTTGTTTTAGGTCTTTGTACCATCTGCAGCACCTTGCTTAGGGGAGAAATTGTAAGTGAGATTACTGCAAAAAAATAAAATTTAACATAAAAAAGAAATCCAGAGCAAAAGCACCACAAAGTTTTATAGTTGCCCAGCACTAAATTGTTTCCAAATAACAAAAAAATGTCTTACCTGTTTTTGTTCACTTCTGCATAGGTACAATCACATATTTCACTGCGATTATTTTCTTGAGGGGAAAAATAAGAGTAAAGATTTATGTTAATTAGTCTAAGTTATATTTGCTGTTTCATTATTTTATTTAAAAATATTAACTTACTGGCAAATATTCAGTTATTCACCTCGTCTCAAAGTGCGCAAACAATGCCCGTTGTTATAATTCCATATTTTCAAACAGCCGTCTCTTCCTCCACTGACCAGCCTAAGGTATGGTTGAAATTAGATATATGTTAAATGAATGCAAATATCAAATGTTCCACTCCTTTGTACTTCAGGTTCCAGCTCAAACTGAAACAGGACTGGGATCTTACACCATGAGCAGACCTAGGCCAGTCCTTGTAATAGTAGTCCTTGGTCGAAAGCCATGTATCAGGGCTCCTTCCAGAACACTGTGATCATGGGTTTTAAATCCAGCCACTAGGTGTCACTCACTGGACATAGACTGCTGCATTACCAGCATATCAAATCCCAGAAGACCTGGGATGTGAGAGACCTAACTTAGGGTCAAACCAGTATCTTCTGCACAGCACTGTCACAGTCCCCAGAAAGTTTATTTTAAGCTTGCACCAATGCAGGAACATGCTTATACCTTCTCCCACTGAGATCAAAGGTGAGACAAGTTATGCCAGTATCTTCATGAGCGCCACTGAATTCAGACACCTGCTTCCCTGTTTCAAAGTCCCACACTTTAACTACCTTTCAATTAAAAAAAAAAAGTGAAAAGAATCAGTTTTACAGGAATATCAGAAGAAGCTAGAAAGAGAATCTAAAAGCAACCTTCCATATAGCTTCATGACAAGATTTGCAAACTTTGAAAAAAAAAAAAAAGTGTACAAATTAATCCATGAACCTGCTAAGGATCTTGTAAGCTGGTTGAATTAGTTTGCCAACATTTTTTCTTACAGAATACTTAAGCTGAACTTCTGCCTTGATTTTGCTGCATGTGTAGGATTTTCCTTAAATCACCTGGAAAGAAATCCCACAAATTTTCATTGCAGATCTGGGGGGGGGGGGGGTGGAAGCTTCAAAATGGCATTGACCTCGGATCAGGCTTGAATTAGTCACAGCTCTCTTCAGGTGACTGGCATATGTATATTCATGCTACACTGCCACATTATTCATTTTTCTCCCAGCTATGCAAAATGCTTAAGTACCTGAATAAATTCATGTAAACCGTTCTGAGCTCACTTGGGAGAACAGTATAGAAAACTAAATGAATGAATAAAATAAATAAATAGATGTGTTTCAATTATACTTACAGAGCCTTCAGAGCAGCTCACCACCTGTCTGAACACTTTGTTGTACTTGCAGCACAGAACTGGCTCCTTGTGAGATATCTCCAGATAGGGGAGAGGGGGAATCCTGATTGAGTACAGAAATAAAATGACACAAATCAGTTCAGAAAACCGACCTTGTGGTATGTTCCAACATGCTGCGGAGGTCAGGCCTTGCCGTTTAGGAAGACGGCAGCACCAGAGCAGGAACAAATGAGGACTATTCCTGCCTCTTAATGAAAGCCAACTTTTTGGGTTAGTGTGGACTCATGGAGGTGGGAAGGGGGTGCTGGACCCAGGCAATTACGATTTAAAAGGCTCCAGCTTTAAGTTTGTTGAGATCTGAGGGCCCATATTTGATCTCCAAGCTTCAGAACAGGTCTATAGTAGCAGAGGAAACTTTTGGCTCAATAGACTGCCCCCAACTCTGAGTAATGTCACTATTTTTTTTAATGTGCATTTTGTAAGATTACTGTCTCTTTCGTATGTGCCACAAAATACACATTTTCTCATGGTCTATACATATTTATCAAAAAGCTCCACATTCAGTGAGCCTTTTATAAAATACACTATCAGTTGTGAATATCCCTAATTTGGATATTCCTAATTAGGACCAGCTTAATCATTAGACAATTTAGGTAGCTGCTTAGAGTGCACTCAAAGAAGAAAATTCCTTCCAGCATGTGCCTTTACTCATAAGGATGATGAGTAGTTTTCAAATAGCTCCTTTATTAGGATAAATAACGTAACATGAAAACTCACTTCTATACCGCAATACCGTTAAGTTCCATGCAGTTTACAAAAGAAAAAAGTGAGTACAGTAAATGGAATACTTCAATTACCCAAAAGATCTAGTATACAGATACGTTTCTAAAAGTCGCTTGAATTGTCGATGTGTTGGAAGACATAGACAATTCAAATCCTTGCCCCAAAATGGCACTTGATAAGACAGAAGGCGTGATGATATCTTTTAAATTTACAACCTTTAACAGATGGAAAAGTGAATAGAACTTGTGAATGTCTGAAATGTTTTAGAAACATAGAATAGAATATGACGGTAGAAAAGGGCCACTGGCCCAACAAGTCTGCCCACTCTAAGGACGCTCCCCCCTAAGCACTTCCACAAAGTGAACCCACATGCTTATCCCATTTTTTCTTAAAATCTAGCACGTTGACCTAGCAAATGTGAATGAATCCAGGAAATAGTTGGGTGTGAGGCCTGCTAACACATTAAAGCAAATGCAACCAAACCACTTGTACAAACCTATATAAAATATATCATATATATATATACCTTCTTACACACATATAAATATATTCATATTTAGTATCGTGTACTGTGTTCATATTACACTTCTCCCTCCGTATTCACGGTTTCAGCATTTGCGGTTTCGATTATTCACGGTTTTTAGCTTGCTGGCTCCTCCCCCCAAATTACATCAGTTTGCATAGAGAAATCGCTGATTCCAAGCGTTTACAGAGAAAATCGCTGATTCCCAGCACTTTGTTCACCGTGTTTTGCCTCTCCTTCAGAAACAGGCCAGGTCTCCCACCATGTTATTCGCGGTTTCACCATATTCACGATGGTTTTTAATAGAAAACAGCAAATAACATATAAAAAAAAGCTATTTGCGGTTTTTCAGTATTTGCAGTTCTGTTAAACCCCTATCACAGTGAATACGGAGGGAGAAGTGTACTCCTATTTCAATTCCGTGCTTAGTGTCTGTATTATGATTAATACAGGTGATTTGTGGCAGTGCTTTTTCATTCTAGCAAGTGGATTTTCCTCTCAAAAGGCGTATTACCAATTCAGTGAAACAGGATTCTGCCGCAGTCATGTCCTTACCTCAGCCTGAGCTGAAGGAGAGCAATTGAATCAGTGGTAACACACAATGCTCGGAGGCCAGGCACAAAATGGCAGGCAGTAAGCTCCCCCCTGATTCCGCTTAATTTTGGACAGATGGTAAGCAAGCAACTGTGGTCTTGAAGATCCCAAACCTACTTCAGAAAACAGGGGAAATGATATGTGAGATATAGAACAGATACGTCCAACTCAGCATGTGCAAAATTCCAGTAGTACGAAAACGGATTTAGAAAACGGATCTAGAGCCTGTTCACTAATACAGGCAGGCAGGCATGTGTATTTGCTGGCATAAGCAGTGGGAGTTGCAATTTTACAAAGATACATATTGAAAAACTGACAGAGAAGTTCGACAGCTTACTATTCTTTTCTTGGGCATTTATAAACTGCTAAATCCCTAAGTAGGTCCAAAGTGGTGTACAAATACAGTATAAGATAAATAACACAATTAGTACACAAGTGTCAATTTAAATAAAATTCAGATGTACATCAGACATCTCTGAAACAAATTAGTTTTTAAAGGTTTCTAAACAGCAAATAAGATGGCTTCTGCTTTATAGGACAATGGAAGATTACTCCATACCAAAACAGCTTGAAAAAAGACGGAACCTCTAGAATTTTCTTAAACATATGTAATTAAAAGCAGGAAAACTAATCTAATGAGCCTATGTATCATGAAATGATGATCAAAACATGTCTCTAAATCAAACATAGCAAATAACTTCAGGGCAAAAGCACACCCAAATATTGTTGTCAACATACAATTAAACCATTCAGATTTCATCCAGGTTACATCAAAATATAATGAATGGGAGGAAAAGATCTCAGCGGGGGCACCAATATGGGTTGTTATACTTCAACTCACCATAGGTATATAAAGCACCCCCATCAGAAATCAGGAAAAACCTCCCATTATAGCTACAGTTGCCAAGCCAAAATCAAATATTCAAATATTAACAAAAAAAAATAATAGCACTTAGCTTAGCAGTGAAGCATTCCAATGGTTGAAAATCCACATATCGAATGTAAATAACTTCTACGCAAAATATATTTAAGCTCAACAAAGCCTGTAGTGAAACAGAAGCTCCACTGAGCTTAAATGCATCTTGCCTGGTTAGTGTAACTGAACCATCTGAATTATATTAGTCTAATTGTGGCAAAATTAAACTTTTAACTTACAAGTGTAAATTATACATGCATGCTTACCATTCTGAAAATCTACACATTTGCTAATTAACAATAGAGATTAAAATCATTATTTATGTTCGTTTAGTTGCAAGAAATAATCAGTGAGGATCAGGGGGTGAATTCCCTTGATCCATTCTGTAAAGGGCTGCCTCAAATAAGAACCTTTTACAAACCTACATATGAAAGGTTTCAGTTTAAATTCCCATGGCTGATATCCTGAAACATACAGATGCATTCCTTTTCTGAAATGGGGAATACACATGTAGATTTTTGCTCCACCCAAGCCCTGCTCAAACCACACCTCTTTGCATTCTACATATAATGCAGTAATACAAGTGTAATGACCAGCTTTCTATGCAATATACAGCACATATTGTAGAGCTTCTAGATTAGAATAAGGACCAAAGTATTCTACACTTTTGCAATACTAAAATCCAGATTTAAGGAACTAGCTAAAAGTCCCTCAACACTTTCTATGCATTTTCTTTCTTTGCCAAAACAAAAGAACGATCCAACAAATCTGCAGTGAAGGGTCAAACAACGAAAACAAGGGAGAAAACTGCAGATGTGAAGTACAAGGCACAAGATCTTTATTGGAGAAAATACAATGTAGCAATCCAAATAATGGTTCTCATATGTGAAGAGACAGGACCCAACATGGTCCGTATTTCAGAAAACGCTCCTTTCTCAGGGGTCCTAAGGAGAAATTGTAATAGAATGAAATGTGGAATGTAATATAGGTGCAGATTGAGTGCACACTGAAAGGTGAGTGTGAAGATAAATGGATTATCATGCATAGTAGTAAGTTTGCAAAATATTTGATTTACACCAAAACAATGCCTTAGGGGTCCTTTTTAGCAAGCTGTGGTATAAAGTGGCCTTAGAGAAGTCTTATGTAGGTTTTCCCCATGCTAAGGCTATTTTTACTGCAGTAGTAAAATGGACAATTTTTCATTTTCTGTATTAATGGCCATGTGCTAATGGGCAGTTTCTGTTTTGAGAGAAGGTTATTCTCCTGAAGCAGCATTCTGCGACTCAAGGTCTTACAAGGACTTTTGTTGAGAGCTTTGAAAAAGGTTTTGGATGATAAATGTGCATTGTGGGTTGCAAGCCTTGGATTATAATCATTGTTTGGTCAGAAGATATGTTGATAGATGATCATCGGTGGAGTGAGAAAATAGTAGCACACCTTGTAAGTGACTGCCTTGAGATAAGCACTTGTGATTCTGCTGCGATAACCTTTGATTCTTGGACACTGTACCAAGTGATCTTTATTTGCAGTAGTTTAATTTAGCCTAGTTTTTTGGCTAGAGATTTTTTTTCTGCCTTATTAGTAGGGAGGTTTTTTATCTCTCTGGCTCATTTCCGGAGCGGGCCTATAATTGGAAAAAGAACTCTTTAAAGGGGCTGTTTGTGCCTGGGGTTTCTATTCATTTGGGATTTTGAGGCCTATTTAGTAATAAAGTGTAATGCTTGATTACTGGGCACAAGTGTAATGCTTGATTACTTGGTTTGGTAATACTGTGTTTCCCTAAAAATAAGACCTACCCCAAAAATAAGCCCTAGCAGGATTTTCAGGGCAGGTCTTAATATAAGCCCCACCCCAAAAATAAGCCCTAGTTCCAGGATTCGCCAGCAGTTTCCCTTCCCTCCCTCCCATCCCTTGTGCAGCAGAACCCTTGCGTGAGCAATGCCCCTCCCCCCGAGCATTCGCCCCTGCCATACAGCTGAACCCCCATCCTTCCCTCCCTCCCATCCGAACCCCGCCAACCGCGAGTGAGCCCTACATACCTCCCTAAGCAGTGTCAGGCCGGCAACACTCTAAACATGCTGCTTCGACCTTGTCTGCCTATGAATTCACTCTATCGCGTTACTGATGACATCATCAAAACAATAGTTAAAGATTCTGCCATAGTACCTGTAATGCAACCTTTAGTTAGTTGTGCCTGATATAAATTTAACAGATGAGGTAGTAGGGAATTTTGAAATGATTTGTAAAACTCTACAGTGAATCCATCACCACCTGGAGCGGATCCAACTCTAAGGGACTTCAGTGCTGTTTGTAACTCTTTCATTGATATAGGTGCATCTAGAGTCCCTTTTATATGCTCGTGAATTTTAGGCCCCTTAATTAATTTCAAGAACTCTAATCCCTCAAGTTCTTTATTTGAATAAAGCTCAGAAGAATATAAGGCTTTATAGTATTTCAAGAATTGTTTTAAGATATTTCCAATTCGAGAATGAGGTTCCCCCATCTCATCTTTAACAGCCACAATTTTTACTTTTCTTTTTTTTTTTTTTGCTTTATGAAAATTAGCTAATAATCTTCCCGCTTTATTCGAGTTTCCATAATATAAAGCCTGCTGAGAAAACAACTCTTTCCTAGCCATTTGTGATGCAATTTCATTATATTTATACTTAGCTTTTAAGAGGGCCTGCAAAATATTTTGTTCCCATTTCAATGTCAATTGAGACTGTGTTGATTTAATATACTACTTCTAAGCTTCTTGAATAGCCTGCTTGAGTGGTTGTATCAACTGTAAACATCTAAGGTCAGTTCTGTGAACACCTTAGAATTACGCATTGCAGTAGTCTAGATTTTTCTATGAAATGGTTTTAGAATTTCTCTTTATGTTTTGGCAAATACATAATAAAACATATATGAGATATCTGTAAAATCAGATCAAAGGAAAATAGCATGATTACTGGACATACTACCCTTAATGTACATCTGCTACAAGGAAGTATAAACTGACCTTAACTGTGTTGTCTGTAGACACTGAAAATATTTTCTGATCCTCAGCAGATATTTCCACATAAAACAATGGAGCAGTATGACCTCTCAGCACCCCCGTAGGTCTTCTGAAAAGGTTAGCCAGAAAAGAACACTGTAAGTATTAATTGATCAGACTCAAAAGAATCTACCATCCCTAAACTTTGTCCAGTACAATATCAACTCTTCTGTAATGAGCAGCGATCTGTGGAGTGAGACAGAGGGGACTCTGCTTTACAACTGATGCAGAAAAACACTGAATCACCCTGAGGAACAGGGAAACCAAGAGCTGAGGTTCTGCTCTTGCCTCTTATCTAAGGGACAATTTTAAAACTGAGCCAAGATAAAGTGGGATGGGTCAATAGATTTCCAAAAGAAAGGAGACGATCAATATAATCGTGCAAAGATTAAGTTTATTCAGTCTGTCCACAAAGGTATAAAACCCAACACAGTACTGTGTTTCGGCGTACAATATGCATGCTTCAGAGGTCACATACACACTGAGCAATGAGCAATAACTACTTTGGTCTACAAAGCCTTCGTCTTATGAGTGTTGGTGACTTCTTTTATGTAGTTTTCCTCGCTCAGTGTCGAAGATAAAAAGGTACGGGGAAGGGGCAGGTGTGCATGGCAAGGGGGCGGGAGAGGTGCACCTAAAGTGATATGGAAAATGCCATTGAAACATCCCCATGTTGTTTCAAAAGAATGAACATCCTTAATGATTTCTAAGGTTTGGACAAGTTCCTGGAGGAAAAGTCCATAGTTTGTTATTGAGAAAGACATGGGGGAAGCCACTGCTTTCCCTGTATCAGTAGCATGGAATATTGCTACTCTTTGGGTTTTGGCCAGGTACTAGTGACCTGGATTGGCCACCATGAGAACGAGCTACTGGGCCTGATGGACTATTGGTCTGACCCAGTAAGGCTATTCTTATGTTCTTACTATATCCAAATAGCAATCTCTAGTTCACTGGAATTAATTACCCTGGGACATAAAGGTTCCACATTCGAACTATTCTGTCCACTCCACCAGTCACAATGAGACTGTTCTTCTTACAGAATGCAAATGTTTTCACGCCTTTGAAGACTTGAAACACGGTCTGATTTCCCTCTGGTCTCCTCTGCGGAGCTCCGAGTGTCTGCCCTCTTCTTGCCTTTGATTCTTTCCTGTAGTCCTTTATGTCTCTCATCTGCTGTTCCACATCGGTGGTCCCAATAGTACACCCTGATAAATGAACACACTGCATTTAATACGGCTGTCCAACTATAACCCTCTGAAAATGCTTGTGCTTTTTGTAACATTGCTGTAGTGAGTTTTCCTTTAAGACAGAAGGGCATAGAACGTGCTCAGTTTGATGATGCTGATTTATAGCACTATCATTAAAAGCCAATAATCATTATGGAACAAACAAAGTAATTTTCAAGATATTTTTTCAGAATATTACTAATAGAAGGAACTTCATATTAAAAAATGGACAAAATTCAGGCAATTGTAGTTGCCAATTTTGGCTCCGGTCTGATATTCAACAGGCAGTAGTGAGTGTTTTGCTTACTGCCGATGAAGTTATTCCCAGAAACTCAAAGCCGAACCCTGTCCTGGCTTTGGTTTTGAATATCCAGGTTTTTTTGAGCCAGGAATTAAGCGGCCTTGGATTAGCGCACTACAATAGGGCAGACTTTTATGCAGTCCCTTTTATGCACCAAACCTGGTCACTTAAGTGCTGACTCCACCCCCAGAATGCCCTCAACATAGCCAGCTTTGAGTTTAGGTCTAATTGCGAACTTCAGCAGCTGTTAATTGCTGATAAAAAATTAGTGGTTAGCCCCGACTAAGGGCTCCTTTTACTAAACTGTGGTAGAGCTTTTTACCGTGGGCTGGCAAGGTCAATGCTCTGATGCTCATTCAATTCCTACAACCATCAGAGCATTTACCTTGCCGGCCTGCAGTAAAAAGCTCTATCAGCTATTTATGCAGTCCTGTTTATGTGCTAAACATGGCCGGTTAGCTCTGAATACTAGGAGCTAGCTGGACTCTGACTCAAAATGTACACAAAGTAACCGGCTTCCACTTCCAGGTAAATGCAACTGAAAATGACCTGACAGCCACATATAAGCAAGTTAAACTGATCAGCGGCCATTCCTGGCTGGTTAACTTGCTTTAAATATCGGCCGGTGTGTGTTTAACCTTTGCAGTCAGACTAGGCAATCACTGAGACTATGTAAAATTGTTACCTATCACCAAGGCTGTAGGCTCATGGTTTGAAGCAGAGATGATGGCTCTAATGGAACTGTAGTACTTCAGCTAGGAAAGAAAACAATCACAGAGATAATGATGAATGATAACAGGAATAAATTAGAGGATCATTTTCATTAAAAAATAAATATAACATCTCTCTAGCCTTCATTCTGATCCCGTGCACAAATCTTTAGGAAACAGGACAATGATATAATAATAGGAAGACAGATGGGCATTTTTGATAGGATGTCTAAGTCTGACCTTGGACGTTTCCTGCAAGACAAAACATCCATTTTTGAAACCACTAGACGTCCAATTTTTTTAAAAATGTTTTTTAAGTGACCTATTTGGACATCTTAGCTGTCAGGATGTACATTAGGAAACTTTGTTCACCATTTTCGACCACAAAAACATTCAAAATGTCCAGATCCAGACCATTTGGAAATGGACCAGCATTGTAATGGATTGGCCACACAGACATGCCAACAGAGTAGTGGGGCACCTTAGAGGGCATTGCTGTGAACGTCACATAAAGAGTGCTAGATGTGCATCTCACCATAACCCCTTATAATTTATGGCGAGCCCTCCAAAATTCCCCCAAAACCTACTATATCCACCTGTCTACCATCCCAATAGGTAGAACACACAAAGCCACTGGATGGGCCTGCTGTGACATCTTCAGACCTGAAAAACAGAGGCAATAGACCAGGCTTCCCCAAAGAAACAAGACACGTCCACAAAGAACACCAGGTGGAGCCAGTTCCTGGACACAGCAGTTAAAAGTTTTTGGCTGCAGGTGACACCTATATGGCAGTATAGTAAGGTTTTGGTGGGTTCACACGTATCACCATAAATGTAGTGGTTAGAGTGGCTTATGGGCCTGGGTCCTCCTCTCTATGGTTCCCTAGCCCACCCAACAGACTACTTACTAGGACTGCTCTACTAGGTTTTTCCATACCAGATACTGCTGTTCTAGCCATAGGTATATACTGAGGAAATGTGGTGGGATCATTACTTAATCCCTCCAGTAGTCATCTGGTCAGTTTGGGTACCTTTTGGCACTTAGATGCTTTTAAAATAGGTTTAGCTTCAGACATCTAAGTTCCATCCTGTACGTCTTGGGAAATGTTTATCACTGCAAGACGCCCAGAACCCACCCCATAAAATGAGCCCCATATTGTGTAGGCCGTTTCTTCTAAACCTGCAGAATGCTGAGGTAATCTACAGTATACTGGTGAGACCATAGGCAAGCTGCAGATTACAGCTGAAATCTTTGAGCGATTTGCAGTTAGATATTGTTATCTGCAAGGCTCAGTTTTAGCAAGAGGAATTGAGGTCTAGGTAGGGTTACCATATGGCTCCATAAAAAGGAGGACGGATTGAGATATCTGGGTTTTACTTCCACTGAAAGCAACGGAAGTAAGGAAGACATATAGAGACATCTGGGTTTTGCTTTTGATGGAAGTAAAACATGGATATCTCAATCTGTCTTCCTTTTCTGGTGCCATATGGTATCTCAACCAAAAGGAACACCAACAAAATCCACAGGAAACAAAGGGGAAAAAAAGCAGTACTGTGGATATGAGGCACTTGATGTTAAAGATCATTGTAATAATTCTTTGCAAATGCTCCAAATGGTGCAAGTAATAGCAATCCATACAGCACATGTCAATGAATTGTGGTGCAGACCCAACACCACTCATCTGCCCTGAGTAAAGCATCTCCTGCTCTCTGCCAACAAAAAATGCTCTCAGCTCCCTTCTCTCTACCATGATTCTCCTGTTCTGCTGACAAAAAAAAGCTCTCTGCTCCCTGCTCTCTGCTGCAATTCTCCTGCTTGCTGCCCCACGCTCTCTGCCCCGACTCTTGCTGGCTGCCCCAATTCTCTCTCCTGCCCCGACTCTCTGCTCTGCCCCAATTCTCCGCCCTTCCCTGCAGTGTGATCCCGTTGTTTACACACGCTTTAAACCCGCAGGTTAAAACCACGGGCTCGCAAAAAGTAAAAAGCAGTCTATAGCCCTTTCACCTCTGCGTGCAAACACCCCCACTGAAGCCTAAACTTTGGGCAGCCGCTTCCTGCAGGCGTGGGAAATATAGCTCGCACTAATTCGGCAACACATTTTAGACATAAAAAATGAAGGAAATGCTTTAAATGAAGGAAATAATTTGAAAAGACACTAGCAAGTTTATAGTGCATAACATAAACAAATGCAAGGTGATGCATCTAGGAAAAAAAACCAAAGAACACGAGTATAAGATGTTGGGGGTGACATTAGCAAAATGCGAACAGGAAAGGGATTTGGGGGTACTGATTGACAGAACCCTAAAGACTTCAGCACAATGCACAGCGGCGACGAAGAAAGCAAACAGGATGTTGGGCATGATTAAGAAGGGGATCACGAGTAGATCGGAAGATGTAATAATGCCACTTTATAGAGCAATGGTCAGACCGCAATTGGAATACTGTGTCCAACACTGGTCTCCATACCTCAAGAAAGATATAATTCTACTGGAAAGAGTACAGAGGAGAGCCACGAAACTTGTCAAGGGATTGGAGAATTTGAGTTACAAAGAGCGCCTTAGGAAATTGGGATTGTTTACCCTCGAGCAGAGAAGACTGAGAGGGGATTTAATAGAGACTTTTAAAATAATAAAGGGATTTGATAAAATCGACCAAGAAGAAGCATTGCTAACTTTTTCGGATGTGACACGGACAAGAGGTCACAGACTGAAACTGAGTGGCAGCAGGTTCAGGACGAATGTTAGGAAGTTCATTTTTACACAGCGCGTGCTGGGAATTTGGAATGCTCTCCCGGAGGATGTTGTGACAGAGATTACTGTTCTGGGACTCAAACGCAAGTTGGATGCACACCTTCTTGCAAATCGTATTGAGGGCTATGGTATATCTGGGTCTCCAATCAGGAGTACCTAAATGGGCTGCCGCGTGTGCGGATCACCGGACTAGATGGACCTCGGTCTGATCCGGTGAGGGCTTTTCTTATGTTCTTATGTGATACAGTGTGGGGAGGATGAAGTCCAAGAACATGTTAAAAATACGTCTGTCTATTTCTGCCTTCCTGTGTTACAATTGTTGTTATCTGTTTCAATTGTTTGTAAATGGAGTTTAAGATGATTTGTATGTAATTTGTAAACTGCGTAATCAATATGCGGTTTATACAGTAAATGTTTAAATAAATAAATAATAAATAGAAAGCATACGGCCTCTTTTACAAAGCCGTGTTAGTGGCTGCCGCACGGCAACAGCCCCGAAGCCCTTTAAATCTCTATGGGCTTCGTGGCTGTTAGCACAGCACAGCCGCTAGTGCGGCTTTGTAAAAGAGACCAATAGTATCACCGAATATTGATCAATAGGGCACTTATCTGCAGAACAGCTGTCACTATATGGATAAGCACTTTTCAATATCCATCCCATAGTTTCCTTACCTGTACAACCCAATCTCCATGAACTTTCCAGCGAGCATAAGTTACATTTGGATAAATAGCAGCATTATCGATACTAATATTAGGCATGTTTCCATGTTTTGGCAATTTCTTCCATGTTCTGAAAATGAAGGTTAAAAGATCAAATAAGGAAGAAACAAACGGAAATGATTCCATTTTGATGTCATAGGTTGCGTACAGGCATAGTGACATTTTTCAAAATCTCTTACACTTCTCCCTCCGGATTCAAGGGGATAGGGGCAGAGCCGGACCGCGAATGGCGAAAAACCGCAAATATCCGGTTCTGACCCACCCCTGCCTCCCTCCCGCCTTCCCAGCCTTACCTGGTGGTCTAGCGGGTTTTCGGGGCAGGAGCGATCTTCCTACGCTCCTGCCCCATGCAGATCGCCATTAGGAAATGGCTGCTGTGAGTTCCCATAGTCTCTCGAGACTACAACGGGAACTCCCTACAGCTATTTCCTAATGGCGATCTGCACGGGGCAGGAGCGTAGGAAGATCGCTCCTGCCCCGAAAGCCCGCTAGACTACCAGGTAAGACCGGGATGCTGGGGGAAGACTTAAGGATGGGTTTTTTTTCCTTTTTTTTCCCCTCCCCAAAAAATCACGAATATGTGAAATCGCGATTACTGAAACCGCAAATGGGGAGGGGGAAGTGTATTTGTTTTCACAAACCTTTCCCTATGCAACACCTTCAAAGAGATCATTTCTAAAACTGTGAAAAATGCTTTGATCGGGAAGCAGCAAAGCTAAAAATGTCTTTTCAAGGCTTCTAAACAAAAAGATTTGTGTGGTAGAGCACTTAAAAATGACAATTACAGAGAAAATAGTGCAAGTATTGCTAGAAATTGTTTCCACTAAAAAAAATTAAAAAAAGAAGAATGAACGAGAATATTTTAAAAAAATCCTTGGCTTGATATTTGAAGGAGTTTAATTGAGCAGGAATGGCTCTTGTCTGGTTAAACCCTGCAGAGCTAGTCAGCTGCTACTCTTTAGGAGCACTTAACTGGGTAAAATAGCCAAATCACTGTTCCGTCTAAGCCACTGTCTCTCAAACTGTGTGCCCCGGCACAAAGTTGTGCCCCAAAGAAATTCCGGGTGTGCCTCAAGAGATTCCAGAATTTATTTTTTTTAATTCCCTTCATACACTAGAGTAGATGACATGTACGTCATGTACGTAAGAGTCTGCCAATGTTATGAGCGTCTGCGTGCATAAGGCAAGCATCATTCCACGACGTGGTTGGTCCTTGAAAACTAATGGCAAGCCTTTTTTTTTTTTTTTTTTTTTAATGCAGTAGTTATCCTAACTTGAGCAACAAAGCAGTCAAAGTTTTGTTACCATTTAGTTCTTCTTATCTTTGAGAACCTGGGTTTTCAGCTCTGACAGAAATTACATTGAAAAAAAGAAAACGACTGCAGAGGGTAGATGATGAAAATGTGTGTTTGCTTGTTGACTATCAAGCCGCGTTTTGAGTTAATTTGCACTCAAAAACAAGCACATCCCTTGGATTGATTAGCAATTCTATCTATTTTAGTTTCACCTTTGTTACAATTACTCGTACATAGCTTAAAGAACTTTAAATAAATAACACTCAAATCAACCCCTCCCCCCTTTTACAAAACCGCGTAAGAGGTTTTTAGGACCAGCTGGTGCACTTAATGCTCTGTGCTACTCCTATGCTCATAGGAACTCTATGACTGTCAGAGCAGCACAGAACATTGAGAGCACCGGCCAGCACTAAAAACTTCTTGCATAGTTTTGTAAAAAAATTGGGGGGGGGGGGGGGTAATTTTTTGTTGGTTTTGCAATTTTATGATTTCAATTATAATGTGCTGCAAAAAAACATTTGCTCTGTTTAGTGTGCCAGAGCTAAAAAAAACGGTTGAGAGATACTGTTCTAAAGCTAAGCAGTGGTCTGCCACCTACAGTTCTGCCAATGGGTGGTGCTGTTTCAATATCCCATTTTCAAGCTCTGTAGGACTCCTGAGACCCTATTTGCCTCTAGTGAGTGGAAACAATAATAAAGCACTACCCCTTACTGGCAGTAAAGCAGTTGGAGGTCTTCTGCTCAGCTTAGAAGGAACAGTGCATCAAATATCTCTGCTAACGAGCCATTTCCTAACCAACTTGGTTAGGCATGGTCCAGGGGCGGGTTTGGGCAAACCACAATTTAGCTGGTTAGCGGTCCATTAACTGGCTAAGTTAGTGCATAACTAGGCACTGGTCTGAATATTGGGTCAGCGCACATACCCGGATATTCAATGCCAGGAACTGCACATGCCCCAGCATTGAATATTTGGGATTAGTTTAGCCCCCCCTCCCCCGGCTGTGTACAGATTACAAGCCGTTTACTGAACTACCACTGCAGCCTCAACATCGGCTCTCCCTGGGTAAAAGTTCCAAGTTAAATGCAGCTGTATAAAAATGAATATGTCAATGTGTTTTTGTTGATTTCTTCCAGTATGACAAGATGGATGGTCCGTGTATCGGCATAAAAAGCTTTCCTCAAGGGTCCATATGAAAGCACCAATGATAAAAGCAAGTATTGGATAAATTAAAAAAAACAAATTGCAAACGGCAAAATATTTGACACTGAATGCAGGTTGTACATTTATCCAATACTTACTTTTATCATCGGTGCTTTCATATGGACCCTTGAGGAAGGCTTTTATGCCAAAACATGGACCGTTTCGGGGTCCATATTGCACCTGCTTGTATGGAATAAAGTGTTATCAATGGTGGATTATATTTCTAATAAATCATCTGACCAAGAACAATGTCTTTTCTTGTTTTGGACTCCCATTTGTTTCACTGTGGAACCACTGTGCATTTTTCTTTTGACTACATCTATATCAGACAGGATTTTGTAGGCACCACGCTACAGAAACTTTTTTAGGTTAATTTACACACAATTCTTGAGCAATATGGGGTAATGATCCTCATATCATTAGGCCTATCCTCTGCCTTCAGTTTCATAGACCACTCTCTCTTACTTGATAGATTACATAACATTGGCATTTCAGGTATGGCACTAGATTGTTTCTAGATTGTTTCTAGATATGGCTCTTATCTACAAGGCTCTATAAAGTACTCTGGAATAATATGCTATCTGATTCATATGCCTATTCCTGTGGCGTACCACAGGGTTCTATATTGGTGCCAACTTTATTCCGTGTACCAGAAAACAAATTGATATCAAGTCAAATTGATTAACCAGACCTCAAATACCCAAGGCACTACTTGGTAATTTTCATGCCCTTGCTGGGGTGGTAATTCATCATTGGTCTTGGTAAAGTGACATGTAGTCAAATCTTTTTAATTTGATAACATTTAATAAATATAAAGTGCATTTAGTGCTTAAGGTGCTAAAGAAAGGAAGGCACTTATCTTTTGTGCCTTCCTTTCTTTAGCACCTTAAGCACTAATGATGAATTACCACCCCAGCAAGGGCACGAAAATTACCAAGAAGTGCCTTGGGTATTTGAGGTCTGGTTAATCAATTTGACTTGATATCAATTTGTTCTCTGGTTCACGCAATTATTATTTGTTTGAACGAATTGCTGTTTTCTTCTATTTAAGTCGATTTGCCAACTTTATTCAACATCTTGGACAGTATTGATCAATTGCAATGATTTACATCGTTCATCTATGCAGGCAGAGGGGCTTTTTCGATTGGATGTCTAAGTCTGACTGGATGTTTTGAGAAAAATGTCAATTTTTTAACCCACAAGACGTCTATCTTTTTTTTTTTTTTTTTTACAAATATGGTCCAGCTCAACATCTAATTTGTTTTGCCATTATCGAAAAAAGGTCCAAATTAAAAATGTCCAAAACAAGCCATTTGCATAGAGGAGGGGGGCCAGCATTTTTAATGGACTGGCCACACTGACATGCCAACAGAGCAGGGGGTACCCTAGGGAGCACTGCTGTGAACTTCACATTAAGGATGCCAGGTACACATCTCATCATAACTATAACACCTGTACATTATGTGGTGAGCATTCCAAAACTCCCCCAAAATCTGCTGTACCCATCTGTCTACCAACCCAATAGCCCTTATGCCTGCTGGTGTCACCTATATGGCAGCACAGTGGATTTTTGGTGGCCTCATACTTTCTAATAGAAGTGTACTAATTAGGATGGCACAAGGGCCTGGATCCCCTTCTCTGCAGTCCACTGCACAGCTCACCAGGCTACTCCAGAGACCTGTTTGCAGCTTTACTAGGACTGGTCATGGTATCTGCAGCTATCATAGAGACAGACACATACTATATCTTGCAGATATTTGGGGGACGGGAGGGGGTTCAGTGACATGGGGGAGTGTGTAGGGGTCATATTTTCATTCCTTCAGTTGTCATCTGGTCAGCTTAGGTATCTTTTTGGCCCTTATTCATTTTAAAAACAGGTCTAGCCCAAAATGTTTAAATTGCGCTCTGGAAATTTTGTAAAATGTTTGATTATTGTTGTAAAATGTCCAAGTGCCATGCCTGCCCTAATCCCACCCAAAACATACCTTAAACACGCCCCCTTAAGATTTAGATGCACTGGAAACTAAACAACCAGAAAGATGCCTAAAAAGTCAGTTTCAAAATGTCCACTTGGACATTTTGACTAGTAAGACATCCAAGTGCCAGTTTATGCCAGCTTTTGGACGTCTGTCTTTTTTTTAAAATGAGCCCCATGATGCCCAGCTGTTATATGTTTTGAAATAACCTCTGCTTCAATGAGTTAACATTTTAAAGAAAAAGGTTAGACACCATTACAAATTGGTTATATACCCATAAATTGAAATTGAATCTAGGAAATAATTAAAGCATTAATCCTTTCTTGAAATGCTGATGTGAAACTGCTAGCAATATTTATTGTTGCTGACACTAGCATACAAGTTGTATATTCTTCTTAACTCGTTTAGAGTTATTTTTGATGATGTCTACTTTAACCGCATACCTCACTGGTTAAAAAGAACTGCTTCAGATTATTTAAAGTTCGTTTAATACAGCTCTGTTTTTGCACAAATGCACATTGCATACTTCTTCACTCATTTGTCTTGGACAATTAGACTATTGTAATGTCCTCTTTCAAAGTGTTCGTCAAGCTGATTTTAGAAAACTCCAACTCATTTAGAATATGGTGCTTAAGCTAATTACAGGTACCACATGTAGGGATCATATCATGCCACTACTCAAAATGGACTACTGGGTTCCCATAACAACCAGAATCCCATACAAGATCATAACCCTGGGTTCCCATGGTTTCTTTCCCAAGTGTTCATATGATATGTACCAGGCTATGTTTTACACTCCAGACAACAGAATCACATGACAGTTCCTTCTTTTCATGCTACTAGGCTTACCTATGTCTGTTCTTCCCTATTTAAGATTCTTAGACCAACACTTTGGACCAACACTTCCCACAATATATTATATCTTCATATCAACATTTTGAAATAAGCCTCAAAACATGCTTTTTTCGGAAGGGTTTTAGAATTTAATTTCAGCTAAACACGGGCTTGTAGCACCACCTGACCTGGAATATCTGAGACTACAATCTAAAGCTTATCTTTTCCATTCTGTCCTATCATAAGTATAGTATTCCTTTCTATTTGAATATTATTGTATTTATTAGTATGCTCTGAAAACCACACAATGTGGTATATCAAGCTCTAATAATCTGGAAACTTGGAAAGTTAAAGCTTTACATAACAGATGAGCTATGCCAATGACTTGTAAGCACTCTTTATTTTGCAATTAAAATAATACACTTATTAGTGTCAAGAATTTATATATATTTTTTTCAATATATAGCACTCTTTTGGCCTAGTTTCATCAAAATGCTTAAATCTGGCCCTCATATATTAAAAAATCGATATCACAGATTTAAATTTTGCAAAGACATACATAGAGGAGCATTTTTGATGGTATGTTTACCAAGCCCTTCTTCTTTCCATTGGAGTTCCTTTCTTTTTTAATTCCTGTAAACCGTGTCGAGCTCCACTTCTGTGGAGATGATGCGGTATATAAACTTAAGGATTAGTTTAGTTTAGTTTAGTTTAGTCTAAGTCTGACTTTGGACATCTTCTGCAAGATGTCCAAAGTCGGGGAGTGGAGAAACAGCCATTTTTGAAACCGACAAAAACACTAGACATCTTTTTTTTTTTTCCAACCTTAGGACATTTAACATTTTGGGGCATTTTTGACCACAAAAACATCCAAATCCAGACCATTTAGACATGGGAGGGGCCAGCATTATAATGGACTGGCCACACAGACATGCCAACAGAGCAGTGGGGCACCTTAGAGGGCACTGCTGTGAACTTCACATAAAGGATTCCAGAACCCCCTTATAATTTATGCTGAGTCCTCCAAAGCTCCCCCAAAACCTACTATATCCACCTGCCTACCACCCCAATAACCCTTATGGCTGCAGGTGGCACCTATATGGCAGTTTAGTAGGGTTTTGGTGGGCTCACACTTTCCACCATAAAATGTAGTGGTTAGAGTGGCTTATGGGCCTGGAACCTCCTCTCTCTGTGTGCTCATGAGCCCACCTCCAGGCTATTTTAAGACACCTGTGTTCAGCTCCAAAATTCTTTCCCATACCAGGTACTGCTGTCCTAGAAAACAGGTATGTACTTTCATCAGATCTTTGTGGGGTGGGAAGGGGGTTAATAAGCACTGGGGGAGTCATTAAATATCCCCCCTCCAGTAGTTATCGGCAGGTTGGGTACATTTTTTGGCACTTTGACGCTTTTTAAAACAGGGTCTAGCTTTGGATGCCTGTTCCATCCTAGACATTTTGGGAAAGGTTCGATTATCGCTGCAAGATGTCAATGTGGTAAGCATAAGCCAAAGTCTGCCCATAACACGCCTCCACCTCCCCCCCCTCCCTGAACTTTGGACACATACTGGCTAAGAAGCCTAGCAAGACATCCAGAATGTTGGCTTTGAAAATCGGAACTTGGATGTTTTGGGTGAGAAAAACATCCAAGTACCAATTTATGCCATTTCATTGGGACGTCTTAGTCTTTGAAAATGCCCCTAATACTGTAAACCATAAATAGTTATACCTTAATGTATCACCTACAGAAGCCAGAATCAAAATGCTGACACAAACCCTGTCAAACACCCAAAACAAATTTGTAAGCAATATTAAAATACAGTTCATATACTATTAGAAAAATTCTCAAGAATGAAGTAATAATGTGTGCTATGCTTCTTGTAACATTTGTATTTCAGCAGGATAAGGAAGCACTCCATTCGCCTTTTTTTTTAGGAATGGAGAACTTTCCTTTTTGGAAAGAAAAAGGAGAAATTAGGTTTCTATACCTGCTAATTTACTTTCTTTTAGCTTCTCCAGACCAGTAGAGGTTAACTTTACGATTGGGTATATATCTAATCATGACCAGCAGGTGGAGACTGAAACAAAACTTTGGGACAGATATATCCTAGCCCCTCCTCTCTATTTTCCCTCAGTCTGCCGAATAGCCAAGCAGAACCAAGAACTGGAAAACAACAGAGAGAAAAAACAATACTCCGAAAGGAGTAACAAATAACATACCCAAAAATGCTGTTGGAAAATGCAGAGGAGAAATTCCCGAAGGAAGAAGGTCCCCACAGCTCGCCAGCTAAGCCAGCCGAGCCACAGCCGCTGTTCTTCAATACTCCCCGGCCCTAGAAAAATTACTAGAACCCGCAGCAAAAACCAAAAACTGCCCGCGCAACAGCCCCAACACAACAACAACCAGACAGGGTGGGGACCTCTACTGGTCTGGAGAAGCTAAAAGAAAGTAAATTAGCAGGTAAGAACCTCCTAATTTCTCCTTCTTTATGCACTCTCCAGACCAGTAGAGGTTAACTTTACGATTGGGACGTACCAAAGCAGTCCCCTCACGGGCGGGACCCCGAAGGGCCGATATCCAGTACACGATTCACCGAACACCGCGTCCCGACGCGCCTGAACATCTACCGATAATGCCGAACAAAAGAATGCAAGAGGACCCAAACCGCAGCCTTACAAATATCCACACGGAGGCACAAGCGACGACGACAGCCCAAGAAGCCGCCTGACCCCTGTGGAATGAGCCTTGAGAAACTCCGGAACCGGCTCTCTGACTCAGAAGATAAGCGGAAGCAATCATCTCCTTGATCCAGCGCGCAATAGTAGCCTTAGAAGCGCCAGCCCCCGCCGAGGACCCGCCAGAAGCACAAAGAGATGATCGGAGCTCCGAAACTATCCCGGGTCCGCTGCACATAAGCATGGAGGACCCCGAACCGACATCCAACTTGCGCACTGTCGTTGCTCAGAAGAACCCCTCCCGACTACCAAGACCGGGAGGACCACCGATTGATTGACATGAAAAGGAGAAACTACCTTCGGCAGAAAGGAAGGAACAGGCCGCAAAACAACCCGCTCCTTCGAAAACTCCAGGAGGGAGCCCTACAAGAAAAAGCCTGTAGCTCCGCACCCGTCTAGCGGAAGTAATGGCCACCAAAAAGGAACGACTTCAGCCGTAAGGTCCTTCAACGAACAGCCATCCAACGGCTCGAAAGGAGGGCGCACCTAGAACAGAGAGAACCAGATTTGAGATCCCAAGAGGGAACCGAGGGCCTTATGGAGGCCTGAGCAACTTGGCCGCCCTAAGAAAGCGAATCACATCAGGAATGGCTGACAAACGCTGACCTGTCACCAGCCCCCGAAAAGCCGACAGGGCCGCCAGATGAACCCGAAGAGGAAGACCAGGCCAGGCCCCTATCCAGGCCATCCTGCAAAAACTCTAGAAGGTTAGGTAGAGAAGCGCGAAAGGAGACCACTCCCCGCGCTCGGCACCATTCCTCAAAAAGACGCCAAAACCCGTACATAAGGCCCGAGAGGTTAGAAAGCCTCCGGGAACCCCAAAAGTGTAGAGATCACCTTGTCGGAATATCCCTTCTTACTCAGGCGGCCCCTTTCAAGAGCCAAGCCGTATAGACAAAAGGGAGACGGGGTCGACCATGGGAATGGGACCCTGTCGTCAGAAGATTGCACCCAGAGAGGCAGAGGAAGAGGATCCGCCACCAGATGCCTCACAGATCCGCATACCACGGACGACGAGGCACAATCCGGAGCCACCCAAAACCACCAGCCCCGGATGGCGAACAACGCGAAGCAGTACTCTGCCCCACTAATGCCAAGGAGGGAACACATACAACAGCCCCCTCGTTGGCCACGGTTGGACCAGAGCATCCAGGACCCTCGGCCAGACGTCCCTGCGACGACTGAAGAAGCGGGGTACTTTGGCGTTGCCCACTTGTAGCCAACAGATCCATCAGGGGCTGCCCCCAAGCACGCACTAGCAACTGAAACGCCTCGGCGCGAGACACCACTCTCCCGGATCTACCCCCGGCAATGTGAGAGTGCCGAGAGGTCAGAAGATGCGACTTCCGCCCAAACCATGAGCCGAGCCGCCTCCTGCGCCACCAGAGTGCTCTTGGTGCCCCCCCTGACGATTGACATAAGCCACCGCCGTGGCATTGTCCGACAGGACTCTGACCGACTTGCCCAACAAAAGGGAGTGGGAAAGCCAACAGCGCCAGCCGGGACCGCCCTGGTCTCCAACACGTTGATCGACCAGGAGGCCTCCTCCCGTGGCACCAGGTTCCTGAGCTGAGTGACCCAGGCACTGGGCCCCCCAACCAGGAGACTCGCATCCGTAAGGAGCACCGTCCACTGCGGAAGATCCAGACCCACCCCCCTGTATCTAGTGAGGGGTCCGGAGCCACCAACGCAAGACTGCAGCGCGCAAGCCTCGCAGGGGAACCGGAACATCCATCCCGTGCCTCTGGGGAGACCACCTCCGGAGCATGAGCATACATGGAGAGGACGCATGTGGGCCCCGCGCCCACCTCACCACTGTCAGGGACGCCGCCATCGACCCCTGGACCTGGAGGAAATCTCGCGCCCGAGGACACCGGGAAGCCAAAAGCAGGCGAATCTGAGACTGCCAATTTGCTCAACCGGGCCTCTGGGAGGAAGACCTTCCCCAAGGAGTGTCGAAACAGCACCCCGAGGTACTCCAGACGCTGAGCCGGAACCAACCGACTCTTGGAAAGGTTGACCACCCAGCCCAGCGACCGGAGAAACTCCACACCCGAGCCGTAACCCGGGAGCTTTCTGCAACGACTTGGCCCGAATTAACCAGTCGTCCAGGTAGGGGTGTACCAGGATGCCCTCCGACCGCAAGGCTGCCGCGACGACCACCATCACCTTGGTGAACGTCCGGGGAGCCGTGGCCAGCCCAAAGGGAAGCGCACAGAACTGATAGTGCCGACCCAAGATCGCAAAGCGCAGGAAACGCTGATGAGAGGCCCGAATAGGAACATGCAAGTAGGCCTCCGTCAGATCGAGAGAAGTGAGAAACTCCCCCGGCTGAACCGCCAGAATGACCGACCGCAGCGTTTCCATACGGAAAGAGGGAACCTTGAGAGCCCCTGTTGACCCTTTCAAATCGAGGATGGGCCGAAAAGTCCCCTCCTTCTTGGGCACCACAAAGTAAATGGGGGTACCTGCCCGTGCCCCACTCCGGGGGGGGCACCGGAACTACTGCCCCTGAGATCTAGCAAGCGCTGAAGAGTCTGGCGAAACGCCAGCGTCTTCCCAGGAGTCTGACATGGAGAAGCGAGGAAAAAATCCGGCAGAGAGCGGAGCGGAACTCCAGGGCAATAACCGTCCCGCACCACCTCCAGGACCACTGATCGGACGTAGATCTCGGCCCATTTGGGAAAAAAGTCGCGCAGCCGGCGGCCCCCACCGGAACCCAAGGGGGGCGCCGGCAAGGCGTCATTGTGCAGGACGGGGAAGCGGGGGAACCGGCGGAGGGATTCCCTGCCCCCCGACGGGCCCCCCGAAAGGGCTGCATGCGCTGGAAGAACCGACCCCGGGAAAACCCCCGGAGACTGGAAAGAAGCAGCCCCACGCCCAGGGCGATACTTGCGAAATTCCCGCAAACGCCCCGGGCCGCACCACCCCGAGACGCCGGGCGGGCACGGTCCTCCGGCAAACGGGGAACTTTCGAGTCCGACAGAGTCTGAAATCAACTTATCCAAGTCCTCTCCAAATAAAAACGACCCCCGAAAGGGAAATTTTAGTAAGCTTAGCTTTGGACGCAGCATCCGCCGCCCAAGCGCGCAGCCACAAACACACGCCATTGCGGCCACGCCAAAAGCCATGGACTTAGCCGAGATCCGCACCAAGTCATACAGAGCATTCCGAGAGGAATGAGGCAGCCATCTCAATCTTCGCTACCTCCTGATCCACCAGAAACCAGTCGTCAGACTCATCGATCCAAGGAACCCGCTCCGCCCTACCGAAACCGGCGCGAGCGACCAGTCCCCCCACAAATAGCCGCCGCCTGGACCCCAAAGGCAGAGACTTGAAAATTTGCTTAAGGATGGTCTCCAATTTGCGCTCCTCAGAGTCCCGCAAGGCAGAACCGCCCTCAACAGGCACGGTATGCCGCTTGGAAATAGCCGAGACCACCGCATCCACGACTGGCGAAGCTAACGTAGCCCGATCCCCTTCAGGAATGGGATACAGGCGAGCCATGCTGCGCGCCAGCCGAAACGGCGTCTCCGGCGTTTTCCACTGCTCAAGAATAATATCCCGAATATCCTGATGCATAGGAAAAGAGCGGGAAACGGACCGGATCCCTCGTAACAGAGGGTCCCCCACACGCGGAGTCTCCGGCGGCGCGTCCTCAAAACGCAAAGCCGAAAGAAAACCTGTTGAATAAGGTCAGGCAGCTCATCTCCTGAAAAAGGCGCACCACGGACGCCTCGTCACTGGAGAACGGGAAACCCGACAACCCGCCGCCAGCTTCCGTCCCCTCCAGAGGGTCCTGGAAATCCTCAGAAGGGTCCAGGTCCTCCTCCAGACCGACACGTTCCCTCCGACCACAAATCCTCGTCCCCACGACACCCGCGGACGCTTGGACAAGAGAGGCGGCGGAGGGGACGTCACGTCAGACGAGAGAGGCAAAGCCGCAGGGAGCGCGGAGGAAACCCACCCCCCCGAGACCCCCTGGGCGCAACCGGAGACCCCCAGCCGCCTGAAAATAGGCTTTGCATAATGAAAAGAAAAAATCAGGGGAAAAACCCCCGAGGGTCCCAAGGGACTCCCTGCCACAGCAGGGGACCCAGCAGAAACCTGCCCCTGCATAGTCAAAACAGGGGGAAGGTCACCTGAGGTGGAAGACAAAATGGAGGGGCCAGACAGAGAAGATGGCGGTTTTCCCGCCAAAAAAGCTCCCTCCATAGCCTGAAGCGGCTGAGAAAACCTGAATAGTCTCAGCCGCTAAAGCAGGCAAGCCGGCATCAGCTGTCAAAAAATCAGCTGAGAGGGAATCCTTCGGGGAATCCCTCCGTGGGCGGTTGTGGAAGACCGGGCTTCCCCACTGCTCCAAGCCGACTCGCGACGGCACCATCGGCGGGGAGCTCTGGGCGCCTGCAGCCGCTGCCGACGGAGCTCCACCACCTCACCGACCCCAAACCGCCGAGTTCAGGCCGGCCGCGAGTGCCTCGCGGCTGGACTAAAATTGTGGCCTACTCCCCCGGAGAAGGGCACAATTGCTCCATACGCGACCTAGCTATAAAAAAGTGCTGGTTACATGAAAAAATACAGTAAAATACAGTTTTCTTAAAGGGAAACAACCCTTCAGACCAGCACTACCTCAGGATTTTTTTTTTTTTTTTTTTTTACAGAACAGACTCCACAGGCTCTCGAAGCAATATGCCTTGCTTGATTTAGGGGGGCAAGGCTTACTGCTGAGGCTCCTCTAAAAAAATATGGGGAGGTGGAGGAAGTGGGGGGAGGGACCCCGCTCGTGACCCGCCGGGTTTGACACCCCCGAGGTCGGACGAACCCCCAAACAGAGTCCGTCCAAGCTCCGTCGGCTAAAAACAGGGACAATAAACCCCTAAACAAATTCCAACAGCCCTACCAAGGGAGATGGGTACAGATCACTCAACACCTGCTGGATGACTGAAAGAAGACTGAGGGAAATAGAGAGGAGGGGCTAGATATACTGTCCCAAAGTTTTGTTTTCAGTCTCCACCTGCTGGTCATGATTAGATATATACCCAATCGTAAAGTTAACCTCTACTGGTCTTGGAGAGTGCTAAAGAATTTCAATGTTTCCAGATGTTTCAAGAACTACGCAAACAAGAAGAAAAAGGTTCCTGGAAATGAAAGAAGATGTGAAATCACTGGAGGCAAAATTCCAATTGCCGGTATCCCTGTAAATGTTTGATTTATTTAGATCAAAATTCCTAGGTGTTTTATGAACCCTCTCAATTACAATTTTTTTTAGAAGGAAAGGGGCTGGTAATGCAGGGTATCGGGTGATCCTATTGATCTGGTCCAATTATAATTGAGGATGACCCACTACTTTTTTTTTTTTTTATGTTTGTTTAAAATATCATTCCCTCTGATATGTGAAATTGTCTCTCCGATTGAGGACTGTTAGAGAGCCTTAAAAAAAATGTTATTTTTAAAACAGATGTAATGCTTGCAATAGTTTATAATTTTCCTGATTTGTAAAATGATAAGGCTCTTATGTTGTTCAATAATTTTATTTGTAGAAAAATAAATAAATAATAATTAAAAATTTTAAAAAATAAAATATAGTTCATATGGAGGGTAATTTTATAACATATCACCTGTGCGTAAAGGCAAAAATCAACCTAGATGGAAGCGCTTAAGCCTACAATGCTGTGGCATAGTAAAGGGGGGGGGCCAGGAGGCGGTCCACCCTGGGTGCCATGTTGCATCTTCCCCCTCCTCCCCTCGCCATGTATGCCCCCTTCCCTTCCTCGTACATCTAGTTGTTCACCACCGTGAACAGCACTTCAATGTGTTCCTCATGACCGCATCAGCTCTCCCGCCGACATCACTTCCGAGTGCCGCACACAGGTACTATATACAGGTACTTGTTTTGTACCTGGGACAATGGAGGGGTAAGTGACACCAGAGTCACAAGGAGCTGCAGTGGGAACCGAACCCAGTTCCTCAGATTCTCAGGACGCAAAGCCAAGATAAGTAAATTAAATTTAGGAAATATAATAATAGGAGGAAATCACATTATCCCACCTACTCCAAAGGCCAGCGTCATTATACAGTAACCCTTAATTCCTCCTTGGATGAAACAAAATCCAAGAGCTATTTTGGCTCAAAAAAAAAAAAAAGAGGATAATTTGTAGACTCAAAATTAACCAAACATTGACAAGGAAATCACTTACTAAGGTGCGGTTGCTGATTTAGCGCACGCTGGTTAAAACTTATCTTATTATATTCTTTTTCTTGATGATCTTATCTCATCGGGAAAGGGACCTGTCATATCCGACATGTTTCGCCGACAGGCTGCTTCAAGAAAAGGTCCCCCCTTCACAACTTATTCTGCACCATCCCAATCCACATAGAAATTTCTATGTGGATTGGGATGGTGCAGAATAAGTTGTGAAGGGGGGACCTTTTCTTGAAGCATAGCCAGTGAGAAGAATTTATTTTCAAGAAAAAGAATATAATAAGATAAGTTTTAGCCAGTTTTTATAACGGTTAAGTTATTGACATTAAGCACTTTAATAAGTTTGAGATATAATGAAGCACTTAAAAAAAGCCAAAAAATTGTGAAACATATTGAGTAGGGGCTAGTGAAGAAGCCATAGCCAGTGAGAAGAATTTTGGCAACCAAGCAAACACAAAAAATTGTGTGGTGACCAAATGGCATGTCTGAAGCCCTGATAGTTTGACTAAAGCAATCTATTAAGAAGAGAGAGCGGCATTGAGAGATATAGTTGTGGTATTACACTTAAGCAAAAGCACAAGCACTTAGATAGCACTTAGACAGAATCTGTCCATGTGAACACCCAACTGCAATGTAGGTGCTCTCAAAGATATGCATGTGCTCGCAGAAGAGCACACAGTCGGATTATTGCTAGGGTTTCCAGATGTCTGGGTAAACCTGGACATGTCCTCTTTTTAGAGGACTGTCCGGGCATCTGGAGGGGTTTCCCAAAACCCAGCAGTTTGTCTGGGTTTTAGAAGTCCTGATCTCGGAGACTGCATCCGGAAGCCTTTGTGTATGTGTGACCGTCACTGTGACGACATCTCCTGTTTGGGCGCATGCGTGTGATGTCATTGCGTCACACCCGCATATGCATGAAGGCTTCCAAATGTGGCCTCCGAGTTCGGGGAGGTTCGTGTGAAGGTAGGGCTGTAGGTAGAAAGGGGTGGAGCCGGAGCCAGAATGGGGTGGGAATGAGGGCGGAATGGGGCAGGGCCAGGCATCCTCTTTTTTTCAAAGTGGAACTCTGGCAGGCCCTAATTATTGCCATTTATATATGTATATATACACATACACACAAATACAGTTCACATAAACAATAGGATCTAAGCCTGCACAGGAGGAGGAAGTGACCCATGTGCAGCAGTTCACTTCTTCCTCTTCTTGATGAACGAGCTCAGTGGAGGAGGGAGAGGGAGAGTCAGCAGAGCAGACCAACTGCTGCTGCCAGTAGCTGAGAATGAAAAGGAGCCAAAGTAAAGGTGAACGGGCAATGGGGATTGGGGGCAAGGTAAAGGTGAGTGGGCAATTGGGGACTGGGGGCAGACTAAATTGAGTATGCAAAGGGGACTGGGGGAGATAGAGTAAGGTGAGAGATCCATGGAGGTTGGGAGAGCAGTGCAAAGTAAGACTATGTCATATAGATTGGGGGGTTAGAGCAAGGCCAGAGTGCGCCTTGGTGATGGGGAGGGGCAAAGAAAGCTGAGAGTGTACCACTGAGGTGCAGGATCAAGCCCGAGGGTATACCATGAGAAAAGATGGGAAAAGAGATGCAACTTTATCTGGGGAGGAGAGGAGAAAGAATGAGAGATAGGAGTGTGCCTGGGTGGGGGAAGAATGAGAGGTGGAGGCATAGCATGTGGGAGATGGCTTGGGGGGGGTCAAACAGAATTAGGGGTCTTGATCAGCATTAGAGGGAGAGAAAACTGCAGTTGAAGTGAGAGAGGGAACTGGGGAGGCCAGACACTGAGAAAGGAAAAGGCAGGAAGGGAATTTCAGGACTTATGATGGGGGAGGGATTCTGCGCCAAATGCTACAAATAAAACTATGCAGAATTTTAAAATATTGCGTGCAGAATTTTCAGATATTTTCTGAGGAATTCGTCCAGGAGTAATACATACACCATTTGGAAGCTATTTACCTGGTCATCACCATACAGAATTAAGCATTCATCAGGTGCAGTCGAACTAAAAACAACAGGAAAGCAGGGAATTGTGTAAATATTTCATACTGAGGACATTGATTACTTAAAGGCATTCAAATGTTGATGCTACAGTGACGCAATCAGAAAAAGGGGGCAGGGAATATTCCCTACTGTTAAACGTGGGTGCCTGAGCTCTGAAGTCTGTTCCGGGAGGTACAGTAGATCAATCTTTGGAGGCTCTTTCTGTGTCTTTTGACATGGAATTCCCTTCATCTTTCTGTTTGGAGGAAAACCTCTACTTCAACAAGCATGATTAAATACAAATTGGCTGATATATATGCTGATGGCGGTCAGTGTTATATTTTAAATGCTGACGTTCACCAGCTGCACTGGCTCCAGATATTTAGTGTAGGTTATGTGTACTGGAAACCATCACTAAATATTAACTTAGCATAACATCATAACATAACATCAGATTTCTAGACCACATAACTTTAAAGTTCAATGCGATTTACAAAGTTAAATAATAACAAAGGAAGAAAACAATGAAGATCTAATCAACCAAATACTTTGGAAAAAAGATGGGTCTTCAATTGTTTTCTAAAATGTACTTAGGAGTACGATCTAAATATCAGCTGTCGGAAATCCTTATCATAGAGAGCTGCCTGGAATGAAAGAGTATGATCATGATATTTCTTGCTTTTACAACCCTTAACGGAGGGAAATACGAAAAGGGCATGAGATCTTCTACTGTCCCTTTGAGACGCTACAAAAAAATCTGTCAACTAAGGGCTCCTTTTACTAAGCCGCGTGAGGGCTTTAATGCGCGGAATAGTGCGCACTAAATTGCTGTTCGCGCTAGACCTTAACACCAGCCTTGAGCTGGCGTTAGTTCTAGCCGTGTAGCGCGGGTTTAGTGCGCTCTAAAACGCTGCGTGCGCTAAAAATGCTAACGCGGCTTAGTAAAAGGAGCCCTAAGTAAAGTGGGGCCAGACCAAAAGCGATCTTATAGCACAAACAATCCAACTCCAAAGATTACACGAGCTTCCACAGGGAGCCAGTGCAACTCATGGTAGAAATTTGGTCTCCTAAATGAGACAGCAACCGGTTTTTGAAAACCGCCAATCAGGTGATATTTTTGTCCCTAGAGGAAACCCTTTTCATCATAAGACATTTTCATAATTAAACCTGAAAAATTCATGAATGACCCTATTCAAACCCAGGACCTTCACAGGGTAATTTCATAAACCTTTTTTTTTTCCCCTTGCACATAAAACCTCAGATTCTATATAAGCCTCCCAAATTTGGGTGCCAATTCAAGATGTGTGTCCATCTAAGAACATAAGAAGCGCCATCCCTGGAACAGACCCTAGGTCCATCAAGTCCGGCGATCCGCGCACGCGGAGGCCCCGCCAGATGTATCCTGGCATAGTTTTGGTCCCCATATCGCTCTAAGCTTTTTGTAACGAGCTTACCCTTACCCATGTCACTTCATGCCACTCATAAGGAGATGTACATCTAACTTACCCTTAAATCCTAGAATGGTGGATTCCGCAATTACCTCCTCTGGGAGAGCATTCCAGGTGTCCACCACTCATTGCGTGAAGCAGAACTTCCTGATATTTGTCTTGAACTTGTCCCCCCTTAGCTTCAGCCTCTTGTCCGTGCCACATTGGACATTGTAAATAACGTTTTTTCCTGCTCTATTTTGTCGATTCCTTTCAGTATTTTGAATGTCTCGATCATATCCCCTCGTAGTCTCCTTTTCTCAAGGGAGAACAACCCCAGTCTCTTAAGTCTTTCCTCGTAATCCAGGTTCTCCATAATTTCACCAGCTTTGTTGCTCGTCTCTGCACCCTCTCTAGCAGTTTGATATCCTTCTTTAGGTATGGAGACCATTAATTGGGTGTTAATTGGCGCCAATATGAATTTGTGCACATAGCTTGCTAAGTGATTTTCTATAACAATTTGCACCCAAATCTTATAGCTTACAACCCAGGAGGGGGGTGGAGGCATGGGTGGGTTAGGGGTGTCCCTACAATTTGCACACAGTGTTATAGAATACTGGGAATGTGCACCCACATTGGATGCTGGGAATTACACCTGGTTTCAACCCAAATATTGGGGTGTCAAAATCAGCACTCAGTGCTGACTCTTTAGGTGCCCAATATAAGAATAACACTGAGCATTGATTTTCTTTTTGGCACCGATAGTGCCGCATACTGCATCTAGCCCAAATGTTGATCTACTCACATTAAAGGCCTCTTTTAAATTAAGCCACACCTAAATATATGTATGCTGCAAGTGGACAAGCGGGGGCTCTTTTACGAAACTGCATTAAGCGCCAATTTTATTTTATTTAATTAAAATATTTATTAATTGCCTATAACCTAGGCGGCATACAATAAAATATCCCAAATCATTAAAACGCACAAAAACAATAAAAATAAAAAACATTCATAAAATAAACCAAATAAAAGAATCCAAGTACAAAGAGTACTGATTTTCAAATAAATGCCTGAACAGAGAAGTGGGGTTTTAACAATGTGTAAAGATGGAAAAAAAATGGCCTAATGCCGGTTACGGTAAAGTGTTTTGTGTTAGTTTTGCCTTTTATGCATGGTAATCTTGTATATATATAATTTTATTTTTTTTAATTTTCGCAACAGGTATGTCAGGGGCGGAGAATAGATGTGCGCTAACTTAATTCGTTCTATTTCCCAATTTCTCTGCGCTAAGTCTCTTAAAATCCTCATTCACTCTCTTGTTATATCTAAGATAGACTATTGTAACGCTCTGTATAATGGTATTGCTCAAAAAGAAATCAAACGACTTCAGATTATACAGAACACATCTATTAAATTAATTACTAAAGCAAAGAAGTTCGACCATGTTACACCACTACTTAGGGATGCTCATTGGCTTCCAGTTACACATTGGGTAATTTATAAAATTTGTTTGCTTACATTTAAGACTCTTTTCTTCAAAACTCCTGCATTTATCTATAAATATTTGATTCCATACTCCACCAACCGAACATTAAGATCCACAGAACAACATTTATTATCAATCCCATCTCTAAAAATCATAAGCACCCGTCGGCAGGTAATTTTCTCTGTATCAGCTCCCCAACTTTGGAATTCTCTCCCTATCTATTTAAGGGAAGAATCCAATATAGAAAAATTCAAAGGTAAACTGAAGAGTTTTCTCTTTAACGATGTTTTTGCTAATTAACCATCTAATTTTTTATCACAGTATATTATTTACTCATAAGCTTCATTGAAGCTTTAATTCTTTCCCTTTTCCCTTTTGTGCTTCCCTTATTTGTTCCTTACTCTTTAAACATATTGTAACTCTTCCCCATATTTTTCCTCACGTATCTTGTTTTTTAATGTATTGTCTGTCTTTTAATATATTTTTCCCTCAAATTTGTAATTTTAGTAATTTGTAAATCACTTAGAATTTGGATTAAGCGTTTAATCAAAATACAATAAACTTGAAACTTGAAACTTAATAATGCTGAGTTAATGCAGGAGCCCTTATCACCTCCATAAGGGCTCCAGCATTACCGGTAATTTTTTTCAGTGGCTGCGCATAATGCTAACATGAGCATAGGCCAGAAAATGGAACAGTTGAAAAAAACAGAATTTATGGCCACACCAGAAATGGGCTTAGTGAATGGGAAAGACCTGCGTTAGGATGTGTTAAGCCCTATTGCTAGCGTCGCTTAGTAAAAAAAAAAAGGCCCGTAATTTCTTTTAGGTCTTAACTATCCCTTTCTTAAGGTTCTCCTTACTTTTGGGTAGAAAAAACAAAGCAGATTACAAAGGCATGTACATCATTTTGACTGTCACAGATATCAAATCTTACCAGTAATCTATTTTCAGAAGCATTCTTTCCAAACCGCTTATCTGGCAGTATGGCTCAAAGTTGGACAGCTCGTATAGCTGGATTTCACGATCCCTATCAGAGAAAACAACAGGCTTAAATGAGTGATCTCCAGCCTCCCCCTCTCCCCCTGAGCATTCATTAACCCTTTCACTCACTACTACTTCTTTTGAGGAAAATAACTGTTAAAACTTTGGAATCTTTATAGATTTCAACACTTCATACTAGACCAACAGAACAGATGTAGCAAATGGGTTTTTGCAAGTGCGTTGCCAGGGTCGATAATGACAACCTTTCATTCCATTTTGTTCTATTCTTACATATCTAAGCCACCTTTTCAATTGAGCAGATTATGGGGATCTTTTACTAAGTTGCAGTAAGCACTAATGCGTGCTTACTGAAGCATAAAAAGGTTTACCATGGGGTGCATTCAGGTGTACCACAATAATTTTTGCATGTGTGCATTCTACCTTTGTGCTATTCTGTAACATAGTACACCTAAAATTGTCTTGTATGCAACTGAAAAGGCATGGCATAGGTAGGTCAGGGGCATTCCAAAATGGCAGTGTTCTAGAATAGGATCATTTGCACCTCAGCTGTCATCAGTTGGGCATAGGTTTCAGCAGACATAGTAAGTCCTTGTGTCTAAAGTTGGATGCTGAAAATCTGATGGGACTAGGTGTGCCTCAAAGATTGGGTTGAGAAACATTGACTTAGAGAATACTGTAAGCTACAATGCATTCCTGCTCAGTGCTGTAGGAAGAGGGAGGAGGGGGTGGGGAGATCGCCCCAGGTGCCATCTTAGTGGGGGCACTGGCACCTCTCCATCTCCCCACCATGTTCGCACCCTCCCTTCCCTGTCCTCCTGTAACTCTTTAAATCGTTGCCAGCGTAAACAACTACTCTGGCCTGCTGCTCGCACCAGCCTGGCTCCCTCTGAAATCACTTCCGGGTCACAGGGCCAGGAAGTGATGTCAGAAGAAAAGTTAATGCCAGTGTGCACAGCAATCCGGAGAAGCTGTTCACTCTGGTGAAGATTTAAAGAGGTACAGGGGGGAAGGGAGGGCGTGAGTGTGGTGGGGGTGGGGGGAGTGTGGAAGGAGCAGGAGGGCAGAGAGGAGGGCGCAGAGGGGTGCCACCGCCCAGGTGTCTCCTATCCTCACTATGCCACTGTTCCTGCTACATCTAAATACTGTACTTGCTCTACAGCTAGTGTACCAGTGGGCTCCTAGATGTTAGGCCAACTGTTACTGACTAATATTCTATTACAGAACCTGGACACTTGTATGGATTTATATGGCAATCTTGCCTTGAGTTTTTAGACTGGCCATAGCGTTTGTGGACCTTCAAGCCCATTTTTACAGGCGGGGAGGTGCTTCCTGTTAGGAAAAGCAAGCATCTGCTGAACAAAGTTTCTGTTTTGGCTCGTTCAGTACATTTAAAAGTCTTTACATGCTTGTAAATGTTTACATTCTGATCTTGAAAAATATAGCAAGGATAGTTCTTCAGGAAACCGGTTCAGTCCTTCCTCACAGGCATAACTTGGGGGCAGCCCACATCTCCCTTCTGCCCATGGACCCCCCAGCTGCAGCAAACAAACACAACTCTGCTCCTGACTAATATTAGAGGTCAGTGCTGGGAGAAGAGGGAGGAGGAGTAGAGGACTTTTGCTTGTGCTGTGCCCAAAATTCCGGCTGCCCAAAATTCTTGCAGCCTTAAGTTCTGTGCTATTTTTGTGGTGTTGAAATGGCAACACTAAAACATCAACTGCTAACAGAAAGACCACCCCCCTACAAACTCTACCAGTATGGCCAATCAGAAAATTGCTGAGTACTCAAGGTAGAGTTGCTGTATCTAATATAATAAAGCCCTAAGCGCGCATGCGCACTCCCACTTGCATGCTCCCATTTTCCGTGCGCTGTAGGGACCCGCAGGTAGGAGTGCGCATGTGCGCGGCAGTGCGGAGCCTGTTGGCCGCGGCGGCTCTTACCGTCTGAAGGATAAAAACCCAAAAAACCCCAGAGCTTCCTTCGGGTCTGGCAAGGGCTGCGGGTCCTGAAAACCTTCCGATTCAAGCAGCGTCTGCAGCACTCTACACACGCTGCTTCGGGGCCTTCTACTGCCCTGATTTGCTGGGAAGTAGAAGGCCCCGAAGCAGCGTATGTAGAGTGCTGCAGACACTGCTGGAATTGGAAGATTTGTCGGGACTGCGGGAAGGGAAGGGGGAGGGAAAGGGACTAAGGGAGCCAGCCAGACCGCGGGAAGGGAAAGGTGGGGTAGGGGAAATGCTGCTGCTGCACAGGGAAGTGGTGTGGGGGGAGGGAAATGGAGGGGGAGGGAATGCTGCTGTGGTTGCTGCACAGGGAAGTGGTGGGAGAGAAATGCTGCTGCATAGAAGGCAGGGAGAGAGACAGATAGATAGAAAGAAAAGAAGAAAGACACAGGGGCAGGGAGAGACACAGAAAGACAGACAGACAAAGGAGGCCAGGGAGAGAGACAGACAGTGGGAGGGAGAGAGAGACAGAAATAAAGACACACAGACATATATTCTAGCACCCGTTAATGTAACGGGCTAAAATACTAGTGAATCAATAAATAGGAATGTTAGTAATCTAACCCCCATCCCTCTTTTTTTACAAAACCATAGTGTGGTTTTTAGCTCCGGCTGTAGTAGTAACAACTCAGACGCTCATAGAATTCCTATGAGTGTCGGAGGTGTTACCGTTACGGCTGGCGTTAAAACTGCACTATGGTTTTGTAAAAGGGGTGGGGTAAGTTTATTCCTTTTCAATGAAATAATTCTAAACACTGTTTGCTTTACTGGCCATTGACTTCTCTCTTAACAACCCTTTTTCTAAATCAGTTTGTTTAAAAGTAAAAATATATTAAATACTTTACCCAGTTCCCAGGACTAACTTGTTGTATTCTGTCATGATAGTGAAGTCTGTCACCCATTTAGATTCTCTGTTAGATTTTTCCTTCAAGAAAATAAAAACTATAATTTTGTACAGTTGTGGCAACTTTGTAATCAATTCAGGTTTAAGAACCACAAGATCAGGCTTAAAAATGTAACATCAAGAACTTGATTCAGTTCTTATTGAAACCACATAGATTGCTTGTGGAGAATTGTGGTATATAAGATATTGTATACCCACAATGAATATGCATGAGATAGATTTGCATACATTTATCTCAGGTATATTTATTATGGTTATCCTTAAAACCTGACTGAGTGTTCTCAAGGACTGGGCTGAGAACACGTCCTGACCTAAGTAAAACAGGACTGCAACTCCTGAAAACAACCTGCTAGGAATATGCATGGGCTAAATATTTTCGGTTCATTTTCAGCTTGTTTAGCTTTTCATGTGTTTTATTTCATTTGTGTCACATATTTGTTTTAATAAAGTTGGTTTCTTTTTAAATGTGCATTACACATGCAAAATGTCTGTACACATATCAGTTCCTATATTAACATGCATACAATCGATTCTGCTCACAGCAAAATTTTTAAGGAGCCCATATGAACCAGATACATGTTAATAAATGCATATCCCTACAAAATAGAACCAGCTGGCAACCCCCTCTTTAAAGGGAGCACTACCTGATAGTGGCAAATAACAGACGTTAGAGAATGCAGCCCAACTGTGCTATTAAAGATTTCCAAACACCTATATTTCCAATCAAACACCTAATTCTATAACTTTGCACCAGAAAGGGCCTTGTAGGGGTTTATTCTATAAAAGAAGGTAGGCATGTACATTCCATTATAGAATATTAGCATAAATGAATATATATAAACAAATGTGCTAAGGCATGGACACTTACACCAGACATAGAGCTGGTATAACTGTGTGCACCTACCCTGTTTCCCTGAAAATAAGCCCTAGCATGATTTTTAAAGATGCTCCTAATATAAGCCCTACCCCCAAAATAAGCCCTAGTTAAGATCTACCCTAGGCCCTATTCAGAAGGAAAGGCGATATATAAAATCATAATACACTGTAAATTGTTATCACGCGTGCTTAAGTTTCAAGTTCAGTTTATTTAATATATGTCGGACAGACGCCAGAGGGTGGTGGTTAATGGAAGTCGCTCGAAGGAAGGAAAGGTGACTAGTGGAGTCCCTCAGGGTTCGGTGCTGGGGCCAATCCTGTTCAATATGTATGTAAGTGACATTGCTGAAGGGTTAGAAGGAAAAGTGTGCCTTTTTGCAGATGATACCAAGATTTGTAACAGAGTAGACACCGAAGAGGGAGTGGAAAATATGAAAAAGGATCTGCAAAAGTTAGAGGAATGGTCTAATGCCTGGCAACTAAAATTCAATGCAAAGAAATGCAGAGTAATGCATTTGGGGATTAATAATAGGAAGGAACCGTATATGCTGGGAGGAGAGAAGCTGATATGCACGGACGGGGAGAGGGACCTTGGGGTGATAGTGTCCGAAGATCTAAAGGCGAAAAAACAGTGTGACAAGGCAGTGGCTGCTGCCAGAAGGATTCTGGGCTGTATAAAGAGAGGCGTAGTCAGTAGAAGGAAGAAGGTGTTGATGCCCCTGTACAGGTCATTGGTGAGGCCCCACTTGGAGTATTGTGTTCAGTTTTGGAGACCGTATCTGGCGAAAGACGTAAGAAGACTTGAGGCGGTCCAGAGGAGGGCGACGAAAATGATAGGAGGCTTGCGCCAGAAGACGTATGAGGAGAGACTGGAAGCCCTGAATATGTATACCCTAGAGGAAAGGAGAGACAGGGGAGATATGATTCAGACGTTCAAATACTTGAAGGGTATTAACGTAGAACAAAATCTTTTCCAGAGAAAGGAAAATGGTAAAACCAGAGGACATAATTTGAGGTTGAGGGGTGGTAGATTCAGGGGCAATGTTAGGAAATTCTACTTTACGGAGAGGGTGGTGGATGCCTGGAATGCGCTCCCGAGAGAGGTGGTGGAGAGTAAAACTGTGACTGAGTTCAAAGAAGCGTGGGATGATCACAGAAGATTTAGAATCAGAAAATAATATTAAAGATTGAACTAGGCCAGTTACTGGGCAGACTTGTACGGTCTGTGTCTGTGCATGGCCGTTTGGAGGAGGATGGGCAGGGGAGGGCTTCAATGGCTGGGAGGGTGTAGATGGGCTGGAGTAAGTCTTAACAGAGATTTCGGCAGTTGGAACCCAAGCACAGTACCGGGTAAAGCTTTGGATTCTCGCCCAGAAATAGCTAAGAAGAAAATAAAAAAATAATAATAATTTAAATTGAATCAGATTGGGCAGACTGGATGGACCATTCGGGTCTTTATCTGCCGTCATCTACTATGTTACTATGTTACTATACCACAAATATAACACCAGAAGGCAAATTAAGCGGTTTACAATAAAAAATTTAAAATACAACAAAAACAAATTATAAGCGTTGGGAGCAGCGCGGAGCATTCAGTAATAGCCACTATCGTGGTTTAGTAAAAGGGGGGGAGGGGTTAAATACAGAATTGGGGGTTACCGTATTTTTCGCTGTATAAGACACACCTGACCATAAGACGCACCCACCTGTAGAGGAGAAAAAAACCAAGAAAAAAAAATCTGAACCAAATGGTGTGCCCTGTACCCTGTCCCCCCTCTGGTGGTCTAGTGGTAGGCCGGGACAGGGTACAGGGCACGTCTAGTGGCAGCCAGCCAGTCAACCCCAAGCCAGCCAGCCCCCAGCCCCAAGGCAGCCAGCCAACCCCAAACCAGCCAGCCAGCCCCAAGCCAGCCAGCCCCAAGCCAGCTTTCCATCTACCCAGTCACCACGAAATAAGGAAAGGCTGCTGCCACATGGTGGCCTCATATGCAGCAGCTTCAGCCTAACCCCATTTCCAGAGCTGCAGGCTTATGTCTAACTCATCCTCCCTCCTGGCCCCCACTCTTTTCTGTACTTACTGATCTGGATTGCTGCCGCAACTCTGCCGATGAAAAAACAAAACGCTGGACATAAGTGGCTGGGCACTCCCGAGAATGGAGGCACTTCACTGGCTTGCACAATTCACGAGAACTGATGGCACCCATTTGGAGTGCAGCGCAAAACCAAAACAGGCACGCAAAAAACACGTGGCTGCCTCGTGCACTGCTCTGCCGCTTCCGGAAAAGAGCAGGGGAATTGAGGCAGGAGCACGGAAAGCATGCTGGGAGCTGGGATGGGAAAAAAAGGTAAGGGTTTTTGGTTTTTTAAAAAAATATTTGCTCCTTAAGACGCACCCTTATTTCCATCCCCTCTTATGGAGCGAAAAATACGGTAAGTGCAAAACTTTACGTCCCTCTCGCACCCTACCCAGACCCTGCCCAAACTTTGAATACTTGCAGACTACATGCTATTGAAGATATTTGCACAGTTGCAGAATAGCATGTAGGTGCATATTTGACATTTACATGTGTGTGCACATGTATGCACATATATGCCAGCACTCTAACATTTGCATAAATCAGAGCATAAATATTAGTGATTATCCCAGAATGCACTGCATACTGTAAATCAAACTGTACTGGCAGAGCAAAATATGTACTAAAGTTCACCTACAAAGACCATCTTGCTTCGTTTGAGCTTCAGCTCTGCAGACCAGAGGTAGATGGTACCGTCTTCTCTAATGAGTACCAGTGTATTATCAGGAGTGGACAGAACACGCAAGAAAGGGTCACCATGAGAAATTTCCCGTATGATAGCAGGCAAAGCAAAGGTGATTTCTTTTAATCGTGCCGAAAACTCCTCCAGTTCGGCATACTCCAGCTGCATGTATGTGCAGAACTCATCCTAGGGGAGAAGAAATCTGGTTAAAATATTGTTAAGACTGCACACAAATACAGTGAATCCAAGACATTATGAGGTAAAATTGATCACAGGGCACCCAGGTTAATTGAGCAGGAAGGAGCCTGATTCTATAAATAGCGCCCAGGTTAGGCGCTACTAGGCGTCCTAATCATGGACACCTAGCGATGTCTAATTTAGTTCTGCGCACAACTTAATTGTTCTTAATTGGTTTAAATGGCTTAGTAATAGTAGAAACTGATTTAAAAGACCCATTATTTTAATGGCCAATTTAGGTTGCATGTGGATATCAGCGCAATGCCTGGTGATGCCTAAGGCAAAGCGCCTTCTAACACCTAACGATGCCTACCTGAAAGTAGGCATAGTTAGGGGTGGAGAATAAACATGGTTGACTTAGGCGTTGCTAGAGATTGTTGATAAATTAGGTGTTGCTAGGCGGTGTCGATAAATTAGGCCAGGAAAACCTTGGCCTAATATGAATATACTGGCACCTACCACAAGGAGGCCTAGTAATGCTTAAGAACGCCTAGGCACCGCTAGGTGTGATTTAATAAAGGATGTCTAGCAGTTGATTGACAACCATACAGAGTGGCCACATTTACAGAATCAGGTTCAAAGATGCCTATTTTGGTTCTATTTTATAAAGACACCTAGGTAGGGTTACCAAACATCCGGGAAAACTAGGATATATCCTCTTTTTAGAGGACTAACTGGGCTCCCGGATGGACTTTCCAAAACCCGGCATTTGTCCGGGTTTTGGAAAGCCCTGACAGGTTCTGGCCGCATCTGGAGGGCCTTTGAGCATGCACGGATGACGGATGACATCACACACATCCGTGTATGCTCTAGGCCAGACATGGGCAACTCCGGTTCTTGAGGGCCGGAATCCAATCGGGTTTTCGGGATTTCCCCAGTGAATATGCACTGAAAGCAGAGCATGCAAATAGATCTCATGCATATTCATTGGAGCAATCCTGAAAACCCAATTGGATTCCGGCCCTCGAGGACCCGGAGTTTCCCGTGTCTGCTCTAGGCCCTTCAGACGCAGCTGGAGCTTATCTGAATGAAGAGAGGAGACTTTGTGGGCAGAATAGGGTGGGGCTGGAGGCAAAACGGGGTGGGGTCATGTGTTTGGGATTTCCCAGAGAAAAATATGGTAACCCTACACCTAGGTGCCTATGTGATTTTATATAATAGCAGCCCAAATCCAACAGCAATAACATCTACATTCAATGGGCACTGCGCTTGCTCAAGAGCATGTGTACATGTTAGACATAATTTATTCATGTATATTATGACTCCTCTAATTCTGTATCCAAGCTCCACTCCTATACACTGGCTTGGGTGTGATCTAATTTTATAAAAGCCCATTTATGTGTCTACAACAGCATTTTAGGCACAAAAATGGTTACCGGTATACGTAAAATTGCCATCATAATGTTAAATTGAATACTGTACCATTACTTACACATATTAATCTTACTGACTGGAAGATGAACTCACAAATGTCATGCCCTGGAGGCTCTGGGGATCCTGTGAGATGGTGGGCTGTTTTCCCCAAGCCCCGAGCAACCACCAAGTTCAGCTTATGAGTTAGACAAGTGGCTGGAACGAATTTTACGGTATGAAGCTACTTACCCACCGAATCGTACCATTTGCAGCATAATCTATCTTCATGAAAAGCTTTTCTAATTGGTCATCATGCTGAAATTAAAAAAAACAAAACAAACAGTGTTATTTGACAAAAAGTTTAGATTACATCTTATAAAATAAAATAGATAACCCCAATACTTTATGGATTCCATCTCCTTATCACCCCTCCCCCATCACCACCAGAAAAGATACTTGGAAAACAAAAGTATAAGTAAGCATAGATTTTTATCAGTTTTATTATTTTGTTTATGTGAGGAGGGCTATGCAGACATAATAGTATGTATTTAATACTCTTATGTTTGCATATGCTTAGAATTTTCAAGTTTCAAGTTTATTTAAATTTTGATATAATACCCATCAGCAGTCTGAGCGGTTTACAATAAAATTATGTTAAAAAAAAAAAGAGAAAAAAAGTAAAACTAAAAAGATATTAAAGGAAAACCTACAAATCAAAGAACAAGATACAAAAGGGATGGGGGAGGGGGAAGAAATGCAATATTTATTATTTATATTTATTTTAAAAATTTCTATACCATTTATAACTAAATGGTTCACAGGGCTACATATATAATTGAAAAACAGAATCATCATGACATACAAATAATCCTAAGAAATCATTTTTAAAAAATTATTACAAACGAAAACCATGATAAAAGTGATCGTGAACAGTTCATCAGCTTTGCCAAAAAAGGCAATTATTAACTAGAAGAAAGCATCTACAAACAGCTGTGTCTTGAGTAATTTCCTAAACATACCCTTTTCACGGCAGTTTCATATTTGGCCCACAAGGGAGTTCCATTTTTTAACTCCTGCACAGTAGAAAGTCATTTTGCCAGTCTCAACAAACCTTGGGTTTGCATTCGTAGAGGGAAAACATGAAGGGAAGGGCAATGAAAAATAAATTGGATAGGTGGTAGAGGATACATGGTGCATTGTACATTGATGTGCTTTAACTGTCACCGTTTACCCTTATTTGGCCTAGTAGTAGTACAGCAATAACACTACTAGGGATCAAATCCGCCATTTTGAATCTAGTTGAGCAACAAAGCCGAAGCATCTATTACTAACCCACCAATGGAATTCCTACTAAGTGCTGGTGGAGGTGGTGGTGGTGGGGTGATCAAGGGATGGGGGTAGTGGGATGCCTTAATGTTATATAGGGACTGGGAAGGATGATGCTTGGTGAGGGGGATTTTATTATTATTATTATTAACAGCACTGGACCAGGCTAAATATATTGGCAAGTAGGATGGATGCACATAGGGCCGGATTCTGTAACCGGTGACAATATTGGCAGCCACCTTAAAAGAGGCTGCCAATTGCGTGTGAGTCACGCATTGGCACTAGAGGTCTGCACGGGAACGGGGATCCCGCAGGTCCCGCGGGGATCCCGCGGGTTCCCCCCCTGGCCCACGGGACCCCCACGGGGATGCCCCCTGGCCCACGGAACTCCCACGGGGATGCCCCCCTGACACACGGGACTCCCACGGGGACGCCCCCTGGCCCACGGGACTCCCACGGGGATGAAAACAGCCTACCTAAATTCTGGCGATGCAGGCATGCAGCTTACAAGTCTGGCGTCGCGGCGGGAAATAGCCATGCTGAGCAGTGAGCTCAGCACGTACACAGATGAAAGCCTTGCTTGCTGATTGGTCCGGCGGCCCTGCCCCGCCGCCGGACCAATCAGCAAGCAAGGCTTTCATCTGTGTACGTGCTCAGCTCACTGCTCAGCATGGCTATTTCCCGCCACGACGCCGATTTGTAAGCTGCATGCCTGCATCGCCAGAATTTAGGTAGGCTGTTTTCATCCACGTGGGAGTCTCTCTCGTGCGCTATGGCTCTAAGTCAGGGGTGCCCAACACGTCGATCGCGATCAACCGGTAGTTCAGGAAGGCAACATGAGTTGATCGCAGAGCCCATCCCGGGCTCCGTGATAGACTCGTGTTGCCGTCCCGATCTACCGGGCCTATCAGCCTTCCTCTCCCCGACGTCAAAGACGCCGACGCGGGCATTAGGCTGTTTTTGTCATTTCGGGTGGGGGGTGGCAGTGGCAGCAGCAGCCTGAAAAATAAATCATCCTGGCCGGGGTCGGTGTCATGCTCCGGAGCTTCTACAGCCTTCCTATCTCTCTCTCCCTTCTACCTGCTTCCGGCCACACCCCCTGCTCCGCGGCTCTCTTCGGCAACTTAGCAGCAGCGATCGACACAAGCTTCTGACGTCGGGGCCTACCCTCTGCGAGTCCCGCTTGTTTCAACTTCCTTTTTCCACAAAGGCGGGACTCGTAGAGGGAAGGCCTCGATGTCGGCTGCTTGTCTTGATCACCGCTGCTGACAAGTTGCTGAAGAGAGCCGCGGAGCAGGGGGTGTTGCCGGGTGCAGGTAGAAGGGAGAGGGCCAGATGCAGGACTCGTGGGTGAGGGAGGAGAAGAGAGAGAGAAAGAGAGAGGGGAGGGAAACAAAAGGAAATATTTCATACTGGGCTGGGCCGGAGTGGAGGGAGGATGGAAAGATTCTGGCTACCAGGTGCAGTAACAAAGGAAAAGGGGGGAAAGCTGAAAATGGAGATAGTGACACAAAGAAGAGAAAGGGTAAGCAGGACCTAATGAATAAGGATAGAGATACAGAGGGGACATGAAGAGGAGGAGAAATAGAGACATAGAAGTAATGCTGAAAAAGTGGGGGTGTAGATAAAGACATTGAAAGGGCAAATGGTGAACATGGGGTAAAGACAAGGACAGAGACAAATGAAGATTCTGAAAAAGTGGTGAGATAGGGATATAGGTGAGATGGACACAAAGAAGGGTGATGCTGGAAAATAGGTGGAATGGTAATTCTGACAAACATAGAAGGGAAATGCTGGATCAAGGAGAGATGGGGCTCAGCCTGGATGGAATGAGGAGAAATGCCTTGTTGGCCCGGAACTTCCTCTCCTACGTCAGAATTGACGTCAGGGAGCGGAATGCTGGTCAGCGCAACGCTTCTGCAGGGAAAGCTTGGGACAGCGGTGGCTTGGGGGCTATTCCCTGATGGCGGTGGCAGCAAACCGAGTGGCTTGGGGGAGGGCACGGAGAAAGAAAGAAAGGGGGCAGCAGGGAGACAGAAAGAAGGGGGAACAGGGAGACAGAAAGAAAAAGTTGGGGGAGAGAATGAGGTCTGGAGGAGAGGAAACATATAGGAGGCTGAAAGAAAGGAAGAAAGATTGGATGCACAGTCAGAAGAAGAAAGTGCAACCAGAGACTCATGAAATCACCAAACAGCAAAGGTAGGAAAAATGATTTTATTTTCAATTTAGTGATCAAAATGTGTCTGTTTTGAGAATTTATATCTGCTGTCTATATTTTGCACTATGGCTCCCTTTTACTAAACCGCAATATCGTTTTTTAGCGCAGGGAGCCTATGAGCATTGAGAGCAGCGCGAGGCATTCAGCGTAACTCCCTGTGCTAAAACCTACTATTGTGGGTTAGTAAAAAGGGAGGGGGTGTATTTGTCTATTTTTGTATTTTGTTACCGAGGTGACATTGCATAGAGTCATCTGCCATGACCTCTTTGAAAAAACCCGGAATATGAATAATTAACATTTTCTCTGCCTTTCATTGTGCTTTGTGTTTTTTTAAAATTTTATTGTTGGTAGATCATTTTGACTTAGTCATTATAAAAGTAGCTCGCAAGCCCATAAAGTTTGGGCACCCCTGCTCTAAGTCTTCTTACTCTGGGGCACCAGACCTCCCTCATACAAAGGCCGGGAATGCAGAGTTGGTTCCATTCTCGGTAGGGGATGCCTTGGTAGGCTCACTGCTCAGCCACTGGGAACCCAGATTCGGTCCTGTTCTGGATGGAGGACACTTGTGGGGTGGGGTGGGGAGGGGGGCTAGTTTGCGCCATCGTGCAGGCTCACCACTCTGCCTCTGCTGGCAAAAGCACAGTCTGTCCCAATCTAGGGGAAGAAAACCTAGCAGGGACCAGGCTGCACCACAATACTGGCTTCTAGAAAGCACAATGGACTGGGGGGGGGGGGGTCTAGCAGTGTGTGGCACCATTTGGACCCATGTAGACTTGCACGGCCATTCAGATGCTGATCTGAGGTCCCTTTCCATCCAGCATCTGTCCCTCCTCTTTCCATCCAGCATCTGCCCCTCTGTCTGCTGCTTCTGCCCAGCATCTGATCTGTCTCCTCTCTTCCTCCTTTCTGCCCCCTCTGTCATCCCATCCATCATCCACCCTTCTTTCTCCCCCTTCCATCCAGCATCTGCCCATCTCCCCCCCTTTCAGCCCAGCATCTGCTTCATTTCTCTTTCTCCCCCTTCTATTCAGTGTCTGCTCCATTTTCTCTTTCCTCCCTTCCATCCGTATCCTCCCCTTCTCCTCCTTTCCATTCAATGTCTTCCTCCCCTCTCCTTTTCTTTACATCCATCATCTGTCTTTTTCTCTCTCCCCAGGCATTCCAGCTTGTCTTATCTTTCCCCTTTCATCCAGTGTGTCTGATCCCTCCCCATTTCTATCTACAGTCTGTCTCCTCTCACCTCCTACATCCAGTATCTACCCCCTCCCACCTGACACCTCAGCCACCACCAGACTGATGCAAAGCCTTCCCTCCGATGTCAGCTCTGACTTCGGGGGAAGACTTCTGGGTCGGCTACATATGGCTTGCTTCAGGCTGCCTCCAACCCCTGCTGTTATCTGGACTCGAATGAAGTGGTGGAAGGGAGTGCATTTTTGGACACAGAAGTCATGAACTGGGGAGAGAGGGAGGGAGGGAAAGAGATGCTGAGATGGGGGAGGGAATAGAAAGAGAGAATTGGGTGTGGGTGTGTCAATGAGCGGGAAAGAGAGATGGTTGTGTACACATGGCAAATGGAAGAAAGAGGAGAATTTTTGGTCGTAGGGAGGAAGGTACAGAATGTGATAGGGAAGAAAAAAATGAGAGTGAGAAATGTGGCAAGGGAACAATGGGACAGATTGAAAGGGATGCAAGAGGGAGGAATATTGGACAGTGGTGAAGGGAATGGAGGGAGAGATGTGGCATAGTGTTGGAGAGGGGTGATAGAAGGAGAAACGTTGGGCATGGGGCTGGTGGGCAGGCACGAAAGATGAGAAAGAGATAAATGCTGGACCATGGTAGGGGGAACCAATGGACAGCAACAGAAGAATTTACAGAAGATGGGAAAGCGGAAAAAAGAAACTGGGGCCAACTTTATGTAAAAATAAGTCTCCAGACAACAAAGGTAAAAAACTAAATTTATTGACTAAAATATCCTAGCTTTGGGAAATGTATATGGCAGATGTCTTTGGTTTGTGTTCAAAAGAAAAGGAAATGCATTTCTGGTTTTATTTCTACAGTGTTGAATGTTGAAGTACTTGTTGACCCTTGCTGTGACTGGTGGGGATCCCCAAGCACTGCCAGCAAAGGACCTCCTCTAGAGATGGCCAGAACTCCCCTCCACCAAGCGCAGCAGTCGCTGGCAGCATCCATGAGCCACTGAGGTGCCAGCATCTGTGACTCAGGGACGCTACTGCTGCCTGCCAAGCTTGGCAAAAGGGACCCCCGGCCAACTGCAAAGGAAGTCCTCAGCTGACAGTTTGTGGGTTCTCATCAGCTGAGTATTTATATTTTATATTTACATTAGAGGTTCTGGTAGAAACCCATTTACAAAGTACGTATTCTTCCCAATTAATATTTCCAAATTAATAAAGTCTCTTTGCTTATTTATAAATGGGTCTCTACCAGAGCCTTTAATTCAGTAGCATAATTAAATAAAATAACTATTTCTGAAGTTTATAGGGAAGGATGGTGACGGAGGGTATTCCTCGCGGGGACGGGTGGGGACGGAGGGTATTCCTCGCGGGGACGGGTGGGGATGGAGGGGATTCCTCGCGGGGACGGGTGGAGACGGAGGGATTCCTCACAGGGATGGGTGGGGACGGAGGATTCCTCACGGGGACGGGTGGGGAAGGGTGGGATTTTGGCGGGGACGGGTGGGATTTCTGTCCCCGCGCAACTCTCTAATTGGCACCAGTTTCAGAATCGTGCCTAAGGGAAAGGCAGGCACTGGAAATGTATGCCAGGGCTTTCCGGGCCTACATTTCCGGTGCCTATCTTTGTGTGAATTGCATTTACTTTAGGCTGCCTAATGCCACTTCCAGCGTTGGCCATGCCTACTTTGGCATTTGGTGGCCTAAAACCTTTTATATAGGCACTAGCAGGCGCTTCAACCTTGCCATTTTTTTTGCTTTTTCAAACGACATTCTTAAATTAACTTAGTCGCTGGTAGAATTTCCCCTGCACAGAATTATATGCCAGTGCACTTACTTTTGCTATGTGGCAATGAGGTAATTCTATAACTTGACACCTCAATTTAGGTGTTTCATTGGGGCGCTCTTAGCTTCAGTGAGTCTAAGCCATTATAAAATACTAGCGTCAGCATGCCATAGTTAGGCACACCCACTTACGGCTGGCATAAGTTGATGCACCTATCAGTGCCATATTGCATCACAATTGACACTATATTTATTTAAAACTTTTTTTTATAAAACCAATTAAAAACTAATTTTTTTTTTAAAAAAGTACAGAACAGGCCGACGATATCCTGTCCTCAGAGGTGCCTACGGTCAAAGTGGGCATGGCTCGTGCTGGAAGCGACTGTAGGCACCGGTAGGAGTCCCTGTGGACGTGATTCTCGTGTAAAGTAGGTGCCGGAAACGTAGGCCTACTTTACACGTGGCCGCTATTCTGCAACCAGTGCCGGTACATGATTGACATGCGACCCACACCGATTATGGAGGCGTTGGCCGATACCAGCACCGGTTGCTGAATCCAGACCATAGGGCCCTTTGATGAATTTCCTCCTATGTCTTTCTTTCTTAGGAAATGCAACAGAGAGAGAGTAGAATTACAAGTTCTTACATGCAATGGAGTAAAACCAGTCTTGGATCAACCTGTCCTGGAAAAGTGGTGCCAGCTGGCAACCCTAAATGTATGGGCATTCCATTTCATTTTTCCAAAGATGCTTTGTATAAAAGCGATGGCCAGTCTTAAATGAGACTCACTAGATAGAGATCCCCAATGGGAAAACATATAAATCGTATTCTGTACCCAATATTTCCCACTAATAACCAACTATGAATAAGGTAGTATCTATCATAATCTAAGAGAGTTAGCCTCAGTAATGGAGCCTACGCGTAGCCATTCAATGACTGGGGAATTCAGCGTAGCTATACTTGCTCCTTTAATCTCCAATCATTGGCCTCACTCTCATTTTCATTTATTCAATACTTCTAAAATTTGAATCCTTATTAATCTTTATTCTTTTTTTGTTTTTTTAATATAAATCCTTAAAATATCTGTCTACATACACTTCCTATCATTTTAAATAGTCATACATTTCCTATCATTCTTCCTTATTCACATGTTTGAGACTACACTATTTTTCCATTATATTTATCACTATCTTAACTTCAGCGTTGTGTAATTTCTCAGAAATATTATTATTCTATAAATAGTGGCTTATACAAGCCTACTTATCAGTAAATCAGCACTTATATTTCATAACTAGAGCCAGTTCTTAACGAATATTAGCTTATACAAGCCTACTTATCTTTAAGGCTTATCTTTACGACAGCACTCATCTTAAGTCAGCACTTGTATTTCACAAATATAGCCAACGTGGCCAGCGTTTCGTGGGCGAAAATTCAAGCTCACTGCATCAGGGCCAAGTTATTTAGGAAACAAGATGTGCTCATAATACTGAGAAATTACACAACGCTGAAGTTAAGATAGTGATAAATATAATGGAAAAATAGTGTAGTCTCAAACATGTGAATAAGGAAGAATGATAGGAAATGTATGACTATTTAAAATGATAGGAAGTGTATGTAGACAGATATTTTAAGGATTTATATTAAAAAAACAAAAAAAGAATAAAGATTAATAAGGATTCAAATTTTAGAAGTATTGAATAAATGAAAATGAGAGTGAGGCCAATGATTGGAGATTAAAGGAGCAAGTATAGCTACGCTGAATTCCCCAGTCATTGAATGGCTACGCGTAGGCTCCATTACTGAGGCTAACTCTCTTAGATTATGATAGATACTACCTTATTCATAGTTGGTTATTAGTGGGAAATATTGGGTACAGTCTTAAATGAGACCATTCTGCTCAAATTCAAGAAATGAGGCCATAAGGAACTGTGGAATGGTCATATTCTTTTCTAACAAATGACAGGCTAAAAGTGGTTTTCAACCCAATCCTCAGGGGACCACCTGGTCAGTCGGGTTTTCAGGATACCTACAATGAATATATATGAAAGATATTTGCATGCAATGGAGAAAGTGTATGCTAATAACATCTCATGCATATTCAATGTGGTTATCTTGAAAACCCGACTGGTCAGATGGTCCCTGAGGACTGGGTTGAAAACCACTGGCGTTAACTATACAAAGGTCAGATATAAATAGTCTTATAGGTAGTTTAGTCTAGAGATCTGGTTTCCCAAGTTCTGAGTGAATTGTTTTATACTGTCACACTTACGGTGCCTCGGAGCCGTGCACATTTCTTGACTATCCACTTGAATTTCTCCATGTCAATTAACTTGTCTCCATCTTTTTCAAATTCCTAGAAAGAATGAGAACGAGTTTGAAAAGAAGCCATTATTTATCTGTCATTGAGAAAGGTACCGTTCCAATTAATTTTTATAATTTCATGCCTGCAGACCTAATTTGTTTATTTTAGAACTTGGTTAGAAGTTAAGTGGCTCATTAAAAAAACAAAAACAAAAAAAAAAGATAGACATTCAAAAGATGGCATAAACCGGCACTTGGATGTCTTACTAGTCAAAACATCCAAGTGGGCATTTTCAAAACTGACTGTTTAAGTAGACGTCTTTCTTGTCGTTTTGTCTCCAGTGCGTCTAAATCTTAAGGGGGTGTGTTAGAGGCATGTTTTGGGGCAGGATTAAGGCAGACTTAGCACTTGGATGTTTTATAGCGATAATCAAACATTTTAGAAAACATCCAGGGCACAGCTTGGATGTTTTGGGCTAGACCTGTTTTTAAAATGAATAAGGGCCATAAAGGTACCCAAACGGACCCCCTCCCATCTCCCAAATATCTGCATGAAATAGTACATATGTCTCTATGACAGCTGCAGATATGATGGCCAGCAAGCAGGTCTCTGGAGTAGCTTGTTGGGCAATGCAGTGGACTGCAGAGAAGGGGACCCAGGCCCTATAAGCCACCCTAATTAGTCCACTGGTGGTGGAAGGCGAGAGCCCACCAAAACCCACTGTACTGCCATATACTGTAGGAGACACCTGCAGTCATAAGGGCTATTGGAATGGTAGACAGGTGTGTATAGTAGGTTTGGGTTTTTTTTGGAAGGCTCACCATATAATGTATGGGGGTTATAGTGAGATGTGTACCCGACATCCTTAATGCGAAATTCAGAGTAGTGCCCCCCTAGGGTGTCCCACTGCTCTGCTGGCATTAAAGAATGACACAGTGACAAAATTCATCACCGTCCCCGTCCCCGCGGATAACCGCAGGAAACTATCTTCATGTCATTCTTTAAGGAGAGAGGGAAGAATCAGAGTATAATTGGGCACAACCATTGACCCGCAAGCTTTGCTTTGAAGAATGCTGGTGTAGAAGGACCGAGGTTGAAATAGACACTAGAAAATGACATGGGATTATTTCCCACGGTTATCCGCGGGGACGGGGACGGTGATGAATTTTATCACCGTGTCATTCTCTAGCTGGCGTGTCTGTATGGCCAGTCCATTAAAAATGCTGGTACTTCCTGCATAAGGTTGCCAGATTTTACATTTGTAAAATCCGGACCCCTAGACCCACTCCAGGGCCAAGGCCAACTAAGCAGTTACATATATAATCAAAACAAGTTAAAATTAATAAGTAAAAGAATTATTAAAAGGAAGAAATCCATTATTCTATATGGGTGGAAGAGGAAAGAAGCAAAAAATACTTGCTAGTGAAAGTATGCTGGTCCACAGGATTCCTAGGCCGAGAATAGGCCACATTCCATAAAAAAGTAAAAATGAAGTTAACTACTGAATGCATCTTTAATTAAGGAGGTTTTCAAAGCTGCAAGAAATTCCAGATAAGATGGTGTTGATCTGATATAAAGAGCTAGTGAGTTCCATAATGTAGGTCCTACAATCCTAAATACACTTGAACGAGTTGAGCCACAGCAGATCTGACAAAGGGATGGAATATAGAATTGATTGGATTGTGAAATCGTAAGGTTCTCAGTGGTGTATACGGAATCAAATGGCGAGAAATATCTGATATGTTTTGTGCCCAAATGAGAATATTTTGAAAGTAATTCTATGTGAGACTGGGAGCCAATGTTCTACTTTACGGAGAGGTGTAACGTGATTATATGATGTATATGAGGGGATGCTGAAAAGTTCTCAGCCTAACCAAGAAGAGAATGATGTGGATATGGTTCAATCAGTGATCTAAAACAATGTCAAAAACACAGAATTTTGTTTTTGCAAATTTGCACTTAATGAAATAAGATAACACTTTTTTCAGCTACAGTAGCAAAATAACTGAAATGATTATTGTGAAAGCCCATTTCTAAATTGTCTAATGTAATTCCTGGGACATAACGATGAGCCAATGATGATCTACTTGAACTTGTAACTATGTATTTGTAACTATGACCCAACTGTATTAATAGCTGTACTGATCTACCTGTACTAACAACTCTATTGAATATTACATTACATTACATTAGTGACTTCTATTTCGCCTGTACCTTGCAGTTCTAGGCGGATTACATTTGAAGATAGCTGGACATTACCAGGAAGTTACAAATTAGCGATTGGGTACATAGGAGAGGCTTTAGAATGAAAGAGGATAGGTAGAAATTTGAGGAATACCTTTAGGGAAATTGCGGTTGAGGGGGAAGGTTACAGGTTGGAGTTATTGAAGGGGAGTTACAAGAGGGGAGGAGATCGACGGGAGAATTGCAAGGAAGGGGGAGAAGAGAGGGAGGATTGAGAAGGCTGGATATGTTTTTTGAATAGCTTATCAAAGCCCCCTCTCCTCAAGGGGTTATTGCAACAACCCAACAGACTATTATGTTCCTCCAAAGTCTGGGGTTCAAAATCAACTTTCCAAAATCTCAGTTGACCCCATCTCAATCTCTCCAGTTCAAACTATCCATTGTAACTTCCTGGGTAATTGCCCCCACCTCTTGTAATGTAATCCAACCTTGCAGTGAATAAATAGGTAAAGGCAAAATAGAAAACTTGATTAACATAACATAATGCTCAGAATTTAAGAAGCTGGTTGGTTGGGCGAACTTTTCAGCACTCCCTCGTACATATCAATTTTTCATATGAGCCTGTCATAACCATATTCCAATTCTAGTCTGCTAAGGTATCTCCACTATGTACCATTTATCATCTAAACCTGCTTTCTCTATTTTAGCTGGCATCTGACATCACCTAGTAAGGATTGTAAATTACATCAGTTTCAATTTTGCATGTGTAATATTCAGCCTAATACTGTTACAGATTCTTTCTCAGCTCTGAGAGTGGACGCTCTCATTTAATTCTGACTCCCAGAAGCTCTTCAACGTGTCTAATGCAAAAGCTGGTATAGTACTCTTCTATAGACTGTTCTGTGGCCCAAAACTTCAAAAATTCTTGCAGTTTTGCCACATTAAAGATACCCTGTTTGTAATTAAACCTCACTTATTAACTCACATTACATTACATTTGTGATTTCTATTCCGCCAATGCCTTGCGGTTCAAGGCGGATTACATCAAAGTTATCAAGAATTACATTAAAAGTTTGCAGGAACAGCATAAGCAATGTCATAATATTTACTTAAGAAGTACCAAACAGGAATAACATAAGCGATGTCATAATATTTACTTAAGAAGTACCAAAGAGAAGTCGAGATCTTAAGGTGATAAGTGTTGGGTAAATTAGAAGCATTTTAGACTTTGTTGGGTAGTTAGAAGCACATTAGAGCGTATTAAGGGTATAGAGAGGGTTGGAGGGGATTGGGTAGGGACTGGTCGTGCTAGATGGGTTTTATGTACTCACCTTTGATACTTTAAGCCCTAACTCATCCTCTTTTTTCTAGTAGATTGTTTATAATTGCAAATAATTCAGTTAACCTAGCTGGAAATACTGAACCATTTGGGTTAAAATTTGGGGTCTCAGTGTATAGTATTGCATCATTATTTATTTTTTTTTATTAACAACATATAATTAAATCTGGTGATCTACGATCTGTTGCACAGCCACCTGTGCTTTCATGGATAGACTACTGTAATTCTGTCAATCAAGGGTTCCCAAATTCACTTCTTCATGATCATGGGTTGTAATTTCTTCTACTACTATTTATCACCAACGCTTACCTTGAATCACACTGGCTACCAATAAAAGCAAGATCCCAGTTCAAATTCTACTGTCTACTATACAAAGTAACACACGGAACAGCACCCAGCTACCTAAACAAAAGACTACACCGTAAACTCTCACACAGATTAAGGAGAACTCAAAAACTATTCGCTTACCCTCCTCTCAAAGGTATACGACGCAAGAAACTATACGACAGCCTTTTAGCTACACAGGCAGCAAAAATTGACACTACCATTTCCAATCTACTGATCAATTCAATAGACATAAAAGAATTCCGAAAAGAAATCAAAACTCATCTCTTCAAAAAATACTTTCCATCATCTTAACCTCAACATAGCACTAGAAAATACACACACGAACACCACCACCATAACTATACCTAAACATTGTACAACTCACTTCAACAACCTACTATTTATCTACTATGTGCTCTAAATTTCTCCTGGAAACTTCCAGACTAATCAATTGTAACTTGATACATTCCTGATTCTATGTACTGTAATATTCCTGAAATTATACAGTCTCCTAATTTGTAATCCGCTTAGAACCGCAAGGCATAAGCGGAATAGAAATCTGTAATGTAATATAGTGTTAAAAGGCGTATGCATTGCTGTACAATTTGACATTTAATAGACAGTCTCTGCTCAGAAGAGCTTACAATCTAACTTGAACAGACAGACATGACATATAGGGTTAAGGATGCAGAAACCAAGGTGAGAGGACTTAGGAGTTGAAAGCAGTCTCATAGAGGTGTAATAACATTGCCCCATCTTTATGGTCTCACAACTGCCAACTGGTTGGAGAAGTACATGTAATTTTAAATCTGTCATACTGATCTACAAGGTGCTGAATGAAATGCGCCCAGATACTTAATGAATATTCTTGTGGAATATGGACCCTTTCAGTCACTTAGACCAGGGGTAGGCAATTCCAGTCCTCGAGAGCAGGAGCCAGGTCAGGTTTTCAGGATATCCACAATAAATATGCATGAGATAGATTTGCATCTGAAAGAGGTAGTGAATGCAGATCCATCTCATTCATATTCATTGTGGATATCCTGAAAACCTGACCTGGCTCCAGCTCTCGAGGACCGGAATTGCCTACTCCTGATTTAGACCATATGCAGAATGTTGCTTTCTGTTTTTTAGTTATTCCATCATATTTTTTTTTACGTTTATTCTGCAACTGACAAAATCACACAGTGTATTATTACCTGAAAAGCTGCCTTAAGCTTCTGAAGTTGTTCAAGGGTCATTTGCTCTTCAATCTTCCTCCAAACAAAAGTAAAAGAACAATTAGAATTTTGTTATTAGCATTTTGAAAAAGAAAGGTACCATGCTACTTTCACATCATACTTTCAATTTTACAGATGTGGAGGTTAAATCTATAAAGGGGGATCTATTTTTTAAACACCAAGAATGTGCCTATTTGGACCCTAAAGAAAAGTAGGCACCTACTTTTCTTTATAGCTGCAATTGCTTACACTAGCCATAGAACTTGTGCAAATGTTTGCTGTATAGGTTTTAAAAATTAATCTATGTGACTACTGGTAGTACAACGAGGCTGCTGCACGAGGTCACAACAGCTGTTTTGATGATGCAGCCACTGGTGAAGGAGTGAGGGTCATGCAAGTACCAGCCAATATTCAGTGTTAGCATCCACATAGCCAACTGGCTGAATGACAGCTCGTTTTAAGGGCTCTGAATACTGCCGGTTCCTCCTCAGCTGTGCCCCTGTATCACCCTAACCGGCCCACTTTAGACATGGCTGGTCAGAGCCAACATTCACATGCACTGCCCGGTTACGTACTACTGAATATCAACACTAAATGATTCCCCCCTCCCACTTCCCCGATTCATCCCGCGTCTCTTCCAACTCCCATCCCTTCAAAATAAACCTTATGTCAGAAGTAATATTAAGCAGCTGAAAATGGAGAGCATAGCTGAACTTCAATGTACTGGGCAATATATTTTTAACACCCAGCCCTGCTTTTCTGCCCCTACTGATTGCAATTACTATTACGGTACTTATTTCTATAGCACTACCAGACACATGCAGCGCTGTACATTAACATGGAAGAGAGAGTCCCTGCTCAAAAGAGCTTACAATCTAATTGACCTATACAAATGAGGCCCTAGAATGAATTTCTGTACTTGGACCCACAAACCCTCTGTATCTTCTACGGGCCACCCCTGCACAGCAATTTCATTCGTATCTGAGTTTCATCAAGACTCAGTTATGAGGATATTTTCTCATATTCAGAATGTTTAGTCAATATTTAGCTGTTGGTGGAACCAGGCAAAGATAAGGTCACATAAAAAGCTGTTCTATTTGCCAATTAGATATGCAGCCACGAGCACAAATATCATTGGTGCCTGCATATCTTCTGGATCTGCCCTGACTATGCTCCTGGACGGTCACTACACTGCCCAGATTGTGCCTGAGCGGTCAGAGCTTATATTTGTTGGCACTACCTAGTTTAGTGGCATTGAATATAGGCAGATAGCCGGCTCAGTATGGTTTAAGCAGCTACAAGCCTAATTCGTTGGTGCCTTCAGTCATCCGCTAGGCGCCATTTATGGAATCGCACCCATTGTTGCCTAAGTGCTTTTAGACGCCAATAGGCATTGAGGGCCGGATTCTATAAATGGCACCTAGTGGTGCCTACATTTTAGGTGCTGTTTGGCGCAGTTGTCAATCAACCACTAGGCGCCATTTATAGAATCACACCTAGCGTTGCCTAAGCAAACATAGGCATCGCTAAGCATCCTAGACATAAGCGCCGCTCCATTAGGTCAGCTTTTCATTCACCTAACTCAACGATGCCTATTCTCTGCTCATAACCAAGCCCTCTCTGCCCCCCAACTCCTACCACACCCTCCACTCACTCCACACCCCCATGCCACACTCACACCTTCCCTTCCCCCCCATATTTTAAATCTTAACAAGCATAAGCAGCTTCTCCAGCCTGCTGCTCGTGCCAGCATTGGCTTTCCCTCTGACATCACATCCTGGTCCTGCGACAGGAAGTGTTTCAGAAGGAAGCCAGGCTGGTGCGAACAACAGGCCAGAGAGGCTGCTCACACAGACAAAGATTTAAAGAGGTATGGAAGTAGGGGAAGGGAAGGCGCGAGCATGGTGTGGGGGGTAGAGGTGGCGGCACCTGCACTGACGGTGCCTGGGGTGATCCGCCACCCCCGACCTCCCCTACCATGCCACTGTTCTTTTAGCTCAAATAGCCTCCTTCACCTCACTTGTAAACCATGTTGGCTTCCATTTAGCCTTCCTTCCACCCTGCCTACATTCCACTCAAGCTGCACTCAAGTGAATACTCACCAACTAAGTATGCTACATTGAACATTGGTTTGTACTGAATAATGCACAGCCATAAACTACTTATTTATGTGCAGATGTTTTCATCTATGTGTGTACTTAAAAGACTAGAATACCACCATTAACTCGCAACTCCTTAGTGAAAATCTTTTTTATTAACAAGAAAGAACCACAAAACACGGACAATGCGACAAGTAAGTAATTTACAAATCAAATCTACCTACCATAGACGACTGTACTCTGATATCCTCCAAGGCCCCAACACAATCCACCAGGCCCCCCATCAGAAAGCACTCCCCACTCCCCCATCCCCCATCCCCCTCTCATTTTCCAATGTCTGGAAAAGTGAGTCATCTCTTATTAGCCAATAAGAAAACCATGAACAGTACAAAGTATACAAAAAAAAGGGGGGGGGCAAAAACCAAAGAGTGACAGTCCCCCCTCCCCTCCCCAGCCCACAGATCCCAAATACAGCAACATCACAAGAAACCACAAGCCTGGAGGTATATGCAAACATATGCCAATTCCTCCCCCACCCCACCCCACCCCCAACTTTCCCAACACACCCAATCACAAGTCTGGGAACACATAACTCGCAACTCCTTAAAGAATCCCCACCCCCCACCAGCCCAGTTTCCATTTAGCTTCCAGGATGTGCTATACCAGTCTTTCCCTCCTGAAGCACTACCCTCTTTGCACCACTTTTACCCTTACACATTATTTTATCTATTTAGGTTTTATTACCAGTCTTGTTTTTCATGATTAAAGTAGGAAATTGGGTTTAATTTATGCACATCGCTAATCTTAGTAAAACTGTGACCAAATGACATTCCAAGCAACTGTAAAATATTCAGCTTGTATTATTTGCACATCATGATTTGAACTACTTGTCTTTCCACAAAGAACAATAAAAAGTGAATCTCATGAAGGCCTTTAAATATTACCTTTTCTTTGCTGAGGCTTCTAGCAGGATCTGCCTGGTTCTGGATAATTGCATTCTGATCTACATTGTTCATAAGCCCTATGGAATGTCTCCTTTGTCTTCTCATTAATTCCCTCTCCAGCCATTCTGGTGGTGCAGAATCCTCTTCTACTTCTTCTACAGAGCAAAACGTAGAAGCAGTTGGGAGCCGGCGACCTCCTAGAGTGGTCTGAGCCCGCCGAATAGATGCTTGTGCTCTGGTTGTGGGCCGTCTTTTTTCACTCAGAAGGCTGTTTAGAAAGAAAATATTAAAACCTGGTTACATTTAACAGTGTAAGTAATCTCAGTAACAGCAACATAAACCCTCTCAGCATTAGACTTGAATAAACATATATTGTGAAGTAATACAAAATTCTATATATTGTGTAATACAAAATCGTACAAAAAGTCACCCATGGCAAAGAGAAAATCTACCATGCCATCACTAATTTCCAAAATAAAGACCTTATCTATGAAAAGGCCGTGCTCTGCTGCAAATATTTTAGTGAGCTCTAGAACATCAGTACATCTAATGGGAAAATGGAACAAGCCAAATTATTACAGATTCAGGATAAGTGGTCATAAACTGGAAATAGAAATATCGTATATACAGTAGACAGTAATTAATCTGAAATCCCAAGAATCCAGATATGCAATTCAAACTGTTCTGTGCAAAATATAAAGATAGTAGATATCAAGGATGGTTTAGGGTTGTACAACCAGGGCAACCGCTTTTTGTCTCCTGGCTAGAGAGGGCCTTAAGCCTGCCTGAAGCTGAAGAAGGTACAAGCTGGATTTTGGCATCCCTTCATAAATTTCCACCCTGGGCCTCAGTCACGTCTAGTATCAGCTCTGGCAGATGTACATTCCAAAAACTGACATAGTCTAATCTCTAAATAGAAAATATAATTCTTTTTTCTACTATTATTATCTGACCCTTTTATTTTTCTAATTGTGTTGGTCCCAGACACTGGTTTTTGCTTTCGTCTGTCCTAATTTTCTTGCCAGGGACCTCCTGTCCATTTAACATTTCTTCTTTCTCCAAGCCCACCAAATATTTTCCCTCTGAATCCCTATCCTGTATCAAGCATCTCCTGTCCCTGTCTCTATTCTTCCCCCATGTTCAGCATCTCTCTTTGACTATCTTTCCCTGTTCAGCCTTTGCCCTTTGTGTCCCCATTTTCTCCCATCATATCTCTCTGTGTCCAGCATGATTCTGCTGTGTAGATATCCTTCCCCTTGTGTACAGCCTCACCCTTCTATGTCTCTATCCTTCCCCCATGTCCCCCATGTCTCAATCCACCCCCTGTCCTGCATCACCCAACTGTATCCTTATTTCCCTCTATGTTCAGCATCACCCCTCTATGTATCTATCCCCTACCCCTGTGTCCCATTGTCTCTATCCCCCTATCCTCAGTGTCCTTATTATTTCTCATGTTAGCTTTGTGTTACAGTGAACTGTTTGTGACAGACATGAGGGAAGCCACTGCTTGCCCTGAATTGGTAGCATGGAATGTTGCTACTCTTTGGGTTTTTACCAGGTACTGGTGACGTGGATTGACCACCGTGAGGACAGGCTACTGGGCTAGATGGACCATTAGTATGACCCAGTAAGGCTAATCTTATGTTCTTATGAATTTGATTCTTCCTCCTGATGAAGCAATTGGTGAAACACGATTTCGTGTTGAGGAAGATGGCAAGTTGATGTGATATAGACTGCATGATTTGAACTCTACTGTCGTGGATTATGAAAAAAAATTTGTGTGTGTAGAGTAACATTACTTTATTTCTCATTTTTTTCAATATTTTTCACGTTTGGGGATTTATACAGACTGGTAATGGCTATTCAAGGTGAACTATAATTTCCTCCTGCCTACTGCAATTGGTGAACTACACATCTCCTGATGATAAACAGTCTTTTATAAGATAAGTTACATTTTTATATCATCTTTTTCGAGTGTTTAATAGATGGTAATAGGAGAGAGATAGGTGGTGCTATGATGTTTTAAGATCAAGCCGTTTCCAGTCAAGATACTTGTTGATGGTCGGTATATTAAAAATCAATAAACTTGAAACTTGGTGGCATTGATCTCTTACTGAGCACTATATTATCATTTATATATATTTTTAAAATTTTATTATATATTTTTTTGTTTATTTTATAGTATATCCTCCTATATCCAGCAATGTTACTCTGTATCCATATCCCACCTATATCCAGCATTGACCCTCTGTGTCCATATGCTTCCTCATGTCCAGCCTTTCTCCTTTGTGTCCTTATCCTCTCTCTGTCCAGTATCACTCCCTCTTTGTGTCCCAGCCCCTATGCTTCCTCTATGCTCCCCCAAACCCAGCATCTGCCCTCTGTTCCCTATCCTTCTTTATTTCCAGCTTATCCCCTCTTTCATCCTACCTAGCTCCCATGTGGTTCAACATCATTCCTATTTCCCCTACCTCCCAAGTGGTCCAGTATCCTTCTCTCTCTCTCCCTCTTTCTTTCCCCCACAATCCCCTCAGGGCCATAATTTCTCACTTTATTTCCTTCCTCCTGTTTTCTCCATCCCTCCGTGGGTCCGGTATTTCTCCCCTTTTCTTCCTTCCATCCTCTGCATTCCAGCATCTGTCTCTTTTCTCTTCTAACCCCACCCATTGTCTATCATCTATCCCTCCCCCTCTCTCTTCTCAAGCCTCACATGGGTCCCAGCAACTCTCCTTCTTCTTTCCTTCCTGGTTCTTCAAATTTGCCTTTATGGGCTGCATAAACTATTAATATATGTTGCCCCAGGATAGCTCCAGAGCCTTCCTTCTGCCACATCCTACCCCCTCTGATTCAACTTTCTGTTTCCACAGACAGGTGTCTGCCACAGAGGCAGTATCATTCTGAGATATCAAGAGTAGCATGAAGACCCCACAAAATCAAAAGAGAGGGAAAGGGCACTGAGAGTGGCATAAAAACTCCAATCTACTATGAGAGGAACAAATTAGCAGAAAGAGTAAAAGAAGACCCTCAAAGGCATGAGGACAGGGCCAAAGCAGTACTAAGATCAGCCAGATGCGTGACTGGGTTGTAATGAAGTAAAAATACTTTGTTACATTACTTCATTATACAGTATTTTTGAGTTCTTTTGCTTGCAATGAATTACAAAAGGAGACCCTTTTTGTATTTAATTACTTTTGTGTATACTTTTCTACTTTGTAAAGAAGTACTCATGTTAAAAATTGGTTTCCATAAAATAGTACTGCATACATGATTTTTAATTGAAAGTGTGCACCCTCCCACTGTGCGATCTCCCCCTTCCATTTTGCATCTCATTGTTTCTCTCCCTTGTTCACCCTTGGCATAAAGGTCAAGGCCTCATTAATAGCAGCAGCCTGGGGGTAAGAATGGTAAATGAGCAGTCCTAAATTTATCTGCTTAGCTATGTGGGTGCCAGCTGAATATTGGTAAATACCTGTATAACATAAAAAATATTCACCAACAAGAAAGGATGTCCAAATACTCTATATCCAAAAACAACATCCAATGTAATTCAGCATTACCTATGGTACACAGAAAAAATATGCAGAGGCCCTCTGATCCTGATCCCCATCGCCTCCCTCTCCAAGTTCTCTCCCCTAGCCGCTGACCACACACCCCCTACTCCCTTCCTACCCTGCCAACATGCCCCCCCATAGCCTAGCTGCTGGTGGTCCAGAAGAAGTGGTGGGAGCAGAATAGAAGCCCACTTTCTAGTGGCTGCCTTTCCAAAATGGCTGCCATGACCTCTTGAATTAGGGGGTAGATGTATCTGAAAGATGAATAGCAGTTTAACTTTTAACTACTGAGCAAGTTCACGGTGTGACACAATATAGGACCATTTGTGCTAGGCATTTGGCAGGAGTTCTGTGATGCTACACAGAAGACATGTTTCTTCCGCATTTTTTTATTAATCTTTGGATTGGCCTTCAACTAAAGGATATTAGGTAAAGGGGTGGGATTTGAAATACTGCCTTTTTTCTATCTGGTTACAATCAAAGTGGTTTATATATTTTAGACATATTTTAGACATAGAGTGTTAAGTGACTGGCCCAGAGTCACACAGAGCTACAGTGGGACTCAAACTCAAAATCTCAGGGTACTGAGACAGCTGCTCTAACTACTAGGCCATGCCTCTCTTATAAGTTACATTTATTTGCATTAATAAAATTCTGTAAGTATTCTGTATAAAAGTTGTACAATTCATTGTTGAATCAGGATGATGCAAAACCTCCAAAGAATTAGTTTATCTTTTATGAGAAGAAGCATACAGTATAATAATCCCCTGCAGGATCAGCCATATAAAGTAGCTGAGAGTCTGCAGAGCCCTAGGGATCCTCCTCTCAATGCATAATGTGAATGCTGTGCTTCTACACTCTCTTTTAATGAGAAAAGGCATCCATCTGAGTTACTCACTGTACCTTGGTTTGTTTCAATAGCATTTTAAGTACACAGAAGAATTTTTTTTTTTAATGGCCAGGCCTTTTGTTTCCGTTCTCGTTCACGGCCAACTTAACCTTGACATAAATCTAACAAGTATCAAGGATGCCTGGAAATGTCTTTGTGTAGCTGTCTGCACGGTTGATGAATTGAACAGTCTGACTGGTTTCAGAGCTAGTCTTGTATGTCTACACTTTTGTTTGGATGGCAACTACAGAAACTACTTGACGACTAATGCAGCAGTATTGTACTCTCGGTTCTGCTTGTGTTATATTATCACACTTTGTGCACATATGGGCTTGCTTATTAACAGTGGGTGTTTCCAGTTTTCTTTTGATTTTATCAAAAGATTTAATCCTGCCTTGGTAAAGGTAGTAACATAATGATACTCCCCGCAGGTTGGGTGGCAAATTGAGAACCTGTACAATATAGAGGGTTAAAATGTCAGTTTATTGTTTACTGAAAGCTTCTATACTGCTACTAATGACTGAGGAGCAATTCAGAGTGGTTACATGAGCTTCTGCGATGGCGTTACAATAGGAATGCTTCTGTAATGGTGTAACAGGTCAGAGTTAGCTTGTTTCTGTGATGGTTTTCCATACAGTTTCATATGCTACTTATTTGGCCAAGTAAACAATATTTACACACCATCTTCATCCTATATATACACTAGGGAATACTAAAGTTACCCTATAACTACACTTGGCTTATCTTCAAAATGTGGTGATTAGGCTTCTGAAAAACCTCCGTGGCCGCAACCCTGTCTCCCAAACTCTAGCCAGTGGCTGCCTGTAGCCAAACGTTATGTCTTCAAGGGCCTGATGCTAGCGTTCAAATCCTTGCATGACATGGCGCCGGCTTAATTGACAACTATGCTTCCGCTGTACATGCCGAACTGGTCCCTCCGCGCTCACAGGATGAAATATGCCTCAAAATGCCCCCTGGTTGTGCCCTTCAACCGCAAACTAACAGTCCTACTCCCACTTCATATCGAGCCACTGGAATCAACTGCCCCCTGCAGATCAGATCCTTTGAAGGACTCCTCAGATTTAGAAAAGCAATGAAAACATACCTCTTCACCCAAACCCCTGCCCTTGACCGATAGACTACAAAGAGATGTATATTGGTACCAGAACCAGGATGTGTCACATAAGGATAACTTGTATCTTACACCAGTGGTTCCCAACCCTATCCTGGAGGACCACTAGGCCAGTCGAGTTTTTGGGATAGCTCTAATGAATATGCATGGAGCAGATTTGCATGCCTGTCACCTCCTTTATATGCAAATCTCTCTCATGCACATTCATCAGGGCTATCCCAAAAACCCGACTGACCTGGTGGTCCTCCAGGACAGGGTTGGGAACCACTATCTTACACTGTAACTTTCTGTATGTCAAATTAGATATAACTTGTACAGGAAACCTTGCATCGAAAGGACAACCATAACAAATTGAAAACAGTAAACTGTATATTATTAGCCCCTAGCATGTATCAAATTAGGATAAAAACTTGTATCGTAAACTTGTACAGAAATTATATATGTTAAATCTAACTAGTTCTGAGCTCTTTGGGGACAACGGACTAGAAAACGAATTAAATAAATAAATGTATCTACAGCTTTATAGAATCATCCTATGTATATACACAGTTAAAGGGCCAACATGGGAGCATCCTCAGTGATAGCTTTTTGCTGAGAACAGTGCTTAGCACTCGCTTCCATATCCAGCTCTGGGTGCCAGATTTATGCCTGATGTAAATCTTGGCGCCCAAGCTGGGTACATAAACCCATTATTCTACAACAATGCCTGCAACCTTTTGGAACATCCATGACCCACCTTGGCCCCTCCCATGACCACACCCCCTTATGGGTTGCATGCTATGGAATTTAGGTGCCCAGCATGATAGAATAGCGTGCAGCCAGATGGTGCCAACTAACATCAATAATTGGTTGTTGGCATCCTATTATTGATGGTTAACAGCCCAGCACATTAGCCAATTAAGTCACAGCATGCGGACCTCAACAGTGTGCGAAAATTTACACACCATATATAAAATCCAGGGATAAGAGACAAGTTTGCCCTTACAGAATAGCGCTTAGATGTTTGTGATGCCATTGAAATGTGTAAGGTGCTGGTATTCTGTACATTTTGTATACACAAGTGACAGAATTGAGCACTCAAAGGGCAATTCTGCATTTATCTTATATAGATAAGGTATCCATATAAAGCCGCTTCTGCTACTTTTGCATCCGACTTGAATGTTTGTCCATTCCTACCCTAGCTGAAAATTCTCAAGCACCATTCTGACCTCATATGCAACTTCTTTAAATGAGTCCCTTATTTTCTTACTCCTGCTACTCTATCTTATCTATATGCTCCATCTTTGCTTACACCCTCTGCAGTCTATTAAAGGCCTCCTTTTACTAAATCACAGTGCAGGTTTCTACCGCGGCCCGGGGCACTAACAAATTGGAAACATCCTTAATCTATATATATAAAATAGGATGTATCTGTGTATGTATGTTGCAGCATAACTCTGAAATGTATGGAGATTTCAACCAAACTTGGTATACATATCACTTACAATCCGGGGGGAAATACTGTGGGGGGGGTGGGGAGGTGGGAAGGGGGTGACATATAACAATGCCTCCAAAATGACAGATATTGCTGTAACAATGTCTCCACAAAAATTTAAAGCAAAAAAAATGAAACAGCGTAGACAAGAAACTACCGAGGACAGGAATACAAGACTTGTGATGCTGTTAGAGAACTGCTACATCTAGAGCTTCAGAGACAGTCCAGCAGTGTAAGGCCCGACTACAGGATATGAAAGAGAGAGCTGCTACATCCAGAGCTTCAGAAACAGTTCAGCAGCGTGAGGATATGAAGGTTATTGTCTAATCCATAGTTTTCGGACTCGCCGAGATGAATACTGACATTTCTGATGCCATTTAAGTCCAAGGTCCTCCCCTTAGAAAGGGCTATTCTTGCTGAGTGAGAGAGCTGCTACATCTAGAGCTTCAGACACTCACTGAGATGAATACTGACGCTCCTGAGAGGGCCGTTTGTGCTGCTAAAAACGAAGATGTCCACGATTCCTTTCCTTGTCTAATAGAAGATTGGGATAAAGACTTGCGACGCTGCACGAGAGAACTGCTACGTCTAGAGCAGGGCTCATGCATATTCATTGTGGATATCCTGAAAACCTAGCCTGCCAGTAGATCTCGAGGACCGGACTTGGACAGTCCTGGTCTAGAGCTTCAGAGACTGGGATAAATAACTGGGATAAATACATACCTGGGATATAATAATTATCCGGGCAATGCTGGGCAATCCGCTAGTATACTATCTGGGGCTTAGCACATGGGAAAGTCCTGCCTTATCACATGCCGAGTCAAAGATTTTGCCATGGCTTAGTACAAAAGCCCCTAAATCTGCCATCAGTGAGATCAGCTAAACCTTATCAAAAGCAAGTTGAAAATGGATCTAAAATGTCAGTTTAGTAATAAAAAGAGGAAAATTGCTTGCACATCTTCACATCAGATTTGTTAACGAATTAGAGTGGGGCATTCATTTTTCCTCATTTCATAGCACCTATTTTTAGTAAATTAAAAATTTCTCCCTCTCCTTACCCTCCATTTATCCAATGAATGAACACTAGCATAGTGTGTGCTATTTTAATTTTCATTCCTAACTGTCCCCCTCATTTACGAATGCATAGCGTGGGTTTTAGGGCAACTCTCCGACACTCATAGAATTCCTATGAGCTTTGGAGCAGTTACTGCTGCTGCCGGTGCTAAAACCCGCACTATGCGCTCATAAAAGAGGGGGTGTATGTCTTTGAAAGCACATATTATTATTTAAGTATTTATATACCACTTGTAGCCTAAGTAGTTTACATTCAGGTACAACAAAGAAAAATGGGGAGACCCAATAATCCACAGTGAAAACAATCCACCGATGAAAACAAAAAAACTGTGGATACAGATGTTCTGGAGATAATTTATTAAACGCTGACATATAAAAACATGAAAATTCAATTTAAAAAAGTACAATGATAAAAACAATACAGTGATAAAAATCCAACCGAACCCTACACGGTCCATGTTTCAGCGAACACGTCTTCCTCAGGGGGTCCAATGGTTTGCAACCTCACATATAAAGAATTGGACTGAAAACAGTCTATTGTCTTTAAACATGTGAGCAAAGAACAGCACAGATAAGCATTTTTTTTTGCTACTTCAGCTTGTCAGCAGTACTCTTTGCTCCCATGTTTAAAGACAATAGACTGTTTTCAGTCCAATTCTTTATATGTGAGTTTCGACCCCTGAGGAAGACGTGTTCGCCGAAACACGGACCATGTAGGGTCCGGTTGGATTTTTATCACTGTATTTTTTTTATCATTGTGCTTTTTTAATTGAATTTTCATGTTTCTATATGTCAGTGTATAATAACTTATCTCCAGAACATCTGTATCCACAGTTTTTCATTACATTCAGGTACTCAAGCATTTTTCCCTATCTGTCCTGGTGGGTTCACAGTCACACTCTATCTAATGTACCTGGGGCAATGGGGGATTAAGTGACTTACCCAGGGTCACAAGGAGCAGCTTGGGATTTGAACCCACAACCTCAGGGGGCTGAGGCTGTAGCTCTAACCATTAACACCACACACTCCTAGCAATAGCTGTTTCGTGTGTGTGCGCACAGCTCCCTAACTTTGAAACCCAGCAAAGAAACCTTTTCCCACTGCAGCCACCTATCAAGGGAACATTTGATAATGAAGAAGTTTTGCAGGCTGCCAAAATAACAACCAGAAAATGCACAGCTCTCAACAGAAGACAGAAATTAGATGAATAATTTTGCCCTACACTGCAAACAACACTGCAGTAACAAGTGAGAGGAGTGGAATGAATGACTTGTCAGCTGGAGCCTGAAACAGAGGGGAGGCAGCTCCGGTTACCGGAACCCCTGACTACAGTAAACAGCAGCTTCCCTTCAGCCCCGAGGCAGCGCTTTGGTTCTGCCCTTTGTGGGGGATCCCGCCTTACCTGACGATGTGGAAAGTCTCTAACTTGCCCGTGGCAGAATTTGCTCTCACTTTCCTGAAGACAGGCATGATGCTGACTGAAACTATAAAATGCGTTGATGTTGCTTCTGCTCTACCGAGGCCGCTCGGCTTCTTCCCCCCCTCGTTCCCTCCTCCTTGCCTTTGTCTTCCCTCCCTCCTGCTGTGCAGCTCAAATTACATCCACTAACTCAGCAGCACCTTGCAGATACACACAGCTGCATCAATGCTGCCTCACTCTGGCTTAATTTGTATTTAAAATATAGCTCTCACTTTTCTCAGTAATAGCTCAAAGTAAAATACAGTCCTGTATAGGTCCACTGGCATTTAAACGGAGCTCCCTGATTGTCAGCCCGGTGCTCTCCTCCACTCAGCTGTTTATTTTTTATTTTTTCTTTACATGTGTTAATGCAGCATCCGGGATTCCCAGTTCTACGGAAGTGCAGAAGAGAGGAGGAAACTTCACATGTTTTCTTATCCCGCTCTACACAGAAACAGAGAAAATGGCAGTACAGTAGATAAAAAACATATGTCCTATTGCCTGTCCATCCATATTAGCCACTATCTAAGGCAGTGGTCTCAAACTCAAACCCTTCTTGCAGGGCCGCATTTTGGATTTATAGGTACTTGGAGGGCCTCAGAAAAAATAGTTAATGTGTTATTAAAGAAATGACAATTTTGCATGAGATAAAACTCTTTATAGTTTATACATTTTTCCTTTTGGCTAAGTCTTAATAATAATATTGTCATTTATAGCTAAAGAGACATTTGATGGGAAGGGGTAAAACACGGACCTCGCGGATCTAAACCCGTACGGCATTAAAAATCTGAGGTCCGTGTCGGTCCGTGTCCCTGCCGCTTGTAGTTTCTGTCGCTGACAGACCTTGATGAGATTTGAGCGCTGACGGATCCGTCTCAGCATAGGGAGGGAAAAGTGTTAGGATCCGTCAGCGCTAAAAATCTCTTTGAGGTCTGTCAGAGCCAGAGACTAGTGCTGGACTTTGGAGACTTCTTTTCCATAACGCACGTCCAAAACCTATGTCCCCGCTCTCTTGTCTTCTGCTCTGCCGCTCCAGCACTAGTCTCTGGCTCTGACAGACCTCGAAGAGATTTTTAGTGCTGACGGATCCTAACACTTTTCCCTCCCTATGCTGAGACGGACCCGTCAGTGCAAAAATCTCATCAAGGTCTGTCAGTGACAGAAACTACACGGACCTCAGAGTTTTAAGGCCGTACAGGTTTAGATCCGTGAGGTCCGCGTTTTACCCCTTCCCACATTTGATCAAGAAACTGTTTTATTTTACTTTTGTGATTCTGATAAACATACTGAGGGCCTCAAAATAGTACCTGGCGGGCCTTGAGTTTGAGACCACTGATCTAAGAGAACCCACATGTCGTATGGAGAAATAGAGAAAGCATGTAGAACAGTACAAAGCACACAAAAAAGAAGACCCAAAAGTCCACATAAGAAGGAGAAATCCAAATGAGAAAAAAATGTGGAAAACACAGTGTTCTTGACTTTCTTTTGATTTCTTTCCAGAAAAATCAGTTGTTCTTTTGTATGATCCATGTAAACAAATATTTTATTCTGTTTGAAGATTTTTCTGGAAAGAAATCTAAGGAAAATCGAACAGCGGATTTTTCTGGGAAGAAATAAAAGGAAAGTCAAGAACATTGTGTTTTCCACAGTTTTTTCTCATTGAGAAAGTGTGCAGAGCAGGGGTGTCAATCTCAATCACATAAGAGGTCAAAATCTATAACATAGACTAAGGGCTCCTTTTACGAAGGTGCGTTAGGGATTTTAGCGCACACACAAAATTACCACGCGCTATAGCGTGCGGTAGCCAAAAATCTACCGCCTGCTGAAAAGGAGGCGGTGGCGGCTAGCGCGCTTGGGAATTTAACACGCGCTGTTGCGCACGTTAAGGCCCTAAGCGCACCTTCGTAAAAGGAGCCCTAAGTCAAAGGCCAAATTTTTTATTAAGATACTTTTATTAAGGTACACTAACCGATTTAGCGCACGCTAAAGCTTAGCACACGCTAAATGCGCACCTTAATAAAAGGACCCCTTAGTCTTAGTAGAAGTATAGGGTTACAACCTCTCTCCACACTCCTTGCCAGGCTCTGCACTGTCCCCCCTCCATGCCAGGCTCTGCACCCAGCCCCCAGCCCTGCCAAGCTCTTCAGCCAGCTCCCTTCCCTTCCTGCGCTACCAAGCTCTGCACCCAGCCCCCTTTCCTCACTGCCCTACCAGGCTATGCAGCCAGCCCCTCTTCTTGCCAGGCTCTGTAACCTGTCCCCCCTTTGTTGGTCTAATGGTAGGCCGGGACAGGAGGGATCTGTCCCAGCCAACTAACAATTTTTTTACACCCGCCCCCTCCCAGTACCTTTTTAAATTCTGGTGGTTTTGTTTCCCCAACACTGTATTTTTATTATGTACATTGCTTAGAATCAAGATTAAGCGATTAATCAAAATTTTATTAAACTTGAAACTTGGTCCACCGGTGTATCAGCAGGAGCAAGCTTTCCGTGCTCCTGCCCTTCCCTCGCTGGACGGCTGTTTCATATCTTGCAGCAGCGGCACACAAGGCAGGAGTGAGCTTTTTTGCGCTCCAGCCTGGCCCAGTGCTGCTCCCTGAATGGCTGCTATCAGTTCTCATGAGTCCCGTAGAAAACTCGCTCCTGCTGATCCACCATTGGACCACCAGAATTAAAAAAGGTACTGGGGGGGGGGTTAAAAAGTGTTATATTAACTCTATAAGATGCACAGACATTTCCACCCACTTTTTGGGGAAAAAAAGTGTGTCTTATGGAGCAAAAAATTACGGTACTCGCAGGCCATATTTGGCCCACAGGCCTGAGTTTGACACCCCTGATGTAGAGTCATGGCTTGTGGAATGCGTCCTAACGTGGAAATGTAGAAGGAGTGGAATTAGCCTAGTAATCAGAAGAAGCCAAGGTTTAAATCCTGTGCTGCCCAGTGATGCTCCTTCTGACCTTCAGGTATAAAATCTATAGGACAGGAAAATACACACTGTATCTTCTATTTATTATTTCTATAGTGCTACGAGATGCACACAGTACTGTACATTAAACACACGAGACGATCCCTGCTTGAAAGAGCTTACAATATAAGTTATGACAGACACACAAGATGCAGAGTAGGCCAATATATGGTGCTCATGAAGTGGCAAACAGGGGATGAAGAGGTAGGGGCTACAGAGGGAATGAAGCATTAGTTGGAAGCCTTAGGACTTAAACACAGCTTAGAAAAAGTGGGCTATGAGCCTGGATTTGAATACCACCAGGGATGGAGCCTAGCATACTGATTCAGGCAGGTTGTCCCAGGCATATGGTGCAGCAATGCAGAAGGGGCGGAGTTGGGAGTTGGCAGTAGAGACTTACCCGAAGAATGGAGTTCCCGGGACAGGGTGCAGGGAGAGATTAGAGAGGCGAGATATTAAGGAGCTGCAGAGTGAGTGCACTCGTAGGTCGGTAAGAGGAGTTTGAACTGTATGCAGAAGCAGAGAGGGAGCCAATGAAGTGACTTGAGGAGAGAACATAAGAACATAAGAATTGCCTCTGCCGGGTCAGACCAGGGGTCCATCGTGCCCGGCAGTCCGCTCCCGTGGCGGCCCCCCCAGGTCTATGACCTGTAAGTGTTCCCTACCTAACCTAAATGTCCATACCCTGTTCGCTTAATGTCCTGTAAGGTAAACCTCTATCTGTACCCTGTTATCCCCTTCGCTTCCAGGAAGTCATCCAGTCCCTTTTTGAACCCCAGAATTGTACTCTGTCTTATCACCTCTTCGGGAAGTGCGTTCCAGGTGTCTACTACCCATTGAGTGAAGAAGAACTTCCTTGCATTCGTTATGAATCTGTCTCCTCTCAGTTTTTCTGAATGACCTCTTGTTTTTGTTGTCCCCGCTAGTCTAAAGAATCTGTCCCTCTCCACCTTCTCTATGCCTTTCATGATTTTATAAGTCTCTATCATGTCCCCTCTCAGTCTCCGCTTTTCCAGGGTAAAGAGCCCCAGCTTGTCCAACCGTTCAGCATATGAAAGATTCTCCATGCCTTTTATCATCCTCATTGCTCTCCTCTGGACCCTCTCGAGTATTGCCATATCCTTCTTGAGGTATGGCGACCAGTATTGGACGCAGTATTCCAGATGTGGGCGCACCATTGCTCGATACAGTGGCAGGATAACTTCCTTCGTTCTGGTAGTGATACCTTTTTTGATAATGCCCAACATTCTGTTCGCCTTCTTTGAGGGGTAACATGAGTGTAATGACCCTAGCAGAATACAAGGCACGCAGCAGAATTCTGAACAGATTGAAGGGGATAGCGATGAGACCTGCGAGCAGCATGCGAGACCTGTGTGGATAGCAGGAGACCTACGAGAAGCATGTTGAAGTAGTCCAGGCATGAGGTGATGTGGGCATGGATAATGGTCTTGGCAGCGTGCTAAGAAAGGAAACTCCAGATTTTAGCGAGGTTGCATAGAAAGAAACGACAAGTTTTGGCAGTTTGTTGGATACATGCAGAGAAGGATAGAGACGAGTCAAAGATGACCCCCCAAGGTTGCAAGCTGACAAGACAGGGAGGATGAGAGTGTTAATTTGTAAACAGCCTTGAGCTCACATATCTGGGCCACAGAAAGGTGGAGGTGTCTTGGGGGAGGAGAAAGGGGGAGTGTAAATTGTGTAATTGTGGGGATTGTAAATTAGATGCATGTGAGGGGATGGAGTTGTGGTGAACACATTATAAGGTAGTGGGCAAAGGGTTCATAGTCAGTGGCGCGCAAGATGCCAGTGCGCTGACAATCCAGCGCCGACAATTCGGCGCAAGACAGAAGCGCGCGGGGAGAAAAGTAATTTTTAAAGAGCTCCGACGGGGGGTTTGGGGTGGCAACCCCCCCACACACACACTTTATTGGTTAGTGTTCACGCTGCTGTTGAAGGGGGGCTCGGGGGGTTGGAAACCTCCATTATAGCGAAAACGGAACTTTTTCTGATTTTTTTCTGGAAAAGTTCCATTTTCTCTATAATGTGGGGGGTTGCCACCCCAAACCCCCAGTCGGTGCTGTTTAAAAATTATTTTTTCCCCCCTGCGCTTCTGTCTTGCGCCAAATTGTCGGCGCTGGATTGTCGGCACACTGGTGTCTGGCGCGCAATTATCCCGTCACCGGGCAAAGTGGTTAGAAGTACGTAGGAGAGTTATTAAGATGGCTTGAGCTATCAGTACCCTGAGGTTGTGGGTTCAAACCCACGTTGCTCCTTGTGACCCTGGACAAGTCAATTTCCCCGCCCCCCCCCTCCCCATTGCCCCAGGTACTTTAGATCGATTGTGAGCCCACTGGGACAGAAAGGGAAAAATACTTGAGTACCTGAATAAATTCATGTGACCTGTTCTGAGCTCCTCTGGGAGAATGGTATAGAAAATGGAATAAATAAAGTGTGCGATGGCAGAATGGGGGGTGTATATGGAGTTTAGGAGGATGTAAGCATATGCAAAGTTCATGAACGTTTGTGGCATGTGTGCAGGGAGAACTGTGTGTAGGAAGTTGTGGGCTGGTATGATTGTAAGGGCTGACAAAATGAAATTGCAACGGTTTGGACTTCAACCAGGTCTTTCTTATTTATTTATTGGGATTTTCTTTATTTCTTTAGATTTATATCCCATCCTTCCGTGAGCTCAGAACAGGATACAAAATACACATTCACAGTAGATTACAATAGACACATACAGTCAGTTATATTAGACATTCATGGTACATTACATAGGACAGCTATGGTAGCGTAGGACATGACAGGATGCAGAGAGATGTTCATAGCATTTACAGGAGATTCACCCAAGGCGTGTACAGCAACTTACAATTCAAAATAAAGCTAACAATTTTGTTAGCAGCATAACTGTAGTAAAAAGGCCACATACAGTATAAACATAAATACGTGTACATGAATGAGGTATACTCAAAATCAGCATGAAACAATTTCTAAAATTTGAACTTCAGTGATCTGAATTGGTGCTAATACTGGTACTCAATTGGCTTTAATTGGACTTAACTGAAAGTTAGCTGCCTAACTCAAGAAACGCGATTCCATAAAAAGTAGACGCCTATACTGAAAGGAGCAGATCATGGGCATGTTTTCTTTGTGAATTGGGTGCCTTTAGGCTCCGACATTGTCGCTTAACTTTTAAGTGACAAAACCCTGGCCTAAATTGGGGACACTTAAATGTTAGGATGCTGAGCATGCTTAGACGACACTAAGTGTGATTCTATAATGGGCGTCTAACTTTTACAGAATCGGTATCGATATTTAGGTGGACTTTATAGAATCAAGGCTTTGCTGTCTATATGAAAATGTGCTCAGGAATGATAAGATAGCAACAAAGTGCTTAATCCATAAGACGCATAGTAGCGGGAAAAAAATCACTTATCTGAGATATTAAATCCAGAGAGCACAAGTTGTAATGTTTTTGATAATTCTCTCTGTTAAGAACCATATTCGTTGGGTATTCTATAGCCTGCATATAGAACTGTCTGCCCATGCCCCCTCCTTGGAACTGTGCACCCAGGAATTTAAACATGCAACTTTTAGAATACTAAGGACATATGTGCATATTGCCAATTAGCGCCAATTAACATAAATTATAGCTAATAAGTGGTTGCTAAGGCCAATTAGCAGCTAATTAATTTCATGCACAACTGACCTCATCTATAAATTGTGCACTAGTTGGAAATTTGGGCAAGCAACTTTCTAGAATTGGGGCAATAGTGGATGATAGTTTTATTTCTGTTCACTAGTAGACCCTTGTTATCACAATGACCATGTTTGAAAGCCTTATCCATGTGTGCTTGAGGATTAACTTTGTCCCTTTATCACAGGGGTAGGGAACTCCGGTCCTCGAGAGCCATATTCCAGTCGGGTTTTCAGGATTTCCCCCAATGAATATGCATGTGATCTATTTGCATGCACTGCTTTCAATGCATATTCATTATGCATTACGCATTACGCATTCATTAAGCATTATGCATTATGCATTCATTATGCTTTATGCATTCATTATGCTTAACTCTGCTCCCAGCTGACAAAAGGGCCAACTGTCCCTACCAGTGTTCCCTCTATGGTACAACAATGCACAATCACACACTGTTCTTAATGTGGCCATGCATCGTTCCTGAATTGGCTACAGAAGTGTAGAAGTCTATGCCACTGGAAATACTGCTCAGTGAAATCAAATGAAGCCACAACCGTGTTCTTAAGTCGGGCATTTGTAACTCAGGGACTGCCTGTATTGTAATTGTGTATAATTGTACCTATTATTATAAATGTTTGACTATAAGTTTAGGACCAGGAGTATAGGAGGGTTAAAGAGGTCAGAGGAAGCAGCTCCTTGAAATTGTTGAACCAGTGAAATTCTGACTTAATATTTTTTAAACACTGGACCATGTAAACATTTGATATTGAAATAATCTCAAAAAGGATTTGCTGGAATCTATTTATAAATCTTTTATGCAGGAGATTCATATCTGAAACCAGCTGTACTGCTCAGTGATAAATGTAACATTTTTTTTAACAATGTGTAGTTTTAATGTAATATTGAGGGAAATATAGATCTCATGCGTGCATAAATCCAACTGCTCTATTGTTAAAGAAAGTAGCAGATCAGTCAGTAGAATCATTTCATTTTCAAGTAAACAGTTACAATTAAGACTTTAATTCCAGAATATTTTCACAATACACCTGAAATACACAGTTAATTTTAAGTCCACTTCATTTTAAGCCATTCCAGTCTGTAGGTTTGGTCAGCAGAAAGGGCATAAGGAATTCCTGTGGTTTGATGAAAATTAGCTGCGTTTTGGACATGATGTTTTGAGAAAGACGGCTTCTTTTACATTATTAAGATTTAGCCTTGAAGTTGTGAAGAATTTTAAGTAAATGTTCAGCAGCCTTTCTTTCTGTGATTGTAATAAAAAAAAAGATTTTAATTTCAAACCATGTGCAGGCAGATTTTAGATAGAACACTGAGAAAAGATTTCACACATCCAAGTCAGGAAGTAAGGGATTCCAATATTATTTTGCAAGAGGTACTGCCAAATGTAGAACCTCTTATAAAATAGATGCTGAATTACACTTCAAACGCCCTCCACATACATAGGGAGGAGTGAATCTTGAAAGCTTCACATGGGGAGAGGCAACATACCCCCCTCCTCAGATGTGGGCAGTTTTCCAAAATTACTGCACCCACTATAAAGGGCTCCAATCTCTTCACTGTTCCCCCCATGCCAGCTTTCCCTCCCTAAATGAGCCCCTGCCCCAATCAAGTCCCCCTCTGGTGGCATGCCCATGATCAATCTCCCCCCCTCTGGTATAGACTAGTGTCCCCCCAAACATTTTTACTTGGTGGCACAGTAAACTCCGGGCCACAGTTGGAGGGCACCCGGAAATGCATGGATGTTGATGTCTGCGCATGCATGAAAGTACTCCAGACAGGGCCCTGAGCCTCCAATGTGGGGCGCTGGAGCAGGAAAGCACAGCTGCCAGCTGCCTACAGGACATGCCTCTCACCTCGAGAGGCACATGTTGTAGACCAGGGGTCTCCAAAGTCCCTCCTTGAGGGCCGAATCCAGTTGTGTTTTCAGGATTTCCCCAATGAATATGCATGAGATCTATGTGCATGCACTGCTTTCAATGCATATTCATTGGGAAATCCTGAAAACCCGACTGGATTCGGCCCTCAAGGAGGGACTTTGGAAACCCCTGTTGTAGACAGTCAGCTGGTACCTCTCCTCCTTGCCAGCATCTCATGGCATACCCGGAATCTCACAGTTTGCAAAACACTGGTATAGACCCACAAACACAAATAATCGAGACCTCTTTGATCCAGAGCTCCCAGGATAAGAACATAAGAGTTATTATACTGGGACAGACCACAGGTCTATCAAACCCAGTATCCTGTTTCCAACAGTGGCCAACCCAGGGTCAAATGGACCTGGAAAAATCCCAAAGAGTAAAACATATTTTATGCTCCTTATCCTAGGAATAAACAGTGGATTTCCCCACATCTTCCACACAACTCTTAGAAAGTTATCCAAACCTTTTTTAAACCCTGCTAAGCTAACTGCTTTCATCACATTTCCTTCCTCCCTGTTTGAGCCCCCTTTATGATTAAATCCCCTATGTGTAAGCAACAGCTCAGCATGTATCAGCCATTTCCCAGGCTCAAATCCCCCCCAAGGCACAACTTATTTAAAGGGAGCCCCCAGCAGCCCCTCCCCACTCTCCACCCTAGGTCCCATTCTCTGTGCTTACTATAGATCCCTGATGTTTACTGTGGTTGGAGCAGGGCTGCTTTTAACAATGAGCAAGGGGGCATCTGCCCTGGCTCCCTGCATATAGGGGGCCCAGTTACCCAGTTACCCAGTTACCCAGTTACCCAGTTAAGTTCATCCTTAAGTCCAGGACCTCTCTCCCTTCTCCACCTCCCTCCTGCTACACAAGTTCTGCATCTCTCCCTCTCCTTTCTGCCCATTCTCTCCCATCCCCAGGGCCCTCTGTAGTACTTCTCCAGCTCTGGTAATAAAGAGAGTCGACCTTCTGCCGACATTGGGGTCTCTCTTTAGGAGCATCCTGCCTACTCTGATGTAACTTCCTGTTTTCCACATAGGCGGGTTGTGCCTGAGGCGAGACTCTGATGTCAGCAGAAAGCTGACTGTTTTTATTGCCAGTGCCAGATAAATACGATGGAGGACCCAGGGGATGGGAATGAGTGAGTGGAAAGGAGAGAAAGAGATGCAGGACATGTGTGGTATGGGTGGATGGGGATATGGAGAATGAAGAAAGACACTGGAATGGTGGAGAGAAAGAAATGGGGAGAAAAGTTGAAAAGCTGTCCAGACCCCCGGACATCTGGTAACCCTACCTGTGCCTACCCAGCCCCATCCCTAGCTGCACCACTGCTTGGAACTCAGTTTCTACACTTGTTTGCTGTATATGCGGAGTCTGATCTCTTGAAGTTCCAATTTAGGTCTTTTTAACCTTCAAATCTCTGTTACTGATGTGTGGTCCCTTGTTTCATATTTGTTGAGGGTCCGTCTGTATTTTGTGCTTGTGAACAAGGTACTGTATTCTGCTTGCATGTAGTTTCTGTGTAGAGATCTGTAGCAATCCTATTCTTTTTATTTTATTGGAATTCTAGGGCCTGATGTGATATTTACAGTGCTGCCTTTTCATGGAGAGGTTTGTTCCTCTTCGAGTCCTGGGAGTTAGTACTGTTATGACACCTGAGTGTGCTTTTGCACACATTTATGCATAGTGTTTTGCAACGGAGGGATTGTGTGTTGGCCTTACTGAGATTACATCAAAATATTAATATAATTTTAACTTGTTATAATATCAGACAGGTTTCAGAACACATTGCAGGATCTCATGTATGTTGAGGTGGTTGCCTTATAGACTTTTGTCTGATTAGATTTAAATTATAAGACACTGCTTCTTGAGAGGTTTTTAAATACCATGGAATTGTATCCATAGATGTGTATGTGGTTTAGTATTAGTTAAGTACTTAAAATAATTGTTTAAAGCTATGAAACATTCCAAGGTATAGATATCCATTTTTAGGGTCATGAGAAGCATTACTTGTAGTCAGCAGCCCTTCCTCAGGTTTAAGTCCCTTCACCTCTGTGTCAAATTTATGCCCCAAAGAGGAGAATCTCACTCACTGGCCTTCATTTTTATTCTTTGGGATAGACCACTCTCTGTATTGTGGTCCAGCGTCTTTCTTCCCCTCCCTTCTCTTGCGCCAACAGCTTCCTTCCTCCTCCTCCTTCCCCTCCCCCAGCCAGCCCCAGTGGCTTAGTAAGAGGTGGGGGCGGTCCAACCTGGGCACCATGTTGGTAGGGGCAGACCTGCTCCTCTTGGCCCCCCCCACCTCTTCCCATTCTTCCCTTCCACGCATGGACCCCTTCCCTTCCCCCCTACCTCTCATCGAAGTTTCAGCAGTCAACAACGTGCTCTTTGCGACCCCCATTGGCTCTCTTTGCGACCCCATTGGCTCACTTCTGGGTGCCACGCATAGGAAGTGATGTCAGAGGGAGAGTCGACAGGATTGAGAGGAGCACGTTGTTGTCCGCCGTGAGCAACAGCTTCAACTAGAGACACGGGGGAAGGGAAGGGGGCACGCACGGCAGGCAGGATCAGGGAAGGAGTGGGGGGTGTAAATGAGGGGGGAGGGGCACCATCGTACCAGGCATCTCTCATCCTTGCTACGCCACCGGCCAGCCCACTACTTCCAGTGGAAAAGTAAAGAAAAAAAATTAAAAAGCAGTATTGATGTGGAGTTGCTGTCAAGGCTGAACAGCTGATGGCTCTGCAGGTCCTTCCTCTTCTGATATAAACTTCCTCTGTTATCAGCAGCGTAACCTAGACAGCGGTTCCATGCCATTATGCTGCAGTTATTTCAGTGAGAAGCAGTTTGGCTGGCAGGGGGGACTAAAGAAGATGTGCCGATGGCACTGGAGTTGAGGGGGGCATCTATAAAAGTTTGCCAAGGGTAGGGTTACCAGATTTTGTTAAACTAAAACCTGGACACGCTGCCCCACACCATTCCACCCCAGCCCTGCCCTTTTCTGCCCAAGTCACGCGCTGTTCTGCCCCAGCCCTGCTCCTCCCCCCCTAACCTCTTCTCCTCTCTCCTCAAGCTAAGAGCCTTGTCTCAAGGGCCTCCAAGCATGTGCAGAAGTGATACAATGATGTCACACACATGCACATGATGTCATTGTGTCATACCTGCACATGCTCGGAGGCCCTTCAGACACAGTCCCGAACTTGAAAACCTGGACAAACTGCTGCTTTTAAAAAAATCTGTCTGGACGCCCAGACAGTTCTCTAAAAAGGACATACCTGGGTAAATTTGGACGTCTGGTAGCCCTAGCCAAGCTGGTTAAAGCAAAGACTTTCTGGATTTTGATTGAGTTTTACCTTGCTATTTTCCTCAGATCTCATCCCAAACATACTTATTTTGGGAGACGCACCAATAAAGGTGTTTTACTTAAGAATACCACAGCTATATGGAATATTATTTTTGCAGGTTTGAATGCATTTTCTGTCTTGCTACTTCAACTTAGACCTTGAGGTGTTTGTCTCTGCCTGTGCTAACTGGACGCGTGAACTTTTACTATAGCATTTTCATCGCATGGTCCCCATTTTCCAGGACCTTTCTTTCTTTTATGTAGTCCTTCTAGATCAGTGGTCTCAAACTCAAACCCTTTGCAGAGCCACATTTTGGATTTGTAGGTACTTGGAATGCCTCAGAAAAAAATAGTTAATGTCTTATTAAAGAAATTACAATTTTGCATGAGGTAAAACTCTTTATAATTTGTAAATCTTTCCTTTTAGCTGAGTCTTAATAATAATATTGTAATTTATAGCTAAAGAGAAATATGATCAAGAAACTGTTTTATTTTACTTTTGTGATTATGATAAACATACCAAAATAGTATCTGGCGGGCCGCGAGTTTGAGACCACTGCTCTAGATCTACCCTTATTTCCTTGGTGAGAAGCATGGTACATTAGCAAAAATGTTCCTTCAGTAAGAAGCTACAGTAAGGGCACATCCTGAACTGAGAGAAAAATAGCAATGAGCTGTGTGTAAAAGTGTAATAAGGAGCTGGCTTGATGTCATAACCTTGTTTCAGGCAAGTCAAATTACGAAGGCCACTCAAGCTTTTGTTTTCTGTTTGTCTACTTCAGGTTGTGCCACTGGCTACACAAGGGATGCTGAAAGGAAATGCTTGCCTTGCTGAATAAAGACAGAGAGAGCAGCTGGCAATTTGGTTTTATCTCTCTGCCTCATGCTGCTATTACCCTTGATAAGTCAGCCCCCAAACTCTGCCCTTGCTTTGCGTTGTTCTCAGGCTGCACTGGGCTTGGCCATGTGGCCATGAGTATGCCCTCCACAGCTGAAGAATACTTGCATTAGGTGCATATTTTATTATTTTAATGATTGTTGATTGAAATGATTATGTTCATCTCCAATTAAGTAACTGCAAAACTGTTTATACATAGTTACAGTTTAACATGTTAGCACAGTACCTTCCTCTGGAGCTGTCATCAGGTAATTATGAACTTCTTTTTGTTTCAGGCAATATAAGAGCATTGACAGGTCAACATAATCACTCCCGTAATGCTTTTGGTAAGTTGTCAGTTGTATCCTGCTCTCCTGATTCTTGACATGAGCTGGTATCACGGTAGGAACTGTGAATACACATCAAATATTATTAAACAACAATAAACCACATTTTCTCCTGTACACTGCAAAAATATAGACAGCAGATATAAATTTTCAAATCTGATATATATCAATTATTAAACTAAAAATAAAATAATTTATCTTACCTTTGTTCTCTGTGATTTTGTCTTTCTAATGATCTCCTTCCCTGTCTCTTGGCTGTGTCCCTATGCTCCATTTCCAGGGCCTCCTGTCTATTCACTATTTCTTTTTTTTTTTTTTCTCCTACTTCACTTGTTGCCAAACATTTAACTTTCTTCTTATTTTCGCCTTCCTTCTAAAATGTATCTAGCTTCTATCTCTTTTCCATCCATTCATGGGCACCATGTCCTCCCTTCTTGTTCCTTTTCTCTCCCCTTCCATGCACCATCTCCTCCTGTCCCTCATCTCCCCCCTTCCCTTCCTCTCCATGTGCAACATCTCCTCCCATCTCTTCTTTGCTCCCTCTGCTTCTCTTCTGTTCTTTTCTCTTCTCCATGGGCACCATCTCCTCCTATCTCATCTTTGCCTCCTCTCCATGGGCACTATCTCCTTCATCTTTCATCCCTTCACTCTACTCTTGTCTTCTCCTCCTATTTCCTCCCCTTTATAGAACCATCTCTCTTTTCAAAGCATCTGTGTATCCCCCCTTCCTGACGCTATGGTATTATTTTCTCTCCCGGCCCCATCCCTGTAATTTCTTGTCTCCTGGTACCCCTACATTATCTGATATCTCAGTCCCCCTCCTGCCGGTGGCCCTCTGAACTTGCCTGTACAGACAGCAATGCTAAGTACATGCTGTTTGTCTCTGGAACCCTCCCTCTCTAGCATCCTGTCCACAGGAAACAGGAAATTCCATCGGAGGAGGCAGGGATGCTAAAGAGGGAGGGCTCCAATGACAGAGAAGCAGCATGTATTTAGCGTTGCCATCTACAAAAGCAAGTTCAGAAGGCCACCAGGGGGAGGGAGAAGGAGAAAATTATTAACACAAGCTATAATTTTAACATGTTAATCGCATTAAAACACGTTAAATGTTCAGCCCTAATAGAAACCAGTTTCAAGTACAGCCTAGATTGTGAACCTGAATGTAACTCACCTTAAGTTATGATTTGGAAAAGCTGAGTAAAAGATCTAAAATCCAAATCCAAACCCATACAAAAAATGAGAATAATTTTTTTGCTGATTACTTGTTTATCTTATTTACTGGTCATTATTTAGACCAGGGGTAGGGAACTCCGGTCCTCGAGAGCCGTATTCCAGTCGGGTTTTCAGGATTTCCCCAATGAATATGCATTGAAAGCAGTGCATGCAAATAGATCTCATTCATATTCATTGGGAAAATCCTGAAAACCCGACTGGAATACGGCTCTCGAGGACCGGAGTTCCCTACCCCTGATTTAGACAGTGGTGAATAATAACCAGTACTACCAGCTAAATTAGATATTCAAGTGCCAGGTCATACAGAGGCACTGGTATTGAGTATCTGGGTCTTCAGCAAATCCAGAAATTATATGGGTGTCAGTCCATATACAGAGCCATACCTAACTGGACAAAGAAAGGACTATTTTTTATGCAGTCCTGCCATGCCCTGTTAAGTATGCGGCACCAGCACTGAATATTTCTGGTGCCCACATAACTTCTAAGTCTGACCAACTTTGCTCCTGGACTATCCCAGCAGTGCCTGGATTGTGCCGGGGCAGTTGAAGTCAATATTCAATGATGCTGTTCTGTTAAGTGTTGCTGAATATCAGTGGCTGGCCAGCTTAAGGTGGCTTAAGTGACAGGAGCCTCTTCTGCCTGCTTAAACCACATTGAATATTATCGATCCCTTATATATTAGGATTTATTTATTGTCTTTTTGAAAAAATTCATATAAGATCTTGTATAGCAAGAATAAGCCTGTCATATGCAACAGACAATTACATTAGTAAAAATATCTAAACAACAGTACACATTATGACAATGCTGCCTACACCAATAGAATACACATTAAAACATCATAACACAGAATAACACAGATAAGACAGAATAAGAGGAGTTCAAAAATAAGGCTGCATGAAAATGGTCTCAGCTAGAATAAGAGTTGATATGGGTTGCATATCTCTCATTGTTTTCTTTTAAGCTGTGTGATTACAGATGCTGCTATGTCTGTCTGTATTTGATGTATTGGTTTTGTGAGTGTTTTTATGCTGGGACCTGGTAAAACACTAGATAAGTTAAGTGAAATGATTCATTTTTTACCAGCACAATCCAAAGTTCTTGTCCACAAGGACCTTTCCATGAACAAAAGAATTTCTTGATCATTGACAAAGATGGCTGATTGGTTAATGCTTTCATCATAATCAATAAAGGAACAGGTTCGGTGACAGAATTTGTCACCGTCCTCGAGGATAATCACAGGAAACCATCTCCATGTCATTCTTTAAGAAGAGAGGGAAGAATCAAAGTATGAATGGGTACAACCACTGACCCTCAAGCCTTGCATTGAAGAATGTTGATGTAGAAGGACTGAGGTTGAAATAGACACTAGAGAATGAGTCTCTGATATCCAGAGCAGATATTGTGATGTCATAATGTCTCATTCCAGCAACAAGAGCCAAGCTTATCAGTGATGTCAGAATGGCTTCATTATCTTATACTTGGCTCACATAAGAATCAGAGAATGAATGGGTTCAGCCACTGACCCTCAAACCTTGCATTGAAGAATGCTGGCATAGAAAGACTGAGGTTGAGATAGACTCTAAAGAATGACAGGGGATGGTTTCCTACGGTTATCTGCGGGGACAGGGACCATGACAAATTCTGTCACCATGTCATTCTTTAATCTGAACATAACAGAAAAGGAATCCAGTGAAACTATACAAAACGTCATGGCTATATACAAGAAATATTTTATTCAACTAATACTTTGTCTTACCACATCCTTCTATAGGAGTATATCCATACTTCCTAGTAGACTTTAGCACAGGGATCTGTGGTTTAATCTGGTAATTAGTCCTAAACTCAGTTTCCATATTATGAGGGACTTCTGTTTTCCAGTCAGGAGGAACGGAAAAGGCATGTTTAATTTGGATGCCTGTAGAATTGAAAGCTATGTTAAAAGTAGAACTTTATTTTTCTGCGATAAAATAATTAAGGCAGTGAGCACAAGTGACCAAACTCTTTTCATTAAAGGCATAGTCAATATTTCAAAGTGAAGTCCATTTAATAGTATACATGCTAACTAAACATTTGAAGGTAATTTTATAAGCAATTTGGACTATATCCTAAGTTTCCAAGTTTATTATGTATTTGATTAATCGCTTATATCGACTACTAAGCGATGTACAACAGATTAAAATATTGGGTTACAATAATCAAAGGGAAACAAATTACAGTAAAACCTTGGTTTGAGAGCATAATTCGTTCCAGTAGCATGCGTGTAATCCAAAGCACTCGTATATCAAAGCGAATTTCCCCATAGGAAATAATGGAAACTCAGACGATTTGTTCCACAACCCAAAAACTTTAATACAAAATACTATACATACTTGTATTGCAAGACCTCACTCATTTAGAACAGTCACACGCGTATACTGTATGTACTCGTATTGCGTGTATACTATATTTGCTCGTTTAGAACAGACACTACATTCTTGCAGTGTCAGAGAAGGAAGAACCATCGACTCAGTTGTGATGTGTGTATACCATATGTACTTGTATTGCAAGACATTGCTTGTATATCTATTTAAAATTTAATAAAATGTTTTGCTTGTCTTGCAAAACACTTGCAAACCAAGTTACTTGCAATCCAAAGTTTTACTGTACATAAATATGACTGACAAGACAAAATTAATTGATACAGAAGGAAGGGGTAGGTGCAGAAATACAATTTAAAAAAATAGTAAAGAAGACATATAAGGGAAAAAACGTTAGGGAAGGGAAGAGCAATAAGCATCAGAGAATTTAGACACCAGGGCTCAATCAAAGCACCTGATATAAACCTAATGTCTGGTTAGTGAACCAAATATAGTTTTATTAGTTGTCAAATGCATCTTTAAAAAGAAAGCATTTTAGATTGCTCTTAAATCTATCCAAATTCAGTTCTTCTTGCAAGTGAATTGGGAGTAGATTCCATATTTGGGGGGCAGTAACGGAAAAAATAGTTTGTCGCCGTGTATTAATAGTTTTTAGGGAGGGAACAGTCAGGAGATGATGGTATCAGGAGTGGATCTAAGAGATCTAATGGAAGAGTAGGGAATCAATAATCTATGAATAAAAGCAGGTGCTTTATAAAGAAGGGATTTGAAAGTCAGTAGACATAGTTTGTAAGTTATACGGTGAGCAACCGGAAGCCAATGCGCTTCCTTAAGTAAAGGAGTCACATGATCAAATTTTTTAGCATTCCTTATAAGTTTAATTGAGGCGTTTTGAACAATCTGCAGGCAGCGGATTTCTTTTAAGGTAATTCCTTTGAACAATGCATTGCAATAATCCAGTTATGAGATCACCAGCGAATGAATTAGTATATTCAATGATTTGGGATATAAGAATTTAGCAATTGAACTTTATATTGTGCCTAAAATATCAGCACCTAAAGTACCCCGCCTAAGCAATATTCTATTAAATGAGGCCTAAAGTGAGACGTGGATTATAGAATTGCACTTATGCCCAGTAGCTGCACCTAATTTTAGGTATGGCCATTTGCACTGATGGAAATGTGGTGCAAATCCTCATGCCTACAGTTAGGTGCAAATACCCCTTATTCTATAATTGAGCACATAAATGTGAGGAACACCCCTGATCCACACATAGCCTTCCCATTTCTATGCCCATTTTTTTGAAGCTGCATATAAATTTAAATTAAATCCAATTAATGTTGATAATTGCTTGTCAATAAGCCAATTATTAGCACTAATTGGCTCATAATTCAATTAACTTCACATGCAAATGGGCATGCACACAAATTTGCGCATGCAACTCAAAGGGCTAAATCGGGTACCGATCGGTTTGCGAGCCCTTTGAGACCCATTTTCCCTCCAACCCGATTCACTAACCTCTGTCCCGATCATCCTCTGAGCTGCGCATGCAAATGAGGAGGGAATGGCATTCAAATATAGGCAGGAAACGATTCACTAAAATAAAAAAGCAACATCGACTGGACAGGCCGATCCAAAATAAGTGACTGCTGAGGACCAGTCGCTGAGGTCCTTTTCGACTGCCCTGCCTTCTGCCGCCCTGCTTCGCTGCCCTGATCTGCTCTCTGCCCCGATCTCCTGCCTGCTCCGATCTCCAGCTCTGTCTCGGCCCCGATCTCCTGCCTGCCCTGATCTCGTGCTCTCGCCCAGAATCTCTCCTGCCGCCCCGACTCACCGCCCTGAGAAGAGACTAGAAGACCTGAACTTGTTTACTCTGGAGGAGAGGAGGAACAGGGATGACATGATACAGACATTTAAATATTTGAAAGGTATAATATAGAACCAAATCTTTTCCAGAGAAGGGAAATTGGTAAAACTAGAGGGTATGAATTGAGGCTGTGGGGTGGTAGACATGGGAGAAATGTTAGGAAATTCTTTTTCACATAGAGGGTGGAATGCCCTCCCGAGGGAGGTGGTGGAGAGGAAAATGGTGACGGAATTCATAAAAGTTTGGGGTGAACATAGAGAACTTCTAATTCGAATATGAATGGGCAGACTTTCACGATTTGAATCCCACAAATAGGATAGGCTGGAATGAGTTTCAGTGGCAACTCCAATAGCTGGAACCTAAGAATGGACTTCTAAGATCTAAGGCCCAGAAATAACAAAGAAAAAAAAAAAGACATTTTAATGTAATCATGAATTGTACAACATATAATTATAGGCCAGATTGGATGGACCGTTCAGGTCTTTAATCTGCTCTCATTTACTAAGTTGCATCAGGGAACACAGTTACTCATTGCCCACCAAATAAATAAAAATGATTAGCAAAATAATGTTTTATAATTGCTCTCTTCTTCACTTCTGTCTAAAAAGTAACTCATAACGAGGCCCATTTAGTTATACTTTCTTTTGAGATCTCCAAGAACTGAAATTCCAAACTATCGGGTGGAGCAAATTGGTCTAGAGCAGTGATTCCCAACCCTGTCCTGGAGGAACACCAGGCCAATCGGGTTTTCAGGCTAGCCCTAATGAATATGCATGAGAGAGATTTGCATATGATGGAAGTGATAGGCATGCAAATCCGCTCCATGCATATTCATTAGGGCTAGCCTGAAAACCCGATTGGCCTGGTGTTCCTCCAGGACAGGGTTGGGAACCACTGGTCTAGAATACCCTCCTCGACTACCTCTTTAATTCATCTTGGGAGATAATATATATTATAAGATAAAAATCATCCACCCCAGCATATTTTAAAATATTCTCTAAGGTACATTTTTAATATTTCCAAAGGGGAGAGAGGTAGTCTGAGGAAAATAAAGAAAATGCAAATTTCTCATCTTGAGGGAATTATCAAGAGATTCAAGTTGTAAATGAATCCTAACATTTGGTGTTTAATATTAGATGACATTCAGTAGTGAAATGAATAGTTTTAAAAGACTGATCTAACTTATGTTGATTAGTCTCTATGGCCTCGATGCACAAATGCTCCAACACCACGGTAAAAAATACCGTGGTGGGAGCGATTTTGTTTTTACTGGGTGGTGTTCAACATAACAGCGTGCACATTATTTGTGTGGAGCAGCCCCTGGTAAAAGGGGGAGGAACTGTGCCTGGCACATGCTCAGAAGAGCAATCGCTAACACAGCTCATTCCTTCCCATTCCTCCTGTCAGAAATGTGACAGCAGATAAAGGCCTTTCAACACATGAGAGGAGTTCTATCCCCTCTATCATCTTAGGGGTCCTTTGACAAAGGCGCGGTAGCAGTTTAACACGCGGAATACCGCCCGTTAAACCGCCTGCCGCGCTAGTACCTAACGCCTCCATTGACGAGGCATTAGGATTTCAGGCTGCCGCGGGGGTAAAGCGTGATGAAATGTCCGACGCGCTAACCCCCGTAGCGCGTCTTGATAAAAGGAGCCCTTAGTCACTCTTCTTTGAACCTTTTCTAATTCCGCTATATCTTTTTTGAGATACAGCGACCAGAATTGAACGCAATGCACAAGGTGAGGTTGCACCATGGAGCGGTACAGAGGCGTTATAACATTCTTAGTCTTATTTACCATTCCTTTTAAAATTATTCCTGGCATCTTGTTTGCTTTCCTGGCTACTGCTACACATTGGGTGGAAGGTTTCAGCGTATTGTCTTCGATGTCACCTAGATCTTTTTCTTGGGCGTTGACCCCTAAGGTGGACCCTATCATCTGGTAACTATGATTTGGATTATTCTTTCCAATGTACATCACTTTGCATTTGTCAACATTACATTTCATCTGCCATTTGGATGCCCAGTCTTCCAATTTCCTGTCTGCAAATTTTCACAGTCTGCATGCATTTTAATAACTTTGATCAGTTTAGTATGATCTGCAAATTCAATCACCTCATTCGTTGTTCCAATTTCCAGATCGTGCACCCTCACCTGGAGGATCGCATTCAGTTCTGGTCTCCTATCAAGTCTCCTATCCTATATCAAGTAAGATATAGCTGCACTAGAAAAGGTTCAAAGAAGAGCGACCAAGATGATAAAGGGGATGGAACTCCTCTCGTATGAGGAAAGACTAAAAAGGTTAGGGCTCTTTAGCTTGGAAAAGAGAGGGCTGAGGGGAGATATGATTGAAGTCTACAAAATCCTGAGTGGCGTAGAAAGGGTTACAAGTGGATCGCTTTTTCACTCCATCAAAAATTACAAAGACTAGAGGACACTCGATGAAGTTACAGGGAAATACTTTTAAAACCAATAGGAGGAAATATTTTTTCACTCAGAGAATAGTTAAGCTCTGGAACGCATTGCCAGAGGTTGTAGTAAGAGCGGAAAGTATAGATGGTTTTAAGACAGGTTTGGACAATTTCCTGGAGGAAAATTTCATAGTCTTTTATTGAGAAAGACATGGGGGAAGCCACTGCTTGCCCTGGATCGGTAGCATGGAATGTTGCTACTCGTTGGGTTTTGGCCAGGAATTAGTGACCTGGATTGGCCACCGTGAGAACAGGCTACTGGGCTTGATGGACCATTAGTCTGACCCAGTAAGGCTATTCTTATGCTCTTATGTTAAATAGCACCGGTTCCAGTACAGATCCCTGTGGCACTCTGCTATTCACCCTTCTCCAATGAGAAAAATGGCCATATATTAGGGGTGGGCAATAATTAAAAATTTAAATTGCACAATTGTGAGAAATCACAGCAAGCATAGGCAAAACAGAAAGTTGTTTCGTGGGGGGAAAACGACATGGGAAAGGCTTCCGAGTCACTGCAGACAGCATGTGGGAATTGCTGCCTCTGCCAGCGACCTTATGCAGAGCCAGGCCCGTTAAGGTAAACACAGAGAGGTGGGAGAACAGATGCCGGACCGTGGGATAGGCAAAGGAGAGAAAACAATGCTGGAGAGCAGAGGGAAGTTGAAAATTTTGGTCAGAGTTTAAAAATTGTAACTGCAGTTACAATTTTAACAAATTAATAGTGCACTAAGGGCCAAATTCTATTAATGTCACCTAACTCGGTAGGCGCCTAGAAAAGCATCACCTTCCGCATGTCAATCAAAGTTAGGCACCATCTGTAGAATTACTTATTTAAAACTTTTTTATACTGTTTACAAAAAAACCTAAACGGTATACATCGATTAAAACATACATAAGATAAAAACCAACCTAATCATAAAATCTACATAGTAAAACAATTTCTTCTCTTCAATTGTCAACTAATAAATCACAAGAGTGCAATAGTAAACATAGTCAAACAGATTCTTTTCTTCTTAAGCTGACTAATAAATCACCAAAATGCAGAAACAAACAGCTGAGTTTTCAAATGCTTCTTAAATTGAAACCGGTTTACACACAGTCACATTTGCCTCACCAAGGCATTCCACATTTTGACACCAGCAATGCAGAAAGTCATCGCTCTAGTTTCTGCATAATTTCTCTGCGCTAGTGGAATTAATAGCTTTTGATTCTCAGATCATAAAGATCTATTAGGCTTATAAAGTGCCACAGCTTGTCAAAAATACCATGGTGTTTGATGGTAAATAGTCTGATGGACCACAGAAACAACTTAGGCGTCAGTAGGCGTCAAAATCTTGGGCGCTAGTATATTAAGCCAGGGTTTTCTTGGCCTAAAAACTAGCACCTAAGTCAATCCACTCCCAAACTCCGCCCCAAATTTGCCCCTAATAATGCCTCGGTGTAGATGCCTACGTTGAAGTGGTAGGTGCCTACCGAGTTATACACCTACCAGCTAATTCATTTTTTTAAATTGTTTGATGGAGCTTTCAATTATTAGCACCAATTAAGTTAATTACAAAAAATTAAGTTAGGCCTAGATCAGCTAGGTGAGCTGAATTAACTGTAGGCGTCTTTTATAGAATCAGGGCCTAAATGCCTCCCTGTTCATCTGCAAGAATTTCTTCCCCTGTGTATCGGAGTGGATGGCTCTGGATGTTCAAGGGGGGGGGAGGGGGGGAGCTGTGAGGAAGGGAGGGGGATGGCAAAAGTTAACTGGGCATGGACTGATATTCAGACTGGTGCCTGGTTGATTTTGTTGCATAATGATAGGACAGCCCTTTTTTCTGACCTAACTTTATTGCTCAGCTGTTGAACAGACTGAAAATCTCTGGTAGCCAGCAAGATTTTTGCATCACCCTAACTTCAACCCTGGACCGACCACAAACTAGCCGGTTTTGGCACTGGAGGTTAGAGGGGATACTCCGTCCCAGTTAGCCCTAACAAGGGATTTAAACAGTCACGAGCCGCCTCTTGCTGCTTAAATAGCTTTGAATATCTATCGCAAAATAAATAAACAAACCTTACCTTGGGGTAGTCCTAGATAATCTGACTGGTAAATAGAGCAGAACTGTGCTCTGATAGCTTTTCGGGCATCTTCTATTGAAATTGTCTTTCTCCAGGGTAAAATGAAATCTTCCTTTTTGTCAATGCGAGGCATTTTCCATGTTTTGAAAAACTGGAACCACAAAAAGAAATTCTGTATTACAAAATGCTGCACTCTACAGATCTGTCAACTTATCCAGTTCCAGAAGAGAGACTTTTTGACCGGTCCTGGTTTTGAATTTATAATCCAAAGCAGTGTGGTAGTTCCTGATTCTCATTGAAATCAGTGTGTCAGGCCCCATGATGATCATGATAGCTGACAGAAGTCCAGGCTGACCTAGAATCTCTCATTCCTGGAATTACATAACTTATCTGTTTTGTAGATAGATTTGTGGCAGATATAATTAGTATATACAAGAGCAGCACTTTTATCCCACCCATATACAATTCTAGGCGCCGAACATAAATAACCACATCAAATCAGACATGAATTAGTCAGAAATAATACAATCTTAAAATAAAATAGATAACTGCCAATCATCATATTTATTTATCCATGAATTAGGATTTATTTACCGCCTTTTATGAAGGAATTCACTCAAGGAGGCGTATAACATGAAGAGACCAAACTTAAGCAAAAGACAATTACAGCAGTAAAAATATTCAAATCACAATAAAAGCATTGCATAGTATGCTACATTACAATGTCAACACAAGACATGGTAAAATATTTTAATAGACAGCATAGAGTGTAAGCAGAGATGGAGTATGTAAATAAGAGAGTAGAAGGAGTAAGAAAATAAGGGACTAATTTAAAGAAGTTGCAAATGAAGTTAGAATGGTGCTTGCAAATTCTCCGCTAGGGTAGGAATGGACAAACATGCCCTGCCAGCGACACACAAGGGGTGGAAGGTGGGAGGGGGGCAGACCACTCTGGGTGCCGTCTTGGTGGGGGCGCTGGTACCTCTCTGCCCCCCCACCACATTCGTACCCTCCCTCTCCCATACCTCTTTAAATCTTCACCAGTGTGAGCAACCTTGCCGGCCTGGCTCCCCTCTGAAATCGCTTCCTGGTCATGGGGCCAGGAAGTGACATTAGAGGGAAAGCAAACGCTGGCGCGAGCAGCAGGCTGGAGAAGTAGCTCACACTGATGAAGATTTAAAGAGGTATGGGGGGGGGGGGGAAAGGAAGATGCGAGTGTGGCATGGGAGGTGGGGAAGGAGCGATGGGCTGGAAAGGAGGGCGCGAGGAGGTGCCACTGCCACGGGCACCTACTACCCTCACTACGCCACTGTGTCCTGCTATAGTATGTGCAGCTGGTGTCATTCATGTGTGTTAGTGTGTCTAGCAGTTACTTTTCCCATTAAAGGCCTGGTTGAAGAGCCAAGTTTTCTTCCTGACGTAGAGATAGTCTTGTGTTAAGCGAAGCCTTTCAGGGAGTGCATTCCAGAGTATGGGGGCTAATCTGGAAAAGGCTCGCTGGCGGGTATCACATCATGTGTAAAAGTGTGCACGTGCTTGCAAATGAGTATTCTACAGACTTGGGCAAGTTATTATAAAAAGATTGATACTCTTCTGTGTTAAACAGTTGAAAATGGCCTCATTGAGCTGGATATTGGTTGGTTAGAAGCAGCTGATAAAAAGTAAGACTGACAAGTGTGGACAATGCATCACTTTTTATTTTTAAGATAAGACCTCCCTTTGTTAAAACACAAGATATGTTATAGAGAGGTTAGTTAAGCATTACACACAGCTGCATTTTATCCACATAGATGCAGTACTGAGCTTTTGGCTGTTTAGTAAGCCAGTTAGCCATTTTTTTTTAAACTAAGCAAAGAGTTGAATAGCAATTAAATTACTTGTTAACATTCTGAGCCAGGCATGCGATAAATACAAACCTTTACATTTTAGACAAAGAGCCTCTAAGTATATACTGTACAAGTTGGTCTATAATAATTCCACACTGTTACCAGATGCCATAACTTTTCATTCACATTGGGATGAGGCACTATTGAGGATGTTTCAAGTTTCAAGTTTAATGGAGATTTGATTAATCGCTTAATCATAATTCTAAGCGATGTACATAATAATAAAATTACAAAATGTGGGGAACAATACAATAAATAACAAAAATCAGGTCTGACAGGACTATTGACAAACGTAACAAAACTAAGAACATAAGGGAAGAGAGGGATAAGAACTACAAATTATTTAAAAGTTAAAGAGACATATAAGGGAGATACTGAAGGAAAGGGAAGTTAAAAATTACTTCAATAAAATTAGAGAGAAAAGGTAAAATTGGTTGGAAGACTAAAATGGCTAATTTTCAAAGGCGTCTTTAAAAAGAAAGCTCTTTAGTTTACTTTTGAATTTTTCTAAGTTGTGTTCTTCCCTCAAGTGAATAGGAAGTGAGTTCCAAGTTTGGGGGGCTGTAACAGAAAAAAATCAATTGCCATCTAGTATTAATAATTCTAAGAGAGGGAATCGTCAGCAAGTGCTGTTCAGTAGATCTTAACGTTCTATTGGAAGTATATGGAATTAATAACTTATAAATGAAAGCTGGAGTTTTGTAAAGAAGGGATTTGAATGTGAGCAAACATAGTTTATATGTTATCCGGTGAGCAACTGGAAGCCAGTGCGCTTTATTGAGAAGGGGGTGTTACGTGATAAAACTTCTTGGCTTTGAATATGAGCTTGATAGAAGCATTCTGAATAATTTGTAGACGCTTGATTTCATTTTGAGCTATTCCCTTGAAAGAGGGCATAGATAGTCAAGGTGATTTATAACTAAAGCAAGTAACAGGGTGCTGAAGGATTTAAATATCATTGTAATGACCTAATTTTGTGAAGGGAACAGAAGGACATCTAGACATACGAGGAGCAAAAGAAAGTGAGACATTAAAAAGGATACCCAGAGAAGAGATGAAGTCCATGATAGGAACAGAGAGTGGCATAGTAAAGGTGAGTGGTGCCCGGGGCGGTAGTGCCCCTCCCCCACCCTCTACCCTGCTGCGCTTGCCCCTTCTCCGTACCTTTTTAACTTTGGCACAAGCAGCCATCAACTTACTACCCACATCAGCTTCAGCACTCTTTCTTCCGGATCCCGGAAGTGATGTCAGAGAGAGCGCCGAAGCCGACGTGGGCCGCAAGTCGGTGGCTGCTCGCACCAAAGTTAAAAAGGTACGGGGGAAGGGAAGGGGCATGCGCATGGCAGGGAGAGGAGTGGGAAGGATGATGTCACACATGTGAGCATGCTCCAGGCCCTCCAGACGCGGCTAGAGCTCATCGTGGAAGACAAGAGGCGGCTTTGTGGGGGTGGGGCAGGGGCAGAATGGATGGAGCCAGAGGTGGGGCTGGGTGGAATGAGGCAGGACCAAAGGCAGAACAGAGCGGGGCCAGGTGTCTGGGGTTTTACCATTCGAAATATGGCAACCCTACACTTGGGGTCAGTAAAGTACCACAGGATTACTGCTGGGGATCATCGGCACCTTTTTGGAGTTGGGTGTCAACCCAAGTGGCAGTGGAGGAGGATCGCTGCTGCTTGGGACCACTAATTAACACTGCTGGTCCCTGGTTGAGTTCCAGGAGAAATCAGGGTTAGGAGGAGGTTAGGCCTTGGAAGATAGGGTTTGACAGAAAGAAGGGTGTGGTTTTCATGGTGGGGAAAGTAGGTGAATCAAGGGGGCTGGGTTATTGAGAGGATGATGGGGAGAGTGGGAATTTCATTGGATTATGTCAAGAGGCGTGGCAGGTTCATGGAAATGTGTCTGGGGAATGGGGTTGGGATCAGACATTGTCAGGGGGGGAGGTGTAGAGGAACTAACAGGGGGATCAGGTGGGGGAGAAATATGCATAAAGGCTATCATAACTTTATCCAGCCTTTTATCCAGGCTCTAGTCTAAATATTAGCTGAGATTTGGATAAATTCCAGCAGCCCCCTATGGCCCGGATATTCATTGTCTGTGCTTCGATTAGACTTTGCACTCAATTTTCGAGTAAGATTTAGCCTGCTGCAGTCAAGAATCTTTAAATCTGATGACCATCACAGGCTCAATATTGGGGCAATTTAAGTCAATTTGTAAAGAGTGAAGGTCATGGATTTGATATACTGCCTTTCTGTGGTACAACCATAGCAGTTTACATCTATATATATAAAATCGGAGGTATGTATGTGTGTATGTATGTGTGTGTGTGTGTGTATGTGCCGCGATCACGCAAAAACGGCTTGACCGATTTGAACGAAACTTGGTATGCAGATCCCTCACTACCTGGGATGATATGTTCTGGGGGTCTCGCGGCCCACCTGCACACGTGGGCGGAGCTACAAACAGAAAATCAGATTTCACCCATTCATGTCAATGGAAAAATGTAAAAAGCTGCCTTTCTCACAGTAATTCACAAACGGCTTGACCTATTTGAACGAAACTTGGTATGCAGATCCCTCACTACCTGGGGTGATATGTTCTGGGGGTCTCTCGGCCCACCTGCACACGTTGGCGGAGTTACAAACAAAACATCAGATTTCACCCATTCATGTCAATGGAAAAAATGTAAAAAGCTGCCATTCTCACAGTAATTCCAACTACCTGGGGTGATATGTCCTGGGGGTCTCACGGCCCACCTGCACACATGGGCGGAGCTACAAACAAAACATCAGATTTCACCCATTCATGCCAATGGAAAAAATGTAAACAGCTGCCATTCTCACAGTAATTCCAACTACCTGGGGTGATATGTCCTGGGGGTCTCACGGCCCACCTGCACACATGGGCGGAGCTACAAACAAAACATCAGATTTCACCCATTCATGTCAATGGAAAAAATGTAAAAAGCTGCCATTCTCACAGTAATTCCAACTACCTGGGGTGATATGTCCTGGGGGTCTCACGGCCCACCTGCACACATGGGCGGAGCTACAAACAAAACATCAGATTTCACCCATTCATGCCAATGGAAAAAATGTAAACAGCTGCCATTCTCACAGTAAATCTAAAACAGCTTGACCGATTTGAACGAAACTTGGTATGCAGATCCCTCACTAACTGGGGTGATATGTTCTGGGGGTCTCTTCACCCAAGAATTTATATGTTCTTGCTCCTGGAGGTGAAACTAAAAATGTTGTTTATAATCAAGTTTTGTGTTAGTTGTATTGTATTCATTTTGTCAAATATTTCACATTATAATTTGAATATTGTACTTTTTATAAAGCTGTAAAAAAATAATTTCATTCACCACTATAAAGTATCTTTATTTGAATCCATTTACAGTGTTATTGCTATAATTAAATACCCGTGCAATGCCGGGGCATCAGCTAGTATATTATAAGTACTTTCTCTTTCCCTAGTGGGCTCACAATCTAAGTTTTCTACCTGGGGCAATGAAGCATTAATCGACTTGCCAGAGTCACAACCTGCAGAGTGAATTGAACCCAGTTTCTCAGAAAATTGCACCAACCATTTAGGCTGCAGTTTGTATAAGCTTACTGATAAGAGCAATTACTCAGTCATCTCCACAAAAGATGTCCTGATACATCCTTTCTTTACCCCAAGCTAACATATCTCTAAACACTGTAATTCCTTACGTTATTTGGATGTGGATTGTGTCTTCTTGTTCCTGATGAAGACCCGCTCCTTATGGGTTGTGCTTTGGAGTACGGTTTCCAACAGAATTCATCATCGTAGGTAGTGTGACCAATGGGACCACTAATTTCATATGGGTTTACGAATCCTCTGAATGTTTTTGGTCTATGAGGGACAACATTACAAAATGCATTCAGACATGTGGATAACAGGCAATCTTAACATAAACTTCAGAGAGCCATAGTTTAAAACATTAAAAACCCCTTGTACAAAACCATGCTAGTGTTTTTAGTGCTGGTCGCGGCGGCAACAGGTCCGACACTCATAGGAATTCTTAAAGTGTTGGAGCTGTTACCTCCATGGCCGTAGCTAAATATGCTAGCGCGGTTTTGTAAAAGGAGGGGTATGAGATGATTCCTATGTAAGACCAACTAAATAAAAAAAACAAACTGCAGGACGTGGGAGGAGTATAGGATTCCTGCTGCAGTATAAATATTGGGTTTACATTATAAAATCCAGATTACTGCAATCTACTTGTAACTGGCCTCCCACAGTGTCGCCTCTCCCCCTTGCAATCTGTGAAAAACTCTGCTGCACGACTCATCTTCTACCAACCTTGCATCGCTCATGTCACTCCTCTCCTTAAGTCACTTCACTGGCTTCCTATCTGCTATCGCACACAGTTCAAAATCTTATTGCTGACTTACAAATGTGTTCATTCTGCTGCCCCCTCAATATCTCTCTTCACTTCTCCTTATACACCTCCCAGGGAGCTCCGTTCCTCAGCTAAGTCGCTCTTAGCTTTACCCCTTCTCCTCGACTGCCAATTTCGGACTTCGTTCCTTTCATCTAGATGCCCCCTATGACTGGAATAAAATACCCCGAGTTTGTCCATCAAGACCCCTTCCCTTGTTTAAAAGCAGACTGAAAACCCACCTTTTGGATATAGCCTTCAATCCTTAACCCTACTCTTCTGCCCTCCAACCCAGCCAGTTGATTAACCGTTCCCCTTAACTGTATCCATGATATCCTGTTTGTCTGTCTTGGCTGTTTAGATTGTAAGCTCTTTCCAGCAGGGACTGTTTCTTCTGTGACACTGTGCAGCACTGTGTGTGTCTGGTAATGCTGTAGAAATAATTATTAGTAGTAGTAGTAGCAGCAGATTGTCTTCAGATTGTCGGATAACTTTCTGGGGCTTCTCACGGTGGCAGGTCGATAAACTAGCACCATAAGTTAGGTGCCACAGAAAGCCATGTTTGGCATGAATTCTATAACAGCTTTCTAGCATGCCTAAGCCATAATAGAAAACTAGCATCCAGCGGCTTTCATATGCCAAAGTATAGGTGTGACCACTTATGCCTTGTCAATGGCAGGTGTAAGTGAGCCATGAAAGCCACAAAACGTATAGTATGCTACATGGGTAATTTGGTACTAAATTCGTGGGCAGTCTATGTTCCACTTGTAAATACTGTACGCCCCTTCCCAGTTGTATGTGTGAGGTTTGTAGCACATAGCACTTACATAGGTAATTTGCATTTTTTTGGTGCCAATTACCTGTGTGAGTGCTAGTATTCTATTTCTTTGGCATGGTAAAGGTGCCCATTATTAGGTGGAAATTGTTCTTGTAAATCCTTTTCTTCATTTTACACGTGGTAGACAGCAGAATTACTTAGTTACATGCCATCGACTCGTGTTCGAGTCCTAGCGACTTGATAAATTACAGATCTAAAAAGAGATTGGTTTTGTGCTAGTCTGGTAAGGTCCTTCAGGGTCATCCCCATGGTTGTTATCAACACATCCAGCCATTTACATAGTAACATAGTAACATAGTAGATGACGGCAGATAAAGACCCGAATGGTCCATCCAGTCTGCCCAACCTGATTCAATTTAAATTTTTTTATTTTTTTTCTTCTTAGCTATTTCTGGGCGAGAATCCAAAGCTTTACCCGGTACTGTGCTTGGGTTCCAACTGCCGAAATCTCTGTTAAGACTTACTCCAGCCCATCTACACCCTCCCAGCCATTGAAGCCCTCCCCTGCCCATCCTCCTCCAAACGGCCATGCACAGACACAGACCGTACAAGTCTGCCCAGTAATTGGCCTAGTTCAATCTTTAATATTATTTTCTGATTCTAAATCTTCTGTGTTCATCCCACGCTTCTTTGAACTCAGTCACAGTTTTACTCTCCACCACCTCTCTCGGGAGCGCATTCCAGGCATCCACCACCCTCTCCGTAAAGTAGAATTTCCTAACATTGCCCCTGAATCTACCACCCCTCAACCTCAAATTATGTCCTCTGGTTTTACCATTTTCCTTTCTCTGGAAAAGATTTTGTTCTACGTTAATACCCTTTAAGTATTTGAACGTCTGAATCATATCTCCCCTGTCTCTCCTTTCCTCTAGGGTATACATATTCAGGGCTTCCAGTCTCTCCTCATAAGTCTTCTGGCGCAAGCCTCCTATCATTTTCGTCGCCCTCCTCTGGACTGCCTCAAGTCTTCTTACGTCTTTCGCCAGATACGGTCTCCAAAACTGAACACAATACTCCAAGTGGGGCCTCACTAATGACCTGTACAGGGGCATCAACACCTTCTTCCTTCTACTGACTATGCCTCTCTTTATACAGCCCAGAATCCTTCTGGCAGCAGCCACTGCCTTGTCACACTGTTTTTTCATCTTTAGATCTTCGGACACTATCACCCCAAGGTCCCTCTCCCCGTCCGTGCATATCAGCTTCTCTCCTCCCAGCATATACGGTTCCTTCCTATTATTAATCCCCAAATGCATTATTCTGCATTTCTTTGCATTGAATTTTAGTTGCCAGGCATTAGACCATTCCTCTAACTTTTGCAGATCCTTTTTCATATTTTCCACTCCCTCTTCGGTGTCTACTCTGTTACAAATCTTGGTATCATCTGCAAAAAGGCACACTTTTCCTTCTAACCCTTCAGCAATGTCACTTACATACATATTGAACAGGATTGGCCCCAGCACCGAACCCTGAGGGACTCCACTACTCACCTTTCCTTCCTTCGAGCGACTTCCATTAACCACCACCCTCTGGCGTCTGTCCGACAGCCAGTTTCTGACCCAGTTCACCACTTTGGGTCCTAACTTCAGCCCTTCAAGTTTGTTCAACAGCCTCCTATGAGGAACTGTATCAAAGGCTTTGCTGAAATCCAAGTAAATTACATCTAGCATATGTCCTCGATTCAGCTCTCTGGTCACCCAATCAAAAAATTCAATCAGGTTCGTTTGGCACGATTTACCTTTTGTAAAGCCATGTTGCCTCGGATCCTGTAACCCATTAGATTCAAGGAAATACACTATCCTTTCTTTCAGCAACACTTCCATTATTTTTCCAACAACTGAAGTGAGGCTCACCGGCCTGTAGTTTCCTGCTTCATCCCTGTGACCACTTTTATGAATAGGTACCACATCCGCTCTCCTCCAATCCCCAGGAATCACTCCCGTCTCCAGAGATTTGTTGAACAAGTCTTTAATAGGACTCGCCAGAACCTCTCTGAGCTCCCTTAGTATCCTGGGATGGATCCCATCTGGTCCCATCGCTTTGTTCACCTTCAGTTTTTCAAGTTGCTCATAAACACCCTCCTCCGTGAACGGCGCAGAATCTACTCCATTTTCTCGTGTAACTTTGCCAGACAATCTCGGTCCTTCTCCAGGATTTTCTTCTGTGAACACAGAACAGAAGTATTTGTTTAGCACATTTGCTTTCTCCTCATCACTCTCCACATATTTGTTCCCAGCATCTTTTAGCCTAGCAATTCCATTTTTAATCTTCCTCCTTTCACTAATATATCTGAAAAAATTTTTATCTCCCTTTTTTACATTTTTAGCCATTTGTTCTTCCGCCTGTGCCTTCGCCAAACGTATCTCTCTCTTGGCTTCTTTCAGTTTCACCCTGTAGTCCTTTCTGCTCTCCTCTTCTTGGGTTTTTTTATATTTCATGAACGCCAACTCTTTCGCCTTTATTTTCTCAGCCACTTCTCAGCCATTTGATTGCAGGTTGCCCTCTTTGCTAGATTCCTTCGAACTTCCCAAATGTAATGTCTTTCTCCAATGATCTTTCTCTTCTGACGGTGTGGCCAAAATAAGACAACCGTTACTTCATCATTTGGGCTTCGAGTGACATAGCTGGTTTGATCTCTTCCAGAACTGATTTATTAGTTCTTCTGGCAGTCCATGGCACGCATACCAACCTTCTCCAGCACCAAAGCTCAAGTGAGTCAATCTTTTTTCTGTCTTGTTTCTGTAGTGTCCAGCTTTTGCTCTAGGGCAGGGATAGACAATTCCGGTCCTCGAGAGCCATAGCCAGGTCAGGTTTTCAGGATATCCACAATGAATATGTATGAGATGGATTTGCATGCACTGCCGGAATTACCTACCCATGCTCTAGGGCTGAGGATATTAGGGTGTTGCAATAGCAACAGATCATACTGCAAAGCAGGGGTCTCCAAAGTCCCTCCTCGAGGGCCGAATTCAGTCAGGTTTTCGGGATTTCCCCAATGAATATGCATGAGATCTATGTGCATGTACTGCTTTCAATGCATATTCATTGGGGAAATCCCGAAAACCTGACTGGATTCGGCCCTCGCGGAGGAACTTTGGAGACCCCCCTGCTGCAATGCATCAAAGTCACATATCAAAATAGCAAGATGGAGGGAAAGCATCATTCTATTTTGAACTACAGGGTATTAAATACTTAAATGCCAAACATTTCATCAACCAGTTTAGCAGGGTTTTCACTTACACTGGTTTAAAACCTTATCAGTTTGTTTCAGTTCCCAGAAGAACTGGAAAAAGATATGTAATGTGAGCAAAGTACAGCTGTGTATACCTTTGCAATAAGAAACTGCCAAACCTATCAGTTTACCTCACTGGAAAACACTATACTGAAGTCTGTTTAAACCACTGACAACATAATAGTTTCCTGAAATACTAGACAGAGATGTTATTCTCAACACAATAATGTTTCCAAAGTTCAGTCTTGAGTCCTAACTAATGTGCTTAAATTTTCATAAATCCTTTTAAATATGCAAATCATCTCCTAAATAGTTGTAAAGAATTTCAGGTTCTCTAGAAAAGAAACAAACTTGTGCAGTTCTAATGCACACAACAGTTTATAGGATAAATTAATCTAGGTTAGTTGACTATGAAATTCTCAGAGCAGCAAACAATTTTCAGGACAGGTTCATGGCCTGTGACCTATTGTTGAGTTTTGAGCTGACATTACACAAGTTTTCAATAGCTGATGACCCTCTATTCTTCTCTTCCTGATCACTAGGGGTCAGATTCACCATTCTGAAACCTAAACTCAGCTGGGGCAGTTTAATAAACACCAGAGAATGTGTGATTAAATGACTGGATTGGGTTGGGGAGGTGGGGTATACAAAGGGTTACCAGATTTTCCAAATGAAAAATCTGGACCAATGGCCCCGTCCCCAGGCTTGCTCCATTCCAGCCAGCCATGCCCCGATCCAGCCCCCAGGCCCGCCCCCTTGATCTGCACGAGCAACGAGCGATGCCAGATGGCATTATGCACGTGACGTCACCGTGTTACATTCGTGCATGTGTGAATGCCGTCCCAATGTTGCTCATTGCCAGAAGCTTTTCAAAACCCAAAGTGAAAAGTCGTCCTTGGAAATCTGGATGTCTAGGTATACATGGGGGTGGAGGGGGGGAGGGTGGACAGGGAATTACGTAGCAGGTAAGAATAAACAGAAATTACCTTCAAGCTTTGTGTTGCTGCTGCTGTTAATACATGGCTAAGGAGAAGTTAAACTTGCAAGTATAAGTTTAAAAGAGATCTGATGGGACATGCCCAAGTGCCATGAAATATTAGGAATTTCCAATACACACATCAATGGGAGAAAATCTAATTGAACCTGTGGAATTTATTTATTGGGATTTATTAACCATTTTTTTATTGAAGAGATTCACCCAGAGCAGTTCACAATACAGGTATAAGATCCTTTATCTGAAATACTTGGGACCAGGCAAATTCCCAGGTATTCCAAATCCTGTGTCGGCTTGAGGTGGCTCTTCCTGAAATTGATCACCCAGCCTAGGTGCTACAGCAATTGCACAAACTGGGGGGAGAAGTGTATTTGGTGACCTGCACCACTGATGAATTCACCTTTGGGGAAGCAAAACGCTTGTTAAAAGCGTCCACCATGGGATAAAGCTGAGACATGGTGTGGGCACATTTCAAGGGACCCTCAGGTGCCTCCCAAACATCTGTAAGAATCCAAACTATGTCAGGATGATCAGGAAAAGAGGCGAATTGCAGTCTCTGGCCACTTAGGAGGGAACATTCCGCAGTGACAGACTGTAGCTTCAATTCTTGGAGAGATTCAGAAATCAAATCTACCAGATGAGCAGACTTGAAAAATCTGTGCACAATAGGATCCTCCCCCACTGAGATCCGGATCCTGGAGATCCGCCAGGTTTGCTACATCTGCAGCAGCACTGGTGCCCTCCTGAATAAGCAGAGGCATTGTAAGGGTATAGGGAGCAACCGCGGGCAGTACTGGTTTACCAACCGGAATCCCAGAAGGGAGGCAAGAGACCCTAGAACAGAGGAGGAGAAGTCCCAATGACCGGCAAGGATGCCTATGGTAGGGTGACAGGCAGAGACTTCTTAGCCAAATAAGCCTGATAAATCATATTAATAAAATTGGGGGGGAAAACCCATCGTCCGTGGTGGGAGCCGACTCCTGTGGACCTTTCTTTGAATGTTTGAAAGATTTGTGAAATTTGTCCTCTGAAACACACTTGCGTTTTGCCGTAGCATCACCTGCACACTCCCCCAATGCCATTTTCTTGGGTACTAGGGCATAAATAGTGGGACGACTCCTTTCAGAGGTCGAAGGCATAGAGTTCGGGCAAGTCTCATCCCCCTCACAGGCCGCAGCACATGTGGAACACGGCTGCGCATCTGACAACCATCCACCACAAATAAAGCATGAATCCATCAAATCCTGCCCTGGGGAGTCCATCTAAGTGGTTTTCATGCAAAAACGAAGCTTGCAAGTGCTAATAATAACTTTAAAACAAAATAGGGAAAATCCAAGATGGCTGCCACATGTGCTAATTTTACACAAAAATAGGCCGGGAAAAACACAGGGAGTCCTTAAAAATGAGATTTTAGGGGTGGGGGAGGGGTAGAGCATACAAGGAAACATCAGAAAGACTCCCCCCTCCCCAAATTGCTAATTCAGGCTGTCAGCCTGTACTCACTTTGACATGTGCTGATTGGAAAAACACTGCAGAGAAAGCTGAAAATGCATATAGGGAGATTCTCTATCTTAGGAAGTAGGAAAGCTGGACTTCCAATCTTCAGAATGTCCCTTCAGCTGGACATCCATGGCTGGGTAACAGTCTGACCCTAATCCACGGAGCCACACAGCCTGCGCTCGACCTACTAGCGGATAAGCCTGGGGTGAGCAAGCTCCCAAGGGAACAGTCCCTGAGCCTCGATCTGAAGTGCAGGCTGTTCAGAGGGTATACTGACAGGCAGTGAACCCCCTGGAAGTAGACTTGTCCATAGGTCTGCGATCTCCTGCAGTCAGAGCTGTTCCCACAGGGAACCTCCGCACCCCGAGGGCAAAAAATGTAATGAAAAGACTAAAATTACACGAAATTAAACACGAGTAGAAAAGACAATCTCCTGCAGCCTGGCTTGAAGGAAGGAAAACTGATTCCTGAGGGGGCCAGTGCTGAGGTGAGAGGGGGGTGGAGCATAAGTCTTTGGAATTTGAAGCTTCTTACAAAGTCCTGGCAGATACACAGAATTAACCCACTAGTACCAGAATAAAGTGGGTTTGTACAAGAATGTTTATTTTTTTCAATGTTTAGTTTGATATGAAATCTCCCTGCCCAATCTTGCACTTTAGTTATCATTTTTGACAATTATGGTAGACATGCTTGCTTGGTTCAAACTTGCAGGGATTTGTAGAAAGACATAATCTGTGTATGAAAAGAGCTATTCCCCTGGTCTGAGGATTATCTACTTCCGTGTGGTCATGAAGATGTTAATATAATGTTTCTGCTACCCAAAATATTTTAACTTCCATTGTTCTATGATATAATCTTACCGCACTGCTGAAGTTGAACTTGATTTTTCTGAGTAAGCACGTTTCATTGTAGTTTCATAAAGATTCCAGTTACCTTTTACACCTAAAATACAACCAAGAATTATAGAAACTGAGAATATAATGGCATACAAGAACCATAAGGCCCATCTACTCTTCCAGTCTCATTCCTGGTGCAATGTCATAGAAAACTCAGTTCATTTCTGGCTTTCAGCTTGCTGTTATGCCGCCTTCAATTGTGTAACTGTTTTTGCTTTCACTTTCTTCACTAAGAGGTCATCACGTACCCACTACCCTTTCTGTATAATAGAATAGTTTAGTTCCAGGTCTTTATCTAAAAAGTAAACATATGATTCAGCTGTTAACTGCAAGTATTTTTAGACACCTTGTAAAGGGCAATTTTCAAAGATTATTGTATATAAAACTGTGTTTTAAGTACAGAAATGGGGTCTTTGAAAACTGTCCATCCTATCTGTGAATAAATTTAAGGCCATAATCCTGTTATGCCTATACATTCACCCACAGCAGAGCTCCAGAAAAAGGAGTCAAAAGATGAAAATAGATTAACCAAAACTAATTAGATCCACACAAGGTTACGGTAATCTGTATGGAGATTAAGTCAATTAAATGAAGGAAAGAATCTCAGAGTTGCCACTCCATGAATCATAATAATATTATCCATATAAGGATTTATGGAGTGGGTGTTTTTCATTGATCCAAAACCTTCATATACAAAAAATGACTTAATTCGTCAATTTTCTCAAATTATCACTTACTACTCAGACTTTATCATGAGTTACTAGTATATTTTTTTTTATTATTTCAACTTTTTTTTCTTTTTTTCTTTCAATACCAAACTCTATGGTCATGCGCCGGTATTAGCGGCTAGCATTTCCAAACATTCCTCAATGTGTGCAAAAATAAAACAGTCTATATTTTTTAAAGTCACAACCAACATTGATAGTTGTAGACAGAAAAAGCACTTACCTTTTGGCTTTAACTTGGTGTTAAACGGCAGAACATATCTGCCGCTCTAGCCCCACTCCCTATGTCCGACGGGCCAGCCTGTTACACAGTTCGTTAATATTCTATACCAGTATGCAAGTATGTAGTATTGTCATGATATTTAAGAAATTGTTAAAACCTATTTATTGTGTAAGCATTCTGCTAAAGGGATTAAACTGTGCTCTAGACCAGTGGTTCCCAACCTTGTCCTGGAGGACCACTAGGCCAATCAGGTTTTCAGGATAGCTCTAATGAATATGCATGGAGCGGATTTGCATGCCTGTCACTTCCATTATATGCAAATCTCTCTCATGCATATTCATTAGGGCTGGCCTGAAAACCCAATTGGCCTGGTGGTCCTCCAGGACAGGGTTGGGAACCACTGCTCTAGACAAAGTTTTTAACATACTGGGGAAGAGTTATCGGTTGCTTTCATTGAATTATGTAGTCTGTTGAAGATTGTATTTGTATTATTTTTTTAATGTGATTGTGAATTATTTTATTATGAACCGCCTAGTTATTAGGCGGGTAATAAATATTTGAAATAAATATTCCTCCCTTTGTAAAGGGGCTTTTAACTTGTATCCCCTTCCTTTTCTTCTTTCACTCCCCTTCTTCCCACATCTTGCGATTTAAACTTTTCCCTGTATAACGTTTCCCTCCTGTTGATACTCTCATGCTTTTAGTTGTATCTTTATGTTAATTGATTTAACAGTATGATTCCCCTTCTCTCCCAAAATATATATATTTTTAAATTGCAAACCACTTTCTGTAAAGGCAGCATATCAAATAAAATGTACATGAATGTGAATAGTGCACATTACCACTCAATATGGCACATTCCTACACTTATGGTACCTATTACAAAGCCACTGCACATGCACCGAAGCTCATAGGAATTGAATGGGCTTTGGTGCATTTACTGCAATGGAATCATTACTGCAGCTTTGTAAAGGGGGCCCTTACGTTGCAATTTATTTCATGTTTGATTTTAATTTTTTTTTTTACTGAAAAGTATGCAGAATGGAAATAGCACTGCAAAAATACGAGAAAATAACACGGGGACAAATTTGTCCCCGTCCTTGCAGGAACTCAATTTCCCCATCCGGTCCCCGCGAGTTTTGTCGCTGTCCCTGCCCCATTCCTGTAAGCTCTGCCTTAACTGCACAAGCCTCGAACACATATGATTTTAAAGTGTTTGAGGCTTGTGCTGATGAAGACGGAGCTTAGGCATTGGTGGATTGAGGCATTATGACATCACAATCTGAGCTCTAGAATGTTGCTACTTATGATTTTAAACAGTTTGAGGCTTGTGCAGATGAGGACAGAACTTAGGCATTGGTGGAATGAGGCATTATGACATCACAATCCGAGCTCTAGAATGTTGCTACTTATGATTTTAAAGTGTTTGAGGCTTGTGCAGATGAGGACAGAACTTAGGCACTGGTGGAATGAGGCATTATGACATCACAATCCGAGCTCTAGAATGTTGCTACTTATGATTTTAAAGTGTTTGAGGCTTGTGCAGATGAGGACAGAACTTAGGCATTGGTGGAATGAGGCATTATGACATCACAATCCGAGCTCTAGAATGTTGCTATTTATGATTTTAAAGTGTTTGAGGCTTGTGCAGATGAGGACAGAACTTAGGCACTGGTGGAATGAGGCATTATGACATCACAGTCTGAGCTCTAGAATGTTGCTACTTATGATTTTAAAGTGTTTGAGGCTTGTGCAGATGAAGACAGAGCTTAGGCATTGGTGGAATGAGGCATTATGACATCACAGTCTGAGCTCTAGAATGTTGCTACTTATGATTTTAAAGTGTTTGAGGCTTGTGCAGGTGAGGACAGAGCTTGCAGGAACAGGGCAAGGATAGGAAAATGAGTTCCTGTGGGGATGGGTAAAAATTTGTCCCCCTGTATATTCTCTAAAAAAAACCACATTTGTGATTCTGAAGCAACATCTTAATCTCTGCCTTTAAATTTCCAAATTGTATGTACAAAATTACATTTATTTATTTAATTTGTTTTCTATCCCATTGCCCCCAAAGAGCTCAGAACGGGTTACAGGTTGAACATGCATAAAAGACAGTTAACAGATTATGATTTGCTATAATTACAGTATACTTTATGATACAAGATTTTTATCCTAACTTGTTATATACTAGGGGTCTAATACCAATATACTTAATATACTGTTTATAGCAGGGGTGTCAAAGTCCCTCCTCGAGGGCCGCAATCCAGTCGGGTTTTCAGGATTTCCCCAATGAATGTGCACGAGATCTATTTGCATGCACTGCTTTCATGGTATGCTAATAGATTTCATGCATATTCATTAGGGAAATCCTGAAAACCTGGCTGGATTGCGGCCCTCGAGGAGGGACTTTGACACCCCTGGTTGATAGTTATCTTTACAGTGCAAGTTTTGCAATACAAGTTATTATTCTAACTTGACACACACTAGGTTACACTGTCTAAGGGTCCCGTTTACTAAAGCATAGCACCCGCTAATGGATATTAGTATGCTCTGAGGGTCAGATTCTATAAACAGCGCCGTCGTCATCTGCCTAAATAAACAGCCGCCAATTGCTTGTCAATCACACAACAGCGCCGTTTATAGAATTGCAGCTTCTTGAGAGATAGGCGTTTTAAAGGCCTACATTTCTAGCACCTACAGAGGCGTTTAACAGTGCCTAACGCCACGTCCAGCATTTGCCACGCCAACAGTGGCATTAGGCATTGTAAAGCGTCTCCATTTCTGCAATGAAGGTGCTGGTTTTCTAGGCACCTACATTAAAAAAAACAAACGATTTTACATCGCATTTAAATGGCTTTTTCCACTTAAGAGGTGCAGCACCTACCAGCGCCTATCTTAAGGTACCATTTATAGAATATGAGCCTAAGGGCTCCTTTTACTAAGCTGCGCTAGCGGTTTTAGCACGCGCGCTAGACGCTAACGCCAGCATTGAGCTGGTGTTAGTTTTTGGCGCATAGCGCACGCTAAAAATGCTAGCGCATCTTAGTAAAAGGAGTCCTAAGTGTTACATGGCCTATAGATATAAAATACATGCAGCATTTAGGGCTCCTTTTATCAAGCTGCGCTAGCAGGGTTAACGCGCGTGACGTTTCATCACGCGTTAACCCCCGCGCTGGCTTAAAAACTACCGCCTGCTCAAGGGAGGTGTTAGAGGCTAGCGCGGCCGGCGGTTTAGCGCATGGTATTACGCGCATTAAACCGCTGGCGCGGCTTGATAAAAGGAGCCCTTAGTGTGCACTAAACTTTATGAAAAGGGCCTCTAAATCTTTCCCTGGTGTAAATGATTATAGTTAGTGTGATTTGTATAATGCTATCATGCATAGCAACACTTTATACGGACACAAGAGAATCAGTATTCAAACTTTTTGAGTTATCTGTATATGTCTGTGGCTTTTAAAATTCCCTTCTTTAGCTCCTAATCCCACAGGATTTAATCTAATCTTCATTTTATATACCGAATCTACTCCCTAAGGAGCTCAACTTGGTTTATAGTTCGTTAAAAAATAAAACATAACAAGTAAAAACTGTGGGATAAAAACAGAGATTGGTTAGATTAGATGGATGGAAAAAGTTAGAAGAAAGTATGTTGAATTGCTTTAAATTACTATATGACAGCTAAAATCAAATTAACTATTGTGAAAACAACCAGGTTTTTAAACTTTTTCAAAACTGAAATAATTGATCTACCAGTCTTAGAGAATCTGGAAGTCCATTCCAAATCCTCACCAATTTAAAAGTAAAAGATTTACTAAACTTCCCAGTGCATTTAATACCTTTCAGAGAAGGAAATGCTAATTTGTGAATTGTTGTAATTCTTGAATAGCAGGATCTAAAGGAATTCCCACTAAGGGGAATCAAAGAGTCAAATATTCCATAAAGGAGTTTGAAAACCACACATGCACACTTGAACTGTATCCTATGATGGACCGGAAGCCAATGGAGTTTTCTCAGCAATGGGGAAACATGGTCGTACTTTCTCTTTCCAAAAATAAGTTTGGCCGCTGTATTCTGTATTAACTGGAGACGATCTAAACTGCCCTGTTTAATACCCAAATAAATAGAATTACAGTAGTCCAACTGGGCCAACACAGTGGATTGTATCAGTAGTAAATAATGTTCTGCCAAAATCAGAAGGCATTCTGTGTGTATAGTTTGACTTTAGCCGGACAGGACAGATATTCAGTGCTGTTTAGCTAAAGGTCACTGCACAGTAGAGAATGACACGGTGACAAAATTCATCACCGTTCCCGTCCCCGCGGATAACTGCGGGAAATAATCTCATGTCATTTTCTAGTGTCTATTTCGAACTCGGTCCTTCTACACCATCATTCTTCAAAGCAAAGCTTGCGGGTCAGTGGTTGTGGCCATTCATACTCTGATTCTTCCCTCTCTCCTTAAAGAATGACATGAAGATGGTTTCCCGCGGTTATCCGCAGGGACGGGAACGGTGATGAATTTTGTCACCGTGTCATTCTCTACTGCACAGATCAAGTTTCAAGTTTATTTATAATTTGATATACTGACCATCATAGGTATCTGGCCGGTTTACAGTATTAAAAATTTATAAAACATTAAAAATTAGAAATAAAATAAGGAAGGTACTGCACATATTTCCACCTGTGTTGAATTTTATTGTACTTGTCTTGACCTTTACAGATTTGGCGGTATATCAAGACTTAGGGCTTCTTTTACTAAGCTGTGCTAGCAGTTTTAGCACACGCTAGACGCCAATGCCACCATTGAGCTGGCATTAGTTCTTGGCGCATAGCGCAGGGGTCAGCGCACGCTAATCCGCAACACGCACTAAAAACACTAGCGCACCTTAGTAAAAGGAGCCCTTAATAAATTGTACATGGTTGAGCTTAATAGCTGACCTAAAGTTAAATGGGGTCTCTTTATGTGGTTTATCTTTACTTAAGTGCCAAAGAACATCTGACTAAAGTTAATCAGATAAACATATCAAGTTATTTTTGTTACTCACTGAGCTACTTGGTATAGTTCCAACATAAAATAATCTCCGCTGTCAGGTGCTTAAAATCTAGCCAAGCTGGACAGACAAGATAGGCAAATAAAAAGAAATGGTGAGGTTTATTTTTCTATATACCGGTAATAATGAGTTTTTAAAATGTTAGATGAGGCTTGCATGCAACCCATAGCAACTTCTCCTCCCTCATTGTTGGAGGATGCGGTTGTAGCAATCAACATATTTGGGGTTTTTTTAATTTTGCACAAGTTCCCGGAGGAAAAGTCCTTATCTTCTATTGACATAAACATAGGAGAAGCCACTACGTGCCCTGGGATCGGTAGCATGAAATCTTGCTACTACAAGTGTTTCAGGATTCTTCCAGGTATTTGTGACTTGGATTGGCCACTGCTGGAAGCAGGGTACTGGGCTAGATGGACCATCAGGCTGCCCCAGTATGTCTATTCTTATGTTTTGTTTCCTACCCTTGTCTGTTCCTCTGTCTTTCATCTAATAAGAAGGGAGCACTAGTAATTACTAACAATAAAATTATCAGGTTAGCAAGTCCCCTTTCCAGTTCAGTTGTGATGGGGACATGGGGCAATTTCAAGGCTCTGGGTCACTGACACAAGGTCCTAAGTGGTCAGCCTCCAACGACTTGGCATAAAACTACCATTGGAGTGAAGATTGAAAGAGGTTTTGTTTTTTTTTGGCTCACCAAGTGCAGCCATGGCGGTCTGAGGTCTGTGGCACCAATCCTTTCTTCCACTCACCGGGCCAGTGAGCAGGAGGGAGGCCATTAATCGATCGCATGTCTCTTTCTTAGATGGGGAGACACTTGCTTCTTTCACATACTTCAGCTGTTCTAAAAACTCCGGCCTCAGGACATCTTCATCAAACTAGAAAACAGAATGAAAGTTTCTGAAATTCTATTTCCCTTTTAAGCTGCTAGACTGGGAAAAGACATATACACAGTTTTATGGATTTCCTATAGTTAATTTAGATTTTAGGAGAAGGTTTAAAACTATTCTTCTTATTCACAGACATGTGTTAAACAAAGAATAGTGTTCCTAGTATCTTTTATGTTATGAAAACAACCATGTGGATGATGCTGAAGGACCTTTCCAGACTAGCACAAAACCGATTTCGTTTTAGATCCGAAATTCATCAAGTCACTAGGACTTGAGCACAAGTTGATGGCACCTAACAACAACAACAGCAATCTTGTATCCCGCCAAATCCTCGCAAGATGGAGTTCTAGGCGGTTTATGGGCAACATTATCACGACATAAAAATATACATAAAATGTAAGATTAAATCAGAGACTTCTAAAACAGCAAGATACAAATAGCATTATGATGTAATTTTTATACTTTTATTATGGAGGATTACTGTATTTCTTGTAATTTTATTATGTAAAACCCAGGTATTGTGGCCTCCTAGTCTGTAATCCAGTTTGAACTGTGAAGGTATTAGCAGAATATAAATTTCAACGTTATGGTACATTATGTAGAAGGGAGTGGGTTAGTCAGAGATACATAACTTTGGGTTCCTTTTACTAAGAGGCAGTAGCAAATAGCCTTACCCCCTCTTCTATGAAACTGCGCTAGCGGTTTCTAGCGCAGAGAGCCGCACTGAATGGCCCACGCTGCTCCCAACGCTCATAGGAACTCATAGGCCTCTTAGTAAAAGGAACCCAAAGTTATGTATCTCTGACTAACCCACTCCCTTTTATATAATGTACCATAACGTTGAAATTTATATTCTGCTAATACCTTCACAGTTCAAACTGGATTACATACTAGGAGGCCGCAATACCTGGGTTTTACATAATAAAATTACAAGATTCAGATTTTGGAGACAACGTTATCAACAGTTGATGAGAGGGCCACTTTACTTATCTCATTAGTCTTTACACAAGACCTCAATGCCATGATGAGAATGTATTTTAGAAATGCACAAACTCCCTTCTTGGGACAACGCGTTTGGATATATCTTGACGTCAACAAGGAAACCCAAGCAAGGAGGAAGCTTTTTCTTGCAATGAGGCAGGAAACAAAAGATTTGGGGGTCAATTTTCAATTGGCATACCCATGTAAAGGTATAATTAAGTACGCATGATTGAAATATACTTTTTTCGTTCCAGACCATTTAAGGACTTTTTTGGACTTAAAAAATATCTCTAAGAGTTAAGATAGTTGGTAGATATATAGAGAGTAGCTATTACCATTAATGCCATGAGATTGAATTTAATTTCCTTGGTTGTGTTAATTTAAGTCCCTTGTTTTCCTAGGACAACCCCCCGTTAATTATTTGGGGTCTAAGAAGAAATTTAAATTGTTGCCGTATTATAAATTTATATTTGAAATTTTTTTTTTCCCTTTTTGCTTTGCTTAAACAAGTGTTCAATTGCTTGTCATATATTGCAAAATTTAATAAATAAAAAAAATTACAAGAAATACAGTAATCCTTCATAATAAAAGTGGTGGGGGGTAATATGCCCTTATTTATTTATTTTACAAATTTATATTCCTGCAATTCTATGCGGAGTGCAATAAGACATCCAAATGATAAATCATAAATTACAACCTTAGCTTTATTGGAGCATTCCAAAACAATAATGCCATTTTTCCTTCAGCCACTAAAACCTCAATTTTTTAAATTAATTTCATTAATGGCCATGTGTTAATGTAAATCAATGAAAAGTAGGGGTCAAGATATGTATCCACTGGGACGTTTATTATGCTTAAATGGATTATACTGACTAGATATGGCCAGTGTTTCGGTGCCTAAAAGGTACCTTCATTGGGAGTCTACAATCAAGCAATAATCATATGGTTTACACAAAATGCAATTAGCGCTTGGCCATTTTAAAAAATTACCATTATCCATGCACTAACCAGTTAGTCCACAGTAACATAGCTCCCCTAACTGGTTAGCACATGAATAGCCACTCTCTGCACCTAACTTATCACCTAAAAAAAAAAAAAACCCCACGAGTGTGTGGTTAGTGTGCACACATCTCAAAATGAATGCATAACTCATTAGGCAAGCATTAGTACCTGACGTAGCTTAGTAAAAAACCAACAACCTTTTTTTTGGCATGACAATTTTTACATATGTTGCCACAGTAATACATGGAGAGGACAATTTTGATAGAAATTTCAGTGGGTAAAAAATTTTGTACCCAAGTAAATCTATTGTCTGAAAATTGTTCATCCCGGAAGTGGACAAAAATATGAATATAATTCCACAATGCACCTACTTTTTATCCCCAGCACAGTGAAGGCATTCTAAGAGTGGGGTCAGAATGGGGAAGAAAATATCCCCATATAATAGTTTCAAAACTATGAATATTGTTTTAGTTGAAAAAAAGTGCCCACAGTGCAAATATCTGCAGATGTATCTTTTTCAACAATTTTCAATGTGCAATTACACTTTGAAAACTGGTGTAGATCATGGATAAAAAGAACTCGTAGCAATTTAGTCAGTTGGAAAATAAAAAATAGCCCTCAATATGGTTAAAAAAGAGAACTGAAAATACACAATAATGATAATTGCTACAAAATTGTAGGTCACAGAAAGAAAAAAAAAATAAGAACAATTCCAAGGGTCTGGTGTGGTGCTTGCCACTGGTCAGGTTGTGATTCTGGCCTAGTGGCAGACTTTATAAAACCTATCAAGGCAGAGATGCCAAGTTATACTGTTTCAGGTTGTCAAAAAGCCTCCAGTCCTAGGTTTCTGAAAGTTCTATCCTGGTATATTATGTAGGGTTACCATTTTATGAATGGAAAATTCCCGGATGCATGGCCACGTCCCATTCTGCCCATAGCACCGCCTTGTTCTGCTCCAGCCCCACCCCATTCTGCATCCAACCATGCCCCATTCTGCCTCTAGCCCCGCCCCATTCCACCCCCAGTCCCAGTCCCAGAAAGCTTCATCTTTTCATTCCTGACCTCCGGGCTGCGTCCAAGAGCCTCCGAGCATGCGTGGACACGTGTGACATCATCTGCACATGCTCAGAGGCCCTCCAGATGCGGCCAGAGGTTTCCAAAACTCAGACAAATTGCTGGGTTTTGGAAAGTTCATCCAGGCACCCAGATAGTCCTCTAAAAAGAGGACATGGCTGGGTTTTCCTGGATAACTGTAACCCTAGTATTATGGAACTTGTAGCACCAATTCTAGTTGGCAGGATCAGGCACTACAAAGTTTTTGAATTTACATCCTAAAACAGTGTGGAGTTTGTAGTACAAACTCCACACTGCTTTGGGATGAAAGTTCAAAAACAGGACTGGCCAAAAAGTCTCCAGCCTGGAACTGGGTAACTTGGCATCTCTATCTTTAGCTCACATGCAAGTATATTTCTTCCATAAGATAAGCATCTCATCTCCACCCACCAACACAGCGCAACACAACACACAAACTCTCTCACCTGAGTGACAATCATGGTGACTGAGCAGGGTATGCTGGTAAGAGCCTGCTTTCACAAATGCTCTCACTCACAGCTTCACATCACACTCATCAGCTCTGGTGGTTTATTGACTCAGTTTGGGATGAAGAGGACGAGTTGGCAGGGCAAGAGATGGGCTGGTGAGCTGGCTGCCTGGATGGGGTGTTTGTGACATGCTGAGGTTGCTAGGCAACCCTGGAACAGTCCTGAGCAGAGTTGGAGAAATGGAGCTGTTTGATTGGCTGGGAGAATTCTGCTTTGTTCTCATAGACTATCGAATCAAATCTATATTATCCTCAGAGAGAGGTCAAAGATTACCCCTTTGTGATGCTTTGAGGTTTCTTAGACTATACTGTTAAAACTTTTAACCTTTACTTTGCAAAGGAAGTTTCCATGAAGAAGGAGTCCTACCTATCCCCCAGAATCTCACTTTCCTGACCTGTTCTCAGAAGGAGAGGCAAACACAAGCAAAAAATCCAACATAACTGCAGTATTGTGTCATACAATAAACAAAAGGAAAACTGCAGAAATGATGTACAAGATGCCAAGTCTTTATTCAACAAGTATTGCACAGCGGAGGAGCCATTTGACCCTTTCACCAGTCGACAATATCACCCTTCTATCCAGTTGTAATCCGTATGGTATCCCAGAATGAGGTTTATATACCTTTAGGACCCCCGAGGAAGGAGTTTTTTTCCAAACACGGACCATGTCAGGTCCCGGTTCATCACTCCTTTGGACCATATCTGGATACAAACTGTTTATGTTTTTGCAATACTTGTTGAGTAAAGACTTTGCATCTTGTACATCATCTCAGCAGTTTTTCCTTTTGTTCAGAAGGAGGGGTCCAGCATCCAAATGGCTCGTGGTTGTCCTGGAGATAGGGAGGAAGGTCTGAGAATGTGAGATTTCTATTCAAATTCATCTAAGTTGGTTTTGTTCTATGAAGTTAAAATTTAATCAAGAAAAGTCTTTCTTTGAAATTAATACATTAACATTTCTACTTTCTATGCAGAGCTGTTAATTTCTCTGGCTGGCAGGAAGAGGGTTAATTCATTCTGTATTATAAATTAGTTTTCAACAGTTACAGCCTCAGTATCCTGAGATCATGGGTTCAAACCCACACTGCTCCTTGTGACCCTGGGCAAGTCACTTAATGCCCCCATTATCCCAGGCACATTAGGTAGCTTGTAAGCCCACACAGACAGGGAAAAATGCTTGAATACCTGAATAAATTAATGTAAACAATTTTTGCTCCCCTGGGAGCTGCTCAGCCAATCAAATTCAGATCAGTACTGTTAGGGCCTTCAGGAGGTTCTGAGAATTCCCAGCCCAAGAGCCCTGCTTTTTTGTTGTTGTTGTTTGTTTCCTTTTTGTTTGATGCAGTTTGACAGGTTGATCAGGCTGCCTACTCAACAAATCAAACTGCATCAAGCAAAAAGGAAACAAAAAAATAAAAAAGAAGGTCTATAGAGCTGGGGATTCAGTGAATCCCCTGAAAGCCCTCACCGCACGCCACTAAATAGCATTGAGTGCCTATTCTGGCACATTCCCTCCCTAACTGGATACCAGGACTTAACACCTGCTGAAACTAGGGCCTCCTTTTACGAAACTGTGATATCAGTTTCTAGCGCAGGGAGCCGCGCTGAATGGCTCTGCGCTGCTCCCGATGCTCATTGAGTTCCTATGAGCGTTGGGAGCAGTGTGGGCCATTGAGCGTAGCTCCCCGCGCTAGAAACTGCTATCGCAGTTTCATAAAAGAGGGGGTAGGTGTAATTCCCAGCATCCAATTTAGTCACACATCTTTGGTATTCTGTAGCACTGCGTGCAAATATTAGGCATGCCTTTGACCTGCCCATGCATCTCTTATGACCACACCTCCTTTTGGGTTGCGTGTGTGGGATTTCAGTGCACATTGTTATAGTAAGATGTTCATGCAAATTCAAATTGGTACCAATTAATCCCAATTAGCACCCAATTATTTGTACTAATTAGCTTGTTAGCTGATATAGTTGGGCGTACATCTTGGACTTGCGTCCAATTTGAGCATCATTTATAGAATCTGGAAGTATAGGGGTAATTTTATAATAGGGCACCTGGGTTAAAATGGCAGAAAGACCCCCTATTTTAGCCTATTTTATAAAGTATAAAGATATGTGGAAGGGCATTTTCAAAATGATGTCTAAGAACAAAAAACAAAAGTATCCAACACAAAACATCCACAAAAAATGTCCATCTCATAGTCATTTTCGAACAGAACTAACCCTGGGATTTCCTGTATAACAAATATGTAAGAAGGTCCAAAATGAACAACCATTTTCCCAAATAAAACGTACAAATTATAACTGCCCTCCCCCTCCGGGCAAGGACATCTGCCTGGCAGCATTTCTACAAAAATGGTCACAAGGATGTCACTGCAGAGCAGTCTAGTGGTCAGTGCATTGGGCTTTAATTCAGGGCACCTAGATTCATATTTTATTGCAACTCCTGTAAATGGTGAGCCCTACAGATCCAGGGAAATACCTACTGTACACCACCTCAATATCCCTCAGGCTTACAGGCATCTTTAAGGCTCACAATTTAAAGAAACAAAGATAATTGAACCCGAGTCCCTCAGCTTACAGTGCTTCACTAGTCACTAGGTTACCCTTTAGACCTGCTTGCTGCTGTGTTCAGAATGCCCATAATACCTGATGTTATTAGGGAACTTAGCTTCCTTTTCCAGTGTCATTTTCAGGGGTGATGGAGGGAGACAATAACCGCTCGGGGATTCATGAGAGGTCATGCCTTAATCGCTCCAGTGGCCAGCTGCTCAGTCAGAGCACCTTTTTGCACCCTGGATGTGATTGAAACAGTCTAAATAAAACCATCCTTCTCTTTAGACTTTGATTATTGCTGCTGGACATCCTAACTTTGGATCCTTGCTAGTCCTATCCAAAAGATGTCCATAATAGGCTCCCTTTTGATACTTGGATGCACTACATTGTAGGACGTCTAAATTCTGCCGTTCCAAAATCACAGCTTATTTTGCATTTATCAGTTCATTCATTCATTCAAAAACATAAATCCCACACAATCACAAAGGACTAGGCAGTTCACAAACTCAATGTACCTAACTGAAACTTCAAACAAACAATATAAAACAAAACATACAAATAATATACAAGGACGGTTTGAAAAGTTTGGTAAAAAAGCAAGTTAAACAATTTAGGGCTCCTTTTACTAAGGTACACTAGCGTTTTTAGCGCGCGCTATATTGCCGCGTGCGCTAACCTCACGCTACGTGCCAAAAACTAACGTCAGCTCAATGGTGGCATTAGCGTCTAGCACGCGCACTAAAACCGCTAGCACAGCTTAGTAAAAGGATCCCGTAGTCTCCATCGAGGGCTATACACGTATCCCCTCTTTTATTAACGCATAGCGTGGGTTTTAGCGCCGGCAGCGGCGGTAACTGCTCCAACGTTTATAAGAATTGTAGGAGCATCGGAGCAGTTACCGCCGCTGCCGGTGCTAAAACCCACGCTATGCATTAGTAAAAGAGGGGGATTAGTCCAGCCAGTTTGCAGTTTTTGCATATCGTAGGAAAAATAGTTTACAATAAAACTGGAAACTCACTGCACTAAGGGCCTCGTCTATCAAACATTTTCCGACATCCATCTGCTTTTAAAGTGAGCACAAATCCTGCCGAAATCATACCTATGTTGAAGGTATGGACGTTCAACCTTTTTGAGAGCAGGTATAAATTCAGATGTGTAAAATTAGCACAATCACGTTTGAAGGGGTGCTGAAAAGTTCTCAGCTCAACCAAGAAGAGAATAAGAACATAACCAATGCCTCCACTGGGTCAGACCCGAGGTCCATCGTGCCCAGCAGTCCGCTCACGTGGCGGCCCAACAGGTCCAGGACCTGTGCAGTAGCCCTCTATCTATACCCCTCTATCCCTTTTTCCAGCAGGAAATTGTCCAATCCTTTCTTGAACTCCAGTACCGTACTCTGTCCTATTACGTCTTCTGGAAGCGCATTCCAGGTGTCCACCACACGCTGGGTAAAGAAAAACTTCCTAGCATTCGTTCTGAATCTGTCTCCTTCCAACTTTTCCGAATGCCCTCTTGTTCTTTTATGTTTTGAAAGTTTGAAGAATCTATGCCCTTCATGATCTTGTAGGTCTCTATCATGCCGTGAATATGGTTCAATCAATGATCTGAAACTACGTCAGCACAGAGATTTTGTTTCTGCAAATTGGCACTTAATGAAATAACACTCTTTTCAGCTACAGTGACAAAATAACACTCAGAATTTAGGAAGTTGGTTGGCTGGTCTTAGAACTTTTCAGCACCCTCTCGTATATTTTATGTAGTAGACATGTAATCCGTGACTTCACCCTGCTAAACACTCAAAATCTACCCCTGAGCAGTATACGTATTTGCTGGTTTGTACCTTGCATCCTTTTAGGAGTCATCCATAAGTGCCAATTCTGGGGATGCTGTGGTTACTTAAGCACCCCCAATATTTGAGCAAACTCCTTTACTGTGACCAGGGGCCATTCATTTGTATCAAGTTCAACACCCCAAATCATTTTGTAAAGTTGGCTCCAATGGTGTCATCTAATTTCATAACAACCCATTATTTACACACAAAATGGCTTATAAAACTATCCTGCAAATGAACGTTTGTGAGATCATAATTATGTCTTTAGTAGAGCACAAGATGGTGAGCTCGCGTGTCCCGCAGTCCATGCTCTCAGTTCAATGGATAATGTGCTCTGCTTCTGTATTCATCCACAGTAATGCAGGTATAACCCCTCCAGAGGACTAATGTAGATAGTTTAAATTCTCTGCAGAGCAGATATAAAACTTATATAACTCCATGAATTTTATTGGTTTTTTTTAATGAAAATGTATGTATGTATTGTTTTTTCTCATGCTGTGAACCGCTTAGAACCTCCCCGGTATGGCAGCATAAAAATAAATTATTATTATTATTATCTGGTGCATGAAATTCTTCTGACTGCCCTTTTTATATGGAGTTTAACTATTCTGATTTACACACTACCCTTCACAGAAATCCTAATAATAAATAAACTGAAATATATTAAAGAATACAAGATATTGTTTGCATGTCCCTGCTGCCTAGCTGCATTTATCGTTCTGTTTCTGACAGAGTTTAACTGAAAGTAATGTGTGTGCTGACACTCAAGTTTCCCACTCCTAGAACACCCCTCACTGGCCCATGCTCTTTAAATCTCTCATATGTATAAAAGTGATAGCCTTTCAGTCATACTTCTGCTCCTGTCCCAAATGCTAACAACATTTTCTCCACACCAGAGCTTCTCCTAACCTATCTCCTATCTTGGTATGCCTCACGTTAACTCACCCCAGCACCGCCTCTCTGCTGCCTGCTCGGCCTTCACCTGCTGATCACCTGTCACTCCTAAGCTGCTTTTTCCTGCTCTGTTCTGTGCTTAGCAGCCCAGGGTGAGTCTTATGCTCTGTTTTTGTTCCTGCACGTCTCCTTTCTTCTGTGCCTGAATTTGCAGCAAAGTTCCAGTCCCCTTAAAGGGACAACACATCAGCACTAGCTAGTAAGTGCAGGAAACAAATTTTTCTACTAGGAATTTGATGTAGAATTTGTAGTTATTTCTGCTCTGATGGGTGTGGGGATAGGATCTATTGAGTTACAATTACTGTGAGAAGATATACAAATAATTCATTAGTAATAAATGCCTTCCATTGTCCTAGGACTGTGGTAGACAATTCCGGTCCTCGAGAGCCACAGGCAGGTCAGATTTTCAGGATATCCACAATGAATATGTATGAGATGGATCTGCATACAAGGCCTTCTTGAGATGCAAATCTATCTCATGCATATTTATTGGGGATATCCTGAAAACTTGACCTGCCTGTGGCTCTCAAGAACTGGAATTGCCTACCCTTGTCCTGGGAGGACAATGCTTTAAGCCAACTATCCTATACCCACTCAGAGGTTTTAAACCCAGTCTTTGGGGCACATCGAGCCAACTGGGGTTTTCAGGATATCCTCACTTGAATGCATTGGAGATATCCTGAAAACCCCAACTGACTGGGACTTATTACAACAAATCAAATATATTAAAATGTTTAAACTCAGGATAGTGTTTTGTTATTAAGCAGAGCAATGAACCTTATCTAGCTAAGGAGTTCTAGAGGGGTGGGGCACTGGTGAGCCTAAGACCAGAAGATTGCATGCTCTGTCTCCCTCTTCTTTATTACATTATAAGCAGATAAACTTGATATTTCCAACTTTTTGGACTCCTACGAACATTCATCGTTATCATGGCTACCTCCAGACATAGATAAATATGACTCACATTCTCCTCAACAAGGACTGAAATGAGTGATGCAAGAGCCTCCATCACCATGCAAAACAGCCTGAATTACAGGAAGAAATAACAATGTTTACTCTTCTCACGGAACTTCTCTAGGTAAAAGATTTGATTAAAGATAATAAAGACTCACTGGGAGAATTAAAGCAAGAAATTCTTTTGATCAAACAATAAATTTCACATGCCTCTCGCTTGGATCAGACTGAAGCAGACCTCACTGCACATGACGCACAGCTAAAATCCCTGCCTAAATTATCACAGAAAATACAAGTTCTTCAATGATGATTTAAACAACAGTTCTAGGAGAAATAACTTTAAACTTCTGGGATTACCTGAATATTGTGAAGGCTCGGATCTCATCTCTATTTTTGAAGATTTGGATTTGATACCTTATGCCATCTCACATCATTCAAGGCTCATCCTGACCTTGCCCGATTATTGCAAAATCTCTGAGATATCAACATGCACTTTCACACAGGCACCCTTTATTCAATTGTCCTTCTGTTGAACTGTGATTCACTTAAGTTATTTGATTTTCCTTGTTTTGCTCTGCTTTTATGTTTTGCATACTTACATGACTGGGGGATTTTACTTAAAAGATATCTTGTCTTTAAACTGGGTTTTGAGTGGTGATTTTATTTGCATATCTCACTCCAGCAAAAGCCTTGACGTTTTAGCCTCTCCCATCCCACCTGGCCCTTAACTTTTTCTGCATTGTGGCAGAGTTTTCCCCATTTTCTCTAAGTCCCACTGCTTTTCCTCTTCATATGTGTGGCACCTCTGTGGCCACCTTTGCACCCTGATCAAGAGGAAGGCTACACATATTTTGGGGAAATGAGCTCAAGAGCACTTCAATTTAAGCTGAGAAATTGTACACCACCAAGAGCAAATGCTAGCATAAGCAGTATTTTTTGAAACAAAAATTTGAACATATTTTCAATGGCCTAAATTTAAGCAGTTTTGCCAAGGGGTCCCCTATGATGGCTACGACAGCAATGGGAAGAGACATTCCCATCTCCATTGCCCCCAAAACTTCAAGGAGGCAGAATGGGCAAACGTGATTTATTTAAAAGTTGGAGTGCTGCCTCTCTCCAGGTTTCTCCCAAAAAAAGTATTCTTGTCTTGCCTTCCAGCAACTAGAGAAGCGCATAAGTACAAAGTCTGTTCAAAAAGTTCCAGGACAGTTTGAGTTGCATGCCAGGCAGCATCAAGTAGTTTGAAACCTCATGAGAAACCTCCTTTTTTCTGTTTGTTGATATCTATCTATTTTAATCTCTGAGCTACAGGAGTTTTTGTGAAAGTGGCTTTCATGATCGGCTATTTTTCATCATGTGCGAAATTCAATGAGCAGCACTACAGCGTGAAGTTCTGTTTTAAATTGGATAAAACCACTACAGAAACTTATGAAATGTGGTTTATGGAGAACATGTCATGAGTCGTGGAAGGTGCTTTGAATGTGTCAAAATTTGTGAATTTTGCACAAAAATGTTATGACAATTCATCCCCAGCCACTTTACTCTCCTGATTTTGCCCCTGTTGACTTCTTGTTTCCTAAACTTAAATCCACGCTGAAAGGAAAGTGATTCGACACCATTGAAGACATAAAGCAAAATTCGTCGCAGCAACTTTTGGCGATTCCTGAAGATGCATTTAAGGACTGTTTCCAGAAGTGGAAACGATGTTGAGAAAAGTGTATACATAGGGAAGGGGAATACTTTGAAGGGGACCCAATGGAATAAGTTGTAAGATTGTTTAATAAATTTTTTTAAAATCAGTCATGGAACTTTTTGAATAGACCTTGTATAGCATCTCCTGCGTCACAGCTGTTATTTCAAGACTTGACCTGGCACTTTTCCAGCTGCCAGCAGGCAGAACGAGAAATACTTTTATTAGAGAAAACTGGAGAACAGCTGAGAGAAGATATGACAGAGGTCTATAAAATACAAATTAACAGCCAAACTGGGTCAGACCAATGTTCCATCTAGCCCAGTTTCCTCCCTCCAACAGTGATCAATCCAGGTCACAGTACCCAGTAGAAACCCAAATAGTAGCAAGTACAACATATCATGCTACCGATCCAGGGCAAGTGGTGTCTTCCCCCATATCTGTCTCAATAGCAGACCATGAACTTTTCCTCAGCTGAGTGGAGTGGAATAGGTAGATATGAATCACTTGTTTATTCTTTCCCAAAATGCAAGGACTAGGGGGCACAAAATGAAGCTGCAAAATAGCAAAATTAAAACAAATCAGAGAAAATATTTCTTCAATGTGTAATTAAACTCTGGAATTTGTTCCCAGATTAAGTGGTAAAAGCAGTTGGCTTAGCAGGGTTAAAAAAAAGGTTTGGACAAGTTCCTAATAGAAAAGTCCATAAATCATTAAGCCAGACTTGGAAAAATCCACTGCTTATTCCTGAGATACACACCATAAAATCTGTTTTAATCTTCTGGGATCTTGCCACGCACTTGTGACCTGGATTGACCAGTGCTGAAAATAGGATACTGGACTTCAGGGACTTTCAGTCTGTGCCAGTATGGTGATGCTTATGTTCTTTTGACAACTTATTAAAAAGTCATATTTGTCACATTCTACCTCTGCCGTTGCAGTTTAGGGTTGCTGGGCCCCCTTCTTGACTGGGATCCCAGTACAGTGGGGGTTGCTTGGGTGAAATGTAAGTTTCAGATTTATTCATAGCTTGATATACCTGCCATCACAGGTATCTGGTCGGTTTACAATAATAGGAATTATTTTAAAAAGCCACTTCATACTTTCATTATGAAGTGTGCAAGCCTACAGTTATAAAACTGGCTAAGTATCTCTGTAAAGCTTCTGGCTGCATTATGTAACTCATCATCATAATCATAAGAATATACATGAATTACTATGACATCACTTTTATTCATCCACCCTTGAAATAAGAATGCACAAAAGAATTAAGATAGAGTTCACAAGAACAATTTGGAAATGAATTGGAAAACAAATTGACTGGCCATTTATTAGCAAGTTAAAAATACAAATATTTCTAACCGGCTACTTAAACTCTCTCCCTCTCCCCTCCCCACCCCCCCCCAGTATATATATTTTGACAGTACTTTCCCTTAAACAGTGAACTCCATGCACATTTGAATTTTGCACTATGTATAGAGGATATTTGCTTCGATTCTTTTGTAAGACCCTATTGCTGTGTGGTTAACAAAGGTAACATAATTCCCCAAGACCAGAAGTGGAGACCATTGTGTTGTTTGGTTTATACTGACTAGGTTCTGCCAGCAGGAGGCAGTGCAGAAACCCTAGAGGAAATGAGCCTTCAGCTTTCTAAAGTACAGAATGAACGCAGAGTCTCAAGCTGACCCTGTTACAGGAGTGGTCTTGCAAAAGGAAAGCAGCTGAGCTTGGAATTCTAAAGAGGATACCCAAGACTGGAATAAAGATTATTGGAAGATAGTTCTAGGTCTTGAAGCAGTCAATTTTTAAAAAAAAACCAAAAAAGTGACTTTCAGGAGATAAGTGAAGTAATAAGTAAAGAATGACGAGTTGCTGCAGCAAGCAAAATGCACAGAAATACCAAGGGAGAGCTAAGCCAAAGAGTGAGATTCAGCAATCTCTCCCCTACCCCCTTTCAGAAAATGCATCCAGGGTAATAAATCTAGAATGACATAAGGGTGATATTGCTTTGCAAATGAAAAAGCAGCATACGTTGATATTTGCTTTCCTTTGTTGCCCACGAAAAGATAGAAACAGAGAGGAAGCAAATGCTAGGTGAGACAAGTTTCAAGGGCATTTGTCCAGATAACTAAGCAGCTACCTGCGTACATTTTCTAGGCTAAAAGTGTCTTCAATCAGTGCATAGGTTTCAGAGCACATATACTTGTAGACACAGGAAAAAGGAATGGGGCAGGAATTCCATTCCTTCCTTTTGGTTATTCCACTTGGCTTCTCTTCTCTTAAGCTTGTCTCTTATAATCAGGATCGATGCACTGGCACTGAAGCTCTAATGAGTGAGAGGAGGGGCTCAAAGTCTGAGAGTGAGAGTCCTCTCACATGAGTGTGACACACCCTTAATAAGCAAGGCTTGGCATCTCTGAATACGTTTCCAGCATTATGAGGTATAAAGTATCAGCAGTTCATATAGAAAGCAGCTGAAGTGCTTAGGTATGCTGTGTTCTAGTAGCATAGTAAGGGGGGGTGGATTGCCCCAGGCACCATCCGCCCCCCGCCCCCCCCACACACACCACACTAACGCCTTCCCTTCCCTCCGTACCTCTTTAAATCTTCAACAGCGCAAGCAACTTCTCCGGCCTGCTGCTGGCCTGGTTCCCTTCTGAAATCACTTCCTGGTTGCGGGGCCAGGAAGTGACATCAGAGGGAAAGCCAACGCCAGTGTGAGCAGAAGGCCGAAGAAGCTTAAAAAGGTATGGGGAGAGGGCATGAGCATGGTGTGAGGAACGGAGAAAAACCAGGGGGGCGTGGAAGGAGCAGGAAGGCGGAGAGGAGGGCACGAGGGGTGCCACCACCCCAGGTGCCTCTTACCCTCACTTACCTCTGCTGTGTTCTTCATTGGAGAGCCTAACAAAAGATCAATTCAACTTCTCTGTACAAAGAGCCCAGTATTATCTAATGTTTACTGTGTTACGGGCTAACAACCCTCCCCCCCCTTTTTTTTTTTTTTTTTACTAAGCTGTGGTAGAGGTTTCTACCACAACCTGGGGCGCTAAATGCTCCGATGCTCAAAGGAATTCTATGAGCATTGGTTAGTTAGATCTCTGAGGTAAGATTGTAAATCAAAGGTGTCAAATGTGTTTTATTTATAGCTGGGTCTTCAGTTCGCCTTTATTGGGAACTTTATCATCCAAAAACTTGAGCATTATATTATTTGATTTGCAAAGATTATTCTGTCTTATTTTCTATAAAGCTTAAGCCATTATTATTTGAAACTTAAATTTTACTTGAATCTTTGTTTACATTTCTCATGTAGCTTAATTAGTAGCAATAACAGATTCATTTATATTTCTGACAGGCATTTTTCTCTTGATCCTTTGGCCTTCAACTCAGTCAGATCCAGGTCTGAGATTTGGCATCAAGAGCCTTCATTTAAACTACCTGGGGACCTTTCCTCCCTACTTTATATTCCATTCTAACTTATTCTAGTGCAGTCCTTGCACTGACAGTCAAGGATCATGCATCAGAGCTCCTTCTGGAACCCTGCAATCATGGGCCCCTATACTTGGCCACTAGGTGTCACTACTGCATGATGAGCAACTCCCTGTCTCTGGGGGCTGTGAACATGTCTTTCTCAGCCTTTTAGCCCTGACCAAACAGGGCAGTGGAACTGAGAATCATAGATCAGGTGCATTCAAATGGTAACACAGATATATATATATATATATATTTTTACATTAGTGTAGAGCAGTTGAATTTAAAACATAAACTGTTTCCACAAAATGTTATTCACTTTTTCAAAAGTTATTGTAGTATAGACAGTGAACCGATACTATTTCTTTAGCCAGAACAGTTTGTATCAATGTTGCTTGATTCTTATGTATCCCATATGAAGAAATAAGTCTCTTCTCACTACAAGAGATAAAAAGGTGTTGTTGTTTTTTTTTAATAATACAGCTAGATTTTGTTTAATGTTGGGAGTTGTGTATTTGATGACAGTGAGAAGAGTTCATATTTCAGTGAAATATGCACAACATGGTCCAAGTCACTCTACTCTTCATCTATTGAACCTGAAAAAAAGATCAAAAGAGGTACGGTTAGCAGTGTTTATAGATGAAACTGAAATAAGCTGTCAAAATTGTCCAGCTTGGGTATAGAAAAAAACTATGTGCAAGAATAGCTGGCAATGTAATTTTACCCATGGGAATTATATTCCACCTATGCTAGCTTAGGAGTGAGGTTCATTACTGTCATGGTATGTGCAGAACTGAATCATTGGGAGACATTGCTCCTGATAAAAAGAAGGCAGGTTAGAGCAGGAGGGGAAGAATAGCAACTAATTTTACTTTTTTTAAACCACTCACATAATTTTCACACAAGTAAGTATCTGTTGAAAAAAAGCAGGTGCAAATCTCCACAGGTACTTTTTTTTTTTCACCTGGGCCATTTTCAAGTACATAAGTGTTTTCCTTTTGAAAAATCAATGGTTTAAAATAACACTGGACTTTGCACTAGCCAACACAGTTTTAAAATATTGTTTGACTAAAGTATACTACTGAAAAGAAAAACCGGAAAGGTATATCCATGACGATAACAGTTACCAGGTCAATTATAACGTAATAAAGTTAGTCAATGGACCCCATACCTCATTAAAGGACTTGCTCGTACCTAAATGTTCTGCCATTATCTTTTCATATTTATATTTAATATTAATGTTTAATATTTATTTATGTTATATTTATATGTTGTACCCACAGTTGCCCACCAAAATTAGTATTATGATTTTGTTTCCTCGTTAGATTCCTTTACACATCCAGGGAGGGTAGAATATTTATTTGGAAGAGTAAAATTGATTTTTTTTTTATATTGATAGTATAATATATAATATTATTGTTTCTAATTAAGATAAGAAGGGGATAAAAAAATTGTTCAATGTAATAATGTGTATTTTCATATAGTTTTTTCTGATTCTTCAATTGTATACATTATAAAGTTTGAAATGTCAATAAAGATTTACAAAATGAAACAGTTACCAGATCAAAAAGAGTCAGAATGAAAAAATGTTCCCAGAATGTTCCAATATTTTTATCCAATTGTCTTTTGCATGTTATTATATATCCTTTGTTTAATGGTATTGACTATTGCAATGTACTTTATAAAGGCATAACAAAAAAAGACTTAAGACGCCTACAAATCATGCAAAACACTGCAATAAAAATTATATTTAATGCCAAGAAATACGATCATGTCACCCCCCTTTTATGCAAAGCACATTGGCTACCTGTTGAATTAGTTGTAAAATTTTATTACTTACATTAAAGACATGCCAAAGCAACCAACCTGAATTTATCAATAGCTTACTAATCCCCTACTGTCCATTTAAATCACTCCGCTCTATGACACAAAACCTTTTTGCTGTCCCATCTCTAAAGCATATTAACACAATAAGATCAAACAACTTTGTAGTGATCGCACCATCTCTTTGGAACTCTACTCCCAATTACCTCCGTGAAGAATCATCTTTGCTTCATTTTTTATTTTTTTTTTAAAAAGCTGAAAACATTCTTGTTCCAAGATGCTTTCGAAACCTAATTGCCCTTGTAAGGGCCAAACACTTGCTGACTGCTGTTGCGGGCAACACCTTTCCCTCCCTGTCGTTCATCCCGTATTTGTTTTCTTTACTCAAAATATTGTAGTTTTTCCCCTCTCTCCATCTGTTCCCGTTTGTCTTAATCTGAGTTTTGTCTTGTCCTTCTAAATTTTCATGTCGTTTTTAATTGCCAAACCATAATCTTGTTTTTATCTGTTGAAGGCTATATTTTTATTGTACACCGCTCAAAAGTTTGATTGAATGGTATAAGAAATTTTAAATAAACTTGAAACTTGATTATTAATCTTATGTATGATGTGTTCTTTTACTAATTATATATTCATTATTTTAACCCCCTCCCCTTTTCTTTGTACTAAGGCGCAGTAGATGTTTCTACCATGGCCCATAGTGCCAAATGCCTTGACACTCATAGAATTCCTATGAGCGTTGGAGCTTTTACTGCTCCAGGCCAAAGTAGAAACCTCTAGTGTGGCTTAGTAAAAAAAAAAAGGGGGGGGGTTAAGTTTGAAGAGATTAATTATAATTTATTTGTCAAATTGTAGACTACTGAGGAAGGCACTTAGGTGCCGAATCACTGGCTGTGTAGAGTCCAGTTCTGCGTTCAGGTGGAAACATTTCTTCATCCTGACTCTTTTGACCTGGTAAAGTATACTATTATCATATAAGCAGGATGAGTTTTAGTTACAGGAAGACAAGTGTTAAGTCGTCCTGGAAGAAAAGCCCACTGCCATGACAAATTGTATGTTATATTGAGAGAATGAAATATCAGAGAAAGAGGGAATACAGGATATAGCTTTTAATCAATCTTGAAAAAACAAAAGGATAGATATTCAAAGGGGTTTAAGCAGGCAGACACAGCTCCTGCCCACTTAAACCCTTATCATTGGGCTGAGAGGGAATTTTACTGTGGTTCTATGCTACTTCTGCTCTTTTATCAGCATGCCATGATACCATGTTTTCCACATGTCATCCATCTTTTGACATCTGGGGGATCTTTTGTTTTTTTTAAATGCAAACTTCCAAAAAAATGGCATAAGCCAGCACTTGGACGTTTTAATTGCCAAAATGGTCAAGTGCCGATTTTTCAAACTAAGTTTAGAAGTCTTGCAGGAAGTCAAAATGTTAAGGGGACGTGTAAGATGCGTGTTTTGGGGCGGGCTTAGCACTTGGACATCTTGCAGGAACAATCAAACTTTTTTCAAGATGTTCAGGGCATCCTTTGGACATTCAGTTAAACCTGTTTTCAAAGTGTCTAAGTGCTAGAAAAGTACCCAAACTGACCAGATGACCACTGGAGGGATAAAAGCATACCCCCCATTTTCCCCAAAGACCCCCTCTCCCCCCCCCCCAAGCTATGAAAGAAACAGTACATACCAGCCTGTATGACAGCTGCAGATATTATGGGACATCCTAATAGAGCAGCAAGCAGGTATCTGGAGTAGCCTGGGGGGCAGGGTAGTGAACCATGCCCATATCCCACGCTACCCACTACATTTATGCTGTAAAATGTGAGCCCACCAAAACCCACGCAAAATCTACTGTATTGGCATATAGATGACACTTGCAGCCATAAGGGCTATTGAGGTGGTAAGATAAATTCAGGTTATTCACCCTCTCCAAGGTAGGGAGAACGAGAGGGCACTCTCTAAAGTTAAAAGGGGATAGATTCCGTACAAACATAAGGAAGTTCTTCTTTGCCCAGAGAGTGGTGGAAAACTGGAACGCTCTTCCGGAGGCTGTTATAGGTGGAAACACCCTCCAGGGATTCAAGACGAAGTTATGCAAAGTTCCTGCTGAACCAGAATATAAGCAGGTAAGGCTAGACTCAGTTAGGGCACTGGTCTTTGACCTAAGGGCCGTCGCGGGAGTGGAATGCTGGGCACGATGGACCACTGGTCTGACCCGCAGCGGCAATTCTTATGTTCTTAAGTAGGTTTTCAGGGAGTTTGATATTTTATGCAGTCCTATTTATGCAGTTGTCTTGCCCAGTTAAGTACTGAATATCAGCAACTAATTGGCCAAGTACGGACTCTGCCCCCGGAACAACCCCAAAATAGCCAGATTCACGTTAAACACTAACCAAAAATTTTTGATGGTATAATCTGGTTAAGTGCCACTGAATATGACTGGCTAGCTCCAAAGAAGCAATTTAACCTGCCAGAAGCCATTCCTCACTAGTTCGATCACTTTGAATATTGACCCAGAGGCTATTTTATCCCCAGATCTTAATTTTCTGAGGCATGTGGAGGGGGAAATCCACACATCGAATACTGGGCAAGAAACAGTTGACCCACATTTTGGTAAATGCATGCTGTTATGTAATGTTTACTTGGATATCTTTTTAAGTCTGCTTCTAACTGCATAGGCATTTTGCAATCATAAGAACATAAGATTTGCTGCCGCTGGGTCAGACCAGTGGTCCATCGCGCCCAGCAGTCCGCTCACATGGCGGCCCTTAGGTCAAAGACCAGTGCCTTATTTGGGTCTAGCCTTATCTGCGTATGTTCTGTTCCAGCAGGAACTTATCCAACCTTGTCTTGAATCCCTGAAGGGTGCTTTCCCCTATAACAGCCTCTGGAAAAGCGTTCCAGATTTCTACCACTCTCTGGGTGAAGAAGAACTTCTTTAAGTTTGTACGGAATCTATTCCCTTTTAACTTTAGTGAGTGGCCCCTGGTTATCTTCACCTCGGAGAGGGTGAACAATCTCTCTTTCATACAATGGTGCTGGTTAGAGAAACGCACCTCTGGCCAGGGTTTTCCAGGCCTACCTTTGATGTGAATCCCACCTCCGTAGGTGTTATACAGTGCCTAATTCCACTTCTGCTATTAGCCACACCTACAGTGGCATTAGGCGCCATAAAAAGCCTTTGGAGGCATGATTCCTGTGCTGATTTCTAGGCACCGATAGGCGCCTTGAAAATCAGTGAAAACATCATTTAAATCAGGGGTCTTCAAAGTCCCTCCTTGAGGGCCGCAATCCAGTCGGGTTTTCAGGATTTCCCCCAATGAATATGCATGAGATCTATGTGCATGCACTGCTTTCCATGCATATTCATTGGGGAAATCCTGAAAAACCCGACTGAATTGCGGCCCTCAAGGAGGGACTTTGAGACCCCCTGATTTAAATGATGTTTTCACTGAGCTTGGCCACCTACCAGCGCCTAAAAAACTGATGCCATTGAGAGAATCCAGGACTTTATATTTTTATCTGCTATAATAATAACAACGGTTTATATACCGCAGGACCGTGAAGTTCTATGCGGTTTACAAAGATTAAAATAAGGTACAAATAAATTGAACTTAACAGGGTGGAAGCTAGTGAATAACAGCTCAAGAGATCAGTTATTGAGGATTGTACGGGTCAGCTGCTATGGCTCCCTTTCAGTTTCTAATAGTTCCGATGCAATATTCTTTCGGGGACTCTTAAGATATTACGGTACTCATTTTCAAAAAAAGAAAAACTTCCAAAAGACGTCATAAAGTGATACTAGGACATTTGGATTGCCAGAACATTCAAATTGCCACTTTCAAAACCTACATTCTCTAGATGGTTTTCTATGCTGTTTCTCAGCAGTGCATCTACATTTCATGGGGGGCGTGTTTTTGGCAGGCTAAGGATGGGCTTAGAACTTGGATGTTTTGCAGTGATAAACATTTTACACAAGGTCCAGGGCACGATTTAGACGTTTTGGGCTAGACCTGTTTTAAAAACAAATAAGTGCCAAAAAGGTGCTCAAGCTGACCAGATAACCACTGGAGGCAGAAAGGCCTGGTCTTCCCACATTCTCCCAGTGGTCAATGACCCCTTCCCATCCCCCAAATATGTAAACAAAACAGTGCCTACCTCTTTCTATGACAGCTGCAGATATTATGGCCAGTCCTAGTACAACAGTGAACAAGTGTCTGCCAGCCCTTGGGAGGGGGGGGGGGTACATTGAACAGCCCTGACCGGGGGGGATTGGTGGGAGAGAGAGAGGATTTGATGGTCTTTTTATTTTTATTTTTAATTAGGGATTTTTGTGGTGGGGCCTGAGATGTCAAGTCTTACTTTCCGGTCAGTGCCTGACCGGAAAGTAAGGCTAAGACAACTTAGACCCTGCTGGAAAATTTATGCCCACAAATGTAGTAAATCGAGGATAGAGAATCGCCTGGAGTGCATATTTTAATATTAATGATCTCATTGTATTATCATTTTAATATTAATGACCTCGTTGTACTACATTTGCATAGTACAATCAGAGGCTGCTAGGAAGTACAGAAAAGAGCATGATGAGCCGTTCTGTGAATCGGCCGGTAAAATACTTGGACACTAAATCAGCTAGGACTGGTTAGGGCCCGTCGTTAAATGCATAGTGAATTGTGAGGATCTGGCCCTTAGACCTCGGTCTCCTTGGTTTATGACTATTGTGTGGTCTGCTCTGTATCTCTGCCAGACTGTATCTTGTTGACCGCCTGCCTATCTGGTTTTTTTTACTATATGCATTTTACACTATCATTTGCATCCATATACTGTGTTTACAAGCCACCATATTCAAATAAATGAGACAGAAGAGACATTTCAAAAATCCACTTACTTCCTGAAATACGGCCGAATCTTCTCTCTGATGTGCTTAACATTCTAATTAACGGAGTGCTCATTTTTGTCAGAAATTTATTTACTATAGCCTTTTTTTCTGGATTGCTACAAGACAAATTCATGACTTTCCCAAGGCATTCAACTTTGTTTTTGCTCAGGCCAAGCAAATGGAAGACATCAATCAGGGCATCACCCACGAACTGATAGGAGAAGCTCAAAGTGTCTCCATCAATTTTGTAGTTTTCTTTAGAGAGAAATTCCTCAACAACTTTGTGGAAACTGAACTGAAAATAAAGAAAAAAAACCCCCATGTGACCAATATTTTAGAGCCATGTTTATTTAATTAGTATTATAAATTGTGACTAAGAGGGCCCTTTTACTAAAGTGTGGTAAGAAGTAGCCTTAGCATGCCCTTATGTGAGTCTATCCTGTGCCCTAAAGCCACTTTTATTGTGGCCTTAAAAGCCCCTTATTTTCCATGAATTACATTTTTGGCTATATGCTAATATTCTCTCCTATTAAGAATGTAGTACGTCATATACATTCCTTATGATCCTCACAACAGATATGAAGCTCCCTGATCCTCAGAGGTACCACCTAGGGCTCAAATATTTTCACTGTCCAAGGATTTAAGTACCACCTCCTCACTGGATCTTAATTTTTTAATTTTAATAAACATTTAGACATAACTTAGTGTACTATATATTAAAAATACTTAGCTGTGTGGTTTTTTTTCAGGGATAGTAAAGCCAACATGTTTCACCCATTGGTTTTCTCAAGGCTAATCATCCCTATACGATGCTTTTCGCCACTTTAACAGACCACTAAGGCCTCCTTTTACGAAACTACAATAGCACTTTCTAGCGCAGAGAGCCGTGCTGAATGGCCCGCACTGCTCCCGATGCTCACAGGAACTCTATGAGCGTCGGGAGCAGTGCAGGCCATTCAGTGCGGCTCACCGCCCTAAAAACTGCTATTGCAGTTTCGTAGAAGAGGGAGTAAGTCTATCAAAATATAGATAGAAAACAGATAGATAGATCTTTTGATAGACTTAGTGGTCTGTTAAAGTGGCGATACGCATCGTATAGGGATGATTAGCCCTGAGAAAACCAACAGGTGAAACATGTTGGCTTAGATCACACAGCTAAGTACTTTTAATATATAGTACACTCACATCAAGCAGCATTATGGGGCAAAGATCTGGAACAATTGCTCACACCTACTACTTATGGGGAATTTAGGAAACACCTAAAAACATACCTGTTCCTGAAGTATTTAGGCAACTAACCTGTATAATCCTACTCCACAATAACTGTTCTCTAGCGCTGTTAATAACTAGCTTCTAACCTTGTTAATTCTAATTAATTCATAACATCTTTTAACCATTGTAAACCACATAGAACTTCACGGTCCTGCGGTATATAAACTGTTATTATTATTATTAAATCCTTGGACAGTGAAAGTATTTGAGCCCTAGGTGGTACCTCTGAGGATCTGTTGTGAGGATCATAAGGAATGTTTATGAAGTACTACATTCTTAATAGGAGATGATATAAACATTCCTCATAAATCACTTATCAAAAAATTAAAGTGCTGTTAGTAAGTTTCCAAGTTTATTCAATATTTGATTAATCGCTTATTCAACATTCTAAGCGATGTACATAGTATAATAATAACATAAGTTAATAGAGGGAGACTGACAATTTCATGTAAAAAAAACCGAAAACAAAACACTTAAGACAAACATGGGATACAAAGGGGAAGGAGAAGGGAAAGAAATACAATTTTGAGAAGGCTAAAGAAAACATTTATGGTAAACAACATTAGGAAAGGAAGAACAAAGGGAGGCCAAAGTAGTACATATGAGATCTATAAAAAAACTTTGGTCGGGTCGTACGTACTGGTTATCTCAGCTGTCAAATGCATCTTTAAAAAGAAAACATTTGAGCTTACTTTTAAATCTAACCAAATCTAATTCATCACGAATATTGATTGGAAGTAAATTCCAGGTTTGAGGTGCTGTGACGGAAAAGATTGAATTTCACCGTGTATTTATAATTTTTAAAGAAGGGACTGTCAAAAGATGTTGATTGGCATATGCTAATATTAGCATTAGCCTGTGGCTATTTAAACAAATTACTGTGCAAGCACTTAACGCCAGTGGTGTGGTGAGGGTGGGAGGCACTCTTTCCCCACCCCCATTCCTGCTGCATGCATCCCTCTTCCCTCGTCCCTCTTTAGCTTCCCCAGTGCGAGCAGCACGTCCAACTTGCTGCCCATGCTGGCATAGGCGTGCTCTCTGATGTCACTTCCTAGTCGTGGGACCTGGAAATGGTGTCAGAGAGAGAGCCGACACCAACGTGGGCAGCGAGTTTGTGATGCTGCTCATGCCAGGAAAATTAAAGAGGTGCGGGGGAAGGGAAGGGGCGCACGCACGGGGCAGTGGGAGTAGAGAGGAGGACGGGTGTTGGTGCCCCCACCAAGATGGCGCCCGGGGCGGACGGCCCCCCACCACTTACTATGCTACTGGGAGGGCTTGAAGGACCTTCAGTCTATCCTAGTATGGCAATTCTTATGTTCTTATGAACAACTAAAGAGCAATGAAGGCAAGAGAAAAAAGTGGACAGAACACAAGGAAGGAGATAAATAAGTTTCCCCAGTACAGGTCAATGCCCAACACAAAATTGACTACTCAACATAAGTCACCAAAAGCAGCTGAAAAATAGAATGTTTTGAGGCCTGATTTAAATCTGAGAATTCATTAACAAAGGGGCCAATATATAGAATGCAGATGAATGAGTCATTTCAAGGTGAATCATTGAAGGGGGAATAAATAGGAGATGATCATTCAGAGAGTGCAATGCTTACAGTGTTGATTGTGAAATCAGGCAGTTAAAAATGTGTTGGCCTCTGCACATTGTTTTAAAACCTAAAATCAAAACCTTTAACCCCTACGTAACTGGAAGCTAGAGGCGTGCAGCCCCAAAATCTTCATATCATGTTGTTTCCAGAATCCATATGTTCTTATGGGGTTCAAAGAAGCTTTGGATAGGTACTTGGAAGACAAAGGGATTGAGGGGTACAGATAAGAGTAGAGGTAGATTATAGGGATGGGATTAGAGGTAAGTTACAAAATTAATCAGGAACCACTGTTCAGGCACTAGGCCTGATGGGCCGCCACGGGAGCGGACCGCTGAGCAAGATGGACCTCTGGTCTGACTCAGCGGAGGCAACTTCTTATGTTCTTATGTTTCCAGGAATGTTTGTTTTCTTCAGGTTTCTTTCCATTATATTATCATGGGAGCAATGTTGATGTTTTCAAAGGCTGCATGCTCTTTCTGAAAGGGCATGCACTCTTTTAACAACGAAACAACTTAGTAACTGTTTATCTATTTCCACTTCATATCTGGCCTTCATTAAATTTCTGAAAACATACTTGTTTGGCAAATATTTGACTAATCTATTGTAATCATACTGTAAATGTTCAGTATTCATTTCTTTTGTTAACACAATTCAAGCTCACCTGCAGTTTGTAGCTTTCTCCCAGCACAGAAGAGATGATATTGTTCATGCCTTGTTCTATCTGTCCTTTTATCTTCGGATGCCGCGTATTCACGATGAAAGCAAATGTCTTTTCTGAAATCACAATATACTATAAGTCAAAGGCTGAGCTGTCATCCACATAGCACTAAGATGGCAACCTAAAATCTAGTCCAGGGGTGGGCAACTCCAGTCGGGTTTTCAGGATTCCCCCCAATGAATATGCATGAGATCTATTTGCATGCACTGCTTTCAAAGAATATTCATTGGGGAAATCCTGAAAACCCGACTGGATTCCGGCCCTCGAGGACCGGAGTTGCCCACCACTGATCTAGTCGATTAAAGAAATCTCCTTGAGAAAACATTCTGATTTTAATATAGTTGGTATGAATCCACTTCTTTTGAGAACACTGATGGGTGGATTCAAGGAGGGGCACTGGACCCACCTCACTGTTGCTTCTGCTGCACATGGTCTTCAAAATATAAAAGGTAAACCCTGTTTACAGTTTATTAAAACCTGATATACCACCAGATTTAGGCAGTTTGTATTAATCCTATATAATAAAATGCTAGACGCGCATGCGCACTAAGACCTGCGTGATCTGTAATCCCTGATCTGTGAGATGTAGGTCCGTGGCATTGCAGGAGTGTGCATGCGTGCCTACGGTTCTTTCTTCGTCATCGTCTTCGCCCCTCCCCCCCAAACCCCGTTGAGCCTCACACCCGATCGCCTCCAGAAGTCCGCTCCGCTCCTCCAACACCGGAAGGCCCCGAGCCCAAGTGGGCGAACGAGCTGCTCCTTTGACGGCTACTGCCGCTCATGCTGAGGTGCGTAGTGTACAGGCGCTGAATGGCGGCGGCTCCGGGGCTTTTCCTCCCGCCAGGCCTCTCCCCTCTCCGCCAAAGACGCTCCAAGCACAGCGCGGCACTGTGTGGGAAACCGAGTACCACGCTCGACACCGACCAAACTCCCACTGGACCAGTCGCGCGAAGCTGCGGCGGCCTTCCTCCCAAGGTTCCATACAAAACGGGCTGAGCAGCACAACATTCAATAGGATTAGTGATATGAAAAGATGAGCAGACAAGAACAGAGACTGAGAAAAAGAGAAGGCATAAAGGAGTAGACAATTGCAGTTAGCTTCAAAATTAAAGGCAGTTATTAAATAACAACACTTTGAAGTACCTCCCTACTGCTGGACAGGGGAAGCAGGAAGAGGTGCTGATGGACAGGGGGGGTGGAAGGAAGGGAGGCCTACTGCTGGACAGGGGGAGCAGGAAGAGGTGCTGATGCACAGGGGGGAAGGTAAAACAAAGGGAGAAGGGCTGCTGCTGGATAAGGGGAGCAGTGAAGGGGTGGTGGTGGACACAGGGGAGGTAAAAGGAAGGAAGAATGGACAGGGGGAGCACGCAAGGGGTGGTTGTGGACAGCCAAGGAAAAAGAAAGCGGCTAAGGAGAGAGAGAGAGAGAGAGAGAAAGAAATAAAGACAGACATACACACACATATTCTAGCACCCGTTAATGTAACGGGCTATAAAGCTAGTATATGATAAAATAATAAAAAGGGAAATAGAACGCCATAAACTTAGATAGGACAGTCCTACTTCATATATTCTCAGCCTCTTTTTAGCTAGGATCAAACTGCAGGGTCTGAGCTATGAGTCCGTTCCTGGCCTTTTTGGCTGAGTTTCAGACCATTATGAGAGGGTGACTGTCCTTCCACCTAAACCACACTGCAGAGATGATGATGTAATAACCATTGCCAAAAAGATGTTCAGCATTTTCACTCCTTTCCCTGCTACCTCTGGGGTGGCACTGGCCCCAATGCAACAGTCAATATGTCTATACAAGATTCATTATGGTCAGTGCAAGGCCTTGAGCACTCATGCATGTTCAAGGCCTGTAGATCTCACTTCACTCCCTCTAAACTTCTATAGGTAACATGATTGTTCCATTAATACTGTTCTGACCCCCCCCCCCCCCCCAACTTGTGGACAGGTCAGCCCTGACAGCCTATCAATATTTTGCAATCACAAGATCAAGGTCTCTTGCAGAACACTTCTTTAAAATTTGCACATAATGCAGAGCTGCCAAGGGAGGGAGATTTTGTCAGAGGGAGATTTAGGGCATGCCCTCCAGCATCACCCTATCTACCGAGCCCTACCCAGTCCAATCCCAAATCCATTTAGCCCCTTCCCAGCTCATCACCTGGCACAGCCTGTTGCAGCCTGAGGCATCAGCAGTTGCCTCCTCTTCTGGCAGCAGCAGCAGGAGGCACCTTAATAAAACGTCATTTCTTGCTGCCGCGGAACCAGTCTCACAGCTCTTTTTTGCAAGACTGGTGCAACTCTTACAGATATTAGACTTTAAACTTTTGGTCTGAATCTAAGTACTAGTAAATATATCTAAGTATAAAATGATAAAATGTACTATATATTGTCACAGGATCACCCCTGTTCCTAGTGAGGAAGCCTTGCCAGAGAAGGGAAATAGGGTTAAAACCCTTGCAAGTATTCCTAAACCGGCAGCCCCTAGGAACACTTATAAGCCAAGCCTTCCAACACTGAAACCTCCTAAAGCCCTGCCTAAAGCAGACAGATCCGGTTTAGCTTTACCTAAACCAGGTATAAAGAAACAAGTGGAAAGACTACATTTCCCAGCAGGCCTAGAGCCAGGGGCAGGAAAGAGCAGGGCTGGAATACAAGCCACTTCCAATCAGTCCCAAATTGGTTTAGGCCAGGTGAGGAGCTCTGTGAGGGCAGGCTACACCAACACACCTGCAGGAAGGATTAATCAGCTTCCTGCAGTAAGAGAAAAGGGAGTAACTTTCTCAAAGCAGGGGAGCCAGCTCCAGAAGCAGGGGAAGCACCAGCCTCAGAGTATATACCGGCTCCCAACCCAGAGACAGTTGCAAGTTACAGATTGCCAGCCCAAGGAATTAAGAAGCCGCAGTCTACCTCCTGGCTACCAGACCAGGCAGAAGTGAAACTGTGTTTGGGCAGGACATTGAGTTAGCTGATGAAGACTTTGCACATGATATGGAGATAGAGGGAACAGAGCAGCCCATTATTGAAAGTATGGAAACAAGCTGATCTTTTCCTGTTATGGCAGCTGGGAGAAAATGTGGAATGTGTACTACCTTAAGACAAGGCTGGAAAGTTTTTGTGTTTGAAGAAAGCTTTACATTAAGAACCAGTTTTTCTCTTTTGGAGACAGTAAGCTGGGAACTGACTATTATTTGTATTCTAAATGCTGCCAGGATACCAGGTGATACAAACCTGAAGAAGCCTATTGAAAGTTTTGTTTTGATTTTTTTGTTCAATAAAGTATTCTTGAGAAATTGCACCTCTGACTTTTAATTGGTTGCTTTTCCTTTATTCCACTACTAAGCTATCATTAGAACCTCGCTTAACCGCTCAGCTGAGGTTTATGTGCACTGGGTAAGGTCACTTGCTGAGCCCAGCTTGGCCACGCCCGGTCACAATATTATAATGTAAGTTTTTATTTTGAAGCTGGAGTTGGAGATGGTACATTTTACCAGCTCAGATGCCACCCAAATCTGCTTCCAACTCCACAGCACTGGTTACGGTAATGAATATTGAGTTTAAATCTTGAGAGGAAGCCTAGAGGCTTGACAGTTAATTGGGGGGGGGGAGGAGATGTGCAAAACTGAGGGTTCACCTAGGGCAGGGGTAGGCAATTCCAGTCCTCAAGAGCCAGAGCAGTTTTTCAGGATATCCACAATGAATATGTATGAGATGGATTTGCATCTCAAGGAGGCAGTGCATGCAAATCCATCTTGTGCATATTCATTGTGGATATCCTGAAAACCTGACCTGGCTCTAGCTCTCAAGGACCGGAATTGCCTACACCTGACCTAGGGTGCTTAGTATCCTTGCACCACACCTAATCCTTTATTGGAAAAGAACAGAACAGTAGAGTATGAATTGTCCTCTACGATCAATTTGGACATTTCCCGCTAAACATCCAAAGTCAGAAGCATAGAAATATCCATTTTCAAACCAGGGCATCCAAATATTTTGGGGGGGGAAAATCACTTACTTGGACATCTTGGCTGCCAAAACATCTAGACTGTGCTTGACGTCTAACTTTATTCGTCATTTTTGGCCACAAAAATGTCCAAGTTAGAAAAGTCCAAATCAGCACCATTTAGATGTTGGAGGGGGTTACCATTCTAATGAACAGGCCACATAGACATGCCAACAGAGCAGTGGGGCACCTTAGAGCGCACTACTGTGAACTTCACATAAAGAGTGCCAGATGTACATCTCAGCATATACCCCTTATAATTTATGTTGAGCCCTCCAAAACTCCCCCAAAACCTACTATATCCACCTGTCTACTGCCCCAATAGTTCTTATGGCTGCAGGTGGCACCTATATGGCAGTATAGTAGGGTTTTGGTGGGCTCATAATTAACACCAAAAAATGTAGTGGTTAGAGCGGCTTATGGGCCTGGGTCCTCCTCTCTGTGATTCACTAGCCCATACTGGAAGGTGTCTGTAGTAGAGGAGAGACTGTTCGCCTTTCTCTGTTGATCGAGAGGTTTGCATGTTTTGACACTAAGAAGGAAAAAAAACTTCACCAAGATTTATGTTTATGGTATCTGGTTGATCTTCCACGATCTTTGGTTATTCTGGAACACTCCACCAATACTCAAATATTTAAATTTAGACCCTTAAAGAAGACACCATATAGGTGCCGAAGTACTGGCTGTGTTGAGTCAGTTGTACTTTGCTGGAATATTAATAAAAGACCCCGATGGAACCATCTCTCCATGTCTACTTTCCTTTTGTTTGATATTTGTTTGATGCTCTACTAATCTTTCCCATACCAAGTGCTACTGTTCTAGAGACAGGCACGTACTCTTTCATTCAGATTTTTAGGGGTGGGAGGAGGTCAGTGAGCATTGGGGGAGTGTGGGGGGAGGTGTCATACCTTCTTGTCTCCAGTGGTCTTCTGATAGTTTTGGTACCTCTATAGCACTTAGATGCTTCTAAAACAGGTTTAGTTCCGAAGTCCAAGTTCTGTCCAGTAAGTTTTACAAAAGATTTGATTATTCTCACAAGGCGTCCAAGTCTAGCATGCCCAAAACACACCTCAACATGCCCCCTCTTGATACACAGCAGATGAAACGTCCCGCTAGACATCCAGGAAAACAGTTTCAATTATTGGCACTTGGACATCTCATCGATTAGGACGTCCAAGAGCTGATTTAGGTGGTTTTGCAGATGTTGTAGTTGTTTGATTATGTCCCTAATACCTTACTTTGTAATACTCTTATGTTTTGTAAATGCCTTATGTTAGACTACATCTATGGAAGGCAGTTTACAATGTTGGTATTCATACTTATTCATTTATTTGATATACTTTCTTTCATATGTGGAACAACACAGCTAATTATGATTATTGAGAGCTTCTATACCGCTACTAATGACTGGGGAGTCAATTCAGAGCAGTCTACATGAGCCTCTGCAAAAGTGCTACACTACATGAGCTTCTGTAAAGGTGTTATGATACATTAGCTTCTAAAGAGATGTTACCATAAGGAGTTGTGAGATGTTACAATGCATGGGCTCTATACTGAAATACACAGAGCTCTGTGGTGCTGTTAGAGTTATTAATATTGGCATGGTTATCATCTTACTAAAATGCACATGTTTATACCAAATCAGTTGTCATATTAATAATTCATCGAGCAAATATAACAAAGAACATGGATTCATAACAAATAGAAAATGTTGTATATCATACCCTTGGATACGCCTTGTTTATTGCGTGTGGCATTAACGAAGAATAGCATTGGTCTGCTAAGTATAGTTTCTCTGTAGTCCTTGTAATCCAGATGGGTTTTAAGATCCACGTTCCTGTTAGAAAACCAAAACCACAATTACCTGTTTTCAATTCATGCTGCATCTTTTATAAACTAGGATTTCAAAAGATTGGAAAAATCAGATATTGTGAATCAAACATCATAACAGATATTAATCAGTTCCTCGTTTCCTTGAATCTCAGCACAGATGAAATTGAAATTTAAGCTGATCTAGTCATCCTTCCTGAAGGTGGGTAGACACTTTGATGCACTTTTGTGGAGAAGTTCGTTCTGCTCCTGTGCTTTCTAGATCTAACACGTTGGAACTAAAAATGGAGCTAAACCACCTATTTTCAAACTCGCCAGTGCCAAAAAGTACTCAGGTTTCACAATCTGTTCAGCCCAGGTTTACTTTAAGCAGCAGCCGCCCACTGGACTCATGAAGGGTAATTATATTATTATATTATTACATGAGTTTCTTTTATTCTGCCAATACCTTGCAGTTCTAGGTAGATTACAAAAGGAAGACATTCTGGTCATTTCCAGAAGATTACAGGGAAGCTTTTGGTAGGTCAGGGGGGACTGGGAGAGCCTTTTATTTCTTTCAGGGAGTGGGAGGGTGAATTTCAAATGGTGGGGGGGGGGTCTGCCAGACCCTAGGTGAGTTTAACCAGGCGCTCACCAATCAGACAGGTGCCTGGTTAAACTTGGTACATAAAGTTAGGGCTGGGTTTTTTTTTCTGTCTTAATTTTCTGTGCTTACCTAGCTAACTGCTTTTATAGCTGTTTCCACTAACTGGCTAGGTCCATATTTCACCCTGTGTCTGCCTCTCCCCATCCCTAACCTGCTGGTTGTCTTGGCTGTTCAGCAGCAAAATCCATGACACCCTGTTTGTCTAGATTGTAAGCTCCGTACGCCTGGTAGCGCTCTAGAAATAATTCGTAGTAGTGGTGTGAAGAGTTTCAGGCTTTGGGAAGCAGAGCTGGGATTGTGAGGTCATAATGCCACATTCCACCAATAAGAGCCAACCTCCTTAGGTCACTTAGGATCAGAGGTTGAAAAAGCACCAAATTTTAGACTAATCTATAAAATACTAGGGGCAAACAGCAGAATTCAGTTACACTTGTACCTGCTTGAGAAGAAGCAAATTGTTAGTGCATAAAGCAGTGGTTCTCAAACCTGGTCTTGGAGATTTGCATGCAATGAAGGCAATGCATGCTAATCTCTTTCTTGAATATTAAGAACATAAGAATATAAAAATAGCCTTACTGGGTCAGACCAGTGGTCCATTCTCATGGTTTTAAAAGTATTTCCCTGTAACTTCGAGTGTCCCCTAGTCTGTAATTTTTGACAGAGTGAAAAATCGATCCACTTGGTTAATCCACTCAAGATTTTGTAGATTTAAATCATATCTCCCCTCAGCTATCTCTTTTCCAAGCTGAAGAGCTCTAACCTTTTTAGTCTTTCTTCATACGAGAGGAGTTCCGTCCCCTTTACCATCTTGGTCGCTCTTCTTTGAACCCTTTCTAGCACCACCATATCTTTCTTGAGATAAGGAGACCAGAAATGAACGCAATATTCCATATGAGGTCGCACCATGGAGCGATACAGGAGCATTATAACATTCTTAGTTTTGTTAACCATCCCTTATTCGTCGTGGATATTATTCAAAGCATTAAACGGAACTGCACCCACCCATCTAACCAACTGCCTAAATCGGAACCTCTCATCCAGACAAAAGAGAACCCAGTCCCCATTTTCCTACCCCCCTTTCAAAGGAACTCAATGCAAAAGGATGTTTGACTACCTACTAACAACTCAAGCAGCAAAACTGGACCCCCTAATCTCCAACCTGCTGACAACAACAAGTGACTTTAAATCTTTCCAAAATGAAATCAAAACCCTGTTATTCAAAAAATTTATCCAGATATCTTAACTCCTTCTTCCTTCCCCCCGCCCCCCCCCCCCGATATCTCTCCCCTCAACCTCTCCTCTCTTCCCGTAATATTCCCCTATAACTCATCAAAGCTTCCAGCATCCACTACGTAACCTCTCTGAAACGTAATCCTTATTCTTCTACTTATCTTTTAATCCCCCCTCACGACTCTATTATGTAACCAGCTCCTTAAATTGTAATTTTTCCTGGAAATGTCCAGTCATCTTTTGATGTAATTTGCCTTGAACTGCAAGGTACAGGCGGAATAGAAGTCAGTAATGTAATGTAATGGATATTCTGAAAATATGACTGGCTGGGGTGTCTCCAGGATCAGGTTTGGGAATCACTGGTATAAAGTCTGCCTTATGTTGAAATTTTTTTTTTTTTTAAATTATTTATTTATTCAATTTATTTAATACAAACAAGCAATAAACATACTTGTACACAGATTACAAAAAGTATTAAAAGGAAAATGTATAACCCCAAATCCACTTGATACAGTGTTTTGGTTACTCAATTATAATTCAAATTATTTAGTCCACAACTATTTGAGAGAGACTTAAGAAAAAATAAGAAATAAGACAAATCTTATCCAACTTAGAAAGCGGCACTTTTCTGCGGTGCTACATCCATTCATGGCAGGTTACTCATTTTCAGCTACAGGCACTACTTGCTCTTTATATTCTATAAATCCTATCAATTGTTTAGGCTCAAAAAATAAGTAATTCTTATTCTGATGTGAAACAAAACATTTTACAGGAAATTTCAACATAAAATTTGCTCCCAAGACTAGGACTCTTGGCCATAATGCCAAGAATTCCTTCCTACGCCTCTGAGATCTCAATGACATATCAGGAAATATTCGAACATTAGAACCTAAAAATTGATCATTAATATGACGAAAAAACAAGCGTAGTATATATTCTCTATCACTTTCTAAAGCACGAGTTATTAACAGGGTTTTCCTTTCCATTAAAACCTCTAAAGAGTTCTCCAGAAACGTTGTTAAGTTCATGTTTTCATTATTTGTCCCTTGAATCTCATTAGGAGTGGAAACTTCCACAGGTTTCTTTACTTGAAGATAATTAGCTCTAACAATTGGTGGCATACTTTCTGTAGGAATTAGCAAAATTTCCTTAAAATACTTTCTTGCCATCTCCATTGGTGAAATTAAGGGACATTTAGGAAAATTTAGGAGTCTCAAATTATTTTTCCTTAATTGGTTCTCAAAACTTTCCATTTTCCTGGCAGTAAATGATCTGTCTTTTACCAATTCCAAGTCCAAAGTTTTCATTTCGGATATTCTTGACTCCTGTTTTTCTAATTTCTCACTTAAATCTTTAAGGACCAAACCCTGTTGCTCCACTTTAGAGTGAATAGTCCCATAATCAATTTTTAAAGTGGAAAAAGACAATTTGAGGTTAGCGTCCATAACTGATATGGCCTGCCATAAAGCCTCCATATCTATTTTCTTAGGCTTCTCCAGCACCCCAAAGTTAATGTTACTTCCTCCTGAAGCTCCTCTCACCTCCTCTGCAGTGTGGGAAAACTGCCGTTGTTCTCTGGCTTCTTCAGCTCCCGATAGAATTGGAGCTGGCTGTCCTCCTTCTCTGAGGATCAATGTACCTTCCTGGGTCATCGTTACCTCAGGAACTCCCGACTCTGCACTGCTTCCGGGTTGTGGTGGTGGCTGCCTCTGCTCCGGGCTCAACAACGCCCGAATCTGCTGGCTAAGTTCGCCCGACATATTCGGGCTTGCCCCTGAAGTAGCCCCCAAAGATTCGCTCGAGCGGGCCAACGCTCCCTGAATTGTAGTCTGCACCAGACGCGGTGCCGCTATCGCTGCCGGAGGATTGCTGCGAAGAGCTCCTTTCCTCTTTCCCATATTGAGGTAAGAGGGTTGCTAGGTCACACAGCAAACGCTGGCCGACTGCAAGAGAGGGAGCCTCCTACTCAGGTGTCCGCTCTCGTCGCCATCTTGTTTCTCTCCCCCCTTATGCTGAAATTTTATAAAGAATGTGTGTTCTTTCCAACTCCACTTATGTTGTGCCCATACTCCACCCTAGAATCTGCCTACACGCATGTAATGTAAATGTAAACACTGTTTTATCACCAGGTGTACTTTTATACATGGAAACGTTTATAAAATTACCCCCCCCCAGGAGGGTAGATCAATAATAGGTTGCCCAAGTGTGAAAGCCAATATTGGCTTAGTCTATCTATGGCGCTCAAAACTGCATGTGCATATATGAGCACATACCTAATTTGTATGTGCAATTTAATTGGCTAATTAGCACAGATAATTGGGCACTAATAATCAATTTATCCCAAAAAGGCTATGTCTAACTCAAGAATACCTCTACTTCAGGAAGCAGGTGAAAGCCTGGCTCTTCTTGCAAACCTTTAATATACTGTATAGGGTGACTTGACTACACATTCATTCTGCACCTTGCTACACAGACACTAAATCAGTTTCTTATATCTTCTTTAACTTAACTTGAGTTTCGCCTCCTATCTGTTTATCCCTACGCACTCTGTACCACCCGTCTTGCCCCCATCTAAAATCTGCACTTGGCCCCTTGACTATATGATAAGCTATAATGCAGACAAGCATTAGTGTCGTGTTTGTCATTTGAATGTTCTGTGTGCAAATTAAGTGTTTCATAAGTGTTATGCTGGCATCGTATTACATCTCTGCTATTTGAATTTCAGTAGTGGTATAAGTACATTTTTGAAACTGTTTCATGTTTGTCCTATTATTAAGTTTCAATTTGCTAATTTTGAGTTTACCTCATTCATTGTATTTATATTTGCCCATTTTGCTATTGCTGTTGTTGACAAATTGTAAGTTTTATGTGTAGACTGTACTTGCTGTACACTGCCTTGGGTGAGTCTCTTTTTAACAGCGGTTTATACATCCCAATCGATCAATAATCAGTACTAACTGGAATTAAAATTTGTACACATCTATAGACACTTAGATCCGCATGTAATCTGAAAAGGGGGGTATAGCCATTGGAGGGGCATGAATTGATCAGGGGCGTTCCTGGAATTTACGGGCAGTTTTACAGAATAACAGAGATCTGCAGCTAATTTAGACACAAGAATTACACCAGGTCTTACTTGGTGTAAATCCTCATGGTCAAAATTAGGCATGGATCCCAGCACCAAATGCTGTTCTATAAATAGCGCCCAACTCTGAGCGCCATTCATAGAATAGTGCTTAGTGCTAACTTTTATTGGCTTCCAAATCTGGGTGCCATTTAAAGAACTAAGTCTTATATATCTTCATTAAATCCTAGGTCCAAAATTGCAGAAGTTATGGCTAGATTGAAGCCGTTCATATTTAGGCATACTCAGGAATCTGGATTAAACATTCACACAAAGCATGTATATGTTTTACAAACTTGGGTTAATATACAGTAGTTATATATACCTTGCACAAATGGCACTTATGCACACTAGAGAATGGCATGGGGACAAATTTGTTCCTGTCCCCGCGGGATCTCATTCTCCCCATCCTGACCCTGTGAATTTTCTCCCTGTCCCATTCCTGCAAGCTCTGCCTTAACCACATAAGCCTCCAATACGTATGATTTTAAAGTGTTCGAGGCTTGTGCAGATGAGGACAGAGCTTGCAGAAATGGGGCAGGGACAGAGCTCGCGGGACAGGACGGGATATTAAGATACCGCAGCGACGGGGACAAATTTGTCCCTGTGTCATTGGCATATGCAATATGTGCTTTAATGCATATTCTTTCTTTCTTTGTGCACACTGCCACCACTAGCATACCCGATGATGTGATGAATGCTTCAAACCCTGTTCCACTCCCTGTAAAAAAGCTGTATAGTTGTTTTCTTTTTTTCTCCCATACTGGAGACAGAGAGTATGAATTGGTCCTGATCCAGGCAGAGCCAAGTACAGAAGGTAAATGCTGAGCCGGGCCATTTCTGAATGGTGGGCACAGCTATTCCTGCCATGCTATGGGATAAGTTGAAATACTGCAAGGCACTGACCAGACCCTGCTTACGAACCGTAGCAAGACTGCTCGTGTGACAGGAATGATGTAGGGATGACTTTTGTGGGGTATATCAGTTCTCAGCAACCTCATCATAGTAACTTAGTAACATAGTAGATGACGGCAGATAAAGACCCGAATGGTCCATCCAGTCTGCCCAACCTGATTCAATTTAAATTTTTTTTTTCTTCTTAGCTATTTCTGGACAAGAATCCAAAGCTTTACCCGGTCCTGTGCTTGGGTTCCAACTGCCGAAAACTCTTTTAAGACTTACTCCAGCCCATCTACACCCTCCCAGCCATTGAAGCCCTCCCCATCAGTTGTTGTAGCTCTTCTGAGCTAACTGACTGACTGCCCAATGAACCCAAAACATAACAGCAAAGGGCGTACATGTTTGCAGAGCACTGGCAAGCCATGAGTGTGTCATCAAGCAACACACACAACTTATAGAATATCAGTGAGCTTAGGCACTTCAAATTATGACAGCCATTGGCCTGGCATAAATAGTCACACCTAAAGTTGAGCGCACCAAAGCAGATCAGTCCATTATTGGTCAAATAATGTATTATAAAATTACAGAAAAACAAAGCAAAAGATTTCATATTTTCCTTCACAAAATTTCATACTCAGGTAAGACTGAGCAAACTGCAGCTCTACACTCTCGAGGAGCGTAGGGAGAGGGGAGACATGATTGAGACATTTAAGTACATCACGGGACGGGTCGAGGTGGAAGATGATATCTTTCTTCTCAGGGGACCCTCGACCACAAGAGGACATCCGCTCAAACTCAGGGGAGGGAAGTTTCGTGGAGACGCCAGGAAGTACTTCTTCACGGAGAGAGTGATTGAGCATTGGAACAAGCTTCCAGTGCAGGTGATCGAGGCACGCAGCATCCCAGACTTCAAGAACAAATGGAATACCTATGTGGGATCCCTACAAGGGTCATGCCAAGGGATAGGGTCACTAGGGTATAGACTTGAAAGAGAGGGTCAGTAAAGTGGCAGTATAATTACAATTATACTTAAGAGAGTCAGTAGACTTAAAAGGGTGGGTCAATAGTGTGGGCAGACTTGATGGGCTGTAGCCCTTATCTGCCGTCATCTTTCTATGTTTCTATGTTTCTATGATTATTATAAGGAACATAAGAACATAAGAAACGCCTTCACCAGATCAGACCGAGGTCCATCTAGTCCGGCGATCCGCACACGCGGCGGCCCATTTAGGTACTCCTTTATGGAGACCCGGATTTACCGTATCCCTCAATATGATATGCAAGAAGATATGCATCTAACTTGCGCTTGAATCCCAGTACAGTAGTCTCCTCTACAACCTCCTCCGGGAGTGCATTCCAAGCATCCACCACGCGCTGTGTGAAAAAAAATTTCCTGATATTTGTCCTGAAGCTGCCGCCACTCAGTTTCAGTCTATGACCTCTTGTCTGTGTTACATGTGAAAATGTCAGTAGTGCTGCTTCCTGGTCTATTTTGTCAAATCCTTTTAATATTTTGAAAGTCTCGATCAAATCCCCTCGCAGTCTTCTCTTCTCAAGGGTAAACATTCCCAGTTTCCTGAGTTGATCAAGCATATTTTTGAGAGAGAAAAAGAGCATGGGTGTACACACAGATATAAGCACTAAGCTTATATCTAAGATAAGTGTGACGTAGTGGTTAGAGCTACAGCCTCAGCACCCTGAGGTTGTGGGTTCAAACCCATGCTGCTTCCTTTGACCCTGGGCAAGTCACTCCGTATTTTCACGTAGATAACGCGCACCCTTGTAAAACGCGCACACGGGTATAGCGCGCGGAAAACACAAATTTATGTAAAGAAATTTTTATATACCGCGCTCACGGGTATACCGCGCATGCCGCCCCGACTCTCCTCTGGCTGCCCTGACTCTCCTCTGGCTGCCCTGACTTTCCGTTCGCTGCCCCGACTCTCCTCTGGCTGCCCCGACTCTCCGTTCACCTGCCCCGACTTTCCGTTCGCTGCCCCGACTCTCCTCTGGCTGCCCCGACTCTCCTCTGGCTGCCCTGACTTTCCGTTCGCTGCCCCGACTCTCCGTTCGCTGCCCCGACTCTCTTCTGGCTGCCCCGACTCTCCTCTGGCTGCCCCGACTCTCCGTTCGCTGCCCCGACTCTCCTCTGGCTGCCCTGACTCTCCGTTCACCTGCCCCAACTTTCCGTTCACTGCCCCGACTCTCCTCTGGCTGCCCTGACTTTCCGTTCGCTGCCCCGACTCTCCTCTGGCTGCCCTGACTTTTCCATTCGCTGCCCTGACTCTCCTCTGGTTGCCCCGACTCTCCGTTCACCCGCCCCGACTTTCCGTTCACTGCCCCGACTCTCCTCTGGCTGCCCTGACTTTCCGTTCGCTGCCCCGACTCTCCGTTCGTTGCCCCGACTCTCCGTTCGCTGCCCCCTACTCTCCTCTGGTTGCCCCGACTCTCCGTTCACCCGCCCTGACTTTCCGTTCACTGCCCCGACTCTCCTCTGGCTGCTCCGACTCTCCTCTGACTGCCCCGACTTTCCGTTCGCTGCCCCTACTCTCCGTGCGCTGCCCCGACTCTCCTTTCGCCCGCCCTGCCCTGCTCCCAGCTCTGTAAGCATGCGCAATGGTCTGAGCATGCTTGCCGCTTAGTTTTCTGCGCCGGGTTGTGGGGGCGCGTTTTTGACCTGTCACCAAGGCGGTTTTTCTGGCGGTGTGCTTTTCACCACGTGGCTGTGGCCCCCCTCTATCTGGCCTTGTAATTTGCCCAGTGAATACTATTTTGACTATACAACAGCATCTCAGCCTTTGGGTAAGCCTATAAAAGATTAATGCTGCATGTAGAGCCCACATTTTAATTTGATCTCTTCAGATTGGTATTCTGCATATATCTACCCGGTAGTAGAATTTATCAATTAAATTTAAATTTACCGCCATAATGGCAGGAATGAGACGAAAGTCATATACAGCGGACTTTAAGCTTCAAGTCGTTGCGAAAGCTGAGGAAATAGGCAACCGGGCCACAGCGAGAGAGTTCGATGTTGGAGAAACATCGGTGCGTGAATTGAGAAAAGATAAGAAGGAACTGGAGAAATGCAATCCGCGAAAACGGGCACATGGTGGGGCCAAACCAAAATGGCCTCAGCTGGAGGATGACTTGAAGCAGTGGATTCTGGCGAGAAGGGAGCAAAATCAATCAGTCTCTACTGTTGCAATTCAGATGAAGGCAAAACTACTTGCCAATGGAAGAGGAATACCCGACTTCAAAGCTGGCTTCACATGGATCTCAAAATTTATGAAAAGGAACGGACTATCATTTAGAATGAGAACAACTGTTGGCCAGCGACTTCCAGATGACTGGCAGCAAAAATTGATTGATTTCCGTGACTTTGTCGCCAAAGAAATATCTGAACTTGGCATCACTGCAAAGGACGTCATCAACATGGATGAAATTCCAATGGCATTCGACATTCCAGCGACAAGAACCATAGCCCCCACAGGTACTAAATCTGTTGCCATCACCACAACTGGGCATGAAAGAACATGTTTTACAGTCGTTCTTGGTTGCTCAGCTAGCGGGGTTAAGTTAAAGCCCATGCTCATTTTCAAAAGGGTCACTATGCCCCATGAAAAGCTGCCCACCAGTGTGGTTGTGCACTGCAACAAGAAGGGATGGATGGACTGCGACGTAATGAGATTGTGGGTAGATAAATGCTTTAGGGCAAGACAGGGTGGATTCTTTGCAAAAAAATCCTTGTTAATTTTTGATGCCATGGCTGCCCACAAAGAAAAAAATGTTCAGGCCTACATTAATTCTACTCGTGCCCACATCGCTGTGATACCTGGAGGCCTGACATATAAGCTGCAACCACTTGACATCGCAGTGAATCATCCATTCAAGACTTTTATTAGAAAGGAGTGGGAGAAGTGGATGCAGAGCGGCATGCACGAGTACACACCCGCGGGGCGGCTGAAGCGGGCAACTTTCACAGAAGTCTGCAAGTGGGTGGCTTCAGCATGGGACAAAATAACACCAGATACCACTCGAAACGGATTTAGAAAAGCGGGCATTGTTTATGAAACCAATGACACTACGGGTACTACCAGTGCAGCGGAAGGAGGCAACAACATGGATATCAGCGATGATGATGACGATGATGACGATATTACTTCGGAAATAAACAAGGATCGTCTGCAGGCCGTGCTCACTTTATTTAATGACGATGATGACAATTCGGATTTTGATGGATTCAAGGATTCAGATGACTGTGATGATGATGACTGAATAAACCTGTAAACTTTGTTTATTTACAACTTTACCGTAATTACGGTAACTGTATTTAGATTATTTTGTCCTCGATACTTCGTTTGATCTACCGGTTAATGTTATAGTTTATAAGAATGAACATGTAATTTCTGTTCTTGTTGCTGAATTCATACTCACTAACTCTAGATTAAAAGTTATACAGTTGTTTATAAGAATGAACAGTTTTTTTCTTTTCACGTGTTTGGTTGGAGGGTGTGTGAATGGTGCGTGAGTTCTCCTATGTCTGGTTGAGGTGGATTGAATTACCGGTATTTAGCTGAAGAAATTATGGTAGTTAAACACCCCCCCCCCCCCCCCCCCCCCCGTTCCACACACATTACGGTAATTCTCTTCCATTTTTGTTCCCATTATAAAAAACACTGATAAGTTTCCAGAAAAAAATACATTAAAATAAGAAGTGAAAACAAAGGCCCCTACAGATGAGAACATAACATAAGAATAGCCTAACTGGGTCAGTCCAATGGTCCATCATGCCCAGTAGCCCATTCTCATGGTAGCCAATCCAGGTCACTAATACCTGGTCAAAACCCAAAGAATAGCAAACATTCCATGCTACGGATCCAGGGCAAGCAGACGCTTCCCCCATGTCTTAATAACAGACTATGGACTTTTCCTCCAGGAATTTGTCCAAACCTTTTTAAAACCAGCAACGCTATCTGCTTTTACCATAACTTAAATCTTTCCTTCCAAACAGAGACCTTGCTAGATGTCAAATACAGAAAGAACAAATAACTTCACAAGGACTTAGCTGTGCAGGAAATGTGAATCTCCTCATACACCCACCATATAGTGCAAAAATGTGCAAAGGTCTGTTTTTTTCTTTCGATCACTACATAGCCTAATGCCACACAAATATATTCTGAAGGTCAATGCTAAGGTTAACAAAGTTTCCTTCCTTGGACCACAAGGAGATACTGACAAACCACTAGAAGAGATCCCAAAACAACTACGCAGGCACAACACCACTCAGTGTGTGAACCAGTTCAGTGGAGTGGACTACGGTAACTGGGGGGTGGAAATGGACCCGGACTTTTCTCAGCAGAATTTCCCAGAACATCTCTTCCTCTCAACACATTGACACGCTGGTGGGTTTATTTTATAGCTTTTTCACTCCCTTCGGTCTGCCTGTCCCCCCTTGAAGTCCTGCCTGTCCCCCCTTGAAGTCCTGTCCCCCCTTGAAGTCCTGCCTGTCCCCCCTTGAAGTCCTGTCCCCCCTTGATGTCCTGTCCCCGCTTGAAGTCCTGTTCCCCCTTGAATGTCTGCCTGTCCCCCCTTGAAGTCCTGTCCCCCCTTGAAGGCCTGCCTGTCCCCCCTTGAAGTCCTGTCCCCATCCTGAAAGCCTGATGCCCCCCCCCCGACGCCCGATTCATCATCCGGAAGGACCGCTCGCACCCCCACCGCTCGCACTCCCACCCCGATGGACCGCTCGCACCCCCACAGCCTCCCCCCCTCCCCCATGGAGAAGCTTTCTACCTTGTTTCCGGATGCCAGTGAGCCCAGCTGTTTCCTCTGCCGGCGGTCCTGCCCCTTCTCTGAGCCCTGCGCTACGCTGCTTCCTCTTCCGGCGGTCCCGCCCTTTCTCTGACGTCAGAGAAAGGGCGGGACCGCCGGAAGAGGAAGCAGCGCAGCAGGGCTCAGAGAAGGGGCAGGACCGCCGGCAGAGGAAACAGCTGGGCTCACTGGCATCCGGAAACAAGGTAGACAGCTTCTCCATGGGGGAGGGGGGGAGACTGTGGGGGTGCGAGCGGTTCTTCGGGTGGGAGTGGGAGCGGTCCATCGGGGTGGGAGTGCGAGCGGTGGGGGTGCGAGCGGTCCTTCCGGATGATGAATCGGGCGTCGGGCGAGGTGGGAACTATGTAAAAAAAAATTTATATACCACGCTCATGCGTATACCGCGCAAGGTTATGCACGGTTTGTAAAAACACGTATAACGCGCGCGTTATATGCGTGAAAATACGGTAATCCTCCACTACCTGGGACAGATAGGGAAAATGCTTGAAGTACCTGTATGTAAACTGCTTTGAGTGTGGTTGCACAACTACAAAAAAAGGCGGTCTAAAAGTCCCAGCCCCTTTCCCACTAAGCAGTTATATATGGCCAGTTGTAAATGTTTCATTTTCATAGTACTTAAAATACTTCCATACCCCCATTTTGCTAAATAAAAGGGCCAACAAACTACAGCGCTGCAAGATCACACCCCCCCTTTTTTTTTACACAACTGCGCAAGAGGTTTTTAGTGCCGGCTGGCACGCTGAATGCTCTGTACTGCTCCGACACTCATAGCAACACTATGTCCATCGGAGTTGCGCAGAGCATTCAGATCACCGGCTGGCACAAAAAACCTTGTGCTGGCACAAAAAACCTTGTGCTGTTATATTTTCTTTGCTTGTTCTTGATTTTTATCTTCCTAATCTCATCTCTCCTATCACTTCCATCTTTCTCGTCATTCCTTAGTGCTTCTTCCCTCTAACCTGGCCTCTCTTCTCAGAACTCTTTCTTCAGCCTCTCTCGCCTTTCACCTCTTTGAATACCACAGTCCAGTAGTCTGCATTAAAGTTGGTACAAAGTTAAGTGTTAAAAACATTAATAAGCTGTGAAGCATGCAAATTCATGTTAAGGAACACATTATTAATATGGATTTAACATAAATTACATTAAGGAATGTGATGTGCACTAACTTCCTCCTCCCTATGAATGCAGAAATTAGCCAAATCTCCTTTGGTTCCTGCTACAACATCTTTATCTTCTCTCAGAAAATATCTCCAACTCTGGCAGTTGCCCAGAAACATCCCTTAAAAATTTTGAATGCATACGACAAGGGGCCGCTGAAAAGTTCTCGGCCAAACGAAGAAGAGAGTAGGAACTTCATGACACTGAATGAACCCATGAACGAAAAATAGATAGAATTTTCAAGTATGAAACTCCGAGCTGTCATGAAGTTACTTCCTATTCTCTTTGTTGGACTGAGAACTTTTCAGCGGCCCCTTGTAATGTACTGAACTGAATGCTTCTAGCTAGGTCACTTGTCCCCCTGGTGAACCAGAGCATCAGCCTCTCCTTTCCTTCTGTCTTCTCCAACAATGTGGAGAATGTGCTTTATGCCTTGTCTCACTAGTTGACAGGTATTTAACAAAATCATCAACATTCCTCTTTACCTATCTACTTCATATTTCATTTTGCTACTCCCACCAGAATGAGTCACTGCCCTTCTGACTCTCATCAATTCCCCATGTACACCTCACAATTAAAAGCAGCGTAATCAAATAATAAAAGAAAGAGCAAACAAGAGGCAATAAAACTGGGCAAAGCCTGAAGAATGGTCTGAAATTTGGCAGCTAAAATTTAATGCTAAGAAATGCAAGGTCATGCATTTGGACTGCAAAAACCCAAGGTATTGGTACAGTTTAGGGGGGTGAAGAACGTTTTGTACACGACAGAAGAGCGGGACTTCGGTGCGATTGTATGTGATGATCTTAAGGTGGCCAAACAGATTGAAAAGGTGACGGTGAAAGCTAGAATGATTCTAGGGTGCATAGGGAGAGGTATGGCCAGTAGGAAAAGAGGTATTGATGCTCCTGTATAAGACTCTGGTGAGACCTCATTTAGAATATTGTATACAATTCTGGAGGCTGCACCTTCAAAAAGATATAAAAAGGATGGTGTCAGTCCAGAGGAAGGCTACTAAAATGGTGTGTGGTCTTCATCTTGCAGGTCTCAATCTGTATTCTTTGGACGAAAGGCGGGATAGGGGAGATATGATAGACATTTAAATACCTACATGGCGTAAATGCGCATGAGTGAAGTCTTTCATTTGAAAGAAAGCTCTGGATTGAGAGGATATAGAATAAACTTAAGAGGTGATAGGCCCCGAAGTAATCTAAGGAAATTCTTTTTTACAGAAAGGGTGGTAGATGCGTGGAACAGTCTCTTGGTGGTGGAGACAGACCGTGTTTGATTTCAAGAAAGCCTGGGATAGGCATGTGGGATCTCTTAGAGAGAGGAGGAGATAATGGTTACTGCAGATGGGCAGACTGGATGGGCCATTTGGCATTTATTATGTTTCTATGTTTCTAAAACACCCAAACATACAAAATTTACACTATGGAATTAAAATGCATTAACCGACAGACCCAGAGAATCTTTTCATATCCTCACCAAAAACCCACACAAAGAATCAAGCATTGATATGTTTTCTAAACCAAAACAATTTGGGCCAGATTCTGTAAATGGCACCTATATCAGGCGGGGCTACAAAAACAGTGCCATTCACATATCAATCATACGTAGACACCGTTAACAGAATCACAGCTACAGAAAAACTTAGGCATTGGTAATGTAGGCCAGGGTTTTGAAGGCCTATATCACCGATGTCTACGTTTGATGGAGAATTGCAATTAATAGCACCTAAGGTCATCTCCGCTCCTAACCACACCTACTTTGACCTTAGGCTCAATTAGGCTCCATGTTTAGATGCAATTATGGCATCTACCTTCATAGGTTTTAATTGGTTTTTAAAGCCAGTTAAAGCAATTAAGTTAAGCAGTGGTAGGGTGCCTACCACTGCCGAATTTACAGCATCTTTTCTAGAATCCAGGCCTTTTGTCTCTAAATCCAAAGAGGAAAGGGTTGGGGATTTGATATACCGTCTTCCAGTGGGTAAAGTCAAAGCAGTTTACATATACTCTAACCCATAGCCAATAACCTCAGGGTTGAGTCTAAGAAGCAAGAAAACACAATAATCTGAAAGACAGCAAGGAGGGAAAAGAAAAGAAATTGTGATGGGACCATAACAGGATTCAACTAGAGGTAATGGAAGCGATCAGAAGGGAGCAAATGTGAAAGGAAATGGTTAGAGACTGGAGATAGAGAGTATCAGTGTGTGGATGATTTAGGGAAAGCCAAAAAAGTGGAAGCTGTTGGTGAGTGGGGGTGGAGGCAGAAGGACAAGGGAACCTGATAGGAAGGGCCGAAAGGGAGTGATGGGTAGGGCAGGATTAATTCTTAGGTGGGACCTAGGCACCCAAGTACACTGGGTCCCCTGGCCCCACCTCTCTATGGCCCTGCCCACTCACCCTCCCATGTCTCCCCTCCCGCGAGAGTGTACCTCTGAGCCCAGCTCCAGATGTCCAAGTAGCATTTCCTCCTTCCTTCTTATGTAAATCATTGATTGTAAAGCACTCTTAAACTTTGTGTATAGGGCGGTATATAAAATACTTGAACAGAATAGAATTATTCAGTGCAGCCAAACTCAGTCTTCAAAAGGCCGGGGTCAGCAATTCATACACGCTGCCAGAACCTGACCCAAAAGCCTTCCCTCTGATGCAAAATTCCAGCGTCAGAGGAAAAACTTCCAGGTCAGCTGCAGGCAACATGTAGGAACTGCTGCTCACGGCCTTTTGAAGATTTGAGGCATAACAAACTGGGCCTGGATGCAGGTACACTGACGTCATTGGAGCAGGCAGCGCACCAAGTCCCCATGAAATCTTCAGAAGTGATGCATCAGGAAAAGGCCCTGTCGGAGCTGGCACTTCCTCTGCTCACTAGCTGCCATTGCTGCTTCAGGTAAGTGAGGGAGGGGGTTGGTGAGTCAAGACTGCTGCCATTTTGGGGCTGGAGGGTAGGGAGGGGTTGGCAGGTCAGGACCTTTGCCACTTTAGGGATGGAGGGAGGGGGATTGGTGGGTCAGGAACGCTGCTGCTTTGGGTGAGAGGGGTCCAGGAGGCCAGACCCATACAGAGTGAGGGCAGATCCCGTGTGGGGGGAGGGGGGGGAGGTCGACCAGAAGTGTGTGTGTGTGTGTGTGTAGGATCCAGCAGGTCCAGCAGGGTGAAGGACAGGGAGGGGAGATGGATGGATGCTGGATCCATTGGGGTGGGGGGGGGAGAAAGTGACCAGAAAGAAAGGAGTAAAAGATGGCGGACCTACAAGTGGGGGTGGGGAGAAGAAGAGAGTGAGGTGGGAAGGGAGACAAAACTATTTTTAGAGTAACTCTGAAGCAACCAGAAACTACTGTTATCTGGCATCTATCAATCCCCATGGGTGCCGGATAACTGGAGTTATTATCATTTCCTCTCCATGATTCCTGTGCTCGTTCAGTTGTGAGGAGCAGCTGACAGATTCAAGCCATGCACACAAAAATCTGAAAATTTATATTTTCTCTTTCTAATCTGCCATTTCCATCTTTCTCTTCATTCCTTAGTGCTTCTTCCCTACAACCTGTCCTCTCTTCTCAGGCTGAAAAAAAGGGTTCTGTTTCCTGTCGGCCACCTCTTCTTTGAATCCCACACAGTTCCTCTCCCTGTTTCTTTCTTCAGGCCATTGCCTCCCCGACTTGCATTCATTTCAGCTCTGTTCTCCCTTTTCATATTCCATATCTCTTCCCTCAGTTTCACTTCCCCTCACAACACCCCATCTCTTCCTGCTCTCAGTCAATAAACTCTTTTCTTCCTCATTGCATCAACTTCTGTGCATATGCAAAGAGCCTAAAGATCTCAAGGAAGGAGACAGGAGGTTCAACTTGGGGTGGAACGGGATGGTGCCAGATGTCCTTTCTTTTTAAAAGAGGAAATTTGGCAACTCTATATCTATGGTAAACAGTAGGAAGGCTCTCTGATCTATGCTGCAACTTTCCTGCTATTAGCCTATTGTTCAGATATTCCTCAGCCAGCCAATAAGCTGCAGAGGAGGCAGGACCAATAGCTTAGGAGACGGTATGCTTTTGTCCTGTTTTCCCCCTACAGCCAATTGGCTGGCCAGAGGTTGTGGTAAGAGCGTATAGCATAGATGGTTTTAATAGTGGTTTGGTCAATTTCCTGGAGGAAAAGTCTACAATCTGTTATTGAGAGAGACATGGGGCAAGCCACTGCTTGCCCTGGATCAATAGCATGGAATGTTGCTACTCTTTGGGTTTTGGCCAGGTACTAGTGATCTGGACTGGCCACTGTGAGAGCAGGCTACTGGGCTTGATGGACCTTTGGTCTGATCCAGTAAGACTATTGTTCTTATGAATGTCTAGCTAATAGTGTCTCCAAAGTCACTGGTCCAGCCTTCTTTGCAGCTTATTTATTTATTTTGATTTATATCCTGTCCTCCCAGAAAGTTCAAGTTGGGTTACAGGAGAACATACATAATTTCAAACAAATGGTGGGAAAACCTATCTTCAATACACAGGAGGGACATAGCTAATGCACAGGTAAGATCAGTCAGTTCACATATAGGTCTTTAGTCAACATATAGCGTATCAAGTCTGGAATGGGGTCATCAGAAGAGGAAGGTTTTCACTACTTTCCTGAAGTCTGTCAGGGAATCCAGAAACCTGAGACCTGATCTGCGTGGACAACTGGTTCCATAGTTTGGGGAGAAAGTGGCTATAGGAGCACTTGCAAGTTGTTTCCAGTAGGAGGGATCTTCCAGGGGGTATGCTGAACCGTTTCTCTTTTTTTTTTTTTTTAGTGAAGAGAACAGATGGCTTGTAAGAGTACAGTTTGGCAGTTTGGCAGATATGACAGCAGATAAAGACCCAAATGGTCCATCCAGTCTGCCCAACCTGATTCAATTTAAAATTTTAACATTTTTTCTTCATAGCTATTTCTGGGCAAGAATCCAAAGCTCTACCCTGTACTGTGCTTGGGTTCCTACTGTCGAAATCTCTGTTAAAACCTACTCAGCCCATCTACACCCTCCCAGCCATTGAAGCCCTCCCCAGCCCATCCTCCACCAAACGACCATATACAGACACAGACCGTGCAAGTCTGCCCAGTACTGGCTTTAGTTCAATTTTTAATATTATTTTCTGATTCTAGATCCTCTGTGTTCATCCCACGCTTCTTTGAACTCAGTCACAGTTTTACTCTCCACTACCTCTCTCAGGAGCGCATTCCAGACATCCACCACCCTCTCCGTAATGTAGAATTTCCTAACATTGCCTTTGAATCTACCACCCCTCAACCTCAAATTATGTCCTCTGGTTTTACCATTTTCCTTTCTCTGGAAAAGATTTTGTTCTATGTTAATACCCTTCAAGTATTTGAACGTCTGAATCATATCTCCCCTGTCTCTCCTTTCCTCTAGGGTATACATATTCAGGGCTTCCAGTCTCTCTTCATACGTCTTCTGGCGCAAGCCTCCTATCATTTTCGTCGCCCTCCTCTGGACCGCTTCAAGTCTTCTTACGTCCTTCGCCAGATACGATCTCCAAAACTGAACACAATACTCCAAGTGGGGCCTTACCAATGACCTGTAAAGGGGCATCAACACCTTCTTCCTTGTACTGGCTACGCCTCTCTTTATACAGCCCAGCATCCTTCTGGAAGCAGCCACTGCCTTGTCACACTGTTTTTTCGCCTTTAGATCTTCGGACACTATTACCCCAAGGTCCCTCTCCCCGTCCGTGCATATTAGCTTCTCTCCTCCCAGCATATATGATTCCTTCTGATTATTAATCCCCAAATGCATTACTCTGCATTTCTTTGCATTGAATTTTAGTTGTCAGGCATTAGACCATTCCTCTAACTTTTGCAGATCCTTTTTCATATTCTCCACTCCCTCTTCGGTGTCTACTCTGTTACAAATCTTGGTATCATCTGCAAAAAGGCACACTTTTCCTTCTAACCCTTCAGCAATGTCACTCACAAACATATTGAACAGGATTGACCCCAGCACCGAACCCTGAGGGACTCCACTACTCACCTTTCCTTCCTTCAAGCGACTTCCATTAACCACCACCCTCTGGCGTCTGTCCGACAGCCAGTTTCTGACCCAGTTCACCACTTTGGGTCCTAACTTCAGCCCTTCAAGTTTGTTCAACAGCCTCCTATGAGGAACTGTATCAAAGGCTTTGCTGAAATCCAAGTAAATTACATCTAGCATATGTCCTCGATCCAGCTCTCTGGTCACCCAATCAAAAAATTCAATCAGGTTCGTTTGGCACGATTTACCTTTTGTAAAGCCATGTTACCTCGGATCCTGTAACCCATTAGATTCAAGGAAGTACACTTGTGGCTTGGTACTTTGTGCTGGTAGTTTTTATAAGCCAGTACAAGTCCCTTGAAGGCACAGCCTTGCTGATGGGCAGCCAGTGGGCTGAGAATAATGCAGGAGAGATGGGGGTCATAGATACTGTGCTTCTTTAAGAGGCAGATTGCTGTGTTTTGCACTCATTGTAAATGATCTAGGTTTTTTGCTGTGAGACTGTTGAACAGTGAGTTGCAGTACGGTAATCCATATGGGAGAGTACAAAGGTGTAGAGGAGCTGTGTGAAGTCCAGTTCAGGGAGATAAGGTCAGATCTTCCGTAGCTGGCATAGATAATAAAATGAGGTGGAGACAACCTGAGATTTGTGGCAGGAGAGAGATAGTTAGCCATCTAGTATTAAACTAAGGCTACAGACCTTATCCTTTTAGTATAGTCAATTCACAGGAGAGTGATGGGCCGGTATAGCTTGAGTTGTCTTTTCTGATCCAAAAGAGCTCTGTTTTTGACGCATTGAGTTGGAGTTTGTTGTTAGTCATCCAATTTTTCATGTCTGTAGGTTGGAGAGTTGGCAGGCTTGGTCCCTGCCCAGCAGGAGAAGCAGCTGGATGTCATCTGCATATGAGCGAGTTTTGAGTTTGTATTTATGGGTAATGGCAATAACTGGCTTGATGTATAGGTTGAAAAGGAGAGGGGAAAATAAGGCATCTCGGAGAACCACTTATTTGATGGGCTTTGGTTGTGACTCGTCAGTTCCAATCAGTGCGGTTTGCATTCTCTGGTAAAGGCAGGAGGAGAACCATTGCAGTATCCGTGACTCCTAAATTGGCCAGTCTGGTTAGGAGGAGTTGGTGGTCAATATGATTTATGGTTTATTGACTTGTATCCTGCCTTATATAAAGCGGGATCCAAATGTTACATACATAATTAAGACAACTTCACAGATAATACAAAAAAATCAAGAAATCAAAACATATCAGTGACCAGTGCTTACAATAATCTGAAAGATTTAATTCCCATATTTCATTTTACAAAATAGAAAAAAATTGTAAGGAGAATCTCTCTTCACTGTCCTTAGCCAGCAAGCTTTTGAGCATCGGAGTCTGACCCTTGGTATCATAGGTATCATGTTTTCTGCACGGGGCCCATTCAACTCTAGCTACAGAGTGCTGGTTAGATTAGTGCCCCTCCGCTCCCAAACACCCTTGCAGTCCCCACCCTTATGTTTTCTCATATGCCCTGACCTTTCCACTACCCAAACAACCCCTTCCCCCCATGTTCAAGTGTCATGCTTACATTAGCAGGGGCCTCAAAGTCCCTCCTTGAGGGCCGCAATTCAGTCGGGTTTTCAAGATTTCCGCAATGAATATGCATGAGATCTATTTGCATGCACTACTTTCAATGCAGATTTATTGAGGAAATCCTGAAAACCCGATTGGATTCTGGCCCTCGAGCACCGGAGTTGCCCATGTCTGTACTAGACCCCTGATATAGCTTCTGTTGAGAAACTAGTGGGTATGGTCTGTTTTCCAGCATTTCCTTCCTCTAATGTTACATGTCACAGCAATTCAGGAAAATAACAGCATGTTTGCGTCTAACAACATGTGCTAAAAAAAAAAAAATGAATATCTATAATAAAAGGTACCTAGTTTTAATTCCAAAACCTGAAAGCCTAATATAATGAACTATGTTGGTATAGAACAACCCACAAATATGACTTTAAGAAAATATTTAATAGAACAAAAAAATGCATGCATTAATAACCCATTGTTGCCTTAAACATGCCCTTACCCCCACCCTGACATACACAAATTGCAGAGAGCATCTTTCAAACAAAAGTTCTTTGCTGGAAACCTCCCCCCCCTCCCCTTTGGTCTTGCTTCATCCTGACTTTTTGCCAGCTGGCTCACCTGCTAATGTAGTTGACGATGTGGTACTGGTGGTCCCCCAGCTTGACCAAACCATTGCAGAAAGCATTGTAGCCACCAGCGCTGTTCAGCACGGTAACGCTGCCCTCCCTGCTGTCCCGGGGCTGCTGCAGCTGGAAGTAGACGGGCTGCAACTGGAGGAGGAGCTCCAGGGGCAGCAAGGCCAGCTCGCAGTTGCAGGTGGTCAAGCTGGTCAGCTCGGGCAGGGAGATGGAGACGATGCTTAGCTGCCGGAAATCCCTGGCTTTGGGCTCCTCTTCGAAGATCTCGTCCCTGCCTGAGCTCAGCTTTCTCCCGTTACCATCCACCTCCCAGCTTATCTTCCTACCGGTAGCAGCCATTGCCTACACCAGTTCCCCCAAGTATGGAGAGTTAAGGAAGGGCTTTCTGGTGTGGCAGAGCCAGACGCAAATAAAGTACCGAAGGGCCGAGAGGCCACCTCTCTCAGTTGATCTGTGGCTTTTAAACAGCGGGGCGAACGCGTTGCCAAAGAAGTACTGTAGTCAGAATCAGACTAACCACAGAGCTACTTAGAAAAGCAGTCTTACAACTTCTGAAGAGGGTAAGCCTCTGTCCCACCCCTGCATATTTCTCTCCATGCCTTTGTTTTGAAAAGTGAAAAATGCTGGGCGCCTGCTCGTGCAGTTGCCCAGAGCTTATCAGGATTAGAGAGCACTGGTCTCTACAGTTAATGGATTAGTCTGTGCATACCACAACAGAAATGAACCTAAACTCTGTGCCAGAGTGTTGTTGATTATCTCACTCCCTCTCTCTTTGATAGTGCTCTAAACAGACCCTCCTTCTGGCATTAATCCGTTTAGGGGTATGAGTGATTTCATGGGGTAGAAATGAATGCCTGGCTGGTCAAAATTTGCTATTTTATAAAAAGTATGCTAAATCATATTGTTTTAATGATACAACGGACCAGACGTCCAGGAAAACCTGGACAAGTCCTCTCTTTAGAAGACTGTCCAGGTGCCTGGAAGGATTTCCAAAACCCATCAGTATGTCCGGGTTTTGGAAGACCCCCGAGCTCAGGGCCACATCTGGAGGGTCTTTCTGCATGCATGAATAATGATGTAATGATGTCTTGTGCATGTACGTGATGTCATCTTGTCAACATCCATGCATGCGCAGAGGTCCTCCAGATGTGACCCCAAGATCAGAGAGGTTTGTGTAGGGACAGGACTGGGGACAGAATGGGGCAGAGCTGGAGGTGGACTGGGGGCTAAGGATGGAACAGGGAGGGGCCAGGTGTCGTCGTCTTTTTTTTTTTTTCATAAAGAAGAAATCTGGCAACCCTATCTCAGCCCAACCAACAAAGTTGAGGCAATCTTCATCAAGGTATATACACTTAGGGGAAGATTTTCAAAGCTTTAATGTGGTCGCTAAACCGATTTCAGTCGATTTAGTGTTCATATATTTTAGCAGCAGATTATCAAGTCGAAGGCCCACCATTTTGAAGAGGCAGGCCTGCGGGCAGGAAGAGGTATGCATCCCTCCTGCCGGACTTTGTAAACAAGTTAAGAGGGATTGGGGCGTCGGAGGCACAGGGGGTTATCGGGGGCAGGAGGGAGTAGGCATCTCTCCCACTGCCAGGGGGGTGTTGCTTAATGTTGGCAGCGGGAGGGAGTGGGCATGGATCCCTTCTGACGATCTTTGATTTAGGGTCTTTTTTTTTTTTCCAGGTTCATTCTGCACATGTGCCGATCGCTATCACCAGCAATTGGTACATGCAAATTTAGTGACCCTTCATGACTTTCCACGAACCTCATTTGCATGTGTGGTTTTTTAAGAGTGACTCGCCTTTTTGAAATTGTTACAGTAGCTTCCACAACAGCTGCCTTTTGGATTTTACCGTGAACATTTGAGAATCTTCCCTTAGTCCACTGATTTTTCCCACTTTTTTTCATTCCAACAGAAAACTACAGAACAAAAAAAGTGGAAAATCACTGGATTAAGTGTATAGTCCTTGATGGAGACTGCCCAACTTTGTTGGTTGGGCTGAGAACTTTTGAGTGGCCCCTCGTACATGTCCACCTGCAGGTATGCATGTTGCACCTACTACTTTTAAGATATGTCTGTATAAATGGCTATGTGATATATTTAAAGGAGGAAGTTTCCTGGTTGAATTGAGACATATATCCCCCCCCCCTTTTAATTAAGCCAAGTTAGAGGTTTCTACTGCAGCCCGAAGCACTAAATGCTCCGATGCTCACAGGATTCCTATGAGCATCAGAGCAGTGTTGGAGCATTTACTGCTCAAGGCCATGGTAGAAACCTTTACCATGTCTTAGTAAAAGAGGGGGAAAATTATTAGACCTATAGTAAAAATATCCACCTATAGTAAAAATATAGTAAATTACAATGTTATCGAATTACAGACCAATTGCATCCGTCCCATTGTTAGTGGAAATTTTAGACAGGTTTAGTGTGTTGCATCAATCTCGATTGGGTTTTCATTCTCTGTTTAGTACCGAGACAGTTATGGGTTATCTACTCTATTTAATGAGGGTAAAAATGCAGTGATCCTCCAGTTTGATTTACCATATCAAGTACATTTGACCTGGTGGATCATAAGATTTGGGGTGGGATGCTGGACAGATGAGGGAAAAGACGTATTGCTGGTACTACTAGACCTGAGTGCTGCCTTAGATACTGTTGATCACTCACTTCTCCTATCCAGACTATACTCCATCGGAATCCGTGATGTTGCACTGGCATAGTTCTCCTCCTTAAAAGAAAGATTTCAGAAAGTACTTCTAGGATCCTCCTTATCAGAACCAAAACCTCTCTGCTACTCAGTACCCCAGGGTGCATTGCTATCCCCACTCCTCACCAAACCAGTACTTGACATCGCAGAAAAATATCAAATCAAGATCCACTCTTAAGCAGACGACATACAGCTCTACCTCCCCCTAGGTCAACATTGAGATGCACAAATAAAGAAACTTCATTGCTGCCTAACTGAAATAAAGAACTGGATGACTGCAAACAAACTACAGCTCAATGCTTCAAAAACCAAACTTCTCTGGATACACAAGGATTCCTGCACATACCCCCGCCCATCCCTCTCCTGGGGAAATGACACCCTTACATCCAAAGACAACGTCCGCAGCCTGGGAGTGATTCTCGACTTAAACCTGTCGCTTTCAGATCATGTATCAAAATTAGTGTCTTCATGTTTCTATTACCTACGCCAGCTAAAGTGCATCCGCGCTTACTTTTCAGGGAATGATTTTGCCTAGCTACTATATGCGTTTGTGTTATTCTGCTTAGACTATTGCAACACGCTACTAGTAGGCTTACCCGCAAAAACCATCTCCCGTATCCAAGGCGTGCAAAACGCTACGATCCAACTTCTGAAAAACCTGGGCTTCCACGACCACATCAACCCAGCACTAAGATCCATGCACTGGCTGCCTATCCGAAAACGATGCGCCTTTAAAGCCCTGGTTCTAGCTTTCAAGACATTCCACAAGATGACAGCAAGCTACATAGCATCAAAACTACAAATTTATGTCCCCAACTGATCACTGAGATCCCAAGCAGAAAAACAGCTAAGCATCCCACCCGGACGCTCACTCACATCTGAAACAGCCCAGAAACGCTCTTATTCCCATTTCATTCCCATATTATGGCACATCATCCCCCCCATTCTGCAGAACATGTCAATCACAGGTTTTCAGCTCCTCCTCCTTCTCCCCAGTCTCTACTGCCCCCTCCAGTTCTTCCTTCTGCAGGCGAGCATGAAGGTGTAGTGCTAATCTGCTCCCTTTATTTCTTTATTATTTATCTGTGGGTTGTTTTTGTTGTTTTTTTTTGGGGGGGAGAGGTTTCTGTCATTTTCAGTATTTTATGTGACTCAAGCAACCAGGGCAGGATTAATTTGTTGAGGGCCCCTAGGCACACAAGTACACTGGGCCCCCCTGCCCCACCCCACCTCACCATGTGCCCAGGCGGAAACAGGAAGCTGCGTCAGAGGGAAGCTTTGGGCAAGCAGCACCGCTTGCACAATTACAGTTCCTGTTGCCTTTCTTACCCACGTTGCTTGCTTGTCTTACTTTCCGTCGATGGGGGAGGCCGCATTGCTGATCGGGGTGGGGCCCGCATTGCCAATCGATGCTGGAGGGGCTCATCGCTGTTTGGAAAAACAATGTTGCTGCCCTCCTTCATCGGGCCCCCCCTGACCATTTCGGGCCCTAGGCACGTGCCTACTTGGCCTATTGGTTAATCCTGCCCTGCAAGCAATTGCTGTGACTGTTTGGAGAGGAGCAGACTTTAGTCTGTAGCTGGCAGGTGAATCCTTCAGAGACCTATGCAACCAGCCTGCTGAAGAATTGTGGAACTCATGGGTTTCAGGCCCTCAGCATTTGCTCGCTTCCTTGACTTGGTCAGGAGCTTGAGTGCAGGCTTTAAGGCATCAATTGTATTTTTCAGAGTGCTCACAGTGCCAGCTGTGGTTTTGCTTTCCCCCCCCCCCCCCAACCTATCTGCGTTCATTGCGACCTGGGGGTGAGAATGTAAGAAGTGAATTTTAAGTGACATTCTGGCACCCATTAGCTGATATGCTGTCAGCATGTTCTCCACAAGCTCAGCATAATTCTCTGATCTGTGATTACCAAGAAAATTCTGAACAACCAGCATGAATGCTTCCCATGCTGCTGATTCAGCTAGGTTCAGCTTCTGTTTGAATGCATTATCAATGATCAGTTTACGGATTTCAGGTCCAACAAAAATACTTTTTTTGATTTTGGCTTCACTTTTCTCAAAACCAAACGTACTTCTTAGGTGCTGAAACGCATCACCATTTCTGTCCATCACCTTGACAAAATTTTTTAGCAGACCCAGTTTTATGTGAAGTGCTGGAAGATAGATTTTCTCACAATGTACTAACGGCAGGTGCTTCACATTGTATCTGCCAAAATAATGCTTCTATGCACTTTGAAGTTTGCTGGATAGATTCTTTCACTGATCTTGTACAATAAATTGTCCGCAGACATAACAGAAATTATCAGGATGGTTAACACAGCATCGTCTGTTCATAATAATTATAATATCTTAGTCAAAAACAAACAAAATATAAAAATTTACAGGTAGAAAAAGCAGCACAATCACTTTTTAGTATAAACTTTCAAATTACTGGTATATGTGATCGATGAGCTGTCCTAAAATGCAATATTGTGATACAGAAACAGTAAAATACCGATGCTTCATGGTAGCATTATTAACCAAATGATATAAACACAAACTGATGCATACCTTAAAAACAGGATGTGATAGACAAAAACTGGCCCTTAGTAAAGTACAGGTGACAGAACTCCAGTAGCAAAATGCTTGTTGACAAGTGTAATCAAAGATACGGAGACTCATTATGTAATTGTTCCAAGTTTCCAAGTTTATTCGTCATTTGATATACCGTTTATCAAATATTACCTAAACGGTTTACAATGAAGAGATAAATTAAAAGAAATAAAACGCACCAAATAATGGTTTGATAAATAAAATTTATAAAGAGGGATACATAACAAAAGGACATACTGGAACATAGGGAAGGAGGGGTGGGAAAGGTGAATAAATACATCGAGATTGAAAATAAAACAACAGGGAAAATAAAAGGAAGGGAGAGTACAATAGGAATGGGGACCCTTAACAAAAGGAATTGTTGAGGGAACCCTTAACAGAATGACCCTCGCAGTTGCATACATTTATGCTCCCATTGATTCCCCGAGGCCATTTTTTCTTTTTAATCACTGTTAACTGAATTAATGAAGTCTACGGGAACCTATAAAATATTATTAGATTTTAAAAACATTCTGAATGTCCTTTTACCTTTATATGCTTCTACATTTTCTGGTTCTCAAGTTAGTGGTTTGAGTTTGTGGGGAGGGAATTTATATGGGGGGAGGGACTTCAGAATACAAAAAAATACATTATGAGGGGCATAATCAAAACATCCAGGAGTCCAAAAAACATCCTAAATCGGCACTTGGACATCCTAATCGCCAGGACATCCAAGTGCTGATAATCAAAACAGTCTTTCTGTATGTCTAGCAAGGTGCTCTAGCTCTAGATGTTCAGAGCATGAGATAGGTGTAGTGGAGGCATGTTATGGGCGGGCTTTGGGCAATCTCAAGGGCAGGTTACACATGGACGTCTTGCAGCGATAATCAAACATTTTGCAAGACAACCTGGATGGAACTTATACATTTGGAACTAGACCTGTTTTAGAAGTGTCTAAGTGCCACAAAGGTGCCCAAACTGACAAGATGATCACTGCATGTATCAAAGTAAGACACCCCCACACTCTCCCAGTGCTCGTGGACCCCTCACACCCACAAATATCAGAATACAAAAGTACATACCTTACCCTCTTTCTCACCCTTCTTTTAAAATTTTGAACAACTTCTAAATTCTCCATCTGCTCTTGGTCCCTAGCTCTCCCATTTCCCATTTTCCATCTCATTCCTTTCCCAGCCTCCTATTTCCTTCTATATTCTCCCTATTACCACATTTCAACCACTGTACTCACTGTTCTCTCACTCATCTTGTCATCTCCCTTTTGACCTCATCCAAATGGCTCACCACTTTCAGAATATTCCTCCCTCTCCATCCCCTAGCATCTTCTTATCCCAGCTCTCTTCCCTCCTGCCCTCCCATGGGTCCATCTCTCCTCCTCTCTCCCCCTTGGTCCAACAATTTGTTCCCTGTTTTCTGTTCTTCTTCCCTTCCCCCTTGATGCTGAACAGTGAGATGGAGGGGAAAAAAGAGATGCTGCATCTCTCTCTCCCTTCCACTTCCAGGCCTAACATTTTTCCCTCCCTTCCATTCCCAGATCCAACTTTTCTTCCTTTCTCTTCCCAACTGCTCCCCATCCCATATCTTCCCCTGCCTGCCTCCCTCCCCAAGTCCACCATTTCTCCCTTTCTCTTCCCAACAGTCCTACCTTCAAGTATCTCTTTCCCCAGGTCCAACTTCTCTCCCTTCAGACCATTGCCCACCATCTCTCTCTCTCATCTGTTTCCAGCCCCATAAGCTCTCCCCCCATGCCCAGTCTGGCACTTCTATTAATACTCTCCCCCTCTGTATTTAAAAAAAAAAAAAAAAAGTTAGTCCAGGGGTTTTTTTCAGCCTAGCATGTTCTCCCTCTTCTCTCCGTGGTGGTCTAATGTTGCCCTCACTTTCTGTCTTTCTGAAAAATCTGCTGGCCTTGGCAGCAATTCAGAAAAATTGTCCGCGACTCTCCTCCCTGCTTTCCGTCTACCGCAGTCTGTTCCCCAATGATGCAACTTCCTGTTTCTGCCCAGGTGGACTGCGTCAGATTGAAAGAAAGAAAGAAGGGGAGCCATGGGTAATGTTTCTGAATCACTGCTGAGGCCAGTGGATTTTTCAGTGAGACAGAACACAAGGGCGACATCGGACCACTGCGGGAGAAGGGGGAAACATGCTGGCCCAAGGGGGCCCCCCAGAGCCTTGGGGCCCAGGGCAGCTACCCTGTTTGCTCCCCCCTAATGCTGGCCCTGTCAGGATCTTCACCACTCTGAAGGGAAATAAATCTCTGGGGATGGTGTTAATGTTTCTCAAGACAGTTTTGTTTAGAGACTCCTAGAATAGTTATGTGCGGTGTCTGATGGGGGAGATAGGGTTGCTCTGCCTTGTACCTCTCTGTTCACAAGGTCTTACCTCCTGTTCTCTGGAAACAGAAGGAAAGAGATTGCATTAAAGAACAAAAGGAATAGGCTTTTCTTCTGTGTTCCAGCCTTACCCCCTCCCTTATACCACAAGCCAAATCCTGGAAACAAAGCCAAAAATTTGAAATGTCAGGTTGTGTAGACAATGTGAGTCAAACTTTAAAAGCAATATACAAAACCCTGGTGAAAAGAAATATTAGGTGTGGCTCTTTATTTGTGTACCAAAAAGATATGGAGGCAGAGTGAGTAATGGCCCTTTGAATATGAGTAGCTGTCAGGGTCTATTGTTTTGTTGTCACTGCTGCTGTTCTTTGCCATCTCAAAAGGTGGGTGCTGCTTAGGCAACAAACACATTTTTCTAATGCTTAAGCAGGCACAGCCTGTTTTATGAATTTCTCCTTTTTTCTTATTTATCTCATTCTGAACTTTATTGGCAACCTTAACTGTAATAGTACAGATATAGTAATCTGGTCGATGGCAGTGCTAACCACATAAGTGTGGCTTGCCTGTTTTTTAAAATTTTGGGCAGTTGCCTCAAAAATATGATATAAACCCCCCCCCCCCCACACACACACTTACTTTTATAAGTCACTAAGGGAGCAATTCTGTAAGCCGGCACCAGTGGCGTACCTAGCATATGTGACACCTGGGGCCCATCATTTTTTGACACACACACACCCCCGGTGACAGGTCAAAAGCGCGCGATGACAACCCAGCGCAGACAACTGAACGCAAGGCGGAAGCACGCCGAAGAAAAACAGTATTTTAAAGGGCTCCGACGGGGGGTGTGGGGGGGAACCCCTCACTTTACTTAACAGAGATCGCGCCGGCATTGTGAGGGGTTTGGGTGGTTGTAACCCACCACATTATTCTGAAAACTTCATTTTTTCCCTAAAAAAGAGGGGAAAAGTTAAGTTTCCAGTAAATGAGGGGGGTTACAACCCCCCAAACTCCCCACAACGCCGGCGCGATCTCTATTAAGTAAAGTGGGGGGGTTCCCCACCAACACCCCCCATCGGAGCACCTTAAAATACTGTTTTTCTTCGGCGCGCTTCTGCCTTGCGCTCAGTTGTCTGCGCTGGGTTGTCGGTGCGCCTTTGTCGGTGCGCGCTTTTGACTATGAACCCCCCCCCATCTATATGAAAAATATGATTTTTAGTAACAATCCACGTATCGCACAACAAGAGTGTACCTAGGAAAAGGCAGCATCTTAAACACTGCTGTGAGCAATAGAACACCAGCACATAAATTGCAAAACTAAACAAGCCAGATCCCGCCACAGTCAATTGATCCTGCTGTCAATGGCAACTGAAAACTATGTTCTTTTCATACACAAAGAAGAGAGATACACCCTCGCCCAATATGGAATAATCACAAACTAAAAATAGAAATATGTAGACTAAAGTTAAACTGAACCGCCAAGAAACCAGACCCTGAAAACAATGCAACACCACAAAAACAGTAACACATGTCCTCTAATACAGTGCAAAATATAAAGACAGTAGATGTAAATTTTGAAAAAACTGATACATAACAATCACCACTTTACAAATTAACAAATAAAAATAAAACAAATAATGAGAAATAAAAAAATACCAATTTATTGGACTAATCCCCGTAAGCTTGGTCCGCATCCGCGCAAACCACCTGATTCCATCCACACAAGCCTTGAATTGTTTTATATTGAACTTATTATATTAAAGTATAAAAAGAAACAATATTCTGTACAATTGTCAATTTATAAATCAGCGTCTTCTCCCCACTCTCTCTTCCCCATTTCCTTTCAGCGTCTTCAGCCCACTCTCTCTCCACTTTCCTTCAGCGCACGCACATAAAAACAAGCAAGTAATTTTATATCATTTTCATTCTATTCATTCATAGAAATTAAAGTCTAAATAATGCCAGTCACATAACAAAACATGATTTTACAAAAATAATTCCCTTCAGTCAAGCCTGCAAGGATTACTAGATGTCTTTCAGCAGCTCCCCTCCCTCCCTGTTACCTTCGTGGCCAAGTCAAAATGATCTACCAACAATAAAATTTTAAAAACACAAAGCACACTGTATGCAGAGAAAATGTTAATTATCATTTATATTCCGTGGGTTTTCAAAGAGGTCAAGGCAGATGACTATGCAATGTCACCTCAGTAACAACTATACAAAAATAGACAAATATACCCCCTCCCTTTTTACTAAACCGCGATAGTGGTTTTTAGCGCAGGGAGCTGTGCTGAATGCCCCACACTGCTCTTGACGCTCATAGGCTCCCTGCGCTAAAAACCGCTATTGCGGTTTAGTAAAAGGGGGCCATAGCGCAAAATATAGACAGCATATATAAATTCTCAAAACGGACACATTTTAATCACTAAATTGAAAATAAAATCATTTTTTCTACCTTTGGTAATTTCATCAGTCTCTGGTTGCACTTTATTCTTCTGACTGTGCATCCAATATTTCTTCCCTTCTTTCAGCCTCCTGTATGCTTCCTCTCCTCCAGACCTCATTCCCTCCCCAAACTTTTTCTTTGTTTCACCTTGCCTCCTTCTTTCTTTTTCTCTCTCTCCATACCCCCTTTCTTTCTGTATGTCTGTCTTTCTCTCTCTCCGTGCACCATTACTTTCTTTGTTTCACCCTGCCCCCTTCTTTCTTTCTCTCTCCATGCCCTCTTTCGTTCTGTATATCTGTCTTTATCTCTCTCTCTCTTCTTGCCCCATTTTTCTTTGTTTCACCCTGCCCCCTTTCTTTCTTTCTGGCTTCCTATCCCCACCTTTCTTCTTTCTCCCTGCTCTCCCCTCCACCATGCCACCACCATTGGGAAAATGCTGCCACTGCCACTGGGGAATAGGCTGCCACTGCTGCCATCGGGAACAGGCCGGCGCCGGGTTCGCCCTGCTTCTCTTCCCCGCGGGGCCGACCAACTCTCGCCACCTGATGTCAATTCTAACGTCGGAGATGACATTCTGGGCCAGCCAGGCAGCGATTGGCTGGCCCAGAATGTCCTCTCCGACATCAGAATTGATGCGGGCAGCGAGAGTTGGTCGGCCCCACAGGGAGAACTCGGCGCCGGCCTGTTCCCGATGGCGGTGGTGGCACTCAAGCGGCTAAAGAGCCGCAGTTTGCCAGCCTAGGGAGAACACTGGAGGGTGGCCAGCTGTGCACCCCCTTGGGGCGTAAACCCGGGGCGGACCGTCCCCCCCACCCCACCCACCTTGGTATGCCACTGTCTGTACCTCACTCCCTCCCTATGACCAAAAATTCTCCTTTCTTCCATTCCCCGTGTACACAACCATCTCTTTCCCTCCCTTCCTCTCTCCCAAGTCCATGCCTTCTGTGTCCCTCATCTTAGCAACTTTCTCAGCCAAATACAACTCGAGCCGCGAGGCTCGTGTTCTGTTCCTACCTGCCCTGCCGCGCACACATAGCCGACCGGAAGCCTTCCCCGATATCAGCACTGATGTTGGAGGGCAGGCTTTGCTTAAGCCCTCCCTCCAACGTCAGTGCTGACATCGGGGAAGACTTCCAGTCGGCTATGTGTGCGCGGCAGGGCAGGTAGGAACAGAAGACGAGCCTTGCAGCTCGAGTTGTATTTAACCCCGTGGGTCCCCCATCGGCCCCGTTCAGCTCTCTCTTGTGCACCCCCTTGGGGCGTGCACCCGGGGCAGACTGTCCCCCCTGTCCCCCCCCTAGGTATGCCACTGGCCGGCACTTCCTATTGGATGCCCTAATGCCATGCAGGGAGTGCCTATTCTATATCGGCTTCTGGGCAACCAGATTTCTTTTGCAGTGGTTCTTAAATCTGTCCTGGGGAACCCTCAGCCAGTCAGGTTTTCAAGATATTCCTAATGAATATGCATGAGGCAGATTTGCATGCCTGTCATCTCTATTTTATGCATATCTGCCTCATGCATATTCATTAGGGATATCTTGAAAATTCAACTGGTTGGGTTCCCCCAGGACAGGTTTGAGAGCCACTGCTTTATAGAATACCAATGTATCTTGGTATTGACTTGTCTTACATTAAGGTGCCCAAACTTATATCAGCCACAGAGCTGGGGTAACTGTGGGCATCTCAATGTGGCAAGGACATATGTAACTTATAGTATCCTTAGGTTATACATGCAACTGGGTTGTCCCACTCAGACTCCTCCAATGCTCCCCCCACATGTACACCTTCCTTGCAAATATATATGGCTGCACTCATGCGCAGCCATATAGAATAACTAACATATGCTACATGTGAAAAAGGGGCGTAGGCAGAAGTCCATTTTTGAGGATGCATTTTCTCTCATGTCTTCTCTCTCTAACCCCTGACAGCCTTAAATCTTATCTTTGCTGGTGGAGATGCTCAAGTCCCGCCAGCCAAAGTAATTCTCTGCCCAAGCCTCTTCCTCTGCTGCCTGAGCAGTGAAGAAATCGGCAACCTGCTTCAGCTGTTGACGCGACACTCGCAGGCACACCACAGTTTCGAAGGGGCCCAGTCCCCAGAAGCCCCAATTTATGTGGCTCTGCCACTGATGTGAAAGTAGAATAGATTATAACACAGCTCAAACTGATAGACAAATAAATTAGTCTTCAGGAATCCTCAAAATACCAGCCAAGTAGAATAACCTTAGCTGGGGCAATCTTCATCGATTCCACTTATTTTCTTTATATTTCTTTTTATGCAAACATGTTTTTATATATATTTCTTTTTATGCAATAAGTATAGCTTAAACGCTTGTGGCTACTTAGCTTTACAGCTGTACCTCTTCCAACGTGTGTTACGTTTCAACTGCTTTCTTCAGGGAGTGAGGTGGAAAAACGCTAAAGTTGCTTAGAAGCCATGTGATTCTGAGTTACTGAAAAGCTGTGTCAGTGTGTTTTTCCTGACATGACCTCGGGGTCATCTTTGACTCCTCTCCTTCTCTGCTCTGTTCCAACAAACAGCTAAATTCTTTCGCTTCTTCCTATACAATATTACTAAAATCTAACCTCTCCTTTCCAAGCACACTACCAAAACCCTTATCCACACTCTCATCACCTCTCGCTTAGACTACTGCAACTTGTTTCTCTCAAGCCTTCCACTCAACCCTCCCCTTCAATTCATTCAAAATTTTGTTGCACGACTTATATTCTGCTAGAGTTACCATACTCTCATTATCCCTCTCCTCAAGTCACTTCATTGGCTGCCCATCCATTTCCAAATACTCTGCAGCTCCTCAATATCTCTTCTCACTTATCTCCCAATATGCTCCCCCACTGTGAATTCCATTCATCGGGTAAGTCCCTCTTATCCATACCCTTCTCCTCTACTGCCAACTCCAGACTCCATCCCTTCTATCTTGCTGTACCATCTGACTGGAACAGGCTGCCTGAGTCAATATGCCAAACTCCATCTCTAGCAGTATTCAAATCCAAGCTAAAAGCCCACATTTTTGAGGCTGCTTTTAATTCCTGCTTACCACTTAGACACACACTCTGATATGGAGGTATACAGGTGTATCCATTATCCTGTAATGCCTAAGTGAGCTAAGCCCATACACTAAACGTGACTGGGCTAGGCCCAATCTAGAGGTAGACTAATACCTTAGTTCTAAGCAATAGTGTCTTACTTTCTCAACTCCTTCACAGATCTTTTTAATTAATCCTTCTATATGTTGATGTATCTGACATACAGGATATCATCCATCCCCTGAAGGTCCTCCAGCCCTTAAAAAAGCACTAAACCTATCTCTTATAGGCGACTCACCTTGTGGCTTTGGTATTCTACCATGCTGGACTACACATTTCACAATTTTGATTACTGGCAGACTTTATAGATTCTGTGATTGGCATGGTTTGGGCAGGCCTGTAACCAGACTTACTGGTACCCCAGAAAAGGTAAGACTTACCTTTTGGAGGAAAATGCGGCCAGCTTGTGGACCCCTTCCAATGACAAGCTAGAAACAGATAAGTTCTGGAAAATTCCTACCACTCTAAAATATAATTGTCCTCTCCCTATTCAATATACTATGTCCCTCTTAACTTTCTCTTTACTATGTACTTCTCTTTCATTGGAGTTCCTTCTATATCTATTCCTGTAAACCGTGTCAAGCTCTACTACTGTGGAGATGATGCAGTATACAAACTTAAGGTTTAGTTTAGTTTAGTACCACTATAGTCATAGCATGGAGAGCTAGTGACACAGCACACCACCATCTTCAGTGATCAGTCATCTGGTCATCAGTCATCAGTCATCAGTCATATGGTTCTGGGTGTGGCTTGCCATTAGGTGGTAATAGGAGAGTATGATATGGCCAAGGGTTTTAAAGCTTTCCTGTAGACCTGAATTCTTCATCTCCACAAGCCCATTGTAACTCAAGGTACAGATGTAAAAGGGGGGGAAGCTAGAAAGAAACAAGATAAAGATAGGTTGGTAAAACAGTGAGCATGTCTCTGTGTTAGGTGTGGCGTCTGAGCACTTCAGCTCATAGCCTATTATTTTTTGAGTAGGTAATGTTGAAATATCTTTTTAATCTATTTACTAGCGAGATGTATATGGCCTTTGCCACCAAAGGAATGTTGTGATTTGCATCCACATTTTCAAAGCATGAAGCACATCTTTCTAGTCTTTTTGTGTGCAGTCTTGTGTTCCATGCAATGCATGCCTCATTTGGAATATTAATTATAGCCCATCTCTTGGTAGGGTGAGGTTTGCCCAAGTGGATGAACTCAAAAACAAAAAGATAGGTGAAACACAATTTAATAGGTTCTGGTAGACAGAAGGGGCAGAATGCCCCAAGCACTGTATCCTCCAACTGCATTGCTACCGTGGAGGGGTGGTACTTCAATACTGCATTTTCAATCACCAGGAACAGGCTGGTTTCCTGGAGTCCTTCAGATCTTGCCTGTCCTTCATTATTGAAAAGGTGATAGTGAAACATCACCTCCTCATGGGCAGAACTGTAAGCAAAAGACTCCCACTGATCTCAGAGAGAACAACTAAACAAAATCTCCAATGCTTTGACACACTCCAAAAGAAACCTTAGTTTATGTCTTAGGCTTTTTTTAATTTTTTTTAAAAAAAACCAACCCACCATTTGGTTTGGGTCAGCATATTTTTACTCCTACTCGTGAGACAGGACATGGGTTACACTAGTTGTTTCTTCCTAAATATTCTAAGGGGTCCTTTTATCAAGCTGCGGTAGGGGTTTAACGCGTGTTAAACCGCCTGCTGTGCTAGCCGCTAACGCCTGCATTGAGCAGGCGTTAGTTTTTTAGCCGGCTGAGGGGGTTAGCGCGTGATGAAATGTCCAACGCGCTAACCCCGCTAGCGCGACTTGATAAAAGGACCCCTAAGTCTGTTGTTTTTATAAGAAATTCCTGTATTGGATGTTGCCCTTTGATTGCATCCTACCTTGTTTTCCTTTAGTTTATGTACTCATATATCATTTGCAGAGCAGGATTAATTCATCGAGGGCCCCTAGGCACACAAGTACACTGGGTCCCCTGCCCCGCCCCACCCCACCATGCACCCAGGTGGCAACAGTAAGCTGCGTCAGAGGGAAGCTTTGGGCAAGTAGCACCGCTTGCACAATTACAGTTCCCATTGCCTTTGCCTTGCTTGCTTGTCATACTTTCCATCGATGGGGGGGGGGGTTTGCTGATCGGGGTGGGGCCTGTGTTGCCAATCGGAGGGGAGGCCCGCATTGCCGATCGATGCTGGAGGGGCCCATCGCCGTTTGGAAAAAATAATGTTGATGCACTCCTTCATCAGGCCTTCCTGACCATTTCGGGCCCTAGGCACGTGCCTACTTGGCCTATTGGTTAATCCTGCCCTGATCATTTGGCCCAACAAGTATGGAAGCTGGCCCTAGCAATAACATCCTTCATACTGATTCAGATTCCACAGCATATGGCTTGAGAGCCAAAGACCAGGAAACACAAAGCCTATATGCAGGCAGCCTGGGTTATTGCAGAACTAACAAAACTTGCCATATGGGAAGGATCTGGCATAGATTTCAATTGAATGAAGCCAAAGTCTCCTTTAGACCTAAGTTTACGGTTTGTCATATGCTTTGCAAAAAAGGCAAACATTGATAAGTATCCTCCAAAGATGGACAAAACTGGAGCTTATCTGGATAGTGGCAATATTCACCTCACTATCTAGATAACTCAGGACAGCTTATTATCTGAATATTGTCATTATCTGGATAAAGTTCAGAACTACCCTTGCTCCATTGATTATTATTATTTTATTTTTTTGTTACTTCATCAAAAATTACAAAGACTAGGGAAGTATTTTTTCACTCAGAGATAAGTTAAGCTCTGGAACGCATTGCCAGAGGATGTGGTAACAGCAGTTAGCTAGTTTAAAAAAGGTTTGGAGGAAAAGTCCATGGTCTGTTATTGAGACAGACACAGGGGAAGCCACTGCTTGTTCTGGGATCAGTAGTATGGAATGTTGCTACTATGAGGGTCCTTCAAAAAGTTTCCGCACTTTCATATTTTCGCGGGAAATGGTTGGGGTGAGAAAAGTTGAAAGAGGGTGTTAGTTAGTAGGATGCTGGGAAATGTATCGCAAAACAGAGTGATTATGTGGAAAAGTGATGTAATTTGCTTTTGAGATATTTAATAAAAAGTGTTTAAAAAACTTTTTGAAGAGCCCTCATAATTCGGGTTTTGCAAGGTACTTGTGATCTGGATTGGCCACTGTGGAAACAGGATACCGGCCTAGATGTACCATTGGTCTGACCCAGTATGGCCATTCTTATGTTCCCTATACTCTGCCCCAACACTACTTGAATAGGACTAAATTCAGAAAATGGCACCCAAATTAGGGCCAGGGGTATAGCCATGGATGAACCTAAGTGGGCTCAAGTCCACCCACTTTGAGTTCGGGGATCCTCACCTGCTATACTGCTGCAATAACTGGTGGGGATTCTTGAGTCCCACCAGCTGAAGATCTCTCTGATGGTGCCCAGAAACTCCTGCATGCAGGTTGGCAACTTCGATAATCTGCGAAGGCTCAGTTTTCATGCATGTGCAGAGTGCCAGCAGTCATGGCTTAGAAAACTGCTGCCAGCTACTGAGCTGTGCACAGGCGTTTTGGGGTGCCTTTGGGGAGATCTTCTGCTGGCAGGGCTTGGGGATTCCCACCAAGTGACGTAGTAAGGGGGGAGGGGGAGGGGGCAGTCCACCCCGGGCGCCATGTTTGTGGGGGCGGCGGCACCCCTCTTCCTCTCCGTCCCCCCCACCTCTTCACATTCCTCCCCCTCCAGGCGTGCACCCCCTTCCCTTCCTCCATACCTCTAGTTGAAGTTGGTGTTTGCGGCGTTCAACAACGTGCTCTTCGCGATCCCGTCGGCTCTCCTGCTGATGTCACTTATGCGTGCCACACATAGGCAGTGACATTGGAGTGAGAGCCGAAGGGAGTCACAAGGAGCATTTTGTTGACCGCCGCAAGCAACAACTTCAACTAGAGGTATGGGGGAAGGGGAAGGGGGTGTGTGCATGGCAGGTGATCTCTCAGGCATTTGGAATAATTCATCTGGTGTTCCACAGGGTTCGCCATTGTCCCCACTGCTTTTTAATGTTTATATGTCATCACTGGGTGCGCAACTATCTTAATTGGGGATAAAACTGTTTAAGTATTTTATGATCATCATTCCATTTGCTAACTCTCTTTCAGAAGTCATCCCTATGGCAACAGAAGTATTAGGTCTAATGGAACAATGGATGACTGAATTTAAATTAAAGCTTAACTCAGGAAAAACAAAGTTTTTTGTAGCTTCTCCATGCCCATACGATACTAAGATATCTTTAATCATAAATAAATTCAGTTATCCTGTCCAACCTACCATTAAGATTTTGGGTATAATACCAGATAAGGGTTTGACTATGAAGAACCAGGTGGACTCTGGTTATAAAAGGTTTTTTTATTCTCTGGAAGCTTCGATCTATTAGGGCATATTTCGATGTTTCATCATTTAGAATTCTGGTGCAGTGCCTTATACTTAGTCAGTTTGTAAAAATATGTTGTTTTTTAAAAGTTGTTTTGTAGATACTTGTGTTATTTCACTATTCAACTTCAACTGTTAAATTCCTCTAAAAAAAGAAAATAAGATTTCCAGGTTTTTGACCAGTGATGATATTTAAACCCCTTTAAAGTGGTTTTAGCAGTGAGCGTTTCAAACACTTGGTTGGGCGTTTGAGATCTTTTCCTGGTTTAACTATGATGCAGAATAAATATCAGAAGCAATTCAGAACAGATAGTATCATTTCCACTATAGATTTACCTTTTTAATTTGGATTTTTGATAGTTTTCACAAGTTATTTTGAGTCATTTCCAGTGAGGACATAAAAAGGGTGGGGCAGGTCAGGAGCCGGGGGGAGGGGCTTGGCTGGAGAGGACATGGCTTGTGGAGAATGGGTCAGGGCTTGGATGGATACTTAATTGTGATTAACCTAGAAGTGACCAAGGCCACCTGTAAAAATAAGCAGGTTAGGTTTCACAAAAGCTGTGTAACCTTACTGCTTGCAACAATTATTTGAAAGGTAGCTAAGGTGGTGTGGAAACAAATACTTTCTTTTGCTGCTCATAGGAAAAGCTGGCACTTATGTGGCTGCAGCAATATTCAGTACCAGCCCCCACATAAATTCAGCCGGTTAGCTATGTGGGTGTCAGCACTGCATATTGGCCAGCACCTGCATAATCTTAAATAAAGTGCTTAGCCCCTCCAATCCCCTTCCTTCCCCCTGAAACAGCCCTTCTCTTTTCAATTACTCTCTGCCTCAACCCGTGACATTTTCATGATGCAATCACTAGAGACAGGAGTGAGTGGGATTTGCTCCTGTTCCCATTACCCCCACTGGACCTCCAGGGCTCTGAGGTAGGCCTTGCAGGGGAGCTATGTGACAGAAAGAGTTGGGGTGAGGGTTGGAACAGCCCAACATTGAATAACTGAGGCTAATTTACCCAGCAATAGTCAGGGTGCCACATTTGTGGGCAAAAGTTTCTGTCAGGGTCTATGCTGTCATAGCGTTACTTTCTGGTCAGTGCCTGAGGGCTTATTGGCTCAGGCAACCCCCGACATCCCCAATAACCCCCCCCCCCGCACCTTTAAATTGAAGGACAGCAGGAGGGATGCCCACTTCCTCCCACTGCTAGAGTCCCAGGCCCCCCCTCCCCACTGTACCTTTAAGATGAAGGGAGGGATGCCTACTCCTTCCATCTAGCAGGCCCACCTCTTCAAAATGGCGGACCTTCCTCTTCCTGGTGCATCCTGGGATGCACTAGGGAGGGATCTTAAGGCTCTGATTGGCTAAGGGGCCTAAGGCAATCCCCACAATTTAAAATGATTATTTATATATGAAATCAGATTAGCATTTCATTTAGTTTTCTTTTGTTTATATTTTATAAATATTTATTTTTATCCACCAATCTTTCTCTCCTATCTCCAGAGAAACAATGCCTATTAATAATTACAAAAAAATTGAGAGGGGGTTTTAAGGATTGTAGTGGCCCCCACAATGTTAGGTTGTAGGAATGTAGGGGTTATGTTAGACGCCCTTACAAAACACCAGGTCTCGAGTTCAATACCGTCACAGAAGATTCACCAGGAAGTAGACTCAAATAAGAAGCACAGCCAGAGATGATGGCATAAAGAATATATTATAGAAACTAGTCTTATAGCCCGTTACATTAACGGGTGCTAGAATATATGTGTGTGTGTCTGTCTTTAATTCTTTCTGTCTCTCTGTCTCTCCTTTGCGCTTTCTGTCTTTCTTTTTCCTTGGCTGTCCACCACCACCCCTTGCCTGCTCCCCCTGTCCATTCTCCCTTCCTTTTACCTACCCTGTCCTGCAATAGGCCTCCCTTCCTTTTCCCCCCTGCTCTGGAGCACTGGGACACTGAATGGTACATCTTTATGTAAATACTTGAAACTTGAAATCTCATTCCCTGCAGCCCTCCCCTGTCTGTCCAGTCTAGTCTCTCTATTTTGTTCCCTTCACCTATTCCCTTCCTTCTACCTTGCAGATCTCTCTCTACCTCCTTCTTCCTCTCCCTAGCCCACAGTCGTCACTTTGGTACTTCTCTGAAATATCCTGCTCGGATGCCGGTGGTACCGCTCCCCACCCGCCACACCCGGGCTCGGTCCTCCTTGTGGGGGGTGCAACGGGGAACGCGGAAGTCATAAGGGCAGAGTGGGGGGGAAGAGAAGGCTCCGTACGGGAGAGCCAGCGTCGGTTTGCGTTTGTTCCTTTAGGCAGCATTAGGGTTTTGCCGGCCGCCAGCGGTAAACATAAAACTTTCACCTCAAGCCGCCACCTCAAGCTCCTCCCAGCAGCTGCCGCTCCACACTGCCTTTGCACCGCCTTTCGCCTCGTAGCCGCGCATGCGCACTTCCTAGCTACAGCTCATGGAAAATGGACGCACGCATAGGAAGTGCGCATGCGCGGCTTACTGTTTTATTATATTAGATAGGCTTACAGAAAAGCAATATTCATAAGCATTACAATTAAGCATTACAATTAATGAGAGAGCAAAGCAGTTTCCCTGCCTTACAGAGTCCAGAAGGAAGCGTGAAGTTCCAGGGAGAGGCAGAGAGAGAGAGAAAAGGGGGATGGGGGTGATGATCTAAGCTTCGGGTTCCCGAGATAGAGAGAAGGGATAGAGAGATAGATAAAGAGATAGATTCATGTGTGTTGCAGAGAGGAGGCTTTTATAGCTTGGAATCTTATTCTGAATATAGAAACTATTGTATTTCCCAGTATCTTTCTGATTATAATTTGTAAACTGTTTGAAACAATGGTTAGTTTAATTGATAAGGAAGGTGTGATACTTGCAGGCATGGTAGATGGGATTAGTCTCTGGCTTCTTTGTCCCATTCAAGCAGCCTATCTTCTTGATAAACAATCCAGTCTGGCTGGATGCTTAATGTATGTGAATTCTGTGCAGGAGCACAGAATTCTGCATCAACATTCCAGAGTCAGATTGATATAATTTCCCATAGGCCTTTGCTGACATTGGTTATGGCAACCAAAACTGCTGATTGCTAGCAATGCTAGGGCTGACAGGGGTTTCTTGCTATGGGCTCACTTTAAGGGCAAAGTGGTGGTTACATACATTGCGCATTTTGAATATTGCAACATTGTGACAGAGGAAGCACACAACTCTGGCTTCCCATACAGCTGACAGCTACTAAGAGTTTTCTAATATGAAGTTTTAACTGTTTTCCCTGCAGATGTCACCCTCTATCAGATTTTCTTCCTTAGATTATATAATATTTAGAAATAAAACAGAAACAAAGGAAATAAGGTAATACCTTTTTTATTGGACTAACAAAATAATGGTCTTTGCACATGTAACATAGTATATGACAGCAGATAAGGACATGAACAGTTCATGCAGTCTGCCCAGTAGTCACACTCATACAGTTTATTCATGATTACATTGTCTTTTCTTTAATATTTCTGGGCAATAGACCATAGAAGTCCACCCGGTACTGTCTTTAGGTTCCCACTTCTGGAGTTGCCATTGAAGCCCACTCCAGCCTATCCTAACCATCCTGTCACTGAAGCTTCTATTAATGCTCTCCCCAGCTCATCCTATACCAAATCACCATATATGGGACACAGACAACATGCAGGATTGCCCAGTACCGGCTTTAGTTTGTTTTATTCCATTCGTTTTCTAACTAGAGATCCTCTGTGTTCATACCACACTTTTTTGAATTCCGTCACCTCCCTCGAGAGGGCATTCCAGATATCTACATTTCCTAACATTTGCCCAAATTCAATAAGCAAACAGATGGTGTACCGATCGGTTTGCGACCCCTTAGCGACCCTGGCCCGATTCACTTACCTGTCTTCCGACCATCCTACAATACTTGCATGCAAATGAGGGCAACGGTATGCAAAATAGGCAGGGATGTGATTCACTAAAGAAAACCCCGCAACACCGACTGGGCTGGCCGATCAAAAAAAAAAATGTGGCTGCTGAGGATCAGTCGCTAAAGCTCTTTCCGGTTGCCCTGCCTTCTGCCGCCCTGCTCTCTGCCCTGTCAGCCCGCAGCCTGCCTTCCCCAAACACGCTGCCTGCCTGCCCCAAACCCGAACACCCTGCCTGCCCCGACTTTCCCACCCTTCCCCACTCAGAACGCCACTGCAGACAGGGCCCACTCACCCAGATCCAGAGTCTGCTGAGGAAGTCAACTTGAACATTGTCGATTCCCGCCACATTTGCTGCTGATAGCACCTGGAGGTAATGCTTTACCCAAAGAAACAGATGGCAGGCTTCCTGAGCCAGAGGGATGCTCTTGATCCCTCCCTGGTGATTGACATAGGCTACTGCCATCACATTGTCAGAGAAGACCCTGACTACTTGGCCCTCCAGAGTCTTCTGCAATTGCATCAGAGCCAGCCAAATGGCTCTTAGTTCCAACCGGTTAATTGACCTTTTCCTTTGAGAGGATGTCCAACTCTCAAGTATGGGACAACGATTGCAACGGAATACCCCTGCAGAGCGACTGCAGGAGAAGCCACCAATTCATGCTGGCCCAAGCCTCCAGAGCCCAGGGAAGACAGGTCTGTAAAGTCCAACGAGCGAGTAAGGCATGCTGGCGAGGACTCATGTGCTTCCTCGCTCATGGCACTAAATTTATTGTGGCCATCATGGACCCCAAGACCTGAAGTTAGTCCCATGAAGAAGCCGGCAGCTCCAGAAAAGAATAAATCTGAGCACACAGTTTCATTCTGTGTGCCTCTGGAAGATAGTTACAGCTTGCAGCTGTGTCAAAGAGAACTTGCAGATATTCCAGCGATTGTGTGGGCATCAGCATGTTTTTTCTGTAGTTCACGATCCAACCCAGGTCCTCTAGCAACTGGATTACCTGATCTACTGTGCACCGACCCTCGGCCAACAAGGGAGCCCTGATCATCCAGTCGTCCAAGTTCACAGGTAAGCTGCTATGACCACCATCACCTTGATGAAAGTACGAGGACCCGTTACCAGCCGAAAAGGCAGAGCCAAGAACTGGTAATGCTGTTCCAGGACAAGAAACTGCAAGAATTTGTGGTTGGTTAGAATGTGAAAGTAGGCTTCTGTGAGATCCAGCAAAGCAAATAACTCTCCTGGGGGCCGGGGCCACCACTGCAATGACCGATCACACTGTTTCCATATAAAAACATAGAACTTTGAAAGCCACATTCATGTGCTGAAGATCCAAAATAGGCCTCCAGTCTTTGGAGCCCTTCTTTGGCATGATAAAGTATATAGAGTATCTGCATGAACCGGAGAGTTTGGGCAGCACCAACTCTATAGCCTGAATATCCAGCAAGCATTGAACAATGGCTTGAACTTATACCGCCTTGTACGACTGACTCACAAGAGAGTCCACAAACCAGTCCATCAGAGGATGGGCAAATTCCAGTTGGTAGCTCGACTGAATAATGACCAAGACCCACTGGTCGGAGGAATTGCAAACCCAGGCAGACAGGAACGCTGAAAGCCTGCCCCCTATCTGAAGAGGGGCATCCCTTGGCCTGGTGTTATTGTGCCTTTTTGTCAGAGGGTGCAGGATGGGAGGGGGACGGCTGGGAATGCCTGTAGCCAGCATACCTGGGAAAATCTCTGTGACATGGCACTCGCATATGGTCGGGATTACCGGGAATCACAAAAATTAGAGTGACCAGAACCTCTAGAGGTCCTGGGTCTGCTGTCAGGCAGGGTCTTAGGGCAATGGTCCACCACAGAATTCATGAGGTCATCCAGGCCCTTAACAAACAATAACTGCCCCTTAAAGGGAAGTCTTCCATTGCCTGATCCAGAGCATCCTGTGAGCTAAATTCTAAGCCCATTTTATTCCAGTGGGCTTTTAGGGGGAAATTCCATAAACAGTGCCTACATTAGGCACTGCTAATTGCCCTAATTGGGGATGCCTAGCAATGCCTAACTGAATTCTGTGCAAAAGTTATTTTTTTTTAATGTGGTTTAATTGACTTGGTAATTGACCACACCATTAAAATCAATTAAAAAAAAAATTAGGCAATTAAAGTTTTGCTTGGAATACCGCATGGTGCCTAGCGGTGCTTAACAACACCTACCTGAAAAGTAGGTGAGGTTAGTCCTGAGCCTAGGTAGAGAGGCAGCATAGCAGAAAAAAAACACAGAAAGACAATAGAGGCCACCCCAGAAGTCTCCAGGAGCCTCCACTGGCCCTCGGGCCTTGGATTGAAGAACCCTGTTCTAGGGCATTGTTTGTTTATTTATTTATTAGGAATTTTAAAAAAAAATTTTGAAGGAATTCACTCAAGGTGGTGTACAGAAAGAATAAGTAAAATATAAGCAATAGACAATTACATTAGCAAAAATATTCAAATTACAATCAAAGTATGGCATAGTATGCTACATTAAAATGTTGACACAATAAATGGTAAAACATTTTAATAGGTAGAATTAGGGTGTAAGCAAAGATGGAGCATATAGATAGATTAGAGAGTAGTAGGAGTACAAAAATAAGGGGGATAATTCTCAGCTGGGGTAAAAGTGGATAAATATATCCTGCTATAGGATGTGCAGCTGGTGTCACTCCAGTGTGTGTGTGTTTGTGTCATTCAGTGTCACTCCAGATTTTTTATATGTGGGTCCTAATTAATATCTGTTGTTGTTGTTGTAATCAGAGCAGTCCTGGGGGTGGCAATCTGGGTGACTGCCCAGACCCCCCCCCCAAAAAAAAAAAACTTTGGGGGGCCCTGCATTCCTGCAGCTGCCCCATCTTTGGGTTCTCTGATGTCTTTTTTGTGTATCCCAACATATACTGTATTTTTCGCTCCATAAGACGTACTTTTTTCCCCAAAAAAGTGGGTGGAAATAAGGGTGCATCTTATGAAGCAAATATACCTCCCCGGCGGTACCTTAAATTTTGGAGGTCGGTGGACGGCTGCCTGCTGCTTGTCGGGGCCCATGGCGCACAAGTGCGCTAGGGCCTGTGACACTTCCTAATTCTGCCGGTTGCTGGTGCTTCGCAGGATGGCTGCCTGCTGATTACCGGCACGTCGGGGCCAGCGACGCACAAGTGCACTGCTGCGTGGGTGCACACCACTTCTGAATGGCTGCCTCAGTTCTCGCCTCACGAGAGCCTTACTGAGAAAGAGTTGCTATGGTACACACAAGCTACACACTATAGCATCAGATGATTCCTTCTCCCACCCCTCTCTTCAGTGTGAGAATCTGGAAACAGAGATGGCTGTCCCCATCTCCTACTCTTTAATCTCAGGCAACCCTTCCTCCCTATACACACTCTTCAATATTAGAATCTGAGCAGGATGTTCCTCCCATCCACCCCCTTTCAATCTCAAGAAGCTCTCATATCTGATTTTCCAAAGGGCCTGCACCCTCCATAGAGTCAGCTTTGGTTGTAACTAGTGAATGTGGAGGATTTCAGTACTTTAACTATTATCTTGGCCAAATATGAGCATGTTTCTTTCTCTGAGAGACATTATTCAGAAATGGATGAGATCTTCTTAGCAGATACTGCAAAGATAATGATCTCTATAACCACAAGACAGGCTTTAACTGTCACATCTGATGTACCCAGAATGGAAATAAGATACAACACATTGAAAGTCTTGTACTTGGCCCCTGCTGACAATACCTAGCACAACTGAACAAAGGAAAAAGAAGGGGGCTAGCCTCGATTCTAAACAGGAACAAAAAAAAAAAGGGAGGCAAGAGAGATATCTAAGTCAACCAACAGTCACATTTATTCCACAGCAATATAAATCTCAAAAGCAGTATAAAAAGCCTTTGGTCTTTAACAAGACCATTGAGGTCCTAAGAAGTGGAATCCTAGGAAAGTCCCAACCAGGATCCGGGTTTCGGCAAACAAAGTTGCCTTCCTCAGGGGCAACGTAGTGAAAATTTCTCTGTGCCGGCAAGTTGGCGTCTCAAAACTGAAAGGGCGCCAAGAGGCTGCACATGCGTACATAAACTATACTGGACCGGTGCATGTGTCTATGTCACATTGACAGAGCACAACAACAGAAGGTAAACTACCGGTAATTGGATTTTTATATGGAGACTGCCTTACGACAGAACAGCTATCTTTTTTATGTTGTTCTTTCCTTCGTAGACTTATTAAAAGGGAGAAACAAAACAGATACATGTTTTCATTTATATGCAGTATGTTTAAATAAGCAGTTGGACCTGGATTCTATAAATGGTGCCAATATTGGCAACCTCCTAAAAAGGGAAAGGGAATGGGGACTTGTATACCACCTTTTTGTGGCTTTGGTATTTCATAGCTGACATTCAAAGCGGTGGGCACTGGAGAATTAATTGACTTGCCCAGGATCAGCACTGGGATTTGATTTCACAACCTCTGGGTGCAGACAGTGGGGTAGCGAGGCTGAGAGGTGCCCGGGGCGGTGGCACCCCAACACTGCCTTCTTCTCTGCCCCCCCCTCCACACCTACCTCCACACACACTTTCTCCGCCCCCTACTGCCACACATGCACCACTTCCCTTCCCCCGTATCTCTGTAACCTTCCTGGCATGAGCAGTAACCCCCAAGCAGCTATTGCACCAGTGTTGGATCTTCCTCTGACACCACTTCCTAGGTGCGGATCCAAGAAGTGATGTCAGAGAAAGAGCCAACACTGGAGCAACTGCAGCTTTGGGGTTGCTGCTCAAATAATCACCTATCAATAAATTTCTATGCAACGTACAGTATATAAAAAATACAGATAAAACAATAAGTACATAATACAGAAAATCTCAAATTTGGGCAAACAAACAGGAACATGAAGGGAAAATCAGGAAGAAATACAATTGTTATAGAACAGAGAAAAAACTCTCCGACCATCTAACGATCGTCGCTTAACCAGTTTGACAACCTAATTTGCCAACCCGATGAACAAAATGGCCTACCACATACTTTTCCATGCATTCATTCATTCTCTGACTCTGCCATGCAAATGATCTTATTAGTATTAAAATGAGGTCAATAATATTAAAACGAGCCCTCTGATTGATGCTTTAACATCGCTAAGGCATCTAACAGCTGCTAAGGGCCCCAAAATTGCCAACAGGTCTGCTCTATTTTTTTCTTTTTTTATGGCAACAGATGTGTTTTGCACAATATCCGTCTCTATCAAAAAAAAGTTGTGCTGAAGTGCTGCTAAGCCGTGCCTTGCCGGCCCCAGTTTGATGATGCCCCCGAACAAAAAGAGACAAGAAGGATGCCTACTTCTTTCTGCCTTGGCCACCAAGACCCCACAACAAGAGTGATACCCACTCCCTCCTGCCTTGGCATGTTTAAATGCATCCAGGCCCCCACTACCACTCCCCCACACTTCCGACATGAAGGCCTCCCCTTCTGACCCTCCTATTATCCCATCAAAGTCCCTAAAAGAAGGCCCTGGTGGTCTGGAGGGAGTCAGATCAGACACCCCCCCCTAGATCAAGGACACTCCTAACCTTCCCCCTCCCCCATACCTTGTTCAAGGCATCGTTATCGTAGAAATCCGGCATCACATACAAAATTGCTCTCTTAACATTTAAAACACAAAAAACTAATGAACCTGCTTTCATAGACCGTCTCTTGATTCCATATGATCCTTCAAGGGCCTTAAGATCCACTTCTCAACGAACTCTCCATGTCTCCTCGCTAAAAATTATCGGCACTCGTCATGCCTCTATTTTCTCTGTCACAGCACCCATGACCTGGAATTCTCTGCCACTTTTTAGCAGAGCTGAACATAATTTAGATAAATTTAAGGGTAGTTTAAAATACTTCCTTTTTAAGGATGCATATGAGTAATTTTCTTCTATTCAATTTCTTTTTTACTTCTCCCTCCCCTTCTTGTATTTTCCCCTTCTTGTTTTCTTTCCTTTACAATATTGTAGTTCTTCCTTCTCTCCTCTTGTATCTAACCTTCCATATGTTTAGTATGTTAAAGTCTTCCATCTTGTCTTGTCTTTTACTTGGAGTTTGTTTCTGTTTTTAATGTTTTTATTTAATTGTACAACTCTTTGAATTTTATGATTTGCGGTTAATCAAATTTTAATAAACTATGAACTATGTGAACTCGCTCCAGCCAGCAGGCCCTGCCTCTGCAAAATGGCAAGCCTTCCCTTCCTGGTGCATCCTGGGATGCACTGGGAGGGGCCTAAGGTTCTGATTGGCTCAGATAATAAATTGGTAGTTTGATTGATCCTGTTATGTTTATCTATGTATGAATAATTTGATTGCATTTTGGAAGGCCTGGGATGATGTCTCAAAATAATGAACAGTTATTTATCCAAAGGAGAAGGAGCACAAGTTTTACTACTACTTCTATACCCACCCATCCCCATAAGATAACATACTCCAGCCTCCCTATAACAATATAATCTTATTTGCAACTGGATTTTAGCAATAGTACCATAAGGCGTGTTTTATTTTTGTGAAAAAAAAAAAAAAGAAAACCCTCAGTACATTTGTGGTGTAGAATTTTGCAGTGTCAGTCGGAAATGCTTTTGATGAAAGATATAAAGACACACACACACAAACGCACACATCTTCACTTCCTCTTTTCAAATAAAGAGCATCATTCTCAGGGTGTTAAGAGACAGCAAACTGGGCAGAGAACCGTAGTCTACAAACCTGCTAAGAATGGAACATGACATGCTGGGAGACATTGTACTGCTAGCCATAGTAACTCTGCTAAGCACTGTGCAAAATGGTAAGGAAACAAAACCTCTTCTTATCCAGGCTAGTACACATAATACATCAGTAGATATGTTAGGTGCAATGATCTTTTTTAAATTAAAATGTGCTTTCAGGGCCTATGAAATCTTGCTAACATTTATGTTGTTATGCAGCAGTGTATTCATTTTATTTATAAACCACTGTTACAAATTGGAAGATATAGCCCTAGTATTCCTTTTGGGTTGTTGTTTGTTTTTGTTTTGTTTTTTTTTGGGGGGGGGGTGTCAAATATGCCTATAAATACCTTAAAAAAAAATAGCTCCAACAAGACAACAAAGCAGTATATGAGAAAAAGTGAGCAAAATTAAACATTTTCTTTCAAGATTCTTCTGTGTGTGTGTATGGGGGGGGGGAGATTCTAACATGGTTACATTTATGTATATGTTATGTATATTTATGATCACCATCCCCACAGCAGGGATAATTACTAAGGGCCTGTTTTACAAAGCCCGCTACCGGCTACTGTGTGGTAACGGCCCAAAGCCCATAGAGATTTAAAGGTCTTTGGGGCTGTTGCCGTGCGGCTTTGTAAAACAGGCTGTAAATGTTCATAAGAAAAGTAACAGAACAGGATTTCCCAAAGATGAAAACATATTACATTACATTACATTAAGGATTTCTTTCCGCCTGTGCCTTGCGGTTCTAGGCGGATTACAATATAGAGGATATCTGGGCATTTCCAGTAGAATTACATTAAAGGAGAAGAGTAAATTACAAGTAACAGTAAAATAAATTACAGGTAATAGTAGAGTAGAGTAAATTACAGGTAGCAGTAAAGAATTACAATACATTCAAGATCACAGAAGAAGTTACATCGCAACTGAATCAGTTACATTGGGTGGAGGGTAAAAAATTACAATACATTCTAGATCACAGAAGATGTTACGTGAACTGAGTCAAAATTCTTCGGGTGGAGAGTAGCATCTTATACCTATAAGCGAAGGTGGATTCATAATGTTGATGATTACATGATATTGGTTACTTAATGTTGATGATATGGACTGTAGAAGTGTTTAGATTGGGTTGGACAAAGTATTATTATCTGGGGGTGTTCCCAAAGGAATTGATTGGGAACTCATTAGGTGGCGGTTAGAGTGATGGGAGATATTTTTTGAACAGTAGTGTTTTTATTTCTTTTCGGAACTCTTTTATGTCTGTTGTTTTGATCAGTAATTTTGAGATGTCGGAGTCAATTTTAGCTGCCTGTGTCCCTAGAAGGTTGTCGTAAAGTTTCTTACGTCGAGTACCATTGAGAGGTGGGTAGGTGAAAAGGTTCTGTATTCTCCTTCTTCTGGGTGAGAGGTTGTAGTGAAAACAGTTGTTTAGGTAGCTGGGTGCGGTGCCATGGGTTACTTTGAATAGTTACTTTGAATATTACTCATAAGGCAGGTTAGAGAAAAACATTTTTTGTGTCTATCAAAATTTCAAATGTGACAGAGTATCAAGAGCTCCAGTTCATGAGATAATTCAATATTTTAGTGCTATTAACTTGATATACTGTCTTTCATTAAAACAAAACAAAACAGAGAATTACAATAATAAAAACTAAAGAAAAGATAAGGCAAGAGAAAGTGAGATGGACAGATAAATAGTGGAGGGCAGCAGGAAGGGAAAGTTACAAATGATCATAGAAAAGCAGCATAAAATTCAAGAATAGGACAATAGGCAGAGTGAACATGCAAATGTGCGTGTGTAATTGCATTAACTATACATATGTATATAAAAATGTAAGTATGTAGCTATATATTTATATATACATTTCAGTTAGTTTTCAACAATGTATTTTCTTGATTGTCTTCTTCAAAATATATTTTTAACAAATTACAATATTCTTCTGGATCTAATTTCCCCCTTAGACATGGATCTACATTTCTCCCTCCGTATTCGCGGTTTCAGCATTTGCAGTTTTGATTATTCACGGTTTGTAGCGTGCTGGCTCCCCCCTCCCCCCCCCCCCCCCACACAAATTACATCAGCTTGCATAGAGAAATCACTGATTCCAACCGTTTGCAGAGAAAATGGCTGATTCCCAGCACTTTGTTCACCGTGTTTTGCCTCTCCTTCAGAAACAGGCCAGGTCTCACACCATGTTGTTTGCGGTTTCACCATATTCACGATGGTTTTTAAATATAAAACAGCAAATGACATATAAAAAAGTTATTTGCCGTTTTTCAGTATTTGCGGTTTTGTTAATCCCCTATCACAGCGAATACAGAGGGAGAAGTGTACTTCTGGTTTTGTTTAGTATTTCTAAATGTCTCTTTATATGGATCTTTATAAGCAATGGCATTTTATACCAAATGAACATAATCCAAGGAAGTGATGAATATGTTTTCGAGAATGCATAGCTCCGTTCTTCATATTGTGGCCAAGTGTGTTTCAATAAAATCATTTGCTCCTGTTGCTTTTTTTTTTTTTTTTTTAGCATTTTTTCAATATAAAGTGGAGAATGAGTGCAAGAACCAGAACTCAAGGAGTTTCCAAAGGACAGGATCTCCTGCCTTTGAGCGAGTCTACACTGCAAAGTGAGTCTGGAAATGGGGAAGTAGATTGGGGGAGGGTATGGCAAGGAAGGAAGGAAGATATTTGCCAATTGTAATGGCATGCAGTGGGTATCTTTAAATAACAGGCAGTCTGACCTCAGCATCAGATGGAAGCTTGTTGGGGACTTAGTACTTATTTGCGTTTAACATATGCGTACATTTCAGTTGCTGGGGAACTATGTACTAGGTGCCGTTCAAAGAAATGTTTCTTATTAAAGGGGTAAATTTATAATGCTTTTCCATGTATAAAGCCTATTTTATACACAGAAAAGGGCTTTTGTAAAACTGCATGACTGCATACATGCAATTGCCATTATAGAATACCAATGTGACCATATTTACACAGCTAAATTTAGGTAATGCACTTATGCTAGCCAAATGGCTGGTATAAATGCTTTCACCTAATGTAGGTAGTTAGGCACAGTGGTTAGAGCTACAGCCTTAGCACCCTGAGGTTGTGGGTTCAAATCCCACGCTGCTCCTTGTGACCCTGGGTAAGTCACATAATCCCCCCTTTGCCCCAGGTACACTAGATAGAGTTTGAGCCCGCCGGGACAGATAGAGAAATATGGTAAAGTATCTGAATGTAAACCACTTAGGATATAAGTGGTATATAAATAATAATAAAATAAATAAATGCAGGTATTCTATAACCTGCACATGCAACTGCCAGACACACCCCCTCTAGCAACTTGTTATCTTATTAAGTTACACATACAACTGTCCTTATTCTATAATCTGCACACACAATTTTGCACACTAGTCACAAATTTATGCATGCAAATTAATAGAATTAGGAGGAATGTATGCATCTATCTTTAAGCAATCTGCATGTGGGTAAGTAGTAGTTCCTGGGGATGTAGTTTGGGTAGAGTGGAGGCAAAGTTGTACACGTATATTTTATAAAATGCACATGTACACCCTTAGTGTACATGCACACATATACATCTTCTTAGCTAACTGGATGTGGTGCTGAGCTCCATAGTGAGTTGGGTGCTGGATCAGGTCCAGGACAAGAGTAAAGAGCAGTTGTCCAAGGTTACCTCTGTTCTGTCTCTCCAAACCAGGCTGAGGTTTAAGAAATTAAAGCCTCAGCCCCTTCTAAGGGTGAATCCTGATTGTGCCTATCCAGCAGAGGCTGATGGCATAGGGAAGACAGAGGTGCTGTAAAAAATGACTGAGGCCCTGATGCTCTAAATTTACCATGCCTTTAAAGTTCATTGCTAAACCAGTTCTAATTGGTTTAGTATACAAACAGTTTAGCTTCCAATGCACAAAATGGTTCTGCGCAATCTTTTCTGTGCCCCATAGCGGCCTTCAAGAATAATATGGCAATGAAGTACAATGAGGTCATTAATATTAAAATGAGCACCCCAGGTGATGCCCAGACATTGCCAGGTAAAGCACAAAATGAAGTGCCTACCTTTAATGCTCCAAAATTACCAGCAGGTCTGTAGGTGCTAGTAGCATTGAACCACATGTGTTAAAAGCGTGTACCAGCAGGTCTGGGGCTGCTGACTGCATGAGGCACCAAAAAAAAAAATCATATCTTGCTATACATGTGTGTTAAAAGTGCATCTCAGGTGTGTGTTAAAGGTGTGTCTTAGGTGTGTGTGTTAAATGTGCATCTCAGGCACATTCATTAAAACAATATACCAGCAGGACTGCCAATTGAATGGTGTAAGTTAAAAAAAAAAAAAATACATGCGTATGATTTGCTGGAAGTTCTCCAACCCCCTCCCACCACCATGACATTGATTAAGGGGATGGAACAATTCTCATATGAGAAAAAGCTAAAAAGTTTAGAGCTTTACTGCTTGGAGAATGTTAATGTTTGTTTTTAAGATTCTTTATGGTCGGGCACCAGATTACTGTCAGAATATGATTTCTTTATATTTAGCTCCAAGGAAACTGAGGTCTCCATGGGAAATTAGACTAAAGATTCCCTCTGTAACAACTTGCCATAAAATTGTCACTAGTCGGAGATTATTAATAGGAAGTGGTCCCAATTTATGGAATAAGATACCATGTGAAATTTCAGGATATTAAATGTTATGCTTTTAGAAGAGCAGTTAAGGGTTATCTTTTTGCATTTTATTTAATGAATAAGTAGGTAAGACTTAGAGGGGCATAATCAAAACATATGTCTAAGTCCAATTTGAGTGTATGGCGCTAGACGCCCAAAGTCGGCAGTGGGAAAATGCCCATTTTCAAAAAATACATCTAGATAGGGAGATAGAATCAGAGGAAGCTGGACACTCAGTAGTCGGGTGACATGATGTCTCAAACCGCAAATGTTGGGCGGCGGTTGTCCTGATGCATAAAGTAGTCTGCATGGGGAGAAAGCAAAGAAAAGAACACTATGAAGCACAAGACATGGCCAAGGAGATAGGTAGATAGAACCAAAAGAAGCTGGACATTCACTTGTGGGTAGACTGGATGTCTTGGACCATAGGGTGGTGGGCAGCGGGAAGTCCACTTCATCCAGTTTGGAGGTGAGCTTGTCAGTAACATGGACAGGCTGTGGGGGATGTGTAGGGGTGGGAGTATGGAGGGGGTGGCAGTGTGGAGATGGAACAGTGGCAGAGTGGGGAATGGAGGTGGGAGTATGGAGGTGGGACAGTGGGAGAGTGGGGAATGGATGTAGAGGGGGTGGGAGTGTGGATGGAAATTTTGGAAGGCATAGAGGGTACAGAAGCAAGCAGGTGTCTGAAATAGTCTGGTGGGCAGTATAGTGAACCACAGAGAGGGGGATCCTGGCCCATATCCAATGCTACCACAACATTCATGGTGGAAAATGTGAGCGCACTTAACACAAACCAGGAGAAAACGGTTTTTAGAAATGAGACAATTTGTGATTGCGTTGGGAGCTAAATTCCAATTAAGATACCCATGTAAATGTATGATTGATTAAACATCTTATATTTCTATGAACCCTACCAATTAAGATATTTTCTTGAAGGAAAAGGAGTAGTAATGTCCGCCCCTTCTGACGAATAGCTTAAGTGATTGACTCTAATTATAAGGTTTCTGAATTAATGGAAGATGTAACACTACAATATATTATGTATATTTTTTTTCTTTGATTATTTTCAAAGTAACTCACTCTCTCTGATATGTGAATTGTCTCTTCCTAATGAGGACTGTTAAGAGCCAGTGCATTGTTTAAATTTTGAATGGTATTCTTCTATTTGTTATAAAATTGTAGCAAAGTCTCTTGATTATACATTTATAAATTTCTTTGAGATGTATATATATAAATGATATAAATAAATAAATAAAAAGAAAGTGTGAGCCCACCAAAACTATCCAAAACCTACTGCACTGCTACATAGGTGACACCTACAGCCATAAGAGCTACTGGAATGGTAGACAGGTGGGTATAGTAGGTTTTAGGGAAGTTTTGAAGGGCTCACCATACACCATAAGGGGGTTACGGTGACATGTGTACTTGGCACCCTTTATGTGAAGTGCCCACTAAGGTACTAAAAGGATGTTGAAGATGAAGTAGTGAGGCTAATTGGAAACAACCACAACAGATGAACACCTCACTAGTTTGGGTTCAATCACAGGATGGCGGAAACCTTCAGTATGATTCACATCTAAATATCATACTGAAGGTTTCCGCCATCCTGTGATTGAACTCAAACTAGTGAGGTGTACATCTGTTGTGGTTGCCCACTAAGGTACCCCAGTGCTCTGTGTGACCAGTCCATTAAAATGATGGCCCTTCCTAAGTCCAAATGGGCTTGTTTTAGATGTTTTGATTTTTGAAAATGGCCAAAAAGATAGATGTCCTAAGGGCCAGGACATCTCAATGGGTCATTTTCAAAAAGAAAAAAAAAAGTTGGTTGTCATGCAATTTTGAAAATGGTCGTTATTCCGTCCTGACTTTTTGACATACTGTGGGAGACATCCAAAGTCAGATTTAAATGTCCTATCGAAAATGGCCCTCTGTGTAGATGAAGATATGCAAATCCCATTAGTCCTGCATGGAACTTCTTTTTCCTTATCATTGGAGAAAGATATGGAAAACAATACCTATCTGGACTTTTTCCTTATTTTTTCTTTCTTCTCCTTTCTCCTAGCCAAAACTGCATTGATGCATATCCAACTTTTCTTGGTATGCTTTGGTGTGCAGGAACATTTTGTAGCCAAGGTAAGTGTAATTTGGTCAATATTTTTATTCTTCAGGTAACATGGTCAAAGAAAGAAGAAAATGTTCAATTGACCCATCTAGACTGCCCAGGCCATCCTATTAACACTGCTAAGGTCACATCCCAGCTACCAGATGTTGAAGCTAATCACTTGTAGGATGCAAGTCAATTTTTACTATATTCTTTACTGGTTCTCTACCCATCCTGAGTAGATTAACATACAAGACCTATGATTTACCTCTACCCAGTCCCATAAAGCTATATTTTTTATTTTCACATTTGTGCTCATGTGTATGATTAGCAGTTTACCTTAAAGCAGCACATCAGCATAAAGCAGTGGTTCTCAACTAGTGTGTGAGGACACATCTTATGTCATTAAAAAGCGTGCCTGTGGACTGGGGAGAGCACAGCAGGAAATCAGGTATTTGAAATCCATATAACTGATACTTTCTATTTCACCATTACCCACAATGCTCACTGCTGCCACCAGCCCCAATTAGAATTGTTGCAAATCTGATCTTCCCCACCCAGCAGTCACCATCTCTCTTTGCATCATTTTCTGAAATAATGGGATTTCAGAAATAGGTTTTTTTTTGTTCAGCCATGAACTGTAATGTTCAATGTGTCACGGATATGAACACTGTCTGTCAGGTGTACCACAATGGACGAAAAGTTGAAATCACTGGCATAAAGGGTAAAAGGCCATAGGTTTGATATACAGTAAAACCTTGGTTTGTAAGCATAATTTGTTCCGAAACCATGCTTGTAATCCAAGAACACTCGTACATCAAAGCAAATTTCCCCATAAGAAATAATGGAAACTCAGACGATTCATTCCACAAACCAAAAACTTTAATACAACATACTGTATGTACTTGTATTGTATTGCAAGACCTCACTCGTTTAGAACAGTCACTACATGCCTGCAGCTTCAGAGAAGAACCATCAGCTCAGTTGTGATGATGTGACGCATGTATACTGTATGTACTCATATTGAAAGACCTTGCTTGTTTAGAACAGTCAGAGGAAGAAGAACCATCAGCTCAATTATGATGATGTGATGTGTGTGTATATTATATGTACTTGTTTTGCAAGACATTGCTTGTTTATCAAGTTAAAATTTAATAAAATGTTTTGCTTTTCTTGCAAAACACTTGCAAACCAAGTTACTTGCAATCCAAGGTTTTACTGTACTGCCTTTCTGTGGTACAGCTCTATATTCTCACATGTAAGGTTAGAAGATGCCTATCCAAAATCAAAAACAAGTCTTCTTGGGTACTGGACTGCGTTCCATTTCCAAGACAATTCCAAAGTTGTGTTGATCATTAACGGAAAGAAAGCATTATATAACATGGATTCACTAGAGGAGGTCTTGTCAGACAAATCTGATCACTTTCTTTGACAGGGTGACCAGAGAATTGGATAGAGGAAGTGCGCTAGATGTGGTGTATTTAGATTTTAGCAAAGCCTTTGACAGTGTTCCACACAGACATCTAATATATAAACTGAGTGGCCCCAAAATAATGGGCCCCAAAGTAATGGGCTGGATCAAGAACTGGTTGAGTGGAAGATGACAGAGGGTAGTGGTTAATGGAGATCGCTCTAAGGAAAGGGATGTTATCAGTGGTGTGTCTCAAAGTTCTGTTCTTGGGCCTGTTCTTTTTAACATTTTTGTAAGCGATATTGCTGTCAGGTAAGATTTGCCTCTGCGGATGATACCAAAATCTGCAATAGAGTAGATACCCCAGATAGTGTTAATAACATGAAGAAAGACCTAGTGAAACTTAAAGAATGGTCTGAAATTTGGCAGCTAAAATTTAATGTTAACAAATACAAGGTCATGCATTTGGGCAGCAAAAGGAACAATACAGTTTAAGGGATGAAGAACTTATGTGCATGACAGAAGAGCGGGATTTGGGTATGATTGTATGTCATGATCTTAAGATGGCCAAACAGCTTGAAAAGTTGATGGCGAAAGCTAGAAGGATGCTAGGGTGCATAAGGAGAGGTATGGCCAGTAGGAAAAAGGAGGTATTGATGCCCCATATAAGACTTTGGTGAGACCTCATTTAGAATACTGTGTACAATTCTGGAGACCATGTCTTCAAAAAGATATAAAAAGGATGGAGTCGGTCCAGAGGAAGGCTACTAAAGTGGTGCATGGTCTTCGTCATAAGGTGTATGGGGACAGACTTAAAGATCTCAATATGTATACTTTAGAGGAAAGGCAGGAGAGGGGAGATATGATAGAGACATTTAAATATCTACTTGACGTAATGGCACATGAGTCGAGTCTCTTTCATTTGAAAGGAAGCCCTGGAATGAGAGGGCTTAGGATTAAGTTAAGAGGTGATAGGCTCAGGAGTAATCTAAGGAAATACTTCTTTTACAGAAAGGGTAGTAGATGTGTGGAACAGTATCTCGGAGGAAGTTATGGGATCGACACATGGGATCTATTCTCAAGGCAAAGGTAGGGGAGGGTCATTAGGGTGGGCAGACTAGATGGGCCGTGGCTCTTATCTGCCGTCTATTTCTATGTTTCTATCTGAATTCAAGAAGGCGAGGGATAGGCATGTGGGATCTCATAGAGAGAGGAAGAGATAGTAGTTACTGCAAATGGGCAGACTAGATGGGCCATTTAGCTTTTATTTGCCATCATGTTTCTATATTTAGGATCTGATGAATAAATCAGCTGCTAACTACCCTTTTCCTCTTCAGGTAGATGCACTTGTGCTGTGAAGCACAAAGGGGCAGAGGCAAGGCTAGGGATGGGGAGAGGGTGAGTTCAGAAAGCAAAGCATGGGTATTTCATTTTAAATCCTTATATGTATTGTACAGCAGCTGCATGTATTACAAGGCAGATGTAAAGTTTAATCTTATAACTATTCATTATAGCATTTTCCCCCTTTTTAGCGCCTGCTGCCTTTGCTGGATTGATGTATTTGTTAGTGAGACAAAAGTACTTTGTTGGATACTTAGGAGAAAAGACTCAGAGGTAAGCAATTCTCTGCAATTAAATACAGACGGTAACAAGTCTAACACCCTTCAATACTCTTTATCATTTTGCTAAATAGCAGAAGTATAGCCAGAGTTCAATTTCTGGATGGGCCTGAAGGTGGACTGGGTGGGCATGGCCCTCACATTTCCTCTCTGCCTGCTATACCCCACTAAAAAATACCTTAGCTGCCTGAGATCCTGAAGCTCTACCAATGAGTCCTCCCTGGAGCTCACCTGAATTGTTTCAAATCTAAAACTAAAACTAAATTCCTCAAAAGGAATTATGGGACTGGTAACATGACAAGTTTACTTCTAAAAAGTTCCCAAAGCAACTTCTAAACTCTGTATGAGAGTTGGAGAGAATCCATCCATCTATTCATCCGTTCATATTGATTTTTGTGTAAACTTATACATAATATAGAAGGAGGAGGAGCTTAGAGCAAAAAAGAAGAGTAATGTGGAAGTGAGTTCCCACCACTTGAAAAAGAGAACTTTGTTTTCTGCTGGCAGGGACCCAAACTCGCTGGCAAATGAATGTGAGGCCCCAAGCCACAGCAAAATGCAGCTCAGTATGCTGGCAGGGAATCAAACCAGCTAGCATTTAGTTGCAAGTCTGCTTTACCCAGACGTGGAGGGGCATAATCAAAAAAAGCGTCTAAGTCCCCTTTTGGCCTAAATCCTTAAACGTTCAACGCAGAAGCAGGGAAAGTGTCCATAACCAAACCAAACGTCCTTGTTTTGATTATGGCCTTCCTCTGCCTAAACGTCCAATCACCACTACGTCTAAAAGTACACCCACACCACATCTACACTTTTCACCCATAATGAAACCAAAAAACGCCTAAGCCAGAAACGTCCAACAGAAGGGCTTTTAGGCGAAGGAGGAGCCAATCCTTCGCCTAAAAGCTGGATTCTGTAACCGGTGCCTGTCAAAAACAACACCTGTTACAGAACCCCCCCACCACCACCATCACACACACACACATACACAATGATCCAGGCGGGAGGGTGCCCAAGCCCTCCTGCCATGTCGAACCGCAACCCCCCCCCCCCAACAACATCGGGGCAAGAGGGAGCTCAAGCCCTCTTGCCCCGGCCAACCGCGGCACCCCCGACATATCGGGGCAAGAGGGAGCCCAAGGCCTCTTGCCCCACAGATTAACATTGGGCCAGGAGAGAGCCCAAGCTCTCCTGGCCCCCGCGACCCCCCCGCCGCTACTCGTTCGGGCCAGGAGGGAGCCCAACCCAGCCCATGTGCCTCAGGCCCCGCCCCCAGGAGGGGCTTAAGGCTCCCGGGCCTATTCTGATTGGCCCAGGCGCCTTAGGCCCCAACTGTGGGCGGGGCTTTGGGATGGCTGGGCCAATCCGGCCCCATTCTGCCGTTGGCTGCCTGCCGGACAGGCGGGTTTGGCACCCGTCTGTCCAGCCACTTGAAACAAGATACGGGGAAGGGGGGTGGGGGAGTCGTGGGGTCGGCCGGGGGGGGTCGCAGATCGGCTGGGGGGGCGATCGGGGGTTCTGGGGGGGGCGGTCGTTGGGGGTAGGGGGTTTGCATCGAGGGCAGGAGGGCCTGGGATCCCTCCTGCCCGTAATGTAGTGCGGGGTGGGGGTATGGGGTCACCGGGGCCAGGAGGGTTTGGGCTCCCTCCTGGCCCGAACGAGTAGTGGCGGGGGGGTCGCCGGGGCCAGGAGAGCCTGGGCTCTCTCCTGGCCCAATGTTAATTGCAAGGGGGGGGTGATGGATCGCGGCAGGAGAGATGCCTAATCTCCCCTACTGTGATGCCATCACTCCTCTACCGGAACTGCAGGAGAGATAGGGTGGGAAGGTTGCCGGGCCGCTGAACTGATGGCGCCAGCGGCCATCAGCTCAGCGGCCCCTTTTTCGGCACTTAGACCTGGTTTGACTAAGTCTAAGTCAAAAAGGTCTAAGTGCCGACTAGGCAACCTGTAAATGTTTTGGTTATACCTGTTGTACACCTAGGTGTAGGTCAGCCCACCTCCCGCCCACTGCCCGCCCTTTCCCCTCCTCTAAACACACCTCTTTTCTCTCTGTGCGTTTAGTGGCAGGGGAAAGGCCTAAGCTGTTTTTAGATACGTCTAAAAACCAGCTTTGGTTATGGGTACTTAGACGATCAGGCTTTTTGATCGTCCAAGTAGCCATTTAGGACACTTTTTAGACGTTTGTTTGTTTTTTATTATTACCCCCATAGTGCATTATAACAAATTATTTTTTTTAATGGATCAAAAGTTATACTAGTACTTGAACCATAATCCTGAAAGCATCAGTCCTACTGTTTTATTTAAAGTCAGTTGAGGTGTTCTTTTTTGTAATGATTTTTATTTTATTCTTCTTTTAACTATTTATTTTTGGCACAATATTTTAAATCTCATCTCTTTTGGCTCCTAGTTCAGCTGGAAGTAACCTCTCTGTACCTGGAGCTACTATCTTGGAACTGTCCCCTATTTTTGTATCTCCTTCCTTCTTTACCCAGCCATTGCTGCACCAGTCCTCTGCTGGGAGTTACACACAAGGCTTCCCCCTATAAAGTCCCAAAGTCTAACCTCTTTGTGCCTCCACTGAGTGGTGGCTGAGACTCAGGGGGTTTGAATGCTATCTCTACAATATCAGTAGACCTGGGAGAGTCAAGGAAATGAGACTTGGCTTGCAAATCAAACCCAGATCCTCTATATGGCAGCACACAGTGTTTGTCCCTAATCCACTGAGCTAAGGCTGATTTTCATTTTATGCTTCTCTACTTAGTGGGGCCGACCCAACCATTAGACAAGACTAGGCAGTCACCTTAGGCAGTAGCTTTTGGGGGACTCTAAACAGCAAATGAAATGAAAGCAAAACAATAGGTTCTAACAAGTATTTTTTTCCCAGCATGGAGGATGAACAGTTTTAAAACATCTCATTTACTCGATTTAATCTGGGAAGGGTGATGATGGAATAATTATGATTGCGGGGGGGGGGGGGGGAGGGGCTTCAGGGGTTTAAAAGTTAATGGGGGGGGGACATAAGGCTGAATGTTTGCCTAAGGGTGCCTAATATGTTTGCATTGGCTCTCTCAGTTCCTCCCACTATAGTGAATCTAAATAAATCAACATGCTGCTACACCAAATCTTATAAATGTCTCACATAGGTATCACAATGATGTATATAAAATGAATATAGCATGAAGAACCAAAGAATAAACTGAAGAGCAGATTTGTACAATAGGTCATTAATTTATAACAAAAGTAGTAATCCAGTGATTCTCAAATGTGTCCAGGGGGACCACCAGCCAGTCAGATTTTCAAGATATCCCTAATGAATATAATGGTATGCCTGTTATCTACATTACATGTAAATATCTCTCATGGATATTCATTAGGCTGCTGGTCACCCAGGACAGGTTTGAGAACCACTGATTTACTCCAAAAATGTGGGGGAAAAAAGCACTGTGGCGCAGATTCTCAAACTGGCACTGACTTTTTAGGCACCGGTATGCGCCCAAACTCAGTTTAAAAACCATTCAAATGCCATTTTTAGCTGAGTTTTAAGGTGCCTACCCATGCCTAAAAAACTGGCACCAGAATTTTTCATTTCATTTCATTTGTGATTTCTATTCCGCCTGTGCCTTGCGGTTCTAAGCGGATTACAGTTAAAAGAGATCAGGACATTACCGAGAGAATTACATTACAACGATTTAAGTAAATTACATGTTGTGGTATAGAAATACAAGTATAAGATATCTGGATTTATCGATAGAATAACTTGACAGGGTTCAAGTAGTTACAAGGTTCAGTGGGGAAAACAATATAGGCAACTGAAGAAAGATACCTAACTTTGAAGGAATCAGTTAAGTGGATACCTAAGGGAGATGCTTATTTAGGAGTTTGGATATTTTTCGTAAATGAGGTTCAAGGGGATGACTAGTGTGTTATTTGCTGGGGAGAGTGCATGTGCGATTGGGGAGGGGAATATTAAGTAAGGACGTGTTTTTTGAAAAGAAATGTTTTGATTTCTTTCCGAAACACACCTATGGAGGAACTTTAGGCTGCTGAACACCACTGTGGGTGTGGCTTATGCCAGAAGTGGCATTAGGCGGCCTAAAGCGTCTCCTTAGGCGCGATTCACATCATAGGCAGGTGCCAGAAACAGAAAGGTTGCCTTTTTTAATTACTCCTCGTATCTTTGTATTCGAATTTCAAATATACTTATTCAAATACAGAATCAAAAAAGATGCAAAATTTCCCAACAAAGTAAGCAAGAAAATTGTAATACTGCTTGTATTTTAATTCATGGGAAGAGCTTAAAATATTCCCATTTATAGTTAAATTGTTGAAGAACAATGTGTAGTTAGTTACCATGTTTCATTTTTCATTTTCATCTACAGCACACCTGGTTATATTTTCGGGAAACGTATAATGTTGTTCCTGTTCCTTATGTCAATGGCTGGAATACTCAACTATTTCCTTGTCTGCTGGTTTGGACAGGACTTTAATGTTTATATTAAAACTCTTAGCAGTACCATTTCTCCGCTGCTTCTCATTCCTTAAATAGTTATCATGTGTTGACGTGTGCTGAGCAGGAAAAACCAACAAAACTGCAGACTATGTGCAAGATGCAGGCAAATTTATTGTACCAGAATTAAAATGCAAAAGATAATATAAATAAAACCCTTTTACCAATCAAGGGACCCGACACGGTTCGTGTTTCGGACAAACCTTCGTCAGCATCTTTACTTCTGTCAGCGATTCTCAGCGAACTTAACATACAGGCATTTTATTATTATCTCCAATTTTTCTGTGGTATGTTTTAGACCTTATTTACCATGGACCCCTGACGAAGGTTTGTCCGAAACATGGACCGTGTCGGGTCCCTTGATTGGTAAAAAGGTTTTATTTATATTATCTTTTGCATTTTAATTCTGGTACAATAAATTTGCCTGCATCTTGCACATAGTCTGCAGTTTTGTTGGTTTTTCCTGGTTGGTGCTTTTTCTGCAGACCAAGTTGGACTTTTTTCTTGTTTCTGTTGTTCTTGTGTGCTGAGCAAACACACACAGAAAGATAATTGTAACTGTAGCAGTTACCAAAGGAGGCTGTCATGATTATACTGCTGTAAATTCAAAGCTCAAATTCAAAGATGTGTCAAATATTATACTAATGAGTATCTATCTTTCTTTTGTGCAATAACTATTAATCTAAAGTTTAAAAAAATTCTTAAAGAAGACTGTTTTATATTTTTTATGTCTCTACTTTATTAAAATTGCATGGCAATTCAAGCTCCCATGTTAGCAGAAATCTAAAGGATAGGCTTCACGAAGGCTGAGGTCCATGTCGTTTTGGTGTAGCAAGAGTTGTGTTTTCCAGGATCTAAATAATCAATGTTAATATATCACTTGATCTCTCCAAAATGACATTTTCTTCTCCTCTTTGACTTATTTGATCTTCCACCCCCAATCCATACACATCTGAGTAGATTACAGTAAACATAATCCTAAATAATGTAAAACAAAATCTAATTACTCTGTCTGAAAAATAAATGCAATAAATATCATACGGTAACTAAATCTGAATCTGTTGATTTTTGAGTAGGAATTCATTTGGAGGGACACAGCTGAGAAACTGCTTTAAGAGGATAAGCTGCAGACTATTAACTGAGCTATACTCCCAGCTGAAGAGCTGGTAAAAAAAAAAAAGATACTTTTTGTAGTTTCTATCAGTGTAAGCGGTCATTTGTCTGCTAATATTTAACCAAGGGTGTCAGAGCATACCATTTGTCTGGTTGATGAAAGTCTAACTTCAAGTAATTTTTGCTGCAATGGCCAACTCACAAACATTCAGCCAATACAGCTGATGAATGTGGCTACATATCTTCCATGCAAACAATATGAAAATGGACCAAGAGTGATATGAGAATGTAAATATAAGTAAAATAGGTAGCTCTTTTATACCAAGGAGAACTGACCTAAAAAATACACAACTAAGGAGCCCGAAACAGAGGACAATTCTAAAGACACTAACATTTATGTGCCACTTATACATGGAAATGTTTAGAGTAATGGCATTTATGTAACTGCCCAAATTCTACCTAAGTGCTATCCTCTATAATAAAACCCTAAGCATGCATGCACACTTAGGACGGCATGTTCCCTGACAGCGTGATGTGTCCCTCTGTGCCGAATTCCATTTTTGAACACTGAGGCAGGGAACACGCCGGCGATTCCCCCCTCCCGCCCTCACTCACTGTAAGGCCCCAAAATTTGCAGCTGCTGCTCTTCTTCAAAGCAGCCTGGTGAGGATCGTCAGCTTGCTGTAGTGAACCTCGCAGGCCACTCTACACCTCGGTAGCACGTTCCCTCTGATGCGATCCCGTCAGAGGGAACGTGCTACCGAGGTGGAGAGCGGCCTGCGAGGTTCGCTACAGCCGGCCGGCGATGGCAGCGGTGGCAGCGGCCAGCGTTGGCAGCGGTTCATGCCAGTGGGCCATAAGAGAGCAGGAAGCCTGGTTTGGGAGCAATACAGACAGGCAGGCAGGGGGCCAGGGTGAGAGGGAAAGGGGGCAGCTTTGGGGGAGGAGTGTGCTGGAGGGCAGACAGCAATCATGCTTTGCTCTGGGAAGGGGAGAAAACAGAAGGGGGCCACGGAGCAGGCAAGCATGGCACAACATGAGGCCAGGGGGAGAGGGAAAGGGGGCTGCTTTGGGGGGACAGGTGTGCTGGGGGGGCAGACAGAAATCATGCTTTGCTCTGGGATGGGAGGGAACAGAAGGGGGCCATGGAGCAGGCAGGCATGGCACAACAGGGGGCCAGGGGGAGAGGGAAAAGGGAATGACAGACAGACAGGGGGCCAGAGAGACAGACAGAAAGGAAGACAGATAGACAGCCAGCCAGCATCCAAGGGGAGAGAGAGAGAGAGAGACAAAGAAAAAAAAAAGACACAGCGTCCGAGAGAGAGAGAGAGAGAAAGACAGACACACACATCTATTCTAGCACCCGTTAATGTAATGGGCTTAAAGACTAGTTCTGTAGATATGCGCTTAACTTTTATACTGAAAGTTTGCAAGGGTGACATACACATAGGCAAAGCTTGGACAGAACATAGATGAGACTCACACCTATGTGCATAACTTATAGAATACTATAAGACCTTTCCCAGGCCTTAATCTACAGATGGGTCCCCCTCCTATTGTACTCTCTATCCTATTTTGATATGTAGTTCGCCCCCTTCCCTTTTGTAACAGTTTGTCTGTTTGTAACAGTTTATGTAACCCAATTTTATATTTTATATGTATGCCGCTTAGAAATTTGATGAGCAGAATATTAAAATTTGATATCTGCAGCACTTTCACACCAGCTCTATGGTCAGCACAAGTGCCAGTGCCTAACTTTAAGTGGTTACTCTAGTATTCTATAGAGGAAAGGAGGTGCATATGTTCCATTATAGAACAGGTACCTACCGGCACCCAGATATAAAATTGTTCTCTTAGTGCATTAATTAGCATTGATAGCTATCATTATACTGGCATGAGAACTAGCGTGTGCTAATTCATGCGAGAAATGCTACTGCTGCACAGGGAAGGGTGGGAAATGCTGCTGCTGCACAGGGAAGTGTATGTGTGTGTGGGGAAATGATGCTTCTGCATAGGGAAGGCCGGGAAATGCTGCTGCTGCACAGGGAAGTGTGTGTGTGTGGGGGGGGGGGGGGGGGAAATGCTGCTGCTGCACAGGGAAGTGGAGGGGACGGAGAGGGAAAGGGGGCCTGGGAGCAATCTTGGAGAAACGAGGAGTTGTGAGCAAAGAATGGGCATGGATTATTTTGTCACCACTTGGCCTTAAGAAGCAGGAAGTGCAGCCATACTGTGACTACACTTACCAACAGTATGAGAGCATGTTGGAAACACCGTGATAGCAAATGGGCTTTGAACGTATTGGGCATCTAACACAAGCAAATTATTATTGCACTTTAATAAAAGAACCCATACATAGAGGGGCATTTTCAATAGGATGTATAAGTCTAAGGTTGGAATTTTTGGGCAGGACATTCACAAACTCAGGAGAAAAAAAATGTCCATTTTCAAAGCTGCTAGATGTTTATCTTTTATTTTTGAAAATGACCTAGGTATAACTTTTGTTCCTTAGGACATCTACCTTTTTTGGCCATTTTCAAAAATAAAAACGTCCATGTGAAAAACATACAAAAAGCAAGTTTTGTGGATGTACCCAACTACCTTGTCTGATCACGGCAGATAAATCCCCATCAGCTGAGTTGGTTTTAGGAATTTCTGCCGGTTCAGCTGAAGGGGATTCCTCCTACCAGGATCATCTGGAGCCCTACATCAAGTTTCAAGTTTCAAGTTTATTTTTTATTTTTATAGAATAATGGTTTACCCAAATTACAGTTTATTCTTGGATTTAGATATCAGCTGCTTAACAGGACAGGGTCTTTCCAAACAAAAATCAACTTCAAAAATGCTTAACACAAGAAAGAGTGTAAGTAAAGTGCATGACAGGAAGCCTGCTCAGCTGAAAGGACTGCAAGATCAGAAGATCACTCGCCAGAGCGGCAGCAGGCTCGAAAACCACACTGCAAGTTCTGGCATCCACTGGCGGTATCAGCATGAGGACCATTAATATTGTCACAGTAGTAGAAGTGTTCATCATTTAGAGAAGGACATGCTGAAACCAAATCTTGCAGGCCTGCTCCAGTTACAATAACACAACCAGAAAGATTAAGGTGTTCCAGATGAGGTAATCCTCCTCTCAAAGTCAACGCCCTGAGACCACTGTCGGTTATCTGATGACATCCAGATAAACTGAGGAACTGAAGCACACGTGCAGTCTCTTGGATTGATTTTGCACTCCCAGAGCAAACTAAGTCTTTTACCTCTGACTGTTGAGTCCTTCTTGCCAAGTTTCAAGTTTATTGAATATTTGATTAATCGCTTACTCAAATTTCTAAGTGATGCACATATGTTTAAAATTGCATACAATTAAAAGGGCATCAACACAGACAGATTAAACAGACTGTATATGCATAACATGATAAGGACTAACAGTAGGAATATGTTGAAACGAAAGGAAAGGATGGGTAAGAACTACATATTGCTGATAGAAAAGAGAACAATTATGGTAAAAAAAACAATAGGGAGGGAATAAACATCACCGGACACCCCCACATCACCAGACACCACCCGACTTCAGGCAACAGCGCCCCCCACATCACCAGACACTCCCATACTTTGTGCTGCAAAATTGGCAGGAGGGAAGCCCATTTCCTCCTGCCTACAGGGCTGTGTACTACAAATGACGGTTCTTCCCCTCCCAATGCATCTTGGGATGCAGTGGGAGGAGAAGAACCGTCATTTGCATCTTGGGATGCAGTGGGAGGGGCCTAAGACCCTGATTGGCTGAAGTCGGGTGGTGTCCAGTGATGTGGAGGGTGTTGCCTGAAGTCAGGGGTGTCTGGTGATGGGGGGGACAGGAATTTGGGGGGATATGGGGGTGATGTTGTGGGGTCAGGGGGATGTAGAGCTTCAGCTGATCCTGGCAGGGGGAATCCCCTTCAGCTGAGCCGGCAGGAATCCCCGAAACCAACTCAGCTGATGGGGATTTCTCTGCCGCAATCAGCTGATGACAAGCCCTCAATGTGCTGTTTTCCCCAAAATCTCTGTGTGATGGGAGAGGGTTACAATCACTGGAGGAGTAAGGGGGGGGGGGTCAATCCTTAAGCCCTTCAGTGGACATCTTGTCAGTTTGTTCACTTTTGGGGCACTTATTTTACTTTGGTCTAAGTCCCAGTGTGTAAGTTCTGCCTAGGATGTTCTGGAAAAGCTTTGATTATTGCTTCAGAATGTCCAGGTGGAAGCATGGCCAGTTCCCGCCCATAACACACCCCTTTGAGCTCTGGATGCAGCTTAGAAGTGCTGCTGAACATCCAGAAAGTTTGTTTTCATTATTGGCACTTGGACATCCCTGCCATTAGTACATCCAAGTGCCAACTTAGGCAGGTTTTTGGATATTTTAAAGTTTTGATTATGCTCTCCATAGTGATTAAATACACTTGATTTGGCTTTTTCATTTACTCAAGCAAGTCTCCTGCTATTTTGGTCTCTGGCTCAACTGACACATTCCTTAACTGGGTTAAGGCATCATAGGACAATTCCATAAAGTGAGTGGCAAATACACATGTAAATGACTAGAATGCCAAAAATCCATGTGTGGTGTTCTGTAAATATGCATGTCTCCTATAGGGTGTACTGTACTGAAAGGCATATTAATATACGGGCAAGGGAAAAACAATTATGTATGAGTACATAAGTGTCTCTCTGATGACCCACCCACACTCTGCACGTATGTCTGGCATTTAGGCGTAAGCATTTACACAAGTTCAATGGCAATTGTGTCAAAGGATGGAGCCAGAAGATGGAGTGGGCTGGGGTGGGCTGGCACATGTGCTAAAATCTCTCTCAAAAATTGACACCCCCCAACCCCCCACCCTTGGCAGCTCTGCCAGGTAGGACTAGACCAGCGGTCTCAAACTCAAACCCTTTGCAGGGCCATTTTGGATTTGTAGGTATTTGGAGGGCCCCAGAAAAAAATAGTTAATGTCTTATTAAAGAAATGACAACTTTGCATGATGTAAAACTCATTATAGTTTATAAATCTTTCCTTAATTGCTTCTGATAATTTTAGCTACACACAGCTAAAAGCAGTGCAACATGGAGAAAGTGAAGTTTAGATAGTTTTTCCATTTTCTGCATGTTGCACTGCTTTCAGCTGTGTATAGCTGAAATTATCGGAAGCAATTAAGGAAAGATTTATAAACTGCTAGTGTTTAAGCCCATTACATTAACAGGTGCTAGAATATATGTCTGTCTGTCTGTCTTTCTTTCTGTGTCTCTCCCTGCCCCTGTCTCTCTCTTCCTTTCTTTCTGTCTTTCTCCCTCCCGCTGTCTGTCTGTCCTTCTTTCTTTCTGATTCTTTCTCTGGCACCCTGTCTGTCTTTCTTTCTTTCTGTCTCTCTCCCTGCCCACTGTCTTTCTGTGTGTCTGTCTTTCGTTCTAATGTGCTGCCTGCCTGCCTGTCTTTCTGTCTCTCCATGGCCCCCTTCTGTCTCCCCTCCCCCAAAGCAAACCAAGATTGCTCCCAGGCCCCTTTTCCCTCTCCGTCCCCTCCACTTCCCTGTGCAGCAGCAGCATTTCCCTCCCACCCATCCCTGTGCAGCAGCAGCATTTCCCGCTCTTCCCTGTGCAGCAGCAACATTTCCCCCCCCCCCACACACACACTTCCCTGTGCAGCAGCAGCATTTCCCACCCTTCCCTGTGCAGAAGCAGCATTTCCCCCCACACACATACACTTCCCTGTGCAGCAGCAGCATTTCCCACCCTTCCCTGTGCAGCAGTAGCATTTCCCGGCCTTCCCCGTACAGAAGCAGCATTCCCCCCCCCCCACACACACACACTTCCCTGTGCAGCAGCAGCAGCATTTCCCGGCCTTCCCTGTGCAGCAGCAGAAGCATTTCCCGGCCTTTCCTGTGCAGCAGCAGCATTTCCCAGCCTACCCTGTGCAGCAGCAGCAGCATTTCCTGCCACCCCCTTCCCAGCCGCCGCGTTTAAATCCAGAGAAAAGCGCTGCACCGCGCTACCGCTGGCTTCGGCGTCTTCTATCCACTGCGGCCAACCCTAGCGGAAACAGGAAGTAGTCAGAGAGGGCGGGCCGCAGTGGACAGAAGATGCCGAAGCCAGTGCGGTGCAGCGCTTTTCTCTGAATTTAAACGCGGGTGAGCTGGCGAGAAGGAGGAGGCTTAAAAGTAGCTGGTTTTGGCGGTGAGTGAGGGCGGGAGGGGGGAGTCGCCGGTTGTGCTGTGTCTCTCCGTGTTTGAATTCGAAAATGGAATTCGGCACGAAGGGACACAACACTTGTCAGCGGCCACCGCGGTCGGCAATCGGGGGGGGGGGGGTGAGGACGCGGCTCAGGAGACTGGGAAGGTGTTGGCGGGCAGCGGTGGGGACCTCCTCCTGCAGGCACTCGTGTCTCAGGGGTCGGGCTCATCCCGGTAGGGAGAGAGCTTGCCTGCGCTTCCTCGCAGCAGCAGTTGGTGAGTGAGGGCGGGAGGAGGGGACTGGCCAGAATGTTCCCTGCCGCCAGGTTCTAAAATGGAACACGGCCATGGATCACACACCACAGCTGTTTTAACAGTGCATGCACTGGTAAGCTTTTATTATATAGGATAAAGAGTTTTACCTCATGCAAAATTGTGATTTAGATTCTAAAGAATCAACTGCAAGAGACAAGATTTTGATGTAGTCCTCTAGACTTTTTTGTAGAGGGGAGAATCAGTATCTGACTTGTGCCTGCAAAACTTGTGCCTTAAGTGTTCGGTGGTCATGTCCGCAACCGCCTTCAGCTCTCACCTTCTCCAACCGCCATCTTACATCAAGTAGTCATGGCCAGGAGAGGTGCCGAATTTCACAAGATTCCGTACTTACGCACAAGCTGCACTGCCTCCAATGGTTACCTTACGTTCTGGAACGTTGACCGCCTCACTGCTGTAAGTTCACGCAAGTGCTTTCCAACGTCTGTACGCGATTGTCTACTCCGCGCCACCTCACAATCGTGTACAGATGTTGGAAAGCGCTTGCGTAAGGTTACAGTGGTGAGGTGGAAACGGTCCAGAACAATGGTAACATACCGAGGCCCTCAAAATAGAACCTGGCAGGTCATATGTGGCCCCTAGGCTGAGAGTTTGATACCACTGAACTAGACATAGGGCAGCAACTTTTAAGGGGAAGGGCCAAAGAGCAACTGCAGTCAAAGTAAAAATAATAGTCAAAAACTGCCTACTTATCTCTCAGGCTTCTCTCCTCTCTCTGCACATACCACAGGACGTGAGGAAGAAAACGATATTTGAAATGACTCTTCGTCCTACCGCCGGCCAGATAAAGGAGCTCGAGCGCCACTACCCGGAGGTTTCCCTTCACGTGGCAGCACGAGGGTTGTGTTAATTCTCAGTCACCAAACGAATGACGCCGTACTGCGTAGGGGCTCCCCATCGTCATGAATATAAGCGCATTCCATCTTCAAACCTGCTTATGTTGAAATAATCAGTACGTCTGCTTTTAATGTTAGCCACTGGTTCACAAAGTTCACTGTTGACTCCTAGAGAAAACGGCAGTTTCTTTTTTCATTGTGAATGCATGACCTCGTAATGTTATATTCGGCACGGTATGAAATGATTTTCCATCTATTAAATTAACTCCACCTAGAGAATGGTTTTCTTTTTATTGTTGCTATTTTGATGCCTTTAGGACTCTATAAAAGAACAGGACAAAAAGATTTAAAAAAGAACGTCATACAATTATTCTAAGATACTCTTCAGTAGTTTGCTGCCGAACTTTGCAAGTACAGTCTCTGTGGCGCAATCGGTTAGCGCGTTCGGCTGTTAACCGAAAGGTTGGTGGTTCGAGCCCACCCAGGGACGTCGACCATTTTTTTTCTTTAATAATTTTGTTTTTTTAATTACTGTATTTTGTATCTGTACTTTGTTTTATATTAACTTTTTTTAATGCTGTGAGATTTTACTACGGTGTCACCCGAGCTGAAGAGTAAGAAAGGCAGCTTGGATTAGCCTATTATACACAACGAGTAAAGAAATCCTTTTTGTTAATCCTTTATTTGGCATTATTGCTCAGAAGCAACGTCCTCTATAACTCTTATGGGGGGATCTGCATCTCCAAATGCCTGATGCTTTCGTTTAACATAAAGTTACATAAAACAGCTGTTTCACCATCTGCCAATTAAAGGGTTAAGGCGATATAGTGTCTATAATTGTAGCTACAAACACTGTTGTTGCAGAATTATTTTAATCAAGATAGAAAATACCGAAAATAAAGAGGTCTAAACAGAATTAATTGTGAAGAATAATATCAAAGAAGAGGACTACTTCACATAGCTAGTTTCCGTAGTGTAGTGGTTATCACGTTCGCCTAACACGCGAAAGGTCCCCGGTTCGAAACCGGGCGGAAACAGTATTTAAGTTTTTTAAGCCCAGCATCAATGTTATTTTAGTAGTGAAAAGCTGAGTATTTTAATCCCCCATTATTATCTTATTCTATAATTTGCGGTCTAGGTTTTAATTGGAAGGCACAGCATATGACAAATGGCAGGTTTATTTTTTTAAGCTACAAAGATTATAAGCAGATGAAGAAATTTATACTCCAGGCTCCCAGCTAAAAATTCAATTGTTAACATTATAAAAAATTTAATTTATTGATTTTATTTCTTTTTTTTCAATTACCTCTTCAGGTTTTTTTTCATAGTCAGTTACTGTAGTTATGCTGGTTAGTTTGGGTTTCTGTCTTATAATTTTTTTCCTATATAAAAATGTAGTATCTTATATTCCTTGTTGCCTCTGCTTTTTGCGCTGATCATGGACTCGTTAACACAAAAGGTATGGAAGAGCAGGTATATCTATACAGTATGTGCCAATGACCAGAAGGTTGTATTATCTTATTTTCTTTATCTCTTTGTATGTTTATCCATGCCTAATGTGACCATATATCCCATTTTGAACGGGACCATCCCTTTTTTGGATCCCCTGTCCCGTTGTCTCCACACACAGCTTTGGGATGCCAAAATGTCCCATTTTTAGAGACAGCGTCCCAAAGCTATGCATGGGGACAATGGGACAGGCAATTGTTTCCCCTCCCTCCCTCTCTGCCGCGCCAAAGCCAGGCTGCTTGTCTCCCTCCCTTCCCCTCTCCCCCCGGTCCGCTGCCGCCTGCTACAACTGAAGAAAAGGAAGGTCCAGGCACTGGCCGGCGCCTGGACTTTCCTTTCCTTCAGTTACAGCAGCGGGGGCTGGTCAGGGGGGTTTAAAAACCTGGACTCAAAGGGGATGGGGCTGGATTGTGAAAGAAATATTGGATGCACAGTCAAAAGGAAGTGCAACCAGAGACTCATGAAATCACCAGACAACAAATGTAGGAAAAATGATTTTATTTTCAATTTAGTGATCAAAATGTATCAGTTTTGAGAATTTATATCTGCTGTCTATATTTTGCACTATATTTGTCTATTTTTCTAGTTACTGAGGTGACATTGCATATTTTAAAGTCATCTGCCTTGACATCTTTGAAAACCTCCCAAATATAAATGATAATTAACATTTTCTCTGCGTACAGTGTGCTTTGTGTGTGTGTGTGGGGGGGGGAGTTATTTTATGGTTACCAATATGTATTAATAAGATATTATGTTTACATGAAAAAAGAATTGTAGAAATTGGGTGCCTAGGTGGGAGGGAGGGAGGGGGACTGGGTTCAGAGTCTGATAGAAGAGGGAGGGAAGGAAGGAAGGGGGCTGGGTGAAGAGCCTGACAGGGGTTGGGAGGGAAGGGGGATGGGTGAAAAGCCTGACAGGGGTTTATTTATTTTTTAAATTTCTATACTTTTTTTCCAAAACAATTTACACGGAGTTACATACATTAAATATTAAAAATCTATATAAAATAAAAAAATTAAAACAGAGGGTTGGGAGGGAAGGGGGCTGGGTGCAGAGTCTGACAGGGAAGGGAAGGGTGGGGGGAAATGGTATTACAATTAGTACTATTATGGGGGCGGGGGCAGAGATTGCAAAAATTAGTAGATGTCCCGTTTTGAGGAAAAAAATAAACGGTCACGTTCCCCATGTCTCTCCCAAAATACTTTCTGGCCTTCTCTTATAGATGGCAGCATAAACCTCCCGAAGGTTCTGCATCACAGAATTTATCTGGCTATAGTCTAGATCAAGCAGCTCAGCTTAAAGCATTATTGGAATGAACATAAGAATTGCCACTGCTAGGTCAGACCAGTGGTCCATAATGCCCAGCAGTCCGCTCACGCGGCGGCCCTCTGGTCAAAGACCAGCACCCTGAGACTAGCCCTATCTGCGTACATTCCAGTTCAGCAGGAACTTGTCTAACTTTGTCTTGAATCCCTGGAGGGTGTTTTCCCCTATGACAGACTCCGGAAGAACGTTCCAGTTTTCTACCACTCTCTGGGTAAAGAACTTCCTTATGTTTGTACGGAATCTATTCCCTTTCAATTTTAGAATGCCCTCTCATTCTCCCTACCTTGGAGAGGGTGAACAACTTATCTTATCTACTAAATCTATTCCCTTCAGTACCTTGAATGTTTCGATCATGTCCCCTCTCAATCTCCTCTGTTCAAGGGAGAAGAGGCCCAGTTTCTCTAATCTTTTGCTATACGGCAACTGCTTCAGCCCCTTAACTATCTTAGTTGCTCTTCTCTGAACCCTTTCGCGTAGTACCATGTCCTTCTTCATGTACGGCGACCAGTGCTGGATGCAGTACTCCATGTGAGGTATCACCATGGACTGCAGTTAGAGTTTACAAGCCCCATACCTTTACAAGTGTTTCCTTGCAAACGTGTTGTTAACAGGGCTCCATTTGAATCTGTAGCTACTTTGATGGTGTGGTGTGCAGTATTATTTTTATATTTATATTCAAAATTCAATATGCTCAAGGTTTTGTTTTGGGTGAGCTAAATCCCACATTTCATAGATGGGCAAGAAAGGGCCACGGGTGCTTGGGCAACTACTTTCCGCAGGGTGTTCGTGTCTTTCACAGGCCTGCAAGATGAATATGGACCGGATTCAAGCAATTTTATTGTGCTGTTATTAGATTACAGATGTTATGTCTCAAAAGTACTGTTATATGCATTTATGGTTACTGTTTGTAACATAGGCATCGGAACGGGGCAAAATTGCCAGATTTAAAATTGCAGTGACTGAGGAAGATAGGTGGGGGCGAGTCAGGAGCTGGAACAAGAGTTCTTGCCTCAGGATCCTGCTGGGGCTAGGGCAGAGCCCTTGCCTCCCCAACCGAAAAAGCATGTCAATGCCTATGGTTTATAATGTTTTACAGTTCAAGAATATCTAATAAAAAGAAAAAAAAATCTAATATAGAATTGCTTGGTCTATATGGTGTAGTTGAAATTCATTGTAAATATAATATTATTAAGTGTACTGAACTAATTCTACACAACTTTCAAGACTGAAAGTCATGTGAGATGTAAGGGTATATTCTTTTTAAGCTTATTTTGCTATACAAGAAATCATAAAAAACCATTGTCTCTTTTTGTTATCTGTAATTATGACTATGTGTACTGGTTGTGGAATTTCCCTCCCCCCTCCCTGTTTTTTATGAGAAACAAAACTTACTTTTCCTTGAGAAATGAAACTTACTTTCCCTCATAAGCTACACCCATTATAAGCTTACAAAGGGGGGGACGGGGACTATAAATATCTGAATAAAGACACATCTCTTTGGCTATCTGTGTGTGTGTATGTGTTTTCTGTCCCCGGATGCATCTGTAGTCAGGACTGCAGAACGAGGCTAATACAAATTGGGACCTGTCGTTTCAGCTGGGGGCTTTCCGTCCGCGAGTGGAGATTTGGTGCCAGGTCTAGTGAGTATCTGTTTTCTAGTGCTCACCGGTCTCTGCCCTCTTCCACACCCTTATTTGATTATTGAGGCTTTTGGCAAGTCTCCTGAGATTTTTGACCCTTTGTGAGTTTATAGTAGTGGTTTTGGGAACCCCACAGATTACCTGTCCTTTTGGGAAGGACCGATTTAACTAATTACCTGTCCTTTTGGGAAGGACTGCTCTAACTAATTACCTGTCCTATTGGGAAGGACTGCTCTAACTAATTCAAATCTGTACAGCTTTGCCTGTTCTGCTGTTCTTGTATGTTTTTTTTCTTTCTATTGCATTGTATATTACGGTGTCTTGTGTATAAGGTAAGGTATGTGATATTTGTGCTTTGTTCTGGGTCCAACGGGCACTAAGGATCCTCCCCTTCCTAAGAACGACGAGTCTTGAAAAAAAACAAAAACAGCAACAACAAAAAGAAACCACCATCAAGAATTGCAGCTTTGGTATCTGTTCTTTGTTGAATAGAGAAGCGTGTCTGAATTACGTTACTAATTTCTGTCTATGAACAAAAAACAAACAAAATGCAATCTGGCTTTTCTTTTGTTCACTTGAAAAACAAAACAGTTCCCCACGCTGTGCCTCTGGGCAGTAGTGAGAGTTTTCACCCCCTCCTCCTTTTCCATGCCTTCCAGTGAGATAGAAGGCGGCCTTTTGGCCGCCTCCCTTTTTTTTCTTCAGTTTTTTTCTCTAGAAGGAAGGGGAGGATGGAGCAAGTTTGTTTAGTGCAGAGAAAAAATTGGCTATGTCCAAAACAAAGGGGATTGCAATGAGGTAAAAAATCTGCCCATTAGACCCCTTAAACTATTTATCTCCTCCCTGTAAAACCCTCGGGGGAGAGGGGATGTTTGGAGTAAATAATTTGAGACAGTGCCTTACACAGAGATGGGAGAAGCTGAACGGGTCATTCAGCATAGGACGGGGGGGGGGGGGGAGCAGTAAGACTCAGGAAGAAATACAGCTTTAGTAGTTGAGCTAATATGAACAGACTTTCTTAAAGCAAGCGATGCTTTGAAATTCAATAATTTTTACCAGTGTTTAGGAACCATTTTGCATATTTGCAAGGGGTTTGTTTGTTTGTGTTGTGCCTAGTAAAAAGGAACTTTATTCTAACTGTGGTATGCATACCATATTTGTAGGGGATTTGCTGTTTTCCCTCTACCCCTATGGGCAGCATTTTTTGCCTGTCCCTCTTTGTCTTTTTACAAGAGAAGGGGGAGAGAAAACATTTCCTCGTGACTAGAGTTGAAACTTATTAAACTTTCTCACATTCAGAATAGGAAGGGAGAAGACAATAAAAACTAGTATTCTGATCTACATGAACAATTTATGAATTAATAGTTTTAGGATATCTTTTGGCTTTAGGAGACATTAGAATTCTTTTATAAAGCTGTGGGTGTGTGACTTTTGCTGGCACCCATTTAAGGTGACAGAAGAACACTATCGCCTGCATCTAAAAAAAATCTAAGCATAGGATTATTGCCACAAGTTACAGCACTGTGCACATTTTTAAGTTTTGAGAAAATAAAGTCAAAGGCTTAGTATTTGGAACTTAATCGAGTTTTTAACTTGGGAACTTGGTCAAAGAAAGCACTGGGGAGATGGAAAAAAACAAACAAACCACATGGGAAAGGTTGTAGCAAAGATGCATGATAGTTACTGAAAGTTGTGTACAGTATGTGCATGTATTATGTCCTTATTATAAAGGATATTCTAGTTGACATAGGCAGGTGTGAGTAAAGTTCCAAGTTATTTTTGTTTCAGTAAGCTCTTTGGGGTAGGAACTGTATAAAGCCACTATGAATTGACACTAACTCATATGTTCTAGTGGAAAGTGCAATTTACTTTTGTTTTACAGTACAATGTACAAGTCTATTTTAAAGGTCTGGGAGATGCAGCTTGTTGGCGACTGATTTACCACCGGTATCTGGAAAGGGACGTTTCCCCTATCACTTTTCTTTTTTCTCACCAGTGGGTATGTGTTTCCTTATGATGATGATGATGTGAAGGCAGTTGGAATACATAGCTATCTTGGATCAGTTTTGGCACTCTTTTTGCTGAACTGAAACAAAATAAACAGGAAGAACAAGTTGTGCTTCAAATAACCTTGAAATGACCTTGCACTTTAAAAAATGTTTCTTTTTCCTCTGTAGATTGAAGCCAGTTTTGTCCCTGATTGCATTATTCTCAGGAAATCTACTTTGCTCATGTGTGCACACAAATATGCCTGGTTCCATGATGCTTTTTTTTTCTTCTTCCTTTTGTATAATTGTGTTTATTGCAGATGTAAGTTCAGCCCTGACTCCGTGATGGATGAAAGCAAGTTTAAGGCCTACTGGAGCTCTATGTTTGTTTGTGCTATGTAATCTCTGTGTTGTCTGTTTGTTTGGTTTGTGGGTACCCCGGAAAAATATACGATTGGCCATTTTTGGAGTTTTTTATCCCCATTTTTTTTGCATTTTTGTTGTTTCCTATCTAAATTGCACAATATCTTTTTTGGTTCTTGTTTTCATGGCCTGAGCGCTACTTAGTTAAGGGTTATATTAAGACAAAGGTTCTATACAGTGTTTATTCCATGGTGCTCACTGGATCTGCTCAATTCACACATTTCTGGCATAATGGGTTTTTTTTTGTGTCCTACACTGAGTATATCCTTGTGGTCTCTCTTGAATGCCTTACTAGTTGTGCGCAACCCACATCAACTTATCACCCTGTATGATACCTGACCTCCTTTCAAGCTGGTGTGTCTCTCCCTATCTTTGCAGACACCTTTTTCTCCGAGTATGGACTTAACCAGTTTAGAGACTGATACCCCTGCAACACCACATCCTAACCTTTTCATTTCTTGGACTGGAACTGTTTACAAGTGTTTGACTGTAACTGGCAGCTTGTGGTTTATCGCAATCCCCACCTGGTACCTTTAGCAGGTGCTGAGGGCCCCCTCATTACCCTCCCTACACAGTGCCTTTGTATTTTGATGCATGCATGTTATTTGATGTTGCTTATGGTCATGGTACTGCCCCTCATACTGTTCCTCAATTGGCAGCATTATTATGTCCAATGTGTTCTCTAGCTTAATGCCTGTCCAGTAATTCCTATGAGGACACCTTCACTCATGGAGGAGCCTGTCCTTTATGGGAATGTGTCTCATGTGCTATTTTCTGTTGTTTCCCGTTTTTCTGCACATATGAAAGTAGATTGTTTTTCCTGTCACAACTAGGCTGAGTTCGAGTCTCTTATTCCCCTTATTTCTATCAATAAGAATGTTGATTGGATTAATTACAATTATAATCAGCAATGCTTTGTGAACTACACTAGGGACGCCTTGTAAGGTATTGCTGATCAGTTAGGCCCCACTTCTCAGATGACTTTCCAAAACCGCATGGCCCTGGATATGATCCTTGCTGAGAAGGGGGGGTGTCTGTAAAATTCTCCCCAGTACTTTCTTCTGTTGCACCTTTATTCCTGACAATACCGTTCCTACGGGTAAGGTTACTATGGCCATTCAGAAATTAGAGGACCTCTCTGCTGAGCTCAAACGTAACTCTGGTTTATCTAATCCTTGGGACCAGTACTTTAGCTGGATGCATGGATGGGTTAAACGGTTAGTGTTATAATCTTTATTATTTGTACCCATGTTGCTTATGTCATTTTTTTTTATTATGAATTTAATGCTTAACAATATCAAATGATATCAAAGAAAAAGGTATTCTCATACAAATTTTCAAATACAAATATAACACAACAATCCTTTTCAAGCCCACAATATTGGGGAGACATGCTGCTTTTCTACTATAGATTTGAGGTTAGGTATCTCTAGAGTTGAAGGGTTTCTCAGAGAATCAGTGAAACAAACTTTGGATTATTCACAAGCTGTAGTTAAAAAATTTGAGAATGTGGATTCTAATTTAAGTTGTTTAGATAAAAGATTAGGAGTGGTTGAAACTCAAAGTAATACTTTGCAAGCTGTCTCAGTATCTGCTGTTAAGGATTCTACGGTGTTACATTCCAAAATAGAAATGCTGGAAAATATGTATAGAGCAAGGAATCTCCGCTTGGTTAATTTCCCAGTGACTCATTTGTTATCTTCGGAAATATTGTTAAATAAATATCTCAAAGAGATACTGGGATTACCCAATGCGGAAAATTTCCCAATAAATAACTGTTCTTATATTCCCCAAAAGAAAATAAAATCCGACCAGGAAGTGGACCAACTGGTAACAGGCGAAATAAATTTGACAGAGTTCCTGGAAGATACTCAAGATGTTATCCAGAATAGGTCCACCTTGGTAATAACATGCATGAATGAGATAGATAAAATGTTGATAATGAAACTTTATTTTAAAAATAGGCTGACAAAATTTTGTGGAGATTTGGTTAGAATTTTTCCTGATGTCTCAAGAGCTACACAATTAAGAAGAAAATAATTTTTGAAATTAATAATAAGAGTCTTAGCTCTTGAGGCAACCTTTTACTTAAAATTTCCATGCAAATGTCTTATTAAGATAGAAGACATTGAATATTTATTTTGGGATCCCATCCAATTGCAACAATTTTTGTTAGCTCGAGAACAGAAGTGAATTTTCCTTTTTTTTTTTTTCTTTGCCTTTAAGATTCATTACTGAGAAAATGGTAGGATGTCAATAGTTCCATAGAGTAGGAAATGATTAGGATTCATATGAATTCAACCCATTTCTTTTGTTTTCCTTAAATATATAGTAGAAAAGCAGCATGTCATTTTTAGACTGCTTATGTGTTATAGTGCTCGTATTACTGCTCCTAAGCCCCTCCCTGAGAGACATATCTGGACTATCGCTCCCTCCAACCTGATGCTGTGCACTTATATCATTTTCATGATGTAAGAGGGGATTGAAGGGGCACATATATTCCTTGTAAGTTTTCTATTCCTGTTTGTGTAACATATAAAAGAAAAACTGCTAAAAAAGTTTTCATTCTGCTGAACAGCTACAGGGTCATTTTTTCTCTTTGTGTTCTGAGCTCTGTGTTTTACATCCTGTTCTGAAGCTAGCTACTTGTGCTAAGGTGATTCCTCTTCATGTCCTGAACCCCTCACAGCTGAGCGATCCTGCTTCTCCTGCTAAGAATGAAACATTTGCTCAAACCTTAGGCAAAAGGAGTTTGCTGAATCTATAGACCAGACTCTTAATGTCAGCAATTGTTTTGTCTGTGGTGGGACCAGTATGGGAGAACAGTGGCTATGAACACGGCTGGATATGCTAGACCTGCCTTCACAGAACCTTGCTTTCACGTCAGCCTCACAACTTCCACTGTGGGCCTTGCGGACTTCCATTATTGCATCTTCAAGTTACCAGGACCTCTTCAGCACCTGCTCCATGGAACTTCTTACGCCTGATGGGCCAGCTCCTGATGGTTGATATTGACGCTGTGGCCTGTTTGCTTACCCTTGGCTGACTGCTCACCGGACTGTTACATGTGTACTCGGACCCATCCCAGCTCCTTTCTGCTACTGCTGACCGACGGCGAATGCCTGGGATCCCCTGTATTCGAGTTAGCACTCTCCACCCCAGATTGGCAAATGGGGTGACAACTAGCCTGCTGAACGGATCATTGTTGCTTATGGACCTATGTGGGCCAAAGATGGCTCTTGGGGTTGTCGGACCCCAATCTACCTGCTCAACTGCATACTTCACTTGCAGGCTGTTCTTGAACTTTTGCACTGCCATGTACCAGAATCGCCTGTCTCTAGATTACTACTGCCTTGACCTTGATGATGATAGTACCGTGCTCAAGGTAGATGTGGACCGCATCACCACACTGGCTCATGTTCCTCTCTGAACCTTGCATGACCTCACTGCTGACTGGCTCTTTCGCTCTTGGCTGCCTGCCTGCCTTGTTCCTGTGATTCCATATTGTCAACTCTGCTGTTCCTCACTCTACTGTAGCCCTGGCTAGTACCTACCGGTCCCTACCACAAAGCCCGACCTTCCCGGCAGCTTTGACCCCATGTCTATATTTGCTGTTCTTGGTGATTTGCACATGTGAAGGAATTATTTCTTTATACTTCTTTTCCAAGGTTTTCTCTCTATATATATATATATATGTGATCTCAGATACCTTAGCGGAGTACCTTTCTCTCCACGCTGCTGCTGTACGCTTATGATGTCATTTTCATGACATAAGGGGGGATTGTAAGGGTATATTCTTTATAAGCTTATTTTGCTACACAAGAAATCACAAAAAACCATTGTCTCTTTTTGTTATCTGTAATTATGACATCAGAGAGAAGGCTTCTGGGTCAGCCATGTGCAGTGTGTGGGTTGCTGCTTGAGACATCCATTGCAGGAGTACTGCTGGGAGCTGAGGAGCGATTGCAGTTCAGAGAAGGAGGACCGTTTGGAGTTCAATAATAACTGAGTTCAACAATAATTTGGAGTTCAATAATAGACAGTACTATTAGAAACAGCGTTGTGTTACATTGCTGCTGAAGTGGTTTGCTTCCTCTGTCGTTAGTGGACTTTAAATCCAAATTTTATATCTGGGGCAATGGAGGGTTAAGTGTCTTGCCAAAGTCACAAAGAGCTACAGTGGAAATCAAACCTGGTTCTGCTGTGGTTTAAATGCCAATTGTTTATTGAGATGGTTATGGTGGTGGAGAGGGAAGAGAGAGACAGATTGAAAGGGGATGCAAAGTGGGGGAATATTGGGCATAGTGACAGAGAGATGTGAAATGGTGCTGGAGAGGGGTGATAGGAATGGGCATAGGGCTGGTGGGCAGTGGTGAAAAATGCTGCACCTGATCTGGGGGATGAGAGAGGGAGAAATATTGGACTGGGAGGGGAGATGTCAGACCACTGGAAGGGGGAGGGGATGTGTGTGAGAACTTGCCCATAGTGGCTAATCAGTACAAGTAAATAAATGGAAGTTTATAAGAAACCAAGACCTTGGCTGAGATTGGTTGTTTATAAAAATAAATAGAAGAAATGACATTATAATTAGTACTATTATAATAGGGGTGGAGGTACTTGGTTGGTATTTGTTAGGCTTAGGGGGTACTTGGCTTGAAAAGGTTGAGAAACACTGCTGTAGATGATTGGTGAGTCTAGATTGAGCTGGGAGGGGTGAGAAGATCCAAGTGCAGTAACTAGACATTCTTGCATCCTGAATAAATAGTTCTATTTGTGCATTCAATTAAACACTGCGAGCGAGCTTTCTGTGCTCTTGTCCCGCTACTAACCTGGTCAGTGGTGGCTTGGATCAGTTTCTTCTGCTGCTGCAAACAGGAAAAAAAACACTGCATAACAGCAAGAGACCTCAAAGATACTTAGAAACTCACAAATTTTTCAGAAAATCAACACATTGTATTCTCAATTGATGTGCATTTGACATGCTTTACAAAAAAAAGAATGAATTAGCCCCATGTGACAGCAACAGGCAGAAGAGCCATGCATGCATGGTGAGCCTACTGTTAAGCTGGAGCAGCATGTCCTGCATCAGTGACATGGCTCATGTTGTCAGGTCTTGCCATCCTGCTTGTCTTTAGAGAATATAAATTGTAGTGTCACATCTTAGAAACTCTTTATTTGAAACACAGCTAGGTGGAATTGCTTGTAGTCCAAAGACACACATGTAGCAGGGACTGTCTATAAATGTCAAAATGTACAGTGCTCTGTACACCTTTCAGCGCTATAGAAGTGATAAATGGTAGTAGCTGAAAAGCCAACCCCTGGGTTCTCAGTAACAATACTACAAGTCAATAGGTTAAATTAGGACTAAACTAGATGTTAGGTATAAATCAAACTGGACTCAAAACAGTAGTTAGATAACATATTAAGCACTTCTTACTGTAGCCACAACTCCTGTTGAAGCATGAAATTCACAAGAATTTAAACATGTAGTAAAAGAAAAGCTGTAGCTGAAAGACTTGACGAGAGTTTCTTTGTGGATGTTACAGTCACACCTTTAATAACAATCAATATCTGATGTACAGTCTCTCTGGTATGTATTCATAATTCCAATAACTAGGTATAAATGATATAGCACCCACTGACACTTTCTTCAACCGGGGATTAATATACTCTTAATGATTTGGGTCCATTTTCATTTATTGATGAAATTGACCCAAAACTTCTCAGGAACAAGTTTTGCATTTAGAAGAGACTATTGGTCTAGTTATCATTAGACTCTTCAACGCTGGCTGTTGGCAACATGTGAATGTGGTTTTTTTTTAACCAAGCAGCAATCTGTTAATTTAGATCAGTGGATCCCCAGCCAGTTGAGTTTTCAAGATATCCCTAATGAATATGCATGAGAGATTTGCATATAATGGAGGAGTCAGGCATGCAAATATGTCTTATGCATATTCATTAGGGATATATTGAAAAACCAACTGGCTGGGGGTCCCATAAGACAGGGTTGAGAACCACTGATTTAGATAATATATGAACCCCTGAAGTGGGTTTTTGAGTCAAAACACAAACTGTGGGCAAGAGGCATAAAACACAGTCATTAAGACCATGTGAGTTGCTGTTGGCTGATTTTTTGGCCAATTCTGGAACAGCGATCAATGTTTCAACAAGTTTGCATGCAAATGATTTGCACAGAGGTTCACTGTAATGCTGTCCAATCAGTTGCTCTGAGAGTGACTTTGACACATGGGCAGAGCCAGTTTGGGGAAGCCTAAACAGCTGAGAAGCAGGGGAAGCCCCAAAGCAGCCTCTTGCCACTCAGCTTTTGGGGATTTTTTTTTTTTAAATGGCAGAGATATGCGTGTGTTTACACACACATTTGCCCTATTAAAAAATACTTCAAGCTGCCCTCTGATGATCCCCAGAACCTAAAAAAAAATAATCACGTGGAGGGATGCCCCCTCCCTGCCACCACAAACCCCTTCCTGCACTGACCTTTCCCGCAAGGACCCCCCAAACCGACCCCTCCCCTTCCTCTTTCCCAAAAATCAGGAGGGATGTCCACTCCATCCTGCCACCGTGAACCCTCCCCTGCAATGATGACACCCAAGGACCCCCCCAGAACTGACACCTCCCCTAAAAAAAAAATCAGAGATGCTCATGCCTTCCTCCTAGTATACTGAAGGAGCCTAAGGCCCTGATTGGCTCTTCCCTCTGTATCTTGGGAGGGGCCTTAGGCCCCTCACCATGCATCCCAGGATGCATTGGGAAGGACCACTATTTTGGAGTGGCAGGCCTGTGAGAGAGACTGGGCATCCTTACTGCTGTCATCTAGTTTTCAGGTACAGGGGAGGTTTGGGGGTGGGGGCAGTAGGGAGTGGGCAACCCTCCTACCAATTTTTTATTAGGAAGGAAGAGGAGGGTTTTTTAGGGTGTCCTTGCGGGGGGTTGGGTCATCAGTGCAGGTTCAGTTTGCAGTGGCAGGAGGGAGTGGGCATCCCTCCTGTTGATTTTTACGAAAGTGAGAAAGGGGAGGGATTGGTTAATGGGATCCTTGCACCTGGCGGGGGGGAGAGAGATTTGCGGTGGCATGAGTGAGCATCAACTCCTGCCAATTTTTGGGTATCAGGGTCATCGGGGGGAGGGTGGCAGAACGGCATTTTATTTTTATGGGCACAAAATCTGTGCCCATAACCCCCACCACCACCAAAACAAACAGACAGACCTATCGGGTTTTCTGGGTCGGTAATACTGATCTGATTCTGCCATGCAAGGTTAGGCCAACAATCGGATGACTGTTTTTAATATTAATGACATCATTTGCATGCCAGAATCAAAGAATGTATGACCGCACAGAAAACCATGTGGTGAGCCGTTTTGTGCACAGGGTCGCTATATTTGATCATTCGTTAAACCAGTCATACCGGTTTAGCAATGATCATTAGATGATCGGAGACTTTAGTGCATCTAGCTCTGTGTTGGGACCATTTTCATAGTATGTCTTTTATCATTAAAACTTTTACTCTGTATATTAATCCCCGGTTGATGTGCACTGTTCCATCCCTACTTTATCGGGCGGGGGGGAGGGTAGCTATTATATTATGCAGGATGACTGTAAATCACCTAGAGATTTTTATCTGCTTACAGCACAGGTGTCAAAGTCAGTCCTCAAGGGCCGCAATCCAGCCAGGTTTTTAGGATTTCCCTCAATGAATATGCATGAGATCTATTAGCATACAATGAAAGCAGTGCATGCAAATAGATCTCATGCATATTCATTGGAGAAATCTTGAAAACCTGACTGGATTGCAGCCCTCAAGGACCGACTTTGACACCCCTGGCTTACAGGGTAAGTATCTGAAACTAAAATAAATTACATCTTTATTCCAGACCATATTATACCCTAAATTGAAGGGTAGTTAGGAATGGAGTAGCTTTAAAAGTGAGTAGGGGAAATAGAGAAGAGAAATAGTTTGAAAGGAGCAATTCCCTAATAGCTATATTGCAGAAACTGGAACTAGTTCTCCCAAAGAAAAGCACTAGGCTATTATATGGTTTGGGGGGGAGGGGGGCTTATTTCTCTGGAATCCCCAGTCAGATCTTGTCCATTTCCAAATAATGCATCTTCGCTCTGTGTGTGTGTGTGGGGGGGGGGACTTATTTCTCTGGAATCCCCAGTCAGATCTTGCCCATTTCCAAATAATGCATCTTCACTGTTTTTTTCCCTCCATACCAAAATTTGATCCTGTTCCATTAAATTTCAGTTATTTTTCCCACAGATATTACAACACCTTATAATTCTTTACAACTTATACTGTATGAGTTGGGGAAAAAACAAAACACTGCTAAAAACTAAGGGCCTCTTTTACAAAGCTGTTTAGTGCAGGTCGCTGCGGTAACTGCCCCAAAGACCATAGGAATTTAAAGGGCTTCAGGGCCATTGCTGTATGGCAGCCACTAGTGCTGCTGTGTAAAAAGGGGGGCGTGAGGTCAACCCAATAGACTAGAGATGACAGTGCTGTTTAGAAGATTCAAATCAGTCTTCAAGTGAACTCCTGCTGCAGAAACCTCAATTACAGCCTCAAATTGGAATCTGTCATAAAACATTATGGTCCTCAAAACAGTGGCACTGGAAAAGGCAGGCTAAACTCCATAGGGCACATGGTAATTAGTAGGGATGTACTGTCATTTGAAACAAGTGTCATCTGCCAGCAATAGTTGCCCTGTTCTTACAGAGTGCATCCTATGTACACATAATACATCCTTCTTCTCCCCCCTAGGGTGCATGAGCAAACCATCTCACAATGTAAACTACTTCACATTCACACCCTATAGGGAAAGAGTGCACATTATGTGCAAAACATGTACACTGTATGAACACAGTGTGCATTCTTAAAGAACAAGGTGCATTATTGACATTTATTGGAAATTAAAAAAAAAAAAAAAAAAAAAGACATAAAAACTTTGTGGGTGCCAGTCTATACTAATCAGTCAGAAAACAGCAAGCTTTTACATTTCAACTCCATTATTTTAACTTAGTTTTGTTTGCAAAGCATTTTAAAATACACTTCCACTAACATATGCAACATACGCTATACTCTCAAAGTGAAAGAACAATGGAGAAATTATATCTTACCTGCTAATTTTCTTTCAGTCCCTCCAGACTGGCATAAACAAATGGGCTATGCACTTCTACCAACAGGTGGAGACTGAGCTACAGCCTTCTAAGTAACTTATAAAGTGGACTGTGGTCTTTTGAACAGCCAAGCACAACTTGGCACAATAGGACTTGCAGCTCCAAAACATGAGCAGAATAATAATCACCAAAAAGACCATCTTTAAAGTAACACCCTTGATAATACAGTCTTCCAAAGGCTCAAAGGGAGGAAAAACTAAGACCAATAAAGGTAGACTGAAATACCAATGGGTAACATATGATCAGACTAGTGGGCGCAGGAGACTTGACTGCCTGCAAAGACTGAGTGACATCCAGTTGAGATGCCACATTCTTACCTTAATCTGAACCCCAAAAGGCCGCCAAGGAAGACTCCTGAATACATAAAGATGCCAGAGCCAAACGCTTGTCCAACCCATCCTGCAAAACCTCCAAGATCTGTAGCAAGGACACTCTAAACAGAGAAATGAGCTGATCCTGCACCAGTCCTCAAAAATATGCCATATGCAAACAAATACCAGACGTAGTGTGCTTTCTGGAACCTAAAGGGCAGAAATCACCTAAATAGAGTACTCTCTCTTCTGCAAGCATACCCTCTAAAGAGATGTAGGGGTGTTTCCTTATTCACACCTGATTAGGCCTCTCTGACGTCATTAAGCCTGAACCATTGTCTGCAAGAAATCTTTCCAGCCTGAACCATGCAAGAAGAGAAAGAAGAAAACATCTTTGCTGTTTATGATACCTGATGCATTCTGGGTATGTACCAGAACTGTATTCTAGTCAAGGACATCCAGTTATGCCTACATGCTCAGCCTATGTGAATCTTGGGGGAGGCATTGCTCCTATGCTGTTCTTATCTAACGAAGGCGCCTGTTTCACAGCCTGTGCGAGACTCTATACAGAAAGGCTATTCATCTAAATTATGTTTCTGGATTGGTCCGGAGAGGTCATCTGACGAAAACCAAGTGGAATGTGCCTAATTATTAGTTGTCTGTGCTAGGATGTGAGGAAGCTTGCATCTTATCATAGGTGTTCTCTGCACATCTTCTATAATAATTAAGACCTGGAAAGTTACCTCTTGTGACTCTCTGCCTGATAGAGAGAAACCGGACTTTCTACAGATCTGGATTCCATCACAAAGGAAACCTTTGCTGCCAACCTAATTTACAGCTTTTCCAGTGGCTGACAGACTGTTCCTAATCAGAAGAATTTCCATATCTGCTAAGCGGAGGAAAGACATCGATTCCTTCTCCCCGATTTTGCTGAGGCCTGATCTATGTGGTGAGAATAAGGAATTCTATTGTTTTTTCAGCTAGGTTAGAGAGCGAATTCTATTGTCTTTGGGACAAGGAAGTGAAGTACCTGTGGTGATAAGCTATATTTTAGTTGCTGCTAATCAGGAATTATTATTATAAGGAATTATTTAGAGTGTAAGAATTAGTTTTACTCATTTATCTAGCAAGTGTGGTGTGAGAACTATGTACTGAGTTTCATATATGTATTCAGATATTTTGTGAACAATAATTAGTTATGGCTGCTGGCTTATGAACTATATTTTTCTATTTTCATAATCAAAGTATTTCATAAAGCCTGGGTCTCTGTGTCATGTAAGTAGGCAAAGCTTGCTGAACCTGGGTAAGGAGATTATGGTTTTCCCTAGCATCTGACTAAGACAGGCACGTATTTGTTTATGTATCTGATTAGTCATCCATAAATCTTACTACAGGATTGAATATTCACACCAGCTCCTGGATCAGAAGATCTTCTGAGATCAAAAGCTGAAGATGTTCCTCCACCTGAAGACAAACCAGATTCCCGCACTATGACCTGCGAGGCCAGTTCAGTGCAATCAACACTACTACCTAATCATGAGACTAATTCTCTGCAGGACTCTGTCCACAAGAAGCCAAAGGAAGGAGATCCAGCGTTGGCAACCTCTGAACCAAAGCATCCAAGCTATCTGCCTGAAAATCTTTGCGACACGTGAGAACTGACAGCAGCCATTCAGGGAGTGGCGCAGGACCAGGCAGGAGTACGAAAAGCTCACGCCTGCCTTGTGCGCCGCTCTGCCACAAGAGAGGCGGCAGCTGTTAATTGAGGGAGGGGCAGGAGCGCGGAAAGCTTCTGTCAATACAGCACTGGACTAACAGAAGTAAAAAAAAAAGGTACCAGGGGAGGCAGGGGGGAAATTCGCTCTATAAGATGCACCTACATTTCCACCCACTTATTGGGGGGAGAAAAGTGTGTCTTATGGAGTGAAAAATTCAGTAATGATGCTCCTATATAATACTCTGGTGAGACCTCATTTAGAATACTGTATACAGTTCTGGAGTCTGCACTTTCAAAAATATATAAACGGAGTTGGCCCAAAGTAAAGCTACTAAATGGTCAGTGGTCTTTGTCATAAAGTGTACAAGGATAGAATTAAAAGATCTCAATGTATATACTTTAGAAGAAAAACAGGAGAGTTATGACAGAAATGTTTAAATACCTAGTTAGGTGAAAAAATTAGGACACACCATGAAATATTCAGTTCACATATCGATGTCAAATCTTTTTTTATTTATTTCTAGAAAAGAAAGTGATGGCACTGGAGGTAAACAACAAAAATTTTCCTTGATATACTCATGAAACAAAAGATATCTACAAAAATGTGTATTCTAACAGGAATAAATTAGGATACCCTACACCTTAGTAGCTAGTGTTACCCCCTTTTGCTGAAATAACTGCAGTGAGATGCTTCTTGTAGCCATCTACCAGTCTGACATTGGTCTGAGGAAAGTTTGGCCCACTCCTCAATGCAGAATTCTTTCAGCTGTGAGATGTTTGAGGGGTTTCTTGCATGTACAGCCCCGTTCAAATCACCCCACATCATCTCAATGGGATTAAGATCAGGGCTTTGACTCAGCCACTCCAGGACTCTCCATTTCTTAGTTTGCAGCCAGTCCTTGGTGGATTTATTGATATGTTTTGGGTCGTTGTCATGTTGCATGGTCCAGTTCCGCTTCAGCTTTAATTTTCTTACAGATGGTCTCGCATATTCCTCAAGCACCCTCTGATACATGGTAGAATTAATGGTGGATTCTATGATGGTGAGCTGGCTAGGTCTTGCTGCAGCAAAGCATTCCAAAACCATGACACTTCCACATCCATGCTTCACAGTTGGTATGAGGTTCTTTTCCTGGAATGCTGTATTCTTTTGCATGTCCTTTTCCTGGAATGCTGTATTCATGTCCTCTGGTATGCATGTCCTCTTTTCTGGTGTCCAAATAATTCAATTTTAGACTCATCTGTCCATAGAACACTATTCCAGAAGTCCTGGTGTTTGTCTATGTTCTCTCTGGCAAACTTCAGTCTAGCCTTGGTATTTCTCTTAGACAGCAAAGGTTTCCTCCTTGCACACCTCCCATGCAAGTTAAATTTGTGTAGTCTCTTTCTGATTGTAGTGGCATGCACTTTCACATCAACAGTAGCAAGAGCTTGCTGTAGGCCCTGTGATAACATTTTAGGGTTTTTGGAGACTTCTTTTAGCTTCTTGTGGTCTGCTCTGGGGGTCAATTTGCTTGGACAGCCAGACCTGGGCATGTTGGCAGTTTCTTGGAAAGTCCTCCACTTGTACACTATTTCCCAGACTATGGAATGGCTAATATCAAATTCTTTCAAGACCTTTTTAAAACCCTTACCAGACTTATAAGCTGCTACAATATTCTCTTTTGCTCTCACCATGGTGTTCACTCTCACTGCAGCAGTCATGAGCACACCAAACTAAATGTCTAAGATTTAAGTAGGGCAAACCTCCTCCAAAATACTGAGTAACGATGTTCTAATCATGTGCACCTGATGTGATACACCTGTGTCACTTTAAGTGGGAGGATATATGGGGGTGTCCTACTTTATTCCTGTTAGAATACACATTTTTGTGGATATCTTGTTTTATGAGTAAATAAAAGAAAATTTTTGTTGCTTACCTTTTTGTTGCTTGTTCTTTTTTAGAGATAAATAAAGATTTGACTGATATGTGAACATTTCTTAAGAAAGAACTGAATATTTCATGGGGTGTCCTAATTTTTTCACATGACTGTACGTGGCATAAATGTGCACAAATCAAGTCTGTTTCAATTGAAAGGAAGCTCTGGAATGAGGAGGCATAGGATGAAGGTGAAAAGGTAAAAACTAAGAAGTAACCTCAGAAAATACTTTTTCATGGAAAGGGTGGTGAATGCATGAAAGGGCCTCCTGGTGGAGGTAGTGGAGATGACAAAATGTATCTGAATTTAAGAAAGCTTGGGATAAGTATAGTGGATCTCTAGGTGAGAGGAAGGGATAGTAGATGGAATGGAAGGCAGACTAGATAGGTCATATGTCTTTTCTTCCTTCATTTTTCTGTTTCCACTTCGTCTGAATCACTTCCTGCATATCTGGATGCACAGAGAGGGATTTGGAAGCCTTTCTAATGCTCTTCATCAGGGGTAAGCAACCCACAGAGCTTCCTTATGTTCATCTTCAAACTGTAAGACCACCGAAACTTGTGCAATCAAATCTTGGATCTCTTCTCTATGAAAATTTTTATCACTACGGAGTATGCCTAGAGGAAGCTCCTCTATCCATGCATCTATTCTGGATCTTCTAGAACCAAAGGATACTCTGCATTCCATTCCCTCTCCTCCTCAGAGGAAGGAGAATCAGAATCCACCAACTCCTCTCTATCCCAGGTGACTTTCTGCTGTTTAGGAGAATGAGGAAGAGAAGAAGTGAGAGTGGGTAGTCCACGAGGACCTCTCTGCTCAATGGAGGACTGTGCCCCTGACTTACTGAGCTAAAATGCCTGATATATAGGATGAAATCTGAGGGAAAACCCACTCTGGATGTCCCCTGGGAGGGTTCAGTACTTTCACCTGTTCATGGTAGTGAAAACTGGTTCTAAACGTGGAGGGTCTTCCAGGGTCAGTGCATCTGTAGCTATGAAGAAAATGATGGCTGTTGCCATTACAGCATAGCCCAAGCCTGCAGAGAGTCCTGCATCCCTGCAACCATAAAATTCTGAAGACTGTCCTGGCTCTAGATCAACCCCTGACCTGTCCTCCATGCTCGCCACACAAAATATGCAGTCTTGCGACATCTAACCTGCCAGAAGGACCAAACAGAAATATCACTAACCTTGCCTCACTTATGTTGGGGTGGGGTCCCACACAACAGCTCACAATGAAACCGGGCTTCTGGAAAGGTTAGTTGACAAAGAAATCAAATACACTAGCCAACTCAAGAAACCTCTCATAGCGAAATAAGGCTATAAGGCTTAGACTACTATAAATAGAGAACTCCTCAGAGAGTTGAACACTACCAATTTGTTTGTTTCACTACAGGTCAAAGCGGTTTACATAAAAATATATAATAAAATCAAAAGTGTAAAAGGAATGACAAACAAAATAGGATAGACAACAATCAGCAGAGACAGACAATCCAATAAATTCTAGGCAAGAACCTTTGGGTCACAGAGTAACCATCCTGCAGCTATAAAGGAAAAGCACAATCTAAAAGATGGGTCTTTAGTTGGGACCTGAAATTTTTGAAGGAGTGCTCTTTGCATAAGGAAGCAGGTAATATGTTTCATAAAGATGAGGCTAGAAAGAAAAAAAACATATTGATGAGCAGTTTCTAAATGAGCTTTATTAGTTGGTGGTAAAAAGTCATTCAAAAACTGAACGAGTTCTGTAAGTAAGTAAACTCTTGGACAGATCCCCACAGGCACTCAAGTCATAGTGTGGCACAGTGGTTAAAGCTACAGCTTCAGCACCCTGGGATTGTGTGTTCAAACCCACGCTACTCCTTGTGACCCTGGGCGAGTCACTTAATCACCCCATTCCCCCAGGTACATTATATAGAATATGAGCCCACCGGGACAGACAGGGAAAAATGCTTGAGTACCTGAATAAATTCATGTAAACTGTTCTAAGCTCTCCTGGGAGAAAAATGAACAAATAAAAAATAGAGCAAGTCAGCTGAGGCACTGCTACACTTGGGGAGATGGGAATAAGTGGAGAGACCTGGTCACCCAAGTTTTAGCACCACTGAGAAAAAGAGACCTCTGCTTGTCCCCGCCTCAATTCAGCACTGAGAAGAAACACAGGAGAATGGAAGATTAGGTTTTTACCTTTGGTAATCTTCTGTTAATCCATGACAAATTATGTGCAATAGGTGTTCAATACGAATCTGCGAACCAGATCTTGCAGAAGTTACACACAAAGATTTCTGTACTTCCCACATGGTAATGGAGTACAGTGCCCTCTTCAGTTCAATCACAAAGCAATTGATCATCACTAAAATAAAGCATGCACAGAAGAAAAGGATACAGGGTGCTTCCCTGTCACCATAACACAATTCTGTTCTGCTCTGCAAAACATGCATAAATATAGCAGCAACAATAACCAACCTGCTGTGTGCAATGAGCATGGGCATGAAAAGAGCCAAAAGCTAAAGAATGCACTTACATGGACAGGATGATCTCTCACATGGCCTTTCTGCTAGCAGGAAGGCTCTTAGGCCTGAAAGGAGAAATATCTGAGGCAGAAATATAAGCAGGCAATACAGAATAGTCAGAGTATACAGAGGGTGGGCCTTAAAGAATCCATTGTGGACTAACAGAAAGATTACAAAAGATAAAAACCTAATTTTCCATTCTGTTATGTCCACTCCGGATTCTGTACTATAGGTGATATACCAAGCAATGGCAATGTCTAGAGTGTGACAGAAGAGTCTGCCCGCAATATTGAGGCTCCAAAAGCAACGTCTGATCAAGCTGCCACATACACTATGTAAAATCTCGTAAGGGTATGAAGAAAATACCAAGTATGGATGAAATGCTTGGGACTCCGCCTATGAATCTGCAACACTCCTGGTCGAGTGCACTTTAAGAGAAACCAGTGGCTTCTTTCCACAGGCGATATAGATTGCCATGCGAATCCATCTGGCAATAGAGGCCTTGGATGCTGGCTTACCCCACCTGGACTAACTGATCAGTACAAAAAGATGGTCTGAAAGATGAAAATCATTTGGGTTTTTTTTTTTCAAGTAGTGAAGCAATACTCTTTTCACATCCAATTTCTGTAATATCTTATCTATTTAATCCAACTCCGTGGGTTGGAAAGCAGGAAGATGAACTTTCTAGTTGACATGGAACTCTGAAACAACCTTCAGAAGAAAGGGATACTCCTGTGTCCGTGATCCTGAGGAAGGGCTCTCTAGAAGAGACAGCTTGCAATTCCGAAATACATCTTGCCGAGACAATTGCCACCAGAAACACAACTTTGACTGTAAGGGATGCATCCTTAAGTGGCTCAAAAGCAGACTCCATAAGATCCCTCAACATAATGTTAAGGTTCCAAGTAAGAAAAAGACTGCCCCCCTGAGAAATCTGGTCACATCCAGATGAGCAGCAAGCAAAACTGAACCACTGTGTGCCCGGATGCACGAGAAGACTGCCACCTGTACCTTGAGGGAAGCCACTGTAAGGTCTTTCTCTAGACCAGCTTGCAGGAATGTTAAGAACACCAGAATGAGAGCATGCAACAATGTCACCTGGTCCTTGGCACACCACCACTGAAAAGCCTTTCAAGTCTTGGCATAAGCTTCCTTAGTAGAGGGCTTTCCATCCTCAAAAGAGTGGCAATGACCATGTCTGAGTAGCTTCTCTGAATCATGCCTTAAGACTAAAGCGCTGGGGGTACTTCATAGGAACAGGACCCTAGCTGAGAAGACTGCAATGAATAAGGAGGTTGAAGCCCTTGTCCCACTGAAGTGGGATGAGATCTGCAAACCATGGATGGCAAGACCAGTCTGGGGCCACTAAAATCACTAGGCCTGGATGAGTCACAATCCTGTGGATGACCCAGCCCACCATGGGCCAAGGCATAAAGACACAAAGGAGCTCCTGAGTTGGCCAAGGATGAACTAGTGCATTTAGCCCTAGGTTTCCTGGCTTTGATCTTCGACTGAAGTGCTTGACTGTCAAGTTCTTGGCTGAAGTCATCAAGTCCATTGCTGGTTTGCCCCGACACACAATGAGTCATTCCAACATTGTCAGAAAAGACACTTACTGCTTTTCCTTCCTTCTATTTATTTCATTTTATATCCCAGTGATCCCCAAACTTTTTGACACCAAGGACCGCTTTTATAGAAGCAAATTTTTCCAGGGACCGGTTGGGGAGGGGGAGAAGGATTTGGGGCGGGTTCATAGGGCAGTTTTGTACACAATATACATTAACAAAATAAATAAAAAAGGCTTTTCCTCTCTCTTTTAGGTCCTAGTTCACGCTAGCTGTCTAACACCAGCTCTGGCAGGATACACATTTCAAATCTGACATATTGTAATTCCAAAATAGAAAATAAAATTATTTTTTCTACCTTTTGTTGCCTGGTCATTTTGTTTTCCCCATCATCTTGGTCCCAGTTTCTCTTTTTGCTTTTTTTCTATCTTCTACCAATTCTCTTTCCAATGTCTGCTGTCCATTTTTTCTCCTCTTCTCTACTGTTCCATTCCTTCCTTATGCCTGTCTCCAACATATTGATTATTCCTTTTCAGCTTTCTTAACTTTTTCTTTTTTGCCTCTGTCCACTCAAATCTTGCAATCTCTCACCCTTCTTCTTTTTAAATTTTCAGCTACCTCTCAATTCTCCATCTTCTCTCAGTCCTTAGCTCTCCCATCTCACTCCTTTCCCAGCCTCCTATTTCCTTCTATATACTCCCCATTACCACTGTTCTCTTACTAGTCATCTCCTTTTGACCTCATCCACAGGGCTTACCACTTTCAGAACCCCCTCCCTCTTTCCACTGGTCAGGATATAGCTCCCTTTCCCTTTCTCTCCATCCCCTAGCATCCCCAGCTCTTTTCCCTCCTGCCCTCCCATGGGTCCATCTCTCTTCTTCTATCCCCATGATCCAACATTTTGCTCCCACTCTTTTCTGTTCTTCTTCCCTCCCCCCCCTCGATGATAAACAATGAGATGGAAGAAAAATAAAAGAGATGCTGCATCTCTCTCTCCCTTCCATGCCCAGGCCCAACATCTCCCTTCTACTCCAGATCCAACTTCTCTCCCTTTCTCTTCCCAACTGCCCCCCCCCATCCCATCTTTCCCACTGTCTGTCTGCCTTTCCTCCCCCCTTTATTTTCCAACAGTTCTTACTTCAAGTATCTCTTTCCCTCTTCGTCCACACCACCCCAGGTCCAATTTCTTTCCCTTCAGACCTCTACTCACCATTTCTCTGTCTCTGTCCTCTGTTTCTGGCCCCATAGACTTTCCTCCCAATTTGGCACTTCTTAATTAATACTCTCCACTTCGTACTTTAAAAAAAACCCAAACCAGTTAGTCCAGGAGGCTTCCTCCTTGGCCCAGCACGTACTGACCCTTCTCTGCACGCCAATCCAATGTCACCCTCACATTCTGTCACACTGAAAAACTGCCAGCTTCGGCAGTAATTCAGTAACATTGCTCGCAGCTCCCCTTTCTGCTTTCCATCTGCCCGGTCCACCCGGGTGGAAACAGGAAGTTGCAGGAAGGGAAGATACAGGCAATGTTACTGAATCACTGCCGAGTCTGGCAGTTTTTCACATGACAGAAAGTGTGGACATCGGACCGGCACGGAGAGAAGGGAAAAGACTAGCATACTGTAATCCACTCGTCATGGGCAAGGGAGTTAAGTTGCGGAGATGGCTGGTTTGGTATGAAGTGGGAGTTGGAACGTCATTTGGTGGTTTGCAGTTGAAGAGCATGATCAAGGGGCATTTTGAGGCATATTTCATCCTGGGAGCGGAGGTACCCATTTGGCACGTACGGAGGAAGCTTGGCCATCACGTAACCCCGCGCCATGTTATACAAGGATTTGAACACTAGCATCAGGCCCTTAAAGACACATTTGGCTATGGGAAGCAAATGAGCTGACAACAGAGTCTGGGAGACAGTGTAATGGGCACAGAGGTTTTTAAAAAGTCTGATTGCCACGTTTTGTACATGCTGGAGGCGATGTAGGTTCTTTGCTGTGAGACCATTGAATAGTGCATTGCAATAATCTATGCAGGAGAGTACTAAGGCATAGAGTAGTTATGTGAAGTCAGACTCAGAAAAGTAGTTCCTTATTTTTCGGAGTTGTCGCAGGTAGTAAAATGAGGACGATATCACCTGAGAGATATGGTTGGAAAACGAAAGGTTGCAGTCAAGGAGTATTCCTAGGCTGTGCACTTGGTCTTTTGCAGTTATGGTAGTTGAGTTCCAGTGCAGCGAGGGACAAGCGCAGTTGCAATGTTCTTTGCAGATACAAAGGAGCTCCGTTTTGGAGGTGTTTAGTTGCAATTTGTTGACGAACATCCAGTTTTTTGATTTCCAAGAGGCATTTAGGAGTTTCATAATCTGGGCATCACGGGTTTCTCCTAGCCATGGGTACAGTTGGATGTCATCCACGAAGGAGTGAATCTGTATTTGGTATTTGCGGGCTATTTCTAGAACAGGTCTAAAGCAGAGATTGAATAATAGATGAAATAACAGAGCCCCCTGCGGAACACCGTATTTGATCGGCTTTGGTTTCAATAGTGCCTCATTGAGCAGAACGCTTTGGGATCTGTTATTCAGGAAGGAGGTGAACCACTGTAGTGCAATGTCTTGGATTCCAATTTCAGAGAGACATTCCAGAGCCCTTAATGCTAGCTGAATGGCTCAAAGTTCTACATAATTTATGGACCACTCCTTTTGACCGGGGGGGAGGGGGGAGGAAGGGGGGTGCCTGGATGAAGTGGTCCCCAAAATGAGCTCTCCAGTCAAAAAGACTGGCATTGGTCATGGGTCACCCACTCCCTGATCCGAAGGGGCATGCCCTTTGACAGGGACACTCTCTGAAGCTACCATCATAAGCTGTTCCTTGCTGTACCCCATCCAGGGGTGCGGCATCTGAAGGGAGTGATGCTGAGAGAACCACTGAGATAGGAGAGACTCCTGTAGAGGTTGCATTTGCACTCTGGCCCAGGGATCAACCTCCTGGGAGTTCACAATGGAATCCAACACAATACCTGAAGGTAATGCCAGGTAGTTGGAGTCAGAAGTGCTAGAGGATCCCTGATCTGTTTCTGGAGTTCCTGTTTGTGTGGCTTGGGAAGAAAAACACGGTCCCGCACCATGTCAAACTGAATGTCCAAGTATTCCAAGGTCTGAGTGGGCATTAGTTGCCAATCTAGCTTAGGTGTTGAAGAGCCGCCACCACCACTGTCTGCATTGCTGTTTCCATGTGAAAACGTGGAATCTTTAGAAATGCATTGACTGTTTTGTGATCCAGAACAGGTCTCCAGTCCACTGTGCCTTTCTTGGGGACTAGCTCTATGGCTTGGATGTCCAAAAGTCGCTGAAGGATTGCCCGCACCTTGGTCTCTTTTTCTTGTTTTCCTGCTGGAGAATTCAGGAACAAATCCAGGGGAAGATGAAAGAATTCTATCTTGTGTTCCACCTGTATAATGTCCAGCACTCATTGGTCCAAGGTGATCAGTTCACATTCCCTTTGAAAATCTAACAACTGCCCCCCGAAGCGAGGGGGCATCGTTGAAATCCTGGCATCATTGGGACTTCTTGAAGGACCAATGCAAGATCCAGAAGCCTGCTGGCATCTGGGGTTGCTATAGTGTGGCCTGTACCCCTGGAAAGGTCTCTGAGTGGATAAGCTTGTATTACCCTGTCAGGAACTGTATGAGGGATGAAAATTACTTCAATTCCCCCCCAGGTAGACAGCGAGGTCTGTTGTCCAGGAGGGACTTAGGGCTGAGATCTGCCACACTGGCCATGAGATCATCAAATCCTTTGCCAAAAAGCATCTGCTCATTGAAGGGCAGCTTGCCTAAGATAATTTTAGAGGTTGAGTCACTGGCCCACTGACGGATCCAAAGCATCCTGCGAGCCGCAACTGTATAAGCTGAGACTTTCCCTACAACCATAATAAGGTCATACAAGGCATCCACAACATAATCCACCTCTTTAGCACCAGCTGCAAGCATCCTTCTTCCGCCAATGGCACCCGACGCAGTCTCTTGTGACAAGCACGTGCAGCAAATGAGTCTGCTGCCTTAATGCCCAGAGACACCACCTCAAATTGTTTCTTTAACACCATGTCCACCCTGCGATCCTGAGAACCCTTTATCATCACTCCTCCTTCACTAGCGAGGGCTGTGAACTTAATGACCTGAGCCACTGCAGAATTCACTTTGGGCTGATCAAACAGCTGCTGAAATTCAGGTGCCATAGGATAAAGTTTAGACATAGCTTTAGCCACCTTTAAAGAGCACTCAGGAGTCTCCCACTGCTCTTTGTCTAGAGCAGTGAGGACTGAATGTGCAGGGAAAAAGGAAGTCAGAACATTGGAGCAGCTCATGATTGTGCACTGAGAAGTGGAAAGCTGAGATTCTAACTCAGCTCTTTTATGGCATCCGAAATAAATAAATAGCCGGCATATGGAGGGGTCATCACACGGATCAGGGCTACCCAAGTCATCCTGTTCGATGGAATCAAAAATGGAAACGGAGTCATTCAGGGTGGAAGCAGTGTCTTCAGATAAGAGGCATTTCATTGGTGTGCCAGCTCAGGCAGTCTGGAACCGAGAACTGGTACTGGATCAGTAATCTCTATCAGAGAAGACACTTTCTTGGAACCTTGTGGTGTCTGTAAAATAGGCTCTCGACATGAGCTCGGGAAAACACAAATACAGGGGCTGAAGCCAGCCCCTGACGAGGTTTACGAGGGGTCCTTGGACTCCATGCACTTGCGCTTCATGTTATCGCCAGTTTCAGGTACTGGGTGGGATTTTCTGTCCATTTTCCAGATCCACATCAGTTCCTCAGCCCCAAAGGACCCTGGTGAGGCAAGGCCTGAAGCTCCCAGCCCCTCCTCACACATGCTGCGGCACATGGATGCTCCTTTACTAGCAATCTGGCGAAAATACCACAAGAATTCAGATCATATACTGAGGAGTTCATCCCTATCAATTTTTCACAAAATTGAGGGGGGTTTTGAGGCAGATACAAGGCTTGGAAAAGAAAGATCATTTAAAATCCAAGATAGACTAAGAGATCAAGATGGTGTCTAGGACGGACGCTTGAATGGGTGCAGCAAACCGCGAGGATTTTTCTTCGTTAACTTTAGCACTGAGGATTAACTCTTTTCCGATTGAATGGGGAAGAGGAAGGGGACCGCCTGCCCTAACCCTCCAGCGCCTGGGATCCCTCAGCGTTTGATACAACCAACAATTACAAGCACTTTAGCCCACTCAGCTGAGGATAACTATCCTACCTTGGGGGTGAACTCGGAGTCTTTGGGGGAACTCTGCACAGGAGCTGCCTGGGCGTCGCTAAGTATGGAGCAGAGGTCGATCCCTCCCCAACCCGGAAGTGGTTTGATGTAGGGAGGTGCAGGAGTTCAGCTGCCCGGTGAGGGAAGGCTATATTCCAGCAGTGGAGGGACGCTAGCACTGAAGCCTCAGGAGGACGATATCGGTGATTTTTGCCAGCTATCGCCCAGCACCACAGAAGGAGAGGTGAGAGGTGCTTCTGGAGGGAATATCATCAGTTTTGGGGAGCTGAAAAGACCAGAGAAAATATACATGGAAGCACTCTGGCAGGCCATATCTATTATGGATGCTAACCTTAAAGTGAGTCTTTCAACTATTAAAACTGATTACGGAACTATCTAACATAAGTGAGAAATTGGAGAAAGAGGAAAATTTAAAGGAAATAAAGATTGCCCAAATGGAAATGGTTAAAAAAAGATCCTTTATTTCCTGCAAGTTGGAGAATTTTGAAAATTCACTTAGAAAGAATAACTTAAGGCTCATGAACTTTCCCAAATGCCCTGATCTCGCCTATAGAGATGGCGAGAAGATATTGTCAAGAGTTTCTTGCCATCCCATTGGAAAATCTGCCTCCAATTGTTAGGGCTTATTATTTGGATATTAAGAGACCGCAAGGGGAATCCACTCCTACTGAAAAACCTAAAGATATGAATTTGTCTTTATTCTTGGAAAGTTCCCTTGAGGTGGTAACAGATAGAACCACTTTGTTGTTGACATTAGCTTTGGAGAGTGATAGGGAATATATCCTTTGTTTGTATTTCCATCACATTAATGGGCTCAAATGTTAGAATTTTTCCAGACTTAGCTCAAAAAACCCAGAAGCAAAGGAAGGAGTTCTTGACCTTGACACCAAGTGTCTTCGCTCTTGGAGCTACTTTTTTGGTTAAATTTCTGGCGAAATGTTATATTTCTTACCAAAACAAGAATTTCCTTTTCTTTGAGCACAAACAACTGTTAGATTTTATAGGACAAAAAGAAGGGTTAGTATCTTAGTCCAATGATAAATTCCCTGTTATCTGGCTGTAGGATGGGTTATCCATTGCCGTTCCTCTAATATAAAATATGTTTCTAGTTTATTGAAATTCAATTTCCTTTCTTGATTTCAAATAATGATGCACTAAATAGTAGATTATATTGCCATGTATACACTTTTGTATAATTATTTGATTTTTTTTAAAAATGTTTCTGATCTTTTTCAAGTTGTAACGCTTGATTTAAAAATGGAAAAGGTTATAAATAAAAAATTGAAAAAATAAAATTAAACAAAATAATAGCCACTGCCAGAAAAATCACACCAAACAGCGGAGACAAAATGCACCAAATGGCAGAGACAAAATGCACCAAATGGCAGAGACAAAATGCACCAAATGGCAGAGACAAAATGAAAAAAAATAAAAAAAGCAGAAACAGGGGTTTAAGAGGTGGGAGACCTGAACCCTAACCTTAGAAACCCCAAAAATGACTTTTCTAGAACCTCCCCGATTTTCCCATAAGAAATAATGGGGTTGTACTCAGTGTTGTGCAGTGCCTGCCTGCCAGCTCTTTTTTCTCACTCACTGCAGCTGGAGTGAATGAAAAGTATTTTCTGCCTCAGAAACTTCTCCAAACAGTCCAATCTTAAGAATCATAGGGCTGCCAGTCAAACAGACCCCCAACTGAGACCTCCACCCCCTCAGAACCTCAACAAGGATGGGAAATACACAGCCGGCACCATGATACCCCGAAGGATGTTACTGAAGGTGCCCACTGCCTGCGCTTAAAGCCTCCGATATCAGAAGACAAGCTTGTTCCCAGGGGAACGGACCCTAAGCTCCAAGGTGGCACACAGAAGACTTGCTCCACAGGTCCATTTGAAGGCTCACTTTGTGAAGCTGCAGGCTGGCTCCATGGGATCTGCTTCCTTTCCCAGGCAGAGATCAATTAAATAAAGAGTCTCAAGGCATCCAAGTCACACACACAAAAAAATATCGAACTTACATTAAAAAAAAGAGAAAAATAAAGCAGCGCAGATTAGATACACCTCTGCTGGAAAAAAAAACTGAAGGGGGTACTCCCTTCAGTTTTTTCCAGCAGAGGTGTATCTGATCTGCTCTACTTTATTTTTTTTTTCTCTTTTTTTTTTTTAAGAGAGGGTTCGATTTTTTGTTTTGGCGCTTTTGATGCCTTGAGACCCCTTTCCCTGTTCAATTTTTTTGATGTAAGTTCGAGGTGTATCTGATCTACTCTGCTTGGGAAAGGAAGCAGATCCCATGCAGCCGGACTGCAGCTTCACAGGGTGAGCCTTCGAGTGGACCTGTGGAGCCAGTCTTCTGTGTGCCACCTTGGAACTTGGGAAGAGCAGAAAACTTTGTGTGTAACTTCTGTAAGACCCAGTTTGCAACTATTGTACAGAATCCGAAGAACATAACAGAATTACTATTACTTTTTTTTAAATTAAGAGCTAATCTTAAGGAGAGTAACTCCCACAAGGCCTAAAGTCTAATCTAGGACTGCACAGACTTACCACTCTGCCACCTGCTGGAAACTGAGAACAGACTGACTCTAGGACAGGGGTGTCAAACTCAATCACAAAAGGGGCCAAAATATAAAACATAGGCTAAGTTGCGGGCCAAATTTTTTTATTAAGATACTTAAGGGTCCTTTTATTAAGGTACGCTAACTGATTTAGAGCGCGCTAAATGCGCACGTTAATATAAAGACCCCTAAGTCTTAGTAGGAGTATAAGGTTACCTCTCCAACCCAATGCCGGCTCTGTGGTGTAAACAAAACAAATAAAGACTTTTCCTCTCTCTTTTGGTCCTAGTTCACGCTTGCTGTCTAACACCAGTTCTGGCAGGATACACATTTCAAATCTGACATATTGTAATCACAAAACAGAAAATAAAATTATTTTTTCTACCTTTTGTCGTCTGGTCATTATTCAGATCATGTTGGGGTCCCAGGCTCTGGTTATCTTCTGATAACTCGCTTGCCAGGGTCCCTTCTTTCTTCTTCCCTCCCTCCATCCGGGCAGCTGAAAACAGGCACCTCCCCCCAGCGGTCTGAGACAGGAGGAAGCATCCACATGTAGATACTGAAGAAGGAGAGGGCCCGAGGCAAAAGAGGGGCCCAACAGCACACAACCACCGTTCCTTCCCTCCCTCCATCAGGTGCAGCACAGCTCCACCAATGTTAAAAGGAGCCATGTTGAAATCGGAGCTCTGCTGCCGCCGTAGCACATTCCCTCTGCCTCGGTCCCGCCCCTCCTCTGATGTACGGGACCGCGACAGAAGGAATGTGCTACGGCGGTGGCAGGGCTCCAATTTTGGCACGGCTCTTTTTAACATTGGTGGAGCTGCACTGCACCTGATGGAGGGAAGGAATGGCAGGCCAAATCTCGGCAACAGCAGGAATTGTTTGGCGGGCCAAATTTTAGTACCCCGCGGGCCAGAGTTTGCCATATCTGCTCTAGGAGGGCTGCATAGCCCACTTATAAGTTACTTAAAAGTCAGTAATTCTCAGTCTCCAGCTACTGGTAGAAATGCATAACCCATTTGTTTCTACTGGTCTGGAGGGACACTATAGAATACAGAGATATAATTTCTAGGTGCTATGAAAAGCACTTTACATATGCTATCCCTGGATCTATTCTATGGTCTAAATAGAGGCAAATAATTTTATGTAAAAAAGTGAGGAATCTGAAATCTGTGTAAAATGAAAACTGAATTTACTAATTATAAATTGCAACTGAACTGCAAGTGCTTAAAAGTTTCTTGTACTACAGATGAGCAAACCAAGAAAACCCAGAAAAAAACATCCTTCTAAAAGCAAAAAGTGCTATTTCAGAAAAAGAACTCAAATTCCATTTTAATGAAAGCAGGATTTTCGTTACCAAAGAACACTGCTCCATAAAAAACATACATGTATAAATCTCTTATGTATACAACTAAAATAAAAATGTAATCTTAATTTACAAAAAAACTTATATACATTGAAGGCCTGATTCACTAAATACTTCTCTCCCCTAGACAAAGAATAGGAAAAAGCATTGGTGAAATCAGGCCTTAAATTGTTCAAGTAAAACCAGGGATCATATGTGCAAATTTGTGAGACTTAGTATTTTCTTTCAATATCAAGCAAAACACTGCCAACAACGATATAATGTTATTTAAAAGTTTTCAAAAAGATTTTCATCAAAGTGAGGTAAATATTCAGTATCACCTAGTGAATTTAACGTAGGTGATGATAGTAAATCTTCAATGATATCTTCTTTTGTAGCATTTTCCAAGGATTTGTTTGATAGTGAGTCTGCCTGTGCCATAAATGGTCTCTCTTTATTGGGACTGTAATCACAGATTTTGTCTGTAGCTGTGCTGTATGAGCTCATGCTCTTGTTCAGGTTATTAGGCAGAAAAGTTTCAATACTGCCATCCACCAGCATCTCTAGAAACCTACTATCCTCTTCATCAGCTCTTGACATGTCAGTAGAAGCAAGAGTTGTAGCAGGAGATAACAATTCTGCCAAAAATTCATCATCGCTAGGGCTACTGCACATGGATGTGCTGGAACTCAGAGAGCATACTGGCTCTGAATCTGTTGAACTACTCTGGCACTGAAGTGCATTTAAGAAGTCCTCTAGTATATCACAATCACTGTGGTTTTTAAGGTTTGAAAGATATTTCATGCTATTATTTAGAAACCCTTCATTGTTCTTCAGAGCCTTTACTGTTGTATCGAGAGAAGCCAATTCATTCTTTTTAGCTTTAATTTTTTTAAGAAGTTTTAAACGAAGCCTGTGAACCTTTTCTTCCTTGGTCAATTCTCTATGCGTTGCTGCTGGTTTATGATGCTCGTTTCCATTCTGGTTATACATGGATATAAGCCAACGCGAGGAAGAAGAAATCTCTTTGCTGGGAATAAGCAAAGTTTTATTTACAGGCACTAGAATTTTAGTTAATATAGGTTTCTTTGCATGCACAGTATCAACAGTAGGCAAAGTCGTAATGGCCGATGGTGAAGAAACAACCAAAGTCTTTTTACCTGCAGGCATGCCTTCTTTCTCTGGTTTTCCCACTGTTCTGCTAACACCTTTGGCTTTAAAACCATCAAAGCTTCCTGCTCCCTTAGTAGGCAGGTTCATACCAGTTATCTCTAAGAAAGATTCTTTTCTGCAATTTTTCTTTTTAGTATTGAGAGTTGAGATGCTTAAGGCAGAAGGCATGAAAGAGGGATGCTTGTTTAGTAAACTCTTTACCCAGCTGCCCACAAAGCCTTTCTTTTGGTTTTCTCTTACAACAGGGGAGCCATTCTTTACAGGGGATATAATTGTAGACAGAGGAGTTGCTACAGTTTTTCTTTGCAGTATCTTGCTATTTTGCACAGGTGCTAGACTTGATGCTTCATCCTGTAGAACAGGCTTGCTTTTATATTCTGGACTTTTCATCTGTGATGGTGGATGAGATACTTGTACAACATTAGGCAAGTCAATATTATTATTTCTAGGAAAAGCCACTACAGGAGGAGTTGGATAGAACTTGCTAAGCACAGGACAAGCAATGGAGTTTTCAACTGAAAGAGATTTTGTCTCACTTTTATCATCTTTATGAGAAGCCTGAAATGAAAATGATACAGATGAATTTGCCTGTTGCTGTGAATTCTGCTCATAAACCAGGTTAGCTGGCATATGGTTGTCCTCCACTGGATTACCTTCGGAATCAACTTGAACTTCTACAAGAGTTAAAGTAATAACATCATCATCAGCCAATCCTTCCAATCCAGAGAGCAAGTCATTGCCCATGTTTACATTTTGTGACCCATTTTTTGTAAGACTAGATAGAGGCTGTTTAGGGGACGTGACAAACTTGGTTACAGCTTCTCTATTATCGTCACTACTAAGCCATACAGTAGTGCTTGCCTGTACATCAGTAACTGTAGGTCTTGGAGTCTTTTCTTCCTTTATCTCTGAATTCAGTTCACTGGGAACAGTAGAGATCTTTTCCCAGCAAACAATATGAATCTCAGCAGCAGGAACCTCAAACGTCTCATGTCTCCCACAATAAGGACCTTTCAAATCATCATATTCAAACCATGAACCTATAAAACAAACAAAAAAAGGCCAGAAAGACTTCAATAATACTAGTAACTTAGTATTTACTATAGAGGCAAACACTTGATAAAGCAATAAACCACTGTACCAAAGTTAAACATGAAAACATATACAGTGCCTTGAAATCTTCACATCTTTCTACATTTCACATTCAAATCCATTAAAGTAGAAGTTCCAATGATAAACATGTTCTATAATACATTCAATACGTAAAGCCAAGTTATTTCCCTGTAACAGACCTATAATACCTGTGTTATCTTAGAACCTCAGGCAGATATTATCATGTGGGTGACATCATCCATGGAGCCTGGTACGGACAGTGCAAAAGTATACTGTCAATTTAAAAGACTGAAAGTCTCAAGACTGCCCATACCGTGCATGCGCCGGTGCCTTCCCACCAGATGTTGGCTCGCAGGACCATCAGTTCAGTAAAAAAGCTAAGAAACCAACTAGGGAGAGTGGGTTGGAAGAACATCTGCCTGCTGTGCTTAGATAGTACCTGTTACATGTAAATAACTATGCTTTATACTAGAACACACTTTTCAAGCACTTATCTCTCTCATAGTTAAGGTATAGACTCACAATCCTCTATTCAGTAGCATGGTATACCACGTATATCTCTCAGACCTCAGCGGCGTCACTATGTGTATTTAAACTTCACACACAGATTCCAAACGCCATCAATGTCATTGGTCTTAGTTTTTATAGCTTCTAATCTTCATTTGTTTTAACCTTTTTGTTTTTTTATTATTCAATATATTTACTAAAGATCTTTAAAATACTCATCTTAAATGAAGATACAGCTAGGGGGTTCTTATTCCAACACAGACCTATGTTTCGCTAGAGTTTTTTCAAGGAAAAGCCCCTTAGTTTGCCGATAGCAATGTTACTTACCGTAACAGTTGTTATCCAGGGACAGCAGGCAGCTATTCTCACTAGTGGGTGATGTCATCCGACAGAGCCCCGATACGGACATCTTGCAAGCATGTCTTGCTTGAAGAAACTCAGAAGTTTCGAGATGCCCGCACCGCGCATGCGCCAGTGCCTTCCCGCCCGATGTACCGGGCGTGTCTCCTCAGTTCAGGTAGCTAGCCTGAGAAGCCAACCCAGGGGAGGTGGGTGGGACGTGAGAATAGCTGCCTGCTGTCCCTGGATAACAACTGTTATGGTAAGTAACATTGCTTTATCCCAGGACAAGCAGGCAGGTATTCTCACTAGTGGGTGACCTCCAAGCTAACCCCAATGGGATGGTGGGAGAGTTGGCAACTTAAGAGAACAAATTTTGTAACAGTTTGGCCAAACTGTCCATCCCGTCTGGAGAAAGTATCCAGACAATAATGAGAGGTGAATGAATGAACCGAGGACCAAGTGGCAGCCTTACATATCTCCTCAATCGGTGTCGATCTGAGGAAGGCTACAGAGGCTGCCATTGCTCTGACCTTATGGGCTGTGACCTTACAGGGAAGGGATAATCCAGCCTGGGCATAGCAGGAAGAGATACAAGCCGCCATCCAGTTAGAGATGGTGCGCTTCGATACAGGTCGTCCCAACTTGTTTGGATCAAAGGAGACGAAAAGTTGAGGAGCATTTCTGTGTGGCTTTGTGCGATCCAAGTAGAAAGCTAGAGCACGTTTACAGTCCAGAGTGTGCAAAGCAGATTCCCCAGGATGAGAATGAGGCTTTGGAAAGAACACTGGAAGCACGATGGACTGGTTGATGTGAAATTCAGAGACTACTTTAGGCAAGAATTTTGGATGAGTACGGAGAACCACCTTGTCATGATGGAATACAGTGAATGGTGGATCCGCCACTAGGGCCTGAAGCTCACTGACCCGACGAGCTGACGTGAGGGCCACCAGAAAAACCACCTTCCAGGTGAGATACTTAAGTGGAGCCGTGTTGAGAGGTTCAAACGGAGGCTTCATGAGATGAGACAGGACAACATTGAGATCCCAAACCACAGGAGGAGGTTTGATAGGAGGGTTGACATGAAAAAGCCCTTTCATAAATTTGGAAACCACAGGATGAGCAGACAAAGGTTTCCCCTGCAGAGGCTGATGGAAAGCCGCAATAGCACTCAGGTGGACACGTATAGAGGTAGACTTGAGACCAGACTGAGACAAGTGCAGAAGATAGTCCAATACAGAAGATAGGGAAGCTCGCTGAGGTTCCGTGGCATTGGAAATACACCAGGAAGAGAATCTAGTCCATTTTTGGGAATAGCATTGTCGAGTCGCAGGCTTCCTGGAAGCCTCTAAGACCTCTCTCACTGCTTGAGAGAACTGGTGAGGAGTTATGTTGAAAGGAACCAAGCTGTCAGGTGGAGAGACTGCAGGTTGGGATGAAGTAGTGAACCTTGATGTTGAGTAAGTAGTGAAGGAAACACTGGAAGAAGTACCGGCTCCCTGCTGCACAGTTGAAGTAGAAGGGAGTACCAAGGTTGTCTGGGCCACCGAGGAGCAATCAGAATCATGGTGGCATGGTCTGATCTCAACTTGACCAGAGTCTTCTGAATGAGAGGAAATGGAGGAAACGCATATAGGAAGCGATTCCCCCACTCCAGTAGAAAGGCGTCTGCCTCGAGGCGGAGAGGAGTGTAGATCCTGGAGCAAAACTGAGGCAGTTTGAAGTTGTGGGGGGCTGCAAAGAGGTCTATCTGAGGCGTTCCCCACTGAGCAAAGATCTGATGAAGGGGTTTGGAATGGAGCGTCCATTCGTGAGGCTGGAGAAGACGACTCAATTTGTCTGCTAGGACGTTGTCTTTCCCCTGAATGTAGACTGCTCTGAGGAAGGTGTTGTGGCGAACCGCCCAATCCCAGACTCGAAGAGCTTCCTGACAAAGAGGTGCCGAGCCCGTGCCCCCTTGTTTGTTGACATAATACATGGCGACCTGATTGTCTGTGCGAATAAGGACCACCATGTCGTGAAGCAGATGTTGAAAGGCTTGGAGAGCATTGAAGATGGCTCTGAGCTCCAGAAGATTGATTTGATGGAGTCGTTCCGCACTGGTCCAGAACCCCTGAGTGCGAAGACCATCCAGATGGGCCCCCCATGCATAGTTCGATGAATCGGTCGTTAGAACTTTCTGGTGGGGAGGGGAATGAAACAACAAACCTCTGGATAGATTCGAAGAGGTCATCCACCAGAGAAGAGACTGCCGTAGAGCAGGAGTGACGACAATGTGACGGGACAACGGGTCGGACACCTGAGTCTACTGAGATGCCAGGGTCCATTGAGGAATTCTGAGATGTAGTCTGGCAAAAGGCGTCACATGAACTGTAGATGCCATGTGGCCCAAGAGGACCATCATGTGTCTCGCCGAGATGGACGGGCGAGAAGACACCGACTGGCAGAGTAGAAGGAGAGCATCCATGCGTTGAGGAGGAAGGAATGCTCGAAGTTGAATGGTGTCCAGAACAGCCCCGATAAAGGGGAGAGACTGGGTGGGCTGAAGATGAGACCTGGGGAAGTTGATCTCGAAGCCCAAACTCTGCAGGAAACAAATTGTAGTCAAGGTCGCCGAAATGACCCCTGGAGCCGACGGTGCCTTGATGAGCCAGTCGTCGAGGTATGGAAACACCTGAAGACCCATGTTCCTGAGTGCAGCGGCCACCACCACCAGACACTTTGTGAAGACTCTGGGAGACGAGGAAAGGCCGAATGGAAGCACTCGATACTGCAGATGTAGATGTCCCACCCGAAATCTGAGAAACTTGCGGGAGGCCGGATGAATCGGGATGTGAGTGTAGGCCTCCTTGAGGTCCAGAGAGCATAACCAATCGTTCTGCTCGAGGAGGGGATAGAGAGAAGCAAGGGTCAGCATGCGGAACCGCTCCTTGACCAAAAACTTGTTGAGGACTCGAAGGTCCAAAATGGGACGCAGATCGCCCGTCTTCTTCGGGACCAGGAAGTACCGGGAGTAGAACCCCCGGTTTTGCTGATCTAACGGTACCGGCTCGACGGCCCGAAGCCGAAGCAGAGCCTGAGCCTCTTGGAGGAGAAGGGCGGTCTGCGTCGAGTTGGAAGGATACTCTCTTGGAGGGTGGTCCGGGGGGACCCGTTGGAAATGAAGAGAGTATCCTTCTCTTACGATGGTAAGGACCCAGAGGTCCGTGGTGATTGTCTCCCATCGATGACAAAAATGATGGAGACGACCCCCGATGGGAAAAACGGGGGGAGACAGAACGAAGTCGGTTATGCTCCCTGGAAGAGAGTCAAAAAGGCTGAGTAGCCTTGGGTGCAGCCGGCATCTGAGGCTTCTGTTGAGGCTTCTGAGGAGGCTGTCTCTTTGCAGGCTGTCTCGCAGGAGGAGTCTGTCTCGGCTGATAACGCCGCTGGTAAATCAGAGGCGGCCTAGAGGGACGAGACTGCTGAGGCTTAGGCTTAGGCCGCAGAATCGACTGGAAGGACTTCTCATGGTCCGAAAGCTTTTTAGTAACAGTCTCGATAGACTCATCGAACAGATCAGCCCCCGCACAAGGCACATTAGCAAGTCTGTCTTGAAGGTTCGGATCCATATCAATGGTACGGAGCCATGCTAGGCGACGCATGGCGACCGAAGAGGCAGCAGCACGTGCCGAGAGCTCGAAGGCATCGTAGGAGGATTGCATGAGCTGCAGGCGTAACTGAGAAAGGGTCGCCACCACCTCTTCAAATTCGAATCGAGCTTGAGCATCGATAAAGGGGATGAACTTGCGGAGCACCGGCAAGAAAAAATCCAAGTATGAAGAGAAGAAAAAATTATAATTGAGCACTCTAGTTGCCATCATCGAATTTTGGTAGATACGTCTACCAAATTTATCCATCGTCCTCCCTTCACGGCCCGGAGGTACTGAGGCATACACCTGGGAGGGATGAGATTGTTTGAGGGATGACTCGACCAGAAGTGACTGATGAGAAAGTTGCGCCCCCTCAAACCCCTTGTGATGGACGATGCGGTATCGAGCATCCAATTTACTGGGAACTGCAGGTATGGAATACGGTGTTTCAAAACAACACATGAAAGTCTGGTCAAGCAGTTTATGCAGAGGAAGGCGAAGCGTCTCCGCTGGAGGGTGAGGCAAATGCATGGTGTCCAGATACTCCTTAGAATATCGAGAACCAGTGTCCAACGTCACATCCAAATCATCTGCCATTTGTCGAAGGAAGGATGAAAAAGAAAGTTGGTCCGCCAGCGCCGGCTGGCGAGACGGGCTAGAAGAGGTGGAAGCCTCCGGATCCAGAGAAAGCTGAGAGCGGCAAGGAGAATAGGAGGTAGATGGTTCCTCATACTCCGGCCCCTCAGGTGGGGATAAATCTGACGAGGAGTATCCCATACGCTGGATCTTCTTTTGCGGGGACACCTCCGAATGACGTGAAGAGTGTCGAGAGGAGTGTCGAGATCGATGCCCCTCCCGGTGACGGGATGGGGAGCGAGATCTTCTGTGCATCGCACGATCCCCCGAAGCCTCCAAGGAATGGATTGGACTTGATGCAGTGGATCGTAGAGGTGGCAAGGATGCGGACTCGCGCAGTGCCACCCAGGTCTGGTATGGAGTGCGGAAGAACTCTTCCTGCGATGCAGTATGCCCAGGACTTCGACTATCAGGGGCTGACACAGCACTCTGCTGTCGAGGGGGCGTGATGGGCTCCAAAGGCGGCATGTTACTAAAAGAAGCCCGCCTGGAAGCACTCGCCGCCCTCCGCCGATCCTCCTCGTCGAGCAGAGAGATCGTACGACAAGGAGGAGGAGGAGGGGGCGGATCGCCCCCCTAGACCGAGCCCGGAAGGTCACCCTGAATGGAGGCGATAAGCCGGGGTCCCATAGAGTGCATAAGCTCGACAAATTGAGCTTCCAGCAGGGATCGCAGCGAAGCCGATATGGAGGGATCCGCACCGAAAGGGGGTCCTCCAGCACGGTCTTCGCGCTCCTTTGTGGCCAAGTGCTTCTGCTTGCTAGCTTTAGGCACCTTGATGACCACCGGAGGGACAGTGGAAGGCAGTACCTGAGCCGAGGAGACGGGAACAGGCACCGATGCTGAACCGGAAGCAGAAGTCGGAGTGAACGATGCCGGCTTCACGATGCCCGATGCAGGGGTTGTCGATGCAGGTTTCGAACGAACCGGCGAAACCGCAGTGGAAGTTGAAGCAGACGGCTCTTTGGCAGACTCCATCTTAAACATCGACTCCCAAAGTAAGCAGCGCCATTTGAACGATCGCGCAGTGAGCGTGGAACAAGGCCGGCACGATTTCGGAACGTGTTCTGGACCAAGACACTGAAGGCAGCGTCGATGCGGGTCCGTCAACGAAATCGCACGCTGGCACTTGCTGCACTTTTTAAAACCGGTGATCGGCCGGGACATAGGCCGGAAAATCGTCGCCGCTAGGTCGAAGGCGCTCGGCCTAAGCCACGAGGCCGGCCCGGCCGAACCGCCGGAAGAAATAATTTTAACTTTTTTTTTTTTTTTTTTAAACTTAAAATTGAAAGAAATAAATCAATAAACAACAAAACGCGGTAGAAAAGAAGGCAAAATACTGAAATTCAGTCAGCGCAGAATGAAGTGAAACTTCTCAGCTCCGCGGAAAGAAAAGAACTGAGGAGACACGCCCGGTACATCGGGCGGGAAGGCACTGGCGCATGCGCGGTGCGGGCATCTCGAAACTTCTGAGTTTCTTCAAGCAAGACATGCTTGCAAGATGTCCGTATCGGGGCTCTGTCGGATGACATCACCCACTAATGAGAATACCTGCCTGCTTGTCCTGGGATAAACCATTATTCTCATCTCATACTTAAAGTATGAGTAGCATAGTATACATTAGAAATCATCAATCTTCAAAGTATATCCCTCAGACCTAAGCGGCACCTGAAAATAATGGTATCGACAAACTAAGGGGATTTTCCTTGAAAAAGCTCTGGCAAAACATAGGTCTGTGTTGGAATAAAAAAAAACCCTAGTAGTATTTTCATATAAGATGAGTATTTTTAAGATCTTTAGTAAATATATTGAATAAAATAAAATAAAAAAAGGTTAAAATAAATGAAGATCAGAAGCTATAAAAACTAAGACCAATGATGATGATGGCGTTTGGAATCTGTGTGGTTAAATATACACAGTGGCGCCGCTGAGGTCTGAGGGATATACTTTATGATTTCTAAGGTATACTATGCCACTGAATAGAGGATTATACTAGAACAAGCAGGCACCATATTTTCACGTGGGATTACCTAGCTGCCAGGATCATGCCTCTGAGAAGAGGGTTATTGATAACTACCATTAGCCTTGTAAAAACCAAATGGGATGGAGGAAAGTTAGCATTTAGAGAATAAATTTTGTAGAACTGCTTGGCCAAACCAACTATCCCTTCTGAAACGATTTTGTAAGCAATAATGGGATGTAAAAGTATGACTGGAGGTCCAGGTGGCTGCTTTACAGATGTCCTCAATGGGAGCCACCATTGCTTGAACTTTATAAGCAGTGACTTGGCCTTCCGAGTACAGCAAAAGGAGATACAATCCGCTAACAAAGTGAATGTGGTTCTCTTGGTGACAGGTGCTCCAAGTCTGTTTGGAATGAATGACAGAACAGCTGAGTGGAAGTTCTGTGAGGTTTGGTCCAATCCAGGTAATAAGCAAGAGCACGTTTACAGTCCAATGAGTGGAATGCCACTTCACCATGATGAGAATGTGATGACCTTTGGAAGGAACTTGGGATGAGTGCGAAGAACCATCCTATTATAGTAAAATGTTGTGTAAAGGGATCTAACACAAGAGCCTGAAGCTCACCTCGGCATGCTAATGTTATGCAGAGGAGAAATACTACTTTTCAAGTTAAAATTTTAGAGATGGGGGGGCGGAGCATACACAAGATGGCGGCCTGATGCTCTCCTGGAGGTGCCATCCTACCTGTAACAAGAAATTTTGCCTGCTTACCGCATGGTAAAGAGAAAATCGAAAGTCCGGGTGTTCCCGGATGAAACGCAAACTGATCCAATTAATGCCTTTGTGGAGCGCAGCTTAGGAACCCGGCGATTGGAGGTATCTACGGCTGGAGAGAGCGTGCGAACTGATGCGCGAGATCTCTCCTTCGAGGACGTCACTCTATCCTCCTAAGAGCGTAGTCTGCCCAGCTGTCCTGGTGCGACAGGAGAGTCTTTTTAAGACATGCCAGCCCAGGACTCTTTCTTGCTAGACCCACGGAGCGGAAGGACTGACTTTAAAAGGGGGCAAGAAGAGGTATCAACATCTTTTCAGCTGGCGACGTGAAGTTTCTTCCATAACTGAGGCGGTTCCTGGTACACTGGACGCTGCAGGGAGCTCTGGAGCAGAAGCTGTTCCCTTACAGAGGCCTAAGGTCTTTACAATGGAATCAATATGGGATGCTATATCCAATATGCAAACTTCTCTTAGGAACCAAATTCAGAAACTTTCCACGCGATGTACCACAGTCTTAAGTTCCAAATTTTCTGAAAGTACTAAGGTAACAAGTTTAGAGAGTAAAGCGAGTGACTAAGATTAAGATAAAAACTTTGGAAGTACAAGCTCTAAGAACAGCTCTAGTTTGCACTTTAAGCAAGAAATGATGGAAAATTCTGTTAGGAGATGTAATCTCCGGATTAACTTTCCTAAAGTTCACCTTATAACTGCCCTGGCAATGTTTAAAAGGTATTTGAGTGAAATTCTGAAAGTACCCGAAACTTCATACCTACCTCTCTCAAAAATATATTACCTTCCTATGACAGTTAAATCTCAAAATCCTAATCAGCAGAATGTATCTGTTGATAACTTAGATTTGACTAATTTCCTTGAGAGGTCGGATACTGAGGTTCAGGTTCCAGCCACATTGATTGTACAGTTTGCTATTGACTCTGACAGGTAATGGGATGCTTAAGATATTTTTTCCGAACACAAGGATGTACCTTTTTTGACTAATATTATAAGAATGTATCCGGATGTTTCTCATTCTTCCCAGAAGATAAGAAAACAATTTCTCATTTTGAGGCCTCAGGCAGTTCAGTTAGGGGCAACTTTTGCTCTAAGATACCCCTGTAAGTGCATGCTGACCACAGCAGTTGTCTAAATTTATTTCAGCTAGAGAGCAATTGGTATCTACTACATGAGTTTTTCTGTTTTCAAGATAGCTCAGGAAAGAATTGTTCATTAGCAGTCAGGCCTTTCTTCTTAATTTCCTTGTTATTTGATTGCCTATGTTTTTTTCAGTTATTCTTTAGCTATGTTCCCAAGGTATATTGAAGATTAACTATACTTTGTAGTAAGGAGATACCTTTTAAATAATTTGGAGTTCTATATTTCACTTTACATTGAGTTTTTTCTTGTTTGACTTGTAAAGACTGTCAAATGTTAAAATCATAAATAAAGAAATAAAAAGGGGGGGTTCAAAGGGAGACTTCATCAGAGTGGAAAGTATAACATTAAGATAACAAGCAATTGGAGGAGGCTTGATTGGTGGTTTGGTATGAAATAGGCTTTTTTATCCAGAGGTGTATGAAAAAGCTGGAATAGTACTGAGATGACTTATGACTGAAGTAGTTTTGAGTCTCACATGCAGAAGATAATCTAGAACTGAAGGAAAAGGACAAGTGATTGAATCCAGTGAGTGATTACACCAGACAGTGAAACAAATCCACTTGAAACAATAGAAGCACTGTGTGGAAGGTTTTCTAGAAACTTCAATGTTGGCTGATACTGGTGCAGATAGTAGCCGAATCTAGTTGCCGAAAGAAACATACCACGTTGTGAGAGCTAACAAACAGATTGGGAAGGAGAATAGAGTCTTCGTTCTTTATCACCAACACTGGAAAGATTTGAAGTGTGATGGGATCTTGTACACCACTGAATTGTAGAAGAGGAAACCACGGTTGACGGGGTCACTGAGGCACTATGAGAATCATGATGACTTGTTCTCGACAAAATTTGAATAAAGTTTTCCCAATTAGAGGTATTGAAGGGAAAGCAAACAAATTTTTCTCAGCAGTCGAGGAGGAAGACATCCAAATACAGAAGACTGGGAGTATAGAGTCTGGAACAGAAGACTGTAAGTTTTTGTGTGTGTGTATGAGCAAAGAGATTCACTTCTGGAGTCCCCTAAACCTTCAATATCTGATGTAAAACAGTTGAGTGACCACTTATGAGGTCGTAGGGGTCTGTTCAGCTTGTCTGCTAAGACATTTTGTTTTCGTGGTAGATAAACCGTTTCAGAAATATGTTATGAGGAATTGCCCAAAACCAAATTCTGATTGCTTCTTGGCAAAGTGGACGAGACCCTGTGCCTCCTTGTTTGTTCATGTAGTACATGGATACCTGTTTGTCTGGAGGAGGGTCTCGAGTGGAGTCCCGCAGGGCTCGGTGCTTGGGCCGCTGCTATTTAATATATTTATAAATGATCTAGAAACAGGGATGAAGTGTGAGAATAAAATTCGCGAACGACACCAAACTATTTAGTGCAGCTTGGACTAAGGAGGACTGCGAAGAATTACAAAGGGACTTGAACAAACTAGGGGAATGGGCAACGAGACGGAAGATGAAGTACAACGTTGAGAAATGTAAAGTACTACATGTGGGAAGCAGAGACCCGAGGTACAGCTATACGATGGGAGGGAAGTTATTGAAGGAGAGTAACCAAGAAAGGGATTTGGGGGTAATGGTGAACATGACAATGAAGCCAACGGCACAGTGCGCAGCGGCCGCTAAGAGAGCGAACAGAATGATAGGTATAATCAAGAAGTGTATTACTACCAGGACGAAAGAAGTTATCCTGCCGTTGAACTGGGCGATGGTGTGTCCGCATCTGGAGTACTGCGTCCAGTATTGGTCGCCGTACCTTAAGAAGGATATGGCGTTACTCGAGAGGGTTCAGAGGAGATCGACACATCTGATAAAAGGTATGGAAAACCTTTCATATGCTGAGAGATTGGAGAAACTGGGACTCTTTTCCCTGGAGAAGAGGAAACTTAGAGGGGATATGATAGAGACTTACAAGATCATGAAGGGCATAGAGAGAGTGGAGAGGGACAGATTCTTCAAACTTTTGAAAAATAAAAGAACAAGAGGGCATTCGGAAAAGTTGAAAGGGGACAGATTCAAAACGAATGCTAGGAAGTTCTTCTTTACCCAACGTGTGGTGGACACCTGGAATGCGCGAAAAGGGGATAGAGGGGTATAGATAGAGGATTACTGCACAGGTCCTGGACCTGTTGGGCTGCCACGTGAGCAGACTGCTGGGCAAGATGGACCTCAGGTCTGACCCAGCGGAGGCATTACTTATGTTCTTATGAGAACTACTTGATTGGGGAGGCAATCTTGGAATGTGAATAGAACATTATGGATTGCTCAAAGCTTGAGAAGATTATTTCTTGTGGGCTAGGAATGTGTGTGTAGGCTTCTTTGAGATCTAGAAAGATGAGCCAATTGTTGTTCTTTAAATAGTGGCAACAGGGTTCCCAGAAAGACCATCTTCTATTGAAAAGAAGAGGAGAGTAGTGAGCTCAGAAACTTGAGGATCAAGTAAAAGATATAGGACCTTTTCCTAATTAAAGGAAGGAATGGTGGAAAGAAAAGCTACCATGAATCTGGTTGCGAATAGTGGAGAAGTACAATAAGAAAAAACACGTGTACCAATGGAAGTGAACTGTAGAATGATCGGAGGACAGTTCCATTCTATTCCCATTTTTTCTTTTTTTTGGAGATGAGATCAGAAAAAAACTAGACAAGTTTCAAGTTTATTTAAAATATCAAATAAAGCCCAATCAGCCTTCTAGGCAGTGTATGTATACTGTCTTAAAAACATATATGATATTACAATACATCATTTAAAACAATAATAGTTATTAAAAATAATTTAAAAAACAAACAAAAACAAAACAGAAACAAAAAGGGAAACAGGGTAGAACTACAATTTTCAAGTAAAAAGAGAGAACATACAGGGAAAAAACAAAAGAAGGGGTGTCGAAAGGTAAAATAAAACAATGTAGCCCTGAAAAGGACATTTAGGTCTTGAAAGCATCAAGAAAAACAAATGTTTTTAATTTCGTCTTAAAATGGTGAAGAGTTGATTCTTCCCGTAAGTAGGCCGGAATATTATTCCAAAGACAGAATAGATAAAAGATTTTTAGAAGATGATCTTAAGGTCTTTGAAGAACTATAGGGAATTAGATTATTAATATTTGGGTTGACTATTTTGTCTAGTTTTAAAGGTTAGTAAAATAATTTTGTATGTGATTCTATGTTCTACTGGCAATCAATGAGCTTTATAAAGGAGGAGAGTGACATGGTCTAACTTCTTTGCATTAAATATAATCTTTACTGCCGTGTTCTGTATAATTTGGAGTCTTCTTATTTCTTTTTTAGTTATGCTCTTATAGAGCACATTGCAATAATCAATACAGGAAATCACGAGAGAGTGAATCAAAATATTCAGAGAAGTGGGCTCTAACAATTTGGATATGGACCTAATCATTCATAGCCGATAAAAGCAGCGCTGGACCACTGTACTGATATGCAGATGATAATTGAGCTTACTAACAAAAGTGATTCCTAATAGTTTTAAAGAGGGCACAACTTGAAGAGATTGAGTTTTAAATGTAATAGGAGTTAATAGAGAAAGTCCTTCCTTGTTGGGGAAAATCAAAGGAAAGCCTGTTAGAAGTGAACTCATGTGCAATTTCAGTTTGGATGTGTGCTATCAAATTATTAGAGGTTACCCCTGAACCAAGAGATATCAACTGAAAGTGATGCGAGGTGAGGCTGACCTAATAGAAATATAAAGAGGCAATGTGACTGTGAGTTATTGTTGCTTCATTGGTCTTTATTGAGAAATAAGAGAGGTGGTAAGGCTACAAAAAGAAGGTGGCCACGACGTAATAGAGAGAAATAGAATAACCGTATAACCAGAGGCCACTTCTTACTTTGATTTTAGAAAATCACTAAAAACACGTCCACCACAAATTCTTATTAATTTTTTATATCTTAACGCCTCTATTGTCTTAACTTTTATTGATTTTTATCAGATGTATTCCTTTACTGACTGTTTTTATTGTATTCAGATATCGACTGTTTATTTTGTATTTTAGATATTGATTGTATGTATTTTAGATATTGATTGTATGTATTCAGATATCGACTGTTTATTTTGTATTTTAGATATTGGTTGTATGTATTTTTTGTTCTGAACCATTTCGAACTTTTGGTATACAAGAAATAATTATTAAATTATTATTATTATATATTGATACAGATATGAGTAAAAGAAACACTGAAATAAGATAGAAAGGTTGGCGATGGAACACATAGTTCACTAACCCAGTGGAAAAGAATCGTAGACTCAGTACAAGGCATTATTTTTGCATTGTAGCAATAGAAGGCAGAGAAACGATGGAAAGCACATACTGCTGGAACAGGATAGATTGGCTAACATTCCATACTTGGGTGATGAGCTATTTGGTGATTCTAATGAAAATGCTACCCAAAAGCTCACTGTCCATGAGAAACATTGGGATGCTTTAGTGAAATCCAAGCCTAAATCTTCAACTTCCAAGCCTTCCAAGTCTTTCTCTTCCTATCAGAGGTGTTTTCTTCCAAACCTGCTGCTCCTACTAGATCACAGCAGAAGAAACAGAAACAGCAGCGTCCTCAAAAAACCCAGGCCGCAGCTCCACAGAAGCCTGCTCAGTCTTTTTGACGTGCTTCTCGAGAGCATAGCCGCTGTTCCTCTATCCCAGCCTCTCCCTCAACCCATCGTTTCTATATAAACCTCTTTGAATGTGATTGTAATACTACAAAAGAGCGGTATACAAGTCCCAATCCCTTTCCCCTTTATTCATTAAATAATCAATTCAATTCAAGTTCAATTTCCTTTATTTTTGATACACTGTTGATCAGTATTCCTCCTCAACGGTTATACCATTCAAAGAATAAACGCATTGGGGGACCTGAAAAGGAAATAGCTGGTTTATGTTTTATGTCACATATTAATATCAAAGTATTTGCTTATAATTCTCAGAATGCATTTTTTTTAATGCAGTAGTCACTACTAGCCTCCTCAATAGCTAAAATTATTCTAGAAAATTCATGAATTATTGTGCTTTGCTTTCACAGGTTGCAAGTTCATTATTAGGATCATGCTGAATTTCTTTAGCTTGTGATATGTGACAAATACTTACCATCACCATTTAAAATCCAGGTAACAAAGTGGTTTGCTCGGTACTGAATTATAGTTCTTATCTCATAACAGTCACCTTCAAATTGAAATGAATAAGCCTTAAGATGATTGTCTGGAAGGCCTTCCACAAAGTGTAGCATAAATATAGAGGATATGCTAAAAGAAAACACAAAATATATTTAGTTTGTTAATTAATGCGGAGAACTATTGTAGCATCTAGAGGCAAAGAGACAGTCATTTCTTTTCCTATAGTATGCCTAACATCAAAAGAAAAAGTACAGAAAAGAATGATGAAAATGATAAAGGGTATGGAATGGCTTCCCTATGAGAGAAGACTAAAGAAGACTAGGGCTCTTCAGACTGGAGAAGAGGTGGCTGAAGGGAGATATGTAAAAAGGTCAATAAAATACTGAGTGGAATGGAATTGCTCGTTTACTCTTTCTAAAAATACAAGGATTGGAGGCATGCAATGAAGCTAGTAAGCAGTAAATTTACCATATACCGTATTTTCACGCATATAACGCGCGCGTTATACGCGTTTTTACCTACCGCGCATACCCCTCGCGCGTTATATGCGTGAGCGCGGTATACAAAAGTTTTAAAACATAGTTCCCACCCCGCCCGACGCCCGATTCACCCCCCCAGCAGGACCGCTCGCACCCCCACCCTGAACGACGGCTCGCACGCGCTCCCACCCGCACCCGCATCCACGATCGGAGCAAGAGGGAGCCCAAGCCCTCTTGCCCGGCCGACTCCCCGACGTCCGATACATCCCCCCCCCGGCAGGACCACTCGCACCCCCACCCCGAAGGACCGCCGACTTCCTGACAATATCGGGCCAGAAGGGAGCCCAAACCCTCCTGGCCACGGCAACCCCCTAACCCCACCCCGCACTACATTACGGGCAGGAGGGATCCCAGGCCCTCCTTCCCTCGACGCAAACCCCCCTCCCTCCAACGACCGCCCCCCCCAAGAACCTCCGACCGCCATCCAGCCTACCCGCGATCCCCCTGGCGACCCCCTCGACCCTCCCACCCCCCTTCCCCGTACCTTTGGTAGTTGGCCGGACAGACGGGAGCCAAACCCGCCTGTCCGGCAGGCAGCAAACGAAGGAATGAGGCCGGATTGGCCCATCCATCCTAAAGCTCCGCCTACTGGTGGGGCCTAAGGCGCGTGGGCCAATCAGAATAGGCCCTGGAGCCTTAGGTCCCACCTGGGGGCGCGGCCTGAGGCACATGGGCCCAACCCGACCATGTGCCTCAGGCCGCGCCCCCAGGTGGGACCTAAGGCTCCAGGGCCTATTCTGATTGGCCCACGCGCCTTAGGCCCCACCAGTAGGCGGAGCTTTAGGATGGATGGGCCAATCCGGCCTCATTCCTTCGTTGGCTGCCTGCCGGACAGGCGGGTTTGGCTCCCGTCTGTCCGGCCAACTACCAAAGGTACGGGGAAGTGGGGTGGGGGGGTCGTGGGGGTCGCCAGGGGGGTCGCGGGTCGGCTAGGGGGGCGGTCGGAGGTTCTTGGGGGGGGCGGTCATTGGGGGGGAGGGGGGTTTGCGTCGAGGGCAGGAGGGCCTGGGATCCCTCCTGCCCGTAATGTAGTGCGGGGTGGGGTTAGGGGGTCGCCTTGGCCAGGAGGGTTTGGGCTCCCTTCTGGCCCAACTACCAAAGGTACGGGGAAGGGGGGTCGTGGGGGTCGCCAGGGGGGTCGCGGGTCGGCTGGTGGGGCGGTCGGAGGTTCTTGGGGGGGGCGGTCGTTGGGGGGAGGGGGGTTTGCGTCGAGGGCAGGAGGGCCTGGGATCCCTCCTGCCCGTAATGTAGTGCGGGGTGGGGTTAGGGGGTCGCCGTGGCCAGGAGGATTTGGGCTCCCTCCTGGCCCGATATTGTTGGGGAGTCGGCGGTCCTTCGGGGGGAGGGATGTATCGGACGTCGGGGGGGGGGGCATCAGGCTTTCAGGATGGGGACAGACCTTCAAGGGGGGACAGTGCACGGAAGTCAGGGGGGGTGAACGGAGAGTCGGGACAGCGCACGGAAAGTCAGGGCGGGCGAAAGGAGCGTCGGGCAGCATGCGCGGTATACCCGTGAGCGCGGTATACCAAAGTTTTTGTGCATATCATCGTGATTTCTGCGCGCTATACCCGTGTGCGCGTTTTATACGGGTGCGCGTTATTTGCGTGAATATACGGTATATTCAAATATAAACCAGGATTAAATGGGGGTCCCAGTTTATATTCGGGCCAGCGCTCACCCAATTTCCTCCCAGACTTTTGCAGGCCTCCACTGGGCTGGCAGGCTCTGCATCCTGTCCCCCCTCCCTGCCCATCATATCTCTGCTGCTGGAATCCCTGGTGGTCCAGAGGTGTAGCGGGCAGGAGCGAGCTTTCCAGGCTCCTGCCCCACTGCTAACCTGGTCAGTCGCTGCCACAAGTTCCGTGTTCAACCGCTGAGTGGTACCGAGCAGGAGCGCGTTTTGGCGCTCAGCGGCTTCCTGAATCGCAAAATCTTAGATTGCTTACAGAACTGAGGTACTGCGAGCGGGTCGGTGAGAGAAATAGGCCTTTGACACCTGCAGTACTTTTTAAAACCCGTTAAAAGGCCTCGACATAGACGGTAAGCCCGCTTTAGCAAGATTCAACTCAATTGCTGCAGGAAAAAACCGAACCCACGAATGGCGAAGTTCACGAGGAAATGCAAGAAAGAAAACCTTACTTTTCAGGGGGGGGGGGTAACTGACAGAAGATAAAAGGAAAATATATAAGAAGAAAAAATACGCGAAGCGGGAAGACAAAAAAAGGACTGAACAGAGTTCAGAAAAACATGACTTCTTTGCTCAGCGGAAAATGAAGAACTGAGGTACCGCGAGCCTAGGTCGGACAGGAAGGTACTTTCATATGCGTGCAAAGTTTCTAAACACTTACAGTGGCGATACACTTTTGAAGCTGTCCATACTGGTGCTCCGTAGATGATGTCACTCAAATTTGAGAATATGCTGCCTGCTTGTCCTGGGATAAAGGGAGCACTTCTGAAAATACTATCCCGGAGGGGTTTTCTAACCCCAGAAACCGTCAAATTTTTTTTTTTTTTCAGACTCCCTCAATTTTCTCCATAGGAAATGACGGAAGTACTCACTGTGACCTCTGGAGCCTGTCAGCTTGCAGTAGCCTGTCTTTATAGAAAGGATTTCTGCCTGGGAAAGTGACAGGAATAAGTCCAACGCTGGAAATCTTTGAGCTTCCGGATGGGTGAACCCAAACAAAGACTCCAACCCCTCCAAAATCCACGGGACACATCAGGGGAGAAAATTTGTAACCAGCTCCCTGATACCTAGAGGGTTATTACATAGCAGGCGAGTAAGATCCCAGGGGAATAGACCCCAAGCTCCTGAAGGGACACAAAGCAAGCTGGCTCCACAGGTACTCAGTATGAGATTGGCCTGTTAGCAAGTCTGCTTACGTGGGACTGTATCCTTTTCCCGGAGGAGTAAGCCTAAGAAAGGGACCTCTGAGCACCAGACAGAAAAAAAAAATACTCAATAATTAGAAAGAAAAAGCAGAGCTGATCAGAAAACACCACCCGAGTTCACTTGCGGAAGGAAAAACTGAGGAGAGAGCTGTTCTCCACTGCAGAAGGGGAGGAGTTCAGATTTTTGAGTGATACTCTTTTGCAGTTTCACGACTAATGGGAGCAAGAGCTATATAGTACAGAATCCTATATCTTTGCAACAGAATATGCATTAAGAGAATTAATGCAAGCTAAATGTTAAGAAGCCAATTTTATACCTAAGGGTTTCTTAGCATTCAACATGTGTTTATGTTAAGGCCCTAATGTTGCTTGATGAATTCTACCACTCCCCAATTTTTCTTTTTTTTTGTAAGGGAGCAAGAACCCCAAATAAGAACATAAGAACATACCTTGATTGCACACTATACCTTTCACATTATAGTACATGTGAAGTACATGTGCAGTGTCAACATGAATTAGTCACCTAAACTTTCAGAAGTGTAGTATTCACGGTGTTTGCAGTAGTATAACAAATCTTGTTCTCAATAGCCATAATAAACTGATTAATCTTTGAGATGCCAAAAAAGGTGTTAAAACAAAAAAGGGTGCTGTTGAGCAGCTTACCTTTCTAAAATCATTTTTCTTCTTTGCATCTTATCTTGGCAGTTATTACAAGGGGCCATATGAGTGCCATTAAGAGGGTGCCATTCAGGGACTACAGCCGTAAAGGTTGTTAGGGTCTTTGTGTATCTGGATAAATTAGAATAAAACTACAATTAATGCCCTCTGGTCAAAATGAGCAAACTTACGCATTCTTTGCAGGGACAAATATAAAATAAAAATTTCAGCTTCATAAGCTCTTTTCCATTCTATTATAAATTTAAAATAAATATGTATGGAACTAAACATCTCTTGCTATCTCCTTTTATTGTTTTAAAAATCAAGTGTTTCACATTGATTTAGATAAACAAAATCAAACCTGCAGTTGACTGAACTACTGCTCAGAATGGAGGAGGAAGATGCTAATAAACATAGGTGTTTGCTACACAGTAGAGATTTAATGACACCATGAAACACACATACTAAATATGGGGCACTATGGATACACTTGAAGCCTAATAACTGTTTCCTTCTGGATATAATTGGCTTCTAGATCAGCAACACAATGATTGCACCATTTATTTCCACTCTGAAGTAATTTTGAAAGGAGTGTTTATAGAGCAGCATTTTTACTTTCTCAGGTAGGATCTTATTAAACTCTTTAGGAGGAATATGTCTGTGAAAAGTAGGCATACAGACCAGTGGCGTATTAAGGGCAGGAGGGGCGGTCCGCCCGGGGGCAAACCCTAAGGGGGTGCACAGCAGGCACAGTGTCCAGAATCTCTCGCCCTACTCTGTTGCTGCTGCTGCTTTCCCGAAACAGTAGCAGCGGCAATAAACTTTAAATTCAGTTAGCACAGGACCTTGCTGCACCTCCACACGGCTGCCGGTCCACCCTCTCCGACATCACTTACTTGTTCCGGAGCAGAGCCGGCAGCCGCAGTCATCGCGGGACCTTGCTGCTCCTCCCCACAGCTGCTGACTCTGTTCTGGAACAAGTGACTTCGGAGGGGGTAGACCGGCAGCCGCACAGAGGTGCAACAAGGTTCCGCGATGACTGTCACTGCCGGCTCTGCTCCGGAACAAGTAAGTGACATCGGAGGGAGCGGACCAGAAGCTGCAGTCATCGCGGGACCTTGCTGCACCTCTGCACAGATGGCCGCCACTTGAGCGGCTGCTGGGCACGATGGACCACAGGTCTGACCCAGCAGTGGCAATTCTTTTGTTCCGGAGCAGAGCTGGCAGCCGGGGAGGTACAGCAAGGTCTCAGGAGAGATACATAAGGGAGAAGGATGCTGGAGGGAATTGGGTTGGAGGGAAAGGAACGGGACAGATGCTGATGGAAGTGGGGGGGGGGTAGGGAGAGACAAGGGGCAGATGTTGATGGAAGAGGGGATGGGACAGAAGGGAGCAGATGCTGGATAGAAGTGGGGAGGAGAGAGAGAGAGAGGGTAGCAGATGCAGGAAGGTAGTGGGGAGGAGAGAAAGAGGGGAGCAGACACTGAATGGAAGTGGACAGAGAGAGGAGAAGATGCTAGATGGCAGGGCACATGATGGAAGGAGGGGATAAATAAAAAGAGAGGCACATGCTGGATGGGGGGGGGAAGAGGATTGAGTCAGTGAAATACTGGAGGGGGTGAAAGAAAGAGGTGGTAAGCTGTAGGTAAACACTAGAGAATGACACGATGGCTGTTACCCGCGGTTACGAAACAGGAATAGAAAAATAGTGGTTGCCACAGGGACAAGGCCATTCACCGCTCCTATTACAATTCTCTCGAGGGAGAGATCATACTTATTTTAGGAATGAGGGGCAGCTCCGGTGATTCAATGTTAGGGAATAGAAGGATCAGAAGTTCTCCATTTTCAATCACCACCACTAACTATAAACCTGTAAGAGCAAATATACCACCTCCCCTTCCTGATTAGTTCACAACTACCAATCAACCTTCTCAATATTACTAAGGCTAACCTTAGCTGGAATCAAGGGGCTTTATAGTGTTCCATATATTTGCTATAGCTTACAGAGAGAGAAGAGGATGAATTAAGAGACATCCTAACAGACCTGTGGGCAGTACGTGGAACAAATATTGAGGGTTCTTATGGTACCACCTGGCAAGCTTATGGTAGATCCAGAATTATCACTGCCCCAAATCAAACAGTATCTTCTCAAGCCTGAAGCCATCGCAGGCACAAGACCAGTGCTGCAGGATCTTATTAAGCAGGGGGTAGTGTATGGCACTTCATCACCATGCAATATGCCTTTCCTGTCGGTCCTTAAATCTGACAATGTGACTTATCGTTTTGTGCAGGACCTGAGAGCACTGAACTAGATAGTGCTGCCGAACTTTCCAGTGGTACTAGATCTGGACTTTGGCTCCGTCCACCTCAGCCTACTTTTCTGAAATAGATTTAAGCTCTGCCTTTTCAGTGGCTTTACACCCAACTCGAAGAAATTTTTTGCCTTCTCCTTTGAGGGGCATCAGTACACCTGGCAAACTCTTTTCCAGGGGTACTTAAGAATCCACTGAATATTTTTGTCAGGCCTTGAGAACTGCCTTGCAAGGATCTAACCCGTGGGCACCATCCACCCTGGTACAATATGTAGATGATTTATTGTTATGTACGGATAACTTGGATGCTTGTAAACATGCTACAAAAGAATTGTTATTGTACTTGCACCAAATATGACTTAAGGTGAATAAGAGTAAGCTAGAGTATTGTAAAGAATGTCATCTTACTGGAAGTGTGCCTGACTAAGGAAGGGAAGAAATAATTCCTGAAATAATTACTTTACGCAGGTTCTTGGTGTTAACTGTTTTTTGTAGGCTATGGGTTCCTAACTTCACACAAATAGCAGAACCACTCTATGCAATGTTAAAAGACACTGAAGGGGAATTGCAAACCCCAACTAAAGAACAATTGTCAGCCTTTACTGAACTTAAAGATGCGCTGACTAGAGCTCCTTGCTTGTCATTATCTGAATATACTCTAAGGTTTCATTTGTATGAATTGTTTGATATGATCAGAGCTTGTGAATTGGGACAGATTAAAAATATAAACATTTACACAGATACTGCTTATGCTTTGGGATTTGTTTAGGATTTTATTTGTGGTGTCCTCCTCCAATAGGCCCACCAAGCATGCTGAATGTGTTCAGACTACTGGAGGCTATTAAGCACCCAGCCCGGGTTGCTGTGTTAAAGTGTGCAGCTCATACTAGAGGGCTGGATCCAATCAGTAGGGGGAACCAGTTTGCAGATCAAACTGCTAAGGCAGCAGCCCTTGGTGAACTAACTCCAATTTATTTGTTACCTTTATGCCCCACAAGATGCCCCCGGAAATGGCTGCGCTGGAACAAAATAACATTTCACTTCGGCTGCCCCCCACCAGTGCACTGTCTGGGCTGGATGGGGAGTGGCTCCTACAGCAGAAGGATTATGGGAAAAGGATGAATTGGTTATTTGTCCTGATAAATTGCTTTATCCACTTGCTGTTTATTTGCATTCAGGTACACATCAGAATGCTTTCTCTGGTTTGGCATTTGTGGTGCATACATGTCACCAGTGTTGGATGGCTGGGAAAAGGGCCAACTTTGCAAGCCAGAAGCACACCTTCCAAAACCATGGGGACATTTTATGTACATACATGTCAAGCCAGCCTATTGCCAGAGGGGGGGGGGAGGTGCTCAAGTATTTTCTTGTTGCTGTTTACAGATTTTCTGGGTGGATTAAGGCCTACCCCACTACCAATTGCACTACCCTCATAACTATTACAAAATTGATGGGTCATTTCTTTCCAACTTAGAGAATCCCTCTGGTAATTACCTCAGCCCAGGGAGGGGTTGGAGCAACAATTTGGGCTTAAGCGGCAGCTGCAAGCCCCGTACCACCCTCGAATCTCTGGCGAAGTGGAGAGTGAAATAATTGATAAAACAGCAGCTACATGTCCTTTGCCCTCATGGTGCTCCGTAACTCTCCCAACGGACTAGAAGAGGTCTAACTCCTTATGAAATAATAACTGGTCAACCATTAGTGACCTCTGAATTACTAGGATCTCTCCCAGACTCTGTTCAACTGCGCAGCAACCTCCTGACTATTGTCAGTCCTTGCACAAAGCTCTTTCTTCTTTTTTTTTCCTTTCCAGGTGAAAAGACTTCTGGCTAACGGCAGGTGAGCCTCCCAACTATAACCGCCTGCAACCTGGGGATTATATGTATGTGAAGGTATCCAGACCATGCACAGCACTTTCGGATACCTACCGTGGACCGTACCTGGTACTCCTTGTGGGATATTCGGCAGTAAAGCTACAAGGAGCTGAAAGATAAGATTGACATTCTTCTGAAAACAGTTTGCGACCAGAGGATATTCACCTAGAGTACAGGCTCCTATGTTTATGTAACAGAATAGGGCATTCTTTGGCACCAGGTCAATAATTATTCTATTTAGACTCCATTGGTTTTCCTTTACTCTCAACGAAGAGTGATTCTTCAATTTGCTTCTGTATTTTCCTGGTTGGCACAGATGTGGACAGTTGTTTTTCAGGTCCTAATAGCTTTCTTCTTATATTCCCTTTTCTAGGATTTCTATAGTAGTTACAATATTCCCTTCATAGATATGCTTTGGTTTTAGGCTGTTGCCTTCAAAGACCCATTCAAGAAAAATCTGGTTTGTTTCTCATTTTTTGCATTCTTCCATGTTCTATCAATGCTTCTTTCTATCATTCCTACTTATCATGGGACTTGCTTCCTTCTCCTCTTCCATACCTTTTGTCTTTTCAGTCCTTCTGACTGATCTTGATTCTGCTGGAAAGGATCTCAGATTCCAGTTTCTCTCTCTCTGTCAGTTATTTTGATTTTTCTGACTGGGGAGATTAATGATGCATTTATTTGCAAAATCTTTTTTTGAGCGTTTCAAACTTTTAGTCCCATCCTATGTTGGGGGTACGGCTTTACTCATTCCATTTGTTGGGACTGGTCTGATAAGATGCTATGAAAGAAAAAGTTATGTCTTACCTGAAAACCTTCTTTCCTTTAGTTTTATCAGACCAGTCTGTAATCCCTTCCTAGTTCATTAATTTTATTTTGGTTACAAACTATATTTTTTGATATCAACAATTCTACTTATAAGTTTTCCTAATCTATTATATGCCATATGTCTCCTGACTCAGTGAAATATCTTCATGCCAGTAGAATATATGCTGTACTATATATGACTTGAGATATTTAGCCTCAAAGTTTCAATATCGGCCATCAGGTGGATTTTGAGTACCATTGCTTGGCTATTCAAAATACTGAATATTCTGTGCTACATGATACCCTTCAGAAGCAAATAAACTATTTTCATTCTGTCTTCATCCACTGGTAGATGGACACAACCCATTTGTCTGGACTGGTCTGACAAGATTAAAGGAAAAGAGTTTCCTCAAGTGCTACTGAAAACTAAGTGGTCTTGATTACAATTACATAGCAAAACAAACATATACTCCTAGACACACACTCTTTTTACCTTCCAAACTGAACCCAACAAGACCGGCAAGAGTTCTAGGTACAGACAACTCAGGTTTAGTGTTCATGGTAAAAATTTTGTTTCTTGGGCTAGAACTACTTATTATCCTTAAACTAAAAATTGACAATAGTTGATAGCCAGTACCATGATGCAAAGGGACCAGGTTCTGCAAGGAATTCACATTGTGGCCCTCACATGGAAAAATATCACAGTAACACTAAGCTTGTGGGGGTACACAGGAGAAGTGAAATAGCATCTCAGGATCAAGAGACCCCTGTCAAAAACACAATGAATAAGAATGATAAAGGTCTTACCTAACTATGAAGACTACAAATTGAAAGGCAGATAGCTCTTTTCCATTCCCCCATTAAGAAAGAAGCCCCACTCACCTCTGCTGGTATTTATATCCACAGAGTGCACATTCAAAATTCCAACAGAAAGAATGGAGGAATAGCTTTTCTAACCAAGGGTCCTTCTTCAGAAGCAGTGGAAATGCAAATACAGGGCTTTCGTGCTTTCCTTGGAGAAAAACATAATATGGAACCACTAAATTAGAAACAGAAAATGTCAACCAGAGTTACCTGGCAAATACTCTCATAGTAAAAGCACTATTTCTAGTGTTTGAGAAATTGAATGCATTGTATTACTTTTTTGTATCAATAAATTTTTATTGAAATAAAACTAACAGCAAAGCAGTATATACAGGACCATCATTCAATAAACAAAGACAACCCACAAGGTCCAATCTACTATACAGAACCCAGCGCATATACCCTACATGGGTCAGCCCTACTCATACTGCACAAGTAAAGAAAACAATACTGAACATAGTACTCCACAGAACTCCTCCAGCCTCCCATCCCCCTCCTCCTTATGAACATCCAAAGACCCAACCAATCTCCCTACCCAAGAATATACTGTCTACAACTCCCTCCATCCCCAAACCCACCCAAAAATCCACTAAAAATCAACCCTTAAGTTTTCCAAAGAGCAAAGCCAATCCCGTTCATGTACATCAAAATAACCATGTTGTTTAGCTGTTACACATTCCATATGAAGTAAATAACCCACCCAGTCCCTCCATTCCCCTTCAGAGGGTACTGTTCTCCTTTTCCAATAAGAAGCCAGCAAACATTTGGCTGCAGACAACCCTATACACAGTAATTTTCTGCGCCACCATACATCTCTCAAATTTATAAGTCCCAATAAACAAGTCTGAGGTGTAAGTTGTACCATCTCCCCCAACCAGTCAGTCAAGTATCCAGTACTCATAGCCCAATATGGTCCAACTCTAGCACAAGTCCACCATACATGAAAAAAGGTACCCCCTACTCCCCCACATCTCCAACAGACATTAGGTACAGTAGGAAACATAACATGGAGATGGTCAGCGGTATAGTACCAGCAAGATACAATCTTGTATGCATTTTCCTGAACCAACACACACACAGATGCCTTTTGTATTTCAGAACAAATTATGCCCCTTGGTCAGAGGAGACCCTAGATCTGCTTCCCATTTAAATGGGTTTAGTCCAGGCCCGAAGAAAATAATACAAAACTGAAATGGGATGGGATACCCTGCCCAACAATAACCAAAAATTCTCCACATGTTCCCTACCCCCCTGGGAATCTGCCAACCACCCCTGGGCCTGTATATAATGGCGAAGTTGTAAATATTGGAAAAAATCCCCAGGTGGCGAAGAATTTCACCTCTTCAAGGTAGCAAAAGGGATTATCTCATGGCCCTGGAGTACATCCGAAATACATAACTTCTCTCACCGAGCAAATACCCCCTGAAGTACTACCCACTGCAAAGGTGGGCTCTCTTTGTATAGCAGCCAAAGTCAATGTCTCCACCCCCCATCCCCACTGCCTCCTCAATGTACCCCACAATATGATAAGATATTTAAGAAAGGGATTCCCCATCCCCCCGCAACCTAGCCCCTGTAGACAAGGACCCCCACATCCAGTCCCGCAAAGGCTGCTGCCCAAACCAAAATTGTTCCATCTGCACTTCCAGATTATTCCCTTTCAAAGACCAATCCAAAATAAATCTGAGTTGAGCCGCCTGGTAATACCAGAGAAGATTCAGTACAGCCCTCCCACCTTGTTCTCTAGGGGCCCATTTAACTCTTTTTGTCAACCGAGAAGCCTTACGTCCCCCAGCGAATTGGAATAGGAAGCATTTGAAATAAAAACAACAGCCTGGGGAGAATTTTCATTTTCAACACCACGACCCCACGACAACCACAACCCACAACTGGAGATCTCTGTACACTAAAGCCACCAAAGGACCATAATTAGCCTGATAAAATTGGGCCAAATCCCTAGTAATCTGTATCCCTAAATACCAAAGTTTTGCCCCCGCCAAACGAAAAGGAAATCCATGTTGAAGCCTCCTTTCCACCTCTTGCATTGTATTATTTTTACAAATTTATGTTACCTCCCTCCAAGAAGATCCCAGGGTAGATGATAACAGCTCAAGTATTCTAACATATTTTTATTACAGTTGATATTAAGCATTTCCATCTAATAAACCTAAGTAGATTACATAAAATTACTTAATACACATAAAGCTCCCAAGCTAATCACTCTTTATGATTTAATAGTTCTATGGAAAATAGAAAAATATCTTGCCTGCTAGTTTTCTTTCCTTTAGTCCCACCAGACAGTCCAGAATCTGTGAGTTGTATCCAACTAGTAAAAAAGAGACAGAGAAACAAAGTAGCTCTTTGTAACTCCCCTATAAGGGCACCATACAAGCACAGAAGTTCAGTATTTCGACTGAGAAAGGAATGTAGTTGCCTTGTGCTTTATTATGTAGCAAGGCAAAGATTCACCAATAAGTGATTTCAGAAGCTAGTCTGTTGACTAAAATTGAAGCTGGCAGAAAAATCTCTCTGGAAAAAAGAAAAGAATATATTCTAGGATAGGTTTCTGGACTGGTTCAGTGGTACTAAAGGAAAGAAAATTAGCATGTAAGATACACATTTTTCTTTCTTATCATCCTTCCCACATGTTCTGCACTGGTCTGGTATGTAGCAAAGTAGTTCCTAAGTATGAGTGAGACCATTAATCTGTCAGAATACCTTGTTGTAAACAGATACATTCATAGAAAAGGAGATAATTACTGTATTTTTTGCTCCATAAGACACACTTTCCCCCCCCAAAAAAGTGGGTGGAAATAAGGGTTAATCGTATGGAGCGAATATGCCCCCCCACCGGTACCTTTTTGTAATCAAGCGCATCCAGCAGCCTTCCACACTCTCACAGTGCTGGGATCTCAATGTAGTCCTCACCAGTCTGATGAAGCACCATTTGAACCATTGGCAACTACTCATTTTAAGTTTCTCACTTGGAAAGCGGTCTTCTTAATCTTTGTCACTTTTGCTCATCAAGTGAGTGAACTACAAGCGTTGGTTTGTGACCCACCATTTACAGTATTTCAACACGATAAAGTGGCTCTTAGAACTCATCCTAAATTCCTTCCCAAAGTTGTTACGGAATTTCACCTAAATCAATCCAATGTTCTACCTGTGTTCTTTCCAAAGCCACATTCTCATCCTGGAGAAACTGCTGTTCATACATTGGATTGTAAACATGCCTTAGCTTACAGCATACAGAGAACTATATGCTATGTTCATCTCTTTTGATCCTAACAGGTTGGTCTACCTGTCACCAAATGAACTATTTCCACATGGTTAGCGACCTGCATATCCTTTTGCTATGCTTAGGCTGGGCTGCAGCTCGAGGGTCATGTTACAGCACACAAGATCTGAGTTATGGCAGCATCAGTGGATTTTTTGCACTCCACTCCCATTGAAGATATTTGCAAAGCAGCTACTTGATCCTCAATTCACACATATACATTTCACTACTGTCCAGAATCCTATTCCAGACAAGATGGTCATTTCAACCTAGCAATTTTACAGAATTTATTTTTTTTCCTAATGGCCAGCTTTCCCACCATCCTGTTCAATAAGCTAGGGAGTCCCACATGTGAGAATATACCCCTGTTGTACATCGCTTAGCAAACTGGTATTATTTGCAGACAGCATGCAGATATTCTCACATCCCTCCCACCTCCCCTGGTTGGCTTCTTAGCTTGCTTATGGAACTGAGGAACTGCAAGCCGATGTCAGGCGGGAAGGTACTCACGTGTGCGCAGTGTGGACAGTCTTGAAGCTTCTTAAGAAGTTTAAAGTGACAGTACACTTTTAGCAATGTCCATACCGGGCTCCATGGATGACTTCACCCACATGTGAGAATATACGCCTGTTGTCCCCGGATAACACTTGTTATGGTAAGTAAAATGTGCTTTTTTTCAAGCTTCATCCGCTAATAGGATGACACAAATCCAAGTGTCTGGACTGGCCTTGTGGGACAACTTGGAACATATTTTTAAATTATTATATAGGAAGGCTGGCTCTTACATAAGAACATAAGAATTGTCACTGCTGGGTCAGACCAATGGACCATCGCGCCCAGCAGTCCGCTCAAGCGGCAGCCCCCAGGTCAAAGACCTGTACCCTAACCGAGACCGTCCCTACCTGCGTTCGTTCTGGTTCAGCAGGATCTTGTCCAACCTTGTCTTGAATCCCCAGAGCATTCCAGTTCTCCACCACTCTCTGGGTGAAGAAGAACTTCCTTACGTTCGTACAGAAACTATCCTCTTTTAACTTCAGAGAGTGCCCTCTTGTTCTCTCTACCTTGGAGAGGGTGAACAACCTGTCTTTATCTACTAAGTCTATTCCCTTCATTATCTTGAATGTTTCGATCACGTCTCCTCTCATTCTCCTCTTTTTAAGGGAAAACAGGTCCAGCTTCCCTAATCTCTCACTGTACGGCAACTCCTCCAACCCCTTAACCATTTTAGTTGCTCTTCTCTGGACCCTTTCGAATAGTACCGTTTCCTTCTTCATCTACGGCGACCAGTGCTGGATGCAGTATTCCAGGTGAGGGCGTACCATAGCCTGGTACAGCGGCATGATAACCTTCTCCGATCTGTTCATGATCCCCTTCTTAATCATTCCTAGCATTCTGTTTGCCCTTTTCGCCGCTGCCACGCATTGCACAGACATCTTCATTGACTTGTTGACCAGTTACTCCCAGGTCCCTTTCCTGGGGGGTCTCTCCAAGTACCGCCCCGGATTTTTGATACCGACAGGCATTACCTTACACTTATCCACGTTGAACCTCATTTGCCATGTCGCTGCCCATTTCTCGAGCGTGGTTATGTCGTGTTGCAGGTCTTCACAATCCCCCTGTGTCTTCACTACTCTGAATAACTTTGTATCGTCTGCAAATTTAATCACCTCACTCGTCGTACCTATGTCCAGATCGTTTATGAATATGTTGAAGAGCACGGATCCAAGTACCAAGCCCTGCGGCACCCCACTGGTGACGTTCTTCCAGTCTGAGTATTGTCCATTTACTCCCACTCTGTTTCCTATCTGCTAGTCAGTTTTTAATCCACATGAGTATTTCACTCTCTATTCCATGGCTCTCAATTTTTCGAAGTAGTCGTTCATGTGGAACCTTGTCGAACACCTTCTGAAAATCCACATATACAATGTCGACCGGGTCACCCTTGTCTATCTGCCTGTTTACCTCCTCGAAGAAGTGCAGCAAGTTCGTCAAGCAAGATCGTCCTTTGCTGAATCCATGCTGACTGGTCCTCATCAGATTGTGTCCGTCAAGATGATCAATGATGCAGTCCTTTATCAGCACCTCTACCATCTTTCCCGGTACCAAAGTCAGACTCACCGGTCTGTAGTTTCCCAGATCTCCCCTCGAACCTTTTTTGAAGATCGGCATAACATTCGCCACCTTCCAGTCTTCCGGAATCCTTCCCGATCTGATCAACAGATTGGCTGTTAATTAAAGCAGTTCAGCTATAGTCCCTTTCAGTTCCTTAATGACCCTTAGATGGATGCCATCTGGTCCCGGGGATTTGTCGCTCTTAAGCCTATCAATCTGCCTGCATACTTCTTCTAGACTGACCATCAACCTTGTCAGTTTCCCGTCTTCGCCTCCAGCGTATAGCCTGTTGGGTACCGGTATGTTGTGTATGTCCTCTTTGGTAAATACAGACGCAAAAAATGTGTTCAGTTTATCGGCGATGGTTTTATCCTCCTTTAGCACTCCCTTTATTCCATTATCATCCAACAGTCCCACCACTTCCTTTGCAGGTCGTTTCCCCTTAATGTATCGAAAGAATGGCTTGAAGTTTTTCGCCTCATTGGCTATTTTTTTTCTCGTAGTCTCTTTTGGCCCCTTTTACCGCTTTAAGGCACTTGCATTGATGCTGTTTGTGCTTTTTCCAGTTTTCATCCGTTTTTGACCTTTTCCATTCCTTAAATGAAGTCTTCTTGTCTCTGATTGCTTCCTTCATCGCTACTGTGAGCCACACTGGTTCTTTGTTCTTTTGGCTCCCTTGTTGATACGCGGTATATATAGATTTTGTGCCTCAGTGACTGTGTCCTTAAAAAGGGACCATGCCTGCTCTAGTGTTTTCACAGTGCTTATCCTCTTCTTGATCTTTTTCCCCCACCATGAGTCTCAACCTTCGTAATTTCCTTTTCGGAAGTTCAGTATCGTGGCCGTCGTTCTGGATCGAAGTTTCGCCCCTGCATCTATGTCGAAGCGGATCATATTGTGATCACTGGTTCCCAGCGTCTCATCTACATCTTGTGCCGGTCCTCGTAGTCCATTTAGAATTAAGTCCAGAATTGCATTTCCTCTCGTGTTTTCCTTGACAAGTTGTTCCAGGAAGCAATCGCCTATGTTTCTATGTATGTTACAGCATCCAGGAACTTGGTCTTCCTACAGCAGCCGGAGGAGCCTAGATTACAGTCTATTCCTGGATAGTTGAAATCACCCATGATAACTGTGTTGCCTCCTTTGCAGTTGTGTTTGATCTCATCTATCATTTCTCCATCCATTTCTTCAGGCTGCCCTGGGGGTTGATAGTAGATGCCGATCTTCATTTCCAATCCATTGGCTCCCGGAATTTTAACCCATAGAGACTAACTTATTCATACTTTCAGGCGTGTTCTCTCCAGTAGATTCGATTCCCTCTTTGACATATAGGGCAAAGCCCTCACCTTTGTGACCCATTCTGTCTCTGCGGTATAGTTTGTATCCCGGTAGCACAGTATCCCAGGTACTTTCTTCGGCCCACCATGTGTCCCTTTAGATCTGTCTTACATAAGAACATAAGAAATGCCTTCACCAGATCAGACCTTAGGTCCATCTAGTCCGGTGACCCGCACACGCGGAGACTAAGCTAGGTTTTCCCTGATGAAGACTTTGTTAACCCATATCCCTCAATGTGATTTGAAAGAAGGTGTGCATCCAACTTGCCCTTGAGTCCCAGAATGGTGGTCTCCGTCACAACCTCCTCCGGGAGAGCATTCCAAGTGTCCACCACTCACTGTGTGAAACAGAACTTTCTGACATCTGTCCTGGGCCTGTTGCCCTTCACGGACCTCTTGTCCGTGTCACATTTGACAATGTGAATAACGATGTTTCTTGCTCTATTTTGTCGAATCCTTTTAGTATTTTAAAAAGTCTCTATCATATCCCCTCGCAGTCTTTTCTTCTCGAGGGTGAACAATCCCAGTTTTCTGAGGCGTTCTTTGTAGCTCAGATTCTCCATACCCTTTACTAGCTTTGTGGCTCACCTCTGCACCCTCTCCAGCAGGGTTATATCCTTCCTTAGGTAGGGAGACCAGTGTTGGATACAGTACTCCAAGTGTGGTCTGACCATTGCTCTGTAAAGCGGCATTGTGACATCCGCCGATCTACTCATGATTCCCTTCTTTATCATGCCCAACATCCTGTTTGCTTTCTTTGCCGCCGCTGCGCATTGAGCCAACAGCTTCAGGGTCCTGTCTATCAGTACTCCCAGGTCCCTTTCTTGTTCGCTCTTGCCCAATGTCACACCTAACATTTTATATTCATGCCTGAGATCTGGAGAGTCTTCCCCGCTATCTTTCTGCATGGTATCCTCCGAGTATTTCCTTCCCTCTTGTGTCCCTTTAGATCTGTCTTGCCTGAGATCTGGTGAGTCTTCCCCGCTTATTTGCATTTTCTTCTGAATTTTAAGAAATTTGTTTTCATCCCTGCTCTCCCACTCTCTGGCCACTATCTCCACCAATTGATCATCTGCACACAGCAGTAGGGGACAGTGCTGGATCGTATTCTCTGTCCTCTAGTCTGAGTTGGTTTCAGTGATGGCATCTTTTCTCTGGTCTATGGCAATAGCATCAGGCACCAATTTTTAAATGTCTTGATAATATGGGGCCCTGGAATTTTTAACGCCCCTGCTTCTGGGCATATTCTCTTTGGTTGTAAAATGAGCTACCAGAGTTTGACACAGTGAGGGCATATTCTCTTTGGTTGTAAAATGAGCTACCAGAGTTTGACACAGTGAACAAACCTTAAGTCAAAACAGCTTGTTTATTTTTCTAGGATACATTGAAATAACAAAATCTTCAAAAGCTTGATAGCCTAACAAACTCTCTTACCTAATTCACAATTAAGTTGAGGCTGAAGCTGATCAAAAACGGCTCTTCGGATTTTATTCAGACACATCTCTGCTTTATCAAGTCTTTCAATAGAAACTTCCATAAGATTTTCAGCTGTAAAATACGATACTTTGCATTACAAAATATTATTTCAACAAAAGGAGGATAATCAAGGTTACCCACAATTAGATGGGTAGTAAGAGGGCAACAAAGCAGTCACGTCTTATGTGATAGAAAACTCAAATTTTGTCTTGTCGGAGTTTTTAAAAATCTCTCTCAATTTAGAAAATTAATGTATAAAAAACAAAACTTGAATGGTTGTTTGTGTGTTTGATGTGTCAAGTAGTGCTTAGATTGTAACTCCAGCAGTTAAAAAACTAAGGCTAGTACTGGTCAGACTTGGAACAGTCTGTGTCCCGTATATGGCAATTTAGAATGGGCTGGAAATGGTTTTGATGGAAACTCAACTAATTTGGAACATTAGAACGGTGCTGAGCAGAGTGCCACAGATTGCCACTGCAGCACTGAGGAAGAGGGAGCCGGCCTGAAGATAACACTTGGGGGGCAGACCAGAAGGCATGGCACAGGATGGAGGGAAGGAGACAACAACGGTAGGGGGGAATGATTTTATTTTTTAATTTAGTGATTGATTTACATCTGCTGTCGGTTCAGGAGGAAATGCATTTGTTTTTTTTCCTCTGGGGTTTTACTGCATGCAGAGTCTTGCATCTTAGGGTTTGTTTCTATATATTAGTACTTTTAGTTTTTGATCCCATATTTGCATGATCTGTGTTCTGGTAGGAATGAATATTGAAAAGCATACAGTGTGCTTTGTGTGGTTAACCATTTTGTGTTTTCGTGTCAAAGAGAGTCAATAAATCATGAAATAACTGTTGGACAGACTGGATGGACTGTTCAGGTCTTTATCTGCCATCATCTACTATGTTACATTATAAATCATCCTCTTATCTATCCATTTCTCCCTCTCACCCACCCAGCTATAGCTTTCTTGAGATAAGGAGACCAAAATTGAGTGCAATACTCCAGGTGAAAACGCACCATGGAGCGATACAGGGGCACTGCCCCTAGCATAATTTAGCCTGTGGGAGAGAAGGCAAGGATGGAGCAACTTGGGAGCTCCCCCATGCCTCCTTACTCAAAAGTAGCCATTCGGCTTCTAGACATTCCCCCCTCCTTTTAAAACTAACTAATTTCTACCTTATTTCTTGCTTTTGACTATTTTTTTCATGTCTCATCAAGAATAGGGGAAAATCAGATTTCTATTCTTTTTTTGGATGGGGGAAGAGATGGAAAAGTAAAACCCTCTGAAGTCCACTAGGTCCTGGACCCCCTCCAGGTATTTATCCCCCCTCCACCACCACAAAATGTGGTCATCACCTACAAGACTCTGGATAGCCCTCTGACTGCTGTGGCTCAACTAGAGCCCAAGAGCAACCTCATCAGACCAGTTCTCTGCTGTATAGAATGCCTATCACATGGTACCTTTTTAGAAAAGCAGGGCTCACAGCTTTTAAATCTCCATTTCCACCTGTTGGGTGAGGGCCATAACCCATGCATTCTGGTGTATGAAAAGAAACTTTAGTTTTCATTTCTAGTGTAGTGCCTAAGAAAAAGTTATTGTTCTTGACAGCTGCTAAATGCCAACCTCTAATTTTATGAGCTTCTTTTGTATTACACTGACTTGGGAACAAATGTTCTGCCCCAGATCTTATAACATACAAGCAGGCAAAATAAATGCCCTTGCAGAGAGTTGAGTTTAACATTCTCTTAAATTCCATCTGGCACTGCACTGTCGTATTAAACCAGGTAAATGATTCCATAACTACAGCAGTGATCTCAAACTCAAACCTTTTGCAGGGCCACATTTTGGATTTGTAGGTACTTGGAGGGCCTCAGAAAAAATAGTTAATGTCTTATTAAATAAATGACAATTTTGCATGAGGTAAAACTCTTCATAGTTTATAAATCTTTCCTTTTACTTAAGTCTTAATAATAATGTAATTTATAGCTAAGAGACATGATCAAGAAAACTGTTTTATTTTACTTTTGTGATTATGATAAACATTACCGAGGTCCTCAAAATAGTACCTGGCAGGCCGCATGTGGCCCCTGGGCCATGAGTTTGAGACCACCGAGCTATAGCAATTGTAGCCCGTGTACTTGCATAATGTGTTTTCATCATTTTCTACAATAGTGTTACTTGGAAGCTGCAGCTCTCCAAAAACAATATCAATAAAAATTTCTCTCATAATGCACACATTAATAAGGAGAAACGTTAATAAGGAGGAAAAAAATGGAGCTACTCTGTTTTAGGCCTACATTTTATCAATGAAATGGGCTTAAGAAACAGGAATTAGTTTACATTGCTATTAGGACTACATGTTAATTGCAATTAATGTGTTAATTATTAAACATGATTAAAAAATGTAATTGCACTAATAATTAATCACATGCAGCCCTGCCAGCCTTCCTTTCTCTCCCTCCTCCCCCCCACATACGATCTGGCATCTTTCACTCCCAGACCTAACCGCCAATCCTGCCCTTCCTCCCCCTTTACTTTCCAAAGCAATCTTCAGCCATGCAGTCAGTGGCAGGCAGCCCTATTGAAAGACTGCCTATGGTCTGCAGCATTCCCCTTCACAAAACAGGAAGTTACATCAGAAAAGAATGAGGCGGGTTGTCTCACAGGGAAGGCATGGTGCAGGTCACAGGCAGCCATTCAATAGGGCTGCTGCTGATTGCAGGACTGAAGATTGATTTGGAAATGTAAAGAGTGCTGGGGGTCAGGATCAGCAATCCAGGTCTGGAAGGATGAGAATTGAGAGAGGTGGATCTGAGGGGGAAGAGAGAGAGAGGGAAAGAGAGAACTGTACTGGTGTGGGGGAGGAGAGAAAGAAAGATATTGGGAGTCCTCTTCTGCCAGGCTCAGGCCCCCTCCAAAGCTGCAGTATGTGTTGAATGGCTGGTGGGGATGCTGAAGCCCCTTCAGTCAAAAAAATCTGCTGCCTGAGTCACCCTCTTCCTCTTCATACTGCTGGAGGCAAGCTGCTAGAAGTCAACAGCATGCTTCCAGCCACCGACACTTGCACTCCCCAAGCATGCTCAGTTTGACCATTAACCGAGCATGCTCGGGAAGTACCAGCATTGGCAGCTGGGGCCCCTCTTGAGCACCCCCCCGCCTCCCCCCCCCGAATGGGCTGCTGATTATGCCACACGTTTAATCATCCAATTAAAAATTTTAATCAAAATGCAGCCCTAGTTTCTATTCACATACCTTTCATGGGACAGGTAGCAAGCAGTGCACATGCTTTATTATATTCTGTAAAGAGCTTCTGGACTATCAATTCTTCATCTTTGGCACATGCTTCAGTCATGGCTTTCTTTAGTGTGACCGACTGCACCAATGCTGACAAAATGCAATCTAACCAGCAGAGCGCATCTTTGTTCCTCCATTGGAGAGAGAAAGGAGTTGAAACTAGCTGAGGACCAGGGTTCTTTTTTGCAGCTTGAGACTCAATAGTGATTAAATTAAGATTGCAGGAATGGAGTTCTAAATCAGAATGAGCATTCTCAGTATAAACTTCTGGAGCCACATTAAAGGTACCAGCTGCTTCCACCACCTCATTCTGTTCCAGAGGCAGTCTTGATTCATAATGCTTACGTTGACCATCTTGTAACAAATCAAGCAAGCAGGACTCTGTTTTGCACAAGGTATTCCCATCATTTTGAAGGACAAGATCAGTATCCAAGTTCCAATCTGCACCAACTGAAGTATCAGTCCTGCATTGTTTTAAACATGGTTCAAGAGATGTAGTTTCTGAGATCCTCCTCTTCTGACCCTTATGTGGTTGGCTCTCTTCTACCCCAGAACTGGTTATGAGATTTAGCGGTTTACCCAAAGGATAGATGCACTGAGCAAGGAAAAAAAAAATACAAAACAAATTTTTAATGTTGAATGTATAACAAATGGAAGATTAGGTTCTTACCTTTGTTTACCTTCTCTGGAGTCCGTACATATGTGTTCAATCCAAACCCATGAACTGGGTCTTGCAGAAGTGCGATACACACAGCTTTCAGCACCTCCCACATTGCCAGTGGAGTATAGTGCCCTCTTCAGTTTTGTCCCAAATCAATTGATCACCAGTGGAATAGAACACAAAGAAAGGGTACGTGAAACTTCTCTGCCAACATTACACAATTCTGTTCTGCTCTGCAGTTATAAAAGAAGAATAGCAATAAACATTAAAACATGCAAAACATAGCAGATCCAACCTGCTGTGTGCAACAAGCACTAATAAAGGAGCCGGAAGCTGAATAATGCACTTATATATTCAGTAAAATCTTATTCTTGGCCAGCTGGCTGGCATGAGAAGAATTTCAGGCCTTGAAGTGAGAAATATCCAAAGCAGAAAAGCAGGCATTACTGAGGAAAACAGATGGCGAGCTTATGGACTTCAGAGAAGATTAACATTTCTTAAGAAAGAACTGAATATTTCATAGAGTGTCCTAATTTTTTCACATGAATGAACATCGCCTGTGGAAAGCAACCATCGGTTTCTCTTAGCGCACTCAACTAGGAGTGTCATAGTTCAGGGGCTGAGTCTCAGTCTTTCATTTCACTTGAAATTTGTAGGGCAGCTACTTGGTCTTTCATACCTTTTTATGAGATTTTAGAGTGGTGGCTTGAGAGGACACCGTCTTTGGGGCCTCGGTATTGTGGGCAGGCTTTTCTGTTCCACCCTAGATGTTGCCATTGCTTTGGTAAGTTACTATACATACGGACTCCAAAGGAGATGTAACAGAATGGAAAATTAAGTTCTTAACCTTTGTTAATCTTTCTGTTCACATATCGATGTCAAATCTTTTTTTATTTATCTCTGAAAAAGAAAGTGATGTAATTGCAGATAAACAAAAATTTTCCTTGATTTACTCATGAAACAAAAGATATTCACAAAAATATGTATTCTAACTGAGGAATAAATTAGGACACCCCTACATATCCTCCCACTTAAAGTGGCTTAAATTACACATAGGTGCATCACATCAGGTGCATAATTTCGATAGCACCTTTTGTAGGTAAAATTTTAGAAAAAATTGTTTTGTCTCAGTTATATAATTTTGTGCCGAAGATCGGCTGCCTGGATTGTAGTCAATTTGGTTTTCGTAAAGCCCATAATGTAGAATTATTACTAACCTCTTTATTAAATACTTTTTGTTTAATATCATTAGATATATCAGGAGCATTTGATTCAGTGGATCTTCAGAAATTACTGTTGAGACTAAAGAATCTTGGAATGGGCGGCACCATTTTTAATTGGTTTACTATGTATTTGACAGCCCATTTATTTCAGGTAAGGAATGGAAATAAGATCTCAAGTAAATACTCGGTGAGGAGTGGAGAAGTTCCTCAAGAATTGGCGCTCTTGGTATTACTATTTAACATCTTTTTGGCCACAATAGGTCAGTTGTTTCAATCTTTGGAGGATGAATATCGAATACAGTACTCCCTTGATATTCGCGGGGATCTGTTCCAGGAACCCCCGCAAATGTTGAAAAACCACGAATACGGTTTTTAGGCAGGGGAGACAGGAGAGAGCAGCTGGAAAGGGCAGCCGGAGCGCCGGCTAGTGAAGGAAATCACTTGCTATATGCTCCGACCGTCTCTTCCTGTACTAAAGTCGGGCCTCACCAATCAGGAACTGCGTGTCAAAGCAGGGTTTGAGAAGACAGAGGTAATGTTTGTGTGGAGATCTGACCAGGTTAAGTGGCCAAAAGAATTAAAGGAGATGGATGAAGTACTGCAAGTGAGAGAGTCAATGACAATTCTAGGAGTAAGACTTGATTCAGGCCTTACAATGAACTGTCAAGTGGCTAAGACACTACAAGCATGTTTTACACAGATACATTTATTGTATCGAGTGAAACTAATGCTGTCCTCTTTTGACTTTCGTACTGTTGTGAGTTCTGTCAAGGCTCGACTACTGCAATGTCTTGTACCTTGGAATAACCAAAACTAGGTGCAGGGCTTTGCCAGTGGTTCAAAATGCAGCGGCCAGATTGATAACGGGAACGTCGAGATATGAACATATTTCATCTTATCTTCGACAGTTACACAGGCTGCCCATTGCATTTAGAATTCAGTATAAAGCAGTGATGATTTGTCATCAATTCTTATACAGTACGATCCCTGAATTCTTTAAGAACAAGATGATTAGTTACCAACCAAAAAGATCACTGTGCTCCGAAAATTCAGCACTGAAAGCGAAAGTTAATCAAAAATACGTAGAAACCAATGTAATGACCTTTTGTTATGCAGGGGTAAGATTGTGGAACTCCCTTGTTGGGCAAATACAGAAATGTAGTGATAGGAGAACATTTAGAAAACTACTTAAAACACAACTGTTTATAAACGCATTTCTTTAAGTAGTGATTCTCCCTGTTCACTGATTTTCTGAAGGATTTGTTTATCTGTATTCATTTTTGTTTTATTTGTTGTAAAATTTTATGTACGTAACATTCTTGTAAACCGTTTTGTTTTAAAAAAGTATAGAAATTTTTAAAAGAAATAAATAAATACATAAAACGTAGTTACTCAGCATTTTGAAGGAGGCTTGCCCTACTTAAACCTCAGACATTTAGTTTAGTGTGTTCATGACTGCTATGGTGAGAGTAAATACAGTCAAACCTCGGTTTACGAGTAACCCGGTTTGCGAGTGTTTTGCAAGACGAGCAAAACACTCAGCAAACTTTTGACTCGTAAACCGAGCATTGACTCGATTTGCGAACCCCCACCCGACCCGACCGCGGGAACCAACAATATTGCTCCCCCCCAAGGCCACCGGCGCTTCTATCGCCTCTTCCCCCCCCTCCCCGACTGGCCCTGTCCTTACCCCTGCACCGCCAGTGATAAAAGTGCCTGCCGCCGGTCTGCTGCCGAGCCTTGAGCATCTGCGCAGACCGGCAGCAGGCACTTTTATCACCGGCGGTGCAGGGGTAAGGACAGGGCCAGTCGGGGAGGGGGGGAAGAGGCGATAGCAGCGCTGGTGGCCTCGGGTGGAGCATGGGAGTCGGGGTGCGTCTGGCAGGAGTGATCCAGCACTTAAGAGTCCCAGCAGAGGGGGTAGTGGCATCCGGGGGGAGGGGGGCAGCATCCGGGAGCGGCAGAGCCAACAGTGTCCAGTCGGGCTCTGTTGCGGCGGTGGCGGCGTTTGCTTAGCCAGCACCACCCACAGTGAGAGGCAGAGGAGGAGAATTGGAGAAGCCGCGTGGATGGGTCTGTGGCAGAGGCAGCGGTGGAGGTGTCCCTAATGGTAATTAAGTTTTTGGGGATGTGGAACGAATTGTTCAAGTTTCCATTATCTTCTATGGGGAAAGTTGCTTTGATATATGAGTGTTTTGGTTAAGAGCATGCTTCTGGAACGAATTATGCTCTTAAACCAAGGTACCATTGTACCATGGTGAGATCAAAAGAGCTGTCTGAGGCCTTCAGAAAGAAGACTGTAGCAGCTTATAAGTCTGGTAAGAGATTTAAAAAGATCTCAAAATTATTTGACATTAGCTATTCCACAGACCGGAAAATAGTGTACAAGTGGAGAACTTTCCAAACAACTGCCAACATGCCCAGATCTGGCTGTCCAAGCAAGTTGATCCCCAGACCGCAAGATGCTAAAAGAAGTCTCCAAAAACCCTAAAATATCATCAGGGACCTACAGCAGGCTCTTGCTACTGTTGATGTGAAAGTGTATGCCTCTACAATCAAAAAGAGATTGCACAAATTTAACTTGCATGGGAGGTGTGCAAGGAACCTTTGCTCCCTAAGAGAAACATCAAGGCCAGACTGAAGTTTGCCAGAGAGAATGTAGACAAACACCAGGACTTCTGGAATAGTGTTCTATGGACAAATGAGTCTAAAATTATTTGGACACAAGAAGAGAGGTCATGTTTGGTGTATACCAAATACAGCAGTCCAGGAAAAGAACCTCATATCAACTGACAGGCTATACACAGGAAATGAAGACAGGAAACTGACAGGGACGACGGTCAGTCTAGAAGAGGTATGCAGACAGGCTTAAAAATGATAAATTCCCGGGACCGGACAGCATCCACCCGAGAGTAATCAAGGAACTGAAGAGGGTTATAGCTGAACTGCTTCAACTAATAGCCAATCTGTCGATCAGATCGGGAAAGATTCCGGAAGACTGGAAAGTGGTGAATGTTACGCCGATCTTCATGAAAGGTTCAAAGGAGATCCAGGAAACTACAGACCAGTGAGTCTGACTTTGGTACCGGGAAAGATGGTAGAGGCTCTGATAAAGGACCGCATCATCGATCACCTTGACAGACACAAACTGATGAGGACCAGCAAGCACGGCTTCAGCAAAGGAAGATCTTGCTTGACAAACTTACTGCACTTTTTCGAAGGAGTACCGTATTTATACGCATATAACGCGCACCCGTGTAAAATGCGCACACAGGTATAGCACGCGAGAAAACAACATTTATGTAAAAAAATTCCCGTATAGCGCGCACACGGTTATAGCGCGTATTGAATTACCGGTAAAACCTCCTCCTGCCTTGCCGCCCGACTCCCCTCTTGCCGCTCTGTCCCGAATTGCTGCCCTGCTCCTGCCTTGCCGCCCAACTCTCCCTTGAAGTCCTGTCCCCCCCTTAAAGGTCTGCCTGTCCCCCTTGAAGTCCTGTCCCCCCTTGAAGTCCTGTCCCCACCCTGAAAGCCTGATGCCCCACCCCAAAGGACCACTGGCCCCCCCACCCTTAAAGACCGCCGGCCCCCCCACCCTGAAGGACGGCTCGCACCCCTCCCCCCGACGTAAGATTCATCCCCCAGCCCTTCCCGCATGGAGAAGCAGCCTACCGTGGGTTCGCGATGCCAGTGACCCTGCTGCTTCCTCTGCCGGCGGTCCAGCCCCTTCTCTGAGCCCTGCGCCACTTCCTCTGCCGCGGTCCCGCCCCTTCTCTGACATCAGAGAAAGGGCGGGAACACGGCAGAGAAAGCAGCGCAGGGCTCAGAGAAGGGGCAGGACCGCCGGCAGAGGAAGCAACAGGGCTCACTGGCATCACGAACCCACGTTAGGCTGCTTCTCCATGCGGGGGTGGGCTGGGGGATGAATCGGACGTCGGGGGGGTGCGAGCGGTCTTTCAGGGTGGGGGGGCCAATGGTCCTTCGGGGTGGGGCATCAGGCTTTCAGGGCTGGGGGATGAATCGGACGTCAGGGGGGGGGGGAACCATGTAAAAAAAATTGTACAACACGCTCACACATATAACGCGCATGGTTTTGCTCGGTTTGTAAAATCGTGTATAACGCGCACGTTATATGCGTGAAAATACGGTAAATGGGCAGACAGACAAGGGTAACCCGGTCAACACTGTATATCTAGATTTTCAGAAGGCATTCGACAAGGTCCCGCATGAACGTCTACTTCAAAAAATGCGAGCCATGGATTCGAGGGTGATATACTAATGTGGATTAAAAACTGGTTGACGAATAGGAAACAGAGTGAGGGTGAATGAACAATACTCAGACTGGAAAAGCGTCATAAGTGGAATGCTACAGGGTTCGATGCTCAGGCCTGTGCTCTTCAGCATATTTATAAACAACCTGGAAATTGGCACGATGAGTGAGGTGATTAAATTTGCAGACGTTACAAAGTTATTCAGAGTAGTGAGGACACAGAACCGTGAAGACCTAAAGAGAGACATAAATACACTCGAGGAATGGGCTGCGAAATGGCAAATGAGGTTCAATGTGGATAAGTGCAATGGTGATGCATGTCAGTAACAAAAATCATATGAACGAATACAGGATGTCCGGTGCTATACTCGGAGAGAGCCCCCAGGAAAGAGACTTGGGAGTACTTGTAGACAAGTCAATGAAATCATCCACGCAATGTGCGGCGTCTGCAAAAAGGGCAAACAAAATGTTAGGAATGATTAAGAAGGGGATCACAAACAGATCTGAAAAGGTTATGATGCCTTTATACCAGGCCATGGTACGCCCCCACCTGGAATACTGCGTCCAACACTGGCCGTCGTACATGAAAAAGGACATAGTACTACTCGAAAGGATACGAAGTGCGACAAAAATGGTTAAGGGACTAGGGGAGTTGCTGGACAATGAGAGGCTAGAGAAACTGGGACTCTTCTCCCTTGAAAAGAAGAAACTGAGAGGGGACATGATCGAAACATTCAAGATATTGAAGGGAATTGACTTAGTAGAGAAAGAACGATTGTTCACCCTCTCCAAGGTGAAGAGATCGAAAGGGCACTCGTTAAAGTCAGAAGGGAATAGATTAAGTACAAACGTAAGGAAGTTTTTCTTCACCCAGAGAGTGGTAGAAATCTGAAACACTCTTCTGGAGGCTATTATAGGGGAAAGCACCCTTTAGAGATTCAAGAAAAGGTTGGAAAGTTCCTACTGGAACAGAACATATGCAGGTTAGACTCAAATAGGGCACTGGTCTTTGACCTAAGGGCCGCCGCGTGAGCAGATTGCTGGGCATGATTGACCACTGGTCTGACCCAGCAGCGGCAAATCTTATGTTCTAAAGCTGGCTTTGATGTTTTCTACTCCAGCATATGAGCAACGAAGAGAATCTGAAGGTGCATTTCCACCCAATGGAAGAGATCTGCACTGGTGCTCACCCCTGCCTGTTCATATACATTACTGTTGTTTAAAATCCAAGATGGCTGCCACCAGAATAATTGCACCAGAGACTTTATTTAAATACAAACAATGTGGAAATAGGGGTTTTGGAGGCTGGAGACCTGAACCCTACACTCAGAAACCCACAAAAATGACTTTCAGAAACCCCCCCCCCCCAATTTTCCCATAGGAAATAATGGGGTTGTACTTACAGTCTGTGCAGTGCTTGTCAGCTTTCCCTTCAGATGAATGGAAAGAACTTTCTGCCTCAGAAAACTTTTCCAAACCTTGAAATCTTCAGGCTGCCAGTTGGATCGACCCCGTCAGAGTCTTCTGCCCCTTCAGAACCTCAAAGCATGATGGAGGCAGGAAACACGCAGCCAGCACCCTGATACCCCATGGGTTCTTACACAGGGAGCCCTCAGCCTGTGCTTCAGTCTCTGAAAAATTCAGAAGGCAAGCTGGTTCTTAGGGGAATGGACCCCGAGCCCTAAGACACACAGCAGGTTGGCTTCCCAGATCCACCCGAAAGAAGGCTTGCCCTGCAGAGCTGCAGTCCTGCTCAACGGAACCTGCATCTTTTTCCAGGCAGAGGATCCCTAAGTAAGGGGTCTCAGGGAACTGAAGATAGCAAAAAACCAAACTTTTGACGAGCAAAAATAAAATATAAGCAGAGCAGATCAGAAACACCTCTGCACAGTTCGCTTGGGAAAAACTGAAGAGGGCACCATACTCCATTGGCAATGTGGGAGGTGCTGAAAACTGCGAGTATCACACTTCTGCAAGACCCTGTTCACAGGTTTGGATTGAACACTGTACGTACAGACTCCAGAGATGTAACAGAAAACCTGTTACAAAGTTCAAGTAGTTCCAAAAGGAGAGGTGTCACAAATCCTCAGATTCGTTTTACAGGTTTGGACTGAACACTATATGTAGATTCCAGAGATGTAACAGAAAACCACAAATTTAAAGTAGTTCCAAAAGGAGATGTGTCACAAATCTGCAGCAGGACAAAGGGTGGAATAAAAAGCAGATCCCAATAAAGCACATGTCACTCTTTATTTCAAACAATCTTTAAAAATACCCGACGTGGGCCACGTTTTGCCCCTACAAGGGCTGCATCAGGGGTAAAATTATATAATACATGTAAAAACATAAAAGCATAATTAATTAAAAGGGATCCAAAAACATATGATTTATAACATGAAAGCATATTAAAAAAAACCCCAAAGCACTAGAATCACTGTATGAATAAACATCCAAACTAAAAACATTACATCTGCATGTATAATATAAAAATCATAAATATATGAAAGCTAACATATAAATCATAGATCAAAATCCAAGCTAAAAACATTACATACCAGTTTGTAGAGTGTCAAAATCACACACTAACAAAGCATGATGTACCTTAGCACAGCTGTAAGAATGAAAACTGACACTCAATAATCAAAATAAAGTGAATGTTACTACAGCACAAGTCGATTATCTTGCTGGTAGTTCAGCATCTTTTCAAAATGTTTAACTAGTTTCTACAGCACTTAAGAGCTGTCATGTTGAAAGGATTCAAGAACTTTGGGCTTTAAAATACTTCATTACTTGGCTTTGTGAGGCAGCAACTGCAAAACACAGCTCATGTCAAAGTCAGGGTTCACTCCTATATAGCACAGTTACTTACTGTAACAGTTGTTATCCAGGGACAGCAGGCAAATATTCTCACACATGGGTGGCGTCACCGACGGAGCCCCGCAGCGGACAGCCTCGAAAGCAAACTTGCTTGAAGATCTTTGAACTTTCAAGTGCTGCACCGCGCATGCGCGCGTGCCTTCCTGCCCGAACTAGGGGGCGCGTCTCCTGTGAGGATCCTCAGTTCAGATACCTAGCTAAGAAGTCAACTAGGGGAGGTGGGAAGGTTGTGAGAATATCTGCCTGCTGTCCCTGGATAACAACTGTTACGGTAAGTAACTGTGCTTTATCCCAGGACAAGCAGGCAGCATATTCTCACACATGGGTGACCTCCAAGCTAAGCAAAATGGGATGGAGGGAGTGTTGGCAATTTAAGAAAAAAGATTTTGCAAAACAGATTGGCCAAAATGGCCATCCCTCCTGGATAAAGTATCCAGACAGTAATGAGAGGTGAAAGTATGAACTGAGGACCAAGTGGCAGCCTTGTAGATTTCCTCAATAGGAGTTGATCTGAGGAAAGCAGACGCCGCCATAGCTCGAACTTTGTGGCCCGTCACTCGACCTTGCAGAAGAAGACCAGCCTGAGCATAGCAGAAAGAGATGCAAGCAGCCATCCAGTTGGAAATGGTATGCTTCGAGATAGGACGTCCCAACTTATTCAGATCAAAAGAGATGAAAAGTTGAGGAGATGTTCTGTGAGGTTGAGTGCGTTGGAGGTAGAAAGCCAAGGCACATTTGCAGTCCAAAATATGAAGTGCCGCTTCTCCCTGATGAGAATGAGGCTTTGTAAAAAATACTGGCAGAACAATACATTGATTGATGTGAAATTCTGAAACCACTTTAGGTAAGAATTTGGGATGAGTACGGAGGACCACCTTGTCATGGTGAAAAGCTGTGAAAGATGGGTCCACAACCAACGCTTGTAACTCACTGATTCTTCGAGCAGATGTGAGGGCAATGAGGAATACAGCTTTCCAAGTGAGATACTTGAGGTAAGCTTTGTCAAGTAGTTCAAAAGGAGGCTTCATCAGTTGAGCCAAAACAACATTAAGATCCCAAACCACTGGAGGCAGTTTAAGTGGTGAATGAACATTAAAAAGTCCTTTCATAAAGCGGGAAACCACGGGATGTGCAAAGAGAGGTTTCCCTTCCAGAGGCTGATGAAAAGCAGCAATAGCACTGAGATGGACTCGAATAGATGTAGATTGAAGTCCAGATTGTGACAAGTGAAGCAAATAGTCCAGAACAGATGCCAAGGAGGAAGACATTGGTTGCAGCTGACATGTGGAACACCAAGCAGAAAATCTAGTCCATTTCTGGCTGTAGCATTAACGAGTGGATGGTTTCCTGGAAGCAAGAAAACATCTTGAACAGACTGAGAAAAAAGAGAAGAGTCTGTCAGGTAGAAAGGTACCACGCTGTTAAGTGTAGAGACTGCAGATTGGGATGAAGTAAGGAATCTTGAGGACAATCAATGGGATGTGGCCATACCAGGGTACAAACTATACAGGAGAGACAGGACACATAAAAAGGGTGGAGGAATAGCGCTGTAGATAAAAGACTCCATACCATCAGCCAGGATGGAAACAACAGTACGGGCGGATGGCTTGGAATCACTATGGGTTAAGCTACAGGGAGGAACAGGGGCAGACATTAAATTGGGTCTGTACTACCGCCCACCTGGACAACCGGAAGAAATCGACCAGGAGTTGGAGGCTGAACTGAGGCAGGTATGCAGAAGTGGAAATGTGGGGTGATGGGGGACTTCAACTATCCTGGGATAGACTGGAGTATTGGGCACTCAAACTGCGCAAGGGAGACCAAATTCATAGAGGTCACGAGGGACTGTTTCATGGAGCAACTGGTCACGGAACCAACACGGGGCGATACCACTCTTGACCTAATCTTCAACGGACTAGGGGGGCCAGCAAAGGAGGTGGCAGTATTAGCCCCGCTAGGTAACAGCGATCACAACACGATCCAGTGCAGGCTTGAAATTGGATCATCAAAGGGGAAAAGAAACACAACGACGGCACTCAACTTCAAAAAAGGAAATTATGATGCCATGAGGGAAATGGTGGGAAAGAAACTCAAAGGCAACATAGGGAAGATGGAATTCGTAGAAAAAGCCTGGACCTTACTCAAGGGGACTGTGCACGAAGCGCAGAACCTATGCATCCCCAAGTTCAGGAAAGGATGCAAAAAAAAAAAATAGAACAAAAAACCCAGTGTGGATAACAAATGCAGTGAAGGCGGTGATAAGCGACAAAAAAGCATCGTTCAGAAAATGGAAAAAAGACCAAACAGAGGAGAACCAAAAAGTGCACAAAGAACACCAGAAGGAGTGTCACCGAGTGGTTAGAAAAGCAAAAAGAGAATACGAAGAGAGACTGGCAGAGGAAGCAACAAACTTCAAGTCGTTCTTCAGATACGTCAAGGGGAAGCAATCGGCGAGAGAAGAAGTGGGACCATTGGATGATGGAGACAGAAAGGGAGTAGTAAAAGAAGAGAAAGAGATAGCTGACAGGTTAAATGAGTTCTTCACGTCAGTCTTCAAGATGGAGAATACAACCAACATTCCGGAACCCGAGATCGTAATAGGAGACCAAGATCTCCTCAATTTAGAAGTAAGCCAAGAGGATGTACTCAAGCAGATAGACAGACTAAAGAGCGACAAATCGCCAGGTCCGGACGGCATTCACCAAGGGTACTCAAGGAACTAAAAAACGAAATAGCGGAGCCACTTCGACAGATATGCAACCTATCCTTAAAAACCGGAGAGATCCCGGAGGATTGGAAAATAGTAAATGTCACGCCCATCTTCAAGAAGGGCGCAAGGGGAGACCCAGGAAACTACAGGCCGGTGAGCCTGACCTCAGTCCCGGGAAAGATGATGGAGGCACTGATTAAAGACAGCATCTGTGAACACATCGAAAACAATGGACAGCTAAAACCGAGTCAACATGGCTTCTGCAAGGGTAGGTCATGCCTCACAAACTTATTGTACTTCTTTGAGGGGGTGAACAGCCAGGTGGATAAAGGGGAATCTATAGACATCATTTACCTTGACTTCCAAAAAGCCTTCGACAAGGTACCACACGAGAGACTGCTTAAGAAGATATGGAACCACGGGGTACAAGGGGACGTCCACCGATGGATCAAAAACTGGCTGGCAAACAGGAAGCAGAGGGTTGGCGTAAAGGGCCACTACTCAGACTGGAAAGGGGTCACGAGCGGAGTTCCGCAGGGGTCGGTGCTGGGACCGCTCCTGTTCAATATCTACATAAATGACCTAGAGGCGGGAACCAAGTGTGAAGTCATTAAATTTGCAGATGACACCAAACTATACAGCAGGGCTCAAACCAGGGAAGACTGCGAAGATCTCCAAAAGGATCTAACGCAGCTGGAAAAGTGGGCCGAAAAATGGCAAATGAGCTTCAACATAGGGAAATGCAAGGTCATGCACGTGGGGAAAAAGAACCCGATACACATACAAAATGGGGGGGGAACACCACTAGGGGTCAGTAACCTGGAGAGAGACCTGGGAGTGATGGTAGACGCAACACTGAAGGCATTGGCGCAATGCGCCACGGCCTCAAGGAAAGCAAACAGAATGTTGGGTATCATTAAGAAGGGTATTACGACCAGGACGAAGGAAGTCATCATGCCGCTGTATCGTGCAATGGTGCGGCCGCATCTGGAGTACTGTGTCCAGTACTGGTCGCCGTACCTCAAGAAAGACATGGCGGTACTTGAGGGAGTACAAAGAAGAGCAACTAAACTGATAAAGGGAATGGAAAATCTCCCATATACCGACAGATTGAAGCAGTTAGGACTTTTCTCCCTGGAAAAGCGGAGACTTAGAGGAGACATGATAGAAACCTTCAAGATCCTGAAGGGCATAGAAAAAGTAGACAGGGACAGATTTTTCAAATTATGGGGCACCACAAGTACAAGGGGGCACTCGGAGAAATTGAAAGGGGACAGGTTTAGAACAAACGCTAGGAAGTTCTTTTTCACTCAGAGTGTGGTGGATACATGGAACGCGCTTCCAGAGGCTGTTGTAGACAAGAAAACATTAAATGGTTTCAAAGAAGGTTTGGATAGATTCCTAGAAGAAAAAGGGATTGAGGGGTATAGATAGGTATAGACCATTACTCAGTCAATGGGCCTGATGGGCCGCCGCGGGAGCGGACCGTTGGGCAAGATGGACCTATGGTCTGCCTCAGTGGAGGCAACTTCTTATGTTCTTATGTTGACTCTGAGTGAGCAGAGAAGGAAAAATTGGAAGAAGCAGAGGCTCCCTGGTGCTGAGTTGAAGTAGAAGAGAGTACCACGGTTGTTTGGGCCACCGAGGAGCTATCAGAATCATGGTGGCGTGCTCTGACTTTAGTTTGACTAGAGTCCTGAGAATCAGAGGAAATGAAGGAAAGGCATAAAGGAACTGAGCCCTCCAATCCAGGAGAAACGCATCCGCTTCGAGACGTTGTGGAGTGTAAATGCGGGAACAAAACTGAGGCAGTTTGAAGTTGAGGGGAGACACAAAAAGATCTATTTGGGGGGTCCCCCAGCGGGCAAATATTTGACGAAGCATGGGAGAATTGAGTGTCCATTCGTAAGGCTGTAGAAGACAACTCAATTTGTCTGCTAAACAGTTCCGTTGACCTTGAATGTAAACAGCTCTGAGGAAGATGTTGTGAAGAATTGCCCAATGCCACAGCTTCAGAGCTTCCTGACAGAGGGAGTGAGATCCCGTACCTCCCTGTTTGTTGACATAATACATGGCCACTTGTTTGTCTGTCCAAACAAGAACTACCATGTCGTGGAGGAGATGCTGAAAAGCTTTGAAAGCATAGAAGATCGCTGAGTTCCAACAGATTGATATGACACTGACGGTCTGTTGAAGTCCATAGACCCTGAGTACGGAGACCGTTGACATGGGCTCCCCATGTGTAGGCGGACGAATCGGTTGTGAAAACCTTCTGATGAGGGAGATTGTGGAACAGCAAACCTCTGGAAAGATTGGAAGAGAGCATCCATCAACGGAGAGACTTCTGCAACAAAGGAGTTATTGTAATTTGTTAAGATGGAGGGTCCGTGGCTTGTTGCCATTGAGATGTCAGGGTCCATTGAGGAATGCGAAGGTGAAGTCTGGCAAAAGGAGTCACATGAACTGTAGAAGCCATGTGACTGAGCAGAACCATCATTTGCCATGTAGAAATGGATGGAAGACGAGAGACCTGATGACAAAGTCGAATGATGGTATCTTGACGTGGTTGTGGAAGGTATGCCCTCAGGTGGACAGTGTTCAGAGTTGCCCCAATGAACTGGAGAGATTGAGATGGGGTTAACTGAGACTAGGGAAAGTTTATCTGGAACCCCAGACTTTGTAGGAATAGAATAGTCTGTTGGGTCGCTGCAATAACCCTTGGAAGAGAGGGTCCTTGATGAGCCAGTCGTCTAGGTATGGAAATACTTGAAGACCTTGGGTGCGAAGAGCTGCAGCTACCACCACCAGACATTTTGTAAATACTCTGGGGGATGAGGTCAAGCCGAAAGGAAGAACTCTGTACTGCAGATGAAGATCCCCCACTTTGAATCTGAGGTACTTGCGAAAGGCTGGATGAATGGGGATACGAGTATAAGCCTCCTTGAGATCCAGCGAGCACATCCAATCTCCCTGATCCATCAGGGAATACAAAGTCGGCAAAGAGAGCATCCGGAACTTCTCTTTGACTAGGAATTTGTTGAGAGCCCTGAGGTCCAGAATAGGTCGCAAATCCCCCGTCTTCTTTGGAACCAGAAAGTAGCAGGATTAGAACCCCAAGTTCTGCTGGGACAGAGGAATCTCCTCGACAGCTCGAAGGTGAAGAAGAGCCCGGGCTTCGTGAAGAAGAAGGGGAAGTTGCGACTGAGTGGAAGGACACTCTCTTGGAGGGTGATCTAGAGGTACCTGAAGCAAGCAAAGAGAGTATCCCTCTCGTAGGATGTTAAGAACCCAGAAATCTGAGGTGATGAGCTCCCACTGGTGATAAAAAGTGGACAGGCGACCCCGTATGGGAAGAGGAGAATTCTGAAATAGGGAGATTGGAATGCTCAAGCTGAGAACGTCAAAAAGGCTGAGGTGGCTTGGTGGCAGCAGGAGTTTGTGACTTCTGTTGACACTGCTGCTGCTGAGGATGGCGAGGTGGAGGTCTGGAAAAAGCAGGAGTCGTTTTCTGAGGGTAACGACGTGGAGTCTGTTTATACGCCCTAGCTGGTGTAGTCTTGGGTTTAGGGCGAATGAGAGAAGCAAAAGAGCGTTCATGTTCTGAGAGACGCTTAGTGGCTGCTTCAATAGAGTCATCAAATTACTCATTCCCTTGACAAGGTAGGTTTGCCAAACGATCCTGGACATTGGGATCCATGTCAACAATACGTAACCATGCCAGTCGACGCATGGCTTCAGCAAAGGCAGAGACTCGGGAAGACAACTCGAAAGCATCATATGAGGCTTGCAACATGAAGAGTCTCAACTGAGAAAGAGTCTTGAGGATTTGCTTGAACTCAGAAAGACGTGTCTTGGAAACATCAGGATAAAAAAAAAGGCAACAATTTGAGAAAATGGTTGAAATAATTGGTGAAAATGTAAGAATCCGATTGGCAATCATAGAATTTTGGTATAAACAGCGACCAAACTTGTCCATGGTAGGACCCTCCCTGCCTGGAGGGACTGCAGCATAGATCTTGGAAGGATGGGCTTTCTTCAAAGATGATTCCACCACCAAGGATTGATGAGAGAGTTGGGACTTCTCAAATCCTTTACAGGGAACAGTGCGATAACGGGATTCCAGCTTAGATGGAATAGCAGTGATGGAATAAGGTGTTTTCATGTTACGAATAAAAGTCTGTTTAAGTACTGGAGTCATAGGCAATCTCAAAGACTCTTTAGGTGGATGAGGGAGTTCCATGTCTGCCAAATATTCAGGAGTATATTTTGGAGTCTGAATGGAGGTCCAGTTTGAGAGCTTGTCCCATGTCAAACACAAACTTGGCAAAGGAAGTTGACTTGGAATCAGAGGTTTCATCTGGGGAAGGACTACGAGACTTTGGAGCCGCCGAGTAGGAAGGAGAAGCCTCCCTAGAGTATTGAGAGACTGGTTCATACTCAAGATGCATGGTAACAGAAGAAGCTGCACTGTGAGGTGGAGTCATGGAATGTTTTCTCTTCAGGCTCCGCGATGGAGATACACCCAGAGTGCAAGGCATAGAATGAGTGGAAGCAGGAGGAGAAGAGTCCCGGCGAGCCGGCTTCGAAGGAGGAGTCCTCGACCTGGATGGACTTCGGGTCGAGGCAGAATGCAGTCGAGACCTGTGCTTCGAGGTGGAAGAGCGAGGCAGAGAAGTCTCAGTGTCCAGAGAAGAGTGCACTGTAGAGGTCTCACGACGAAGCTTGGAAACAAGGTGCCTCAAATGCTTCGAGTGATGCTTCGAACGACGCAACTCAGATGAAGAATCATTGGAGGACAACCGCTTCGATGCATGAGACCTGCCTCGAGACACGAGGACTGGAGGATCCGGTTGGGTCTCAGGCTGGTCTACCCGAGGCAGAGTCAAGGACTAGAGAGTTGCATGGGGACAGAAATCCCACCCGTCCCCGCCAAAGTCCCACCCGTCCCCGTGAGGAATCCCACCCGTCCCCGCGAGGAATCCCTCCGTCCCCACCCATCCCCGCGAGGAATCCCCCCATCCCCACCCGTCCCCGTGAGGAATCCCCTCCGTCCCCGCGAGGAATCCCCTCTGTCCCTACAAACTACAGAAATAGTTATTTCATTTAATTATGCTCCTGAATTAAAGACTCTGGTAGAAACCCATTTACAAATAAGCAAAAAGACTTTATTAATTTGGAAATATTAATTGGGAAGAATACATACTTTGAAAACGGGTTTCTACCAGAGCCTCTAATGTTTATAAATTTTTATCAACACAACTAATATACTACTTTATCCTGAAGCAAAAAAAAAAAAAAAAGAATTTTTTTCCTACCTTTATTGCCTGGTTTCTGCTTTCCTCATGTTCTCATTCAATTCCTTCCATCCACTATCTCTCTTCTCTCTGCGTCTTCCATTTGCTCTGTTACTGTGCCTCTCCCTTTCTCCCCCCTTCCAAATTGATCCGGCGCCCATCTTCTTCCCTCCGCTCCCCCCATAGTCTGGCATCTCTGTCTTCTCCCCACTTCCTTTCAGCGTCCTTCTCCCCCCATCTTCCCCATGTTCTCTCAGCATCCTTCTCCCCCCTCTGTCTTCCACATGTGCTTTCAGTGTCCTTCTCCCCCGTCTTCCCCATGTCCTTTCAGCGTCCTTCTCCCCCATGTCCTTTCAGCGTCCTTCTCCCCCCCCGTCTTCCCCATGTCCTTTCAGCGTCCTTCTCCCCCCCGTCTTCCCCATGTCCTTTCAGCATCCTTCTCCACCCCTTTGTCTTCCCCATGTGCTTTCAGCTCCTTCTCCCCCCTCAGTTTTACCTTAAGCGCCTTTTCCTCTCCACTCCACCTTTCCTCCCTTTCTCCCTCCCTGCCCCTTACCTTTGTGGCGCTTACCCGCCCGACTGACTACAGAACAGGCCCGATCCAACAAACCTCCCTGCCTTGTAGCCGCGAATCTAAATTACCTTCTTACAGCAGCTGGAGTATTGAAGCTGCTGTAAGAAAGTAATTTAGATTCGCGGCTACAGGGCAGGGAGGTTTGACGGACCGGGCCTATTGTCGGTCGGTCGGGAGACCTGGCTGGCTGTGCGGCACCTGCCCCGGGACCGCCCCCCGCCTTGTACCAATGCCTTTTCCCTGCCTGCCCTGCCGCAGCACACGAACGGAAGTCTTCACGATGTCAGCGCTGACGTCGGAGGGAGGGAGGGCTTTGCTTAAGCCCTCCCTCCGACGTCAACGCTGACATCAGGAAGACTTCCGTTCGGCTGTGTGCGGCAGGGCAGGTAGGGAGACGAGCCTCGCGGCTGAATACATCCAGCCCCGCAGGAACCCCGCGACCCTCGGAGGCGTCCCCACGGGATCCCCGCGACCCTAGGGGGCGTCCCCACGACCCTAGGGGGCGTCCCCACGGGATCCCCGTCATCCCCGTTCAGCTCTCTATCGAGGACGGAAGCAGTTGAGCCATGATGGAGGATATCTGAGTGGTCAAGATGGACTTGAGCATGTCCTCGAGCATTGGCACCGAGACAGAAGGATCTGATCTCGTAGGTGCAGCAGTGCACTCCAAAGAGGGTGACCTCGAAGGCGAGTATTCCCTTATCTTGGAGACACGCTTCGAAGGAGGGCACAAGGAGGACTCTGATAGCTTCTTAGGTACAACACCTAAAAGAGACACAGGAGACTTACCCATCGAGGACATCTTCATAGAGGGCACTGTCGAGACCTTCAAGGGCATTAAAGTGGCAGGAGTGGAAATCGCGGTCGAGGCCTTTGAGACTGAAGCTCCAGCCGAAGCCAAGGTCGAGGCCTTCGAGACCGAACACCCATCGATGTCGGAGTCGAGGCCTTCGAGACCGGGGCCACCGCCAGGGTCAAATCCGAAGGTTGCTCCATATCACCAAAAAGTTGTCGAAACTGGGCACACCTCCGACGAAAAGCTCGAGGTGTAAGGGTGAAACAACGATGACAATCTTCCGGTGAATGGACCGAACCCAAACACTGTATACAACGACAGTGAGGATCAGTGACAGAAATCACATGATTACACTGACGATAGCGCTTGAACCCGGTAAGAGGCCGGGACATAGAAAAAGTAAATTTCATGTCGAATGAAGTGAGCGGTTGGGCCTAGGCCCAAGGCTCACCGACCGGATGAAAGGAGACGGAGAGAAAATAAAAACAATTATTTTTATTTTTTATAATACAGAAAAGAAAGAAACACACAGCGACTGAACTTTAAAAAGAAACAGCCGCGGTGACTAGAAGGCAAGTTTCGCTGCAGAGCTGAAGAAAAAACGTCTTCTTGGCTCCGCAGAAAATAACAAACTGAGGATCCTCACAGGAGACACGCACCCTAGTTCGGGCTGGAAGGCACGCGCGCATGCGCGGTGCAGCACTCGAAAGTTCAAAGATCTTCAAGCAAGTATGCTTTCGAGGCTGTCCGCTGCAGGGCTCCGTCGGTGACGTCACCCATGTGTGAGAATATGCTGCCTGCTTGTCCTGGGATAACAGTTTTTATGCTAAGTTCCTTTGAAATGTTGCTTTCTTTTGAAATATTCATTACTAGCATTAAAGTTTTGTATTAATCATGAAAGCTTATGTGTCATGATTAAAAAGTAAACTGCACCACTGGTAAACTGCACCACTGGTAAAATGCTTTTACCGCATGGTGCCTTATGAACTACCGTATTTTTCACTCCATAAGACGCACTTCCCCCTCCCCCCAATAAGTGGGTGTAAATAAGGTTGAGTCTTATGGAGTGAATACCACAAAAACACCCCTCTCCTCCCCTTTTTGTACTCCTGGTCCAGCGCTGGCAGGGGAGACTCTTTGCAACCCTCACGAGCTCGATCAGACCACAGCCACCAACCAGGATACGCTGCAGCTCCCGAAGAAGGAACGTGCTTCCATTATGTGAACACCTGTCACAAGAAGCTGCCTCCCCCATCACCAATCTGCCAGGCTCCAGCCTTACCCCAGCTGGCTCACTCTGCAGCATCGGCAGCTCTGATTGGCTCCGCCTATGTCGCCTCTTCCATCAGCCAATGTCAGAGCGCTGTGTACTCGGATCAAAGATGGCTGCCCCAAAGCGCAAGAGTGGGTGTTCTAAGTGAGGCAGTGGCAGCAGCCTTCCTGACCCTGGGGTCCAGGGAGGTGCGCTGGGCCCGCTCGGACACTCAACCTCCAATGGGGATCACAGCAAGCAGTTTTGTTACAGTGCCAAGCTTCTGGGGAGGTGAGCAAGGAGCTGGCCCCGGGAGCGAATGGATGAACGGCTGTTGGTCCTGGGGATGAGGCAGGGATCACCCATCTCCCGGATCTGCTCAGGTTACCATCGAGCTTTAACGGACACGGCTAGGTATCATGGGACCTTTTGGGTTCTGTTTTTAGGGTGGGTTGATTTGTACTTTCTACTGGAGAGGAGGAGTAGGAATGTATGGGGAGGGTGAGACTCTGACTTCCTTAGAGACTATAATAAAATACACGGCAGTGGTAGGTCATCATCAGAGGTCCATGTAAGCATGACCAGTGCAAGGCCTTAACTATCCTAGGAGAATCTTCAGTCTTCCTCCTCCCCGTTCCAGTTAACTTTAGGGCCCCTAGGCAGCCCCCTGACATGTTGATAAACTCAGAATCATGATCACTTTAATGTCTCACCTCCAAGAACAATCCCTGTAAAAATGCATTTAATATTAGACTCAGAGGCAACTCGCTTATACAGAATTCCATGCATGAGGGTTGCCACCTCCCCCCGGTCAACAGAACAGGGCGATCCATACCAGGTTTTATCCCGTTGCATAGATGGAGTCTTAGTTCTCATATTGATCATGGACTTCCAAAATGTCAGAGCTACAGATCTCTGCATATCATGGCGCAAAACCAAATCTGCCTGCCTGCCCTGTCCCAGCCTACCACTAGACCACCAGAGTGGGGACAGAGTACACAGCCTGGCAGGGAGTGGGGACAGGGTGCAGAGCTTGGCAAGGAGTGTGGAGTTGGATGCAGAGCCTGGCATGGAGAATTTGGTTCAGAATGTTTTTTTCTTGTTTTTATCCTCTAAAACTAGGGTGCGTCTTATGGTCAGGTGCATCTTACGGAACGAAAAATACGATACTATTTTATGAACATTTATAAGCTTCACTAAGTATAATATATAAAACTTACAGAACTGATTATTTTTCTGGTGGGGTCTTTAACAGTGAATACTGCATTACATTATCCTTGGTATGTGTAGGTTTTGATTTACCCCTTTTTTGGTTTTGGTAGTTCAGCACAGTCATAAAATCTAACAGAGTAATTAAACAGCAATAGTTAGCTCAAAGAGCAATAATTATATAGGAATAGCCACATATCATTCAAATCACCATAATAAGTGCATAGGGTGTCACAAAAGATAAATGAAGTAAATTTATATGTTTTTGTTTAAATTTATTTTGAAATTTCAGATATTTACAAAGAAACATGACAGGATATGGAAACATAAATCATTTTACATAATTATCATCATTACAAAATCAGAAATTTCATCTAGCCTTCATTAAAAGGAGAGGTGCACCATTTTATTACAGAAATCTTTTCAAAGGAAAATTAAAGGAAGAAAACATCTTGTAAATTTATGTGTTATATTAGCTTTTCATGTATTAATGATTTTATATTACAATGCATATGTAATGTTTTTAGTTTGGATGTTTATTCATACAATAAAAACAGAATAGAAACATGATGGCAGATAAAGGCCAAATGGCCCATCTAGTCGGCCCATCCGCAGTAACCATTATCTCTTTCTCTCTCCGAGAGATCACACATGCCTATCCCAGGCCCTTTTGAATTCAGAACTTTATGTTTTTTATGTTTTCATGCTATAATGCATATGTACTTGGATCCCTTTTAGAAAATTATGCTTTTATGTCTAATCTAACCTAAACTAAAGCTTAACTTTATATACCAGGTCTTCAACCTAAGGAAGCTTGACTTGGTTTACAACAATTAGATAAAAACTAAAGAAAGTTTACAATGATTATAAAAACTAAAAGTACCGTATTTTCACGCGTATAACGCGCACCCGTGTAAAACACGCACAGGGGTATAGCACATGGGAAAAATAAATTTATGTAAATAAATTAATATAGAGCGTGCACACGCGTATACCGCGCATGCTGCTCATTGAATTAAAACCTTCTTCTGCCCCCCTTGAAGTCCTGTCCCCCCTTAAAGGTCTACCTGTCCCCCCTTGAAGACCTGTCCCCCCTTGAAGTCTTGTCCCCCCCTTAAAGGTCTACCTGTCCCACCTTGAAGTCTTGTCCCCACCCTGAAAGCCTAATGCCCCACCCCGAAGGACCGCTGGCCTCCCCACCCTGAAGGACCGCTCGCACCCCCACCCTGAAGGATGCTCGCACCCCCCCTGACGTCCGATTCATCCCCCAGCCCCCCCCCCCCGTACCGTTTGCGGTGAAGAAGCAGCCTACCGTGGGTTCGCGATGCCAGTGAGCCCTGCTGCTTCCTCTACCGGCGGTCCCGCCCCTTCTCTGTGCTGCTTCCTCTGCCGCGGTCCTGCCCTTTCTCTGACGTCAGAGAAGGGGCAGGACCGCGGCAGAGGAAGCAGCGCAGAGCTCAGAGATAGGGCGGGACCGCCGGCAGAGGAAGCAGCAGGGCTCACTGGCATCGCAAACCCACGGTAGGCTGCTTCTCCACCGCAAACGGTGCAGGTGGAGGGCTGGGGGATGAATCGTACTTCGGGTGGGGGGGTGCGAGCGGTCCTTCGGGGTGGGGCATCAGGCTTTCAGGGCTGAATCGGACGTCGGGGGGGGGGGAACCAGCAATGTAAAAAAAAAAAATTGTAAAACGCGCTCACGCATATAACGTGCATGGTTATGCTCGGTTTGTAAAATCGTGTATAACGCATGCGTTATATGCGTGAAAATACGGTAATAGCAAAAGTTTCAGAGAGATTAGTTTTCAAAATGTTTGGCAAAAAGAAAAGTTTTTAGAAGTTTACAGAAAGATTGGAAAGAACTGGGGCTCCTCAGAATTAAGGGGAGTTGATTCTATAGTTGAGAAAGTTTAAAAGCCAGAGATTGACTGAAGATCTTAACTCAGGGGTGCCCATACTTTTTTGGCTTGCGAGCTACTTTAAAAATGACCAAGTCAAAATGATCTACCAACAATAAAATTTTAAATTTCTTTATTCTTTTTCAAATTTACATCAAGTGCACAAAAAGAACAACATGAAATACTATCATATAACACTTGAACATCATACATTATATTCATGGGACACCTAGCCGCACACTGGTATAAATTATTATCTGGATTTTTAAATAAAAAGCCAAAAACTGGTCTGAGAGACATTTGGAGCATTGAGATTAAGCATAATATTTCTGCTTCTCAATGGCCACGAATTTGGTCTTGGAGAATGAGATGTACAGTGTCAGCATCTATGAGACAAACTTGGTTCTTTTTATTACATAGAGCTTTTTGGACCCCAGTTCGTTTACAAAAGTTGGATAGCTCTAAATCTAATAGATGCTGGCACTGTACCGTATTTTAATGCATATAACGCGCGCGTTATACGTGTTTTTACAAACCTTGCGCGGTATACGCGTGAGCGCGCTATATAAAATTTTTTTTTACATAGTTCCCCCCCCCCACGACGTCCGATTCACCCCCCTCCGCAGGACCATACGCACCCGCATCCCCACCCCGAAGGACCGCTCGCACGCACTCCTACCCGCACCTGCACCCCCACCCTGAAGGACCGCTCGCACCCCCACAGCCTCCCGACCCCCCCCATCATGTAGAAGCTCCTACCGGTGTCCTGCTGCTTCCTCTTGGCGGTCCCGGCCCTTCTGTGAGCCCTGCGCCTGCTGCTTCCTCTTCCGGCGGTTCGCCCTTTCTCTAACGTCAAGCCCTCTTGCCCCACCGACTCCCCGACACGATCGGGGCAAGAGGGAGCTCAAGCTCTCTTGCCCCAGTCAACCGCGGCACCCCCAACACGATCGGGGCAAGAGGGAGCTCAAGCCCTCTTGCCCCTGCCAACGGCGGCACCCCCGACACGATCGGGGCAAGAGGGAGCTCAAGCCCTCGTGCCCCCCCGACACGATCGGGGCAAAAGGGAGCCCAAGCCCTCTTGCCCCGCCGACTCCCCAACTACCCGACAATATCGGGCCAGGAGGGAGCTCAAACCCTCCTGGCCACGGTGACCCCCTACTCCCACCCCGCACTACATTACCGGCAGGAGGGATCCCAGGCCCTTCTGCCCTCGACGCAAACCCCCCTCCCCCCAACGACTGCCCCCCCCAAAGAACCTCCGACCGCCCCCCCAGCCGACCCGCAACCCCCCTGCCGACCCCCACGACACCCGCACCCCCCTTCTGCGTACCTTTGTGTAGTTGGCTGGAAAGACGGGAGCCAAACCCGCCTGTCCGGCAGGCAGCCAACGACGGAATGAGGCCGGATTGACCCATCCGTCCCAAAGCTCCGCCTACTGGTGGGGCCTAAGGCGCCTGGGCCAATCAGAATAGGCCCGGGAGCCTTAGGTCCCTCCTGGGGGCGGGGCCTTGGGCACATGGTCGGGTTGGGCTCATGTGGGACCCAGGAGGGACCTAAGGCTCCCGGGCCTATTCTGATTGGCCCAGGTGCCTTAGGCCCCACCAATAGGTGGAGCTTTGGGACGGATCGGCCAATCCGGCCTCATTCCGTCGTTGGCTGCCTGCCGGACAGGCGGGTTTGGCTCCCGTCTGTCCGGCCAACTACACAAAGGTACGGGGAAGGGGGGTGGGGGTGTCATGGGGGTCGGCCAGGGGGGTCGCGGGTCGGCTGGGGGGATGGTCGGAGGTTCTTGGGAGGGCGGTCGTTGGGGGGCAGGGGTTTGCATCGAGGGCAGGAGGGCCTGGGATCCCTCCTGCCGTAATGTAGTGCGGGGTGGGGGTAGGGGTCGCCGTGGCCAGGAGGGTTTGGGCTCCCTCCTGGCCCGATATTGTTGGGGAGTCGGCGGGGCAAGAGGGCTTGGACTCCCTTTTGCCCCGATCGTGTCGGGAGGGGCAAGAGGGCTTGAGCTCCCTCTTGCCCCGATCGTGTCGGGGGTGCCGCGGTTGGCTGGGGCAAGAGGGCTTGAGCTCCCTCTTGCCCCGATCGTGTCGGGGAGTCGGCGGGGCAAGAGGGATTGACGTTAGAGAAAGGGCGAACTGCTGGAAGAGGAAGCAGCGCAGGCGCAGGGCTCACGGAAGGGCCGGGACCGCCAAGAGAAAGCAGCAGGACACCGGTTGGAGGTTCTACATGATGGGGGGGGGGGGTCGGGAGGCTGTGGGGGTGCGAGCGGTCCTTCAGGGTGGGGGTGCGGGTGGGAGTGCATGCGAGCGGTCCTTCGGGGTGGGGGTGCGAGCGGTCCTGCAGGGTGGTGAATCGGACGTCGGGGGGGGGCATCAGGCTTTCAGGGTGGGGACAGGACTTCAAGGGGGAGAGGAGAGTCGGGGCGGGCAAAAGGAGAGTCAGGCAGCATGCGCGGTATACGGGTGTGCGCGGTATATAAAATTTTCTGTACATAAATTTGTGTTTTCCGCGCGCTATACCTGTGTGCGCGTTATCTACGTGAAAATACGGTAATCTTGAAGTAGGGACATTGGATCATCTAATTTTTTATTGCCCCTGCATTAGGAATTTTTGGAATTCAATTTGGTCTCAAATAAATTGCTTATTGGAAAATCATGTGGAAATATCATATGATACTGTTCGGTATGTCTATGAAGAAAAAAAGTCAATTATCAGCATATAACAATAAGCTTTTGATGATAATGACGGGTGTTGCTAAGCAACATATTACTAACAACTGGAAAAATTATAGTAATCTCAATTATACGTTTTGGTGGAATTCCCTGTGTCATATTTACAAGATGGAAAGAGCAATTGCAATACAGAAAGGAAGTTATAAAAATTTTTTAAAGATATGGAGACCGATGGTTGATTTTTGTAGTGAATAGGCATCATTTTTCTTTGATAATATACATAGGGGGGTGGGGGGATTGGAAGATAAGATGTAGCGAAATTGAAATTTTGAAGGAATATGATAGTTTTAATGATTGTATAGAAAGATGGGAGGTGGGAGGGTTTTTAATTAATTTACATATCAACAATAAAATTTTAAAAAACAAAGTACACTGTACGCAGAGAAAATGTTAATTATTTATATTTGGGGGTTTTATCAGAGATCAGGTAGATGACTTTAAAATATGCAATGTCACCTTAGTAACAACTATACAAAAATAGACAAATATACCCCCTCCCCTTTTACTAAACTGCGATAACTGTTTTTAGCGCAGGAAGCTGCGCTGAATGCCCTGTACTGCTCTCGATGCTCATAGGCTTCCTGCGCTAAAAATCACTACTGCGGTTTAGTAAAAGGGGGCCATAGCGCAAAATATAGATAGCAGATATAAATTCTCAAAACAGACACATTTTGATCACTAAATTGAAAAAATCTTTTCCTACCTTTTTGCCTGGTGATTTCATGAGTCTCTGGTTGCACTTCCTTCTTCTGTAAAGCCAATATTTCTTTCTCTCTCTCCCTGCCCCCCTCTTTCTTTCTGCCTTTCCTTCTCTCTCCTCCCTGGCCCCCCTCTTTATTTTTGCCTTTCTTTCTCTCTCCTCCTGCCCCCTCCCCAAGCCATCGTGCCGATTTCTCCACTTCCCCGATTCTTTCCCTACCCCCAAGCCACCAACATTGATTTCTCCCTGCTGCTTCCCCGAGCCAGGCCTGGCGCGTACAAGCGCCGGGTCCATAAGACTTCACTTCTGACATCAATTCTAACGTCGCGGAGGAAGTTCCAGGCTAGCCAGGCAGCGATTGGCTGGCCCAGAACTTCCCCTCCGACGTCAGAATTGACGTCGGAGGTGAAGTTTTGTAAGTCCAGCACTTGTACGCGCCAGGCCTGGCTTGGAGAAGCAGCAAGGAGAAAAAGATCGCAAAGGCAATGCGATCGACTCGCATTGCCTTTATGATCTACTGGTTGATTGTGATCGACCATTTGGGCACTCCTGTCTTAATGCCTTTAATTCCTTTTCTAGATGGAAAGGAGAGTTTGACTTGTTGGATGCCTCTTGCAAAGGAAAATCTGTAAGCATGCCATAATAAGGGAATGAGGGGAATAAAAATGCCATATAAAATTTTGAAAGAGATGCAGGCACATTTGAATTGAATTCTAAGTTAAACCGGGAGCCAATGAAGACTCAGGAGCAAAGGGGGGTCAACATGGTCAAATTTACTTTTTCCAAAGATTAGCTTCGCAGCAGTACTCTGGATTAATTGTAATCTTTGGAGACAGATCTTTATGATGCCAAGATAGATAACGTTACAGTAATCTAGTCGAGATAATATGATTGATTGGACCAAGACAGAGAAATGTCGATGATGAAAAAGATGTCTAACCTTCCTCAATATTCGTAAACTACAAAAAAGCATTTCTTGACCAGGGAATTTATTTGGTCCTTAAAGGTAAGAGAGGATTCAAAAAGGACTCCCAATATCTGCAAAGAGGCCCCAGATTCCAAAGCTACAGTAGGAGGAAGACAGACCAGTTTTGGACTTAACCACAGAAGTTTAGTTTTAGTTGTATTAAGCTTCATCCAGACAGAAAGAGCCCAGGCTTGAAGTTTGGAAATGCAATGATTTACTTTGGAAACTAAATTGGTAATATCCGAATCGATCTCAATCAGTATAAAGATATCATCGCATAGGTGAACAGCGTTTCCCAAGCTGACAGCTTAAAAGTATTCAGTGTAGTCTTTATATGTATTGTAGAATTTTAATCCTAATGCAGCCCTACCAGGGGCGAACCATGGCCCACATCGGGTATTTTAAAAGATTGTTTGAAATAAAGAGTGATGTGTACTATTATTGGGATTTGCTTTTCATTCCACACAAATCTAAAATATGCAATTAGGCCCAAACTCAGTAAAATGAAGTTCTAACAGAGTTTCAAGGCACCTACTGGCACACACACACACAAAAAAAAATCAGCACCAGAATCGCACCTCCTTAGATGCTTTAGGCAGCCTAAAGTGCCTATGGCGGCATGATTCACATCATAGGTAGATGCCAAAAATGTAGGCCAGGAAAACCCTGGCCTACATTTCCGTCACCGTCACATAATTAACATGCAATTGGCGGCTGCTGACAACCGCATCGGTTACAGAATCCAAGCCTTACTCCTCATACTTTGAATACTATTATATAAGTTTATACAAAGATTTATCCCATTTGGGGGTAATTTTCAAACTCTTTGCAGTGGGAGAGACTGCATATTTTTTACCCTCAAATTTTGCAACAAATTTTTATGTTGAAGTCTATTTTTATTATCAAACCCAATTAAAACAAATATACAAAAATGTTGCATAATGTTGTGATTGGTTCTGGGAGTCTCAAAGACACAAATACCTATGTTACTGTGATAAAAATGCACCTTTTTTGACTTCTCACATAAAAAACCCTATCAAAAAATCAATTCCTGAATATATAGGAATCAGGCAAACAGTGGAGATGTCAAAAAACACAAGGGTGCTTTTTATTTCAAAACTCTGCTTTATTAGTGTGATGATGCGACACATGTTTCGGCTTAATCGGCCTACCTCAGGAGTCTTGTTAATAGAACGTCTTTTGCAGAGTGAAATATATCACAGTTTAAAAACCACACCAAAAAAAGGCACTCTTTGCAGTAAACTTCATGGTTTTTGGTTGGAAAGTGAAAGTATAATAGCTAGCTCTCAAGCAAACTTTTAAGATCTGCATAGGCCACATCATCATCAGACCTATCCAAAAAGACAAGAAAAAAGCAACCACTCAGCTTGACAAATACAGACCCATTGCCTTAACTCTCCTCTTTATAAAACTAATGCAAGGACTAGTTCAATATCAACTAATGAACCATCTAGAACAATTTCAGCTACTCCATAACTCCCAAACAAGTTTCAGACCATCATTCAACACAGAATCGGTAATTGCCTCCCTCCTAAATGACTTGTATGGCATACTGAGCAAAGGGCTAAATGCACTAGTGTTACAACTGGAACTCAGCAGTAAGTAGACCATGACTTACTGTTACTCTGCTTAGACTCTTTCGGACTATCAGGAAATGTTCTCTGCTGGTTCCATGGCTTTCTAAAATCGACGCTACCAAGTACAGTCTGGAGAAACACTATCCGATAATGGTCCAGCAAATATGGCATTTCACAAGGCTCCCTTCTGTCGCTCCTTCTCTTCAACATCTATCTTGCCTCCCTAGGAGACCACTTAAGCTGTCAGAATGTTACCCACTATAGCTATGCTGATGACATCATTATTATCCACCTTGTTACCTGCCTAACTCCCGCAGAGATACAAAGAATAGACTCAATCCTATCCTCCTGAGAAGAGTGGATGGCACAAGTTAAAACTAAATTCTTTCTAGCCATGTCCACCAACTTCACCATGGATTACTCAACTTTGAGAGGAACTATCTTTCTCATCACCCTTCTAAAAGAATCCTGGAGTTCATCTTACTAGACACCTAACTATGACAACCCAAGTGGACCAAGTCATATGCAAAGGCACTATTCCAATTACTAGTCTAAGCACTAGTTTTAAGCCTTCTGGACTACTGCAACATCGCATACTTAGAAGGACAACACAGACACTTTCGAAGACTAAGTATCATGCAAAACACCACGGTGAGGCTAATCTTTAACCTGACGAAATTCAACCACATAATACCATTCTACCAAAAATTACATTGGCTAATGGTTGAGGAAGTGTCCTCTTCAAATTTGGATGCCTCTTCTACAAAGCATTACATGGCCTATTGCCCAACTACCTTACTACTCAATTCCTATTCTCGTGGCCTTGTCTCGTGGCCTTGTTATCAATTATTCTTTACCTTTCCCTCGGTCAAAGGCTGCACTCAGAAAGCACAGTTACTTACCGTAACAGGTGTTATCCAGGGACAGCAGGCAAATATTCTTAACGCATGGGTGACGTCACCGACGGAGCCCTGGTACGGACCTTTTTAACTAGAAAGGTTTAGTTGGCCGCACCACGCATGCGCGAGTGCCTTCCCGCCCGACGGAGGAGAGCGTGGTCCCCAGTTAAGATAAGCCAGCTAAGAAGCCAACCCGGGGAGGAGGGTGGGACGTAAGAATATCTGCCTGCTGTCCCTGGATAACACCTGTTACGGTAAGTAACTGTGCTTTATCCCAGGACAAGCAGGCAGCATATTCTTAACGCATGGGTGACCTCCAAGCTAACAGAGAGGGAGGAGGGATGGTTGGCCATTAGGAAAATAAATTTTGTAACACAGATTGGCCGAAGTATCCATCCCGTCTGGAGAAGGCATCCAGACAGTAGTGAGTAGTGAACGTGTGAACTGAGGACCAAGTGGCAGCCTTGCAGATTTCCTCGATGGGCGTGGAACGGAGGAAAGCCACAGAAGCAGCCATAGCTCTGACCCTGTGGGCCGTGACAGCACCTTCCAGTGAGAGACCGGCCCGAGCATAACAGAACGCGATACAGGCAGCAAGCCAGTTGGAAAGCGTCCGTTTAGAGACAGGACGACCTAGACGGTTAGGATCGAAGGTCAGAAAGAGCTGAGGGGACGAGCGGTGAGCCCTGGTACGGTCAAGGTAGTATGCAAGGGCACGCTTACAATCCAGCGTGTGCAACGCCTGTCCCCCAGGATGAGAAAGGGGTTTAGGGAAAAAGACAGGCAACACAATGGATTGGTTGAGGTGAAAAGCCGAGACCACCTTGGGAAGGAATTTAGGATGGGTACGCAGAACCACCTTGTCATGGTGAAAAACAGTGAACGGTGGATCGGCGACCAGTGCATGCATCTCACTAACCCTCCTGGCAGAGGTGATGGCAATGAGGAAAAGCACCTTCCATGTTAGAAGTTTGAGCGAAGTTGTGGAAAGAGGCTCAAAAGGGGGTTTCATGAGGGCTGATAAAACCACATTCAGGTCCCAGACGACAGGAGGAGGCTTCAGAGGCGGTTTGACATTGAAGAGGCCTCTCATGAACCGGGAAACCAGTGGATGAGCCGTGAGAGGTTTTCCGAGGATAGGCTCATGAAACGCAGTGATGGCACTGAGGTGGACTCTGATTGAGGTAGACTTGAGGCCAGCATCAGACAGAGAGAGCAAATAGTCCAGTACAGTTTCCACCGCTAATGAGGGGGGATCGTGATGATGCAGTAGACACCAAGAGGAGAACCTGGTCCACTTCTGATGGTAACATTGGAGGGTGGCCGGTTTCCTGGAGGCATCCAAAATGTGACGGACAGGCTGAGACAGATTCTCTGGAGAGGTCAGCCCGAGAGAAACCAAGCTGTCAGGTGGAGCAAAGACAGATTGGGATGCAGTAGAGACTGACGTTGCTGCGTAAGTAGAGTAGGAAACACAGGAAGAGGAATGGGCTCCCTGGAGCTGAGCTGAAGCAGGAGGGAGAACCAGTGTTGGCGAGGCCACCGAGGAGCGATGAGAATCATGGTGGCCCTGTCCCTGCGGAGTTTGGATAACGTCCGCAACATCAGAGGTAGTGGAGGAAAGGCATAGAGGAACCGATCCGTCCAGTCGAGCAGGAATGCATCTGGGGTCAGAAGATGAGAAGAGAAGAGTCTGGAACAGAACTGGGGCAGCTGATGGTTGTGAGGTGCTGCAAAGAGGTCCACCTGCGGAGTGCCCCAGCGACCAAAAATGGAGTGGAGTGTTGAAGGGTCCAGAGTCCACTCGTGAGGTTGAAGGATGCGGCTGAGATTGTCGGCCAGGGAGTTCTGTTCGCCCTGGATATAGACAGCCTTGAGGAAGAGATTGCGGGCCGTGGCCCAGGTCCAGATGCGGAGAGCCTCCTGACAAAGGAGGCGAGATCCGGTGCCGCCTTGCTTGTTTATGTAGTACATGGCGACTTGATTGTCTATGCACAGGAGAAGAACCTGAGGGCAGAGAAGGTGCTGGAAGGCCTTGAGAGCATAGAACATGGCTCTGAGTTCCAGGAAATTGATGTGATGTTGACGCTCCTGAGGGGTCCAGAGTCCCTGGGTGCGTAGATCTCCCAGGTGAGCTCCCCACGCATAGGGGAAGGCATCCGTGGTTACGATCATGGAGTGAGGGGGTAGATGAAAGAGTAGACCCCTGGAAAGATTTGAAGTCGGATTGATTGGGATGTGAGTGTAGGCCTCTTTGAGGTCCAGGGAACATAGCCAGTCGTGTTGAGAGAGAAGAGGGTAAAGCGTGGCAAGGGAGAGCATTCTGAACTTCTCCTTGACCAGACACTTATTGAGGTCCCTGAGATCGAGGATGGGACGAAGGTCTCCTGTCTTCTTGGGAACCAGGAAGTAGCGGGAGTAGAATCCCTGACCCCTTTGGTCCGGAGGCACCTCTTCGATGGCATTGAGAAGAAGGAGGGATTGGACCTCCCTCAGGAGGAGGGGGGTTTGGGAGGAGTGAGAAGCAGATTCTACGGGAGGATTGTCTGGTGGAAGAGTCTGGAAGTTGAGAGAGTAGCCGTAGCGAATGATGTTGAGGACCCATTGGTCTGATGTGATGACCTCCCAACGGCTGAGGAAGATTTGGAGGCGACCTCCGATAGGTTGAGGAAGAGGCAATGATGATGGGAGACTGGCTAAGCCCTGGAGGAAAAAGTCAAAAGGGCTGAGATGGTTTTGACGGAGGGAGAGGCTTGGCAGGTTGGTGAGACTGTGAGCGAGCCCGAGATTGATGCTGTTGACGAGGTCGGCGAGGCTGCTGTTGAGGCGGGTTGAGAGGTCTGGCCGAGAACCTGCGCTGGTAGGAAGACTGCTGTCTGTAGGTGCGAGCCGGTGGAGTCTTCTTTTTAGGTTTAATCAGAGTGTCCCACCTGGTCTCATGTGCTGAGAGTTTCTGGGTTGTTGAGTCCAGGGACTCTCCGAAGAGTTCATCACCCAGACAAGGTGCGTTAGCCAGGCGGTCCTGGTGGTTAATGTCCAGGTCAGAGACTCTCAGCCATGCCAAACGTCGCATGGCCACCGCCATGGCAGATGCGCGAGAGGTCAGCTCAAATGAGTCGTAGATGGAGAGAACCATGAATTTACTGAGTTGGAGAAGGCTGGAAATATGTTGCTGGAAAAGAGAGACCTTACGTTCAAGAAGGTATTTCTGTAAGGAGGAGAGCTGTTGCACCAGATGCTTCATGTAGAAGGAGAAGTGGAAGGTGTAGTTGTTGGCTCTATTGGCTAACATAGCATTTTGGAAAAGGCGCTTACCAAATTTATCCATGGTTTTTCCCTCTCTGCCAGGAGGGGTGGAGGCATATAGCACAGTTACTTACCGTAACAGGTGTTATCCAGGGACAGCAGGCAGATATTCTTGACTGATGGGTGACGGCACCGACGGAGCCCCGGTACGGACAATTTTAGAGTGATTGCACTCTAAGAACTTTAGAAAGTTCTAGCTAGGCCGCACCGCGCGTGCGCGAGTGCCTTCCCGCCCGACAGAGGCGCGTGGTCCCCAGTTAGGATAAGCTAGCTAAGAAGCCAACCCGGGGAGGTGGGAGGGACGCAAGAATATCTGCCTGCTGTCCCTGGATAACACCTGTTACGGTAAGTAACTGTGCTTTATCCCAGGACAAGCAGGCAGCATATTCTTGACTGATGGGTGACCTCCAAGCTAACAAAAAAGAGGGATGGAGGGAAGGTTGGCCATTATGAAAATAAATTTTGTAAAACAGATTGGCCGAAGTGTCCATCCCGTCTGGAGAATGCATCCAGACAATAATGAGATGTAAAAGTATGAACTGAGGACCAAGTAGCAGCCTTGCAGATTTCCTCAATAGGAGTGGAACGGAGGAAAGCTACAGACGCTGCCATAGCTCTAATTTTGTGACCCGTGACAGAACCTTCCAGTGTCAGGCCGGACTGAGCATAACAAAAAGAAACGCAAGCAGCAAGCCAATTGGATAGAGTGCGTTTAGATACAGGATGACCCAACTTGTTAGGATCAAATGACAAAAAGAGTTGAGGAGATGATCTGTGAGGTTGGGTGCGATCAAGATAGTAAGCCAGAGCACGTTTACAATCCAAGGTATGCAAAGCCTGTTCACCTGGAGTAGAATGAGGTTTTGGGAAAAAAACAGGTAGAACGATGGATTGGTTAAGATGAAATTCAGACACAATCTTAGGAAGGAATTTGGGATGTGTGCGGAGGACGACCTTATCATGGTGAAAAACAGTGAAAGGTGGATCCGCCACCAGTGCATGGAGCTCACTGACCCTCCTGGCAGAAGTGAGAGCTATTAGAAAGACCACTTTCCAAGTTAGAAATTTAAAATGCGTTGAGGCCAACGGCTCGAAAGGAGGCTTCATCAACGCAGAAAGAACCACATTCAGATCCCATACAACAGGAGGGGCTTTAAGAGGTGGTTTCACATTGAAAAGGCCCTTCATGAACCTTGCAACTAAGGGATGAGCTGAGAGGGGTTTTCCATGAATCGGCTCATGAAAAGCTGCAATGGCACTAAGGTGGACCCTTATCGAAGAGGATTTAAGACCAGAGTCAGATAAGGACAATAAATAGTCCAACACCAGTCCCACTGCTGTAGATATGGGATTATGGTGATGTAACAGGCACCAGGAAGAAAAGCGAGACCACTTTTGTTGGTAACATTGAAGAGTAGACGGTTTCCTGGAGGCATCAATAATAGAACGGACAGGCTGAGACAGGAGAGCATGAGCTGGAGTCAGCCCGAGAGATACCAAGCTGTCAGGTGCAGAGACTGTAAGTTGGGATGAAGCAGTGTTTGCTGATGCTGTGTAAGCAGTGAAGGAAACAGAGGAAGAGGTATGGGTTCCCTGGAACTGAGTTGAAGTAGAAGGGAAAACCAATGCTGTCTGGGCCACCGTGGAGCGATGAGAATCATGGTGGCTTGTTCCCTCTTGAGCTTGAATAAGGTGCGCAGCATGAGCGGAAGAGGAGGGAATGCATAAAGGAAGAGATTGGTCCAAACTAGGAGAAATGCATCGGGTTCCAGACGGTGAGGAGAGTAAAGTCTGGAGCAAAACAGGGGCAGTTGATGGTTGTGGGGAGCTGCAAAAAGATCCACTTGAGGTGTGCCCCATTGAGAGAAAACGGACTGGAGAGTCGAAGGGTTGAGAGTCCATTCGTGAGGTTGAAGAATTCTGCTGAGATTGTCTGCTAAGCAATTCTGTTCCCCCTGGATGTAGACTGCCTTCAGGAATAAGTGACGAGCAGTCGCCCAGGTCCAAATCCTTTGAGCTTCCTGACATAAGGGACGGGATCCCGTCCCTCCCTGTTTGTTGATGTAGTACATTGCAACTTGGTTGTCTGTGCAAATGAGAAGAACCTGAGGAAAAAGGAGATGTTGGAAAGCTTTGAGGGCGTAAAACATCGCTCTGAGTTCCAGGAAATTGATGTGGTGTTTCTTTTCCTGGGTGGTCCAAAACCCCTGAGTTTGGAACTCGTTCAAGTGAGCTCCCCATGCATAGGGGGAGGAATCCGTGGTGATGACCAGTTGATGAGGAGGTAGATGGAACAGTAGACCTCTGGATAGATTTGATTTCAACCACCAAAGAAGCGACTGTCGAAGAGACGAGGTCACAGATATGTGTTGTGAACAAGGATCCGTCGCTTGTGACAACTGAGTCGCTAGGGTCCATTGAGGAGTACGCAGGTGGAGACGTGCGAAGGGAGTGACATGTACTGTGGAGGCCATGTGTCCCAAGAGCACCATCATGTGATTCGCAGAGATGGAAGGTTGCTGGAACACCTGCTGACAGAGATGAAGGATGGTGTGAAGGCGGTTTGGAGGAAGAAAAGCCCTTATCTGAACAGTATCCAGAATGGCTCCAATGAATTGAAGTCGCTGAGTTGGAATGAGGTGCGACTTGGGTAGATTGATTTCGAACCCCAACAGTCGAAGGAAGTAAATGGTCTGATCCGTGGCTTTGTGAACGGACTGAGGAGAAGGAGCCTTGATGAGCCAGTCGTCCAGGTAAGGGAAGACTTGAAAGTTGTGGGAGCGGAGATAAGCTGCGACCACAATCAGACATTTGGTGAATACCCTGGGCGAGGAGGCTAGGCCGAAGGGTAGCACCTTGTATTGGTAATGATGTTGATTGACAAGAAAGCGAAGATATTGTCTGGACATCAGATGAATTGGAATGTGAGTATACGCCTCCTTGAGATCGAGGGAACATAGCCAGTCTTCCTGAGAAAGAAGAGGGTATAGGGTGGCAAGAGATAACATCTTGAACTTCTCCTTGACCAGACATTTGTTGAGATCCCTGAGATCTAATATTGGTCTGAGATCTCCGGTCTTTTTGGGTACAAGAAAGTACCGGGAGTAAAATCCCAGGCCTTGCTGGTCCAGAGGAACTGGTTCGATGGCATTGAGAAGAAGGAGGGATTGAGCCTTGTTGGAAGCAGACTCTTTTGGCAGACTTAGAGGTGGAGGAGTCTGAAAATTTAGGGAGTAGCCGTGGGCGATGATAGCAAGTACCCACTGGTCGGAGGTGATTGCTTCCCATCGAGATAGAAAAACTTGTAGTCGACCTCCTATGGGCTGAGGTAGAGGACACGAGGGAGGAAGACTGGCAATGTCCTGGAGAAAGGAGTCAAAAGGGCTGTGTCGACTTAAGTTGAGTAGCCGGTTTGACAGCAGGCTGCTGTTGTTGACGAGCCTGTTGTAGCTGCTGACGCTGTCTGCGAGGTTGAGGAAGATGAGGCTGAGCCGGTCGAGCAGAAAACCTCCTTTGATATGAAGGTTGTTGCCTGAATGGACGAGGAGGAGGAGGTTTCTTCTTGTTTTTCAACAAGGTGTCCCATCTAGTTTCATGGGCGGAGAGCTTTTGTGTGGTGGTATCCATGGACTCCCCAAACAGCTCATCCCCTAGGCAAGGAGCATTGGCAAGCCGGTCCTGATGGTTTACGTCCAGTTCTGAGGCCCGTAGCCATGCCAACCTTCTCATTGCTACAGAGATAGCAGTAGCTCGAGATGTCAGTTCAAAAGTATCATAAATAGAACGGACCATAAACTTCCTGAGTTGCAGAAGACTAGAGGTACATTGCTGAAAAGCAGGAAGTTTACGGTCCGGAATATACTTTTGAAAAGAGGTCACCTGTTGAATGAGGTGCTTCAGGTAAAACGAGAAGTGGAAAGTGTAATTACTTGAACGGTTGGCCAGCATGGCATTTTGGTAAAGACGCTTTCCAAATTTGTCCATGGCCTTTCCTTCCCTACCAGGAGGGACAGAGGCATACATACTGGCTCCTGCAGTCTTCTTTAGGGTTGACTCTACCAACAGGGATTCATGGGGAAGTTGGGGTTTGTCAAATCCAGGGATTGGAATCACTTTATATAGAGATTCTAGTTTTCTTGGGGCTCCTGGGATTGTCAAAGGAGTTTCAAGATTCTTATAAAAAGTTTCCCTCAAGATGTCATGGAGGGGTAACTTTAAAAACTCTTTAGGAGGTTGGTCAAAATCCAAGGCATCCAAAAATGCCTTGGATTTTTTAGAGTCAGACTCTAAAGGAATAGACAGGGTGTCTGACATCTCCTTTAAAAATTTTGTGAAGGAGGAGTGCTCTGGCTTAGCAGTAGTATCCTGCACCGATGGTTCCTCCTCATCAGATGTGTAATCCTCCTCGGTACCGAGGGGATCATCTGAATCGTCCCACAAGTCAGGGTCCCGTACCGATTGTAAACGGCCCTGGGAAAGTGGAGTCGATGTATCAGTATGTTTAGTCTTGCGTACCGATTTACCAGACCGAGTGGAGACGGTACCAGGGGAATGTAGTACGGTACGGGGTTCAGAGAACAGTACCGGTTCCGACACCGTAGGAGTAGCACGCCGTTTTGGTTCTGCTGATAGAACAGGCATGGACAAAGATTTTTGTGGTGCCGAAACAGTCGATGCCAATAACAGAGGCTGTTCGACAGACGGCACCGAAGGCTCAGTCGGTACCGACACTGGAAGGTTCGGAGACAATAGAGCCGGGAGCAACTGTTGGAGTTGCTGCTTAAGCTGGACCTGGAGGATAGAGGCAATGCGCTCATCCAACGTTGGTCCCGATGGCACCGGTACCGGTTTTTTCTTGCTCGGTACCTTCGGTGCCGCTCGACACTCGGGTGAAGTCGATGCCGATGACGAGGCAGAGACTTCAATGGGAGCGGAGCGTTTACGGGGCCGGCGCTCAGTCTGCAGGACTTGGCTCACTGCATGCTCGACTGGCGGGCCTAGAACAGTAGGGGAAGGCTTCTTAGCCGGCTTACCTACAAGAGTCGACACCGACGATGGATCTGGCGGTGCCGAGGTAGTCGGAGTCGATTTGGAGGAAGTCGTCGACGTCGATACCGGTGCAACTTCCATAGCGGTACCGAAAAGGATCCGCTGCTGAATTTGTCGATTTTTTAAAGTTCTTTTTTGTAAAGAACTACAGCGGGTGCAGGTTTCAGCCCTATGGTCCGGACAAAGACACTGGAGGCACCACTTGTGTGGGTCGGAAAGGGAGATAGGGCGTGCACACCGCTGACACTTTTTGAAACCCGGTGACGGGGGCATGAAGGGAAATACTGCTGTAGCAAAATCGAAGCCCGAGGCTTCGATGGTGCCAACAGGCCCCGCCGGGTCAGATTCGACAAAAAAAATGAAAAATAATAAATTTTTTTTTTTTTTTTACACAAAAGGTAAAAAAGAAGGAAAGAAATAAAATATGAAGAGAAAAATACGCGCGAGCGGGAAGGCAAGTGAAATAGAAAAAAACTTCCAACAGCCGTTGGAAACACGCGTCTTCTTAGCTCCGCGGAATTAAGAAAACTGGGGACCGCGCGCCTCTGTCGGGCGGGAAGGCACTCGCGCACGCGCGGTGCGGCCTAGCTAGAACTTTCTAAAGTTCTTAGAGTGCAATCACTCTAAAATTGTCCGTACCGGGGCTCCGTCGGTGCCGTCACCCATCAGTCAAGAATATGCTGCCTGCTTGTCCTGGGATAAACACTGGAACCATGAGATTTTTTCAAAGTAGATTCCACCAGGAGCAATTGAGGCTTATCAAATCCTGGGATTGGAATAACCCGGTACAAGCTATCCAATTTACGAGGGGCTCAAGGAACCGTGAGGGGAGCTTCCCAGTTTTTATAGAAAGTTTCCCGTAAGATGTCGTGGACGGGCAACTTCAGAAATTCTTTGGGAGGTTGCTCAAAGTCTAGGGCATCGAGGAAAGCCTGAGACTTTTTAGAGTCGGACTCTAAGGGAATGGAAAGAGCTGCTGACATCTCCCTAAGGAATTTGGAGAAAGAGGATTGCTCTGGTTTGGAGACGGTGTCGGTCATGGAGGGTTCTTCGTCGGTTGACGAAGCGTCCTCCTCGGTACCGTGAGGGGAGTCTTCCCACAAATCTGGGTCCCTAACGTCGGGGTGCGTACGTTTGGACATCGGTGTGGAGGGCTCGGCATGGCGGGTCTTTGAAAGAGATTTGCCTGAGCGCACTGAGGCGGTACCGGGTGAGGAAGACCGATGTCGTTCCTGGGACCGGACAGGGTCGGCAGCATCACGGGTATGTACTGCAGGTGTTTCTGCCAAGAGCACCGGCATGGAAGTATTAATCGGTACCGAGGGGGTTGACACCGATGGGACAGGGTGAGGCTCGGACCGGGTCCGTACCGGAAGGTGCGGTGCCAGCAACGCCGGCAACAGTTGTTGGAGCTGTTGTTGCAGCTGCTCCTGTAACTGTGTTTGGAGTATGGCTGCGATGCGGACGTCCAGGGGAGGCACCGGTACCGCTTTTTTATTCTTCGGTACCATAGGTGCCGCTCTACGATCCGGCGATGAGGAGGGCGATGAGGAGGCACTCACCGAGATTGGAGCGGAGCGTTTGCGGGGCCGGTGCGGTGCCGGGAGGGCCGGTGTCGCAACCGTGGCAGGAGGGCGCTCAAGGGAAGTGGGAGGCTTCTTAGCCGGCTTACCTGGGCCCAACGACCCCGAGGAAGGGTCCGGTGGTGTCGATGTCGTCGGTGCCGACTTTTGTGGTGCCGTCGACGTCGCAGCCGGTTCCATGGCAGATCCGGTACCAAACAAAATATTTTGCTGGATCTGCCGATTTTTCAAAGTACGCTTTTTAAGCGTAGCACAGCGGGTGCAGGTGTCAGCCCGATGCTCTGGACCCAAGCACTGGAGGCACCAATTGTGTGGGTCGGTGAGGGAGATCGGGCGTGCACACCGCTGGCACTTCTTAAAACCCGGTTGAGGGGGCATGAATGGAAACACGGCCTCCGCAAAATCGAACCCGGAGGCCTGTATGGTGGCAACAGGCCCCGCCGGGGCCGGCCTGAAAAAATAAAGAAAACTCGACGAGTTGTTTTTTTTTTAAAACAAAAATAAAGGAAAAAAAAAGTGAAAAAATACGCGGGAAGGCAAAAAATTAGTTTTTCAACGGCCGTTGAAAACACATGCGTCTTCTTCGCTCCACGGAAACGAAGAAACTGGGGACCACGCTCTCCTCCGTCGGGCGGGAAGGCACTCGCGCATGCGCGGTGCGGCCAACTAGAACTTTCTAGTTTAAAAGGTCCGTACTGGGGCTCCGTCGGTGACGTCACCCATGCGTTAAGAATATGCTGCCTGCTTGTCCTGGGATAAAAGGTTTATTAACAGACTCTTTATCATACCAAGCTACTTCCAGAGATGCAGAACCGAGTCAAATGGTTAGAATATCAGTCTCTTACACGCACATTAGAAAGCTTCTAAAAACACACCTTTTCTCTAAATTCTTGTAATCCTTCCTAAATTGTATACAGATGTTTACTGTTAACTGGTTATGCCTAAGTTCTGTTGTAGCTCACTGGTAACTGTCAATCTACCTCTTTAGTAAACCAACATAAATCAAAAGGCTTTAGCGATATACACTGTCTGCCTGACCAGGATGAATGGACAGATGCTGAAATGTTATCAGAATTAGGGAGGCTAACAAATTGGGTAACAGTAATAATGGGCGATTTCAACTATGCCAATATTAACTGGGTAAATGTATCATCATGGCATGATAGGGAGATAAAATTCCTTGATGAAATTGACTGCTGGTTCGGGAACTGACAAAAGGTGAAGCAATTCTAGATCAAGTTCTTATTGTAGCACATGAATTGGTGAGGGAGATAATGGCGAGGGGGCCGCTTGATAAAATCATAACGTGAACAGATTTGATATAATCCCTGGAATAAGTTTACACAGGAAATCCAATACAACAGGACTTAACTTTAAAAAAGGAGATTATAACATGAGGAGAATGGTAAAAAAGAACCTTAAAAGTGCAACTGCAAAGGTCAAAAATATACATCAGGTGTGGATGTTATTTTAAAATACCTTCCTGGAAGCCCTGACTAGATATATTCCATGTATTAAAAAAAGGAGAAAGGAAGATCAAACGGCAGCCAATATGGTTAATAAGTGAGGTGAAGGAAGCTATTAGAGCTAAAAGAATCCTTCAGAAAACGGAAGGAGGATCCGACTGAAAATAACTGTAAACAGCACAAATGTAAGGCACTAATTAATAAGGAAAGCAAAAAGAGACCTTGAAAAGATTGAACTGGAAACAAAAAACATACAGTAAAAACTTTTTTAGGTATATTAAAATTAAGAAGCTGGGAAGAGAAGCAGTTGGACCGCTAGATCAGTGTCTCTCAACAAGAGGTTTAGGGTACATGAGCTGCTTGATTGGGGTACATGGCATTGGCCGCCGATGATATTGCCTGCCCACCGCCCCCCCCTGCCGAAGCCACCACTGGGGATCCCTCCCTTCCTGCCTGGCCCCCTCTCCCGAAGCCACCACCAGGGAACCCTCCTTCCTGCCTGTCCCCCTCTGCAAAAGCTGCCACTGGAGATCCCTCCTTCCTGCCCACCCCCCTCTGCCAAAGCCGCCACTGAAGATCCCTCCTTCCTGCCCACCCCCCTCTGCCAAAGCCGCCACTGGAGATCCCTCCTTCCTGCCCGCCCCCTTAGGACAAGTCAGTGGCTTTTCACGCTGCACATAGGTGACCCTGAAACCTTCTCTCTGACATCAGAGCTGATGTCATGCGGAAGGTCAGCCACCTGCAGCATGAGAACTGCTACCTGCGCGAACCTGCACCAAATGCCCTGAAAGAAGGGAGTGCGGCTCGAGCAAGTAAGGGAGAGAGGGGACATGATCTGGGACAAAGGGAGAAAAGGGGGGGGGAAAGGAGCGCATAGGGACAAAATTTTGGGACAAAGGCTGGAAAGCAGGGAGGGGGGCACAAACTCAGGACACAGAAAAAGGGAGGGGAATGAACATGGGTCACAGAAGGGAGGGAGGAAGGGGACACTAACTTGGGACATAGGGAATAGAAAGGAAGATTGTTGGGCATGTGAGTGAGAGGGAAAGAGATGGTACACATGGGGAAAGGAAGAAATAGGAAAATTGTTGGGCATAGATAGAGAGGAGTGGGGAAGAGAAGGATGAGAAGGAGAAATGTTGGATATGGTGGTGGAGACTTTGTGCAACAACTGGGTAATTAGGTATTTATTTATTTTAAAAATGTACTGTAGCTATACAGTCTACAACTAGGCGGTTTACAGAGTATGAACATAAAAAACTTAGGAATAAACATCACAAAGCAAAATCTTAAACAATTACTCTTAAAATAACCCACTGTGCCACTGAAAACCTTGAATATTTTTTTGAGTTAAAGTATTTGAATATATGGATTGTTAGTTGTAAAGATTGGGCTTGGTTGCAACTTATTGTGTACTATTGAATTTTTAAAAGTTATTTAAAAATGTAATATGTATGATATTTATTAATTTTACAGTTTTTGTCTCAGCTTCTGATACAGCCTCAGAGGGGGTGAAACATGGCCATGTTGGGCAGTTAAGAATTGTCAGTGTTTGCTATAATAAAACAATTTATATATTTTTACGCTGGTCTGCTATTTTAATTTTTGGACTGGATTACAGATTTTGCAGCTTGCTTGCCTGTTTTTTGGGACATTTACAGTATAGCCCAACATTTGTAATGCTATCAGCCTAGGCAAACCAGAAAGCCTCCTCTATAGTTAATGTCTGCAGTAATCTTTTCTGTCAGCAACAGGTATTAATGCAAACAATTCTCAGACACCAACATATCATCTTTAAAAAGTGTCCAAAAGAGAGGATCTCCTGGGAAGGTGCATCATTTGATTTTACAATAACTGTGGCTTTATATTAGCTCCTGTGATGTTGCCACAGCTCTTATGTGGATCCTAAAGAGAAAACATTTGGTAAGAGCTGTTTCAGAGCCTTTACAGTAAAATTTTACAAGTATTCTCTGCTTTGCAATATTAATGTTTTGAACCATCACTGCTATTGCTCATCTTACAATTTCCTTTCTGGGATGGCTCAGGGACTCTATGGCTTCTGGTTCTGAAGCTATTAAGGGTATTGTGGAGGCAGAGTTCAAAGCCCATCAATGAAAGGAAGCCATAGTCATTAAGGTTGATGCTTGATGGCTAGATCTGCAACCTATAATACAGGGCTCTGGAAGAAGCCCAATGCATGCACTCAGAACTGTTCCTGTTGGGTGGGTATATTAAAATAGGAGGGGAAAAAGAGAAAGCAAGCAGAGTTAACAGACCAAATCAAAAAAACTCCACTGTGCATGCTTGGTTGATCTGATTGCGAGGGCAATGGGACTGAGGCATCACTGCATTCAGGATGATCCATGCTATCCAACCTAAGCTCAATAAAGATGGCTTCCCGTTTCCATTTACATAACATCACTCTATATTCTATCAAAATGTGCCAACAATCATCTAGTTTTAGTTAAAAATTTGAGTGTGGCACCAGTAGAAATTGATGAGACTAAAAGGAGGACAAGAATTTAAAAAAAAAAAAAAGACAGCAGACAAATTTTTTGAAGCAGCTCCTATTACTTGTAGTTTATTGCTGATTTTAAAAATGGAGGCACATAAATGAAATCATTTTCCTCCCTGTCACAACCAACAGCAAATTACTTGTGTGCATGAGCAGCATCATGGCATACCTGTGGGTTTTCACAAAGACAAATGGATTCGCTAAAACTGATGCGGTATGTCCGCAAAGCCCACTTCTGTCCCTTCTGTATGCAGACCGGGCAGAAGTCTTCTGAACTTGCTCTACAGGAATCAGAACCCTATTTAAAAAACACAAATAATACATCACTTATTTGGGCATTAAAGCTTTTAAAAGAAATGAGATAAATGGCAAAATAGAAGGAAAACAAGTTGCATTCTCTTTCACAATGCATCAACTGTACATATTTGCATTTCACTTAAATCTTTTATCATGGAATATGTCAGAATATTCACAAATGTTTTTGCTTTTTTTAAAGAAAAGTGTGGAGCAGCAGTTTCACCATTTACCCAAAGCTTAGTTGTCAACTGTGATCAGCAATAACTAGCATCATATAAAGCAACAAAAGTTGAGCGTTCATAATAACCATGTTGAAGAAATACCGTATATACTCAAATATAAACCGAAATTTTTGGGCCAAAAATATGGCCCAAAAGGTTGTCTGTTTATATTCAAGCTCCCTTCCGATGATGGTGCCTTTTTCCTCCCCTTCCCACCCAATGACCAACACTTCTATCTTCTGACCCCCGGCACTGCTATCCTCCCACTACCCACTACCCTAAACCGCCATATTTACAGTCCTGGTATTCAGCAAGCCAATGCCAACGCTCAGCACTGGTGAAGGGCCTTGAGCATCTGCGCATGCTCAAGGCCTACTGGTTCCCGCTCTCTCTGAGATTCTTGAAGGGAGTCCAGCAGCCTTCTTAAGCATGTGTAGAAGCTCAAGACCCTGCACCAACCCAGCAGAGCATTAGTGTCGACTTCCTGAGCACCAGAACTGTTAAGTGCGATGTCAGTCTGAGGCAGGGGTAGAGAAGGTAGTAGAGGATAGCAAGGAATGCCTAAGCAACAGGATCAATCTTCACCACCTGGCTCCGGTTTTTAAAGCAGGCAGTGGATATGGTGTTTTCAGTGCAATTTGATAAATAGGGAAAGTTGCCTTCAGACTCTGTTTCTTGAAAGCAGATAGCGAACCCTTTTTTTTTTTAGCAGATTGTGTGGCAGACTGAACTTTTGTTTCTAAAGCAAACAGTGCATTTTTTTTTTTCAGCAAACTGCGGGGCTAGTTGTCTTTTTTGTTTCTCAAGGTTTGTTTTGTGTTTAAAGTGGACAACAGACCATGAATACTTGTTTTTAACGTAGATAATGTACCTGTGCATTTTTAGTTTCAATTTAATTCTGTGCACTTAAGAGATAATGGAGAGATTTTTTTTATTGCATATGATAAGTTTTTTATTTGATTTGTTCTGTTCTTAAATTATGTGGAAAGATATGCGCTTCTTGCCAGATGTAGTACTTGTTTCTATTTTTAAGTAGTTTTTTGTTTGTTTGTTTGTTAACAAGGATCTACACCAATGAGCTTTTGCATGCTTTACGATTGTTCAGATACCTTTATTTTTTTAACGTTTTCATTGGTTTTAAGATATTTTAAATTAATTTATTAGGACTAGAAGGTGATTAAAGTTTGTAAATTTTTTTTATAGAGTTAAGCATAATTTTTTTTTTTAAATGCATACTTTTTTGGGGACAGACCATACCTAAGCTATTTAAATGTAATTTACTTGAATATACACACTGAATACATACAATGCATGATGTTTTATACTTGATTATCTATAGACATCTTATATCTAAATTTTCAGAAGGCATTTGACAAGGTCCCGCATGAACGTCTACTTCGAAAAATTGTGAGCCATGGAATCAAGGGTGATATAATCACGTGGTTTAAAAACTCATTGGCTGATAGGAAACAGAGAGTGAGGGTGAATGAACAATACTCAGACTGGAAAAGCGTCATAAGTGGCATGCTGCAGGGTTCAGTGCTTGTGCCTGTGCTCTTCAGCATATTTATAAACGACCTGGAAATTGGCACGACGAGTGAGGTGATTAAATTTGCGGACAATACAAAGTTATTCAGAGTAGTGAGGACACAGAAGAATTGTGAAGACTTAAAAAGAGACATAAATACACTCGAGGAATGGGCCGCGAAATGGCAAATGAGGTTCAACATGGATAAGTGCAATGGTGATGCATGTCGGTAACAAAAATCACATGCATGAATACAGGATGTCCGCTGCTATACTCGGAGAGAACCCCCAAGAAAGAGACTTGGGAGTACTTGTAGACAAGTCAATGAAACCGTCTGCGCAACGTGCAGTGGCAGCGGAGAAAAGGGCAAACCAAATGCTAGGAATGATTAAGAAGGGGATCACAAACAGATTTGAGAGGGTTATCATGCTGCTATACCAGGCCATGGTGCGCCCCCACCTGGAATACTGCGTCCAACACTGGTCGCTGTACATGAAAAAGGACATAGTACTCCTGGAAAGGGTTCAGAGAAGTGACAAAAATGGTTAAGGGGCTGGAGGAATTGCCGTACAATGAGAGGCTAGAGAAACTGGGCCTCTTCTCCCTTGAAAAGAGGAGACTGAGAAGGGACATGACATGATCGAAACATTCACGATATTGAAGGGAAATGACTTAGTAGAGAAAGAGATTCTTCACCCTCTCCAATGTAGAAGAATGAGAGGGCACTCTCTAAAGTTAAAAGGGGATAGATTCTGTACAAACGTAAGGAAGTTCTTCTTCACCCAGAGAGTGGTAGAAATCTGGAACGCTCTTCCAGAGGCTGTTATAGGGGAAAGCACCCTCCAGGCATTCAAGATAAGGTTAGATAAGTTCCTGCTGAACCAGAACGTACGCAGGCAAGGCTAGACTCAAATATAGCACTGGTCTTTGACCTAAGCGCCGCTGCGTGAGCAGACTGCTGGGTACGAAGGACCACTGGTCTGACTCAGCAGCAGCAAATCTTGTGTTCTTATGTATGGCATGATCCGACAGATGACATTCCCCTACCCAAATTTCTAATCTCAGTTTATATTCAAGTCAACCTTTTTTCCTCCTTTTTTTTTTGGGGGGGGGTGGGTTACCTCAGTTTATATTTGGATTGGTTTATATTCAAGTATATACGGTATATGCCCAATCTGTTGATAGTGAACCAGGTCCTGGCAAATGACAGCCATTCTGATAACATTCCCTCCTTTCCCACTGGGAAACCTGCTGCAGCAGAATGTCAGCAGGTTACACAGTAGCAGGGAAAGTGAGAAAGTAACAGAAGGCACTAGACTAGTCTTGTTTCATGAAAGTAAATATTTCTTTTTGCAATAATACTTTATTTTTTAATGTTATAGAACTGACTCTCCATATTAAGTAGGATGGTTGATTTCTAAACTTTAGCTAAAAACCATTGCTAATTTTATTTTCAGTCTATGAAGACAAACAATGAACTATCACAAGCCAATAGTTCACTGCAACAGTGAATGCAGTTGGATGCAAAACTAGTAGCTTACACCTAGAACAAAGTTTTCGCCTTTTCATAAGATTTCCGTGGAATATACTAATGAATTTTTAAAAAGTAAACACCAAATTGGAATCTCTACAAAAAAGCAGCAGAGAAAAAAAATGTTACAAAAACCTCTTTGCACACATGTAGGAAGAAAACTTTCACTGACTTTTCCCAAGACCCCCACCATGTGGAGTGTAGATATCCCTATACCAGGACCTTGTCCACACACTGACAGCTCAGTTCCAGTCTTCGGTGAAGCCATCATTCTGAGCCTGGCTAACCTGAATCATGTCACTTCTAACATATCAACACCATTAACGAGTTTCCAAAGAACCCTGCAAAAAATAAATAAAGAAGGGAAGACAAGACAGTTATATATAATCACGTTTAACTAGGTAACACAAAATCATTCTGTATTGATCTTTCCAGGCTACTGTATCTAAAAAGAAAGCCATTAGGTGGCACCTGCAGGCTAGGCAGTGAGCATTTCTCAAAGCACTGCTGGTAGTCCCCAGCAGGAAAGACTACTGGGATTTTTCCCACCAAGAAAGAGAAATAGACAGCTAGGGTATGCTGCTCACTGAAGATTGCAAATAGGACTGATTTGCAGGCTATCCACAATAAATGTTCACTGGGTATATTTCAGCACATTTCCTTTAGAAAACGGGTTACTTTGCATAATTTGTCTATCCTGAAAACCAAACCTATTCAAAGACATTGTGGTTCAGTTTTGAATATTTCAAGATAGACAATGAAAACAGAAAAGTAAAGAGAAATGAGTAGCAGCGCGCAGAAAGGCAAAAAGTATGCTATTCCTCTTCTCCTATAGCCAAGGCCTTCCAAAATCTGTGTCATCTACCGTAAATGTAATCCATATTGAAATATCAAACCTAGACACTACCGCTTTATTAACCATTTCTCCCCACCCCCTCAAGAGGCAGTGATTCATTCCATTTCCTTAACTTTTAAGCACCAAATGGGATGTGCACAACAGTTATAGCTTTAACGTGAGTCAGAATAAACTTGTGAAGTATCAGAAATTTGTGTTTGGATTCCCGATTCATGCTTTACCGGGAGCAACTCACAATATTACTCATCCACTACTTTATTAGGGTTTAACAACAAGATATCAGCTTCCAATATCAATACTACGTTCTATAAAGAAGCTGTTAAACAATCCCTGAAATAACCACCACATACAATATTCTGTATATTATTACAGTTTATATTTTAGTAAATACATGCATTTCCTAACATATACTTTACATTACATAGTCTGAGACAACTCCCACAGTCCTGAAACATTCATATCATTCAAATATATTTTGTTTTTAAAATGAAGAAATCCAATTGTTGTTTCCAACCTTCACACCAGGAAAATAATTCCCTTTTAAGCCGGAGTTGTCTGAAGGACTGTGTAATGTAATGTAAAGTATATGTTAGCAAATGCATGTATTTACTAAAAGATAAGCAGTGTAATAATATATAGAATTTTTATATCTTGATATTGTATGTGATTGTTGTCATTTCAGGACTTGTTTAACAGCTTCTTTATAGAAGACAATATTACTCATATGGCATTCCATGTCAAGTGGTCCAGTATTGAAAATCATCCTCACTCAACCTCTTCCAAATTGAATAAAATTTTGTGTGAATGTTCCCTATAGCCTAAAATGAAACCATGTAAAATTTTCCAGCTGAATCTCGATTGGTTTGAGACCTAGAGGCTGTCGAATGTAGGTCACTCGCTGAGTATTATGCTCTGCGTAACACAAAATGGCAACTTTGTCCAGCCACTATAGCCCAACAAAACCTCTAAAAGAATTGAAATTTTGTGGATTAATACAACCCCTGGTACTAACTTCATGTGCAAAGTCTGGAATGTAACATTAGTTTACCTCCCCTTTTATGAGGCAGCAAAGTAGGCAAAAAAATATTATGAAAGAAATTTAATGGCTACTTTGACTCTTCAGTGCTCCTGACCTGTATTTTGATTCAAGTCATAACTGTACCAATCATGATAATGCACATAGGATTTGCATTAAGAGGCTTTGTAACCAACTGGTTAGCAGATATATGAGGGTAATCACATGAAATGCACATAGGATTTGCATTAAGAGGCTTTGCAACCAATTGGTTAGCAGATATAAGAGGGTAATCACATGATATGCACATAGGATTTGCATTAAGAGGCTTTGCAACCAATTGGTTAGCAGATATAAGAGGGTAATCACATGATATGCACATAGGATTTGCATTAAGAGGCTTTGCAACCAATTGGTTAGCAGATATAAGAGGGTAATCACATGATATGCACATAGGATTTGCATTAAGAGACTTTGCAGCCAATTGGAAGCAGATATAAAAGGGCAAATCAAAAATGAAAGGCAATTGCTAAATTGTACAAACTAGAACAGAGCTAGCGAATGCAACATATGTACCTGTACATTGCCTGTTAGATAGTTCGCCCATGCACAGTGCAGCGCTCAGCCTTTAGTCTTATGGCAGCCATGAGGTCAGAAACACGAACGATCCACTGCAAGATTGCACCATTGAAGAACAAAGTGCAGTAGTGAGCTTTCTTTGGATAGAGGGAGTGAAACCTGTGGAAATTCACTATCGGACATTGGCTCTACGGACATAGCACCATGAATCAACATAAAGGTTTATGAGTGGGTAAAAAAGGTTTAAAGCGGGAAGAACAGGTGTAACCAACGAAAGTCGTTCTGATCACCCATCAACATCGCACACACAAGAACATATTGATAGGGCGGATGTCTCGATTAGAGAAGACAGACATAACGGTGTCTCAATTGGCTGCAAATTTGGATATTGGCTATAGATCTGCATTTGCCATAATGCATGATGATTTGGGATACAAGAAAGTCTGCACACGATGGGTTCCCAGTTTATTGATCTACACAAGCAACAGTGTGTGGAGTTGTGACAGTTCTTGAGACAGTATGAAGATGATCCGAGCATTCTGGAGAGAATTGTCACCAGTGACAAGACATGCATGCATCATTGTGACTCAGAGAACAAAGGAAAGAAAGTGCTCACCTGGCTTTGGGAACAACCAAAAATAAACCTTCTCTGAAGGAATGCAGAAGCTAGTTGAACAATACAACAAATGTGTCGTCCTATATGGGGACTATGTGGAAAAGTGATATGTTCAATTGCTCATAGTTACTTCTATTAAAGCATTTAAATGTATTTTATATTTACTTTTTGATTTACCTTTGTAATTACAGAAAGAAATTAGTGCTTTATACAAATTTTGGCCATGTTTTGGGTGCAGATATTTCAACTGTACATTGTCCAATAGATCTCAACTATACATTGTCCAATTTATTTTTTTTTAGTCACTTGAAAGAGCATCTTTTGTCTACAAAAGCCATTCTATTTCATATTTGACCCAGCCTTGCTTTGGAAGTTGTCTAAAATGCATGTATTATTCACGCAGTGGTAAAAAAGAGCATCTTTGGTATCCTTTTGTATAATATGCAAATGAGCTAGAGGTATGAAATTGAATGGTGCAGCTAATCTTGTTGGGTTTGCCATGCTAACTCAGACTGCTTTGGCATACTCTTGTAAATGGCCCATCAAAATGGACATTTAGTTGTTGGTGATTTATTGCAAGTTCAATATAAGTTCCTAGCTGCATATATCTAATTGAGGGGGGTCTTTTACTAAGGCGCGCTAAATGTTAACACGCCCATTATATTTTATGGACGCATTAGCATTTAGCGTGCGCTAAAACGGTTAGTGCACCTTAGTAAAAGACCCCCTTAGTGACATAGTAGCCCATGGCCCAAAACCTAACTGACTGGCCAACTTATAAGATATCAATGTGCTTTGGTTTACAAGTTAATATAGTCAAAATAATGATTCAAAATTAACATCTCAAGTTGTTACTGCAACTTTTTCCATTCTTGCTGATGAAGCAGATTGTTCTGTGCATTTTCTTATGATATTTTTGCTCATGAAAAACTAAAGACCAGACAAAACCCTTCACTTCACCCTTCCCTTCATCTCTTTTCTGATAGTGACAGCTCATGATTTGCTTTTTCATGCCCACTCATTCCAGCTGTTTAAAAAGGATCTTTGCTCCAGAGATATCAAAGAGACAAGTTTGTTTAATCATGTATTTTTAATGGGTATAACTAATGGGCAGACTGGATGGATCGTTCAGTCTTTATCTGCCATCATTTACTATGTTACTATCTTGCTTGAACCAAAAAATCAAGCAATTTGCAATATATCCACTACCTAGCATTCTTCTCCCAAATTAATTTTGTTATATATTTCTATGTACTAGTGCTATATGTTATTGCATAATTAATTTTCCCTACTGCAAATTTACAAGGTTAGTACCTGAAGACCGAGCTTTGCTCGGGAAAGTGGGCTGAGTGATTACGATGGGGTTGTTGTTCAGGTTCTCTTGTGTAGCTTTTCGACTAAGGTGTTGAAGTCTTCCATGTTGCCAGAGTAACTGGCACTAGTTTGTTTTTGAACTATTTCCCCCTAAATCTTGATTTTTTTTTTTTTTTCTTCTTAGTCTCACCCCTCCATTGATATACTGGAAAAGTAAAATACCAATTCATGCCCTAAATGCATCAATTATGACAGATTACTTGAAAAACAGAAGACAAAGCTACAAATTGCAAATCATGCTCAAGAAGTCCAGATTCTTACACTGACTACACACAGTTGGATTACTGAGGAGATTATGCAGTTTTTTTTAATGTATCATCCCAAAAGGTAAAGCAGGACAGAGCCCTTAAACATGACAAAGTTGTCCTTGCAATGCCTAGAAAAAGGCAGGGAAGATCTTTACAATTGACATTGAGAAAAGGGTCAAAATTTCTATCAGGATGATGAATTTTCTCGATTATACCCAGGCAAGAAAGATTATGCATCCGTTATGATAAATGGTGAATGGATGCAAAAGCAGAAGCGTAGCACAGTTACTTACCGTAACAGGTGTTATCCAGGGACAGCAGGCAGCTATTTTCACATATGGGTGACGTCATCGACGGAGCCCGGATGTGGACACCTCACAAGCAGACTTGCTTGAAGAAACTCGAAGTTTTGAGTCGCCCACACTGCGCATGAACGAGTGCCTTCCCGCTCAGCGCAGGGCGCGTCTCCTCGGTTCAGAGAGCTAGCAGAGAAGCCAACCAGGGGAGGTGGGTGGGTTGTGAGAATAGCTGCCTGCTGTCCCTGGATAACACCTGTTACGGTAAGTAACTGTGCTTTATCCCAGGACAAGCAGGTAGGTATTCTCACATATGGGTGACTTCCAAGCTAACCAGAAGGGGATGGTGGGAGTGTTGGCAATTTAAGAGAATTTTGTAATACTGTTTGGCCAAACTGTCCATCCTGTCTGGAGAAAGTATCCAGACAATAGTGAGAAGTGAAGGTGTGAATCGAGGATCAAGTAGCAGCAGCTCTACAAATTTCCTCAATAGGTGTAGATCTGAGGAAAGCTACTGAGGCTGCCATAGCTCTAACTTTATGGGCTGTGACTTTACTGTGAAGTGGTAATCCAGCCTGGGCATAGCAGAAAGAGATACAAGCCACCATCCAGTTGGAGATGGCACGCTTAGAAATAGGATGGCCCAACTTATTTGGATCGAAGGAAACAAAAAGTTGAGGAGCAGTTCTGTGTGGCTTGGTGCGCTCCAAGTAGAAGGCCAAAGCATGTTTACAGTCCAGAGTATGAAGCACAGATTCTCCAGGATGAGAATGAGGCTTGGGAAAAAAAACTGGAAGAACAATGGATTGGTTGAGATGAAATTCCGAGACCACTTTAGGGAGGAATTTAGGATGAGTACGAAGAACCACTTTGTCATGATGGAACACAGTGAATGGTGGGTCAGCAACTAAAGCTTGCAGCTCACTGACTCTTCGAGCAGAAGTGAGGGCTATGAGAAACACCACTTTCCAAGTGAGATACTTCAGATGAGCCTTATCAATTGGTTCAAATGGAGGCTTCATGAGTTGAGTAAGGACAACATTGAAGTCCCAAACCACAGGAGGCGGTTTGAGAGGGTTTAACATTGAAGAGTCCTTTCATGAATTTGGAAACCACCTGATGAGCAGAGAGGGGTTTCCCTTCAATAGGCTGATGGAAAGCCGCAATAGCACTGAGATGGACTCGGATAGATGTAGACTTGAGGCCAGAATTGGATAAGTGCAAAAGGTAGTCCAAAACAGAAGATAAGGAGGAATGCTGAGGCTCCTTATGATGAGAAAAACATCACATAGAAAATCTAGTCCACTGTTGGTGATAGCATTGTCTAGTGGTAGGCTTCCTAGAAGCTTCTAAAACATCTCTTACAGATTGAGAAAACTGAAGAGGAGTTACGTTGAAAGGTACCAAGCTGTCAGGTGTTGAGACTGCAGGTTGGAATGAAGCAGAGATCCTTGACTCTGTGTAAGCAGAGAAGGAAAAACTGGTAGAAGGTATGGCTCCCTGGTGCTGAGTTGAAGTAGAAGGGAGTACCAAGGTTGTCTTGGCCACCGAGGAGCGATTAGAATCATGATGGCATGATCGTTCTTCAACTTGACCAGAGTCTTGAGAATGAGAAGAAATGGAGGGAATGCGTAGATGAAGAGATTCTTCCATTCCAGAAGAAAAGCATCTGCCTCGAGGCGGTGAGGAGAGTATATCCTGGAGCAGAACTGAGGCAGTTTTAAGTTGTGGGGAGCCGCAAAGAGATTTATTCTGAGTGGTTCCTCACTGTGAAAAAATGTGATGAAGAGGCGAGGAATGGAGTGTCCATTCGTGAGGTTGCAGAAGACGACTCAAGTTGTCCGCCAAGCAATTCTTTGCCCCTTGAATGTAGACAGCTTTGAGGAAGGTGTTGTGGCGGATTGCCCAGTCCCAAACCTTCAGAGCTTCTTGACAAAGGGAGGCAGATCCCGTCCCTCCTTGTTTGTTGGCATAATACATGGCGACTTGGTTGTCTGTTCAGATGAGGACTATCTGGTCGTGAAGATGATGTTGAAAAGCATTGAGAGCCTTGAAAATCGCTCTGAGTTCCAACAGATTGATGCGACATTGATGATCCATACTGGTACAGTGACCTTGAGTATGGAGACCATCGAGATGAGCGCCTCAAGCGTAGGTCGAAGAGTCTGTCATGAGGATCTTCTGATGAGGGGGCGTTTGAAAAAGCAAGCCTCTGGAAAGATTGGAAGAGAGCATCTACCAACGGAGAGACTTCTTCAAGGAAGAAGTGACTGAAATGTGTCGAGAAGGAGGGTCGCAAACTTGCGTCCATTGAGATGCCAGGGTCCACTGAGGAATTCTGAGGAAGTCTGGCAAAAGGAGTCATGTGTACTGTGGAGGTCATGTGATCCAGAAGTACCATCATGTGTCTCGCTGAGATGGAAGAGCGGAAAGACACTGTATGACAGAGTTGAAGAAGAGCTTCCATTCATTGTTGTGGAAGGAATGCTCTGAGTTGGACAGTGTCCAGTACAGCTCCAATGAATTGTAGATTCTGTGAGGGCTGAAGTTGAGATTTGGGAAAGTTGATTTCGAATCCCAAACTTTGTAGGAACCACGTAGTCCGTTGGGTCGCTACAATAACCCCTTGAGATGTGGAATCTTTGATGAGCCAGTTGTCTAGGTAGGGAAATACCTGAAGACCATGGTTTCGTAGAGCTGCCGCTACCACTACCAGGCACTCGGTGAACACTCTGGGAGACGAGGCCAGGCCGAAAGGTAGTACTCTGTATTGATAATGCAGATTCCCCACCCGAAATCTGAGGTATTGACGGGAGGCCGGATGAATGGGGATATCAGTGTAGGCCTCCTTGAGATCCAGAGAGCATAACCAGTCGTTCTGCTTGAGAAGGGGATAAAGAGATGCCAGGACAACATTTAAAACTTTTCTTTGACTAAAAATTGGTTGAGAGTCCTGAGATCCAGAATGGGTCGCAGATCGCCCTTCTTCTTCGGAACAAGGAAGTAACGGGAGTAAAACTCCCTGTTCTGCTGTTCCAAGGGATGAAGACGAAGCAGAGCTTGAGCTTCCTGAAGAAGAAGGGCGGTCCGGGATGGATTGGAAGGATACTTCCTTGGAGGAAGCTCTGGTGGAACCTGAGTGAAATGAAGAGTATCCTTCCCTGATGGTAAGCACCCAGAAGTCGGATGCAATTATCGTCCATCGGTTGTAAAAATGATGGAGACGACCTCCTATAGGGGGAAAAGGAGACAGAGACAGAACAGTGGAGGTTATGTTCTGTTGTAAACAGTCAAAAAGGCTGAGAAGCCTTAGGTGCAGCAGAAGGTTGGGGTTTCTGTTGCTTCTGAGGTTGCTGTTTTTTCAGAGGAGGGCGAGTATAAGGAGCCGGCTTCGGAGCAAAATGCCTTTGATAGATAAGAGCAGAGCGTGCAGGAGCTGGCTTTGGCTTAGGTGTGACTATAGAAGCAAAGGATTTTTCATGGTCAGATAATTTCTTGGTGGTTGCCTCGATGGATTCATCAAAGAGGTCGTTGCCCTCACAAGGAATGTTAGCCAAGCGGTCTTGAATATTAGGGTCCATGTCGATGGTACGAAGTCAGGCAAAACGGCGCATAGCTACAGAGCAAGCAGCCGCTCGGGCAGATAACTCAAAGGCATCATAAGATGATTGGAGGAGATGCAGATGTAGTTGAGATAAAGAAGCAATGACTTCCTGAAACTCAAAATGCATTTGGGTATCCAAATAATTCAAAAACTTTGGTAGTAGAGAAATAAGGAATTCAAAGAAAGTGATGAATTGAAAATTATAATTAAGGACTTTAGAGGACATCATAGCATTCTGGTAGATGCGACATCTGAATTTGTCCATAGTTTTCCCTTCCCTTCCAGGAGGGACGGTGGCGTAAACCTTGGAAGGATGGGACCTCTGCAAGGAGGACTCGAGCAGGGATTGATGAGATAACTGAGAGTTGTCAAACCCTTTGTGATGCACAGTCTTATACCTAGAGTCCAATTTTCCTGGAACAGCTGGTATGGAAAAAGGTGTTTCCAAGCAACGACCAAAAGTCTGATTCAAAAGCTTATGAAGTGGAAGCTTAAGAGACTCTGCCGGAGATTGAGGAAGATGCATGACTTCTAGATACTCCTTAGAGTATTTGGAGCCAGTATCTAATTGAATATCCAAGTCTACAGCCATCTGACGCAAGAAAGTCGAGAAAGATAGCTGATCTGCCAATGCTTTGCCTCGAGAAGGACTCGAGGACGTCGAGGCAGCCTGTATCGAAGATGAAGCTTCGACAGGGAAAAAGGCATCAAAGGAACCTGGTGACTTGGACAAGGCAATCGAGACCGGGATATCCTCGAGGTCCGGCATCGGAGACCTTGAGCGAGGAGTCGGTGGTCTGGTCGAAGTTGGAGTAGATCGAGGCTTCGAGGAAGATGGTCTGTCGTGAGAAGAAGAACTATGCCTGGAAGGATGCCTCGATGAAGGCCTCGAACGTCGGTGAGAACTGTGTCTGGAACCAGATCTCGAGGATCGAGGAGACTTCGCCTCGGAGACGAGGGCAGCCGATGCCAATGTATGAATAGGACTAGAGGCTATAGATCGAAGCTCCAGAGGCTTGGTGGAGGAACCTCGGTGCACTCCCAAAGACTCTGCTCCTTGTATAGAGTGTGAGGATTCTCGTTGAGGCACTCGCAAAGAATCTGCTCCTTGCTTCACGTGCTTGGATGCCAGACCAGGCACTCGCAGAGACTCTGCTCTCTGTAAAGAGTGTGGAAGGTCAGACTGGGGCAAAGGAAGCGTCTCGACCTCACGGGAGTCTGCTGAATGCCCAGGCTGGATAAGAGGAAGCAGTTTGGTTCCCATGTTAGTAAAGAACTGAATAAACTACTTCTCTAACATGGTCTGGAAAGAAGCCGGCAAGGATGGATCCGCGTCTGAAACCGGACCACTTGCTTTGGCTGGAGGTTCCTTCGAGGTAGTATGAGTGTGCTTCGACCTGGGAGTCTTAGACACTTTAATCACTACCGGTGGAACCGACTGCTGAGCTATCTGACCTGAGGAAACAGGGGAAGATACAGCAAACGACGTCGAAGAAAGAGCCACTGCAAACAACGAAGGTCTGATGAGGCTCGAGGTGGAAGCAGTAGGCGCAGGAGGGGCCTCGGTAGGAGTCGAGGCCGAGGATGCCTTCGAAGTCGAGGGATCAGTAGAAGACTCCATCTCGAACAGCTTGTCCAAGACAACGACGCTTGAAAGCACGAGGCTGAAGTGTTTGGCAAGGCAGGCACGACCTAGGATGATGTTTTGGCCCAATGCACTTGAGGCAGCGTCCGTAAGGGTCTGTAAGAGATTGCGCGCTAGCACTTGCTACACCTCTTGAAGCCCGTAGTAGGCCGGGACATAGAAGGAAAAATAGCCGCCGCAAGATTGAAGCCCTCGGGCTGCGGCCAAGCGGCCTGTCTCGAAAAAAGGACGGAAGAAAATTTTTTTTTACAAGAAATAAAAGAACAGCGATTCGTGAAGAAAAAAATACAAACCGCGGTTCAGAGAAGGCACCAAGGAACAAAGTTAAACGCAGAGAGTCAAAGACGGACTTCTCAGTTCTGCGGAAAACTGAGAACTAAGGAGACGCGACCTATGCTGGGCGGGAAGACACTCACGCATGCGCGGTGCGGGCGACTCGAAACTTTGAGTTTCTTCAAGCAAGTCTGCTTGTGAGGCGTCCACATCCAGGCTCCGTCGATGATGTCACCCATATGTGAGAATACCTGCCTGTTTGTCCTGGGATAACTTATATTATGCAACTTAAAAGAACTTCGGGTACCTTATCAGCAACACCATGGGCCTGAAGCTGACTTCTCTAAATTTTATGAGCTTGGTCCAAAATGATGCATTACAGCCAGTTCTGCTGGAACCCATTCTGTATGCATCTGTGCAATTCATCAAAATATACAACTTGTGTTGGCAGCTCTTCCTTAAATGATGACTACAAATTTCTAATGGGCAAAACTGTATGCAGTTTAGATTTTAAAAACTACATGCTGTATCACTGTGAATAGTGTCCAGGCAAAGAGGCATGCGAGGATTACTTGTCTGAGATATTCAAGGATTCAGAGCCTGACAACCCAATTACAATCAAGAAGTGGGTCCATACTGACTGTGATACTCTAGAGATCTATCAGTTGAGTACTGAGGCCTTTGATAGCAGAACTTGAAACAAAGATATTCTAACTTATCAGCCACCAATTTATTTCCAAGCATCAAAGCTCTGAGGGTTCTTAGGTAGTCAGAACCCTAAAAGAAAACTTAAGGGAAGATCATATCATTATCTTAATGAACTTTGCAGAGAATTATTCTTTTTTAGTCTAGGATGCAGTCCGAGGCTTTCACTGGAAAAATAGCCAAGAAACTTTGCACCCCTTTAAACTTTACTTCAATTCTGGCTCAGGACTTCAGAAATTTGATACTCTGCATAATTAGTGACTGCTTGCAGCATGACACTGTTGCTGTTCATGCCTTTTTGAAAGTTTTAATTGCCTTTATGAACCAACTTATTCCTGGAATCAAAAATAGGGGAACTGTATTTGCTACACATGCCAGCTTGCAGCGGCCTCTGCAAAATCATATCTTGACTTCAAACGATTTGTTTAGTTTTTGTGAAGAAAATATTACTGGGGTCAAATTCTTATTCATCTCAAAGAAAGACATTGAGAAATCAAGACCTATTAGGAATCCAGTTTTTGAGAATGGCCATACAGTAGCTGGAACTTGGGAAATCACCAGTTTTAAGCCAACCGATGAAACCAAAATTTGTGTCAGCAGAGTATCAGAAGATGAAACATTTTTCATGCTGATGTCACTAAAGCTGATAATCTTCTTTTATTTATTTAACTTGTCAACCTGCAGCCTGGCCAATGTTGCTTGCATGTATGACTATTATTGGTGGTTTGGAAATATCTCTGAAATCTCAGAACACAATGATGCTTTAATTAACTTTTTGTATCCACAAGGCCCTGCTCAATCCTTTCATTGGCCCATTAAAAAAGATACTGTGTGGGTTTCAGAGGAATATATTTTTATGGTTCTTGAAGCTCCAATAACAACATCAACAGGATAACACCACAGTTATTCACAAACTGTTTTGTCCAATACTGACAACAAATTCAAGGCATTGTACTCAGGCTAGCTGCATGATGAGAAGCATTTCAAGTGATTGTGAAGCACGGCTAATCTTTGAAATTGTTACTCTTTTCCCACCATACTGATCTTTGATCACATTAATTTTTCATCAGCTGGAACAAAAATTTAATAACTAAGGGCTCCTTTTACAAAGGTGTGTTAGGGCATGCTAAAATGCCGCGCGTGTTAGCTGCTACCGCCGCCTCTTAAGCAGGCGGTAGTTTTTCAGGTAGCGCATGCTAAAAACGCTAGCGCACCTTTGTAAAAGGAGCCCTTAATTATTAGAAAGCCACAAAATTTCCAATTCAAAAGTTTCTCTCACTATTCCAGTGCCTGTCTACATCTCCATCATATTTTAACATTAAATGCAGGTTGAAACCTTGGTGTACTTTCAGGCCTACTTTAAGCTATTAGGAATAGTGGGTCAAAAATGTGGTTAGGTGAGTTTTGTAGCCATAAAAAATTGCTCTTCCAATGGTGTAAGAAAGAAAGAGTTTGGAAAATGTACAGTTGTGATATGACATTAAATATAGGTAAAAATTTGCATAATTTTTTTCAACAATCTTAATAAAAAATTTATCTTATAAAAGAAAAGTGCAGTGAGCTTAATATTTTATGGGGCAGTAATTAGCCATAATTTCTTCCAGTTTCTATTATAATTGCTGTTCAGGAGCTATGTTATGTCAAATATTTATTTGCCTGTGCATTCCACAACAAACTTTTTCATCAATTTTGTGGTCCCCCAATGATAAACCAAAGTATGCACCAATGATCTGAGTGGATATTTGAGTTCAGCATAAAAATTTGTAGTAAAAATATGGCTTTTGGCTAGGTCGAGCAACTATCAGAGGAGAGTGTGGCATAGTGGTTAGAGCTACAGCCTCAGTACCCTGAGGTTGTGGGTTCAAACTCCACACTGCTCCTTGTGTCCCTGTGCGAGTTACTTAGGGAAAGATTCTTAAATGTTGGCAGTAAAATCAGACGGGCCGCTGTCAAGGCTGCTACTGTAACTATTTCAAAAAGGCAAGCCATTTTTCCATGCATGCAAATTAGCTTCGCAGAGGGTCACTAAATTTGCTTGTGCCGATCACTGATGATAGCAATGATAGCGATCGGCACATGCGCACAATAAAATAAAAGACCCCAAATTGAAGATTGGCAGGAGAGATGCCCACTCCCTCCTACTGCCAAGCAAACCCCCGTGACCCCCCCCCTTGTTTACGAAGGCCAGCCGGAGGGATGCCTACTCCCTCCGGCCAGCAGGCCCACTTCCACAAAATGGTGGGCCTTCCTCTCCATGGTGCATCCTGGAATGCTCCGGGGAGGCGCCTAATGCTGATTGGCCCAGGATGCTTAAGGCCCCTCCAATGGGAATTGTCTGGGCCAATCAGAGCCTTAGGCCCCTCTGCTGCATATCCCAGGATGCACTGAGGGGAAGACCTGCCATTTTGAAGAGGCAGGCTTGCTGGAGTAGGCATCCCTTTGGCTGGCCTGCATAAACAAAGTAAGGGGGTAAGGGCTGTGGGCATCCCTCCCGTTGCTGAGGGAGGTGTTGCTTGGCAGTGGATGTGGACATCCCTTCCGCTGCTAGGATAGGGGGTGTTGCTTGGTGGTTGTGGGCATCCTTCCCTCTGCTGGGTGGGGTGTTGCTTGGTGGCAACAAAATTTTCTGGCAGGTCTGAGCTGTCAAGCCTTACTTTCCTGTCAATGCCTGAGCCAATCAGCACTCAGGCATTGGCCATTATGTAAGGCTACAACAGCTCACACTTGCTGGAAAATTTGCTCACAAATACAGCAAGGTTAGGGAATCACCCGGCAATAATAGAGAATCGCATGGAGTGCTCATTTAAATACTAATGACCTCATTTTAATATATTTGCATGTCAGAGACTGCTAGGAAGTTCAGAAAAGATCATGGTAAGCCGTTTTGATAATCTGCCGCTAAAATACATGAATGCTAAACCAGCTGGAACCAGTTTAGCAACCACGTTAAAGGCAACGTTAAGTTTTGAGAATCTTTCCCTTTATCCTCTACTGCCCCAGGTACATTAGAAAGATTGTGAGCCCACCGACCGGAACAGATAGGGAAAATGCTTGAAGTACCTGTATGCAAACCGCTTTGAGAGTGGTTGTAAATTTACAAAAAGGAGGTATACAAGTCTCAATAACTTTCCGTATCCTTTCCACAATATGAACCAAAAGTTGACGTTTTTTCACTATTTTCCATGGAATGAAAAAAGTATCCCCAATAACGAGGTCCCCAACACTGGAAGAAATTGAGATCCTGCTCTAAGACTTTGTACATACAGCAGACTCTCAGTTAACTGGCACCCATGGGGATTTGATAAATGCCAGATAAATGTAGCTTCTGATTATTCAGCTATTTGTGAGTTGGATACCACTCAACTGTAAAGGTTTTAATTTTGTTATTATTCTCTTCTCTTCCTTCATGTTTCTTCTCTCATTCTGAGTCTTGTTTGGATCTTTGTTTATTCAGTTTATATATGCCTTCCTTTTTTAAACCGCCTTGACATCCATTGGATTATTTGGTAATATAACAAATGCTTAAATAACCTTGTAACTCAGTTTATGAGATAGTGAGGTAATGCGTGTTCTAATCACTAGATAAATATAACCTTTTTACCTTCAAGTTTGTAATCTTGTCATATTGGAAGATATAAATGGAATACGAGTATATGTAAAATAACACCATTTATGTTATGTATGAATAGTTTCCCATAATTTATTTTGGCATCTGACCATAACAGTATCTAACTGAAAGCAAGAAAGTAAGACAACCAAACAAAAGATTAGGTTCTTACCTTTGCTAATCTTCTTTCTTGTAAATCCTCCTTTTATTCCAGGACCAATGGGTTTATGTATCTCCTGCCACCTGGCACTGTAGGAAGCCTCAGATGATTGAAGTCTTGACTCCTCTCTCTGCTAGCATATCCTGAAGCATGCCCCTTGGACACCAGTCAGTCTTCAAGCAGCCAGGAACATCTACAGAAGATAATAAAAAAAGAGAGGGGAACGGGGAGCTCCCCACCAAACAAATCAATTCTGCTCATATTAACATATGCAAAACAGCAACAATGAAAACAGGTTATGAAACATTAGGAACCTGAATGACAAAAACAGTGCCACAGGAAGAGACAGCCTGAACTGTCAGGGACCCCTCCAAATTTAGTGCTAATTCCAGTCAGATGGCATTCTTATAAAGGCTGGTCCGAAACTTAAATCCAGCTTACCAGTACATCAAGGCAGGTAATCAGAGAATATGGCATACATAAGGCAGGTTCCCAGAATAAAAGGAGGATTTACAAGAAAGAAAATTAGCAACGGTAAGAACATAATCTTTCACTCTTGTACAATTCCCCTTTATTCCGGGACCAGTGGGACGTATCAAAGCAGTCCTGAAACCATCAGGGTGGGACTGATGAGCTCTCTGCAACACCAAGGCATCAAAAGCGGCATCCTGCTTGGCCACATCAAGCCTATAAAACTTGGTGAAGGTGTGTAAGAAGGACCATGTAGCAGCCCTGCAGATCTCATCTGGAGACACCGCTGAGGACTTGGCCCAGAAAAAGGAAACCCCTCTGGTAGAATGAGCCCGCACCTCGAGTGGGGGCTTCATTCCTACCACTATATAAGTTACAGAAATGGCCGCTCGAACACATCTCGAAATGGAAACCTTAGAGGCAGGTTCGCCCTTGCAGGAAGGACCCATCAGGTCTGAGACACAAAATTTGTTGGTGACCTCCAAATACCGCAGCAAAAGCTTGTACACATCCAGGGACTGTAGCACCCCGTCCTGGGCCTTTCAACTGGAAGGAACAAACGGTAGAAGTCGAACTTCCTGATGCACATGGAAAACAGAAACCACTTTTGGAAGGAAGGGACCGTACGCAAGAACACTGCAGAATCCGTAATACGCAAGAAAGGAACCCGACAAGAAGGAGCTCGAAGCTCCGAAACTCTCTGAGCTGACATGACAGCCACAAGGAATACTGTCTTGATAGAAGGTACATCAATGATGCCTGCTCCAGAAACTCATAAGGTGGGCAAGCCAGGAAGCGGAGAACCAGATTCAAATTCAATGCTGGACAAGGGAGGCACAAGGAGGCCTCAGACGAACCGCGCCCAGTAGAAAACGGACCACTTCTGGAATAACCACCAAAGATCCCTCAAAGCAATAGGGCCCAGGCAGGACAGACTTGCAATCTGAACCTGTAGGGAAGCCACTGCAAGGCCCTCTTCTCAGGCCATCCTGCAGAAACTCCAGCACCCGAGGAACCAAGGGAGAAAAGGGATCCTCCTGATGGCTGATGCACCATAAAGCTTTCGTTACTGCAGACTTCCATTTGTTGTGAAGTAACGTAGCTATCTCCACAGTAGAATAGCCCCGGGACTTCTTAACTAAGTATGCCTGATAGAGCATTTTTTTCCCAACACATTCTGAGGGAAAAAGATCTACGCGGTGAGAGCTGCCCTGTGCGCCTCAGATTTAGAGTGAATGGAAGACTTAAGAGGCTTTACTTTGGAATTGTGCTTGTTTCACCGAAACGCTGCCACGCTCTCCTGAGAGCCCCCAGACGTGATTTTCACAGAAATTGGGGCAGAAGGTTCACAAAGGAGGTGGAATGCACCACATTCATGCAAACTTTGCCCTCCTCGCGGGCTGCAGAGCTGTAGAACATGGCTATGCATCAGACAGCCATCCGCTGCAAACGAGGCAGGAATCTGTCCCATTCCAACCTGGGGAGGCCACCTGTGAAGTTTGGAGCAAAAACAAAGCTCCTAACTATAAAATATACAGTTTTATTCAAATCAGGAAAAATCCAAGATGGCCGCTGTAGGTGCTGATTTTGCAATAAAATGGCCCGGGAAAGGAAATGGATCCCTAGAAAACAGCAATTTTGGGATTTTAGAGATGGGGAGGGGTAGGGCAAGCAGGGAAACCACCCAAAAATCCCTTTTTAAGACCCCCCCCAAATCGCTAAAACAGGCTGTCAGTCTGTTACTCACTATTCATTGTGCTGAATGGGAGAAAATGCAGGCAATACTGGAATAGCATATAGGGAGATCCAAAGCCTCAGGCAGCTGGAAAGCTGGATTTCAAGTCTTCTAACTGCCCCATCAGCCCCACAACCACAGCCGGTGACCTCCACCATCCTCGGATACATCGTGCAAACATCTGGTGGAGGCACGCAGTCCCGGTCACACCTCCATAGAACCGCTCAGCCTGCGCTATACCCACTAGCGGAAGAAACTGTGGTGAGCTAGCTCCGGATCCCGGAGCTTCGATCTATCCTGCAGGATGTACAGGGGGTGCAGTGCAGTGCAGGGAACCCCCTCAAAACAGATATTCTCCAACAGTCTGCGATCTCCCACCACAAGGATGTCCCCGCAGGGAACCTCCACAGAATGAGGGCAAACTCGCGAAGAAAATACTGAAAACTAGCAAAAGAAATAAGAGAAGAGATAAGCTCCTACAGGCAGGCTTGTAGAAAGCAAGATTGGTGTCCAAGGGATATGCTCCAGGATATGCTAGCAGAGGGAGGAGTTAAGACTTCAATCATCTGAAGCTTCCTACAGTGCCTGGCGGCAGGGGATGCATAAACCCACTGGTCCTGGAATAAAGGGGGATTGTACAAGAAACAACCAATAGGACAATGATCACAAACAATGTACCGTATACATACCACATTTTCCTTCTATTAGGATGCATTAATAGCGATGAGAGCTTTACAGTTTTAACTTTAGAATACAAATGTGAATACAGATACTTATCCCCAAATTCCAAATAATAAGATATTAAAAAAGTGTGTCAACACGTGTGTCTGCCCAAAATAGCACAACATAGCAAACTGCTTTGTACAGTACACAACAGGGAGTGCTATACCTGGTTCTGGCATTAATAAAATCTTGAAATCTACTACAGTTGGACCAAGATTGACATTTAGACTACAAGGAATACAGCACAAAGGAGGCTAGGGCATGACCCAGGTATTTCTAAACCAGTACTTATCAATCAATTATAGATAAAAAGTATTGAAGAGCTCCAGAATAAAGGTGATATTTGTAGGCGAGTAGGAAAATTCTTGAATCATTTGGATGCATGTATAGAAGAAAACAGTGAGTCATAGCAATTTAAAAATTAAAATTAAAAAAGGGGGGGGAGGGTGGTATTTAGTGGGAGATCTGAATGCAGCAGGCTTTAGAAAATCTAGATGGGAGGTAATGAGAGAGTAGTACCAAAACTTATCTGTGTTCAGAAAGGAAAAGATGGATTGTGATGATACAGGCAAAAAGAATGTTTTGAGGGGCTTTTTATTTGTGTAGAAGCAAGATGTGCTGATCCTGCAAGGTTAGAAATGTAGGCCATATGGTATCTATCTGCCTTCATTCTTCTATCTATTTCTCTCCTTTAGAGAGACCCACACATTCACCATACCCTTTCTGTGAAAAAGTGTTTTCTGCGGTTACTTCTTAATCTATCCCCTTTCACATTCATCCTATGCCTCCTCATTCCAGAGTTTTCTTTCAATTGAGACTCTCCTCGTGCGCATTTACGCCATTTACATAAGTAGTTAAACATCTCTATCATATCTCTCCTATCCTGCCTTTTCTCCAAAGAAGAACAGAAGACAAAAGGCAGATCATATGAAGATAAAACTTGTGTTTAATCAAATGCTCCCAGGAATAGTGCTCGATGTGGCCTCCTTTTGCCCACAAGGCTGTATCAGGGGCATATAACTGAAAACAACAAATAATATATTTAATACACATCAATATCAATTAAAATATGTATCGACACAATAAGAGGGTAGTTAAGATTGGTTTACCTAGCTAGTGTCTAAAATAGCTTCCACCAATGCTGATGAACTATTAAAATAGCTTAGAGTCAGAAATGTACCACTAAAACCAGGTATAGTTAAACTAAATGAGTGTACAATGTAAAAGTCATTTTAAAATATATGCATAGTATAATAGTATATAAAAACAGTGAGAAACTCCTTTAAAACAAATGCACATTTTAATATATTAATAATAGTAAAAAAAACCTTTAAAATACATGCAAAGTTTGTGATAACATGTAAAAATCAGTGAGCAAGAATATGAACAACTCGTATTAAATGAAGGTTCTATCAAAACCTGCAAATAAAGCTTAAAACATACTCACATAGCATGGGTCTTTAGTAGAGAATAACACAGGGGCAAATTTTTCCCTGTCCCTGCAGGAACTCAATTTTTCTGTCCCCGCAAGTTTTGTCGCTATCCCTGTCCCATTCCTGTGAGCTCTGCCTTAATCGTACAAGACTTGGACACTTATGATTTTAAAGTGTTTGAGGCTTATGCAGATGAGGACAGATCTTGCAGAAATGGGGCAAGACAGGAAAAGAACTCACTGGTATGGGACAGGAAAGCACAGTTACTTACCGTAACAGGTGTTATCCAGGGACAGCAGGCAGATATTCTTGACTGATGGGTGACGGCACCGACGGAGCCCCGGTACGGACAATTTTAGAGTGATTGCACTCTAAGAACTTGGAAAGTTCTAGTAGGCCGCACCGCGCACGCGCGAGTGCCTTCCCGCCCGACAGAGGCGCGCGGTCCCCAGTTAGGATAAGCCAGCTAAGAAGCCAACCCGGGGAGGTGGGTGGGACGCAAGAATATCTGCCTGCTGTCCCTGGATAACACCTGTTACGGTAAGTAACTGTGCTTTATCCCAGGACAAGCAGGCAGCATATTCTTGACTGATGGGTGACCTCCAAGCTAACAAAAAGAGGGATGGAGGGAAGGTTGGCCATTAGGAAAACAAATTTTGCAAAACAGATTGGCCGAAGTGTCCATCCCGTCTGGAGAATGCATCCAGACAATAATGAGATGTAAAAGTATGAACTGAGGACCAAGTAGCAGCTTTGCAGATTTCCTCAATAGGAGTGGAACGGAGGAAAGCTACAGATGCTGCCATAGCTCGAACTCTATGGGCCATGACAAAACCTTCCAGTGTCAGTCCGGACTGAGCATAACAAAATGAAATGCACGCTGCAAGCCAATTGGACAACGTACGTTTAGAAACAGGACGTCCCAATTTATTCGGATCAAAGGACAGAAAGAGTTGGGGAGATGATCTGTGGGGCTTAGTACACTCTAAATAGTAAGCTAGAGCCCGCTTACAGTCCAAAGTATGCAGAGCCTGTTCTCCAGAATGAGAGTGAGGTTTCGGAAAGAAGACAGGCAGAACAATGGATTGGTTGAGATGGAATTCCGAGACAACCTTAGGGAGAAACTTTGGATGTGTACGCAGAACCACCTTGTCATGATGAAAGACTGTAAAAGGTGGATCCGCAACTAGTGCATGGAGCTCACTGACCCTCCTGGCAGAGGTAAGAGCAATAAGGAAAAGTACCTTCCAAGTGAGAAACTTGAAAGGAGCGGTAGCCAAAGGTTCAAATGGAGGCTTCATCAAGGCGGAAAGAACCACATTGAGATCCCAGATTACAGGAGGGGCTTTGAGAGCTGGTTTCACATTGAAAAGACCCCGCATGAATCTGGACACCAAGGGATGAGCCGAGAGAAGTTTTCCATGAACTGGCTCATGAAAAGCAGCAATAGCACTGAGGTGGACTCTGATGGAAGTAGACTTGAGGCCAGAGTCAGACAAAGAAAGAAGATAATCCAACAAGGTCTCCACTGCAAGGGAAGTGGGATCATGATGATGAAGAAGACACCAGGAAGAAAACCGTGTCCACTTCTGATGGTAACATTGCAGAGTGGCCGGTTTCCTGGAGGCATCCAGAATGGAACGAACGGGCTGAGACAAAAGAGTATCATGAGAAGTCAGCCCGAGAGAAACCAAGCTGTCAGGTGCAGAGACGGAAGGTTGGGATGCAGAAGGGTCTCCTGATGTTGCGTAAGCAGAGAAGGAAACAGTGGAAGAAGAAAAGGCTCCCTGGAACTGAGTTGAAGTAGAAGGGAGAACCAATGTTGCCTGGGCCACCGTGGAGCAATCAGAATCATGGTGGCTCCTTCCCTCTTGAGCTTGAACAAGGTTCTTAACATGAGAGGCAGAGGAGGGAAAGCGTACAGGAACAGATTGGACCAATCGAGGAGAAATGCATCCGCTGCCAGACGGTGAGGAGAGGAGAGTCTGGAGCAGAATAGGGGCAGCTGGTGATTGTGAGGAGCTGCAAAGAGGTCTATCTGAGGAGTGCCCCACTGAGCGAAGATGGACTGTAGAGTTAAAGCACAGGTGTCAAAGTCGGTCCTCGAGGGCCAGAATCCAGTCGGGTTTTCAGGATTTCCCCAATGAATCTGCATAAGATCTATTTGCATGCACTGCTTTCAATGCATATTCATTGGGGAAATCCAGAAAACCCGACTGGATTCCGGCCCTCGAGGAGGGACTTTTGACACCCCTGAGTTAAAGGATTGAGTGTCCACTCGTGAGGCTAGAGAATTCTGCTGAGCTTGTCCACTAAAGAATTCTGTTCTCCCTGAATGTAGATAGCTTTCAGGAATAGTTGGTGATCTGTGGCCCAAGCCCAAATCTTCTGGGCTTCCTGGCACAAGAGGCGAGAGCCTGTCCCACCCTGCTTGTTGATGTAGTACATTGCAACTTGATTGTCTGTGCATAGCAGGAGGACCTGAGGAAAGAGAAGATGTTGGAAGGCCTTGAGAGCATAAAACATCGCTCTAAGTTCTAGGAAATTGATGTGATGCTTCATTTCCTGGGCTGTCCAAAGTCCTTGAGTTTGGAATTCGTTCAAATGAGCTCCCCAGGCATAAGGGGAGGTGTCGGTGGTGATGACAAGTTGATGAGGAGGTAGATGGAACAGAAGACCTCTGGAGAGATTTGAGGATATCAACCACCATTGTAGAGACTGACGAAGAGATGATGTCACAGATATGTGTCGTGAGCAAGGATCCGTCGTTTGGGACCACTGGGTAGCTAGGGTCCATTGAGGAGTGCGCAGGTGAAGACGTGCGAAGGGTGTGACATGAACTGTGGAGGCCATGTGACCCAAGAGTATCATCATTTGCTTGGCAGAGATGGAAGTACCTGCTGACATAGAGATTGAAGAGTTTGAAGACGGTTGGACGGCAGGAATGCTCTCATGAGGACTGTGTCCAGCACCGCTCCAATGAATTGAAGTCTCTGAGTGGGGATGAGATGAGATTTGGGTAGATTGATCTCGAACCCCAGAAACAGGATGGTTTGGTTGGTGGCCAGGAGTACTGTCTGAGATGAATTGGCCTTGATTAACCAGTCGTCCAGATAAGGAAAGACCTGAAGGTGGTGAGAGCGTAGAAAGGCAGCCACCACAATCAGGTATTTGGTGAACACTCTTGGAGAGGAGGCAAGACCGAAGGGCAGCACCTTGTATTGGTAATGACAATGATTGATCATGAAGCGGAGGTACTGTCTGGAGGCTAGATTGACCGGTATGTGAGTGTATGCCTCTTTGAGATCGAGGGAGCATAGCCAGTCGCCCTGATTGAGAAGAGGGTAAAGAGTGGCCAGAGAAATCATTCTGAATTTTTCTTTGACCAAGCATTTGTTGAGATCGCGAAGATCTAGAATGGGTCTGAGATCTCCTGTTTTTTGGGGGACTAGAAAGTAACGGGAGTAGAATCCCTGCCCCTTCTGATCTAGAGGAACTTCCTCTATGGCGTTCAGGAGGAGGGATTGAACCTTCTGAAGGAGGGAAGACTGAGGAGTGTGCAAAGCAGACTTTCTTGGCAGATTTTGGGCAGGAAGTGTCTGAAAATTGAGAGAGTAGCCGTGGCGGATGATGTTGAGGACCCATTGATCCGAGGTGATGATTTCCCAACGGCTGAGGAAAAAAGAAAGTCGGCCACCTATAGGTTGAGGTAGGTGGGCAGATGGTAGGAAGCTGGCTATGCCCTGGAGAACTAAGTCAAAAGGGCTGTGTGGATTTTTGCTGTGGAGGAGGTTTCACAGGTTGCTGCTGTGGTGGCCTAGGAGTCAGCCATTGTTGCTGACGTTGACGCCTAGGTTGTTGGGTAGCTGATGGCAAGGGACGAGCCACATAACGGCGTTGATAGGCCGACTGTTGTCTGAAAGGCCGCGCCGGTGGAGCCTTCTTCTTGGTTTTCAGCAGAGTATCCCATCTCGTTTCATGGGCGGACAGCTTTTGGGTGGTAGAGTCCATGGATTCCCCAAAAAGTTCATCCCCCAGGCATGGAGCATTAGCCAACCGATCTTGATGGTTGACATCAAGCTCCGACACCCTGAGCCAAGCAAGGCGACGCATAGCCACAGACATGGCCGTCGCTCTGGTGGCAAGTTCGAATGTGTCATAAATTGATTGAAATACTCCTAAAATTGGCTAAATCCCCTTGCGCCTGAGCCAGAAGTCTGTAGCTATGCTGAATACAAGAGCAATAATGAAGTTGAGGTCAAAGATATCAGTATGAGCCCACCATGGATCATGGAAACCTTTTGGCTCAGGCTAAGTCTCATAGGTGACTAGCACCGGACATACGTCTAAATGAGAATTGCCTCATACATCATCAAATCTGTGACCATCTTCTATAAACAAAATCATTCATTTCAAGTGAAAAAATACAGGCTTATAGTTCAGGGACAAGGGGAATATAAGGACATAACAAACAAATACCCCATCACAGACTAAACCAACATCATAAATATAGTCAGTTATGAAAACTAAGGAAAATATGTGGATGGTGGCGAGTGCGAATAAAACCCATTGGTTGCCAGAGCGAGACGTATCACAGACAGAACACTTCCCATAGGGGGCATGCTGTCCCATGCCCAATGTAGAGGTGGATCTGGGTGGAAAGACCATTGGGCATGGGACAGCATGCCCCCTGTGGGAAGTGTTCTGTCTGTGATACGTCTCTCTCTGGCAACCAATGGGTACATCCCATCACCAAACGCGCATACAATTTGAAATCTAGGACTTCTTGTGGTTCAAGTTTTGTAGTGTATGTGATTTCCTGTCCTTGTGGACTCATCTATGTGGGCTGCACTACTCGATGTATTCGCACTCGCCTAATTGAACACCGGAGTTGTTTAAAAACTGGTAAAATTACAGCCCCTATGGTGTCTCACAATATGTCCCATCAACATAGTTTTTCTCAATTACGTTGGTGTATTTTGGAACAGATTTCCACTACATTTGAAGGGGACAGACATACTTACCTGCTGACTCGTGAAAATTTCTGGATATTTTGTCTTCAAGCATATTGTTCCATAGGGTTAAATGAAAATGTTGACAAATGTTTCACTTGTTAATTTCTAACCTGTCTGGTCAGTTCTTTACATGGATCAGTTCATTTTATACTATCATATCATACCATTATCCCCCCTTTTTTCTTTCACTTAATAATCTTTTACATTTATCATTCTTTTTATACGTTTTTCTTACGATATATACATTTTGTTTATTATGTTTGTCCCTCCTCGGGTGCGGTTCTTTTGCGTCACCACGTAGCTTGAGGGTGCGTCCACGGCTGGTTCTCCGAGGCGTTCTTAAACCCCATAGACGCCATGTTTTTCAGCAGCGTTGTTTTGATTTGCACACGCTAGCTCCGAGTATTTTTCTTGAATTTTGAATTTGAAACTTTGGACCGACTAACTGTGAAATCTGGTTGTCGGTTTTTTCCACTGGGCCATTATATTATATTATTTGGCATCCCGCTCCTGATGAAGACACGAAACGGAGCTCTGTCGAGTGGTGATGAATGATGATGAATGATGATATGTTCTTGGTGTGAGTGGTATTGTGAGTGTAAATGTGTGGGGTTGGTAATAGTCTGAGTCCCTGGTTATATGTGTAGTTAATTGTTATAGTAATGATGCTTTATTAGTCACTGGAGTTGGGTTATATGAGTGATATTCACATACTTTTCATATTTGCACTGGAATGTTGGAAATTTAACTGGTATTTGAGTTATTGCACTTTATTTTAATGAGAAAGATTTTGCTGCTATTTCAGACAGAAATTTCTGTATTGGTGCTGGCACTGGCACTTTTCATGAGCATACAATTTTGCACATTTCAGGAGCATACAATTTTGCACTTTTCATGAGCATACTATTTGTTATTGTACTGTAGTTATTTGTTTCTCAGGGTCTGGGCAGATTTGTACATTTAGCACAATTTTGCACATTACAATCCTTTTAATGGATCCTCATATTTATTTAGATTAACTTTTAGATGTTATACATTAATTTATGAATTTAAATGTTTTAGTATTTATTAAATTTGAGGTTTAAAATCAAGCTTGTGTAAATCATTAACCACCATCCACATATTTTCCTTAGTTTTCATAACTGACTATATTTATGATGTTGGTTTAGTCTGTGATGGGGTATTTGTTTGTTATGTCCTTATATTCCCCTTGTCCCTGAACTATAAGCCTGTATTTTTTCACTTGAAATGAATGATTTTGTTTATAGAAGATGGTCACAGATTTGATGATGTATGAGGCAATTCTCATTTAGACGTATGTCCGGTGCTAGTCACCTATGAGACTTAGCCTGAGCCAAAAGGTTTCCATGATCCATGGTGGGCTCATACTGATATCTTTGACCTCAACTTCATTATTGCTCTTGTATTCAGCATAGCTACAGACTTCTGGCTCAGGCGCAAGGGGATTTAGCCAATTTTAGGAGTATTTTGACAATAGTTTTTATTGGTTATATATCTTGTAGGGTTTTCGTTTTTTGCTATATTGATAAATTGATTGAACCATAAACTTACGGAGCTGGAAGAGAGAAGACGAGCAGTGGTGAAAAGCTGGTCGTTTTCGTTCAGGAAGGTACTTTTCAAAAGAAGCCATGGTGGTAAGAAGATGCTTGAGATAGAAAGAAAAATGGAAAGCATAATTACCAGATCTGTTAGCTAGCATGGCATTCTGGTATAATCTTTTACCAAACTTGTCCATGGCTTTACCTTCCCTGCCAGGAGGGACAGAAGCGTATACACTAGCTCCTGTGGACTTTTTAAGCGTAGATTCCACAAGAAGAGATTCATGCGGAAGCTGCGGCTTATCAAATCCAGGGATAGGAATCACTTTGTATAAAGAATCTAATTTACGAGGGGCTCCTGGAATGGTCAAAGGAGTCTCTAGATTCTTATAAAAGGTTTCCCTCAAGATGTCATGGAGGGGAAGTTTGAGAAATTCCTTTGGAGGCTGGTCAAAATCCAGTGCATCAAGGAAGGCTTTGGATTTTGTAGACTCAGCCTCCAAAGGAATAGACAGAGATTCACACATATCTTTCAGGAAGGAAGTGAAAGATGTAGAATCCTGTTTGGAGGATGGATCAGGAGCAGCAGGATCATCCTCATCCGAGGAACACTCACCCTCAGAAAGAAAAGGCTCTTCGGAGTCACCCCACAGATCAGGGTCCCTAATATGGGAGCTACGGTCTCGAGACTCCGGAGTGGAGGGTTCCAGGTGTCGGGATTTGCGTGCCGACTTACCCGACCTCATAGACACGGTACCGGGAGATGTTACAGGCTGTACCGGTGCCGCAGTCTGAACAGCCTGGTGATGAGCTCTCGGTTCTGGTGCGAGGATTGGCATCGAGGCCGAAGAAGCGGAGTGGACCGGTACCGACAAAGTGGACGCAGACAAAAGAGGCTGCTCCACTGTCGGTACCGGTGGCTCAGACCGGACCGGGACTGGAAGGCTCGGTGCCAGGAGAGCAGGAAGGAGCTGTTGCAACTGCTCCTTGAGCTGCACCTGCAGGACGGCTGCAATGCGCTCGTCCAGAGAGGACACCGGTACCGCCTTTTTCTTCTGCGATACCTGCGGTGCCGCTCGACGCCCCGAGGATGAGGAGCCCGAGGTCGAGGGACTCACCTCAATTGGGGCGGAGCGCTTCCGCGGGCGCCTCGTGGTCGGCAGGACTGGGCTCGCTGCTATCGAGACCGGAGGACGCTCCAGCGGAGATGGCTTCTTAGCCGGCTTACCTGGGTGTCGTGCGGCGTCGACGAAGTGGGTGCCAACTGAGGTGGTGCCGATGCCGGTGTCGATGTCTTAGGGTCAGACATATCGGCACCGAAACGCAAACGTTATTGGATTTGTCGGTTTTTTAATGTACGTTTTTTCAAAGTGGCACAGCGGGTGCAGGTAGAAGCCTGATGCTCTGGACCCAGGCACTATAAGCACCAATTGTGCGGGTCCGTAAGAGAGATAGGCCGTGCACACCACTGGCACTTTTTAAAACCTGGCTGGGGGGGCATGAAAGGAAAAACGGCTTCTGCCAAATCGAAGGCCGAGGCCTCGATGGTGGCAGCAGGCCCCGCCGGGGCAAAACCGACGAAATGAAGAAAAAAGAAAAAAACCCTTTTTTAAAAAAAAAAAAAAATAATAAAAGAAAAAAAGGAAATATAATTTCCAAAAAGATTTCACGAGCGGGAAGGTGACAGAAAAAAATCTGTTCAACAGCCGTTGAAAAGTGCGACTTCTTAGCTCCGCGGAAACTAAGAAACTGGGGACCGCGCACCTCTGTCGGGCGGGAAGGCACTCGCGCGTGCGCGGTGCGGCCTACTAGAACTTTCCAAGTTCTTAGAGTGCAATCACTCTAAAATTGTCCGTACCGGGGCTCCGTCGGTGCCGTCACCCATCAGTCAAGAATATGCTGCCTGCTTGTCCTGGGATAAAATGAGCTCCTGCGGGGACAGGGAAAAATTTGTCCCTGTATCATTCTCTAGTCTGTAGCAATTGTCAATCAAGCAAACCTGTGCACTCAGCTTAACATATGTCAGAAGTCTGTCATCATAAATAATAATAAGACTAAACTCTAGTAAAACCCACTCAAAACTAGGTGAAAGCCTAAAACATTGACTCCTAAGCAAAAATATGTTAAAACAAATCCATAAAAAAATGTAATGATGCAATTCGTATGAGAAGTGCTTGTGAAAAACCCATGGTAAAATCAAAATGCAAACCAATTAAAAATGCCAAGAAATGGGAGGAAGTGTCATCATGCTCCTGAATGGCTGCTTGAATTGGAGCTCCAGAGGGACAACCAATATTTTAAATTGTGCTCAATGCTCCACAAGTGCTAAAATCTGTTTCTAACTCCCAGATAGATTTTTCTAAGGCTATGGTGACAAGAAAGAAGCTTCAGAAATTTTGCTATGGAACGCAAAAGTTGGGCCTTCGACAATGGAATGGAAAAAAATGGTGGTGCAGCCAGTGTCTGATTCAGAGGACGGCATCTCCCCTGAAATACCAAATAATGAAGACATAACGAAGTAAGCGGTTAGAGATTGGCTGTAGGAACTGAAGTCCAAGATGATGGGGGTCAGACAAGAGGTGCACGTAATGCTGGCAGAGATTTGAGCAGAGGTGAGTGACCTTGGAACCTGCATGTTGGCATCGAAGGCTCACGTGGCGACATTAGCCAAGGAAGTTAAGATAGATCAGAACACAATGACTCGACATGACACAACGTTAAAGAGTTGCAAGATCACACTGATCTGGAGAAGTGAGAGAGAGATGTCAAACTTACATTTTAAAGACATTCTATAGACTGAAGAAAAAAAAAAAAAAAAACTTTCAAGGACTGCAGTGCCACGGTAAAAGAGATATGTGTTCAACTGTTGCACGAAGAGGGAGAAGTTCCACCTGGTGAGATATTCAAAGAGCACATAGGAGTGCGGAACTGGCTAAAGGTTCCGGGACAAGAGATATCATTGCATGCTTCAGGGACTTTGGTCTAAAGCAGTGTTTTAACAAAAGCTCGATGCACCATGGAATAATCGCTGGAAGGACATCAAAATGGGTATCTATAAGGACATGGCATGGTCCTTGTTACAGAAATGTTGAGCTTTTAAAGATATCGCCAAAAAACTTAGATCAGACGGGCACTGATATAGGTCGCTCTACCCATTCAGGGTGTGGATTACAATTAATGGTAAATCGAGGAAAGTGCATAAGGTGGAGGAGGCTTGTTCAGCACTTTAAGAACTGGGTTGAGTTGGATTTGAATCACTGCCCATTAGCAAGGAGGTGCCAAGGTTGGATAGTACATGGCTGATTGCTGGGCATCAAGGGAAAAAAGCAGCTAAAAGTGTCACTTGAGACTAGAGGTCTGCACAGGAATGGGGATTGTGGGGGTCCCACGGTAACTCCCCTCCCAGGCTCATGGGACTCCCCTCCTGGACCCCCACAGGCTCACATGTCTCCCACCGGGATGGAACCAGGGTTACCGAGGCCTGGAAAGAGAATTAAAAGATAGACCAAAGCAGAAACTGGGACCAAGATGATGGAAAAACAAAATATCCTATCAGCTACAGCAAGGGAGATGTTCATTTTGAGGGGGGCTAAGCTCAAAGTGGGAGGCCCAGCCCCCTCTCATGGTTATGCCACCAATTGTGTTTAGTACAAAATGAAGTACTTGCTGAGTTTGTTTTGGGGTATCCAGTTCACCTTTGGCACATTCTTCTTATGCAACCATTGTCCTGAAAAGTGCCTCTCTCAATTCTGCTTTAAATGCTGTATTGTTTGATTCTTTACTCATTGCTCCATTAAAAATCATTTGTGGATCTTAGAAGGAACTCACAAGTTACCTATGCCAGATGGTGGAACCAGATTTGTTTGCTCTACAGATGAGCTTTATATTGCCAAAAAATTTGACTCATTTCTTTTAACAAGAAATGGTCGACCCTACAGTCACATGACCTGTCTATTCTAATTCTTTCCAGTGATGTATGCATCTCATTTCTGTTCACCATTATTTATATTGTATTTTATTGTTGGTTTAAATAAACTAAGACTTAAAAAAAAAAAAAATCAAAACTGTCAAAAGTAATTGGTGCTTTTTATGGGGACAGGTAACTTTTATGGGGGGAACGGGCGATGACAGAGGAGATTCCTTATGGGGTCAGGTAGGGACAGAGGGGATTCTGGCGTGGACGGGTGGGACAGGCAAGATACTGGTGGGAATGGGCAGGATTTCTGTCCCTGCGCAACTCTCTATTTGAGACACCCTGGTTGGACTTGGAATAGGACTTTTACTGCAATAGGAGTGAGAATGGTATGAATGTCTGAGAGAATATGAACTAATTTAGAATAAGAGAGAATGGGTGTGTGAGAGGGATTTGGGCCGTTTTGGAGTCTTCATTTCCTTGTCACATGGCCAACATGTGTGTTGGTGAGTCGACTCAAATCTTGAGGGGGTGGGGTTGGGGGGGGAAGGGAAGAGAGGGGCAGCGAACAATGAGAGTGGGCATATTTGGATTGTGGGGTCCTTGAATGTGAACTGTTTAAATAATTCAGGAAAATGCAGTATTGTTTTTTTAGAGTTGACAAAAATGTCTCGGGATGTTTTTTTCTCTAGGAGACACATTTGCATATGAGGGATGCACACTTAGTAAAATATGCTATGTTTAAACAGGTTTGAGTGCACCATGAGGGACAGGGAAGTAAGAAAGGGGGATTGGCAAATTGGTGACAAAGGGGCTGTGTTTGCTGATCGAGAAGGAATACAGGGATAGAAGAAGCAGATGTCTGGCAATTAGAGGGAAATGCCAAGGACAGGAAATTACAGTAAAGCACAGTTACTTACCTAACAGTTGTTACCCAGGGACAGCAGGCAGATATTTTCAGTGTGTGGGTGACGTCATTCACAGAGCCCCATAGCGGACAGCCTCGCAAGCAGACTTGCTTGAAGAACTTTCAAAAAGTTTGCGAGTGCTGCACCAAGCATGCGCGAATGCCTTCCTGCCGAACATAGGTTGTGGGTCTCCTCTGAGGTACCTCAGTTCAGATAACTAGCTAAGAAGCCAACCAGGGGAGGTGTGTCGATTGTGAGAATATCTGCCTGCTGTCCCTGGATAACAACTCTTACGGTAAGTAACTGTGCTTTATCCCAGGACAAACAGGTAGCATATTCTCAACATGTGGGTGACATCCATGCTAACCAGAATGGGATGGTGGGTGTGTTGGCAAATTAGGAGAATAAATATTGCAAAACTGCCTGGCCAAAATGGCCATCCTGTCTGGAGAAAGTATCCAGATAATAATGAGAGGTGAATGTATGAACCGAGGACCAAGTGGCAGCCTTGCAGATTTCCTCAATAGGAGTTGATCTGAGGAAAGCTACAGACACCGCCATAGCTCTAACTTTATGGCCCGTGACTTGACCTTGCAGAGGGAGACCAGCCTGAGCATAGCTGAAAGAGATGCAAGCAGTCATCCAGTTGGAGATGGTTCGCTTAGAAACAGGATGCCCTAACTTATTTGGATCAGAGATAAAAGTTGAGGAGCAATTCTGTGAGATTGAGTGCATTTACAGTCCAGAGTATGAAGAGCTGTTTCTCTAGGATGAGAATGAGGCTTTGGAAAAAAGACTGGAAGAACAATGGATTGATAGAGACGAAATTCTGAAACCACTTTAGGTAAGAATTTAGGATGAGTACGGAGAACCATCTTGTCATGATGGAATACTGTGAAAGGTGGATCTGCAATTAGAGCTTGTAGCTTACTGAATAATCTAGCAGAGGTGAGCGCAATGAGAAAAAACACTTTTCAAGTGAGATATTTAAGGTGAGCCGAATCTATTGGTTCGACAGGAGGCTTCTTCAATTGAGCAAGAACAACATTGAGATCCCAAACTACAGCAAGCGGCTTGAGAGGTGGTTTGACATTGAAAAGCCTTTTCATAAACCTGGAAACCACAGGGTGAGCAGACAGGGGTTTTCCTTCGATAGGCTGATGAAAAGCAGCAATTGCACTGAGGTGGATTCTAATGGATGTGGATTTAAGGCCAGATTGAGATAAGTGCAGCAGATAATCCAAAACCGAAGACAAGGAGGTAGATTGCGGCTCCTTGTGATGAATAGTACACCAAGCAGAGAATCTAGTCCATTTCTGGGTGTAACACTGCCTAGTGGAAGGCTTCCTGGAAGCCTCTAGAATGTCCTGTACAGATTGAGAGAATTGTATAGTGGCAGTTTGATTGATAGTTACCAAGCTGTTAGGTGTAGAGACTGTAGGTTGGGATAAAGCAGAGACCCATGACCGTGTAAGCAGAGAGGGAAATACTGGTAGTAAAGGCTCCCTGGTGCTGAATTCAAGTAGAAGGGAGTACAATGGTTGTCTGGGCCACCAATGAGTTATCAGAATCATAGTGGCATGCTCCTTCTTGAGTTTGACAAGAGTCTTGAGAATCAGAGGGAATGGAGGGAACGCATAGAGAAACTGATTCACCCAGTCCAGAAGAAAAGTATCTGCCTCAAGGCAGTGAAGAAAGTATATCCTGGAGCGGAACTGAGGCAGTTTGTTGTTGTGGGGAGATGCAAAGAGGTCTTTCTGAAGAGTTTCCCACTGAGCAAGGAATATAGTGTCCATTCATGAGGTTGTAGAAGACGAATCAATTTGCTCCCCTTGGATGTAGACAGCTCTGAGGAAGGTGTTGTGAAGGATTGCCCACTTCCAAAGCTTCAGAGCTTCTTGACAAGAGGCAGAGATCCTGTTCCTCCCTGCTTCTTCACATAATACACAGCGACCTGATTGTCCGTTCAAATGAGGACTAACTGGTCATGAAGAAGATGCTGAAAAGCTCTGAGGGCATTGAAAATCGCTCCAAGTTCCAACAGATTGATATGACGACGACGATCTACGCTGGACCAGTGTCCTTGAGTACAATGATGGACCAGTGCCCTTGAGTACAGAGACCATCTAGGTGAACCCCCCAAGCATATGTCGAGAAATCTGTCGTGAGAATCTTCTGATGAGGGGGTGTATGAAATAGCAAACCTCTGGAAAGATTGGAAGAGAGCATCCACCAGTGGAGAGACTGTCTCAACGAAGGAGTCACTGTAATGTGTTGAGAGAGTGGGTCACAAGCTTGCTGCCACTGGCATGCCAGGGTCCACTGAGGAATTCTGAGGTGAAGTCTGGCAAAAGAAGTCACGTGAACTGTAGAGGCCATGTGACCGAGAAGAACCATCATGTGTCTTGCCGAGATTGACATGAGGAAAGACACTCGTTGACAAAGGTGAATGAGAGCATCTTGGTGTTGTTGAGGCAAGAATGCTCTGGTTGAACACTGTCCAGGATGACTCCAATAAACTGTAGAGTTTGGGAGGGACGTAACTGAGACTTGGAAAATTGATTTCGAGCCCAAGACTTTGGAGAAACGCTATAGTCTGTTGGATCGCTACAATAACCTCCTGTTGTGACGAGGCTTTGATGAACCAGTCATTCAGATATAGAAAGACTTGAAGACCCTGCATCCGCACGGCTGCAGCCACCACCACCAGGCATTTTGTGAAGACTCTGGAAGATTATGCAAGGCCGAAAGAGAGGACTCTGTACTGAAGATGAAGATTCCCCACCCGAAATATTAGGAATCTGCGAGATCTAGGGAGCATAACCAATCTTATTGATCCATCAGGGGATACAGGTTTGGAAGAGAGAGCATCCAAAACTTCTCTTTGAAGAAATTTGTTGAGAGTTCCGAGGTCTAGGATAAGTCGCAAATTCCCCATCTTCTTTGGGACCAGAAAATAACAGGAATAAAACCCCGTGTCCCGTTGGGTCAAGGGAACCTCCTCGACGGCAAGGAGGTGAAGAAGAGCCTGAGCCTCCTGAAGAAGAAAGGGAAGTTGCGACATGTTGTAAGGAAACTGTTTTTGAGGGAGATCTGGTGGAATTTGAAGAAATTAGAGCGAGTAACTCTCTCCGATGATGGTGAGAACCCAGAAGTCTGATGTAATCTGCTTCCACTGTTGATAAAAGTGATGGAGACGACCCCCTATGGGAAGGACGGAGGACTGATGGATAAAGATGGATGTTATGCTCAGATTTAGATTGTCAAAAAGACTAGGCAGGCTTAGCTACAGCAGGAGGCTGGGGTTTTTGTTGACACTGCTGCTGTGGCTGTTTCCTGGGTGGAGGCCTGGAGTAGATTTCTGTGGATAACAACGTGGAGGTGGTCTACAAGGTTTAGGAATTGTAGGCTTAGGTTTAGGTCAAATCAAAGAGGCAAAGTACTGCTCATGCTCCGACACGCTTGGTGGCTGCCTCAATGGATTTGTCGAAAAGCTCATTACCTTGACATGGTATATTGGCTAGTCGATCTTGAAGGTTAGGATCCATGTCCACGATCCGTAGCCAAGCCAGACGTTGCATTGCCACAGAAAAACGCAGTGACTCAAGATGACATTTCAAATGCATCAGAAGTCGTTTGAAGCATAAAGAGACGTATTTGAGATAGGGTATGGAGGAGCTGTTGAAACTCAGGCAACCGCTGCTCAGGTAAGTTGGAGGAGAAGCAGGGCATGGTCTTTATGCAGTACTTCAGATAAGATGTGAATATGAAGTTGTAGTTCAAAATCCTGTTTGCCATTATGGAATTTTGATACAGACGGTGTCCAAATTTATCCATTGTCTGTCCCTCTCTGCCTGGAGGGACTGCAGCATAGACTTTGATGGGATTAGATTTTTTGAGAGATGATTCTACCACCAAAAATTGGTGAGACAATTGCAGATTCTCAAACCCTTTACAAGGAACCTTACGGTAACAAGATTCCATTTTTGAGAGGATAGCCGGAATAGAATAAGGAGTCTCAAGATTTCTCAGGAAAGTTTGTCTCAAAACAGGATTCATGGGAAGTCTCATAGTGTCCTTTGGCGATAGGGCCATTCCATCTCAGCCAAATATTCATGAGTATACTTAGACTCAGATTGAAGATCAATTTGAAGAGCCTTACTCGTGTCAAATATGAATCTTGAAAAAGATGTGGATTTCGAAGATGAAGAGCCCTCAGGAGGAGCGAGACCAAGGTGTTGCTGAATAAGAAAGGGAAGCCTCCCTGGAGTACTGTGAAGGGACGTCTGTATCCAATGTAAGAGTCACAGAAGAAGCTCCACTGTGTGATATAGGCAGAGTCAGAGAGTGCTTACGTTTGAGATGTCTCGATGGAGAGGTCCCAGGAGTATGAGGAACTGAATGTTTCGACTCATGCCTCGACAGAGGAGACTGGGACCTGGGCGAGCCTCAAGATGGAGAAAAATGAGGCGTTGAAAACTTCGGAGTTTGAGACCTATGCCTGTTTTTTTTTTTAGGTGTCTCGATGGGCCTCGAAAAACGAGGTAGAGAAGACTCCTTATCCTTCTTCGAAGACAAGTGCCTCAATGACGAGGAATGATTCGAATGAGATATCGATCGAGGCTTCTCCTCCACCTCTCGAGCTGGTTGAGTAGCTGGAGACCCGGACCTGGAAGGACGAGGCAAGGAGTCACTGAAGGACAAAGGCCGAGACCTAACAGGTTTTGCTTGTTGTGCCTCGACAGAATATTCAGAGTGGCTCGCAGAAAGCAGGGTCGAGGCAGGGGCAAGCTTGGCAAAAACAGAGGTGAGCTGTCTGGTTTATATGGCTTGCAGCATGTCCTCGAAGACAGGCACCAAGACCAATGACTCTGGTCTAGAAGGTGCAGCAGTGCGCTCCACAGAGGGCAACCTCGAGGATGAGTATTCTCTATTTTTGGAGGCACACTTCATCGAAGGTCTCATAGAGGTTGGCACAACTGCACTCGTTGCCTGGACTGCCGGAAACTCAGCTGGAGGCTTCTTAGCTAGCATACCTGCGGAGGGAAGAGCAGACTTGCCAGAGGATGAGACCTTAGGAGGCACAGCAGACGAAGCCTTCACGGACGAGGGCGACTTGCTCGAGGCCGCCACTGAGGTCTAGGCCGAGGTCTTTTCTGCAGACGGCTCCATGGAACCAAAGAGCTTCTGGATTTGAGCATGACATCTCCAGAGAGCTCTTTTTTGAAGGGTAGCACAGTGCGGGCACAACTCAGGACAATGTTCGGGTCCCAAGCACTTAATACACCAATAGTGCGGATCGGTGAGTGAAATCGCCAGGTTACACTGGCTACACCTTTTGAAGCCCGTAACAGGCTGGGACATAGAAAAAAAAGACAGCCACAGCCAAACCCCAAGCCCCACCGGATGAGAACCGACAAAAAAAAAAAAAAAAAAAGAGGAAAACTATTTTTTTTGTAAAGAGATGCGCCGCACAGCGACTACTAAATAAAATAAAGAATTAAAGAAAAAAGCTGTGGTGCGAGAAGGCAGAACTTGAAGTCAGGCAGAGCTGAGAAACACAGATGCTTCTTGGCTCCGCGGAAAAACGAGAACTGAGTTACCTCAGAGGAGACGCACGACCTACATTCGACAGGTAGGCATTCGCGCATGTGGGGCGCTGCACTTGCAAACTTTTTGAAAGTTCTTCAAGCAAGTCTGCTTGTGAGGCTGTCCGCTATGGGGCTCCGTGGATGATGTCACCCACATGTTGAGAATATGCTGCCTGCTTGTCCTGGGTTAATCAATATTTATGGTCCCAATCCTAATCAAGCGGGATTTTACACTACCCTTTCAAGGAACTTGATGAAATTTGTAAGGGGGAGGTTATTCTTGGGGGAGATTTCAATGTTACACCACATGCACAGCTAGACCATTCAAGGGGGGGAGGTCAGGGGATATAGAAAGGTATTTTTGAGAACTATGAGGAATCTGGATTTAGTGGACTTACAGAGGCTCAATCAGGGAACACAGAATGATTACACATTCTATTCACATGCATCTCACCTATAAAAAGATTAGGTTCTTACCTTGCTAATATCTTTTCTAGTAGATAAGTGTATCATTCTGGACTGTAGGGTATTCTCCCCATGCTCGCGACCCATGCAGAAAAAATCCACTCCAGCTTTTCAACTCCTCCTCCTTGACCAGAGGGCTCTGCTGTCCCCTTAGGTTTGTACCAAAGCAGGAGATAGCCTATATAGAAACACATGAGAAGGAGGGGTACAGTGAGACTCGCCGAAATACAGTTCTGTTCTGCTCTGAAAAGTATAATAACAAGTTAATATGGTAAATGAACAATCAAAACATCAGAAAAACATCTTAATCATAAACCCTTATGGAGCTCAAACATTTCCTCAATATTTTATAACAGACTAACCTTTATATCCTTGAGGTCTGACTGACAATCCAAAAATTTCAGTTTAGAGTTGAACTTTCTGATTGAGACATTAGGCAGGCGTAGGAAATAACCGTCAGAGCGAGGCTCCAGAATGACAAACCTATCTACTACTATCTCTCCTCACATCCAATCTTTTCAGAATCCGGCCCTTTTTCTTCAACCCTGTGGGCTGGATATCAGCAATCTTACTTCTTGATTGACATAACCTTAATTGAATAACCTTTGGCAAAAAGGATGGAACTATGCACATAGAAACTCCCGTCTCCATGATCTTGAGGAAGAGCTCTGCTTGATAGTGTCTGTAGGTTGGAAACTCTTCTTGCTGACGTAATGGCCACAAGGAAAGCCAATTTGATTGTAAGATCCATCAAGGGCACCTCCTTAAGAGGCTGCCCTTGATGGAGCCTGACTGAGCGAGCAATAACATGTTAAGGTTCCATGATTGAAATGGTTGTTTTATCGGTAGTCTGAGCATTAGTGCTTTTTTCAAAAATCTGGCCATGTCCAGATGAGATGCCAAGAAAGCTTTACATTCTCGTGCCCTGAAACAACAGAGTCCCACCACTTCAACTGATTGACACCACTGCAACACCCCTGTCAAGGCCAGCTTGGAAGAAAGCCAACACCACTGTCCTTAAGGCACCAGAGATGACATGTCTCCCATGCCTTAGCATAAGCAGAGACCTCATAGGCTTTTTGGTTCTGAAGAGTAGAAATAATTACTGAGTATTCTTTGTGCACTAACACTGCACACTCGAGCCATGCTATAAGAGCAAAGCAATCTGAATCTTCTATGACCACTGGCTCCTGAGAAAGGTCTGGCTATACCCACAGTTTGAGACCTGTGCCCCTCTGCAGATGCACTAGATCGATTTATGGTCTATGTGGCCAATCCGGTGCCACGAGAATGACTTTCCCCCATATGTTTTGTAATTCTGTGGAGTATCATGGGATACAGAGGAAACACATAGAAGAACTTGTTCTTTGGCCATGGCTGGAGCAGTGTCCAGACCTCAGCTTCAGGGCTCAGATGCTTGACTGAAAAAGCCGTCCACCTTCCTGTTTCTCGCTGTCACCTTCAGATCAAATGTTGGACGACCCAAGCATAAAACAATGAATTGGAAGGCTGTGGCAGACAATGTCCATTTTCCCGGTTCCAGTGTCTACCTGCTGAGGTAGGCTTCTGTCAAATCCACAGAAGCCAGAAATTTCCCCAGATCCACTACTGCGATGACTGACCGCACTGTTTTCATGTTAAAGTATAAACCTTCAGCGTCGCATTAAAGTGCGTGAGATCCAGAATGGGTCTCCAATCTTCTGAGTCTTTCTTGGGCACTATGAAGTATATAGCTCTATAGCCTGAATATCTACCAATCTCTGAACTGTAGCTAAAGGTTATTATCCCTTAATCTGTTCAATTCCCTTCTTAAACTATGTTATATCAGAGGTGGTAAAAATGAAGAGCAGCTTGAAATTAAAGAGGTTTATTGTATTAATGAAATTAGAGAAATTTTAGTACAAATGGTTTATGTGTAACTGAATGGCAAACAACTATATTTCCAAACAGATCCGTCAAATATCTAAGTTCTTCTAGGCTCTCTTTCTTCTTTTATTCCATTAATATGTATTCATGTATTTTAAGAACACAAGTTCCTCAGATTTTATTCTTAGTAACCTTCCAGCTATAGGATTAACTTAAAAGGAAAAATGTATTTCCTAAGTGTCTCGCTTAGATTGCTCTTCAAACTTCATGGCACCCTGCTCCCTCAAAGGAAAGGAGGAAGTAGATTCTTTTGTAACCTCTGACTCACTGCTTTACATATCTTAAACCACACATTTATCTGAATGGAAAAATCCAAAAATTTCATGTTCTTGCATCCTAAGGCAAGGTGACGATGCATTCTTCCTCAGTAGTTGTGCTAATTGAGCAAAAATATATTTAACATTGCATTAATATAACTAACCTTATGTAAGCTAGTGACTACCTTATAATTTTTTTCAGTTTAATATCTAATTAATATTTACTAAGACATAATGATATTAAATACCAATGAGTATCCTTTACGTTATACCATGAAAAAAATTATAGATAAATATGAGGGATCTTTAAAAAATTTCCATACTTTTTTAAACACTATTTATTAAATATCTCAAAAGCAAATTACATAATTTTTCCACATAATCATCCTGTTTTGCGATACTTATTTCCCAGAGTCCTACTAACACATCCTCTTAGCACTTCTCCTGCCCAACCATTTCCTGCAAAAATATGACAGGGCAAAAACCTTTTGAAGAACCCTTGTGGGTTCTGTGTGTATGTGTATATATATTTATACACACACATAATGTATACATTTTTATTACTACTCTTAATCTCTCTCTATATATTATATAAGATACAATTCTTTTTTCCATTCACTTCCTATCATTATCCCTAAATACTTTCAATATTTTCCTTAATATCTCCCCTCCCCCCTTTTACAAAAACGCAGAAGAGATTTTTAGCGCTGGCCAGCATGCTGAATGCTCTGTGCTGATCCAACAGTCAGAGTTCCTATGAGCATCAGAGCAGCACAGAGCTTTCAGCATGCTGGCTGATGCTAAAAATCTCTTCCGTGCTTTTGTTAAAAAAAAAAAAAAAAGGGGGGGGTAATATTAGCTATCTAATAAATATGCTTTGTTAGAAGCCTCTAACAAGGTTCTTCTCTTAAGTTTCCTTTCATGTCTTCTGTAGCAAACCTCCCTTCCACAATTTAACTGTATCTATTTGTATCTGCAGTCTATTAATTTGTTTGTTCAATCTCACTGACAAACACTTTATTACAATGAGAAAGATGAGAATAATTATAAACACCACTACCTGTATAACACAGAAATATCACTGGATATCTTGACTGTTTAGATTGAAGCTCACTCGAGCGGGGACCGTCTCCTGTGTGACTCTTGTACAGTGCCAAGTATATCTGGTAGCGCTCTAGAAACAAATTAATAGTAGTAGTAGTGGAATGTTGTAGTGTATTCAAAAAATTGTGTGCTGTTGGAGAGTATGCAAAGATGGATTCCCAGCATAATAACTGCACTACTTACTTAATATGATCTATCACTTGGTGAACTGCATATTCCATAATGTGCACTTTAAGATTAAATTGTATCTTGGAAAATTATAATTGTGTTAATACATCTCTAATGCTACTAGTCAAATTGGAAGTACAGTGGTGCCTCGCATAACGAACGCCTCGCACAACGAACGCTTCACACAATGAACTTCATGTCTTGATTCACACAACGAACTTCGTTTCACACAACAAACTTCACACAACGAACTTCGTTTCACACAACGAACTTCATTTCACACAACGAACTTCGTTTCACACAACGAAGTCGCCCGAGCTGCCGATGTATTGCATCCTTCCGCGCAGGCACTGCAGGCAGTCGTTAGTCACTGCGCTTAACTGCCCTCTCTCACTGTATACAGTCGTCCTTTTAAGATAAACTCAATATTTTTTATATATCATGGCTTCTAAAAAAAGCAGGAAGGTGATTTCTGTTGAAATGAAACGGGAAATAATTAGAAGGAGTGAATGTGGGGTAAAACAGTGTGACCTCGTCAAAGAGTTTGGCCTCAGCAAGACCACCATTTTCACCATTTTGACAAATTTATATTTTTTTATGTCATCTTAGCATATTTTATGCTGCAGAACGAATTATTTTTTTAAACATGTATTGTTATGGGAAAACGCGTTTCACATAACGAACTTTTCGCATAACAAACTTGCTCCTGGAACCAATTAAGTTCGTTGTGTGAGGCACCACTGTAAATGTAACATAGTAAATGACAGCAGATAAAGACCTGAATGGTCCATCCAGTCTGCCCATAAGTTATACTCATTAAAAAATACATGATTAGATTAATATTTCTGGGCCGTATACTGTAAAGTCTGGTATTGTCCTAGGTTTCAAATGCTGAAGTTGCCGTCCAAGCTCTCTCCAGCCTATCCAACCTTCCCATTGTTTGCAGGACATCTACTGTAAAGTCTGTCCAGTAACATCCTCCTGTTCCATATTAGTGGAGTTCACATTGATGCCCACCCCAGCCCATCCTACACTGAATCACCATATATTGACACAGCCTGTGCAGGTCTGTCCAATACCGGCCTTAGTTCTTTACTTTACATCCTTCATTTTCTAATTAGAGATCCTCTATTTTTATCCCATGCTTTTTTAATTCTATCACCGTTTTCCTCTCCAGCACTTCCCTCGGGAGGGCATCCCAGGCATCTACCACCTTCTCCGTGAAGAATTATTTCCTAACATTACTCCTAAGTCTTCCTCCCTGTAACCTCAAAATTATGCCCTCTAGTTTTACCATTTTTTCTTCTCTGGAAAAGATTTGGTTCTATATTAATGCCTTTCAAATATTTAAACGTCTGTATCATATCTCCCCTGTCCCTCCTCTCCTCCAGAGTATACATATTTAGGTCTTCCAGTCTCTTCTCATACTTCTTTTGGTGCAAACCTCTTACCATTTTCGTCACCTTCCTCTGGACCGCTTCATGTCTTTTTATATCCTTTGCCAGATATGGCCTCCTAAACTGAACACTGGACAAGAAATGTAAATCTGGTATTTCTGAACCAATTTCAAATGACTAAACTGAATATGATGTGATTAGACAAGTCACATTCTGAATCCCTTCTCTCTCAAATGTGCCATTTTAATTATAACAAGACCTTGCTTGCCTTCTCCAGGCACCCTGCTGAGGAGTCTGCTAAGAGTTGGGCAAATTCAAGATTGTAACCACTCCAAATTATTTCCAGTACTCAGTGGTCTGACAAGATCTGCACCCAGGCCACTGCATACTCCGAGAGCCATCCCCCTTATCTTCAGGGGAATAGCTCCGGTCCTGGCGTCACTGTGCCTTCTTGGAGGCTGAAGCAGGATGAGAACTGGAGGCTTGGTTCCACCTAGGTACTGAAAATCTCTGGTAGGATTTCTGAGATGAGGCTCCTCTTGAGTACTGCTGAATGAATCTGGAGCCATGAAAATTAGGTAAGCAAAATAGATCCTAATAATCGTGGTCAGCTGTCAGGCACATACTTCAGCTGACGATCTGTCATATTGGCCATAAGATCATCCAGTCCCAGATCAACATTTGTTCCTTAAAAGGAAGTCTGTTGAGCGCAGCTTTGGAGGTGGAATCTTCCGCCCATTGACTGATCCAGAGCATTCTTCGGACTGAGATAGAATAAGCCGGAGACTTTGCTTATGACTCTTGATGATGTCGTAGAGTATTGGCCACATAATCTACCCCTGTTAATAGGAACTGAGACAAAGGCTCGCTTTCTGCCAGAATAAGCCCACACAACCTGGTATGGCAAGCATGTGACACAAAAAGAGGCCGCTGCAACCACTTTGATTTCCAAGGCCAGTGTCATTCTGCGATCCTGCATATACTTTAATACCATGCCTCCCTCACTTGGCAGGGATGTGATTTTTGGCTACCTGTGCTACTAAGGAATCTAAGGCTGAGCGAACATCTTCTGACACACTTGTACCATCGGATACAGCCAAGCCATTGTTTTTGCTACCTTTAATGATTCTTCAGGAGAATCCCAATGCTCCATAACCAAACACTCATTATCAGGACACCAGAGAAAAGAAGAGGACTGGGCTCTTACTCCGCTCAGGATAGAGCAAGGAGCTGACAGGGCCTACTGGGAGTCCAGCTGTAACTCCTGCAAGGACTCAACAATGAGCTCTAATAGAGCTGAGGTTTTGAACAGCCGGCATACCATGGGGTCATTCACTTGATTCAGGGCTACTACTGTATCTTGCGTACTCACTCCTGCATGTGGCACTGTATCTTCCGCCAGGGAGGGCTCACTCTACGACAGCAAAAGCATACAGAGATAGGCCCCTCATCATATGAGTCTCTTCTGCCTGTGGCCCTTTATCTCCCAGCAGGGAGGGCTCACTCTGTGATAGCAAAGGCATACAGATAGACCCCCTCATCCTCCGTCCGAAAGGTCCACTAATCTCTGATACTGAGCCAGATGTGCCCTGGAAGCTCAAGCCCTCTCACACACTTCCTGGTGTGCTGCCAGACCTTCCTTTGTCAGGTCTGGCCATCCAAATAAGCTCTCCACATCAAATTAATAAATTCATAGTAGACAGAGCAGAGTCCCCTTTATCTTGCATCTCTTGGGCTTCCATACTCCTAAGCATAGGTAAGCTGTTGTTCCGGGGCTCTGGAAGAGATTTTCTCCTGGCAGACAGGCTCTTCAATGTCTCCTCAGCCCTAGAGATCCGAGGGGAGGCTAAGCCCAAAGCTCCAGCTCCTTCTTCACACACTGCAAGACATCCATTCAGCATAAATTTGGCATGAATTAGGGATAAAAGAACCTAAGGGCTCCATCCCTGCAAGTTTTAAGGCAAAATGAGTTCTAAAGGTTGTGCAGAACTCAAAAAAAAAATAAAATAAAAAATGGGGAAATATTGATAAGCGTTCAATCAAATTTTAATAAAATTTGATGGCCGCCACTGATGAATTTTAGTGCTAAAAACCAGCTTAAAATCATCTCAGGGCTGACCCAAAACCTCAAAAAATAGGATCTTAGAGGATGACCCTTAGCTGTAGAAGCAATTGTAAACAGCTTTTGAGGACACCCCCCCTCCCCCCGATTTTTCTCACAGGCATATTCACAGACCATTTGCTGTCGAAACAGTGCTGCTGCTACCAGCTCCTCTCAGATGTAGCTGTTCTAGGAGAGGCCATCTACTTCCAGTCATTTAGCCACTTCGCTGGGATCTTTGGGCTGCCAGTTGGACCCCTACAGACCAACTCTCCAGACATCTCAAAAAAAAAAAAAAAAAAAAAAAAGGGGTGGGGAGAGATGAAACGCAGTTGGCACCATAAGTAACCCGAAGGAACGCTATTAGCACCTAAATAGTTTGTGCTCCAGCCCCTGACAAAGCCAAAGCAGTGAGCATATACCAGGGGAACGGACCCTGAGCTCCACAAATCTTCAGCAGGCTGGCTGAAACAGGTCCCCGAAGGATACACCTGCCAGCTGCAGAATTAAAATTTGCTCTTCTCCACACAGCAAAGTAGACCCTTATCAAAAAGGATCTCTGTTTTCACAAAAAAGACCGTGACTAGAGTGAAAAACTGCTAAACTATTGCAAAATAAAAAAGAAATAAACCAAGCACATTAGAAGACACTTTCCATGCTTGCTGCAAAAAAGAGAAACTGAAGAGAGCTGAACACTTCTGGGAGAAGGAGGTTTCAAAAGCTGTTATTTTGACATCTTTCTGCATTATGCTTGCAAGAATGAACAGAGTATCCTAAGGTTCAGCATACCATTCCTATTGCACTGAAAAGAGAGTTTTTGGTCACACAGAATTGTTTACATTTCCAGTCAGACTCTTTGAAAAAGCAGGTACAGCAACTAATACCAGCTCAAGAAGACCAAATGCAAACTCAGATTGCAGCTTTGCATATACAAGCCAGGTTCTAGGCTTAAAACATTTACTTTGTGAATTAACATTATAGACTCCCAACCTAGATGAAAACATAAGATCGTGTCTATTGTCATAGGGAGATACAGACCTTGCAACAAAAGCATCAGGACTCCCGCTTGTAAATTTCAACCATTATCAGGCTTCCACACAAGCAGTCCCCTAACTACTTCACAGCTAAGCCTGTGTCAGCTGTAATAAACGTATCACAGTCTCATCCCATAGAAAGAGGGTTCACGCAAACTGTTATGAGTTCACAACCCATGTCCCAGACTGATATGGAAGTTATGGCTAAGCAGTAAGCAAAATAGATCCTAATAATTTTCCTGTGCTTGTGTGATACTATGAGTTGGAGAAGGATGAACAACTAGATACAGAGGAATTGATTAAAATTATTTGCCTCTATATTAAGCCAGAATATGCAGAGCAAATGGAAAATGCTATTAGTATGGCTAGACAGGCAGGCTTTTCCTTGCTCCACTTAGCAGCAGTTGTTGTGGTATCTCTTTTGGCATGAGAAAACTCAAAGCCCAAAGTGAAGTTATCCAACAGGACAAGAATGAAGGTACTGAGGACTATGTCTGCACTCTGCAGGGCAATTTTTTTGTTGGTAATGACTGGACTAGCTGATGGTAGAGAAATACCAGAGGACAACAGCCACAAGATCTCTTAAACTGCAGCATAGATACACAGGACCTCGGGGAAATTTGTCAGGGAATGCACCCTACCATAGCAAGAACCTTGTTTTCTCGGGCAACAGATGAACCTGCTTGTACTAGAGATTTGTATGGGAAAATAATGGATGTCCAAAAGTATCAGCCTTATGTTTCAAACCCATTAGCAGCAGTTGGACATGTTTCATATCTTGATCCAGCACCCTACCAGAAACAGGTTCCAAAACAGCATCTAAGTCCCCAATACATAAACCTGCTTTGTATTCTGACCTAAGCTTCCATCAAAATGGGCCTTTAACTGAAAAGTCAGCACCTCAGTTCTTAGATACTGAAAACCACAGTCGGACCCAGGTGGAAGACATATAGTGTAAGATGGACAAGAATATAGAACGGTTTTGCAAGGATAGACCCTTGAAGTTTACTGTATCTGTTGGAAAAATAAACCTTTTGTGAGCTTGAAACTGAAAAACAACTGTACCTTGATTTAACTAACAAGATTTGCTTATTTTTATAGATTTAAGCAAAGCTTATCAGTCTGAACCCCTGCTTGCATTCCCTTTCATAGGAATGTGTAGAAGAGTCTGTGAATAAGGGAATGCCCTACGAATAAAATAGGAAGAACAATGGAGCCAATGTGACTTGTTTTGTGACACTCTTTCAGAGTTCAAGCAGCCAAATTTTGGATATATACATGACTTCCCAGACCATTTTAACACAAATAAATATTTTTAATTAAATGCACTCCAAAGAACCTCTTTATCATCTGCAGAGATAAAGACTCACCAAGGAGCAATTAAGAGTATTGTGCTTTTTCTAATTATTACTACTACTACTTATTATTTCTATAGTGCTACCAGAAACAAGCAGCGCTGTACATTAAACATGCAAGAGACATCCTTTATTTGAAAGAGCTTGCAATCTAATTATGACACACTGGACAAAAATAGTAAATAAATATGTGCAGTTTATGTAGGGAAATACAAAGGAATGAAGAAGTTAGAGACGGTCAGGGACTGACAGAGGGGATGTGCACATAAGCAGTACTTCTAGCTCTACGAAACTGTATAATGGGTTGTTTAATATAATGGTGTGCTTATTTGCAGATTAAGTTCAGCCCTGAATCTTTGACAGATGAAAAATGTTTGATGCCTACTGGAACTTTTGTGTTTTGTTTGTTTGTGTCATGTGGTCTCCATTTTGCTTGTTTTAGCTTTTGGGATACCCCATTTCTAGACCTTTGCCAGCCTTTCACCAGTCCAAATTGTGCCATGTCCTTTTCCAAAAAATTTTCTCATCAGCAAGAAAACTCTGGAAAAAACATGTTCACAATGATTTAAGTGTCTTTTTATATTCCCAATCTTGTTTATCTATTAGAACTATGTACCTTTTTATTGTTAATAGTAAGTTGTTTATCGGAATTGAAGTACTAAATCTAAACATTCATGGTGGGACATTTTCCTTGGAAATTCACATACTGGGAATGGTGTGCTGGGCAGATTGTTTCATCCTATTGTGGTAGTATTTATTGGGCAGCATCTCACTTATTCTCATGATTTGGCTCGCATGCTGGGTTAAGAGAAAGTTTCACCAGACCAAAAGATGACTAATAACCAGATCTACAGTGCCATACCATGAAGCTATTATGTGGCACCAACTTAACAACTTGGGAACAGGAGTGAACCTATATCCCTGAAACAGATGCAAAAAAAAGAGCTGGTCTCTGCAGGTGGAGCATATGATACTTGCATGATTAAAGGCATGTGAACTGAACTGCAGCCTCTTAAACTGGAGCAAAGCCAGACTCTGACCAAAGCTGCCAACTATAGCTGGATACCGGATGACCACAGTGATCAATGGTGAATACCTACCAACCTTAATGTAAGCCATGAGTAGGAGCACAAACACAATTGATAATATGGATTATTATTTTACAGTAGTCATAATTTCTGATAAGTGACATTTTCCAGGGAACATTGTCCACAGTTTTATTCCAAGACAATTTTCTCAATACACCCTTATAAAATGTACATTACATAATTGAATGTGCTGCAATTGAGATAGGGGGCTGCCTAACACAGGCAATGTAGAAAGAGGAAATTGCCATATGAATCCATCTGGCAACCAAATCCTTTGAAGCTAGCTTGCCTCATCTTAATTGACTGGTCATCACAAAAAGGTGGTCGGAGAGACAGGAATTACTAATCCTTTCCAGATAGTGGAGCAGGGCTCTGCGCACATCCAACCTCCACAAAAGCCTGTCCTGTTTCGTTGAGCCGATGGGGTGAAAGGCAAATAAACAAATCTCTTGAATGACATGGAAGGCAGAAAACACCTTCGGTAGAAAGGAAGATACCATCCAAAGAGAAACACCAGACTCTGTAAAACCGAGGAAGGGTTTTCTACAGGAGAGGGTTTGTTTAACGCTGAGATTTGCCTTGCTGAGACTATGGCAACCAAAAACACGGTCCATGAGGGCTATGTCTAGCAGGGGCTCATTTGGAGCCCAAGATAGACCCTTCAAAACAACTTTAAGGTCCCAAGACAGAAACGGCCTACGCAGTGGGGAACACAGCACCCCCCTCAAAAACCAAGAGACATCTAGATGAGACACCAGTGGTTCAATTCTTCGACTGTAGAAGCAAGCTGCCCTTGTGTTCTTGGCTGAGGCCATTAGATCCATTTCAGATCTGCCCCAGTGCTGAATGTTCTCTGAGACAGGGACCACTCTCCAGGATACAGTCTGCCTGCTGAGAAAATCAGGTTTTTGATTGCGAGTCAATTTTTGTTTATTTTGGTACACATCCAGGTAAGGGTGGGGGGAGGTTATTTCTGTTATATTTGGATTTTTAAATATTTATACTTGGGATAGGTGGGAGGATGGAAGGATATGACTAATAGGATAAGGTTATTAGAGAAATCTATGTTTCTATGTTTTATTAAATTATCATTAGGTGGGTGGGTAGGTAGGAGAAAATGGTTGGTTATATATATTTGAAAGTCAAATGTGCTTATATTGACTTATTATATATGATATATTTATTGCACTATTGCAGTTTGGAAAATTAATAAAGATATTTAAAAAAAAAAAAAAAAGTTTAACAGTTTTCTGAAATGTTCATAAGAGATGGATATAATTAATAATGGATGGAAATCTTTGTCATAGTAAGCTCTTGGTAGGAAAGACAATGCCCATGATGTTTCTTACTTTTACAGCCCTACAGCACCTGCAGGTAATGCTAGGCTGCAGGACTAGTCAATGCTAAGATCTGAGATTTGCCTGCAGAGCTTCTGTTTGCATAGTTCAGAAAGAAAAACACAGCTTTGTGCCGTGTTGAATCAGACTCCCCTTCCAGGCAATGAGTTGTCTGTAGTTGACTTTTCCAGAAGTTGACTATCCAGTGAAATGTCTGGAGAAGATCTCTCGAGATGCCACAATCAGAATACACCTTCTTAGTTCGCTTGAGAAGGAAAAACTGAAGGAGGAGCTGTTCTCCACTGCTGAAGGAAAGGAGTTGAGAATTTGAAAAGTTTGCAACTACTGGGAAGCAACAGCTACAGTACATAAAAACAGCCTTACTGGGTCAGACCAATGGTCCATCAAGCCCAGCAGCCCATTCTCATGGTGGCCAATCCAGGTCACTAGTACCTGGCCAAAACCCAAGGAGTAGCAATATTCCATGCTACTGATCCAGGGCAAGCAGTGGCTTCCCTCATGTCTCTCTCAATAACAGACTATGGACTTTTCCTCCAGGAAATTGTCCAAACCTTTCTTAAAATCAGCTAGGCTGTCTGCTCTTATCACAACCTCTGGCAACACATTCCAGAGCTTAACTATTCTCTGAGTGAAAGAAAAAAAATATCCTATGATTCTGCAACAGAATGAACATTTATTGATACAAAAAAAAACATGCCAAGAATTGCAAGGGTCATGCATTTGGGCTGCAAAAACCCGAGGAAACAGTAGTTTAGGGGGTAAAGAACTTTCATGCACAAAAGAAGAGCAGGACTTGGGTATGGTAGTACGTGATGATTTAAGTTAGCCAAACAGGTTGAAAAGGTGACAGTGAAAGCTAGAGGATGCTTGGGTGCATAAGGAGAGGAATGGCAAGTAGGACAAAAGAGATACTGATGCCCCTGTATAAGATCTCATTTAGAATATATATATGTATAAGATCTCATTTATGTAATATATGTATAAGATCTCATTTAGAAGATGTATAAGATCTCATTTAGAAGATATAAACAGGATGGAGTAAATCCAGAAGGCGGCTACTAAAATGGTCAGTGGTCTATGTCATAAGGCAAAGGGGACAGACTTAAAGATCTCAATATGTATACTCTGGAGGAAAGGCAGGAGAGGGGAGATATGATAGAGATGTTTAAATGTGTCTTGGAACAATTGATCTAGAAATTGACAACAAGGGGAGCTATTTTAGATCTTGTCCTTTGTGAAATGCAGGGCATAGTACGGAAGGTAACCATAATAAGTCTACTAGGAAACAGGGATAATAACATGATCAAATTTGAGCTAATATCTTGTGTGAAGTGAAAAAGGTGACTATGAAAAAAGGTGAAAACATTTTTAAAAGGCTAAAATGGATCAGCCAAAAGCAGTTAAGACTTTAAATCAAGCACGAACATTGTTTTAAAATACCATCTTGGAAGTCCAGACTAGATGTATTTCGTGTAATAATAAAAGTAGAAAGAAGAACAGCGAGGATGGTTAAAATGTGAAGTAAAAGAGGCTATTGGAGCAAAAACATCCTTCCAAGAATAGAAAAATATTTAAATGAAGAAAAAAGGCAATATAAGCACTGGCAAGTTTAGATGCAAAGTACCGATTAAGAAGGCTAAAAGAGAATATGAAGAAAAACTTGCTACACAGACAAAAAGTCACAGTAACAATTTCTTCGGGTCTATCGGAAGCAGCCTGTGAGGGAATCCATGAGGCTGTTAGATCATGAAGGAGGATAAGGCTATAGTGGAGAGACAATGAATTCTTTGATCTTTATCAAGTTTCAAGTTTATTAAATTTTGATTTTACGCAATAACCAATATTTCAATGCGTATTACATAATTGTAATGTACAATAAAAGCCAGGGATGACAAATACAAATACAAATGAGACAAAATTATACAGACTAATCATTATGTTCTATTAATACAAACTGGAACAAGTAGGTAAAAGGCAGAAATACAATTTATACAATTTATAAAATTAATTTAAAAAAACAAAACAAAAAACATTTAAGGTTTGTACATAAGGATAGGGTCAATTTAGAAAAAATATGGAGAAGATGCAAGAATCTGAATCAGAAATGATTTTCAAGGGTAAGATGGAATAACTGAAAAATCTTGGTGAACCTAGAAGATGTGCCAAGTCAAATCGACAAGCTGGAATGATAAATATTACCAGAGCCTCGCCCACCCACTCTATGTAGGTTGGAGTCACTGGCTGTGAAGTCACCACCAGGCCATTCGCTGACAGTATTCAGCTTACCAGTCAAGATGCCTTCCACTCCCTCCAAAGCTGCACAGTTCCCCCACTCGCAGTGTGAGACAATAAAATGTCCAACACACTGGAGTTGTCAAACCTTCACCCATCTCTCACCATATGCGGGACACAGACTGTACAGATCTGTCTGACATTGGGCTCAGCTCCCACTATTCTCACCTGAACAGCCATGTTGCGTTTCCATCTTCTTTCTATTTAAGATTCCCCTGTGTCTACCCTACACGTTTTTGAATTTGTTCAGAATTTGGACTCTACTTCCTCTCTCAGAAGGGCATTACATGCATCCACCACCATCACTGTGAAAAATTATTTTCTGACATTACTCCTGAGTCTACCTCCCTGCAACTTCCATTCATGTTCTCTAGTCCTACCACCTCTACATCTCTGAAAGAGATTTGTTTGAATATTAATGTTTCAGGTACTTAAAGGTCTGTATCATATCACATCTCTTCTTTTTTCCAGCACATACATATTCCAGTCCTCCAGTCTCTTCTCATACATCTTATGGTACAAACCCTGTAACGTTTTTGTTGCCTTCCTCTGAACCACCTCAAGGCTGCCCTGGCTTGACTATTGACATTAACTGGAAAGCACTGCAAGTCGGTGCTTGGTATTCAGCACCAACCAATATCCAGATACTGGGACTGGCCCTCTAATTTTCAAGCTAGGTATCAGTGAATGACATGGGGACGGAGGCAGAGTCTGTGGGGAAGGGTGGGAATGGAACCAGTGGGAGCCCGCGGGAGCAGAGAAACTTTGTCCCCATTCTCTAAAAACTGAAAACTAGCATCAACATGAAACAACTTAACACATCTTACACTAGTGTATCACAAACTGTGTGCTGCGGCTCACTAGTGTGCCTCCTGAGATTTCAGGTGCGCCGCGGCACATTGGGGAGGAAGAGAGGCACCGGCTGACTGCCTATAGGACGTGCCTCTCATAGCACATAGACAATCAGCCGGCGCCAGCACCTCTCCTTCTCTCCAGCCCTCTACCAGCGTCTCAGGGCCCGTCTGGAGGGCCTTCACACATGCACATGACATCATCACAGTGGCATCTGCGCACTTCCAGATGCCTTGAGCCACAGCCACTATGTTTAGTGTGCCGCGGCGCAAGAAAGTTTGCAGTCTTAGACAATTGGCAACTGAATTCAGGGATTAAAAAACTGTAGAAGATGCTTTTGGATTTAAAAGAACTACTTTTAAATTACATTGTTTGTGTCTTGTCTGCCTTTGATGTGGCAATAAGAGTCTTGTCTGCTGATCAGACTCCTATCATCTGCAGTGTTTTTCTATCATGTGCTCAGCTACTCAAGCATCTTTGTGTTATTGCAACAGATTCATTTATTGTTGCCGGCATCAAGCAACATTTCCTATGTTTAATAGACTCTTAGTTTCCTGTTCATTCACTACACAGTTTAGGTTCTTTTCTACACCTATGTCTGAAAGACAATCCAATTACCTTCCCAGTATGATGTAAAAACATAGGCAATTAAATCTTTGGGAAAGTTGTACCAAAGCTAGATTGAAATGGAAGGCTCTCTTGTGATTTATAAATAGTTGTACAGCATATTGTTCCTTTTTATACTTTAATAAAAAATGTTTGAGGCTTGTGCAAATGAGGACAGAATTCGTGTGGACAGGGCAGGAAAAGGAGCCTGCAGGATTGGGGCAGGGCAGAGCCAGCAGGGCAGGAACAGAGTCCACAGGGATAGGGCAGGGTTCGGTACAGAGCCCATAGGGATGGGGCAGAGACAGGGACAAACTTCATCCCTTTGTCATTCTCTAGGTATATCTAAAGAGAAAAAATGGTATTTATTTATTTAAATATTTATAACCCACAAATCCACAATTGTAAGCGGGTAACAATATTGTTAGATAGATAATAAAACATATTAAAATACAAAAAAATTCATACTCTCTTCAAAAACCCACCACCACATTCCCATAACAAAACAAAGATAAATAGATTACCTTAAAAACTAAACAGAAACCTGTACTCTAACTCACTGCTCGCCTATTTGAGAATAGCACTAAGGTCCTTGGAGTAATTTTGGACTCAGAACTATAATTTGAACCTCAAATAAAAGCAGTAATTAAGACGTTTTTCTTCTGTTTGAGAGCATTATGTTCAGTTTTAGACTCTCAATGTTTTTGCAGTATAGTTTAGGCTATATTGCTACTGCGCCTGGATTATTGTAATTTATTATATGTGTGGGGGGATCATCAAGTTATTAAACAAGTTACAATTTTTACAAAACATAGCAGTGAAATTAATATTCAAACTGAGAAGAACTGAAAGTGCCTCACCATAATTGGTAAAATTAAATCAGCTCTTGATAAAGTCAAGAATAAAATTTTAAATGGTCTGCTTAATTTTTTAAAACCAATTTATGACAATAATTCTAGTGGTTTTAGTACAGTTTTTTGAATGTTCCATCATCATAAATAACTCTAGTTCAAAATGGGAACACACATTTTAAAAAGGAAAAGCATTTCATCCAAAAGAATTTCATAGTTTGTCCAGCATCAGTAGACCTCCCCCACTATACTATATATTAGTGCAGGGGTGGGCCATGAAACTTTGGTATATATACACAGAAAATCATTAACAAGAGTTCCGGTAATTTTTAAATAACCGTGTTTCGCAAACATTTTCAAAATTGCCCCTATAGCAGTCTGTTTCCACTGTTCTGTTTTTGTAGGTTTTACCACAGGTCAGTAGAGCCCTCTACATTTCCGTTTCTGATATTACATAATGTGGCCTGCTAGGGATAGTACTGGCGTTCACTGGGCTCTCGTGTATAAAGGTTACCGGTACTCCTGGGAATTCTGCACGACTGCGGAACGCAGAATTGCACAGTCACGCAGAATCTCCTTCCCCTCCCCAACCTTCTCCGGCCCCATTGCCTTTTTTTTTTTTACTGTGCCTTCTACCATAGCGCACCTACCTCAAACGTCCGCTGGACGAGAAAGAAAGCCTGAGCGGGACAGGAAGAACGGAGCTGACGTCACTTCCGACAAGACAGGCGCGCTTAATGAGGAGTAGGAGATAAAACCCACGCGATACCCTGCAGAAGATAGAGATCTCCACTCCTGATGGAATTCTGCGCAATGCAGAAATTCATTTTAATGCGTAGAGTCTCCTTCCTACGTAACGTTCGTCCATAAAATGTTGTTTCTGCGGATCACGGCAGAGGCAGCGATTCACACACGCTGCCTGGCACTAACCTGGAAGTCTCTCCTTTGTCGCGCAGAGACTTCCGGGTTAGTAGTACATAGTGTGTATGAATCACTACCAGTGTTAGGACCCGTTGAAGCAACGCCTTAGGGAGAGAGAGCGTGCTGTGAGTGGGGGAGGGGAGATATAAAAGATGCTACACAAACTGATATGGTGTGGTTTGTTTTTGGGGTTTTTTAAGTGAGAAACACGTCATTAGACATAGGTGTGGAGAGGGTGATATTGCATGGGGAGAAGAAAGAATGTTGGCATAGAGGGAGGAAGGGGGGAGCTGCATGGGGGATAGAGATGTTTGATATAGCGCACAAGGCAGGAAGAGAGAGGAATGGTAGACACTGGGAAAGAATTAGAATATGGCAGAAAAAGGGAGAAAATGATGCATGGGGTGAGGCGAGGGAACAGAGATTGGACCCAGGGCACAAGGAAAGGAGACAGAGAGAAACTGGATATGAGGGTGGATGAGAGGGAGGGAAAGATACACAGGAGATGGGAGAAAGAGAGAGATGTATCCAGGAGCAGAAGGAGAGGGGACAGGGAGATGTTAGAGGGTAGGGAGGAAAGTTGGAGGGAGCAAGATGCTGGTCTATAAGGGTGAAGAAAGGAAGATGCTGAGAATGGTAGAACACTGAGGGAGAGGCCAGGAGGAGGTAGCAAGGATAGGAATGGGAGGATAATTATTACAGAGAGTAGAAACATGGTAATGAGGGGTATGTTGACGATGAAAGGGAATGGGGGCTGAGGAAGGAATTAGAAGGGGAATGGGAGAGAAGATGTAAGTTTGATAGATGAAAAGTGAACAAGAAGAAGGGTGAGAGGCAGAAAAGAGCTAAAACAGAATGATCAATATGTTGGAGGCAGATATAGTGAAGGAAAAGATAGGAGAGAGAAGAAAAGAAATGGATAGCAGCTGTTTGAAGGAGAATTAGCAGACAGGAAAAGAGAAACTGGAAAAATAAGACATTCAGAAAACAAAAGTAAAGAAAAAGCACTTTATTTTGAATGTTTTAAATGGAATTTGGATAATAATTAGCAAAAATATTGTTTAAATTTTGGCAAACTTACAGAATTTGCAAATTTTGTGCACAGAATTATGCCAGGTTGCCCTCTTCATCATTAGTGCATATTGCTCAAGAAAGCATTACATAACAGATTATGTTCCAGTGTCACATCTGACCTTGGAAGGGGGAGGCCAAAGATGGATGAGGCCAAGTGAGTGTCAGTAGGCAAGAAATAATGTTAGATGTCTGAGGGCTGTGCTACTATAGAAGCATGGGATCCTCCAAAGTTTTTACTGACCTTTCTTTGTTCTCCAGTAAGATAATCTCACCCAGGGATGATGGTGGATCTGTACTTATGTGTTTTTACAGATGGGATTTTGTTTTGTTAAAAAGCAGCTCATACAACTTGCTCTGTAACTTGTTTGATAATTGTGGCACAACATAAGTCTGGCTAATTAACAGTGGGATAACTAGATAGTTGTGACCTGCACTAATCCACCCACTACTCTGTCCTTTTGAAATGTATTTTGAATCACGCCAACACTAAAAAATGCTGGCTTATGAAAGTACATGTGGAGAGAGCATACATGTTTTACCTAGAAATATGCATGTCTCTAATTAAAAAAATAGAAACTCTGGCACCTCTGCATAAAATACAATGGATATCCTCAGTAGTAGCAGATAAGAGAGAACCTGAATTTTCCAACTGACTCATATTGATGCTTCCAGGTTTGTTTGTACAGTAGTCTATTTTTGAGGTATGTGAAATGTGAACATTGGGTTGATAGTATGGGCATATACTTTTCTTTAGATAGTATGGGTGAGTAGCAATGATTAGATGGCCGATATTAGTAATCTACTGCCATTTGGAATGACATGGGAAATGTCAATAATATATCCTGTATTACATGTTAATGTAACAATAAAATGAAAAGCAGCAGAAAAACACTATTTCATGTTAATTTTTTTCTTTCAATGATAATAGGGGTGCACTCTTTCAGAGAAAATGGGGACATACTTGATGTTAAAGTGTGCACTCTTGCTGTTTGTCCCAGAACATGAGAAAACAGAAAAAAGTGTGATTTCCCTTGCTGTTTATGGAAATGTTCAACACAAAAAATTTCCAAATACCTATATCTAGCTGATGTCAGATTTGTTTGTGTTTCTACTGATGTGCTGTCATTAGTTAATCAGATGTTATTCATTTTGGTACAGTATTGCTATTATAGACTTTAATTTTATGGTATGTCTTGTCATTACTTTTTTTTTTTTTGCAGTTATGTGTTTTTTATATACTCTTAGGTGAATTTTTTTTGAATTGGTAAAGCAATGTATCAGTATTAGAATTTTCAAAGGTACTTGTTAGGTTTCCAAAGTAGACCTGTACATGAAAACATAGGGAGTGCATGTGGAAGTAAACTTTTTGTATGGTTGTGGCAAACATATTTTTGTTTGAGAGACCTTGGATTTGTGTGTGTATGTGTTATGTGCTGATGACAGAAATTATGTGGTCTGTTTCTTGATTTCAAAGGTAACATCACAAGTCTCCATTTTTTTGAGGAATCTTTTCCAACTTGCACACAAGTTCCTCAGGAGTTGGAGCCAGGGTAGTTCTCAAGTTTCTTTTGTGTAGAATTGGCCCATTCAGGCCTGGATTGAGCAAGGTTCTAGCAAACAATAAGTTAAGTTCCAAGTTCCAGTAGTGTGAATCATGGGTGTCCAAAATTTAAGCATTGCCCTCATTATTTTGGAGCTGTAGTAAGTTTCTGTCTCATGCCATCTTTATGGAGCTAGCTACCAAAGGAAATTCACTCTACAACTTAACATTGCACCCTCTTTAGATAGCCTGTTTTAAATACACCAGAATTTGAGCCTCCTAACAAGGGGTTGCATGAAAAAATATAATTTGTATTTACATGTTTCTCTGCAACTTGCTTTTGACAGTATCTTTTTCTAGTTTTTGTTTTTAGTTTGATCTTAAACTAGTTCTGCTGATGAACTCCATTAATTTGTTGGTAATACAACTTTATTCCCAGGATTCCTTTGTCAGGTGAGGTGGGGGAAACTGCTTCTTCATGGGGAGAGATTTCAGGTGCTTGTTGGGAGGTGTAGGGCGGGAATCAGGTGGACTTAAACCTGGACGTACTGCAGCGATAATCAAAGCTTTCCTAAAGGGAACTTAGACGCCGGCAGTTAGATCTTTTTAAATTACAACTAAGTGCCCCAATATGCACAAACTCACCAGATGACCACTGGAGGGAATAAAACATGATTCCTCCTTACTCCCCCAGTGGTCCCTGACCCCCCTCCCACCACCCAGAGATGGGAGGAAAACAGCATATTGAGGGCTTGCCATCAGCTGATCGGGGAAGAGGAATCCCCATCAGCTGAGCTGATTTTGGGGATTCCTGCCAGCTCAGCTGATGGGGATTCCCCTTGCCAGGATCAGACAAAGTGGTTGGGTACATCTGCAAATCTTGATTTTGTGTCTTTTTCATGTGGACATTTTTATTTTTATTTTTTTTTTAATGGTCAAAAGAGATAGACATCCTAAGAACCAAAACTTATGCATAGGTCATTTTCGAAAATAAAAGATAGACATTTGGCAGCTTTGAAAATAGACATTTTTCCTACTGAGTTTGTGGAAGTCTTACCCAAAACATCCAACCTCAAGACTTAGACATCTATTGAAAATGCCCCTCCACGTCTCCAACTCACCTTCTCACTCTCTTCAATCTTTCTTCCCATCCCTTTCCACTCCACCCCATCTCTCTCTTTCTCATGTGCCCTGTGGAATGTTCATTCTGCCTCTAATAAAACTGTCCTATATTCATAACCTTTTTATCTCCAGTCCCTCCACACACTTGCCTGAGACATGGATCCACCCTGAGGACTCTGCTTTAGTTGCTGTCGTCTCCCAAGGGGGTTACCACTTCTCCCATATACGAGCCCTACTAATTGAGGCGGTGGTGTTGTGTATCTTCTGTCACCAACTTGTAAATTTCAACCTCTTCTCCCATCACAATACCACCGCTTTTCTTCATTTGAAATACACACCATGCGCCTATTTACACTTCTGCCTCTCCAGATAGTGGTCATTTACCGTCCACCTGACAAGTCCTTTCCTCACCAAGTTCAACTCCTGTCTCTTTATCTTCCTTGATTCATCGTTTCCCTCCCTCCTTCTTGGGGATTTCAGCATTCATGCTGAAAATCCCTCTGACACTTATGCCTCTAAGTTTCTTGCCTTAACCTCCTCATTTGATCTCCAGCTATTCTCTACTACCCCTACTCACTGGAATGGTCACTGCCTCATTCTTCTTGTCTTCTCCAAATCTCCCTCTTTAACTTCTCCATCTCACTGCTCTCCATCTCTAACCATCATCTAGTATCATTCACACTAACACACCCTCCCTCTCAGCCCTCAATCCTTCCACACTTTTCACCACTGTTTCACCTCTCCTCACCTCCACTATATTATCCAATCGACGAGATTGTCTTGTCATACAATTATTCTCTCCTCTATTCTGGATACCCTTGCTCCCTCTGTTCCCCACTCTGTCAGGCATATCAGACTCAAGCCTTGACTGACTCCCAATATCGGCTACCTACACTCCTCTACCTGCTCTGCTGAGCATCTTTGGCTTAAAATTTTGTACTTAAATCTTTGGCTTAAAATTTTGTACACATGCCGACTTCCTACATTTAAAATTTTTTGCTGACCTTTAATTCTGCTCTTACACTGGCTAGGTAGGACTACTACATCCACTTAACTAACTCTTGCCGTCTCTTTGCCATGCTGAACTCCCTCCTCAAAGCACCCCCTCCTCCTACCCCTCCTTCCCTCTCTCCTCAGATAATGGCTGAATACTTCAACATCTGTATGATCTCTTCAGAGTGCTGAGCAAGGACTGCTTATTCCATTTCTGCCCACAGAATGCTGTGGATTAGGCAGTGTGTGGGGGATTCTTCCTGCCAAGGCTACACTGAGCAAATTACCCTTCAAGAGCCAATTGCTGTTTGGCAAGGGGTTTGGACAATTTTATGGCAGGATCTTAAGCCAAAGTCTCTACTGGACAGCAAGCCAAGGGCCCCCAAGGGTCCAGGTGCACTAATTTTCGTGGCTCCAGGCGATTTTGCCAGTACTCGGGAGGTCTTTCGGGCCAGAGGTCTTATCATGCCTCAAAGCAAAGATTTGGAGGGGCTAAGCATCCTCAGAATCTTGTTTCACAGCAGTCCCCAAGAAGCAGTTATGACATCCAAGACAGCCACCGTACCTCCAAGGGTAGGCGGGAGGTTGTCAAGCTTTTCTGAAGACATGCAACAGGACATAAACACGCTCGAGAAATGGGCTGCGACATGGCAAATGAAATTTTACGTGGATAAGTGTAAGGTGATGCATATTGGTAACAAAAATCTTATACACGAATACAGGATGTCAGGTGCAGTACTTGGAAAGACCCCCCCAAGAAAGAGGCTTGGGAGTACTGGTTGACAAGTCGAAGCCATCCACGCAATGCGCTGCGGCGGCAAAAAGGGCGAACAGAATGCTAGGGGATCACGAACAGATCGGAGAAGGGGATCATGCCTCTGTACTGGGTGATGGTATGCCCTCACCTGGAATACTGCGTCCAGCACTGGTCGCTGTACATGAAGGACACGGTACTACTCGAAAAGGTCCAGAGAAGAGCAACTAAAATGGTTAAGGGGCTGGAGGAGTTGCCATACAGCGAGAGATTAGAGAAACTGGGCCTCTTCTCCCTCGAAAAGAGGAGACTGAGAGGGGACATGATAGAAACCTTCAAGATACTGAAGGGAATAGACTTAGTAGATAAAGACAGGTTGTTCACCCTCTCCAAGGTAGGAAGAACAAGAGGGCACTCTCTAAAGTTAAAAGGGGAGAGATTCCTTACAAACATAAGGAAGTTCTTCACCCAGAGAGTGGTGGAAAACTGAAACGCTCTTCTGGAGGTTGTTATAAGGGAAAACACACTCCCAGGATTCAAGACAAGGTTGGACAAGTTCCTGCTGAACCGGAACATACGCAGGTAGGGTTGATCTCAGTTAGGGCTCTGGTCTTTGACCTGGGGGCCGCCGTGGGAGCGGACTGCTGGGCGCGATGGACCACTGGTCTGACCCAGCAGTGGCAATTCTTATGGTGGCTGGAGCTTCAGTCTCTATCCCGCAGAGTGCCACTTCACATCTCCACTTGGGTCATACTGATGATAGATACCAGCCTGAACAGTTGGGGAACGCATTATGAGGGACATTTCATGCAGAGACGTTAGTCATAATCTCAGAGGAGGTGGTCGTACAACCAGTTGGAGTTGAGAGCCATTTCTCTAGCCCTGAAGGTTCTCAGGAATTTTCTGCAGAACCGAGCAGTGAGGGTCTTCTCCAATGCAATGGCGGTGGCCTATGTCTGTCAACAAGGAGGCACCCAGAGTGCACCGCTACGCCAGTATGCTCAACTGTTGTTCAAGTGGGTAGAGACCCACCTGTTGGCTCTCTCAACAACACATGTTACAGGAGTATACAACATGCAAGCAGATTTTCTCAGCTGGCAAATCCTAGATCCCGGAGAATGGGTTCTATCCCAGGAAGTGTTAGACTTCATTGTGAGTTGGTGGGGGTGCCCGATGTTCAATCTGATGGTGTCAGCGACTAACAAGAAAGCGGATCGGTTCTTCAGCTGAAGATATGAGCCAGGAAGTGCCGACTTGGATGCCTTAGTACTTCAGTGGCCACAGACAGGGCTTCTGTATGTGTTTCCTCTGATCTATGATAGAGTTCTGAGAAGAATAAAGTTGCACCCGGGGTTAGTAGTTCTTGTGGCTCTGGACTGGCTAAGATGACTGTGGTATGCAGATCTGGTCTGTCTACAGAGGGACCAGGGTCTCAGACTACCCTGTCATCTGGGGTTACACAAGGACCAATCATTGTGAAGGATCCAAAGTGCTTTGGTCTTAAGGCATGGGTCTTGAGCAAGCAGCCTTAAACTAAACTAAACTAAACCTTAGGTTTGTATACCGCGCCATCTCCGCAAGCGCAGAGCTCGGCACGGTTTACAGAGTTAAGAGGAAAGGAACTACAATGAAAGGATATAGGAGAGGGACTAAGAAGATAAAGAGGGACAGGATACTAGAGAATGGAAGGTGATTAGATTTTTGAAAAGCCTTAGCTAACCAAAAAAAAATCCTCTCTGTTAAAGCAAACTATGGTGCAGTACATTTACTAGTAAGGATGTTAAAGTTACGGTAAATTGTAATGGAATCTTTGAAAAGCCTTAGCGCACAAAGGCTATTTGGAAGTAGTCACTACAACTCCTGAGGTCCAAGAACCAGTCAATGTTTGCTGCCTAAGCAAAAGCATGGAAATGCTTTCAGGACTGCTGTGCAAAGAAGAACGCGGAACCAGTCATGGCTGTAATTTATTTTGTTCTAGAATTCCCTCAAGAGGGTCTTGCAAAAGGCCTGGTGGTTGGCTTTCTCAAGGTACAGATAGCAGGTCTTTTGTGCTTCAGAACTCAAACTAACAAATGAACATTGACCTTTCAATAGGATATGTCAAAATTTTTGAAGGGAGCATTATACCTGCACCCTCCAGTACATCAACCATGTCTAATGTGGAGTCTTAATCTCATCCTGAATGCCCTTGCTAAGGCTCTGTATGAGCTTCTGGAGGAGGCATCCTTGATGGACCTGATAGTTAAGACGGCATTTCTGGTGGTGGTCACATCAGCACAACGAGTGTCGGAACGTCAGGCATTACCCTGCAGAAAACCCTTCCTTTTTCTTACCCAAGGTAGTCTCGAGTTTCCACATCAACCAGGAAGTATGGCTTCCTGCCTTCATGCCCTCAGGATCCAAGAAGAGTGACAAGTCCTGAAATTCCGGGATGTTCGCAGAGTGTTGCTTCAGTATCTGGAAGTCACAAATGAGTTTCATCTGTCGGATCATCTCTTTGCACCAGCAGGATCTAACCTCCAGAGCTGCTCAACTTCAAAAGCGACCTGTCAGATGTTCATTAGCCTGCTTTCTGACTTAGACATGCCTGATTGCAAGATATTTTGTTTCAATCCAACAAGGTCCAGAATAGAGAAGACCATTGCTATCATGAAGGGATCAAGGAGTATCAATCAGAGTTCCAGGACTGTTAGTGTAGGTTACACTCAGGTAGATGGCTTGTTTGTTCCACCTCATTATATCTGTTAAATAGTTAATGATTATTTTGTGTTAAATATTTGGATATGAGCAGAAAAGACTTGTTTCTCTGGGAATGTCCCTGTACCCCTCTATCCTAGGGCTGACCATCTGCTTTGATATGAACTGAGGATTTAAAGGACAGCCCAGAGTAAAGGGAGGTGGAGCAGAAAATGTAAATGAGACTCTACATAGAATCTCACAACCAGGGATTGACTACTCAAGTGTTTAGGAATGATGTGCCTATTTCCTAGAAAGAAGATTATCAAGGTAGTTTATAGCAACATATAGTAAATGACGGCAAATAATGACCTGAACGGTCCATCCAGTCTGCCCATTAGTTACATCCATTAAAAATACTTGATTACATTAACTTGTTTCTTCATTGATATTCTGGGTCATAGACTATAAAGTCCACCTGGTAATTATGTAAGTACCTAATCTTCCCTTAGTAGTTATATAAATATGGGAATTGGTCGGTTAATTTTATCAGACATGAGAGCATAGTAGAACTTAAACTGCTACACAGTTTTTGTTAAAATGGAATGGATCAATTATACCCAGTTGATTGGCTAAAACTAGAAAAATGAAATCTTGCACAGAAAAGCCACTAGGTGTTGCTGTGCTTGAATGTTTCTAGAGGGAAAAGAATATGGTGTAGCTGAAGTTTAAATCATGTTTCTAGGTATCTTAAAATGAAAGTGTGGTGTACTCAGTCTATCACCTGATCTCAAACATTTCTAGAATAGAGGGCATTCTCCAGAACCAGCTCTTGGTACTGGAGGCCTTGTGGAAAGGGTTCACTTTAACATAAGGAACTGGAATGCTGACAAAATGGGAGCTTAGTACCTAACTTCTAGAAGAGGACAGGAATAGGTATCCAGACCCATTGTAGTTAGGATAACTAGATCATTCCATAGTGACAGAAGTAGGAAAAGCATGAAGTTCTGCAGGGATACAAGACATATTAGATAGAAAATAAAACCTTCTGGAGTCTTATACAGAACGCCAGATATCTTAAACATATGCACTTTTCTGATTGCAGTAGATCCTTGCTACCATTTGGGGGAGCCTGAATACAAAAAAGAATAAGATTCCATTACAATTTACTGTAACTTTAACATCATTACTAGTAAATGTACTGCACCATAGTTTGCTTTAACAGAGAGGATTATTTTTTTGGTTAGCTAAGAGCAATAATTCTATATTTTTATAGCAATCTGTTTTAGTTTTTTTATGAAGACATATCTGCTAAAACATAGCAGGCTCAAAAGGTTGTGTTAACCTGGATCAACATCTGGGTCATCCATACCCACAACCTCCACCCCACCATGCCCCTACCTTACCTGCCCTGCCTCTCATCAGTCCTGCCCTGCCCCCCCCCCAACCCCATACACACCTTTCACCATTTTTGTTAATCTCCCTTAAGAACATAAGAATTGCCGCTGCTGGGTGAGACCAGTGGTCCATCATGCCCAGCAGTCCGCTCACGCGGCGGCACTTTGGTCAAAGACCAGCGCCCTGACTGACTGATACTAGCCCTACCAGCGTACATCCTTGTTCAGCAGGAACTTGTCTAATTAGTCTTGAATCCCTGGAGGGTGTGTTCCCCTATGACAGACTCTGGAAGAGCGTTCAGTTTTCTACCACCCTCTCATCCTCTGTACTCTGTATCCATCTACCCTATCAAACCCAGCTCCATCCCTATCTCTCCTTCCCTTGCTTCCAAGGCCATTCTTCTATCTCTTACCCTATACCCCATGCCCAATAACCTTTTTTTCACACTTTTCCATCCTCACTCAACCTCTTCGGAGACCTATCTCCTTCTTCATCATACCCTTCCCCAATACCCCCATTACTATTTCTACTACTATTTATCATTTCTATAGCGCTGAAAAGCGTACACAGCGCTGTACATTTAACATGCAATAGACAGTCCCTGCTCAAAAGATCTTACAATATAATTTGGACAAACAGACAGGACATAAGGTTGGGGAATTTCTTGCAGAGAGAATGATAGGATGGACATAGATAATTTTATGGTGAGTGGGAGATAGGAGTTGAAAGCAACATCAAAAAAGTGGGCCTTTAACTTGGATTTGAATACTGCTAGAGACAGCAGTTTATTCCATGCATACGACTCAGCAAGATAGAACATAGTAACATAGTAGATGATGGCAGATAAAGACCCGAATGGTCCATCCAGTCTGCCCAACCTGATTCAATTTAAATTTTTAAATTTTTTCTTCTTAGCTATTTCTGGGCAAGAATCCAAAGCTTTACCCTGTACTGTACTTGGGTTCCAACTGCCGAAATCTCTGTTAAGACTTACTCCAGCCCATCTACACCCTCCCAGCCATTGAAGCCCTCCCCAGCCCATCCTCCACCAAACGGCCATATACAGACACAGACCGTGCAAGTCTGCCCAGTACTGGCCTTAGTTCAATATTTAATCTTATTTTCTGATTCTAGATCCTTTGTGTTCATTCCACGCTTCTTTGAACTCAGTCACAGTTTTACTCTCCACCACCTCTCTCGGGAGCACATTCCAGGCATCCACCACCCTCTCCGTAAAGTAGAATTTCCTAACATTGCCTTTGAATCTACCACCCCTCAACCTCAAATTATGTCCTCTGGTTTTACCATTTTCCTTTCTCTGAAAAAGATTTTGTTCTACGTTAATACCCTTCAAGTATTTGAATGTCTGAATCATATCTCCCCTGTCTCTCCTTTCCTCTAGGGCAGTGATTCCCAACCCTGTCCTGGAGGAACACCAGGCCAATCGGGTTTTCAGGCTAGCCCTAATGAATATGCATGAGAGAGATTTGCATATGATGGAAGTGATAGGCATGCAAATTTGCTTCATGCATATTCATTAGGGCTAGCCTGAAAACCCAATTGGCCTGGTGTTCCTCCAGGACAGGGTTGGGAATAACTGCTCTAGGGTATACATATTCAGGGCTTCCAGTCTCTCCTCATATGTCTTCTGGTGCAAGCCTCCTATCATTTTCGTCACCCTCCTCTGGACCGCCTCAAGTCATCTTACGTCCTTCGCCAGATACGGTCTCCAAAATTGAACACAATACTCCAAGTGGGGCCTTACCAATGACCTGTACAGGGGCATCAACACCTTCTTCCTTCTACTGACTATGCCTCTCTTTATACAGCCCAGCATCTTTCTGGCAGCAGCCACTGCCTTGTCACACTGTTTTTTCACCTTTAGATCTTCGGACACTATCACCCCAAGGTCCCTTTCCCCATCCGTGCATATCAGCTTCTCTCCTCCCAGCATATACGGTTCCTTCCTATTATTAATCCCCAAATGCATTACTCTGCATTTCTTTGCATTGAATTTTAGTTGCCAGGCATTAGACCATTCCTCTAACTTTTGCAGATCCTTTTTTATATTTTCCACTCCCTCTTCGGTGTCTACTCTGTTACAAATCTTGGTATCATCTGCAAAAAGGCACACTTTTCCTTCTAACCCTTCAGCAATGTCACTCACAAACATATTGAACAGGAATGGCCCCAGCACTGATCCCTGAGGGACTCCACTACTCACCTTTCCTTCCTTCGAGCGACTTCCATTAACCACCACCCTCTGGCGTCTATCTGACAGCCAGTTTCTGACCCAGTTCACCACTTTGGGTCCTAACTTCAGCCCTTCAAGTTTGTTCAACAGCCTCCTATGAGGAACTGTTATGAAAGGCTTTGCTGAAATCCAAATAAATTACATCTAGCATATGTCCTCGATCCTGCTCTCTGGTCACCCAATCAAAAAATTCAATCGGGTTCGTTTGGCACAATTTACCTTTTGTAAAGTCATGTTGCCTCGGATCCTCTAACCCATTAGATTCAAGGAAGTACACTATCCTGTCTTTCAGCAAAACTTCCATTATTTTTCCAACAACTGAAGTGAGGCTCACCGGCCTGTAGTTTCCTGCTTCATCCCTGTGACCACTTTTATGAATAGGGACCACATCCGCTCTCCTCCAATCCCCAGGAATCACTCCCATCTCCAGAGATTTGTTGAACAAGTCTTTAATAGGACTCGCCAGAACCTCTCTGAGCTCCCTTAGTATCCTTGGATGGATCCCGTCTGGTCCCATCGCTTTGTCCACCTTCAGTTCTTCAAGTTGCTCATAAACACTCTCCTCCGTGAACGGCGCAGAATCTACTCCATTTTCTCGTGTAACTTTGCTAGACAATCTCGGTCCTTCTCCAGGATTTTCTTCTGTGAACACAGAACAGAAGTATTTGTTTAGCACATTCGCTTTCTCCTCATCACTTTCCACATATTGGTTCCCAGCATCTTTTAGCCTAGCAATTCCATTTTTCATCTTCCTCCTTTCACTAATATATCAGAAAAAATTTTTGTCTCACTTTTTTACATTTTTAGCCATTTGTTCTTCCGCCTGTGCTTTCGCCAGCCATATCTCTCTCTTGGCTTCTTTCAGTTTCACCCTGTAGTCCTTTCTGCTCTCCTCTTCTTGGTTTTATTTATATTTCACGAACGCCAACTCTTTCGCCTTTATTTTCTCAGCCACTAGGTTGGAGAACCATATCGGCTTCCTTTTTCTCTTGTTTTTATTGATTTTCTTCACATAAAGGTCCGTAGCCATTTTTATTGCTCCTTTCAGCTTAGACCACTGTCTTTCCACTTCTCTTATGTCCTCCCATCCTAACAGCTCTTTCTTCAGGTACTCTCCCTTAGCATTAAAGTCCGTACGTTTGAAATCTAGGACTTTAAGTATCGTGCGGCCGCTCTCCACTTTAGCCGTTATATCAAACCAAACCGTTTGACGATCGCTACTTCCCAGGTGAGTACCCACTCGAACATTAGAGATACTCTCTCCATTTGTGAGGACCAGATCCAATATCGCTTTTTCCCTTGAGGGTTCCGTCACCATTTGTTTGAGCAGAGCCTCTTGAAAGGCATCCACAATCTCCCTACTTCTTTCCGATTCTGCAGACGGAACATTCCAGTCCGCATCCGGCAGGTTGAAATCTCCCAACAGCAGAACCTCCTCTTTCCTTCCAAACTTTTGGATATCCACAATCAGATCCTTATCAATTTGCTGCGATTGAGTCTGTAGACTACACCCACACAGATAGAAGTTCCATCTTCTCTTTTCAGAGCAATCCATATCGCTTCTTCCTCTCCCCAGGTCCCTTGCATTTCGGTCGCTTGGATATTGATCTTTACATAGAGAGCTACTCCTCCACCTTTTTGACCATCTCTGTCCTTCCTAAAAAGATTATATCCCAGTATGTTTGCATCCCATCCATGTGATTCACTGAACCATGTCTCTGTGAGAGCGATAATATCTAGATCTGCCTCTAACATCAGGGCTTGCAGATCATGAACTTTGTTGCTTAGACTGCGAGCATTTGTGGTCATCGCTCTCCAGCTATTTTTCAGCGATAATCTCCTTTTTCAAATGGATTTTTGTTTCATTTCACTTTCCGTTGCAATACTAAGAAATGAGTTGCTGATATTGCTTATGTTGCAGTCTTTACTACTATCACATCTTTTCTTTTGCCGGGGGTGGTCTCTATAATTGTCCTTCGTACATACACCACCCCTACCTTCTAGTTTAAATGCCTAGAAAAATATTGTCTAAATTTCTCTGCAAGGTTTCTTTTTCCTGCTGTAGTAATATGTAGCCCATCAGTACAATATAGCTTCTTGTCCTTTCATGTATTTCCCCATCCTCCTATGTACCTGAAGCCTTCTTGATGACACCAGGCTTTGAGCCATCTATTAAAGTCCTCTGTGTGTTTTTCACTCTTTGCTCTCCCTTTCTATATGCAGGCAGTATTTCAGAAAAAACTAAAGTGTTTACAAAAGGTTTCACGCCCTCACCAAGCTTCCGAAAAGCTTTCTATGCTGCAAGTATGGAGTTGTTGGCCAGGTCACTTGTTCCCAGATGGATGGGAACATCAGTGTTAAAATCCTTAGTTTCTTCTTTAATTATAGTCTGGATTTGCCTGGAACTCCTGGTAGCTGAGGATCCTGGAAGACATTTCACTATTTTGGTCTCCTCACCTTGTGTTCCAAGGTTAATGCCTCTGATGATGGAATCCCCCAACAGTACCGTATTTTCGCGGATATAACGCGCGCGTTATACGTGATTTTACGTACCGCGCATACCCCTCGCGCGTTATATGCCTGAGCGCGGTATACAAAAGTTTTTAAACATAGTTCCCACCCCGCCTGACGCCCGATTCACCCCCCCAGCAGGACCGCTCGCACCCCCACCCCGAACGACCGCTCGCACGCGCTCCCACCCGCACCCGCATCCACGATCGGAGCAAGAGGGAGCCCAAGCCCTCTTGCCCGGCCGACTCCCCGACGTCCGATACATCCCCCCCCCCCGGCAGGACCACTCGCACCCTCACCCCGAAGGACCGCCGACTCCCCAACAATATCGGGCCAGGAGGGAGCCCAAACCCTCCTGGCCACGGCGACCCCCTAACCCCACCCCGCACTACATTACGGGCAGGAGGGATCCCAGGCCCTCCTGCCCTCGACGCAAACCCCCCCCCCCCCACCGACCGCCCCCCCCCCCAAGAACCTCCGCCCGTCCCCCAGCCGACCCGCGACCCCCCTGGCCGACCCCCAAGACACCCCCACCCGCCTTCCACGTACCTTTGTGTAGTTGGGCCAGAAGGGAGCCCAAACCCTCCTGGCCACGGCGACCCCCTAACCCCACCCCGCACTACATTACGGGCAGGAGGGATCCCAGGCCCTCCTGCCCTCGACGCAAACCCCCCTCCCCCCCAGCCGACCCGCGACCCCCCTGGCCGACCCCCACGACCCCCCACCCCCCTTCCCCGTACCTTTGGAAGTTGGCCGGACAGACGGGAGCCAAACCCGCCTGTCCGGCAGGCAGCCAACGAAGGAATGAGGCCGGATTGGCCCATCCGTCCTAAAGCTCCGCCTACTGGTGGGGCCTAAGGCGCGTGGGCCAATCAGAATAGGCCCTGGAGCCTTAGGTCCCACCTGGGGGCGCGGCCTGAGGCACATGGGCCAAACCCGACCATGTGTCTCAGGCCGCGCCCCCAGGTGGGACCTAAGGCTCCAGGGCCTATTCTGATTGGCCCACGCGCCTTAGGCCCCACCAGTAGGCGGAGCTTTAGGACGGATGGGCCAATCCGGCCTCATTCCTTCGTTGGCTGCCTGCCGGACAGGCGGGTTTGGCTCCCGTCTGTCCGGCCAACTTCCAAAGGTACGGGGAAGGGGGGTGGGGGGGTCGTGGGGGTCGGCCAGGGGGGTCGCGGGTCGGCTGGGGGGGAGGGGGGTTTGCATCGAGGGCAGGAGGGCCTGGGATCCCTCCTGCCCGTAATGTAGTGCAGGGTGGGGTTAGGGGGTCGCCGTGGCCAGGAGGGTTTGGGCTCCCTTCTGGCCCAACTACACAAAGGTACGGGGAAGGCGGGTGGGGGTGTCGTGGGGGTCGGCCAGGGGGGTCGCGGGTCGGCTGGGGGACGGGCGGAGGTTCTTGGGGGGGGGCGGTCGTTGGGGGGAGGGGGTTTGCGTCGAGGGCAGGAGGGCCTGGGATCCCTCCTGCCCGTAATGTAGTGCGGGGTGGGGTTAGGGGGTCGCCGTGGCCAGGAGGGTTTGGGCTCCCTCCTGGCCCGATATTGTTGGGGAGTCGGCGGTCCTTCGGGGTGAGGGTGCGAGTGGTCCTGCCGGGGGGGGGATGTATCGGACGTCGGGGGGGGGCATCAGGCTTTCAGGATGGGGACAGACCTTCAAGGGGGGACAGGACTTCAAGGGAGGACAGTGCACGGAAGTCAGGGGGGGTGAACGGAGAGTCGGGACAGCGCACGGAAAGTCAGGGCGGGCGAAAGGAGAGTCGGGCAGCATGCGCGTTATATGCCTGAGCGCGGTATAGAAAAGTTTTTGTACATATCATCGTGATTTCTGCGCGCTATACCCCTGTGCGCGTTTTACAATGGTGCGCGTTATATCCGCGAAAATACGGTAATAGTTTTCTGTTTTTGGCCTTTTTATTTGTGCTTAGGGTGCGCTTGCTCTCTTGAGTTACCTTCATTGGTTCCAGTCCCACCTCCCTTCTGTTTTCTTGAGTATCGCAGTGCACTAGTGGAGCGAAGGAATTCTGTAGAGGTAATATTTGTGAAGGTGGATGTTTCTGTGTTACATGTCGCAGTCTTCCTGAGCCTACTGTGACCCATTTATTCCTGGGCTGTTTTATTCTTTGAGGTAGAGGTGGTAAGTTGGTATGATTTTGTGGAGTGATGGAAGCTGCTTTAATTGTATTCAATTCCTGTTTAAGTTTGCAGAGCTCATCCTTAATACTAGCAAGTTGAAGACAGATGGGGCAAGCCTTAAGCCTCCAAATAGTATGTCTTGGAATTAAAGCACCACAGTGATTGCATAGAATAAAGGTCATCTTGATTGGTTGTGAAGTGACTTGATTTGAGTAGTCCTGATTATTTGGGTCTCTATATATGGTGGGACTATAAGTCTTACCCTTATTCCTATGAAGAGGAAATAAGATTTAACAGAGGAAAGAGAAGGGTTTATTTTTTTGTGCTTTTTTGGGTTTTTTTAAAGTAAGAAACAGGGAGGAGAAGAGAAATTAAGCAGATATAATGCTGAAAACCAGTGAAAAGAGCAGAATATGAAATGTTGAGCAACTTATCTTATTGAAGTTCATAGGGCAGCGTTGTTCACAGCACTGTCCCAAAGATAATGCAGTTAACCTTAGAAGTAAAACAGAGCCCCCTCCCTTCTCCACCTAATCAGCAGACACAATGGCTAAAAACTAGTAAGTCAGAAATATAGGCTCTATACCACCTAAAACACAGTATTTTAAACAGAAATGCAGATTCTATAACAAATCAGTGGCTACCCTAACACAGGATTTATAACAGGATTTTCCCTACTTTAGTCACCCTGAGCCACAGGCACCAGGATTTAATTAGAGTTAATAAAGTCTTACCCTTATTCCTATGAAGAGGAAATAAGATTTAACAGAGGAAAAAGAAGGGTTTATTTTTTGTGCTTTTTTTTAAGTAAGAAACAGGGAGGAGGGGGAGCCTTGCCCTGATCGGAGGATACCACCTGAGGGGTTTGAGAGCCGGTCCCTGGTCTCCTGCAGCAGCGGTTCAAAGTTTGTTTCACTTGCTGACAGGCATCTACTGAGACGGACCCCCTGACGTCATCGGGTCCGTCTCCAACGCTTTAAAACTAAGCCGCCGCCGCAGCTGAACCGGGAGCCTTGCCCTGATCGGAGGATACCACCTGAGGGGTTTGAGAGCCGGTCCCTGGTCTCCTGCAGCAGCGGTTCAAAGTTTGTTTCACTTGCTGACAGGCATCTACTGAGACGGACCCCCCTGACGTTATCGGGTCCGTCTCCAACGCTTTAAAACTAAGCCGCCGCCGCGGCTGAACCGGGAGCCTTGCCCTGATCGGAGGATACCACCTGAGGGGTTTGAGAGCCGGTCCCTGGTCTCCTGCAGCAGCGGTTCAAAGTTTGTTTCACTTGCTGACAGGCATCTACTGAGACGGACCCCCCTGACATTATCGGGTCCGTCTCCAACGCTTTAAAACTAAGCTGCCGCCGTGGTTGCATCTACAGCCGCGCGGCCGAAGGAGCGTGCCCTAATCTTTATATGACTGCTTAGAATATGGGAAAAAGAAAGATTAAACCAAAAAGCTCTACACCAGTGGTATAGGATCCAAAGGATAGACATTTATCATTATTTTCGGATAATCCACCTGTGGTATCACCAAATGTAGATTCCTCCTTGTCAGTAGCCTCAATAAGTCCCCTCAACCGTACTCCTCCCCTTCATCCGGTACCCAGTGATAGTGGGAATATAAACCCTACTATATCCAATGCTCAAGTGGTCTCATCTACCCATTCAAGTAAATTAGTATATGCTGCAATACCTAAACCATTGATATTTTCTGGTGGAGTGGATGAAAACACACGAACAGAGGAAACACAAGATATTACTTTAAAAGACTTATGGTTAGGTATATCCAGAGTTGAAGGGTTTCTCAGGACTATGATGAAACAAATGGGAGACTTTTCTCAGTTAGTTTCTTCTAAATTAGAAAATGTGGATGCTAATCTAAGTTGTTTGGATAGACGATTAAATGTTATGGAAAATCAATGTATTTACAAGCTGTCTCGGTATCAGCTGTTAAAGATTCTACTGTGATACATTCTAAAATTGAATCTATGGAAAACATGAATAGAGTGAAAAATCTTCGCTTGGTCAATTTTTCCAGTAACTCATTTACTGTCACCTGAGATTTTATTAAGGAAATTTTTTAAAGAAGTATTGGGAATGACCAATGCTGAGAATTTTCCAATAAATAACTATTATATTCCTCCAAAAAAACTTGAATCAGCCCAGGAGGTGGACCATCTGACCACACCAGATGTAAATTTGACTGAATTTTTGGAAGATACACAGGATGTGATTCAGAGTCGGTCCACCCTGGTAATAACATGCATGAGCGAGATGGATAAGATGCTGATAATGAGACTTTATTTTAAAAACAGGTTAATGAAATTTTGTGGGGACTTGGTTAGGATTTTTCCGGATGTATCCAGAACCACACAGTTGAGGAGGAAAGAATTTTTGAAATTGAAGGATAGAGTGTTGGCACTGGATGCATCCTTTTACCTGAAATTTCCCTGTAAATGCTTGATTAAGTTACAAGATATTGAATATTTCTTTTGGGATCCTATACAACTACAACAATTCTTAATTGCAAGAGAAAAGAAATAGAAATGAGATTTGTTTCACCTAGCTGAGAATATGAGGAGAATAATATAAATAGTATCCCAGTTTAAGGAATGATTCAGGGTTCATAAGTATGAACCAAGAATTATTGTCCTTTATATTTCTTGAACTTTACTTTATTAGAATAGCAAGATATACTCCCCATTAATGTGGGCTTGAAAGGAACTATGTATGTATGATTTGATTATGTATTGTTTTTATGTGATTCTCCTTTTTCTTTTGAATTATTGGATATTGTAATGTATTCAAAATTATTAAAAAAAAAAAAAAAAAAAAGAAACAGGGAGGAGAAGAGAAATTAAGCAGATATAATGCTGAAAACCAGTGAAAAGAGCAGAATATGAAATGCTGAGCAACTTATCTTATTGAAGTTCACAGGGCAGCCTTGTTCACAGCAATGAAGGGACGGAGTCTGGAGGTGGCAGTGGAGGAGAAGGGTACTGATAGGAGGGACTTGCCCGATGAATGGCATTCATGGGGGAGAGAAGTATGGAGAAATATTGAGAGGCTGTAGAGCAAGTACACTTATAGGTCAATAAGAGTATAAACTGTATTTGTAAATGGATAGGGAGCCAGTGGAGTGACTTGAAGAGAAGAATAATGTCAGTGTGGTGGCTCTCATAGAATATAAGTCGTTCAGCAGAATTTTGCACAGATTGAAGGGGAGAAAGAAGGTTGGGCAGAAGACCTGAGAGAATCAAGTTGCAGTAGCCTAAACAAGAGGTGATGAGAGTGTGGATAATGATTTTGGTAGAGTGCCCAGAAATGAGAGGTTGGATTTTGGTAGAAGAAGAAATGACAGGCTTTAATAGTTTGTTGGATCTGAGTGGAGAAGGAGAAAGAGGAGTCAAAGATAACTTCGAGGTTGTGAGCTGACAAGACAACGAGGTGGAGAGTGTTGTCCACAAAGTTAGAGAAGGGAGGGGTTTAGACGGGAAGATAAGAAGCTCAGTCTTAGTCATATTCAGTTTTAGATGGTGGTGATGCATTAAGGTGGCAATGTTGGATAGGCAGGCTGAGATTCGGGCCCAGATTCCTGTAGAGATATCTGGTGTGGAGAAGTAGATCTGGGAATCATCAGCATAGAGGTGATAATGAAAAATATGGGAGGAGATGAGTGCACCAAGGGAGTGGGTATATATGGAGAAAAGGAGAGGTCCCAAGACAGCCTGGAGGTATACTGATTGACAGTGGGATAGCAGTGGAGGGAGGTCCCCCATTGCATACACTGAAAGTGCGATGGGAGAGAGAGAGAATGAAAAATGGGAGAGAACAGAACCATTTAATCCCAGCAAGGACAGCGTATCAAGGAGTATGTGGTGAGCAAAGTATTAAAGGCAGCAGATAAATTGAGAAAGGGACAGAAAAGGCATATTTGCATTTTACTGTATTTTTATTCTTATTTTTCCGTTTTCATCAGTTTTAACCTACCTTTTGAATTTCCTAGTTTTTCTGGGCTCCGACGTCAGACGTAATGACGTCACCTGACTTGCAGTTATGAGTGGAGGCGTTCCGCCGGGTCTAGTGCCATTTTCCTTCATTTCATCTCGGCGGGTGTCCGAATCAGCTACATTATACTGCAGCGTCTTATCTGTTGTCCTGAAGAAGGGGGTTAGTTATTCCCTCAAAACGTAGTTCCGTTGGCCTTTAGAAATTTGACCTACGGAAAAGCTAAATATTTTTTGACTTTACAATTGCCTTTTCTGTCCCCACTTGGATGGTTGATTGTGGTCACGTCTGCACCCTCGGATGAGAGGCAGAGACAGTTTGTATACCTGTGGTATTTTCTTTTGCACTTTTAGCACAAAGATTGTTGGTGCACTAATACACATTGAATCACATTTCGGATGAGCCCGAGGATGTTCCACAGTTTATGCTCATATGGGTACAATATTGTGACAGCTAGCGCTTTAGGGGTCCTGTACTCACCCCGGAGCGAGCTATGTGACTGAGGGCTCTCTGTTCACCATTTATTATTATTATTACTTCTGGTTTTGAGCGTTTGCCACAGATATAGCTGTCTCTCCCTCTCACCCTCGTTTTTGGGTCAGGGAAGATTTGTTCTTCATTGTTTTTGAGTTTCTTCCCTATTTGAGTTTTTGAATTTTCATTATCCCAGGACAAGCAGGCAGCCTAGTCTCACATATGTTCGGACCGAAGGAGACAAAAAGTTGAGGAGCAGTTCTGTGTGGTTTAGTGCGTTCCAAGTAGAAGGCCAAAGCACATTTACAGTCCATAGTATGAAGAGCTGATTCTCCAGGGTGAGAATGAGGCTTTGGAAAAAAAACTGGAAGTACAATGGATTGGTTGAGATGAAATTCTGAAACCACTTTAGGTAAGAATTTAGGATGAGTACGAAGGATCTTGATGGAAAACTGTGAAAGGTGGATCAGCAACTAAAGCTTGTAGCTCAATGACTCTACGAGCAGATGTGAGGGCAATGAGAAACACCACTTTCCAAGTGAGATACTTCAGATGAGCCGTAGACATTGGTTCAAATGGAGGCTTCATCAATTGAGCAAGAACAACATTGAGATCCCAAACCACTGGAAGCGGTACGAAAGGAGGTTTAATATTGAAAAGTCCTTTCATAAATTTGGAAGCCACCGGATGAGCAGAGAGGGGTTTTCCTTCAATAGGCTGGTAGAAAGCAACAGTTGCAGTGGGATGGACTCTAATCGATGTAGACTTGAGGCCAGAGGTGGATAAGTGCAAAAGATAATTCAAAACAGAATATAAGGAGGAATCTTGAGACTCCTTATCATGAGAGATGCACCAAGTAGAAAATCTAGTCCATTTTTGATGGTAGCATTGTCTAGTGGTAGGCTTTCTAGAAGCCTCTAAAATGTCTCTTACAGGTTGAGAAAACTGAAGAGGAGTTATGTTGAGAGGTACCAAGCTATCAGGTGCAGAGACTGCAAGTTGGGATGCAGTAGAGACCCTTGACTCTGTAAGCAGAGATGGAAAAACTGGTAGAAGGTATGATTCCCTGCTGCTGAGTTGAAGTAGAAGGGAGTACCAAGGTTGTCTCGGCCACCAAGGAGCTATCAGAATCATGGTGGCATGATCTTCAACTTGACAAAAGTCTTGAGAATGAGAAGGAATGGAGGGAATGAATGCATAAAGGAAGCGATTCGTCCATTCTAGTAGAAAAGCATCTGCCTCGAGGCGATGAGGAGAATATATCCTGGAGCAGAACTGAGGCAGTTTGTGGTTGTGGGGAGATGCAAAGAGATCTCTGAGGAGTTCCCCACTGCAAAAACAATGTGATGAAGAGGCGAGGAATTGAGTGTCCATTCATGAGGTTGCAGAAGATGACTCAATTTGTCTGCCAGACAGTTTTTCGCCCCTTGGATGTGGACAGCTTTCAGGAAGGTGTTGTGGAGGATTGCCCAGTCCCAAACCTTCAGAGCTTCTTGATAAAGGGAGGAAGATCCCGTTCCTCCCTGTTTGTTGACATAGTACATGGCGACTTGGTTGTCCATCCGAATGAGGACTATCTGGTCGTGAAGATGTTGAAATGCTTTGAGAGCATTGAAGATCACTCTGAGTTCCAACAGATTGATGTGACACTGACGATCCATGCTGATCCAGTGGCCTTGAGTACTGAGACCATCGAGATGAACCCCCCCAAGCGTAGGTTGAGGAATCTGTCGCGAGGACCTTCTGATGAGGGGTCATTTGAAACTGCAAGCCTCTGGAGAGATTGGAAGAGAGCATCCACCAGTGGAGAGATTGTCTCAACGAAGGAGTGACTGTAATGTGTCGAGAGAGTGGGTCGCAAGACAGGGTCCACTGAGGAATTCTGAGGTGAAGTCTGGCAAAAGGAGTCACGTGTACTATGGAGGCCATATGACCTAGGAGGACAATCATGTGTCTCGCTGAGATTGAAGAGTGGGAAGACACTGCATGACAGAGTTGAAGAAGAGCATCCAGAAGTTGTTGAGGAAGGAATGCTCCGAGTTGTAGTGTCCAGAAAAGCTCCAATGAATTCTAGATTCTGTGAGGGCTGAAGTTGAGATTTGGGAAAGTTGATTTTGAATCCCAAACTTTGTAGGAACCAGGTAGTCTGTTGGGTCGCTACAATAACCCCTTGAGATGTGGAATCTTTGAGCCAGTCGTCTAGGTAGGGAAACACCTGAAGTCCATGGTTCCTTAGAGCTGCTGCTACCACCATCAGGCACTTGGGGAATACTCTGGAGGATGAAGCCAGGCCAAAGGGTAGCACACTATATTGGTAATGCAGATTCCCCACCTGAAATCTGAGGTCCTGATGGGAGGTCAGATGAATGGGGATGCGAGTATAAGCCTCCTTGAGATCTAGAGAACATAACCAATCGTTCTGATCTAGAAGGGGGTAAAGGGACACCAGGGACAACATGCAAAATTTTTCTTTGACTAAAAATTTGTTAAGAGCCCTGAGATCCAGAATGGGTCACAGATTGCCCGTCTTCTTCGGAACTAGGAAGTAACGGGAGTAAAAACCCCCTGCTCTGCTGTTCCAGAGGAACTTCTTCGATGGCACGGAGACGAAGCAGAGCTTGAGCTTCCTGAAGAAGAAGGGCGGTCTGGCATGGATTGGAAGGATACTCTCTTGGAGGCAGCTCTGGTGGAACCTGAGTGAAATGAAGAGAGTATCCTTCTCAGATTATTGACAGCACCCAGAGGTCGGATGTAATGGTCTCCCATTGATGGTAAAAATGATGGAGACGACCGCCTATGGGTGGAAGGGAGGACAGAGGCAGAGCGATGGAAGTTATGCTCTGCTTTAAACAGTCAAAAAGGCTGCACAGCATTAGGCGCAGCAGAAGGCTGAGGTTTCTGTTGCTTCTGCTGCTGTTGTTTCTTGGGAGGTGCTCAAGTGTAAGGAGCCGCCTCTGGAAAACTGGAATAGGGCATGAATGTTTTGCAGGAGCTGACTTTGGCTTGACAATGGAAGCAAAAGATTTTTCATGTTCAGACAATTTCTTAGTGGCAGCCTCTATGGATTCATCATAGAGGTCATTGCCCTCATAAGGGATGTTAGCCAGACAGTCCTGAAGATTGGGATCCATGTCAATGGTGCGAAGCCAGGCCAAGCGGCGCATGACTACAGATAAAGCAGTGGCCCTAGAAGACAGTTCAAAGGCATCATAAGATGACTGGAGAAGATGCAATCTGAGTTGTGACAGGTCTAGCAGTGACTTCTTGGAACTCGAAATGCCTATGTTGATCCAGGTTCTTGAGAAAGCCTAGAAGAATATCAATGAGGAACTTGAGATAAGTAATGAAGAGAAAATTGTAGTTGAGGACTTTGGAGGACATCATAGCATTTTGATAAAGACGACGTCCAAACTTGTCCATGGTCTTACCCTCTCTTCCAGGAGGAACTGTAGCACAGACCCTGGAAGGATGGGTTCTTTTCAAAGAGGACTCCACAAGGAGGGATTGGTGAGATAACTGAATTCTCAAACCCTTTGCAATGTAGAGTTCTATACCTCGAGTCCAACTTGCCTGAACAGCAGGTATAGCATAAGGAGTCTCCAGACATTGTTTGAAGGTTTGAGACAAAAGCTTGTGAAGATGAAGCTTAAGTGACTCTGCAGGAGGTTGAGGCAGATGCATGACCTCGAGATATTCCTTAGAGTATTTAGAACCAGCATCTAATTGAATTTCCAGGTCATCAGCCATCTGACGAAGGAAGGAAGAGAAGGAGAGCTGATCCGCCAGGGCCCTGCCTAGAGAGCGATGACCTCGAGTGGAGAGCGAAGGCGAAGCCTCTCTGGAGAAGTGGCAATCCAAAGAATGTGGAGACTTGGAGGAGGCAATGAAAGCAGCTGACTCCTCTGGGTCTGGAAGCGGCTACCTCGATCGAGGATTTGGAGACCTCAAAGAGCTGGAAGGTCTGGAATGAGGTCTAGACGAGGAAGGCTGCTCTTTGGAAGGAGACCTGTGCTTCGATGAATGCCTCAATGAGGACCTCGATCGCCGACGAGAGTGATGCCTGGAAGCAGGTCTCGAGTAGGATCGAGGAGACTTCGCCCTATGTATGGAAACAGGCAATGTTGCTGGTGAATGAATAGGGCTGGAAGCTGTAGATTGAAACTCAGTGGTTTGGATCGAGGAATCTCGAAGCACTCCCAAAGACTCTGCTCCTTGTATGGAGTGTAAGGATTCCTGTCGAGACACTCGCAAAGAATCTACTCCTTACATCGAGTGTGTAGATGCCAGATCAGACACTCACAAAGATTCTGCTCCTTGTATAGAGTGTGAAGCTTCAGCTTGAGGCACCAGCAGGACCTCGACCTCGCGGGAGACTGCTGATTGCCCAGGATGGATTACAGGAGGCATTGTCAAGGCAGAACCATATTTGCTCAGTAATTGAACAAATTGCTGCTCCAAAATGGTCTGGAGAGAAGCCTGCAAATGTGGATCCGTGTCTGAAACTGGACCACGTGCTGAGGCTAAAGGCTCCAAGGTGGCAGTGGAGATGTGCTTCGACTTAGAGGTCTTGGAGAGCTTGAGGACTACCGCCGGAACATTCTGCTTAGGTATCTGACCTGAGGGAAGCTCAGGAGAAAATACATAAAGCAGGTGTACTCGAGGCCAAAGACGATCCAAACAGGTTTGATGAGACTCGAGGTCAGAGTTGTGGAAGCAGGAGGACCCTCGCTGGAAGGTGGAAAGAGGCAGCACTTGAGGTCAAGGGTAGCACTGAAGAGTCCATCCTGAAGAGTTTTTCCACTAAAACCCGATGATGTTTAAGAGCTCGAGGTTGAAGAGTAGCACAGCGCTCGCATGACTTAGGACTATGGTCAGGCCCGAGGCACTTAAGGCACCAGCGATGTGGGTCCGTGAGAGAAGTCGCACGCTAGTACTGGCTACACTTCTTGAAGCCCGTGATTGGCCGGGACATAGGAGGGAAGATAGCCGCTGCAAAGTCGAAGCCTGCGGCCTGCGGCCGCGTGGCCTGCCCCGCCTGTCAGTCGACGAAGAAAAATAAAATAAAGTCTTCTTTTTTTAAATAGAAAATAAAGAAAGTAACACAGCGATTCGCAACTAAAAAGAACACAAACCACGGTGAGAGAAGGCACGAAGCGAACAAAGTTCAACACAGTGTCAAAGTACAGACTTCTTGGCTCAGCAGAAAACTGAGACTGAGGAGACTCACCCTGTGTTGGGTGGGAAGGCACTCGCGCATGTGCGGTGCGGCTGACTCAAAACTTCTAAAGTTTTCTACAAGCAAGTATGCTTGCGAGGCTGTCCACATCGGGGCTCCGTGGATGACTTCACCCATATGTCCTGGGATAAAACTTCTATCCATCTCTACTTTCCAGTATCTCGTCTATTTGACTTTTTATGTCTCCATGTCCACCATTATTCCCTTTCTGTACTCCTGCCAAGTATTTCCCCTCCAGGGCTTCACTCTTGCCTATGCCCTTCATGTTCAGTATCTGCCCTCTGTGTCCTCATGTTCCCCTCCCCCCCCTACAGCTTCTCTTCCTTCTTATCCTTTTTCGCTGCCCCTCTCCATGGTACTGCATCTTTCTCACCCTCCTACCCCTCCCTGGATCTACTGCCTCTCTCTATTCTCCGAAGATTCCCCTATGGTAGCATCTCCCCCTCCAGTCATGGGTCTCTCTCTTCTCCCCCAACCAGTCTACTATGGCTCTGGCCTGCGGAGGGGAAGCTAGACAAAGAGGCTGTGCCATTCAGAGAATGCTGGAAGATGGTGGCAAGATAGCAAGCTGTTTTGGAGGGCAATGCCCATGTTAAAAAGCTAAGTTTAACCTATGGGCTGGTGACACACGAGCTCGGGCACTTGGTACCCTTTAGCATCAGCACCCAAGGCCAGAGCCTCTCTTGGTCTATAGGTTAAGCCAGCACTATACTAAAGCTTGTGACAATTTATTTTGTTTTCTGTGCCGTCATTTTCAAAAGGCATGTTAAGAGCCATTTCAAACTGGATCAGGTTCCAGAGTACCTGGTGTTTGTTTCACTACCCATCAGGAGTTAGTCTCCCACCCGCAGGCCCAAAATGAGAAAGATTTGTTGAGTTTCAGACCTGCGTGCTTCCAGGACTTGGGATTATTTTACGTTGTTAGTCTATAGTTTTTCTCCATTTGTGTTTTATAGAAATCCCATAATTTTGGAACTGAACATTATCCACACTTCTGTGAATTGATTGTTTATTTTTTCAGAATGTACAAAGAAACATAGAAACATAGAAATAGACGGCAGATAAGGGCCAAGGCCCATCTAGTCTGCCCACCCTAATGTCCCTCCCCTACCTTTGCCCTGTGAATAGATCCCATGTGCCGATCCCATTTGGCCTTAAAATCAGGCACGCTGCTGGCCTCAATCACCTGTAGTGGAAGACTATTCCAGCGATCAACCACCCTTTCAGTGAAAAAGAATTTCCTGGTGTCACCTCGTAGTTTCCCGCCCCTGATTTTCCACGGATGCCCTCTTGTTGTCGGGGGACCCTTGAAAAAGAAGATATCTTCCTCCGCCTCGACGCGGCCCGTAAGATACTTGAACGTCTCGATCATGTCCCCCCTCTCTCTGCGCTCCTCGAGCGAGTATAGCTGTAATTTGTCAAGCCGTTCTTCGTATGGAAGATCCTTGAGTCCCGAGACCATCCGGGTGGCCATTCTCTGCATCGACTCCAGTCTCAGCACATCCTTGCGATAATGCGGCCTCCAGAACTGCACACAGTATTCCAGGTGGGGCCTCACCATGGATCTATACAATGGCATAATGACTTCCGCCTTACGGCTGATGAAACCCCTTCGTATGCAACCCATGATTTGTCTTGCCTTGGACGAAGCCTACTCCACTTGATTGGCAGACTTCATGTCCTCACTGACGATTACCCCCAAGTCTTGTTCTGCTACCGTTTTTGCTAGGATCTCGCCATTAAGGGTATAAGACTTGCATGGATTTTGGCTGCCCAGGTGCATAACTTTGCATTTTTTGGCATTGAAGTTGAGTTGCCAGGTCCTAGACCAGCGCTCCAGTAGGAGTAGGTCGTGCATCATGTTGTCGGGCATTGAATCTTCGTCCGTTGTGCATTTGCCCACTACATTACTTAGTTTGGCGTCATCGGCGAATAATGTTATTTTACCTCGAAGCCCTTCTGCCAAGTCCCTTATAAAGATGTTGAATAGGATTGGGCCCAAGACTGAGCCCTGTGGCACTCCACTGATCACCTCCGTCATTTTGAAGGGGGTGCCGTTCACCACCACCCTTTGAAGCCTACCTCCAAGCCAGTTCCCAACCCATTTCGTCAATGTGTCACCTAATCCTATAGAACTCATCTTGTTCAGCAACCTGCGGTGTGGTACGCTATCGAATGCTTTGCTAAAGTCCAGGTACATGATGTCCAGGGACTCCCCAATATCCAGCTTCCCCATCACCCAGTCGAAGAAGCTGATCAGGTTGGATTGGCAAGATCTCCCCTTAGTAAATCCATGTTGTCGGGGATCCCGTAGATTCTCCTCATTCAGGATCTTATCCAATTGGTGTTTGATTAGAGTTTCCATTAGTTTGCTCACTATCGATGTTAGACTCACTGGTCTGTAGTTTGCTGTCTCCATCTTTGAGCCTTTCTTGTGGAGTGGAATAACGTTAGTCGTCCTCCAGGTGAGGGAACATTCCACGAGGGCTACATGGTAAAACGTTTATAACCTTGGTGCCTTTGGATGTAGTGCCATGAACCAGGGCTCACAGCCTCACCAGCTTTATCTTTGCTTCTGTCTCTGTGGAGTCTCCTGGATTTGTAGTCTTATCACCATAATCTTCTCAAGGGTGTTCCACTGGACCTTCGAAATTGGACTGTAGTGACCAGATGATAGTTTCAGGGTAGGGGCGCTCATTGTCTGAATGGGGTAGCTCAGGGCCACTGGAAGCTGTTTGGTCCACCCTTTGCTTTAAGATAACGGTGATCCATCTGACCTTGCTCCCTTTTTTCCCCCCGTTTCAGGGCCAACCAGTCCAAGTACTGTCTGACAGTGTCACAGCTGTAGCTTATGTCAACAAGCAAGGAGACCAGAAGTGCTGCGGTCTCCCTGGGAAATCAGTAAGCTCTGTATGCAGCTGTCATGGAGCTGAAAGCAGTTGTTTGACTTAATTAGAAAGTGCTGTACCATTGCCTGCATTTAGTGAAGACCTCTGAAGAAGCCAATATTGACTGGCGAAATAGGTCCCATCGGGGCTGCAGAGAGTTGCCCGGGGACAGAAATCCCACCTGTCCCCGTGAGGAATCCCTCCGTCTCCACCCATCCATATTTTGAATGGTGGATGCTCTCTTCCAATCTCTCCAGAGGCTTGCAGTTTCAGAAATAGTTATTTTATTTAATTATGCTACTGAATTAAAGGCTCTGGTAGAGACCCATTTACAAATAAGCAAAGACACTATTAATTTGGAAATATTAATTGGGAAGAATACATACTTTGTAAACGGATTTCTACCAGAGCCTCTAATGTAAATATAAAATATAGATACTCAGCTGAGGACTTCCTTTGCAGTTGGCCGAGGGTCCCTTTTGCCAAGCTTGGAAGGCAGCAGTAGCGTCCCTGAGTCACAGATGCTGGCACCTCAGTGGCTCATGGATGCTGCCAGCGACTGCTGTGCTTGGTTGAGGGGAGTTCTGGCCGTCTCTAGAGGAGGTCCTCTGATGGTGGTGCTTGGGGATCCCATTCCCCACCAGCCACAGCAAGGGTCAGCAAGTACTTCAACACTGTAGAAATAAAACCAGAAATGCATTTCCTTTTCTTCTGAATACAATATAAAGACATCTGCTATATACATTTCCCAAAGCTAATATATTTTAGTCAATAAATTCTGGTTTTTACCTTTGTTGTCTGGAGACTTATTTTTCCATCAAGTTGGTCCCAGTTTCTTTTTTCTGCTTTCCCATCTTCTGTAAATTCTTCTGTTGCTGTCCATTGGTTCCTCCTACCATGGTCCAGTATTTATCCCTTTCTCATCTTTCACCCCTACCCACCAGCCCCATGCTCAACATTTCTCCTTATGTTCTATCACCCCTCTCCAGCACCATGCCATATCTCAACCTCAATTCCCTTCACCACTATGTCCAGCATTCCTTCCTCTTGCATCCCTTTCAATCTGTCCCACTGTTCCCTTTCCACCACAACATTTCTCCCTCTCATCTTTTTCTTCCCTATTTGTACCTCACTCCCTCCCTATGACCAACAATTCTCCTCTCTCTTCCATTCCCCATGTACACCATCTCTTTCCCTCTAACTGACACACTCGCGCCCATTCTCCCTTTCTTTTCCCTCCCCCACCTCAGCATCACTTTCCCTCCCTTCTTCCATCCTCTCTCCCAAGTTTATGCCATTCAACAAGTTATGGACGTCAAAACTAGCTAACTAGCTTGCTATAAAAAGCAAAGGCCTGTAGACAGTTTCCCTTCCTTCCCAGTCTCGTTGTACAATGTACAGGAACACCCCCCCCCCCAAAAAAAAAACCAACTCAAGCAGCCAATCTGTCCTCTTTCCATTAATGTTGCTCCTCTTCTTTTCCCTGCCTTCTGTGTTCAAAAATGCACTCTCTCCTGTGTCCCGCGTTTGGGCTCCTCCCACATCCCAACTGCTTCCTCCTAATTACAACACGTGCATGCCCGTTTGCTTGCTCCCTCCCTTTCTGCCCCCCTCCCGCAAGACTTGCTGCTTCCTTCTTTCTACTCCTCTGTGGCACACGAGGCGCAGGAGCTGTACACGTGCAACAGCTGAGAGCGCGCACGACAGAACCATCTCACAACCTCTCCTAACGTCAGACTCAGAGTAGCCAGAGTAGCACTTCACAATCACAGGGCAGCGGGCCCTGCATGCTGCACGTAGCCGACGAGAAGCCTTCCTCCGACATCAGCTCTGACGTTGGGGGAAGACTTCTGGGTCAGCTACGTGTGGCGTGCTGGGAATGCTGTACGCTGCAGGAAGGCAGGAAAAGAAGATGAGCCACTCGGCTCGAGCTGCCTCCAACCCCGCGGGATCCCCGTCGTCCCTGTGCAGCTCTTTAGCTGGGATCCGGGGGGGGGGGGGTCCCATTATTCCTTTAAGATATCGGGCAGGCCTCTCGGAGCCCTCCCATATAATAACTCAGAGGGAGACACCCCCAAGGTCTCCTGGATATTTTCCCTGGCTGCATAAAGCGGAAAGGGAACTAGCAGATCCCAATTCCCAACATCTCCTTCTGTTCCCTTCTTCAGCATTCTTTTTAGGATCTTGTTAACCTCTTTACAAGGCCATTGGTTTGGGGGTGATATGCTGAGATCCTAACCTGTTTTATGCCAAAGGCGCTAAAGAATGCCTTCAGGATCCCGGATTGGAAATTAGTGCCTAAATCTGTCACCACCTTTCTGCTAGTCCTCCAAGACGATGCACAAGAGCCTTGGCCTTTCATCTTTCCTCATCTTGGCCATCCTAAACTGTGCACTATAATCTGGGGAATACCCCATATAGTCTAGGAGGGTAGCCCGTATGACTTGGTAATCATTAGCTTGTTCAGGACTTAGTGTATAAAAAGTTTCTAATTCTCTCCCTGTTAAGCATGGTAGTAAGTTAATTGCCCACTGTTCAGGGGGCCAGCATGAAGCTACAGCCACCCACTCAAAGGCTAAGAAGTCCTTTAAGTCATCTTGTGCAGACATTTTATAGAGTTTTATTAGCTCCCTGGAAGGAGCCCTTACCAGATTTGTAGGTGCTTGCAGGCATTTTTTTGTATAAGGTTGAGCACGGCTTGTACTTGGTCTTTAAGAAACTGAGGCCAGGATTCTCAAAATCCCATGTAAAAAAAACGACGGTCTGCTAACACAGCTACTTTGATGCAGAATCTAAAAATCCGAGACATTCTTTAAAAATCACGCATGCAAATAAGGTCAGTGGACAGCAGCGCAGATTCACTAAATTTGAATGTGTCCATCGCTGGTGATAGCAATGGGCACATGCACAGAAAAACACGTAAAGAAAAAAAACAAAACAAAAATACAACAGTGGGAGAGATGCCGTAAAATCCCAGCTGCGACCCTCCCTACAACAGGAGAGATGCCCACTCTCTCCTGCTACACTAAAATTCCCCAACGTAACTGCCATGACCCCCCCCCCCCACCCCCGCAGCAGGAGATGCTGCACTAAACTCTGCCATGACCCAACCCAATTGCCTTAGATCTTAAGTGTCCGGGCCAATCAGAGCCTTAGGACCCTTCTCAATGCATCCAGGGAGGGGATGCAGCAACAGCTGGGAGGAGGGTGTCCACATCCCTCCGGCTCATCTGTTGAGGTAAGGGGGTGAGGGTCACTACTAAGTGGAGGAGCGGTCGGGTCGCAGTGAGTAATTTAGTGCAGCAGGAAAGAGTAGGCATCTCTCCTGCTGTGGGGGGCGGGGGATAGTCAGGTCGGGTCAAGGTGGGTAGTTTAGTGCAGCAGGAAAGAGTGGGCATCTCTCCTGCTGTTGGGGGGGGCGGTTGGGTCAGGTCACGGCAGGGTTTAGTGCAGCAGGAGAGAGTGAGCATCTCCCCTGGTGTAGGGGGGGTCTTGGCTGGGATTTTTGAGAAGGGGTGTTGTGATGCACCAGAAAGAATGGGCATCTCTCCCGCTGCATCATAACACAGGGCTTTCTAGCAGTCTCTGACACTGACCGGCACCCCTTGTCCAGTTGTGTTTTTTTGTCGCCAAAATCCAACGCTTTTTGAAAATGGCTTGGTACTTTTTAAGAATCCACCGGAGGGCTCATTTCAATGTTGCACATTAGTGTCGGAGATTGCTAGAAACCTTGCTAAAGACGGAGATAATCCCTTTTGGTAATCTGCTGCTAAACTGCATACAGGCTAAACCGCTGGAAAACAGTTTTGCAACGGTGTTAAACTTTTGAGAATCTTCCCCGAGTCAGTTCTAGATGTTTTTCTTGCTGAGCATTATGGTCGGCTCTCCATGAGTCCATCTGTGTGCTGAAGTTGCCTTTAATCATTTCCTGGGACTAGCGTTTATCCTCTTCCCACCAGGTCCCGAAAGAAAAAACCGCACACCCAAGTGCAGTACTTTCACAGAGTTCACTGCCCTCCTATGTTTCCCCAAAGCCTTAATAAGGGATCTCCCCCAGTGAGCTTAGGTGCTATTACCTTAATCACTAGTGGGTCTGCACATTGACTGCAAGACTGGACAGTTTGCTCTGGTCACCACTAGTAGACTGGACTCTGGATGTGTCTGGTTCCGCCTGTTATTTGTAATCCATTCCTCCCTGAATGGGAGTACGGGCATCACTAGCCCGGAACATTCTTGTATTGCTGCACACTTCTCTCTAGTCCCAATTACACAGTCCAGCTGATTGATGAAACTCAGAAGGAAAAATAATTCAAAAAGAAGCGGAAAAATATTTTTTAGCTGCAATTCCAACTTCAGCCTGCCTGAGGCGCTATATCCCAACACTGCCACAACAAAGCATGTGGCAGGGTGGTAGGCAAGGTCCATAGCCTGCCTATACCATAGCCAAAACACCAAGCCGAGCAGAACCTTGGAGTGGCTGAACTAGAATTGCTTGCTCAATAAGGAGGTCTGGAACCAAATTGGATGCAAAACAAAAGTTCTTTTATTAGGCTCACCTGAGCCAACAGAAAAAATATAAGGCAAAACTTAGTAAATCTTTACCACCTTGATTCTTTTTTAAATCACAGTTTTGGTATACTGGCAATTCTCAGTCCTGACCAGTCACATAAACACAAAATGCCAAATCAAAACTTAAAGTATTCAGGCTTCTTGCCTACTTTGACAGCACTTTATTATATAAGCTTTGGGTTTTGCCCTTAGGACAGAAGGTTTGTAAGCAGACTTCGTTGTTATAGTCCATGTGTATTAGTCTCCTGCTTTACCCAAGGTGTCTCTCTGTTCTGCTTTAGTAAGTAAGGGAGAAACAGATTACCATTCTCCATTCCTTTCCCTGCAAGGCACCTGTGCTATTCTTCCTTCAGATTAGGCACTTGAGTACAGGAACCAGATTAGGCACTTGAGTACAGGAACCAGAAATACATTTATACTTCACATGGAAGAAGTGTTCTATGTCTTTTAAATCAGAAATAAACTTTTCCTCTTAAGAAGTTTTCACAAACATGCACTGTCACTTTCATTGGCTTGCCACAGCATTTCTGAACCATCCTTCACATTAGAATCCCAAACATAATCACATTCCATGCTCTCATTTCCCTCAGAATTTAGTTCCCAACCCTCAGACTCTGAATTTAATCCAAGGCTAGGCATTTCAAAATCAGGAGTTCTCTAACCTGGTTGCCCTGTTCGACTTCAATGAACTTCTGTCAAGCTGCCACGTTCCTTTCCCTGCTAGGAAGTTGATTCTGGCTGGCTGAAGTAAAGCTGGTTTTTCCTTTAAGGCCTGTAGAATGTCCCCAGTAGCCTTTATAAATCTTTTCCTTGGAGACACTGAGGGTTGGGTCTCCAGGTGTCTTGTTGCTCCCGTCCTTGCTCCTGGCGATTTTAACAGGCTCAGCTGGGGTGTGTGAACTTTTCATTGGGCTGACAATTAATCCTCTCTCTGCTGGTTTTCCTTTGCTCTGCTGTGGCAGTGCAGTTAAGGGTTTCTTTACCCCTCCCCCTCTGAGTGCTGTGCTGGAAACTGAGCTACTCTTGTGTGCAGTAGGTTCTGCTGTGACAAACAACTTAATCACGAGATAAATAAGTCTGCTTCACTGACTGTCTTAGGGCTAGATTCACAAATCTGCCTGATCGAGACCGATCCGTGTCCGATCCGGGCAGGTCCGAATCCAATATGTAGATGGGGGCGATCAGAGGAACGCCCTCATCTGCCGGCACGGATCGCCTGTCCAAGCTGCAACTTTTTTTTTTTTTTTTACTTTTTTTAATTTTGTAGCTCAGCGAGCCCGTGGTTTTAACCCGCTTTAAACCCGCGGGTTAAAACCACGGGCTTGCAGTGCGGGGAAGGGCAGGAGAGATTAAGGGTGGCAGGCAGGAGAGATCCGGGGATGAGCATCGGAGGGGGCAGCAGAGAGCAGGGCTTCAATGGAGCTGGAGAGTCGGAAAGACGTTTGTGATATCCCCAGCAGTCACTTCTTGGGTTGATCGGCCAGCCCAGTCGGTTTTAAACATTTTGTTGGTGAATCGCATCCCTGTCTACTTTGCATGCGTTTCCCCTCATTTGTATGCACAGATTGGAAGCGGATCGCAGGACAGGTCAATGAATCGGGCCGGAGGGAAATCTGGTCGCAAAGGGGTCGCAAACTGATTGGTACATGACCGGTTTGCTTTGTGAATCTAGCCCTTAGTGTTAACCTGGGGTTTATTTGATAAGCGCATGTGCTGTTTTTCTTTAGTGATAGGGGAAGTTTTCTGATCTTGGAAAGCAGTTTCAGGAATTTCCTGGAGCTGAACCTTTTCCCCATCATAATATATAGGTTTCCTTGTTTTCCATTCACCAGTACACTTCGAACAGAGGAAGATCTAGCACGGAACATTAAAAAAGGGGACAAATCCTTCTTCAAGTACATTAGCAACAGGAAGAGAAACAAAGATGGGATAGAACGCCTTAGGCAATCAGATGGAAACTACGCAGAATCTGATACTACCAAGGCAGAACTGCTAAACGAATACTTCTGCTCAGTATTCACCTGTGAAGCACCGGGAGCTGGTCCACAACTACAGATAAGAGACAGCCAAAATGACCTGTTTCATGATTACGAGTTTACACCCAGTAGCGTCTACCACGAACTCTCAAGACTCAAAGTAGACAAAGCCATGGGACCTGACAATCTACACCCCAGGGTACTCAGAGAGCTGAGTGAAGTTCTGGCTGAACCACTATCCGTGCTCTTCAATCTTTCCATGCGCACGGGAAAAGTACCCCTAGACTGGAAAACAGCTAACGTAATTCCACTCCACAAAAAGGGCTGCAGAACAGAGACAGAAAATTACAGACCGGTGAGTCTTACATCCATAGTGTGCAAACTCATGGAAACACTGATCAAACAGAAACTCGACAAAATTCTAGACGAAGAAAATTTACGTGATCCACACCAACACGGATTTACCAGGGGAAGGTCCTGCCAATCTAATCTGATTGACTTCTTTGACTGGGTGACCAGTCATCTGGATGCCGGGGAATCCCTGGACGTGATATATTTGGACTTCAGCAAAGCTTTCGATAGCGTTCCACACCGCAGGCTGTTGAACAAACTAAAATCGATGGGATTAGGGGATACATTCACTACATGGATAAGGGATTGGCTAGATGGTAGGCTTCAAAGGGTGATGGTAAACGGTGCCCCCTCCAAAACGTCAGCAGTGACGAGTGGAGTACCTCAGGGCTCCGTCTTAGGGCCGATTCTATTCAATTTATTCATAGGAGATTTGACCCAAGAGCTTAGAGGAAAAGTATCACTGTTTGCCGACGACGCCAAACTATGCAACATAGTAGACAAAAGCAGTGTGCCTGACTTTATGACGCAGGACCTACGGCAGCTGGAACAGTGGTCATCAACTTGGCAGCTAGGCTTCAATGTTAAAAAATGTAAAGTAATGCACCTAGGCAAAAAAAATCCACACAGAACTTACACACTAAATGGTGAAACCTTGTCCAGGACCACGGTGGAACGTGATTTAGGAGTGATCATTAGCAATGATATGAAGGCTGCCAATCATGTGGAGAAGGCTTCGTCCAAGGCAAGACAAATGATGGGCTGCATCCGTAGGGGTTTTGTCAGCAGAAAACCTGAAGTCATAATGCCACTGTACAGATCCATGGTGAGACCTCATCTCAAGTATTGTGTTCAATTCTGGAGACCACACTACCGGAAAGATGTGTTGAGAATTGAGTCGGTTCAGCGAATGGCTACCAGGATGGTCTTAGGGCTCAGGGATCTCACGTATGAAGAAAGGCTAAAAAACCTGCGGATGTACTCACTGGAGGAGCGAAGAGAGAGGGGGGACATGATTGAGACCTTTAAGTATATCACGGGGCGTATAGAGGTGAAAGATGATATCTTCAGTCTTACAGGGCCCTCGGTAACCAGAGGACACTCGCTGAAAATCAGGGGAGGGAAATTTCAAGGTGATGCTAGAAAGTACTTCTTCACCGAAAGGGTGATCGGTCATTGGAACGAGCTGCCTCAGCAGGTAATTGAGGCCAACAGCGTGCCAGATTTTAAGAGAAAATGGGATATTCACATGGGATCTATAGGGGAGTAAAAGTCAGGGAGTGGGTCATTGGTATGGGCAGACTCGATGGGCTATGGCCCTTTTCTGCCGTCAATTTCTATGTTTCTATCAAATTTCTGGTAGCCAAACTAGTCTTGGAGAAAACTGGAGTCTTTAGTTTAATTTTAATTATAAAAGTGACAGGAAAACACAGAATAACACTTATATGGTATTGTTTATTGTTAGAAAACATTTAAGTTATCCATCATTTTGGGGAAAAGCACTGGGTACATATATACATGTGAAATTCATTAAAATCATGTACAGTGTTTCATTTATTCTGTTCTTAGCTATAGACTTAAATTGACATGGTTTATTTAACTGAGCTTAATGAAATTAAATATTTTTATATTTATTGATCAGATTAGTTTACATTTAAAGGCCTCTGCAATCTATGAGCAATTATACTTATTACTCAGATCCCTGTGCAAAAGCGCAAAAAGAAAAAGAATATACAGTATGAGGTACATAATCGAAAACCCTAAATCGGCACTTGGACAATCAAAAAGACAAGTCGTCCAAGTGCCGATAATTGAAACGGGTTTTAGAGTGAAAAGGGACGTTTTTGAAGGAGTGGTTAGGGCGGGAGGTAAGCAGGATGTGGGCCAACCTAGACTTAGTCATCCTGCAGCGACAAACATTCAATGAGACTTCCTAGACGAAACTTATACATTGTGACTTAGGCAACCTAAAAACAGGCATAAGTGCCCAGAAGGTATGGCAATCTAAAAACAGGTATAAATGCCCAGAAGGTATCAAAAGTGACCAGATAACCACTGTAGACACAAAGTACAGACCCCCACATACTCCCCCAGTGGTCACTGACCCCCCCCCCCACACCACCATAAAAATCAGAATAAAACGTACATACCTACCTCCAGAACATCAGCACCTGGCATAGGAAAGCCTAGTAGAGCTGCACAGAGGTGTCTTATGTAGTCTGGGGGGTGGGCTAGTGAAACATAGAGAGGATGACCCAGGCCCATAAGCCACTCTAACCACTGCATTGATGGTGAAACGTGCACCCACCAAAACCCTACTGTACTGCCATAAAGGTGGTACCTGCAGCCATAAGGGCTATTGGTGTGGTAGATAGGTGGGCATAGTAGGTTTTGAGGGGCTCACCATGACCTATAAGGGAGTTGTGAGATGTTTAGGTGGTACTCTTTTTTGTGAAGTTCACAGCAGTGCCTTGTAAGGTGCCCCACTACTCTTTTGCCATGTCTGGGTGTCCAGTCTAAAAGGTATTGTTCTAGGCGTTTTTGACTTGGATGATTTTTTGGACGAGAATGGGGTATAAAGATAGACGACTTAGCAGTCTGGATGATCAAATGGCTGGACGTACAAGTAGATGATTCTCTTAAAAAAAAAAAATATTTGGACGTATTTTTCGAGAATGGACTTTGGACATTTCTGACTTTGGGCGACTAGTGACTTAGGCCCAAAACAGACTTAGATTTTTTTATTATTATTATCCGCTCCACGTCTTTTATTCTAAAGCAAGTATTAGCCTTCTCCGCAAAGGTTTTGTGATCTTATTGGCCATCCTTGTAGACCAATTTCTAACCCCTTACTTGTATTTCAGTATTTGGTACCCTTCTCCAGTGTATGTTGAGTGCAGCTTCCAGTTCTTTGTAAATTTGTTTCTCTTTTAGGACCAGCGTTATATTTTTGAACTTAGTGCACCTGTGCATATAAAGTTATGGGTAATCGGAATTCAATATAATGTGATTTTTCCATGTAGACATTCACAATGGGATACGGTCATGAACTTCATTCTATAGGTCATATCACCATAGAGATAGACATGATGGCATCCATATCAATATTAATAATGTTACATATTGCCATGGAAGTTTCTCAAGACATCAGTGTCTGAAAGGTATTTCATATTGTGCATGTGTAGCAATGTTGAGTGATAATGCCATTTCTAGTACAATAGGCACATCAGTCTTGAACCAGTGGGATTTTGTGTAGAGAGTTTCATTTACATTTTTCTGCTCTGCCTCCCATCACTATGGGTTGAGCTGTATCTTCTCAGTTTTTCTTTGTACACGCAAAATTGTAGAAGTCTGTCTGTTCTGCTCGTGTTTGTTTTTCCTTTTTTTCAGGTTTTTATCTGGTCATGAGGCTCTTCAGTACTGCAGAGGATCCCAATTTTCCAGGGGCATCTCTGGCCACGAGAAAGCATAGACTTTCAGGGCGGACATCTGTAGCCAGCAGACACCTGCTTGACCAGCCTGCATTAATAGTCCAGGAGCTCAGGGACTGTTCCCTTGGGAACAAGGCTCTTTCTAGGTTTTGTCCACAGAAAGCTTGCACACAGGCTATATGGCCCTGTGGTGATTTTTACACTTGGATCAGATGCCGACTGCGTTTCTTTCCCCCAACTTCGCTCTAGTACCGGTGGAGGTTTGAGGACTCAATCCTGTCGAGAACTGAAGGTCAGTCTGAAGAAAAAAGCTTCCAGGCATTTTCAGGCTTGTCTGAGGCAGAAGTCTTCTCATTTTCTCTGGCTGCAGTTTCAGCTCAGGCAGCCCCAGCATCTGCATAGTACAGATTTTCATAGCCTATGGGGGGGGGGGATGTCTCTAGAAGTCCTGTTTGAAGGTTCCTGTGACTAGGAATATGGTATCCCTCCTCTAAAATCTCTTTCCCTCAATTTTTTTATTTATTTAGCTCTCTTGGGCCGTTTTTAGCGCCTTAATCGCAGCCACAATTGCCATCTTGGATTTCCCGGTTTTAGATTAAAGCCTCTATATGTCTCAAAACATCTCGATTTGACTGAAAATTGGTGTAGATAAGGGGTGAGATTAATTTAAATGGACTGTTTCCATTGTATGCAAATCAATCTCATGCATATCCATTGTGGATATCTCAAAAAATTGACTGGGTTGTGGCCCTTGAGGACCGTGATTGCCCACTCCTGGTGTAGTTGGGCTCAGACCGTGATACCCTGGATTCATGCCAGATTTCCGCTGGATGTCCTGCTGAGGAATGTCCTTGTCCCACATGCCGTACGAGCTTAGCCCCCTCTAATCTGTCTGGGGCGATGGGGTCCCAGATGACTTGGTGTTCAGGTCAAAATCCTGGTTAGAGCTGGAAAATGGAGAAAGTGTGTCCCTGAGCAAAGTGTAGCCACGTATCTGCCTTTAAACCCCAGAATGGACTACAGGAGCCCCTGCAAGGGCCCTCTGGGCATCCTGGTCAGGGTTTTGCTCCAGAATTTGTGAGCGTGATGTATGAAGCATATTTGAATTACAGAGGTCAGACTGACCCCTTGGGGGTCACTGCGGTGCCGGCGCCAGGGATATTTCCCTCTAAGAGCAGAGTTTCCCCACAGCAGAACCATATGAAAGATATGGGGGTCCAGTCTGAGGAGGCCTGTGATGAAGTGGGCTCTGAATCTGTGCCTTTACTTTCCCAGTCTGGGCCCTCAGTAACCATGACTAAAGTAATATCAGTATATACCTATCTTTTTAAAAAATAAAGGAGTTACTGTTGTTTGAATGGTTCAGGAAATAATGTGTACATAGACAAAACAAATGCATATGTGATAAAATGCTTAAAGTGCCAGAGGTAATTGTTTTGCATTGTAGCTCTAAGATTTCTGACATGCTTCAGCGTGAACATCCAAAGAAAATGTATGGGAGTCTATTTGATAAGGCATGTATGTGCTGTTAATCACTAAGAAACAAAGTGTGTGTGTGTGTTTAGATGTGCACTGCAGCAGTCAGTTCTGTGATGTAATATGAAGGGAGGGACGAGCTAGTGAAGGGAAGTCGTGCTTCCTTTTGTACAAGGCCGTGGTTAGGGCCGCTGAGAATAACTGCATTTGAGTTCTGGTGTTGTCAGCATACTATGTAGGGAGAGTCTGTGAACTGGAAAACTGCAGTACAAGGTGATATAATTGTCATGCTGTCGGTTAAAAGCAGTGAGGAATGATTGGCTGGGCTATGTTAAAGCAGCTCAAACTAGCAAATATTTTTTAAGTAATTCTGTTGCTGTTTAAATTAAGCATTCTTTGAGTACATAGTGAATAAACAAACTGGGGAAAAAATCATTGTTTCCTCTCCTTTGTTCTAGTTTTATATTGTGTGAATGTGTTTCTAGCAAATTAAGACCCCCAAAATATGCTTCAGAAAAAGAATTCCACATTGTGGGGTGGGGGAATCGGGGGGGAAAACCTCAGAAAATTGGGGGTGGGGGAGTGGAGAGGGTGGCTGTTTTTGCCTGATGTAAGCCATTTTGGATTGAATTTGGATTTGAGGAAGGCATTGTATAAGCCATCTTGCACAGCAGGAGATGCTTGGGTGGAATTTATACAACTTGTTTTTGATTTGTGAAATTCCTATTCTCTGAGGACAAACAGCACAATCATTCTGAAACATGGGTGACACCCCCACAAGGACAACCAGAAATCGCAACCTCTTTGCCTACCCGAAGATCATAGGTTGCAAATACAGAACCTTTCTGGATAGAACTTTTAAGTTTCAAGCTGCCAGACAGCAAACCTGGCTAGGCAACTTCACCGACAAAGCCAGGCAGACCTATGGCGCCTTTTGGAAAGAAATCAAGACCGCTCTATTCAATAGATTTATTTCCCAGCCAGACAACGCCCCCCCCCCCCCCCCCGTCCTAAAACCTTTCTCTTTATGTTGATACCACACTTCTTCACAAATGTATTCTATTCTTCTCTTGACTATTCAGTGTCTTCTTCACCACCTGTATTCTGTAATTCGCTGACCATCCAGCCCCTTTGATGTAAAATGCTTAAGATTATACTGTAACCTATTTGTAACCTGTAAACACTGATTACTCAGTGACTTCCTACCTGTTCTCACCTTGTAATTTGCTGATTGTACAGCTCTCTTTCACTGTAAACCGCCTAGAAGTCGCAGGATTATGGCGGTATAGAAAAAATAAAGTTATTATTATTATTATCATCTGATAGAGCTCTAATGTGGATTCTACCCAGTGTTCTACAGCTTTAAGAAGCCTTTGGCTGCCTTCCTGCCTAGTGTGATTGCGCGGGACCATCAATTGTCTTCTTTCTACGGAGCAGAGAAATCATATTTAGTGAGTTCTCCTCAGCATGTTGGGGGGAGGGGGGTTCTTTTCTTTTTTTTAATGTCTTCTTGTGACCGGGTATATTCCCTTCCTCTGTTTCATTTTGTTTTGCACTTCCCCTGTCCAGGTAGTGTCTCCCTAGATTTTCCAGCACTTATATATTTCTTTTTATTTATTTCTTTTTCTTTCTTTTTTTATTTTAAGGCTCCTTTATGCCTAAGCATCAGCCAGGAATTGTCTGTGAGGATTTTTGTTTTGTTCTTCACCACTGAACTGTTTGATTTTGCCTTGGCTGTTTATCAATGGCTCAGAAAGTTCCCAGTGGCTTTAAACGTTGTACTCGTTGTAATAGATTCATGTCCAGCACTGACCCCCCCACAGTTGGTGTTTGGGGTGTCTAGACTCTGATCATGACTCATTTGTCTGTTTTCTCTGAAAATGAAGAAAAGAACTCAGAAGTTGAGATAAACCCAATAGGAGAAATTTTTGGCCAAGTCTGGTGGATTGGTATCAAAAGAATTGATTCCCTTGGCCACCAAAGCTACATCAGACACTGGGAGTGTACTAGATCAAAGAGGTCTCCACCTGCCTCAAAATCAGGTGATGCTAATAGCTCTGGGATAAATCAGCATTGGATCCAACACCATGGAAACACTGAAAGACCACAGTGTTGTGCATAGAATGACAGCAAAAAAGCATTGGCCTCACTCCTCGAGGCATGGTACCAGGAGCTCCAGAACAATGGCGTTGCCAGCATCTAAGAATATTGACCACTTAACCCTAATCTTTGTTTTCTATCTTTCAATCTGTTAATCCATAATAGGATGTTACCTCCTATCTTATCAAAATAAAAAAAACCGAAATGTACTAGAACAGCACTAATATAGTGAGCAAAAAAGTTCTAGATGATAGGAGCTTGAGGCAGAAAAATGTGTACTGCAGCAATATATATATGTATGTAACACTAATATCAATAATGATGATAAAAAAAATTTTTGTAGTCAGATCTCAGTGTGGATTGGTCAGTGACATGAGCGGAAACCATTCAATCCAATCCGTGTGCGGGTAACAACCCAGCACACCACACCATCATAGAATCTTATTCGTGTGTAGTGAATCAAAATAACAGTACTCAAAAACACTTGTGATAAATCATACAAAATTATATAAAGTTCAGTAACACATTAACTGACAATAAGGTAGAATAACTGCACAGTCTATCCAAAAATCAGTAAAAAGACTTAACTTAAGTGGACAGCCTGCAAAAGCAGGAACTTCCCAAACAAGTTTCACAAGGGGTCCGAAGCTATACTCAATTGATTCAGTTTTGGAAATAATCCTCCTTCAGGAACCTGTCCTAAATGAACTTCCAAGAGAAAATGCCCAGATTAGAAATAGCAGTTGGAGAGGCAGAACCCAGTGAGTTCAACTGCCATTTCTAATCTGGGCATTTTCTCTTGGAAGTTCATTTAGGACAGGTTCCTGAAGAAGGATTATTTCTAAAACTGAATCAGTTGAACCATCTATGTTTCCTGGAGTACAGCTTCTGCAATTGGGACCCCTTGTGAAACTTGTTTGGGGAGTTCCTGATTTTGGAGGCCGTCCACTTAAATTAAGTCTTTTTACTGCTTTTTGGATAGACTGTGCAGTTATTCTACCTTGTTGTCAGTTAATGTGTTACTGCAACTTTATATAATTTTGTATGATTTATTACACATGTTTTTGTGTACTGTTATTTTGATTCACTACACACGAATAAGATTCTATGATGGTGTGGTGTGCTGGGTTGTTACCCGCACACGGATTGAAGGATTGAACGGTTTCCGCTCATTTCACTGACCAATCCACACATCTTCTCACTAAAAAAATTTTTTTATTATCATTATTGATATTAGTGTTACATACATATTGCTGCAGTACAGATTTTTCTGCCTCAAGCTCGTATCATCTAGAACTTTTTTGCTCACTATATTAGTGTTGTTCTAGTATATTTCAGGTTTTCTTATTTTGATAAGATAGGAGGTAACATCCTATTATGGATTAACAGATTGAAAGATAGAAAACAAAGATTAGGGTTAAGTGGTCAATATTCTAAATGGAGAAGAGTAAATAGTGGGGTTCCCCAGGGGTCTGTGCTGGGACTGCTGCTTTTTAATATATTTATAAGTGATCTAGAGCAGTGTTCTTCAACCTTTTTATACCTATGGACCGTCGGAAATAAAATAATTATTTCATAAACCGGCAAACTAATAAGACTGAAATTTTTAAAAACCCCATCGCCACCCCATCCCCCGAGCTCGGTCCCATTAACCATCTGATCCCAACCGCACAAGCCTCAAATAGTTATGATTTTATATTGAACATATTTTATTAAAGTATAAAAAGAAACAATATTCTGTACAATTGTCATTTTATAAATTTAAATAATACAGGGCAAGGATCAACAAAACCCCCATCTCCCCTCCCCTTCACATATATCCCCTCTACTATCAAGAAAACTGAATAAGCCAAATTATTACAGAATGCTACACAAATATCATGTTAACAGAATACTGCAGTCACACATGGCAGGAATGGTGTTAGGGGGAGTGCAACAAGGGCAACTGCCTCCTGGTCAGAGAGAGCCCTAAGCCAGCTGGAAGCTAAAGAAGCACTGCCTGGGCTTTGCACTCCCCAGTTATGTCTAACATCAGCTCTAGCAGGATACATATTTTAATCTGATATATTCTAATCATAAGATAGAAATAAAATTATTTTTTTCTACCTTTTGTCGTCTCTGGTTTCTGCTTTCATTGTCTTTTCACTCTATTCCATCCAGCGTCTGCCCTCTGTCTCTTCAATCCAGCATCTGCCCCTTCCATCCACTGTTTGCCCTTTCCCCCTCCCATATGGTATCTGCGTTCTTTCTATGCCCCTCTCTCCTACACCAGATCTAGCATCTTTGTCCCTCTTTCCTTATTTCTCATCTACCCCCCTTCCCAGCATCAATCTCTCTCTACTTTGTCATTACTCTGTCTCTCCCCTTTCTCTCATCTGATCTCTCCATTCCATCCTGACTCCTACCCCTCCTCTAATCTCCCAGCCAGCTGTTTCCTTCCAATTTTCCTCCCCCCTGTCCAGCAGTACCTTCTCCCTTTCTTCCTCCCCTTATCCAACAGTAACTCTCTTCCCTTCTCCCCTGTCAGCAGTACCCCCTTCCCCTCCCTTGTCCAGGAGTACCCCTTCTCCCTTTCCTCCTCCCCTTATCCAACAGTAACTCTCGTCCCTTCCCTTTCCCTTCTCCCCTGTCAGCAGTATACCCTTCCCCTCCCTTGTCCAGGAGTACTCCTTCTCCCTTCCCTCTCCAGCAAATGTTTCCTTTATGTAAGCTAGTGGCAGCTCTGTGTGCTTTTAACTTCAGCACACAGCTGCCCCTAAGCAGTATTTTAGCCGCGGTTTCATGAGGCAGCCTCGGGGCCTTTGGTAGGCCAGCCCACATTGCATCATCGAAGCGGGCCGGCATAGCAAAGGCCCCAAGGCTTTCTCATGAAACCACGGCTAAAATACTGTTTAGGGGAAGCTGTGTGCCGAAGTTAAAAGCACACAGAGCTGCCGCTGCTGGTCTGGGGGTGCGGAGACAAAGGCAGGAGCAGGAGACATACGCAGCAGAAGTCCCAATGGTGGAAGGCAGGAGTCCCAGCATAGCGACAGTAACAGGAAGTTACATGTCAGCTGACGCCGGCACCTTTTGTTGCGGCGGGAACCCGAATCCTTCACGGACCGGCAAGATTTTTATGCAGATCGGCACTGGTCCGTGGACCAGCGGTTGAAGAACTGTGATCTAGAGATAGGAATAGCTAATGAGATAATTAAATTTGCTGATGACACAAATTTCTTCAAAGTTCTTAAATCGCAAGAGGATTGTAAAAAATTACAAAAGGTAATTAAATTTGCTGATGACACAAATTTCTTCAAAGTTCTTAAATCACAAGAGGATTGTAAAAAATTACAAAAGGACTTCATAAGACTGGGAATCAAAATGGCAGATGATGTTTAATGTGAACAAGTGTAAAGTGATGCATCTGGGAAAGAGGAACCTGAACTTATAACTATGTGATGCAGGGTTCCATGTTAGGAGTCACAGCCTAGGAAAAGGATCTAAGTATCATTTTGGAAGATTTGTTGAAGCCCTCAGCTCAGTGTGTGGCAGCAGCTAAGAAAGCCAGTAGAATGTTAGGAATTATCAGGAAACAAAGATGAAAATGTTATCATGCCTTTATATCACTCTATGATACGGCCACAACTCGAATACTATGTGTAGTTCTGTTTGCCGTATCTCAAAAAATATATAGCTGAATTAGAAAAGGGATGGAGATAAAAGGGATGGGATTACTTCCCTATGAGGAAAGACTAAAAGTGTCTAGGTCTGTTCAGCCTGGAGAAGGGTCGGCTCAGGGGAGATAAAATAGAGGTCTATAAAATACTGAGTGAAGTGGAATGAGTAGATGTGAATCGCTTATGTACTCTTTCCAAAAATACTAGTACTATAGGACATGTGATGAAACTACTAAGTAGTAGATTTAAAATAAACCAGAAAAATATTTCTTCACTCAATGTGTAATTAACTCTGGAATTTGTTGCTGGAGAATGTAGTGAAAGTGTTTAGTTAGCAGGGTTTAAGAAAGGTTTGGATAATTTCTTAAAAGATAAGTCCATAACCATTATTAAGATGGCTTGGCAAAATCCACTGCTTATTCCTAGGATAAGCAGTATAAAATCTAGTTTTCTCCTTGGGATCTTGCCAGGCACTTGTGACCTAGGTTGGAAACAGGATATTGGGCTTGATGGACCTTCAATCTGTCCCAGTATGGTGACTCTTATGTACTAACAAATGAAACTCCGTTATCTCCTATTACTGCATTTGAAACAAACACGATTATCTTGAAAACCTTCACATGCTTAGGACACAGTCCTGATCAGACTACTCTTGCTCAGGATGAGCAAAGTCAAACCCAGTGTGGCTACTGTATAAAGGCATCTTAAGAATCTGGTAAGATGATATTGATGTACAAGCAGCTTGTGAAAAATTGCTCATTCAATCTTATACTAAGGTGGCAGATTTGCTTCCCCAAAGAAAAGAACAATAGACGTTTTTAGTTACAGTTCAACTAATGTTGAACTTAAAATAACAGTATACTGCATGCATTTCTGCAAGCTTTATATGGGAAGATGATCTATGATCAATTTATTTTGTTTAGAGAACAAATGGATTTCTGCTTTTACATAAAATAGCTTTGTTTTAAGTCAAGCAAGAAGTCCAATAATTCTAACTGTAAAATTTGTTTTATTTTGCATTATAAGAACATAAGAATAGCCTTACTGGGTCAGACCAAAGGTCCATCAAGCCCAGTAGCCCGTTCTCACGGTGGCCAATCCAGGTCACCTAGTACCTGGCCAAAACCCAAAGAGTAGCAACATTCCATGTTACTGATTCAATGCAAGCAGTGGCTTGCCCTATGTCTTTCTCAATAACAGACTATGGACTTTTCCTCCAGGAAATTGTCCAAACCCTATGCTATCCGCTCCTCTGGCAATGCATTCCAGAGCTCAACTATTCTCTGAGTGAAAAAATAATTCCTCTTATTGGTTTTAAAAGTATTTCCCTGTGAAAAATTGATTCACTTGTACCCGTTCTACTCCACTCAGGATTTTGTAGACTTCAATCGTATCTCCCCTCAGCCATCTCATTCCAGGCTGAAGAGCCTTAACCTTTTTGGTCTTTCCTCATACAAGAGGCATTCCATCCCGTTTATCATCTTAGTCGCTCTTCTTTAAACCTTTTCTAGTGCCGCTATATCTTTCTTGAGATATGGAGACCAGAATTGAACACAATATTCCAGGTGAGTTTCAAGTTTATTAAAAATTTGATATTCCGCTTATTGAATTTCTAAGCAGAGTACAAGTAAATTTACATTAAAAAAAAGTAAAATCTGGGAAAAACGAACGATATAACACACAGACATACTGGCACAGGGAAGAGGGAAGAGGGGTAGAACTACATAGTCTATAGAAAAGAGAGACAGTAAAAGGAAGAACAATTGGATGGGAACCTGTACGTAATAATCATACTAAAGAGAGGAAAAAGTAAATGAGTATGTTAACTTTAAAGGTTTTTAATTTAGTTTTAAATCATTCCAAAGATGATTCTTCTCGTAGATCTGCAGGCGTGGAGGAGCATAAAAAAAACCTTCTAAGTCACCTTTTGGCCTAGGCCCTAAACGCTGAAAGTAGAAGCAGGAAAAATGTCCATTCTCAAAAAAAATGTCCAAAAGTAGGTTTTTTTTTTGTTTTGTTTTTTTAATAATAATGGCCTACCTCTACATTCAGCTGTTTAAACGCCCAGACCAACACTACATCAACGCCCAACACAAGAACTTTTAGGTGAAGGAGGAGCCAGTCCTTCGCCTAAAAGCTGGATTCTGTAACCTGTGTCTGTCAAAAAGAACACCGGTTACAGAATCCACCCTCCCCCCTAGCAACGATTGCGGCAGGAGAGATAGCCAATCTCTCCTGCAGCGATCCACCCCTCCCCAATCGGATCGGGCAGAAGGGAGCCCAAGCCATCCTGCCCCAGTGAAACCGCGACCCTCCTGACACAATTGGGGCAGGAGGGAGCTCAAGCCCTCCTGCCCCGGCGAAATCGCAACCCTCCCAACACGATCGGGGCAGGAGGGAGCCCAAGCCCTCCTGCCCTGGCAGCCCCCCACCCCCACTAAAATACAGGCAGGAGGGATCCCAGGCCCTCCTGCCCCAACGCATCCCCCCACGTCTGGCCCTCCCGCACACCCGATTGCCCACCCGAACACCCCTCGACCCGTGAAACTTGTGAAGTCGCACCACGGAGCGATACAGAGGCATTATAACATTCTTAGTCTTGTTAACCATCCCTTTTTTAATAATTCCTAGAATCTTGTTTACTTTTTTTGCAGCTGCCACACATTGGGCGGAAGGTTTCATCGTATTGTCTACAATGACACTCAGATCCTTTTCTTGGACGCCAGCACACAAGGTGAACCCTAGCATCCGGTATCTGTGATTTGGGTTATTCTTCCCATTGTTTTAAGTCCACTCATATTGAGCATACAACATCTTCTCAGACTTTGCAAAAAAGCTTTTGACCTTTGTGCTTACAGTAAGGGCATAACCCCCCAGATGGAACCTTATCTTTTCAGGAGAAGAACATAAAATTTGAACTAGTTTGGGTGAGGTTTTGTCAGTGCCTCATATGTTGGTATTCTTTGGAACTATAAGATGGTCAGTGGCACAGAACTGAAATGCTTTTGGTTTTGTAGAATAGTCGGTGCATGCTCGTGTATAAGTTGATCTTGTATATAAGACAATAAGCAATGTTCAGACAAAAAAGCATAAAACTGTATTAATCCATGCATAAGCTGAGGTTAAAAAGTGAGGATTCATTCATTAAAAATATGCATGAAGTTTATTATTCACTCACTAAATTGTCTTTAAAGGAACCTTAGTCTAGCACAGGGGTGTCCATCTTCCTCTTCATTTCCATTTTCCCTCAATCCAGGTGTCCAGCATCTCCCCTCCTCCCGAATGTCAGTGTGGCAGACACTGTAATTCTAGCAATATTACTGTGCTGACTTCAACCCCCAGGAGAAACATTTATAGTAAGCTCTTATGCCACTGCTCCTACTGCAAGATTTGGTGCTAAGTGGCAGGATGAGAATACATGCTTACTATAAGTGCTTCTCCTACTGCTTGACTTCATCAAGGGGGACAAGGATCTGAGGTAGCCCAATGAGACTGTTGAAAATAAATGTAGTTTCTGCCAGACCAACCTCCTGAGGGGAGGGGAGGGAAAGGCAGATGCTGGATGTAACCCTCTTGTTACAATATGTGGCATTGCTTGTGATCAGCACAAAACAGGAAGTTCCAGACTCCACAATACAGTCACAGAAAAAGAAACAATGGAGACAAAATACCAACGCAAGACCGTAGAGTGCAACCATGCATGAAACAGTCCTTTATTAGTACAATAAGGAACTTCCTTGACACCATCCATGTTTCAGCCAACTGGCCTGCCTCAGGGTCTAATAGGTCTACTTCCTGCTCTGATCGCTGAGTTCTATATAGAAACATGATGGCAGATAAAGGCCAAATGGCCCATCCAGTCAGCCCATCTGCAGTACCCATTATCTCTTCCTCTCTCTAAGAGATCCCATATGCCTGTCCCAGGCTTTCTGGAATTCAGACACAGTCTCTGGCTCCACCACCTCTTCCGGGAGATGGTTCCATGCATCTACCACCCTTTCTGTAAAAAAAAGTATTTCCTTAGATTACTCCTGAGCCTATCACCTCCTAACTTCATCCTTTGCCCTCTAATTCTAGAGCTTCCTTTCAAATGAGAGACTCAACTCATGCATTTACATAATGTAGGTATTTAAATGTCTCTATAATATCTCCCCTCTCCCGCCTTTCCTCCAAAGTATATAGATTGAGATCTTTAAGTCTGTTCCCATACGCCTTATGACAAAGACCATGCACCATTTTAGTAGCCTTCCTCTCTAGATCGACTCCATCTATTTTATATCTTTTTGAAGGTGCGGCCTGCGGAATTGTGCACAGTATTCTAAATGAGGTCTCACCAAAGTTTTATACAGGGGCATTAATACCTCCTTTTTCCTACTAGTCATACCTCTCCCTATGCACCCTAGCATCCATCTAGTTTTTGCCATCACCTTTTCAACATGTTTGCCCACCTTAAGATCATCACATACAGTTACACCCAAGCACATAAGTTCTTCACCCCCTAAACTTTACCGTTCCCTCGGGTTTTTGCAGCCCAAATGCATGACCTTGCATTTCTTAGCATTACATTTTAGCTGCCAAATTTCAGACCATTCTTCAAGCTTCATCAAGTCTTTCTTCATGTTATTCACACATCCAGGGTGTCTACTCTATTGCAGATTTTGGTATCATCCGCAAAGAGGCAAATCTTACCTGACAGTCCTTCAGCAATATTGTTTATAAAAATGTTAAAAAGAACAGGTCCAAGAACAGAACCTTGAGGCACACCACTGGTAACATGCCTTTTCTCAGAGCACTCTCCATTGATCACTACCCTCTGTCACCTTCCACTCAATCAGTTCTTGACCCAGCCTATCACTTTGGGACCCATCCTGAGGGCACTCAGTTTATTTATTGCTAAAATTTAAATACACCACATCTAGCACACTTCCTCTATCCAATTCTCTGGTCACTCAGTCAAAGAAATTGATCAGATTTGTCTGACAAGACCTACCTCTAGTGAATACATGTTGCCTCTAGTCCTATAATCCACAGGATTCCAGAAACTTCACAATTCTCTGTTTTAAAAGCGTTTCCATTAATTTGCTTGCCACAGAAGTCAGACTTACCGGTTGTAATTCCATACTTCTTCCTTCTACTTTTGTGGAGAGGGACCACATCCACCCTTCTCCAGTCCTCCGGTATGACTCCCGACTAGAGACTCATTGAAAAGGTCAGTCAGCAGAGCCATCGGAACTTCCCTAAGTTCCTTCAGCACTCTTGGATGTACACCATCCGGCCCCATCACTTTGTCTACTTTTGTTTTAGCTAGCTCATCACGAACACAACCCTCTGAAAATCGATCACGGTCCACCTCTCCTCCATCCCTATTCACGTTTTGACTACTGCGGTCCTGCTCCTGGCACTTCAGCCATGAGCATAGAACAGAAATATTTGTTAAGCAATTCAGCCTTTTCTTTATCAGCTTCTACATATTTCTCTCCTTCACCTTTGAATCTCACAATACCACTTTTGCACTTCTTCCTATCACTAATATATCTAAAAAAGGTCTGCCCGTTTTACCATGTCAGCTATTTTTTTTTTCTTCCATTCGCATCTTTGCTTTCCTGATATTTTTGCATCAGTTATAACAAGCAGTCTTTGTCATCTCCAGATCATTCATGAACACATTGAACAGTAGTACTGCCTGCACACATCCTTGTAGAGCTCCAGCACCTTCTGCAGCTGGCGTTTTACACCACCATATTTCTTTATCGAAAGGCTATGGCATATAGAACTCAGGAATTAGAGTAGGAAATAGACTATTGGATCCCTGAGGCAGGCCAGTTGGCTGAAACACAGACCACGTTGAGTCCCTCATTGTACAGTACTAATGAAGGACTCTTTTCACCCATGATCACACGCCACATTGTTCACAATCAGTCATAATGGCCTGTGCATAAGTCAAATTTTAAGGCATCATTTTTTTAACATACATGAGCATATACTCATATGGTAAATCATTCAGGGCCAGCACTGAGTAGCTAGGTTTGTTTTTGTAAAAGAACCACTTTTTTTTTGCCTTGCTTTTCAGCCCATTCAGACTGCATCAAGCCTCTGCACAAGGCCCCACATCCTTCACAGTCCACCTTTGAAATCATTGGTATGAGAGTCGGGTGTGCATTTTAACTTAGGGGTCCTTTTATCAAGGCGCGGTAGGGGTTTAACGCGCAGAATACCGCACGTTAAACCGCCTGCCATGCTAGTCGCTAACGCCTCCATTGACCAGGTGTTAGTTTTTTTGCTTGCCGCGGGGGTTAGCGTGTGATGAAATGTCCGATACGCTAACCCCGTTAGCGCGACTTGATAAAAGGACCCCTTAAACTTAAGGAGGCATTTCTCATTCTACATATTTTGCCTCCTTACTTGTCAAAGAATGATTCAACCAATATTGTTAACTTAAAAAAAGTAGCAACATTCAAGTTTTAGACAGGTTTTCCCCACTTGATAGGAGATGACTAAGAGATCCAGGCCTGCTGTCAGTCATGCCTCTGCCTGACTTGCACCTGCTTCCTTTTCTTGCTTCCTCATGAGGAGAAACTGAAAGGGTATGCAGAAACAGCACAAGCTAGACAGGTCTACAGCTGTCATTCACCATGTCTAGTTGATGCAACTAAATTGATATTAACTGCACCTGCTACATAAATAGTAAAAACAAAGCAATGCATATTGATTTTTTAAAACCCTTTAAACAGATAAATTGCATTTGTCCCAGTTCATGGCATTATTCTTTGGAAGATCTGAGTCGAACTTTGGGTCCACAGGAGACTGTTAGCTCCAAACATTGTACAAAATTGTTACCAGCTGGCCAGCTTTGTGTTGTGGTTAGAAGGAGCCATGCTGTAGTCCTTGACTGAGAACTGTTGTGACAAAACACTTAGCTAGATGAGAAGAAATGGTTATAAATGTGGAGAACTCCTTGGTAGCTGTTGGCTAGATGAGAAGAAATGGTTATAAATGTGGAGAACTCCTTGGTAGCTGTTGGCTAGATGAGAAGAAATGGTTATAAATGAGGAGAACTCCTTGGTAGCTATGTATGAAGTCTTATGGTATTATAGCACTAGTAGAAGTTTGTTTTGTCTGAGCTGGAACTCTAAAAGGAGGAAACAGCTTGCAAAAAAAATAAAATATAGGGGCGCATCCTGTGACTGAAAAAAAAAAAAAAATAGGTATAATTTCTTGATACCACTATGACATGTTTCTTTAATATAATCATGTTTTGAAATACAAAGCATCTTCAAAAAGTTTCTACACTTTTTTTTAACCATTTTCCACATAATCACCCTGTTTTGCCTGATTGACACATGTTCTTTACCACTTCTCCCGCTCCAACCATTTCCCGCAAAAATATGAAAGAGTGGAAACTTTTTAAAGAACCCTCATAGTTATGCCATGAATGAAATACATAAGCAGTATCAAACTGGCATAGATGAAAGGCTCAGCAAGCCCAGCATCCTGTCTCTCTGGCCATGACCAATTCCTTGTTGCTCACTCCCAGGGATAAATTGTGGTTTTCTCAAATTTACATAGCCAATAATGATTTATGAACTTTTTCTCCAGGTACTTGTCTTAAATCTTTATTTTTTTTAATCAGCTATGGTAACTGCCTTGACCTCACATCCTAGTGCCAAATACCACAGATTAAATATGTATTAAATTGCAAAAAATTATTTCTCAAATTTATTTTAAATATACTTGAAAAAGTTTTATTAATATTAGTTTTGCCTGTATGGCAATATATCGCAAACTGTGTTCCACAGCAGATTCCAGGTGTGCCCCGACAAGATGCCGGTAAGGAGGAGAGGTTCCGATTGACTGTAGGCAGTCAGCCGGTGTTGACGACTTTCCTCCTCGCCAGTGTCTCTCCTCCTCTCCCTGCACTTCCCCTACTCCAGGATCCCCCACCGAAGTGACAGGGCCTCCACACATGCCGGATGTCGATGTGATGATGTCATACATGCATATGACATTATCAAGTTGACATCTGCGCACATCCGGGTGCCTTTTGGATAGAGCATCGGGTTTAGTGTGCTGCCGGCTGAAAAGTTTATGGGAAACTGCTATGTGGCAAGCTTCTTTTCAAATTCTCTTTTGGTATGTCTTATTACTGTATTACATCTAATTTGCCCGTACTTATCTTTTTTTTTTTTTTTTCATTTGAGTCTGTTTTGAAGATTCTTTGTATTTCAAAACAGGATTATAGTATTAAAGAAACACTCCGTAGTGATACCAAGAAATTGTACCTATTTTTTTTAATTTTTCAGTCAAAGGATGCACCCCCCATATATTCTTATGGACTTAATAGCCTCTTTCACTTCATTACTTTACCATGCTGGCAGTTATTTAGTTTTTCTTTGACCTTTCCTAATGCTTGGAACACATTTGTTCTAATATAGTATTTGTACACAGAATTCATTTTCCTCTTGCAAACTTTTAAATTTTGCAGCAGTTTTGGTTTTTTTCTTGTAAAGGTAAAGGACACTGCAGTAGTTTTCCTAAATATATTCTCTCCAATGATTATTTCAGGTTTCATTATTGTGACCACTATTGTCAAGTGAGCATTATTTGTCCCTGCTCAGGTGTCCTAGACCTTCATGTTGCTATACTGGGGCATCATGGTTGTACAGTTCTTGGTGACCTAGTTGTGGCTTCTGCTCCAAATCATAAATAGGTGAGAGTGCAGTATATTGATGATGCCATTGTGATCTTTGCTCTGACCAAATTCCATATACTGTGTGTGTATATATATCCTTCACTTTACTGTTGCAGTTGCTCCTGCTTGCTCTCCTCTTATCTGCACTGTCATTTCTATCCTCCCTATAACCCTCCTGTCTGTCTCCCCTTACCTTTGTACCCCAATCCAGTGTGCAAGTTGCTATGTTTGTGGCTTGGGGGAGGGCTGTCTGCTCTTCCCCAATGGCAGTTCTACCCTCTTCCCTGAGCAGCCCTTGTGATCAGTGATCTATGTTCCCAATGTGTTGACCTGCTTCCCTTCTTGTCCCTGTTAAAGGTGTGCCAGACCTTTATCTTCATTTGGCTATGCAAGGACATCCTCGTAGTACAGTTCTTGGTGCTATGGTGGTGGCTCTTGCTCCATATCAGTCAAGTGCAGGTGAATTGGTCTTTGGGATTCCAAGAGTATATTGGTGGTTTCAGTAGTACAATTGGGTGATATGTCCCAGCTGCTCCTGCTTACTCCATTCTCAGCTATACCATCTGCAGTATTGTCCATTCCTCGCTTCCCATTACCTTTCTGATTCATACACCCCTCCCAGTTGTTACCCACCCTGTATACCAATCCAGTGTGTGTAGGTTTCTCTGTTTTTAGTTGGATGTATGGACCTGCCTTCTCGTCCCATATGCCAGTGGCCTCGTCCCTGAGCAGCTCTTTATGAAGCATTAAAAATTCCACCACACTGACATTCTCCCCTTCCTCATATAGCCTAGACTTTTGTTTGGATAAACAGAGTCATTCTTCGTGCCCTGGGGGTGACTCCTGCTTCATTTCACCCACCTGCTCCATGCCTGCCTGCCTGTGTTCCTGGGATCTAGGTTATCTGCCTCCAGCAGCAGAATGTTGTTATCCTGTGTTACTGCTGCATCCTACTCACCTGTACTGTGGGTATATGCTGTGCTATGTTTGGGGGTGGCTAGGAGACAGTGTTTGTGGACTAGTTGACCTGTATTTGCTCACATGTAATAACGCTGTTATCCTGTCTCAGTACAGGCCTCTTCCTTAATATGATGTTGGAAGGCCAATAAGAGCTTAAACATTCTCTGTGACTTTGTGTTCATATTCAAAAGGAGGACCTATATGGCCTCCAAACAACCATCTTATACCCCAAACCAGCAATGTAAACTGTCCTGAGTTCCCCTGGGAGAACGGTATAGAAAACTGAATAAAAAAATAAGTTCTGCATTCAGGTGAGCGGTAGATCTAAAATAGTTCCCCATCTCCTTGATGAAGTAGTCATTTATGGCATCTAGAAACTTTTTCTCCCCAGCATATCCTGATAGGACATTTATGCAGTAAGTATTGGGGGTAATGAAATCTCACATTATTATTACCGTATTTTTTGCTCCATAAGATGCGTCTGACTATAAGATGCACCCTAGATTTTGAGGAGGAAAACAAGAAAAAAAACGTGAACCAAATTCTCCCTGCCAGGCTCTGTACCCTGTCCCCCCTCTGGTGGTCTAGTGGTAGGCCGGGGCAGGGCACAGAGCAGGCATGACTAGTGGCCTAGTGACAGACAGGTCTAGTGGCAGGCAGGTAGGCCCCACACACCCCCAGTACCTTAAATCATACCCCCATACAACCACATGTCCCCCCAGTACCTTAAATCATCCCCCCACTTAACCCCCAGTAGCTTTTTTTAATCATCCCCCCTCCCCCCCCCCCTCCGTACCTTTAATCATACCCCCTCGGTACCTTTTTTAATTCCTCCCTCCTTAGATGGCTCTCATCTTTCCCATCCAGCGTGCACAGGCCAGAAGCGCAGAGATCAGGAGCAAAACCTCCGCGCTCCCGCCTGGGCCCCCACCGATCTCCGAATAGCTGCAGTCAGTTCTCGCGAGTCCCACAAAAGCTGACTGCAGCCATTCGGAGATCGGCAAAGGCCCAGGCGGGAGCACAGAAGGCTTGCTCCTGATCTCTGCACTTCTGGCCGGGAAATTCACTGGACTACCAGGTACGATGGCGGCGGGCGGGTGGGATTAAAGATGCAATGGTGGGGGTTTAAATATGCGGCAAATTTGTATCTTCGCTTCATAAGACGCACTTACATTTCCACCCCCTTTTTGGGGGTGGAAAAAGTACGTCTTATGGAGCGAAAAATACGGTATGTTGTTAACTTTTCTTGTTTCTGTGAGCAGTTCACTATTTTTTTATCCCGGCCAGACAGGTAGTATATATAAGATCTACATGCAAGCCAGGTTTTCAGGATATCCACAATGAATAAGCATGAGAGAGATATTTACATGCACTACCTCATTGGTATGCAAATCTTCTCGTAAATATTCATTGTGAATATCCTGAAAACCTGATCTAAATCAAGGACTGAAATTGAGTAACCCTAGTATACACTACCTACCTGGCCAGTATACCTCACTGCTATACTGTTCTCCATCCCATATATAATTTCAAGAATACATTTTGTTTCTTGCAAGACTCTATGCCATTTTAATATATATGACCATCCCTCCACCAGTCTGATCTCCTCTACTGTTTAATATAATCTACACTCTGATAATCAGTGTCTTTTGGGTTGTCCTTGTTCCATCAGGTCCCTTAGATATGTGTTATTTTTATCTTCATTTAGTGCCATGCATTCTAATTATTCAATCTTTTATTTTTAAGATTTGTCATTCATGCACTGACAGTTCAATTTATGCTTTTATTTGTATTCACAGCCTGCTTGGTAGAGATGCTGATGGTGAGGCACCACTTGGAGTACTGTGTCCAGTTTGGGAGGTGGTATCTCTAAAAGGATATAAAAGACTTGAGGTGGTTCAGAGGAAGGCAACAAAAATGGTAAAGAGTTTGTGCCATAAGATGTATGAGAAGCAAATGGAGGACTTGAATATGTATACACTAGAAAAAACTACCGACCCATCCCCTCCAACCCTTTCTTTATGAAACTATAGGAAGTACTAATGTATTACCAACTGCTCAGCTACTTAGAAGAGCACAATATTCTTCATGACTCCCAATCCATCTTTCGGCCACTATTCAGCACAAAGACAGTTCTAGCCTCACTAATGAATGACATCTACCAACTCTTCAGCAGAGGCCAAAACGCTCTCATACTACAATTCAACCTAAGCAGTGCTTTTGTCTTAGTAGACCACCATATACTACTTTCATTCCTAGATACTATAGACATCACAGGATCTGTCCTAAATTGGTTCAGGGGCTTCCTAACAAGTCGCTCATAACAAGTCTGGACCATTCCCTGCAGAGTCCCAAAAGATTCCCCACTGTCCCCTATCCTGTTTAACATATGCTTATGCTCACTGGAGAACCACCTAGCCTCATAAGGAGTTAAGAGCTATAGTTACACCAATGACATCACGGTCCTCCCTATACCCACTCTGCCCTCAAAGGAATCCAAGCGAATCGAAGAGCTCATCCAAACAATGGAAGACTGGATAACAGATCACAAACTGAAACTAAGGCCTCAACAAGGTGGCCTAGATTTACTAAACCTACCGACCATGTAACGACAATTACAAAACCAGTTTTTCTGGTTTTGTTATCGTTCCTGTTCCCTGACCCGATTCACCAAACAAATGGCTAATCAGGGACTTCCTTCGGCTCAGCCCTAAGGAAGGCCCTGATAGGCCCAGGCGCCTCGGGCTCCTCCCTTGATGCACCGGGGTGGGGCCTAAGGCCGGCATTGCATCAGGAGGAGGAGCAGGAGGACTTTTTCAGTTCCTCCTGCTCTCGAAGACTGCGCTGGAGGTCTAAGGAGCAGGAGGGACTGAGCACCCCTCCTGCTCCCAACTTTAGGGGCACTGAGAGCAGGGGGGTCCATGTTTTGGGGGGAGGGGGAAGCGCTGATGGTAGGAGTGAGTCTGCATCCCTCCTGCCATTTTTTTGATCGCGGTTCAGGGGGAGTGCCGATGGCAGGAGGGAGTGGAAATTCTTCCTGCCATTCTGTTTGCGGTGGCGGCAGGCGGCGGTGGACATTTTGGTTCGGGGAGGGAGGAGACACTTTGTTGGGGTGGGGGGCTTTTTTTTTAATTGAGCAGTTATTTTGCATGTGTAATACAAGCAAAATATCTGCCCGATTAAAGAAAAAAAAAAAGCAGAAGCCCTGACAGGAGGCTGCTTTTCCTGTCACTACTGTCGGGGCTCTGCCTCAATCGCTCACTGAGCTATTGAGTCAGGAGTCTGTATGCAAATAATTTGCACCTCCGTTCAAATCATTTGAATGCAAAAAGATAGTGAATTAATCGCTGTTTTAAAATCGGCCAGGAATTGGCCAACAGCGATTGAATCGCTATCTTTAGTGAATCTGGGCCTAAATCCTGAAAAAAAACAAGTTCTTCTTTGCAAGCCTCTTGAACTTCCACGAGGAAAACATCACGATCAGGGGTACAACCTACCATTACAGTCCACTATCAAAATACTAGGAGTGATTCTAGACTGAAAGATGACCATGGAAAACCAAATCACTGCAGTGGTTCGCAAAGGCTTTACACCACTCTGGAAACTACGATCAATCCGTTCCTACTTTGACACTCTTCCCTTCCAAATACTATACCAAGCTCTGATCCTCAGCATGCTAGACTACATCTCATGCCCCAAGAAACACTTCAACAGATTCCGGACGATTCAGCACACAGCGGCACACCTCATCGTTGGCCTAAGAAAAACTGACCACATCATGCCTTACTTCAAGCAACCAAGATGTATATATGGGGAGTACAAGCAGTGAAATCCTCACCGGTCTCTTCAAAGTTTAAATACCATGCATTTCTTAGTGTGTTATTACTTAACTTAGTAATGGTGAAATCTTGTTTTTCATATGGACTGAACGGTAAGACCCCCAACATGTTTCACTGAAGTTTCATCAGGGGTCTACCCACTACCGCAGCTGTGCACCTCAAATCCATTAGTGTTGTGATTTGAGGTGCACGGCTGCGTAGTGGGTAGACCCCTGACGAAACTTCAGTGAAACATGTCGGGTCTTACCGTTCAGTCCGTATGAAAAACAAGATTTCACCATTACTAAGTTAAGTAATAACACACTAAGAAATGCATGGTATTTAAACTTTGAAGAGACCGGTGAGGATTTCACTGCTTGTACTCCCCGTATATACACCTTGGTGGGACGGAGGAGTGGTGGTTCTGAGGTCTCATAAAAAGACAAAAAAAAGTGTTTTCTAAACATTATGAACATTCAGTCAAATTAGAAACTGGATTTGAAAGATACATAGTTAAACAATTCTAGTTTAATTGGTCAGATTTCTAAGGAAGTAATCAGCCTTTTTACTACAAGCAACTGCACTGGTTCCCTATTGAGGCCCGATCTATATTCAAACTAGTTTGCTTCATGTACAAGGCTCTTTATAGTCTTCTACCAACCTGACTGAAGTATTTGAGTTTACACACACATACCCCCTCCGACCTGCCTTTTGCACTCCAACTCCATCTTTGCCTACCCCTCCCTGCTATGAAAACCTAAAAAAGCTTAAGTGACAAAATTACTATCATATCAAGCAGCTCACTACAGCAGGGAATTATTCCCCATTATAGGATCGTCTTTGTCATACATGCTTTTCAGGCAAGGGTTAAAAACATTTGTTCAACAAATTCCTAGTAGAGCACTAAACCCTGTGCCTTCTTCGCATGTCTCTCATTCTCAAGAAGAAGGAAAGCTCTAGGTACGAACTCATTCCTCCCTTACCGTATCTATTTCTGTACCGAGATCCAAACTCTGTTTATTTCTTGAGTACTCCTTATATCGTCTCACTTTTATTGTATTTGACTCAGACCTGCCATGATCCTTTGTTATTTATACTCCTATGTTACTTGTCATTGTATCCTCACCTCTTATGTACGTATTTATGTATGTATGTATGTATTTAACCCCTGTTAACCGCATCGAACTTCACAGTGTATTGCGATATACAAATAAAATTTTATGTTATGTAATGTTATGTTATATGATACAGATATTTAAGTACTTGAAAGATATTAATATTCAAACAAACCTCTTTGAGAGACATAGGGGCAATAGAACTAGAAAATGAATGGAGGTTGCAGAGAGATAAGACTTAGAAGTAACATCAGGAAATACTAACATTGAGGGTAGTGGATGCCTGGAACGCCCTTCTGAGAAAAGTGGTAGAGTCAAAAATGGTGAATGAATTTAAAAATGCAAGAGATAGACGGGGGATGCCTAAATAGAAGAATGGAAACATAACATGGCTTCTGAGGTGTAACCTTGGCCAAGAGTAGTGGGAACTGAGGCCAATGCCAAACAGATTTCTACAGTCTGTGTCTCATAAATGGCAAGAAACTGAAAGAAGACTAGCCAAATCCAGCATGGGGTACTGAGGCCAATGACAGTCAGACTTCTATAGTCTGTGCCTTGCAAATGGAAAGAAACTAAAAGATTAACTTAATCCAGCATGGGGGAACTGAGGCCAATACTGGACAGACTTCTATGGTCTGTGACCCACAAATGGCAAGAGACATGAAGTTTCAACACTTTCAGTGTGTTAGATCATTTTATTGTTGCATACTGTGAGTGGGAGTGCTGTACAGCTTGGGATGGAAGGGGAAGACATCTTGACTAGTAAGTTGAATACTGTCAGCAATATTTGGAATCTTGGCTTTTAACCACGTATCATCCCCATCATGTTTGGCTGCCTGTATGGTCAGCATGGTAATGACTTTACAACCAGCATTTAAACATGGGTAATTGAGGCCTGCACAGAGGGATAGATGCAGCTCTGGCCACCTTGTTGAGCAGACTGGATGGGCAGTGGGGGTGGGGTTTTCTGTCATTTATTATGTTACTGTGACATTTGGTAATTATTCATAAGAACAGCCTTACTGGGTCAGACCAATGGCCAATCAAACCCAGTAGCCCATTCTCACGGTGGCCAATCCAGGTCACTAATACCTGGCCAAAACCCAAAGAGTAGCAATATTCCATGCTACTGATTCAGGGCAAGCAGTGGCTTCCGCCATGTCTTTCTCAATTACAGACTATGGCTTTTCCTCCAGAAACTTGTTCAAACCTTTCTTAAAACCAGCTATGCTATCTGCTGTCACCACAAGCTCTGCGTTCCAGAGCTTAACTATTCTCTGTGTGAAAAAAATTTCCTCCTATTGGTTTTAAAATTATTTCCCTGTAACTTAATTGTGTGTCCCCTAGACAGTGTTGGCAGAATGAGCGGAGCCACAGCCCAGGAAGTGGAACTGCTAAATCCCAGGACTTGAGTGACTTTGCCCAAGTAGTGCAAGAACTAAAGGTCCTGCTAGCTAGGGTGAAGATAATAGGCCAAGAGTTAAAGCAGGACTTTCAAACCTACAAAGACAACTGCTGGGAGGTCCAATGTTGTAGAGAGAGGTACTACAGTGGGAATGAGTATGGTACATAACAGTAAAGTTGACATACTAAGGGGATGGAGAATTAAAGTGTTATATTTCTTTGAACAAAGGAAAAAAAATTTGATGTGAGGAGTAGGATTTAGATTTACAACAGAAGAATGTATATCTGTTAATGTGTTGACGATTTTCATGTTTCAGGAGGTATAAAGAGGGTAGAGATGTGTTTAAGGAAACACAAATGTGGAGTTAGAACCCACTTGGGAGCATAGGTTGGTGCCCCAACAAAGGAAGTGGAGAGGGGGGTAACATGTCACTTTCTGAGGGAAGAGGGATACCATGCCTTGCCCAAGAGAGGAAGTGGTGTTCCTAAGGTGAGGAAAGAATAAAATGCGATGTGAGATCCAAGTTTCCTCAGAGGGAAGGGAACATGAGGGTAATCACAAATGTAACCTGGTAAATGACTGGGGACTATGCTTAAAGGTTTCTTTAAAGAGAAGGGGTCATGAACAAAGGGAGATGACAAAGTTGATGATGTTATTTGACAAAATGGTTGAGTACTGAAGTTGGTTACCAAAAAAATGTATGAGAGTTGTGACAACTGGTATATCCTGACTAAGAGAAAGAGAGAGTGAGGTATGAAGGGTGCCCTCTGAGGGCAGAGGTCCTTTAGAGCAGTGTTTCTCAACATGCGGTACACGTACCCTTAGGGGTACACAAGCCACTTGTTTAGGGTATGCGGCACTGCCTACCCACACCCCTCCACCAAAGCCGCTGCTGGGGATTCTTCCTTTATGGCTTACAGACCCTGCCTGGTATATCCCTAGGATGTACAGAATGGGATGGTGCTGCCATTTTTCAAGATGGGCTTCACTTCTACTTTTAAGATATGATAGGTGAGCCTGTGAAAGGGGCTGGATGTGAGAAGGTGCCACTAGATACCAAGGATTTTATTTTTTTAAGTTTAGTTTAGGATCGGGATTTGGGTCAAGGAAGGGAGGGAGCCACTAGATTACCAGGGAAATGTTTTGAATTGTGGATGGTGGTGGAGGGGTTAGGTGAGGGGGGGAGGGGCAATGCAAGGTATCTGGGGCAGAATGGGCAGTTTGTGGTAAGAGAAGGGGTGCCAGTAGACACCTACTCCTCTCAATCAATCCTTCTATGCTGCCCTAGATCTGGCAAAATTTTTCCTGCCGAAGCCGCACATGTTTTACATGGTGTGGGATTGTAAATCATTGTATTTGCACCATTTCAATGCAGTGTGTGGTCATGGTTTCTACACAAGTTTTGAAACCTTTTCTGCATTGCTGTTTCACAGTAAAACTGTTAAAACCATGGTAACTATGGAGCTCTGGGTTCTTTTAATATGCACTAGCTGTCAGTGTATGCTAGCATTTAACAGTACATGCTAAAATGTCTGCTAACGGCGTAGCTCACCATATCAGACATGTCCCTTACTAATCTATGTTAACATTTTAGTACAAGCTGTGCTCTTAGTATACAAGCCCCATTGAAAATACTGGTGATTACTATTAGTGCATGCTAATGAGGCTACTCGATTGTTACTCCTCTTATACAAATAAATATAAATATAACTCACCAGTGGAAAAGTCAATTAAACCAAACATCCAGTCCAATCCATGGTTCATAAAACTTTACATCTATCCAAATAAAAGTATGGAAGTAATTTTAGAAAGGCTTTCCATGTGTAATATCAGATTTTATATATGGAAAGAGCCACTTCTAAATAATGTGCCAGATATGTTTAAAAATATACACGAGGAGAAATGCTATGAGTACTTTGAAGCATTTTTAACGGATGTTGTCAGAATTTAGGGCTCGCAACTCTGTAACATGCAGAGTATTAACTGTAAATCAGGCACATACACTAGTGTATATTTATACTTGCTTCAGAGCAGGTATACATGCACATGTTTGTTTATTTAAGATTTGATATACTGCTCCTGCATTTTACTGATCTAAGCGGTTTACATTATATCACATTGCTAGACACATAGCAATTTTAGAATGGAAAGTACAGTCAAACCTTGGTTTGCGAGTATAATTCGTTCCAGAAGCGTGCTTGTAATCCAAAGCACTTGTATAAGCGAATTTCCCCATAGGGAATAATGGAAACTCAGACGATTCGTTCCACAACCCAAAAACTTTAATACAAAATACTATGCGTACTTGTATTACAAGATCACGCTTATTTAGAACAGTCACTACACTCCCATAGCGTCAGAGAGAGACGAACCATCGGCTCAGTTGTGATGATGTAACATAGTAAATGATGGCAGATAAAGACCCAAGTGGTCCATCCAGTCTGCCCAACTATACATGCTCCATAAATTAATTTAGTTTAAGTGGTCCTTTTTCTTAGATATTTCTGGGGACCCATATATACTATATGTACTCGTATTGCAAGACCTCACTCATTTAGAACAGTCACTGCACTCCCGCAGCGTCAGAGAGAGAAGAACCATTGGCTCAGTTGTGATGATGCGACACGTGTATACTGTATGTACTTGTATTGCAAGACATTGCTTGTATATCAAATTAAAATTTAATAAAATGTTTTGTTTGTCTTGCAAAACACTTGCAAACCAAGTTACTTGCAATCCAAGGTTTTACTGTATAGTATATTGTCTACTTTCCCTTCTAAACCTTCCCCTATTTACACATATACCAGCTGCATTCACTTAAATGGCTGATTCTAAAATTGCCCTCCATATATAGCAATTAAGTTAGGTAAACCTGCACAAAAAGTGCATGGCTATAGTTTGTAACTGCTAATCCAGTTCCTTCTCTTTCATGTCACTGTTCCTCTCTAGTCCCACTCCCCACTTATTTCCCATCTTACCATCACTCCTCCCTCTGCCCTCTACTCACTACCAATATTTCCTGCCCACCCACCCCCTCTGCCTTTCTTCCCTTTTCATGGTGCTCAGCACTCTCCCTCCCCAACCCATCTGGAAAAAAATTAGTGAAAGTACAGAGAATGGCAACCAAAATGTTAAAAGAGATTAAATTACTTTTCTATGAAGGAAGGTTTAATAGGTTAGGGTTCTTTGACTTAGAGAAAAGAAGGGTAAGAGGAGATAGGATAGAGGTTTATTAAAATGTGATTTAGGTGGAATAGTTGTTTACCCTTTCAAATAGTAAGAATAGGGGACACTATAATATTTAAAACAAATCAGAGAACATAATTTTTTTTCCACTCAATGCAAGCTTAAGCTATGGAATTTGTTGCAAGATGGGGCCAAGACAGCGTAGCTGGGTAGTAAAAACTGTTTAGATAGGCTAAACCAGGGGTGTCCAATGTCGGTCCTCGAGGGCCGCAGTCCAGTCGGGTTTTCAGGATTTCCCCAATGAATATACATGAGGTCTATTTGCATGCACTGCTTTCATTGAATGCTAATAGATCTCATGCACATTCATTGGGGAAATCCTGAAAACCCGACTGGATTGCGGCCCTCGAGGACCGACATTGGACACCCCTGGGCTAAACCATTATCAATATTGTGGATTTTGAGAAAGCACCACTTATCCCTGAGGGAGAACAACAAGGGATAGATCTACTCTTTGAGATCCTGCTGTGTACTTTAAACCTGAATAAGCCTCTTGTTGGAATCAGAATACTGGTTTAAAGTCAACCTTTAATTTTACTCAATATGGAACATTTTACATTCTTATGCTTAAAGAATTTATAAGGGGTGATTTTATAACAGGCACCATACCTTTATAAAATAGGCACCCAGAAGCATCCCAATAGTGCACAAATGCATTTGCAACAAATTTTCACCTGCTTAAAAGATAGTGTAAATGTCTGCATATACAATACTCTGTGTGTAGCTATATAGCAGAAAAAACAAGGAAGGCAACCAAGTCACATCAAGGTCTGTGAGGGGGAAGCTCAAAGTGCCTAACTTGGCTCACAACTTGCAAACCAAATATAGTGTAATATGTCAAAGAACATGTCACATTATATGATGTTATAGGGCGCTCTCAGTGTGAACCCTCAGTGATAGGAGCACAGCTCCGACACTTCACTTCTGGGCCAAGGCCATAAGCCTCCACCCGCACACCATCATCGAGCGCCCTGTGTGTGCAGAAATCAAACCAATCAACAATCAAAGTGAGTAAATGAAACTCAACACAAGCAACCTGAGCGACCCCCACACAAACCCTGCCAGCCAAACCCCCTCAAAAAACTCACGCAAAATCACAAACATAGCCCAGCACTGAATACAAGGGTATATCAAAAAGTAAAGGCAAAATACATGTAATGGCTTTAATAGAAGTAACTGTGAGCAATTGAACATATCACTTTTTCACATAGTCCCCATGCAAGATTCTGCATTCCTGTAGAGAAGATGAGTTTTGGCTGCTACTGAAGCCAGGTGAGTACTGCTTCCTTTATTTCATCATGTTTTGTCTTATGCTCTCTGGGTCTCAGTGATGCACCCATGACTTGTCACTGGTGACAATTTTCTTCAGAATACTCGGCTCTTATTCATACTGTCTCAGGAACTGGGTCACAACGCTGTTGCTTGTGCAGGTCAGTAAGCTGTTTGAGAACCCATCATGCACAGACTTTCCTATATCCCAAGTCATCTTGTATTATGGAAAATTGTGAGCCATGGAATTGAGGGTGAAATACTCACGTGGATTAAAAATTGGTTGTCGGATAGGAAACAGAGAATAGGGGTAAATGGACAATACTCAGACTGAAAAAGCGTCACGAGTGGAGTACCGCAGGGTTCGGTGCTTGGACTCGTGCTCTTCAACATATTTATAAATGACCTGAAAATTGGTACGACAAGCGAGGTGATTAAATTTGCAGATGATACAAAGGTATTCAGAGTAAGGACGCAGAAGGATTGCGAAGACCTGCAATGTGACATAAACACGCTCGAGAAATGGGTTGCGACATGGCAAATGAGGTTTAACATGGATAAGTGTAAGGTGATGCATTTCGGTAAGAAAAATCTTATACAGGATATCCGGTGCAGTACTTGGAAAAAACCCCCAGGAAAGAGACTTGGGAGTACTGGTCGAGAAGTCAATGAAGCTGTCTGCGCAATGTGCGGTGGCAGTGAAAAGGGTGAACAGAATGCTAGGAATGATTAAGAAGGGGGATCACGAGCAGATCAGAGAAGGTTATCATGCTGCTGTACCGGGCCATGGTACACCCTCACCTGGAATACTGCATCCAGCACTGGTCGCTGTACATGGAAAAGGAAACGGTACTACTCGAGAGGGTCCAGAGAAGAGCAACTAAAATGGTTAAGGGACTGGAGGAGTTGCCGTTCAGTGAGAGTTTAGAGAAACTGGGCCTCTTCTCCCTTGAAAAGAGGAGACTGAGAGGGGACATGATTGAAACATTCAAGATAATGAAGGGAATAGACTTAGTAGATAAAGATAGGTTGTTCACCCTCTCCAAGTTAGGGAGAACGAGAGGGCACTCTCTAAAGTTAAAAGGGGATAGATTCTGTACAAACGTAAGGAAGTTCTTCTTCACCCAAAGAATGGTAGAAAACTGGAACACTCTTCCGGAGGCTGTTATAGGGAAAAACACCCTCCAGAGATTCAAGACAAAGACAAGTTCCTGCTGAACCAGAACGTACGCAGGTAAGGCTAGACTCAGGGCACTGGTCTTTGACCTAAGGGCCGCCACGTGAGCGGCTGCTGGGCACGATGGACCATTGGTCTGACCCAGCAGTGGCAATTCTTATGTTCTTAGCTGATATCCACAGTTGCAGCCAATTGAGACACCAGTCTTCTCAAATCAATGCATCTGCCCTGTCAATGTGCTCTGGTGTGTGCAATGTTGATAGGTGACTAGAACGACCTTTGTTGGTTACACCTGTTCTTTCCACTTTAAACCTTTTTACCCACTCATAAACCTTTTGTTGATTCATGGTGCTATGTCCATACTGAGAAAATATCTGATGGATTTCCATAGGTTTCACCTCCCTCTGCCCAAAGAAAGCGCACTACTGCACGACATTCTTCGATGGTGCAATCTTGCAATGGAGTGTTCATGTTTCTGACCTTGTGGCTGCCACACGACTAAAGGCCAAGCACTGCACAGTACATGGATGAACTATCCAACAAGCAATGTACAAGTATATATGTTGCATTTCAGTAGCTCTGTTCTGGTTATTGTCTAATTTAACAATTGTCTCTAATTTTTTATTCACCCTCATCTCTGGAGATAATGCAAGTGGTGGCTAATAAAAACTTCCACCACCACCAGCTGAATATTTACCTCATAATTTAAAAAAATATTTGGATAACAATGTTATACTGTATTTTATTGGGATTTATTAATTGTGATATGAATATTGTTATTGGGATTTATTAACCACCTTTTTCATGAAGAGATTTACCCAAAGTGATGTACAATACATTGAACAGTAATCAGATACTCTTTAAGTATTTTCCCTATCTGTCTCAGCAGGCTCACAATCTAAATGTGGTACCTGGGGCAATGAAGGGTTAAGTGACTTACCCAGAGTCACAGGGATCAGGTTGGGATCAAACTCACAACGTCAGGGTATTGAGGCAGCAGCTGTAACCACTAGGCTACTCCTTCATATATGTTCACTAGCTACTAATGAATGTATAATTTAATTTGAATATTGTCCTATCTACTCCTAGGCTTAAATCTCATTTGTAAAGCAACCATACAAAGAATTATGGAAACAATAAAAGAAGGAACAACTTATTTTATGGAAGTGTCATCATTTATCACAGCTTTTGCTTTGAATAAATGCATGAGCCATATTGGATATTACTAGAACTGAGGGCCCCTTTTACAAAGCCACAGTAATGATTCTCCTATGGCAACTGCACCAAAGCCCATAGGAATTGAATGGGCTTTACTTCATTTGCCACAGGGGAATTGCTACCATGGCTTTGTAAAAGAGGCTCTAAATGTGTGAAGACTCTGGCCCAGATGCACTAAAGCCAGCGATCGTTGCTAAACCTGTTTTGACAGCTTTAGTGACAATCGCATTTGCCGACCCAATGCAGAAAACAGCTCACCACATGGTTTTCTCCACGATCGCTAATTCTCCAATCCAACCATGTAAATAAGCTAATTAATATTGAAATGCCATGTAAACTAGTAGCGCGATTGATGCTCTAACATGGCTTCCTGATGCACAAAAAAAAGTGATCACTTTTAGCGATCCAATAAAAGTGATGGGTCAAGACCAGTCGCTTACCTGTCTAACCATAGTTTAGCCTTTTTAAATGGACACAGATGCTGTGTATGTTATACACGCACAATAGCTGCCCCATGAAAAAAAGCACACACACACACCCCTGGCCAATGATGGGCCCCCCCCAATGTCTCCCCTGATGCACTGGCACCGGGAACCGAGCACCCCACGGCAGCAAAGAAGACAGGAGTGATGCCCACTCCTGCCAAGCCGACTACCTCCCCCCACAGCAGCAAAATGGCAGGAGGGATGCCCACTCCCTCCTGCCACCAAAGGCCTACTCCAGATGCCCCTGAACCATCCCCTACCCTCCCCCTTCCCCCCCAAAAAAAAAAAGGCAGGAAGAATGCTCACTCCCTCCTGCTATCGGATGCTCCCCGAAGCCCCTTGTATCTTTTTTCAAAGATGGGAGGCATGGTCCCTCCACCTTCAAGAACTGCTGATCCATAATGGTAAGCTTTCTCTCCTCAGTGCATCATGTGATGCTTAAGGAGGGGCCCAAGGCCCTGATTGGGTCAGATGCCTAAGGCCCCCAAGGCGTCTGAGCCAATCAGGGCCTCAGGCTCCTCCCTCTGTCCTGTGTGATGCATGGGGAGAGGCCTAAGGCATCTGAGCCAATCAGGGCCTTAGGCCCCTCTCCATGCATCACATGATGCACCAAGGAGGGAAGACATATACCATTTTGGATCTGAAAGGTACTGTGCTTCCCTCCAGTGGGCATCCCTCCTGCCTCTTTTTTGGGAGAGGGAAGGGGTAGAATAGGGGATGGTTCAGGGAGACACCTGGCACAGGAGTGGACCTTCAGTGGCAGGAGGGAGTGGGCATCCCTCCTATCATTTTGCTGCTGCAGGATTTGGGTCCAGCAGAGGTGGAGGCTGACATCCGAGAGTGGCATCCATGAAGAAATCTATTCACTTAGAAAGGAGAAGTCTGGTTCCAATCCCGGCAACAGCTATTCATCTAGAAATCCTCTGGATCAAGTCACTACTCCCTCTTTTCAACAACATTCATAGAACCCAGTAAACAAGGATGGGATAGGAACTTCACTATCAGAATCCATTGCATTTAATGTGCACCGCACCCTATTGTAAATTCGCAAACAGCTGTCCTCTCCAAAAAAGTATAGCAAAAACATACATTTCACTCTATCAAAAAACAGTGCTCTACTTTTCCAGTGCAAGTCTGACAGCTTAAGTAGTCTTAAATCAAGTCACAATAGCATCAGAAAAAAAAAAGGTAAACCTGGCATGCTGCTTGGCACCAAGAACAAAACAGCACAAGTCTTTAATTGGGCCAATATGAAACAATACATGAAAACACATTAAGGAAAATTGAGAAAATAGTCAAAACAATTTACATTCCCATTATTACAAACAAGTTCACATCAAGGAAGGAAACCTAATGTCATTATTAATAGGTAAATTTAGCAAGATTCAACAAAAGTAACCAAATCTGCTGGCCCAGAGATAATGTTTAAATAAACCCAATTTAACCTGCTTCCTTTAGCTCCATTACTGGAGCCCCCACATTAGAGGAAAGAAAAGTTTCCAGATGTAATGGATCAAAAAATATAAAAGATTTGTTCTCAAATCTGACCAAACATTTACAAGGAAATTTCAAAAAGAAGACCCTCACAGTCATAATCTTTGCTTTTAACCGGGAGGAAAAAAAACCTTTACACTTCATTTGAGTGGATCTGACCACATCTGGAAACATAAGTACAGTTTGACTTCAAAAAGGTACACTTTTCCTTGAAAAGTATGATTGCAAAATCTGCATCTTTTGTTCAGTAGAGCCTAAAGACAACAATAAAGTAGCTCTTTTAATTACTGTATCCTGAGAAGATTTAAAAAAACCAACAAAAAAACATGGAAAGTTCTAAACTATCCAGTGATTGCACTATCTTGATTTAAGAATATTAAAATTTCCCTTCTGGAGTCTCTATTTTAGGTAATAACAACTTTATTCTTGTATACTGCCACACCACACAGTTCTACGCAATTCAGATGTTCTTGGAAGATAATAAAGAGATTTAATTTCAAATACAAGTTTAAGTAATATCCTTAAAATACATCTTAATTACAAGCTCTGGAAGCATTTTCCAATGCAAATGTATTAATAAACTAGCTGAAGCAGCCAAAGAAGACTGAGATAATTGAATCTTAGACTCCATCTTATCCATTCTTTTTTCAAGCTTAGCCAGTCTAGAATCTTGTTCAGTAAGCTTAACTGATACTTCCTGAGTAAAAGTAGCATATAGAGCAAGATTATCTTGTAGATTTTTATCTATATGAGTAATTGCTAAGAAAATATCCTTCAAAGAGATCTTGCTTATCAATTAATGATGACAATGATTATTTCAAAGTTTTATAAGTAGAAGCAACAGGAAGAGGTACCTTACACAGCTGTAAAAATCCACCATTCGTCAAATGGAAAGAAGAGGTATCTTCTCTGGGGGATACTCCCTCAGAGATTATGACGCTCTCCCAATTCTGGAGAAGAAGAAGTAGTGACTTGAGATGGACTGAGATTAACTGTAGGCACTAGGATGGAAATCCATTTGACCCTTATCCACAATTAGTGCAAATGTCTTCTTCTTTTTGCCTCCCTTTCACTTTCCCAATAGAGTAAAGCAAAATGCCACACTCTGCACCCCTCAAGTACTCCAATGGAGTGGGTCACACCCTTTGGGCAAGTTCCCTCAGCCACACATCCACAACCGTGTTTCGTAACAGGAACACTCTGAAGAGGAAACTCTCCAAGGGCCTCTGATGTCCCATTCCAGCAGGGTGTCCTCTCCAGTGCCTGTAAAAGACATTGGCAGCTTTTCTGGGTTCTGTGGCAGGAGCACTCTGAAGAGGAAACTTCCCAAGGGCCTCTCTCTGATATCACAGTTCTGCAGGGTATCCTCTCTGATGCCTGCAAAAGACACCAGCAGCTTTTCTAGCATGGGACCCATGGCAGGAATGAAAAAAACATAACATCATGCTTATTAACCACGTAGCCATAAGTTCAACACGGTTTACAAAAGATTATAAACAAGGAACAATATTATTAAAAACAGAAAAAAATCATTTAATCAAGTATTATGAAAAAAGATACGTTTTCAACAAAGTCCTAAAGTGTTTGTAGGAATAAGCAGAAAGCAATAACAATTGAAATTCTTTGTCATGGGAAGCTACTTGAAATGCCAACATATGTTCAAGAAATTTTTTGCTTTTACAGCCTTGTACAGAAGGAAAATTAAACAAGGCATGAGATTTTCAACTGTTTGTACGATGCTATAGAAAATCTATCAACCAGATAAAATGGAGCAGTGCCATACAGAACCTTGTAACAGAAACAACCCAACTTAAACAGGACGCAAGCCTCCATCAGCAGCCAACCTTCTTGGCTGGGCTGAGAACTTTTCAGCGGCCCCTCGTATGCTCCATAAAAACGGTAATAGTATCCAATGTGCACAACACACACTTGTAAGATTATAAAACCACACACATAAAACAAAGCACACAAATAAAAGAGGAAAATTTTAAAATATCACCCTAGCACACAAAGAAATAGAACATTCAAATAACTTAAATCAAAAGCCTCAACAGACATCCATCACTAATTTTACTCGAAGCAGCTTACAAAACAGCTGCATCAGTAACTGAATCTCATCAGCATAGATTCTGAATAAAATAATATGTTTGACCATATAAATGTTGCTAAAGGACAAATAAAGATATTAAATAGAGTTGCTGACAACATTGATCCTTGTGGTACACCAGAGGCTAACAGCTTCCAATCTGACACAGAATTTAAAAATTTAATTTTATACCATCGGCTCACCAAAAAAAGATGTGAACCACTGTCCAACCAGACCTCTAATACTAATAGAAAACAATCTAGTTAATAATAGTGTATGATCAACCATGCCAAATGCTGCTGAAACATCTTGCATAACTAACAGCATTTGACTAACATCATTAGGGCATGGAACTGAATGGTATCAAGCAATGAGACCAATAATATTTCAGTGCTGGGAGCCCTTGCAGTTGTCTATGCCCATGAGGAAGGCCACTAAAAAGGGAATAGGTGTGCAGCTTATTCCCAGCTCCATAGCCTAAACCTGGAAGTAGTTGCAGTTTCTTGTTTGGGTTTCTGCAGCAAAAGAAAGGAGCAAGTCTGATGGTACCTGATGGTGGTGAAGGAGTTAGCTTAGATTTAAAGCCTGCTTAAAGTCCCCCCCCCAAAAAAAAAAAAAAAAATGCATCTCCAACACACCCCCTTTGCTATTTGGATGAACTCAGTGAAAAAAAAGTCCCAATTCTGTCTTTTCAAAAATCACAATTTAGACATTTTGGCAAGAAAACCATCCATCTACCACTTTGTGCCTTTTAAGACATTTTTCTATTTTGAAAATGAGTGCCTTAATTTTTGCACAAAGATATTCTTTTTCTTTGTGGTGTATTTTAAATGCTGATAAATAAATAAATACTAAGGTATTGAGCTAGTTTAAGAGCAGGGCAAACAACAGTGCTATTCAAAAGATCTGGAAAAATCTCTGATAACAGGGACTGACGACAGAATAGGATGCTGGCAACAGTCTCTAGCTGCAGCCATCAGAGTCAGAATAAGGGTCAAGAGAATACCATTTGGATTTTAACATCAATAGGTAAGATTCACTCAGACACAGAAACAGGACTGAACTATTCCCAAAGGAGGTGCCCAAATAAACAAATATTAAGCATATCCAATGCAGACAACTATCGAGGGACCATTAAATACATACCAATTACATTTTTTGCTAAAATCAATTAATCAATCTTCTAGCTGATGGTAGAGAATCTGTTTTATCCTGACCCGGAACAGATATCAAAGACTAAAATACAGAGAACAGTTCACAAGAATGATTAACAGAAGCCCATAACTTTTTCCCAATGTAAGCTTTCTTACAATGATTAACATAGATTTCATAATTATGTAATGCAGCCTTAAAATCTTTCTTAGCAAGAGATTGGATGTACCCATCAATACCTCTCAAGCTTACAAACATTCCTTTTCATCTGCATCAACTCAGAAGTAAACTAAAGGGCTAGATTTCTGAGGTATAACCAAGTTATTAATTACCTTAACCTTACAGGGAACCACAGTATCAATTATCTGTTGTATTGAAAACGATCATAAATCAACTTTCCTATGCAACTAGGGCAATCCACTATCACTAACTCTCCTGCTAATTGTCAACAAACTCTGCAATGCTTATAGAGTGTTGAAATGGAGGCCCAGCATACAAATATTTCTCATGAATATTGATTAGGGTTCGCCTGGAAACCTGACTGGTTTGCAGCCATACAGGATTGCAGTTTGACATATCTGGACTCTTTTTCCTATTTCACTTTTTTTTTTTTTTTTGTGCTCTTTACCTGACATCTTTTCCTTTATTTCTCCATCTTCTCCCCTTCTAAGAATTTTCTTAACTTATGTGTTTATATCATTTGACACCTAATTCCCTTTCCTCTCTCCTTCCTTCTATCAGTGCCTAATCTGCTGTGTCACTATTGCCAGTATCTCTGACCTTCTGGTTCCTGCCCCATTCTATGGTTCTTCACTGGATGCAATCAGCTAGCAGACACAACACTGGAATCAGTAGTTTATGCATTTGTTAATGTGCATCTAGTTAGTGTGCCTTAAAATAATTAATGGGTGCCATTTGTGTGCATTAAAATTTCCACTGCATGTTAAAATTTTGCATTACATTGAATGTATGAAACACATGGAAACTGGTGAAATATCTGATCATTCTAAACATGAACCAAAAATTTAGGATTCAATATTCAAGAGAGTTTAAGCAGGCAGGTAAGAAGAAAGGAGAGACTTCTGCCTGCTTAAACCCTGCTCAACAGGCTATCCCCAGATATTCAAAAGCACTTAACTGCATATGATCGCCATGACACTGTGTGGTTAATGCTGGAGTGGTGCAGGGATAGAGTAGGGAATGAGTTGGCAGTTTTGTAATCACTGGCTATATTCAGTGACTGTACGAATAGCTAAGCAGACAGATAGAACTGCCTAGTTAGCTATATAGGCTGGCACTTACGTAACTTCTGGATCGGCAGCTGGTGCAGAAAGTTAATGTTAGTGCCCAGAAATGGCACTGGCACTACTTTACTTTATTGATGATATGCCTCACCAAGTAGTTGAATATCCAGATTAGATTCAGCTTGCGGTGGTCAGTGGGTTTAAAACTGTAGGGAAGAGAGAAGGGAGTAGAAGCTGCTACTGTTTGGAGGTAGGGACAGTTTTGGTTTCAGCTGAAACTGAGTGATAATTTTTCAGCTGCATTCATCCTCAGTGCATATGTATTTTTTAAGCAATATGTATAAATCACAACTATGCTTGCACTATGCCCAAACTCTATCCTTGAATATGCCTACACATGGGTTGCATTAAAATATGTATCTACTGGGCACTGAATATACTTTTTACACATGTAACCCCTAAGGTCATTTATAAAAGTTCTTGTACATACAAGCAAGAAGTCCTTTACAAAATTAACACCTAAAAGCTTACAATTAATTTTGGAGCTGTGAGGTTGGAGAGGGGAGTTGCACACCTGCCAAGTCTCCTACTTTCAGTGAAAGCCCCCTCCCCCTTTGGTGGGTCATCTCCCACATTCCTACCAATGCATAAAATTCTCCTGCTGAGCCACTGCCACCAGTACACCACCACAGTTGCTACTGCAGCTCCCAACAAGCAACAACAGCGGCAAACCAAGAAGAAGATGCGAGACCACAATTTTCAGGTGCATGCTACTGGCTCTACTGGTCCTCTGCCCCCTCTAATGTCAATTTGTGCTCTGAGGCAGAGGACCATCAGAACCGACAGCATATGGCTGAATACTGTAGCCCTGCACCTGCTTATTCTTGGTTTGCCATTGCTGCTGCTTGTTGAGAGCAGTAGCTGAGATAAGACAGGGGATAGAAAGGAGGAAGAGAGGTTAGAGATACTATGAAAGGACGGAATGAGAAATGATGGAAAGAATAGGAAACACTGGATGGGAGGGGGAGAAAGGGGAGACACTGGATGGGAGGGGGAAAAAGAGGAGAGTTTCTGAATAGAAGGAGGGAGAAATAAAGAGGGGAGAAACTAGATAGAAGGATGGAGAGAGAAAGAGGGAAGATGTTAGATGAAAGGAGGGAAAGAGAAAGAGGGGAGACACTGGATGGAAGGAGGAAGATATAAAGAATGGAGATACTAGATAGAAGGATGGAGAGAGAGACACACACACTATGGAAGGAGGGAAAGGGAAAACAGTATAAGGAGGACAAAGAGGGGAGATGCTGAATGGAAGGATAGGAAGAGAAAGAGGGGAGATGGCTGGAAGGATAGAAAAAGAAAGAACACACTGAATTTAAGGAGGGAGAAAAAGGGGAGATACTGGAAGGATGGAGAGAAAGAGAGGAGATAGCTGGAAGGATAGAAAAAGAAAGAACACACTGAATTTAAGGAGAAAGAAAAAGGGGAGATACTGGAAGGATGGAGAGAAAGAGGGGAGATGTTATGTTAATCAGATTTTCTATTTTGCCTTTACCTATTTAGTTCAAGGTCAGATTACATTACAAGAGATTGGGTCAGTTACCCAGGAAGTTACAATGGACAGATAAACGTGGATGTTCAATAGGGTTGCTAGTACAGGTAGATCAGTATAACTAGCTATTAATAGAGTAGGTCATAGTTACAAATACATAGTTACAAGTTCAAGTAGATCATTGTTATGTCCCAGGAATTACATTAGACAGTTTAGAAATGTGCTTTTACAATTACCGGTTCAGTTACTTCAGGGTTGGCTCCCTGTCTTGGTACAGAAATGCTTTTAGAGGTTTTGTGAACCTGAGGTAGTGATCACAAGATTGTAGTTGGTTGCAGCATTTTGCTAATTGATATTGTATGGATAGGTTAATTTGCCTGGTAGACTTTATGTTGTAAACCAATCAATATAAGGGAAAAAAACAGCCGTATTAATTAATATAGAATCCCCCAAAAAAGGACACGCTGTTGGTATGCTTTGCAGGTTGTCACAATCATCCAGTAAAAAAAATAAACCATAATAATAAAAAATCATAAACACAAAAAAGTGGAAAAAACAGACCTCACACACAGACCGCTGGGACTATACAGTACCCTAAGCCGTCTGTATCATCACTGGTCTGTAAAAAACTCCACACATACCAGTAGATATGTTAGAAGTCTCTCATACATCCAACGGACTTTTGATTCAAAAATTAGTTTCTAAGCAAGATGATAATCGAGATTCCACTGCATAAGACTCAATGTCAATGGCTACAGCTGGATGTAATAAATGTACAGTATAACATTCAAAATTTTTTCAAAATGACAGTGTGAACAAAACTATCTGAGGATAATCTGTCTGTGGCTACAAGTTCATTCTCTTCTTCAAAACTCCCATAGCAATCTTCTTCTGACAGAAAGTACTCCTTTTTTGCATCACTGACGAAGCTACATCAGAGGAAAATTCAGCAAAAAAAATCGCTCACAGATCCTAACTAACTTCCACGCAATTACAAAGTGAACTTGGCAAAACCAAAATGGCTGGGAATTTTCAACTGGAAAAGATTTCTGGTGGAATATCTGTTGGAGGCACCCTGGAGTAAGACAGCCAACTCTGCTAGGTAGTTGGGAGCACTCCCTCTCAAGATCTTAAAGACTGTGATGCCCAATTTAAACTTGATTCTTGCGGTCATCAACAGCCAATGTAGTTTCATATGGTAGGGCTGCAGGTGTTCCGATTTCCATAGTCCATACATGAGTCATACTGCTGCATTGTGAGCAAGTTGTAGATGTGATAGCAACATTTTAGAGCAAAGAATTAGTATTATATTACAGTAATCAAGATAGTATAGGGATTACACCAAAATTCGGAAGGGCTGTATTTTCTGATGGATCTTAGCTTTCTCATCACAAGGAAAGATTGTTTTATTATCGATTGTACGTGGCTTTTCACGGATAGGTGGTTATAAATTTCTAGTCCTAAGATTCTGGGAGCATAGCATGGATCAGTCAAGGGTCCTAGCCAAAGGAATTTGGTTTTGTTCTTATTTAGTTTGAGGCAGTGGCTCAAGATCATTTTCTATTATGTGGACACATGTTTGTTTGATTTTTACAGTGGTGAGGGTATTGACTAATGCAGCCATTACAGGCAGTATGACCATTATGTCATCCGCAAAGATGAAATGTTTTATTTGTGTGAGATCTAGGTCATCTCCCAAGGATTGCATTAGGAGATTGAACACCGATGGTGAAAGTGGGGATCCTTGGGGGATCCCGCTTGGAGGGTGCCAGCTATCAGAAAGTTCTCCATCCTTATGTACCACATAGTGCTGAGTGATTAGGAAGCCTTGGAGCATAAAAGAAAAGGCAAGGCTGATGTCCTTATACAATCAAGGAAAGCTTTATTTTTTTAAATATCATCAAATATAGTTCCAACAAGGATCCAGGTTTTGGCAGGAGACCTGCCATCTTCAGGAAACAAAACAACTACAATATGAAATAAAAACATCCTCTATAATAAAATCCTAAGTGTGCATGCGCACATAGGACGGTGTGTTCCCTGACAGCATGCTGTGTTCCTCTGTGCCGAATTCCATTTTCGAACACGGAGGCAGGAAACATGCCAGCGACTCCCCCCTCCCACCCTCACTCACTGTAAGGCCCGCTGGGAGAGTGCGCAGCCTCCCTGCTCTCCAGCTCCTCCAGGCATCATCTTCCACTGAAGTGGCAGACCTCTCCACAGCAACCAGGGAGCACTGTAAGGCCTGCTACCACCACTGCTGCTCTTCTGTCTGCTCTCCTCTTTAAAGCAGCCTGCTGAGGATCGCAGTCAGCTTTAGCGAACCGCACAGGTCGCACTGCACCTCAGTAGCACATTCCCTCTTATGCACGGGTTCGTATCAGAGGGAACATGCTACCGACGTGGAGAGCGGCCTGTGAGGTTCGCTACAGCCGGCCGCAATCCTCAGCAGGCTGCTTTGAAGAGGAGGGTAGTTGCGAACAACCAGGAAGCCGGATGCTGAACAGGGGGAGCAGGTAAGGGGTGCTGCTGGACAGGGGGAGCAGGGAAGAGGTGCTGCTGGACAGGGGGAAGGTAAAAGGAAGGAAGAAGGCTTACTGCTGGACAGGGGGAGCAGGGAAGAGGTGCTGCTGGACAGGAGGGAGGTAAAACAAAGGGAGAAGGGCTGCTGCTGGACAGGGGGAGATGTAAAACGAAGGGAGAAGGGCTGCAGCTGGACAGAGGGAGCAGTGAAGGGGTGCTGCTGGACAGGGGGGAAACGTAAAATGAAGGGAGATGGGCTGCTGCTGTACAGGGGGAGCAGGGAAGGGGTGTTGCTGGACACGGGGGAGGTAAAAGGGAGAAGGGTAACTGCTGGACAGGGGGGAGCAGGCAAGGGTTGGTGGTGGACAGCCAAGGAAAGAGAGAGACAGAAAGAAAGACAGACAGAAAGCGGCCAAGGAGAGAGAAAGAGAAAGACAGACACACATATCTATTCTAGCACCCGTTAATGTAACGGGCTTAAAGACTAGTAAAACTATAAACTATATAATAAAGTAAGATATGAGAGGTGAATCTTAAAATAATATTAGTATACATATAAAAGTATTATATTAAAATTTTTATATAGAATTATTAAAAATATAGATAGATAAGAAAATAATGAATAATTAAATAATTAAAAAAGAATATAAAAGGCAAAAACACCCTTACATTTAAATAGTAGTCAGATAAAATATGAATAAATAAAAATATGAATTTTTAAACCTTCCTAAGGAAACATGATAAGCCATAAGATAATAAAGTCATACCTGATGAAGTTGTAATATGGGCGTCTATCTGGCAAACTCACTTTGCACTTTGTGAAAAAGAACAAGCTTATACATCCACTTTTATTGCACTTACAATGTCTATTCACTCTAGGCATTTCTTCCTGTCTTAATTTATGAATGGTTTAGGATTTATAAAAATTTCTTATATATCCAGCTCAATAATGGCTACATATATGCTTTTACATATTTGGTTCAACATTTGCTCCATGTATGCAACAGTATCATTTTCATCTTAAACCCCATATTCACAGTTACATAAGAACCGCCATCTCCAGATCAGACCTTTGATCCATCAAGTCCAGTGATCCGCACACGCGGAGGCCCAGCCAGGTGTACACCTGGCGTAATTTTAGTCGCCCATATCCCTCTATGCCTCTCGTAAGGAGATGTGCATCTAGTTTGCTTTTAAATCCTAGGACGGTGAATTCCACAATAACCTTCTCTGGGAAAGCATTCCAGGTATCCACCACTCGCTGCGTGAAGCAGAACTTCCTGATATTTGTCCTGGACTTGTCCCTCCCCAGCTTCAGTCCATGTCCTCTTGTACGTGTCACATTGGACATTGTAAATAACTTATTTTCCTGTTCTATTTTGTCGATTCCTTTCAGTATTTTGAAAGTCTCAATCATATCCCCTTGCAGTCTCTTCTTCCCAAGGGAGAACAATCCCAGTATCCTAAGTCGTTCCTCGTATTCCAAGTTCTCCATACCTTTTACCACGTCTCTACACCCCCTTCAGCAGTTTTATATCCTTCTTTAGGTTGGGAGACCAATGTTGGACACAGTATTCCAAGTGTGGTCTGACCATTGCTCTATAAAGCGGCATTATAACCCTCTCCAAACTACTCATGATTCCCTTCTTTATCATGCCTAACATTCTATTTGCTTTCTTTGCCACTGCCGTGCATTGTGCTGATGGTTTCAGGGTCCTGTCTATCAGTATACCCAGGTACTTTTCTTGTTCGCTCTTACCCAGAGTTGCACCTGACATTTTATACTCGTGTTCTTTGTTCTTTCTGCCTAAATGCATTACTTTGCACTTTTTCACATTAAACTTCATCTGCCATTTCTCTACCTGACACAAGTCACTCTAGAGTTCCTCGCTAGCCTTCTGCGATCTGATTGCCCGGCATAGCTTTGTGTTGTCTGCAAACTTGATGATCTCACTGGATGTTCCTTCTTCTAGGTCATTGATGAAAATATTAAGATGGGCCCAAGTACCGAGCCCTGGGGCACACCGCTAGTCACTTTCTCCCAGTCTGAGAACTTCCCATTTATGCCCACTCTCTGCTTTCTGTTCTCCAGCCATTTGTCTACCCATCTTAGTATATCTCCCTCTATTCCATAGCTTTGTAGTTTCCTGAGAAGTCTTTTATGTGGAACCTTGTCAAACGCTTTCTGGAAGTCCAAGTATATTATGTCCACCGGTTCTCCACTATCAATTTGTTTGTTCACTGTCTCAAAAAATTGAAGTAAATTCGTCAAACATGATTTCCCTTTCCTGAAGCCATGTTGACTGGCTCTCATCAGGTCGTGTGCATCCAAGTGCCGGACTATGCTATTTTTAATCAGTGCCTCAATCATTTTTCCAGGGACAGACGTAAGACTCACAGGTCTGTAGTTACCCGGTTCTCGTCTTGATCCTTTTTTGAAAATTGGCGTGAAGTTCGCTATCTTCCAGTCGTCCGGTATCTGTCCAGTTCTAATTGACAGGTTGGCAAGTTTTTGCAATAGTTCTCCGATTTCAACCTTCAGTTCTTTTAAGACTCTCAGGTGAATTCCATCCGGTCCAGGGGATTTGTCACTTTTAAGTTTGTTAATCTGGTAGTATATCTGGTCCAAGTCCACTTCTACTGTGGTGAGGCTGTCCTCTTTTACTCCTTTGAACATTTTCACTGCTTCTGGTATTGTTGCGGTGTCCTCCTTCGTAAAGACAGACGCAAAGAAGGAATTTAGTCTGTCTGCAATTTATTTGTCTTCCTTGATGTACCCTTTTCTCCCCTAGTCGTCCAGGAGTCCCACTGCCTCTTTTGCGGGTTTTTTCCCTTTTACGTATCTAAAAAAGGGCTTGAAATTTTTGACCTCTTGCACTATTTTCTCCTCATAGTCCTTTTTGGCATCCCTCACCGCCTTGTGACATTTCTTCTGATCATCTTAGTGTTTGTTCCAAGCTTCGGTTGTTTTCATGCATTTCCATTTTTTAAAAGAGTCCTTTTGTTCTTTTATGGCTTCCTTCACCTCTCTAATAAGCCATGCCAGTTCTCCTTTGTCTTTAGTTTTCCTTTCTTTGGAAATCTGTGGAATGTAGAGATTTTGTGCTTCCATGATAGTATTTTTCAGTAGGGACCATGCCTGATCTACCGTTTTAACTTTGCCCATCTTTTTTTTGAGCTGTTGTTTCACCATGGCTCTCATGCTATCGTATCTTCCGTTCTTAAAGTTTAAGGTCGTGCTTAAGGTTTTGGTACGTTTCCTTTTCCCGATGTCAAGCTTAAAGTTGATCATGTTGTGGTCGCTTGTCCCCAGCAGTGACTTCTACTTCTTTTGTCAGTCCCATAATGCCATTTAGGATCAAGTCCAAGGTGGCATTTCCTCTCGTCGGTTCTCCCACCATTTGTTCCAGGAAGCAGTCCCCTAGCGCTTCCAGGAACTTGGCCTCCTTGCCACAGTTCAAGGTTGATCACGTACTGTAATCTTTATTGAGTGGGTATTAGGATGTCGTACAGTTGATCACGTACTGTAATCTTTATTGAGTGAATATTAGGATGCTGTATATGGTTCAAATAGTTTTTTCATATACCCAATTATTATTTTCATTTAGGTTTCACTAATAGCCTATGATATTACAACTCCATACCATATTACAACTTTATCAGGTATGACTTTTATTCTTTATCTTAGGGTTTATCATGGTTCCTTAGGAAGATTTAAAAATTCATATTTTTATTTATATATATTTTTATTTATACATATTTTATCTAACTACTATTTAAATGTATGGGTGCTTTTGCCTTTTATATTCTTTTTTGCTCGCTTTATTGGGCAAGGTTAGTCTCCCTCTTTCTCTGTTAGGAAGCCTTGGAACCAGGAAAAAAATGGGCCACTGAATCCAAAATCGCTGATGATCTTGGACATTTGATTGAAATCAATAAGTCACATTGGAGTACAATTGCATTGTGACCCTTGCTTAGTAGTTCTTTTCTGTACGTTACTAGTGCTGCTACCACTGTCTCAGTGCTGTGATTTTTCCTGAATCCCGATTGTGAAGGATGGAGGATATTGAAGCGTTGTAAGTAACATTTGAGTTGTTCTGTTACATATCCCTCCAGCATTTTGATGAGTAGGAGGATGGAAACTACTGGCTTACAATTGGTCACATCAGAGGGGCCGAGTTTTGGGTTTTTGGGAATGGGCGTTAAGATAATTCCTCGTCCTGATTTGGGAAAAAGACCTGTTTTAGGTGATAGCTGAGTCACTCGGTTATTTTTCCTATGGTTGTTAGAGTGGCTGCTTTGATCAGGTGTCAAGGCGGGCAGGTGTCAAGGCTGCAATATGCTTTGGAGTATTTTAGGAGAAACCGCTTTATGTCTTTGAATGTAATCTCTTCAAAATCATTCCAAGATCTGTCTGCTGATATTTCCATAGGTGGTTTTGTTGCAGCAGGTCTGACTGGATTGGTTGGGGGTAGCTAGTCTCATGTGGATTGAATCTTTGTTTTAAAATAGTTGGCTTGTTCTGGGGCTGTCAGAATAGAGGGGTTTTGCTGTTTGTGATCTTGCTCATGTTGGTAAGGTTATCTAATATTGAGAACAATTTGTTGATTTTAAGATTATCTTTTGTGTAGATCTGTTTAGAGTAGTACTCTTTCTTCTTTTGAATCAATAGTGATTTATATTCTAGGATTTTCTGGTGCCACTTAGTCTTGTTTTCCGGGGATGAGTGTTTATGCCAGTAGCGCTCAGCTTGTTGGCAAGCTCTTTTTAGGAACATACGCATTGAGTCGAACCACTTCTCTGATGATGTTTGGATTATTTTGCTGCATTGCAGTGGAGCTAGTTTGTTTAGGGTTGTTCATTGATCATTTTCCAGTGGTCTAGGAAGTCTTGGTCAGGAATAGGGAGATGCTGGATAGAAGGATGAGGAGAAAGGAAAGGAGGCACTTGATGGAAGGATAGAGGGTGAAAGAGAGGAGATGGATGGAAAGGGGAAGAAAGAGTGAAAGACTGAAGAATCAGAGGAAGAAGCATAGGGGAAGGAAAAGCTGAAAAGCTGTAGGTAGATGAAGTAAAAAGAGGGAAATTAAAGACCAGATAGTAAAAATGAATTAAATATGGACAGAGAGCCAGAAAAATAAATTGAAGAACAATGAAGACAGAAGAAAATGACAAATGGACAGGAAACCCTGGCAAAAGAGATAAGAAAAGATGAAGGAAAGCAAAAAGTAGAAACTGGGTCCAACAGAATTAGAAAAAGAAAATTACCAGACAACAAAGATAGAATCAAGAATGTAGGGCTTCTTTTACTAAGCTGCAGAATGCACTAATGCATGGTTACCACAACTTAAAATGCCTTATCTACTACTAACAATTCTATTATTAATTATTTCTCAGAGCATGCTTAGATTCCACAGTAGCACTGACATCTGCATGTGCTTTCCACATGCTAAAAAAACAGATTCTAGTTTTTAGTGCTGAGGGTGAGTCAGGGGATGGAGAATGAGTGTGTATTGTGATAATCAGTTAGTGCAGCTACAACTAGGGTTACCATATGACTCTAGATAAAGGAGGATGGATTGAGACATCCGGGTTTTACTTCCATCGATGGAAGTAAAACCCAGATTTCTCAATTCATCCTCCTTTTTCTGGAGCCATATGGTAACCATAGCTACAATGCCATGAACTAACCAATTAGAGTGTAGTTAGCCCTTACTTCCTACAATGTAGGGGCTCACTCACATGTTTATGTGAAAATTGGTACATGATTATTAATTTTTAAAATTGGCCATTTTATCCATGTGGAAAAAATGGCCTTAGCATGTGGGAATGGCTCATGTAAGCATGGGCTAAGGTCACTTTTTGCTGCAGTTTGGTGAAAGGGCCCATTTATTATCAATTTAGGATAAAGTAATGTGGTAGCTGTGTTAATAAAATCAATCCATACAAATAAAATACAAAATGGGAAAAATAAAGTGATTCCTTTATATTGGACTAATTTTAATACGTTTTTTTACTATCTTTCAGAGACCAACACTTCCTTCCTCAGGTTAGGAGAGGATGCAATAACAGCAACATACTATTCTGACTTGTCCTGAAGCAGGAGGTTTGGGCCTCTGAAAGTAAATAGAAAAAATGTATTAGGCTAGTCCAATACAAACGTATCATCTTATTTTCCATTTTCAAGTGCCTGAACTGAGCATACACAGGAGTATCAGCATTAGTGACTGAAGTATGCCACCAACTTCTGTATTGCTCAAACAGCACAGTAGGGGGCTTGGGCAGTGAACCTTATTGGCTGGTGGGGCTTGGGAATCTCCACTGATACTGTAATTTTGGAGGGAGCTTGTTCAAAGTGAGGGGTAGCCAAGGTCCCCTCATGGTTATGTAATATAATGCACAGAAATAATTTCTGTTACCAATCCTTGCTGTCACTGGTGTAAATAAGGTATTTTCTAGAATGTATGTGGGATTGAGGGGATTGGGATGTAGGATTCAGGGGGTGGAGCTATGTGGTATAATGGGTGGGTCCAAGACAGATTGGGGTAGGGTTGTGGGCATGTCCTAAAATTTACTTCATAAAAATTAGGCCCTCTTGGAAGCCTGATGGGCTACCTTTCAGAAAAAGGAGAAATTAGGTTCTTACCTGCTAATTTTCTTTCTTTTAGACTCTCCAGACCGGTACAGTTCGCTGATGGGTAATAGCTCACCATGACCAGCAGGTGGAAACTGAGACAAAACTTTGGCTGCAATACTAATAGCTGTGCTTTCCTCTAGTTTAACCAGTCTGCCGAATAGCCAAGCAGAACTAAGAAGTGCTAATTATAACAGTACCAACACTCCTAACAGGTGTAATAACTAACAAAGAGCAATACTGTTGGAAATTGCATAGAAGAAACCCCTTCAGCAAAACGTACCCACAGCTCAACAGCTACATCAGTTGAGCCAAAGCCACTATTAAAAATACTAGAATCCGCAGAAAAAACACACTCTTCACGTGAATCCCGTAAGAACAACAGACAGACAGACAAGGTAGGGACTGTACCGGTCTGGAGAGTCTACAAGAAAGAAAATGAGCAGGTAAGAACCTAATTTCTCCTTCTTTAGCATCTCTCCAGACCAGTACAGTTCACTGATGGGACGTACCAAAGCAGTACCCATCATGGGTGGGATCCCCAGAGGGCCACCACCAGAACATGCTCACCAAACACCGTGTCCCGACACGCCTGGACGTCCACACGGTAGTATCACACAAATTAATGCAGAGAAGACCAAACCGTGGCCTTACAGATATCCATTGGAGGCTCCAGAGAAGACTCAGCCCAAGAATCTGCCTGACCATGAATGGAATGAGCCTTGAGAAAATCTGGAACAGGCTTCTTCTTCTGAAGAAAAGCAGAAGTGATTGCCTCTTTGATCCAGTATGCATTGGTAGCCTTGGAAGCACCGTCCCCCTTACAAGGATCCGCTAAGAGGACAAAAAGATGATCCGACTTCCAGAACTCCTGGGTTCGCTAAACATAAGAGCAAAGGACAGACATCCAACTTGTGCAACTGGCTCTGTTCTGATGAGCCCTCCCAGACATGAAAAGGCAAGATCACCTTCGGCAGAAAGGAAGGAACAGGCCTTAGCAATACCTGCTCCCTAGAAAGCTCCAGAAAGGGAGGTCTACAAGAGAAAGCCTGCAGCTCAGAAACACGCCTCACAGAAGTAATGGCCACCAGGAAAACCGCCTTGAGAGTAAAGTCCTTCAACAAGCAGGAACCCAGGGGCTCAAAGGGAGGGTGCACTAGCATGAACAGGACTAGATTGAGATCCCAGGCCAGAACCAAGGGCTGCACTGGAGGTCGAAGCAATTTAGCTATCCTCAAAAAGCAAACCACGTCTGGAAAAAAAGTTAAAACGCTTACCCTGCAGCTAACTGCGAAACACAGACAAAGCTGCCAGCTGAATCTGGAGAGAAGACCAGCCCAGGCCTCTATCCAGGCCATCCTGGAAGAACTCTAAGGTATGAGGCAAAGAGGTGCAAAAGGAAACAACTCAACACGCAACACACAACTCTTCAAATATAAGCCAAAACCACACATAAGCCTGAGAAGTGGAAAATCTCCAGGACCCCAAGAGAGTGGAGATCTCTTTATCTGAATAACCTTTCATACCTAGGCGTTCCCTCTCAAGAGGCAAGCCATAAGACAAAAGGGACCCAGATCAAACATTGGAATAGGGCCCTGAGTCAGAAGGTCAGGCAAGAGGGGCAGCGGAAGAGGATTTGCCATGAGAAGATGAACCAGATTTGCATACCATGGGAGCCTGGGCCAGTCTGGAACCACCAGGATTACACGGCTGAGAAGCCGAGCAATGTGAAGAAGGACTGTGCCCACCATCGGCCATGGAGGAAATATGTACAAGAGGCCCAACATCGGCCAAGGCTGTACTAGAGCATCCAGCCCCTCGGCCTGAATATCCCTGCGCTGACTGAAGAACTGTGGGCTTTGGCGTTGACAAACCGGCGGCCCCCAAGACCGCACAATCAACTCAAAGGCTGCAGGACTGAAACACCACTCTCCAGGATCTAGCCATGAGCAGAGCAGCCTCCTGCACCATCAGATGACTCCTAGTTCCCCTCTGATGACTGACATAAGCCACTGCTGTGGTATTGTCCGAGAGAACCCAAACAGACTTGCCCATCAACAACGTCTGAAACACTAGCAATGCCAGCCAGATGGCTCTGGTCTCCAGAACATTGATCGACTAAGACGCCTTCTCTGGAGACCAGCTGCCCTGAGCTGAGCAACCGAGACACCGAGCTCCCCAACCAAAGAGCGTGGCATCCGTGAGAAGCAATGTTCACTGTGGCTGATACTGACTCACTTCCTGTACCAGATTGGAAGACTGCAGCCACCAACGGAGACTGCAACAAACTAACCCCTGAAGAGGAATGGGAGAGTCCAAAACATGCACCTGGGATGACCACCGCTGAAGCAGAGCATGCTGAAGCGGGCGCATGTGAGCCCAGGCCCACTGAACCACATCCAGGAAAGCCACCATCGACCCCCAAGACCTGGCGAAAAACCTGCACCCGAGACACTGGGAAGCCATCAGAAGACGAATTTGCGACTGCAACTTGACCGCTCGGGCCTCTGGCAGGAAGACCTTCCCCAAGCTGGTGTCAAAAAGAACCCCAAGGTACTCCATGCGTTGAGACGAAGCCAACCGGCCATCTCAGCGACTGCAGGAACTTCATAACCTGAGCTGTAACTCGGGAATTCTCCTGAAAAGTCTTTGCTCAGATCAACTAGTCATCCAGATAGGGGTGAACCAGAATGCCCTTCTTGTGCAAGGCCGCCACCGCAACAATAATCTTCTTGAACATCCGTGGAGCCGTGGCCAGACCAAAAGGAAGTGCACAAAAACTGATAGTGTCATCCAAAGATTGCAAAGCGAAGCAACCGCTGATGGGAGGCACGAATCGGAACATGCAAGTAGCTCTCCGTCAAATTGAGAGAGATCAGAAATTCCCCCTGCTAAACCGCCAGAATGACAGATCTCAGGGTCTCCATGCAAAAAGATGGAACTTGCAGAACGCTGTTGACCCCCTTAAGATTCAAGATGGGCTGAAAAGTCCCCTCTTTCTTGGGCACCACGAAGTAAATTGAATACCGGCCGATGCCATACTCCTGCAGAGGCACCGGCACTACTATTTTGAGATCTAGCAATCTTTGAAGCATCTGGCAAAAGGCCTGCTTCTTCCAAGCCACCTGACAAGGAGAAGTGAGAAAATGGTCTGGCAAGGATTGGGAACACTCCAGAGCATAACCGTCCCGAATCACCTCCGGGACCCACTGATCCGTTGTGATCTCGGCCACCCCTGGTATAAGTCTCACAACCGAGTGCCCACCAGAGCCAAGGGAGGCGTCGGCAAGGACTCATTGGGCGAGATGGCGGCAGGGGAACTGGAAGAGGAATCATGCCCCCCCTGACGGGCCCCCAAAAGGACTGCATGCACTGAAAGAAACGGCCCAGTGGAGACCCAGAGGCAGGAAAATAAGCAGCCCCTCGACCAGGGCAATATCTGTGGAAATCACGCAAACGCTCCCAATCACTTCCACCCCGCGCAGGCAAGTGGGCATGGTCTTCAGGAAGATGGGGCACCTTAGAGTCTCGTTAAGGTCAGAACCAACTTGTCCAAATCCTCACCAAACAAAAAAGACCCCGAAAGGGAAATTTCATCAGCTTAGCCTTAGATGCTGCATCCGCCGACCAATCCCGGAGCCACAAGGTACAACGAGCAGCCACCCCAAGAGCCATGGACTTGGCTGACGCCCAACAAGTCACACATGGCATCACAGAGATAAGAAGCACCCATCTCAATTTTTGCCTACTTCCTGTTCCACCAAGGACCAGTCATCAGATTCATGGTCAAGGACACACTCGGCCTACTGAAAACAAGCCCGAGCTACCAGACCACCACACATCACCACCTGGACCGCAAGGAAAGTGACATCAAAATTCTGCTTAAGGAGGGACTCTAACCTATGCTCCTCAGAGTCCTTCAAGGCTGAGCCATTGTATGCCACTTCGCGATGGCCAGGACCACCGTGTATACCAACGGCAACTTCAAAGTATTCCTATCTCCCTCTGGGATGGGATACAGGTGAGCCATAGAGCATACAAAATGAAAGGGCACCTCTGGTGCTTTCCACTGCACAAGCACAATATCCCAAATATCCTGATGCATAGGAAAAGAGCAGGATGCTGATCAGAGCCCCCGAAGCAGAGGGTCCACCACACGTGGGGGCTCCACATCTTCCTCAAAATGCAACATAAGAACATAAGAACATAAGAAATGCCATCTCCGGATCAGACCTTCGGTCCATCAAGTCCGGCGATCCGCACACGCGGAGGCCCTGCCAGGTGTACACCTGTTGTAATTTATAGTCCACCATATCCTTACATGCCTCTCTTAAGGAGATATGCATCTAGTTTGCTCTTGAAGCCTAGGACGGTCGATTCCGCAATAATCTCATCTGGGAGGGCATTCCAGGTGTCAACCACTCTCTGAGTGAAGCAGAACTTCCTGACATTAGTCCTGAACCTGTCCCCCCTTAGCTTCATTACATGTCCTCTAGTCCGTGTCAAATTGGACAATGTAAATAATCTTCTCTGCTCTATTTTGTCGATTCCTTTCAGTATTTTGAAGGTCTCGATCATATCCCCACGCAATCTCCTTTTCTCAAGGGAGAATAATCCTAGTGTTATAAGTCTGTCCTCGTATTCCAGTTTTTCCATACCCTTCACCAGTTTTGTTGCTCGTCTCTGCACCCTCTCCAGCAGTTTTATATCCTTCTTTAGGTAGGGAGACCAATGTTGGACGCAGTATTCCAAGTGGGGTCTGACCATTGCCCTATAAAGCGGCATTATAACTTTCTCCGATCTACTCGAGATTCCTTTCTTTATCATGCCCAACATTCTATTTGCCTTCTTTGCCGCTGCCGCGCATTGTGCCGACGGCTTCAGGGTCCTATCTATCAGTACACCCAGGTCCTTTTCTTGTTCACTCTTCCCCAGAGTTGCACCTGACATTGTATACTCGTATTCCTTATTCTTATTGCCTAAATGCATTACCTTGCATTTCTCCACATTGAACTTCATCTGCCATTTCTCTGCCCATGTTTCTAACCGACACAAGTCGCTCTGGAGTTTCTCTCTATCCTCATGCGATCTGATCGCCCGGCATAGTTTTGTATCGTCTGCAAACTTGATGATCTCACTGGATGTTCCTTCCTCCAGATCATTGATATAAATATTAAAAAGGATCGTCCCAAGTACCGAGCCCTGGGGTACTCCACTAGTCACTTTCTCCCAGTCGGAGAACTTCCCATTTATGCCCACTCTCTGCTTTCAGTTTTCCAGCCATTTGCCTATCCATCTTTGTATATCCCCCTCTATGCCATGGCTTTGTAGTTTCCTGAGAAGTCTTTCGTGTGGAACTTTGTCGAACGCTTTCTGGAAGTCCAAGTATATTATGTCCACCGGCTTCCCACTATCAATTTGCTCGTTCACGGTCTCAAAAAATTGGAGTAAATTCGTCAAACATGATTTCCCTTTCCTGAATCCGTGTTGACTGGGTTTCATCAAGTCGTGTGCGTCCAAGTGCCGGACCATGCTATCCTTGATCAGTGCTTCCACCATCTTGCCGGGGACAGACGTAAGACTCACAGGTCTATAGTTGCCCGGTTCCCCTCTCGATCCTTTTTTGAAAATTGGGGTGACGTTCGCTATCCTCCAGTCGTCCGGTATCTGTCCAGTTCTGATTGTCAGGTTTGCAAGTTTTTGCAATAACTCTCCGATTTCAACCTTCAATTCCTTTAAGACTCTCGGGTGAATTCCATCCGGTCCAGGGGATTTGTCACTTTTAAGTTTGTCGATCTGATAGTATATCTGGTCTAAGTCCACTTCAACTGTGGTGAGGCTGTCTTCTATTTCTCCTGCAAACACTTTCTCCGCTTCAGGTATTGTTGAGGTGTCCTCCTTCGTAAAGACGGACGCAAAGAAGGAATTTAGTTTGTCTGCGATTTGTTTATCTTCCTTGATGTACCCTTTTCTTCCCTGGTCATCCAAGGGTCCGACTGCCTCTTTTGCAGGTTTTTTCCCTTTCACATATCTAAAGAAGGGCTTGAAGTTTTTGGCCTCCTGGGCTATTTTTTCCTCGTATTCCTGTTTTGCATCCCTCACCGCCTTGTGACATTTCTTCTGATCATCTTTATGTTTGTTCCAGGCTTCGGTTGTCTTTATGTATTTCCATTTTTTGAAAGAGTCCTTCTTTTCTTTTATGGCTTCCTTCACCTGTTTGGTAAGCCATGCCGGTTCTCTTTTGCTCTTTGATCTCCGATCTTTGGAAATCCTCGGAATGTAGAGATCTTGTGCTTCTGTGATAGTATTTTTCAGTAGGGACCATGCCTGATCTACCGTTTCAAGTTTGTCCACCTTCTTTTCGAGTCGTTTTTCTACCATGGCTCTCATGCTATCGTATTTACCCTTTTTAAAGTTCAATGTGGTGGTTAAGGTTTTGGCATGTTTCCCTTTCCCGATGTCAAGTTTAAAGTTAATTACATTGTGATCACTCGTTCCCAGTGGAACCATGACTTCCACTACTGTTATCGGTCCCATGAGGCCATTTAGGACCAAGTCCAAGGTGGCGTTGCCTCTTGTCGGCTCTTTTACCATTTGTTCCAGGAAGCAATCCCCTAGCACCTCCAGGAACTTGGCCTCCTTGCCGCAGTTGGAGGTTGCTAGTTTCCAGTCTATCCCTGGGAAATTGAAGTCTCCCAATATAATTACATTGCCTGTCTTGCATTCTTGTTTGATTTCCTCCATCATTTCTGAGTCAGTTTCCTCCGCCTGTCCTGGGGGACGATAGTAAAGGCCAATTTTCGTATCTGCTCCAAATTGACCAGGAATCTTGATCCAGAGTGACTCAAGCTTCTCTTTCATTTCTGTTGTAACCATTTCAACAGAATCTATTCCCTCTTTAATATATAGAGCAATACCTCCACCTTTCTGCCCTACTCGATCTCTTCTATACAGCTTGTATCCCTGTAGTACTGTGTCCCATTTGTTTTCTTCATTCCACCATGTTTCTGTTATGCCAATGATATCCAATATGTCATGTCTTGCTATTGTCTCTAGTTCCCCCATTTTGTTACCTAGACTTCTAGCATTCGTATACATACATCTAAGTTCCCTACGTGTTACCTTTTTGGACCTTCTACTCTTGGCCGTCCCTGTAGTTTCAATTACGATATCCTTAACTGCTCCTGTGTTATCACCCTTGTTTGCTGTGTGGTCGTCCCCTCCTGTGTCTGATTTGTCCCTTCCTGCTTTTTCTCCCTTATTTGCCGTGAGGTCGTCTTCTCTTGTGTAGGAGTAGTTTTCCTTGGCTTCTTCGTCGGGGCATCCTGCTATCCGTGCCATCGACCAGTGGTCGACTGTCGGCTTTCCCCTATCTTTCAGTTTAAAGCCTTCTCGATTGCCTTCTTCATGTTGCCTGCCAAAACTCTTGCTCCTTCTTTGTTGAGGTGTAGTCCGTCCCTTCTGTAGTACTTGCTTTTTCCCCAGAACGCCGTCCAGTTGCGCACGAAGTCGAAGCCTTCTTCTTCGCACCATCGTCTCATCCAGGCGTTGATTACTTGCAATTCCCCTTGTCTCTTTCCATCCGCTCTTGGTACTGGGAGGATCTCAGAGAAGGCCACCTTCACCTCCCTGATCTTCAGTTTTCTTCCAAGTGAGCGGAGCTGGCCCTTCAGCTCTTCCCTGTCATACTTCCGCCCGCTCACATCATTTGTTCCCACGTGGATAAGCACAGCGGTGTCCTCTCCCCGTGCGCCATCTATGATCCTGGAGATCCTGTTGGTCACATCCTTCACTCTTGCTCCAGGCAGACAGGTGACGACTCTGTCCTCTCTTCCTCCTGCGGTGTGGCTGTCCACATGTCGTATAATGGAGTCGCCTACGATGATCCCCATCTTCTTTATTCGGGGATTCCTTGGGGGGCGTAGGTCCACGTCCTTGGAGTAGGGCCAGTCTTCTTCCTCCAATGATACTCTTGAACTTGTTTCCTGTTCTTTGGGTGGGGCGATGTCTTCCTGTGCTCTCACTATTCCTCCTGATGTGCGGTTGTCTCCTACCTCGTCTTCGGTTTCTTCTGTGTTTGCATGGGTGTCTTCTCTCCTCACATCGGTTTCCTGAGTACAGTTTTCCAGCCCTGGGATCTCTACGTGGTGCTGATGAGCTTCCTCTATGAACATTTCTAGTTCCTTGACCTCGTCGTTTGGGCTGTACTCCACTAGCATCTTCTCCTGTGCTCGGATTCTGTCTTCGAGTTCCATCACTGTTCCTTCCAATAGTCTTACCTGACATTTCAAGCTATCCATCTCCATGCATCGATTGCAAATGTATGCCTGGATCCCCGAAGGGAGGTAGTCATACATATTGCAGCCGATACAGAAGACCGGAAAGCTCACCTTCTGACTTCCTTGGGATTCCATTTCTTACTTCCCTTGTGTGTGCTTGTGTCCCTTTCCTGCTGCTTCCTTATGTTGCTTGCCTTGCTGTCTCTTTTGTGTGTGCTGTTTCCGCTCTACCTCACCTTGATTGTATGTGTGGGTTTGTTCCCTTGGCGTCTGTCTCTTCCTTACCTTTTGTGTTTGTCGCTTTCTTACCGTTCAGTCCTCCTCGGTGTTCTTGATAGTAGGTACTCGTCCCTTGCAAGGCCCTTCGCAAAGGCGCTCTCGCTAAGGCGAGCGCCTTTACCGCTCGCCTTCGCCGCGCGCCGAACGGCTGGGCGCCGTTGGCTCCGCCCCTTTTAAGGGGGAGTCCGGCGCAGCCTCTGACGCGGTGGGGGTGGGCGGAGCGAACTCTCGCCGCTTCCCCGAGCCTACTGCTTCGTCTCTCGCCGCTTCCCCTGCTGTGCCTGGCCCGACGCTGCTCCTCTCTTGGCCGGGACAACGGGAACCCTGGCGCTGGTCTCTTCCTCTCCTCTGCTTCTCCTCTGCCGCGTGTGCCGCGCTGGCTCCGCCCCTTTTAAGGGGGAGTCCGGCGCAGCCTCTGACGCGGTGGGGGTGGGCGGAGCGAACTCTCGCCGCTTCCCCGAGCCTACTGCTTCGTCTCTCGCCGCTTCCCCTGCTGTGCCTGGCCCGACGCTGCTCCTCTCGTGGCCGGGACAACGGGAACCCTGGCGCTGGTCTCTTCCTCTCCTCTGCTTCTCCTCTGCCGCGTGTGCCGCGCTGGCTCCGCCCCTTTTAAGGGGGAGTCCGGCGCAGCCTCTGACGCGGTGGGGGTGGGCGGAGCGAACTCTCGCCGCTTCCCCGAGCCTACTGCTTCGTCTCTCGCCGCTTCCCCTGCTGTGCCTGGCCCGACGCTGCTCCTCTCTTGGCCGGGACAACGGGAACCCTGGCGCTGGTCTCTTCCTCTCCTCTGCTTCTCCTCTGCCGAGGAGACCTGAAGAATAAGCTCCTGGAGCTCTTCCCGCTGAAAGATGCACACCACCGACGCATTCTCACCAGCTGACAGAACTGAAAAACCACCGCCAGTGGCATCTGCCCCCCTCCCGCAAGAGAATCCTGGAGGTCTCCCAAAGACTCCAGGTCCTCAGCAAGAGAAAACTGCTCCACATAGAAAAAAATAATCATCCCAAGAGACCCTTGGCCAGTTGGACGAGACAGGAGGAGATGGGGACGAAACCAGCGCTGAGGGGGGTCGAACCAGAGTGGATGCAGAGGGACACCCCCCAAGACTCCCGGGGCGGAAGCAGGACCCCCCGGCCACCTGAAGATAAACCTTACACAAAGTGAAAACAAAATCAAGGAAAATAAACCCTGGCGGCCCAATGGAACTCACTGCCAAAGCGGAGGACCCAGCAAAAACCTGCCCCTGTCTCTCCAATACAGGGGGAAGGTTACCTGAGGCTGCAAACAAAATGGAGGTGCTTCCCGCTAAAATCAGAGCAAAGCCCACAAAAAAACATGCCCCCAAGGCCTTTAGCAGCTGAGAAGCCTGAATCATCCCAGCCACTAAAGCAGGCAAGCTGGCAGCATCGGTGATAAGAGAAACCTTATTTCCCTGACCGTTGGTGGCTGGGGGAATCCCTGTTGGGCAGCGAGGGAACCTGCCAGCATGTGAGTCACTCATGAAGGGGAACCCTGGATTCCCCTTTGCAGCAGTCGGTATACCACAAGCACAGGCTGCATTGATCTCATCTCTGGAGCACAATGAGCACTTTTTCCCTTTAAAAGTGCTCATTGCGCAATACATGACCTAGTTAAGTGCAAAGTGCCGGTTAGCAATAAAAAGCAATAACAATGAATTGAAGGCTCCCTTCAGACCAGCACTGCCTCAGGATTTTTTTTTTTCTGTCAAAACAGACTCCACTGGCTCTCTAAGCCATATACCTTGCCGGTATCAGTGGCAAGGCTTACAGCTGAGGCACCTCTAGAAAAATTTTGGGGAGGTGGAGGAAATGAGGGGAGGTACTCAATTTGTGACCTGTCATGTGTGACACCCCCGAGGTCATATGGACCCCAAAAGGATCTCCCCAAGCTCAATTTGACAAGGCCACTAAACAACTTCCAAAAGGCCTACACTAACCATTTTCAGGGAAGACTGGCACAGCTTACCACGCCTGGTGAGACTGAGAACAGGCTGGTTGGACTAGACTAGAGGGAAGCACAGCTATTAGTATTACAGTCAAAGTTTTGTCTCAGTCTCTACCTACTGGTCATGGTGAGCTATTACCCATCAGTGAACTGTACCGGTCTGGAGAGATGCTAAAGAATTTAGGCTTTGCCAATTAAAACTGCAGTAAAACAGTCCAATTAGGATAGATATGGGTGAAAACCCCCTGCTGTGGCTAATATAAAATGAGATAAGCTGTACATAGGCATACACCTTACAATTTTCTATTAGACTGATAGGTAAGGGGCTAAACATCTGCAGACTTATGCTATTTGTATTTGCTACTCTGAATACAAAATATATATACACACACCCCTACACTTCTATACTGGGGCAGGAGTACAGTATCTGTAAAAAGGCACTTGTTTCAGCAACACAGCTCCCATTCAAGGAAAGATTAAGGCATAAGCACACTAGGCATGTGCCTAGGGTCCAAATGTTTAGGAGGGACCCTCTCAGATGTGTTAATTCAATGGCTCTCAAGACACACTTTTATCCTGGTAATTCAATTACTACCTGAAAAGGGAGGGGGGACAGGATAGCCCCCCAAGAGGTTTCTCTATTCTCCTCTGCCTGTTCTCAACATGGCAGGAACAGTTGACAATCAGTGTTTTATACTTGCTGCTTCCTTTGCTAGTTTTTCTCTGCAGTTAGAACTACACCAGGACCAAATCGTAAGAGTTTTAAAATGTATTTGTGATAGAGGCTCAATGCACTTGATTATCCAGGGGCCAAAGAGTTAATTCTGCCCCGCTTCCATTATAGTCCATTGGAGTAATTTTGTCAGTAATATTTTCTTTATAGGAGATAATAATGCTTTCTCAGCAGCATGTATGTCACAATTGGTCCTGGAGGAGCAAACGAAGGAAAGGGGATGGTACTGATGACCTGTGGTACCCAATGAGGTCTCAAAAATGCACAGCTCATCGAAACTCCAAATCACCCGATCCCTAAGCAGGTGCGACAAGGAGGAGAATTAAATCTCAGCTCAGGACACGTTCCTAATTTCTCTACTACTGCTTTATTTTATATGCAACTATTTAAGGAAGGTTCCTAGCGAGCCAGCACGGAACTGTGAATTCCATAGAACGGGCAGCTGAAAGAAGTATATGAAATTATTTGTGCAGGATAACGTACACCTAAGGATCTCCTCGAAAATAGGGGTTATCCATTAAAAAAATGAACGTTATCACTTACTTTAAAGAAGGAAAGAAAACAAAAAACGTTGAACAAATGACATTCCTAGACTGCATTTAAATAGTGTTTCTAATATGGTATTTTCCTACTGTTTGCATCTGCTGATTAGACTAGACTAGTAAAATTAGCTTTGTGATGTATCTGAAATGAGAAAAACATCAACGGATATGAAAAGTGCTATAATGATAGAAAACTAAAAAATTTATTATTAAATACATTTTTTTTGTATTATTACTTTAGTTATAGATGAATAAAGTTGCGTTTTTTATACATCAGGCTTCAACCTAAACATTCAGTTTGGGAAGAAGACCATCATCATTCAGGTCAGGATCTGAAGACTAAAGAATATGAAATCTTGAAAGAGAATTTAGCACACTGTTCGATAGATTTTTTTTAATAGAACTTAATCATGAAATGGAAAATGCTCATATGTATAATGTAGTGACAGGTTAGATTTATCAGGAGAAAAATGACACCTTTCAGATGTTAAATTCAAGAGTGTTTAGTGGTCAGTGGAGGTGCAAAAAAGCCAAGCGGCAGAATGGTACTAATGAACCAGGATAACGAGAGAAGTCTTTAGAAAGTTAGAAATTCGTACTAGAGATGATCGTTTCAATCTGAGAAGACCAAAATCCAGAATATATTTTATATCATGCTGATTTAGCTATTTCTAGAACAATTTTACTACGGAGCGCTTATATCTCTTGTACTATAAAACAGGCGGAAAAAGTCTGAAGGATAAGCTCGCTTAAGAGGTAGCACTTGATGGACAGTTACTATGTAACAAATACTAATGTCAGACACTGACGTAAATCGTTAAAATATTTGTATGGCATCACATTTCCCGAGCTAAACAGGTGTTTCAGAAATATCACAAAACACTGCACCTTTTGCCCGAGAATGCACAGTGGGTGTACTTTGCCCTTTCAAGAGCTTCATATGGTGGACACATCTAAGGATAAAGGTAATAATTTGTGGAATATGGCTGCACCCTACCATATATTGTAAAACGTACGGGATTTTGGGGTTTTTTTTCTTGCAGTTTATATTATCGCTGACATACAACTATACCAGTTTCACTCCTTTGTCACTAAAAATAATTGAAGACAGGTTACACTTATATTGAGGTAACATAAGAGATAGTAAAGCAATTATACCTTAACTGAAATTACTATTTGATCATAAAGCAAACTTAATAAACGTGGACACAGAAATAGTTGGACAAAGCTAATTGCAGCGAACTTGAAAAAGACTTGTGTAGCCAGATGCCCATAAACTTGGGAGTGGGGGGGCATCGGGTTAAGGAATACTTGCAACAGTGAGACTGCAGGTAATGCAGGTAAATCTTCAAACCAATGGAAAAGGAAAAGCCCCAGTTTCAGAGTTTCCAATTCTACTTGGTATAGCCTATAATAGTCTCCACTTGCAAATACTATAACTCTGCCTTACAGCTGCATCCCGCTTCAACCTTCCCTTCAGAATGTTTTCATATTTGCGCGCTATTTTAATCCTGGATGACGTTTGTCAAATGACACCCAATCCGAGGCAGCCTCTGGTCAGGACAATGGAACCCAGTTCTCGAATAGGAATAGCGAATGAGTCGGTGGTAGCCAATGGGGGGCAGGCTCCGTTGAGAGTAATGTTACAGCTCGGGAGAGTGAAGAGGCTGCGTATCGATCCCGCTCTCAGCCATTGCAGTACATTGAGCTACATAGAGACAGCATTGGGTAAGTCTTAACACGGTAGCGTGCCTGAAAGTGGGTAAGTGTCGAGCAGACAGAAAGTGAAAAGGCAGAAAAACAAATTTCAAAAAGAAATATTAACAATAAAAAGGAAAGAAATGGCGAGGAGGAAAGTAATTTACACGAAAGCAAAAAGGACGGCGAGAAAACTGCGTGTATTGTGTGTATATATATAAATGTTAAAAAAAAATCTCGTCAATTACTAAAGTCATTGCTATAGACGTACAGAAGAGAGAGAAAACCGGAAAGAAAATTTAGTTTTTAAAGTCGTCGGGTAAAAAAATAAAATAGATCTTTTGAACGAGAAATGCCTCTAAAATAAGATTCTGAGCTCGGGGTGATTTTTTTGTGTGTCTGTGAATAAAGGGAAATGTGTGTGAGTGGGGAAATCGCGTTACAAATAAGCTGCTTACATTACAATACATTGCTGCCGCTTGCTGCAGGGAAAAGCCAATGGATTCGCATCTGAGCGGCTCTCACACTTCAGGTGCGGGAGAAGAGAGGGCAGCGGATTCCGTGTGAAAAACGAGAGAAAAAATTAAATGTATCTATAAAATAAAATAACCCTCTCGAAATAAAGCTCTTCGGAGGTCTGGGTGAAAATTTAGGGCGTGTTGGTGGAGGAAACATAAATTACCTCAGAAGCTGCGCTTGCTGTAATATGGCTGACTATGGGAGCCTATGGAGAAAACAAGGCAAGCGCTGAGACATTACTGTGGGAGCGCGCAGTTCCCCGCAACTTTTTCAAACCGCCTTTTCCCCCGGTTGGCAGCTTCGGGTGGGGGTTTTAAAAGCTATGGGCGGCGGTCCCATCTCTGGGCAGCTGAATGCTGAGGTTTTTTCGGGGCTGCGGCTTTCCCCGGGGTCTGGGTGGCGGTTGGGAGAGCAGCGGGTAGGCTCTCATAGTCTTCTGTTACAGTGTGTGTAATGGCTGTGCTGGTGGCGGTGGACGGGGAAGGGAGGGGGGAAGAGGGAGAAGTAGTGCCAGTGCACGCGCGAGAGAGACCTATCCCAGCACGCGCCTTTACTCTCAGCCGTCATTTAGCCAGTCTGGAGCCTACTATGTGCTTAATTGGCTGGGGCGGGTGCGCGGACTGGGTGCGCGCGCCGCCAACACAAAGGGAGAGGAGCCATGTTCTAAGCCTGCGAGGGAGCGCGCACGCGCGCGGCAATGAAGACAAGCAGCGGCCATTCCGAGGCAGTGCTGTGTGCGTCGGCGCCGCGCTCCCTTTCTCTATGTGACTATGTCTTAACAGCACATTTCCACCGAAGTCCTCTCCTCTGTATTATAGCAAACCCCGCTCCACAATATATGTGCCGCACAGTGCTGTGTTCGGAGCTATGGGCTGCCGGTCTCCCGCTCCTGCTCGCCACCTCACATTGGCACACAACGGCGGCCAGACCCATTTCAGGGGGACTTTCTTTCATCAGGAAGCCATTCTTCACAAAATGGAAGAAGAAATATCGCCGTTGTTGTTGACCTCCTTTCTGCAAGGAGCTGCGCCATTGCTCAGTAAACCCAATAGCAATACTGGCTGTTAGAAGGGGAGCGCAGTAAAGATTTAAATGGAGCATTTCGCTCTCTTTTTTTAACATTTTTATAGTGTACATTTAGTTAAGTGACATTTTTAATGCTTTTATTATTTTTTTTAGGGGGTGGGGCAAAGTTGTACTACGCTGAGAAACAACCTCTCCAACTTTTAAAATCATGTTGTAAGACTTTTAAAGGGTATTTATGACATGAAGTTTTACCTCGTATATACTTTTTTTTTTAACTAGATCTTTTAGTTATAGAAACTTACAGGAAAAATGCTTGTCAACGAGTGTTTTTAAGGAACTTTTTAAAGTCGTGTGTGTGTTTTGGGGTTTCTTTTGTTTTATAGAAGCACCCCCCTAAAAAAGAGCAGGAGATGGGGAGATTTGGATTATTATTAAAATCCAATAAAATAAAAATTAGATTTCCTAGCTTTTTAGGTACAACGCAGCAGGTATGTGGTAACTTGTGCAAAGTGCTGAATCCAGCAATGCCAAAGCACAAGGGGTATAATATATCCGTGCCATTCCGGAGTCACTTGGGAACGGAGAGAATTTTGCCCGCTCTCCAGAGTGCTATTTACATTTACAACTCTGACAACATTTTGCTGACTGCAACGTAAAACAACAAAGATATTTTGTGAAGGATTTCTTAAGAGGCAGGCAAGGGGGAAAGGAGGATTTATAAGTACCTGTCCACATCAGAAATCCCTTACCACTGTTCCTGTCAACAACGTTTTAAGCAAACAGCCCGTTTTTTTGATGACAGGCTGAATAGGTTTGTCAGTCTATACTTGAAACTGCTAGCAACATTTGGGCCCCTTCCATTTGACATGTGAACATGAAAGTATTTTGGTAAAAGAAGGGCACGAGTAGTATTAGCAACAATTAATTTTTTAATTTTTTTTTTTTTATATAATTTCCTTTCTTCTGACTCACTTCACTTCAACCAGTTCAGGGTTGCTTTTCTGTTGCAAGTTGCAAGACTGATGCCAAACTCTGATCTACAGATTAACCATTAGAAAATGTTTGATAGGAAGAGGTTTTTGTTGTTTTTTGTTTTGTTTGTTTTTTTAGAAAGTGTTTGATAGGAAGTTCTTTTTAAAGTTCTACATTATAATGTGTATAGTTGCCAGGTGTATGTAGCTCCTAAACACATAAGACATTCCTGCATTTTGAAGCTTAGTCCAATAAGAGAGAGAGAGAAGACACATAGGACCCTTCTCCATGGAATGTTTTCTTGTGAGAGCACATCTATAGGAGTTGCCTGTGAACAAGATAATAAAAAAATTGATGTGTAACTGTGGCATCCTCTTTTAAGACTTGGCATACAAGATGTTTATGAACCATAAAGACAAAGGAGGAAGGATTATTTTTCCCATAGGCACAAAATGAGAAACCCATTTTAGACATCAGTGTGATTTTCGTACACTTTAATAACATCCATAAAATAATGGTAAAGGTTTAATGGGCTTTCCTTTTGTGTTTTAGAAATTAATCCAAGATGGGTAAAGGTGATCCTAAGAAGCCAAGAGGTAAAATGTCCTCATATGCATATTTTGTGCAAACCTGTAGAGAGGAACACAAAAAGAAACACCCTGATGCTTCTGTGAACTTCTCAGAGTTCTCCAAAAAATGTTCAGAAAGATGGAAGGTAAGGCTTAGGTTTTATTTTATTATTTTTTTAATGTGTTAATCACAGTTGAAACACAATATTAAAATATTTAAACTACTGCAATAATGAAGATGATTCTTTTAGATTTTTTATGTCTAAGGACATATCTGTGTTTGAAAGTGTTAAAAAGCTTCATTCCCGCCATTTCCACCTTTTGAATCCAGTTGAAGCTGGGTTGTCCTTCGCTGATCCTTCTGATGATCTTGGGTATGTATCATACTGATATGCAAAGTATTAACATACATAATCACAGATGAATATATAAAAACAATTGAACAACATAAGAAAACACAGGAACAAGATTAAAAGAGGTGCAATAAAAACAAACAAAAAAAATATCATTTTGATAGACTGAAGAATCATTTTAGCTATACTGCTCTTGGTAAAATGCACCTTACCCATCTGCTTTTGGGTCGAAATTATTACAAAGCTGCACTTGACAACCTGCACTTAAGGTAAGAGTGTTTTGGCAGACAAAGCATTCTTATGCAAACCTTGTTTTTACTGAGGCTAAAAACAGTTTACCAACTTTTGCATGTCCATTTATGAGGGCCACTGAAAAGTTCTCAACCCAGCCAAGAAGAGAATGATGTGGAGCCATGAAACTTACAAGTTATTCCACACTTTTCTTGATGCTTTTCGTTTCAATGATATCAAATGAAACAAAAAGCATCAAGAAAACTAGAATAACTTGTAAGTTTCAAGGCTTCACATCATTTTCTTCTTGGTTGAGGTGAGAACTTTTCAGCAACCCCTTGTACTCTTAAGATAAAATCTATGTGCAGTTCGTTCTCGTTATTCACAATAGTATGGTTTGTGAACCGCAAAATCATGAATAAAATATGGAGGCTATGGGAAAATAGAGATTAGGTTCCAGCAGTTCACATTGCACCTCAAAACCACAGAAAGTGAACAGTAGATCCTATGGGAAAATAGGGTTAGGTTCACTTTTGGGCACTTGAGAATATATCTGGAAGCAAAGCCCGTCTGCGAGGTGAAAGCAAAAAGCTTTTCTTTTCTAAGTGCTGGTTCGCGAATACGCAAACACAGCACAATCTGTCTAATTGTGAACTTGAAATTACAGATATGCTACATTTAATACATTTTGTCAGAATACTTATTAGTGTACTTATTAGTGTAGTGTTCTAACTAGCTAATTGTATCAATTTGCAGTGGTTCCCAACCCTGTCCTAGGCTAGAGGATCACCAGCCAGTCAGGTTTTTAGGATAGCTCTAATGAATATGCATGGGGCACATTTGCAAGCCTGTCACCTCCATTATATGCAGATCTCTCTCTTCCATATTCATTAGGGCTGTCCCAAAAACCTGACTGGCTGGTGGTCTCCAGGATAGGGTTGGGAACTGCTGAACTATAGCATTAACTGCTGAACTGTACCATTAACATATACTGCTATGTACTAGTCAGATGTATGTCTTTTATTTTAAAGTCACATGTGTGCTCACTACAGAATGAATAGTATTACGTATAGCACTATCCAGTATTGCCCTAATTCTATAAACTTGCATGCCCAAATTTAGGCCTAGCTTGCAAATTTGCATGTGCAACTTATATAGAATAAAGTCAGCTGTGTGCACAACTTATATTGGCGGTTAATTGGCACCATTTAGCAGATGTAGATGCTAAAGTGGAACTTCTGCTATAATATTTGCTTAGGATTTATCATTCCAGTGACTAAACTTTGGCACTCTTGAATCCACCTCCTGTGGGTTAATGTTAAGCCTTTTTTAAGTTAAAAAAAATTACCTGCAGAAGTATGTCCTCAAATTGCCTGGTGTATACATATACATACATAAAATTATATGCTACTGACACATAGCATGTAATTTTTGCATAATATGATGTAGGTGTTTCAGGAGATGGCAGTTAGGCAAAGTTGCATAGTATGCATATACATCTGTAGACACTTAAAACGTTTGTGCTATCCTTAGAGCAGGTGTAACTTGTGTGAGAGCTGTACAGGAACCTATTTTTATATACACTTTTATATACTACATTTGATTCCCTACGTCTCAGAAAGCTTTCATCCTTCCACGTATCTTTATCATCAGTTTACCCCTATTTACATCTTTTCTCCTATTTGTGGTTCTACTTTGAACTTATGTGCTACTCTTTATTAGGGGCTGCTGAAAAGTTCTCAGCCCAACCAGCAAAGTTGGGGCAGTCTTCATCAAGGGCTATACACTTAGTCCAGCGATTTTCTACTTTTTTGTTCCATATTTTTCTGATGGAATGAAAAAAGTGGAAAATCACTGGACTAAGTATATAGCCCTTGATGGGAGACTGCCCCAACTTTGCTGGTTGAGCTAAGAACTTTTCAGTGGCCCTTGTATGGACTGCTCCACTGAGTCACTTAAAAATGGAAACTTCTTTTAAGAAATGTAAAACAAATCTTGAGTTTTGATTGTTTAGACAGGCATTTGGATTTTAGCGCAGCTGGGTTAGGAATCACTGTAAATTACTTTAATGTTTTATGACAGAATTTTCTTTACCTATGTATTTCATTCAGCATGTTAAACATAAGTACATCTGCTGCTTTTAAGGTTTCAGGGTTACAATGAAATAGTTTTAGCGGGAATTTGAGACTATATGCCCACAGTAGGTAATGGATTTTAATAACTTTTGAGTTTGCCAAGTTGGGATATGTTTTGGGCCATAACCTTTTCAGGTTCTGTTTCCCATGTTTAAATTAGAATATCACAGATTCTCTTTTCTCACCTGATCATTTAACATTTGAATTGAATTGTACCAAGCTTTATTTAGGCAGTCTGAAAGCCTCACAAGGCAGGCTATGGGCTCCTTTACAAAGGTGAGCTAGTGTTTTTAATGCACGCACTGGATTAGCGCGTGCTATAGCGCATGCTAGCCAAAAATATACCGCCTGCTCAAAAGGAGGTGGTAGCGGCTAGCACGCGTGGCAATTTAGAGCGTGCTATTCCATGTGTTAAGCGCGCCTTTGTAAAAGGAGGCCCCATATCTCTGATTTTAGCCTTTTATGTCTTGATTTTCCCCCCCATAAAAGCAGGTCTAAATCCATACATTGGTTTTTAGAATGCTGAAATTGCAAAAAATATAATAACCCTCAGTAAATCTTGCATGATGAAATACATAACTTTTAACAGTGAGAAATTAATTTATGCTTATGTGTTTTTAAGACCATGTCTGCCAAGGAGAAAGGAAAATTTGAGGATATGGCAAAGGCTGACAAGTTGCGTTATGAGAGGGAAATGAAGTCTTATATACCACCCAAAGGGGAAACAAAAAAGAAGTTTAAGGACCCCAATGCTCCAAAAAGGCCACCGTAAGTATAGTCACTTTTTTTTTTTTTACATTAAAACACCAATAAGAAGTACATTTGAGTACATATTCAGATTGCAAAAGGAACATGCTTACAGCTTTACCTAACTCAAGGGATGAACTTCATGTAGCTGTGGCTATTTTGCAGAAAAAAATATATAGTAGATTCTTAATATTTTTCAGCAATTTTCTCTTGTTTGAAACTCGGCTACAATTGAATCTTATCCCAGAATTTACCGTATTTTTCACTCCATAAGGCACACTTTCCCCCCCCCCAAAAAAAAGTGGGTGGAAAAAAGGGTGCGTCTTATGGAGCGAATACCCCAATAACCCCCCCACCTCCCCCAGAATCAGAGCAATTCAAAAGGCACAGCTCCAGTCGTCGAAGCGGAGGAAAGGAGTCCTCTCAGATTCCTTGAGGAACAGCAGTGTCCGGCAGCTAGTGGTGCCCATGGTGAGGCGCGCCTGACCCAATTCCCATCACTTGTGACCCGTGACCCTTCCCCCCTACCTCCATCTGCCTCCACTTGGCGTTTGTACCAGCGCTTGGGCGGCCATTGAGAGAGGCTTCTGCAGCCGACTCTGGGCCCGCGCCCTCGTGACTTTCTTGCTCGGCCCGTGATGAGGAAGAAGAGGTGGGGGTGGTACGGCGCCGGGCACGGGCAGCACCGGTAGCCTAAGGCTTGGAGGGGGACGTGGCGCTTCTCTGAAGTTTAAACTGAACCAGACTCGGACTTACAACCAGGAAGGCTTCAAGAAACGGGCGGCCTGTTTGTGTTTCAGGAATGAGCTGGAGAATGAGGTGAGTGCAGATTAAAGAGGGGGGCCAGGGCTTTGTGTGCACAGCCGTTGTCCGGGAGTGTATGTGTGTGTGTGTGGGGGGGCGGCGAATCTTGTCTGAGACATTGGCTGGGCTAGGCTGTTCACTCCCCACGGAGGCTTTATGCTCTGGTAGAAGGGTGTTGCTTTAGGGTGGTCAACTTTCAAAGGCTATTTTGAGGGAAAGCGTGTGAGGTCTGAAAGGAGGGAACAAGTGAAACGGATCCCTGTGTGGATTTTTTTTATTACTGGTATATCTTTTTGTTTTTCAAGGTAAAGTAAGACGTTTGTTAAAATACAAGGACGACTGCATACAAATGTAGGATCACTGGATGCTGCAGCTGAAAATCCAGTTAAACGTAGTATTCTTAACACGCTTACACTAAAGCATGAAACAATGAATTTGAAGTGGGGGGGGGGGAGTTGGAGGCATTTGGGAAGAGGAACCACTCTTAATTGAAGATCCTTTTTATCTTCATGTTCCCAGGATTATAAATAACTAATATGACTTTCCAGAGGTGTCTTACTGATTTAGGACTAACTGCTCTGTTCTCAACCAAAGGAGTGTGTTTGCCCTATTTCGAGGCATGCATGAGAAATCGATTTAGCATACTCCCATGTTAGTCTTTGATTTTTACAAAGCATAAAAGGGCAGGACCGCCGGAGGAACTAAAATAAGGTTCGGGGTGGGGGGCCCTGCCTGCCTGCTACTAGGCCTGCCCGCCCTATCCCAGCCTACCACTAGACCACCAGAGGGGGGACAGGGTACAGAGCCTGGCAGGGAAAGGGGACAGAGTGCAGAGCTTGGCAAGGAGAATTTGGTTCAGAATGTATTTTTTCTTGTTTTCTTCTAAATCTAGGGTGCGTCTTATAGAGCAAAAAATACGGTAGGTAAGGGCCTAAAGAGAACATACGTACCTAATATTCAGAATATCATATTAGATTCAGATGGGTGTGTGCATGAATATTTTATTTTTGTTAAATTTTATGAAGGTATCTTAAACTCAATTAAAGACTAGGTTGAAGAGGTTGTGTGAAATATGGAGCTACCTTGTTGTTCTTTGTTTTGTTTCTGTTATTGTTTCTCTTGGTGCTCAATAAAAATATATTTTACAATAAAAAAGCCCTAAAAACCCCCCAAACAACCTCTATATACTTCTAAACTAATCCGTGGACTGCCATTTAATACACTGCAAGGTCAGTATTAAGCAGTAAGTAACTAACCAGAGAAGAAATTTAATGTGAAGTTACACAAACAGCATTGCAGGAAATAAGTGCCACTGCTGGAAATAAAGCTAGATTTGCTGTAAACTATCTGTTCCTATTTGGATGGATAACTTCTCCATAAAGTGGCTGACTTTTTTTTTAATTTTTTTTGGTCACTTGTCATGTCAGTTTTTTTCTCTGTCCTCGCCCTGCTCCAAATCATACTGTTAGCCAGTTTGCTTTTATCTATTGTAATTTGCTTTAGCACTAGTGTGATCAGCACCACTGCCAACTGTATAAGTGCTTGGCCTACATATATCCTTATGGCTGGTACCACAATCCTCAGGATATCTTAGTTTTTTCTGTTTCTGCCATTGCTATGGTACTCGCTACAAATAAGTATTTTACTATAGTGCCATCTGAGCTATTAGGCCAAGGGAGTGGATGAACCAGGAAGGCAGGATTGATATACCTGTGTGCTGATACAGTTTTTATCATTGTATGATGTGGAGCATGAGATCCTTTTAAGAGTAAGCAGAACTAGAAGAAAAAGAGAGAAAAAAATAATTTATTCTTATATACCACCAGACCACGAATGGTTCTAGGCGGTTCACAGCAGATAAGGCTGAATATCCAGCGAATATACAGTTCAAAAAGATACATCAATTTCTAGAGTGTACACCCTGATATGAATGTTCTGGTCTCAGAGCAGTTTGACTCTCCGGAGGGTTCTTTGAAAATTGCTAGAGCTATGTCCCGCTTGTATCCCACACAATTGCTGGAATAACTCAGAGTCCTTTTTGACATGGCAGTGGGCCGCATCTGTCTACCAGAAGCTCGCAGGCAGAGACTCTGTACCCAGATTTCTTTCCTTCTGGAGCAGCTGACTCCTTTAGCATGAGATTATCTTCAGGTTCTGAGATCGTGGTTGCCACACTGTCTTTGGTTCCTTGGGCATTCTCTTCAGCATGCAGTTGCTCCGTAGGGGCGTATCGCTACATATTGCCTCTTGGATCGTGATGGTGATGATGAATGCCTCTCAGCGGAAATGGTCAATCAACCGGTTGGAGCTCAGAGCCATTCAGCTCGCTCTGATGAGATTGCAGAAGATTCTGGAGGGTCAAGCGGTCAGGGTCTTCTCTGACAATGTGATGGTAGTAGCCTAAGTCAATCTCCAGGAAGGGATCAAGAGCACTCCTCTGGCTCAGGAAGCCAGTCTGCCTTTTTCTTTGGACGGAACGTCATCTAGTGCTGATGGCAGTGCATGTGTCCGGAGTAGACACTGTTCAAGCAGACTTCCTTAGCAGACAGACTCTGGATCCAGGCGAGTGGGTCCTGTCCCCAGAGGCGTTCCAAGCGATAGTGGGGTGCTGGGGGAGGCCCCACATCGACATCATGGCCATGACAAGAAAGCAGATTGCTTCTTCAGTCCACTATCCAAGCCTGGAAGCAAGGGGCTCAATGATCTTGTGCAGCTGTGGCCTCAGGAGATTCTCCTGCATGTTTTTCCTCCTTCGCTGATGATCGGCCAGGTCATTCGGAGGATCGCGGCTCATCTGGGCCATGTTATTCTGGTGGCTCCAGATTGGCCTCGCAGACCATGATAGGCAGATCTGATGAGGCTGTGCAAGGGTCGCAGTCTTTGGCTGAGCGCCTGTCGAGACATTCTCACGCAGGGTCTGGTATCCAAGGAGGATCTAGGTCACTTTGCTCTTACGGCATGTCTCGTGAGCGCACAGCCTTAGAGCATAAAGGAGATTCTGCCCTGGTTGTTGATACTCTTCTGAAGTCTAAGAAGTTTTCAACAGTGTCTACTTACGCTAAGGCATGGAAGGCCTTCCAACATTGGTGTACCCAGGATCAGGTGGACCCTTATTCAGCTCAGATCTTGCTCTTTCTCGCTTTTCTTCAGGCTGGGTTGGATAAAGGCCTCACTATGGTTTCTCTTCGGTCCAAGTGGCCAGGCTCTCCTGTTTTAGATCCCGGGAGCATGGGTCTTATTTGGCGTCTTATCCTGATGTTGCTAGATTCTTGAAGGGAGCTCTTTGTGTCCGACCACCAATTAAGTATCCTTTCCTTTTTTGGGACTTTAACTTGGTGGTGTCAAGGCTCCTTTTGAGCTCCTTCGAGATGCTACCCTCGTGGACTTGACGCTCAAGATCGTTTTTCTGGTCGCCATTAATTTGGTGTGTCAGAACTGCAGGCTTTGTCTTTCCTCTGTATTTCAGAGGTGGGGGTTTCACTTCGGATGCTTCCTTTCTTCCTGCCGAACGTAGTTTCAGCTTTCCATGTCAATCAAGGTGTGTTTGCCTGCCTTTCAACCGACAGGTTCCAAGACACAGATCTGTTGAAGAAACTGGATGTGTGCAAAGTTCTTCTGTGTTATTTGGAGGCCACCATTATTAAGTTTCGTCTCTGACCATTTGTTTGTGCTGACTCATTCAGTTAAGCAGGGTGCTCCTGCTTTCAAGGCCACAATTTCTAGATGGATCCCTAGGGCCATTTTGTCAGCCTACATTTTTTCAGGGAAACAGTCTCCTGTTTCCGTCAAGGTGCATTCTACCAGGAGTGTGGCTTCTTCATAGGCCGAAGCTAAATTTATCTTTCATGAGGAGATTTGCAGAGTGACGACGTGGTCTTCACTTCACACGTTTGCCAAGCTCTACAGTGTGGATGTGGAGGCAAGACAGGACTCTGCTTTTGGGTCCTCGGACTTAAGATTCAGCCTAGGAAGCTCACCCTAGATTTTTGGGGAACTGCTTTTGTACGTGCCTACTGTCTAGAATGTCTCGCTTATTGCACTGGAAAAATAGATTATGCACTTACCCTGGTAAGTTCTTTTCCAGTAGATAGGCGAGACATTCTAGACTCTGTCCTTCCTGCGCCTGCTTAAAGTTTTCAGTCTGTTTATGCTTCTCTAAGCTGATTCTTGGATGCCTGTCAGCCCTTGGGGTTGGAAAGACTTTGTATATATGTTTCAATTTATTGGGGAGTAATTTCTGAGCTCCTTTGAAGCCAGTGTTGATAGTTTAACAGTACTGTTTAGTTTTGAGCAGAACAATTTGTTTAAGCCTATTGCTACAGGTGCCTCTACTTCACGAGTAGGAGATGACTGGGGTGGTGGCGCGCCCCGCCCATGCCGTCCTCTATGCCCCCACACCTTCTATGCCAACCCCCCCCCCCCCCGCATCCTCTTCAACCCCCTGCTCCATTTGCACCATACCCTTGCCCTCCCTTCCCACTCAGTACCTGGGTACTAACTAAAGGTGGAGCTAGAGAGTCCAGTGAAGTATAGCAGAGGCAGAGTGAAAAATCTGGAGTGGATTTCTTCTGCAGCAGCATGTGGCTATAGGGAAATAACCCTACTGTCTAGAACAGTGTTCTTCAACCTTTTTATGCCTATGGACCGGCGGAAATAAAAGAATTATTTTGTGGACCGGCAAACTACCATGACTGAAATAATTAAAAAAACCCATCTCTTCATTTTCTAACTGTCCCTCCAGATCAGAGGTAGGGAGCATTGAAAGCAGTGCATGCAAATAGATCTCATGCATATTCATTGGGGAAATCCTGAAAACCCAACTGGAATACTGCTCTCGAGGACCGGAGTTCCCTACCCCTGCTCCGGATCATCCTCCAAAAAAGCATCTGCTTCCAACCCTCACTAGTCCTCCCTTCTTCAGGAGATCAATTTCCTACTAATCCTCAGTGCCATCGAGGAGGTTCCTGTGGATCAGCAAAAAACGGGGGTTTTAGTCCTGTTATTTTCTAGTCCTCAAGAGCATCAAGACACTTCAGCTTTGTCATCAAATGGCCCGGATCCAGTCAACCTCGGCCAGGTGAATGATGGTTATTTTAGGCCACATGGCCTCCACAGTCCACATGACTCCTTTTGCGAGGCTTCTTTTCAGGACGCTTCAATGGTCTCTAGTTTCACAGTGGTCTCAGGCGATCAACCCCCTCTCGCAGCACATTTTTGTTACCTTGTCTCTTTGACGGTCGCTTCAGTGGTGGATAAATTCTTCCAATCTGTCCAGAGGTCTTTTCACATGCCTCCTCATAAAGTTCTGACCACGGATGTGCCTACTTATGCTTGGGGGGCTCATCTGGATGGCCTTCAGACTCAGGGTCATTGGTAATCCAGAGAACAACAGTTTCACATCAATCTCCTGGAACTCGGGGCGATTTATTATGCCCTCAAAGTTTTCCAGCATTTAATAGTCAACCATGTCCTCCTGCTTCCCATGGACAATCAAGTATCCATGTACTATATAAACAAGCAAGGAGGCACAGGTTTTCTCCTCTATCAGGAGGCTCAAAAGATCTGGCTTTGGGTTATTGCTTCCAACATCTTTCTCAAAACTGTTTACATTCATTACATTACATTAGTGATTTCTATTCCTCCATTACCTTGTGGTTAAAGGCGGATTACATAAAGGAGTTATCTGGACATTTAAGAATGCATAAGGAGTTAATCTGGACAGTTTTGGTGGTATTACATAGTGGAGCAGGTTGCTATTGAGATGATTCTTGCTGTGTTAGTTTGTCTTTAAGGATTTCTTGAATAGCAGGGTTTGTTATTTCTTTTCTGAAGGTTTTTTAGTCTGAGGTCGAGATCAGTAAATTGGTGAGTTGGTGGTCTAGGTTTGCTGCTTGAGTGGCTAGGAGGCCATCGTACATTTTTTTTTTTCATTTGACGTTTCTGATTGGAGGGTGCGTGAATGGAGTGTGGGTTCTCCTATGTCTGGTTGTGGTTGCTTGGATTAGTTGGTTGTTCAAGTAGGCTGGGCAGTCTCCGTTTATGGTCTTAAATATTAGACAGTAGAATTTGAATAGTATTCTTTCTTGTATTGGGATCCAGTGTGAATCCAGGTAAGCCGCTGTGATGTGGTTGTGTTTCCTCAGTGAGTAGATAAGTCTCAGAGCTGTGTTTTGTACTGTTTGTAGTTGTTTTATCATGGTTGCAGGGCAGGGGAGATAGAGGATGTTGCAGTAGTCTAGAAGACCCAGGACTAGGGACTGGACCACGAGCTGGAATTGTTTTCTGTCTAAGAATTTTCAAACTTGACTTAGGTTTCTCATGACTGCGAATGATTTCTGTATTGTTTTGTTGATTTGTGACTGCATAGTACAGCTCTGTCTGTCAGCATTCCCAGAAGTTTTAGAGTGAGTTGAATGGGGTATGTGATTAGGTTTGTTATGGTTGGGGTTTTATTATTTTCGAGGAGGATGAATTTTGTTTTGTCAGGATTCAGTTTCAGTTTGTGTTCTTTCATCCATGTTGCTACTGTTTCTAGTGCTCTGTGTATTGTGTCTGTCATGAAGGGCACTGGTTGATCAAAAGGAAGGAGAATGGTGATGTCGTCTGCATAGCTATAGGAGGTTAGGCCTAATTTGTCTAGACAGATGCCAAGAGATGCAATGTAAGGGTTGAGTGTGGGAGATAAAGGTGATTCTTGGGGTACACACTGCAGGGGTTGGACCTTGGTTCTGATTTTTCTTTGTTTGTCTTTAATCTGTAAGTCCTGGATTAAAGGAATCCTTGAAACCATGTGTGTACCTTACCTGTGATTCCTATTGAATCTAGTATTTGTAGTAGGATGCCATAGTCTACCAGGTCAAAAGCTGCGGTGAGATCTAGTTGTATAATCAGCATTTTTCTGCTTGTGCTGAGGTGTTGTCTAGCTGTGTCCATGAGGAATTCTAGTAGAGTGTTTGTGCTATAATTGGTTCTGAAACCAGACTATGTAGAGTGGAGTAAGTTGTGGTTTTCTAGGTAGTTGGTAAGGAGTTTAGCTACGAGGCCTTCCATTAGCTTGACATATAGTGGTATTGAGGCTATGGGTCTATAGTTGAATGGTTGATCTTTTGCTCCTTTGGGGTCTTTTAGGGGGAGCAGAATTAATTGGCAGACAATCTCAGCAGAATTCTTCAACCTCATAAATGGACGCTCAACTCCTGCAGCTCTCCATCCCATTTTTACTCAATGGGGGACTCCTCAAGTAGATTTATTTGCGTCTCCCCACAACAACAAATAACCCCAATTCTGTTCCAGACTGTACTTGCCTCATCGTTTGGCGGCGGATGCTTTTCTTTTGGATTGGATGCACAAATTCCTCTATGCGTTTCCACCCATTCCTCTTATTGTAAAGACACTTGTCAAAGCCAAGCAGGAGTCGGCCACTAAGATACTGATAGCTCTTCGGTGGCCCAGGCAGCCTTGGTTTTCCCTTCAACTCAGTATCAAGAAGCCAATACCTCTGTCGATATTTCCATTTCTTCTTACGCAGAGTCACGGTTCTTTTCTTCAGTCTTTGCACCTGACAGCTTGGTGTATCTCGGGTTGAATTCAACTGATCTTCATCTTTCTCAACCTGTTGGACTCATTTTGGAAGCTTCCAGAAAGCCAGTCACTCAGCAGTGTTACCAGCAAAAGTGGACACGTTTTTCTTCCTGGTGTCTTCTTCATCACCAGGATCTGAAATCCATCTCTGTTTCACTAGTTTTGGATTATCTTCATTTATCTGACTTTAGTCTCAAGTCCACATCCATTAGAGTCCATCTCGGTGCTATCACAGCCTTTCATCATCCAGTGTATGGTAAACCTCTTACTGCTCATCCTCTGATCTCCAGATTCATGAAAGGACTTTTCAATGTGAACCACCTTCATTTGGGATCTCAGTGTGGTTCTTGCTAAATTGATGAAGCCTCCATTTGAAACAATGTCTACGACTCATCTCAGATACCTTACTTGGAAAGTGATTTTTCTCATTTCTCTCACTTCTGCCAGAAGAGTAAGTGAACTTCAAGCGCTAGTGGCGGATCCATCATTTATTTTTAGTATTCCACCTTGACAAGGTTGTGCTTCACACCCATCCAAAGTTTTTACCAAAGGTTGTCACTGAATTTCATCTCAATCAGTCGATTGTGCTTCCAGTAGTTTTTTCCCAAGCCTCGTTCTCATCCAGAAGAAACAGCTCGTCACACTCTGGATTGCAAGTGGGCTTTGGCCTATTATCTCAGCAGAACAAAGCTTCATAGAACATCATTTCAACTTTTTGTCTCCTTTGATCCTAATAAGTTGGGGCATCCTGTTTCCAAGAGAATGATTTCTAACTGGATGACTTCCTGCATATCGTTCTGTTATGCTCAGGCTGGACTGCAACTGGAGAACTGGGTCACAGCCCATAAATTTCAAGCTATGACAGCTTCAGTAGTTTTTCTTCACTCTACTCCTATTGATGAAATCTGCAAAGTTGCTACTTGGTCCTCAGTTCATACATTCACCTCACATTATTGTCTGAAATCTTTTTCCAGATGGGATGGGCACTTCGGCCAGACAGTATTATAAAATTTATTTTCCTAAAAGGCCAACACTCCCACCATTCTGATTAGCTTGGAGGTCACCCACATGTGAGAATATGCTGTGCTGCCTGCTTGTTCAGGTATTATCCAGGGACAGCAGGCAAATATTCTCACAACCCACCTACTTCTCCTGGTTGGCTTCTTAGCTGGCTTACTGAACTGAGGAGCCGCACGCCTACGTCAGGCGGGAAGGCACTCGCATATGCACGACGTGAGCTATTGCAAACTTTCTAAATTTCTTAGTGGTGAAGCACTTTTAATCTAATCTAATCTAAATCTTGGGTTTATATACCGCATCATCTCCGCAGATGGAGCTCGACACGGTTTACATGGTTAGGGAAGGAACGGAACTCCAGTGGAATTATATAAGTATGAGAGAAGAGAGGTTGGTGTGAGAGTGCCAGGAGCGGGACGGGGTTACGTTCTGGAGAAGAGCCAGGTCTTCAGATGCTTACGGAATGGTAGAAGGGGGCTCAAATTGCGGAGAGGGGAAGGGAGACTGTTCCAGAGCTGAGTGATTCTGAAAGGGAGGGAAGAGCCAAGTTTACCAACAAGGGAGATGCCTTTTAAGGAGGGGTAGGATAGTTTTAATTTTTGAGTGGATCTAGTGGAGGTTGGATTTGAGGAATTCCAGGATAGAGGGATAAAAGGAGGAAGGATACCGTGGAGGATCTTGAAGGTTAGGCAGGCACATTTAAAGTAGACCCTGGAAATAACGGGAAGCCAGTGGAGTTTGGATAGGAGCGGTGTGACATGGTCAAATTTACTTTTTGAGAAGATAAGTTTGGCCGCGGTGTTCTGGATCAGTTGGAGTCTGTGAAGGCTTTTCTTTGTTAAGCTTAGGTAAATGGAATTGCAATAATCCAATCTGGAGAGGATAATGGATTGTACGAGGACGGCAAAGTGTCTTTGGTGGAAGCAGGATCTCACTTTCCTCAGCATGTGAAGGCTGCAAAAGCATTTTTTTATCAGGGAGTTGAGGTGGTCGTTGAAGGATAATGATGAATCTATGGTGATGCCCAGAACTTTGCTAGAGAATTCCAGCTGTAGAGAGGAGCCTGTGGGCAGTGGGATGGAAGTGGGTAATTGATCAAGTTTAGGGCCGAGCCAAAGTAGTTTAGTTTTGGACTCGTTCAATTTCATTTGTACAGTGTGAGCCCAGGATTGAAGTTTGGTTATGCAAGAAGAAATGTTAGCTGCGAGATTGGTGAGGTTCGCGTCGGTCTCGATGAGGACCAGGATATCGTCGGCGTAAGTGTAGAGTGTTTCTAGGGGGGATAGGTGGAGAAGATTCAGGGAGGACATATAAATGTTGAAGAGGATGGGAGAAAGGGGGGAGCCTTGTGGGACTCCACAAGTCGGTTTCCATGGGGAGGAAGAGGAACCATGTTTGGTGACGGTGTAAGAGCGAGAACGTAAGAAGTTCGAGAACCAGTCAAGGACTGTAGAACTAATGCCTATCTCGGAGAGTAGGAAGATTAGAATGTCATGGTGGACAACGTCAAAGGCAGCAGAGAGGTCGAATTGAAGGAGAACGGCAAATTTTTTGTGAGAGTGAAATTGTTGGATCTTCGAGATTAGGGAGGCCAGGAGGGTTTCGGTACTGAAGTTGGGTCTGAAGCCGTATTGATAGGGTAGGAGGACATAGAATCTTTCCAGGTAGGCTGAGAGTTGGGAGGAGACGATGGACTCTAGCAATTTGGTTAGGAGCGGAATGTTTGCTATTGGGCGATAATTGGATGGGGAGGAGGGGTCTAGGTCAGCTTTCTTCAGTAGAGGGGTCAGTGCAATGCGTCCCATTTCAGGGGAGAAGAGGCCGATGATAGGGCAGAATTTATGAGTATGGTGAGAGAAGAGATGGCCTGTGTGGGTATTTTCTCAAATAGATAGGATGGGAATGGATCCAAGGTGCAGTTACAGGATTTCAGTTTCAGGCAGAGTTTGAGGACCTGCGAATCGGATACTTGCTCAAAGGTAGTCCAGGATCTGTTGACTGGGACGGGGGTGGGGACCTTTGTAGTGTCCTTATCTGCCTGCTCTCCCTGGATAACCCCTGTTGCGGTAAGTAACTGTGCCGTTTCATGGCATATCTCTTGAGCGTGCAGACTTGGCACACAAAGGCTATTTGGAAGTGGTGGTTACACTCTCCTGAAATACAAGAAATAGAAAAACTTGGCCACCTATGCAGAAGAGTGAAGACCCAGTCACAGTACCAGAGTTGCTGGTTCTAGCTTTCCTTCAAGAAGGGCTTGAAAAAGGACTAGCGTTTGGCTCCCTCAAAGTAAAGAAAGTGGGGGGTCTCTCGTGCTTCAGATTCCAGTCTAATAGAAGAACAGTGGCCTCTCACTCAGATGTGTCCAGATTTTTGAAGGGAGCATTACGTCTTCGTCCTCACAGTACATCAAAATTTTTCAATGTGGAGTCAAGGATAGGGGGAACCACTACAATTGTAAAAAGACCATGGAGTATCTTTTCAGATCTCCATGACTTAGTGCAGGGTGTGCTCAGATAGGTGGCCTGTTCGTTCTACCAAATTATAAGGTTAAATACTTAGATGCTTCATGTTTATTTCATGTTATATGTTATGATATGAGCAGAACAGACTTGTTTCTCAGGGAGAGTCCTCATAACCCTCCCTGTTATGTTTTCTCCTCTAGGGCTAACCATCTAGAGGAAAAGCCCATAGTCTGCTATTGAGACAGACATGGGAGAAGCCACTGCTTGCCCTTAATCGGTAGCATGGAATGTTGCTACTATTTGGATTTTTGCCAGGTACTTGTGACCTGGATTGGCCTCAGTGAAGATGGAATACTGTTCTAGATGGACCATTGGTCTGACCCAGTAAGGCTATTCTTATGTTAAGAACCGAGGTATTACAGGGCAGCCCGACCAGATCTGATCTCACGACCAGAGATACACAACCCAAATGTTCCAGAATGATGTGCCTGTTTACTAGAAAGAAGTTTATCAAGGAACGTACCTAATCTTTCCATACCCTCATACCTTCCCTAAGAGTTGCATTCCTATGCTGCTTTTTTTTTTTTTAATCCAACTGTGGGTTCCACATGAGTTGGGCAGATGGGAAAGCATTTGTGCATGCATGGAAGGGGCCTACCAAAGGTTTCTAGAAGTGTTGGAATGCTGGGCAGCATCCACACCGGGGCTCTGGTGGCGACATCTACGTGTGAGAATACTCACTCTGCTGTCCTTGAACATCTGCTACAGGTGAGTAACTTCTTGTTGTTCCTTGTGTGTGAGTGTCTTGCAGATGAATCAGCAGAAAAATCTAAGCTACTTTTTTTCTTTAAAATTTTGAAAGCAAATTTTCTGAAGGGTTGGATTTCATTACAGATCCTACTATAACTGCAGTAGCCCAGAATCTACATAAAATAAATGTACTACTTAGGTGATTAGCAGACCCAGCTTGTATGAGAATGGAACCTACATTTTCTGTATGGCAGTGTGCAGTTCTTGCGAAGTAATCAGGGAAGCCTCCATACCATTTATTAGTAGTTTTTAAAGTAAACCTCTTGTTTCTACAGTATTAAACTAACCATTCTCTGTTGTATTAGAGACTGAGTGTTCTTAATTTTTTTTTTTTTTTAATATGTTGGTTTTTCTCAATTATAATTGACTTTATAAGCTGTACTTTCCAAGAGCTCAGTTATCCTTATTGTAATATAGTATATAATCTTGTGAAATGATAGTGTCTTAATTTTAACTACAATTTTTTCTTTTTAGGTCTGCATTTTTTTTGTTCTGCTCTGATTTTCGCCCAAAAATCAAAGGCGAGCATCCTGGTTTGACTATTGGCGATGTTGCAAAGAAACTGGGTGAGATGTGGAATAACACAGCTTCAGAGGATAAACTTCCTTATGAAAGGAAGGCCGCCAAACTGAAGGAAAAATATGAAAAGGTAAAAAAAAATAAATAAATAGTCCTGTACAGTGCTGTCATTAAACTCTCACAATGGGGCCAATACAGTAGCAAATATTACATAATGAAGAGGTTCCTCAAAGGTTTTTACTTGGTAAGTTTGTTACTGTTGTATGCCCAGAGACACACTATACTGAAATATTTTCTTAGTGGAAGTACATATGAAGACCCATTTTCTTATTGTCTCAACAGATTAGAAACACTTGTTATATTCTGCTACCAGAAGGTGAAGACTGAGAATTAATTGTGATGTCGCACCATAAGATCTCTATGCAGCCACCCCCCCTCCCTGACATTGTGCAGCCCAGAGTGGTCTCGTAGGAATCAACTGTTGAGGTTTAAAAAAGTATTAAATAGAATTCCTGTGCAAACAGCATACGATTCCTTATGATGGGATGTAGAATTGTAGAAGGCATCAATCATTTCTCTCAGCTCGCCTCCTTGGCAGTGCCCTCTCGCTTCAGTCTTATACAAATTGGGGTTGTTTTTAAAAGCTGTTTTTACAGGTTTCTATTCCTTCCTTTAGGTGTGTTGGAACGGTTTTTTGGCGCCAAAATGATGCGTGGTAACATAAGAATTGACACTGCTGGGTCAGACCAGTGGTCCATCGTGCCCAGCAGATTGCTCATGCGGCGGCTCTTTGGTCAAAGACCAGCGCCCTAACTGAAACTAGCCCTACCTGCGTACGTTCCGGTTCAGCAGGAACTTGTCTAACTTTGTCTTGAATCCCTGGAGGGTGTTTTCCCCTATGACAGACTCCGGGAGAGCGTTCCAATTTTCCACCACTCTCTGGATGAAGAACTTCCTTACGTTCGTATGGAATCTATCCCCTTTCAATTTTAGAGAGTGTTCTCTTGTTCTCCCTAACTTGGAGAGGGTGAACAACCTGTCCTTATCTACTAAGTCTATTCCCTTCAGTACCTTGAATGTTTTGATCATGTCCCCTCTCAATCTCCTCTGTTTGAGGGAGAAGAGACCCAGTTTCTCTAATCTTTTGCTGTACGGCAACTCCTCCAGCCTCTTAACCATCTTAGTAGCTCTTCTCTGGACCCTTTCGAGTCGTACTGTGTCCTTCTTCATGTACGGCAACCAGTGCTGGACGCAATACTCTTGGTGAGGGTGCATCATGGCCTGGTACAGCGGCATGATAACCTTCTCCGATCTGTTCGTGATCCCCTTCTTTATCATTCCTAGCATTCTGTTTGCCCTTTTCGCCACCAACACACATTGCCTGTGGGGTCTGCTCAGTTTGTTAGTTAAAGTTGTACTTGTTAAAAATTAAAAAATAAATAACCCGAGGCAGTGCCGGTCTGAAGGGAAGCTTTTAATTAACTTTAATTGAAGTTAATTGCTAACTGGCGGTTTTGCTTTTTCCTTTGTAGCGGTTTGCAATGAGCACTTTAAAGGGAAAAAGATGCTCATTGTGTGCCCAATAAGCGGTGAGCGCAGCCGGAGTGTCCACAAAGTGCTCTGGCCGCTCCGAAGGGGAATCCTTTTTGGCTTCGGGGTGCTGGTGAGAGGAGGGTTTCCCTTTGTGCAAGCACCGCAGGCAGTTGGGAAACCCAGGCTTCTACCGCTTACAATAAGGCTGTAGTGAATTTATGAGACTGAATGTGAGAAATGGCTAAAGAAATTGAGAGATTTAGACATAGTCTTAATACTTTTATGAGATATTTGGTGAAGTTACTTCCTGATTTTGAGGGGTGGGATCGAGATCAGCAAAGCCTATATCAAGAGGGAAGGCCCCCATGGCATCTGGCTTTATTGCCAGCTGGTTTAGCAGGACCAGGATAGAACCAAAGGCAGGGCTGCTCAGAATATGGATGCGCCACTGATTCCTCATTCCCCCCTCCTCCCAGCAGCTGGCAAACAGAATGGCAGAATCGGTTGCCTGACCCGCGACTCTGTTGGAAGAAGCAAAGGGTAAAAGGTGATTGGGAGAGATCTTGGATGTAGGTGGAGAGAGAGAGAGATGAGGTGTTAGAGGAAAGAGGGGAAAGGATATGCTGGATGGGAGGGGGCAGGATAAACTGGTTAGAAGAGTGAAAATAAAGGGGGAAAGAAACATAGAAACATGACTGCAGATAAAGACCAAATGGCCCATCTAGTCTGCCCATCCACAGTAAGGGGGAGAGAGGGAAGAGATAGCAAAAAAAAAACCCACTGGAGAAATAGAAGCATATAGAGATGCAGAAATATAAATGGAGGAAAAATTAAAGTTAAATTAATTTAAATAAAGCACTTATCTGCTCTATGAGAAGCTTTGAACATGAGATAAGTGCTTCATTTAAATTAATTTATAAAGATATATAACTAAAAAAGAAAAATAGATATGGTGGAAAATGGAGGGTTGACCGATGAGGAGGTTAGCTACATGAATTCCTGAAATGAAATATGTCTGTTCAGGTGTAGCCACTGAGGTCTATATAAATGCCTATACAAGATTTATGCTAAAGGTTTTGCAAAAATCGTGGATACAAATGTGAAGATCTGTGAGAAAATAGAAGATCGGTATAAGATTGAATTAATATCTAAAGTGAAGTTTGAATAAATGGATTGAAAACTGTGATATATGCATCACAGATATTTGTATTATGTTTAGTGACTTATGATATAGCTGATGGAGAGGGAGGGTGAACAAGTCTTTATCACAGGACAAGCAAGCAGCTATTTTCAACCTGTGGGTGACATCATCCACAGAGTCCCGATGTGGGCAGCTTTGCAAGCTGATTTGCTTGCAGAACTTAGAAAGTTTGCAACTGCCGCACCGCGCATGCATTCCCGCCCATGCGAGGGCGCGCATCTCCTCAGTTTTCTGCGGAGCTGAGAAGTTGTGTATTCAATGCTCTGTGCTAGACTCAGTTCTACTTCGTGCCTTCTCTCACCGCAGCTCGTGTGTTTTTTGTTTTAATAACAGAGTTGCTATGTTTCTTGCGCGTTTTTCTTTATTTTTAAAAAAGAAAAAAAACCTCACTGGGTTTTGATTTTGCTGAGGCCATCTTTCTGTCTGTCCAGGCTGCTCACAGGCTTCAAAAAGTGTAGCCGTTGCCAGCGCGCAATCTCTCTCACTGACCCACATAGGTTGTGTATTCAGTGTCTCGGACCTGACCATCGTCTGGAGTCGTGTGCTCGCTGTGCTATCCTTCCACCTCAAGCCCGCAAGTGTCATCGAGTTCAGGTGGAGAAGTTTTTTGGCGGTATGGATCCCCTTCCCCTGGTCTCAACCTCGCATCCGGTCAAGCCTCTCACGGGGGTTCTGCCTCGGCTTCGCCTTTGATAAAGCCTGCCTCGTTCAGGGCTTCCTCATCCTCGAGCAGATCTGCTAAGTCTTCTTCTGACGAGATGCTTGCCTCACTGCCTCCCTCGGGTCAGGTGCCAGCAGTAGTTATCAAGCTGCCGAAGAAGCATGTCTCCAAGTCAAAAAGTCATTCTTCCTCGGAGATTGCTCCTCCACCAAAAGTTCCGGACCCTCCAGTCTCTGAGGCTATGATTCAGACTATTTTGGATCGTCAGTTGGGCAATATCTTTGCCAAACTTCCTGCAGCCTCGACTCTGCTTCCTGCAGTCCAGCCTGAGCACTCAGCAGTTCCACCTGGTGTCGAGTCCTTGGCTGGGCCTCGAGCTGAATCCACTCACTCTGTATAAGGAGTCGAGTCCTTGGGAGTGCATCGAGAGGATTCCGCACTCTGTATGCAAGGAGTTGATTCTTTGCAAGTGTCTCGTCTGGAGCATGAGCACGCTAATCAAGAAGCCGAGTCCTTGTCAGTGCCTCGAGATACATCGACACCAGGACTTTAATCTCGTGTGGTGTCTCGATCTCCAGCCCTCGTTCTTCGCATAAAGCTTCGCCCTTCCCGAGGCATAGGGCAAAGACTCCTCGACAGCGAGACTTGCCTGGTTCGAGTCATCCATCGAGGCACTGATCCTCTTCTCGAGACATGCCTCGTCTCTCTATACCTCGAGGATATTTGAGGCTTTCTACTCCGAAGTCGAGGATGCCTCCTCCATCAAGGGATTCTTTTCCCAGTGAGTCGTCTATCCCTGCTTATTCAGGCCTCGGGTATGAGTACTCCAGGGAAGCCTCGCCCTCGTTATCTGCTCTTCGAGGTCACCGTCCCCTCAAGGTCAACCTACCATGGAACAGATCTCCTCAACTTTTCTACGTCAGATGAGTAAGGAGCTCAAGATTGCTTTGGGCTCTGATACCAAATACACTACTGAGTATTTAGAGGAGATGGGTATGTCTCAACCTCCTGCGGAGTCTCTCAAAACACCCATTAACAGACTTCTTTCTCAAACTTTCAAGAGGAACCTTAACATAGTAACATAACATAGTAACATAGTAGATGATGGCAGATAAAGACCCGAATGGTCCATCCAGTCTGCTCAACTTGATTTAATTTAAATTTTTAAATTTTTTCTTTTTAGCTATTTCTAGGCAAGAATCCAAAGCTCTACCCGGTACTGTACTTGGGTTCCTACTGCCGAAATCTCCGTTAAAACCTACTCCAGCCCAACCTTGAAACACCTTATTCCATTCCTGCTGTTCCCATCAAGCTGGAATCCTGTTATAGAATGATCCATTGCAAGGGCTTGGAGAAGTCTCAATTATCACATTAGTCCCTCCTCGTGGAGTCCTCTTTGAAATAGAACAACGCTTCCAAGGTTTATGCCACTGTCCCGCCTGGAAGAGAAGGGAGGACCATGGACAAGTTTGGGTTCTGTTTGTATCAGAATTCTCTGATGGCAACCAGGGTTTTGAATTACAACTTTATATTCATCTCTTACTTCAAGCATTTAGTTGACATACTGCATGCATATTTCAAGTATGATCCTCAACACCGTCTTACAGCTTTTCAGAATACCATTACTACTCTGAACCAAATCCGCATGCATCTCCTTCAATTTTCCTATGATGCATTTGAGCTTTTTTCGAGAGTCACCGCCTTCTCAGTGGCCATGTGCCGGCTTGCCTGGCTTCGCACTGTTGACATGGACCCTAATCTACAAGATCGCCTGGCTAACATTCCTTGTCAGGGCACTGACTTGTTTGATGACTTTATCGAGAAAGCTACTAAGAAGTTGTCTGAACATGAGAAATCCTTTTCTTCCATCATTCATCCTAAGCCTAAGCCTTCCACTCTAAGGGTGTCAGGCCTCTACCATCTTACCAGCGGTGTTTCCCACAGAGGGCAGCTTCTTATACCAGGACACCTCTTAAGAAACCTCAACAGTAGCAGAGGCAGCAGAAACCTCAGGCTTCTGCTGTGCCTAAGACTTCTCAACCTTTTTGACCAGCTACTAAAGAGCATAACCTCCATCGTTCTGCCTCTGTCCTCTCCCCTTCCCATTGGAGGTCATCTCCCTCATTTTTATCAATGATGGAAGATTACATCAGACATCTGGGTGCTGTCCATCATCAGGGAAGGATACTCTCTTCGTTTCATCCAGGTTCCTCCAGATCTGCCTCCAAGAGAGTATCCTTCCAATCCATCCCAGACTGCCCTTCTTCTTCAGGAAGCTCAAGCTCTGCTTCATCTCCGTGCCATTGAGGAGGTTCCGCTGGAACAGCAGAGCCGGGGGTTTTACGCCCATTACTTCCTAGTTCCGAAGAAGACGGGTGATCTGCGACCCATTTTGGATCTCGGAGCCCTCAACAAATTTATTGTCGGGGAGAAATTTTGCATGCTGTCTCTAGCATCATTATAAATCCCCTTCTGGATCAGAATGATTGGTTATGTTCTCTAGATCTCAAAGAGGCTTACACTCACGTTCATCCAGCCTCTCGACCATTCATCAGATTTCGGGTGGGGAATCTGCATTTTCAGTACAGAGTGTTACCTTTCGGCCTGGCTTCATCTCCAAGAGTGTTCAAGTGCCTACTGGTAGTGGCAGTAGCGCTGCAGAACCATGGCCTCCAAGTGTTCCCGTACCTGCACGACTGGCTCATCTAGGATTCATCCTCTCAAGGGGTTATTGCAGTGACCCAACGGACTACGTGGTTCTTATAGAGTTTGGGGTTCAAAATCAACTTTCCCAAGTCCCAGCTACAACCCTTTCAAACTCTATAGTTCATTGGAGCCGTCTTGGACACTGTACAACTCAGAGCATTCCTTCTTCAACAACTTTAGGATGCTCTCATTCATCTCTGCCATAAAGTATCTTCCTTGACTACAGTCTCGGCAAGACACATGATGGTTCTCCTCGGTCACAAGGCTTCCACAGATCACGCGACTCCTTTTGCCAGACTTCACCTCAGAATCCCTCAATGGACCCTGGCATCTCAGTGGGCACAGACTTGCGACCCACTCTCAACACATCCAAGTGACGCCTCTCTTGAGACAGTCTCTCCACTGGTGGATGCTCTCTTCCAATCTCTCCAGGGGTTTACTGTTTCAAAACGCCCCCTCATCAAAAGGTCCTCATGACAGAATCCTCGACCTACGTTTGGGACTCATCTCGACAGTCTCCTTACTCGAGGCCATTGGTCCAGCACAAATCGTCAGTGTCACATCAATCTGTTGGAACTCGGCAATTTTCAATGCTCTCAAAGCTTTTCAGCATCTTCTTCACGACCAAGTAGTCCTCATTTGGACAGACAACCAAGTAGCCATGTACTACGTCAACAAGCAGAGAGGAACAGGATCTCTCGCGCTTTATCAGGAAGCTCAACAGGTGTGGACCTGGGCAATCCATCACAACACTTTCCTCAAAGCAGTTTATATTCAAGGAAAGAAAAACTGTCTGGCGGACAAATTGAGTCGTCTTCAGCAACCTCACGATTGGACATTCAATTCCTCACCGCTCTGTCACATTTTTTTCTCAGTGGGGAACTCCTGAGATAGATCTCTTTGTCTCCCCACAACCACAAACTGCCTTAATTCTGCTCCAGGATATACACATCTCATCGCCTCGAGGCAGATGCTTTCCTTATGGAATGGATGAATCAGTTTCTCTATACCCTCCATTTCCTCTGATTTTCAAGACTCTCTTGTCAAACTCAAACAGGAGCATGCCACCATGATTATAATAGCTCCTCGGTGGCCCAGGCAACCTTGGTACTCCCTTCTACTTCAACTCAGCAGCAGGGAGCCTCTGCTTCTACCAGTATTTCCCTCTCTACTTACAGTCAGGGCTCTCTACTTCATCCCAACCTGCAGTCTCTACACTTGACAGCTTGGTACCTCTTGACTTAACTGCCCCTCTACAGTTTTCTCAATCTGTACAATTTTATTGAATCTAATAAGTTGGAAGGAGGTTGGGTCAAGCATTGCTTTTTTTCACCAGCTACAGGGAAAAAAGCAGGTGTTGCTATTCTAGTGAATAAAAAATGTTCTGCTTCATTCAAATTAAAAGCATCAGATATTCATGGAAGATGGGTAATTGTGGAAATGAGCATGGGAAATACTACCATGACGTTGTTTAATATATACGCCCCTAATTCGAACCAAAATGAATTTTTTAAGACTCTTCAACAACTGATTTTGCCACTGGCTACTTCAAATCTAATAGTAGCTGGGGATTTTAATGCTGTTATGGATCCTCTACTGGATAAAAACCCAAGTAGATTTATGAAATCTATGGGATTAGATAATTTGGTACAATCTTGCGATTTGACAGATATTTCCCGTCCATCATTTTGATGGACGGGAATTTTCTTTTTGTTCTCATGTTCATAACTCTTTCTCAAGAATAGATTATATTTTTATTTCAAATAATTTGGCACATCAGGTGACACAAGCTGCCATTGATCCAATCATTTTATCTGATCATGGTGGGGTATGGATTGAAATTAAGTTCACAAATCAAAATACTAATAGACCAATTTGGAAGATTGATAATACATTGCTTGCTGATCCAATATTTTGTGAGAATCTTCAAACAAAAATGAAGGATTATTTTCATTTGATAAAGATGAGATCTCTAGGGAAATATTATGGGATGCTTTTAAGGCATCAATGAGAGGACAAATAATTTCTTATTCGGCTTATCTTAAAAAACAGATTAAAAAACAATTTTTAAATTTAGAAAAAGAGATTAAAATTTTAGAATCAAAACTTATAGAAAAATGGGAATATTCTATTCAACAAGAATTGTTAAAACTGAAGGGTAAGTATAATGAGATTTCATCTAAATTGATTAGGAAAGATATATTTTCTCAACAAGCTTTGTATTATGGTAACTCAAATAAAGCGGGAAGAATATTAGCAAATTATCTTAAAGCGAAGAAAAGAAAATCAAAATTAATTGCCATTAAAGATGAAAATGGTGAAATATATACACAAATTGAGCCTATTTTAAAACAGTTCCTAACGTTTTATAGATCTCTTTATTCTTCCGAGACTTATTTAGATAAAGAAAAAGATGGTTTAGAATTTTTGAAAATGTTAGAGGGTCCAAAAATTCCTGAACATGTAAAACGAAGTTTGGAAGAGCCAATATCACTAAAAGAATTAGAAACAGCTTTGAAGTCCCTTAGAGTTGGATCCGCTCCTGGTGGTGATGAATATACAGTGGAGTTTTATAAAACATTTCAAAATTATCTATTGCCTTATTTATTAAATCTTTATCAATACCAACTTAATAAAGGTTCTATTAATGGCACTATAGCAGAATCATTAACTATTGTTTTGCCAAAACCAAATAAAGATCCCACTTTGGTTTCAAACTATAGGCCAATATCTTTAATAAATGTAGATGGTAAATTATTAGCAAAAATATTAGCGTTAAGATTGGCTAAAGCTCTCCCTCATATTATAGGTATGCATCAAACAGGATTCGTTGCTCAAAGACATTCATCTCATAATACCAGATTAGCATTCCACATGTTATATTTAACAAAGAAAATGAATGAGCCTACTTTTGCTGTTTCTCTAGATGCAGAAAAGGCTTTTGATAGAGTAGAATGGACCTTTATGTATCAGACATTGGAATGGTTTGGTATAGGTCCTGGATTCATACAAATAATACAAATATTGTATAGCTCCCCTTCTGCTAGATTATATATTAATAATACTTTTTCAGAAAAATTTAATTTACAGAGGGGAGTTAGACAAGGTTGTCCCTTGTCTCCTTTATTGTTTGATATTGTTTTAGAACCCTTAATATTAGCTATCCCAACAAGTAAAGGAAATACAAAGTATACCACACTCAGATAGAGAATATAAGGTATCTGCTTATGCAGATGATTTACTATTGTATTTGAGGAATCCAGAATCTACCATTCCATATTTACTTGAGTTGATTGAGAAATTTGGAAAGTTTTCAGGATATAAGATAAATTGGAATAAATCAGAAGTTCTTCCATTAAATGTACACTGTACAAAAGGTTTATTTGATACATTCTCTTGTTTGGAAGGAGGAGGCTATTAAATATCTGGGAATTTGGATTACAAAAACAGTGGATAAAACAATGAAAAGTAATGAAAAATGCATATTACAAAAGGTGACAGAAATGTGTGAGCAATGGAATCCTTTGCATTTATCTTGGTGGGGAAGAGTACAAACTGTTAAAATGATGATTTTGCCTGTAGTTTGTTACCAAATGGGGATGATACCAGTTTTCTTTCAAGAATCTTTTTATAAAAAATTAAATAGGATTTTGACAAAATTTATTTGGCTTGGTAAAAACCCCAGAATTGCTTTAGTGTCGTTGCAAAGGCCAATTGTGGAGGGCGGGGTAAATTTTCCCAATTTTTATAGGTACCATCAAGCCTATATTTTACGTCAAGATATGTATTGGATCCTCCCAGAGCCTACTGATTATATTCCAGACTGGTTCTGGTTAGAATGGAGACTTATGTTTCCCTTGCGTCTCAGTCACGTAGTTAGTATCAAAATGCCAAGGTTATATAAAGAGCATAGAATATTTATGGATACCTGGAAAACTCTAAGATATATAAGTAATCTAACTCCTATTCCAATAAGTAAATCAACAACTCAAACAATTTGGTTAAACCCCAAGATCAAAATTGGCGGTTTTAAAATCATCTGGAAACATTGGATGATAGCAGGTATTCGTATTTTGGATGATGTAATACAAAACGGTAAGTTGCTGGAGTTTTCACAATTGCAACATAAATTTGATATTAATAAGTCACAATATTTTAGATGGTTGCAATTGAAGCAATCCATTCAGGTAGGGTTCCCTGAATGGAAAAATCTTACCAACTATCATAGTTTGGAATTCTTATGTTTCCAGATGGATTCAACAGATCATAAAGCCGCACAGTGGTATAAATTAATATCTGGATTTGTAAATAAAAAAAACAAAAAATGGTCTTAGAGACATTTGGAGCATTGAGATAAAGCACCAAATTACTGCATCTCAATGGCCACGACTTTGGTCTTGGAGGTTAAAATGTACGATGTCAGCATCTATGAGACAAACTTGGTTTTTTCTTTTACATAGAGCATTTTGGACCCCTGTTCGTTTACAAAAGATAGATAGTTCTAAGTCTAATAGATGCTGGCACTGTCATGTTGAAGTCGGGACATTAGATCACCTTTTATTCTATTGTCCATTCATCTTATCATTCTGGAAATCAATTTGGCCTCAAATCAATAGGATGTTGGAAAATCCGGTAGCCTTGACATGTGATACTATTTTATTTGGCACAACTACGAGAGCAAGAAGTCAAATTTCAGCAAACAACAACAAACTTCTGTTTATTTTAACTGGAATAGCAATGCAGCAAATAACATACAATTGGAAAAAACATGATATGTTAAACTACAATTTTTGGTGGAATTCTGTATGCCATATATACAAAATGGAACTCACCATTGCAACACAAAAAGGCTATGTGAGTAAATTTCAAAAAGTCTGGGGACCGTTAACAGATTTCTGTAATGAATGATTAACTTTTCCCATGATAAGATTTTTGATTAGAGGGAAATGGGGTGGGATTTTATTTCTGATTATTACACTATATCAATATTAGAATGAATTTACAATAAAGTGGATTATATGTATTACTGATTGGGAGGGAGGGAGGGGTGAGGGATTATTATATTCAATAAGAATTATTATATTCAATAAGAATTATATAAATTTAGATTTCTTGTATAATATTATAACTTTATATAATATTAATTTTTTAAAGAAATGTTAAATTTGATGTTAATATGTGAGTTAATCAAGTGTGTATATTCAAGTTTCTAATGAGTTTATTTGAAACACTTGTTGTAACATAAGAAAATGAATAAAGATTTATAAACATAAAACATCAATCTGTACAATTTTAGAGCAGTGGTTCTCAACCTTCCTAATGCCTCGACCCTTTACGCGACCCCCAACCATAAAATTATTTTCGTTGTTACTTCATAACTGTAATTTTGCTACTGTTTTGAATCGTAATGTAAATATCTGATATGCAGGATGTATTTTCATTGTTACAAATTGAATATTCGAATACGTCTGAATCTCTAAACAAAGTATATATTGTAATTTTTGCTATTTTTTTTTTTAATCTCTAAACAAACTGTATATTGTAATTTCCTCTTTTTTTCTTAGCAAACAGTATATTTTGTCATTTCGATTTCTTAAAGTCTCTGTACTCTGTACTCCTTCTACATATTGTAAATCGCTGAATGTCCAGCTCTCTTGAATGTAAACCGCCTAGAAGTCGCAAGATTGTGGCGGTATAGAAGAATAAAGTTGTTATTATTATAATTAAAGCATAGTGATTAATCACAAAAACAATATGTAATAGAAACATAAAACATAGAGTTTGACAGCAGAAAAGGGCCGGTGGCCCAACAAGTCTGCCCACACAGTAACCCTCCCTACCAAAAGTATACTCAAGACGAACCCTCCCTCCCTGAGGTATCCATCTTTTAAGTAAAACCCTGCGGTACCCCCACCTATTGGTCCCATCGACGCTTGAAGTCAAGCACGCTTCTGGCCTCGACCACCTGGCGAGGAAGACCATTCCATCGGTCGATCACCTGTTCAGTGAAGAAGTATTTCCTGGTGTCGCCATGAAATCTTCTCCCTTTAGGTTTTAACGGATGCCCTCGTGTCGCTGTGGGACCCTTCAGAAAAAAGATTTCTTCCTCCACTTCAATGCGACCCGTGATGTATTTGAATGTTTCTATCATGTCCCCCCCTTTCTCTGCGCTCCTCGAGAGAATATAAGTGCAGTCTGGTTAGACGTTCTTCGTATGGGATGTCTTTAAGTCCTGAGACCATCCTAGTGGCCATTCTTTGGATCGACTCCATTCTCTTCACATCCTTTTGGAAATGTGGCCTCCAAAATTGGACACAGTACTCCAGGTGAGGTCTCACCAGGGATCTGTATAATGGTAGTATGACTTCAGGCTTTCGGCTGATGAAGCTCCTTCTGATGCAACCCAGCATTTGTCTAGCCTTTGCTGAAGCTTTCTCCACCTGATTGGCAGCTTTCATGTCTTCTCAGTTGAGAACTCCCAAGTCCCTTTCTTCAGTAGTTCTTGTTAAGTTTTCACCGATTAGAGTGTATGTTCTGCATGGATTTCCGCTCCCGAGGTGCATTACTTTGCATATTTTGGCATTAAAGTTTAGTTGCCAAGTGAAGTAGGCACTGCTCCATAGCACTTGGCCTGGTTGCGCTGTCGGATTCTTTTGTCCTGCCCACGATGTTGCATAGTTTAGCGTCATAGGCAAATAATGTGATTTTGCCTCGAAGTCCCTGAGTCAGCTCCCCTATAAAGATATTAAATAGCATCGGACCCAAGACCGAGCCCTGTGGCTCTCCATTGGTCACTTTCGACATTTTCGAGGGAATACCGTTTACCATTACTCTTTGAAGTCTGCCGCTAAGCCAGTCTTGTACCCAAGCTGTTAGTGTGCCTCCTAGTCCTAGTGAGTTCATCTTGTTTAATAACCTACCTATTGTGAAATATTTATTTCTAATTACAAATAAATGTATGTGGGCGGATAGACGACCGGTGTCTCGGTTCCTAAGACAAGTATTCTTCAACCTTTTGACACCTATGGACCAGCGGAAATAAAATAATAATTTTGTGGACCTGCACCAGTCCGCGGACTGGCAGTTGAAGAACACTGGGCTAAATCGTGCCCACATAATAGTACTAATTGTAACACCATTTTTCCCATTAATTTTTTATATATACACAAAATATAATTGTATTAACAACACATAATGGTTAACCACAAAATTAAAATATACAAAGCATACTATGCTTTTTATCATTCATTCATTCCTACGAGAAAACAGATAACCCCATGCAAATGAGATAACCCCATTCAAATGCAGGACCAAAAACTAAAAGTACTAATATTTACAAACAAACCCTAAGATGTAAGATTCTGCAAGCAGTACAACCCCAAAGAAAAAGAAACAAATACATTTCTTCCTGAACAGACAAATCAATCACTAAATAAAAGCATTTTCCCCTACCATTGTTGTCTCTTTCCCTCCATGTGCCTTGCCTTCTGGCCTGCCCCCTGGTGTTATCTTTGGGCTGGTCCACTGTGCAATCAATGCAGCGTTTTCGGGCCGGTTCCCTGAGTGCTGCATTGCACAAAGCTGTGGACAGTGGCTCCTTGCGCACGTCCCGTGCCTCATCTGGAAGCCTTCCCTCTGACGTTGCAACATCAGAGAGAAGGCTTCCGGTTCAGCCTTTTCCTCACGGCTTTGTACACTGCAGCACTCGGAGCTGGCCCCTGCATTGATTGCACCATGGACCGGCGACTGAAGAACGCTGTCTTGGGCCTGATGGACATGCCGGCCTTGCGGACCGGCATCGGTCCATGGACCGGCGGTTGAAGAACACTGCTTAAGACCATCCGAAATATGTGTTTTCTGATGGTCTTAGGCGACCCCTGTGAAAGGGTCGTTTGACCCCCCCAGAGGGGTCATGACCCACAGGTTGAAAACCGCTGTTTTAGAGGCTTCCAGGAAGCCTACTACTGGACAATGCTGCAATCAGAAATGGACCAGATTTTCTGCTTGGTGCACCATTTATCACAAGGAGCCTCAATCTACCTCCTTGTCTTCCGTTCTGGATTACCTGTTTAATTTATCTTAATCAGGCCTCAAATCCACATCCATTTGAGTCCATCTCAGTGCAATTGCTGCTTTTCATCAGCCTGTTGAAGGGAAACTCCTTTTGGCTCATCCTGTGGTTTCCAGATTTATGAAAGGACTTTTCAATGTCAAACCACCTCTCAAACCTCCTCCAGTGGTTTGGGATCTCAATGTTGTTCTTGCTCAATTGATGAAGCCTCCTTTTGAACCTACCTCGCTAGAAGGCTCTTGCGGCTGCCAACGCTGGAGGGAGCTTTGTTGTTAAGGCCTGGCTTCTTCAGGCAGCAGCAGCATTTAAAATCTGGCATACCTTCTTCCTTACCTCCATGCCCTACCATTCTCTCCCCCTCTGCTCCCTTTCCTCCTTGAACTTCATCGAGCAGCAGCAGCAGCATTCACAATTAATTGCTGTTGCCGGCTTCAGGCCTTCCTCTCTGGTGGGCCCTGCCTACTTCCTGTTTTCATGAAGACAGGACCCGCCAGAGAGAAAGACCTGAAGCCGGCAACAGCAATTAATTGTGAATGCTGCTGCTCGATGAAGTTCAAGGAGGAAAGGGAGCAGAGGGGGAGAGAATGGTAGGGCATGGAGGTAAGGAGGAAGGTATGCCAGACCAAGGGAAAAGGAAGGGGGAAAGGAAGGAGTATATGCCATATGGAACAGAGAGAGAGAGAGGGCGGACACTGGATGGAAAGAGAAGAGAGGGCAGTGAATGGAAGGGGCAGGACAGAGGGTGAACAGTAGATAAAAGGGGTAGAGAGAGGGAGACAGACACTGAATGGAAGTTAGGGGAGAGGAGGGACAGCTGCTGAATGGAAGTCTGAGGGACAGGGGGAGCAGATGTTGGAAAGAAGTGGGGAGGAGAAAGAAAAAAGGGCACATGTGAAGGAAGAGGATAGAGTTAGAAATAAAGATAGACAGACGGGGCCAGGGAGAAACACAGACAGAAACAATGACAGACAACGTCCAAGGAGAGAGAGACAAATAAAAAAAAAACCAGACAGATCTACTCTAGCACCCGTTAATGTAACGGGCTAACACACACAGAAAAAAATCAAACACACATACAGCGGTGTCAGGTCAAAAGCGCACCGGGACAAAGGCGAGCCCAGACAATTGAGCACAGCGCGGAGGCGCACGCCGCTCAAAATTACTGTTTTTAGGCCTCCGACGTGGGGGGCATTGGGGGGAAACCCCCCCACTTTACATAATAGACATCGCGCCACGTTGTGGGGGGCTTGGTGGGTTGTAACCCCCCACATTTTACTGAAAACTTCACTTTTTCCCTGTTTTTAGGGAAAAAGTTAAGTTTACCGTAAAATGTGGAGGGTTACAACCCCCCATAACGCCGGCGCAATGTCTATTAAGTAAAGCGGGGGGGGGGGTCCCCAATAAAAACCCCCGTCGGTTTTTGTTGGGGAAAACTGTAATTTTCTTTGGTGCGCGCCTCTGTCTTGCGCTCAGTTGTCGGCGCGCGCCTTTGTCTTTCGCGCCGTTGTCTATGAACCCATACAGCAGGCAGAGACAAACACCAACACAGACAGAGAAACCACAGGGAAGTGGGGGGGGAGGAAAATGCACAGGGAAGTGCGGTGGGAGGGAATGCTGATGTAGCTACTGCACAGGGAAGTGGAGGGGGGAGAGAAATGCTGCTGCATAGGGGGAGGGGAGAGAGACAGATAGATAGAAAGACAGATAGTGGGAGGGAGGGCGACAGAAAGAGACAGGGGCAGGGAGAGAGACAGAAAGAAAAAGACAGCGGCAGAGAGAGACAGAAATAAAGAAAGACAGACAAACATATATTCTAGCACCCGTTAATGTAACGGGCTTAAAGACTAGTAGCCAGATAAACTGATTTTAAGGGGAGAAATTTAAGACACTGAATTTCATTTGCTTTATGCTAAGGTCAGTCATAGATAAGAAAAAATGTGCAAAGTGTTCAGGCTGCTTTAAAATTTTGGTTTGTGCAGCACAGTTCAGAATGAAAGGACTTTTAGCTTAGTAGCTCGTACACAGTTAAAAGATGAAAAAATCTATTTGTGTGTATGACAGCGTTGATGACAGTGTAGTGAGTAGACTCAAGCCCTGAAATGTGATTCTCTTCAGAATGGACCGAGGACATGCCCCAAAAAGCTGCTGTAGAAAATATGTCACATTTGGGGTACTTTTCTCCAAAGCTATTATAGGGAAAGTAGAATCAAAAAGTTCCAAAGTAGACAATTTCTCATGTTTTATGTTTCAGGGCCTAAAAGTAATCTCAGTGTAACATATAACCATTTGGCATTTTAAAAAAATTCAATTACTTTCCCATCTTGGTCCTTGAACTGTGAGGAACATAGTGCTCAACTGTAGTTTGGCACTTTCCCCTGTAGAAACGGGTGAAATTTGATTAATTGGTATGAGGAAGACTATTTCTTATGTCCAGTAAGATTGGGAGGTTTACAGAATGAATCATTGATAAGTGCTAGGTGTCTGCTTTTCCCATATACTTTTCATAAATTATTTTAGAACCCATTCTGGGCTCCTGGGGAAGACAGGCTATAAAAATGAATGAATAAATAAATAAAATCATACTACATTTTAAAATGGAATTTATATTTACTAGTGTATGTGTATTATGGTAGGATATAAAACCTGTCAGTTCAGTTGTTTAAATAACAATCCAACAAGTAAAGCTAGAGACTCTTGTTTGAATTCTTTAGTCTCCTTTCCAAAGTTGTTGGTTTGTGCACTTCAGTAGATAGAACCTAAAACTGATACAGATTTGATTCAGAAGATGGCAGTATGTCCCCTATAATCCATATTGCTGGGTTGTTGTTTTTTTCTGATAATGCTATGCATTTATGATCATGCCAAAGTTGATCTGATTTATTAGAATTTTAACTTGGTAAGGTACAAACTTACAAATAAACCATTACTATAGTGTGCTCCTGCACTACTTTGTTTATATATGTTTCATAATGTGAAAATGCGTGGAGGGGCATAATCGAAAGGGACGTCTAAGTCCTTTTACGTTCATCTCGCAAGTCGTCCAAAGTTAAAAAGAGCCTAAGACACATTTTCGAAAGAGACGTCCAACTTTTTTTTTACTTTCGAAAATCGTCTAATTATACGTCTTGCTGATCTGATCGTCCAAGCCGCTAAATCGTTTATCTTTATACCACATTTCCGTCCAAGTCCAAATCACTAGAACAAGCCCTGTTGGACGTGGGAGGGGTCTGCAAAGTGATGGAATGAACACCCAGACATGCCACCTAAATAGTGGGGTACCTTACAGGGCACTGCTGTGAACTTCACAAAAAGGGTGCCATGGCTTCTCCTCACTACAGCTCCCTTAAAGGTCACGGTGAGCCCCCCAAACCACCTCTAGAAGCCCCTAGACCCCTTATCTATCACCCTAATAGCCCTTATGCTGCAGGAGCCACTTATATGCCAGTACAAAAGGGTTTTGGGGGTGTATAGGGCAGTGCACATGTTTCAGTATCAATGCAGTGATTACAGGGGCTTATAGGCATTGGTCCTCCTCTCTATGGGTCCCTAACCCACCCCCAAGACAGCTTAAGCTGCCTCTGTGCTGGACGACTAGGCTTTCCTATGCACGGCTGCCAAGTGATGATGGTCTGGAGGCTGAAATTTAAAGTTGTGAATAAAATTTTTGTGTGGTTGATGATCACTGGGATAGTGTGTGGGGGTCTGTGTTATGTGTTTTCAGTGCTTATCTGGTGAGTTTAGGTGGGTTTTTGTGACTTAGACCATGTTTTACTTTCGGTTATACATGCTATACGACTAAGTCTAAGCCGGCCCACGTCCCACCCAACTTCCACCCTTGACACGCCTCCCAAAACGCCCTGTTTAGCTTTGGACGTTGAGCGGCACTATGAAGGCCTAGGTCATTTAGAAATACATGCAAAACCCAGTTTTATTTTCGGTGCTTGGACGTTTTTGAGAAATGTTCGTCCAAGTGCTGATTTAGGCCGGATTTTGGACGTTTTTCTCTTTCGATAGCACTTAACTTTTACATAATTTCTTTAAACTTAAGTATTTATAGGTAAAGTCTTGCTTAAAAATCTCAGTGGATGCCTGTTGTAAATCTTTTGGATTATTTGAGCACATCTTTAATTATCTTTCTCTGAATTTCTAGGATATTGCTGCATATCGAGGAAAAGGGAAACCGGATGCAGTCAAAAAAGTTGTTGCCAAGCCTGAAAAGAGCAAGAAGAAAGAGGAGGAGGAAGAGGAAGATGATGAGGAGGAAGATGATGATGATGAAGAGGAGGAGGAAGAGGAAGATGAGGAGGATGACGAATAAGTCTCTACCAGAGCATTTTTTCTTGTCTATAAAGCATTTAACCCCCTGTACACAATTCACTCCTTTTTAAAGAAAAAAAATTAAAACGTAAGGCTGTGTAAGATTTGTTTTTAAACTGTACAGTGTCTGTTTTTTTGTTGGTTTTTTTTTTTTTTGTATAGTTCACACTACCAAATGTGTCTTTAGGTAGCCCTGTTCTTTAGTGGTATTTCAGTAACCACTAAATTTGCCTGGTACAGTAAGGGGGTTGTAAAATGGCATGGAAGTTGAAGCAGGTTCTTGTTGGTGCACAGCACAAAATAGTTACAAAGATATAGTTTGGTTTCCATCTTCAGTTGTATTTGCATCATTTAAAAAATTGTCTAACTGATTACCACTCTGTAATTGCAAAATGCAAGTTGCAGCTGTTCTGTTGACATTCTTGAATGCTTCAAAGTAAATATATTTTCTTTCCTTTTTTTACAATTGTCCTTTTAAAATAGGTATATGTGTGAAATGGAGAGCAGGGGGTGAAGAGTTACTCAGCTTTGCATTATCTGTATGCCATTTAGAATCTCATATTTTACCAGATTTCATGTTTTTATATGGTTAGCAAACAAAATCTATGGTCTACTCCCATGCATAATAAAGCTATGGTAAGAAAAGAGTTGTGCACAGTCATGCTGAAAGTAAATTTTACTTTTGTTATAAGTAGATATTGCAAAAACAATGTCATACGTCAATATCTTACTGAGCTAAAACATATTTTTTAGTACCAACTCATATGTTGTTATTTTGAAATTTTGTTTGAAACTGGAGAGAGCTGATTCCAGTCTTTGTAAGAGTATAGTACAGGGCTGACACGGTGACAAAATTCATCACTGTTCCTGTCCCTGCGGGAAACCATCTCCATGTCATTCTTTAAGGAGAAAGGGAAGAATCAGAGTATGAATGGGCACAACCACTAATCCTCAAGCCTTGCATTGAAGAATGCTGGTGTAGGAGGACTGAGGTTGAGATAGACACCAAAGAATGACACGGGCTTGTTATCTGTGGGGACAAGAACGGTGATGAATTTTTGTTACCATGTCATTGTAATTCCATTCTACTGGATTAGAAAAATATGTAAATTAAATACTTATTCCAAGTGTGTGCAAAAAAAATCTGAATATTATGGTTTAAATCTTACACCTGCAGAGCTGTTTGGGTTTGTTGAGAACTGAGGATGCTTAACCTCACAGAATCAAATTAAAACCTCCTGTAAAGGGTTAATATTGGGGAAAAAATAACACCTGGTGTTGCAACAGGAACTGGACTGCAGCACTGGGGCTTACCATTGCTCTAGATGAGAATATTAAATTATTGCTTTTCTGAAATTTTATGTATTGATTCCCCTGCAGTTTGAAAATTCCAGGTACAATGATACCATCAAAACCTACAATGCTTTGGCATGCAGGTATTCAATCTGAAGTAGACAATCTTGATTTAGGAAAGGATCAGGATAATGCCATGATGGATAGAGTGGCAATAACATGTATATATAGAGAGAAAGAAAGGGATAGCATACCATATAATAGTTGCAAAAAAATTAAAGCAATAAGACATGGAAATGTCTCAGCCACATGTTTGAAGTCAAGTGTGTTAAAAAAAAAAAAAAAGGCAGCACTGGACTCTAAAAATAAAAGATTATCACTATGTAATCTAAAAAAAAAAAAAATTAAAAGAAAGTAGTTCTTTAAAAATGCCCTAATGCACCCTTGTTTGAACATAACAGATGCTCATAATATGGCTGCAAAATGTCACATATTTAAAGCCATTGTGGGGTGTTTTGGTTGGGTTTTTTTTAAAAAAAATGAAACAATTTAGTTTACTGGATTTTGTCCTATTCTGTATTCATAACAAAAACTTAAAAATCAATCCCATTACTTCTGTGTGTGTTTTGAACCTGCTTAAATATTCTTGCACTGAAAAAGCTGTTATGAGTTGTATCCCAAAGGTAGCAGTATACATTTCTCTGAGCTGCTATAAAGATAAGCTGTTGAGGGTATCTTGGAAGAACGACTCCATACAATCTGATCATTGGAATTGCTGTTTTTACTATATGCACTGCAAGAAGTCATGATATATCTATTTTGTTTTTTTTGTTTTTATTTTGTATCAAGGGGTCCAGTTAAATTTACAACTGAAGATGTTATAATTCTAAATTTTAAGTATTCTTGTGTCCAGTTGAAATAAATAATACAATTATGTTGAGATATAGCCAATCTTGGAAGTTGTGTATGTACAAGTATTTTTTTTTTTTTTTAACGTTTTAAAAAAGTTAATGTGGCAGCTTAAGGAATAGCATTAGGTTTAGTATAAGAGCTATCAATTATAAATGTTGTGCAAACCTAGGGAAAATAAGAGTAAGAAACTTTTATAAATTACTTTCAGTTTTGAAATAACATACTGATATCTTATCCAGAACTTTAGTTTCCTCCAGTGCCTGAAAAGGAAATTTAAGCAAGCAAAATCTGTACAAAATGTTCAGTAAAATTTTAGCCCAATCCTTAACTTTAATCTTTGAGTACAAACATCTCTTTGATGTTTGCCAAAGATTTTGCTCCCACAAATTTGTTGCAAAAAAGTTCAGTTTGGTTTTGTGCATTCTTACCAGTCTAAATCTGACTCTTTGGGACCCTAAGCTGTGATAAAATTTGTAGTTACCACAGCTTAACCTTGGATCTACCATGCAGTAGCTGCAAATTTGATGCAGCAACCATTGGGGACATTCCCAGCATTTGCCATATGCTGTGTTTAAATTTTCAGATAGCATACAGTTCTCCAGAGACAGGCAGGGGATATGCAGCCCTACTTGTTGGTGAAGTCTCTGACTGAGCCAATCACGTTGGACTCTCCCCTAGATACAGTAAGCTTTTGAGCTTACTGAGCATGTACAGGATTTCCCTGCTCCTCGAGCCCCCTCCTCTGCTCCTGTCAGTTTTGTTTCTGACCTGCTCCTATACATTCGCGGCTCTCCCCTGTTCTGAGACAAACATTCAATTTATATTAATTAAAAGTAATTTTTGTCAGAAAACTTTAGCTTTCTAGCCTTAGGGGCAGTACAAAAAAACCGCAACATAAACAAAGAAGAAGCATAGATAGTTAACCAATTACAACAGTTTATTTTCTTATCTGCAGTGACAGAATACCTAATTTTTCACAATAACTCTGCTAACCGCAAGTATGTTTTCCTTTTAATAACTGGGGGGGAAAAAAGACCGAAAAACCAATTAATTTTCTCTTCAGAGAAAATGCGGATTTGTGTTTTCTCTTCAAATTCGCTGACTGGCTATTTTTACATTGCAGCTGCTAGGGCCGCAAAGACTACTTCAATAGAGAATGTCTTCAATGTCGACATTGCTGTTACCTGGCAAGAAACACATGCCGGCAAACAAGCAGCTGACTGCCATAGCTCCCTCCCTTTAGGGTCTTGCCTCGGTTCCGGCGGGGTAGGGAAGCATACACCTGCCAATGCTGACAGCAAAAACAGTTTCAGCTTGAGCAGCACCACAGAAGCAAAAGGAGAAGAAAAATCATAGCCCGGTGGTACAGAGGCTAAACACCCCCTCTACCTTCGGCAGCGGCATTAATGTGTCCTGCCGAAGAGGCAGCAGGGACCAGTATGCCATCAGTGGCTCCTTAGAGGATTTCCGTGGGCCTGAAAGTGGCCTCATGTTCCTCTCCCCGGTTTACTCTCACTGACCTGCCGGCAGTGTTTGGATCCAAGCAGGTAAAAACAGTCTCAAAGACCAAGAGGATTGTTCCTCCACTGGAGGTGGAAATCCTGTAGGTCCCTTCAAAGAGGTTAGCTCTGTCTCCTTCCCATGCTTCTCAGTCTTTACATCCTATGGCTAGTTTTTTCACCCTGTTCCAGAGGTTCATGCAGGATAGTGCAGGGCTTCAACCAGATCCTGTTCCTTCTGCTCCTATTTTGGAGCCTCAGATAGGTCCACCGATGTCCAGCAATGTTGTGATAATCTGATATACTCCCCAGCTGAACTTGACATAGCTCCATAACTGGATTGGAGCCCTGGAACCCCGTCTGCTCATCTACCCAGGGGCCATCATCTCCAACAGAATGACTGAAACAGCAGGAGCCTTTAGATATGGAGGAAGAATCTGACCTGCCTCTACCTCAGCAGGCTGTCACTGAGGAGCATTCCTATCCAAAGTTTTTACAGAAGGTATCTTCTCTTCTGGATCTTAATCCGGAGGCAATTACCTCAGGTAGCAAGGATTTCCAAACCATCCTTCAATCCTGTAAGGCTCCAGTAACGAAGCTTATTGCCTTACCAGTGCATCAGATCCTCCAAGATCTGCAACTTCATAATTGGAAAAAACCATGGTCAGTTTCCACAGTGTCCAGATGCCTACAAATTAAATATCCGGTGCTTAAGGCACCTGGGCATGAATCCCTGGAAATTCCTCACCATTTGATGGTTTCAGTCGGCCATTAAAAAAGGTAAGGCGTTAAGGTTCATCACTAATGCTCCTCTTGGTAAGCACTGTCGTCTCTTGGATTCTACAGGCCGCAAGGTCTACCAGGGCGTTATGCTCTCTTCAAGGATCATGACTTACCAGCTCCAAATTTTGCATTTTCAGCATTCCATCTTGCAGCAGCTGGAATCGGCTTTGCCAGAGTCCATCCCTAATTTACAGGTGTCTCTTCAGGAATCCACTTACCATTCAATCAAAACCAACTATGATGCTTTTGATATGATAACCAGGACAGCAGCTGTGGCCATAGCGGCCAGACGCAATGCATGGCTGAAGGCATCAAATCTGAGGGAGGACTTTCATGACAGATTGGCAGATGCTCCTTGTTTGGGAGACAGCCTCTTTGGTGCAAAGGTGAAGGATACTGTTTTGCAACTGAAGGAAAATTCCTCAGCCAGCCGGGAACTTTCAGCAACTCCCTCTGATCAGTCTACCCAATTTTGCGCCCTTCTAATTACTCCTACCAAAGAACATACCAACCACAACAGTTCTTCCAGCAGTATTATCCAAGGAGGCGCTTTACACGCTATGCCAGAGCTCCTGTGCAACGTGTGCAGCAATCTTAGTATGCACCTAGATAGCATCCTCGGGGCGGTAAGCAGCTTTTAGTTTCTCAACTCCCAACACTCAAGTCTGCTCCTGGTTTTTGACCATCTTCCAGTAGGGGGGCAGCTAACAATTTTACTCAATTTGGCAGCAGATCACAACAGATCAATGGGTCCTCAGCATTGTGCTTTAGGGGTATTGACTAAATTTCCAGACCCTACCTTCCATAGTGTCACTGCCATCCACAGTTCCTCCTCAACATGTGTCTCAATTGGCAGCAGAAATCTCACTTCTCCAAGCCAATGCCATAGAAGTACCACCCACTCAGATCAATCAGGGATTCTACTCAAAATTGTTTCTGATCCCCAAGAAGATACAGGGCTTTCGTCCAGTACTCGAACTCGGATCTCTCAATGTTTGCCTCAAACGGGAAAAGTTCAGAATGCTCTCCCTTCCTGTGATTCTGCCTCTCCTACAACAGCATGATTGGTTATCTGCCCTAGAGCTCAAGGATGCATACACTCATGTTCCCATTCATCCTTCCCACTGGCACTTTCTCAGGTTCAAATTCCTCAATCGCCATTTTCAGTGCAAGGTCCTTCGGTTCAGCCTTACGTCATCCCTACAAGTATTCACCAAATGCCTGGCAGTGGTGGCGGCACATTTAAGAACACAACATACCTGGACGATTGGCTTTTACTAGCTCTTTACAAAGACCGTCTTCTTTTCACCATTCAAAGCACTATAAATACCTTGTAAAGCCTGGGTTTCATCATCAACTTCGCCAAGTCCAAGCTCACTCCAGTGTGTACCCTAACTTTCATAGGATCACTCTTAGACACCAACACTGCAAGGGCCTATCTGCCACAGGAAAGGCATCAGGAAATCATCCAGTTGGCAATCTGAGCAAGGCAGTCAACTCTTACCAGCGCGGGAGATTTTACAACTGCTAGGCCACATGGCAGCTTTGCTATCATGAGTACCAAATGCCAGACTCCACATGTGACCTCTACAGTGGCACCTCAAGTTACACTGGAACCAACGTCTCCACATACTGTCACAGCTGATTCTACTGCCATCCAACATCAAGGATTCCCTGCTGTGGTGGATTCATTCTGCCTCCCTTCAAGCAGGATGTCCATTCCAGCTCCCGCCACCTCCTTTAACCATCACTACTGATGCTTCCAATCAGGGCTGGGGAGCACACCTCAACAATCTTTACACTCAAGGTCTATGGACTCCCTCTGAACAGTCCCTTCACATCAATCATCTGGAACTCAGGGCAGTGTTTTATGCTCTTCAGGCTTTTCGGCACTGGATAGGTCACATTCTCATTCAAACAGACAAGCAAGTGACTATGTTCTATGTGAACGAACAGGGGGTATCGTCTCTGGTCCTACGCCCTGACTCTCAGCGTAGATCTTTATGCAGTATACATTCCAGGGGATCAGAATATCCTGGCAGACTCCCTTAGTAGGGAACTCGACCCTCATGAATGGGCCCTCAATTCTGCACTGATAACATCCATTTTCCATCAGTGGGGGACTCCTCAAGTGAATCTCTTCACCTCTTCACTCAATGCACAGTGCACCCTCTTGCTCTCTGCGTCCAGCTCCACAAGCTCTAGTAAGAGATGCTTTTTCATTTACCTAGAACCACATTCTTCTCTATGTGTTCCCACCGTTCCCTCATCTCCAGAGTGCTTCAGAAAGTTTTAACAGACAAGGTCCATCTCATTATTGCACCAAGATGGCCCAGGCAAATCTGGTTTCCACTACTTCTAGATCTTCTGGATGCATCCCCAATACCCTTGGATGACCATCTGTCTCGACGGCCAGCTGCTACTTCCCAATCTCTGCAGTCTGAGTCTTACGGCATGGGAATTGAGAGCTCCTAACTGATCTTTCATTCTCACAATCTGTCAAAAATGTTCTAGGGGCAAGGCGACCTACACAAAAGTCATATTAAACAAAATAGAAGTGTTTTTCCTTATGGTCTCAAAACCAAGGGCTTCAGCCTTGCCATTGTACAATGGATCAAGTCCTCACATATCTCCTACATTTGTCTGATTCAGGACTTAAAACTAATTCTGTCAGATTACATTTATCAGCAATTTCAGCATACCACTCATTGGTCAATAATAAACCATTCTCACAGCACCCTCTCATGGCATGTTTCTTGAAGGGTCTCAACAATCTTAGACCTCCATTGAAGACCCCTACTCCATCTTGGGAGCTCAATGTAGTGCTAGACCAATTGATGACAGAGCCCTTTGAACCACTGGGGTCTGCTTTGCTCACTTTCCTGGAAAACAGTTCCTTGTAGCTTTCACGTCAGCTAGAAGAGTAAGTAAACTTCAAGCCTTAGTCACTTATTATCCATACTTACAATTTTTTCCAACCAAGGTTCAGTTACAAACTCATCCTAAGTTCCTGCCTAAAGTGGTTTTGGATTTCCATCTCAACCAAACCATCACTTTGCCTTCTGTTTTTCCACCTCCACATGCCTCCGAGGCAGAGGAAAAACTTAATTCCTTAGATTGCAGAAGAGCACTGCTTTTTTTTACCTCAAAGCAACTTCTCATCTCCGGAAATCTTCTCAATTGTTTATGTCCTACAATCCACCTACCCGTGGTCAACCAGCAATGAAAAGAGCTCTTTCATCTTGGATTTCACGTTGCATACATTTTTGCTACACAAGAGCTCATCTGCAGTTCCCTGGTTCCATTGGGGCCCATAGGCTGCGAGCTGCAGCAACTTCAATTGCAAACTTACGCTCCATCCCAATTCAAGACATTTGCAAAGCAGCTACCTGGTCGTCTGTACATATTTTTACCAAACACTACTGCTTAGACCAAAGTTTAGCTCAAGATGTTTCCACCTCCCGTATGCTTCCTCAGCTTGGGACTCACCAACAAGTGGGGCTGCATATCCCCTGCCTATCTCTGGAGAAAGCAAAGTTGCTTACCTGTAACAGGTGTTCTCCATAGACAGCAAGAGAATGCAGCCACACTTGCTGCCCACCATCCCCTCGTCTCCTCTTTTATGCTAGGAACAAAACTGACGGGCAGGGGAGGGGGCTCAAGGAGCAGGGCAATCCTGCACATGCTCAGTAAGCTCAAAAGCTTACTGTATCTAGGGGAGAGTCCAACGTGATTGGCTCAGTCAGAGACTTCACCAACAAGTGTGGCTGCATTCCCCTGCTGTCTACAGAGAACACCTGTTACGGTAAGCAATTTTGCTTACAGTTGGCATGGGAGCACTTAATCCCTCCTATTTAGGATGTAGTAAATGGTTCTGCATTAACTGCAAAAGTGGCAATTAGCATGTGTTACTTGCAACTTGCTAATAGCAAAATGCCTTTCATATCCATTCTCCCCTTATACTTATGATGGAAAAACTCTTAAATTTTGTGAGCAGGATAAAGAACCCATATTTAAACTACATAAATCCCCAGTTTAACAATAATCTTGGTAAAACGTGCTAAAAATATTGTAAAACCATCTATTGTAGCCTCTGGATGTATGCAGGGTTCTTCTGCATGGATGGAAGGCTCACTCACGAGTTTCGTCTCTGACCATATGTTTGTGCTGACTCATTTGATTGTAGGGTGCTCCTGTTTCTAGGGCCCAGATATTCAGATGGATTCACAGTGCCATTTTGTCAGCCTACATTCTTTCTGGGAAACAGTCCCCTGTTTCTTTAAAGGTGCTTTGTCCCAGTAGTGTGCCAACAAACTATTTCAGTGACAGACCTGCACAGTGCTTAGGGCCAGAACACTGCCTCAACTCCTGCATGCACTGTTTCACCTTAAAGAAGTGCACCTTAAAAATCCGCCGCCTTCAACAAAAACAATTTTTCGGTGCCGCTTTGGAAGTTCAATCTTCAACTTCTAAGGCACCGCATTCCACAACACTGCCGATAAAGGTACTACATTCTATGGCATCGCCAGTGAAGGCACCGTTCTACAAGGCATTGCAACCTTCTTCGGCACTGCCTTCTCCGGAGTTACAGCCTCTCGCTCCAGGTAAGCCAGCGAGGAAGTCACCACTCTCCCAGGTAGGGTCAACCACTAAGGCAGTGAATCCAGTCATGCCGGCCAAACAACCCTTTTTGCGACTTGCTTCAAAATCTAGGGGGTTTCTCTTTGGAGTGGGTCACGGCACCAGTGGTACCGGCATCAAAGCCACTGTGATCAGTGCCGCCTGGAGCAAGTAGCGGCACAGATGGTACTGGCGACAATGCCACAGGTACCAGTACTTACTTTTGAAAGAACAATTTGAACAGTTTTTTCTTGCACAGTATGGTTATATCTTTAATCTTTTGACCCCGGCATCACCTCTGCCGGTACTGGTCCAGCCTGAGCATACCAACACCAGGGATGCCGATACTAGTACTCGGTTTTCGGTGACGTCTCCTGGACTTCGGTACCATCCATCATCCAGGCCTGCATCCAAGACTACTGCTTCCAGCCACAGTTCTTCCAGCCTTCTCAACACTGTTATTTGAATAAGTCCTCTCACAAGTTCAAGCACGTTTCTGCTAAACATTCAGAGAAGCGTAAGCATCGGACTCCTCAGGATCAGAACCTGGGACGCAAGAGGCATAGATCTCAATCAACAGTAGTGGACTCTGATCTTCACCTTCAATCTTCTCGGTGCTTATCCTTCAACAACAGAAGTTGATGACTCCTGAGTACCACCTCTCTCTCCTCAAGAGACTTTCTCCCATTTTATTAGACAACTTGGTAAAGACATGTCTCTTAATTTGGAAGCTGACTCCAAATATACAGCTGAATCTATGGAGACTGGACATCAAGTAGCCTTCGAAGGAGGTGCTCAGGTTTCCTCTTTATGCAATTTTAAAAGACATTATAACAATGGAATTCTCCCTTATCAGTGCCTATGGTGCCTAGAAAGCTGGACTCCACTTATAAAATTGCTCTTAATGCAAGATATGACAAACCTCAGCTTTCTCACCAATCCTTAGTGGTAGAATCTACACTTTAAAAATCTACCTCCTCTAAGGTGTATGCCTCTGTTTCACCAGGGAGAGAAGGTTGCACTATGGATAGGTTTGGCAGACACCTCTATCAAAATTCTATGCTGAATAGTAGAGTGAATAATTACACTTTCCACTTCACATGTTTTTTGAAGCATTTGTTGAAACAATTGCCTATGCACCAAAAATATCTCCCTTCTCATCTAGTTAAAGGGTTTGAACAATTGGTTTCCACCCTTCTACTGTTACAGCAACATTTAGTTCAATCTGCCTACGATTCTTTTGAGCTGTCCTCTCGAGCTGCTTCCATGTCTGTGGCCATGAGAAGGCTGGCCTGGCTCAGAGTGGCGGACATGGATGCTAACCTTCAAAATCGCTTGGCTAGCATACCATGTCTTGGTGATGAGCTTTTTGGAGATTCATTTGAGAATGCCACTCAAAAGCTCATTGCTCATGAAAAGTCTTGGGAATCGTTAGTTAAGCCAAAACCCAAGCCATCTATGTCTTACCAATGGCGTTATATTTCTAAACCATCTATTGCTTCAAGACAGCAGAAGAAGCAAAAACAACAGAGGTCTCAGAAACCTAAACAATCTGCTTCTGCAAAATCTACTCAGCCTTTTTGACGTCTGCTCGAGAGCATAGTTTCAATCCAGTTGTCTCTGCCTCTCCCTTAACCCATCGGAAGTTGTCTACAAATTTATTCTCATCATTGGGAGTTAATCACATCTGACCTCTGGGTTCACAATATCATGCGGGAGGGGTACTCTTCATTTTCTCACCATTCCTCCAGATCATCCTCCAAGAGAGTCTGCTTCCAATCTCCTTCAGCCCTCCCGTCTTCAGGAGATTGAGAATTTACTTCTACTCAATACCATCGAGAAAGTTCCTCCAGAACAGGAGAACACGGGGTTTTACTCTCGTTACTTTCTCTTCACCAAGAAGATGAGGGGTCTTTGACCTATATTGGATCTCAGAGCTCAAAAAATTTCTGGTCAAAGAGAAATTCAGAATGCTATCTCTAGCAATTTTGTATCTCCTTCTGAATCACAATTGGCTATGCTCTCTAAACCTAAAAGAGGCCTACACTCACATCCCGATTCATCTGGCTTCTAGGAAGTACCTCAGGTTTCAAGTTGCATAACACCACTACCAATACAAGGTGGCCTGGCATCCTCTCCCAGGGTCTTTACCAAGTGGCTGGTAGTAGAGGCAGCGGCCTTGAGGTCTCAGGGCCTTCAAGATTTTCCCTGTTTGGATGACTGGTTCATCAAGGATCTCTTATCAGACTGCTTTTAGCCACACACCAGATGGTGTCTTTTCTTCAGAATCTGAGATTTGAAATCAACTTTCCCAAATCTTAACTTCAACCATCGCAGCAGCTCCAATTCATTGGAGCTCTCCTAGACATGACTCAACTCAAAGTGTTTCTTCCTCAACATCGTCAAGACACCCTTGTTCAACTCTGTCATCAGGTTGTCCAAACCCAGTCTTGCCAGCAAGACACATGATGGTTCTCCTAGGGCACGTGGCTTCCACAGTCCACGTCACTCCATTTGCAAGACTGCATTTACGAATCCTTCAATGGACTCTGGCTTCTCAGTGATCCCAGGCTCTAGATCCTCTCTCCCAGCACATTGCAGTGACCTCATCTCTTCGACAGTCACTACAGTGATGGATGCAATCTACCAATCTTTCCTGAAGTTTGCTTTTCCAAATGACTCCCCACCAGAAGGTTCTTACGAAAGTCTCATTGACCTATGCTTGGGGAACTCATCTGGATGGCCTACGCACTCAAGATATATGGACCTCCAGTGATCGACGCCATCATATAAATCTATTGGAACTCGGAGCATGGGTTCTCTGAAGCAGCTAAAAGTAAAATGTGTCAGGACTCAACAGTGGTTTCAAGAGAAGTGAAATAATATGACGATTGTCTACAAAGTATTTTTGCACTGATTGGGCTTGACCTGTTCATTGATCTTTTATTGTATATTTTCTGAATATATTTTACAATTTATTTATAACATGTTTCACCAAGATGATTGCTAAGCTAGGGATTTATGTATAGTTTATACAGGCATTCTCCTCTTATGACATGCCTCCTACACAAAAAGTACTTAATGTGTAGTATTGCAGAAATACCACAAAACCACTTAATGTGTTCTAGCAGTTTCCAGGCAGTGAACTGCACCTTGAGTAGTTAAGTAAAAGGTCCTCTTTCTATCTTAAAGAAAGCTTCCTGCAACAAAAGCCTCAGTCAAGTTTTCCATGTGACTTCTTTGGGGTGTGTAGACCAGTGTTCTTCAACCTTTTTACACCTGTGGACCGGCAGAAAAAAAAGAATTATTTTGTGGACCTGCAAACTACTAGGACTAAAATTAAAAAACCCAATTTCCGCCCCATCTCCGCGAGCTCAGTCCCCACAAATCATCTGATCCCATCCACACAAGCCTCAGTTATGATTTTATATTGAATGTATTTTATTAAAGTATAAAAAGAAACAATATTCTGTGCAATTGTCATTTTATAAATACAAATAATTCAGAGCAAGGATCAACAAAACCCCTGTCTCCCCTCCTCTTCACATATATCCCCTCTACTATCAAGAAAACTGAACAAGCCAAATTATTACAGAATGCTACACAGAAATATCATGCTAACAGAATACTGCAGTCACACATGACAGGAATAGTTTTAGGGGAGTGCAACTAGGGCAACTGTCCCCTGGTCAGAGAGCACCCTAAGCCAGCTGGAAGCTAAAGAAGCACTGCCTGGGTTTTGCAGTCCCCAGTTATGTCTAACACCAGCTCTAGCAGGATATATATTTCAAATCTGATATAATCACAAAATAGAAATAAAATTGTTTTTTTCTACCTTTTGTCGTCTCTGGTTTCTGCTTTCAATCTTCTTTTCACTCCCTTCCAGCGTCTGCCCTCTCTGTCTCTTCAATCCAGCATCTGCCCCTTCCATCCACTGTCTGTACTCTCCCCCTTCCATATGGTATCTGTCTTCTTTCTATGCTCCTCTCCCCTTTCCATCCAGCTTGTGCCCCCTCTCTCCTTTTTACATGATTCATTCAAGCTTCACTGCTCTTCATTTTTATCTCTCCTACACCAGATCTATCATCATTGTCCCTCTCTGCTTATTTTTCTGCTGACCCCTTCCTATCATCAATCTCTCTACTTTCCTCATGCATGTGTCTCCCCTTCCCCTCCTCTAATCTCTCTGCCAGCTGTTTCCTTCCTTTTTTCATTCTCCCTTCCCTCCTCCTCCTGTCCAGCAGTAACTCTCTTCCCTTCCTCCCCTCCCAGCATCTCTCCTCCCTCTCCAGTAGCAGCTGTCCCTTTTTTTCCCTTGCCCAGGAGCTTCCCAGATTCCTTTCCCTCCTCCCCTCCCAGAAGCATCTCTCCTCCTCCCTCTGCAGTAGTAGCTGTCCCTTTTTTTCCTTGCCCAGCAGCTTCCCAGATCCCTTTCCCTCCTCCCTTCCCAGAAGCATCTCTCCTTCTCCCTCTCCAGTAGCAGCTGTCCCTTTTTTCCTTGCCCAGCAGCTTCTGATAGTGGCTTTCTCCCCTCCAGCAGCTCTTCTTACTTCCCAGCGCAGCGATTCGCTAAGGCAGCCTCGGGTCCTTTGTTGGGTCGCGCCGCCTCTGAGGAAAGAGGAAGTTGCATCATCAGAGGCAGCCACGACTCAGCAAAAGCCCCGAGGCTGCCTTTGTGAAGTGCTGCGCTGGGAAGTAAAGGAGAGCTGCAGAGAGGGGAGAAAGTCACTGTTGGAGGCTCCCTAAGATCTCTCCGTCCCAGCGCAGACTTCGGATATTGATCTTGCCGGCCCTGTGCGGCAGGAAGTTGAAGTCAGTCAGTCTTGCCAGCCCTGTGCGGACCGGCAAAAATTTCCTGCGGACCGTCACCGGTCCGCGGACCGGCGGTTGAAGAACTGTGGTGTAGACCATAAGTAGAAGTTTGCAAAAGAGATGGCATATACAATAATACCCAATGTGTGTTCTTTGAGAACATGCAGGCATTCTTATATGTGGGTGGCATCATCTATGGAGCATGGTGCAGACACTGCCAAGTATACTGTCACTTTAAATCTTTCAGGTAATTCCCCCATTGTGTGTAGAAGATTTCCTGCCTGCTGTTGATGTGCACAGCCATTAGTCTTTAGTTTTCTGCAGAGCTGAGAAGTTTTGTCTCAGTGTCTCTTCAGTCCATCAAACTTTTGACATTCTTTATCGTCCCTCTAAACTGGCACAGAACGGATGGGTTTACGTTCCTCTGCGAGCAGGTGGAGACAGACACATTCAAGTTTCAAGTTTATTTAAAATTTACTATACCACCTACTCGAGGCTTCTAGGCGGTGTACAAACATGTCATAATAATATACCAGTAAAAGTATAATTTAATCTAAAACAGACCAAGGGAAAAGGACAATTCAAGGACAAAGGCAAATAGGAACAAGAGGAAAGAAGGGATAGGAACTCCAATTAATAGACTGATTTCTCCAAGTGGAGGAGGCTCATATATATGAATGAAACTTGAATTTTTGAGACACCACCACTTTTTGAGAGTTTTGCTGAGTGCTCTATTTGGTTCCCTGACGCAGGATCGAAACAGGCCCCATCGGAACCTTTGATCAAGCTAAGTGATTTCTTGTGATTGTTCAAAGTATAAGAACTTTTTCTATGCTAGTTTGTAGCAAAGAATTTTGGTTTTCACTGGAATGTACAATATGCAATGATTGGGTGGTGAGGCAATTTTCTCTTGTGGCTGTGGCTCGATGTTGCCTTTGTTTCTCTGAGTATATTTTTGAACTCTTAAGTGTGTGTTCTAGATGTATTAATTTCACTATTACACCTATTGAGTGATTTTTTTGGCTTCTGTATGTTTCCCTTTAATCACTCTTCTTAGTAGAGTACCAGTTTTTTGGTTTTCCCCATATATATTTGGCAACTGCCTCCTGGTCAGAGAAAGCCTAAGCCAGCTGGAAGCTAAAGAAGCACGGCCTGGACTTTGTGGTCCCCAGTTATGTCTAACACCAGCTCTAGCAAGATACATATTTCAAATCTGATATCTTCTAATCACAAAATAGAAAATAAAATTAGTTATACTTTTTGTTGTCTTGTCATTTTATTATTCAAATCATGTTGGTCTCAGGTACTGGTCTATTTTCTTTTGTTTTCTCAACTCACTTGCCAGGGTCTCCTGACCATTTAACATTTCTCTTTTCTCCATGCTCACCATTCATCTTCTATGTGTATGTATTGTTCACCATGTTCAGCATCTCCTTTCTGTCTCCTTAATGTTACTTTCTGGTATTTCCCCTTTGCCCATCTCATTGCCTTCATCATCTCACCATTCTATGATTCTCTCCCCTATATAGCATCATTCTTCTATATCAGGGGTGTCTAACTTTTGGCTTCCCTGGGCCGCATTGAATGAAAAAACAATTTTTGGGGCCACACTAACACTAGCTGATGAGCAAAAAAAAACAGGCTGAGCAGGTCCCAAATTTGCAATCACTAATATAGAAGATGTACATATCTAATAATAAACCTTCATTAAAGGGACATTGTGGAGAGGAACCCAAGAAAGCAGTAAAACTTACCCTGACTGAGTGATCCTCCAGGTGCACCACTGACAGTGGGAGCAGCCATAGGCTTCCGCATCCCCACTCTGATGAGCAGGGATGCACGCTCCTGGTTTTCCCATTCACTTCTATTACAGCTACGGTGAGCCTCATCAGAGTGGGGATGCTGAATCAGCTGTCAGCGGTGCATGTGGAGGATCGTTCAGTCAGGGTAAATATTACTGCTTTTTTGGGCCTCCCACTTTGAGCTTAGGCTCCCTCAAAATGAACATCTCCCCTGCTGTAGCTAGTAGGGATCCTCAAGCCTCACCAACTGACAGCCACCTCCTCACCTCCAACTTCCCAAGTTCTGCAGCTGCTGCCTTCCCTCCCCCCCCCCCCCCCCACCTTGGCTTTCATGCATGCATGAAAGCAGTGACAGCTTGAGGATATTACCATTGGCTACAAAGCTTGGATATTTTGGGTTGCCAGACTGGAGGAAGCTGTCTTCAGTTGGCAGGACTTGGGAATCCCGAATAGCTCAAGAATTTGTAAATTGCACTCAGGTGGGGAGAAACTTTGGTGCCCATCCACTAATTAGGGGCTCCAGTCCCTCCCCCAAATCAGCTGTATATGACTATGTCACTGAATACAAAAGTAATTGTGATGCACATATCCAAAAGCTAACATATTCCAGTTAATAAATTCAAAATAAAACAATTTTTTCTGCCTTGCCTGGATATTTTGTTTTTCCCCATCATCTTGGTCCCAGTTTCTCTTTCTGCTAAGAAACTAAGACAAGAAATAGCGGGCACAATCCAGCATGTTTGCAACCTATCCTTGAAAACTGGTGAGGTACCAGAGGACTGGAAATTGGCGAATGTCACACCTATCTTCAAGAAGGGATCGAGGGGTGACTCCGGGAACTACAGGCCGGTGAGCCTGACTTCAATTATAGGGAAGATGGTGGAAGCTATGATCAAGGATGGCATTTGCGAGCACATCGAGAGGAATGGCCTACTGAGAACAAGCCAGCACGGATTCTGTAAGGGAAGGTCGTGCCTAACGAACCTTCTGTATTTCTTTGAGGGAATAAGCAGTCGGGTGGACAATGGGGAACCCATAGACATCATTTACCTCGATTTTCAAAAGGCTTTCGACAAGGTGCCACATGAAAGGCTGCTTAGGAAGTTGTGGAACCACGGGGTGGGAGGGGATGTACACAGATGGATCAAGCACTGGTTGTCGGGTAGACTGCAGAGGGTCGAAGTGAAGGGCCAATATTCTGACTGGCGGGGAGTCACACGCGGTGTGCCACAGGGATCGGTGCTGGGGCCGTTACTCTTCAACATATTTATTAATGACCTGGAAAAGGAGGCAAAGTGCGAGGTTATAAAATTTGCAGACGATACCAAACTGTGCGGCAGAGTTAGGTCCAGGGAGGAGTGTGAGGACCTGCAAAGGGACCTGGACAAGCTGGAAGACTGGGCAAACAAATGGCAAATGCACTTTAACGTGGAAAAATGCAAGGTCATGCATATAGGGAAAAAGAACCCGTTGTTCAACTACAAATTGGGGGGGCATTATTGGGAGACAGCAGACTTAAGAGAGACTTGGGTGTGCTGGTGGATGCATCACTGAAGCCATCTGCACAGTGCGCAGCAGCCTCGAAAAAAGCCAACAGGATGCTGGGCATCATAAAGAGGGGCATAACAACCAGGACGCGGGAAGTCATCATGCCATTGTATCGAGCGATGGTGCGTCCACATCTGGAATACTGCGTTCAGTATTGGTCGCTGCACCTCAAGAAGGACATGGCAGTACTTGAGAGAGTCCAAAGGAGAGCAACGAAACTGGTAAAAGGGCTGGAACACTGCCCATACGCCGAGAGGTTGGATAGGCTGGGGCTCTTCTCTCTGGAAAAAAGGAGGCTCAGGGGAGATATGATAGAGACCTTCAAGATCATGAGGGGCATAGAGAGGGTGGATAGGGACAGATTCTTCAGACTGAAGGGGACAACAAGTACGAGGGGGCATTCGGAGAAACTGAAGGGAGATAGGTTCAAAACAAATGCAAGGAAGTTTTTTTTCACCCAAAGGGTCGTGGACACTTGGAATGTGCTACCGGAGGAAGTGATCAGGCAGAGTACGGTACAGGGATTCAAATAGGGATTGGACGGATTCCTGAGGGATAAAGGGATCGTGGGATACTGAGGGAGGAGCTGGGATGTAACACAAGTATAGAAAGCTAACCAGGTAATAAGTATAGAAACCCAACAGGTCGAGCATGTGCAAGACTGGAGGGTTAGGACTTCGATGGGAAGATAGGACTTCAATGAGAAACCAAGGTGGCAAGGGAGCCCCTTCTGGTGATTCAGACAGGTCGTGACCTGTTTGGGCCGCCGCAGGAGCGGACTGCCGGGCAGGATGGACCTATGGTCTGACCCGGCGGAGGCACTGCTTATGTTCTTATGCTTTTTGTCTATCTTCTACCAATTCTCTTTCCAGTGTCTGCTGTCCAGTTTTTCTTCTCTTCTCAATACTGTTCCATTCCTTCCTTATGCCTGTCTCCAATGTATTGATTTTTCCCTTTCAGCTTTCTTAATTCTTTTCTTTTTTGCCTCTGTTCACTCAAATCTTCCTTCTCAACCTTCTTTTTAAATGTTCAGCTACCTCTCAATTCTCCATCTTCTCTCAGTTCCTAGCTCTCCCATTTCCCATCTCACTCCTTTAGCAGCCTCCTATTTCTTTCTATCTACTCCCCATTACCACATTTCTACCACTGTACTCACTGCTTTCTCACTCATCTTGTCATCTCCCTTTTGACCTCATCCACTTGGCTCACCACTTTCAGAATCCTCCTCCCCCTCTCCACTGGTCAGGCTATAACTCCCTATTCCTTTTTTTCCATCCCCTTTCTTATCCCAGATCTCATCCCTCCTGCCCTCCCATGGGCCCATCTCTCCTCTATTCCCATGGTCCAACATTTTGCTCCCTCTCTTTTCTGTTTTTCTTCTTCCCTCCCCCCTAGATGCTGAACAATGAAATGGAGGAAAAAAAGAAGGTGCTGCATCTCTCTGCCTTCCATCCACAGGCCTAAAATTTCTCCCTCCCTTCCATCCCCAGATCCAACTTCTCTCCCTCTCTCTTCCCAACAGTTCTCCCTTCAAGTATCTCTTTCCCTCTTACTCCACACCACCCCAGGTCCAGCTTCTCTTCCTTCAGACCACTGCCCATCATCTCTCTCTGTCTTCTGTTTTTGGCCCCATAAGATCCCCACTCCCAATCTGGCACTTTTAATACCCTCTCCCTCTATACTTATTTAAAAAAAAAACCCACTCCAGGAGACTTCCTTGGCCCAGCATGTTCTCCCTCTCTTCTCCGCGCCCATGCATCTCTACCTCACTCCTCTCCCACCACCATGTCCAATAATTCTCTCTCTCCCTCCCTCCTCTCTCTGCACAACAGTTCTCTTTCTTCATCTCTCCATGTGCACTATCTCTTTCCCTCTCTCAGACACCCAGTTCTCCCTTACTGTTCCTCCCTCCCTCCATTCTTGAATCCTATGGCTCATGCGCCCTCCCTCCTTCCTTCATCATTTGTCCAAAGTTTGTGTTTCCTCCCTCTCGAGTCCCAACACGACCTTCTCCCTCCCTTCCTCTTTATGCCTCTCTCCAGCAGATATTTACCTTCTGCCTGCTCCCATGCTGCAATCGTTTTTCTGGTGAAAGATGCGGGTGGTGGTGGCTGGCTCCTCATGCGATCTGTGTCTGTGCTGGAAGCATTTATTTTATGGCTGTTGGCGATCCGCACCTATGCTGGAAGTGTTCCCTTCCTTCTGTGCTCCCCAGCGAGTGTTTATTTCTGGCCGACTCCCTTGCTGCAGTTGTCCGCAGACAGTGTCGGCTCCTCGCTTGTGATTCACGGCTGATTCATAAGCCTCTCTGACATCATGATATCAGATGGAACACTTTTGACACAGCCGCAGATTGCGCACGAGGAACCAAGGATGCCTGCAGACAACTGCAGCAAGGGAGTCAGCCAGAAAACTACCCGCCGGAGGGAGGCACAGAAGGGAGGGAGGGAAGGAGAAGCTGGGCTGCATAAAACTCCTTGTTGGGCCACATGCGCCCATGGGCCGTGGATTGGACACCCCTGCTCTATATCCTTATCCCCCTAAGTTCAGTATATTCCTTCTATGTTCTTATTTTCCCCCATAATAATAATAATAATAACAGTTTATATACCGCAGTACCGTGAAGTTCTATGCAGTTTACAAAAGAATAAAAGAAGGTACAAATTGATTAAACTTAAAAGAGATGAAAGAAATTGGTTAATAGGTCAAGAGAACCGTTATTGAGGAGAAAGAGATGTACGGGTCAGCTGTCTAGATACTTCAGGAACAGATATGTTTTTAGGCGCTTCCTGAATTCCTCATATGTAGTGGGCGATAGCAATTGTTCTAGATCTTTACCCCATAATACTGTGTGCTTCCCATGTCTTGCCATCTCTCTGTCCATATACCCTCCCATGTCTGGCATTACCCCTTTGTGTACATAACCCCCCCCCCATCCAACATTCCCCTGTCTGGCACCTCTTCCCTCCAGCTCCAGTCCCCACACCACATTGGCCTAGCACTTCTTTCTCTTCCAATCCCCAGACCAGATCCAGCACTTGTCTCCCCTTCAGCTCCAGTCAGTCCAGCAGCCCTAGCAACCCCCTTCACCTTCATGGGTGCAGCATCAGCCTCTCATGATTTTTTGTCCAGCAGCCCCCCTTCCTATTGCAGGTCCAACAGCCCCCTCCCTCCCTCATGATCGCAGGTCAAACGGGGAAAAAAACCCTGTGACTCCCCTATCAGGTCAACCCCTTTGTGCCTCCCTCCCCGGGCCTACCAGCCTCTTAGAAGTTTCATTGACGAAGAGGCAATGTCACAGGCCTGCTCCAGGACCTTCCTCTGGCTGAGTCCCTTCTCATGTATCTTCTCGTCCATTACCGTCATCGCTGACTCATGCCCAACCATATTTCATTAAATTACATTGGTTGTCAGTAAATGCAATAATTTATTTTAAGCTTTGTATTATGATTTTTAATAGTCAGTATATGACCAGGTACCATATTATTTAGTGGACTTGATTTCATTACTAGCAGGAAGACCAGGTCATATTGTACGGAAGTAAATTTCTCTTCAGTTTCCCTCACCAAAGACAATTAGATCATTTGTTCAATGGAAGGCATCCTTTTATCAGACTTCTTTAATTTGGAATAATCTCCCTATTTTAATATACTGCTGTTGGAAAACTTTTAAAGACATTCTTGTTTAAAACATTTTTATCTTGAAATTTATCATCTACTGTTAATGTCCTATTTGAATATTTGTCATTGTGTTATGTTTAACTGGGTTTGACTATAACATACCTAATGTGACCATACGTCCCGTTTTGAACGGGACCATCCCTTTTTCAGATCCTCTGTCCCGTTGTCCCCACACACAGCTTCAGGATGCTGAAATGTCCCGTTTTCAGAGACGGCGTCCCAAAGCTGTGTGTGGGGACAACGGGACAGGCAATCGCGGGAGAATGGGTTCTCTGCTTGCTTCCCCACCCGCCGCTGCAACAACAGCTGGAAAGGCATGTCCAGGCACCGGCCCAGAAGGACATAGGAAGGAGGCACTGGGGACACTAAGGACATGGGAAGGAGGCACTGAGGGCACTAAGGACATAGGAAGGGGCACTAAGAACATAGGAAGTAGGCATTGGGGGCACTAAGGACATAGGAAGGGGGGAGGAGTCTAACTAAGATAGTGTCCTGAAGGAGCTCGCCAGAACGCCATCGAGTCTTTCATCCTTACCGATGGTGAAACGGAAATCGAAGACCCAGGTCTTTCCTTCCGAATCCGGGTCACAACCTCAGCTAACAGGCCCGATGGACGCTTTTGTTGAGTGAGGGCCTAAAGAAGTTCCAGAAGAGAAGACCTCAGCTTGGGGGGAGAGCATGTCAGAGAGCTCTCTAACTTCTCTCAAGGCAGCCAGCCTCTCACTGGAAGAGCGGAGAACGCTGGTGCAGCCACTCCCCTGACTAGTGCTGCAGAGCACAGGGAGCGAGGGGAGCTCAGCCGCAGCCTCCGAGGGCTGTGAAGAGGAGGAAGAAGAACTGGCACTGCGGAGGATATCAGCTGCTTCAATAACACAACTACCACCGTGAGTTACCTTGGAATTGGCAGAAGGTACTCGGGGACCCACGTTGGACATTTTACCTTCAGGTACTGTGAAAACTAAAGATTTGGACTTTAAAGTTGTAATACCTCCATTGCAGAAGCCACCAGTCATAGATTTAAATTCTATATGGAAAGCTATTTCAACCTTAAAATCATCTCTGGGATCTCAATTGCAAGTGTTAGCTACACATTGTTCAGGAATGCTATGTGAGACAGGAGCATTGCAACATAGAGTGGATAAATTAGAGAATATAGCAATGGAACAGAGAAAAAAAATTGGAAACTTTGGGAGCACAAAATCAGCTCCTGATGAAAGAAAATGGTAACATTAATTTTAAATTGGAAATATTGGAAAATTATATTAAAAAAAACAGAATTTGAGATTGATTAATTTTCCTAAATCAACTACCATCTCAGCTTTGGATATGTTTAAAAGGTATCTTCTGGAGATTCTGAAGGTCCCACAGAATTCCTTTCCGCCTATTACAAAGATTTACTATATTTCCTTGGTAAAGAAGAAAACTTCGGAAGAACAACAGGAACCAGCAATGGACTTAATGGACCTAACAAATTTATTAGAGTCGATTAAATCAATTAACTGTAGCCACACTTGTGCAGTTAGCACTTGACTCAGATAGAAATTGGCTTCTAAAGATGTTTTTTAAACATAAAGATGTACTCTTTTTGAATCAAAAAATTAGAATGTATCCAGACATGTCTAGAATAACCCCCAAAAAGAGAAAACAGTTTTTGCTTTTGAGACCCAAGGTTTTAAAACTGGGAGCTACTTTCGAATTAAGATATCCATGTAAATGTTTGGTTAATCATAATGGAGCTAGATATATTTTCATTGATTCATCACAGTTATCTAGATTTACTGTGGAGAAAGGTGTGGTGACAGCAAGTACCCTTACCAATAGACAAGAATAAGCTCGTAGTTAATATTTTAGGCCTACTTCAGGATGTCCATTTGGTTTCCTATAGATTTATCTTAATCCTTTTCTCCGATTTATTTCTAACTCTCCTCCCTCAATTATGGTGGACTAACAAACTGTTAACATGTTTAGACTTCCGGATTATATTTCCCTTTTTTATTTATATTACCATGTGAAATGTTGATTTCAAGATGATTTCTGTTATTATAGAAAATATATGAAATTTAATAAAGAATTATTGATCTCAAGGACATAGGAAGGGGCATTAAGGACTCAGGAAGGAGGCACTGGAGGCACTAAGGACATGGGAAGGGGCACTAAGGACACAGGAAAGAGGCACTGGGGGCACTAAGGACACGGGAAGGGGCACTAAGGACAAAGGAAGGAGGCACTGGGGGCACTAAAGATATAGGAAGGAAGGAGGGAGGAAATAGAAAGGGACAATTGTTGGGCCTGAGTGCAGAAAGAAAGAAATGAAAGAAAGGATGCACAATCAGAAGGAAACGCAACCAGAGACTCATGAAATCACAAGACAGCAAAGGTAGGAAAAATGATTTTATTTTAGTGATTAAAATGTGTCAGTTTTGAGAATTTATATCTGCTGTCTATATTTTGCACTATATTTGTCTATTTTTCTATAGTTACTGAGGTGACATTGTATATTTTAAAGTCACCTGCCTTGACATCTTTGAAAACCCCCCAAATATAAATGATAATTAATACTTTCTCTGCGTATAGTATGCTTTGTGTTGTTTTTTTTAATTATATGGTTACCATTATGAATTAATAAGATATTATGTGTACATGAAAAATAAATGGAAGGAATTAGAAACATAGAAGATGACGGCAGATAAGGGCCATAGCCCATCAAGTCTGCCCACTCTACTGACCCACCCCCAAGTCTACTATCCTAGGGATCCCACTCCTGGTCACAGGTTCCCTTGGCTTAACCCTCTAAGGCAGTGGTTCCCAAACCCTGTCCTGGGGGACCCCCAGCCAGTCGGATTTTCAAGATATCCCTAATGAATATGCATGAAAGAGATTTGCATACCTGTCGCTTCCATTATATGCAAATCTCTCTCATGCATATTCATTAGGGATATCTTGAAAACCCGACTGGCAGGGGGTCCCCCAGGACAGGGTTTGGGAACCACTGCTCTAAGGGATCCCACATGGGCATCCCATTTGCTCTTAAATTCTTGCATGCTGTTTGCCTCGATCACCTGCACTGGGAGCTCGTTCCAAGGATCAACCACTCTCTCGGTGAAGAAATATTTCCTGGTGTCACCATGAAATTTCCCACCCCTGAGTTTGAGCAGATGCCCTCTTGTGGCTGAGGGTCCTTTGAGAAAGAGAATCCCTTCTTCCATCTCGATACGGCCGGTAATATACTTAAACGTCTCAATCATGTCTCCTCTCTCCCTACGTTCCTCGAGTGAGTACAGCCGCAAATTTTTCAGCCTTTCCTCGTACGATAGATCCTTGAGCCCCGAGACCATCCTGGTGGCCATCCGTTGCACAGACTCTACTCTCAGCACATCTTTTCGGTAGTGTGGCCTCCAGAATTGCACACAGTATTCCAAATGAGGTCTCACCATGGTTCTGTATAATGGCATTATGACTTCAGGCTTCGGGCTGACAAAACTCCTGCGGATGCAACCTAACAACTGTCTTGCCTTAGATGAAGCCTTCTCCACATGATCAGCAGTTTTCATGTCTGTGCTGATGATCACTCCCAAGTCTCGTTCTGTTGAAGTTCTAGCTAAGGTCTCACCATTCAAGGTGTAAGTTCTGCACGGATTTCTGCTGCCGAGGTGCATGATCTTGCATTTCTTAGAGTTGAAGCCCAGCTGCCAGGTCGAGGACCAAAGCTCCAACAAATGTAGGTCCTGTGTCATACTATCGGGTGAATTGCCGTCTCTCACTATATTGCATAGTTTGGCGTCGTCAGCGGATAACGTTATTTTACCTTGAAGCCCCTGAGTTAGGTCCCCTATGAATATGTTGAAAAGGAGCGGGCCCAAAACTGAGCCCTGCGGTACTCCACTGGTCACCTCCGATGTTTTAGAGAGGGTACCATTAACTACCATCCTCTGAAATCTGCCACTTAGCCAGTCATTGACCCATGTAGTTAGTGTTTCTCCCAGCCCAATTGATTTCATCTTGCTCAACATCCTGCAATGCGGGACACTATCGAAAGCTTTGCTGAAGTCTAGGTATACGACGTCCACGGATTCTCCCAAGTCTAGCTGTTTTGTTACCCAGTCAAAGAAGCTGATGAGATTAGATTGGCAGGACCTACCCTTGGTGAATCTGTGTTGACTGGGATCCCGTAGATTCTCCTCATCCAAGATTGCGTCTAATTTACGTTTGATTAATGTTTCCATGAGTTTGCATACTATTGATGTGAGACTCACAGGTCTGTAGTTTGCAGCCTCTGCCCTGCAACCCTTTTTGTGCAGTGGAACGACGTTAGCTGTTTTCCAGTCTATGGAGACTCTCCCCGAACTTAGAGATTGAAGAGTCCTGATAGCGGTTCTGCCAGGACATCACGCAGCTCACTGAGCACCATGGGGTGTAGATTGTCTGGTCCAATGGCTTTGTTCACCTTGAGTCTTGCCAGTTCGTAGTAGACGTCGCCAGGTGTGAACTCGAAATTCTGAAACGGGTCTTCCACGCTGGGCCTTGCCTGCAACTACGGACCGTGCCCCTGTGCATCGCAGGTGAAGACCAAGCAGAAGTATTCATTCAGTAGTTCTGCTTTATTGGAATCTGATTCTGCGCAGTTCCCATCTGGTTTTCTAAGGCGTACTATCCCGTCTGTGTTCTTTTTCCTATCACTAATATACCTGAAGAAGGATTTGTCCCCTTTCTTCATGTTCTTTGCCAGAGTCTTTTCCACTCGAAGTTTGGCCTCCCTGATTGCCATTTTGACCGCTGCAGACCTCGCCCTATGTTCTAGTTTAGCTTCCCTAGTCTCCGTTCGTTTGTAGGAAATAAATGCTTTTTTCTTCTCCTTGACGAGGTGCGAGATTTCTGCGGAGTACCATTGGGGTTTGTTGTTTCTCCGCCATTTGTGTACTGATTTAATGTAGAGGCTTGTCGCTTCATGTATGGCAGATTTCAGGGATGACCACATCATTGGTCGTAGCTTGGTTCTGCAGTATCCGGTGGATGAAATCTCCCATGCGTTCGAAGTCAGTACCTCGGAAGTTGAGTACTTTTGTTTTCGTGTTTGATCTAGGAAAACCTTTCCTGAGGTAGAACCACACCATGTTGTGGTCGCTGGAGGCTAGCGTATCTCCTACCGAGACCTTCGAGACACTATCCCCATTGGTGAGTACCAGGTCCAGGATCGCCTGGGCCCTAGTGGGTTCCAATACCATTTGTTTGAGTTGTGCTCCCTTTATGAATGTTAACAGTATCCTACTGCCGCTGGTTGTTGCATCGGGCATGTTGAAGTTCCTAGCAGAACAGCGTCTCCCCGTAGAGTGATATTCTCTATGTCTTCAATTAATTCGGAGTCTTTGTCTTCCAGTTGTCTTGGAGGTCTATATACTACACCAAGATACAGACATTTTTCCCTGCCTCTGGCCAGGTTCACCCAGAGGGATTCCCCGGTGTACTTGACATCTGTGATTCTGGTAGTTTTGATGTCTTCTTTAATGTATAGTGCTACCCCTCCCCCTGACTTTCCCTCTCTGTCCTGACGAAATAAGTTGTATTCCAGTATAGCCATATCCCACCCATGAGAGTCTGTGAACCAAGTTTCGGATATTGCCACCACGTCAAGGTCGGCATTCATTATTTCGGTCTCTAATTCTAGAATCTTATTACCCAAACTGTGTGCATTAACATACATAGCCCTCCATAACCCGTGATTGCTAGGTCCCTGTGGGGAGTTTCCCACCTGGGGTAGTGTGACTCCTAGAGAATTGTTTGCAATGGGGGCACTTACTTTGGACTTAGAATTGGAGTTTCGACTCACCTCGTCAGAATCGTTCCTTACTGCACTTATATCTGAGTAGGTACCCTCCCCCGACTTACCTAGTTTAAAGCCCTACGAAGCAGGCGGGCTAGTCAGTGTCCAAAGACATGCTTACCCCTGCTAGTCAGATGGAGTCTGTCTGGTCCCTGAAGTCCTTGCAATGCCTCTCCATGGTTCAGGAATCCGAAGTTCATTTCCCGGCACCATCCTTGAAGCCACTCGTTAGTCCTCAGTATACGCTCATCCCTGGCACTTCCTTTGCCTCTAACTGGGAGGATCGAGGAGAAGACCACCTGCGCTCCTGTCTGCTTCAGCCTCTCACCCAGGGCTCCAAAGTCTCTAGTTATGTTCTCTGGGGTGTTCTTAGCAGTGTCGTTTGTGCCAATGTGGATGAGGACCATGGGGAAGTGATCTTGGGGCTTGAGAAGCCTTTCAAGATAGTCGGTGACATCTCGGACCCTGGCTCCAGGCAGACAGCAAACCTCCCTTGACTGCATATCCGGTCTGCAGATTGGTCCCTCGGTGCCCCTCAGCATGGAGTCCCCAATGACTCTTATTCTGCACTTTTTTGGGGGGAGCCGATCAGTTGTCCCCGGAGTTGGAGCCGTACGCTGGACTACCTCCTGCTCCTTGTCGGCATCCTCCTGCTCCTTGTCGACATCTTCTACCTGTAGGATCTGTAGAATTGGGGGCGGGATTGGGGGGGCTAGGGCAGGACTGGGGCGGTGCTAGGGCAGGATTGGGGGCAGGACTAACAATTAATAGATGTCCCGTTTTGGTGAAAAAAAATAAATGGTCACGTTAGGTATAGCTGACATTCACTTAGCACAGCTAATAAAAAGGAAACCCAGACTTCAACTGTTTCTTATCCTGGAGAGGTGCTGAGTGAGGATCTGCTAAGGGGAAGAAAAGCTCCATTGGAATATCTTACCCGCTAGCATTCAAACTTGGGAAAAGTTGCCTTTCAGTTAAACAATAATGCCTGATTGAAGGGTGACTCATCCAGGAGGTGTAGCTGACATCATGTTCACTTTAGAAGCACAGCTAACAAAAAGGGAACCTAGACCTCAATTTTTCTTTGTCCTGAAGAGGTGCTGAGTGATGATCTGCTAAGGGGTAGAAAAACTCCATTGGAACGTCCTAACTGCTAGCATTCAAACTTGGGAAAAGGTAAAGCTTAGACTTCTGTAGGTTATTTCATTGTCCTCTTACTTTTTAGTTCAGTACTCTGCTTTTACAGCAAAGTCCGTTTAGGCAGTAATCTATTCAGGATTTCTATATTGCTCTTATCCAGTGCAGGTTCAAGGCGAGTTACAAACTAGGAGGCCCATATAGAGATATGGGAATGGAAGTTACATCACATTACAGAAAGGATAGATATTTACAAGAAGAGGTGACAGGAGGGGGGGGATACAAAGCATGGGTAGGTGAATGTACAAAATGTGGGAGGAGAATGCAGGTTCACAAATGGAGGGCAGACAATGTAGTCAATTCATAGTTCAGAGGGAAGGCATAGTTATTAAGTTGCAGGGAATGTATCAAATGTAAGATTTTAGCTTTTTCCTGAAGGTAAGGTAGTTTGTCCTTTTGGGTGTAGAAAGTCTGTTTCAGGTTCCTGTGGCTAAGTAAGTGAAAAGGGAGTGTAGCCTTTAGAATCTCTGGAGATATTACTGAAAAGGCTTGAAATAAATCCATAAAAATATCCCTAAGGGTTAATACTGACACCCTTCTAAACCATGTGGCTGGGGGATACTCCTGGACTGTTTTACAACTTGATATCTAGCTAGGAACTTGGGTTGGCCACTGTTGGAAACAGGATACTGGGCTTGATGGACCTTTGGTATGTCCCAGTATGGCATTTCTTATGATGATATGACCTAATTTACAGTATCCTATTCATAGATAGCCTTATCTCCTATCACACTGAATAAGCCTCTCTTATACACTAGCTGAAGCAGTATTTTTGTATTGGATTGTTCTTTTTGCTGTATCCTGAGCTATAACAAACCTGTTGCCTTATCATTTCTCACATTAAGTACCCTGTTATGGCTAATAACTTTAATATGCACAGAAATTGCAATGGATTTTATCTTGTATTCACTTTCCTCTGTACAGTAATGTATACCAAGTGTATTGTAAAATCATTCTGCTTACTTACTTGATTACAAAATGCAACATAAAGATAATTTCAGATTAGTCATTTATTGTGAATGGCTTCTATTAGCAGCTCTTACCTTTAGAGGGTTGGTAAGCATTCTGTTTCTTTTCTCCTCTTGTAGTTCTGGTAAATTTGCAGATAGAGCAGTAAGCTTAAACATAAGGTGCACTGGACCTTCTCTGTAAAAATAGCATCTGTTAGACCACACAGGAGAAAAGACTGATCGTGAACCCTTGAATATTGTAGGACCCATTTATATGGCTGCGACTTTGGCAGAATGCAAATTGCAACCTTCAAATTAGCGAGAAATAATGGAGCCATAGCCACTGGGATGCCATGAGTTTCAACAAAATCAGATGTTTTTCCCTTACTAGGCCATCTTTGTTGCCGTTATTTACCCAGACTATGCCATTCCTAGCAAGTAATGAGGAGAACACCATATTAGCACAAGTGATAGAGCATTTCAAGTATGGAAACTGCAGTGTTTTGTAAGAGTTGAAGCCGATGAATTTCCTTTTGTGTAATGCCTTGATACAGGGTGTTGCAGTAGTCAATGTTGGAGATAACAAAAGAGTGAATCAGAATGTTGATAGATGGGGGGGGGGGTGTCTAAAAGAGAAAGGATAGAATGAATGAGTCTTAGTTTGTAAAAACATTTCTGAGTAACATTACTGACTTGATAATGAAAACTCAGATCTTCATCAATGATAACTCCTAGAAGTTTGATTTTGTTGTCAATTTGGACATGAATCAATACTATAGACTGGTTCAGAGTAGAGAGTTGCACGGGGACAGAAATCCCACCCATCCCCACCCGTCCCTGCCAGGATCCTCTCCGTCCCCACCCATCCCTGTCAGGATCCTCTCCGTCCCCACCCATACCCGCAAGGAATTACCTCCATCCATGCCCGTCCCCGGCAATTACTTCTGACAGGATCATCAATTCCACAGTTTCTTTTGTGTTTGCACTGCTGTTTTCCTTGTGGAATCTCTTTGGTGGAACCCATTTTTTTTTTCTGTTCAGGTAATTAACTTATAAACCCCCTCTTTTACTAAGGCTGACGTGTCCATTATATTATATGGACGAACCCTGCTTCCAAAGCCATCCATCCCCGTGGGAGTCCTGTTAGCTAAAGGGGGGTCCCTGTGGGAGTCCTGTGGGCCAGAGGGGGGTTCCCTTGGGAGTCCCGTGGGTTAGGGGGGATTCCCGTGGAACCCCCGTGAGATCCGCGGGATTCCCGCGATCCCCATTCCCGTGCAGACCTCTAGTTCAGAATTACTTTTGGAAAGGTAGAGAAAAATACGCCCTTGGATTTAGAAATGTTCATGGAAAGTTTGTTTTGTCAAAGCCAAGAGCTAATTTTGTTAAGTTTATTGTTGATTTCTACTGTTTCTTCGGGTACATTAGAGGTTAGGGGGTGAAGCAATTGAATGTGGTCGGTGTAAGCGAAAATAGTAAAGCCTATGGATTGTGCCAGGGTGAGTAGAGGACTCATGAAGATGTTGAAAAGGAGGGGAGAAAGAATGTAACCCTATGGGACTCCATAGGTTTGAGTTATGGTCAAGGATGTGGCATTTTTGACCTGGACCCAGTTTTGAAAGTAGGAAGTGAACCATTGCAGAGATGTTCCATTGTTATTGAGACAGCTTGGGAAAATCCACTGCTTATTGCTTGGATAATCAGCATAAAATCTGTTTTATTATTTGGGATCTTGCCAGGTACTTGGAATCTGGGTTGGCTGGGCTTGATGGACCTGGGTTGGCTGACCTTGATGGACCTTCAGTCTGTCCCATTATAATAATTCTTATGTTCTTACTAGTTTTATAGCCCGTTACATTAACGGGTGCTAGAATATGTGTGTGTGTGTGTCTGTCTTTATTTCTTTCTCTCTCTCTCTCCTTAGCCGCTTTCTGTATTTCTGTCTTTCTTTCTTCTTGGCTGTCCACCACCTCCCCTTGCCTGCTCCCCTGTCCATTCTCCCTTCCTTTTACCTCCCCTATGTCCACCACCACCCCTTCACTGCTCCCCTTCAGCAGCAGCCCTTCTCCCTTTATTTTACCTCTCCTCTGTCCAGCAGTAGGCTTCCCTTCCTTTTTCTTGCCCCCCCCTGTCCATCAGCACCTCTTCCCCTGTCCATCAGCAACTCTTTCCTGCTCCCCTGACCAGCAGTATGCCTCCCTTCCTTTTTCTGCCCCCCCCTGTCCATCAGCACCTCTTCCCCTGTCCATCAGCATCTCTTTCCTGCTCCCCCTGTCCAGCAGTACGCCTCCCTTCCTTTTTCTGCCCCCCTGTCCAACAGCACCTCTTCCCCTGTCCAGCAGCACCCCTTACCTCCGTTCGCGTCTGCCCTCTGCTGACAGCCGCGGCGGCCTGCATATGCCGACAACCTCGGTAGTGATTCCGCCATCCCTGCCACCGCCGCTGCTTGAGAGGCCTGCCGGTCAGCGTGACTGGGGCTCGGGAGGAGGAGTGCTGGTGTCGCGCTTGTGCACTCCCACCGACCATAGCCCTACATATCAGGGATCAGGGAACATGGCGGTAAGTGTGCGCATGCGCGCTTAGCGTTTTATTATTATATATAATAAAGGACTTGATATTCAAGCACAGCTAAGTCCCTGAATAGTTTCTTAAGTTAGGCTCCTCAATTTGTTCCCTATTGTTAACCAAATGTAAGAGCCTAACGGGCCCAATGTATACTCCTAACTTTGATATAGTGATAAATTGGCCTCTTAGAAAATTTACTAGAGCTGAGTGCTTAAATTTTTACCCAGAGTTTCACTGAACTCTTAAATTTTGGAGAATAAAAAGTGGATGGTAACAGGCAGATTTTAAGATGGAGTAAAGAAGTTAGGAGCTTAGTACTGATTTTTACCACTAAGCCAGACATGTCAAACTCTGGCCGGCGCAAGAAAAGTGAGGGACTGGACACCCAGACATGGCACCAGAGTAGTGTGAACTTCACAGAAAGGGTGTCACATAAATATCTTACCACAACTCCCTTATAGGTCATGGTGAGCCCCCCCAAAACACCCCCAGAACCTACTAGACACTGTTGAACCCCCAACCTGCTTTATCCTAACTATCCCAAGAAAAGATTGAAAGTTTGAGTGTTTGGAATGCCATTGGTAGATGACTACACCAAAGTGTACATGTTTAGCTATTAGTGAAGAATGTTAATTTTCTGATATTTTCCATAATAAAGTGCAGATATTGAAGGTTCATTTATTACTACTACTACTACTAATCATTTCTATAGCGCTATTAGACATACGCAGCACTGTACATCAAAACATAGAAGTGACAGTCCCTGCTCATAAGAGTTTACAATCTTGTCAAGATAGACAAATTGGACAAGAAGGTGCTCAGGAGGGGGAATTACTGAGGGAATGATAAGACAGGTGTTGGTGCTTAGCAGGAAGGGGACTTACAGAGGTAATGGTAAGACAGATATCAGTGCTTAGAATGTGGGTTGGTGTATGGAATTGAAAGTATCTTCAAAGAAGTGGGCTTTGAGTCTGAATTTGAATACTGCCAGAGATGGGTGCCAGAATGTCACTTAAAATGCACTTCTTACATTCTCACCTCGACTTCTTCCTACCCAGTCTTGGTGATGTCAGCGATGAGCATGGGGAAAGATTTTATCAAGATATCAAGGTGCTGGAAAGCAGATATCAGGGAACGTTCAATCCCAGTATGATGGTTCTTTCAAAGTAGTTGGTTCTTGCAAAGTAGTTGGTTCTTGCAAAGAGAGACAAATGTACAGTACAAGCATAAAAACAAGTGTCTCAAACATTTCTGAACATGCTGACATCACTTTTGTGTGAGTTAAGAGAGGCGTAAATATATGCTGTAACATGTCTCCTTATTGTCTTCGTGTTTGTTTTCAGAGTAAACTCCTTAACGCAAGTTTGGTGGGACACAATTCATACTCGAAATATTGTGTCGATATGGCAAACGGTCTAAAAAAATCAGTTACGTGTATCTCAGCAACCTGACGTGCCAGCTGAATTTCAATTACAGATCTGAAATCAGCGTCATTTAATTAACTAAGAACACTTCTTAAGTTCTCAGTAGCAAAGAAAAACTTTTTTTTTTATCAGTGTTATTGATACTATACGGATAGGATGGGAGGATATTTTGAAAGATTTCTGAATTTTAAGGAACAAGAATGGACTTCCAGTTTCTTAAGGAGCACTTGTTTGTTGTAGTCTCAACAAATTTTATTGTTATGTTTTTGCTGCTATGTATTGTTTCAAATTATGTATGTCTGAATTGTAAGCCATGTGAGTATTTTAGGAAGGATTTTAAATTAAATATCGTATTTATTTATTTATTATTTATTTATTCAGCTTTTCAACCCGTCCTCATAGTAAATAGATTATTTTAAAATTGTCCACCCTCCCTGATGGTAAAAGTAACTCCTGCTATTTCTTTGAGTTTATATAGTTGACAGGACCTTTTGTTTTGCTCTAGGCAACTACTCTTACTTATTACTCTTACTCTACTCTTACTTATTGGTTATCCCAACTCAGACTGACCTAAGCAAAATTGAGCTTCATATATGTAAGCTTGTGCCCCAAAAGAACTGGAAAGTGTGCCTCGAAATCCAGCTTATCTGCTTTTTAAACAGTGGTGCGACAACCGAGCGCGGACAACTGAGCGCAGGGCTTAATTGCGCCAAAGAAAACCCGTATTTTAAAGGGCTCTACTTAATAGGGATTGCGCTGCCTCACGCTGCCATGTTGGGGGTATGTGTGGGGGGTGTAACCCCCCACATTATACTGAAAAATTAACTTTTTCCCTAAAAAACAGGGAAAAAGTTAAGTTTCCAGTGTAATGAGGGGTTACAACCCCCCAAACCCTCACAACGCCAGCGCAATCTCTATTAAGTAAAGTGGGGGGGGGGGGGTTTCCCCACCAACACCCCCCGTCGGAGCCCTTTAAAATACGTTTTTTCTTTGGCGCGATGAAGTCCTGCGCTCAGTTGTCCGCCCTCGGTTGTCGGCGCCCCTTTGTCCTCGCACGCTTTTAGACTATGAACCGTGGTGCATTGTACGTTCACAAGATGATCCAACACATTGAGCCATTGCTCATCAAGTTCACCAAGTTAAATTTGATCACCTTCTTCCATGTTTGAGCAGTTGGGATGGAAGGGTGGCCAGTACCAGTTTTAAAAGGCTTCAGATGTCTGTTCATCAGTTAGGCTGTAATATATATTCATGAGGTAACATCTCTTGTATGTAAATGTAATTTGCATATTTGACCACCCTGAAAATCACATCTATCTATGATCTGCAAGGACCAACTTTGGCCATGCTTATTGTAGGTCATGCCCCAAAAAACATCAAATGATCTGTTTATACTTTTTACTCTTTGTCTATGTGTATGTTCAAATACCAAGGGTCAGATTCACTAAACTCCCCTACCGATCTGATCCATGACCAGGGAACTGATTCACGACGTGTCCTCATGCAAATGGGAACGATCGAAATCACGCCCCCAACCGACTGCATGGATTGCTGAATAGCGATCCCGACGCTGTAGATGGTCTGCGCATGCTTATAGAGCAGCAAACTTTTTTTTATTTTTTTGCTTTACACTACAGAATGACACGGGGAAAAAATCTTTCCCCCGTCACTGCACCGTCTCTGGCCCACCATCCTCTGCACCGCCCTGTCACCGCCGTTCCCTTCACCGCCCCATCACCATCACTGCCACCCCTTTCACCGCCCTGTCACCGCCACTGCCATCCCATTCACCGCCCCGTCACCGTCACCGCAGCATCCATAAAAGCCTCAAACAGGTATGATTTTATATACTTATCTTTATTAACATATAAAGGAAACATTCTTTACAACTTTACAACTTACTTAACTATACAAAAACAAAACATAACCTGTACTAGCAGATTTAAACTAGCAGATTAAAAAAAAAAAAAAAAAAAGAACCAGCTCCGTGCTGCAAGAGCAGCTCAACCAGACCCTCCCCCCCCCTCGGGAACCCTGGGCAGGCAAACAGAAGGAAAGTGTGGGCCATTTCCATGGGTTACTGAACACGTGCTAGTCCTGGATTGAATTCCTCCAGTCTTGCAGCACGTGTTCAATAACTAGCAGATTAAAAAAAAAACAACTAGTAGATTTAAACTAGCAGATTTAAAAAAAAAAAAGAACCAGCTCCGTGCTGCAAGAGCAGCTCAACCGAACCGAACCCCCCCTCCCCTCGGGAACCCTGGGCAGGCAAGCAGAAGGACCTTACCTCTTACAACGAGTTCTAAAACGAAGTTTCAGCTCCAAGTCCGCAGTGACTCCGGTCCATGCAGGTAGCAGTGACTCCAGCGGCTCCAGTCCAAGCAGGCAGCAGCGGCTCCAGTCCAAGCAGGCAGCAGCGACTCCAGCGACTCCAGTCCTAGCAGCTCCTTTCTAAAATCCCAATCGCTACTGCTGCGCCACTACAACCCATTACATGGGGTTTTCAAATCATGTGTGGCAGTAGCGATTGGTCCCCTCACTGCTTGAGCAGGAAGAGGTGACTAATCAGGAGCCAGCACATTAAAAGGGGGCGGAGCCAATGCGGCAACGTGGCGATGGAGAGCTAGAATGGAGGAGACAGCATGGCCGCCAGAGGAAACAAAGGATCAGGCACGGTAAATCGCGGTTTCGTGGGTCACAATAAAGGGGGTAAATTTGCCTGCGGGACAAATCTTTTCACCGTTCTTGCGGGCGGTGAAAAGTTTTGTTCCCGTGTCTGTGGTGATTCGGCTGGAAAGTCTCCATAGCCTGCGGGCAAACCGCAGCAGAGCGCGGCTCCCCGTGGGAATCGCTCACCATGTCATTCTCTACTTTACACTTCACAAGCCCGTGGTTTTATTCCGCTTTAAACCCACAGGTTAAAACCATGGGCACAGCGGGGTAGGCAAGGAGAGTTGGGGCAGAAGCAGGGCGGCGATCGGGGCAAAGAGCAAGAGAGTCGGGGCAGAGATCAGGAAAGTTGGGGCAGAAAGCAGGAGAGTCTGGGCAGAGAGCAGGAGAGACTGGGCAGAGAGCAGGAGAGCAGCAGAGTCGGGGGAGAGAGCAGGAGATGCTGTTGGAAAGGACGTGAGCAACTAGTCCCCAGCAGTCGTTGTTTCTTGATCGTCCAGCCCCAGTTGGTGTTCCACTTTTTTTGTTAGTGAATCGCTGCCTGCCTACTTTATATGCCATTTCCCCTCATTTGCATGCGCAGATTGGTTTGGATCAGAGGATGATCAGCCACGAGGTTAGTGAATTGGGTCAGACGAAAATCGGGTCGCAAAGTGGTCGGGACACGATCAGTTTCCTTAGTGAATCTAGCCCCAAGTAAGACTATTTGCTGGAAAAGAGGCCTTGTGATAAACTTCTGGAAACATAAGTCCTGCATTTCAGATTACAGCTGTAGGCATTTCACAACTTATTAACAAATCCACAGAGAACAATAAAGATTCATGTTTTCCTCTTGTTGCTAAAACAAAGTATTTTCCCTGTATTCTCTAGAGATAGCTATATACTTTATTTAAAATAGAAGCAATGTCAGTGCAAAAAGCAATAATGTTCTTCAAATGTCACAAATGCTGAAATCATAGATTATTATAGCATCTCAATGACAAATTCTCTTACGTGCTATAAGAAAATAGCAGTACTTTTCCCAGAATGCCTTATCAGTTTGCTTCTAGCAGGTGGTGTGTATAACTGGATGATAAAGTGGTCAAAAAAGTTTTAATGCAATGTATTCAAATATTGGTTATAAGTTACAATTGTATATGTTCCAGTTTTATTACGTACACACAAAGAGGTGAACTGCATAAGAGGTTTGTGTTAATTACAGGATCTGCAAAATGTATATTTTGAACTAGATTAAGTAAATGGTTTCCAGATTTGGACCCCCAAAACAATCTGCGGTGAGCACTGTTCTATAAACAGTGCTCCGAGTTGCTTGTCATTTATAGAATAGCACTTAGTGCCAATTTGCACGCTAAACTTTGGACGCAAAGATTTACACCAACTGAAACCTGATATAAACACTTGCACATAAGTTAGGCGCGGATCCCCCATATTTAGTATAACTGAATGCATCTTTAGTGAATGCCCCTGGTCCGCCAATGCTCCTTCCATGGCCATGCCCCCGTTTGAGTTACACACTGAAAAATTTGTGTGAGGATCTTTATAGAATAGCACCGAGCAAGATGTGCGTGCAAATCCTAATAGGAGCCAATTAACTGGTGTTAGTGACAATTATTGCTAGTTAATGACTTGTTGCTCAATTAACTCAATTGTGCAACTTGGGTGTGCATCCTATGTAGAATCCGGGGATTTGCCCATATACGTCACTCACTATCCCCCAAATTCTGTATATGGTGCCTTAAGTTGTGCATGGAAATTGGTGTACACAGTTGATTTGCACACACAGCTTGATTAATTGGCCTAATTGGGGCTGATAATTAGCAATTAACACCTTGTTATTGATGCTAATTGGTACTAATTAAAAGTTTTGCACACAGCTTGGAAAGAGCAAAAAGTATGGCCAGGATTCACCAGGCAGGTCCAACGAATTCTACAAACTCCAACATGCAGATGAGAGCGATCAGAGGAACGCCCCCATCTGCAGGCACGGATCGTGCTATAGCGATCCCCGCGCATGCGCAGTCCATCTGTAGATGGTCTGAGCATGCGTGGGACCTCCAGGCTGTCGGAGTTGGGGTTTGTTTTCTTCTTCTTCTTCTAATGGGCAAGAGACCCAGGGAACCTAAAAGTGCTGCCTGCCTGCCTGCCCTGAACACGCCTGCCTTCCAGCCCCAAACCCGAACACCCTGTCTGCCAGCCCCAACTCTCCCACCCTTCCCCGCACTGCAAGCCCATGGTTTTAATCCACTTAAGCCCGCGGGTTAAAACCACGGGCTTGAAGTGCGGGGAAGGGTGGGAGAGTCGGGGCTGGCAGGCAGCGTGTTCGGGGCTGACAGGGCAGAGAGCAGGGGGGCAGAGAGCAGGGCAGTCGGAAAGGGCATGAGCGACTGGTCCTCAGCAGTCACTTTTTTTTGATTGGCCAGCCCAGTCGGTGTTGCAGGGTTTTCTTTAGTGAATCGTGTCCCTGCCTATTTGCATGTCGTTGCCCTCATTTGCATGCGCGGATTGGAAGATGGTTGGAAGACAGGTAAGTGAATCGGGCCGGGGCCACTAAGGGGTCGCAAACCGACCGGTACATGATCGGTTTGCTTATTGAATTTGGGGCTTTGTGCCAGTGTGCAGTGCGCAAATTTGAAAAGGGGGCATAGCCAGGATGGATTGTGGGTGTTCCTGAAAGCTATGTGCATTGTTATAGAATATGCCTGATCAGTGCACTGCTTAGGTGTAGGCATTCAGGCCTGCTTTTAACTGGCCTAAATGGGTGCACTTAAACATTACACTACTATTCTGAAACCACAATTACACAATTTACTGCCTTTATAGAATTTGCACAGCAATTATTTGGTGCCTAATTTCAAATAATGTTTCTTGAACTGACACCGTAGTGACTTATACGGGCAAAACTTTGCCGGCAATTGGGTTTTTGTTAATGTGATCATGCATCTGAAACTGTCTGCTGTTCAGTATCAACCTGAATATTGCACATTTTGTAGTAGCTTGTGGAAAGATAAAAATAAATCATTTCAAGAGCTGTTTTTGCATGGTTGAATAATTTTGCAGCTTCAGTTTGGTGGCCTTTCGTACAAACAGACCCAGCCCTGTCTACTGATGGATCTCATCACTGCACAAGCAATTGATCACAGTGTGGTACACAAAATACATGCACACATGAATTAATATACAAAGCCAATACTCATCAAATATTTGGGTGGTATTGATAAAATGTCTAGTAGCATTGTAGTATTTCCGATGTACATGAAAGATATTATAATAAATCAGTAAATAAATCACTGTAGAAACATTATGGAACTAAAAATAATTGGGATTATACAAGGCAGGCAACATTTTATAGCAATTATTTACTTTTTTAAATTAAGTTGAAACTTATTAAATTGATGTACACTATGATATTGCACTGCAGAAATAAAATACTGTAGCTTAGTTTTGATTTAAAAACATGTTTAATATCTCAAATCCACTTATTTGTCTTGGCTAGACTGTAAGCGCCACTAAGCAGGGACCAGTTCTTATAACTACCTGCACAGTACTACATATGTTTTATAGCAATATATTACTGGGCTTGTTCAGGGGCAAATGCTGTGCATTGCCATATGGAAGATCCCTAAATCAGGTCTTTTTGCTCACCAGATTGGCTGGGGCTGGGGCTGGGGCTAGGGCTAGGGAAGATGCCGAATGCACCGGCAGGCTGTAATACCCTTGAATGGTACTTCACAACCTAGAGGAGAGTGTGGCGCAGTGGTTAAAGCTACACCCTCAGCACCCTGGGTTCAAACCCTCCCTGCTCCTTGTGACCCTAGGCAAGTCACTTAATACCCCCCCCCATTGCCCCAGGTACATTAGATAGATTGTGAGCCCGCCAGGACAGACAGGGAAAACTGCTTGAGTACCTGAATAAATGCATGTAAACTGTTCTGAGCTCCCCTGGGAGAATGGTATAGAAAACTGAATAAATAAATAGCCCTCAGGGCATACCCAGCCGGTCAAGTTTTCAGGTTATCCACAATGAATATGCATGAGATAGATTTACATACCAATGAGGTAGTACAAGCTATTCTATAATCATGGCCGCCATCAGAAATTTCTGGGCCCCTTACTGAGCAATCCTATTGGGCCCCCCACGCACCCCTTCCCCCCGACCCCCCCCCCCCCTTCTTCCATGGGCCGAATACACACATACTTTTCTGCTAATGCTCCACCTAAGCCAGTCCCGTAAAATCTTCTCACGTCCATTGGGTGATTTGGCATAGAGGAGATATTCATAAAAAGAACGTCCGTCAAGATCTTTACTCATAGACTGTGCCATTTGCTTTAAATCATCTTCCATCATTAATCCAAATTGCACAATTCTTTCTCTGTCTTTGTCCTGAATGGCATCTGGCCACATTGCTGGATCCTTCCAGTCAACAAATTTATGAGCAGGCGCGGAGAACGCATTTTTAAACAAATGTAGTTTATCCTTGTACTCCTTATGTAATTTTAATCATCTATGGATATGTTTGTATGTTTATTGTTCAAATGGTTTTATTTATTTTCCCAAATTTATTTTTGTTATACGCATTGAAAATATTTGATATTGCGTTTAAATCAAAATCTCAATAAACTTGAAACGAGTGCCCGTGAGATTGTGGGAGGGTTAAATACTCAAAACTTAGAACAATAACAATTTACTTAAAGTTTTTGCTACGCCAGCTTTCTGGTATCTTTACATACAGTGGTGTATGTAGCATATGTAACACCCGGGGCCCATCGTTTTTTGGCCCCCCCCCCATCTGTAAGAAAAACATGATTTTTAGTAACAAACCACACGTCACACATGAGTACCTAGGAAAAGGCAGCATCTTACATATTGCAATGAGCAGTACATCAATACACCCATTGTAAAACTAAACAAGCCAGACCAGCACAGATCAATCCTACACCGTCAATCCTAACAGAAAACCATGTCTTTCGAACACACAGAACACAGAAAACACCTTCGCCTAGTATGGAATATGTCATCACAAACTATGTCATCTACCAACAATAAAATTAAAAAACACAAAGCACACTATACGCTGAGAAAATGTTAATTATCATTCCTATTCTGGGTTTTTTTCAAAGAGGTCAAGGCAGATGACTCTATGCATTGTCACCTCAGTAACAACCATACAAATATAGACAAATATACCCCCCCATCCTTTTTATTAAACCACAATAGCAGTTTTTAGCGCAGGGAGCTGCGCTGAATGCCCAGCGCTGCTCTTGACGCTCATAGGCTCCCTGCGCTAAAAACCACTATTGCGGTTTAGTAAAAGGGGACCATATTGTAAAATATAGACAGCAGATATAAATTCAGAACTGTGCATAGTAAGTGAAGGGAAGTTTTCATCTCTGGGAATTTACCCAGTTAACTATTAAGTTATTTGGGCAAATTCCTTTGAAAACTGTGGTAATACTGCCTCCACTTTGCTAAATTTAAAATAAAATCATTTTTCCTACCTTTGGTGATTTCATGAGTCTCTGGTTGCACTTTCTTCTTCTGACTGTGCATCCAATCTTTCTTCCCTTCTTTCAGCCTGTATGCTTCCTCTCCTCCACACCTCATTCCCTCCCCCAACTTTTTCTTCCTCTCTTCATGCCCCCTTTCTTTTTTTTTGTTTCTCTTCTTTCCTTCTGTCTCCCTGCCTGCCCCCTTTCTTTCTTTCTCCCTGCCGTTCCCCAAGCCACTGCCACTGCCACTGCCATCGGGGAACAGGACTCACCAATGGATAACAGGCCCCAAAGCCGACGCCGACGCTTGCTCTCCCTGCTTCGGGCCGACCAGCATTCCTCTCCCCGACGTCAATTCTGCCATCGGAGAGGAAGTTCCGCCCAGCCAGGCCCCTCCCGTGACATCCTTGGGTTATTCCTTTAGACAATAGCCCTTATGGTTAGTTATGCTGAGCCATCAGATTTTGTACTTTCCTTGACTGTAGGTATTGTGTTCATACAGTATCGAGTACTGTCCCAGCAATGCCCAATCCTCCCTTCTTCTGATTCAGCAATATTTCTTACTGCTACAGGCACACAGTGTTAAACAAATTCCCTCTACTGGAATTATGTGTTATTACTTTCTGTATTTAGTTGACATCTTTTATCAGTAGTTTATTCAGTTCTTATTACCACACATTAGTAATGTATCCCTGTGTCTGTGTGTACATTTTATGTTACCTTTTTTTCTTAAAGAGTGTGTGTGAACTCCTTTATGACACTTTGCAATAATTAACACTATTAGAAATATACTAGTAATTTCATTTCTCACACCGGCACAGTCTCTAGCAGCTGGCCAGGCAAAAACACCAACTCATTAAGGTTCCAAGCTGAACTTGGCCTACCTGAAGGCAGTGGTCGCAGTTTCTCAGCTGCAGGATAAGAGGCATCTGCAGTGAGTATCACTGCAACCCTCTGGGCCTCTTTAACTTAGCTCTGACCCAGACTTATATACTTCCTGGCCTGGGTCATGTCCTCCTGGCTCTACCCCTCCTATGTCACTTTCCTTTTTGGCAGGACTAGGGGTTTTAAGGTGGCCCTGACACTGTGAGGAAGTGCTCTTAAGGGGAAGTGGCAGTGTCTTATAGACTCACCATTTGAAAACAGTTTTCTTCATCTATGCTTTCAATGCTCTCTAGAGTCCCCTGGGACTGACAAATGGTATCTGTCTTAGGAACAGTGTGCAGTTATTGTTACTTGGTTATCTGATTGTTCACTTGGTATGTTTGAGGTTTTTTTCCTGTTATAAAGGAGCTCCTTTCTAATCATTTTTTCTTTTGATTTTATTGCACATTGCCTTGATTTGCTTCATAAAAAAAGGCAATTTTAGCAAATACGAATATATATAAACATTATTTTAGTCAGTGCCAATTACAATGTGATTTGATTTCCTCTGATATATCAATCTGTCTAAGAATTAATCAACCTTTTCAATTTCAAGGATGATAACGCCATATGTAATTACAGTTATAACAAATTTTATAATTGATCATCTATACAGTAATTGCATTTTTGATGACACATTAATGATTTTTATATGGTTAAGCTGCTTGTTATGTTAATTATAGTGTTTTTTGGGAACTGATAGAGCAGGGTGCTTTAGTATTTATTAGGGTTGCACACATTCATTTGAAACAACATAGGAAATGTGAAACAATATTTTCCAGGTCATTTCATCTCATTGGCAAACAAAAATGAACAGAAAAAAACGTGAAATGTCATTTTTTTTTTCATGTGCAATCAATTACCCACAATCTTCATACAACTAGACTGCACATTGACAGTCTTTTGAAAGAGTGGGCATTGTTCGCAGAGAGCACACTGTCCATAAGGAGTGTACCATATCTGCAAACACTGTGCACTTTTTCATAGAGTGTGCCCTTTTTCCCGATAGTGCACAGTCACACTGAAAAGTGCACGCTATTTGCAAAAAGAGTGCAGAGTGCTCTATTTTGAAAGAATGCACACTTGCTTGGAAGTGTACGTTTCTGATAGAGTTCACATTCTTAACATTGCACCTGTAATGAGAAAATGGAAGAACTCCACTTCCCCCCACCTCCCCAATAAATGAACATTCCTAGAAATCACACAGGAAATGACACAATGCAAACATTTTCCGACTGCACATTCCTAGTACTTACTTATAAGAGGCTCCTAAGCTTGCACTTGCATGTGCTTACTGTAGCCTGAAATGCTGGAAGTAAGTAAATGTATTTTATGCTGTTATGATCTTCACAATTGTCTACTTTAGCTGAATTTGACTCTTTTTGCTTAGGTGCAGCCCAATACTAAAAACCCAGAGGAAGCCAATACATTTTGGTGAAACGGATTTCCGTTGGAGGATGTTTGGAATTAACACCAGTGAAAGGTTTTAGCCGTTCTTGACCAGATGGTGCATGTAGTTCTGGCTTCACATACTGCAAACTAAGTCAAGTTTTGTGTTTTACACGATAATTGTGGATGAATGCACACAGTATTTTTGGTGTTGAAAAATGGTTAAAACCTTTTTTTTAAAAGTATGAATCAAATATTTTTTCTATAAATTATTGTTAGAGAAAATAAATCTTTCAAATCCAAGTCCAGATTTATTTTCTCTAACAAAGGAAATTCTACTCTAAAAAGATTAATAAGGCCCAAAACACATCTGCACTATATGCTATTCTTCACTCCTTAACCTCAAAAGACAAACAACACTGTAACAATAAAGATACCCCCCAAGCCACGGAACTAGCTCAATACATCAATGATAAAATAAATAAACTCCGCACAGAGCTCTTCGATGATTTTTAACATCTACCACTATGCAAACTTACAACCTTTACTGTACCCAGTGGCGTACCTAGGGTATGTGGCACCCGGGGCCCATCATTTTTTGACACCCCCCCCCCCCCCATGTAAATTTTTTTTTTTTTTTTTTGCAATAACCATGAAATGGAATAAATGGTCAGAATAGAAACAGGCAGTGAAAATTTTCTTTTATTGAACCTCATTTATGTAACCATTATTCCAAACATAACATAACATAAATTATGTCTGAATTGTCATGACATCAGAAGTACATATGGAGTAGTTGCAGGTGATGCTTGGGACAGTTCTGATTATGTTAGTTTGGTTTTATGTGTTTTTTGAATAGAAGGGTTTTTATTTCTTTTTTTAAGGTTTTGTAGTTTGTGGTCGAGGTCAATAGGTTGTAGAGTTGGGGGTCAAGTGTTGCAGCTCGAATGGCTAGGAGGTTGTCGAACAGTTTTTTTCTTTTGACGTTTTTGGTTGGAGGGTGTGTGAATGGTGCGTGAGTTCTCCTATGTTTGAAGTGGATTGAATTATTTAGCTGAAGAAATTAGTTACCCCCCCATTCCACACACATTAATTCTCTTCCATTTTTGTTCCCATTATAAAAAAACACTGATAAGTTCCCAGGAAAAAAATACATTAAAATAAGAAGTGAAAACAAAGGCCCCTACAGATGAGAACATAACATAAGAATAGCCTAACTGGGTCACACCAATGGTCCATCATGCCCAGTAGCCCATTCTCATGGTAGCCAATAGTGCTGCCCGATTCAGAGAAAAATATTTCATTCGATTCGATTCACCCTGTTGAATCGATTTTTCGATTAGATTCACTGTTAATGACACCGCTTTTTAAGTTTAAACAAAGTATAACAATAAATTTCACAACAACAATAAATTTCACAAAGTACTTAAAAAAAAAAAAAAATCACATTTTTCCATTAAAGCAGTTCTGGAGACATTTGCTTGAACAGTCTTTTTTCCCAGTCCATAAGCAAGCAATATGAAAAAGATTTCCTTAATTATCTACTCAAACATTTTTGCTATTTACTTTCATTGTACCTATTATTCAGTAGAAAAAATTTAGTTTGTTCAATCAAGCAGAACATTCACTCATAGAAGTCCAATGTCCACACAGGATTTGATTGAACAAACCAAATTTTTTCTACTGAATAATAGTTTAGGTATACTGAATAGCAAAAATGTTAAAGCCACACAGAAAAGCAGTAAAAGTCAATAGGTTCTCCAAGTGGGAACAACCTGATGTCTCAGCACTTGAGGAAAAGACCACGTAATAATGTTTATAAGATAAATCATATAAATGATTATACTGAAGCAGGGTGTCCTCAGCGTGAGAGGTAAGCGAGAGGAGAGAATTCTCCAGTGCTTTACACAATAAGGCTCCTCTGCCTGCAGTGCACACCATCATAGGACACCTCAGGTGTGCTCAAATTAATCAATGTGATAAATTAAACAGTGATAAACAATTGGTCAATCACAAGAGTGCAAGATCAAACAGGTTGTTCCCACTCAGAGAACCTATTGACTTTACTGCTTTTCTGTGTGAGTAGATAATTAAGCAAATTTCTGATAGCCTACAGAACTGATTCTCACCTTCCATCCCCAGCCCCCAAGACTTACCAGACCCACCCTGCCGATGCATTTACTTACTGCCTGAACTGGATATTAAATCGTGGGGAAGAGAGGAGAAATGCGGGGAAAGAGCCAGCCAAAACTAGTATTTGTTGCTGCTGAGTGCACCAATCCAGGGCAAGCAGACGCTTCCCCCATGTCTTAATAACAGACAATGGACTTTTCCTCCAGGAATTTGTCCAAACCTTTCTTAAAACCAGCTACGCTATCTACTTTTAACATAACTTCTGGCCACTTCATTTTTAAGCTTAGATCTTTCCTTCCAAACAGAGACCTTGCTAGATGTCAAATACAGCACAAGGTAACTTCACATGGACTTAACTGTGCAGGAAATGAATCTCCTCATACACCCACCATATAGTGCAAAAATGTGCAAAGGTCTGTTTTTTTCTTTCGATCACTACATAGCCTAATGCCACACAAGCAGCGCTGTTACAAACATATTCTGAAGGTCAATGCTAAGGTTGACAAAGTTTCCTTCCTTGGACCAGAAGGAGATACTGACAAACCACTGGAAGAGATTCTAAAACAACTACCCAGAAATAACACCCAAAGACCCACTCAGTGTGTGAACCAGTTGAGTGGAGTGGACTAACTGGGGGTGGAAATGGGCCCAGCAGCAGAATTTCCCAGACTACCTCTTCCTCTCAACACACTGACATGCTACCACCACCACCAACACTAGGAACACCTCACCGAGTATGCCAGCAATGCTTATAAACTTTATAAAACACATTATTATATTTTCTTATAAAGCATATATTTTAACTGAACTCAGCCTTGCCATTCACAAAAATAGAAAAGTTCCCATTTCAAGCTGTCTCATGTACACTTTTCAAATCTAACATATTGTAATCACAAAACAGAAAATAAAATTATTTTTTCTACCTTTTGTTCTCTGATCAATATTCAAATCTTGTTGGTCCCAGGCTCTTGTTGTCTTGCTTGCCAGGGTCTCCTTTCTCCGTGCTAACCATCCGTCTGCCATCTCTGTTCTCCCCTTCCGTTTCCCTTCCCTCTCCCGGAGATCTGGCATCTTTCCTTTTTTTTGTCTCCATCCACAGATTCACCTTTTCTCAACTCCCCACCACCCCAGGATCCACCATCTCTCCCTTTCTGTTCCCAACTATCCTCCTATCCAGTATCTCTATCCCCCCTCCACACCATCCCCTGTTTCCAAGTTCTCTCCCTTTCTGTTCCTTCCCTCCCTAAATCCCATTATGCACCATCTCTCTCCCACTCCTCTGTTTTTAGACCCATTATTTCTAACCCCCAAAGTCTGGCATATGCACGTATCTTTGAACCCCCCCTTCCCTCTCTCCCTCTGTGTACTTTTACACCAGGACCCCCCGCCCCCGAAGGTCTGTCCCCCCTCCGAAGGGCTACACCCCACCCCTGAAGACCTGCACCCCCCCGAAGGACTTTACCTCCCACCCGAAGGTCTGTCCCCCTCTGAAGGCCTAAACCCCACCCCTGAAGGCCTGCACCCTCCCCGAAGGATTGTACCCCCCACCCGAAGGTCTGTCCCCCCTGAAGGCCTGCACCCATCCCGAAGGCCTGCACCCACCCCGAATGCCTGCACCCACCCCGAAGGCCTGCACCCACCCCGAAGGCCTGCACCCCCGAAGGCCTGTCCCCCCCCTTGAAGGCCTGCCTGCTTGTCCCCCCTTGAAGGCCTATCCCCCCTTAAAGGTCTGCCTGTCCCACCCCCTTGTAGGCCTGTCCCCCCTTAAAGGTCTGCCTGTCCCACCCCCTTGTAGGCCTGTCCCCCCCTTGAAGGCCTGACCCCCCCTTGAAGGCCTGCCTGCTTGTCCCCCCTTGAAGGCCTGTCCCCCCCTTGAAGGTTGGCACCCCCCCAAAGGCCTGCACCCCCTTGAAGGCCTGTCCCACCCCCTTGTAGGCCTGTCCCCCCCTTGAAGGCCTGCCTGCTTGTCCCCCCTTGAAGGCCTGTCCCCCCCCTTGAAGGTTGGCACCCCCCCAAAGGCCTGCACCCCCTTGAAGGCCTGTCCCCCCCCTTGAAGGCCTGCCCCCCCCCTTGAAGGTTGGCACCCCCCCCAAAGGCCTGCACCCCCTTGAAGGCCTGTCCCACCCTCTTGTAGGCCTGTCCCCCCCTTGAAGGCCTGCCTGCCTGTCCCCCCCTTGAAGGCCTGTCCCCTCCCTTGAAGGCCTGCACCCCCTTGAAGGTCTGCACCCCCCCCGAAGGCCTGCACCCCCCCGAAGGCCTGTCCCCCCACTTGAAGGCCTGCCTGCCTGTCCCCCCCTTGAAGGCCTGCACCCCCTTGAAGGTCTGCACCCCCCCCGAAGACCTGCACCCCCCCTTGAAGGCCTGCCTGCCTGCCTGTCACCCCCCCTCCCCCTTGAAAGTCTGCCTGCCCGCCCGCCCGCCCCACCCTGAAGGCCTGATGCCCCGACCCACCCCGAAGGACCATTCGCCCCCCTGGCCTCCCCGCACTACCTATGAAGCAGCCGCAGCAGGATCGCGACGTCAGCTATCTTTGCGCTGCTTAGGAGCTGCTTCCTGCGCTGCGGTCCCGCCCCCTCCTCTGACGTCAGAGGAGGGACGGGACCGCGGCGCAGGAAGCAGCGCCCAAGCAGCTGAGGGATTGCTGACGTCGCGATCCTGCTGCGGGCTGCTTCATAGGTGTGCTGGAAGGTCAGTGGGGCGAGCGGTCCTTCGGGCGTGGGGGGGGACTGAGCGGCAAGGCCGGGAACACCCCCTCAGGGCTGGTACCCGGGGCGGCCCGCCCCCCCCCCGCCCCCCCCTAGGTACGCCACTGACTGTACCATCTCTTCTTGACCAAAAAAAAACAAATGCAAAATATAAATCTAAAAGGAACAATATATGAAAGCATTCCTCCAACACTTCTAAAACGTTATTTTACCATCTTTGGACAATTTATCCATAGTATGATAAAAAACAGATTCCGGATTTATGGAAATCAGCAATAATCTTCCTAAAAATCAAAGACCACAAAGCCTCTGTCGCAAACTGCTCAAATTACCGTCCAATCTCAAATCTACCATTTTTGACTAAACTCGCCAAGAAAATAATATTTCAACAGTTACATGACTTCAGTGAAAAAATAAACATCCTCTATCCGAATCAGACTGGATTCAGGAAACATCACTCAACAAAACATTCTATGATAGGCCTCACTACCACCATCCTCAATTACTTAGATCAAAGGAAAACTGTTTTTCTCATATCTCTCGACCTCTCGGCAGCTTTTGATATGGTTGATCACACCCTTTTGCTTAACAGACTCAACCTATAGGAATCACTGACAACACTTAGAATTGGTTTGCTTCTTTCTTTTCAAACAGAACCTCTAAAATTATAATTGGACAATCTACATCTGACAACCAGAAAAAAAAATTCAGTATTCCACAAGGATCTACATTATCCCCTCTTCTTTTTAACATCTTTACTTCTCCCCTTCTTACAATAACTCAATCTCTTGGAATCACTATATATTCCTATGCAGATGACTTCCAATTACTCTATCCAATTAACTTGACCAACAAACAAGAAATGCATGACATCAACTTAAAACTTGAGACAATTAATCAATGGCTCCTCAGTAACATGCTATTTCTTAATCTGCAAAAATCAACAGGGATGATATTCTCTCCAAATAATAACTCCGATGATCTACCGGTTTCTCCCATTTTTAAAAAAATCTACTCAGTTAAAATTCACAAACGCTGTCAAAATTCTTGGAATAACACTAGATAACATGCTAACATTCCACACACAAATAGGTTCTGTCGTTAAAAAGTGTGTTTACAAACTAAGAATGATTAGATCCATATCAAATCTATTAGAACCTTCCTCTCTTAACATTTTTCTTTATTCCTTAGTCATCTCGTAGTTAGACTACTGTAACTCGTTATATAATGGCCTCCCTCAAAAAGAACTTCATAGACTACAAATTATTCAAAACACTGCTGTTAAACTAATACATAAAGGAAAAAAATTTGATCGTGTAACTCCATTCCTATTAAAATCACATTGGCTTCTGATAACACACCGAATTACATACAAAATTTTACTGTTAACATTTAAAATAAAATCCCTTCATACACCTACTTTTTTGGACAGGCTGATTATTCCTTACAGTTCCATTAGAATGTTAAGATCAAATAACGGTACCCAAAATTTATTATATATTCCCTCAGTCAGACATCTCTTTTATGACACTACATATTTTTTTGGTAAGTGCACCTGAATACTGGAATTCTTTACTGAGGAGTATTAAGACCTTCATGAGCTTGAAGGTAAAGACCCCCATGAGACCCCAGAAGGAAAATTTAAGAGAGATACTGTGTTGCTGAATTGAATTTACACAAGCTTGATGAACAATGCAAAAATCATATATCTCCCTGTCAGCACAAATAAAAAGTTTATCTTTAACCCAGAGACAGGCAAACATCTGCTGGTGATAGCATTGGATATTCTAGGACTTTCCAAGAAATGCTTGGGTCACAAGAAAGAAACCAAGCCACATGACTCCAGGTCAGGACAACTTACCAAAAGTCACATTAGCCACAGATGAAAAATGCTGACAGAAATGCTGACAGATCTACAAGGAGGGGGCACACTCTCAAGAATTATTGACCTCAGTGTTAAGAATGCATTGTCAGGGAAAATAAATCTAATGTAATCTAATCTTCATTTTATATACCGAATCTACTCCCTAAGGAGCTCGACTTGGTTTACAGTTCGTTAAAAAATAAAACATAACAAGTAAAAACTTTGGGATAAAAACGGAGATTGGTTAGATTAGATGGATGGAAAAAGTTAGAAAAAAGTATGTTGAATTGCTTTAAATTACTATATGACAGCTAAAATCGAATTAACTATTGTGAAAACAACCAGGTTTTTAAACTTTTTCGAAACTGAAATAATTGATCTACCAATCTTAGAGAATCTGGAAGTCCATTCCAAATTCTCATCAATTTAAAAGTAAAAGATTTACTAAACTTCCCAGTGCATTTAATACCTTTCAGAGAAGGAAATGCTAATTTGTGAATTGTTGTAATTCTTGAATAGCAGGATCTAAAGGAATTCCCACTAAGGAGAATCAAAGAGTCAAATATTCCATAAAGGAGTTTGAAAACCACACATGCACACTTGAACTGTATCCTATGATGGACCGGAAGCCAATGGAGTTTTCTCAGCAATGGGGAAACATGGTCGTACTTTCTCTTTCCACAATAAGTTTGGCCGCTGTATTCTGTATTAACTGGAGATGATCTAAACTGCCCTGTTTAATACCCAAATAAATAGAATTACAGTAGTCCAACTGGGCCAAGACGGAGAGAAAAACAGTCAAAGGACAAGAAGGCCCTGGAAACATAGTTAAAAGCACAGAAAAATAAAGTCACCAGCCAACAAAGGTATTGTACCAGTAATAAATAATGTTCTTGATAAAATAGTGCCCTGACTTTCCTCAGCATGTGCAAACTAAAGAAACATTTCTTTGCTAAGGAATTTAGCTGGTCATTAAAAGTGAGAGAGTAATCCAGAATAATACCCAAAACTCTAGAAGTGAAGTCAAGTTGTAATATAATATTTGATTTCAATGCAATATTAGTAGGGAGATTAACTAATCTAGGTCCAATCCAAACCAGCTTTGGCACCAGGTGACATCATGCTTCAATATGGCTCTATGACTAATATGTATATCATCCAATCAACAGTAATGACAAATGTGACAATCCAATAGAAAGTGAGTATGTAATTTGTAACCAGGAAATACATGTGACTTTAGGCTATTGTATTAGAGTAGCAGTCTCAAACACGCAGCCCGCGGGCCGCATATGGCTCTCCAGGTGCTATTTTGCGGCCCGCGATCTGGACGCGATGATCAACTGTAAAGCTGTGGCCGGCGGCAGCTCCTCGCACCATCCACACCAGCATTTCTCTTCCCCCTTCCCCTGTGGAGCATCAGAGTGTCTGGCCGGCTCAGTCGATTGTTCCGTTCAAAGCCGCTGGTGGCGGCTCCTTGCGCTATCCACTCCTGCATCGGAAGCCTCTCTGACGTCACAACATCAGAGAGGCTTCATACGCAGGCGTGGATCTCGCAAGGAGCCGCCACCCACGGCTTTGAACGGAACGATCGACTGAGCTGGCCAGACACGCTGCTGCTCCACAAGGAAGGGAACGGAAGGGGAGGGGAAAGAGAAATGCTCTGCTGCATATGAAAGGAGGACCCTAGGGAAATGCTGCTGCTGTTGCACAGGGAAAGGGAGGGAAGGGGAAAGAGAAATGCCTCTCCTGCACAGGAAAGGGGGGAGGGAAATGCTGCTTCTGCTGCTGCTGCATAGGGAAAGGAAGGGGGAGGGAAAGGGGAAGAGAAATGCTTCTGCTGCACAGGAAAGGGGGAAGGGAAATGCTGCTTCTGTTGCTGCTGCACCCAATTGGGGAAAGAGAGGGAAGGAAGACAAGGGAAAGGAACAAGAGATGCCAAGTTCATGGGAGGGAGGGCAGGAAAGGAGATATCAGACCATAGAAGGGGAGGGAGAGATGGCAGGGCATGGGGGGAGGGAAGGAGACAGATGCCAGACCAGGGGAAAGGAAGGAAGGAGGGAAGGAGAGAAAGGAAGGAAAGAGATATCAGACCATGGAAATAGGATGGAAGAAGAGAGATAGGAAGGGAAGGTAAGACATGGAAACGTAGATTTTGAAAAGAAAGTAGAAAAATTGAATATTAAATTAATGCCAAAGATGGATGCAAGGCAGAAAGTGAAGATGGAGAGAAAAACAGTCAAAGGACAAGAAGGCCCTGGAAACATAGTTAAAAGCACAGAAAAATAAAGTCACCAGCCAACAAAGGTAAGGAAAATGATTTTATTTTCAATATAGTTATTGAAATGTGTCAGTTTTGAGAAAGGAAAGATATTAAACTTTAAATGTGAGGGCTGCAGAAAAAATAGTTAATGTTTTATTAAAGAAATGACAATTTTGCATAAGGTAAAACTCTTTATAGTTTATAAAACTTTCCTTTAACAGTTAAAAGGAAAGATATATAAACTATAGAGTTTTACCTCATGCAAAATTGTCATTTCTTTAATAAGACATTAACTATTTTTTCTGCGGCCCTCTAAGTACCTACAAATCCAAAATGTGGCCCCACAAAGGGTTTGAGTTTGAGACCACTGTATTAGAGTATAAAAGTAGTAGCCCGACTGGCTTAAGCCCCAGAATGGATCCATATCAGAAGCTGGCTAGTCTGTGTGTGTAATCCGTTAGCTCAATCTGCTGTGCTTTTAATCCATGTAAACTGACTTTTGTTTATTTCTAATAAACCTCTTTCTATATATATACCGTATATACAGCAATTGGGTTGTCGTTTGAGGTCATTCTAATTCCTGTGAAGGGGTTTGCAGCGGCCTACTTTAATGGTGACCTCCGACCGTGGATAGAGGGGGTTTTGGGGCCTTGGGGGGCTTGGGCCTTTATTGCCCTTGCCTTTGCGCCTGTGCTCTCTAACATCCTTTATTTTTTCATATATTTGACTGGTGGGTATGTCTAAGGATGCATACAATCTGTGACCTTCCATCTGATCAACTCAATGACTTCCCGCAACTTAAAGATAATTAAGGAAGAGCATAGCTTCCCTTCCCTCTTGTACTACTCTTTCTCCTCTTTTCTATAAATGACTGTAGTTCCACCCTCCTTTCCTTATGTTCCAATTTGTCTAGTAATTACCCTACTTTTATAGTATGTTATTAATTTTGAATGGTATTTTTACTAATTTTAAACTTTATATTTAATGTCATGTACACCGCTTTGACAATATTAAGGCGGTATATCAAATTTTTAATAAATTTGAAACCACCTGACAGAGCCCAATCAGGTTTGCTCTACTAGAATCCAGTAAAGTATAGAAGACTTTCTGGACATGTGCAAAGGCCCCCTCCTAGTGGCAATTGCCATCCTTACCAGCATCTTTGCCAGTCAGCACCATAGCTGAAGCATTGTAGGTACAAAGTGGATTCAGCCAAAGATGTGGAAGAAGTGATAATATAACTAGATTATCAAGTTTCAAGTTTTATTCAAATTTGATAAAACGTTCATATAGAAAATTTCTAAGTGATTGACAATAATAAAAAGACATATCGTAACATTTAGATAACAAATATAGACTATAGACAAACTTGCAAGGGGAGAAAAAGGGTAGAAATACAATTTTCAAGAAAAGAACATAAATGGGCAAAACGTTAGGGAAAGGTTTAAATGCTGCCTAAAAACCACTGTGTTTGAAAGAGTGGATGAAGAGAATGGGACAGTCTATCTGTTATAAATTTGTTATGAATCAAAAGCATCTATATACAGAAAGCTTTTGAGGGCACCTTTAAATCTCTCCAAAGTAGTTTCTTCTCTCAAGTAAGTTGGTAAGTTATTCCATATGTGGGGTGCTGTGACAGAAAAAAATTTCTGAATGCTTTGTATTTATAATCTTTAATGATGGAATTGAAAGGAAACATACGTTACAAGTAAGCAACCTCAATTTCTACATAGGTAACATCCAAGTTCATGGTGCAAGGGCCAGTACAGTTCTCGAAAAAAACCTTGCAACCCATGAGTCTTCTCTGTGGAAGGCTGAAAATGATTAGTGATGCATGTTCGACAATATAACCAGAGTCACTGTTGGAATTAGAATACTGGTCAAGGCAAAAATGTACCATAAATACATGGGGTCAATTCCTTTTGTTTTTTTCCATAAATAGATGGTACAGATGGATGGCCAGATTGCAGCTTAGCAAATGTCCAGCAGTAGAGAATGACATGGGGCCAAATTTTTTCCTGTCCCCGCAGGAACTCAATTTTCCCATCCTGTCCCTGCGAATTTTGTTGCTGTCCCTGTCCCATTCCTGTAAGCTCGGCTTTAACCGCACAAGCCTTGACCACTTATGATTTTAAAGTGTTTGAGGCTTGTGCAGATGAGGACAGAGCTTGCAGGAACGGGGGCAAGGACAGGAAAAGAACTTGCTGGGACGGGATGGGAAAATGAGTTCCCGTGGGGATGGGAATGCTAGCTGGGCAGTGGTGAGAGATACTGGCTGGGGGCAGGGATGAGAGAGATGTTGGCTGGGGAGATATAGGTGAGAGAGATGCTAGTTGGGGGGCAGTGGTGAGAGCGATGTTTGCTGGTTTAGACAGGCTGGGGGGACAGAGGTGAGAGATGCTGGCTGGGGAGGGGGGGACAGAGATAAGAGATTTATTTATTCAATTTTCTATACTGTTCGCCCAGGAGAGCTTAGAACAGTTTACATGCGTTTATTCAGGTACTCAAGCATTTTTCCCTGTCTGTTCCGGTGGGCTCACAATCTATCTAATGTACCTGGGGCAGTGGGGGGATTAAGTGACTTGCCCAGGGTCACAAGGAGTAGCATGGGTTTGAACCCACAACCCCAGGGTGCTGAGGCTGTAGCTTTAACTACTGCACCACACTCTCCCCTGGCTGGCGAGCGTGGGTGAGAGAGATACTGGCTCAGAGGACAGGGGTGAGAGAGATGCTGGCTGTGGGGGGGCAAGGTTGAAAGACATGCTGGTTGGGGGAAACAGACTATATTTTCTCTACTAATTTAAATGAAAATACTGGATTTTACTGAAATTCTACACTATGAACCAAAACTGAAATCCAGACCCCTGCTATGGTCAGCATGACTTCTAAATATCAATCATTTTTGGCATAGAGAAACCTCTGGAGGAAGGGATGAGAGGCTGTTCTGATCCTCCCCCTTTGCCTGTGCTTTCTGCCTTGCTCCCAGTCTTCTTCTTGTGGAGCCCTTTGGTCTGTGGTTGCCTGTTCCTTCCTCAACATATGCCTTCACATGCTTTCTGTTTCGAACTGGCATGGGGTTCCACTGGCTGGCTGGTCTCCTGTGTAATTCCTTTTATAGTCAGCCCTTATATGGTCAGTGCTTCCTTTGTGTGTACAGAGGGGGAAGGTGGGCCATTGTCCTTGCTCATCTCCACTTTCTCTGATGTCAGCTGAACATGGGCAGATATGGGTAGGTGCTGAAAAATTATCAGCCCAACCAAGAGGGGAACGATGTGGAGCCATAAAACTTACAAGTTATTTCACATAGTCACCCCTAAGTTCAACACACTTGGCGCTCATCATGTCGGAAGTTTCTGTAACCCTTCCAAAAAATATTCTGATATCTGGTCACTGAAATATTGCTCTGCTGCTGCAATCACCTCCAAATCACTCAAAAATTGTTGTCTTTTCAAACAATTTATAAGGTTTGAAAACAGAAAATAGCCAATTGGGCAAGACTTGGTGAGTAGAGTGGATTAAAGAATGACACAGTGAAAAAATTTGTCGCCATCACCGCCCCGTCCTTGCGACCACCGTACCTGTCTCTGCCCCATCGCTGCGACCACTGTCCCTGCCCCGTCCCCATGACTACTGTCCCCGCAACATCCATAGAAGCCTCCATATTTAGCTTATTCCTTCCTTATAAATCAAAGTTCTGGCTGCTGAACTAGAGAAAGAGATGTTCAGCTGGCAGGGCTTTGTTTATAAATTTTTATCAACACAACTAATATACTACTTTATCCTAAAGCAAAAAAAAAAAAAAAGAAATTAAATAGAAATTTTTTCCCCTACCTTTGTTGTCTGGTTTCTGCTTTCCTCATCTTTTCATTCAATTCCTTCCATCCACTGTCTGCCTTCTTTCTGTGTCTTCCATTTGCTCTATTACTGTGCCTCTCCCATCTCTCCCTTCACACCCCACCAATTGGTCTGGCACCCATCTTCTTCCCTCCGCTCCCCCCCACAGTTTGGTCTGGCACCCATCTTCTTCCCTCCGCTCCCCCCCACAGTCTGGCATTTCCGTCTTCTTCCCTTCCAGAGTCTTCTTCCTACTCTCTGTTCCCCATTTCCCTTCAGCGTCTTCTCCTCACTCTCTCTTCCACATTTCCCTTCAGCGTCTTCTCCCCACTCTCTGTTCCCCATTTCCCTTCAGAATTTTCTCCACACTCTCTCTTCCACATTTCCTTTCAGTGTCTTCTCCCCACTCTCTGTTCCCCATTTCCCTTTAGTGTCTTTTCCACACTCTGTCTTCCACATTTCCCTTCAGCATCTGTTCCTCTCCCCTTCAAAGTCTGTTCCATTCCTTTCCACCACCGCCCTTCTCTCTCGCCACCCCCTTCAGCGTCTGTTCCTTTCTACCTCCCTTCAGCACCCTTCGCACGGTCCAGCCATCTCCCTTCCTTCCTCTTACCATCGTGGCACATTACAATGTAATTTGTGCAAGCCGCCAGTGTCTGCGAGCTCAGTCCCCATCCCATTCCCACAAACCATCTGATCCCATCTGCACAAACCATCTCGCTTCTGTGTTCCTATTTTCCCCATTTCTAATATCTCCCCTCTGCATCTAGCATTGCCCCCCCCATGTATGTCCCCTTTATGTCTCTGTCCCTTTGCCCCCATGCACATAATTTCCCCTCTGTTTCTGTTACCTTCCTGTGTCCAGATTCCCCCTCTCTTCCTCTTCCACACCAATGTGGCTCTTCTCTCCAACCCCATCTAGCTTCTTTCCCTCTTTCTACCCCCCCTGCTTCCAGCATCTGGCTCACCTGCCTGTCCTCCCCTTTCTTTCCTGCTGTGGGTTTACTATTTCTCTCCCTCTTCATCCCCTTGGCCCAGCATCTCTTTCCTTTTCACTTCCTCCTTCCTAGTGTGAGGGAACATTCACAATCATGGATCGCGTGGTCCAACAGGCCCCTCCTGTCCGATCACCGTGTCCCACAATTTCCCTCAATCCACCTCACCTTAGGTGCCGAATTTAATTCTTCTTCTCCCAGAGGCATACTTTCAATAAGTCGCGCGCGTGGTTGCTCAAATTATTGAATCTTCTCCTCTGAATCAACCAGAAACAGGAAGTTGCATCAGAGGAGAAGATTCAACAACTCAAGCAGCCACATGTGCGTGCGCCTTATTGAAAGCATGCCGCTAGGAGAAGAAGAATTAAATTCGGCACCTAAGGTGAGGTGGAGGGAGGGAGATGACAGGATGCAGGATGCGGCGATCGGTTGAGGATGCTGGACCGCGCGATCCATGATTACTTCACTGCAGAGACAAGACCATTCACCACTCCACGGGGTGGTAAATGGTCTTGTCCCCATCCCCGCAGCGACCACTATTTTTCCTCTCCCTGTTTCGGGGGGTTACCCGCGTCATTCTCTAGAGTGGATGCACTAAAACCCCAACAGTGTCAAAACATCCATTGTTTTGCCAGCCTTGTGAGCAGCTGCGTTGTCTTGCATAAAGAGAACTCCTTTCCGTAGCTTCCCTCTCCTTTTTTTTCTTTCAACACCTCCTTTAATTGGCACAGCAAGTTACAGTAGTATTCTGCATTAACTGTTTTGCCCCTTGGAAGATAGTCATTACAACACCTTCCTGATCCCAAAACACTGTGGCCTTGATCTTTCCTGCTGACTTTTGGGTCTTGAATTTCCTTGGCTTGGAAAACCTGAGGGCTGCCATTGCATGGACAGTTGTTTTGTTTCAGGATCATAGCGGTTTGACCATGTTTCAGCAATAACTAGTTATTCTAAACAGTTGGCATCAGTTCGCTGAAAATGCTACAAAATCAACTTGGAAGTGTCCACTCGACAGTGTTTCTCGTCAGCATTCAAACATTTTGGCATCCACTTGACTGACAGCTTCTGCATACCCAGCTGCTCATGGATTATACACCCAACACATTCCCTGGATATCTGTATTTTAACTGATATTCGCTAATCTGCCAAAATCAGGTCATGAACATGGTCAACAATTTCAGGAGTTGACACCGTTTGAGACCTCCCAGACCATGCTGCATTTTCGGTCTTGAAATCTTTATGCTGAAAGTTTGCTCCCCTTTTTCACTGTGGAGTATGATGGGCATTTGCCACTCAATGTTTGCATCATACATTCATGGATTTCCATTGGAGTTTTCTTCTGTAGGAATTGTTACTTCATAATAATAATAATAATAATAACTTTATTTTTGTATACCGCAATACCACAAAACAGTTCAGAGCGGTTTACAGGTTAAGAGACTGTACATTTACAGCGAAGTTACAGCATATCAGAAAACAGTTCAGAGCAATTTATGCAATGCAGATGCAAAGAATTAGTTAACAATTGTATGGTATAAACCAGTGACAATTACAAAATGATCCAATAACTATTGCATGGGGGTTCCATCTGGGGAAGAAGGGGAGGAAGGGTAGGGAGGGGGGCGAGGTTGGGATTATTAGTTTGGTAGGGAGGGCGGGGGTTAGAGGAATTTATCAAAGAGGTATGATTTGAGAGATTTCCTGAAGGATTGATAAATTGGGGCAAGAGAGATGAGAGTGGACAAGCAGTCATTCCATTTGCCAGCTTGGAAAGAGAGGGTTTTGTCGAAGAATCTTTTGTAGATGCATCCTTTTGGGGAGGGGTAGGCAAACTTGTGGGCATTGCGTGTACGGTTAGAGCCTGGGAAGGCGAAGTGGCGTGACAGATATATCGGGGCTGAGCCAGTTAGGGTTTTGAAGCAGAGGCAGGCGAATTTGAAGATGATCCTTGCTTCGAACGGTAGCCAATGAAGTTTTCTATAGAAAGGGCTGATATGGTCTGACTTTTTGAGCCCGTAGATGAGGCGGACGGCGGTGTTCTGGATAAGTCGTAGTCGTTTAATGGTTTTCTTGTAGGAGCCCAGATATATGATGTTGCAGTAATCCAGGGAGTTTAGGATTAGGGATTGGACCAGCAAACTGAAGGTGGGGAAATCAAAGTAATGTTTGATGGAGCGGAGTTTCCAAAGGGTGGAAAAGCATTTTTTGACCTGGGCGTTAGTGTGATCTTCTAAAGTGAGGCATCGATCCAAGATGTCTTCGAGGATTTTTATAGTGGAGTTGATTGGATACGTTAAACTATTAAGTTGCAGGGTGGTGGACGTTAGTTTGTGGTTGGGACTTGCAAGGAAGAACTTGGTTTTTTCTGGGTTTAGTTTCAGTTTGAAGCGTGTGGTCCAGTTTTCTACCATGGTGAGGACAGTTGAGATGTATTGTTCTGTCTCATGTGACAGTGAGGTGATGGGTATGATGATTGTGATGTCATCTGCGTAAATATAGGATTTCAGGTTACGGTTCGATAACATGTGTCCCAGTGATGCCATGTAGATATTGAATAGCGACGGGGATAGGGGGGAGCCTTGGGGGACTCCGCAGGGGTTACTCCAGGTATGGGAGAAGATTCCGTCATTATGGACTTGGTAGGTTCGGTTTTTTAGGAAGTCTGTGAGCCAGGTTAGTACTTGACCGGAAATGCCAATGGAGTCGAGGCAGCTAATCAGAATGTCATGGTCTACTAGGTCGAAGGCACTGTTGAGGTCAAACTGGAGTAACAGTGCGCTGTTTCCCATTGAGAATAGTTGTAGGAGGTGATTGGTTAGTGAGGCAAGAACGGTTTCCGTACTGTAATTAGTGCGGAATCCAGACTGAGAGTCATGAAGGATGTTAAATTTCTCTAGGTATGACGTGAGATTGTAATTGACAAGTCCTTCCAAGATTTTTAAGAAGAGAGGAATATTGGCGATGGGTCTGTAGTTGGAGGTTACAGAGGGAGATTCTTTGGGGTTTTTGATTATTGGAGATATGAGGATGTGTCCAAGTTCCGGTGGGAAGTGGCCAGTTGACAAGCAGAGGGTGACCCAGTTGAAGAGTTCCGCTTTGAAGGGGAGGGGGGCAGTTTTCATGATGGATGGAGGGCAGTTATCTAGTAGGCAGTTGGATTTGGAATATTTTGAGTATAGCTTGAGAAATAGGTTCCAGTCTGGGTTTTTGAAGTGAGACCAGGTCATGTCAGCCGGTGAGCCATCATTTTCTGGAGAGGGTGGATGGATATATGGGTGAGTGCTAGTTGTTGTGAGCGTTGGCTCGGAGTTTCATACTTGAAAATTCCACACTGTTTGTTGACATGGCTCAATCAATGATCTGAAACAATGTCAAAAAACATAGCATTACGATTCTGCAAATTGGCACTTTGCAAAATAAAACAACACTCTTTTCAGCTACAGTGGCAAAATAACACTCAGAATTTAGCAAGTCGGTTGGGCTGAGAGCTTTTCAGTATCCCCTCCTAGAAACCTTCCCTCTTCCTATTTCCTGGTTCCTGTGCTCAGGGTCTGCTTGCTTTTCCCTGATGGCTTATCTCTGAAGTAGCCCTGGTCCCTGACTCCTTGAAGCCTGGCACTGATACTATTTGAAGAGGGGGGAGAGGCTCTTCAGCATTCCCTTCCCTCAGTGGTTGCAGGTTGTTTCTCCCTACTGCTAGGGGGGGGGGGGGGTCCTTGGGATGAACTTTTTCCTCTGTTCATGAATACAGAAAGCTATAGAACTAGTGAATTGCACCTTTTTATCTCTGGACTAACAGAGGAATTGCATGCAACTGGTGGGAGTCAGTTTAATTAACAGAGCAGACAGGGCAATGTGTTAATCCTCTGCCCCTTGGTCCACCCTACAACCAGAGCAAACACAGGTTAAAGTCCAAAGAGATGGTAATTTCAAAACTGTTAATCTGGTTTGTTTTCTTTTTGAGAATCAGCAGTGTGAGACCACAAACAGCCGATCTGTACAGCTGGTTACTTCTGTGACCATGAAAAAGCTGCAGTTCAATACAAGCTTTGTGGGTGTTTTGAAAACATGACTTAGGCATGAAAAAACAAAAACAGCAGATACTGACTCCCTCAAGGACCAAGGACAAAATAGCCGTCAAGCATGGCTAGCCACAGCAGTAGTCTGCAAAATGTGTTTTTTAAAAAAATGAATTGGTTATTAAACCAAACAAAATCCTCTCTTTTTCCTTTCATTATTTTATTTTAGTCCTAACGAAATATGAATTTTGGAAGCCAAGCAGGATCTACTCATCCTTATCAGAACTACTGATATGGGTTGATGGGGGCTCCCATAGGCCCCCAGAAGCCTCAGAAAAATTCAGTATGGCATCAAACATGACAATTCTATAATGCGAGTTCCGTGTGGCACTGTTTTTATAGAATACTAGTGCGACCCAGTAGTGTAGCAATGGGTGGGCCTGGGTTGGCAGGAAATGCCAGATCCAGGAGCAGAAGAGGAGACAAGATGCAGGATAGAGTATGTGTGGTGGTGGCGGCGCTAGTCTGAGAAGGCCTACCCAACTTATCTGTAGGTCCACCCAAGACTATGCTACTGGTGTGACACCCTTCCCCCACTCCCCAGGGAGAATACCTCTGTGGAACAGCAGGAAGTGGGTTACCAGACATCAGGGAAAACCCAGATATGTCCTCTTTGTAGAGGACTGTCCAGGAGCAAAACCTGGCAGTTTGTCTGGGTTTTGAAAGTCCCCGACCTCAGGGCATCTGCGCATGCATGGATATCAATGTGATGACATCATATGCATGCGCATGATGAAACAGAAATAATGATGGCAGATAAAGGCCAAATGGCCCATCTAGTCTGGCTATTGAAGTAACCATTATCTCTTCCTTTCTCTAAGAGATCCCACGTGCCTATCCCACGCTTTCTTGAAATCAGACACAGTCTCTTTCTCCACCACCTCTTCCGGGAGGCTGTACCACGCATCTACAACCCTTTCTGTAAAGAAGTATTTCCTTAGATTACTCCGGAGCCTATCACCTCTTAACTTCATCCTATGCCCTCTCATTGCAGAGTTTCCTTTCAAATTAAAGAGACTCAACTCATGCGCATTTACGCAACGTAGGTATTTAAATGTCTCTCAAGAAAAAAACCAGAGTAATAACTAAATAAAAAAATTCAGAAGTTATATATATTACTCGCCAGAGGTGGGCTAAACACTCCCGATAAGCATTTCACATAAAAGGTGGAGAAAAAGTCTCAAAATTCTAATTAACAGCAGTCCACAATCAAAACTTGGTAAACATTCAATACTGCTTCATTTCTTATCACAGGCAAAAAAACTCCACCACCACTGAAATGAATTTATCAAAGGGTGAAAAAACCCATCACTGTGCACAGGAAAAGAAAAAACAAAACAGTTTACTTAGCTTTGGAAACATGGTCGAGAACACGCCATAGATGAAAACGTCTGGCCAGAGAAAATATTGGTGGCGCTCACTAGATGAACCTTTCACAAACCATGTCCTCTTTTAAATTCCAACAAGGCGAAACAAGGACTTGTTGGAATTTAAAAGAGGACATGGTTTGTGAAAGGTTCATCTAGTGCGCGCCACCAATATTTTCTCTGGCCAGACGTTTTCATCTATGGCGTGTTCTCGACCATGTTTCCAAAGCTAAGTAAACTGTTTTGTTTTTTCTTTTCCTGTGCACAGTGATGGGTTTTTTCACCCTTTGATAAATTCATTTCAGTGGTGATGGAGTTTTTTGCCTATGATAAGAAATGAAGCAGTATTGAATGTTTACCAAGTTTTGATTGTGGACTGCTGTTAATTTGAATTTTGAGGCTTTTTCTTCCACCTTTTATGTGAAATGCTTATCGGGAGTGTTTAGCCCACCTCTGGCGATTAATATATATAACTTCTGAATTTTTTTATTTAAATGTCTCTACCATATCTCCCCTCTCCCACCTTTCCTCCAAAGTATATAGACTGAGATCTTTAAGTCTGTCCCCATGCGCCCAAGCATGCGCAGATGCATTGTCGAACTCGGGGAGGACGGAGCTGGAGGCAGAATGGGGCAGGACCAGGTGTCCTCTTTTTTTAATACACAAAGGGCTAGATTCACTAAGGGCACGGATCAGATCTGATCTGTGAGGGATCCAATCCGATCCGTGTCAGGGGGGCTGATTCACGAATCACCCTCATGCAAATGAAGATGATAGGAATCATGCCCCCAATCGAGTGCATTGGATCGCTCTGTAGCGATCCCGATGCATGCGCAGACCATCTGTAAATGCTCTGCGCATGCGTTGAAGAGCAGCGACCTTTTAAAAAACTTTAATCCAGCAAGCCTGTGGTTTTAACCCGTTTTAAACCTGTGGGTTAAAACCACAGGCTCGCACTGTGGGGGAAGGCTAGGGCAGCGCTTAGGGCAAAGAGCAGGAAAGTCAGAGGCAGAGCAGGCCGGCAGGAGCAAATTGGCAGAGAGTCGCGGCAGGGAGCAGGAGAGGAGATTTGGGGCAGAACAGGTTGGCAGGATAAAAGCATGGCAGAGAGCAGGAGAGTTGGGGGCAGAGAACTGGAAAGTCGGGGTAGACAGCAGGCAGAGAGCAGGAGATGGCAGTCGGAAAGCAGTGAACGACTGGTGCCCAGTCGGTGTTGCAGGGTTTTTGTTAGTGAATCACTGCCTGCCTACATTGCAATGCCGTTTCCCCAATTTGCATACCCAGATCGGAGGATGATCGGGACAGAAGTTAGTGATTCAGGTAAAAGGGAAATCGGGTCGTAAAGGGGTCACAAACCGATCGGTACACGATCGGTTTGCTGAGTGAATCTAGCCCAAAATCTGGCAACCCTACCGAGGGGGTCACTATGGTTGATGGAAGCTAGTAGAGCTGCCTAAAGTGGGAAAGGTTGGGAGATTGATACAGTTGTGAATGTTGAGAAGATATGATTGACAGGGTTCTTGTGCAGGGGGTGGGGTTTAGATGAAATATAAGTCTCTGTATTATTGAGCACATGGAGTTTGGTTGTCCATACTTCCCTGTCAAGACCCATGGAGAGAAAAGAGTATCCTGTGGGGCATCCACAATGAAGGCTGCTATTATCAGAAAAGCAAAGTTCACCTTTGATGGAGTAGCAAAGGTGAGAGAGGAGTATGCTCAGGAGTGGGTGGGGGGGGGGAGGGGGGCAGTGTTTAGCAAGTGAAGACCCCGCAAGCAGAGCAGGGAAAGATTGTCTGCTGTGTACAAGACTATGCGAAAAGTCTCTCGCATAAGATATATAAATGAATTTTTTTTTTGTAAATCTTTATTAGTTTTCAATTATTAACAGTGCAATATTTGTACTTAATTCCAAGCAGTATTGCTGTAACAAGAGTTAATTCTTGCAATTTAATTTGAAAATTGATAAATAAAAACAAACAAACAGTGCAATACAGTGAATTTAAACATAAACAATTCAAACAAAAGCACTTTAAATATACAAATATTTTGAAAACAAACATTTTCACCCCCCCTCCTCCCCTTAACTAATGAAAATAGAACCACATGTATAATTTCAATAAATTAGATACAATGAATAATAATGTTTTCCCATCTCCCTCCCTCCCACCTTGGATGTATAAGGAGGTCAGATAAAAAGAAAAAGTACATGACAGCTATTGTGACTCAATAAATGATGTCAATGGGCTCCAAACCATTTTAAATGAATTTCAAAACTTTACTCAATGCAAAAACATTTCACTTTTTCACATATGCTCAGAGATATGAAGCTCTATGGAGAAAAGCTCCATTGCGGAGCTTGCTCACCAAACATTGCATATGACTTGTGCGTTTAATGTTTTTATATTATTCTGTTTTTCATATGCAGATACTTTTGTTCTTCAGTGTTTAGAACTGCTACATAACCAAGAGATGTGTATGCGTATGTATTTTTCATTTATCTCAAAGGTAGGTTTGGGTGGGTAGGGCAGGATTAATTCTTCGAGGGCCCCTAGGCACACAAGTACACTGGGCCCCCCTGGGCCTGCCCCACCCATGCCCTGCCCACACCCCGCCCCCATTTATCTGTTTTCTTATTTTTATTTCCACTTATATTTCTTTTTTTAAAATTCAAAACAAAGAGTAGCATACCAGTGCACAGTTTTTCTTCTATGCAACCCCCAAACATCTCTGAACAAATCCCCCTTCCGGGCCATCCCCCTCCAATGTCACTTACTTCTTCCGGCAGACACAGTCATCGCGGTACCTTCTTGGAGCTTCATTGGCTGCATTGCCATTGGTCAATGCCGGGGGAGGGTGACATTGTTGTCTTCGGGTGGGGGCCCGTTGCCGTGCAGGGAGGGAAGAGGGGGGGCCAGTTGCTGTCTGGTATGTCGTCCTTCAGTGGGCCCCCCTGACTATTTCTGGCCCTAGGCACGTGCCTAGTTGGCCTATTGGGTAATCCGGCCCTGGGGGGGGGGGGGGGGGGTCCTGATGCGACCCCATTTCGTTTTCTTTCTCAGGGAACCCGAAATAGGAACAGCTCTATCGCTTGAGACTGTGAATGGCAGCAAACCCGTTATGCTGCCTAGCAATTTTCCTCCATCTCCAGTATTAAATCTCTACGAGCAATGTGTAAAATAAAGTGTATTAAATTTAAAGAGTAAATTTACAAGTGCTTTTTCATATATTTTGCATATAAAACTTCGACATAGAGAGAAGGATACCTGTCATATGCCATGATTCACACCCTGAATACAAAGTGCAGACCCTTCTCTCTATGTTTGAGCTTATATACCCTGGTTTCTTTGCTGTGTAATTTTGTTTTCTTGTATACCACCCTGCCAGTAGTTCTGGGCGGTTCACAACAAGAGAAACTGAGACATTTCAGTGAAGAAATACAATTCAAAAAACATATTCCTAATTTAAATACAACATCAATAAAGAAATACAATTCAATAAAGTACAAATATCTAATTAAAATATACCATCGTTATTATACTGTTAAAAATCAAAATTCTTGCTTATCGAATAGGTAAGTTTTCAATTTCCTAAATTTGAGATAAGAGTAAGATTGGACAATCAAAGGGCACTTCCAGGAGTTCATCTTCCCCGCTTGATATGCTAATGTCCTGACCAGAAAGATTACAAGAGGCAGGTGAAGGAAACTGCATCTCCTGGGACTGAGGACGGACAGGGAGATCTGGTCCTCAGTACTAGTCTGGCAGCTGGGAAAAAGCCCAGTGGGATCCTATTTTGTTTGCTTGGAGAGAGTCCGGGCAGCGTACAGCCTTCAGTTGAGCTGCCAGAGGGATGGGCCGGAGAAGAGATGGACTAATTGAATTGTTGTAAATAGTTTTATAGAGACTTTCAAGCCATGTTCTCAAATAACCAGTTACCTTAAATCAACCTCAATGGTCAAGAAACCTTTTTGTTCAAAGACATTGTTTGTATTTTTGTGCTATTGCAGAAGTTGTCAGTAAAAAGTTTCAGTTTAAAGCATTCCTGGAATGAGAGTGCTTATTTGTGTGGCTGTTCTACAGGGTAGGACAGGGTGGTCTCTTAAATTCCATAGCCTACCAGAATTCAAGCCTAACCTAGCCTGCACCCAGCTCGACATCAGAACTCTGTTTTTTAATCACCTGGTCCTGGGTGCCCATCCTGAGGAGCTTAGCTGTTGTTCAGGATTTTGGTGAGCGGCACCAGGATTACACTAGCTTAAGCAGCATTTTTGCACCTAATTTTAGGTGTGAGCACTTATGCCGGTTCAAAGGCTGGTGTAAATGCACAGCGTCATGCCTAATTTCTTTTCACACCCCTAGCCTGTCCCTGCCCCTTCCAGTCCACCCCTCTTGGAGTGGTGCACCATTGAAATTAGGCGCTGAGGCTCAGATTCTATAAACGGCGCTGTTGTCGGCAGCCGCCTTTAAAACAGCCGCCGAATGCATGTCAAGCTTTGGAATTGCAGCTTTGGAAAAGGTGGGTGCTGGAAAAGTAGGCTGGGGATTTCAAAGCCCATATTTACGGTGTCTACCTTTTATGTGAATTGCGTCTACGAGGCACTTTACAATGCCTAATGCCATGTCTAGCATTAGCCACGCCTACTGTAGCATTAGGCATCGTAAAGTGCCTCTATAGGTGCGATGCAGGTGCCGTTTTATGAGGCACCTGTGGGCGCCTACATTTTCCCATTTAACCCTTTATTTGGCAGTGTTGCTCAGAAGCAACATGTGTCTTCTATGGCTCTTATGGGAGATCTGCATCTCCAAGTGGCTGTTGCTCTCATTCAACATCAAGTTACATAAAGCAGCCGTTTCACCATCTGCCAATTAAAGGGTTAAAATGATTTTTAATTTTTTAAACAGCCTAACTTAAGGCGCCATTTATAGAATAAGGGTCTGAGCTTCTAGAACAGGGGTGCAAGTCAGTTATGCACATAACTACAAATTGTTGCCAAGTAGTGCTTGTTAAGGCCAATTATTGGTAGCTATTAAGTACTAAGTTATCAGCAATTAGCTAATTAAGTTACACATGTAACTGACCTTATTTGGACACCATTTAGAGAACTGTATGGAACGAGTGAAAGAAAGAAAGGGGGGACAGGGAGTCAGAAAGAAAGAAGGGAAACAGAAAGAAAGAAAGGGGAGACAGAAAGAAAGAAAGGGCATGGAGAGAGAAAGACAGACAGAAAGGGGGCAGGGAGACAGAAAGAAAGAAGGGGAGCAGGGAGAAAGAAAGAAAAGAGAGGGGAGCAGGGAGAGAGGAAAAATTGGGGGAGGGAATGAGGAGGCTGAAAGAAGGGAAGAAATATTGGATGCACAGTCAGAAGAAGAAAGTGCAACCAGAGACTCATGAAATCACCAGACAACAAAGGTAGGAAAAATGAATTATTTTCCATTTAGTGATCAAAATGTGTCCGTTTTGAGAATTTATATCTGCTGTCTATATTTTGCACTAAGGCCCCATTTTACTAAACCGCAATAGTGTTTTGTAGCGCAGGGTGCCTATAAGCGTCGAGAGCAGCGCAGCTCCCTGTGCTAAAAACCGCTATCACAGTTTAGTAAAAAGGGAGGGGGTATATTTGTCTTTTTTTGTATAGTTGTTACTGAGGTGACATTGCATAGAGTCATCTGCCTTGACCTCTTTGTAAAACCCCTGAAATATAAATGATAGTTAACATTTTCTCTACATACATTGTGCTTTGTGTTTTTTTAAATTTTATTGTTGGTAGATCATTTCGACTTGGTCATTTTAAAAGTAGCTCGCAAGCCCAAAAAGTGTGGGCATCCCTGGTGTATAGTGAAATCTTCATTGTATTTGGCAAATAAGTTGGTAAGATATAGCCAAAAAAAATCTCTGCGCTCTTCTAGCAAAAAGTTATTTTCATTGCCAGGTCTAGGTATCATAAAGTTGTCTCTCATGAGAAGTAGAACTTTATCTTCTGTAGGTCCTGCGTTATGGAATTCTTTGACAAATTGTTTGATGATCTGTCATATTTGTCATTTCGTAAGCTGTTGGAAACAGAATTATTTCAGCAATATTATGGAAGTGAATTATAAATATAGGATTTAGCAATGATTGATGTGATTCTGCTAATTGGAATTATTGTTTTATTCTTTTAATTGTGTTTTATTGATTTTGTGATGTAATTGTATCATATTTTAACAAGATTTTTATTGTACACTGTTAAATTCTTATATCAATAGCGGTAAATCAAATAATAAAATCCAATCCAATGGGAAGAAACCTGATTTTTTTTTTGAGGGGGGGGGGAAGTCCCTATCATTTAATTTAGAAAATGATATGAAGCAACATGAGAAATATTGTTTCAAATAAATGCCCATCCCCACTGAATCTATGCAGGGGCAGCTGTACTTCAGGAAAAAATGTGCTTCAGATAACAGCTGATGGGAGGCATGACTGATTTGGGAAAGAAAAGAAACCCCAGTCCTAGATATAGGATGTGTCTATACAGTCTGTTGCTGCAACCACAGAAAACCCTTGTTAACACTTTTCATTTCACAGACACAGGAGCAAAACATTTAGTCTTTGGCTGGGGAACAGATCTTTGTTTGTCTAATTGTCACAGCAAGTCTTGTTCTTTCGCTCTGCCGTGTCAGTAGAGACCTGGTGTTCTGCAGAGGAAAAGAGAGCAGGTCATTTACTTTTAAAACCAATTTTCCGAGAAACAGAAAGCCCTGCTTGGAGTATTGTAGTTGCATGTACAATATGTACTCAAAGAGCAATGACTTGGGAAGGAACAGAACGTCACTGAATACAGCAAACCTGCACTATTACAGAAGCCGAGCTGTACATGTCACAAGACTTGTTCTGTGGCATAATTGCTACAGATATTGAAGCCAGAGGATGAGCCAGCAGCTGCAACAGCGTCAGCCTGTTAGATAACGTAAGTTATAGCTGCTGGTTACAATTAAGAGTGCATGAAATGAAAGCATAAAAACTTCACTTGTGCAGTTTCCAGTTTTGATCCACAATATTAACTCCTCAGTCAGAAAGGGGAGGAACTCAGCATTCAGACGTCAGCTAACTATGGGCCTTATTTTCGGCATTAATGTTTTACAGTGCATTAATGTTCACATTAACATGAGCTAATGTGAGTTATATGCTTAGGGTTCAATATTCAGTCCACAATGGTAAGTGCTTTTTTTTTATTTTTATAAACACTGGCTGTTTTGGATACAATCAGTGGCATAGTAAAGAGGTGGGGTGGGGGGTACAGATCACCCTGGGCGCCATATCGGTGAAGGTGCGGTCACCTTTCTGCCCCGTGACACCACGCTATGCTTGTGCCATCCCTCCCTCCCCGTACCTCTGTAGATCTTTGCTAGCACGAGCAACTTCTCCTGTCTGTTGCTCGCACCAGCCTGGTTCCCCTCTGAATCACTTCCAGGTCATAGGGTCAGGAAGTGACATCATAGGGAAATCCAATGCTGGCGCGAGGAACATGCTGCAGAAGCCACTCGCACTGGTGAAAATTTAGAGGTACAAAGGAAGGGAGAGTGTGAGTATGGAGTGGGGGGTGCGGAAGAAGCAGGGGCATGGGGGGGGGGGCGCCCCTGCCCTGGGTGCCTCCTATCCTTACTATACCAATGGGTATAATCTATTAGATATTCAGCTCTGGTGTCTGGATTCTGGTTGGCATTGAATATCTGGGAATCAGCATTGATTGGTGGTTCCAGGAGCATAGCTACCACTTAGCGAACCCGGTTAAATTCCCAGGTCCACCCATTGATGGAGGCCACAAGCAGCAGAACCCTTACTTCCACACGCTGAGGTCTGGCACCTGCTTAGCTTCTTACTTGCCCGCCGTGTCCTCTCCAGCTATAGTGTCACAGAAATAGTGCTAAAGGTTGCCTCTCTGGCTGGTGGGACCTATCCTTTGCCATGTCCCACCATGCTGATTCAACTTCCTGTGGGCAGGACGTGGCAGAGGAAAGGTCCCACCGGCCAGAGAGGCAGTCTTCAGTGCTGTCTCTGTCATTGTAATTGGAGGATCCAGCGGGCGGGTAAGTAGCTGAGTATAGGAGGAAGGTGCCAAACTATAGATTCAATTGATCTGGGGGGAGTTTGACCTGGGTGGATGGGCGCATGTGCACGCTGGGGGTGGGGGTCTATCTGGGTCCTCCCACCCAGGACCCACAGTGCCAGTTATGCCATTGGGTAGTGCCATCCAGTTTGCGGTGATAATCAGTCTACCAACAAGATAGCTAACCAGATAACATTAGGTCAACCTTGTTGCTGTCCCAGCGTTATTGGTTAGTTGTCCAAATGGTGCTCTGAATATAGCCACTAACTCAGTAACTTCCAAGCTCTGCCCACAGATTGTCCCAACACTATTTGGATAGTGCTGAGGTCGTCAGAAGGAATATTCAACATCCCTATCTAGTTAATGTCTCTGAATATTCTGCTGGTTGGTACTTACAAGTTAGCACTACTACTACTACTATTACTACTTATCATTTCTATAGTGCTGCTAGATGTACGGATCACTGTACATTAACATGTAGGAGACAATCCCTGCCATAGGCACTAGCTCTGTGGGTGACTGAACACCCCCAATATTTTGGGGTCCTCTTGTAACCACAGATGCATTAGCTGTTCTCATCCTCGTGGCTTTAGGGGGCTCCTCGAAGGCTTGTCTCCACCCTCATCCGGTGTCCCTCCTGGCCTTCCCGCTCTAAATTTAAAGAGTAATTGCTGCCTACAGAGGATTGCCGGTGCTGCAGTGATTCTAACAGGCTGCCTGTAGCCTCGGCTGCACGTTCCCTCTGCCACGGTCCCGCTCCTCCTCTGATGTAATATCCTGTTTCAGTCTGGGATGGACTGCGGCAGAGGGAACATGCAGCAGAGGCTGCAAGTAGTCTATTAGAATTGCTGCAGCACCGACAATCCTTTGCAGGCCGTAATTACTTTTTAATGTTAGAGCTGGAAAGTCAGGGGGGATCCCAGACGAGGGTGGAAACAAGGGGGAAGCATGCTGGCCTTCAGGAGGCCCCCTAAAGCCATAGGATTGATGACAACTGCTTTGTTTACCCTAAAGCCTAAAGGTTCTTCATGAAGTACATGGGGGAGGGGGTTTAAAGAGAGGGGAATATGTTGTACTGATGGTGGAGGGGAGGTGAAGGGGAAGAAATTATGGGCTTAGAAATAGAGGAGAGGGAGAGAAATGGTGGCCAATGGGATTGAGGGAGGGAAAAGAAAGGGAGATAAGTTAGACTCAAGGGGTAGTGTGGAGGGAGGGGGTATAGAGATACTGGATAGGAAGGTAGTTGGGAAGACAAAAGGAGAGATGGTGGACCCTGGGGTGGTGGGGAAGGAGGGAAAGAGATGCTGGATGAAAGGATAGTTGATAAAAGGAGGAACGGTGAATCTGGGGATGGTGAGATCCATTGCTTCAGCTTCTCTTTCACTCTTCAGGCCACCGGCAGTGTGAGTGAAGTAAACACGATGCCTTCCGCGGCCTGGAACTTTTCCCTCTGCTACTGCTTCCTGTCCCTGCTAGGCGCAAAGTAGTAGCAGAGGGAAAGCTTCCAGGCTGCTGAAGGCAGCATGTTTACTTCATTCATGCTGCCTGGTGACCCAAAGAGTGCAAGAGTAACTGCTTATTGGATCCCGTGGAGGAGAGGACCACAAGGGGGTAACTGGGGGATCGCGGGGGGAGGGGGAAGGGTTCATTAGAGAAATGCTGAACTGTGAGGATGGAGAGGGAAAAAAAAGAAAGAAATGCCAGAAGGGGAGGACAGAGATGCCAGACCATGGTAGGAAGGAAGAGGAGGGAAAGAGATAAGACCACAAGAAGGGAGAAAGGGAAATCGAAAAATGTTAGATTACTGGGATTACTGGAGGGAGAGGTAGAGATGCCAGATCAGGGAAGGAAAGGAGAACAGAGATGTAGGTGAGAGGGGGAAGAGAAGACAGGGACATGTGAGGCTACAAAGGGAGAGTAGGAAAGAGAAGGAGGGTAGAGAGATACTAGACTGTGGGAAGGAAAAGAGAGAGATGTTAGATCACCAGAGGGGGAGAGAGAGAGGGAGGAGATGCTGCACAGGGATGGGAAGGGAAGAGAGATGCGAGAAATGCTGTTTAAGAAAAGATGGGAATAAGGGAGAAGAAAGAGGGAGGCGATGGTACACATGGATGGATGGGAAGGGAAAACATGAAACAGTAGATAGATTTGAGAAGGAAGCAGAAAAATTGAAGAAAGTTAAATATTAAAAGTTAATGCCAAAGTTGGATGTAGATTCCAAACCCAAATGGGGAATTATTAAATATATGCCAAAATGAAAGAGGGGAAAAAATAAAATAAAATTACATCAAAGAATCCCCAACGATATAACAGCTTTCAAAAACTGTCCATATGCATCACAATATTTTAGAATAATTTTCATGTTCTCATAGACTTATTATTCACAGGGCAACATGTGCTAATCCTCCTTTACCAGTGGTGCAACTAGTATTCTAATCACAGCACATAGGATTCACGTAATGACATTGCTAAACAACTCTGCTAGTGTGCGTTTGCGTATATGAAAAACAAAACTTCAAACACTTATCTTGTTCCAAGTAGATCCCGGCCTCGACATGAGCCGGGTTTTGCAATTGCTACTTCAGGAACCGTTACTGCATTTTTTCATCTGTTCACTTTTTTGAAACATGCAAGTCAAAGGAATAAGACAAACTATGGAAACGTAGATCTGCTTAGAAACCAGTGGACAAAGTTTGCAACGTACACGGATATTTCTGCTGTGCAATCAATACTACAGCAAATCTTAAGAAGCACCTGCAAAACGTCCACCGGCTGCGCATGATAAACTGCCTTCATTGAAGAGATCAGCAAGCTGCTCTTCGACAGATGCATCAGAATCCTTGCCAAAGAAACAGCAAACTTTGGCTGCTTCATGGAGCAGTAACGAGGGCATCATTGTGTAACAGAAAAGGGTCAATGATCTCATCACAAATTTTGTTATTGGGGGACATGCAAGCCTTCTTAGTGGTCAAGCCACCAGAATTCATTCAGTTGGTCACTGGTCTTCAACCAGGCAAAACTGTATTGATTCGCAAGGTTCTTATTGGATACATTGAGGACCAATATCGTATGATGACAGGCGAGCTTCAGAATAAGCTGTCACTTGTGACTGAATTCTGCACAACAACTGACATATGGACCTCCCACTACAGATGCTTTTTTTTGAGTTACCGTACACTGGATTGAGATCAGCACATTGGAATGAAAGTCTGCAGCATTGGCATGCTCATGTTTGCAAGGATGGCACACTTTCGACCTGATTGCATCCACACTTGAGAAGATTCACTGCACGTTTCGTGTCACTGACAAAGTTCTCGGCACAGTTACTGACAAGGGATCAAACTTTGTTAAGGTGTTCAAGGCATTCTCAGTGGTGGAAACAATGGTTATAGAACCAACACAAGTTGTGCCCTCACAAATCGACATGGAAGAGGAGACCTTCACAAACGTTGCAGACTTTTATTGTATTTAAACTGTAAATACTTGTGATGGATGGTATAACAAGAATCTGTTAAACTTGGACATCCTAGACAACCAAACAGATGCAGAAGCAACAGAATATGCACTTCCATCTCGCCATCATTGTAGTACCGACACAATGAACTTGATTGCTGTGTCTGATTCAGAAGGGGCCAACGAAGATGCACATTACAAGAAGTTAAGCCATAGAACCTTGGCAAAATGCAGTGCCCTCTGGAACAAGTGTAATAAAAGTCCACAGGCAGCTGAAATAGTATACGAAACTTCAGAAACCAAATGTTACTAGATGGAATTCATTCTATAATGTTGCTGGCCAAATGTATTCTATTGTGGAGAAGAAGTGTGAAACTGTGCTCAATGACATCTGTGACGGTCTGATCCGGTGATGGCAATTCTTATGTTCTTATGTGAGAAGCTTTCCCTAATAGCTTTCGGCTCAAAAGAAATCGCTTTCATAGCAGAGTATACTAAAGTGATCAAACTGATTGCTATGGCACTAGACATACTGCAGGCTGACGATCAGTGTTTCATGGGAGTTCTTCTGACAATGATTTCTTTCCTGCATGCACATCTTACCTCCATGAGGCCTTCGCTCAAATTTGCCAGCCCACTTGTTGATGCTCCAGTGAATGGAATCAAGCTCTTTGGTCCACTTGAAGCTAAGGATGATTTAATAGTAGCAAGTGTTTCACATCCACAATTCAAGCTGCACTGGATCCAGTCAGTTGCTGCCAGAGCTCGGGCCAAATACTTGCTGATGCAAGCAATACAGGCTCCGGCTGATGCTGCAAACACAACTCCTAATGCCGCACCAACTTCCAGTGAAGACACCAGCTTCTTCTGCTTCTATATATCAAATAAAAGGGCCAACGCTGTGCAGTTGGAACTATACTTCTTCTTGAATGAGGTTGCATGTGATTTATCCAGTCTCCAGCGCTATCCAACTGTGAAAAAGTATTTATTCTAAATGAATATGAGCCTTCCATCAAGTGCACCAATGGAGAGACTCTTCAGCATCAGTGGACAGATTCTTACATCACACAGGAACAGTTTAACCGACGAGCATTTTGAAATGCTGTTAATGCTCAAAGCCAATAAGAAACTCACTTGAAAATAAAGTACTTGTAATGTTCATATAGTTATAATTAATAAACAAAGTAACTATTAACTATGTAGTTAATTTTTTTAATAACTAGTAAATTAACTATTTACATTTAGTGAAGAGTAACTAAACTAAACTAAACTAAACCTTAAGTTTATATACCGCATCATCTCCATGAGAATGGAGCTCGACACGGTTTACAAGAACTTAAAATAGTGGGTAGAGAAGAAGAAAAAGGATAACTGAAATTAGTAACTAATTACTTTTTATCCCATGTAACTAGTAACAATAGCTAGCACAACACTGAGAATATATATGGCCTATGTACATTACTGCTACTTCTACTACACACAAAGGAGAGAAATTATCAACATGGGTTACTGTTAAGTTGGGTTATTTCACTGCAAATCAGGTTATTTTATCACAGGGTCCCATTTTTTTGCAATGAGATACTGTGCTAAAATAATCAGACGTAATAGTACTCCCCTAAGATAGTAAATATTTATTGTAGCAGAATCCTTCAAAATAATGATTCAGCACCTCATATGAGATGTGGAGGGGCATTTTAAATATGTCATCTAAATCCGAGTTTAGATGTTCTGCAGAACATGCACAAAAATCCAGTAACTAACAAGCCCAATTTCAAAACTACAAAACATCTATCCTTTCTTTTTTTTTAAAATGGATGTGTTTGTGCTCTGTCTGTCTATCTATTTGAACCATTTTAAAAAAACCAACCCCAAAACACATCCAAAAGAAGCATAAAATAAGCCTTTGGGATGTAGGAGGGGGCTTGGTCACACAGACATCCCAGCAGAGCAGTGGGGCCCCTTAGGGGACACTGCAGTGAAGCTCACATAAAAAAGTCTCAGGTATACGTCTCACCATAGACCCCTTATTAGAGAATGACATAGGAACAAATTTTTCCCTGTCCCCACAGGAATTTAATTTTCCAATCCTGTCCCTGCGAGTTTTATCGCTGTCCCTGCCCCATTCCTATAAGCTCTGCCATAACCGCACAGGCTTCAAACACTTATGATTTTAAAATGTTTGAGGCTTGTGCAGATGAGGACAGAGCTTGCAGGAAATGGGGCAGGGACAGGAAAAGAACTCGCTGGGACGGGACGGGGAAATGAATTCCCGTGGGGACGGGGAAAAATTTGTCCCTGTGTCATTCTCAACCCCTTATATTGAATGGTGAGCCCTCCAAAACTCACCCGAAACCCACTGTACCCAATTGTCCACCACACCAATAACCTGTACTCCTGCAGGTGACACCTATTTGTGTGTACAGTGGGATTAGAAGGGGGTTTGGAAGGCTCACAAATTCCACCCTATGTGTAGTGGTTAGAGTGGAGTATGGACCTGAGGGATCTTTTCCAGATAAGCCCCGCCAAAAAGTTAACCCCCGCCACCCAAAAAAAATTATAAAAAAGAGGCGTGATCTGTAGAAAGTAAAGTGGGGGGGTTCCCCCCCATGCCCCCCCCATTGTAGCACTTAAAAAAATGGTCGATAGTTTATCCTATTTTTTTATAATGTTAAGTTTCATATCCTCTTTTTTATAATCTTTTTTGGGTGCTCCGACGGGGGGGGCATGGGGTCGCGCCGCGTTGTGGGGCCGTTGTGCTGAGAACTTCACTGGTTAAGGTTGCGTGCGCTGGCAAAAGGTGGCGGGGCTTAACTTTCGGCGCGTCCACTTTTTCCATTAGTGGCGGGGCTTATCTGGAAAAGATCCGACCTGAGTTCCCATCTCTATGGTTAACTACACTGCCCACCAGGTTACTCCAGGAACTGGTCATAATATCTGAAGCTATCATACAGGCAGGCATGCACTGTTTCATTCACATCTTTAAGGGTGTGTGAGGGGTTCAGTGACCACTGGGGGACTGTTGGGGGGGGGGGGGGTTCATGCTTATATCCCTCCAGTTGTCATCTGGTCAGTTTGGCCACCTTTTTGGTACTTATTCACTGTTAAACCAGGTCTAACTCCAGACATTCAAATAGATGTATTCTTAAATGTTCAATTATGTCAGAAACATGTCCAAGTCATAAGCCCACCCTAGTCCTGCCCATACCACACCTCTAACGTGCCCCCTTGAGATTTAGATCAACTGGAGATGAACAGCTTGGATATCTATGTTCTTTTAGGGTGTTCGCAACTGGCATCATGCTTGTCATAGGCTTCGGGGTGTCACTGCATCTTGTCAGGTAGAAATTTGTGACCAACTGATTTTCCCACAAAAATTCAAATTTCTGACCAACCGACTTTCTTGCCTCATTCAACTCAAGCCCTAACCAATCGGGTTTGAGGACCTACTATATAAAGACAAACTGCAGACCTGACAGAATTTGTCACCATCCCCGCCCCTGTGGATAACCATGGGAAACCATCCCACGTCATTCTTTAGTGTCTATCTCAACCTCAGTCCTTCTACACCAGCATTCTTCAAAGCAAGGCTTGAGGGTCAGTGGCTGTGTCCATTCAAACTCTGATTCTTCCCGCTCTCCTTAAAGAATGACATGGGGATGATTTCCTGCAGTTATCTGTGGGGACGGGAACGGTGACACATTCCATCACCGTGCCATTCTCTATACCCTGAAGAAAGCCACAGCATGTTGACTGAAACATCAGTTCTACCTGACAAGATACAGTGAGACCCGGAACCCTGCAACAAGTAGCATAGAAATCTGTCTAGAATATAGGTTTTGAAAATAGCAAATTGGAAAAGTTTGGCGAGAAAAACACCATCAACCTTTTTATGCCACTTTTTGGACATTTTTCTTTTTTGAAAATGAGCACCCTAATGAGCATGAGACAAGAACTGGGATCTATCACAACTAATCTTAATAATTATGTCTGTGGAAACCTGAATTTTTTGTGTAAAAAAAAATAAATAAAAATATAACAAATGTGTTTTTATGAAAGCACAGATAGACCCTGCAAGTGATTACAAACAAAATTCAAAATCCAAAGATCTCAATTTCTGAGTACCTACAGGGTCTAAGGAACACTGAGGGCTCCTTTTACTCAGGTGCTCTAGCGTTTTTAGCACGCATTGCATTGCCGCGTGTGCTAACCCTGCGCTACGTGCCATGAACTAATGCCAGCTCAATGCTGGCATTAGCATCTAGCGCGCGGGGCAATGCAGCGTGTGCTAAAACCACTAGCGCAGCTCAGTAAATGGAGCCCTTAGTCCTGGGACTTCAATCATCATTGGTCTAAAAAAAAACCTTCCACTTAAATTTAATTCACAGGATGCACAAGTTTTAAAAATTACTCAGTTCATAAAGTTCAAAAATATCATTTGCATAGGTTATACTGTCACTGTATCTCTCTTTCAACAATAATATATTCAAACAAGGTACATAGGGATCCCATCACATATACAAACATTGCCCAAAAGTTCTGCAGAGTAAACAGATTTATCTGGAATACACGCTCATAAGCTTCTCTCTTATAGTCCACAGTTCCAACTGCCTTCAATAATCAAAGGCTCTGTCATTGGTCAATTCTGAGGACAGAAGTACTTCCTGTTTAACCTAAGTAATAAGTTGCATCAGGGGAAGCAAAGGTTCAATCCTGAACCATTTTTCAATTTAGCAATATAGCTACTGACACTCAGGGCTCCTTTTACGAAGGTGCGCTAGGGCCTTAACGAGCGCAATAGCACGCGTTAAATTCCCGAGCGCGCTAGCCACTACCGCCTCCTTTTCAGCAGGCGGTAGATTTTCGGGTGCGCGGTAATTTTATGCGTGCGCTAAAAACCCTAGCGCACCTTCGTAAAAGGAGCCTTCAGTGCATGGAGATGCGTTGACCGCATTCCACTTTAAAGACTGATCAGTTTTGTCCCCCCACCCTGAGGCAGCAGAAATGCGAAACGCTGGCCACCGTTGGTGTGCCGATCGTCTTCAACAGGTAAGTTGATCGTTTCATCTATCTTTTCAGCATTAAGCTGTTTATTGCACTGCACAGAGCTTTTTCAGACACCAGGGGAGGTTTTTAATGCTAATGAGGTTATCACCCCAAATACCTTGAACCACCATTGTGGGGTGGGAGGGGCTAGGTTCTGAGCTTTTTTTTTCTCCTCTGATTTTATGTTTCAGCCTGTGCCGTTGCAGTATCTGCATTGCATCATATTTCAATTCAAATTTAATGGTGGAATGACATTTAGAAAATCTTTGAAGACATCTATTTGATAAATTTGTCTAAAAACTTTAATAATGTAATGAATATGTTCATGAATGTATTTCTTCTGCGTTTGGCAGATTCTCTTGATGTAAACCGCTCTGACCTGCAAGGTTTTGCGGGTTATAAATAAATTTTATTATTATTATTCAAAACTTGGACAAAACTCAATAAAACCTCTTCAGAGCCTGTCCAAATTAAAAAGACATCATCAATAAAATGCCACCAACAAAACACATGAGATAAAACAGAGAGAGAATATATATTCTTTTCTTCAAACCAAGACAAAAATAAATTGGCCAAAGTGGGAGCAAAAGACACCCTCATTGCAATCCCGAATAGTTGTTGAAAAATGTCATTGTTGAAAATAAAATAATATTCTTTTAAAGCAAACTCAATTGTGCAATAAACTCAATCACACATGATTGAGATGCATTATTTTGTAATAATTATTTCACCACTGTAAACACCTCTTACTGAGGAATGTTCATGCATAATGAGCATACATCTAAGGTAGCCAATAAACATCCTTCTGAAATCTTAAATTCAAGGGATTTCAACAACTGCAAAATTATGTCATATCATGTAAATAAGATTTCATAGACTTCAATAAGGGTTGCAGTCTAATATCAATATACTTGTTTGAACGCTCTAAATAGGAATCACAAACAGATACGATAGGGCAAACTGGAGGATTTCTTTATGAATTGTAGATAGTATGTAAAAAAATGGGATTTCGAAAGATCTCGGAGTTAAATATTCACATTTTTTATGGGTCAGCAGACCAGACTACAACGCTTTCAAGCACAATTCCTCCACAACTTCAAAAAACCTTTTCAGACGGCTCTGATAATATTTTTAAATACACAGTAGTCATATTAAGTTATCTATAACAGTGGTTCCCAACTCTGTCCTGAAGGACCACCAGGCCAATCGGGTTTTTGGGATAACCCTAATGAATATGCACGGAGCAGATTTGCCTGTCACTTCCATTATATGCAAATCTCTCTCATGCATATTCATTAGGGCTAGCCTGAAAACCCGACTGGCCTGGTGGTCCTCCAGGACAGGGTTGGGAACCACTGATCTATAAGCTTCCATTTTGAGTGTGGTTGTAAAACTACAAAAAGGTGTACAAGTCCCAATGCCTTTCTCTTTCATATAGATAAGTATCATGACCCCACAGTACTACAACTCCACCTTTATCAGCCTTACGTATAAACTATGCTGTCTGCCTGGTGCCAAAACCTAAGATGTCATGGAGAGCTGATCGAGACTCATCAAGCCTGATGACTATTATCCAATGCTGCTTATCCACGTTAGCACTAATGATACAGCCAGGGACCCCTGCGAACGTATCAAAAGTGGTGGTAAAAGAAGACAGCTGAGTTAATCTGTTTTTGCGAGGAAGAAGTTTTTGTCTGATCTGAAGAAGAATTAATTTGGAAAGCGCATCATAACCCCCCCTTTTTCAAAACTCATAGCGCAGTTTTTAGCGGCGGTAACAGCTCCGACGCTCATAGGAATTGTATGAGTGTCGAAGCTGTTACCGCCGTGGCCAAAACTAAAAACCGCACTATGATTTTGTAAAAGGGGGGGGGGGGGGGAGGGAGGAAATGCATTAAGTTAGTTCAATAAAAAAAAAAAAGGTATCACCTTATTTCCTTTGTTTTATTTCTTTTTTTTCTTTTATAAATCTTTATTGATATTTCAAACTTTATAATGTATACAATTGAAGAATCAGAAAAACTATGAAAATACATTATTATCATCGGAATTATTACATTCAACAATTTTTATCCCCTTCTTATCCTAATTATACACAGTAATATTATATATTATACTATCAATATTATAATAAAAAAAATAAATAATAAATTTATTCTTCCAAATAAATATTCCACCCCCCACCCTCCAACCCACCCTGGATGTGCAAAGGAATTTAACATAAAGAAAAAAGAGTCACACTTTAATTATAATGTAACAAAATTAGTTAATGGACCCCATACCCCATTAAAGGATTTGCTAAACCCCACACGTCCTGCCATAATCTTTTCATATTTATATGTTGCACATACAGTTGCCCACCAAAAACTAAAATTAATTTTATCATGATGTTTCCAATTAGATGTGATCATTTGAACCCCTATTTGTTTTATTTCTTGATATTACCTTGGAAAGTGGACTAACACGGCCACCACACCATTTCACTTCACACGAGAAGAAGTAGTAAGACAGATTTTCTTTAAAAGGGCAAATGAAATGAACCAAAACATGTCAGTGCTGTTTTCTTTTTGTGTGTGCGTATGTTCTTTGATGTCACCAAGGCTTCTCAAATAGCAGCAGAGCCACCTTAAGGCTGGTGCAGGTCCTGCAGGGTAATGTAGGGAACACCTACTGGTTAGACGTTAGAGCAATGATCTAAGAAGTGTATAAATATTGCATCACCTGACACGTCCTCACTGAGACACTGACAGTTCATCACCTGACCCTTCATCGTGCAACACTTCATCACATACTCAAACTAAATGTATTCAAAATATATGCATGGAAAATGTGCTGCAAACAGGGACATGGCAGCACACATCCACGCCTGTTCACTTGCACCTAAATATGAGTCTCTCTAAGACTTCTTACACATAAAATTTTCACAAGGCTCATATTAAATGTCGAAGAATAGTGTTTTCATTACCTTAATCTGCCACCTTTAATAGTGTGACCATATGGCTCCAGAAAAAAGGGGACGGATTGAGACATCCGGGTTTTACTTCCATTGAAAGCAACCAAGATGTCTCAATCTGTTCTCCTTACTTCCATTGCTTTCAATGGAAGTAAAACCCGGATGTCTCAATCCGTCCCCTTTTTCTGGAGCCATATGGTCACACTACCTTTACATGACATCTCACCTCATTTCATCACAAATTCAAGCTAAATGCTTCTAATTATATGTACGGAAAACTTGCAGCAAATGGAGGGGGGAGGGGGGAGCATGCCAATAATCATGGCTTGTTTGAGCTCATGGTCAAAGGAAGCCAAAGGTGCTAGCACACATTGACACCTCACTAAGGGGTCCTTTTATCGAGCTGCGCTAGCGGAGTTAGCACGTCGGCCATTTCATCACGCGCTAACCCCCGCGGCCGGCTAAAAAACTAACGCCTGCTCAATGCAGGCGTTAGTGGCTAGCACGGCAGGCGGTTTAACGTGCGGTATTACACGCATTAAATCCCTACCGCAGCTTGATAAAAAGACCCCTAAATGCATACTGAAACCATGCACCCTAGATTTTATTTCCTGTTTTATATAGACAGCTCTCCATGATGCTACCTTGCTTCCTCCTCTCACCCCATTCCCATGCTCTCCAACCCAACTGTGATTGTGCCTGTCGGGCATGAACTGTCATGATTATGATTTCGCATTACCTTTGTACACATGTTTTCCATGTATATTCATTGTGCATTATGTGCTATTTTAAGTTTAAGTAACTTTGCTCGACTTGCCACACAAGTTTTCTACGCTTATATATTTGAATACAATTTTAGCTTTCTGCGATTATGAAACACCAGCTGATGAAAATACTATTCTTTTACTGTGCAGATGTGTCTGGTATGCTCCCCATTTTTCAGTGTATATAATTTGAATACATTGAGCTTAAATATATGATGAAGTGTAGCATGTTGAAATGTCCCATTGATAAAGTGTCAGGTGATGAAATATCATCAAACCAGTAGCGTAGCCAGATAGCCAGTTTTGGGCAGGCCTGAGCCCAAATTGGGCAGGCTTAAGGCTAAAGTGGGCATCTCTCACTCTTTCCCTTCCTTCTCACCCTCGCAGCCTGTGCAGCATCTCTTTTCCTCCCTTCTCCCCCTGCAGCCCATGTAGCTTCTCTATTTCCCCCCTTCCCACCCCAGCCCATGCAGCCTCTCTATTTCCCCCCTTCCCACCCCCAGCCCATGCAGCCTCTCTATTCCCCCCTTTTCTACCCCAGCCCATGCAGCCTTTCTCTTTGCCTTCCTTCCCACCCCCTCAGCCCATGCAGCATCTTCAGCTTGCCGGTAGCAGCTTCTACATGATGCTGGCACTGACTCAGAAGCCTTCCCTCTGATGCAAAATGCAAACACATCAGAGAGAATGCTGCAGCTCAGCCGCTGAAAGCATATAGGAACCGCTGCCAGCAGCCTATGACTGTTGAGTGGGTGGGTCTGAGCCCAAAGCGGGCAGGCTAAGCCTGTCCAGGCACCGCATGACTATGCCCTTACATCAAACCAATCTAAGAACCAGAGAAACCAAGGTTCAAAGTCAATTTCTCCTTCTGACATTTGTTGTCACTTTCTCTCCCCTTAAATCTGTGATAGCGGCATAGCCATGGGTGGGCTTGGGCCCATCCAAATTTGTCCCAGGCCCGTCCAGCAGTGGCCTGCTGCTTTATACAGGGGATGTCAGAATAGAAAACCTAAACAAGCACAAAATGCATTCAAAATAGAATAGAGTTGTAAATGAACCCCTATAATTTACCAAAAGGTTGGAGAAAAAGACCTCAGTGTATGCAGCACTGTACACATTATATGCAGGTACATTCTCTTAGGGCTACCAGATTTTACACAAGTAAAATCAGGACACATGGCTCCACCCTCAGCTCCACCCAGTTTCACCCAGCTCTGCCCTGTTCTGCCCAAGTCACACCCCATTCCTCCTCAGCCCTGCCCCCCCAACCTCCTCTTCTCAAGCTCGGGGCTGCATCTGGAGAGCATCTGTGCATGGGCAGGTGGGACACAATGTGATGTCACCGCATTGCATCTACACATGCGCAGATGCTCTCCAGACGCGGCTCCGAGTTCAAAGCTTTTCAAAACCAGACAAAGTGGAAAAGCCATCCAGACGCTTGGACAGTCCTCTAAAAAGAGGCCATGTCCGGGTACATCTGGCCGTCTGGTAACCCTATATTCTCTATCCCTATTGGGTTCACAATCTAAGTTTATTATACCTGGGGCAATGGAAGGTTAAGCGGCTTGTCCAGGGTCATGAGGAGCTGCAGTGCTTCTTGAACCCAATTCTCCAGGATCTCACTCCATTGCACTAACCATTAGGCTACTCATCCACTTTGTGGACAAAATATAGTTGCTCCTAGTGCAAACTATGTGCTAGTGAATGACACGGGGACAAATTTTCCCCTGTCCCCGCAAGAACTCAATTTCCCTGTCCTGTCCCCACAAGTTTTGTTGCTGTCGCTGTCCCTGCCCCATTCATGTAAGCTCAGCCTTAACTGCACAAACCTTGAACACTTATGATTTTAAAGCGTTTGAGGCTTGTGCAGATAAGGACAGAGCTTAGGCATTGGTGGAATGAGGCATTATGTCATCACAATCTGAGCTCTAGAATGTTGCTACTTATGAGTTTAAAGTGTTTGAGGCTTGTGCAGATGAGGACAGAACTTATGTATTGGTGGAATGAGGCATTATGACATCACAAACAGAGCTCTAGAATGTTGCCGCTTATGATTTTAAAGTGTTTGAGGCTTGTGCAGGTCAGGACAAAGCTTAGGCATTGGTGGCTGAGGCATTATGACATCACAATCTGAGCTCTAGAATGTTGCTACTTATGATTTTAGTGTTTGAAGCTTGTGCAGATGAGGACAGAGCTTGCAGGAACGGGGCAGGGACAGGAAGAGAACTCGCGGGGACAGGACAGGAAAATGAGTTTGCATGGGGACGGGGATAAATTTGTTCCCATGTCATTCTCTACTATGTGCACCTGCTTCTAGTGTGCTTTTGTATGCTAGTGGACATATTTTGCACAGAATTTATTGTCATGTTATTGCGAGAGAAACCGGATAGGGCATGGGCAGCCACAAGGGACTGACCCTCTTAAATGAAACATAATTGCACGTTTCAGTAAGTTCAAGGTACGTTTAATCGTTAGTTAAGCCTTAAGTGATACATTGGATATAAACGTGATGGCGCACTGGATGACAACCTTTAGGCTCAAACTTAATTCAGAAAAGACAACTTTCTTCGTTGCTTCGCCACATCCGCTTGACACCAAATCACCACTATGTATCAATAATCTTAATTACCCTATCCAACCTACCATAAAGATACTAGGTGTAACTTTGGATCAGTGCCTAACCATGAGAGACCAGGTGAACTCCTTGATAAGAAAGGGATTTTTCACTCTCTGGAACTCAGATCCATTAAAGCTTATTTCAATACAGCGGCATTCAGAACCCTAGTCCAATCCCTCGTACTGAGTCTACTTGACTACTGTAACATCGCCTATTTAGCAATTTCCCAAAAGAACATGCAGCGTTTACAATTGATGCAAAATGCAGCGGTCAAACTGATCTTTGGGCTGAGGAAGTTTGACCACGTGACACCCTACTACCGGCAGCTGCATTGGCTGCCAACGGAGGCGCGCGTAAAGTTTAAATTTGCCTGCTTCTGCTTCAAAGCACTACACGGACTTGCCCCTAAATATATAACTGGCCTTTTCATCTTCTCAGCCAACAGACACAAGAGAAGCTCACATTCCAACTTCGTTTCCCCCCCAGTGAGAGGTTGTAATTTGAAAAAACACCATGAACTTCTTCTCTCGCACCAAGCAGTATCATGGGGTAAAGACCTAGAACAATTGCTTTCGCCCACTACTTATGAGGAATTTAGGAAACGTCTGAAAACACACCTGTTCCTAAAGTATCTAGACAACTGATCCTCTCTTCTCTCTCTCCTCTATAGCGATTAACTTGTTCTATTGATCACTCTCTCCTCAAAAATGGATTTCCTGTCCTATTAACCCTCTTTCTTCCTCCCCTCTTAAAGTCAATCAATTTGTACCTTTGCTTAATCTTTGTAAACCGCATAGAACTTCACGGTATTGCGGTATATAAGCTGTTATTATTATTATTATTATACAGATCTTTGATATAGTGGACAAGTTCTTTCCACTACTGTATATCCCCTTTACTAGAGTCCAAGAAAATGAGGACTAGACAAGGAATTCAGGAATAACAGGAATACATGGCCAGCTGGATTCTGGACATAGGTCAACAACTCGGAAGCACAACACATAACAGATTCATGTAAGTAAATAGTATTCAATGCATGCTTTTTAAAGTGGCCAGATTTTGATACTTGAAAATTAAAAAGAACAAAATCAAAAATCCTTAAGTCTCTCTAAACAACAACAAAAAAGTTATTTTGTTACAATAATTTTGCCCTCGGCAGACCACCTGAAGTAAATTGTGCCGTCATGACCCTACATGGGAGGATAGCATCTGTTATATACCCTGCCTAGTGAAAATAACTTTAAAAGACAAAAACAGTATCCTGCACATTTATTTAGGTCAGTTCTGGTTTCCTACTTGTAGAAATCCTCTGACCTCCAGCTGAACCCTATAATGGATTCTCTGTTCCCTGCACAGCTACAATGCTATCCTGACTGGGTCAAAAGGCAGCTATTAGTAAGGCGTTGGGGCTGGAAGTCTGACATGGGATAGCCAACATCTGCCATGCAGCCTTTTTATTCCTGCAATGGATTTGCATTGAGGAAGTGTTAATAAAGTTCTTGCATTTCGTAATCCTTTGTTGGCTGATGTTACAATCACTTGTGGCGAGATGCTGATAGCTGGGAAGGATTGTGCTGATTCCCTGCTTCAGAGTTAACAGTCTGAAGGACGACATAATAAAGTACTGTATAGGCTTGTGCACAGCTAAATGTGACTTCTGCACACAATTTTGTGCACAGCTGTGGGTGCTCTATTTTCAAATGAGCTTTTGCACAAAGCCATCAGCAAGCAGCACGTGTACAGTAAATCTCATGGTAATGAAGGCATTAGCTATTAAACCTGAAGAATACCTGAAGGCTGAGTGCAGAGATTTTTAAGGCCAGGTTCGAGGATGACCATAAGATTAGCTTGTTCTTCTTTGGTTATGCCTGTTTCTTCTCTTTACTGCGAGCATGAAGGATCTCAAACTTTTTCCGGGTTTTGCTGAAAGCAATGGGCTAAAAAAAAAACCAACCCCGGAATGAGGAGTGAGGGAGTGGTGTCTTGGATCACAGAGTAAAGTGCTTCGATAAAAACCCTAACGTGGCTTCATAAAAGGGGGGATAACACAATACAATAATATTTCTGCATGGAATAATATTGTTGTGTGAAATAGCGTTCCCGTGCATACACCGAATGCACAGTTACAATTTTCTTGATGCCGACAATATTTACGCACAGAACATCATTCCAGCACATGGAATTCAGAAGGCCAATACAATTCACTTCATGTACAAAATATAGTTGCTGCTAGGCAAGACTCATGTGCACCTGCTTCCAGTGTGCTCTCCCATGTTAGTGCACACATTTTGCACTAATTTGTCATATTATGATGAGGGAAACCGGACAAGGCATGGGCAGCCATAAGGAATTGGCCTTTCTAAAGAGAACGTGAGTGCATGCTTCAGTAAGTTCAAGATAAGTTTAATCTTCAGTTAAGCTTTAAGTGACACATTGCATATATGCAGGTCTTTGATATAGTGGATAAGTTCTTTCCACTATATCCCCTATACTAGAGTCCAAGAAAATGAGGACTAGACAAGGAATTCAGGGATAATAGGATCACATGGCCAGCTGGATTCTGGACATAGATCAAGAACTCGAGAACACAGCACAGAATAGGGAACTAGGCCAATTGCAATCTGGATACAGATGAGGGAGCCTAGTGTACAGGAATTAGGTCCAGCATCTCATATACCCTTCTCTATCACTACCCTGAATTCAGCATCTTGCCCCTACCATTGCCACTCTACTTCCTCATGGGCCCAAACTCATGCAGCATGATGATGAACCTTTCAGTACAGGCCTGCACTCAAGTGTAGCCCTGTCCCAACCTCTCTAATGCCAACTTCCTGATGGAAAGGGCAGGTAGGCATGAGTAGTTGTTACCAAATGACATTCACTCCCCCCTGCAGTCCAAGTCCTCCTTCAAGCCTCCTCCCTTCCAGGAGTTCCACTTCCCACTCACTCTCCCTCTCACGTGACACCCCCCTACCTGTTCAGCGAGACATTGTTGGGACAGGAGTGATGCCTATTCATGCCTGCTCATGGCTGCTCATATATCCAAGATGGCAGTTGAGACCTTTCATCCTAGTCTTCCAGTACCAAGATACTGCCACTAGAGGTCATGGCAGCTATCTTGAGGATTGATCCAGCTTGGGAAGAAGCAGCTGGGTATTGCTGCTGCATGTGATGCTAAAAGACCATCACTGAATGTTAAGGAGGACTAGGAAGAGGTGCTGTACTGGGGTGGAAGGTGGAGGCTACAGAAGGGGGCCACTGCCCTTTGGGAGGGAAGGTTAGCAGGATGGAAGCCACTGCTCCCTAGAGGAGAGTTGGGAGCTTATAATCATAATTTGAGCACAGAAAGCTCAATTCACCTCCCTGTGGCTTTGATCTCTGGACGGCATATTTCTCTCGATATTTAGGCTTTGCCAAATAGCAATTATTGTAAAGGGGATTGTTAGGGTGGTCAAAAATATTCAGCCTGACTCCATAAAAGATATTCAGGAAAGGCATGAAGAAAAATCAAGTTTCCAGTTTCTTAAGAGATTTACGAGGGACTGCTGAAAAGTTCTCAGCCCAATTAACAAAGTTGGGGCAGTCTCCATCGAGGGTTATACACTTAGTCCAGCAATTTTCATTCCATATTTTTCCGATGAAACGAAAAAAGTGGAAAATTACTGGACTAAGTGTATAGCCCTTGATGGAGACTGCCCCAACTTTGTTGGTTGGGCTGAGAACTTTTCAGTGGACCCTTGTACTATCCTGCCCATCAACCGTGTGTCTGAGCAGCTTACAAGCTATGAAAGAAAGAGAAGTAACACACAGGACCAATACACTGGGGGAGGAGGGAAGAACTACAATATTGTTGAGAAAAAGAAGGAGGGAAACAAAAGCAGGTGACTATGCTGTCCAATCAGATTATCCCTTGGACTCCTTGCCCAGATCATGAGCTTTTCATTTCGGTATAGGTGTCATTAAACAAAACAGGTCATAAGATCTGTTTTGAATTGGGACAAGGAGGAAGGGAACTGGAGGTTAGGTGAGAGCAAGTTCTAGAGTTTGGGGCCTTGGACTGAACAAATGGATTTTCTGCCAGAGTCATGGACAATTTCATGGAAGGAAGGGATGATGAGTAGATTTTGTTGCAAGGATCTCAGTGCTCTTGTTGGGTAATAGATATTTTTCTCAATATATATGTATTTGATACCACAGTAACTACCATTGAATTCCAATCGATGGAAAGTTACTTGGGTTTTCGTAAACTGTTGAAAATGTGGCTTTTTACTGAAGATTTTTGTACTGTAGAATGAACACTATAACATGGATAGTAAGGAGAGTCAGAATGCTATGGGTAACAGCTTTTTATTGAGGTCTTTTATATAGTTAATGAGTGGATTTGATAATGAGGGTTGCAATTAAATGATTATTATATTGGGGTGGGTCCTATGGATGTGATGGTATAATTAGTATTATTATACTAATTATTGTTGCACAATAAGATGTTATTGCATTTGTAACTTGTTATAATGAGCTGACTTTAGAATTGTGAACCGCTATAGCACTTCGGTTTTTAGCGGTATATTAAGTATTAATATCAAATCATAGGTGGTCAGTGATTCATCAATCTGGGGAGTCTCAAGTGGAACAAGCTAGGATTAGGGTTTGGGGCAGGGCTTGGGGAGGGTAGATGTGGGGGGGATGGAATGGAGCAAATTAAAATCCTTGGGATGAGAGGCAGCACCTATGTCAACAGTAAAGGGAGAGTGGGGGACACTTTTGAATATAGCAAGGAAGGAATCCCTGCATCATCTGTTTCCTTGACCACCTCCCCACCCCCAAGAATATCTCTGAATACTGTTTAGGAAATCTGTTCAAAAAATAAGCATAACTGAAGGACATCCATAAGACATCTTGGGGAGAGGAGATAGTGGATGCTATGGATGGGAAGACTGGATGGGCAATTTGGCCTTTTTCTGCCACCGTGTTTCTATACTCCTATTTGGCCCAGCTTAAATAGATATTTACCGTACCTCAAATACAATATACCTCAATGCCCTTGAAGTGCACCTGTTCATTTAAATGCATTGTAGAAAACATAAAGTCAGGATTTTTGCCCAAGGTAAATTAAGAAGAGACTGGGACAGAATGCTCTAGATTCTGCCTGTCTCAGTATCATAAGTTGCAAGAGAACCTGGCCTCTTGTATGAAATATCCTCATAGTTATCAAAAAGTGATAACTATTGGTTGCTTCCAGAAAGTGGCAGGGAAAACTACTTGCATGAGTCAGTCCCCTGTCTCTAAATGTGGCAGTCTTTTACTGGAAGTCATGCTTTCTTACATGCTTGACTGTATCCAGCATCCCTGTCCCGAGAAAACAAGGACTGAGGTACCAAGATTTCCCTAATGTGATAAGAGCCATTGATTGTATTTGTGTGGCTTATCAAGTTTTGAATATTTAGGTGTACTATAACAGTGGCTTGATTTTATAGATGTGACCACATTTCTTAGTTATTTATTTATTTATTTATTTCGATTTCTATCCCTTCCTCCCAGTAGCTCAGAACGGGTTACAAGCCAACATTCACAATGGAAAACATTTTGGACAGTACATGACTATACAGCAACTTAAGTACAGGAGAGTGCAGAAAGGAGGGGAAATATAAGGGGATCAAGGGGTAGTTTGCAGTTAGAATTTCAGTTGAAGAGGAGGGTCTTTACTGCTTTCCGGAAGGTCATCAGAGAGTTCTGTAGTCTGATTTGTGGGGGGAGTTGGTTCCAGAGATGGGGGATGAAGTGGCTGTTGGAGCGTTTATGGGCGGTTTCTGACAGGAGAGACTTTCCTGGGGGGGGGGGATACATAGGCATTTCTCCATTTCAGAGCGGAGGAGGCCGGTGGGTGTATTCAGGGTTAGCTTGGATCCTATGTATGCTGGGGTGGTGGCGTAGATTCTTTTATGTGCTACCACCAGGGCTTTGAAAGCACAGCGTTGGTTGATCAGGAGCCAGTGCTCTGCACGGAGGGCTGGAGAGATAGGGTCATGGTAGTTGAGGGTGTGCAGGAGGCGGATTGCTGCGTTTTGTACGCGCTGGAGGCGTTTGAGATCTATTTTGGCCATCTTTTTCGTTCTCAGCATTATGATTGCACATTAAAACAGAGCTCCCTTTTTGAATATGTGTAGTCAGGATCCCTAGGCAAACTCTTTTTAGTCAGTCCTCGTAGCACTGAGCATTTAATAATGTGCTATTTTAGTTATATACTTGTTGATGATAACAGTTGCACATTGTTGATCTGGGAGCTGACTCTTCCTTTGTCCTACCTCTATCTCAAATGCTGCTGCTACTATGCATACGAGGGGCCACTGAAAAGTTCTCAGCCCAACCAAGGAGAGAACGATGTGGAACCATGAAACTTACAATTCATGCCTTGGGAGTAGTTTTTGATCAGTGCCTGACTATGAAAAATCAGATAGATGCAGTTTTTCAGAAGAGTTATTATACCTTATGGAAACTCCGTACCATTAAATCCTATTTTGATGCTACTGCCTTTACACTCTTATTTCAGACGCTACTTCTGAGTATTCTAGATGATTGCAACATTGCATATTTGACAAGTACTAAGAAAAATTTGGCTAGGCTGACCTTGGTTCAAAATACGGCAGTAAGAATGATTTATGGCCTGAGGAAGTATGACCATGTAACTCCTTATTATTGTGGATTGCACTGGCTCCCAATGGAGGCCCGGGTGATTTTTAAAGTGGGATGCTTATCTAATCTAATCTTCCATTTGTGAGTCGCATATACCTATTCAGGCTCAAGGCGACAGAGCAAAGAGGAAGGGGAAAGTAGTAGGGGAAGGGGGGGGCATGGAGAAGCAAGAGGAGGGACCTAGAAGTAGGGGGTACTATACAGAAATTAAGACAGTTAATTGTCAAAGAGGAAACGTTGCCTTTGGTGTTGCCCCATTCTATTTGGGTTGATAGATTTGTTATCATGATACATGAGAACAATAGAAAATCTCATGCCCTATTTAGGTTCCCTTCAGCTAAGGGCTGTAAAAGCAAGAAACGTGGGCACTGTCTTTCCCATCAAGCAGCTTATTTTGAAAAAGATTTTTGCCCATTATTGACCAGATCAACATCTTATAAACATTATAGAAAACTTCTGAAGACTTTTCTTTTCTCCAAATTTTTGGCTAGTTAATTCGTTGTATATTATATTATCTTTGTATTCTTTCATAGCATAATCTTTTGTTAACTGCATTGAACTAAGGGTTATGCGGTCTAGAAATTCGTTATTATGTTATATGTTATGTTATGTATGCCACACTTTTCTTGACACTTTTCATTTCAATGAGGCAAATTCATCTAGCAAATGGGCACAAGGATAGGGAAATTAAGCCATTGTGACATCGCTGATGAGGTTGGCTCTTAGGCATAGGCGGAATGAGGCATTATGACATCACAATACGAGGGGCCACTGAAAAGTTCTCAGCCTATCCATGAAGAGAATGATGTGTAGCCATGAAACTTACAAGTCATGCCACACTTTTCTTGATGCTTTTCGTTTCAATGATATGAAATGAAACAAAAGTGTCCAGAAAAGTGTGGCATAACTTGTAAGTTTAATAGATCCACATCATTCACTTCTTGGTTGGGCTGAGAACTTTTCAGCGGCCCCTCATATTACGCCATCAGAACCAATGTAGAGCAGACCTTGTTTTATTTTCATTTGCAATTTATTTTATGTCATTTTTCAACTTTTTTCATTTTGTTTCTTCCTTATTTCAGATTTTGTTTTTAGTGTGTACTATTTGCAAATCTGTTTTAGCTCTGCCTCATTAAACCAAGTCTATCCATATGGTCATGAAGTCTGTTTATCAGAATGGCTTCTTCCATTTTTCTTGGCACCAATGTCAGCCTCCACTATTCCATAGTTTCCTGGCCCTCTCTCCTGGAGCTGATTGTAAGAATAGATTACAGATTGTTATTAATAGGTCCACAATTTCATTTCTGAGTCTTTATAGGGAGTATACTCTCTGGTTCAGGTGATTTGCTATACTTTAGTTTGTCACTTTGCTCTATTACCATATATATTTAAGGTTCACTAATTAGGGTTACCATATGGCTCCAGAAAAAGGAAGAAAGATTGAGAGAGTCAGGATTTACTTCCACTGAAAGCAATGGAGCCATATGGTAACCCTAACTATAATTTCTTCAGTTCCTCTAAATTAGGGGGGGTCAAAGTCCTTCCTCGAGGGCCACAATCCAGTCGGGTTTTCAGGATTTCCCAAATGAATATGCATGAGATGTATTAGCATACAATGAAAGCAGTGCATGCTAATAGATCTCATGCATATTCATTGGGGAAATCCTGAAAACCCGACTAGATTGCGGCCCTCGAGGAGGGACTTTGACACCCCCTGCTCTAAATCATCACCATCAAACATTGTTTCTGCCATGGGTGTCTCTTCAACATCCTTCTCAGTACATACTGAATAAAATAATTAATTAAGCGGGTCTTTTACTAAGGCGCACTAGTTGATTTAGCGCGCATTAAATGCTAACGTGTCCATAGGATAAATTGGCTAGTAAAAGGACCCCTTAGCTTTTCCACTATGATCTTATGCTTCCAAAATGCCCATTTTAATTCTCACTATTGGCCCAGACATATAATATTGAGAGCAGGAAGCATGGACACCAGGACCTTTAAAATTTCTATCAAATATCCCTATAAAAATCCCTTAGGAGGAAATGTCAATTCTGAGGGAGGTTTAGGATACCCAGATTTAAATATCTAAAATGTTCTCCAAATTCATCAACTTTGTATGGACTACTACTAACGTGTACTAGATATAAACTGGAGTGGATAAATGCAGTCTGCACTGCTTTCATCTAACTAGCATTTGTCTAGCCAGATTTTCAGTATTTTGAGCCTTGAAACCGAGCTGCGATTCATATGCCTGAATTTGCCCCATATTTTGAACAGAAAAGTTAACAGGATTTGAACAAACCTGATAGAAAGAATCCAAGACTGTCCAGATGGAATCCAGTATAATATTTGATGGCCTCACCAGGGATAGAATGACTAGGGAGAGGTCAGAAACCTCCAAATTTGAAAGAATTCCTGTCAGCCCTCCACTGCATGGATTTTTGAAAGCTGGAGAGACCAGACGCCGGTTTCCTCCTAAATGTACCCTCAGATCTCCTGTGAACAGAGCTTTTCCTGTGGGGCCACTACTACCGTATTTTCACGCAAATAACGCGCACCCGTATAAAACGCGCACACGGGTATAGCGCGCAGAAATCACGATGATATGTACAAAAACTTTGGTATACCGCGCTCACGGGTATACCGCGCATGCTGCCCGACGCTCCTTTCGCCCGCCCTGACTTTCCGTGCGCTGTCCCGACTCTCCGTTCACCCCCCCCTGACTTCCATGCACTGTCCCCCCTTGAAGGTCTGTCCCCATCCTGAAAGCCTGATGCCCCCCCCCCGACGTCCGATACATCCCTCCCCCCGAAGGACCGCCGACTCCCCAACAATATCGGGCCAGGAGGGAGCCCAAATCCTCCTGGCCACGGCGACCCCCTAACCCCACCCCGCACTACATTACGGGCAGGAGGGATCCCAGGCCCATCTGCCCTCGACGCAAACCCCCCTCCCCCCAACTACCGCCCCCCCCAAGAACCTCCGACCGCCCCCCCAGCCGACCCGCGATCCCCCTGGCGACCCCCACGACCCCCCCACCCCCCTTACCTTTGGTAGTTGGGCCAGAAGGGAGCCCAAACCCTCCTGGCCACGGCGACCCCCTAACCCCACCCCGCACTACATTACGGGCAGGAGGGATCCCAGGCCCTCCTGCCCTCGACGCAAACCCCCCTCCCCCCCAACGACCGCCCCCCCCAAGAACCTCCGACCGCCCCCCCAGCCGACCCGCGACCCCCCTGGCGACCCCCCCACCCCCCTTCCCCGTACCTTTGGTAGTTGGCCGGACAGACGGGAGCCAAACCCGCCTGTCCGGCAGGCAGCCAACGAAGGAATGAGGCCGGATTGGCCCATCCATCCTAAAGCTCCGCCTACTGGTGGGGCCTAAGGCGCTTGGGCCAATCAGAATAGGCCCTGGAGCCTTAGGTCCCACCTGGGGGCGCGGCCTGAGGCACATGGTCGGGTTGGGCCCATGTGCCTCAGGCCGCGCCCCCAGGTGGGACCTAAGGCTCCAGGGCCTATTCTGATTGGCCCAAGCGCCTTAGGCCCCACCAGTAGGCGGAGCTTTAGGATGGATGGGCCAATCCGGCCTCATTCCTTCGTTGGCTGCCTGCCGGACAGGCGGGTTTGGCTCCCGTCTGTCCGGCCAACTACCAAAGGCACGGGGAAGGGGGGAGGGGGGGGTCGTGGGGGTCGCCAGGGGGATCGCGGGTCGGCTGGGGGGCGGTCGGAGGTTCTTGGGGGGGACGGTCGTTGGGGGGGAGGGGGGTTTGCGTCGAGGGCAGGAGGGCCTGGGATCCCTCCTGCCCGTAATGTAGTGCGGGGTGGGGTTAGGGGGTCGCCGTGGCCAGGAGGGTTTGGGCTCCCTTCTGGCCCGATATTGTCGGGAAGTCGGCGGTCCTTCGGGGTGGGGGTGCGAGTGGTCCTGCCGGGGGGGGGGGATGTATCGGACGTCGGGGAGTCGGCCGGGCAAGAGGGCTTGGGCTCCCTCTTGCTCCGATCGTGGATGCGGGTGCGGGTGGGAGCGCGTGCGAGCGGTCGTTCGGGGTGGGGGTGCGAGCGGTCCTGCTGGGGGGGTGAATCGGGCGTCGGGCGGGGTGGGAACTATGTTTTAAAACTTTTGTATACCGCGCTCACGCATATAACGCGCGAGGGGTATGCGCGGTAGGTAAAAATGCGTATAACGCGCACGTTATATGCGTGAAAATACGGTACTTACAGCAGTGTCTTGCAAACTGTGTGCCCAAGAGATTCCAGGTGTGCCACGAGAGATTCCAGAATTTTACTTTATTTTTAAAAATTCACTTCATAAGTATACACTAGAATAGATGACATGTACATCGCGTACGCAAGAGTGTGTCAATGTTATGAGTGTCTATGTGTGTAAGGATACAACTGCCCAGACAATCATCGTTCTTTGTCGTGATTGGTCCTTGGAAACTAATGGCAAGTAATTTTAGTTTTATTTTTTATGCAGTAGTTATCCTAACTTGAGCAACAAAACAATCAAGGCTTTGTTATCATTTGGATCTTATCTTTGAGAATTTGGATCTCCAGCTCTGACAGAAATTGAATCGATTTTCAGCTCTGACAAGAAATTAAAATTGAAAAAAAAAAAAGAGAACTGGAAATGGTGGATGATGAAATGTGTGCTTTGTTGTCTATCGAGTTGCGTTTTGAGTTAATTTGCATTCATAAACAAGCTCATCCATTGCATTAGCAATTCTATTCAATCTACTTTAGTTTCACCATTGTTACAACTACCCATACATAGCTTAAAGAACTTTAAATAAATAATTCTCAAATTTAATTTTTTGTTGGTTTTGCAATTTTAGAATTTCAATTATAATGTGCCGCGAAAAACATTTGCTTCCTTTAGTGCAACTGTTATAGCCAGAGCTATAAAAAACAGTTTGAGAGACACTGACTTACAGTATGGTATAGCTGCTATGATAGCATTCATGGGAGCATTAAGGAATGGCACCCTCCCTAATGTATCACAGCTGTTAACCTCAGCAGTAGTCCATCATTGCAAAAGATCTCACAGTGGAGTGCAGGAATTATGGGCCTAGAAAAACCTCACTTTTCATACAGGAGATCTTCTTCAACGGCATCTATAACATGGAAGTGAGTCAGAGGGAAAGAAGCTGAGCAAAGCTCTGGACAGAAAGCTGTCATGCCCAGTGGCCTTTGCAGTGTGTGTGTGTGTGTGTGTGGGGGGGGGGGGGGGGGGGGGGCTGGATGGGTGGCAAATCCACATCTCATCCTTCCATTTGAGCATAAAAAGAAAATGAGGAAAAATCTAGCAGGCAGGGCAGCTGAAGTGCAAGTGCTTCAGATTCAGACCACTGTTCAATGTGCCATCATATTCTGTACCTTTCTTTGTCTTTGGACAGTGCCACCCTATGGTTAAACTGTAAAATCCATCCTTTGAAATCTTGGAAAGTCACATTTAATGGTTTGATATTTTATTTGTGTATTTATTTTTGATGTTTGATAGACTGCCCTTTGTCAGAGCAAATGGCTTAATTTATTCCAAATCAACAGAATGTTGGAATGTTGATTTAGAATTGCGACCTTCCTATCCCCACCAGAACAAAGATACACACAGATAAACAAACGCCCCCTCAGAGGTAATATCGAGCCAAACATATGTGTACAAATAAACGCACACACTTTTTTTTCACCCTTTATCATCCTCTTCATTTTTTAAAATTAAATCTTATAACAGTAGATCTCCTATGTGTGCTCCTTCCGATGATTATGACCATTTTAATTACATTATGGTCACTGTTATCACGTGATCTCATCACCGTCACCTTTTCCTGAGGAGCCACGCTCTAAAACTTGGGAAGAGGGGACAAAGTCATGAGATAAGATGTAGGGGACCGCCACTCCTTGCAGAAATTCAGTGCCCAAGATTAGGGTGCATACCTATGCCCTGAAGACAATTAGAAGTCTGAGCATTGCAGAAAGCATGCAAATACAACCTCATCTCATACATATTAATTGTAGATATCCCCCAAACTGGCTAGATACAGAATCAAGAGGACCATTTTGGGAACCACTGTGCCAAGTCTACTAGCTTCTATAGGAGATTTCTGGATTCTGCCCTTCTTCCTTGCTTGTGAATCTAGCACTAGGACTCCCGACTCATCTAAGATCACTGACACCAGTACAGGAATCAAAGTGTCTTTGGACCCATTGTCTATCCTGTCCCTTCGTCTATTCGGCCCTAATGCAAGTTGCAATGGCTATCCGCAGTAAGGACTCCAGTTTGCCCCCTGAAATTCAGTGACCTTATAACTGTGATTTGTAATTTGATGAACCAACTGTAAGGATTTTAATCAGGATTTACAGGTATAAATTTAGCTGCAAATGTAAAGCCCATCACTGCCCAGATTTTTACAAGCATCTACCTAATGCATTTATTTTAAAGATACAGTAATTTGGTTACGGTATAAGCTATGAGTAAAAAAATAAAGAAAAAAAAGTGTGTATTTTCTAGCATAATGTTGGTAGAGATGGATCTATAATCATTATTTTCTGTCTTGCTGTGAAAAACCATAACACAAACGAGATATGCACATACAGTGCATTTCACAAGGCAGCTACAAAATTTCCAGACCAGCAGGAAGATAACAAATGCCTAGAGTTGTAATTCCTGACAGTGGATCAGAGTTATGGCTCAATCTTCAGAGGGCTCATTCCAGTCATATTATAGTATTCCAGAGCAGAGCCTTGCAGACACGTTAATCTTCAGTCCCCTTTCCTAGGAGGGCAGGGATCCAAAGCAGTTTGCATTCTCCTGTTAGCATTCCAGTGATTCAAGTAATAACAAAGGTAGATGAAAGAAGGTCTATTCTTGAACAGCATGAAAAGCATGCATTAATTGATGTCAGTGAACGATTCACTCATTAAACATGGAGCTTGACTCATCATGGTGGGAGAAAGTCAGTGATGATACAGACCCTGCCTTATTTTATTTATTGGGATTTATTAACTGCCTTTTCATGAACAGGAACTACTTTTTTACAGATAGGGTGGCAGATGCATGGAACAGCTCCCGGAAGAGGTGGTGGAGACAAAGACTTTTTGTCTGAATTCAAGAAAGCCTGGGATAGGCAAGTGGGATCTCCTAGAGCAGACATGGGCAACTCCGGTCCTCGAGGGCCGGAATCCAATCAGGTTTTCAGGATTTCCCCAATGAATATGCATTGAAAGCAGTGCATGCAAATAGATCTCATGCATATTCATTGGGGAAAACCCTGTGTCCGGCCTCACTGCTAACCCAGTTGGTCACTGCCGTGAGTTCCGGCTTCAGCTACTGAGCAGTACTGAGCAAAAGCATGCTTTGGTGCTGCTGCTTGGCGCTAAGCGGCTTCCTGAATAGCTCCTGCAAATTCTCATGAGAATTCACAGGAGCCATTCAGTAAGCCGCTTAGCACCGAGCAACAGTGTCAAAGCGCGCTCCTGCTCAGTACCGCTCAGCGGCTGAAGCTGGAACTTGCGGCAACAACTGACTAGGTTAGCAGCAGAGCAGGAGGCAGAAAGCTCATTCCTGCCCGCTACACCTACGGACCACCAGGGATTCCAGCAGCAGAGGTATGATGGACAGGGCAGGGAGGGGAGACAGGGTGCAGAGCTTTGCGGCCCGGTGGAGGCCTGCAATAAGTCTGGGAGGAGGGGGTGGGTCGGTGGGGATTGGCCAAAATATAAATCAGGACCCCCATTTTTGGGCAAATTTTTGGCCCACAACCGGTTTATATTTGAGTATATATGGTAGATAGTTAATAGTTACTTTGTTTATTAATTATAACTATATGAACATTGCAACGAGTACTTTATTTTCAACTGAGTTTCTTATTGGCTCTGAGCATTACACCTCTGCGTGGTGTAAGAATCTGTCCACCGAAGCTGAAGAGTCTCTCCACTGCTGCGCTGAATGGAAAGCTTGTATTCTTCAGAATAAACACTTCCTTCACAGTTTAATAGCACTAGAGTCCGGATATATCACATGCAGCATCATTCAAGAAGAGGCCTAGTTCTGACTGCACAGTGTTGACCCTTGTGTCTTCACTGGAAGATAGTGCTGCATTAGGAGTTTTGTTTGCATCGTCAGCCTGCGCCTGTATTGCTTTGCCTGCGCCTGTATTGCTTGCATCAGCAAGTATTTGGCAAAAGCTCTGGCAGCATCTGACTGGATCCAGTGTAGCTTGAATTGTGGATGTGAAACGCTACCATCAAAAATCATCCTTAGCTTCAAGTGGACCAAAGAGCTTAATGATTCCATTCATTAGATCTTCAACAAGTGGGCTGGCGAATTTGAGCAAAGGCCTCATGGAGGTAAGATGTGCATGCAGGAAAGAAATCATTGTCAGAAGAACTCCCATGAAACACTGATCGTCAGCCTGCAATATGTCTAGTGCCATAGCAATCAGTTTGATCACCTTAGTATACTCTGCTGTGAAAGCAATTTCATTTGAGTGGAAAGCTTCTCATAGATGTCATTGAGCACAGTTTCAGACTTCTTCTCCACAACAGAATACACTTTGCCAACAGCATAATAGAACGAATTTCATCTAGTAACATTTGGTACAGTAAGTATGGATTCTGAAGTTTCATACACTATTTCAGCTGCCTTTAGACTTTTACAGCACTTATTCCGAAGGGCACCATGTAGACTGAACTTCATATGAGCTTGCATTGTGATTATAATTTTCTCCACTGTGGGGCTTTCTGAGAGTTGGGACACAGTCAGCATTCATCCCCTCAAGGGTGGCATGGAGAGTCCCAGTTTCCTAAGACTCTGACAAGGTGCTTTTCCATTCCACAGGTCTTGTCACTGCCTCCTTTTTAATCTCAGGGTGAGAATATCTTATGTCCACAGTAGTCCTTCTTGGAGGCTTCCTTTAAGAAGTGTGTGTGTGGGGGGGGGCCTCCCCCTCTCCTTCTGGTGGTTCTCTCCCCAGTATTTAGGGCCTCTTACTCACTTCAGAGTCTAGTATGAGTACATGCAAATGAGTTTGAAAATTAGTCCCTTTAAATATTCAAAAACAGTCCAGCCCTTTATGAAGCAATTCTTTCAGTTCAGTAGAGCCCATTTGGCTGGCTGTCTACTGAAATGCTTGTGGTGAGGTAAGGGAAACGAGTTGAATTGGAGGCTTAATGAGTATAATAGCATCAATGGAAATTGTAAACAGTAATGCAAAAGTAACTAGTAAATTTAGTTACTTAATTTTGTTGATTTTATAAAAATATAACTACTGGTAATTACAGTAGCGAACATTACTGTAACTAGTTGCTATCCAGCAGTGCAAGATTTGCATGTACTGCTTCCATTGTACGTAAACAAATTTCACGCATATTCATTGTGGAAATCTTAAAAATCTGACTGGTTTGTGGCCCCCAAGGACCGTAGTCTTAGAGAAAAGCAGTCTTTCAATTACATTACTCAAATGCCTCAAATGAAGAAGGAAGTTTGAGGCTCGTAATTTTGTCAGGTGTAAAACCTTTTTTTTCCTTCAGATGTACTGGTAGACGAGCCTGGGTGTTTGCATAAGCGGAAGTACAGCAGACACTCAATATTTGTGGGGGTTAGGGGCAGAGCCGACCCGCGAATAGGGAAAATCGTGAATAATTTTTGGGGCTGGCTCTGACCCACCCCCGCCTCCCTCCTGTGTCCCCGACCTTACCTGGTGGTTTAGCAGCGATGCAGGGCAGGAGCGATCTTCCTCTCGAGACTACAACGGGAACTCATGGCAGCCATTTTGATGATGGCTTTGCACGGGGCAGGAGCGTAGGAAGATTGCTCCTGCCCCGCATTGCCGCTAGACCACCAGGTATAGTCTGGGGGATGTCCGGGGCAGCGTTTCTGAATTAAAAATTCAAGGGGCAAAAAAATTGCGAATAACCGAATTCGTGATTGGGGAAACCGTTAATCGGGAGGGGGAGCTGTATACACTATGGGCTCCTTTTACAAAGCAGTGCTGGGAATCGAATGGGCTGGTTTTAAGAAAGTTCCTGGAGGAAAAATTCATAGTCTGTTATTGAGAAAGACAGGAGGGAAACCACTGCTTACCCTGGATTGGTAGCATTGGAATGTTGCTACTCTTTAGGTTTTGGCCAGGCACTAGTGACCGGGATTGGCCACCATAAGAACGGGCTACTGGGCTTGATGGACCATTGACTCAGTAAGGCTACTCTTATGTTCTTATTTAGCACACTGCTCATTGGTAGCGCTGCTTTGTAAAAGGAGTTCTCTGTTTTTACTGCAAGAAGTTTCATATCCTTAAACAACTGATACTTTTGCTATTAATTTGTTCAAACTGTACTCGTAGGCGTTTGCTTCTACAAATGCTGGTAAAACAAATGCTGTCAACATCATGACACATCTTTTTGCTGGCAGGATGATAGCAAGATCATTCCTTATAAGAACGTTGTTGTTTTCTAGCAATTTTTGCAGGTCAGGCACACAGCTGATTTATAGTAACTGCAGAAAAAAGCTGGATAAGCGGAAGAGTGTGACCTAGAGAGAAACAGCTCTGATATGAACAGAGTCAACATGCCACACATTTGTACAGAGGTGCCAGGAGTGAACCACCTCAAAGTGAGATTTACGGCCCCAGAATGAGTCTGAAGGCCAAAGAATGAGTTATTTCAGGCAGGGTGTCGGATATAAATTTGTAAAAATGTGCTATATTTCTTTAAAAAATGAAAGAAACAGCATAAAATGATATCCAGCTTTCTTTGATGCCTCTGAAAGGATGGCCACAGAAGGAGACAAAATATGTGACCATTTTTCAAAGGAATTTGCCTAGGTATTAGGCAGTTACTTTTCTACATTTAAGCCCTGATTTTATAAATGACACCTAAAGTTAGGCAATCAGATCAGTGTGCCTAGCTGACCCAGGCGCTTAACTTAATTTTCTTAATCAACGCTGATACACTTCCCCCTCCATATTTGCAGGGGTTAGGGGCAGAGCCAGCCCGCGAATATTAAAAAAACACAAATAATATTTGGGCGGGTTCTGCCCCTAACCCCTGCTTCTCCCGGATATTTTAAGCCCTGAAAGCCCCCCCTTAAGCCTTACCTGGTGGTCTAGCGGGTTTTCAGGCAGGAGCGATCTTCCTACGCTCCTGCCCGTGCAGATTGCTCACAGGAAATGGCTGCCTTGAGCTCCTGTAGTCTCTCGAGCCATTTCCTGTGAGCGATCTGCATGGGGCAGGAGCGTGAGAAGATCGCTCCTGCTCCGAAAGCCCATTAGACCACCAGGTAAGGCTTAAGGAGGTGCTTACAGGGCTTAAAATAGCCTGAAAATGAAAATGTATTTTTTGATTTAAAACCGCGAATAAGCGAATCCGTAGATATGGAATTCGCGACTACGGAGGGGGAAGTGTAATTGAAAGCGTAATTAAAAGAAAAAAAAAAAATTAGCCAGTAGGCGTCGACCACTTCAAGGTAGACATCTATACCCAGGTACCTATCAGTAAGTAGGTATGGTTAGGGGTGGATTTGGGGTAGATTTTGGGCCTGGTTTGACTTAGGCACACTCATTTAGGCCAAGGAAACCCTGGCCTAAATGGCAATGCACCTAAGGATTCAACAGCTACTGATGCCTAAGACTATAAATCACAGGTGTCAAAGTCGGTCCTTGAGGGCCACAATCCAGTCGGGTTTTCAGGATTTCCCCAATGAATATGCATGAGATCTATTAGCATACAATGAAAGCAGTGCATGCAAATAGATCTCATGCATATTCATTGGGGAAATCCCAAAAACCCGACTGGATTGCGGCCCTTGAGGAGGGACTTTGACATCCCTGCTATAAATGGTGCCTAGCGGATGACCGACAAGTGTGCTCAGTGGCGCCTAGGAGTTAGGCGCCATTTACAGAATCTGGCCCTTAGTGGCTAAAAGTATGTGCATCAGTATGCTCTACCAATGGATTTCACTAGCCCAAATTTCTCTAGGGCAGGGGTAGGGAACTCCGGTCCTCCAGAGCCGTATTTCAGTCGGGTTTTCAGGATTTCCCCAATGACTATGCATTGAAAGCAGTGCATGCAAATAGATCTCATGCATAGTCATTGGGGAAATCCTGAAACCCAACTGGAATACGGTTCTTGAGGACCGGCGTTCCCCACCCCTGCTCTAGGGAAACTACATAGTTAATACTATCCCCCACCAGAGACAGACAGACATATATGGGGCTAGATGGACCATTGGTCTGATCCAGTAAGACTATTCTTATATTCTCAGCATATATTATAAGGCAGTAGTCTCTAACTTAAACCTTTTGCAGGGCCACAAGTTGTATTTGTAGGTACTTGAAGGGCCTCAGAAAAAATTGTTAATGTCTTATTAAAGAAATGACAATTTTGCATGAGGTAAAACTTTTTATAGTTTATAAATTGTTCCTTTTGGCTAAGTCTTAATAATGTTGTCATTTATAGCTAAAGAGACATATGATTAAGAAACTGTTTTATTTTACTTTTGTGATTATGATAAACATACCAAGGGCCTCAAAATAGTACCTGGCGGGCCTTGAGTTTGAGACCACTGGTATATGGTGAGATGTACATCTGGCACCCTTTATGTGAAGTTCACAGCAATGCCCTCAAAGGTGCCTCACTACGCTGTTGGTATATCTATGTGGCCAGTCCATTATAATGTTGGCCCCTCTCAAGTCCAAATGCTCTGCATTTGGACGTTTTGAACTTTGACATTTTTGTGGTCAAAAATGGTGAACAAAGTTGAACATCCTAAGGTTGAATGGCTTGGCGGCAAAATCGCCTAAAGTAGGCAATTAAGAAAAAAATATTTGGCTCTCTAGCGGTTTTGAAAATGACTTTTTCCATCTCCAACTTTGGACTTCCAAAGCCAGACTTAGAAGTTTTATTGAAAATGGCCCTCCATGTGGGTAAGTTGAAGAGACGACCCATTAGATGTGTTATCAAAACTAGCTTCAGTAGTATACAGCCAAAAGCTTACAAAGACAGTTCAAGAACTGCCTTATATCCCAAATCCTCTGGAGTGGAGTTCGAGGCAGGTTACCTCAACATTTTCCCCTCCTTTTATGAAGTCATGTTAGGCTTTTAAAAAAAAAAAAAAAATCACCAGCAGCGGAATTCTATGAGCATCAGAGCTAATACCGCCATGGCCAGCCATTAAAAAAAGCCTAACGCAGCTTCGTAAAGGGGGAGGAGGGGTTGATAGATAAGAATAAACGTAAAATATAAAGTTAAAACCAGATTAAACTTATAACATAGTGGGTTACACATAGCATTTTCACATCACAGCGAGAATCATACAGTGCAAAATCAGGGTCATATTAAACTCCTAAACAGGATTTCTGAAAAAGCCATATTTTCAGGGTTTTTTTTTTTTAAACAAAGCATACATTGTGGTAGTATGAATCTCTGTAGGTAGAAGATTCCAGAGTTTGGTACGTAAATGAATTATAGTGACTCGTCATATTTTACACCTTTTTCAGATGCAAAGGATAATATCAAACAAGCAGAGTTACGATGTTCAAGAGATCTGCCTAGTAATTGATTTTGTCTAGGGAAACTATTGGGAGCCTCTCCATACAAGATCTCACAGTATAACTTAAATTTGACCTGCTTTTCTACTGGGAGCCAATGTAACTCCATAAACAATGGAGTTATATGCCTCTTGCACACATAAGTGCAAAGAAAACCACCATGGATGTACATTATTCTATATGATAGTGCATAAGTGTGTGTGTATGTGGGGGTGGGAGAGGGGCAAAGCACAGAATGAACATGTCTCCAGCATGGTGGATGTGTGTATGTGGGCAAAGTGTGTGTGTGGGGGCAAAACACAGAATGAGTGTGTGTGTGGGTGGGGGGGAGGGGCAAAGCTCAAAATGAGCATGTCTCCGGCATAGGGTATGTGTGTATGTGGGGGGACAAAGCACAGAATGAACGTGTGTGGGGGGGAGAGGAGCAAAGTACAGAATGAGCGTGTGTGTGGGGGGGGGGGGGGGGCAAAAATCAAAATGAGCATGTCTCCGGCATAGGGTATGTGTGTATGTGGGGGGACAAAGCACAGAATGAACGTGTGTGGGGGGAGAGGAGTAAAGCACAGAATGAGCGTGTGTGTGTGGGGGGAGGGGGGGCAAAGCACAGAATGAGTATATCTCAGCATATGTACACCACTTATACAATATGTAGTGGTTTGTATGTGCACTTAGGTACACCCATTTATGCCTACTATTGACCTGGCGTGGAAGTCTGCACCCAAATTTGGGCACACCATTTCAAGTCTTTAATAGCATCTTGGCACACAGATGTTATTATAGGATTGGCACTGACTGTGTGGCAACAGCATGCCTAATTGGAGGTACCAAGTTAGAGACTTGTCCCCTAAGTGTTTATTTCAATCAAAAGTTTGGACTGAACTCCACGTGTATCATCTTTTTGCTGTTTACAGCAGACTCACCAAATGCACCCTTTTCATGAAGATTCAATCAAAGTGGTTTACAATACATTGAAAAGTAATCAAATGCTCAAGTATTTTCCCTAGCTGTTCTTGCAGGCTCACAATCTGACTGAGGTACCTGGGACAATGGAGGGTTAAGTGATTATTTTTAGAGGCTCTTAGCAAAGTAATGGTGCTTTAACAAATGTGGACATCTGCTGTTTCCTCAAGAAAACTTGGATTTCTGTGGTTAGGATGATGAGGCAGTAAATAATAATAATAATAATTTATTGTTTATATACTGCCAAAGCCAAGGTAGTTCGAGGCGGTTTACAATAAAGAAGAGCTGGACATCCAGCGATAAAAACAATGAAGTCTTTGAGTACAATACAATACAATGTAATATAGAAGAGCTGGACATACAGCGAGGAAAAAACAAAAGACACGAAGTCTTTGAGTACATGACTGTTTGTACATAGTACGGTAACATTGTAGGGACAGGTTTACAATAAGAGTAAGTCAAAAGGAAGAGAAGGTCGTACAGTGTGGGGTAAGCAGTGGAGGCTTTGGGAATTCTTGGTCAATAGGAAGTAGATCGAGGCGATTTGCAAGGAATGGAATGTCATACAGTGTGGGATAAGCAGCGAAGACTTTAGGAATTCTTGGTCATAAATAGGTTGAACAGTTTGGTTTTGATTAGTTTTCTGAAGTTGAGGTAGGATGAGAAGTGCATGATGGTGCTGCTTAGCCAGTCGTTCTGTAGACTTGCTTGGAAGGCAAGCGTTCTGTCAAGGATTCTTTTGTATCGGCAGGTTTTTATTGTAGGGTGGCTGAACATGCGTATTCTGCGTGTAGGCCTGGTGGAGCAGTCTAGTTTGAAATGGGAGACCAGGTACAGAGGGGCCAGACCGAGTGTGGATTTGAAACAGAGGCATGCGAATTTGAACAATACTCTTGCCTCCAGGGGCAACCAGTGGAGTTTTTGGTAGTAGGGGGTTATGTGGTCCCATTTCTTTAGGCCAAAAATCATGGGACTACTTGTTTGTAAATCCACAGGGGGACAGATGATGATCAGGTATTCACTAGTATTCATGTAAACTGTCATGGGAGGAGGGCAGCATTCATGATTGGGATCTGGCGGTTTTTATTTTCTCTCTCCACCCTTGGTGACATAATTTCTTCCTTGGTCCTGAAGGATGTCAAGGTGGAATTCTAAAGAAATGCAACCTCAGACGTTTTAAACATCACGATGGTCTTTTTTTAATGGTGGAAATTGCCTCTTTTCTTAAGTACATAACAGCATGAACAGGCCTTTGCTAGAGAAAGGTTGGAGATATGAAAGCCACAGGGGCAGTATCTCAGAGAAAAGAATAACTTAGTTACAACTAATTAATTTGAAAAACAAAGCAGCCAAACAGAGATGTGTAAAAAAACCACCCCAATTTAACTATAATGATCTCAACAGAGAAAGTGGCCGCTCAAGATTAAGGATATTACAGAAAGTTACTTGAATGCCTTTACAGATTTAAATATGTTAAGAAGGAATCAAACTGAATGTGATGGAGTGTAGAGGAAGTTACTGGTTCCCCTTAACACTCCCTTACAGAGGCACCTTGAAGCCCACAGAAAGATATGGCTTAATCAAGGCATAGTTTGGTTCAAGCTGATAGATAAAAACCTCTGAACACAGGCAGGGAAGAGCAACCTCCCCGCACCTCTTCATCACATACTGCAGAAACGTAATTCAAGTAGGCCAAATTTTACCTTGGAACTCTGTGAAATATTAACTCTTGACGCCAGGCCTAGAGCCAAGCCTGGTTTTTTGTTAACCTTGAAGACAAACACTAGTGCATACTAAGACTGGCTGCAGGAGGATTTATCCAATTCCAAGAAACTTTAATTCTTAGTTTATCAAACCAATTAAGGGAACAGACTAACATTTTTCTGAATGTTTGGTTTTACTTTCACCTCTCTGAGGCCCAGATTCTCAAAACTTTAATGCCGTTGCTAAACTGTTTACCGATGGTTTAGCCTGTATGCATTTTAGCAGCGGATTATCAAAACAGATTAGCTGTCAATAGCGAGCTTTCTAGCAGTTTCCAACAATGACGTGCAAATGGGCTCTTCAACACTGAAATGAGCCCTCCAGTGGATTCTTAAAAAAATGCTGAGCCATTTTCGAAAAACGACATCAGCTTTTTGCGACAAAAATAAGCGATTGGTCTAGGGGTGTCGGTAAAGGCATGACAGTGTCAGAGACTGCTAGAAAGCCGTGTTGTGATGCAGGGGGAAGAGATGCTCATTCTCCCCCCTTACATCACAACACGCCTCCCCTGCAGCAGCGGTGACACCACCCTGCAGCAGGAGAGATGCCAAGTCTCTCCTGCTGCCAGCCAACACTCTCCCCCGGAAGCTGGAGAGCTGGCGATTCTCTCCCACTGCGCCCTGCCATACAACACCCCTCCCCCTTACATCTAAGTAGATGACCTCCTCCCAGCTGGCCTGCGTTGTCCAAAATGGGCCTTCCCCTCCTCAGTGCATTTTGGGATGGGGAGGGGCCTGAGGCTCTGATTGGCCCGGACGCCTAAGACCTATGGGGTGTCCGGGCTAATCAGAGCCTCAGGCCCCTTCCTGGTGCACTCCACATGATGGAGGAGATAGAAGGAGCTAAATTCAATTCAGACAGAGACTCCAAAATAAGATCCGGTAAAGCAGCAGACTTAAATAAACGCAAAAGCCAGATAAAGATTTAAAGTGCCAGCGTACATTCCTGGGTCCCATGCCATGAGAGGAGCATCTGCAGAAAATAAGGGATCAGTAAGATTATCCTCATCACCTGTATCCCCTGGAGAGAGATCTCCCAGGTACTGAACAGTGGCAGACTGCTTTGGGAGGCTATGCCTTGACGAGGCACATCTGGCACACAGGGGGCTGCGCAGGAGGAGCACAGTTCTCGTGAAATGCTTTCCACAAAAATTTCAAAAAGTCTAAGACATCTGTACCAGGGACAAGGAGTCACCCTGTGATGACTCTACTTTGCGTTTCTTGGGCTGAGGAGCATCCGCTTCCTTACGCATGAACAGTCACTATTTCCAGGCCCCAAAACCAGAAAAGGCTGCCCTTTTTGTCATCTGAGTATGCAGAGGAGAGGTTAAGTTGACCACTCCCGCCTCTCCAGTCTACAAGACATGCGATGCAAGGACACTTCTGAGGCGCAGAAGTTACACAATCCTGGCATGAATCTGGAATAAAAGAGCCCAAGGATTCCATCCTAACAAATTTTGAGGCAGAAATTGAAGTTTTGGAAGTGCATGGAACTTTTGAAAAAAAGATAACTAAAATCCAAGATGGCCACCATCAAGATTTTCAAACTTAAAAACATTAAAAAAACCAAAACACCCCAATAACTAAAGTTAAAAAAAACTGGTGAATTTAGGATTTTTGAGAAGGAGTAAGGAAGAGGAACATGCAGGAACCTTAAAAAAAACAGATTTTCAGACACACACCCTCCCGCTTCACCTCACAGACTTGTGCTGGCAATGTGCTACAGCCTGCCTCAGCTCAGTACAGTAACTAGAAAGGAGAAGAATCATTGTCTCATGCTGAAAATGCTTCTTCAATGCTGATCTTTGGGCTGTCAATCAGACACAGCATCTGACCCCCACCCCCGCAGACTGATGGATGCACTACCAGAAGGGCGGAGGCGAACAAAATGCAGCTGGCACCCTGCGAGACACCACTGAGCCTCCTACAGATGCCTAACAACCTGCGCTTGAACCTCTGCTAGGCAACAGCGGAGAATGGGATCAGCCCCGAGCTCCAAAAAGACTTGTGCAGACTGGCTAACAGGTACCACCAGGCAACGGCCTGTCAGCTGCAGACCCCAGTCTGCTTCTTTTCTATGCAGGCAGAGCCTATACCAAGTTGAAAGCTCCAAGCACTAAAAACACTGCATAAAAGTCGAAAACACTAAATAAAATAAGAAAAAGAGGAGAGCAGAACAGAAACACTCCTTCCGGTTTGCGTGCAGAAGGGAAAAACTGCAAGTGGCAGTAGAGCATCTGGTGAAACAGGAGGATCACAGAAAAAATCCAGAGTGGATTCCTTCTGCATATAGCTTGTGGTCATGGAGAGATAACCCGCTTGTCCAGAATGACACACCTATTGCACTGGAAAATGTATTTTTACATATTGATACTAGCATAACTGCTATCTAGTCTCAAGCTTTTAGAGAATGATACGGGGACATAGTTTATTCCCGTGGCCATTAGCTCTGTCCCGTCCCTATGTCATTCTCTATTGTACATCTCTTTCCCTTGTCAGTGTGTTTCTATTCGTACTGAGGCTCCCCAGTTAAATATGCAACCCCTACTAAAAGTTAATTGACTTCAATTAATGTCCAAATGTGGGAGGGCTTAGGTCCCACCCGTAAATGTCTATATGGCATAGTGTAAGACATAAGAATTGCCGCTGCTGGATCAGACCAGTGGTCCATCGCGCCCAGCAGTCCATTCACGCGGCGGCCCTTAGGTCAAAGACCAGTGCCCTATTTGAGTCTAGCCTTACCTGCGTACGTTCTGGTTCAGCAGGAACTTGTCTAACCTTGTCTTAAATCCCTGGAGGGTGATTTTCCCTATAACAGCCTCCGGAAGAGCGTTCCAGATTTCTACCACTCTCTGGGTGAAGAAGAACTTCCTTACGTTTGTACGGAATCTATCCCTTTTTAACTTTAGTGAGTGCCCTCTTGTTCTCGCCACCTCGGAGAGGGTAAACAATCTCTCTTTCTCTACTAGGTTTTGGGGTCCTGTGATGATCTCCTGATACTCCCTTGCTGTGGGCTGAAATACCTTACCAGCCCATGGCACCTGCCTACTACACCGCTCTAGGCCTCAGCAAGAGTTTGTTGTGAAAGTGTTTGTGCCCAAACTGGACTGTATTCTCTCTATACTAAAAATGAAACAAAGCTAAAGTTTGCCAACTACTATTATTTATCATTTTTAGATGCACTTTATAGAATCGAACTCTTAGTGCCTCTTAAATAGAAGGTGGTAAGTGTTCCTACATTACATTTTTAAAATGGGTGCATGTTAATGGGTGAGAGTGTGGTGCAGTGGTTAAAGCTAAAGCCTTAGCACCTTGGGGTTGTAGATTCAAACCCACGCTGCTCCTTGTGACCCTGGACAAGTCATCTAATCCCCCCATTACCCCAGGTACATTAGATAGATTACAAGCCCGCCAGGACAGATACAGAAAAACGCTTGAGTACCTGAATAAAATTCATGTAAACCGTTCTGAGCTCCCCTGAGAGATGCTGGTGCTAGCTGTCTACATGACGTGCCTCTCAAGAAGATAGGCACATCCTCTAAGCAATCTCCCGACTCCGGCACCTCTTCGCTCGGCCAGCCCTTCTCTCCTCTCGGCACAACTTTGTGCATGCACCGATATTGGCGCGTGACATCACGCTGATGCCAGTGCACTTCCAGGTGTCTCGAGCCGGGGACACTAGGTTTAGTGTGCCCCGGCTCGAAAAAGTTTGCGAGACACTGCACTAGAAAGACAAAAAAGATATTCCTTGGAATGTCAGTGTCCGGTGCCGCAGGAAGCCTGGTATTAGCCATGACAGTCTTAAAAAGATGGTTCCTAACCTAGTCAAAGTTTGTTTCATAGGCCTCAGTTAGGTAATGTAAGCCTTATACATGTAAACATGTATGGGCAGTATATCCTACTACGGAGCGAATTTGTGCTTTTTTAAAAACTTTATCTGCAAAGTAGTTATGAAATACCACACAGCAAAGTCAATTTCACATTTGTATTTTCACCCTGCCCTAGCTCTTTCCCATTTATTTTAGCCAAGGAAATAAAATCCATAGAGCTTAATTTTATTTATTTATTTTTTAAAATTCTTTATTGATTTTATAAACTTCAAAAGTGCAATACACAAATATATATCATATAATAAGTTAATAAAAGCATATTCAACTTACAAATATGCATAACCAAACATTTTCTCCCACCCACCCAATGATTATTCAATAAAACACAGAAACATGGGGCTCCTTTTACAAAGGTGCGCTAGGGCCTTAACACGGAATAGTGTGCGCTAGCCACTACCGCCTCCTTCTGAGCAGGCGGTAGATTTTCAGCTAGCGTGCTAATCTGGTGCATGCGTTAAAAATGCTAGCGCACCTTTGTAAAAGAAGCCCATAGATTATCCTAATAACCTTACCCTATTCAGATTAAAAATATCCTCCCACCCCAGGTGGAACATAAGAACATAAGAAGTTGCCTCCGCTGGGTCAGACACGAGGTCCATTGTGCCCAGCAGTCCGCACCCGCGGCGGCCCATCAGGCCCATGACCTGTAATGTGATCCTTCTCTAATCCCTTTTATCCTTCTATCTAAACTCTGTCTAAAACCTATCTTTACCCCTATTTGTATCCTTCAATCACCCTATCGTTCAGGAATTTATCCAAACCTTCCTTGAACCCCCGTAGTGTACTCTGTCCTATCACAACCTCCGGAAGCGCATTCCAGGTGTCCACCACCCTCTGTGTAAAGAAGAACTTCCTAGAATTGGTTCTAAAATTGTCCCCTTTCATACTCAAAAGTCAAATTAGGACAGAAATAGCCCCCCCCCCCACCAACCCACCCTTTCCTGGATGTGTACAAAAATAAACAAAAACTGACTCATAATCAAAGACCTACTATAGTGAAGTAATATATGATGTCAACAGCCCCCAAACCAGCTTAAATTACTGTGCCCCAAACTATCGGCATTCATTTTTTCATATCTTTAACTGGAGCACAAATTTGCCCACCAGGAAGAAAAATTTAGGCGAACGTAGAGCTTAATTTTAAAGGAAAAAAACAGAGCCATGCCCACATCCTCCCTGTCTCGTTTGCTTGCAACATCGGGATAATCTTTGACTCATTTCTCTCCTTCTCTTCCCATATCCAACAGACTGCTTTTCTTTCTCTAAAATATCACTAAAACTCAGCTAAGATCCTCATCCATACCCTCATTACCTCTCACCTAGACTACTGCAACCTGCATCTCACTGGTCTTCTGAACAGATTGAAGAGGAGAGAGATGGTTTAGCAGAACTCTGCTGCACACCTCATATTCTGCTAATATTGCTATGCCCAAATTACCCCTCTCAAGTCACTTCATTGGCTCCCTATTCATTTCCACATAGTTCAAACTCCTCTTACTAACCTACAAGTGTATTCACTCTGCAGCTCCTCAGTAGCTCTCCTCTCTCCCCATCCCCAGCACTCTGTTCATCAGGTAAGTCTCTCTTATCTGTACCCTTCTCCTCTATAGCCAACTCCAGACTCAGTCCCTTCTACTTTGCTGCACCGTATGCCTAGAACAAACTGGCTGACTTTGTACGTGTCAGGTTCCATCTCTGGCAGTATTCAAAGGCAAACTCAAAGCCCACTTCTCTGAACCTGCTTTCAATTCCAAAGTCCCACCCACCTGCTAAGCACCAATATCTGTCGTATCGTTCCCTCTATAATTCCCCCACCTGAGCACTGTTCGTAGATGCCCCTTCTTGTCCAGTTTGCCTGTTTTGACTAATTAGATTGTAAGCTCTTTTGAGTGGGGATTGTCTCTTCTATGTTTTGATGTACAGCGTGCATCTCTAGTAGCGCTACAAAAATGATTAGTAGTAGTAGCCTCAGAAAAGTGGGAGAGTAAAATAAGATTAGATACTGTCGTTATTTAGAATGGCTTATGTCCTCAGTCTTCACTCCCAGTCCTCAAAGGCTGCAAATGGATGGCCTTTTCAGAATACACTTCTCTGTATTCGCAGTTTTTAGCTTGCTGGCTCCATCCCCAAAATTACATCAGCTCGCATAGAGATATTGCCGATTCCAAGTGTTTACAGAGAAAAATCGCTGATTCCCAGCACTTTTTTCAAGTTTTTATTAAAATTTGATTCTGACGCTTATCCAATTTAAAATACATAGGGAAAACAAAAACAAATTTATAATAAGATAAAAGCACCACTATTAACAGAGAAATTAAAAAGAATTTAAGAAAAAACATCAAATAAATGGCATACTAATAGACGACAATATTTGACAGACCCCGTGTTTTGCCTCTCCTTCAGGAACAGGCCAGGTCTCCCACCATGTTATTCGCAGTTTCACCATATTCACATTGGTTTTTAATAGAAAACAGCGAATAACATATGAAAAAGCTATTTGTGGGTCTGTTAATGCCCTATCACAGTGAATACGGAGGGAGAAGTGTATATCTAAAGGCCCTGTAGCATACTCTGCAAGATTTTGATCAGGTAGCGCATAGTGTCATCGACTTCCAAATGCATTCAATTTTGTTACATATATATAAAACCTTCTAGACTGGTTGTACATGTAATCTAATATTGTTTTATTGAACTTGACCAAGTCAGTTGGATATGTTTTATTTAGAATAAGTTCCACTATCTTTACTGTTGACACTACTCTGCAAAGTCTTACAAGAGTGTGATTGGACTGCAGTTCTAACTTTGCCAAGAATAAAACCTACATATAGCAAGTGTTCTCTGCTACCTATAAAGACCAAAGTGGCTATAGCACTTACAGAGACATTTGCAAAGATACAGATTTGCTTGTGTTGAGATGCAGTAAGGCAGAGGGGTATACACATTTTGGATCCTGCATTGCTCCAAGTCTTGTAGAAAGTCCTTCTGTGCTGCCCATTCTTGTTTCTTCCAGGTAATACCGTGTTTCCCTGAAAATAAGATAGGTTCTTATATTAATTTGTGCTCCAAAAAACGCAATAGGGCTTATTTTTGGGGAATGCCTTATTTTTTTTTATGTACAACAATCATCTCTCACTTCCTCTCCTCCACCCCAATTCTTCTTTTCTCTCCAAGTGCTGCATTTTTCCTCACCCATCCATTTCTGCAGCATCTCTGAGGCCTCCAAAACCAGTGGCTGCGCTCTGAACAGGCTGCTTCGAGCCTTCCCTATCGGGGCCGAGCCTTCCCTCTGCAGCGTCTTTGTATTCCTCCCTCCCATCCTTCTGTGCAGCAGAACCCCACCACCAAGAGCCTCACATACCTCCACTCCAAAGCCTCCAAAAACAGCAGTGGCGGCAGTGCTCTGAATAGGCTGCTTTGCTTTCTTCCCCCTGGCCACTTCACTGGTGATGTCATCAGTCACGTGGCGGGGGAAGGCAGTAAAGCAGCCCGTTCAGAGCACTGCCACCACTGCTGTTTTGAAGGCCTTGGAGGTGTCGCACCAGGGGATGGGTGAGAGGCGAGGAAAGATGCTGCACATTGGGGGGGGGGGGGGGGGAGAAAGGAAAGAGGTAGAATTGGAATGGAGGAGAGGGAGGGAGAGATGATTGGAAAATTGGGCAGCACTAGTGTCAGAGATTTAGTCAGGGAGTGTCGGGGTGGCTTCGGAGGTCAATCTTAACTAAGACTTATATTAGGAGTATCTTTAAAAATCATGCTAGGGCTTATTTTCGGATAAATATGGCATCTCCAAATGTGTTAATTTTGCACTTACAAACATAAGGGTTACAAAATTGCACAAAATAAATCTGTACTGTTTGATAGATTCATCTCCTAAACAGAAGCCTCACTAAACTTCCTAAGTTTTATTTTCCCTCTATTTCTTGTGCAATATGTTGTTCCCTCCACATTCTGCAACTCGTTGATTGTTTAGCTTCTATTCCCTGGGTTGCATACATGAGATCCATATTTCTTACTTAAGTTTCATATTTTCCTTTTATCTATTTCTTGTGTAATAAGTTGTACCCTCATTTCTTGCATTCTGTAATTCGCAGATTGTCCAGCCCTCTTCGATGTGAACCGCCTAGAAGTCATCTGACTATGGCGGTATAGAAGAATAAAGTTATTATTATTGTTATATAGTGTCAAATGGAAGTCAGCCCATTCCAGACTCAGTAATACATATAAAGTTGAAAAAAAGTCTCAAAACCTTTTTGACAGCGCCATACATACAGTTCTTCAAAGCTGTCTTCTTATCAGCATAAACAAAACTTCACAAGAAATTGTTAAGTCTCAGAATGATAAATCAAAGCCATCCATATGCACAATCAAGGAACTTATTTGATGACAAAAATCCACTCTGGCTCATTTCCAACAATATATTTATATTTCAATCTTCATCATCAACTAACACAGGGTTGAGTTTGGAACCCTGTGGTGGTGAAGCAGACACAAGCACACTCTCGCCCAGGGAACCACATCTATTTTGGCTACCATGAAATTGAGCAGTTGAAGATACTGCCAAGTTGTGGGGGCTGACAGTAGTGCTGTCTGATTGTTTGCCTGAATCAATTTGTTAAAAAAAAAAAAATAATAATCGGACTCACCGATTCAGGTTCCTGGGGGTGGGCAGTCCGGCCTGGCAACAGACCATAAGGGGGTGCCCCTGGGGACGGAGTCAGTATCCAAACTGTCTCCTTCTGATGGCAGCAGCCTTCACCAGGCGTTGGGCCTTCTTCTCTGCTGGGACCTACCTTTGTAGAAACAGGAAGTAGGTGGGACCAGCAGAGAAAGGCCCAACACTGGCAGTGCCATTCCTCCTCGGCACCTCTAATCCTCGGATACGCTCGTGGCACTGTCAGCTGTTCAAAAACCCACTGCAAGCCAGCTCTTCAAATCTCTGCTGCATCTCACAATCTCCCTGACTTTCACGGTTTGCTGGCAGCTTTCCTCTCTCTTGCTCTCGTTCCTGCAATCCAATGGTGCTACAGTGCCTGAATCGCCTTTGGCAGGGACACCCCTACCCACTGAATCAGAAGAGGCAGGATGAATCGCAGGGAAGACTAAGGCCCTGCTGGTAGCGATTGAGCTGGAAGAGAGAGAGGGAGGAGAGGGAGAGAGAGCAGGCCACATGGGGTGAGAGGGTGCTGGAGAAGAGGGAAGAGGTAGAGAGAGCAGGTCACATGGGGTGAGAGGATGCTGGAGAAAAGGGAGAGAGAGCTGGCCAAATGGAGTGAGAGGGTACTGGAGGAGAGGGGGGATAGAGAGAAAAAAAAAAGAGGGAGACACACGGGGTGAGGAGGGTTGGAGAAAGAGCGAGAGCTGGCCATATGGGGTGAGGAGGGTTGGAGAGAGAGCGGGCGCTGGTAACATGGGGTGAGGGGGGCTGGAAGGCAAGGGAGAGGAGAAAGGAAGAGTGAAAAAAAAGTATGCTAGCCACATGGGGCGAGTGGGTGCTAGAGAGGAGGGAAGAGAGAGAGGGTGCTGGCCAAATGGGATGGAAGGGGTGCTAGAGAAAAGGGAGAGAGAAACTGGACTAATGGCTGGAGCAGAAGGGAGAAAGGATGCTAGACCTTTGGTGGGGGGAGGGGGTGCTGGATGAGGAGAGGGAAGGTACAGACATGGAACATGGATACTGAGCATGGAGAAAGAAGAAAATGTCAAATGGGCAGTAGACCCTGGTGAGCGAGTTAACAGAAGACAAACAGAAATCAGAGCTTGGGACCAACATGATTTGAATAATAAAATGACCAGATAACAAAAAGGTAGAAAAATAATTTTATTTTCTATTTTGTGATTACAATACATCAGATTTGAAATGTGTATCCTGCCAGAGCTGGTGTTAAGGGAGCTAGGATCTAACAGTGTTTGTTTTGTTTACACATTACAGCGACAGCGTGGGGTTAGAGAGGGCAAAGGGGGGTGGGGTGGGTGAAGAGGCTGAAAAATAAACCCGTCAGCTAATTTTAAAGCTAAATCATAGAAAGCGAATTGAAAAATCGATTCAATTGGCAAAATCGAATTGAAAAATAGTTTCCTGAATCAAACAGTTCTAGCCAGCAGGCCTCAAATCCCCAGAATTTGCCTCACAAGCTTCATTTTACATGCTAGTAAGAGGAAGTCCCTGTTCTGTGCCATCTTGAAACGGGTTCCTGGGTATTCCAGGGACTGAGTTGGGATCTTCCTGAAGTTGACTACCCAGCCCAATGTCTGTAGGAGCTGGAAACTGCCAGAAGCCATGAAAATTTCCCCTACTAGACCCCTCACATTCCAGTGCCTGCTATCTGATAAGAATTTAGGCTTACAATTCACCACACTAGCCATAAAATTGTCCAGGTCCTTGCCAAAGAGTACCTGTTCTTGAAAGGGGAGTTTTCTCAGGGTCGCCTTGGAAGTCAAGTCTCCTGCCCATTGCCCGATCTCACAGCATTCTGCGGGTGGAGGTGGTGTAAGATAAAACCTTGTCAAGGACCCTGAAAAGGTCATACAAAGCATCTGCAACATAATCAACCCCCTCCCAAGAGGAACTGGGGGATAGCGTTGCTGTAAGGATCCGGAGCCCAGCTTAGCCGAGAGTGGCATGCCCGGGAAATATAAAAGACGTCACTGCTGCTGCTTTCAGACCCAGTGAAGCAGCCTCGAATTGTCTTTTGAGGACAAAATCTACCCTTCGGCCCTGTAAGTCCTTGAGGCTATACCCACTTCACTAGGTAGTGAAGTTCACTTCGTAACCTGTGCCATCAGCGAATCCACTTTAGGCGTAGCAAACTGTGCTGAAACTCAGCATCCATTGGGTAGAGTTTCGCCATCGACTTAACTACCCCTATGGGCCCCTCAGGAACATTCCAGTGATCTGTTAACATCTTAGTAATCTCTGAATGTGAGGGTAAAACAAGCACTGTTCTTTGGTGCTGCTCATGAACTGTGAAGGCTTGAGGCTGCTCCAACTTTAGGGCTCCTTTTACAAAGCCGCGGTGGAGGGGGGCTAGCGAGGTAAATGCTCCAGTGCTCATAAGAATTCTATGAGCGTCAGAGCATTTACCTTACCGGCACGCAGTAGAAACTTCTACCACAGCTTTGTAAAGCCAGCGTTAGTTCCTGGAGTGCTGCTACAATCAAACCTTGCAGGTCAGAGGATCTGAATAACATTCGCACCCTCGGATCCCTTCCGAGATCCAAGGCTGCCACCTGATTGTGGTTAGCCCTTCCCAGATGGGATGCTAAACCGCCCAGAGCTAAGGATCCTGAATGAGACTCTGAACATTCGCCCTCTAGTACACCAGAGCTTGGATCCCCATGAAATCTGCATGGTTCCTTGGGGGGGACAGACCCTGCATCTTTTGCTAAAAATCCTGGCGCTATCTCTGCTGAGGCCCCTGCAAGGTTAGGTCGGCTTTTAAAATCTAAAAAAGCTTCATACAGCATGTGTATGAATTTGGGAGCAAAATACTACCCTGGTTGCCCAGATGGTCCAGGCAGGGTCTCCCACACTGGCTTCTGTCCACTGGCATGCGACTGCGTTTTGCCAGGATTTTGCCAGCTCCTGCTGGAATTTCTGGCCCAGAAAACGTTCCAACTGAGCACCCAAACCACAAGAAGCAGAAGGAAGGTGAAGCCTGAAGCTCCCCCACCTCATGCGTTGCGCATGTGGAACAATGATAAATATAACATTAAAAAACATTTATAAAATGTACTTCTATACCACAGTACCATCGAGTTCTATGCGGTTTACAAAAGAAAAATAAGTAAGTTAGATGAGATGCTTCAGTTATCTAAAAATCTAGGGAAAAAATATGATTTTACATGTCTCCTAAATTGTTAAGTACTATAGATCGTAATTAAAGAGGTCAAATTCTTATTCCAGAATGCTGCCCTTCAGATAGGCATCCGCCACAAATCTGACATGAATACAAAGTATCTCCACCTGAGCAGTCCATCTATACCAGGGATCTCAAAGTCCTTTCTTGAGGGCCGCAATCCAGTCGGGTTTTCAGGATTACCCCAATGAATATGCATTGAAAGCAGTGCATGCACATAGATCTCATGCCTATTCATTGGAGAAATCCTGAAAACCCGACTGGATTGCGGCCCTAAAGGAGGGACTTTGAGACCCCTGATCTATACTGTTTTCTGTCAAAAATAAGGGGTATTGAGGCAGATGAAGGCTTTTAAAATAAAATTGGGAAATCCAAGATGGCCACCACAATAGCAATTATGGCGCCTAAAATGGCTCGTGGAGAAAAAATGCCAACTCAAAAAATGCAGGGAAGGAATTTTGGGAGATGGGGACCTGATTCCTAACCTGAGAAACCTTAAAAAATGACTTAAGGACCTCCTCCCCCAATTTTTCCCATGGACTGCTGGAGCTACATAGGGAAATCTCAGATCAGATGTAAGAAAAGATTTCTGCCCCAGACAAGCCTGAAGTCCAACAGACAGGGAACTGGAACCTCAGACCCCCATCAGAGCTGTGTGACATCGTGAAGGGAGGAACACAGTTGGCCCTGATCCTGGAAAACTACCATGGGATCTGCTCAGTCTTTGCTCAAGCCAATTAAGGACAGAATCTGGAGCGAGATTACAGACCACACAGGAATCATGAGGCATATGTCCATAGGTTAGAGACCTCAGCCCTGAGAGTATCTTCTCAGTCAGAGATGTCTCAGAGTGACCGGGATCCTCTGTAGCACTGAAAGTCTCTGACTGGATATTACCCCCCCCCCCCCAATAAATAATAAAGATTAAGCTCAAGCAGAACAGACTGAAGAGAGTAAGACTGAAGGAGTAGAGCTCATCCAAGTGATGGGAGGTGTAGCATGAAAACAACTCTCACAACCGATGGGGGTTTAACACGATGGTCATGACTATTAGTCCTATTGCACAAGATAGATTATTTGTAAGAAATAATGTTAACTGTTGAGGTTCAAACAAGATATTAATTCCATTCATCTTGAATAAATATTTACAGGAAATAGGAGAAACCTCCCCCCCCTCCTCCAACCAACTGTAAAACCTTAGGGCGCAATATAAGAAATTACTTTCTTCTCTTTCAAGTGACTTTACAAACATTTGGAAAAATCCATATATGAGGGTTCATAAATGTACACTCCTTAATCCTGAAAAACATCCTCATCAACCAGTCACCCATCAAATTCCAAGGGAAAAGTGACCAACACTGTTGCAGCAACTTGCTCTGCTGAGTCCAACCTCTTTAGACAATCTGTGCAGTCTAGTGGTCTGCACTCGCGTCCCAAACTCCTTTCTTTTCGCTTTTCAGTACCAAGGTCAAAAAAATGTAAACAGTTCCAAAGGGGATATAGAAGGCACACGTGGCCAATTTAGAACACAGAGATTTTTTTTCCCTTATTGCGTTTTCAAAATTTCTCAATTCTTAGTCATAGAAGCATGACAGATAAAGGCCAAATGGCCCATCCAGTTTGCACTGAGATCCCACGATCTCTCAAAAAACATTTCCCCTTTAGTTTGCATTTAACTGTGGTCTCAATAGCTATAACCCGTTGTCTTAAAAAAAACAAACAATTTCTTGTTCTTGAACTGAAACATTTTATCCAATACTGAGTGGCCAGAGACTTTTCAAGCGAGGAAACGTTATCCCAAAGAAGAGCTTCAGAATGAAAGGTCTCAAGGTCTTACCACGGTGGGAGGAGGGGGGGGGGGGCTTCATTTGGGTAGCATTTTGCTCAGTCAATGAAAGTTGCCGGTCGAAATGCCCCACAAGCGCAGGTCACAGAGTGCGAGGTGACGTGACCCAACCCAGCGCAGGCGTGAGCCTCCGGCGGAGCAACGGCGTCGGCAGCGCTTGCTTGCACCGTAATCAAGACAGACGCCCTCTCTGCACGGCAGCCGTTTCACTCGCTATCCGGGCGTTTTCTCGAGTCGGCTGAGGTGGAGGAGAGAGAAATTTCTGGTTCAAGTGGTAGCGGAAAGCCGCCTTCTTCTCCCGCTATCTGCAGCGAGCCGCCCAATCGTAGGAAGCGTGGAGGGATCGCGGTGCTGCGGCCAACCTGTCCTGCGTACGCTGCCGCTAATCGACGCCCCTCTCCCCTCTGACGTCAACTTCCTCTTCCGGGGCGGGGAACCGGCAGAGCCGTCGGCGGCTCCACGCACCTCCCAGTTGCCTGGAGGAGAGGGAGTGCCCCGCCCTGGGCAGCCAGCTAGCCAGGTATGCTCTTATTCTGTACTGTATGATGCTTATTGTTAAACTACCGCAAGGATCTCGGGGATTGTTACTGTCTTCTCAAATATCCAAACTGTAGAAAGTGTATTGTGTGTCAGCTATTGTGACACCAGGCTTGTTTCTCCTAAGAAGCCGTTTAAAGTCTGGTTCAGTGAGAAACGCTCTGAGACTAAATGCAGTACTTCAATCAAATACAGTTTTTGTAGATGATGTAAGCCAACAGTTGCAAGGTGCCATTGTGCCCAGCATATTTTTTATTCTTTTTTTTTTTTTTTTTACTGGTGGAACTGGAATTGAATGACTGTTGTCAAATGTTTTAGAGAAAGTCACAAAATTACATTTGATGGACTTCTTTTCCAAGGTCTACCAAATCGAGGTGTGTACATTGATAATGGAGCCACTTAACTATTTGATTCATCCAGTGCTGTACCTAGCATATGTGACACCAGGGGCCCATCATTTTTTGGTACCCCCCCATCTGTACGAAAAACATGATTTTTAGTAACAAGCCACATGTCACACATGAGTACCTAGGAAAAGGCAGCATCTTAAAACTTAAAAGTTTTCTATATATTGACGCCTTTAATAACTAATTCTTCCTTTTTTCTTTCCGCATCCATAACTTAAAAGGTCAATTTGTCCCCCTTCCTATTGTTTTTACCCTGAATTTAATTAAATATTTTAAATTCGAATTAGTGATTGTATTATCGAATGTAACCATTAAATAATTTTTCCTTATGTTTCACTATAAACTATTTAAATTACCTTTAAACGTAATGTAATATGTGTTATTTGTATTTTAGATAATTGTTTGTTTAATTTAATAATTGCAAGTGTGTTACCAACTATTTTATTTGTACATCGCCTTGAATTTTGAATAGGCGATAAATCAAAAATACCTAATAAACTTGGAATAAACTTGGATCTTACATATTGCAGTGAGTATTACGTCAATACACCCATTGTAAAACTAAACAAGCCAGACCAGTACAGATCAATCCTACACCGTCAATCCTAACAGAAAACCACGTCTTTCGAACACACAGAACACAGAAAACACCTTCGCCTAGTATGGAATATGTCATCACAAACTAACCCCTCCCCCTTTTACAAAACTGTAGTGTGGATTTTAGCCACGGTGGTAACTGCTCTGACGCTCATAGAATTCTGAGCATCAGAGCTGCTACCACCATGGCTGGCACAAAAAATCGCTCCACAGTTTTGTAAAAGGGGGGATAAAATAGAAATATATAGACAAAGGTTAAATTGAACCAGCAAGAAGCTGGATTCTGCATAAAATGTAACACCACAGAAACAGTGACATATGTCTCCTAAAGCAATAAATAAATAGAAAATGTTTGTTCTATCATAGTCTTCTCTGGTTTCTGCTTTCCTCATCTTCTTGTTACTGTCTTTCTTCCATCCACTGTCTTCCATCTCTCTGCCCCTCCCTATAAGGCATCTTCTCTCCTATGCCCCTTCCAGAAACTGTATGCCTCCCCCTTCCATCTCTCCTCTAGACCACCCCCCTTTGGTCTGGTATCCATCATCTTCCCTCTGTTCCCTCATGGTTTGGCATCTTTCTCCTTTCATCTCTCTTTCCCTCCCCCCTGTGGTTTTTAGCATCTCTCTCTCTTCTCGTTTCCTCCGCTCAGATCTGATATCTCTGTCTCCTTCCCCATTCTCTGGCATCTCTCTCTCCTCCCTTTTCTTCTCTGGTCTTCCTTCTTTATTTTCTGTCTCCGTTTAAATTAAATTCTTTCTTACTATGCAGTCCTCAGTTTCCCTCTTTTCACTATGTCTACCCACAGCATGCCACCCCTTTCCTTCACCCCTCCACTATCTCACTAACTCTATCTTCTTCCCCCATCCAGCATATGTCCTTTTTCTTTATCCCTCCTTCCATCCAGTATGTGTTCTCTTTCTCCATTTCCATTCAGCATTTGCTCTCCCTTCTCCCCACTTCCATCATCTGACCTCTTCTCTCTCCCCTTTCTACCCACTTCCATCATCTGCCCCCTTCTCTCAATCTCTCTATCAAAACTGCCTTCTTACAGCAGCCGGAGCGTTGTAGTTGCATATGGCTGCCGTAAAGGTCGTCTCTGATGCAACTTCCGGTTGTGTCAGAGATGACCTTTACAGCAGCCACACGCAGCTTCAATGCTCTAGCTCAGGGGTGCCCACACTTTTTGGGCTTGCGAGCTACTTTTAAAATGACCAAGTCAAAATGATCTACCAACAATAAAATTTTAAAAAAACACAAAGCACACTATTCGCTGAGAAAATGTTAATTATCATTCCTATTCTGGGTTTTTTTCAAAGAGGTCAAGGCAGATGACTCTATGCACAGTCACCTCAGTAACAACCATACAAAAATAGACAAATATACCTCCTCCCTTTTTATTAAACCACAATAGCAGTTTTTAGCACAGGGGGCTGCGCTGAATGCCCAGGGCTGCTCTCGACGTTCATAGGCTCCCTGCGCTAAAAAATGCTATTGTGGTTTAGTAAAAGGGGGCCATAGTGCAAAATATAGACAGCAGATATAAATTCAGACACATTTTGATCACTAAATTGAAAATAAAATCATTTTTCCTACCTTGTCTGGTGATTTCATGAGTCTCTGGTTGCACTTTCTTCTTCTGACTGTGCATCCAATCTTTCTTTCAGCCTGTATGCTTCCTCTCCTCCACACCTCATTCCCTCCCCCAACTTTTTCTTCCTCTCTCCCTGCCTCCCTTTTTTTTTTCTCTCTTCATGCCCCCTTTCTTTTTTTCTGTTTCCCTTCTGTCTCCCTGCCTGCCCCCTTTCTTTCTTTCTCCCTGCCCTCCACCAAGCCACTGCTGCCACTATCGGTGAACAGGCCCCAAAGCCGCCGCCACGGCTGCCCCAAGCTCTCTCTGCTTCCCAGCGACGGGCCGACCAGCATTCCTCTCCCCGACGTCAATTCTGCCGTTGGAGAGGAAGTTCCGCCCAGCCAGGCAGCGATTGGCTGGCCAGAACTTCCTCTCCGACGGCAGCCTTAGGGGGGGGGTGCACAGCCGGCCAGGTCCGGAAAATGGTCGATTGCCAAGGCAAAGTGAGTATCACGGAGCCCGGGATGGGCTCCGCAATTGACTCACTTTGCCTTGGCGATCGACCATTTTCCAGACCTGGCCGGCTGTGCACCCCCCCCCCACTAAGGCTGCACCCGGGGCAGATCTCCCTCCCCCCCCTCCTCCTTGGTACGCCACTGGATTCATCTTTGAGCATTTCTTTATGCTTTATTTTCAGGAACTCTGTCTTCTATAGAAAAGTAGGTTTGTTGTCTTTTGTGACCTGGAATACTATGCTCCCAAACCCTCCTTCACCATAGTTCTCAAAGCTAGCACTGTTAACATAGATCTGAGAAGCCTGACATGGGTATTTTCCATTGCCAGGTATTTAATGATGAATTAGTTAGGACCCACCTATCAGTGCAGAATTCTGTCAGGGGAAGATTCTCAAAATTTTAACGCTGTCGTTAAACTGTTTACCGACGGTTTAGCCTGTACGCATTTTAGCGGAAGATTATCAAAACAGATTATCTCTGTTAATAGTGAGCTTTCTAGCAGTCTCCGACAGTGACATGCAAATGGGCTCATCAACAATGAAATGAGCCCTCTGCTGGATTCTTAAAAAATGCCAAGCCATTTTCTAAAAGCGGCATTGGCTTTTTGTGACAAAAATAAGTGACTGGTCCAGGGATGCCGGTCAGTGTCAGAGACTGCTAGAAACCCTGTATTGTGATGCAGCGGGAGAGATGCGCATTCTCTTTCCCACTGTATCACAACACCCTCTCCCCTGCAGTGGCAGCAAACATCCCCCCCAGAATGGTGGCAACACTCCCCCTGCAGCGTGAGATTCCCACTCTCCCCGCTGCCAAGACACTTGCCGCGCTCACTGCCCGCAGCGGGAGAGATGCCCATGCTCCCTGCTGCAAAGACACCTGCCGCTGCTCAGCCGCGCTCACCGTCCGCAGCGGGAGAGATGCTCACTCTTCCCGCTGCCAAGATACCCGCTGCTGCTCAGCCACGCTCACTGCCCGCAGTGGGAGGGATGCCCACTCTCTCCACTGCAAAGACACCTGATGCCACTCAGCTGTGCTCACTGCCCGCAGCAGGAGAGATGTCCCTCTCCCCGCTGCCAAGATATCTGCCGCCACTCAGCTGTGCTCACAGTCTGCAGCGGGAGAGATGCCCTCTGCCAAGTGACCTCCCCTCCTCCTCCGACACCCCTTCCCTGTCTCCTGAGGAGAGGAAGCCGTCAGGAGGCAGAAAGAAATACTAGATGCATAGTCAGAAGGAAGTGCAACCAGAGACTCATGAAATCATCAGCCAACAAAAGGTAGGAAAAATGATTTTATTTTTAATTAGTGATCGAAATGTATCCGTTTTGAGAATTTATATCTGCTGTCTATATTTTGCACTATATTTTTCTGTTTTTCTATAGTTGTTACTGAGATGACATTGCATATTTTAAAGTCATCTTCTTTGACTTCTTTGACCCCCCCCAATATAAATGATAATTAACATTTTCTCTGCGTACAGTATACTTTGTTTTTTAAAAAAATTTTGTGGTTACCATTATCTAATATAATAAAATGCTAGGCCGCGCATGCGCACTAAAAAAAAACGTGTTCCCTGATCCGTCCCGAAAACACGAGTGCGCATGCGCGCGTTTTACGTCATCACCTACTCTCCACCTTGCGCCACCAATCACTGTCATCACCTGCTCTCTACCTCGCGCCACCGATCACTCCTCCTGCACCATGCCACGCCAGGCATGTCCGCAACTGGCCTCGAGCTCCTGGGGGCCGGCGGCGCAAGCCGCCCGGCGGTGCAGTGCTGAGGTCCCGCCTTCGCCCTACACGGCGCCGCCAGACCCGGCCCTACACTGAGATCCGCGATCGGGTTGCCATGGAAACCCCGCCGCAGCCTCGCGGCTAGGTAGGGGGACAACAATCGCGCTTATGTTCAAGCCGCCGCCATGACTCCTCTCTCGAACCGCACCAGGATCGAGAGAGGAGCTGCGGCGGGGGCTTGAGCATAAGCGCCATTGTTGTCCCCCTACCTAGCAGGCGGCCTTACTCACCCGGCCCCACCGTTCCTTCCCTTCAGTTCAGCTCCGCCTATGTTAAAAGGAGCTGCTTTGAAATTGGAGCCCTGCCTCCACCGTAACACATTCCTTCTGCCGCGGTCCCATAGGTCAGAGAAGGGGCGGGACCAAGGCAGAAGGGAACGTGCTACGGCAGTAGCAGGCCTCCGATTTCGACGCGGCTCCTTTTAACATTGGTGGATTCACTGCACTTGATGGAGGGAGGGAAGGAAAGGTGGTTGGGCGCTGTTGAGCCCCTCTTTGCCCTTAGAGCCTCTCCTAACTGCTCCCTCCTGTCTCAGACCACTGGGGGGAGGTGCCTGTCTTCAGCTGCCGGGATGGAGGGAGGGAAGAAGAAAGAAGGGGCCCTGGCAAGCGAGTTATCAAAAGCCAACCATAGCCTGGGACCCCTACATAATATGAATAATGACCAGACAACAAAAGGTAAGAAAAATAATTTTATTTTCTGTTTTGTGATTACAATATGTCAGATTTGAAATGTGTCTTGAGGGAGGCTGCCGCGGCGTCTTTGGACAGAGGGGTACCATTTTCGTGGGAGCCGGCCTTCGGAGAGGCTTGGAACGCGGGGACGGATGCGGGAGGGGCTGCCGCTGCGAAGGGCTTTGGTGGGGGAGCCAGCCAGACCGCAAGTGTGGGGACGTTGTAAGCGCGGATTGGTCAAGGAGCCGCCGCTGCTGAGGCTTTGAAATTGCTCTCCCACCGTCACTCCCTCCCGCCCCGGCTCTGCCTCTGCCCCTGCCCAAGTTCAAAAGCAGGAGACATCTAGCACCCGTTAATCTATCGGGCTTAAACACTAGTGTATTAATAAGATTATGTTGTGTGTATATGAAAAATGTTGGATGGAAGAAATTGCATTACAATTAGTATTATTATTATGGGGGTGGGATCTGGGGCAGAGCCTGGGCGGGGGTACTCAGTTGATATTTGTTAGACTTAGGGGGTACTTGGCTTGAAGTAGTTGAGAAACATTGGTTTACACCACAGCACTGCCATGGAGTTGGAGAGGTGTAACCCTATGTAATGCTGTATTGTAACACTGTGAATGTAAAACTGTAACCTGTTCTGAGCTCTTTGGGAAGGCCAGACTATTTAAATAAATAAATAAATAACATTACTAAAAATATTTCTTTATATTGCAGGAGAGGATGTTAAAAAATGACCGCCCCCGGGTGTCACATACACTAGGTATGCCACTGGAAAGGAAATTCAGAAGAGTAATAACATAAAAGGCTCCTTTTACTAAGGCGCGTTAGGGCCCTAATGCGCAGAATAATGTGCGCTAGCTGCTACCTCCTCCTCTTGAGTAGGCGTTAGTTTTTCGGCTAGCGTGTGCTATATAGCGTGCGCTAATCCAGTGCGTGCGCTAAAAATGCTAGCGCACATTCGTAAAAGGAGCCCAAAATAAAACATACAACTCCTACCTTTAAAGTTTGGGTGTTCCACAAGATCTTTTATGGTTCATGTTAAGCGTACTTGAGTTTGAGAGATGTTGCAGATGTGTTTAGGTTGAGGAGGAAAAGTATACATGTAGATGGTCTTTCCAGATCTTTTATGTACTTTACAACAAAAATGTATCCATAGAAAAATCAGGTGCAACTGACTTCGTGTTCTTTGTACTGGCAGCAAATTTCAAAGAAAAAGTAAATGTGTTTGAAATTGTTGCAAAGCCCACAGGTGAAAAGTACATGTGGTTTTTGTTTCAATACAAATGGTTTGAAAATTGCCTCTTAAATGCATTGTCTATAGTAGGTCTCACTACTATTTGATGCTTTTATATGTTAAGCAATTATTTTCCTTTTTTCCTGTGCCAGCTGAATCTCTACAAAGATTAAGCCAGTATTCTTTTGCACATTATTTGGCAGACTGCTGTACGATATTTCTAGCATATTAAAATTTCTAGAGGAATTTCTCACTAGCATTTATTATTCTTTTGTTCTTGAAATGCTGCCTGTTTGGCTTCAGTGAGTGGAATTGGTTCTCTAGCATATGTTTGAAACCTGTCATTATTATTGGCAGCTTTCTTTCTGAAAAGTGTCTAGTGCTGAATCATAGAAAAGGGCATTTGCTCTCAGACTGAGCATTTGCAGTTTTATTTATTTGTATTTTTGCTCAGTTTTAACACGTGCTTGATGGAATCAATAAATAGCTGCATTTTCCCTGTCTCTTTATAGTTTAAATCTTTTTTATTGTTGAACATCAAATAACAAACCACAGAACAAAAAGAGCAAAATCTTATGAGAAGGTTCAACAAGTACAATATTTTTCAATTTTCTCCCCCCAAAAAACAGTCTGAACCATCCTACACCCCTCCCCCCCAATCACCTGCCCCCCTCCCAGCAAGATACGAAGCCGATGCAGATGTTAGAAAGCTGTTTTCTTAGTCTTGGTTTCAGGATTGTTGGAAAGTATATCTCCCCCCTCCCCCTGTACAACAACTGTACAACAAACTCCTAACAAAAACAAACCCTCTACTCCACCCACCCCAAAACAACATTCACACCAGCAGCCACTCCAGCCACTTTCCCCTTCTCTTTATATGATGTTGCGTTAAATTTGTTTGTTGTACAGATAGCACTAACATATATCCGGATTTTTAGAGAACTGTCCGGATGTCTGGAAGTTTTTCTGAACTGGAGGGAGTTTGTCCAGGTTTTGGACTCCCTCCTTACAGTCCAGCCTGTAGCCTTCAACATGGAGTCTGTATTCCTCTTCCCTGTCCCCAACTTGTCTCCTCCGGAGCTGTAATTTCAATCTTCGGACAGCCAGCAGCTTACGTGACATGAGACTGCTGCCTTTCTCTGTAGCACCTTCCTGTTCTCACGTTGAAGAGAATAGGCTTCCGGGACAGGCCGAAGGCAACAGGCTCACATTGATTAATCTGCCAGCTGCCCGAAGATTGAAATTACGCCAGAGGAGGTAAGTTGGGGACAGAGGAGAGGCATACTCGACTCTAGCATGGGAGAATAGAGAGAAAGAGGGAGAGGCCACACAGAGGAGGGGGGGGTGTTGAGAGAAAGCACACTTTCCTTAGCAACAGCAGCAGATGAATCCAGAGACCAATGGGATAGCACATATCTGCCAGCAGGCGGAGATAGAGAAACTGATTAACAGGTGGTCCTATTGGCTGGTACTCCTCCTGTAACTTCAGTATGCTCTATCTCCCAGCAGGTGATGGTCGCTATTCAACTAGCTCCTGAATTCTGGCTGTGACTGGAAAATTATTTTCTCCTGTTGAGGTTTCTCTTCAGTAAGACTGCCATTCTATTTCTCCTGTTGAGGTTTCTCTTCAGCGAGATGGCAATTTTATTCTTCTGTTGAGGTTTCTCTTCAGTGAGACAGGGGTGTCCGGCTGAATGATGCCAGCTTTAGGGGTTACACCTGGGCCCCTGCCTCACCCTCCCTCCATTGCTAGAGGGTCTGACTGGGTCTCGATTTTTTCTTCTTTCCCTTCTCTGTTTAAAAAAAAAAAAAGGGAGACCACAGTTGCTACATTCTGCCCCGTTAGTGCTGCACAACCAGCTCTTACTGGCTTCAACCGGCCCTAACAACAAGCTTGTGAGTATGTATGTGTTTTTTACTGTCTGAACTTCAGGTTCTGTTTGGGAATCTTAGTACTGTGGGTTCAGTCAACGTACATTTAAGGAATGGATATTTTATTAAGGCGCTGTTTTCTCCTGTACTATTTATAGGTATATCGGGGAGATATTTTTATTTATATAGGAGAGAAATGTGTTTCTTCCCAGAAACTAGGGTGATGGGTCACAGTCTCAGATTTGCATTCTAATTCAGTCACCATGACGAAGAGTATGGGATTCTGTACAGGTTCTAGGATCCATGTTGCTGACTTCACTGGGAACTTCGTCTTGCTTTCCCATTATAACGCTACAGCAGTCGCTTTTGTTCCTGTATCTCAGGGCTCCAATTATTTGGTAGGCTCCTCAAGCATCGCTCTGTATGATTTGATGGCTCAGCGAGATTTCTCTTTTCAAAGGCATGCCTCGGTCTTTGCTGGACTAGCTCATGGTCACCAAACTCCTGGGCTGTCGGGTTGGGGGGCTCGGTGCCTTCCATCCTCAGCTCTAGGAGTCTGGTCTTAAGAGGCGACTCAGTACTTGTTCATTCTTCTACTCTGGAGCATGGTCAGTTTACCTTTCTGGAGCTTCAGACCATTCTTCCGGAATGACGCTGAAGGTCTTTTCAGTTAGTATTATGATAGGGGTATTTCTCTGCAGCCTGGGCAGTAGGTGATGTACTCAGTTGGCGGGTAAAGTTATGGTTCCACTTCAATGGGTGGACCCTCATCTTCCTCTTCTGTTGGCAGGTCATTTTATGGGTCAGGAAAAGTTTGGATAGACTTTATCTCCCCGAAATCTGAGCATGGCCCATTTATTGTATGTTACAGTGTACAGCGCTATGTACGCTCTAGAAAGTGTAAATGTTAGTAATAGTGAAATCTTCTACATCTTGGATATTGAGAATTTTGGCTCAGGCCAAAATCTCTTTTATAGAAGTGAGATCTCCTGGAACTAGACCTCATGGCCTTATCTCAAAATTCTAAGCTTCCTAGCTTCTTTGGGCACAGGGAGTGGGAGTCAGAGTGGGTAGCAGCGTGGTTTCTTTCTTACCTCTGGTTTCTCTTTTTTCAGTGTTTTCCCATGGCTGATGATGGCTTGGATTTGCCATCTCAACCTCGCTTTCAGGGCACAGTATTTGTAGAATCTCTGGATTGGCTGCGCCATCCTTGCTATGCGGATCTAATGAGTCTTTCGACAGCCGGACTGTTAAGTTTCTTGGTGTCTCCAGATTTGCTCACCTAGGGTCCGATCAACATGGATATTCGTACTACTTTGGTATTACGACCTAGCTTTTGAAAAGTCATGGCTGACATGTAAGGGTTATGCGAAGCAGGTTGTTTCTTCTCTTATCCAGGCGATACAGATGTCTTCACCTGTGGCTTCTGCTTCCTTTTGGAGGTTTTTCCTTTCTTGAATACTTCTCAACATTTGCACCCTTCCAGAGTTCTTTTTTGGCACAAGTATATTGCCAAGGGCTTAGCATTCATTTCCCTTCAGCTTCAAGTGCCATTGTGCCATTCTTAGCTTGTTACAAGGGCTAGGTATATTGCTCTTCGCTTACTTCTCAGCTTCATGTAGTTCAGTTCCTAAACGGAGTACGGTATATTCTTACGCCTCTTAGAAAGCCCTGTCTGGAGTACAGTCTTAAGGTACTTCTTCGCAGTTTACCGAAGGCTTCATTTCATCCTTGTCTTTTGAGACTCTAAAGGGCTGTGCCGTTGAACATGGGGTTTCTTGTGGCCATGGCTTCAGCTCGGCGGTTTTCTGAGTTGCAGGCCTTGTTCAGCGGGGATTCCTATTTCTGATTTACAAAATCTGGGATGTCAGTTCGGACGGTACCACAATTTCTTTCTAAGGAGGGTCTTCCTTTCTTTTATGACACTCTCACTTTTCCTTCCTTCTTCCTGGGAGGAGAAATGGGGAGACGTGCTTTTCTTCACTGCATTTTTTGAAAGTGCGTAGCGTTCTCCGCGAGCTAGGTTTCTAACGACTTTTAGTTGTTTAGATCACCTTTTTGTATTCTTCAAGGGACGCCTCAAACGTATGGCGGCGTCCAAAGCTTCCATCACTCGATGGGTCCAGGAGGACATTATTTACGCTTGCTTGATGGCAGGGAAGCGGTTGGCGAAAGAACTTCATGACCATTCCGCCAGAGTGATGACTTCTTGGACTCGGTCCAGAGGTTTTTTCCTTGGAGGAGTTTTGTCTCGCGGCTACTTGGTCTTCCAAGAGTGCTTTATCTCAGCATTACCGGTTAGATGTAGGGGCGCATGCAGTGGATGCGTTTAGTGCTTCGGTTGTTGGGGAGGCGGCGTTTGCTTCCCACCCAGATTGAGGATTGCTTTGCTACATCCCATTGGTCTCTGGATTTATCTGCTGGTGTTGCTAAGGAAGGAAAAATTATGTTCTTACCAGTTAATTTTCTTTCCTTTAGACACAGATGAATCCAGAGCCCCACCCTTTCTGGATATTGTCTGTCGGTTTTTTCTTTTGCAATTTTCAAAGTTTGTTATTATTGATGGTTGTATTCTGTATTATTGCCTTTTGAGATTTGTTATGGGAAAGAAGTTTTTTACATGCTATGCCTATTGATGGTTACGGATGCTTGGGCAAGGAACTATACTGAAGATACAGGAGGAGTGCCAGCCAATAGGACCACCTGTTAATCAGTTTCTCTATCTCCGTCTGCTGGTAGATGTGTGTTATCCCATTGGTCTCTGGATTCATCTGCTGGTTCTAAAGGAAAGAAAATTAACTGGTAAGAACATAATTTTTCCTTGGTGGTGTTGTTGGAAGGAGAGACCAAGAGAGAAGCACCTAAGGGGAGGAAGGGGGATGGAAAAAGAGAGAGAAAGAAGCACCCATAGAGGGTTAGAAGGAAAGAGAGCTAAGCACCCACAGGGGAGGAGGGGGTTGGAAAGAGCGAAATAAAAAAGCACCCCCCGCCGATGATGCCCCTCCCCTGACGAAACGGCACAGCAAACCGATTCCCCCCCACAGTGAAAACGGCAGGAGGAAGGCCCATTTCCTCCTGACATGCAAACTCCCCCTCTCCTCTCCCCTCACCGTGAAAAAAAATTACCTGGAGGGATGCCCAATTCTTTCTGCCATTCCAAAGCTCCCCCCGCAAAAGAAAATTGTGAGGATGGATGCCCACTCCCTTCTGCCATGTGAAAACAACCCCCCTGTAAAAGAAAATCGGCAGGAGGAGACCTACAGGGGTGTTGTAGAGAAGTCCCACCTTCAGTCTAGTAGCCCCTATGCTGCCTTGGAGGAGAAAGGTCTCCTAGAAGGAGAGCATCACACTGATGAAGTAGAAAATAATCCTGTTTACTGCTGCCCTCCTGGGACTGCTTGTTTTGTTGTTCTTTGTTCACTCATACTGTTGTGCTGTAGCCTATGATTCCTTGTTATGGTTTTAGCTGCTTTTCTAATAAAAATTATTTAAAAGAAAAAGAAAATAATCCTGTATCAAGGACCTGCCCACCAGGGAATGCAATATCCTCTCACGCCGAGGATGTATCTCCAGGGGCTTCTGCCCAGGAGGGAAGAGTAGGACAGCTGTTGTAGTTGGTGATTCGATCATTAGGCATGTAGATAGCTGGGTGGTTGCTGGACGTGAGGATCGTCTGGTCACTTGCCTGCTGGTGCGAAGGTGACAGACCTTACGTGTCACTTAATAGAATTTTAGATAGTGCTGGAGAGGAGCCAGCTGTTTTGGTACATGTAGGTACCAATGACATAGGAAAATGTGGGAGAGAGGTTCTGGAAGCCAAATTTAGCCATGCATCATGGAAACGGATGGAGGAGCCTGAGGCATCTGAGCCAATCAGGGCCTTAGGCCCCTCCCTGTGCATCAATGATGCACCAAGGAGGGAAGGCCTTAGGATCGGCAGACTTTGAAGGTGGAGGGACCATGCTTCCTTCTCCTTTCAACACGAAAAGGTATTGGGGGGGGGTGTCTGGGGTTTGGGGAGGCCTCAATTGGCAGCATGGAGTGGGCTTCCCTCCTGCCAGTTTTCGTTCGTGGGGATGGGTTTGGCATGGCTGGAGGAAATGGGCATTTTTCCTTCCGTTTTCACTGCCATGCGGGGGGAGGTCAGTTCACGGTGCTGGTTCGTTGGGAGGGCAGTCATTGGAGGTGGTATGGATGCTTTTTAAAAAATAAAATGGGGCAGATATTGTTTGTGTGTAACATGCATAGTATCTGTGCCCATTAAAAAAAAGGTTTCCTGCTCCGAACAGTTAAGTGGCAGGAGGCTGCTTTCAGGGCTTCCCTTTCCTCTCAGCTGTTTGGGCTTTCCCTACTGGCTCTGCACATTTGTGAGAGTCGCTCTCATATCGTTCAGTCAGGGATCATATCGATCAGTCAAGGATTATGACGAACCTCCACATGAATCATTTGCATGAAAAAAACTTTTAGTCAAATTTAGTGCATCAATAGCTCTTTTTGAATCAGCCAAAAAATCAGATTGGAGAGACCCAAATGATCTTTCCGATCCTCTTTAGTTCATCTAGTCCTAACTCTTTTCACCAATTTTACTTCTCATGTCATCCTCCTCCCCAGGCTGATAATCAAAGGGAAACATTTAATCTAACATTACTGGGCTTTTACTCCTGCCCTTTACTCTTTTATATCAATCATGTCACAAAAAAAGGGCTGCTGCTTTCACCAGTGCCCTCCTCTGCTAGCATTTGTCTTGGCTGGCAGGTACTTCTTTGTAACAAAGCAGTCCTTTAACCCAAATTATCTAGGTCCCATTTCTGCCAAGACTTACAAGCTGCTTGCAAACTAGATATCAATAGAACTACTTTCTCTATTCCAGGCAGGCTTTACTTCTTTCTTCATCTATGGCAGGGGTGTCAAAGTCCCTCCTCAAGGGCCACAATCCAGTCGGGTTTTTAGGATTTCCCCAATGAATATGCATGAGATCTATTTACATGCGCTGTTTTCATTGTATGCTAATAGACCTCATGCTTATTCATTGGGGAAATCCTGAAAACCCAACTGGATTGTGGCCTCGAGGAGGGACTTTGACACCCCTGATCTATGGGCTCCCTCCCTCTCATCAAGTCCACCTGCTTTTATCCAACCATCCAAGGTTTTGGATGGTTCTGGAATAGATCCACCCAGGAACCCACCCCTGGCTGACTCAGGGTTCTTTTGAACTCTTCCCTTTCTGGAAGGCTCTTATCTCCTTTCCCCTTTCTTCCCCAGAAGATTCCAGTCTAGGTTTTCACCCTACTTCCCCAAGATCATAAAGAACTAACACTTTGCCCCAACACCTCCTGGGAAGTGTAGTTCTCACTGAACACAAGCCTGGTCTTAGCTGGTTCTATTCCTGGAAACACCACAGAGCTCCCCACAGTGGCTTCTGGGCATATACCACTCCTGTATCAGGTATCTCTAGTCCTTGAGCTCCCTCCTGTGGCTTCTGCCTTACATGACAGGCCCCTTGTCTGTCACAATATGCATTATTAAAAGCAAAATGAAATGATACAAAAAGACTTATCCTTACTAAGCAAGATAATCATTTATCATCACTAACTACAGTATATCAACTCTTGTAGTTGAATTCCTTAAAGACACCAATAGATGTTCAGTAGCAGGTACTGTAATAAGAATGCTGTTCAAGTCTTCATAGAATTGATATTTTACTCCTGATGAAGTGGGAGCAGATAGGAAACTTGTTATAAAATTACCTTCACTAACTTGCTCATATGTTACATCACTTTTTTAAAAGGGATAGTGTGTGTATACTTCCCCTTCCTTTTTTTTTAAACACCACCACTGTTTATTTGTGCATATATTTAATTTATCCCAGGACAAGCAGGCATGATATTCTCACATGTGGGTGACGTCATCTACGGAGCCCCGGCGCGGACAGCTTTTCAAGCAAACTTGATTGAAGTTTCAAGTTTGCACACTGCACCACGCATGTGCATGCCTTCTCGCCCACTAGAGGGCGCATCCCACCTCGTGGTCCTCAGTTCAATTTTTTCCGTGGAGCAAGAAAGCCCTGTGGATCTGAACTCCAGTGTTTTGCCTTCTAGCTGCCGCGTTTAGTTTGTTCTTTCATCGAATTAGTTCGCGGTGCTGCTTTGTTTTCTGTTCTTTTCTTTAAAAAAAAAAAAAAAAAAAAATTTATTTTGTTTTTCGTTGGGCTCCGGGGGCTCCCGGAAGCCGTGGCCGCGGGACGTCGGTCGTTCCCGGCCTTCTTCTTTTTCTTCGTGGATGTCCCGTCCTGTTACGGGATTCAAAAAGTGCAGCCGGTGTGAGAGGTTACTTTCCATCACTGACCCTCACCGGTGGTGCATTGTCTGTCTTGGGCCCGAACATCCGACAGCGTCGTGTGATCGCTGTGCTACTTTCCAAAACAGGGCCCTCCGTCGCCGTAAGGCCAGAATAGCTGAATTGTTCGCCGTCGACGCGCCGCCTAAGGCCTCGACGTCGGCCTCGGCTTCGGCCCCGGCCTTGACCTCGGCCTCGGCGTCCTCGGGGGCCTCGGCTTCGCCTCGGCCCTCGTCTTCGAAGGCGTCGTCAGCGAAGCCAGCTTCGGGTAAGTCCTCTGTTCCATCCCCTTCAGCAAAGAAGCCATCCTCGAGTCAGGCCAAGGCGGGTGGGTCGACCCCGGCCCCGCAACGGACCTCGACTTCGCACACCCCGAGGGAATACTCGAGACCGAGGTCGCCCTCCAGGGAGTGTGCCCCGGACTCGGAACTCCCCACCTTCGTGGGGATTCCGGCCTTCCAGGATCTCCTCCGAGCCCTGATCTCATCGGAGCTGTCGGGAGCCCTGGAAGTGTTGCAACGTGCTGCGGTTCCGGCGGCCTCGACCTCGGCCGGGGCGCCTTCGGTCTCGGAGGCCCCAGCCTCGGCTCCCTCGACCTCGGGAGCCCCGGCCTCGGCGACCTCGGTCTCGGGTGCTGTGGCCCCGTTCACCTCGGTCTCGGCCCCGCCCCTGACCTCGACCTCGGGGGAACCTCCTGAGCGGAGTGTAAGGCCCAAAGAAAAGTTGCGCAGAGTGCGCCGTCTTTCCTCCTCTTCCTCCGGGTCTTCCCGGGACGCCTCGCCCTCGACGCGACCTCGGACGAGGCGCCGATCGAGGAAGTATAAGCGGCCCCGAGGCTCGCCTCGGCGCGATCGTTCCTCGTCGTTCGGGGGCGAGGCGCTGCAGGTGTCGGAGTTGCGCCTCGACAACCCGAGGCTCCTCCGCTCACCTCGTGGGAAGTCTTCCCGTGCCGCCTCGCCGAGGAAATGGGAGAGTGTCCCACGGACCCCGGGGTCCTCGCCCAAGGGTTCTGCGAGGAGGATAATTTCCCCTTCCCCCTCGAGGGCCCTGGAGAGGGGATCCTGGGATTCGGGATCTGTTAGGGATCCTCATTATTCTCATGAGGCCTCCCCCCTCTCCTCGGTGGGGCGGTCGAGAACCCCGTCTCCCCAGGCTAGGCCGTCCTCATTTTCATCCTTTGTTCAGGACATGGCCCAAGCCCTGGGGATTGACCTGATGGTAGGTTCTCGGTATTCCAAAGAATTTTTGGAGGAACAGGACCTTCCCACTCCTCCTAGAGAGGTGCCTAGACTCCCTCTCAACAGTGTCCTTCTGCAGACCTGGCTGAAGAACTTGTCAAACCCTCTTACAGTCACGTCTGTGCCTTCAAAAATGGAATCGAAGTATAGGACGATTCCCCCTAAAGGGTTCGATAAGGCGCAGCTCTCCCACCAGTCTCTTCTGGTGGAGTCTGCTCTTAAAAAATCACAGCCCTCACGGGTTTCTGCGGCGGTTCCACCCGGCAGGGAGGGGCTGACCCTGGACAAGTTTGGCCGTCGCCTCTATTCAAATTCCCTGATGGCCACCAGGGTTCTAAATTACGCCTTCACCTTTTCCTCCTATTTGCGTGGTATGGTGAAGGACCTTCCTCAATATCGAAACTCGTTACCGGACTCCCAAAGAGCAGGATTCGATAAGTTTATGTCCAACCTGTCTCAATTGCGGTTGTACCTATTCCATGCAGTGTACGACGCCTTTGAGCTGGTTTCGAGGGTGTCGGCCTTCGCAGTGGCCATGCGCCGCTTGGCCTGGCTTCGCACCCTCGACATGGACCCAAACCTGCAGGAACGTCTTGCAGACTTGCCTTGTGTGGGGTCCGAGTTATTTGACGAGTCATTGGATGCGGCGACCAAGCGGTTGTTGGAGCAGGAGCGCTCTTTAGCATCCCTGGTCCGCCCCAAACCTAGGCCCCCGTCGCAGAAACCTTTCCGGCCTCCGCCGCGCCGATACCCTCAGAAGTCGACCCCGGCTTTCTCGAGACCGCCTCCGAGACGTCCGTCTCAGCGAGGCAGAGGGGGACAAACCCAAGCCCCGGCGCAGGGCCCTTCTAAGCCCGCGCCTTCCTTTTGACGGGCTGAGCGGACGGGGCGGGTTCCCCTCCGCACTTTCACAGGAACCCCTTCCTATCGGGGGGCGTCTTCGGTCCTTCCGGGAGGCATGGACCGGGATTACCTCAGACGCTTGGGTGCTCCGGATCGTCTCCGAGGGCTACTCGCTCAACTTTGTGTCCTCGCCGCCGGACAGTCCCCCAAGTTTAGTCCCTTGCAACCGTTCGCAGCTACCGACCCTTCTGACCGAAGCCAAAGCCCTCTTGAAGCTTCGGGCGGTCGAGCCGGTCCCCAAGGACCAGTGGGGTACGGGGTTTTACTCCCGTTACTTTTTGGTCCCAAAAAAGACCGGGGACCTGCGCCCCATACTGGACCTCAGGAAGCTCAACAAATTCCTGGTCCGGGAGAAGTTTCGAATGCTATCTCTCCCGGTTTTGTATCCTCTCTTGGAGGAAGGGGACTGGATGTGCTCCCTCGACTTGAAGGAAGCATATACCCATGTTCCGGTGCACCCCGCCTGCCGAAGATTTTTACGATTCCAGGTGGGGGACCTCCACCTCCAGTACAGGGTACTGCCCTTCGGCCTGGCCGCGTCCCCACGAGTATTCACGAAGTGCATGGTGGTGGTTGCGGCAGCCCTGAGGTCTCGTGGACTCCATGTGTTCCCTTACCTGGACGATTGGCTCATCAAAGCCCCGACCAGGGAGGGGGGTTATCTCAGCGACCCGACAGTCTATTGCCTTCCTGCAAACTCTCGGGTTCGAGATAAACTTTCCAAAGTCTCAGTTGAGGCCGGCTCAGTCTCTTCAATTCATAGGTGCGGTGCTGGACACGGTGCGCCTGCGCTCCTACCTTCCGACCCAGCGGTTGGAAGCCTTGGTACGGATGGGCCGCCAGGTCTCTCAACTATCGATGGTGTCGGCCAAGCGCATGATGATGCTGCTCGGCCATATGGCCTCGACGGTACACGTCACACCGTTTGCGAGGCTACATCTGAGGATCCCTCAGTGGACCCTCGCGTCCCAGTGGCGTCAGGAGTGCGATCCGGTGTCTCGCCTCATTTCGGTGACTCCGCTTTTGCGGAAATCGCTGCGTTGGTGGACAGACTCTTCAAATCTGTCCATGGGGCTACTGTTTCGCACTCCTCCTTTTTGCAAGGTCCTGACCACGGACTCCTCGGAGTACGCGTGGGGAGCCCACCTCGACGGTCTTCGCACGCAGGGCCTGTGGTCGGCAGAAGACCGTCGGTGTCATATCAACGTGCTAGAGCTGCGGGCCATCTTCCTAGCACTTCGAGCCTTCGTTCACATATTGCAGGACCAGGTGGTCCTCGTCCGCACGGACAATCAGGTGGCAATGTACTATGTGAACAAGCAGGGGGGAACGGGGTCTTGGCCCCTCTGTTCCGAGGCTCTTCGCCTTTGGGAGTGGTCGGTCTCCCGGAACATCTTCCTCCGGGCGGTCTACATCCAAGGAGAACTGAATTGTCTGGCGGACAAACTCAGTCGACTTCTGCAACCGCACGAGTGGACTCTACACTCAGCAGTTCTGCGCGAGGTTTTCGCTCGCTGGGGAACGCCACAGGTGGATCTGTTTGCCTCTCCGGAGACACACAAACTACCACTGTATTGTTCTCGGATGTACTCGCGGGATCGTCTGGAAGCGGATGCCTTCCTCCTCGATTGGGAAGGGAGGTTCCTGTATGCATTCCCTCCTTTCCCTCTGATCATGCGAACGTTAGTACATCTAAAATCGTCCACGGCCACGATGATTCTCATAGCACCTCGGTGGCCGCGTCAGCACTGGTTCTCCCTGCTACTTCAGCTCAGTGCCAGGGAGCCTCTTCCTCTGCCTGTCTTTCCTTCTCTGCTGTCTCAGAGTCAAGGATCCATGTTACATCCCAATCTGCAGTCATTGCACCTGACAGCTTGGTTTCTTGTTCCCTGACTCCTCCGGACCTGTCTCAATCGGTGAGGGAGGTGTTGGAAGCCTCCCGCAAGATCTCGACGAGGCTTTGCTATTCGCAGAAATGGACCAGGTTTTCCACCTGGTGCTCGTCTTTTCACCTGGATCCGGTATCGGTTCCGGTATCCTCGGTTTTGGACTATTTATTCCATTTGTCGCGCTCTGGCTTGAAAACCACTTCGGTGCGTGTTCATCTTAGTGCGATTTCTGCTTTCCACCAACATCTGGATGGACGCCCTCTGTCACTCCATCCCTTGGTGACACGCTTCATGAAAGGGTTACTCAGGGTTTGTCCCCCTCTTAAGCCTCCCTCTGTCGTGTGGAATTTGAATGTGGTTTTAGCTCAACTGATGAAACCCCCTTTTGAACCACTCAACAAGTCCCTCTTGAAATTTCTGACTTGGAAGGTGGTGTTTCTGATTGCCCTCACCTCCGCTAGGCGGATTGGGGAGTTGCAAGCCTTGGTTGCGGATCCCCCTTTCACCGTCTTCCATCATGACAAGGTGGTTCTCCGCACCCATCCTAAGTTTGTCCCTAAGGTTGTTTCTGATTTCCACCTCAATCAGTCCATTGTCCTTCCTGTGTTCTTCCCCAAGCCCCACTCCCATCCTGGCGAGGCGGCGCTTCACACGCTTGACTGTAAGAGGGCGTTGGCGTATTACCTTCAACGCACCAGGTCTCATCGGAAGGTCCCTCAATTGTTTTTGTCCTTCGATCCCAATCGATTAGGGCACCCAGTTTCCAAGCGCACTCTGTCTAACTGGTTGGCTGCTTGCATTTCCTTTTGCTATGCTCAGGCTGGCCTTCCTCCCCCGGGTCGAGTCACGGGGCACAAGGTCCGAGCGATGGCAGCTTCGATAGCTTTCCTCCGATCCACTCCGATGGAGGACATATGTAAGGCTGCCACTTGGTCTTCGGTTCATACATTCACCTCTCATTACTGTCTGGACACTTTATCCAGGAGTGACGGCCGGTTTGGCCAGTCAGTTTTGCAAAATCTGTTTTCCTAAATTGCCATCCTCCCACCTGCCCTTTTTTGGTTGGCTTGGAGGTCACCCACATGTGAGAATATCATGCCTGCTTGTCCTGGGATAAAGCACAGTTACTTACCGTAACAGGTGTTATCCAGGGACAGCAGGCATATATTCTCACAACCCGCCCGCCTCCCCGGGGATGGCTTCCTTGCTAGTTATGGAACTGAGGACCACGAGGTGGGATGCGCCCTCTAGTGGGCGAGAAGGCATGCACATGCGTGGTGCAGTGTGCAAACTTGAAACTTCAATCAAGTTTGCTTGAAAAGCTGTCCGCGCCGGGGCTCCGTAGATGACGTCACCCACATGTGAGAATATATGCCTGCTGTCCCTGGATAACACCTGTTACGGTAAGTAACTGTGCTTTATTTGTAATGCGCTTATAAAAACAATTCTAAGTGCTTAAACACTTTAAAACACACACTAATAAAAACAGCAAAGGATAATACAATTTACACACAAAACAGGTCACTATTGATACGCTAATGGATAAAATGTCTTGATGCATTTGCAAAATGTTAATATATCTTGAATGTTATACATAGTAGAAGTAAGTCATTCTATTCTGATGGTCCCTGTACTGAAAGTTTTTGTTTTTTTCTTTTTTTTAAACAGTGAATTTGTCTTTCAATCATGAAATTAATCAAAAAAACGAATCACCCTTTCAAAATGACTCTTTAAGATAAGTGCTTCATTATTTTGATTAATTTCATGATTGAAAGACAAATTTACTGTGTAAAAAAACAAAAAAACAAAACCTTTTTTCCACATATGCGATGATTGGGTGGTGAGTCCTTCAACGGGGATTTTATTCTCAGACGAGCTCTGGGTCTCTGAGCATATGTTATAAATGGACAATAGAAGTTTTTCATTAGCATGTTGAGATTTCCATAACTTCAGATAAGAGATTATTAGTTTATGTCCTTATTTTTCATTTTATCCCTTTTTGTATTAAAAGGCTTTTCCTTGACTTAAATAGTTTTGTTTTGGTAACATTACTGCCAGAATGAGGCTTGACTCTTTTATACCAAAATGAGGCTTAGCTTTGGGAACATTGTCTGTCACATTTGATTGGCTCAAGTTCTTTGCCAGAGAGAGGCTGTGCCTTTTTACAATTGAAGCTTGGTTTTGTTGTTATAGTTACCTTTCTTTCGGACGCTGAGATTTTTTCTACACTGATTATGTTCCTGCTGTTTGCAAGTATTGTTTTTGTATTAATATTAGTGCAACTATTTTATATGTTTGTGTCTTTAACACTTATCATGCTCTTTGTCTGTGTTGTTCACTTTCACATTTTGTTGACTGTTTTGCTTTTTCTGCTAGCATACTTATATTTCTTACCACCACAGTACTCACTTTATTCATCTTGTACTGTATATCTGTAGTTTTGCCATATGTTATATAACTTGTGTAAATATTGGCTATTTTAATGCGATGGATACTTAGCATTTTATGTGTTTTTCTATTCCCTGTGTTCAGCTGCCATTTCTGCTATTTATCCAAAATGCTGGCATGTTCTCTCCATCGCCTTCCTTTTTTTTTTTTAAGCCATACAGTAAAACCTTGGATCGTCAGTAACTTGGTGTGCGAGTGTTTTGCAAGACAAGCAAAACGTTTAATAAAATTTTAACTTCATCAACGAGTGTTGTCTTGTAATATACGAGCACGTCGATGCATGCCACGGTACAAGTATGCGTAACATATGCATGTCGCATCGCTGAGCGCAGCTGAACGCACCACAAATATCACAACTGAGCACAATATAAGTGCGACATAAGCATGCACAATATACGTGCGTTGCATCGCTGAACGCATCGCCGAGTGCAGCTGAACGCAGCACAAGCATCGCAACTGAGAACAATATAAGCGTGACACAAGCATGCATAACAGTACAGTATTTTGTATTAAAGTTTTTGGGTTGTGGGACGAATCCTGATTTTCCATTATTTCCTATGGGGAAATTCGCTTTGATATACGAGTGCTTTGGATTACAAGCATGCTTCCAGAACGAATTATGCTCGCAAACCAAAGTTTTACTATATATAGGTAGCATTTTACACTTATGCCATAGTTTTTTTTTTCTTTCAATTTGTTTACCTTATTGTAATTTTAAATGTTAGGAGCTCTTGAATTTGTGCACCTTGATTTGGAACCCTTTTACAGAAAGTGTGGTAGTTGCATGGAATATAGCCTTACTGTAGAGACAAAGACTGTGTCTGAATTCAAGAAAGCATGGAACAGGCACGTGGGAGAGGAGGAAATAGTGGATGCTGTAGATAGGAAGACTGGATGGGCCATTTGGCCTTTATCTGCCATCATGTTTCTCTGTTTCTACATTTTCCATTCACATTGCCTATAAATATGGTATTTCACTCTCCTATGTGCCATTTTGTAATGCTCATGGGGTAGATATGTGGAACAGTCTCCCGGAGGAAGTGTAGGAGACGGAGACTGTGTCTGAATTCAAGAAGGCATGAATAGGAATGTGGGATCTCTTAGAGAGAGGAAAAGATCATGATTACTGAGGATGGGCAGACTGGATGGGCCATTTGGCTGTTATTTGCCAACATGTTTCTATGCTATATGTGCCTTGAGGTATGGCATTTTAAATTTAAAGTTTTGAATTTTAAGAAGCACTTCTGCATTTGCTCTTATTTCCATATGCTTTCTCCATATTCATATTGCTATATATGCCGGTCTATTAGACTAATTTTAATTAATGTATGTACTGCCTGCAAAGATTTTTTAAATCATATTCATATATATGCATATTTACTGGATTCTTTGTTTTGTTATCTTTAGTGGGCAGTGCTTGAAAAAACTTGTATAAGTTTGTGAATGGGAATGGTCCCATCAAATGTCTCTAGGTGGCACATTCTGTTAATTTGTACCATATATTTTTAATTATTTATCACATAACTTAGGTTTGAATTTATACTTGTTTGCTGGTATGTTGCTAAGTAGTATTATCTTATTTATTCATGTAATTGATTTGTGTTTTATTAATTACTTTTACTTTTATTTACATATTTATTATGTTTGGATATGTAAATGATGCAGTATATAAGCTTAAGGTTTAGTTTAGTTATGTATATGTATTATCTTTCAACTGTGTCTCCTGAGGCAGGTGCTTTGCATTTAAATAAAGTTCTGTGTCGAAAACATTACCCTTGTGTTAGAATCAGGCCGCTTTTATTTATTTTTTTTTTAACTTTATTGGACTAATGTAACATCAGATTCCTGGTTGCTAATTGTCATTGAATCAGGAAATTGCCTTGATTTGCCATCTACTGGGGAACAAGACTCATTGGATTTGACTGACTTCCGGAGTCGTCATTGGAAGTAGTGACAGAAAAAAACCCTCTGTTGGTCACGTTTACCCTGGAATCTAACCATAATATTGTTCTTCAGTTACACTTTAAACAAATAAATTGTTTATGAAATCACAGATATATATTTTTCCAGATTTATTAAGAGCGACATAGAAAAGAAGACAAGATTTCTTGGTTTTCAATCCTTGAATTCTTGCCCTGGCTGCTAGCTTTACAGCAATGATGACCTTATTTCTGTGTGATAATTTGGGGGGAGGGGGTGTTAAATTTAATGATTTTCTTTGTGCAAGGGAGGGTGTCAGTACTCTGAATTTGTCTTCTCAAGGCTAATGTACAGTATGTGCTGTATTTTGAATATCTCAGCTGTTCCTGCTGTCAGAGCTTGTAAATTCTTAATTTTTCCCTTTATTACTGAAGTTACCAAAGAGCTCTTGTACTAAAGCTTAACATGCTAATAGACATTAGCATGCTGTAGGTGCCACATGGCCCACAGGTAAAAAATAAAATGCACAGCATTTATAGTGCTCTAATATGTGTTAGCATGCCAATCTTTAGTAAAAGGTCCTCCACATGAACAAAAGTAAAGAAATATGGATGACTCTTAAGGTTAACATTAGTACTCTAGAAAACCTCTACAGAATGCATGATTGTTGTATTACAAATTATGACCTCCTTTTATGAAGCCGCATTAGGCTTTTTTATATCACTGGCCGTGGCGATGTTAGCTCCAGTGCTCATAGGAAGTCTATGAGCATCGGTGCTTTTACCACCGCAGCTGGCGATTAAAAAAGCCTAACGCAATTTCATGAAGGGGGAAGGGGGTATAGTTTTCATTCACTTTCCTGAAAGTATATTTTTATAATTTATTTTTGAGTAGTAAATTTAGGGAGTCTTTTACAAAGCCTCAGTAGCGATGTTGCTGCAGTACATGCCCTGAAGCCCATAGGAATTGAGTGGGCTTTGGTGAATTTACCGTGGCAGCAATGCTACCACAGCTTTTGTAAAAGGGTCCCTTAGTGGCCATGGGTAAAAGTTTAAGTCGGTTGGATAACTTAAAAGGGCAACATGGACCAGAGTTTCATGTCTTTTTCAAGGGAAAATTTGATGTACACTTCCCCCTCCCTATTCGCGGTTTCATTGTTCGCAGTTTCGATTATTCGCGGTTTTTTTCCTCAGGCCCCCCCCCCCTCCCGGGAGAGATGTTCGTTGTCAGCCCGCATTAAAAAAAAGGCCTCGGGACTTGGATCGGGGCAAGGAGGGAGGCGGAGGGTGGCCATCGGAAGCAGAGGCAAAGGAGGCGAGCAGCTGCCCCAGGAGCACGGACCTTACCTGGTGGTCTAGAGGTGACGTGGCGGGGCAGGAGTGATCTTCCTACATTCCTGCCCCGTGCAGAGCCGTGCTGTGAGTTCCCTTGGTCTCACGAGACTACAACAGGAACTCCCTGTTGTAGTCTCGTGAGACCAAGGGAAATTGCAGCATGGCTCTGCAAGGGGCAGGAGTGCAGGAAGATCGCTCCTGCCCCACATCACCGTTAGACCACCAGGTAAGTCTGGGGGTTGGTCAGAGCCAGCCCAGAAGTTATTCGTGAATTTTCCCTATTCGCGGGCCGGCTCTGCCCCTAATCCCCGCGAATAGGGAGGGAGAAGTGTTAAGTACTTTTATATAGTACTCATCACCAAAGTATTGAGTGATTTTTCATTACACAGAGTGGGTTAAATTTACATGGGAAAGATTTCTCAGGATGCTGCTTCAAAAAGGGTTACAGTAAAACCTTGGTTTGTGAGCATAATTTGTTCCAGCAGCACGCTTGTAATCCAAAGCACTCGTATATCAAAGCAAATTTCCCCATAGGAAATAATGGAAACTCAGACTGATTCGTTCCACAACCCAAAAACTTTAATACAAAATACTTTACGTACTTGTATTGCAAGACCGCTAATTTAGAACAGTCACTATATACTCTTGCAGTGTCAGAGAGAGAAGAACCATCGGCTTAGTTGTGATGATGTGACACGTGTTTACTATATGTACTTGTATATTAAGACTTTGCTCGTTTAGAATAGTCGCTACACTCTTGCAGTGTCAGAGAGAGAAGAGCCATTGGCTCAGTTGTGATGATGTGACACGTGTATACTATATGTACTTGTATAGCAAGACTTTGCTCGTTTAGAATAGTTGCTACACTCTTGCAGTGTCAGAGAGAGAAGAACCATCGGCTCAGTTGTGATGTGTGTATACTGTAGGTACTTGTATTGCAAGAGATTGCTTGTATATCAAGTTCAAATTGAACCAAATGTTTTGCTTGTCTTGCAAAACACTTGTAAACCAAGTTACTTGCAATCCAAGGTTTTACTGTATATAGTTTCTTCCACAGTTGGAAGGTTTTCTGTATTGTTGAAATTTCTGAAAATGTTTCTCTGTTACAGTCTTACTTAAGAGCAAATATTTTTTCCTAGCGTTGTGAGGGGCCACCATGAACTTGACTGAGATTTGTGATAATGCGAAAAAAGGGCGAGAATATGCTCTTCTTGGGAACTATGACTCATCTATGGTTTATTATCAGGGTGTAATCCAACAGATTCAAAGGCACAGCCAGACAGTCCGAGATCTTGTTGTAAGGAGCAAATGGCAACAGGTATGATAACATAATATGTAGCTGGAGATTTTAGAGCTTTCCTCTTCGTTAATTAAGGCCCTATTTTATCAAGCTGTGTTAGGGGGTTTTTCCACCGGTGATTAAAAAAAAAAAAACCAACCCTAATGCAGCTTGATAAAAGGCGGTCTAAGGGCTCCTTTTATCAAGCCGCGCTAGCGGGGTTAACGCGTGCGACTTTTCATCGCGCGTTAACTCCTGCGCTGGCCAAAAACTACCGCCTGCTCAAGAGGAGGCGGTAGTGGCTAGCGCTCGCTATTACGCGTGTTAAACCGCTAGCGCGGCTTGATAAAAGGAGCCCTAAATGTATAATTTTGTATAAATCTATTTAGTTGTTTGTCCGTAATTTATTGTAATTTCAGATGTAAAAAACTAAAGTGTTTGACATCAACTGCACTTATTAGGAACATTAAGTTATTTTTTGAGTAGGGCTCTTTTATATTCTAATGAAATATATTGTTCTTTAATTAGCATTCCCTTCACTGTTTAATGAATTACATTCTCACAATTTATGGGCTCCTTTTACGAAGCCGCGTTAGCGGTTTAACGCGTGTAATAGTGAGCGCTAATTTGCCGGCCGCGCTAGCCGCTACCACCTCCTCTTGAGCAGGTGGTAGTTGAAAAGGATTCAGGTCCCAATTCCTGCCCCATACTTTCTCTGTCTCTGTCATTTGCAAGTCAGGTACCTGGGGACACATCTTAAAGACCAGAAACCATCTTTCAAATATGTCCGTCTTTTATTATGAGTTTCACATATTTATACGAATCAGGTTTGCCAGCATGTGATGGCATGTGACGTAAGGTCACATGAAACTTTAAACACATCAGCATTTTTCCTATCTAGAGATTGAAGTCCAAAAGGTAAGAAAAAGCCTTGACCAGCAGAGCTTCTTAACTAAAGCTGTCTGTAAATACGGCTTAACAAAACAATTGAATTCACTTCACTACAACTCTGTTTAAACATTCATGTCAAAGAAAGAAAGACAAACATAGATGTCCTTATACCATCTTCAAAGAAGGGAAAGATAAACAGGGCCTACCTTTGCATCTTTAAACAACATATGCCTAAGGACACTTACTAAAGTTCTGATACGTGTCCCTTCAAATCCCCTCTTACGCCATGTAAATGACGTCACAAATACACAGCATGAGCTGGAAGGGAGTGATACTCTAGGTATGTCTCTCAAGGAGGGGTCTTTTTAGGAGCTGTAGTACGAATAACACAGTACATGAGCAGTCAAGACAAGAGTGCAAATAATAAGAGATTATGCATTCAACTAAAGTGCTGATCCCAAAAATTAGATAAATCAGAGTTACATTTGAACTCAGCAAAGAGGTCTGCTAATTTCTGAATGTCCATAGGAGGACCTATATTGTCAGAAAGAAAAGTACAACAGCATAAAATACTGAGGAGAATTTAACAGAATTCTCAGCTAAAATCATATCTAGGGCCATATGATTTTGAGAACCATCTGAGAAGTGGAGCCTAATTGATCAGTAATACCTTGCAAGGCGTTCCTAGAATAGTTCACAAAGCGTTGCTGATTATAATAATTTTAACTAATCCGATCAACATTCTTATTAATAGTAATAAAGGGAATAAGGAACTCAAACCCAGCCTTAACCTGAGCTCGGGCCTTAAATTCATCTGGGACCCCACTTGGGACCCCTATAGCATCTATGTATACATGTGATCAGATTTATATCAAGACAAATAAAAGGAAAAACCATGTGAATAGGAAGGATGCCTTTCAGAAAGAATATGCAGAAGCATGGTAACCTTAACTAAAGTGCACTGGCCTATCCACTGGCTGGGTAGCTTAACAGGGAGCCAAAAGTCTCCATAAAGCCAGTAAATATCAAATCTGATGCAGCAACAATGGGGCATACCTATGAGCCAAGACAGAACAATAACCTGGGGGTAAATTACCTACAAAACTACCCTGTGTCAGATTAGAAACATGACATGTGTAATTGCCCTTATAGATGGTAACGGCAATATCAAGCTTTTGTTGTCCTGGCAACAAAGGGTATTTAGAACACTACAGTGCACAAAGGGGATAAGTAAAATTAGAGGAGATATTGGTAAATAACCCAGAAAAGCATGGTTGGATACCAGGAGGGAGGTCCAGAGGTACGGTTCCTAGATGGGGTCTAGCTTGAGCACATATGTAACAATTACTCTTATTATGTTGATCAGCAGTGAATTTCATCCATTCTAACCAAAGGTTAGGTTCTGAAAACCCTACCTCAACAGCCACAGTATCTTCAAAAGTGGGATTGGCAATAGCCATCATGTCAGTAAGTTTATTGAATGTAGGGGCCAGTGGGTTAGTATTTTTTTGGGGCCCCCACAAAATGGCGGGAGAGGATGAGTGGAGGTAGATAGATCCCGTAAGAAAACTGATGATAGCTAGACCCACCCTTAAACCACATGTCCATAATGTACATACCTTCATCAGTAGGTCTAGGGTTGTCAATAGTAAGAGAAAGCTTAATAATTTGTGCAGGAACACTTTTCCTATAACAGTGTCCAACCTTATGAAGGGTCATACAAGTAAGCAGTGATTTACCATTTTGGTCCACTGTTTTTCAGGGTATTTTCTAGTTTATAAGCCCAGTCAGTATTAATATTCCACCCTACCACTCCCCAGAATGCACACTTATCCCCCCAACGTAAGTTAGTAACATATATATATATGTCCTTAGTTTTAGGAATCTCTGAGGACCAATGGCACAGCCTTGGGATATCAATTGATGAACAGTCCACAATGTCACAATACTCAAAGGAGAAGGTGGCAACTTGCACACTGCTGGAATTATACCAAAGGGTAGCATACTATCGGTCTTTTCTGGATTCCAATTGAAGGACAGCCTTTGCGAGGGAGTAGTCCAGCTTGACGTCGTTCGCAAAGAGGTGTCGGGGGTGCTGTTTACAGCAGGAGTGTCATTTACAGATGGGTATGGGCAGAAAGTGTCGTGGACCCAGAACACATCATCCCTGTAGACCCAGTGAAAAGGATTCATACAGGGAGAAAAACTAGCAGCAGCAGTGCCAGTAAGAGAATGATAAAGTTGGTAGAATGCTGCAATGAGATCATTATGTTGTTCCACTGGAGGAGGTGAAATCTGCGCAGGGAAGACTTGCTTCTGGGGTTTTAGGTTAACCCTCTTCAAGCGACTTGCGTGGATCCAAACAGGAAACTCCTCAGTGAGTGCAGCGGGCCTGGTCACAGCGATCACAGTAGTGGGAAGGCCAAAGGGGAAATCCGTCTGCTTCCGATCCTTGGAAAGCTGCTGGATAATCACCAGGCTGGAAAAAATGGGTAGGAATCTGTGGAGAGAAAGGAGAAGTGCAAGACACGTTTCTTTGAACAAGCCCTAATATTTCAATTAGCTTTTGGACGTATTCCTCCTGTATCAAGGGAAAATCTACCCATGGGGCGGGGAAAGGTCATCTCGTGAGAATCTCAAAGGGAGAGCAGCCAGATGTCTGTGCATACAGAAAGAGATACTTGAAAAGAAATGCTTGAAAAGCATTCCAAATATCATTCAGCAGCTGTACTCCAATGTGATCCAAATAAGAGATAGAAAACAAGAGAAACCATGTTGCCTGTACTGAATGTGGCAACATGTAACAATACCAATTCATTCACTTAGCATAGCCATGGCAAAAGAGCGACAATACTCACTTACTTAAGGTTCTTAATTGAACAATCCAAAAGGATATGTTTTTATCGTGCTGCATATAACTATTATGCACTTCAGAGAGACCATACTGATGTACTGAATGTATTCAGAAATGTATATTGAATGGATCATATGTAGGGAACACCACGAAATAAACGCTGCATAAAATAAAGCTTTTTCTTATAACCCCTAACTAAACTATATTCAGAATATAAAAGCTATAAGTAAAAGAACATTGCGCAGTTAGGCTAGTAAGAAGTGGAAAAAGAGCTCTAGAAATGGCCAATATTATGTATCCTGGGGTACCCACTAAACTAAAACAAGTAGACATGACACAGACAAAACATAAAGTTTTTAAGCGTGGAGCTATTACTCCATCTGTCAAGTGTGCAGGGCTGAATTTAACTGCAAATAAACACATTGATATAAAAAAAACCAAAACAACAAATAATGTATATCATAACCATCTCATATTTGGAAAAAGGCATAAAGCTAATGTCTCTTTGGAGCGTCTCTATCTCTGCAGTGATAAAGAGGACCCGTGGAAAACATTAGAAATATCTGTGCCAAAATGGATCTGGGATGGCTATGTATAAATCCGGAAAAAACATTTTAAATTAGCAACATCCTAATTTCAGCTAAAACAATAGAAAGGAATTGTATTTTCCAATTTATTTTCAATTCACAACCGTGCCAGCTGTAATTATTGAGCTATATATCTCTGTATCAAGGAGCAAAAGGTCAAGAATGAAAATATCACTAGCAAGAAGTTAAAATGTCGAGCGAGCACTACGATAACCAATACCATGATATTGAGCAATGAATAAGGGAGAGCTAGCAGCTGGTATCCAGGGTTTCCCCTCTTTGCACCAAAGTCCGTCCAAAAGGGCGGCTTTGGGCACCTGCCAAACGCCAGGCATCAAATTCAGAGGGAGCTGTGAAAAAAGAGAGGAAGAGAATCCTGTTCACCCGTAAAACCCAAAAACCCATTTAAAAGAAGGGCTTGAACATCGTGAAGAGTATGAAGGGTAATGGGGTGACCTAGGATCAGAAAAGTAACCATCTCTACCACCATAGCACAAGCAGCCAGGGCTTTCTTGAACAGGAGTGACTATAAAAAAAGGCAACAGAGCGTAATTTACCGCCATGTTCTCCCTTCATGGTGTTACAATAGTCCCAAACAAAGAGATAAAACATGTGGGCATAAGCAGGAAAACCCAAACTTGAGCTAGAAACCAAAGCACATCTTAAATGTCCAACATTTCATAAGTCCATCTGATAAGAGCAGTCATTTCAGAAACCAGGGTCTGTCTCAAAATCTGGTCATAGAAGGAACAAGCAGAGATCCATTGGCGGCAGTGACCAATCATAGCAAGAAAAGTAAGCATGTCTTTCTTGGTAGCTGGGCGGGGCCGACCCAAAATAGCAGCAATGCAGAAAGTGCAGATTTTCCTTTGACCATGAGACAGGACAAAACCCAGGTATTTCACTTCAGATGTACACCAGTGCAGTTTATTTCATGACACCTTGTGACCACACACAGACAACCATTATAAAAGGTACAAACTATCAATCGGATAGGTCTCCTGAATTATGGAACACAAAAAGTTGTACAAAATAAGAATAGGACCATGAGGGGCAGTGCATGACTTGTAGAATAGCCCGAAGGACATTCCACACTAGGTATACTGTTGCTTAAAGGTGAAGGCAACCTCACCAAAGGGACTAAAAATAAAGCATTCTTTAGGACAATGATAGAAAAAAATCATTGGCTGCCGATGGAATGGTGGAAGAAACATAAGTGCAATGAGAATTACCAAAACATTAACAGCCCTAAATCTAGGACGAAACAGGGAATGCCATCAGCTTTGGCAACAAGAGCGATGGGCGTATTATAAAAAGAGATGGTGGTTTTGATAATGCCGGAGAAAAGTCAAGAGACAAGCAGTGGAATCTCACCTTACTGCTTTATAAAACCAAGAATGAGTAACTTCAAAGAAGCACTATAGGGGGTCAGTGGAAGCCCAAACAGAGAAGTCTGGGGAAGGGACAAAAACATTCATGCACAGACCCTGATAATGAAAGCAAAGAACAGATTAGCTTTGCTCTGCACAAGAAAGAAAACCTTTAAAACGGAATTTTTTCTTTTTCTTGTTTCTTTTTTTTTTTTTTTTATATGATCCAGCACAGAACACAAAGAAAGCAGCCGGTAGAAGAAACGCACAAAATTAGGCAGGATCAAAAGGAAGACAAGAAATAATGCTTGTGTACAAACTACAAGGGAAAGATCTTAGACTGATTCAAACAGCGCTTTCAATTCATTCCACATAACAGCATGTCCTACCTCAGTATTAAACATTGGTGACACAGAAAGATGGGAGCAAAAGGAAAAAATGTCATACACACACACATCCGTACAAGTCTCATTTGTCTAGGAGTAAGTGCCTTTATGACTCATTACAAAAGCCAATATAACAATGCAAAAATATTCGCTTATCTTACCTTATAAGCGAGGTACAGTAATAAGAGACAATAAAATCTTATACTCTATAAAAGTTTTTTTAACCTTACAAATGACAGAGTGGGCAGGGGGGTTCTATAAATAATTTCATTCTTTCCGAAAGAATGGCAGCTGCTTATATATATGAGGGGCGCTTACCGAAAGTACCCCGAGATTTTTCCCAAAAAAACTCCATAATAGAACCCAAAGCTTGAACTTAAAATAAAGGGTTGGGTACAGGTCACCACTACCCAGTGAGTATTAAAGAACAGAAAAAATTCAGAAATACTCACAAAATACCGGTGATATCATCTGCCCATCGCGGACAAGCCCCCAACTGAAAAGGATTCAGGTCCCAATTCCTGCCCCATACTTTCTCTGTCTCTGTCATTTGCAAGTCAGGTACCTGGGGACACATCTTAAAGACCAGAAACCATCTTTCAAATATGTCCGTCTTTTATTATGAGTTTCACATATTTATACGAATCAGGTTTGCCAGCATGTGATGGCATGTGACGTAAGGTCACATGAAACTTTAAACACATCAGCATTTTTCCTATCTAGAGATTGAAGTCCAAAAGGTAAGAAAAAGCCTTGACCAGCAGAGCTTCTTAACTAAAGCTGTCTGTAAATACGGCTTAACAAAACAATTGAATTCACTTCACTACAACTCTGTTTAAACATTCATGTCAAAGAAAGAAAGACAAACATAGATGTCCTTATACCATCTTCAAAGAAGGGAAAGATAAACAGGGCCTACCTTTGCATCTTTAAACAACATATGCCTAAGGACACTTACTAAAGTTCTGATACGTGTCCCTTCAGTAGTTTTTCGGCTAGCGCGGGGGTTAGCGCTTGATAAAAAGCCGCGTGCGATAAAGCCGCCAATGCGGCTTCGTAAAAGGAGCCCAATATGTTTTAGAATCAGTTTTTGGAATGGGCTGTGATTTAATGAGACATGGCTATACAGAAGATGAACGGTGTATTATATTGTCTCCAAGCTTGTCTCTACTTTTTCTTCCCCTAGAGTTAATATTGGCTATTTTAGGTTTGCACCTATATGAGAAACAGGTTAACTCCCACCTGTGTGTTGACAAACTTTTAACCTCTTCTTCACTGTCAAGGATGACCAGTGTAGTCAATAAAACCCTTCTGCAAAAATCCACAAAGCCTATAGTTTTGTTTCTTTACATGATTTTGACATAGTACATCTTTATCCAGTACTATCATAGATACGCATATATAGGTTGCCCTATTTTCTCCCTTAAATGCTGTGAAAATGTGGCGACTCTCATAAAGGTTGCCCCAGTCCTGTCTATCCAGCACTTTCCTTCCCCACCCGCTCATGGTGGTCCCTGTATATGCTCCTCCTCTTCCCCTTCCAGGGTGTAGCATCTCACTTTCTGTATATTTCACCTCTTCTGGTGTTCCAAAGGTGTTATGTGTTGGCATTGGACCTTCCTGTACAGACCAAATGCACCCGGGGAGCTTTTTCTAAAAAAATGCACTCTGTTTTAGAAGAACTCCCATAATGTATTTCTTGCCAGAGAGAGGCAGGATGCTGCAGCGCATAAACACAGGTGTGTACAAGAAGGCCCTGTGCCATCATATATAAAATAACACTTTATTTTTGTTCAGCAAAATCTTCCAGTCCTATGCAGATAACAAAATAAGAAAAACTGGGCAAACACAGTGAGCTACAAAATCAAATCAGTATAACAAAACATATCAACCAGTCATCATTACTTCCCTTTGGAACACCAAATGATGCGAGATATATGGAAAGGTAGATGCTGGACCTCTGGAGGGAGATGGAGGGGAAGGTTGATGCTGGACATGGCATGGATAGGTAGGGGAAGGGAAATTCTAGACATGTGGACAGATTTGTGTTTAAGTCACCTCTTGACGTTTTAAATTGATCATAAATTTTACAACTCATATGTGAGTATGGCATATTCCAACAGTCTCTACAGAGTACAAAAAAAACTGTATTAGGATGAGCTTTTCCTGAACCTGGGGCAGATATTGCCCTTCCTCCCTAAATTAACTTAGTGCTTTTTCCTACAGAAACTTCAGTTCTAGTGCTCACAGTGTTCCCTTTTTCTCTCCCCTCCCCAGCCACATCTTAACCAATAGCACCCTATCTCTTTCTCCCATGCCCTTTGTCCTGCAGCATTCTCTTATAATCCCTCCCCTAACTCAGCATCTGTGCCCCTCTGTCCCAGCTGCAGTCTCTTCTTTCTCCTCCTCCCACTCGGCGGTTCTCTCTCATCTCCAGCACCTTCTCCTTTGGCTGTTCTAATACCTCAAGACCAATGGGAGAGTATGGTGCAGTGGTTAAAGCTATAGCCTCAGCACCCTGAGGTTGTGGGTTCAAACCCATGCTGTTCCTTGTGACTCTGGGCAAATCACATAAACCCCCATTGCCCCAGGTACATTAGATAGATTGTGAGCCCCCAGGACAGACAGAAAAATGCTTGAGTACCTGAATAAATTCTTGTAAACCGTTCTGAGCTCCCTGGGGAGAATGGTATACAAAACTGAATTTTTAAAAAAATTGTTAGATTGCAGCAAAGTCAAGCCAAGAAATTAATCCCATAGCCTGGGAGCCAGTGTTTGCTTACAGGTCCTGTGTGACTCTGCTTCCTCTCTTCTCAAAGACTTCATTTCTGAGGAAATCTGTACAAGGATAGGAATAATACAGGGCCAATATATATATGCTGCTTCATAGGGTTCTGCGTTCAGTTTCTTGGCATTTCAGCACTTCTGCTGTTACCTATGTCGTAGGTGTGACTCCCACAGAAGATGCCTCATTCCCCCCCTTCTGTTTCTGGTACTGAACAAAACACCGTAGTAAAACAAATTGTGAGACTATAGCTTTGATATGTGTATGAATACTTTATTAAACTGTGTTACAAAGCGAAGCAACATGGAGGAGCAGTCTTGTGATTAGAGAAGCAGGTTGCAAACTAAGGAAGCCAAACCTCTAATATTTTCAGACTGATCCTGTTTATTAAAACAAGCAACAGAATTTGTGTTGTAGAATAATTTTATTGTTTGGAAATAAGAGAAACTCAACCTTATTTAATTTGATCGTGAGGATGTCACTCCTGATTTGTTTGTGTTGAAGATCAGACAGGAACTACTAGATGAATATGATCAAGTCAAGAGTATCGTAAATACTTTGGAGAGTTTTAAGATAGACAAACCAGTGGACTTCCCACTATCTTACCAAGATGAACCATTTAGGGATCCTGCTGTTTGGCCACCACCTGTTCCCGCTGAGCACAGGTATGTTGTCGCAAGCTGTTTTTAAAAGCTTTTAAAATAGTAATGTCTTTTTTTTTTTTTTTTTTCAGCCCCCCAAAATCAGAAAGAACGCTAGAAAATATTTCTTCACAAAAAATGAGGCCCGATGCATGGAATAAACTCCCAGTAGAGGTGGTGGAGACAAAGGGCTCCTTTTACTAAGCTGCGATAGCAGTTTTAGCGCACGCTAAATTGCCTCGCGCGCTAGACGCTAACGCCAGCATTGAGCTGGCATTAGTTCTAGCCACATAGCGCGGGTTTAGCGCGAAACGAAAATTTTGCGCACGCTAAAAACGCTATTGTAGCTTAGTAAAAGGAGCTCAAAAATAATAACTAAACACACTTCTTGTCTTTAAAAATGCTGTTAAGCATTTGGCAATGATTATTCTTTTCAGAGATTACTCATATTTATTGAAATTGAGTGATCTTGCAGTGTGACTCCCAAGATTGTAGGACTAGGGGACATTCAGATTCAATTTAGATTGAATTTAGTTTTAGAGTTATTTTAAATTGAGGTGGACAGCAGGATAACGAGCTGCACAGCACACTCTTCTTCCTTTTCCCTATAGATTTTTTTTTTTGTTTTATAAGTCTGAAGAGGATCTTTGAAACGGTGCTTGGCAATTCTCATGCATGCCCAGGAAAGCTATTCCAGACTTTTCCAGAATTCTCTGAATAATTAATGCCATTATCCATTCAAGCACATTTTACAAAGAAGCAGCTTTGTTGTACTAATCTCTTTTCTATCTCTAACCATAAATGGTTATTCACCCACCTGGTTATGTAAGTTTTATTATTCTCTTTAAGGTCACTGCCCCAAACAGATTTATTCCTGCACTGACTGAAGTAAATCTAGGTGGCCTCCTTTGCAGCTTATTATTTCCTTTAGGAAAAAAAATATAGAAACAGTGAAGATGACAGCACATCCAATGTGTCCATCCATGATCTCTTCCTCTCCCTAAGAGATCCCACATGCCTATCCCATGCTTTCATAAATTCAAATATAGTCTTTGTCTCCACCACCTCCACCGGGAAGTTGTTCCATGCATCCACTACCATTTAGTAAGAAATATTTCCTTAGATTGCTGTTGAGTTGATCTCCCTTCAAATACATCTTATTCCCGAGCTTCCTTTCAGTTGCAAAAGACCTGCCTCCTGTACATTTACACTGTGGAGATATTAAATGCCTCAATCATATCTCTTCTCTTGTTTTTCTTCGAAAATACACACATTGAGGTCTATGAGTCTGTCTCTATATGTTGTATGATGAAGATCCCTGACCATTTAAGTAGCTGCCTCTGGACCTACTCCATCCTGGTTATATGTTTTTGAAGGTGCGGTCTCCAGAATTGCACACAGTATTCAAATTGGGGCCTCACCAGAGACATATAGAGTGATTATCACTTCCTTTTTCCTGCTGACCATTCCTCTTCCTATTCACCCAAGTATCCTTCTGGCTTTGACCGTTGTCCTTTCTATCTTTTGGCCATCTTAAGATCATCAGAATCAATCACTCTTCTTACGAGCACAGAAATGCTTCTCTTCCTAAATGGTACTGCTCCCTCAGGTTTTTGTAGCCAAAGTGGGAAACTGGGAGAAGGCCCCTGCTGCCCGTTTATTTGTTTGGAGAATAATATGATGAACCTCAAAATGTTTACAAAGTTGCTTATGTTGGAAGTATTTTAATTGAAAGACATGTGAGTTCAGTTTGTAAATTTAGATTCTTGTATGTGTTAGGCCACCTGCTCAGATAAGACGACCCAATCGTGAAGTAAAGCCTTTAAGGAAAGAATCACCAGCGTTGCAACCCCGTGGACCAGTGGGCAGAGCACACCTCATAGCAAAAAATGAGAAGTTTACAAGTAATAAAGAGAAAGCAAGAGGAAAAGATGACAAGGCAAGCATGGCAATTTTTTAACAGAAGTCTTTTTTTTTTTTTTTTTTAATGTTTATGGGCATTACATTTCGAGCTGTAAGAAAGCTGGGCCTGATTTATGAAAGATTTCCTCCTATTGGCACAGGGGAAGGAAAATATTTGATAAAAACAGGCCTGTAACCTTTCAGCGTTTTTAGTACTTCAAGAATTCAAGTAATTTATCTCTTGTTGTGCTTGGAATTTTAATATTTTCTGTCCTGAAAGGAGTGGTGTATATATTTCTGTTAAACAATGCATAGGATTATCTTCTAGAAACAACTGAATTGTTATTAAATAGTATTTCACTATCTTGATACAAATGGAGGAAAAGTCAACCAAATAAGAAACATCAGTCCATTGGTCAATCATGCCATTTATTTATCTCTTGCCTTTCAATAATATATGCACAAATCATAGCTATGGTGTAAAAATCACATAGTTATATCAAATTTTAATCCAATAATAAATAACATATGTATATTTTATTTATTGGCATTCAAAGCATAATCATAAGCATCCACTTGCTACAGAAAAATTGAGAATTATGTGGGAAAGTAAATAAAATTGGGGAAATAATATCAGTTATATAATACAGTTACATATTATCTCATTAAACCAGAACATAGGAGGGGCAGAGAAAAAAGAAGAGTGGAGATTATTTATAATAGATCTAACAATAGAGGAAAAGGCATTAATGAAACATGCTCCTTTATTTTAAATTCTCACTTATCAACCATTAGGTGAAGTGCACTGTTCGGAGAACTTTTTCATATCCCAAAAGTAGCGTTCAGGAACTAATAATATACGAGTATATATAACTTTTAAAAAATGTACAAAACATTTGTACAAGATTTTGAAGATGGAATGTAGACCCTAGGGACAAAGTCTCTCAATGCATTAAAAGAAATCCTGAGGTGTCACGAGCTACATCAGGAGATGTCCATATCCTTTGACTCAGAAAAGAAAGAGACACTTTCTTGAAGTATAATCTCATTTGCATTTTCAAGACTTGCTCAGATAGAAAGCTGACTCATTCTTGTATCTCTTTCACAGAACTTTCCAAGATAGCTGAAACATCCAAGGGTTGCTGACTGGTAACTTCCTTTTGTTCATTTTTCAATGGTAAAAAAATATTAAAGGGAAACAATGAAGCTTCTGACATCCCTAAAATATCCATCATATATCTTTTCCAAAACCTTTTAGGAAAGTAAGAGCTCTCAGTATTAAATGTCTTATGTAGTTTTCCCTCTGTTCCACTTTTTTATAAATAATAATTTTATTGTTAATCAATATATTCACAATTGTTTGAGTCTCAGCTATTTTCTTTTCTGAATCTTTAAGCTCGTCCTTAAACTCTTGAGCAAGACTTTCCTGCTGAACTGAGCCAAAGAAGAAACATCTATAGAACACTTTACAATTGTAGATTCCTTCTAGACCAAATGTTGCCAAGTATTCAACAAAATTTCAGTTCTTGGCAAAGATGTCACAGTACCTGTAACAACTGAAGTTCCAGAAACCTCTTCCACAAAAGCCACACTTTGATTCATTGTCAAGGGGCCTCCTCTTCATATCCAGAGACTGCTGAGATCCCATTACTGTTGCTTCCATTTCCACCTTTGGACTTTCTAAGGCAGCTTGTATAGCACTGCTCATAAAATGGGAAAAAGGGGGGGGGAGCCCCTCCCATTCAACCCTGACTATGCACCTCTAATACCACTCTACCCAAAATACCATTCTAAACAAGAAAATATCATACTCCAGTTCCCCCTGTGTCTACCCTCCCTTCTTGCCCTTCTATCACTAGCCCACACCCATCTTGGGCATCTAAATCCAAGACTTTCTTTAAACCCTGTTCAAGTTCAGACAGGATATTTCTCCAATGTTCCTTCTAAGGACTGTGTTAATGTGAGCAAAAATTGTTCTCCATGAACAAAGGACTGAGTTGACATGAGTGAAATATTTCCATTACGTTACCCTGTGAATGCTTCTTACAGATACTTACACAGACACATGCACATATACATAAACACTCGCAGGGAGGTTGGAAATGAGCCATACTCCATATGCTTTCCTTACTTGTTTGCCTGTACTTTATAGCTACTTTGAATGTTACTCAGGTACTGGATGTTTAGCACAGCTTAAAGGAAACCCTGCTCACTCTGTACTGAGTACTACTCTTAAAAAATGGTGGGGGAGGGGATGGAAGCAGTAGGGTCACTTATGAATATAGCAGGGAAGAACCCCTTCACTGTCTACCAGCTGCCTACCCTAGTACCTCTGTTTCTGATGGTATTATACACACTGTATATGCTCCAGGGAATATGTACCAAAGAAAAAAAATGAATGGAAAAATAATACCAGTCAGCAACTTGTGGATGTTTCATCTACCTTGGAAAGTGAAGAATGGCTTAGTAGTGGTAGATCTGCTGCCTCGGCACCCTGAGGTTGTGGGATCAAATCCCAGCACTGTTCTTGTGACCCTGGCCAAGTCACTTAATTCTTCATTGCCCTGGGTACAAAATAAGTACCTGTATATATATAAACTGCTTTCCTTTCCTTTTTTACAACATATTGAACAGAATAGTATTTACAGCATTCCGGGATGGGGTGGGGGGGGGGGGGCACCAAGAGTACTGCTCTATGCCTAAAAGCTCCAATGTTGTTTAGGTGAGTGGAGATCCACCTCCTGGCTCTCTCGGTGACGCAATATAGCAGGAATGGACAATGTGTAAGCAGAATTGCTCAGCTGGAAGACTCTAGATCCCAGAAAATGGGTGCTTTCTCAAGAAGCCTTCAACAGCATTGTGAGTCGTTGGGGGCACCCGAAGTTCATTTTGATGGAGTCGGCGACAAACAAGAAGATGGGGCTCAGTTCTTCAGTCAAAGATACAAACCAGGAAGTGACTGCTTGGATTCCCTGGTGCAACTGGGGCCAAAGGCCAAAGGCAGAGCTTTTATATATCTTCCTTCCATGGCCCATGATAGGCAGAGTCCTGCAAAAAAATAATGTTGCACCCAGAGCTGGTAGGATTGCCACCTCCGATCCAAGAAGCAGTCCACATTAGCTGCCTAAGTAAAAGACTGGATGTGTATCTAGGTGGTGCTTACACAAGAGTGAGGACCCAGGAATGGCTCCGATTTCTTTGATCCTGGCATTTCTGCTGGAGGGACTGGAAATGGGCCTGGCTGTTGACTTCCCAAAAGTTCAATTACTGGGTCTTTGCATGCTTCAGACCTCAGATTAATAAGAGGACCTTGGCCTCACACCTAGATGTGGACAGGTTTCTGAGGGAGGCTTTATACCTACATCCTCCAGTACTTCAATCCTTTTCAATGTGGAATCTTAATCTTGTCTGCAAGCGCTTACTAGAGCCCTGTATGAGCCTCTGGAGCAGACATCCATGTCAGACCTCATGGTTTAAATGGCGTTTGTAGTGGCAATCACTTCAGCTCGACAGGTGTCGAAACTGCAAGTGTTTTCATGCAGAGAACCCTTTCTCAGAATTTTGGAGTCAGGAATAATACTACATACTGTAGCTTCTTGCTGAAGGTAGTATCCAATTTTCAAGTCAACCGGAAAGTTCAGTTGCCTGCATTTACATCCTCGAGGTCCAAGAAGAATGACGAAGGCCTGAGATAGCGGGACGCTCTCAGGATATTACTTTGCTCTTTGGAAGTGATGAATGAGTTCCTGACAGTTGGATCGTCTCTTTGTGCTGGCCGGGGCAGCTCACAGGGGTCAACCAGCTTAAAAAATGACCATTTCAGGATGGATTCGTATGGCCATTTCTTCAACAGAAAGCATTTTCCTATATCCTTAAAGTCACATTCTGTTATAATCATGGCTTCCCCATCAGTAGAGTCTGAATCAGTTTTCACTGAGGAAATATGTAGAGTGGCGGCCACACAGCCAAATTGGATACCGAGTTTGGATCTTCAGTACTTGCAGTAGGCTCATCTGTCCCGCCCTAGGTTCCAGGGACTGCTTTGTTACATCCAAAGTGTTCAATAATGGTGTGCCTATTGCATTAGAAGGGAAGATTAGGTGCTTACCTTGATAATCTTCTTTCTAGTAAATAGGGTAATCATTCTTGAAGCCCGCCCTGTCAGATGTTCATTAGCCTGCTTGTGGTCTCACACATGTCCGTATTACCGGATTCCTTGTCTCTCTCTCCTGTCCGGTACAGTCAGGGATAGGGGGAGCAGCTGCTGCTGCTAAGAGACCATGGAATATTTTTTTTCAGAACTCTAAGGCTTTTAGTGTAGCCTGCACTCAGGTAGTTGGCTTGTTTGTTCCACCTCGTTATATAGTTAAATGTGTAAATGTTCATGTTTATTTCGTGCTATGTGTTATGATATGAGCAGAACAGACTTGTTTGTTAGAGAGAGTCCCCATACCCCTTCCTTTTTATATTTCTTTTCTAGGGCTGATCGTCTGCATTGATAAACTGAGGAATTACAGGACAGCCCAGAGTGATGGGATGCGGAGTGAAAAATGCTAATGAGGCTGTCTACACAGAATCTTTCAGGAAGGGATTGAATACCTGAGGGTTCAAGAATGATGTGCCTATTTACTAGAAAGAAGATTATCGAGGTAAGTACCTAATCTGTGCATCAAGGTAAGTACTTAATCTGTGATTATCAAGGTAAGTACATGTGTTTCATTGACTATAACAAGGTTTTTAATTGTGTCAGTCATGAAAAACTCTAGGCCACATTAAGAACACCTGATAGTTCTCATATACATTCTTTACATTGATCAAGAAACATCAGCTTGAATTGAACAAGGAGAAACAGAATGGTTCAACATTGACAAAGGTATATGACAAGACTGCATACTTTCGCCATACTTTTTCAATATATATGCAGAATAAATAAGAAGCCAGACTGTATGAAGAAACCCGAGGTGTGAAAATTGCTGGAAGACTCATCAGTAGCCTTTGATATTCTGAAGACAGTTATTTATTTCATTTCTTATATACTACCTGAAAGCTGTCAAAGCAGTATACAGGTTTACATTCGGATACAGTGGGTAGTTTTCTGTATTTAGAGGACTCTTCTGAATTTTTACCTCTAGCTCTAGTTAACAGTGACTTGCCGAAGAAAACAAAGAGTTGCAGTGGGCTATTATGTTACTGGCTGAGTGTGACCATGATCTGAAACTTCTGATTGTCAAGATCAAGGAACATAGTCTCAATGTGAAGAAAACAGATCCTGACAACTGATACAATCAATAATTTCATTCTTGATGGAGAAGTAATAGAAATAGACAACTTCAAAGTGCTTGGGTCATTAGGGGGGGCGTGGCTTAACGCGAGCACGGATGGAAGTGTGATCGTGAAGCTCCTCACCATACAGGCAATGAAATATAAAAAAAATTTTTTTCCTTCAGAATAACTTCATAGAAAATATATAATAAAGAAGCTGAACAAAAGATAAAAGATAAAATCCTAATTTGCTGCAGTTGAAGTGAGGTATGTGGTGACAGGAATCGGAAAGGCAGAGAGCCGTTTGTATTTCTCGGCGGTTTCATGAAACTTGAATTGCAGCGCTGAGACTGTGAAGAGAGTGTATGAGTGACTAACGAGGTTGGTGAAGGAAATTTGTGTTCCTGACATGATATAACTGAACCCAAAAAGAAAAGAAAATATAGAATTGAAAATTATCCTCCTTTTGACGTTGCTGGAAGGGAGATTGAGTAACTGAGGAAGAAGAATACCGGCATTTTCTCTCAGTAATTAAGTGCCGAAGTGATATAAACAAATAAATAAATAAACAAATAAATATCAGCTTACTAAAATAAAGAAATACTGAATTGAATATTACTTTCCTCTGACAAAGCTGCGATTGGGCTTATGAGAGAAGAGACAGAGGAAAGGATTAACGGAACTTTTTAAAACTGAAGCAGCAAGACATCGAGGCAGTTGAGAGACGCTGTGAATAAATAGAAGACAGTTGCTTCAAGATTACCAAAATAAGAAAACAATTGGAAGAGGTGTTGCTCTCCTCAGTCGGGGCTGCGATTGGGCTTGTGAGAGGAGAGCTAGAAGAAAGGACTACCAAAAATATTTTATTTGATCAGCGCTGAAGCGGTGTGTCATCAAGGGAGAGTGACTTCCGGATATAATGAATTAAATCTATGAAAGACCTGACTAGTCTGAGAGAGATCTAAGAAAAGGAAAGATTGTTAGACTGAGTGTTCCCCTCCTTCATTGAGACAGTGAAGGGGCTTAAGGGAGAAGAACCATAGAAAAGGATTACCGGTTTTTTTTCAAAGCAATAGAACTGGAAACAAATAACTGACAGTTACTCAAAAGAATATTGTAATAGAAGATTTGAATCTGTTCAAAGATTGAGATGGTTTAACATTGATTTACACGACCAAAGTGAGAAAAGTAAAAGAGTTTCAAACTGATATAAGTAAAAAGTTGAAAAATATCAATCTTTGAAATATGATAGCTATAAAATAACCTTCTTGTCAATATTAAAGTGATAAAGTCCCTAAAAGAGAAATATTCAAGATTGGGACAGATAACTGAGAAAAGGAAAAGGAAGAAAAAAGAAGGAAAAGACAAAAAAAAAAAAAAATTCTACTTCAAAAGATAGAACCAAATCCTGGAAGAAAAGGAATTAAAAACTTAAGAACACCAAACCTAAACCTAAGAGATTAAATTTAAGAAAGAAGAATAATAAAGAAAAAGAAAACAACAACATGGCAAGCACCAGACAAAACAAAAATGAGGCTGGTACATCTGCAAAAAGACAGAAACAAGATCAAATAACACCTAGCAAGATACCACTTCCTATTGAAGAGCCAGACATATTGAGTAAAGCAGAAGTTATGGAAGAACTAAGACAAATCAAACAAATGCTTAAGGAAACTATAACTAATATGTCTGAAATGAAAGAAGAAATTTTAAACATTCATAGACAAATGGAAGTTAATAATAAAAGAACAACTGAATTAGAATCAAAAATGGAAATTATAGAAAGTGAATCAAAAAGATGTAAAAATGACAGCCTGGAATTAAATAAATTGAAAGATCAACTGGAGGACTATGAGAATAGAGGAAGAAGGAAAAACATTAAACTTTTTGGAATACAGGAAAATTTAGAAGGAAAAAATACTATACTTTTCCTTGAAAATTTAATTCCAAAAATATTACAACTAGACTTGAAACAACCACTTGAAATAGAAAGAGCACATAGAATCCCAACCAAAAATTTAGAAAACAAAGGAAAGCCAAGACCGATAATTTTCAAAATGCTTAGATACCAACAAGCATTAGAAATATTAAATGCTGCAAAAAAAGATAAAAACCTAAATTATAAAGGATCTAGAATATGGTTTTTACCAGACTTCGCCAAAAATACAGCAAATAAAAGAAAGAGACTATTAGATATGAGACCTCAACTAAAAGAAAAAGGATTGAAATATGGTCTATATTATCCGGCGAAAATGAGAGTATCATCGGGAGACAAATCCTTATATTTTGAGGATCCAGAAAAACTAAAAGATTTTCTTTCTAAACCAGAACCTATGATATTTTAACATAGAACATTAAGATGGTTTTGATGACTCTATGAAGAATTATAAAAATATGAAATTGATACATTAATGAAATGTTATGGAAAAATGATTAAAGATATTAAAGATTAATATAGATAGATAGAAGGGAAATTTGTTTGAATATTTAATAATGTTTGCCTGAGGGGGGGAGAATGTTCGGATTACAGTTCCAATGTGTATCCTTAAGCAGCCAATGTATTGGGTGGGAAAGGGAGGGAAAAAGAGAGTATTTACTAGAATAATTAAAGAAAAAATAAATAAGGGATTAGATACTTTAGGGGTAAATATGTGTGTCATGAAAGAAATTTTTTGGATTTTAAATATGAAAGAAGAGGGGAAGAAAAATATAATGAAAAGTATTAAAATGTATAATGTCTTTTAAAATATATTCTATTAATGTCAATGACCTGAACCATGTAATTAAAAGAAAAAAAGTATTAACATTTTTAAAAAAGCAAAATGCGGATATTTACTGTCTGCAAGAGACCCATCTTAATATGAAGGAATCACAGAAACTATCAGGTGGATGGATAAAGGAATGTTTTTATGCTCCAGCAGTGGATAAAAAAGCAGGGGTTGCAATTCTTATAAATAAAAAATGTATGGCCAAGACTAAGGTAAAAAGTTCAGATCCACATGGAAGATGGATACATATTGATATAGGTATGGGAAATGATACCCTGACGTTGTTCAATATATATGCCCCTAATTCGAATCAATCAGAATTTTTTAAAAAGATACAAAATATGTTATTACCACTGGCTGCCTCTAATTTAGTGGTGGCTGGAGATTTTAATGCTGTAATGGATCCATTATTGGATAAAAAACCAGGTAAAAGTATTAAATCTTTAGGTCTAGATAATTTGGTTCAATCATGTGACTTGAAAGATATATGGCGTATTCTTCATTTTAATGATCAGGAATATTCATTTTGTTCACAGGTTCATAAATCATTTTCAAGAATAGATTATATTTTTGTTTCAACAAATAAAGTGCAACAGGTGATTAAAGCCTCCATAGATCCTATTATTATTTCGGATCATGCGGGAGTATGGATAGAATTACAATTAGATCAAATAGAAAATGATAGACCTCTTTGGAGATTCGATAATGCATTGCTTGTGGATGATAAATTTTTGAAAAATTTTAAAACACAAATTAATGAATTCTTTCAAATAAATTTAGTGGAAGATACATCTATAGAAAATGTATGGGATGCATTTAAAGCAACTATGAGGGGAAATATTATATCATATTCAGCTTTTATTAAGAAACAGATTAAAAAACAATATATAGAATTAGAAAAAGAAATAAAAATATTAGAAGCTAAATTGGTAAATAAATGGGAAAATGAAGTTTTGCAAGTTCTTTTGAAAACAAAAGGTAAATATAATGAATTAACTTCAAAAATGATAAGAAAAGATCTGTTTTCCAAGCAAGCAGTGTATTATGGAAATTCTAATAAGGCGGGGAGATTATTGGCAAATTATCTTAAAGCAAAAAAAAGGAGAACTAATATTAATGGAATAAAAGATGATAATGGTATAATAACAAATCAAACAAATACAATATTAAAACAATTTTTAAAATTTTATAAGAACCTGTATTCTTCTGAGCCTTATTTGGAGAAACAAAAAGATGGAAAAAATTTTTTAGATTTAATTAATGGACCTAAAGTTCCTGATCATATAAAACGAAGTTTAGAAGAACCTATATCATTAAAAGAATTAGAAACAGCATTGAAGTCTCTTAGAGTTGGATCCGCTCCAGGTGGTGATGGTTACACAGTAGAATTTTATAAAACATTTCAAAATATCCTTTCCCCACATTTACTAAATTTATATCAGACACAACTTATAAAAGGTAATATTAAAGGTACTATGGCTGAATCAATAATAATTGTTTTGCCCAAGCCAAATAAAGATCCTACTTTGGTTTCAAACTACAGGCCTATATCTTTGATAAATGTTGATAATAAACTTTTGGCGAAAATTATGGCTTTGAGATTAGCCAAAGCTCTCCCACATATTATAGATATGCATCAAACGGGTTTCGTTGCTAAAAGACATTCCTCCAATAACTCTAGACTATTATTTCACATGCTAAACTTATCAAAAAAAATGGATGAACCGGCTTTTACAGTTTCATTAGATGCTGAAAAAGCATTTGATAGAGTAGAATGGAATTTTATGTATCAGGCTTTAGAATGGTTTGGTATAGGTTCTGGATTTATACAAATGGTAAAAACTTTGTATAGCTTCCCAATTGCAAGATTAAATATTAATAATAAGATATCTGATGGTTTTCAATTGCAGAGGGGAGTTAGACAAGGCTGTCCGTTATCTCCTTTGTTATTTGATGTTGTATTAGAACCCTTATTGTTAGCAATACAGCAAACGAGAGAGATACAAGGTATTCCATATTCAGATATGGAATATAAAATTTCGGCTTATGCTGATGATATTTTGCTTTATTTGAGAAATCCAGAGTCAACCTTATCTTCTTTATTGGAATTAATTGATAAGTTTGGTAAATTTTCAGGTTATAAAATTAATTGGAATAAATCAGAAATTATACCCTTGAATGTTCATTGTGTAAAAGGATTATTTGATAATTTTCCATTCATATGGAAAGAAGAAGGATTTAAATATCTTGGCATTCAAGTTAAAAATACAATTGAAGATACTGTAATAGAGAATGAAAAATATGTATTAAAAAAAATTACGGAGTTATGTGAACAATGGAACCCATTACATATTTCTTGGTGGGGAAGAGTTCAAACTATTAAAATGATGATATTGCCTGTGGTTTGTTACCAAATGAGTATGATACCTATTTATTTTCAGGGGTCCTTTTATAAAAAACTTAATAGAATTTTAACAAAATTTCTTTGGCTTGGTAAAATACCTAGAATAGCTTTAGTAACTTTACAAAAATCAATTAAAGAGGGAGGGGTAAATTTTCCAAATTTCTATAGGTACCATCAAGCCTATATTCTACGTCAGGGTATGTATTGGATCCTCCCAGAACTTATAGATAATGCACCAGATTGGTTATATTTGGAATGGCGCCTTATGTTTCCCCTAAATTTAGTTCATCTGCCAAGTACTAATATACCCAGAAGATACAGAGAAAATAAAATAATAATGGATACTTGGAAAACGTTAAGATTTATAGATAAATTAACACCTATCCCAATATACAAATCAACTAATCAATCTATATGGATAAACTCCAAGATCAAAATAGGCGGAACTCAAATCCTTTGGAAGAACTGGATTATTGCAGGCATTAGATCTCTAGACGATGTTATTTCAGAAGGTAAACTGCTGGATTTTTCACAATTGCAACATAGATTTGGTCTTAATAAAACACAAAGTTTTAAATGGTTGCAATTGAAGCAGGCCATTCAGGTTGGGTTCCCTGAATGGAAAACATTGAACAATCAATATAGTTTAAAGTTCTTATGCTTTAAAGCAGACTTCCTAGGACATCAAGCCGCATTGTGGTATAAATTAATATCTGGATATTTGAATAAAAAACCAAAAAATGGACTAAGAGACATTTGGAGCATTGAGATTGGACATCAGATTAATGCATCTCAATGGCCACTAATTTGGTCTTGGAGAATGGGATGTACAGTGTCAGCATCTATGAGACAAACTTGGTTTTTTTTATTGCATAGAGCATTTTGGACCCCTACACGTTTGCAAAAATTAGACAGTTCTAAATCCAATAAATGCTGGCACTGTAATCTAAAACCAGGGACATTAGATCATTTATTATATCATTGTCCCTATATAAAAATTTTTTGGAATTCAATTTGGCCACAAATTAATAAATTGATGGAAAATTGTATTGCAATATCATATGATACAATTTTATTTGGAACAATGATGAGAAAAAAAAGTCAAATTTCACCAGAAAATAACAAGCTTTTATTAATTATGACAGGGGTTGCCATTCAACATATAACTAACAACTGGAAGAATTACAAAAACCTAAATTATACATTTTGGTGGAATACAACATGTCACATATTTAAAATGGAAAGAACAATAGCAATACAAAGGGGGACATATACTAAATTTACAAAAATATGGGGGCCATTGACAAAATACTGTAATGAATAAAAAAATAGAATATTTCTTCTTCTTTTCTTCTTTTAAAGATTTTTTATTTTTTTTTTATGACACACATAAAGGGGGGGTAAGGAAAATAATTTATACATAATATATTATAATATATTATATAAAATGTAATATATGAATGAAAACTAATAAAAGGGTGGGGGGAGGGAAAAGAGATAAAATTGATGTAGAACATATTATATTAGATATTTAAAATGTTATTGAATATTCATCAATTGTATTCTAATATGTTGTATAATTTTGATAAAATTCTGAAATATTATATTTAAGTAATAAAAGGGTGGGGGGAGGGTGAGGGGAAAAATCAAATTTAGATATATAATGTACTAGATATAAAAGTGATACTATGCAATTATCAATTGTATTTTAAATATTATGTACACTTTATGTAAAATTTGAAAATAAAAAATAATGGAAAAAAAAACAAAGTGCTTGGGTCAATAATGAAATAATAAATAGTCTAGCAATGTATTGCTCTTGATAGAATAGCTGTGAAGGACTTAGACATATATGCCATATATGTAAAATCGCTGTAAATGTAACAACGCTGTAATATGTAACTTCGCTGTAAATGTACAGTCTCTTCTATTGTTAACCGCATTGAACTTCCATGGTATTGCGGTATACAAGAATAAAGTTATTATTATTATCTTCACATGCAGAACTGATTCTTTGTATACAAAGATCCAACTTATCCAAAGTCTGGTATTTTCAGTAATGTCATATGGATACTAAAGTTGCACAATGAAGAAGCAAGACAGAAAGAAAGTCAATACCTTTGAATTATGGTGCTGGAGAAGAATGTTGCATGTACTATGGTCTATCCACATAATAATTCAATCAGTATTGGAAGAGATCAAACCTAACCTTTGGAAGCTCAAATGACAAGATTTCAACTTTAATGGTTTGGACACATCATGAAAAGGGAAAGATCTTTAGAAAAAGATATTGTGCTTGGCATTGTTGAGTTTCAGCCCAAATGAGGAAAACTAGCAATGGCAGTGGATTGGATACAACTCTTATCAGTGATTAGCTTCCTGACTAAGACCCAACACAGTTAAAGGCAACTATCCACAAGATTGCCATGAGTCCACACTAACTTGATGGAACTTAAAAAACAACATGGAAAGGTCATCTCTATCCAGCTGTATTTTTTTAGTGAGATATTAGATAAAATATTTTACAGGCTTTAGTACAATTATATCTGTAAAATAATCACATTTACAAGTATTTTTTTAAGCGATTGCAACAGTATATGTAACAACTAGTCTTTAAGCCCGTTACATTAACGGGTGCTAGAATAGATGTGTCTGTCTGTCTGTGTTTCTTTATCTCTCTCTCCTTGGCCGCTGTCTGTATCCTTCTGTCTTCCCCTCCCCCCCCCCCGAGCAAAGCTGTCTGCCCCCAGCACCCACCTCCCCCCCAAATGTCTCTCCATGGCCCTCTTCTGTCTTCCTCCCCAGAGCAAAGCTGTCTGTCCCCAGCACACCTCCCCCCAAAGCAGCCCCCTTTCCCTATCTCTCCATGGCCCCTTCTGTCTCCCCAGCACACCCCTCCCCCCAAAGCAGCCCCCTTTCCCTCTCCCTGTCTCTCCATGGCCCCTTCTATCTTCCCCCCAGAGCAAAGCTGTTTGCCCCAAGCACACCCCTCCCCCCAAAGCAGCCCCCTTTCCCTCTCCCGCTGACTCTCTCTCTGGCCCCCTTTCTCTGTCTGTCTTTCTGTCCCTCTCCCTGCCCCTGTGCCTTTCTTTCTTTCTGTCTCCCTCCCTCCGCTGTCTCTGTCTGTCATTTTTCCCCATTTCCCTGTGCAGCAGCATTTCCATCCCACTTCCCTATGCAGCAGCAACAGCATTTCCCTCCTAGCCCCCCCTTTCCTCTGCAGAAGCAGTAGCAGCATTTTCCCCCACCCCCTTTTCCCTTCTCTTATCTTCTCTTCCCTGCTCCGTTCGGCCCCTCCCCCTTCTTTTACTGCCATTGTCCTGCTCGATCTGGCCTTCTCCTAACCTTCTCACTGCCGACAAACCTCGGGGCTTCAGCGGCGTAGGCAGCACTTTAAACAAGCTGCTATGTGTCCTTCTACTGCCGATTTCCTCTGCTGCATCTGTCTCCGATGATGTCATCAGAGATGCGGCAGAGGAAATCGGCAGAGAAGGGCGCGAAGCAGCGTGTTTATAGTGCTGCCTACGCCGCTGGAGCCCCGAGGTCTGTGGAGGGTCAACGGCCGGAGCGGGGCTGCTGTCCACCATTGCTGCCACTGGTGCTGCCTAGTCCGTTGGAGCCGGGAGGTATATAGAGAGCACAGTCGTGGCATGCGCCTCCAGCCCCTGCAAGCGCCGTGAGGTGTCAATTACAATGTTGCTACCTCACGGCGTAGTGGCGAGTGAGGGCGGGTGGTGACGCGCCGAGGACAGGGAGAGAGAACAGTCGCGCGCCTTCAGCCCCTGCATGCGCCGTGAGGTTAGAATGTTGCCACAGAAGCACACCTCAGGGCGCCAGGACTCACGAATTTTCGAGAGCGCATGTGCGCTCTAGCGTTTTATTATTATTGATGTGTAAAGTTTTTTCTTTTAAAATTGCATAATTTTATGTTAAGTACCTTTTAGGGAGTAATTATGTTCAGATATTATCCCTATTGTGTGTGTGTTAATGAAGAAAACATATTTCAGTGTTTACTTTTTTTTGCTTTGTTATATGTGTGTAGGGTAGGAAGAATGCACAGGATGGTGCTGGTGATGGAGAGATAAAGAAGTTTGATGGAGTGGGATATGACAAAGATCTGGTTGAAGCGCTGGAGAGGGACATAGTATCCAGGAATCCCAGTGTTCACTGGTATGAAGACTTCTCTTCACTGCAATCTTTACCCTAAAGCAGGGATTCTCAACCCAATCTTTGGGACACATCTACTCAGGGAAGTTTTCAGGATACTCGCAATAAATATGCATGAGATAGATTTGCTTACAATTCATTCACTGGATTTTCTGAAAACCTGACTGGCTCCGTGTGTCCTGAGAACTCCTATCCTAAAGCAAAGAGGAAAAAAAAGGAAATTGAAAATCTTTTAGATTTTAACCATGCACAAAAACCTAGTGATATGTTTTGGTACAAACTTCTTTTTCAAATTCTTTAAGACATAGGCCCTCTTTTACAAAGGTGCGCTAAGCGTTTTAGCACATCAACGCATGCGCTAACATGTCCATATTATAACATGCATGCGTTAGCGTTTAGCGTGTGATTAGCGTGCGCTAATATTTATCGCGCGCTAAAAAGCATAGCGCACTTTGTAAAAGAGGGGGTTAGTATCTCCTTTTGAACTACTGTATATTTGCCTGTTAACTGAAAATGAATACACACTTTTCTAGATTTAATCTTTTTTTTTTAAATTATTTTTATTGAATGATTTTATTTTCAATTAATTCTTCTCTGGGAGAAACCACTTTAAAAAGCTGTTTTATTATATGTCTTCAACAGGAGGAGATTATTGTGGTAGTAATTGCATAGAAAAGACAACCTGCATTTAGCTTTATAAAATTTTGTTTTTGTACAGGGTGGACATAGCAGACTTGGAGGAAGCAAAGAGGTTGCTAAGAGAAGCTGTTGTTCTTCCAATGTGGATGCCTGATTTCTTCAAAGGGATCCGGAGACCATGGAAGGTAAGAATTCAAAACTGCATGCTGTGTGATATTGAGACTCAAACATTTTCAAAACTCTATAAGAATGTAGATATTTATATGTTTATACAGAACTACAAAACATACAGAAAAGAAATAAAGACTCTACTTTTCAAGAAATTCCTGCAAACGACTTAATACCGCTAGCTCCTTCCCACTTCCCAATACCTTCCCAATTCCCCAAAGCAACCTCATCCACTTTTTATCTCCTCTAGAAATTACCAGATATCTTCTTCTTGTAATATGTTTTTTGTAATTCTTTTGTAATCCGCCTTGAACCGCAAGGCAATGGCGGAATAGAAATCTCTAATGTAATGTAATATTAGTATTGTTCATGATCAATGTTCATATTGTTGGGCAGTTAGGGCTGCGAGTGCCACTAACGTAACGCACAAAGTAATTTTATAAAACTTTTCTGCATGTAAAGCTGCCATAGAATTGGATGTATATAAGAAGTACACACATGGTAAGTGTGCATCAACTTTTAAGCCTTCTCTGTATAGGTATAGGCAGAGTGGGAGTTACAGTGAATGATCATATTTTATAAAATAGACATGTATGCGCCCACTTTTACGTCTTAAACCTTCAAGATTTGTGCAGTATTAGGGATGGATCTGGAAGCCTATTTTATAAGACACATAGGTGCCCATGTTGTCTTTATAAAATAAGCACCTTTTTGGACATCACACAGGCCTGTGCACTAAAGTATGTTGATTTTAACCCTTTAATTGGCAGATGGTGAAATGGCTGCTTTACATAATTTGATGTTGAACGAGAGCAACCGTGCCAAGTAAACAGGCATTTTGAGATGCAGATCTCACTTAAGAGCCGTAGAAGTCAAATGTTGCTTCTGAGTAACATTGCTAAATAAAGGGTTAAAGTTATGTTACATGTGTTAAGATCTGCACAATGTCATAATGAGTGGATAGCCAAAGGATTTTTTTCTGTTAACTTTAGGAGACAACCAGATAATCATTGAATTTGAATGTATTTCCTTGGGTTCTGTTTTAATATTATTCAGACAACTAGTCTTTAAGCCCGTTACATTAACGGGTGCTAGAATAGATGTGTCTGTCTGTCTGTCTGTGTTTCTTTATCTTTCTCTCTTTGGCCGCTGTCTGTATCCTTCTGTCTCCCCCCCCCCCCGAGCACAGCTGTCTGCCCCCAGGACACACCTCCCCCCCAAAGCAGCCCCCTTTCCCTCTCCCTAACTGTCTCTCCATGGCCCTCTTCTGTCTTCCCCCCCCGAGCAAAGCTGTCTGTCCCCAGCACACCTCTCCCTATCTCTCCATGGCCCCTTCTGTCTCCCCCCAGCACACCCCTCCCCCCAAAGCAGCCCCCTTTCCCTCTCCCTGTCTCTCCATGGCCCCTTCTGTCTTCCCCCCCAGAGCAAAGCTGTCTTTCCCCAGCATACCTCCCCCCCAAAGTAGCCCCCTTTCCCTCTCCCTATCTCTCCATGGCCCCTTTTGTCTCATCCCAGAGCAAAGCTGGCCCCAGCACACCTCCCTCCCAAAGCAGCCCCCTTTCCCTCTCCCTCTCCATGGTCCCTTCTGTCTCCCCCCAGCACACTCCTCCCCCCCAAAGCAGCCCCCTTTCCTTTTCCCTCTCCCCCTGGCTCCCGGTATTGATCTCCTTCTTACCCTCTCCTCCATCCCGGCGTCTTCTGGCCTGCTCCTCTTCAAAGCAGCCTGCGATCTTAGTGGCCGGCTTTAGCAAACCTAGCAGGCCGCTCTCCAACTCGGTAGCACGTTCCCTCTGATGCGATCCCGTGCGTCAAGAGGGAGCGTGCTACTGAGGTTGGAGAGCGGCCTGCGAGGTTCTTTAAAGCCGGCCATGATCGCAGGCTGCTCTGAAGAGGAGGATTAGTGGCGGCGGTGGCGAGTGAGGTGACACGGCGAGGACGCGGGCAGGAAGCAAGTGAGAGGCAGCGGCGAGTGAGGGCGGGCGGTGATGCGCCGAGGACAGAGAGAGAGCACAGTCGCGCGCCTTCAGCCCCCGCATGCGCCGTGAGGTTAGAATGTTGCCACAGAAGCACACCTCACAAATTTTCGAGAGCGCATGCGCGCTCTAGCGTTTTATTATTATTGATGTATGTCTTTCTTTCTCTCTCCCTGGCCCTTTTCTTTCTATCTCTCTCCCTTGACCACTGTCTGTCTTTTTTTTTTTTTGTTTGTTTGTTTGTTTCTTTTCTTGGCTTCTGGCTATCTGTCTGTCTTTATTTCATTTTCTCTTTCTCCTTTGCCGCTGGCCGTCTGTATGTATTTTTTTTTCTCTCTCTCTTTGGCCACTGTCTGTCTCGCTGTATTTTTTTTTTCTTTCTCTCTCTCTCCTTGGCTTCTGGCTGTCTGGTTTTCTGTCTGTCTGTCTGTCTGTCTTTCTGGCACCCTGTCTGTCTGGCATTGTTTCATTCTCTCTTTCTCCATGGCCGCTGTCTGGATGGCTGTCTGTCTTTCTTTCTATGTGTCTGTCTTTCTTTCTATGTGTCTATCTGGCCCCTTGTCTGTTTGTCTTTCCTTCTGTCTGTCTTTCTCCCTTTCTGTCTGTCTCTCTGGCCCTCTGTCTGTCTGTCATTCTTTCTTTCTCTCTGTCTCCTTGGCCGCTGTCTATCTGTCTGGTTTTTTTCTTTCTCTCTCTGTCCTTGGCTGCTGGCTGTCTGTCTGTCTTTCTGGCCCATTGTCTGTCATTCTTTCTTTCTTTCTCTCTCTCTTTCCTTGGCCGCTGTGTGGATGGCTGTCTTTCTTTCTGTCTGTCTGTCTTTCTGCCTGGCCCCCTGTTTATCTTTCTGGCTGTCTCTCTGCCTGGCCCCCTGTCTCTCTCCCTGGCCCCCAGTTTTTGTTTGTCTGTCTCTCTGTCTTTCTGCCTGGCTCCCTGTTTTTCTTTCTCTCTGTCTCTCTGCTTGGCCCCCTGTTTTTCTTTCTCTCTGTCTTTCTGCCTGACCCCTACCTTTATTTCTGTCTCTCTCTCTTTCCTTGTATGGATGGCTGTCTTTCTTTCTGCCTGGCCCCCTGTCTCTGTCCTTGGCCCCCTGCCTGTATTTCTCTGTCTCTTCTGGCCCCCTTCTTTCTGTCGGCCTCCCAACACACCCCTCCCTCCAAAGTAGCCCCTTTCCCTCTTCCCCATCACTTCCCTGAGCCGTTTGGTGTTTTTTTGTTGTTGGGGTTTTTTTACCTTGTAACAGCGGCTGCACACGGAACCGACACTCTCCACTAACAGGAGAGAAAATGCCGGCATTGCCACTCTGTAACCGCCACAGCCACTCTCCTCCCGGTCGACAAACCGCCAAATGCGGCCGAAGACGACCGCGCTAAATGACGCTCCACAGTTGCGCGCCTTCTGCCCCCACATGCACCGTGAGGTTAGAATGTTGCCACAGAAGCACACCTCACGGCGCCATACCGCACAAATTTTTGAGAGTGCATGCGCGCTCTAGCGTTTTATTATTGATTCATCCAGCTAAAATTAAATAACCTCCCTGTTGTACCTTTAAACCACCCTGAGAGGAGTGAGAAGCATACTGGAGTGACCTTGAATTAGTTGCAAGAATGACATCCTAGTTGTTCATGCAGAGGAGTCTAAATCAGGAGAATTCTTGGGAACTACCTCTTGCAGTTTGGGCTCTGCCTCTGATTCTCTGTGTGGTTTTGCTACATTTCTGCTGCTTGAAATCTCTAATTTATAATGTTCTTCTCATTATGTCAAATGCTGTTGTGCAGTTTTCTAGCAGTGAAATCAGTTACCATGACATCCTCTTCAAAGTTGGTCAGAAGCATATAATTGAAAGTGCTGTGATTTGAGCTGCTATATTCGATGTAAGGTGAATTATCAAATACTGTTGCTGTAGTTATATAAAATAGAGACATGAAAGAGAATGCTTATTCTGTATCAAAGGCATAGGATTCTGTACTACAGATGTTGCTCATGAATCGGGAGAAAAGTGTCACTCAAAAACTCTAAATTCTTCCCCTTATGCAGTGGAAAACAGCTCTCTCTTCAGTTTTTCCTTCTGCAAACGAACTCAGAAGGTGTGTACTGATCTGCTGTGCTTTCTTTTTCTTATTTTTTAAAATATTTTTGCCATCATGAATTCATTTTCACTTGCAACTAGTAAACATACTAGACATTCACATGCCATTTCATTTTTCCATCAATAAAAGGATGTAAATTAAAAAAATTCCACGATTCCAAGATGGCCGCGATACAGAAACGCTGAGAGGAATGTATCTGAGCTGCTCCACTCAGAATTCTTTTCCTCCACTATTGAACGCCAGCCTTACCTCAACTAAGAGGAGAGGCAGGAGTGCCACTAATGCCTCGTGGCGCCCCGAAGTGCCAACCTTTGGCAGCATAGATGAGATGTTGTGGCGGATGCAGGGAGCTGCAGTCGTGACACCGGAGGATGGCCTGCTGAGAGCGCCTGGATATGGCGAGACCAGAATCGCTTCTCCTGGGCCAGATACTACGCTCAGCCCCGACGTGAGAGCTCCACCCCCGCAACCCTGAGTCACCAGTTCTCCAGGGGAAGTAGAAACCCCGGAGATGGGGGAGGAACTTTTCCCTGAGTCAAGAAGATCACCAGTGGAGAGCTTGGAGACAGAGCCCCCGGTTCAGGGTGTCTCTGTAGAAGTAACCGGGATAGATTCAGCTACGGGAAGTGAAGACATCTAGCTGGAGCAAAGTCAAGATCTTGATTCCTCTGAGGGTGAGCATTTCTACACTCAGCAAAAACTTTTAATTTTGGATAAGCCAGCACAAGTGACTCTGGAGTCTCTATGGGACTTAATTACAAATTTTACAAAAACTATTAGCCCCAATTTCCAGTATGTTGAAGCTAAATTGATTCAACATACTAAGGAGCTTAAGGCTTTAAAAGAAGACCTGACTGTTTCAAAATCTTTAGTTCAAAAGCTTGATCAGGATTTATCATCCATCAAACAAGTGCAATCCTCCCTAGTTAAGGATAATGTGAGTCTTAGGAAGAAGCTAGAATCACTTGAGAATAACGCACGGAATAATAACTTGAGATTAATTAATTTTCCAAGATTAGAAATGGTAACTCCTAGGGAAATGCTTAGGAGATACCTGGTTGAAATTCTGTAAGTTCCAGATGAAAATTTGCCACCTTTCTCTCAAGTGTATTATTTGCCTAATAAAGAAGGGAGTCAACAACAGAAAAAAATGACTGATCAAGCACCATTAAAGGTATCAGAAATTTTGGAAACGTCAGATAGAGATATTGCTGTACCATCTATGATGATAATAACAGTAGCTCTTTCAATTGATAAAATCTGGTTGTTGAGGCTTTTCTTTAAAAACAAGCAGAAAGAGTTTCTTGGTTGTAAAATTCAAATGTTTCCTGATCTTTCAAGAGAAACTCAAAAGCGTCATAGAGAATTTCTTCTTCTGAGACCAGGGGTCACTTCACTGGGGGCAACATTTTACTTAAGACATCCTTGCACCGCTCAGTTAAATATGTTTTCTTTGAACCTCAAACGTTAAGTGCTTTTTTGGCAATGTCCCGACTGGATGAAGGAAAATCAAGTGCTCAATAGTTAATAAAGCCGCTCCTACCTCAGTATTATCTGTAGCTTATCTTGCTATATTGTTCCTTTTTTTTCGCCTATGTGTAATCTTGGAATCACAGGTTGAGGACTTGAGTGAATTAGTTAATAAAATGGTTTTCTTATTTTTTTTTTCTCTTTTTATATAACTGTATTAAGGTGTAATGTGTTTTACACTTTATGAAGTTGTATTCTTACTACTTTACTTTCTGTACAAGTGTTTTACTTGGTATGTAATAATGAAAAGTTATAAATAAATAAAAAAGAAAAAAATTCCACCAATGTCTCTTATCCTATCAGGCAGCTTCCTGGGACAAAACTTAAATTTCTTAATCATGACTTCCAGCACTTATTTAGATTTCAGGAGGCATTTGAAAATATATTTGTTCACCAAGTATATAGGAAACTAAGTTATTCTATTCAATTGTAACAACTTTCTCTTTTGTAAACCGCATAGAGCTTCACGGTCCTGCGGTATATAAGCAGAACAGGAAACTGACGCCGAAGAAGAACCAGATATTTTAAAAGAAGTCATGTCAGCAATTAAAGTTTTATCAAAAAACAAGTCACCTGGTATCAACAGTATTCCAACTGAATTAATCAAAGGCTCAGAATGTGCTATCATGGCCCTCACTCTACTGTGTCAACAGATTTGGAAGGAAAAAACATGGTCAACTGATTGGAGAAAATCACTGTTAATACCTATACCGAAGAAAGGTGATGCCAAGGATTTTAACAACTATAGAATGATTGCATTAATTCCACACACCAGCAAAACGTTGCTGAAAATAATACAACAAAAGGCTACAATCATACATTGAGCAAGAACTACCTAAAGTTCAGGTTGGTTTCAGAAAAGGTCAAGGAACAAGAGACATTATTGCCAATGTTAAATGGATATTGGAGAAGAGCAAAGAATACCAAAAGCCCCATATACTTTGGCTTCATTGACTACAGCAAAGCTTTTGAATATGTGGATGGATCATTGCCAATGTTAGATGGATATTGGAGAAGAGCAAAGAATACCAAAAGCCCCATATACTTTGGCTTCATTGACTACAGCAAAGCTTTTGACTATGTGGATGGATCATGATAAACTATGGAGAACTCTAGCAAAAATGGAAATACCCAAACACATAACTCAGCTGATAAAGAGCCTCTACAAAAATCAAGAAGCTGCAGTAAGAACAGAATATTGCAACACTGATTGAACATCTAATATAATAAAATGGTAGACGCGCATGCGCACTAAAAAAATCGTGTTCCCTGAGATGTCCCGTTTTTTTTAGTGCGCATGCGCGGGTTGCACGTCACCAGCCAATCGCCTCCACAGGCCGGACCGCGCGCGGCCCCAGCGGCGGCTTTCAAATAAAAATAAAAAAAATTACACAGCTGCGAGACAGGAGCTGCGGCGGCGGCGACTTTCAACGACGAAGAAGCTGCAGCTCGAGAAGTCGGGGCCTCCCCCGCCACGTACAACCCGCTCCCTCTCCTGCAGCTCAGGCACCACAGAAGCTGTGAAAACGCGCAACCCGGTCCCCGCGTCTGCCTACCCTTCCCCCCAACACAGCGCATTTGCCCCCCCCCCTCTCAGAGAGTCCTTTGCCGCTCACCACCCTTCCCTTGCCGCTGACCCGACTACCTACCCGGCGATTTAAGCAGCAGTCTTCACAAGCTGCTTCAGGCACTTCTACTGCCCTGATTTGCTCTGCCGCGTCTCTGATGATGTCATCAGGGACGTGCCAGAGTAAATCAGGGCAGTAGAAGAACCCGAAGCAGCGTGTGAAGACTGCTGCACAGGCTGCTTGAATGGGAGCAGGAAGAGGTGATGATGGACAGGGGGAGAAAAAGGAAGGGAGGCCTACTGTTGGACAGGGGGAGCAGGAAGAGGTGCTGATGGACAGGGGGGGGGAAATGAAGGGAGGCCTACTGCTGGACAGAGGGAGCAGGAAGAGGTGCTGATGGACAGGGGGGAGGTAAAACAAAGGGAGAAGGACTGCTGCTGGATAAGGGGAGCTTAAATGGGTGGTGGTGGACAGGGGGGGAAATAAAGGGAGGCCTAATGCTGGACAGGGGGAGCAGGAAGAGGTGCTGATGGACAGGGGGAAAAAATGAAGGGAGGCCTACTGCTGGACAGGGGGAGCAGGAAGAGATGCTGATGGATGGGGGTGGGGTGGGTGGGTGGTGGTGGAAATGAAGGGAGACCTACTGCTGGACAGAGGGAGCAGGAAGAGGTGATGATGGACAGGGGGGAGGTAAAACAAAGGGAGAAGGGCTGCTGCTGGATAAGGGGAGCAGTGAAGGGGTGGTGGTGGACACAGGGGAGGTAAAAAGAAGGGAGAATGAACAGGAAAAAGTGGCTAAGGAGACAGAGAGAGAAAGAAATAAAGACAGACACACACATATATTCTAGCACCCAAGGAAGGAAAATGCTGCACAGGGAAGTAGGGAGGGGGGAAATGCTTATGCACAAGGAAATGGAGGAGGAGGGAATGCTGATATGGCTACTGTACAGGAAAGTAGACAAGGGGAGATAAATGCTGCATAGGGGGCAGAAAGAGAGACAAATAGAAAGAAAGACAAATAATAGGAGGGAGGGAGACAGAAAGAAAAGAAGAAAGACACAAGGGCAGGGAGTGAGACAGAAAGAAAGAAAGACAGACATACATATATTCTAGCACCCGTTAATGTAACGGGCTTAAAGACTAGTAAGAACATAAGAATTGCCACTGCTGGGACAGACCAGTGGTCCATCGTGCCCAGTAGGCCGCTCCCGCAGTGGCCCCTAGGTCAAAGACTAGTACCCTAACTAAGACCAGCCCTACCTGCGTACGTTCCGGTTCAGCAGGAACTTGTCTAACTTTGTCTTGAATCCCTGGTTTCCAATAAAGCATGGCATCAGGCAAGGATGCATCTTGTCACCTTATTTGTTCAACATTTATGGCAAAGCCATCTTCAGAAAAGCAAATTTGGAAGAAGAGAGTGTTGGTTTCAAAGTTGGTAACTGAAATATTAACAACGTGCACTATGCAGATGATACAATGCTCATCACCATCAGCAAGAGAAAAATCAAGGCCAAAAGTTATAACATGAGATTAGAAGTGAACATAAACAAGACAAAGAACATGAACATGGAAAATGATGAAGAATTTGATCTTGAAGGTGACTGAAATCCTTTAAAACTTCTATTCTATCTCCTGGGCTGTTTTGTAAACAAAGAAGCAACTAGCAGGAGCAGAATAGCACTTGGTTGCTCTTCAATGAAGGCTCTCAACAAAGAATTCAAAGGCAAGAAAATAACTCTCCAAATGAAGATCAGACTTGTCCATGCACTCATTTTCTCAGTGGTCAAGTATGGATGCGAAAGCTGGACACTATGGAAACATGCCAGAAAGAAGATTGACTCATTTGAGCTTTGGTGTTGGAGAATGATTTTTTGCGTGCCATGGACTTCCAGAAGAACGAACAAATTGATCAAACCGGCTATGTTACTTTAGCCCAAATGGTGAAGTTACGACTGTATTAGTTTGTGGCCCCAGGGAGGTGGGATTTGGATTGGAGGGTAGTAGCGTCAGTGGCCTCAGGGGGAGGGTTTGGCATGGAAGGTAGCAGCAAAGGTGATTTCGGGGGGGGGGGGGAATTGTTTTTGCCTGTTGTTTGAGAGTGCCAGTTAACTGGGATTGTACTGTATTTCAGTTCACCAAATTGTTGACAAGTGTTGCTGAGATGGCCTGTCCATCAAGCTGCAGCTGTACTGCACAAATGTTTAACAAAATATGCCATTTAGCCATTGAATTTTGAAAACATATATGAGACCTGCTAACATGGAACAGATAATCAGCAGCAGCTTCCCTACACAACCTATGGCTTTGTCTTTTTGTTTTGAACTTTTTCTTTTATTAAGAATGCCTGTAGTATCAGCATTGTGATATCAAAGTGATAAAGTTGCATGAGCTGTCTTATCTCCAGGAAAGAGAAGTTGCTGTGTTAACAATCCACAAAAAAAGAGAAACGGGGAAGGATAAATGAACATCAATTATAGAAAACTTCCAATTGCAGAGAATCACTAGGGAGACAGTTCCTTACTCATATAATCAATCAAGTGAATGGTAAAAAAAAATTTTGTCTAAAAGAGTAGGCATCAGTAATTGAAAGTTGCTTGCAACGCCTTCAATTTTTGCAACAAGATTATGTTTCGGAATTCAGACGCGATAGCTCCCTGAAGTAAGAAGTGAAACGGGGTCCTTGTCGGAGGTGTTTATCTACGCCGGAGTTTGTTTAAGATAAGTTCTCATATTTTGTGCAGATTAATCATGGCATTCATTAGCAATTAAGATATTTTTAAATGGGTCCCGGCATGTATGAAGCAGTTTATCACTAGGGGACATAGTTCTCTTTATTTGCACAGTTCACTAGAGTATTTCTTAGTATTTTGTTTCACTTATTATTTGGAGGAGCGATATGATGTGACTTGTGAATGATAACAGAGTCTTTTTAGACTCGTATTTGTCTCCATTCTGGTGCCTGGCTGGCATGTTCAATCACTGATACCTTCTCTTTCAAACAACAACAAAAAATTGTTAACCCTTTCAGGACCATAAGGATCGTAGGCCAATTTTTGTGGTTTTGATGACATTTTTATGGTAAAAAGGGCTTGCAGATGCCAAAAAATTGATTTTTTTGGTGAAATATCATTATTTTTATTTAAAAAAATCACACTTCTGGCTTATGGACAGTGTGGCAAGTGAATCTTCTCGTCAATCTGGCAACGACGCTAATGAATGAATGTCGGAACCAGTTTGTTTACATAAAGGCAGTATCATATGGAATCCGTACATATCAAATTTAGAACTGTAGACTATCCCAATCAAAATTTATAGGATTTTAAAGTTATGGGACAAATATGTCCCTTGGTCCTGAAAGGGTTAACATTCACTTGAATATGAGTAAGGAACTGTCTTTCTAGTTTTCTATATTTGGTGTAACAATGTAAGCCATTTTGATTTTAGTTTGAAAGACTGCATATGAAAGCCTTTGAAATAAAGAAATAAGTAGAGAAAGTTTACGGTAGTGTTTACCAAACTTTGTGTCCACGATCCCCAGAAGAAATGTCATCAGCCCATACTATGGGCAGTCTGCTCTGGTCACAATCCCAAATGCAGATTTTGCATTCCCATTTGGTGTCGGAACCTAAAGTTTGGAAAGCTCCAGTTTAGTTTTATAACATGAGTACATGGCAAATGTGCAGATCATGAACAAGCAAAACCATGACATTTCAACTCTTTGTTTAATAATTTTTGTTAAATTTAGGGTGTACTGATGGTTGGACCTCCTGGTACTGGCAAAACTATGCTAGCTAAGGCTGTAGCCACTGAATGTGGAACAACATTCTTCAATGTTTCTTCTTCTACCCTGACGTCTAAATACAGGGGTGAATCTGAGAAGTTAGTTCGCCTATTGTTTGAAATGGTAAGTAATTTTTAAAACAACCAGTATTTTTAGATTTCATGATTTTATAAACTTAGTCCCTGATTCTATAAAGTTCACCTAAAGTTAGGTGCTGATATTGGCGCCTAAATTAATCGATTAGTCGGTGCCAATATTGACACTCAACATCTCACAATCAGTTTTAATTGTACTTAATTGAAAGTTAGGCACCTAACTCAAAAACTTGATTCTATACAAAGGCGCCTAACCCAAAGCTAACACAGTTAGGGGCAGATCATGGGCGTGTTTTTGAGTTAGGTGCCTCTTGGTGAATTAGGTGCCTTTATTTGAAGAAAACCCTGGCATAAATATGACTAAATGTTAGGACACTGAACACCACCTAAGCATGCTTAGGCGATGCCAAGCATGATTCCATAATGGACGCTTAAGCTTTATAGAATCAGTGCCAATATCAGTGTCTAACTTTAGGCAGACTTTATAGAATCAGGGCCTCAGTGCCTTTGAAAATTAATAATGTTCTTAGATTTCTGTAAAAAGGAAAATCTAGATCAACCTTGTGGCTGAGAGGCAGCAGTGCTGTGTAGGAAGTATTTATGGGTTTTGTTCCCAGGCCCAGCTTCTGCCCATTGCACAGCCTTAACACCTACAGGCTAATAAAAGTTCAAAGAGTATTGCTGGCCTCTTAAAAAATTGGTCAGCTTAATATTTTAGACTTAGGGGGAAGTTATCAAGGCTTTTACCACATCCTCCAACAACAACCATACACCCACCTGAAAAGAAACCTTTTTACCTCTGTTATGCCTATCTATACAGAAAATGCTGCAATTCTAACTATGTCTGTATTTAAATCTATGTTATGTCTATACTGTAAACATTGTGTCCTATGTCCACTAAGTCTATACTTTTAGTCTGCACGTTGCATCTATACTGTAAATATTGTAATCTAAACCCCCTACATAACATAAGAACATAAGAATTGCCGCTGCTGGGTCAGACCAATGGTCCATCGTGCCCAGCAGTCCTTTCGGTCAAAGACCAGTGCCCTAACTACGTTTGCCAATCTCTGTATTCTCACAAAAGTTTGTTCCGCTTATACTGTGAGTCTACTCTTGTAACCAGTTCTGGGCTTCTTTGGAAGGACGGGCTAAATAATTAATTAAATAAATAAATACCACACCTTGATCTACCATAGGAATCGCCAACTTGTGGTATATCAATGCTGCAGGTTTCTAACTGTCCTGATAAAGGACTAACAATGCTTATGAGGCACCTTGCAAGAAATATTAGTCCACTGGTGTAGGTGAATCACTTTACCAAGCCACATTTTGGATCCCACCACCAGAGAGGGTAGAAGTGACTGGGGATTGTGCCTGCCTGCCTTCGAGAATCCAGAGATTTGTTAAGGTACCAATGGGGAAGCAGGTATCATGGGGGGTAGCATAACTGACAGGAGCAGGACTTCTGGCTTGAGGGTCTCTTTGAGTGGGGGCTTTCTTTTGGGGAACTAAAGGTTTACTAATTTCTGGCCTTTTTAAGTGATGGTCCAGAAGCATTGGATCGTGACTTGGTGGCCCAGTGCTCCCAGGCAATAAATGAAACCCATCATTTAGCTGGAGTTATTTTACATGCTATAACTTAATTTGAGATGGGCACCTGGTGTACACCGCAAGGTGTAGTATTTATAAAGTAACTAGTCTTTAAGCCTGTTACACTAAACTACTGCACAGTCTTGTATGTCCAAACATTTAAACCTATTGTACATCTTATTTGTTTAATTACTCTCCATTGTGTATGTTCACTTGTAGACTGTTCTGAGCTACTGGGAGGACGCGATAAAAATCTAAATAAATAAATAAATAAATAAATAAACATTAATGGGTGCTAGAATAGATGTGTGTGTCTGTCTTTCTTTCTCTCTTTCTCCTTGGCCGCTGTCTGTCTTTCTTTCTGTCTGTCTGTCTGTCTCTCTCTTTCCTCAGCTGTCTACCACCATACCTTGCCTGCTCCCCCTGTCCAGCAGTAGCCCTTCTCCCTTTGTTTTACCTCCCCCATGTCCAGCAGCACCTCTTCCCTGCTCCCCCTATCCATCAATACCTGTCCAGCAGCACCCCTTCATTGCTCCCCCCTGTCCAGTAGCAGCCCTTCTCCCTTCGTTTTATCTCCCCCTTGTCCAGCAGCTCCTCTTCCCTGCCCCCCCTTCCATCAATTCCTGTCCAGCAGCACCCCTTCACTACTCCCTCTATCCAGCAGCAGCCCTTCTCCCTTCCTTTTACCTCCTCCCCCGTCCAGCAGCACCCCTTCCCTGCTTCCCCTGTCCAGTAGTACCCCTTCTCCTTTCCCTGCTCCCTCTGTCCAGCATCCGCTAGCCCGGGCAGCCTCCAGCACACCCCTCCCCCCAAAGCAGCCCCCTGTCTCCTTCTACTTCTTACCAGCATGGGACACCTCGCAGTCGTTGCCGAGACAAACCTCCGCTCAATCCACTGCACATGCCCCAAACCGGCGCACGTGCCACAAGCCACCCCAAACTGGTGCATGCGCCACAAATGGAATGCGGCCACGGAAGCACACATCACGGCGGCAGGGATCACGGCCTCCTAAGTGCACATGCATGCTTAGGGTTTTATTATAGAGAATGAGCTGCCTTGCATGCATGTGAGGAACAAGTATTACAATCGATTCTGGTTAATTGCTTATGGGATACTTTCAGATTATACAAGTATCCAAATTTTCTTAAAAGTTTGGAAAGGGAAACTACGGTATACACTGAACTGGTGTCCAGGAATTTCTAGAATAATCTCCCAGAGAAACTTATTCTGGTTTACTGCCCTGGTAAACTTAAAAAAAGGATGTTATTTGGTAGCGTTTGGTAAAATTTTAGTGACATCTTTAAGGAAATCCCCGGATGGGGATTTTAATTCTTATTCGGATTACCGGCCAGTAGCTCAGATTCCAATCATATCAAAAATATCTGAGGCACTTGTTACAACAACATATTGCAAAATTTGATCTGCTGGAGAAAGTTCAATATGGTTTCTGGTCTCAGTGCAATACAGAAACCTTGCTTGCCACTCTCATCTATACAGTATAATAATATAATAAATATGGACAGGTAAAAGACCTGTAAGGTCCATTCAGTGTGCCCTACAAGGTGACCAGAGTTGAATCTGGCACTCTGCACAGGTTCCACTTCCTCAGTAAACTCTGTCTCTCCCTGCCAATTTTGGAGCACAAACCGTAAAAGTCTTCCCTGCACTAGTCCTACTTCCCAACTACTGGAGCAGTTCTCCAAGCCCACTCTAGTCTCGATCCTGATCTCTTTCTGACATTCATGTTTTCCTTATATGTACTGATATTTGTCAACATTTGTTTATTTCTGATCTGAAGAAAAAGAGTTACCTTCGAAAGCTCATCATAAAATGCATTGAGTTAATCTAATAAAAAAGGTATTACCTTATTTCCTTTGTTTTATTTCTATATATCACCTATAGAGGTAATTCTTGTCAGGGGCACTAAATTTTAAAAAGTTAAAAAGAAAACTGGTGCAAACACTCGCATCTTGGTATATTGTACAGTTTTGTCGTATTTTGGCTTAGTTCTTAAATTACTCCCTTTGGGGCTAATTCTATAAACGGGTGTCCTGAATGTAGGTATCGGTGGGCATTCTACAACCATCTGGGAGCCAATTGGGACCCATGTTTTTAGAAAAATTCCTCAAGGCACAATGCCCACACTGTAGGTATTTGTTGTATATCTAAGGAGACGGTAGGGACACCTAAGCTTGCCCAAGCTGGGTGTGGGTGTGGTTTCACCCAGAAGTGGCCTTGGGTGAGTTTAAGTGGCCCTAGACATCTCCCTAGGGCTGCAACAGACACCTGAAATGTAGGCTGGCCTACATTTCAAAAGTTAAAAGTAGAAGCGGCCAGCTGAGCTGATCGCAACAAGTGAATCCCTGATCAGCTGAGCCGGCAGGACTTCTTGAAGCCGTGCTTCAGAGAGTCCTGCCTACTCAGCTTATTGTGGGGGAAAATACCCCTGCTGCGATCAGCTGAGCTGGCCACAGCAGAGGACACCCGACACATACCCCTAAAATCAGTAGGAGGGATGGCCACTCCATTCTGCTGCCGACCCTCCTAATCCCCCGACAACCTCCAATTGTAGCTCTCCCTCTGCTGCTGACCCCCGACCTTCCCCTAAACGAAGACTGGCAAGCGGCCAGGGCCTTAGGCATCTGATCCAATCAGGGCATTAGGCCTCTCCCTGGTGCATCCCAGAATGCCCTGGGAAGGGAAAGGCCTGCCGTTTTGACGAGGCAGGCCTGCCGGTTGGATGGAGTAGGCATCCCTCTAGCTGGACTTTCTTCAAAAAGGTACAGGGGTGGGGGGCTTAAGGGTGTCGGGGGGGGGGAGTGTTGAGGTTCAGGGAGTGTTGGCAGTTGGGGGGGTTGTTAGGGGTTTGGGGAGGGTGTCAGCAGGAGGGAGCGAGCATCCCTCCTGCCAGTCTTCAGTGGGGGGTTCGTGGGATTGAAGGGGCTGGTGACAGGAGGGAGTGGGCATCCCTCCTGCCAGTTTTCGTTTGGGAAGGGTCAGGGAGGGTCAAAGGCAGGAGGGAGTGAGCATTGAGGGCATGTGTCGGGGTGGGGGGGTCCTCTACTGCAGCTGGCTCAGCTGATTATGGCAGGGGTATTTTCCCCCCGATCAGCTGAACTGACAGAACTTTCTGAAGTACAGTTTCAAGAAGTCCTGCTGGCTCAGTTGATAGGGGATTCCCTTGCCGCGATCAGCTGATGGCAGGGGATCCCTCAGCAAAGATAGGCAGCTGAACTGCCTATCTTTGTGATCAGGCTAAGGCACGATTCTCTAACCAGTACCTGTGACATGAGCACTAGTTAGAGAATCGGGAGGTGAAGTGTCTGTCAGGGTAGATGTGATTCTGTTTAGGAAGCTGGTACACGATTCTCAGCCGCTTCTTAGGCAGCCACCAAGACCGGCGTCAGCCCCTTTGTATCTTTCATAATGATTGATTATTTATTATAGGATTATTCTAGTAGGATTATTCTAGTATATTTTTTTTCCAAAGCTGGAATCTGCCAGCACAGCAGTGAGTGGAAATTTCTTATGATGACATTTTCCAAGCATTAAAGCAAAAATCTACTCTGCTTTATCTTTATGTATATTTCTGATGATTCTAGAATATTTGCAAGTTTTGATACCTTTTTAGTTGACTGATATAATGCAAATAAGCTTTTGAGGGCACAAAAGTCTGTAAAATTATTTTTGTTAATTGGAAGGATTTTTCTAAATTAGAATACAATACGTGGTGGAATATGTTATGCCTTTATGTATGCCTGAGAAGATTTATGCAATTAAATGTGGTAATTCAGAGAAATTTAGAAATGTATGGGAATGTTTATTGGAACTTAATGATTAATGTATTAATCTTAATTTGGATTCATATTATGTTATTGTACCCTATGATTTTTTCTGTTTTATGGTTTTCTGTTTGTATTTTTCATTTGATTTGATATGTTGTATTTTTATAAAAAATTTTCTTTTTTAATTTAAATAAATTATTTAATGAAAAAAATTTTTTAAAAAAATCTGAAGAAGGAATGGATGTGTCATGGAATCCCATTTACCGTACATCTTTGTGTATTATGTAATCTTCATGTAATCACTGAACTTCCCGATTCAGTGTAACAGCCTGCTAAGAAAACTGTTTAGTTATTAGGACTCTTTCTATAACTTAAGTGCCTGAAAAATTAATAGAAGTCAAGTTCATTGCTTATACAGTTACTATTGTGTCTACATCTGAAATAATAATCTGTTCATTTTGACCCAGGCTAGGTTTTATGCACCAACTACTATCTTTATGGATGAGATTGACTCTATATGCAGCCGCCGGGGCACTTCAGATGAACATGAGGCAAGTCGGAGAGTAAAGTCAGAGCTCCTCGTTCAAATGGATGGTAATTAGTACTAACGTTGTTTTATGTTTATGCAGCTCTTTCATTTTATTATATCATTTTAAATATATTTTCAAGAGAATGATTTTGCAAATATTTTTTTCATTTCATCATTTCTATCACTTTCATTTTGGGGTATAGTTTTAGTTCAGTAAGATTGGAGATCTTTAAGCTTGATCTAATAGTGGCATAAAAAGTAAAAAAATGAATATATAGATATAATTATAAATACAGATATATAATAATACTGTATATACTCGAATATAAGTTGAGACCCCCATTTTTGCCCCCCAAAAGGTACATCAATGAGAGCTAAAAGCCAAATATCTTCTAATAATAACAAACTTTTGCTTATTTTGACAGGGGTTGCCATACAACAAATTACGACAAATTGGAAAAACTGGGATAGGTTGAGCTATAATTTTGGGTGGAATTCGTTGTGCCACATCTTTAAAATGGAACGAGTAATTGCCATACAACGGGGGCATTTTAAGAAGTTTAAGGATGTTTGGAATCCATTAACAAAATATTGTACAGAATGAATATTGGGTTTTTTGGGGTTTTTCCCCCCCTTTATTTATACACATCCAGGGTGGGGGGGAGGGATATGTTATGTTTCTTATCTGAAAGTCAATTCATGGTACAAGGGGGGTCATATTTGATGTATATTAGTTTTTGATGGAATATTAGGTGTTGTTAAAGTGTAAAGTGATTATATCTTAAGTTGCACTTATTGAAAGTTGTAAAAATGAATAAAGAATTTAAAAAAAGGAGGAATCCCTTCTGTCTCCTGTGCCTGCCGAAATTGGACATCCATACCTCCCTCCCACCTCCCCCATGTACCTTTCAGGTCCCATATGGCCAGCCAGTGTACAGAGCAGGAGAGATCTTCCTGCCTTCCTGTTCCATTTGAGGCCACTGGCTGATTCCACCTTTCCCGCGTTCTTTTCGGGTCCCTGGTAGTCAGCTGGTGCATGGAGCAGGAGCGATCTTCCTGCTCGCCCACTCCGTTCGAGGCTGCTGGCTGATTGGAGGCCGCCGAGGAGTCGGGGGTGCACGGAGGAGGCGGGGGTTTTTAGATTCGGCCAGGATGGGAGACGGGTCCTGCAGGCCCTGTGGAGGCCTGCAATAGGTCCAGAAAGGGGGCAGGTAGGCGATGGCCTGAATATAAGCTGAGACCCCTATTTTTTTTGGCCCCAAAATCTCAGCTTATATTCAAGTATATATGGTATACAAGAATTAATTATGTAGATTTTATTTCTTTAGATGAGAGTATATTTCCCTTCATGCGCATGGCTAATTGGTGAATAATACAGTCAGATCATACTCAGATTACAGTGAAATGTATGTTGGTTATGGAAATACGCTGTTATAGGAGTTGTAAACAATATTGGATTTTTGAACTACAGTCTTTATTTCCAACTGGACATAATGAATATATTGAATGGCAGCATACTATTTAACTGTTCTTTTTCACCAGCAGGGGTCCTCAGCCCTGTTTCTGTTCTAATGCTTTATCTTCTACTCGGAATTAAGGATGGGGAGGCAAGTTCTCTTCCCCGCAGTTTATTCAGCCATGTGATACGTCAATTTTGTGACGTTTCTTGCGTATGCAGTTTTAAATGGAGGCGTCCATCCCGGGCAAGCGCCATTTTCTCCTTTGCCAATCATTGTAGCCCGAAGATTTGGGGGTTACAGCACAGCCCAGCTGGTTCCTGAAGAAGGGGGTGTTCACCCCCGAAACGGAGTCCCGTAGGATGAACTTGTTATCTGATGGCTGTGTTATCCATAGAGAAGCTAAGTACTTCCAGTTGGCTTTTGCATAGTTGGATTTGGACGTTTACACTTTTTTTGGCCCCCTGGATAAAGGGTAGAGACAACTTCATCTATTAGCCGTTGAGTGTGTGTTTGATTATTTTTTGAACTTTCAGCACTATTTGTGTGTAGATTTATCACAAAATTTTCACTGAGAGAGCCCGGGGATGTTTCACAGTTAACACCCTTTCTGGGTGTAAGCCAGTGACAGCCAATACTTCGGGGGATTTCCCTGTGGTGGCTGTGTGACTGAGGGCTCTCTCAATCCCTCTAAATTTCTTTATTAAGTTGCTTGTGTGATAGTGCAGATATATTTTGGGTTGTTTCTCCTCCTTATCTAGTTCTTTTTCTTGGGGTTTTGGGAGTTAATAGTAATGAGCATAGTTTCATAATAGGTTGTTGGGGAGAAGGGGGAAGAAAATACATGGTACACAATCAACAACATACATTAATAATATAGAGGATAGTTTTCAAAGGTATTTCCAAGCATAAAACAAGGTTTTATGGCAAAATTGAAGCTTTTGGAAATTGCTCAATATACATGTAGCGAATATGCCATGTGTATATGCATAGATCAGGCATGCTTTCCTAGGTGCAGGGTTGGAGCAAATAGCATAGTTAATAATGTCTGCTTTTAGATTTCCAGAAATATCCCTTTATAAGTTTTCTCAAAAAAATACCTGCACAGTTAGTAGCTGCAGATTTGCGCACCATACATCTGCCAGTTTTCAAAGGAAACTTTCTCTCTTTGATCATTGGTAGAAAGTCTGTGGGTATAAAGTAGCTGCAGACTTGACTCATATGCACTTTGTCGGAGTTGCCTCCTATGTGACAGCAAAAAATAGACCAACCAGTCTCTTCCAGTTATTTCTGCTCACAGTGCTAAGGGCGTATCCCAGCTTCCAGCCATAGACCAGGATTGCTGATGACATCACACCTTTTCCAGGACTATTTTGCCTTTTTCTTCCTCTGTATTCATTCAGCATGCAAGATTTCCTGCTTAGTGTATACCCAGCATTCCTCTGTCCACAAACGTAATACTCTAGGAAGGCAATTTTCAAAGGCATTCATTAACCTTAATTCCTTCTTCCATAGTCTGTTGACACCGCCTCACTCTGTAGGCTACTGACAATAAGAAAGATTCTGGATCAATAATTTAGTACAGAACCATTACCTGCTTTGCTTAACCAAAATGGAATTTTTACCAACAAAGTATCTGATCCTTTGACCTTTCTTGTTGCTATTTTCTCTTTTATTGTGGACTACTGTTAGTTAAGAAGTTGACTCTGTAACTCATTGAACTGACTATTTTTAGATACATAAAGTAAACTTGCTTACTTATAACAGGTATTCTTTAAAAGCAGTAGTTCACTTATAAAACAAACCCACCCATTGCTCCTTGGAAGTTATTCTTCTCCCAGTCATGGGAGAAATAGGGGTTAAAGACGCATATGTTGTATAATAGTCCTTCTAAGGAAATCTGTTCCTTGCCTTTTTTAATGACTTTAGCTTATTTTACATTATTCTTGACTATTTATATTTTGTTCCCCTTCCTTTTGTTTTGGTCCCTCTTCCCCTCTCTTTCTTTTTATATAAATTGTATTTCTGCCCATTTCCATCCTGTATCGATAAGTTAATGTTTGTCAGTGCGTTTGATTGTTTATAGCATTGTTTGTTATTTGTTTCTAATGTACATTCTTATTATACTTTGTTTTTATATTATGTAAAACCGCTTTGAATTTTAATAAGATGGTATATCAAATTTTTAAATAAACCTGAAACCTTATGTGTTTGCTGCAGTGCATGAATTATCAAATATAGAGGGGCAGCAGGACATCTTTGTGTTTGGGTATGCCATGCAAACCAAGCTTTGTCCCTACCCCCTCATCTCCCTGGTGCTGAGGCTGTGGCCCACATTGTTTTGTTGTCCATGAGTAGATGCAGTGAAACTTTTGTGTTTTTTGGAAAATATAATAAAGATGCATGTTTCTCTGGCACTGAATGTAGTCATGTGAGCCGCTTGTGTGTTGTCTTATAAGAACACCTATAAGAGATAAGCAACTTAGCATTATAGTCAGGAATTCAGATTTTTAAGTCTTAGGCCAGCTCTGTTTTTATTTACATTGTATGAGTTTCCTGTATTGAAGTGGCACTCTAGGGGGTGCTATGGAATGGATAATGAATAAGATGTGTTTGTGGAGTATTTTGTGGAGTTTTTCTACAAAAACGCCTGTTTTTCGTATGGTTCTGGGTAACTCTAGTTAGATACAAGCATATGTGTTAGTTAAGGCCACGCCCAATAGAAGCGTATTAAAAGTTGGTGAATAAAAATCTGAATATGGATATAGCCAAGGCCAGAAAAACAAACTACAGATTAATATTAAGGAAAAGCATAAAAATATTATTTTTATGTACTTTGCTATTAAGCCAGACCATAAAGGAAATCAGGATATACATGATGCATAGAAAGAGATTAAGAACTCCATCTTGTGTTCTATCTTTCTGTCTGTCTTTGTCCTTCCTGTGTCTTTGTTCAGCTTCCCGCCTTGACCCTCGTGGGTCTAATTGATAACAGATGTGCTTAGGCCGGTTAGAAACATGTATTAAATATGAATGAAATATATTGTGTTGTGTGTGAAAGGGGCCCCGAATGAATGAATGATATATGAAAGATATAATAATAATAATAATAATAATAATTTATTTCTTATATACCGCTTTACCGTGAAGTTCGAAGCGGTTTACAATAAAGATACATTTGACAGTACATGGGATAGAAACGGTTTACAATAAAGATACGTTTAGTCAGTACATGGGATGCAAGTGGTTTACATTAAAGATTCATTTTGTCAGTACATGGGATACAAGTGGGTTACAGTAAAGATATATTTTGTCAGTACATGGGATGCAAGTGGGTTACAATACAAGTGGTTTACTATCAAGGTGCATTTTGTCAGTGTATGGGAAAGAATGGTGTGTACTTAATTTCCAATATTTTATATATTTTAAAGATGCAAGAAACTCTAAGGAGAAATCCTGAGGCAACATCTGGAAATAGTTAAGTTAGAATCAGAGACACTGTACTAGTCTCTAGCATAGGAAGGGATCTCTTTTTTCTGAGTATATGTTAGTGAAATTTGAAACTGTCAGTTTTTGCAAAGCTCAGAGCAGGAGGGGGAATATCCCTCCTCCTTTCTATGGTGCTGACAGGGAGAGACAAGAACTTCTCAGCACTTTTTAACAAATGCAGGCTTTCTTTGAACAGATAAGCAGGTTTAGATGTAAAGTTTTCTTTGGCTATGTTATAAAATGTTTTTGCATATTCAGAAATTAATGTAAACGAAAATGATTTCTGAAACTTTTATTTCATGTTAAAAGGAAGTTCTTTGTCCAAATTTAAGGACAGCCTCTGTTAATGGATTGGCTGACAAGTAATGATGTCATGTAGGACAAAAGGTACATATTAGGGAGCAATGAATTATCGAGTTGAGATCTTTGTGAGGAAGGCCAGCGTTTTGGCATCTGTAAAGATTTCCCGGTGACATAATAACCTTTTGAGAATTAATATGAATAATTAATAAAAAATAATATTTTGGAACCTTTTACGTCATGTGCAATTCATTTTACCCACCCATGAGCAAACCTGACTGCTCAGTATGTTCATGGCAGGGATCATTTGTGATTATAAGGCACCAAAGCACCTAGTTCACAGTGATGGTATAATTACAAAAATTATTGTAGAATTTGGGATTCCTGCTGATTGTATAAGCATAGCAAGCTGTCCTTCCACTTTCCCCAAGAGCATCAGCATCATGACTTTCCTTCTGTAGCTGCTGGGGCTGTTTGTGATTGGTACTAGGGCTCCTTCAGTTGACCAGATCCTCCCTAGTCCTGTGCTTTTTTATGATGTTGATTAGACTGGATCCATTGGCACTTACTGCTTTTCTCCTGCCATATGGCTCTCCTTAAGCAGAACCCCAAAGCAGTGGCGTACCTAGGGTATGTGGCACCCGGGGCCCATCATTTTTTGACACCCCCCCCATGTAAAAAAATATTTTTTTGTAATGACCATGAAACGGAATAAATGGTCAGAATAGAATCAGGCAGTGAAAATTTTCTTATATTCCAAACATAACATAACATAAATTATGTCTGAATTGTCATGACATCAGAAGTACATATGGAGTAGTTGCAGGTGATGCTTGGGACAGTTCTGATTGTGTTAGTTCGGTTTTATGTGTTTTTTGAATAGAAGGGTTTTTATTTCTTTTTGAAGGTTTTGCAGTCTGTGGTCGATGTCAATTGGTTGTAGAGTTGGGGGTCGAGTGTTGCAGCTCGAATGGCTAGGAGGTTGTCGAACAGTTTTTTTCTTTTGACGTTTTTGGTTGGAGGTTGTGTGAATGGTGCGTGAGTTCTCCTATGTCTGTTTGAAGTGGATTGAATTATTTAGCTGAAGAAATTAGTTACCCCCTCATCCCACACACATTAATTCTCTTCCATTTTTGTTCCCATTATAAAAAACACTGATAAGTTCCCAGAAAAAAAATACATTAAAATAAGAAGTGAAAACAAAGGCCCCTACAGATGAGACCATAACATAAGAATAGCCTAACTGGGTCAGACCAATGGTCCATCATGCCCAGTAGCCCATTCTCATGGTAGCCAATCCAGGACACTAATACCTGGTCAAAACCCAAAGAGTAGCAACATTCCATGCTACCGATCCAGGGCAAGCAGACACTTCCCCCATGTCTTAATAACAGATTATGGACTTTTCCTCCAGGAATTTGTCCAAATCTTTCTTAAAACCAGCTACACTATCTGCTTTTACCATAACTTCTGGCCACTTCATTTTTAAGTTTAGATCTTTCCTTTCAAACAGAGACCTTGCTAGATGTCAAATACAGCACAAGGTAACTTCACATGGACTTAGCTGTGCAGGAAATGTGAATCTCCTCATACACCCACCATATAGTGCAAAAATGTGCAAAGGTCTGTTTTTTTCTTTCGATCACTACATAGCCTAATGCCACACAAGCAGCGCTGTTACAAACATATTCTGTAGGTCAATGCTAAGGATAACAAAGTTTCCTTCCTTGGACCAGAAGGAGATACTGATAAACCACTGGAAGAGATCCCAACACAACACCCAAAGACCCACTCAGTGTGTGAACCAATTGAGTGGAGTGGACTAACTGGGGGGTGGAAATGGGCCCAGAGTTTGCTCAGCAGAATTTCCCAGACCACCTCTTCCTCTCAACACATTGACACGCTGCCACCACCACCACTAGAAACACCTCACTGGGTAGGCCAGCTATGCTATAAACTTTATAAAACACATTATTATATTTTCTTATAAAGCACATATTTTAACTGAACTCTCTGACATCCTCAGCCTTTCCATTCACAAAAATAGAAGGAAGAAAAGTTCCCATTTCCTGCTGTCTCATGTCCCCGGCCTATACAATATTTTTTTTCTGCAGACCCTTCAAAAGTCTGACCAAATCCTCGTTTCACTTGCATTATAAAGTACTGAGGATGCCATCTCTCCCCAATCCCAGGTCCTAAAGTCTAAGACAGTAGCGCAAACTAATGCTGCCAGATTCAGGAAAAAAAATTTTGATTCGATTCAGCCTATTGAATTGGTTTTTCAATTCGATTTTCCTGCCCAGTTGGGTGATTTTTTTCAAAACTCCTGGTGGGTTTTATAGCTTTTTCACCCCCTTTGGCTTCTCCTAATCACACTGGCGCTGTGGTGTAAATAAAATAAAGAAACAAAAAGGACTTTTCCTCTCTCTGTTAAATCCTAGCTCATGTTTGCAGTCCAACACCAGCTCTGGCAGGATACACATTTCAAATCTGACATATTATAATCACAAAACAGAAAATAAAATTAATTTTTCTACCTTTTGTTGTCTGGTTATATTTCAAATCTTGTTGGTCCAAGGCTCTGGTTTTCTTCTGATAACTTTGGGTCTCCTTCTTTCTTCTTTCTGCATGCTAACCATCCATCTGCCAACTCTGTCCTCCCTTTCCATTTCCCTTCCCTCCCCAGGAAGTCTGATATCTTTCCTTTTTTTCATCTCCCTCCACAGATCCACCTTTTCTTAACTACCCTTTCATCCGGCATCTCTCCCTCCTTCCCACCACCCGAGTCCACCATCTCTCCCTTTCTTTTCCCAATTACCCTCCTATCCAGTATCTCTATCCCTCCTCCACACCATCCCTTGTGTCCAATTTCTCTCCCTTTCTGTTCCTTCCCTCCCTAAATCCCATGGTCCATCATCTCTCTCCCTCTCCTCTATTTTCAGACCCATTATTTCTTCCTCCCCCCCAAAGTTTGGCATATGCACGTCTCTTTGAACACCCCCTTCCCTCCGTGTACTTCTAAACCAGGGTCCCCCCCAAAGGCCTGTCCCCCCTTAAAGGTCTGCCTGTCCCCCCTTGAAGGCCTGCAACCCCTTGAAGGCCTGTCCCACCTCCTTGAAGGCCTGTCCCCCCCCTTGAAGGCCTGCCTGCCTGCCCCCCCCTTGAAGGCCTGCACCCCCCCCCCGAAGGCCTGTCCTCCCCCCCTTGTAGGCCTGTCCCCCCCTTGAAGGCCTGCCTGCCTGTCCCCCCCTTGAAGGCCTGTCCCCTCCCTTGAAGGTCTGCACCCCCCTGAAGGCCTGTCCTCCCCCCCTTGTAGGCCTGTCCCCCCTTGTAGGCCTGCCTTCCTGTCCCCCCCTTGAAGGCCTGTCCCCCCCCTTGAAGGTCTGCACCCCCCCCGAAGGCCTGCACCCCCCTGAAGGCCTGTCCCCCCTTGAAGGCCGGCACCCCCTTGAAGGTCTGCACCCCCCCTTGAAGGCCTGTCCCACCCTTGAAGGCCTGCACCCCCCCCCGAAGGCCTGCACCCCCCCAAGGCCTGTTCCCCCCTTGAAGGCCTGTCCCACCCTTGAAGGCCTGCACCCCCCCCCCGAAGGCCTGCACCCCCCCAAGGCCTGTTCCCCCCTTGTAGGCTTGTCCCACCCCCTTGTAGACCTGTCCCCCCATTGAAGGCCTGCCTGCCCCCCCTTGAAGGCCTGTCCCTCCCCCTTGAAGGTCTGCACACACCCCCAAAGGCCTGTCCCCCCCCCTTGAAGGCCTGCCTGTCCCCCCCCCTTGAAGGCCTGTCCCCCCTTGAAGGCCTTCCTGCCTGTCTGTCACCCCCCTCCTCCTTGAAAGCCTGCCTGCCTGCCCGCCCGCCCCACCCCGAAGGACCGCTCGCCCCTGGCCTCCCCGCACCACTATGAAGCAGCACTACCTATGCTCCCGGCCTTGCCGTTCAGTCCCCCACCCCCCCCGAAGGACCGCTCGCCCCACTGACCTTCCTGCACCACCTATGAAGCAGCCGCAGCAGGATCCCGACGTCAGCGATCTCTGCGCTGCTTCCTGCGCCGCGTTCCCGCCCCTCCTGTGACGTCAGAGGAGGGGCGGGACCGTGGCGCAGGAAGCAGCGCCCAAGCAGCTCAGGTATCGCTGAAGTCGCGATCCTGCTGCGGGCTGCTTCACAGGTGGTGCAGGAAGGTCAGTGGGGCGAGCGGTCCTTCGGGGGTGGTGGGGGGGGGGAATGAACGGCAAGGCCGGGAACACCCCCTCATGGCTGGCACCCGGGGCGGACCGCCCCTCCCGCCCCCCCCTTAGTACGCCACTGCCCCACAGTGTTTCAGAAACAGTAGGGAGCAGAGAAAAGGAAAAAAGGTTTGGAACTGTGAATGAAAAGGATATGAAGCTGGGGGGAGAGGAGGAAGGGAAAAACATTTGGAAGGGAAATGCTAAGGAAGGGAACAAGGATAGAGCAAATCTGAAAGGGCTGGGGATGAGGACTGTAGTATGAGAAGAAAATAGGAGACAGAAGAAAAGCTATCAGGAGAAAAAGAGGATATGTAAATGAAGAATGAAAATCCAAAATATTATACTTAGGAAAATATTTCAAAATCTACTTTATAAGATCGGTAATTTATAAGATAGGCACCCTTACTGGGTTAAAGTGGAGGCATTCCCCTTTGACTCGCCTTGGGCAGGATTAAAGAATAGCATGTGTATGTTGCATTTTCAAAGGTAGTTGTACTTCACAAGCCAAGCTTAGCCCACAGGGAAAAAAAATGCCAGATGTAAAGTCTACAGACATTTTTCAAAGGGAATGTATATTTAGACTGTCCCTTTTGAAGTTTGTACAAAGTATCCACAGGCTAACCACTTAAGCAGGCTGTTTTGAAAAATGGCTTTTAAGATCTTAAGCAGGTCTTTTCCTATTTTTCTGTTCTCCTATTGAGAACAATTTTCCTGACTTTAGGCTTGATAACATATATTCATAAATATTTCAGGTGTTGGAGGTGCTTTAGAAAATGATGATCCCACAAAAATGGTCATGGTGTTGGCAGCCACAAATTTCCCCTGGGACATTGATGAAGCTTTACGAAGAAGATTAGAAAAGAGAATCTATATCCCCCTACCTACAGGTACAGCTGTTATATGTATAGTTATATACATTTTTTGGGGATTGCGTGAGGTGGGGGAGGGGCAATATTCTGCATAGTGGAGTCTGAGGCTGAAAGTGTTTGTTATTGCTAGAGAGCTGTCATGTATTCAAATGTATCGCTTTTAAAAATATTATTACGCGGAGGGCAATTTTCATCACCATTTCTGCAGGTAAAAACATTGTTTTACCCATGGAAATGGGCTTTTTGAAAATTACTCTTCCCAAGCATATAGGAGGTAATTATATATGTGGGTACCTCCTTTTAAGCACCCCAACGCCATGTGGTGAGAGCCTATTCTATATTGGCTCCTGGGTGCCATTTTGTCATTGCAGATTACTAATGTGACCTGATACTGGAATGCCTAAAATCCAGGTACCCACAGTTACACTAGCCATAGACCTGGTATAACTGTAGGTGCCGTACAAACAAAAAGCACAATAGCCTGAAGAACTGGTACCAAAGTATTCTTTATTTGAATGACTCAACACAGCTCATGTTTCGAACAAAAGCCTGTGTTAGGGATCTGTACAATAGTGTGTCCCTTAAATACATCCAGTATATTAAAAATATCAAGGTTTCATAAGGCAAAAAATTCCAAATTCTTCAGAATGCTCATATTGGAACAACACTGAATGTGCTGTAATCTTTTCTTCAAATGTTAACCAAACTGCAGGTGCCTAAAGATGGCAAGGGTGAGAGTAACATGCAGTATTTTTAAAGTAGCACATGTAAATGGCAGCATCACCCATGTCCCTCCCACGTGAAGCTTGCTTTTATGGATGACCTTACGGAATAGCACTTAACTGTTATTCTGCCATTTACAGTACATGCATAAGTGTACACTCATTCACAAGCATTCTGGTATTCTGTACCCTCACATGGGCAAGTGGTACTGAAATATAGGTGCCTAGTAATAGAATCTCTTCCTTGGTGGGGGCATTCCTGCACAAGGAATGGAAACCATGTATATATTTTTGTGTTTCAAAAATATGTGCATTCTTTTAGTTGGGAAAATACCTACAGAAAAAGAAGGTACAAATATCTGCAGGTTCTTTTCTTTATGCAATTTTCAAAGAAAAGTTATCCAGAAATTTTGCACCTTCATAAGCAGTATGAAAATTGCTCTAGAAACAGAGCATTTAATTTTAGCATGTAAATAAAGTCCTATGATACATATGTGGCAGAGTCCAGTCCAGACCTTCCTGGAGCCCTGTATTCAGAACAGCAAATATAGAACAAAATAAAAGGAATAGAAAGCCTATATAAAATCCAACAAAGAGAACAAGTGGGGAGTGGGATAGAACACGTCAACCTTGAGATAAACAATCTTTTATTTCTATAAATTCAAGAAAAATACAGGAACACATAAATAAAAACACATGTACAAAAAGTCCTATGAATGTGATGTTCTGATATTGAAAGGATCCAGTTGATGGCCCGACACGATCCATTTTTCGGCCTCCAGGTTGGAGGCCTGCCTCAGGGGTGTGTCTATTGGTCCACTAGGTGTTGCTCCAATGTTGGGAATAAAAAACTGTAAAACAATCTTTAAAAAGACTATAAGCATATGCGATGCTCGTAAAAAAGCTCAAAAGGAACTCAAATCAACAGGGTACATATGCTTACGGTCATCTGGCTTATAATCAGCAGATTTTTCACCACAGATTCTGAGATATTTAACATTATGGCGCTTCTTAAATTTCTGCAGCCAACCTTCTGAATATTAACACAGCATCAGTGTTCAGTTCTTGATGGTATTTTTTGGCTTGCTTCATTACCATCAAACCAGTCAATGGCATGCTTTCACGCCTTCTTTGCCAAACCCACTCAATCAGTATAAGATCATTCTAAATGTTCATTTTTTGCCCTATGCAATATTTTTCTGGTTTTCATTAATTTCTGGTCATCACTCTCCTTGTAAAACTTCAACAACTTATCTTTCTGAGTAGAATCTGCACTTCCCTATGCCATTTTTACACAGTTCCAGGGTTTTCTGACTAAACGGCATTATGCAGTGAAAAACAGTGACAAATTCTCAAATAGTTGGTGTCGTTTGAGTGGAGTACCGCAATGTTCCCCACTCTCTCCTTCATTGTTTAGCATATTCATGCAATCTTTAGGCACAATCTGGACCAAGGAGGAATCCAAGGAGGATGATAATTTACTTGATAGACTGAAAAGTTGTGGAATTGACTGAGTAGTTTTAAAATGGTTTGCTGCCTTCTTGCGGAATAGGCAGCAAGAAGTCTTAGTGGATGGTATATTGTCTCACAGGTGGAAAGTGGGTTCCGCAGAGCTCAGTCCTGTCATTTGTTTGGTTTAATCTCTATCTCACCCTCCCCCCTCCTGTAGCCTATTGTGGTCCGCACAGGTCTCATATCGGCTTTATGCGGATGATGTTCAGTTTATGCTCCCTATTGATGGGGACTTTGGAAAGGCAGTTCAACAGCTGCAGAGGGTGATGGCAAAGATTAATAGTTGGATGAATTGTAACAGTTTGAAACTGAGTGTCCAGAAAATGAAGGTTATATGCTTTGTTCATTGGGATATGCTCTTCCTGACTTATTAGACACTACTGTTGCAATATCCACGGAGGTAAAATATTTAGGGGTTCTACTAGATTCTTGTCTGATGTCCAGGGGGCATGTATGTGCAGTAGTAAAAAAAAAGGTATTTTTTAAATTGTGTCTGTTGAACAGTTTGCGCTCATACTTGTCTGCCTTTATGTTTAGGACTGTCTTGCAGAGTGTGGTATTATCCTGCTTATCCTGCAATTTGGTGCTTCTGGGTTTACCTGCATCGGTACTGGGTGCGCTATAGTCAAGAATGCGATTGTTCGAACTTTGTTTCGATTAAGAAAGAGTGATCATATGACAGAATGCCATATATCTTTGTATTGGTTAAAATTAGAACATCAAATCCTTTATAAATTACTGGTCATGGTGCATTTTTGTATACACAATAAGGCTCTGAAACATTTGATGGATAGCATTCTGCCATATGTTGCGCTCGGTGACTCACGATGACCTACATATTCCGATAGTGAAACAGCTGCAGCTAGCAGTGTAGAGCTAGCATATTTTCGTGTGTGGGTCCTCGCGAGTGGAATAAACTTCAGGGATATTTACGACAGCAATCCTAGTTTGAGTAGTTTTAAAATGTTGAAGAAATATCTCTTCTGTAAGATGAAATATGGGACTTGATTTATAGTTTTTTGATGCGAGACGCTGGTAGCCTCTTTGTAATTATAGGAGGCTGGGCACGATGGACCACTAGTCTGACCCAGCAGTGGCAATTCTTATGTTCTTATGTTCAAGTTATATTGATGTTTATTTGTTGTATTGTATGTGATTCTGTTTGTGTATGTATTTTATTGTGACCCGGGTTTTTAGCGTGCAGTAGCCGAAAATCTACCACCTCCTAAAAAGGAGGCGGTAGTGACTAGCGCCCTTGGGAATTTAATGCGCACTATTGCGCACGTTTAGGCCCTAGCACACCTTTGTAAAAGGAGCTTTCTGTGCCATATTCCAGCCCTCCAACCTTTTCTGCTTGAGTGGAATCTGCATCTCTCGGTGTCATTTTGCAGCCCTCCAACCTGAATTGCGCAGAGAACAGGAGAAACACATGCACCTGGACAACATCTCTATTAAATCTACACCAATCCAAATGGACACGAAGATAAAACTTTTAGGGGTAATCATTGATAGAGATCTTACCTTTCATGATCATATAAGTTCAGTGGTTAAAATCTGTTTTTATAAATTACGCATCATCCGATCCCTTTCTTCCATCCTTGAAACTAATTCAATCACTATCCTGATACATTCATTAGTAATTTCTCATCTCGATTACTGTAACTCTCTTCTAAATGGCCTTCCCCAAAAAGAAATTCGTCGTTTACAACTAATACAAAATACTGCAATAAAACTTATCCATAAAGTAGGCAGATACGACCATGTTACCCCTCTTCTAAAAGAAGCACACTGGCTCCCTATTACTCACCGCATCACCTTTAAAATTATCTTACTATCCTTCAAAATAAAGCTCTCTCATTTGCCCTCATTCCTTGATAAACTTCTCATTCCCTACTGCTCTTCACGCACTCTAAGATCAACCGATCAAAAACTTCTATTTATCCCCACTATCAAAGACTTCTACAATACACGTAAAGTAAATTTTGCAGTAACTGCCCCTACCCTCTGGAATTCCTTGCCACAGCAACTTCGTGACGAATCACGACTTGATAAATTTAAGATAGATTTAAAAACGTTTTTATTTCGCGATGCCTTTGCTTTCACTTAGAGCCATCTTCTCTATTTACCAACAATAACCGCTTTCTTTAAAGCGCCCCTCTCCATTATGTTTTATCCTTACCCCACTATCTCCATTTTCTTCTCAAATATGTAACTTCACCCTTCCTTCCCTCTTATCCTCACGGTCTAGTTCGTCTTGTGATGTTATATGTATATACACAATGCCTCTTTTTTTATTTTTTATTTTTAGTTCTGATTAGTTTCTCTTTCTTTTAAACATATTGTTAACCTGCCAGATATTAACTTGATGGTTGGTATATCAAAATTAATAAAACTTGAAACTTGAAACCTGTGTTGGTTTCTGCATGTGTCACATTGGGGAAATTGAGTTTGTGACAAATTTTGTTTTTTTGGAGTTTTTCAGTTTTCAGAATTTGGGATAAAAGTTCTTGTACCTGTAGTAAAAAAATCATGACAGTAATGCAGTATGTTTGCCTTTCCAACCAACAGCACCAGTGTATCAAGGCAGACTTGCACGATCTGTGTCTGTATAGAGCCTTTTGGTTGAGGATGGGCTGGGGAGGGCTTCGATGGCTGGGAGGGTGTAGATGGGCTGCAGTGAGCTTTGACGGAGACTTCAGTAGATGGAACCTAAGAACAATACCGGGCAGAGCTTTGGATTCGTGTCAAGAAATAGCGAAGAAGAAGAAAAAAAACCCCAACAACAAATTTTTAGATTGAATCAGGTTGGGCAGACTGGATGGACCATTCGGGTCTTTATCTGCCGCCATCTACTATGTTACTATGAGGAAAAAGACAACTAAGCTAATAAAGGGTATGGAGGACCTCTCATATACTGATAGACTGAAAAAGCTGGGACTTTTCTCCCTGGAGAAGCGGAGACTTAGAGGAGACATGATAGAAACCTTCAAGATCATGAAGGGCATAGAAAGAGTAGACAGGGACAGATTTTTCAAATTATGGGGAACCACAAGTACAAGGGGGCACTCAGAGAAATTGAAAGGGGGAAGGTTTAGAACAAACGCCAGGAAGTTCTTTTTCACCCAGAGGGTGGTGGATACCGGAGGATGTAATAAGCAGGAGCACGCTACAGGGCTTCAAAGAAGGTTTGGATAGGTACCTGGAAGACAAAGGGATTGAGGGGTACAGATAGGAGTAGAGGTAGGTTATAGGGATAAGATTAGAGGATTAGAGGCAGTTACAAAATTAGTCAGGGACACTGTTCAGGCAATTAGGCCTGATGGGCCGCCGCGGGAGCGGACCGCTGGGCAAGATGGACCTCTGGTCTGCCTCAGCGGAGGCAACTTCTTATGTTCTTATGTTCTCTTATGCTACCATGAAACCTATAGAAATGGTAGTTTTAAAAGTTATAGACATGGCCTGTATTATCCTACTGTAATTTGTACAATAAAGTTTAATAAATGTTTATAGAAAATAATTTCTAAAATTACTGTCAATTTCCCTCCTCTTAAATGAAGCAAAATAGATTTTAACAAGTGTGGAACACTAGAAGACTTTAAATAAAAAATTAGGCTTAATATTGTTTCAGTTTATACAGGGAAAGATATACAATATCTAACGAAGTGTGGATAATGCAAATTATGCTTTTTAGCCAAGAGGCTTAGTTCCAGGATATAAATCAGCTCGTATCTACATTACAGTTATAATGTGCCTTCAACCAGTGGTGAGTGAAGGTCATTATTTTATGCATTTAATATTAGAAATTGGTTTTGTAGTCTGATGCCATTAGTGTACATTCTGGCAGTCAGGATCTGAGAAGGTGCCAAGAATCAACTATGTGTGCAACTAATCTGCCCTCTTACCCATGCGGTAGCTTTTTCAGAGCAGAGTTATTAGGACTATGTGTGGAGGTGTTAAACCTGCTCAATAGATAAATATACAGGCTTTAGTTTTTCAGTAATATCATTATTGATGCCTGTATGAAATTCACCAAAACTTTTTAGTAACAATTGAAATAGGAAAACCAAATTACCTTACATTTTTTTAAAGCAGTTATTCATAATTACAGTATTTCCTGGTATCCAGTTGTAGTAATTTGAGAATTTTACAATAAATTAATTTAGAATTATGTTATCAGCATTTAATGAAGTAGCTAGGAAATAATTTCTTTCCTGCTAAACAAGCAACCATATTAGATTTTTACTGACCCTCAGTGGCACCACTCAGGACTCAAACCTTTCATTGTCCTGAGCTTTACGTGTCTGCTCGTCACTGGGTCTAATAATCTTTTTCTTAGAGCTAAATGTTTTTTAGACTTTTTAACTTTTTATATTTATATTTATATTTTTATACTTAGCTTAAAGCTGTGGCTAAGTCCTCTTGGCTCGAGATGTCAGCGTTTATAAGGGATGTCAAAGCCGACATGTTTCGCCTAAATAGCTTTTTCAAGGCTTCATCCCTCTTCACCACCAACTACCACTGTAACCGCCAATTCTTTACACCGTAAAACGGTGTAAGGGATGAAGCCTTGAAAAAACTATTTAGGCGAAACATGTCGGCTTTGACATCCCTTATAAACGCTGACATCTCGAGCCAAGAGGACTTAGCCACAGCTTTAAGATAAGTATAAAAATATAAATATAAAAAGTTAAAAAGTCTAAAAAACATTTAGCTCTAAGAAAAAGATTATTAGACCCAGTGACGAGCAGACACGTAAAGCTCAGGACAATGAAAGGTTTGAGTCCTGAGTGGTGCCACTGAGGGTCAGTAAAAATCTAATATGGTTGCTTGTTTAGCAGGAAAAAATTATTTCCTAGCTACTACATTGATATATGAAGTAAGCACCTATATTCATTCATTTATAGTGCTTTGGTTTGATCAGCATTTAATGAGCACCTATTAAATTGTTCCTATGGCATATATAATGCAGGCCAATGGTGAAGACAGTTTTCAAATAAATTTAAGAGGGTATTTTCTTCTACATGACTTTACCTTTTTGAAAGTTGTGTAGCTTCAGTATGGATAAAGGTAGCTGCATTGAAAGGAAACATTCCCAGGATGTGTTTAAGTTGGAGAAGGAAAATTACACATCCCAGGACAAGCAGGCAGCATATTCTCACATGTACGGTATGGACAGTGTTAAAGTATACTGTCACTTTAAAAAATTTTAAAGTCTTGAGATTGCTTGTACCATGCATGCACTGGTGTCTTCCTGCCCAATTTATTTATTTATTTAGATTTTTATCCCGTCCTCCCAGTAGCTCAGAACGGTCTACAAATAAACATACACAATGGAGAGTAATTAGACAAATAAGATGTACAATAGGTTAAATGTTTGGACATACAGGACTGTGCAGTAGTTAAATACAGGGAGTATACAGCAAATTAAGAGTAGAGTTTAAGTATAAGTAGTTTAGTTTAGTATAAGTCGTTTAGTTTAGTATGAGTACTTTAGTTTAGTACAAGTTATTTGAGTTTAGATACAATTTATCCGAGTACAGACTAAGAGAGGACTATACTGAAATTTAGGAAGAAGTTAGACAGGGGAGGGAAGAGAGAGGTTTAAGAGGGGGTGTAGACTGAGGGTGACCTTTAGTTGAAGAGGAGGGTCTTTACCATTTTACGGAATGTCAATAATGAGTTCTGTTGTCTGAGTTGAGGGGGGAGTTGGTTCCAGAGATGTGGAATGAAGTGGCTGTAGGATCGTTTGCGGGCAGTTTCTGAGAGGAGGGACCTTCCAGGGGGAATGCATAGGCGTATTTCCGATTTTGAGCGGAGGGTGCGAGTGGGGGTATAGATGGGAAGCTTGGATTTTATGTAGGAGGGGGTGGTGGTATAAATTCTCTTGTGGGCTATTGCTAGTGCCTTGAAAGCACAGCGCTGGCTAATTGGGAGCCAGTGTTCAGCGCGGAGTGCTGGGGAGACGGGATCATGGTAGTTGAGGTTGTGTAGGAGGCGGATAGCTGCATTTTGGACCCGTTGGAGGCGTTTGAGATTATTTTTGGTTAGTCCATTAAATAGGGAGTTACAGTAATCCATTCTGGAGAGGACATATGCGTAGAGGACTTGGGCGAGGTCAGGTGTGGAGATGTAGGGTTTGATCCTTTTCAGTTGGCGGAGGTAGTAGAAGGAGGTGGAGATTACTTGGGATATGTGGGCAGATAGGGATAGGTGTCCGTCTAAGGTTACTCCTAGGCTGCGTACCTGATCTGTTGCCGTTAGTAGAGTGGAGTCCCATGCTAGTGTAGGACGTGTGTATTTGGGGCTTTTTTTCCTGATCCATAAGAGTTCGGTTTTAGAGGCGTTAAGTTGAAGTTTGTTGTTTGACATCCAAGTTTTCATGTCAGATAGGCAGTGTTGTAGGTTAGCAATTTGGGATGACCGGTTCTCGCCTAGTGGGAGGAGCAGCTGGATGTCATCTGCATAAGAGTGGATTTTAATGCTATATTTCTGTGCTATATCAATGACAGGCCTGATGTAGAGGTTGAATAGGAGGGGGGCTAGAAGGGCGCCTTGAGGAACACCATATTTGATAGGCTTGGGGTGAGATTTGTGTGTCCCTAGTAGGACAGTTTGGGTCCTTTGATGGAGGAAGGAGGTGATCCATTGGAGGGCTGTGTCCTTGATTCCGAAGTCATAGAGTCTGAATGTGAGGAGGTGGTGGTCGACTGTGTTAAAGGCAGCGCTGAGGTCAAGTAGGACATCACTGCCTTTGTCGAGTATTGCCCAGCTGTCATCAATGATATCAAGGAGTACTGACTCTGTGCTGTGGCCTTTTCGGAAGCCGGACTGGGCAGGGGATAGAGCAGCTTGTTCTTCAATGAAAGGGTGTAGTCGGTGGAGCACAATTCATTCAAGGAGTTTGGAGACAAATGGGAGGTTAGAGACTAGGCGATAGTTGCCGGGTTCATTAGGATCAAGGGTGGGTTTTTTGAGAGTGGCTTGTGGGACCATTATTTCTCAGTTTTCCTTGGAACTGAGCAGTTGTATTCTTTTGAATCTTTTCCAAAAGCGCATCAAATTTGTTTTTTTGTACCTTTCCACTTTTAATTTTTTTAGTTTTCCTATTTATTTCATTCCTTTTTTGTTTTTCCTAAAGATTTTTTTCATTTTTGGGTCTTTTCGCCCTTTGAAGCCTATTTTCAGACTGGGGGCATTGACTCTTTTTCGGGTGCTGGGTTACTCGACCTTCTCGTACAATAGAGTTCTTCAATCTTATGTCAGCTGTTTTTTCCTTGATGTCGGAGCTTTCAGTGGCTTCAAGGGGTGTACTCTGTGCAACAAGACCATGTCAGTCACTAATCCACATAATTGGTGTCTTCAGTGTCTTGATACTGGGTGAGTTTTTTTGCAAACACTGCTCTCAACTTCAGAAGAAGTCACTAAAGGCAATTTCAAGCTGAAAAATATTTTGGGTCTGGAGCATTGAGGATGTCTGCCACTTCTGACGCTGATATACAGGAATCTGTAGTACTATCGAAGACGGCACCGACATTGACTTCTCATGGCATCAGAATTGCCATCATTCCAGACATCGGGGATATACAATAAGAAAGCTAAGACACATTGGCATACGTTCCCTCTGAAACATGCCTCGATACCTAGGCATGCATTGGCATCCTCCCAGGCATCTACATCATCGATGCACTGCAATTGTCGACCCCAGGAGGCTAGATCGCCATCCTTGCAGCTGGTGTCTTATCATAGGCATGCCTTGACATCGAGGTTACCAACATCTCAACACCCTATACCACCTGCACCTTCTGAACTGATGACATCCATAGTAGTGGTACTTTCTCTTCAGGACCAAATACAAGAAGTGATGCAAAAATAATTGGCTGAAATGTTGCAAGTTCAGGCAGTACAAACCCTGCCAATAGCACAACTAATACCAACCCAGTCCGATCTGAGCACTAAGCGACCATCTAAGCCCAGGTCTTGGACTCTGCCCTAGCATTGACGCTCGATGTGGAGGAAGTCACTATCATCGAGGCGTTGAAGCCCTTCTTCGTACTCAGCACCTCGAAGACTCAGAGATTCTAAAACTTCTTGATATTCTCCTTGATGCACTTCTTCTACTCAGAATTCATCTCAACACCGGTTCTGATGCCATCATGCTCCCATGCCAGGCATCGAAGACTATGATTCTGATCTTTCCTTACATTCCTCTTAAGAGTATCTAGATCTGTCAGTGGATGAATCATAAGGCATCTCCTCAGACCGGTCTCCTTTGCCACACTGCAAGGCATTGCCATCTGAGAGTCTCTCATTCTCAAGATTCATCAGACAATTGGGGCAGGCTCTCTCCATCAAGATGGAGAAAGAGACCAAACCTAAGGCAGAGCTCTTAGATGCTCTCGATTTTGACCAAGTTCCTCCAGAGTGTCTTAAGCTTCCTTTTCACAAGCTCATGAAGGAAGCAATATTTAAAAACTGGAAAGCTCCCCTATTAGTACTTGTATCCCCTCATAAATTGGACTCCATGTACAATCTTGCCTGTTTTTTAATAAACCACAACTTCAGCATCAGTCCCTCCTGGTAGAATCTGCATTAAAGAGAACCAGTAGCACAAGAATGTATGCCAGCACACCCTCAGGGAGAGAAGGGAGAACTCTCAACAAGTTTAGCCGCAGGCTCTTCCAAAATGTCTTTGCTAACTAGTGGAATTCTGAGTTTTGTTTTTTTTTTTTTTAATTATTATTTATTTATTGAAATTTTACATAATTCACAAGAATATTCCTCTTGTACAAGTAAAACAGAAAAGAAACAAATTAAATAAAGTCACAATTTCTACTATCAGGAAAATTTCATTCTTTCTTAGACCACTAACTCTGGAAGGAGAGGAGATGAATATATTGAAGAGATAACAAACATAAGTAATAATTGTATTCTTGAAAGGCTTAACAGTCTTTAACCCCCTCTTTTCTTCCTACTCTTAAACATTCCGGGCAGCAAGATTCTTTAAATCTAAAAAGGTGCGTAGCTGTTCTGGTGCATAGTAGACATATTTAACACCTTGGTATTTAATTAAACATTTGCATGGATATGCTAATAAGAATGTCGCTCCAAGGGTCAAAGTCTCTACTCTCATTGCTAAGAATAATTTTCTTCGCTCCTGCGTTGTTCTCGTGACGTCTGGAAAAATCCATACTTTCTTTCCTAGAAACATTTGTTGAGGATTTCGGAAATATAAACGCATAATTGCATTCATATCTTGTTCGAAAACAAAAGATACAAACATTGTGGCTCTCTCTGTAGATTTGGAAAGTGTAGTTTCTAATAATTCAGTAACATTTATAGCGTCTATTGTCAAACGTTCCTCTACACCTGGGTCGGTTCCTTCAATTTTCTTTTTCGGCAAATAGTAAATTCTGTTGAGTGGAGGTATATGTTCAAGGGAAAACCTGAGTTATACCTTTTATATGACATTTTATATGAAACAGCTAGCTCTGCAATTATCACATTATGACCAATATATTCCACAAACCAAATTGGATGGTTACCAACATATTGCTCATAATCTTCTTGAGACATGACCAGATCTGTTTTTGATGCTTTCATTGTTAATCCAGAACATCTGCTTTGTCAGTTGCTATGAGGAGACAGACATCCGATCTAGATGCTAATGTGCAAGAACGTTTAGCTAGCAGAACGTTTAGCATGCAGATCTGCTCCATGCATATTCATTAGAGCTATCCTGAAAACCTGACTGGCTGGTGGTCCTCTGGGACAGGGTTGGCAACCACTGCTCTAGACCATCTACTCAGAGGCAATCTAAACTTCAAAGACCTCAAAAGTCTCAAACACAGACACAGCAAAAGACTCAGCAGTCTTTTTGACTTTCTGGTAGAGAGCTTAGCTACCATTCAATCTCTACCTCATACCCTACCCATTGGCAGTCGCCGCATTCATTTTTATCAATGTTGGTCCATTATAAACTCAAACCTCATCTTATTATGCTTAGAATCGATTGGTCTCCAACAAACACCTTCAGACACTCCTCCAAAACAGTCTGTTTTCAGTTCCCATCAGACCATGCTACATCAAGGTCTCTTAGCCCTCCTTCATAGTAATTTGGATAGAATATTCTACATTAGTTCTGATTTTTCATGTGGTTCATAATGGAATGCCTTGGTATTTATCACAGTCTATTACATAGCATCACCCACAGCGTTCATTGAGATCCAAAAAACAAAAGCAGTTGTCAATAGATGGATTACAACAGGTAAAATATGCTGATACCAGAAAAAAAGCAAATTTCAGTAACTTGGGCTAATCTCTGGAATAACTTGATTGGACAATTAAGGTTGATGGATAACGTTCAGTATTTTAAAAAAACTTCTGAAAACATCCCTATTTGCGGAAGCTTTCTTTTAAAATAGATATGAGGTACCATTTAATAATTAATAGCAGATGAAAGATGTTTGATTTTATATTATGTTTATGATTGTTTTAAAATTGATTTTATGTATGTATTATTGTAACCCGCTTAGGTTCTAAGCGAGATATAAGACACTTAAGTAAATAAATAAATAAATAGAGATTTTACTGAACTATGATATTAGAAAGAGCTTTATTAAGTTTTCCTGAGAGGTTCTTCTAAGCTTTATATTTTTTTGCAAAGGTACATTTCTAGTTGAACTACATTATAAGTTTGTGTGTTTGTTGTAGCTAAAGGCAGAGCAGAATTGCTAAAGATTAATCTTCGAGAAGTTGACTTGGAGCCTGATATTGACCTGGAAGTTATTGCTGAAAAAATTGATGGCTATTCTGGTGCTGACATCACTAATGTTTGCAGGTATTTTCATTAATTATGCTATATTAATTTACATATATGCAGGTACTTTCTCTAGGGGCTCACGATGTTAAGATTTTTGCACTTGGGGCAACAGTGTTAAGCGACAGAGGGAATCAAACCCATTTCCCCAGGTTCCTAGCTCACTGCATTAACTGTTAGGCTACTCCTCCATTCGTAAATATGAGAACAGTGAATTTTTAGTTATAGATAATCAATGTTTGAGACCATCTATGACATGAAGTAAGCTATATTGCCATGAGGAAAAATCCCTTATATTTTCCAAGCAAAAGTTTTTTTACAGTGAGGGGTCCCAGGCTTTAGTGTATGGACACCAGAGAAGCTCCTAGGCTTAGAGTTCCAGAATATCAAACGCTGCTCTGCTTGACGCATCACTGGCCTCTTATATTCCCCAGGAGAACTGGAATCTAATCTTAACTAAGTATTTTTGAAAAACATCTTTTGCTTTTTAATCTGAAATTGGTTTGCTGGTTCTTTTTCCTTCTCAAGATGAGTAAATCAAAGCAGGGTACCCTCAAAGTGTGAGGCTGCTTTTCATTTTAAACCATATTTGGATGAAAATTTGCTAATTAACCAAGACTTATTTTATAGCTGAATTTAAATAGCTTTCTATAGGAACTAATGTGATTTAAATTGTCTTCAGTGAAAAGCTATCCAGGAAAAACTTAACCTCAGACTGATTATTAGAAAAGAAAAACATTCTATATTAAGCTGTAATAACAGTATAAAAAATATTCATTTTGTTTCTGATGTTTATGCTTTTTAACTTGCTGTTTCCCCATCCTAGTTGCAATTTTTCTTAGACACGTCAAAGTAAGAAAGAAAGAAAAAGAAAAGGGTTGGGATTTGGTATAAGAATATAAGAGTTGCCATACTGGGACAGACTGAAAGTCCATCAAGCTCAGTATCCTGTTTCCAACAGTGGCCAACCAAGATAACAAGTAGCAAGCTAGATCCCAAGCAGTAAAACAGATATGCTGCTTATCCTAGGAATAAATAGTGAATTTCCCCAAGCCATTTCCATAATCGCCTATGGACATCTCTTTTAGGAAATTGTCCAAACCTTTTTAAAACCCTGCTAAACTAACTGATTTTACCACATAATTTGGCAACAAATTCTAGAGTTTAATTACACATTAAGTGAAGAAATATTTTCTCCAATTTTCATGCCCCCTAGTCCTAGTATTTATGGAAAGAGTAAACAAATGATTCACATCTGTTCTACTCAGTATTTTATATTCCTCTATCATATCTTCCCTGGGCCGTCTTCTCCAGGCTGAAGAGCCCTAGCCAGTTTAGCCTTTCATAGAGAAGTTGTCCCACCCCCTTTGTCATTTTTTGTCGGCCTTCTCTACCTTTTCTAATTCTGCTTTATCTAAATCTAAACAGAAATAGTAGGATAAATATCACGGGAATTGTACAGTGTAATAAGTAGAGGTTTAATCTTTTAAGACTTCAGTGTTGCCTTGTCTACCTCCAGTGCTCTGGATCTAGAATGGAGTTTGCTTAACTCAGGATAAAAATGCCCAGAATTAAAAGAGCTCTCCCTGTGCCCCAGTTCTCTGTATTCCAGCTCCATCATATCAGTCCTCCACTCCCACAAAGCATCCATATGACTCAGGGTATATACAGTAGATTACAGTAGCTTCTGGTGGTTGCTGTACCAGAATGTTTAGCCTCCTGACTTAAATTGAGACTTGAGACATGGGTGAACTCTGGAGAGTCTTGAGGAGGAAGCTGCATCATTATTGTTGGGGGGGAAGAGGGGATTGGGAGGAAAGTGCCTTTGAAGGGACTGTGAGTTGCCAGGGATGGGAGAAGTTGGCACATTCTTTATAGAGTAGGGCTGGGAGAATGAAATCCTCTCTGCTTATTGGCCCTTTCACTTCAGGTTGGGAGAAATGAAGGGTTTTACAGCAGCTGTTATGAAAGTTTTAGCATACTCTAGGTTAAAATTTATTGCACAGCATGTTATCCATTTTCATATGTGGAAAAACATTTGAGATATGTGCTAAAACTTTTTAGTTTGAGTTTATTGCATAGGCTCAAGAAAACCCATGAAAAGATATCGCCTAAAACTTGTTTCTGTCTTTTATTTGTACATATCCACAAATATGGTAACCATAATTATTTGCTCATGAAATTTAATGAAATACCCCTGAAGTGTGTAATTTATATAGCAGGATGCTCTTGTTGTTAGAACTTATGCAATTGTGTGTTTCCAGAGATGCCTCAATGATGGCAATGCGGCGGCGGATCCAGGGTTTAAGTCCGGAAGAAATTCGTGCTTTGTCTAAAGAAGAACTACAAATGCCTGTTACTATGATAGACTTTGAGCTGGCATTAAAAAAAATCTCCAAGTCTGTTTCAGCTACAGATTTAGAGAAGTATGAAAAATGGATGACTGAGTTTGGCTCTGCCTAATTTTTCATGACTTTTTTCTTTCTTATAATTGTTTCTACCATTATATTTATTTGTAAAGCATAGAAAACCAGATTACAATGGATTCAAGTCACAAAATCTCCTTTTTGAAAGAATACTTTGCTTATAAGAACATTTCTATTGTGTGTTCTTGTAAGACGAAAGGTCAAGGCAGCTGGGAGCTTTCAAAGTATGCATATCTCCTTCTTTGCAATCTTTGGATATATTTGGATATAGTTCAGAATCAGACATATTTGAATATTAACAAGAAATACAATGACAAGAGAAATCTAATTAAAAATTTCTCATTAAAATGAATTATCAATTTGCAAATCATATTCAGAAAATCAAGTAATTATACAGTACCACAGCCTTTGGAAACATTTTAGCTCCTCTCACTTTGTGTGAAAAAGTCTTATGCTTAAAAAAAATTCTCTCCTTATTTTAAACAGTTTACATTTGAACTGGGCTTCAACAATACTTTTCCCATTAGAACCTTTTTGTAAAGGTGGTTTCATTTTTTCTCTCCCTTGAAGTATGAATCTCAGGGCAAAGCTGAGTAGTTCTAACATCAAGAGATGACAGATAAGCCAAGCTTATAAAGATCAAAAGATGTTAAAATATTATTTATTTTGCCTGGTAAAAGGCACTGAAAGTTTTCTGAAATGTAAGATTTTGCCAGTTTTTATACCCCTCTGAACAATTGTGGAGAAATGAAAGAGTTAAAAATGTAATTAAACAAGTTGTTCAAATGTCAAATTTTTTGTAAACATATTCTGTACTTTATAATAAACTGTGCTGTGGGAAAAGTCTCTTATTGTGTAAAAAGGTTAATTTGTATAGTTTGAACAGCAAACCATATAGAAGGTAAACTCTCTTTCTAGTGTTTAATTGTTTGATTCATGTGGGTCTTACTTCTCTTCCCATTAAACCTCTTGCTATATCTTGGGACCTCAAAGTGGCCAACACAGCAGCTGAAAGATTCCTTTGACTTATTCATCTCTTCTGAGCTGAAATGTCTGACCTGGTAGATTTAGTGACTAATTTGGTCTATTTTTTCAATGGATGAATAATGCAGTGCCCTAGGGATCTATATTGGGACTGGTGCTTTTTAACATATTTATAAATGATTTGGAAATTGGAAAGACCGGAAAGGTAATTAAATTAGCAGATGACACAAACTGTTTAAAGTAATTAAATTTTATGGGCACTGTGAGATCTTAGGAGATTGGAAGTGCATCAAAATGGCAGATAAGTTTAATGTGGACAAATGCAAAGTAATGCCATATCATAGCTACTTGATGATAGGTTCCACATTAGGATTCATCAATCAAGAAAAAGATCTAGGTATCATTATAGACAATATGTTGGAAATCTGCCAGGTTGTGTAGCATGCAGCACATCATGAAGATCTTGGCCACCTTCTCAGATCTGTAGAGGAGCTCTCCCTGGAATGGTCCAGACAGCGACATCTGTTCTTGAGCTGACCAAAAGTGTGCTTAATAATAGCTTTGGTGCTCCTGTGTCTGCAGTTGTAGTCCTTTCCTGCATCATTTTGTGGTGGTGGTGGGTGCACAACAGGGATCGTGAGCCAGGTTCATTGGGGATAGCCTCTGACACCTGTGGGGGGAAGCAGAATGGGAGATAGGGAATTGTTGTCAGGTTTGCTTACTTTGGGGAAGGAGGGAGGAAGTGTGGTAGGGAGTACATGGGTCTGGGATTTGTGCATTCCTGTGATGCTTACCTAGCAGCCAACCGCTGGTGATCTCCCCTTGGTCCAATCTCTTGTAGATTCCGAAGTGCTGGAAGATGTAGGCATCATAAGTGAAACCTTGGTATAGGGCTCACATGTTCATGATCTCTCCCTAGGCATCACACACAACCTGTATGTTCAGAGAATGATATGCTTTCCTGTTGCGGTAGGTGACCTCGTCTGCCGGGGGGGGGGGGGGGGGGGGAGGTGGTGTCGGAGGGGTCTGAAAGGAATGTATATGTGTATGTGCAGTCAGTGTGCCTTTGACTGAGAGGAAGGCGGACTATGGTGCCATGTTATGTGGGGGTGTTGGGGAAGGTGATGTAGTCTAGGGTGTGGATGAGGAAGGCTTTGTACTGGGTGAGGCAGTTGGAGATAGTGGGCTGGGTGATGCATGTGTTGGCTGCTAGGACAAACTGGAAGTTCCTAGTGACCAGGAATGCAAGGGAGACGGTGAGCCTTGAGGTGGATGGGGATTCCTGTAGGTAGGGGCTCGGAGGAGAGGTTTGAGCTACTCAGTCCTGTGTGGCAGTCCTGTCGAAGCAATATCTATGTATTACTGGCGAGCCCTGAACACTCTCACTTAGGAGTATCTCCTGCGCTGCCCTCCCTCAGCAATCTCTTCAACCTGCAGCATAGCTTCCTCCACCACCAGTGCATTAAATACATCCAACATGCAGCAACACAGATTGGCCCCACTATCTCCACAAACACCACCTACACTTGCAACAAATAACCCCTCCCCAGACAGACAACAGCCAGGTAATCACTCTCCCACTCCTGGCACGCAGTACTTTTGATACACACCATCAGCAGCACTCATTCAGTCTCTTTCCCCCCTCCTCTCCCCCACACACAGCTAAAGCACTCGCTCTCCAGCTCCCAGGACACAGTGCAAACACACACAAAGACAAGGCAGCAACACAAAGTACGGTGACTGACTGGGCATGAACAAAGAATGGAGCCATGGGTGAGAGACAAAAAGCAGGTAGGAGGGAGATAAGTAGTGATTGGGGTCTGGGTATGGGTTGAAGGAGGTGGCAGGCAGAGGAGTAGGGCTTGTTTGGTGAGGGTTCAGACAGAGACACAGACAGGAAATACAGCACTCAGCAACTCTCCAGTAATTCAGAAAAACACTTGCATTTTGCTTTCCAGTCTCCAACACAACCAAATTGCTATTGGGTCAAAAGACAATTTGTTCTTCACCTTATCCACTTTTAAAGCGGATCTAAATCTGGGTATGTTTCAGGACACCTAAATTAATCCTTTTGCTATCAATTATTGCACCAGGATGCACATACCCTGGTGCTGCCCATGTCATGCCCACAGAACGCCCACTTTGAACACATCTTGATTTCAGTACTCTGAGTTGCTTTCTTTGTATTTTGATTAGATGCTATGCATGTTTTGCAGCCACATGTGCATCAATCTCCCCATTATTTGGACTTTTTGTTTTAATGATCCCCATAGAATATTTTAAGCCATCATTTTATTTTGCTTAAATTTATCTAGTTTTACTTGTTTGATCTCACTGCAGAAATTATCCATATTTTTAAGAATAATTCATTTCAACCTCAAATACATCTGAAGCTGTTTTTTCCTTGATCAAAGATATTTTCTGATCACCTTCAGTCTCCATTGCATTAGCACTACTTGTATATCGTAAATGGTTATATTATTAAATTCAATGAGGATTTATTAACTGTGGAGTTCTGTCGTAATAGAAACCTCTTGATTTTTAATGTATCATTTTGATTCTGTAAGTACCCTTAATCCACATGGGGTCCTCTTCATCCAACAGTGTTCTATTAATAGTTTGCATAAAGTTATTTAACTGGTTTGACCATGCTAATGATAGCTTGTCCATTATTGTTTGATCATATTAATCAAATAGTGCATTTAGATTTGCGGCCCGCCAAAATAATGCTTTTTTTGCACTTTGAAGTCTGCTGGACAGATTCTTTTCCTGATCTTGTGCAGTAAATTGTCTGCAGACATAACAGAAATTAACAGAAATTTTCAGGATGGTTAACACAACCTTGTCTGTTAATAATTACAATATCTAAGACAAAAACAAACAAAATATAAAAATTCACATGTAGAAAAAGCAGCACAATCACTTTTTAGTATAAACTTTCAAATTACTGGTATATGTGATTCCTAAAATGCAATATTATGTTACAGTAAAATACCGACACTTCATGGTAGCGTTATCGATGAAAATGATATAAACACAAACTGACGCATAACTTAAAAACAGGATGTGATAGATGAAAACTGTTTTCAGATTTAGAGTCAGCATGTGGCCCTTGTTAAGGTACAGGTGGCAAAACTCCAGTAGCAAAATGCTTGTTGACCAGTGTAATTGTTGAATTGAATTATAAGTTCAGGGGAAGAGGACCAGAGTCAACTGAGGATGTGCAAGGCTAAAAGTTCTCTTAAGGCAGCTAATACACTAGTACTGCCTTAATGTGAGTTTCTCTTTCATCCTTTTCTTTCTCCCTGTATTTACTTTAAATTTTTATTTTTATGAGTACAATATATCTGCAGATTAAATGGCTCTGCGCATAAAGACAAGACCTTGAAAAACCATCAGCTAATGTACAGCACTAACACAACTTAAGTTTGAAAGAGACAGCTAAATATATTCATACTAAAAGCCAGTAAAATATTAAACAAAATAAAAACACCGTGCTCTGTGTTTCAAACTCTTGTCTTTTCAATTAAAGTTTGAGTTTACAGTGGAGCATTTTTATATATGATTTTACATACAAAGAGAGTGGTAGTGTGCACTATTAGGGACACGGGAAAACCCGTCCTATCATTTCATTAAAAAAAGAAAATGAAACAAGATAGGAATTATCACAGACATTAATTTCAAATGAAAACCCACCCCAGTTATGTAGCAGGGCTCATAAATTTTCCTGCTATATTTTCCAAAGAGGAAAATTCTGGAGTTTACTCCTAACTTGTGAGGTGTGTTTGAAATAATGTAACAGAGAATAAGGCTGTATATCCATCACTACTTTTGGGTGTTCCCATCTGGTAAAGCAGTGTCTCACAAACTTTCCAGCCAGTGGCACACTAAATCCAGTGCTCCAGCCTGAAGGCACCCAGAAGTGCAAGGACACCGACGCAATGATGTCTTACGCATGTGTGACATTATCGCATTGACGCCCGTGCATGTGCGGAGGCCCATCTGGCCATGACCCGCTTCGGTGGAGGGATCCAGGAGGTATGGGGAAAGGAGGAGAGACGCTGGCCAGGAGGAGAATCATCTGTGCCAGCTGACTTCCTCTCGCCATGAGAGGCACGTCCTGTAGGCAGTTTGAGAAGCATTTGGATGTTATGTTGTAGATATGCCGACACAAGGCCTTTGAAAATATGTTTGGTTATGGGCAGCCAATGGGCTGATATCAGTGCTGGAGATGGGTCATAATAAAAATTAAAAAAATAAATGTCCAAAAAGCGGCCCAAGTTGGTACTTGGACGATCCAAAATACAGATCATCCAAGTACCGATAATCAAAACTGGTTTTACACATATCTAAAACCAGCTTAGGCCTTTTCACTGTCTCTGTACGCCCGGAGTGGATAAGGTGGGAGGGGGGGCCAACCTAGACTTAGTCGTCTGGAAGCCATAATCAAAAAAGTATGACAGGTTGCCAGACAGAACTTAACGTTTTGACTTAGACCAAGTCAAAACAGATATAAGTTCTGAATTAGGCCGCTGAACTGATCGCGGCTGCTGCGATCAGCTCAGCGGCCCAGGCAACCTGTCCCCCCGCACCTGTAATGATCTCTCCTGCTGCGATCCCCTGCGACCTCCCCCCTCCCGAATCTTCCCCAGCAGGAGAGATGCCTAATCTCTCCTGCTGCGATCCCCAAAATTTTCCCCGGTAGGAGGGTGCCAAATCCCTCCTGCTGGACACAACCCCCCTACCCCCCCCCCCCCCAGAACAGCCATCTCATTTCCTATTAACTATTGTATTTCTTCCCCTTTCCTTCCTCCTGGCTCTGTTCGTACTGTGCGTTTTGTCCACGTCATTTGTATTGTTTCCCTAAATGTTGCAATTTTTATTGCTTTTAGCTCTCTGTTCATCGCTTTGTATTAAGATTTAAGCGATCCATCAAATTTAAAATAAATTTGAAAACTTGTGAATTATAAATAGTACTTTGGAGATTGCTGTTCTACAGAACTTTTTTGTTTTAGGTATTGTATAGCAAAGACACTCCTAGATCTGGGCTAAAATTAATTTCACAACATGTTCTAGGAAAATCTAAGACGCTTGGCTTTGCCCTTACATCTTACGTACAATCAGTACAAAGTAAAATTTATTTTAACACACTCATAGTCATGGTTTATTATTTATCCTAGGAACTGGTTGATACACCAATAAGTCACAGCAGTATAATTTTTTTTGTCTGCAGATATTCAGTAATTTTCATGAGAATTTCAGATCATAGAACCTATTCTCCTTATATTATTTTTCTTTCCTTTGACAAGATTAAGGTGATCTTAGACTGAGGTAAATTTTCAGTCACTAAGAGTGTTGCCATGTACTCTTTGTTTCTTTTCAGTCAGGGAGAGAGCCATATAAATTTGTAGAGATAAGATATCTATATAAGGGCTACATATATTCAGTGCTAATATGTGAGGGCAGGGTTACAGCCAGGAGAAAAAAAAATACAAGGGATTTTCAGTTTGAAATCCTGACCATTATTCTAACGCATGTACTCTGCACATTTTCTAAAGCAGGTGCAAAAGTCCACAGACACTTTTATACTCAGGGACCCCACTGGCCCTATTTTTCAAAAGGAAAATCTATGGGGATTTTCCCTTTAATAATTAGAGAAAGGGAATGGGACCTGTATACCATTTTTTTTTTATTTTTATTTTTTTTTGTGGTTATACATTCAAAGCGGTTTACAAATATGCAGGTACTTATTTTGTACCAGGGGCAAAGGAGGATTAAGTGACTTGCCCAGGGTCACAAGGAGAAGCACTGGGATTTGATCCCGCAACCTTGGGGTCCTGAGGCAGCAGCTCCATCACTAGGCTACTCCTCACCTCTCCGTGCAGATCCTTTGGTACAAAAAAACCCACAGACCTGCAAGCACCAAGGGCTCCTCTTACAAAGGTGCGCTAGGGTTTTTAGCGCACGCACAAGATTAGCGCGTGCGATAGCGCGCGCTAGCTGAAAAATTACCGCCTGCTTAAAAGGAGGCGGTAGCAGCTAGTGCGTGTGGCATTTTAGTGTGCGCTAACCGTGCGCTAAAACCGCTAGCGCACCTTTGTAAAAGGAGCCTCACATGGAGTCTGAAAATTTCCCTTCTGTGTTTCAGTGTGGCACCATCTGTCATTTTCCACGATTAGATCGTTTCAAAGGAAAACTAAAAATGTTTCTTTTTATAGATGCGTTTAACCTCTAATGCACTTAACTTATGAAACATTATCTTCATTTATGCTTTGGTTATCAGACGGGATCCACCTTCCTTTTGTATTTCCGCTATATGGCTCTCTTTCCTATTTTATAATGTAATTCTTTACCTTAATCCTATCGTTCCAGTAGGTTCTGTATATTTTAATGTATGTTACCCTATTTTACTCTTTTTATTATGTACAAACCGCTTAGAAGACTGATAGGTGGTATATCAAATTTTTTTTATTTTTTTTATTTATCAATTTTACATTTTAACAAAATCAAACATTTTGTACAAAAAGATTGTCTGACTATGCATATTTTTTTTTATAAAAGAAAAATTCTTCAATAAGTTCTCTATTCAAACAATCTCAAGTCCTCATAATAGATCCAAGAGTTTATGAGTGAACATTTAGGAAATTCAAAAAAATAAGTCCTATACCAAGTAAAGGTATCGAGTGAGTGGATCAAGGAGCTTTATTTCTAGTCCATTGTTCTTTCCTTTTCCAGGCGTTTCAGCGTCAAGAAAATTGTAAGTTGAACTGGTTCAAAAAACAAATATTTGTTATCACGATACCTTACTATGCATTTACATGGAAAACGCAAGAAGAAAATACCACCCAACTGTGTAACTCCTGGTTTCAATAAAAGAAATTGTCTTCTACGATTTTGAGTTTCTTTACTAACATCTGGGAAAACTTGAATTTTCAAACCTAGGAACTCCTTATGTTTATTTTTTTAAAAAACATTTTTAGTATCCATTCTTTATCTGGCAATAATGCCACAGATAATAGAAGAGTTGTTGGTTTAGCCAAATCTTTATCAGATATTTTCAAAATTGCTGTTAAATCTAGTTGAGGTTCCTGTTCAGTCTCTTTCAGATCCTCCGCTTGCTGTTCCCGAATAAGCCCGAATAAGGGGAGGTATTGAATCCTCAGGAATATTTAAAATTTGGAAAATTCAGCAAGCACAGGTTATTGGCTTGATAACTATTTTCCATTATCTCAAATTTTCTTCTAATACTCTGATTATCTTTTATTATTGTAGATTGAACTTGCTTGATCGTTATCACTTCTTTTTCAATTTCCTCTACTTTTACTTTCACGTTGGAAATTTCTTGTTTATTTTCTTCTATTGATTGTTTTTGAGTTCTTAAATTCTTTTCTCCTTCTTTAATCTGTTTAGTTAGTGAGTCTCCCAGTTTGGAAACCAAGACCCATATTGAGTCAACAGTCACTTCAGCTAGTTTTTCAGGTTGAAAGGAAAGCTCATGTAAAATTGAAGTCAGCTCACTTTGACTGCCTTCTGTCTGCTGCTCCTGGTTTTCTTCTCCCATTGATCTTCTGTCCGCTGGTGTTGTCTCAGGACTTGAAAAATCCATTGAGATCTCTCTTAGCTGGCTCCCAGATATTCCAGCCTCCCAGTCGGGGGTGGGGGTGGGTGGGGGGTGCTGCCACTCCTGGCTCACTCCCTTCGCATGGTGAGCTAGCACTCAGCAGCAGGGGAGGTGGATTCCTACAATTGGGGCTCAGTGTAGTTTCCAGCCCTTGGACTTCTGGGTCAGCGTCACTCCGCACTGCCGGGTCCTGCAGGCGACTCCCCGAAATCGCTGGCTCCCTCTGCAAATGCTGCAAAAAGTGCTCGATTGTGGCGAGCGGGGGTTCCCGGAGCGCTGCGAGGCTGAAGCAGAGCTCCTACCCCATCGCTTCGGCATCGCAGAAGAAAAAAGCAAGCAGGTATATCAAATTTTTATTAAACTTGAAACTATATCAAATAACAAGAAATTAATGCTCTCTCATTTTAATTCTGATTGCCCCTGTGAACATTTAGAGCCAGTTAGTTGCTTTCCTATATTGCTTATTACTGCCAAGTAATCCGGTCTTTTCTAGGACCAACACAGTTGCTAGATATCTGTACTGTAGAATGGAAATTACTACCAGAAACAAAACCCAGTATGACATCAACAATAGAACAAAATCTTCAGGTGCCGAGAAATACCTGTAGATTAGCGATTATGTATGATTTTGCAGTCGGTGACAGAATTTCCAAGTGTCCCAAGTTCCCAGGGATGATAGATGTTTGTCATTTCTGGTATCTGAACTTCTATCCTGAGGCACTGTGGTATCTGGAGTCTCCTATTTTGTACCAGAAGGAATTTTTTTTTTTTTTTAGTTCAAATATTTTTATTAAGGTTGAAGTGAAAATAACAGCAGAAGACAAAAGATAACAATTTTGACAGTTTGTTCATGAGAAAAACAATATAGATATGATACAGCTTCAACTGATGTATGATTGTTGGTAGACATAATCAAATAAATAGGAATGCAATATCATAAAAGATAAGGTGATAAGGAGCGATTCACCTGCATTTAAGGTGCATTATTAGACTCAGAGCAATATGCAATTAAAGGTGACCAAGTATTAATGTATTTGCAAAGGGATGTAGTTCGTTCCGCCAGAGCTTTTTCATATTTGCTAATCAGGCAAAGATTATTCCACCAGGTATGATAATCAATCTTTGACAGATCTTTCCAGCAGCAAAGAACATTTTGAATAGCTAGAGACATCATTATGGTCAATAATTTACATTCAGATGAGTCAAGGGAGGAGGAAATACCATTTGAATTCAAAATGACAATGTTAAAAATGAGTGGCTCTTGTATATGTAACACTGAACATATAATGTTCCATACTTTCTCCCAATACAGTGTCAGGTGTTTACATGAAAATAGAAGGTGCTTCAGAGAGCCAGTATGGGCTAAACAAGTCCAACAGTCAGTGGATTTTGTCGAGTCTATCTTATTGGCCAGTATGGGGGTCCATAGTGCTCTATGTAATACATAATACATTGATTGTAATAGAGATGCTGATTTGATGGATTTAAACAGTTGTTGCCAAATGACAGACCAATCTATAGCATCCGATGGTAGGTTCAAATCCTCATTCCATTTAAGAGCTGAGTACTTAGGAATGCTGAAGTAAGTTTTTTGCAGCCATTTGTACCAGAGAGATGCTTTATGGTGCCATACTGAGAACTTGGATAGTAGAGATTCCAGACTTGGACGAGAGATTAAAGTATGGGGGTCCGGTATCACTTTCCTGATACAGTGTGTTAATTGGATCCATTGAAATTGTTGGCTATTGGGTAGTTTCCACTTCCGAGAAAGGTCTTGAAAAGACATCCAACTGTCCCCCTGCATCAGGTCCTGGATTGTGTGAATACCACATTGTTGCCATTGCCGCCAGGAGACTGGAGAGCCTTGTATTTGAAATCTGGCGTTGTTCCAGATGGGGATGAGATTAGATTTGTCCCAACTAACATCGAGGTGCGAGTCAACCTTACATAGGGCAGACCAGTAAGAAGTGAGAACTGGGTCTGCTTTGTCCAGTCATGATAGCTGAGTTCCCATCAGCATCATCATGCGTGTCTCGCCATATTTGAGGTTTTCCAGGAGAAGCCAGGATGGTATCTCAGATGATTGTAGTGTCGGATAATGTTGGGACCATTGGCGGATCAGAAATGCACAATGATAGTGGAAAAAATCGGGGAAATTGACCCCTCCACAAGATCTGTCCGCCTTTAGTTTAAGTAATGCTATCCGTGGTTGTTTTTTGTTCCACAAAAAATTAGATAAAATGGATTCAATGCTTTTGTAAAATGAAGATGGAAGAAAAAATGGAAGCATGCTCAGCACGTAATTAAGCTTAGGCGAGATCATCATACGAATGGTCTCTAACCTGCCCCACCAAGATAAGTGCAACGGTGACCATTTGCTCGTGGTAGATTTAGCAATATTGAGTAGGTATTCAATATTGAGTTGAGTCGTCTCATCCAACGAGGGACCGAACATAACACCCAGATATTTCATTTTTGAGCTCGACCAGGTGACACCTAGGGATTTCACTTCTGATTCCATAGAAGGACAATTGAGTGGCATTACCTCCGTCTTGCTTGTATTGAGTTTGTATCCAGATTCCAAAGAATAGTCGTTGATTAATTGAAAAAGTGAGGGTAATGAGGAAGGAGTCATATATAGTAAAATATCATCTGCATATGCAGATGTTTTGATTTCTAAGTCACGATACTTGAATCCATCAATATTAGGGGACGAGCGGATGGCTATGAGCAATGGTTCGAGGGCCAAATCAAAGAGCAAAGGTGACAGGGGGCAACCCTGTCTGGTTCCCCTGGATGGTTGGAAAGATGATGAAAATGAGCCGTTTATGAGTGTCCTGGTTGAAGGGGAGGAGTAGAGAATACGAACTTTATCAATGAAGGCCTGAGAAATTCCAAACCAACGCAAAACAGAAAACATAAAAGGCCACTCCACTCGATCAAAAGCCTTCTCAGCATCTAGCCCCACAGCTAAGAGGTCTTGTTTACAGTGTTGAGCCTGATTGATGATATGCGAGAAGGTACGAGTATTATCATTGGAGTATCTACCTGAGATGAAGCCACATTGATCGGGAGTGATTAGTTTTGTGATCACAGATTGTAAACGATTAGCCAGAAGTTTTGCGTATACTTTCGCATCAACATTTATCAATGATAAAGGCCTATAATTAGAGATGTGTCTGGGGTCTTTGTCCGGATTAGGAAGGACGATGATGTGAGCTTCAGTGAAGGTGCCTGAGGCTCGTCCCGTAGAGATGAGATGTTCAATGAACTGTAGATATGGTGATAGGAGAACATCTTGGAATTCCTTGTAAAATTCTACAGTCAGGCCATCTGGACCTGGAGCCTTGCGGAGCGACATGGAGTTGATGATCATGGAAATCTCAGAGGTTGAGATAGGTGTGGCCAGGGATGAATTGTCATCATCTCCCAGGCTGGGATGTGTGAGTGCATCCAAGAACTTAGATGTAGAACTAGAACAAGAGGGAGGCAACTCAGAGGTGTATAAGGAATCATAAAAGTCTTTGAAGGCCTGAGCGATTTCTGTAGTGTCAGTTATTGAGGCACCATCATCTAGTACGATATTAGTGATATTGGACTTGTCAGCACGTTTTTTTAAGTAAGTAGCCAGAAGGTGTCCACCTTTGTTGTTTTCCGAGAAGTAGGTAGTAGATTGTTTAAACACAGCTTGGGAAGCTTGCTTACGGAGAACTGAATTATAAAGAAACCTAAGTTTATTTAGTTGGAGAAGATTATCGATGTTGGTTGGATCCTGTTGATGTTTAGACTCCATAACACTAATTTCGGACTCATATTGTTGTAATTTTTCTCTTTGTAGCTTGTGTTGATGAGCTGTATAAGATATTATTGTGCCTCTTATTGATGCCTTAAATGCGTCCCAGCAGTTGGGCCAGGATGTTTGCTCCGGAGTATTAAGTACAAAGTATTCTCTAATAGCTTCTCTGATGGTGACCTTAAACTTAGAGTCCTGAAGTAAATTAGAGTTAAAGCGCCAGTATTTTTGTTGAGGGGGCTGCTGTGGAAAAGCGAGTTTTAATGCTATCGAGGCATGATCAGAGACCGTGATTGGAGATATGGTGGACTCAATGACCGAAGTGCATAATGAATTACTCAATAAAAAGAAGTCTATGCGAGAGTATGTAAGGTGGGGATTGGAGAAAAAAGTGAATGCTTCTTCAGTATTATGCATGCATCGCCAGATGTCAGAGAGGTGCAATATTCGAATGAGGTCTTGTAGTGCAAACCATGATCTGGATTTCTTGTATGTGCATTGTGATTTCCTGTCTATTGTAGGGTTTAGTATCATGTTGAAGTCACCTCCCAATATGAGTTGGGAATTAGGATCTGAAAGCACAGTAGAAGCCAGGGAGCGAAAGAAGTCAGGGCAGTCAGAATTAGGGCCATATATGTTGAGTATGGTAATAGTTTGACCCGCATACTGCAATATAACCTTAACCCACCTACCATTGAGGTCAGAAGTGGAAGATGTTATCAACAGACCTGTTTTTTTTCTGATCAAGGTAAGTACTCCACCTTTTTTATCTGGGGCAGCTGAAAAGTAAGCAGGCATAGACCATGGTAAACGTATTTTGCTGGAGGCAGACTGGTTTAAATGAGTTTCTTGTATCATTATGACATCCGGGTTGTTATGATCGAGATGTGTCAAAATCTTTTTTAATTTAATCTGATTGTTGAGGCCCTTTGCGTTCAGCGATATGATGTTAAATGACATTTATGTAAGTGAGAGAAAATACCGTGATTGCATGTCTGGAAGTAGTACAGCACCTTATTAAGGAGAAGAGAAGTACATTCCTGTAGATTTTCAGAGTTAAACAAATACATGTCATGTGAGAAAGCATCATGATGGAAGAGATATACATGAACTCATGAACAAGCATAGAAGAATCAGGCAAGAAAGCCAATAGAAAACCTATGAGAGCAGCAGAGAGGCTAAAACAGCAGGAAAGAAAAAACAGAGACCCCTTAATAAACAAGACTAAATGTGGACAAAGTCCAATCATGAAATTAGCCACCATTCTAACATAACATTAATATAATATCAATCAACAGCTCACAGTCAGGGCAAGCCAGAGTCCTCGAGCCCAGCCAGGCAGATGAGAGCAGGTCACCACTTTCATAGAGGTACATCAGTAGAAGATACTCAGTCAGACCTGGTGGATTGGAGTAGGTGATTGCTGCTCAATGAAAGCTGCAAGCTCCTCAGGCAAGGTGAAATCCTTAGTTTGATTGTGCAGTGTGACTCTCATACGGACAGGATACATCATGCCGAACTTAGCTGATAGTTGTTTAAGCTGCGGCCTGTAGGAGAGCAATTGCTTACGGCGAAGTGCAGTAGACTTGTTCAGATCAGGAACAAACAGCAGGGTAGTGCCTTCATGTTTCACCGGAGAGCAAATTTTTGCACGTTGCATTATTTCTAGCACATGTTGGTACCGGAGGGATTTGAATACTATAGGCCTGGGAACGCGATCATTGGCATTGCGGTAAGAGGGTACCCGATGTGCCCTTTCAATTTCGAAGTCGCGGGTGAACGTGATGTCCAGTAACTTAGGGATGAGATCTTCTAAGTATTTGGCTAAGTCACGTTCATGTGGCCCTTCCATTAGGCCTAAAATGCGTATGTTACATCTTCGTGAGCGATTCCCACTATCCTCCAGGTCCTTCTCAAGAGCAGAGATTCTGGCCGTTTGTTTACGCAGCTCAGACACTGAAACGGAGGTCGTAGCCATTTTCTCCTCGAGCGTGGTAACACGTGTTTGCAGTATGGAGAAATCAGCCGATAAAGTTGTGAGTTTATCATTAATTTCATCCGTAGTGGTTTTTGTGTCAGGTACTATTTCCTTTAGTACCTTTAATTCAGCCAGAATTTCTTTTGCGTTGTTATCTCCGTCCGAAACAGGAAGTGGGACCTTCAATGGTGATGGCGGGTCTGGCTTGTGCCGCTTACCAATTTTTTTTATCAGCCATGTGGTCAGATTGGTTAAATCGCCTGATATATGGAATCAGGAATATTTAATAAGTCGGCTGCGATCGATTTGGCGACTATTCGAGCGCTATTAAAGACGCGGTGGCTATGATTCAGGAAGCTGGGGCAGGAGCTCTGAGATCAGGCTGCCATTTGTCGCGGGCTCAGCAGCGCCCCCCACCAGAAGGAATTTTGAGGTTTTTCAAAAAGCAAGGACTTAAGATCTTTCTCCAAAAATTGAGTAATTTACAACTCTGTGGTAACCAATGAAGATTTCCATATTCCTGCTTTGTACACTTTTTTTTTTTACATACTCTGTTACCCTTCTTTAATATAGACTTCTGCAGATGCTGTTTTAATTTGAACTGGAGCATTCACGTCTGTCTCAAAGTTGGTGGTGATGGTTATGTCAGGGACCCTCTCATCACCTTTGTTTTATTTATAAATCCTCACCAGAGTTGCTATGGTTTCGGTTATACTGTGTCCAATTGGTATTCAACACTTTTCATTTCATCTCCCTCTATACCACTGACCTTTGTTTCGTGAAAATCATTGTATAGAATAAGCCTGTCCAATTATTAGTTGTATACCAAGCTAGGCTAGGAGAAAGAATTGCTAAGCAACAGAAACTTAATGTGTTCAAATGTGAAAACAACAACAACACATTCTTTACACCAATTAATTCAAGTGGCGCAAGAACAATGATACGTTCTCCACCAATCAACTTGTTCAAATATGAAAAATAAATTCTTTGCAGAGACTACACCAACCAGTACTGTATGAGGAAAAATTGCACCAGCTCTCACTGACATATCAACTCTCTCAGGTCAATATTCAGAAATAGCAATCTGGATAGTAGGAGCTGATATCCAGAGAAATGCTGCTGGCTGGGGCTATTCAATAAATTTCAGCAGCATTGTCCAGAGAGTTCTATTGAAAAGCGTCACCAAAGCACCCTGGCACTTTCTGGATAATGAAGCAAGCAGAGAGTAGAGGGAAACAAGAATACAAATCAAACGGAAACAAAATTGAAAGTGCAGTGGGCCACAGATGGAGCCTAGGATTGGAGGAAGCAAATTTTATTATAAATTTTATTAGCCTGTGTTTCGGTGTGATGCCTGCTTCTGGGGTCACATGATAGTCTCAAAGATGCATAGCTTCCCGTGGTAATTCATCATTGAGCATATTCTAGGGCAGGGGTAGGCAATTCCGGTCCTTGAGAGCCAGAGCCAGGTCAGGTTTTCAGGATATCCACAATAAATATGCATGAGATAGATTTGCATCTCAAGGAGGCAGTGCATGCAAATCCATCTCATACATATTCATTGTGGATATCCTGAAAACTTGACCTGGCTCCGGCTCTCGGAGACCAGAATTGCCTACCCCTGCCTTAGGGCATAAGACATAATAGCCTTACTAGGTCAGACCAATTGTCCATCTAGCCCAGTATCCTGTCTTCATAGAGGCCAATCCAAGTCACAAGTACCTGGAAAAAACCCAAAGAGTAGCAGCATTACATGCCACTGATCCAGGGCAAGTAGTGGCTTCCTTCATGTCTGTCTGAACAGCAGACTATATGGACTTTTCCTCCAGGAACTTGTCCAAACCTTTTTTTAAAACCAGCTACATTAACCGAATTCCAGAGCTTAACTATTCTCTGAATGAAAAAATATTTCCTCCTATTGGTTTTAAAGTATTACTCTGTAACTTCAACTAGTGTACCCTAATCTTTGTAAATCTTGATGCAGTAAAAAATCAATCCATTTGCATCTGTTCTACACCACTCAAAATTTTGTAGACTTCAATCATACCCCTCCTTAGCCGTCTCTTTCCAAGCTGAAGAGCCCTAACCTCTTTAGCCTTTCCTCATACGAGAGGAGGTCCATCCCCTTTATCATCTTGGTCGCTCTTCTTTGAACCTTTTCTAGTGCTGCTATATCTTTTTTGAGACCAGAACTGAACGCAATACTCAAGGTGAGGTCGCAGCATTGAGCAATACAAAGCCATTATAACATTCATAGTCTTGTTTACCATCCCTTTACTAATAATTCCTAGCATCTTGTTTGCTTTTTTGGCCACACTGCACATTGGGTGGAAGATTTCAGCATATTGTCTACTAGTCTTTAAGCCCGTTACATTAACGGGTGCTAGAATAGATGTTTGTTTGTTTGTTTTTTTCTTTCTTTCTTTCTTTCTTTTTCTCTCTCTCTCTCTCTCTTTCTTTCTCTCTCTCTCTCTCTCTTTCTTTCTCTCTCTCTTTCTTTCTTTCTATCTTTCTTTCTTTTTCTCTTTCTTTCTCTCTTTCTCTCTCTCTTTCTTTCTCTCTTTCTTTCTCTCTCTCTTTCTTTCTCTCTTTCTCTCTCTCTCTCTCTCTCTCTCTTTCTCTCTCTCTCGCCGCTTTCTGTCTTTCTTTCTGTTTCTCTCTTTCCTCGGCTGTCCACCACCACCCCTTGCCTGCTCCCCCTGTCCAGCAGCAGCCCTTCTCCCTTCGTTTTAACTCCCCCTGTCCAGCACCTTCACTGCTCCCCCTGTCCAGCAGTAGGCCTTCTCCCTTCCTTTTACCTCCCCCCTGTCCAGTAGCACCTCTTACCTGATCTCCCTGTCCAGCAGTAGGCCTTCTCCTTTCCCTGCTCACCCTGTCCAGCATCCGCTAGCTTGGGCAACCTCGGGGCTTTTGCTAGGCCGGCCCACCTTGCATTATCGAAGTGGGCCGGCCTAGCAAATGCCCCACGGCTGCTGCGTTTGCTGGTCCGGGGGTGAAAAGAGGTGTCCCAGCAGCGGCAGCGCAGGAGTCAAACCGCCACTGCCATCGCAAGCCGCCCCACATTCCGGAAATCGTATTCAGCACGGAGGCATGGATCACAAAACCCTAAGTGCGCATGCATGCTTAGGGTTTTATTATAGAGGATGATGACACACAGATCTTTTTCTTGAGCACTGACCCCCAAGGTGGATCCTAGCATCCGGTAACTACGATTTGGCTTATTCTTTCCAATGTGCGTGCATTTGTCCACATTAAATTTCATCTGCCATTTGGATGCCCAGGCTTCCAATTTCCTAAGGTCTTCCTGCAGTTTTTCACAGTCCACAGCTTCCAGTCACATGCTGAATTGGGACTTCGAGGTCTTCTTCTTTACTGTTGTTGCTGCAGTCTGATGCTCTGAAGGTCCCTAGTCAGCACGTGACTGGAAGCTACTTTGTCCTACAATAGTCTCATTGAGGAATTACCATGGGAAGCTCTGCATCTTTGAGACTGATGTGACACCTGATGCAGGCACCACACCGACACACAGGCCATGTCAGATCCTTCAATAATATTTGCTTCCTCAAATTCTTTGTTTTCCATCTATGGCTCACTGCACTTTTCTTTTTGGTATTTTCTGGATAGTGCTAGGGCAGAGACGGCAGTTAACAGTGATATTCAGACTGCAAAATGAATAACCACAGGTAGTTGGTAACTCAGCTTTTTGGGGGGTTAAATTGGGGTGGGGTCACTTAAAATCCTTGCTATGGGAGCAACACCTACTGTATATCAGCAGTAAATGGACAGAGGGGTACTTTTTTTAAGTTCACAACTTTATTATACTTACTAATACACACAACTGCACAGCAAACCTTCACATAACATTGCTAGATGACACAACCCTCCCCCCCCCACCCCTCAGCATAGCAAAAGTGGACCCAAACTAGTCCAAAATTCCCCTATAATGCTTCTGCTAGCACAGGAGTTCTAAAAACAGCCCACACACTCTGCTGCTATTGCCTCATACTTTTGTATATCAAGTAAAAGAGTTCCACCTTTAATGATGTATGGAGTCCATTGACTACTTTTGTTGCATTACAGTAAGGGTCATGTTTCTTCCCTTTTCATTAGATTTCTTTATACATCCAGGGAGGGTGAGTGGGTGGAGGTAAATGTACTTTATGGAGTTAAATTATTAAATTATAATATTGAAATCATATCATATGTATTATTGTATTAATAATTAAGATGAGGATGGGAGTAAATGACTGTTTAATGTAATAATTGTATAGTTATTAGTGCGTTCTATGCAGTATTTATGATTTACCAATTGTATTGCACTATCAAAGTTTGAAAATCAATAAAGATTCAAACTGAGTTCCACCAGAACGCTATGGTCAGCACCGTGTTGGGGTGTGTAGGCTTTCATGGTGTCGGGTGGAGCCTGTTTGCTCCGGTTTCTATGGCGTGTTTACTGAGTGACTGTGTAGCCTTTTACTACTCATTTCAGCAAGGGAAAAATTAATGGACACTATTAAGGATGACCTGCACCTTGTACTTGTATGGTATCCGGGTGCGTGTTTAGTGGTTGGATATCATCCCTAGGTCTAGGTGGCTTGAGTCTAGGAGGTGGACCAGGTGTGGGTCAGCTATGGCTTATGGCCATAGGTGGTCTGCAATTAAGGCATGAGTGGGCTGATGCTGCTTGTGTGGGGCCTTATGCAATGAATCCAGGACATTTAACTGTTGTAGGACTGGCTCTGCTGTGGGGATTTGTCTGTATGTTGAAAGGCTGATTATTCCTGGGACAGCTTTGTTGATTGTGTGTATGTGTGTGTAAATTTTACAAGCTTGTGGCAGTAATCCTGAGCTACTGGGTATTTGGCTCATCAGCTGATGAGCAGTTATTTGGAAGTGTGCTAAGATGAACCAATACACTTTGGGTCAGGAGACCCGGAAAGGGAACATAGAGGTCTATGCCTACCCGCAGGCCCTAAATGACATAGCGGGGCCAGGGGTAGGCCAGATGTCTGGGTTTCCACGGATATGTTCTCTTTTTGAAGACTCTGGGAAGTCCAGGCAGCTTTTCTATTTTTCTATTTTTGTCCGAGGAAACTGGACATCTGGAACCCTACAACATCATTGTAAGGCCTATGAACCATCTGGAATTCCCTTCCCCTGCCCCCCCCCCCTGTCTTCACTACAAGGCCTGCGTATAGGTGGGAAGCAGTAGCAGAGAGAAAACTTCTGGGTCACTGGAGGTAGCGTATTTACTTCACTTACACTGCCTACAGCCAAAGAGTTAGAGCAGCACCACTGGGAGAACAGTGAGCAAGCACTGAATCCTGAGGTGCGAGTGGGGAGGAATATCATGGGGAGGGTAATAGATGCTGGACCACAGGGATGTGGAGGAAAGGGAAGGGAAGGAAAGATGCTAGACCTCCAGGGGAAGAAAGGGAAGGGGCAGATAGAGATGCCAGACCACAGGAGGGGGAGAAAGGGAAAGAGAAATGTTAAGAACACTGGATGGAGAAGGTGTGGGGGGGGGAGAAGAGAGAGATGTCAGACCAGGGAAGGAAAGATGAGAGAGAGGTTGGGGGAAGGAAAGACAGAGAAATGCCAGACCAAAAAGGGGGGAGGAGGGAAAGGAAGGAAGTGAGAGAGAAACCAAACTGTGGGAAGGAGAGGATAAAGATCCCAGACTATAGGAGGGGGAAAGGGGGAAGACAGATGACAGACCATAGGAAAGAGAGGAAGGAAAAGGTACACAGGGATGGAGGGAAAGGGGAGAGATAGGAATGACATGGTGTACAGGCTTAGGATGGGTAGGGAATGAGAAGGGGAGAGCAGGGAAGGAGATGTTGCATAGAGATGGGAGGAGTAGGAAAGGGAAGAAATGCTGTTTATGGATAGGGGAGAAGAGGATGGTGGGGAAGGGCAGAGAGAAGGAGGAGATAGTGCACATGGATAGAAGGGAATGGAAGACATGGAAAAGTAGATAGATTTGAGGAGGAAGCAGAAAAATGGAAGAAAGTTGAAAAAAAAGTTAATGCTATTGTGAAACACGACGTGTCAAAGCCGGGTTTCGGATCTGCAAAGCTAAGTGTTTTCAATTTACCTTTTTTTGAAACTTTGTTACTTTTGAAAGATTCAATTCTGTGTGACATAGTTGCCATTTATATGTGTTAATAAGTTTGTGTTCTACGATTAAGCTGTGAATTGCACCACTAGTGAAAGTTTTCTTTTACCGCATGGCGCCTGTTAATTATTGATTTATGAACACATAGAAGTTCTAAAGTTGGGACTTCTGAAGTGATTTGAAGTGATTCTCTGCTCCTGATGGGTTTTGGAGTGAATTTATATCATATTACCACCAGAAATATATACTCCGCTATACCCCTTGTTTGTTTTGGAATAAAGATGGATGTAGGGCAGAAAGTGAAGGAGAGAAAAACAGCAAATGGATAAGGCGGCCCTGGAAACAGAGTTTAGAGCACAGAAAGAAGGAAATGCAACCAGAGACTGGGAAAAGATGAGTAGAAAAATAAAATCATCAGACAACAATGGTAGGAAAAGTGATTTTATTTTCAGTTTGGTAATTGAAATGTGTTAGTTTTCTGAATTTACATCTGCTGTCTATATTTTGCACTGTTAAGGAAGAAATATATTTCTTTCTATTTCTCTGATGTACTACAAGCAGAGTCTGGCATCTAAGGGTTTCATTTCTGTATATTAGGACTTTTAGTTTGTGGTCTTGTATTTGCATAGGGTTTATCTGTGTTCTGCACATTTGACTAAGGCCAGGTGTTCTGGTAGGAATGAATGTCGAGAAGAATTATTAGTGTCATGGCCCCAAGTAGGAAGATATTTCTTGGCACTTTGGGCTAGATTCACAAAGCAAACCGATTGTGTACCGATCGGTTTGTGACCCCTTTACGAGCAAATTTCCCTCCAGCATATTTCACTTACCTCTCCTGCGATCTGCTTCAAATCTGTGCATGCAAATGAGGTGAAACGCAAGCAAAGTAGGCAGGGACGTGATTCACAACACAATTAATCCGATTCGACTGGGTTGGCCGATCAACTGATGGGGACTGCTGGGGACCACTCAAAAACGTCTTTCCGACTGGATGCCCTGCTCTCTGCCCTGCAGTCTGTCCTGCCTGCTCGTCCCGCATTCCACCCTGCTCTGCCCCAATCTTCCCCCTGAATGCCGCCCTGCTCGATCTTCCCCCTGAATGCTGGCCTGCTCTGCCTTGATCTTCCCCGACTCTCTTCTGCCCTTCTCTGGCCTGCGAGTCCATGGTTTTAACCCACGGGTTTGAAGTGAGTTAAAACCATGGGCTCACAGGGCTAAAACAATAAAAAAAAAGTTAAAGTTAAAAAAAAAAAAATGGCCCCGGCTTGGACGGGCATGCGCAGATCATCTATAGATGGTCTGCACTTGCATATGGATCGCACAACAGCGAACCATGCAGGCAGATGGGGCATCCCTCCGATCGCTCCCATCTGCATATTTGTCTTTACTGAATTTGTCGGACCTGCCCAGATTGGGCCCGATTGGCAAGGTTAGTGAATCTCACACTTTGTCCAGGTTTTGGAAGGCCCCGAGCTCGTGGTCGTGTCTGGAAGACCTCTGCGCATGCATGGATATTGACGTGATGACATTACACACATGCAGGGAAGGAGACACGAGGTGCGTGTGGAGGTGGGGCTGGGGTGTAATTGGACAAGGCTGGGGGCCAGAACAGGGAGGGGCTGGGGTGGAATGAGATGGTGCAATGTGTCCTCTTTTTTTTTTTTTTTTTAAAGAGGAAATCTGGTAACCCTAGCCAGGGGACTATAATCGGGTCTTTTCAAGTTGCATTATGTTTGTAGTTGGGGAGGTGTTGCATTGCTAATTATTTGTTCAATTATGTTTCCTCAATAAATAAAGCTGCGGCCAGGTTTTTCCATCAATAAAGTGTCTGTTGCCTAATTATTGTAGTCTCTGTTGTTAAGGTTTGTCTAAGGCTTTGTATTGACAAGGGTAGAAGGAGCATTGGTAATTTAGGGGTAAGAAAGAGGTGGGGGTGGGGGTTAGGGGTGTACGGGCATAACTTGGCCATTCCAGATCCATATGTGGTTCAATTTCTCAGCGTACTACTCTCGTTCAAACTGTGCACAGTGATTTTCATAATTACTGAGATCCTTCACAAGAGCTAGAAACCTGCGTCAACATGACTTGAAATTTCTAAGCATGCAGTTCAAGTTTCTCCCATTAGTAAACGTACTTCGGCGTGAGCCACAGAATGCAGAACATTAACCAGCCTGCACTACTGTCATAACAAATCTGAGGCAGCAGAGCCGCGCGCTGTTCCTAATGAGTAATCTGTGTTAATGTCACTCAGAATGCTGTAAGGCAAACAGAGCCAGACGGGTAGACAGGAGCCGTGTGCAGTTCCCACTCTGATGGACACTATGTCAAATAGAAGCATGACCTTTAATATTTACTTGCCAAATACTGTTCCAGTGATCAGAGATAGAATTGTGCAAAGGTCTTTGCGACAAAAGCAAAACATATGATTTCGCTTACTATAACTTTTTTTTAAAACTGTTACTGCAAAAACCCATGGGCTGTTTTGCAATGAAAATGCCTCCATGTGCGTCAAATTCCCTGGTTGCAATTGCAATTTGTAGCACTCCAAACTAGCGATTCACATTCATTTGCAACAACAAGGGACATGTCAACAGCATTTCCCATGGTGTTCGTATCATGTTTAGCCTGAAAAACAGGAAAAAATTTTTTAAAAAAATTCCTCTGTGCAAAATTCATATGGCTGGCATCGGCGTTCACTAAAAAGCTGATGGCAGCTATATGAATTTTGCACAACGGTGGAAAACAAAATAAGCAAAATAGCCTCAACCCTGAGGAAGACTGAGTGAAACATGATCGTGTCGGGAGAGGCATTTACTAAATTCTAAGATAAGTGTTAAAGATATTTATACATATTTATATAGATTAAAAAATTAAAAAAAAAATAAATTAAAAAATATATATGCATATGCATCCGGTGAAGATGATGGCTAATGCATACCATGATGCATGAGTGAAGAGCCTGCTGAGGATCATATGGATATTTAATATAAATAATTAGAGAGATAAATTTATTACTGATATTAGAATTTTCCCAAGCATAATATAGTATCTGGTTGTTGCGTAATCAAAAAAATGATGCTGATATATCACAGAGCCCAAGTTGGACAACATGGTCCCCAATAGCCAATCGAAACCGTAGCCTGCAGAGGATCCAGATCTACCTCATGCAGATTTCAGGAGATGTAATATAGACTTGATTTACCAAATGGCTTCATATCACCTACGAGGAGGTGCTGAAAAGTTCTCAGCCCAACCAACCAGTTTCCTAAATTCTGAGCATTATTTTGCTGAAAAGAGTGTTATCTTATTTAGTTAAGTGCCAATTTGCAGAAATGAAACTCTATGTTTTTGACATCGTTTCAGATCATTGATTGAACCATGTCATTCTCTTCTTGGTTGGGCTGAGACCTTTTCAGCACCCCTTCACACAGTTTGCTTGAGTTCTGCGGCTTTATTTTAAATTACGGCTCATTGCATACATGAACATGTAGACCTGCTCTGTTCAGGTTCTTTCCTGTCTATAATTGAACATAATCAGGATTCACTCTGCTTTTCTCTAATGATCTGACATCAGCTGGTAACCCTATTAAGAGGGTACAGCTTGTACCAAGATTGTTTAAAAATCTCAGTCAAGGAAAAAGCTTTCTGAAAACCGATTACTGAGAACATGACATACATGTGACATTCTCCTCAGTGAGCGAAGGAAAGGGCATTTCATTTTTCTGCCAGTTATCTCCTGGCTGTTTTTAGGAAAGGAAAAGCCATTTCCCGCGAATAAATCTGTAAGAAGTTTGCTATACTTAAAAAGAGACCTTTTTTTTTTTTTTTTTAAATGAATGCACATATGTATGCACACACAACATAATATTTAAGCAAGATACTGGCATGAAAAGGAAATCAGAAAAAAAGACTATAAATGAAAAAAAATAATACTATTTGAAGAAAAAAAAAACAATTTCCAATATCCTTTGGTCCACAATTTTTAAGGAGCCAGTGGTGTACCACAGTGCTTGGTGGCAACCTGGGGCAGAACACCCCCTCCTCTGGCTGAATCACCCCACTCCTGCATGCAGTGGGGGGTTGATTGGAGCAGTCAAGGGGGCCGAGGTTGGCATGCATGTGGCTATCGGCTCTGCCAGTCCCCTGTCTTGAAAGAGGAAATTGATGGGAGAGGGGGAGGCCGATCACTCCATGCACCCCCTACACACTGCTTGCACCTAGGGTGGACCTTCCCTCCACTCTAGGTATGCTAAATAAGGAGCCACAAGGAAAAAAAAAAAGTTGAGACAATACTTAATTTCAGGAAATAAAGGGCCCTTTGACCAAGCTGTGGTAAGCAACTAACATGTGCAAACTGCAGCTTACAACGGTGTACTGCGAGGTGCGCCGAGGCGTCCTGTGGTACTTTTGACATGCAAGTGTGCTACCAGCATGCTGACAAAATTTATTTTTTCACCACAGGGGTGTGTCTGTGCTAAACAGCACGGCTGCTAATCCGGAGGGACTACCTAATAGAGAGGTCCTTTTATTAAGGAACTGATTTAGCGTCCGCTAAAGATTAGTGCGCGCTAAATGCCAAGGCCACCTATAAAATAAAATGGATGCCTTAGCATTTAGCGCATGCTAAATCGGTTAGTACGCCTTAATAAAAGGACCCCAGAATTAGTAAGGACGGTATACAATAACAGAGAACGCCTTTTGTCTCCTCAGACCACGAGGGAAGTATTGGTGGATACATTAACATGTGCGTTGAGATACTTAAATAGGAAACATTGAATAAGGAAACATTGGCATATGCTCTCTTTGCACCCAATTTTTCTTTCTTTTCTTTTTTTCCAGATAAGACTGTCAAGATAAAGTGATTACAACAATAAATCTATAGGAGATTCTTGGTCCTTCAGTTACCACATATGGAAGAGACAACTATTTTGACTTTGGATAAATATGTCCTCATTAAAAGGATAGGAGGTACATTGAAGATGTGTGCTATCACCTTACGAATAAAGATTCCATCAATCCATTAGATAGCATATGTAGTTAATGTGATTAATAGGATCTTTTATTAACCTCATAGTAAGTGAATTACCACACACATGGCTCCTTTTACTAAGCTGCGTTAGGGCTTTAACACGCGGAATCAGGGCAGGATTAATTTGTCGAGAGCCCTTAGGCACACAAGTACACTGGGCCCCCTGCCCCGCCCCACCCCTCCATGCGGAAACAGGAAGCTGCGTCAGAGGGAAGCTATGAGCAAGCAGCACCGCTTGCAAAATTACAGTTCCCGTTGCCTTTCTTACCCGCGTTGCTTACTTGTCTTACTTTCTGTCGATGGGGGTGGGGCTGGGGGGGGGGGAAAGCCACGTTGCTGATTGGGGGCAGAGCAGGATTAACCAATAGGCCAAGTAGGCACGTGCCTAGGGCCCGAAATTGTCAGGGGGGGCCCGATGAAGGAGAGCATTAACATTGTTTTTTTCCAAACGGTGATGGGCCCCTCCAGCATCGATCGGCAACGCCATTGACGTAAAGTAAGACAAGCAAGCAACGCGGGTAAGGCAACGGGAACTGTAATTTTGCAAGCGCTGCTGCTTGCCCAGAGCTTCCCTCTGACGTAGCTTCCTGTTTCCGCCGGGCGCATGGTGAGGTGGGGCGGGGCAGGGGACCCAGTGTACTTGTGTGCCTAGGGGCCCTCAAATTAATCCTGCCCTGATTGGGGGGGACAGCACTGCCGATTGAGGAGGGGCCCGTGTTGCCAATTGGGGGGGGGGCAGCCCATGTTGCCAATCGATGCTGGAGGGGCCCATTGTCATTTGGAAAAAACAATGTTGATGCCCTCCTTCATCGGGCCCCCTTGACCATTTCGGGCCCTAGACACGTGCCTACTGGGCCTATTGGTTAATCCTGCCCTGCGTGGAATAGCGCGTGCTACTTTGCCATGCATGCTAGACCTTAATGCCAGCACTGAGCTGGCGTTAGTTTTTCCGCGTAGTGTGCGGTGTAGCGCACGGTAATTTCCTGCATGTGCTAAAAACGCTAGCACACCTTAGTAAAAGGAGCGCACAGTTAGTGCACAGCTGGTGTGACAGCAGTTATCATTGCATGAATTTTTCATACTCTAAAGGCCCTAACGTGTTATTTGCTACTTAACATGTATGGAAATTTATACAAGTTAGATTATCATAATGCAGCATAATAAAGTCACCCCAGGTAAACAGTAATAAGATGCAAAGTGTGTCCGCCAGCCAACCAAAGTGTAAGTTTATTCAGTAGGGAGATTTTTGGCTGACGTGGCTGCTCCAGACGCTCATAGCGTTCCCATGAGCGTCGGGAGCCGTGTGGAGCATTCAGTGCGGTTCACTGCGCTAATAACCGCTATTGAGGTTTAGTAAATGGGGGGGGGGGGGGGGGGAGGGAATTATATCTTAAAGTCCCATGTTAAAATGCATTAAGACCACATTTTAGTGTGTTCTATTTAGGGCTCCATTATTTGCTGCAGATCCTATTGAGTAAAATGACCCTGCAGCAAATAGCACGCTCATACTGTTAGTAAAGGACCCATTTACTCTTTTTGTAGCAACTTCCTTTTCAATGACCTACTAGGAAACAGTACAAAACATGCATTATAGTAGATCTTAAAATAAGCTGATGATAATGCATAAGAAATGCTGTAGTCAGCATCCTTGGAATACAGCAAATTGCTACAATGGGAGGACATCTGCTGGTTTCAATGCAGCATTGCATTTTTCAGCCAGGCATGCATTTATTTGTATACTTAGGAATTATGCTCACTGCTGTTCTTGATAACTGTGAGGCTTCCCCCCACCTAATCACTGTTTTACTTCTCTGGTTCTTTTTGAGTAGATAAATATGCTGCCACTGGTAGATTACTTTGTCAGTTGTGATGTTACATTTTATGGTACCAGCATATAAGATCAACACAAAACTACTGTAGTATTTCAACTTTCCACATTGCAAACTTTCCTTCAGATGTTGGTCCAGAGACAGTATCTCAGGCCATAAAAATTCATTTTTCTCCAGTATCAATATAGGGATAAAATTCTTCCTCATATTATGCCTTCCAGTTTAATTTAAACTGCAGCATCTCCTAGAAACGTGAGAGGCATTTTCAAAACCGCGTCTTAAGTCTGACTTTCGACATTTCCCTCTACACATCCAAATTGGGTGGGGAAACATCCATTTTGAAACTGCTAGACATCCACATTTTTTTTGAGAATGACCTATTTGGACATCTTGGTCTTTAGGACATCTAACCTTTTGGGGCCATTTCTGAATACAAAATCGTCTGTGTTCAAAATGTCCTAATCCAGACCATTTGGATGTGGGAGGGGCCAGCAAAATAATGTATTGACTACATAGACATCCCAACAGAGCAGTGGGGCACCTTAGATGGCACTGCTGTGAATGTCATTGAAAAGGTATCAGATGTATATATCTCACCATAACCCGCTTATAATTTATGGTAAGCCCCCTCCCCCCCCAAAAAAAAACCTCCCCCAAAACCTGTGTACTATCCCAATAGCCCTTATGGCTGCAGGTGGCACCTATATGGCAATTCAGTGGGGTTTGGGTGGGTTTTGATGGGCTCATACTTAATACCATTAGAGTGCCTGGATCCTCCTCTCTATGGTCCACTAGCCCACCCACCGGGTAACTCTACACACTTGATGCTCTACTAGGCTTCCCCATACCAGATGCTGCTGCTCTAGAGCCAGGTTTATATCTTTTTGTTCTCATTTTTGTGTGGTAGAAGGGGGTTAGTGAGCACTGGGGGAGGGTGGGGGTGTCTTACCTTGATGCATGCAGTGGTCATCCGGTCAGTTTGGGCACCTTTGTGGTACTTAGATGCTTCTAAAACAGGTCTAGCTCTAAGTTCCTTCCAGGATGGCTTACAAAACATTCAATTATCACTTCAAGACATCCAAATCTAACCCGTCCTTATACATGCCCAAAGCCCACCCATAACACGCCTCCACCATGCCCATCTCAAACTCTGGATCAGTGGTTCCCAAACCTGTCCTGGGGGACCCCCAGCCAGTCAGGTTTTCAAGATATCCCTAATGAATATGCATGAGAGAGATTTGCATACCTGTCATTTCCATTATATGCAAATCTCTATCATACATATTCATTAGGGATATCTTGAAAACCTGACTGGCTGGGGGTTCCCCAGGACAGGTTTGGGAACCACTGCTCTGGATGCACAGAAGTTGGGATACCTCACTAGATGTCCAGAAAGTCAGTTTCGATTATTTTTTTTTTTTTTTTTTTTTTTATTTATCATTTTCAACTTAAATTTCAAGTATTTACACTTGTACAGAAAGCAAGAATAGGATAGATATCAAATACAAAGCAATATAAATCTTAAATTAAACAAATATACTATTTATGCTCAAGTCCACAATTAGGATCCAAGAATTATTTGAAAATTGGCGAAATTATCTAAAAAGAAAATTGTAAAAGAAGCTGAGAACTATAGCACTGAGATGAGGTCACAATATCCTAAATATAGGGCTCAAAGATTGTTAACATTCAGGCGAGACATAGCCACGAAATTTGTCAATTGTGATGGTTCAAAAAACACATATTTAAGAGTACGGTGATATACAATACATTTACACGGATGTCTCAAATAAAAGGTTGCTCCCAAAGATAAAACCCCAGGTTTCAAAAGAAGAAATTCACGGCGACGCCTTTGCGTCTCCCGTGCCAAATCTGGGAACATTTGTATTTTATAACCAAAAAAGCTTTTTTGTCTATTTTTAAAGAAAAGTTTTAACAACCAAGTTTTATCAATTGACAAAGCTAAAGTAATAATCATGGTGGCTGGTGATGCTAGATCCTTCTCAGATGTTTCTAAAATCTGTGATATATTTGGAAGTTCTTGATCTGAAGGTTTTTCTTTTAGTTGTTGATTTTGTTCTTTATCAGGCAAATAATAAACCCGTGAAAATGGTGGTAATGAATCTTCGGGTATCTCTAAGTTCTCTACTAGATATCTCTTTAGCATTTCTCTAGGTGTTACTAACTCAAGTCTTGGAAAGTTAATTAACCTTAAGTTATTACTGCGTGAATTGTTCTCAAGCATTTCAGTCTTCTTCCTTAGGTTAATATTATCTTTAACTAATGCCTCTTGAACTTGTTTCAGTGATACAATTTCTTTTTCCATTTTTAGAACAGATAAATTAGAAGTATTTGTTTCTTTTCTTAAATCCTTCAATTCTTTATCATGTTCCTTAATTTTCCCTTCAATTTGTTGAAGTGTAGGAGTAATTTTTTTAACAAAACCAGCCAATAAGTCCCAGATAGAGTCTAAAGTCACTTCTGCAGGTTTAATCAATTCAATTGAGGTTTGTGTAAATGTAGAGTGCTCACCGTTCTGAAGTCCTTCAGGGGGTGTCTTCAGCCCTTCCCCCTCATGTTGAGATGATATTCCCCCAGGTACCTCCATAGGGGCCCTGGAAAAGTGGGCCCCAGTCTCCAAACTCTCCAGTAAATCTTCCCTTGCCTCTGGAGAGGAAAAAACCAGTGAATCCGGGGTTTCCCCGCCCCTGGGAGAGCTGGTCGTCTGGGGTTGCGGGGGCGGTGCCCTAACGTCGGGGCTCAGTGTGGTGTCGGGCCCAGGAACATCCACGTTGGTTTCGCCTCCCTGTGTTGTCAGCGGGCCGCCATCCGACGTCACTGCGACCTCCTGCATGCGCCGCAGTAAATCCTGAATATTCCCGAGACCCGGGGCTCCAGGACGCCGCGAGGCAGAAGCGGCACTCCGGCCCCGTCTCTTCGGCATCGCGGTAAGTAATTACCGTTAAGAAAATTGAAAGAAGCACAATCCTGGGACACGCAGCTCAGCGCGTCCTGTCTCAGATCGCCATCTTGGATCTCTCTCACTGCCGTATCGTCGTCAGTTTCGATTATTGACACTTGGAAATCCTGGCGATTAGGACGCCCAAGTGCCGATTTGGGACACTTTTTGGACGTTTATGTTTTTTGATTATGAGCTACATAACTAATCCTTCTCCTTTCAGAAATATTCTATGAGCACTGGAGCTGTTACCACCACGGCCAGCACTAAAAACTATGCTACGGTTTTGTATGAAGGGGGAGGGGGGAGTGGCCTGTGTTATTTTTTGCACATGGGTTTTCCAAGTGCTGAAGCCACTTTTTTTTTTTTAGCACGGCTCAAAAATGGCTGCAATTTGCTTTTACCTATTAATGGTCACGCACTAGTTTTGAAATTAATACGAGGGGGTGCTGAAAAGTTCTCAGCCCAACCAACCAGCCTCCTAAATTCTGAGCATTCTTTTGCCACTGAAAAGAGTGCTATCTTATTTCGTTAAAAGCCAAGTTGCAGAAACAAAATTCTGAGTTTTGGCGACGTTTGAGATCATTGATTGAAACCTATCCATGTCATTCTCTTTTTGGTTGGGCTGAGAACCTTTCAGCACCCCCTCATACACTAGCCCTTACTGCCACCTATTTAGTGTGTGGTAATGGCTTCCACACTAATCCTATGCTAATCAGCCACCGCACACCAGTGCTCATGTGCTAACCGATTAGCATAGAGCATGCATGCTCTCTGCCCCCCCCCCCCACAATAAAATCAAATCTATTTTTTAGTGCATGGTGAGCAAGGGACATCGATGCCCCTTTGAAAGCTCAAGGTTTGAAAAATAATAAAACATGCAAAATAACACCAGCGCAAGGTTTTAAAAATTATAATTAAGATTTATTGAATTATTGTTTCTATTTTTCCATTATGAAATTCAAAAGAATTTGCATTAACAGTTGCGCTAATGGGAGATCGTTATAGTTGCCAAATGCTGAACTTCTGATACCGATCTCACCTTAATATCTCAAGTCATTCTATTATATACTTTTGGCTCAATGACATCATCAGTTTGATAACCAATAACAATTCAGAAAGGAGGTGTTTAAAAGTTAGACAAAGAAAATTCCTCTACGGTTAAAAGTTAGACAAAGACAAAAGTTTCAGAAAAGTACATTTGTTTGCTTATAGTCATTTCTGAATATAAATCATAATTCTCACAAAAGTATATTAAGAGAAATTATTTGTTAAAAAGATGCTGAAAAGTTCTCAGCCCTTCTATGCTGAAAATTTCTCAGCCTTAGAGGAAAAGAGGACTCTCCCTAAATTAACAGGTTCAAATTTTATGGCTTTAGCCCACAGGAGGAGGCGGAGGGGCTGGCCTCCCCCTGAGCTGACAGTCTCACACACAAGCCTTCCTATGTTAGAACAGGAGTCTCTGACTTAATTACTTCCAGATGTTGCTTTAGGATTTCTTTAGGTTGCAAATATATATAATGTTTTTCAAACCCATTCTTTTGTTCAATACACAGTCATACAATCACATACTTCATTTATACTTGCTTGGCTAAGCCTTCCATACATAATTTTCATTCAAAACTATATTTAATTCCTGCTATATCTTAGTTTGGGACACGTTATCTTTCTTTACCCATCTAAAGCAAGCACATGTAGTATTAATTAACACCACGATGCTGAGAACAAAGACTTGGAACACAAAATGGATTCCAAGACTGAGAAGATATAGATAAAGACAGAGAACCAAGATGGATTCCATGTAACCCTTATGATTTCCTCCATGATCTAGCCTAACAGCAAAGTACATAAAAAGAACACCATTCTTTCCCTTATATTAATCTGTAGTGTGTTTTTCTGGCTTTAGCTACATTTATATTTAGATTTTTATTCACCAGTTTTTCGTACACTTCCATTGGGTGTGGCCTTAACTAACACATATGCTTGTATCTAACTAGAATTACCTAGATTCATACGAAAAACAGGCACTTTTGTAGAAAAACTCCACAAAAATACTGCACTAAAATGTTCTGCTATCCATTCCATTACCATCCCATAAACATCACCCCCTACTGGCCACGAGCCACTACTCCTCAATGGGAAACACACGCTGATCCCAAAATTACCATAGGATGTCTGAGTGCATCCGAGAGTAGTGCCTTTTAGTGTGTCTTAGTAAAACCACTGTTTGCTATTTTAGAATTTCTGAGGAGTTGACCTTTTCTTTCAAGATTGTATTTTCTCCCATCCTTTTCTCTTGTTCAAGTTAGTCAGTGTGTTTTTGTATTTATTGTATTTAAATATGTATGGTACCCAATTTTAATAGAACTGTACCTCGCTTAGGAAACCAGATAAGCGATTGTATCAAATTTTAATAAAAATTTGAAACTTATTTTTCTTCATGTCTGTATTGGATAGTTCTGAATCTTAGCAAAGTACTAAATCCCTGTTCAATATGCCGGGGTTAGAAAATGGCCGCAGCATGGTAGGTGGACTTAATAAGTCGGCTCCCCTGATCATGTGACCCCATATTAGCTAATGAGCTACTTACAGGAATTAATTTAAAAGAAGAAAAAGAAAGAAGAACATCAAAGAACTCTGATGGATGTTCCAACTTAATACAATGTATCCTCGCGGTCTTAATCTGACCAGTGATTGGTTAACATCAGCTATATGATTCCGCTGGACTTTTCTCCGGTTTTTTTCTTTTCTTTCTTCTTTCTTCTTTTCCTTTTACCTTTTTCTTTTTTTAAATTCATTCCTGTAAGTAGCTCATTGGCTAATATGGGGTCACATGATCAGGGGAGCCGACTTATTAAGTCCACCTACCACGCCGCGGCCATTTTCTAACCCCGGCATATTGAACAGGGATTTAGTACTTTGCTAAGATTCAGAACTGCTCTGGTAAGGAATTTAGCAATAGTTTAGTTTTAACATTTGAATAACTGGGTTCTTTAATATATCTTTTTGTATTGGATAGTAACAAATAGAGAACTTGACTTGTATTGATGCTTGTTTTCTTTGAACAAATTGATTAGCATTGCTTTGCGCTAACTCATAAAGCTCAGTCCTGTTCGCCTGAGATTTGGACTGAAGAAAAGCGATCATATCAATCCTTATTACCGATCATTGCATTGGTTACCAGTGGAGGCACGAGTAATGTTTAAATTTTCATGCCTCTGTTTTAAGTCAGTTTGGGGATTGGCACCTACATATCTGCTATTTCATTTTGTGCTATATTACCCCATGAGGATAACCAGGAATTGTAACCTATTTGCTTACCCGAATATTTTAGGCTGCAAACTTAGGTCTTATTTAGACAGGATGCTTGCTTTTCAAGCAAGCAAACAACATGCCATGCCTATGGCGCTTTTAGAAAAGAAATTAAGACAGTATTATTTGACAAATTTATCTCTTAATCTGTGCTGTTATCTTTAATATAATTAATTTTACTCCATTAATTTTAAATTTTTAATGTCTTTTTAATATAACAGGCTGTATTTCTTTTCTTATTATTGTGTATTTCACTGATTGTCCAGTTTTTCTTTTTGGAAATCGCCTAGAATTCTTTTGATTAAGGCAGTATAGAAAAATAAAGTTATGTTATGTTATATAGCAATGAATCAGGATCTGAGTGGTGAAATAGGACTTATCCTTGCTATTTGTGGAGTCTTTTTCTGCCAGCAGTCCCGGAATTTGAACTTGTTGATTCATCTCTCCGCCTCTTCTGCATGGCTATTAGTACTTGAGCTATTCCCATGTTTCTGAGCTCATTATCACATTTTCTATACAGTACATAGGGGAATTTCTTCATTAAGGTGGTTAATAAATCCAAATGAATAAATAAAATATATGATAGAGATAACCCTCATAGAGGGCACTCAAGTCCTTCTTTTTCTTGTCATCTCTATCGGAACTTCTGGCATTTCAGCAGTGACCTTTTGTGTACCACTGGCTTGGCCCCATGCATTGTCATTTCTTTTCATTCTCAATCTGTAATGAAAGGTTGGGCATGATACTAAATATGAAGCTCCATGGCCCATGTTATTCATCTCCTTTACTATCAGACATGGGATTTGAACTGGTGAACTTTTGTGTGCCACTATCTTTTATTTCCTTGTGATAGTGTACAAGTTATATTGACTTTATAATATCTCCAATTCATTCAAAATATGGGCTTTTTAGCCTCAAAACATTTTATTAGTATTTACCATTCTTAACTAATCTAGAAGAAAGTATTTTAAGTCTAATTCCTTCTTTGTCTCCCTTGCTCCCCCAGAAGAAATAGTTAAATGTCAATTATTATTTTGCTTCCTTATCTTCTTAAAAAGTCATTATTCCTGATTATCCTCATTTCAGATTTTCATATCTCATCATTCTGTTTACACCACCCACATAAAACCCCTAGTGCATACTTAACTTTAGATTTAAGAAGACACGTCAACTCTGTAGGTGTTGTAAAACATAATTTTAGCCACATCATTTTTGTGGAAGGGTAGGCTGGTTGCACTTAAAACCCAATTAAGAAACCATGCATTCAACTCAGTTTCCTTCCCCAAGTGTCTAAACAGCATTAAAACACCAAAGTTAATTATATCAAAATACCAAGAGATTACCAACCATTTCAACTTCCAGGACCGTAGACCTTAGTTGATCTTTGGCTTTCTACCAGTGGTTCTTCACAGTATCAGCTTGCTTACATTTTGTGCTCTGTTGCTTCCTCTTTCAACAGTATTATTTGGTCTCATTTCTAGAAATCTATCATAGCTTCATATTGTGTTATAGAGAGTCATTTTCGATATGATGTCCAAATTTGATTTTGGATATTTTGCGGAAGATGCACAAAAATCCAGTACCAAACATGCCCATTATTTTTGACTCTTATCTAACCTTTGAAGCACAAATTGACTCCTTAGAAAATTTTTCTTCAGATTGAGACAATTTAGAACAATAACACCTATCTTAAGCCAGACCAGCTTTAGGACAGTTGCACAGGTGGTTTAACTTTTCTTTTTTAATATATATTTATTTGTTCATTGTTATAGCCCGTCCTTCCCAGGAGCCCAGAACAGGTTACAATAAAATGAAATTAGATACTAATAACTTCCCTATCTGTCCCGAAGGCTCACAATCTAGCTAAAGTACCTTAATAAACAATTATTAAATAGTAAAGATATAACAAAATTCAATAAGAAGAAAAAAGCAATAAAAATAATAAAATAAAATTAATATGAAAAAAATGAAAGTCCCAAAGCAGTCCAAGCACGACAGATGAGGTCAAGTCCGCCAACATCAAGATCTCAGCACCAAAACAGCTCCAGTCCACATCACGATCAGGTTGCAGCATCCCACTAAGCACCGACAAACCAGCCCAACGGTCAGCTGCTCGAACAGCCTGGATCTCTGAACATGTGACGCCCTGGCCGAGGACTTCTATCACACAGCTTTTGGCCCCATTGGGCTGTTCCTCTCCCCTTGCTACCACCAGACTCCTTCCATTGCAGTCAAATCTCCCATATCTTGACTATTGCAATGCCTTATACTGTGGAATCTCAGAGAAGGAACATAAGAGATTACAGGCTCCTCAAAACATGGCAGCAAATTAAGGAGAACCTTTCGTATACCTTGCTTATTGTTGGATCTCCTGTGCATTGTTCATCAGCTGGTGACCCTAAGAATTTATTACTGTGAGCACTTTTGTTGCTGGCTCTTAGGGTCATCTTTTCTAATTGGAAGAATTTTGCCGCAGTATCACACGCGGCATGGTGGTCGAATCTAAACATCATTGTCAAATATGAATCTCTTTATGCACAGAAGATGAGTTCTTTACATCAGTTTCATGCAATTTGGGAACCGATATTACAATATTGCTCAAAAAATGACCAATAATGATGATCTAATTTTGGATATATATTTACCTGCACTGGTCTTCTCAACGGCTTTATACATTATACCTGATTCTGATAAACCTAATTTTAAGAGTTACTTTCTGTTATGATATGTGTCTCTCATCTACTGTATATCGGATCTGTCTCCAGTTCATAATACTTGTATACAGACATTGGTTATTTGTCTGAAGTTTATCCTGTTGATACTTTTCTGTTTGTATTGTCTTTGATCAAAAATCAATAAAATTTATTGAACTTAAAAAAAAACCCATGGCAGCTAGACTAATCTTTTGTTTAGGAAAATTTGAGAGGGCTAGTCCATAATTGTCAGAGCTACATTGGCTGCCAGTGAAAAGGAAAATTCAATTTAGGATTGCTTGCATGGTCTATAAGGCTGTATACGGTGAGAACTCCAATGGACTTATATCCTACATCAAAGTCACATGCTCTTTTCTGTAATTCGAGAATGACACAGCACTTTAAGCTGACTTTTCATTCTCAACAAATCCACTGGAAAACATTATTTGCATTTATCTTCAAATTTCAAGGTCCCAAAATCTGGAACACCTACCTGTGCTACCAATTCAGGAAATTGTTGAAGACATATCTCATGGCTTATACTCCTTATAGTCTATGAATCTTATCTGTAACTTCAACGCTCAGAATTCTTATTGTAAACCACAGTGAATCCTTGTTGAAACTTGTGGAGCATAAGAAACTGTGTGGTGCGTTATGATGGTATGGTACTTTTATCCACATCAAAAGAAGCATTGGTAGGGACATAGATTGGTTTTGAGAAGCAGGTACATGGCACATAAGAGGATTTAAGGAAAATGTATGGACACAAGGGGTGCAAATAATTTCTATCAGCATCTTAGAGTGCACACACACTTTTGCTGCATAACAAAACAGTATTCAAACAAGTACAGTAGTAAGTTGTTCTTTGTGTTTGAATATGTTAATAGGTTAAGGTTAGCTTTGACTCTTTCACATTGTATCCATCTACTATGTATCTTCTACATTGTATTAACATACCTATGACAAAATTTGAAAACACTGTGTTGTCATGTGCTACTGGCTTTTCCAAATCGTTATCAAAACGAACCTCAGATTCTAGAATTCTGATTTTTTGGAAATCAATTTGAGGACATATTAATAATATTTTAAATTCCGAGATTCCTTTTTTTTTAAAAAAATCATTTTTATTAAGGAAGCAATAAGAGAAACAAACGAAGTACATAAAGAAAATAACAAATCATGGCACCATCAAAGAAGAATACAATTGTCAACAACAAAGTCACAGAGCATAGCAGTAAGATGCATGGATATCAGTGAGCAAAAGCAGTCCATTTCCCTCATCAGCTCCACAAATTTTTCAATACAACAGTACAACATGCCCACCCCAGGATTCCCCCCACGAGGGACAACACTCACACCACACTAGTCAAACCAAACACACCTACTCACATACATAACCTATGAAATAATTTGTGGTACTATTTTGCATATCAAAGATCCCCGAAACATAAAAGACGTCTCTTTTTAATTATGACAAGTACAGCTATACAATTAATTACACGAAACTGGAAAAACTGGGATCGTATCAACTTTACATTTTGGTGGGCAAGTTTATGTCTAATATATAAATATGAGAAAATATTAGGGAATAATGAAAACTTTAAATTATTTTGGGGCCCATTGACGTCCTTAGTAGAATCTTTATAGTTATGATTTGTTATTAGATAATATGCACATCCAGGGAGGGGGGAGAGGGTGGGAGGTAAATAAGGTTGGAAAAATTGTTGGAAAAGATTCGGTGGGGGGGAGGGGAGGATATTAATAAGCATGAATATTGAAAAATTTAAGTGATGTCTATATTGTAAAATGATTAATTTATTCTGTATTTCACTTATTGTATGTGTTTTAAAAATGAATAAAGAATTTATAAAAAAAAACAAAAAACCGAGCCTCAGAACAACAGGCAGGAACTTAATCCATGCCAGACAATCAAGCTAGCTGACAAAAGTCCAATAATCATAGGCTCCTCTTGTGTCTGGGTGTAATGGCAGCAAAAAAACTCAGAAATATCCGAGAACAAAACTGTCATTTATCCAGAGAACAGAGATATACTCTCCATAGCACAATGCTACAGAATAAAACAGTGTTAAATAATTTATGTGGTGAAAAACAAAATAACCCCCTCCCCCAAATTACCAAAAAAACATGCAAAAATGCAAAACAAGCCAAGTACTTACCTGCTAGCAAGCGGAATTTGAAGAACTGGAAATGGGAGAAGCTTCTCTTAGAACACCAATCTTCAAGCAGGTCACATATATAGTCCATATTGTATCCATATTATGTCTACCAATAGGTAACAAAACCCTCCTAAACTGTAACCCACCTCGAACTCACCTTGTGAGGATTTGGCAGGATATAAGACCACATATAACACAACATAATATAATAGCGTGTTAAGTGCCAATTAGGCATTATTAAAACAATACCCATCAGTGGTATATATAGATCTACCATTCTGATTGCCTTTCAACTGTTTAATTATCCACCAAAGTCTAATTATGCACATGACTTATGCTTTATTACAGGTACTAATGGAAAATCAGTTGACATTTCATTATACACCATCATTATATTTTCATTGGAAAGTGAATCCCCCAACTTTTAAGGAAGAGATGTGAGTTTGCCATGCTGACAGAAAGAAAAATGGTTAAAAGAAGAGACATGAATGCTCATTAAGCTGATGCTCTATGAATCGGTCCAAAGGGTATCCATCAGGACATGGTCAGTGAACAGAGAGCATCCAGTGTGATGTTAAGATTTAATAAACATTGTAAGACAGCTCATTTGCTCTGCCTTGCGGTACACAGTTCAAGAAGATCATGGATTTCTCTCGGAATTACTGTTTACGCTGATTGACCTCCTTCGTGTAAGAATAATTGAGGACATTTTTCTTCTGTAGGGCAGAAACTCTAATGTTCTCTTCCAAAAAACAGAATACATTGCACAGATGACTAGAATAAATATGGCAAGGCCGTTAAAATATGTGGAAAGCTAGGAAGTCTTACATAGACAGAGGTTAATTAGTCTAAGGCTACTATTTTTGATACATATCCATATACTGTATAAGCAGAGGCAGTTCATGTGTATACTGCAGGCAGATGTAAATACCAGTTTCAGGAAACCACTTTCCACAAGTGAATATCCACATCACATAGAGAGTTCAAAGCAGTGTGGCTTGAGTAGGACTAAAATCTACAGGTTTGAGTTTTTATAAACTAAATTAAAACTTAGTTTTATAGACTGAGTCATCAACCAAGAGGAGCTCGACTCGGTTTACAATAATGTAAAACATAATACATAAATTTGACAAGAAAAAGTAGACTGAAATAGTTAATTTCCCCAAATGTTTAGCAAACAAAAAAGTTTTCAGAACTTTCCAGAATAAAGCAAAGAACCTAAACTTCTTAATGTAAGCGGTAAAGCATTCCAGAATTTGGTTAATTTAAAAGCAAAAGAATAACTAAATCTCTTAAAGGTTCTGTTTTTACCACTGAGAGGGAAATGTGAGTTTTAATTTGTGAGAACTTCTGGCAAGATGAGATCTATGAACATTCCAGTCTAAAGGAATCAAAGTGGCAAAAATGCCAAATAGGATCTTAAATGCAATACAAATGTACTTAAATTGAATTCTGAGATACACTGGAAGCCAATGTAATTCCTTGAGCAGAGGGGTTACGTGATCAAATTTACTCTTACCGAAGATAAATTTAGCTGCAGTGTTCTGTATTAATTGAAGTCTCTGCAAACTGACTTTTGAAAGACCCAAATACACTGAATTGCAGTAATCCAGTCTTGATAAAATGATTGATTGAACCAATACAGAGAAGTGTTGTTGGTGAAAAAGTGCTCCTATCAAGGGTATCTAAGCGGTTTTACAATCAGGTAATCAAGTATTTTTTTCTATCTGCCCCGGTGGGCTCACAATCTATTTAACGAACCTGGGGCTATGGAGGACTGAGTGACTTGCCCAGGGTAACAAGGAGCAGTGCGGGGTTTGAACCCACAATCCCAGGGTACTGAGGCTGTAGCTCCAACTACTGCGTCACACACTCCTCCTTCAATATTAAGTTGGTGGTGGTAAATGTTTTGCTGACCTCTGCCAGCTTTATTCTTGGAAATTCAATGCCAGGCTATGTCTGGGCTTCGGCACTGAATAATCTGGTTTATGCGACATTTGCTAGCGCATGGCCACTTAAGTCGATATTCAGAATTTAAGCGGCCATGTGTTGCTGCAGAAAGATAGGAGTGACTTTTTCGCGGTTCCATTGGTACAATTACCCTAGCTAGTTAAGTGCTGAATATATATTGGCACTAGCCAGCCAAGGGCTGACTCCTTCCCTGGAGTGCCCCCAAAATAGGCAGCTTTCATTTAGGCACTAAGGCCCTGATTCAGTAAAAGATGCCTACATTTAGGTGCCTAGATTTAAATCCAATTTAAGAAAATTAATTATGAGGTAGGTGCCTAATTCGTTAGGCGCAATGTAGGTGTCTACACTGAGGAATTTATCAGTGCCTACCTGAAAAGTAGGCAGGGTTAGGGGCGGAATTTGGCCATGGATTGAGTTAGGGACTGGTATTCTAGGCCAAGAAAACCCTGGCTTAATATACTAGTGTCTAAGCTGCAGATGCCTACTGGCGCCTAACTGGATTCAGCTGACGCTAGGCATGATTTTATAAACAGTGCGTAACTTTGAATGACTTGTGGTAAGTGCCATTATCCTAGGCATCTACCGATTTAGGCACTGTTTATAGAATCAGGCCCTAACCGCTAATTTTCAGTGGCAATAACTGCTTAAATGCTGCTGAAAATTAGTGGATATCCCCAAACAAGCAATTTAACTGATCAATAGCCATTTGTGGCTGCTTAAATCTTTTTTATATTGAGCTATACATGTGCATTCCCTATTTTGAAAAAGGAATTCAAGTCTATGGGGGTAAAATTCCCACATCGGGATTTAGGCCTACTCAAAGGCACATAGAGGTTTATAGAAAGTACTGTATATACTCAAATCCAAATATAAACCAAGGTGACCTTCTCCCTCCCCCCCCCTCACATAAAAAGGATGGCTCTAGTATATACCGAGATTAGAAATTTGGGTGATCCTGGTGAGCTAGTCTACAAAAACTTGAGAATATCAACTGCTTTTTTCTAGGCTAAGCAGCATGAAATCTGTTTTGTTTTTTTCTGCGATCTTCCCAGATAATTGTGACCTGGATTAACTACTGCTGTAAACAGGATACTGGACTTGATAGACCTTCAGTCTGTTCCAATATGGCAAGTCTTATGTTGTTAATTAAGAGAATAGGCAACAAGATCTCCCTTCCCTTTTCTTCCCTGGTCTTCCTGCTCAATTTTTTTTCTGCCTCTGCCTAGATTAAATTCTTTCTTACTATCCAGTCCTCATTTCCCTCTTTTCATTGTGTCTACCTACAGCTTGCTATCTCTTTCCCTCACCCCTTCTAGTATCTCACTAACTCTGTCCTCTTCCCCAAATCCAGCATGTACCCTTTTTCCTTATCCTCTCCTTCCATCCAGTATGTGCTCTCTCTCTCTCTCTCATCTCCTCTCCACTTCCATCCAGCGTCTGCTCCCCCCTCTATCCTCCCCACTTCCACCCAGTGTCTGATCCCCCTCTCTCTACTTCCATTCAGCATCTCTTCCCTTCTCACTCTCCCGCCTTCCATCCAACATCTGTCATCCCCCCTTTCTCCATATAATAAGCCTGAAGTGCCACTCAACCTCTTCCCTTTGTTGGGCCTTCTCCCTCCCACCCTCCCTTTCCCTCACCTTCACGGAGCTTTTCAAAACCAAACCTTTTGCTCTCAGAGGGCCCCTGATGTGGCAGCCCCAATGTTTCTCCTCTAAGGTGAGCCACCCAGGCAGAAACAGAAAGTTGAGTCAGAAGAGAAGTGTTGAGGCTGCTGCATCAGGAGGCCCTCTGAAAGCAAAAACTTTGGTTTTGAAAAGCGCCATGATGGTGAGGGGAAGGGAGGGAGGGAGATGGCCTGACAAGGAGAAAAAGATGCCCAAACCGCAGGGCCACCTGGAGCTGTGCGCCCAGGTCAGCTGCCCTGTTTGCCTTCCCCTAATGCCAGCCCTGCTACCGGGGTTGTAATTTTCAATAGGATGATGCCCCCATGATGAATCTCAAAGCCACTATCCTCCATGCACACAAAGCCCCAACGTCGCCCCTCTCCTCCATGCATGCCCCACTCCCTGACATTGTACTTATCATTAGTACTGGAAACCTGCTGCCGCTGTCAATGCTATATTCTGATCCGGTGCCGAGCTTTGAGCATCTGCGCATGCTCAAAACCTGCCAGCTCCCGCCCCTGTCAAGATTCTCAGAGAAGGCAAGAGCAGGCAGGTCTTGAGCATAAACAGATGCTCAAGGCTCTGTATTGGATCATAATACAGCATTGACAATGGCAGCAGGTTTCCAGTACTAAAGGTAAGCGTGATGTTGGGGAGTGGGGTGTGCATGGATGAGGGTGGCAGTGGCAGTGAGGCTTTGTGCGCACAGAAGATAGCGGCTTTGAGATTCATCACAGGGAGGCATATATTCAGTGTGTGTGTGGGGGGGTCATTCTATTGAAGATTGCAGCCCTGGTGGTCATTGGGAGTTGAATGTGAGACAGCCGTGCCATCGGTTGGGTAGTGGCTCAGATATAAACAGAGACCCCCATTTCGGGTCCAATTTTTTGGCCCCAAAATCTCAGTTTGTATTCGCGTATATATGGTATTTGTTTCAGCCTGGGATTTATGTAAGGAATTAAGAAAGTCACTCTCCTTTATTCCAGCAGTTTGTCTGCGTTTTGGAAGTCCCCGACCTCAGGGCTGCATGTGGAGGGCATCTGCGCATGCACAAACGTCGACACGATGATGTTATATGAATGCGTGCATGCATATGATGTCATCACATTAACATTTACGCATACGCGGGGAGGTTTGTGTGGGAGTGGGGCTGGAGGTGAAATGGGATAGAGCTAGAGGTGGAATGGGTTGGGCCTGGGGGTGGAACAGGGCGGGACCATGAGTCCTCTTTTTTATAGAGGAAATCTGGCAACCCTCCCCTGCAGGTATCTCAACTCTTCCCCAACCCCCTGTTCCCATTAAACCTTTCAGTTCTTTGCTGGCAGTGAGCAGTAACTCATACACACTACTCATGCTGGCCCTAAGCCTTCCTTCTGATGTAACTTCTTGTTTCCACATACAGTCGGTAGGGTTACCATAGTTCTCCTGAAAAAGGAGGACAGATTGAGACATCTGGGTTTTTCTTCCATTGCTTTCGATAGAAGTAAAACCCGGATGTTCTCAATCTGTCCTCCTTTTTCTGGAATATCTTCCAAGTAATTTGGACTCATTCACAGACCTCGGCTGTGCTGCTTTGTGTATTAATTTTCACACACAGACTAATAGCACCATACTCATCATCGGTTTTATATTTCTATTTATCAAATATTAAATAATTTAAATTAATTCAATATATACTCATCCTAATATTGACACGTCTAGGGCAGTCTTGTTCCGACATTGAACTATGTTTTGCCAAAGCTGCTTCAAGGAAATTCCCCTATAAAGCATGAACAAACATTAAAATGTTTTTTCTAATATCAAATATCAAAGATATAAGTTATAAGTTGAACTCAATCTTAAGCATAAGAACATAAGAACATAAGAATTGCCGCTGCTGGGTCAGACCAGCGGTCCATCGCGCCCAGCAGTCCGCTCACACAGCGGCCCCCAGGTCAAAGACCTGTGCCCTAACCGAGACCAATCCTACCTGCGCTCGTTCTGGTTCAGCAAGAACTTGTCCAACCTTGTCTTGAATCCCTGGAGGGTGTTTTCCCTTATAACAGCCTCTGGAAGAGCATTCCAGCTCTCCACCACTCTCTGGGTGAAGAAGAACTTCCTTACTTTTGTACGGAATCTATCCCCTTTTAACTTTAGAGAGTGCCCTCTCGTCCTCTCTGCCTTGGAGAGGGCGAACAATCTGTCTTTATCTACTGAATCTAATCCCTTCATTATCTTGAATGTTTCGATCATGTCCCCTCTCAATCTCCTCTTTTCAAGGGAGAATAGGCCCAGCTTCTCTAATCTCTCATTGTACGGCAGCTCCTCCAACCCCTTAACCATTTTAGTTGCTCTTCTCTGGACCCTTTCGAGTAGTGCCATGTCCTTCTTCATGTACGGCGACCAGTGCTGGACGCAGTATTCCAGGTGAGGGCGTACCATGGCCTGGTACAGCGGCATGATTACCTTCTCCGATCTATTCGTGATTCCCTTCTTAATCATTCCTAACATTCTGTTTGCCCTTTTCGCCGCCGCCGAACATTGTGCAGACGGCTTCATCGACTTGTCAATCAGTACTCCCAAATCCCTTTCCTGGGTCTCCCCAAGTACCGCCCCGGACATCCTGTATTCGTGCATGGGATTTTTGATACCAACATGCATTACTTTACACTTATCCACGTTGAACCTCATTTGCCATGTTGTTGCCCATTTCTCGAGCATGGTTATGTCGTGTTGCAGGTCTTCACAGTCCCCCTGCATCTTCACTACTCTGAATAACTTCGTATCGTCCGCAAATTTAATCACCTCACTCATCGTACCTATTTCCAGATCATTTATGAATATGTTGAAGAGCACGGGTTCAAGCACCGAGCCCTGCGGCACCCCACTGGTGACGTTCTTCCAGTCAGAGTATTGTCCGTTTACCCCCACTCTCTGTTTCCTATCTGTTAGCCAGTTTCTAATCCACGTGAGTAGTTCACCCTCTATTCCATGGTTCTCAATTTTCCGAAGAAGACGTTCATGCGGAACCTTGTCGAATGCCTTCTGAAAATCCAGATATATAATGTCGACTGGGTCACCCTTGTCTATCTGCCTGTTGACTCCCTCGAAGAAGTGCAGCAGGTTCGTCAAGCAAGATCGTCCTTTGCTGAAGCCGTGCAGACTGGTCCTCATCAGATTGTGTCCGTCTAGGTGATCAATGATGCGGTCTTTTATCAGCGCCTCTACCATCTTTCCCGGTACCGAGGTCAGACTCACCGGTCTGTAGTTTCCCGGATCTCCCCTTGAACCTTTTTTGAAGATTGGCGTAACATTCGCCACCTTCCAGTCTTCCGGAATCTTTCCCGATTTGATCGACAGGTTGGCTATTAGTTGAAGTAGTTCAGCTATTGTCCCTTTCAGTTCCTTAATGACCCTAGGATGGATGCCATCCGGTCCCGGGGATTTGTCGCTCTTAAGCCTATCAATCTGCTTGCATACTTCTTCTAGACTGACCGTCATCCTTGTCAGTTTCTCGTCTTCAGCTCCAGCATATAGTCTGTTGGGTTCCGGTACGTTGTGTATATCCTCTTTGGTAAACACAGACGCAAAAAATGTGTTCAGTTTATCAGCGATGGCTTTGTCCTCCTTTAGCACTCCGTTTATTCCATCATCATCCAACGGTCCCACGGCTTCCTTTACGGGTCGTTTCCCCTTAATATATCGAAAGAATGGCTTGAAGTTTTTTGCCTCCTTGGCTATTTTTTCCTCGTAGTCTTTTTTGGCCCCTTTTACCGCTTTAAGGCACTTGCTGTTTGTGCTTTTTCCAGTTTTCGTCCGTTTTTGACCTTTTCCATTCATTAAATGAAGTCTTCTTTTCTCTGATCACTTCCTTCACCACAGCAGTGAGCCACGCCGGTTCTTTGTTCCTTTTCCTCTTGGATCCCTTATTGATACGCGGTATATATTGATTTTGTGCCTCGGTGATTGTGCCTTTAAAAAGGGACCATGCCTGCTCTAGCGTTTTAACAGCGCTTATCCTCTTCTTGATCTTCTTCCCCACCATGAGTCTCATCCCTTCGTAGTTCCCTTTTCGGAAGTTAAGTGCCGTGGCTGTTGTTCTGGATCGATGCCTTGTCCCTGCATCTATGTTGAAGCGGATCATATTGTGATCACTGGTTCCCAGCATCCCCTCTACTTCTACATCTTGCGCCTGTCCTCGTAGTCCATTTAGAATCAAGTGCAGAATTGCATTTCCTCTTGTATTTTCCTTGACAAGTTGTTCCAGGAAACAATCGCCTACAGCATCCAGGAACTTGGTCTCCCTACCATAGCTGGAGGTACCTAGGTTCCAGTCTATTCCCAGATAGTTGAAATCCCCCATGATAACTGCATTGCCTCCCCTGCAGTTGTGTTTGATCTCATCTATCATTTCTCCATCAATTTCTTCGGACTGCCCTGGGGGTCGATAGTAGATGCCGATCTTCATTTCCAATCCATTGGCTCCCGGAATTTTGACCCATAGAGACTCTAACTTACTCGTCATTTCAGGCGTGTTCTCTCCATAGATTTGATGCCTTCTTTGACATATAGGGCAACACCCCCACCAGAAACATTAAAAAATACCTCAGTTTGCCGGTTCCACTATTCCCACATCCTAATTTAGAAATGAAAGAACATGGCCGTGGCTTTTTTTCCAATTTTAACATAACTTAAAACTTACGTTTTGATGTCACTGCTTATGTATCATCCCAGGTGTTAGACCAGGCCTGCACAACTTCGGCCCTTGCCAGGCCAGGTTTTCAGCATTTCCCAAATGAATATGCATGAGATTAATATGCATACAATGGAAGCAGTGCAGGCAAATAGATCTCATGCAAATTCACTGGTGAAATCACGAAAACCCGACTGGATTCAGCCCTCAAGGACTGTGCAGGCCTGCGTTAGACCCATCAAAATTATATACAAAAGCCCTTTAAATGAAAGTCATCCATTCTACCTCAGTGCTAAGACCCTTCAGTTTTACTGATTTCAACAGATGCAACGGGGAAGGTTTTAAGGCCCCTCCAATAGCAGGGGCTCTAGGCACCTGAGCCAACTGGAGTCTTAGGCCTCCTTTCCAGTGCATTTTGGGATGCACTAGGAGTGGCCTAATACTCCAATTGGCCAGATCCCAAATGCCATTCCCATGGGAGTGGCTTTAGATATCTGGCCAATCAGAGTCTTAGGCCACTACCTAAGGTGCCCCACTACTCTGTTGGCATGCCTGTGTGGCCAGCCAATTTCTTACCAAATCCCTCGAAGGACTCTTAAATTTTAGGACAGCAATAAAAACCTACCTCTTTACCTAATTACCTCTATATCATTAATTCAGGATGAAAAACTGTATTAGATGAATTCCACTATAGCTCATACTGCCTTAATTGTCTGTATCTTGTTTGTTTAGTTATTATGCATGTTTTCTTGTAACCCGTTCTAAGCTCTCTGGGGGGAACAGACTATAAATAAATTTAAATAAATAAAATTAGAATGCTGGCTCCTCCCATGTCCAAATGGGCTTGTTTTGGATGTTTTGCATTTGAACACTTTGATTTTTGAAAAAGACAAAAAAATATAGACATCCTAAGGGCTAGGAGGTCTAAACAGATAATTTTCAAAACCAAAAGTTGAATATTTTGCAGTTTTGAAAATGGTAATTTTGGCACCCCAAATTTTTGACATCTTGTGTGAGATGTCCAAAGTCGGACTTAGATGTCCAATCAAAAATGGCCCTCCACAGCATCTACTTCTTGACCTTCGAAGGTTGCTTGGTGAATCTTCAATATCCTCCATTGCTGGAGTGTAGGAGGTACACTGGACCTCCAATTCTGTAAAATGACTTTTATCTCCAGTAAGACTGTTCTTTGGTTATAAGCTTTCAATATTTTAGGCTGAGGAGAATACATGGAGAATTGACCTAATAACATGTGTTGAATTCCATCTGGTATTCATAAATGGAAGACATATGCACATGTTATCTTCCAGAAGGGCATGTCCAAAATATGTGTCCCAAGGTAGCAGTAATATACAATTAAAAATTAAAAATTAATTTTATTCTTTACACTCCCCCTTCTCTGAGGTCCATCCAACTTGCCTTTGGTGGCAATGGCTGGCAGAGATTAAGACAGTCTTCATGTGGACAGACATAGGACTTTCCCTCTGCTGCTGTCCCACCTATTTAGAACAGGAAATTGCATCATCATAGGAAGCAGGACAATGGCAGAAGGAATGTCCCAGCCAGTCTATCTTAATTGTTGCTACCTGCTGGCCAGTGAGACATGTAGAGAACCACAAGGAAGAGGGAGGGAAAGACAGAGTGAGATGCTGGACCTGCAGGGAGGGGGGAGAGGGATGGTCTGTGTTTGTAATTGAGCAACACTGGTAAACTGCTGTTAAACACCTGGGCACCTGGGAATATGCCTTTTGAATGGCCAGTTTTAAAAGCCTGCCGGCAGCCTATCTGGCCAGTTAAAATCCAGCCAGGCCTGCTGAAAACGGACTAGTTGGTAACCCTACAGAAATGGAACTCCAGAATTTCCTCATGCTAAAAGACAGAAGAATATTTTGGGTCCTTGCTACATCAATTACAATGACAACAATCAGACCAGCACCCCAAATCGTCTAGGTCCACAGCAATAAAAATCTGAAATGAAAAAGGGCCGTCTAACTGATACAGCTTGCTCTGGCTCTGAGCTAAATTATGTATGAATGTTTAGGCTAGCATTACTGCTTTAACAAGTCTCAAAATAGCAGGCAATTACACAGTAGATTATACTTATACTGCAGTATGGTGAACTTATTAGCTGGGCAGTTCATTCATCAGGATTTTAAGTGGTACTCTTAACACATCAATAAAATATCCCAAGTGGATTCTAGTGTAGTTTTTATAATGAGAAGGCCATGGTAGACCAGTTGGAGTGCAAAATCCTATAATGTTGCAGACCAACAATTATGCCACCCCACTGACTTTATCAGTAACTAGCAATTTAGATGTTATGTAAGCAGCCCTCTTTATTTTGCATAAGAAACTACAATCATCCTGGATGTAGAGCTGTGTTAAGAAGAGTCATCTTAAGACTCTGAACTACAAACATTCACCTGTTTAAAAAACAGAAAGGATATTGTAAAATCTAGACAATCCTCCTCCTTTGGACCCATGGCTCAGTCACAACCAGGACTGAGATCCTGATGGCACTCACTGATTTTCCCCTCTGTTTCTTCCCCGTGTACTTAGTCTGGTTTTTGCAGCAACCATCCTGGCACAGGGGTTTCTTCTGTAACCCTGCAATTGTGGGCCCTGATCCAGCCCCTGGATGTCATAAGAACATAAGAGTTGCCATACTGGGACAGTCCGAAGGTCCATCAAGCCCAGTATTCTGTAGTCAACCCAGGTCACAAGTACCTGGGAAAATCCCCAAAAAGTAAAATATCAGATTTTAACAAAGTTATATCTTGTTTTAAAGAGTTAATTTCCTCTTTCTGTTTTTTCATTTCTTTGTCCAAGTATTTTATCTGTGGATTAAGGGAATTTCCCAAATTCGCCACCAAGTCCCAAAGAGCATCTAAAGTGACTTCTGAGGGTTTAACAGCAGAAAAAGGAATTGCTTGTGCAGTTAGACTAACTAAACTAAACTAAACCTTGGGTTTGTATCCCGCGCCATCTCCGCGCCGTTGTTCTTTCAATTGGTTTATCTCCCTGGAGCCTTGTTCCTCCTTAGCTTGAGTTGTCCCGGCTGCTGGTTCATTCGGGAGGAGTAAATCACTCCGAGAAGTTTTTCAACTGGTGAGCCCTCCGATAAACTGGCTTCTCGAGACAAGAATACTTCCTCTTCGGGTGTACTCTCATCTCACAGTGAACTGGCTCCCAGCGGTAATGGCTGAAGAAGTGGTGTCCTTACGTCGGGGCTCAGAGTAACATCCAGCCCTAGAGCATTCGCTGCGGCACTACTCTCTGCTGGCGTTCCTAGCGGGCGACTCCCCGACAATACTTGCTCTCTTTGAAGGCGTATGAAAGGGTCATCGATAGTAACCAGCGGGGTTTCTCAGCGCCGGAAGGCACCAGCAGCGCTTCTCCCCCCCTTCTTTTCGGCATAACCGCAATAAGGCAAAAGAGACGATCAGAGACGTCTACACAGCAGTCAGGTAGCAGCAGACATCTTAGATACCCTCCATTCAAACCTGTTAACTGTATATTACCCAAAACATGAAGCTTGGGACAAATTGATTGTGAACACGAGTTAAACATGCTAACAATAGTACAAAATCAAAATAACACCCAGCTGTTATCTCAAAGAAACGCCTTTAAAAAGTGTCAAAAAAGTGCTCGGGACCATTTGCTGGAGTAAACCCCCGAAAGCTGTGCCTTTTACTCTCAATCGCTGCACTTCAATATCACTTTTTGTGGCAATAATAGTCCATGAATTCAACATTCGTGGCTGTATATATCAATCATTTTTGAACCCTTATCTCAAAAAAAGGTTTGCAAATCCTCCAAGGTCTGACGCATTTCGCCAGACTGGCTTCTTCAGAGAACCCACTATACTTCAAACATTTTAACTCTGAAGTGATCTGTAAACACAATAAGGCATACTTTTACTGCTTAATCTGTATACAAATGTGTATCGCAAACTGTGTGCCACAGCCGATTCTAGATGTGCTCCGACGAGACGCCGGAGAGGAGGAGAGGTGCCGGCTGACTGTTTATAGGATGTGCCTCTTGCGGCGAGAGGCATATCCTGTAGGCAGTCAGCTGGCACCGACGACTCTCCTCCTCGCCAGCACAGCTCCTCCTCTCTTTGCACCTCCCCTCCTCCCAGGGCAGGATTAATTCGTCGAGGGCCCCTAGGCACACAAGTACGCTGTGCCCCCTGCCACCATGCACCCAGGCGGAAACAGGAAGCTGTGTCAGAGGGAAGCTTTGGGCAAGCAGCACCGCTTGCACAATTACAGTTCCCGTTGCCTTTCTTAACCGCATTGCTTGCTTGTCTTACTTTCCGTCGATGGGGGGGGGGCCGCGTTGTCGATTGGGGGGGGCCCACATTGCCAATCGATGCCCATCGCCGTTTGGAAAAAACAATGTTGATGCCCTCCTTCATCGGACCCCCCTGAACATTTCGGGCCCTAGGCACGTGCCTACTTGGCCTATTGGTTAATCCTGCCCTGCCTTCTCCAAGTTCCCCCCCCCCGAAGTGAAAATTTCAGGGTTGTGGCCAGATGGGCCTCCGCGGCCATCAACATGATGTCACGCATGTGTGAGAAGTCATCGCATTGACGTACGCGCACTTCCAGGTGTCTTTAGGCTGGGGTACTGGGTTTAGTGTGCTGCTGGCCGAAAGGTTTGCTAAAGCACCTTAAACAGTGGGTCAAATTTACATTCTGATACAAATTCATAGTGTCAGGCTGTAATTCTTGGTACTTGAGGATGTTCTCTCTCTCTCCACATGATTTACAGAGTAATTGCTTTGCACTGACATCTCTATAATCAATGTAATTGTGCTGTTTTTCTTTGATACACCGTGTCTGGGGTTTGTTTTTAGGGGGGATTTTTTGTATCCAACTTTTTATCGGTTGAAATGGGGAAGTTACAGGTAAACATAAATTCTTCATTCTCCATAATTCTCAGGGTCAGAATTTGTAGGAATGATGTTGCACACACAAGGCTCAGAGTGGGATGAGGTGACCTAAATGGATGGTCTCTCATAAGAACATAAGAACATAAGCAATGCCTCCGCTGGGTCAGACCTGGGGTCCATCGTGCCCAGCAGCCCGCTCACGTGGCGGCCCAACAGGTCCAGGACCTGTGCAGTAATCCTCTATCTATACCCTTCTATCCCCTTTTTCAGCAGGAAATTGTCCAATCCTTTCTTAAACCCTGGTACCGTACTCTGCCCTATTACATCCTCTGGAAGCGCATTCCAGGTGTCCACCACACGTTGGACACCTAGCATTCATTTTGAATTTGTCCCCTTTCAATTTTTCTGAATACCCTCTTGTTCTTTTATTATTTGAAAGTTTGAAGAATCTGCCCTTCTCTACTCTCTCTATGCCCTTCATGATCTTGTAGGTCTCTATCATATCCCCTCTAAGTCTCCTCTTCTCCAGGGAAAAGAGACCCAGTTTCTCCAATCTCTCAGCGTGAAAGGTTTTCCATCCCTTTAATCAGACGTGTTGCTCTCCTCTGAACTCTCTCGAGTAACGTCATATCCTTCTTGAGGTACGGCGACCAGTATTGGACGCAGTACTCAAGATGCGGACGCACCATCGCCTGATACAGCGGCAGGATAACTTCTTTCGTTCTGGTTGTAATACCCTTCTTGATTATACCTAGCATTCTATTCGCTCTCTTAGCAGCCGCTGCGCACTATGCCATTGGCTTCATTGTCATGTCCACCATTACCCCCAAGTCCTTTTCTTGGGTACTCTCATTCAATAAAATCCCTCCCATCATGTAGTTGTACCTCGGGTTTCTGCTTCCCACATGCAATATTTTACACTTCTCAACGTTGAACTTCATCTGCCATTCCCCTAGTTTATCCAAGTCCCTTTACAATTCTTCGAAGTCCTCCTTTGTCCGAGCTCTACTAAATAGTTTGGTGTCATCCGCAAATTTTATTATCTCACACTTTGTCCCTGTTTCTAGATCATTTATGAATATATTAAATAGCAGCGGCCCGAGCACCGAGCCCTGCGGAACACCACTTGTGACCTTCCTCCAGTCTGAGTAGTGGTCCTTCACCCCTACCTTCTGTTTCCTACCCCCTAACCAGTTTCTGATCCATCTATGCACGTCTCTATCCACCCCATGATTCTTCAGTTTCCGGAGTAGACATTCATGAGGCACCTTGTCAAAGGCTTTCTGGAAATCTAGGTATATGATGTCTATGGGGGTCTCCTCTGTTCATCTGTTTGTTAATTCCCTCGAAGAAGTGCAATAAATTAGTCAGGCACGATCTCCCCCTGCAGAAACCATGTTGGCTGGTTATCAAAAGTTTGTTTTTTTCAAAATGTTCATCGATGTTTTCTTTTATCAGTGCTTCCGCCATTTTGCCCGGAACAGACTTACCGTTCTGTAGTTTCCTGGGTCACCTCTTGATCCCTTTTTAAAGATGGGTGTAACGTTAGCTATCTTCCAATCCTCCGGGATCACGCCTGTTTTCAGGGATAGGTTGCAAATTTACTGCAGTAGTTCTGCTATTTCCTCCTTTAGCTTCTTCAGAACCCTTGGATGGATTCCGTCCGGACCGGGGATTTGTCAGTTTTTAGTTTTTCTATCTGCCTGCGCACATCTTCAAGGCTCACTTCCATGGATGTTAACTTTTGTGCTTGATTCCATTGAAGATTTGCTCAGGTTCCGGTATGTTGGTTGTGTCTTCGCTTGTAAATACAGACGAAAAGAACGTGTTGTCTTTCCGCAACCTCTTTCTCCTCCTTCACCACTCCCTTCCTGTGTCCATCATCCAGCGATCCCACCTTCTCCCTAGCCGGCTGCTTCCCTTTAACATATCTAAAGTACAGTTTGAAATTTCGTGCTTCCCTGGCTAGTCTCTCTTCATATTCTCTTTTGGCTTTTCGAACCACATGGTGACATTCTTTTTGATACCTCCTGTGCTCTTTCCAGTTTCCCTCAGTTTTGTCCTTTTTCCATTTTCTGAATGAATTTCTCTTATTGCCTATCGCTTCCTTCACTATTTTAGTTATCCATGCCGGGTCTTTTGTTCGACTCTTTTTGCACCCTTTTCTGAATCTGGGGATATACAGATTTTGTGCCTCGCTTACCGTGTCCTTGAAAAAAGACCAGGCATATTCTACCATTTGCCATTTTTTGGAAGTGTTCCTAAGTTTCTTCTTTACCATTCCCCTCATTGCTTCGTAGTTTCCTTTCCTGAAGTTAAAAGTTGTCGCTATGGTTCTCTTTCCTTTCGGCATTCCTACCTCAACTTTGAACTTGATCATATTATGATCGCTGTTTCCCACTACTTCCACTTCCTTTGCAGGTCCCCTTAGTCCATTTAGGATTAGATCCAGAGTGGCATTTCCTCTCGTTGGTTCTCTAACAAGCTGCTCCATGAAGCAATCTTGTATAGCCTCCAGGAATTCTGCCTCCCTAGCACATCTTGAGCTTCCAAGACTCCAGTCTATCCCGGGGTAGTTGAAGTCTCCCATAACAACCGTGTTACCGCTTTTGCATTCTTGCTTCATCTCGGCTTCCATTTCTTCATCGATATCTCTGGTTTGTCCTCCTTTTATTGAGAATCATAGTTCTATTAATTACTTAACTAATGCTCTAGAAGGTTATAATGTCATAATGCATTTACAGTGAGGATTAGACCAAGGCAATACCTTGTTTATCTATTTCATGTGATTCTCAGAGTTACTATCTCACGTGACATATGAATACATAATAACAGTTACAATAAAGTGATTCCCAATGTGTACATTTCTGATATGTCTCAAATCTTACTATGGCATGTGACAGTCCAAAGGTTATAATGCATGCTTCTTAAGCTCTCTTGATTAGCCTTGCTCAGGCAAAGTCTGATTGTTGCCCATATAAGGGATGCTTAAACAAGATAAGGAATAAGATAAGGGTACAACTATGTCAGGTTAATAAGTGGCAAGAGTCGGGGAGGGGGGAATGCCTCAGCATTCTGTCTCAAGGTGCAAACCTTGTCCTTGCTTAGAATAAATACGTGACAGGAGGGAGAGGGAATGAGAAACAGGGCCTCAGATCCAAACACAGGCCTAGATCCACACAAAGGCCTAGATCCGCACATAAGGCCTAGGTCAGTGTGCCGACCTGGCCTGTGTTCAGAACCGCCTGTGTGCTGACCCTGCCTGTGTTCTGATGCCCTGGATCAGAACTTATCAGATCTCCATCCCTACAAGGATTCTAATGTTTTCCTGGGACAGCGATGTTGTAATACTACATCTTGGTAGTGTATGAGGGAGTGCTTTAAAGTTCTCAGCCCAACCAAGAAGAGAATGGTGTGGAAATGGTTCAATCAAGGATCTGAAACATTGCCAAAACATGAGTTTCTTTTCTGCAACTTGACACGTAACAAAATAAGAAAACACTCTTTTCAGCAACAGTGTCAAAATAATGCTCATAATTTCAGCACCCCCTTGTAGAATTTCAGGTAAAAAAAATTAACATAAAACACTTCACTCACATAACAAACAAATAACAGTAGCGAAAATTTACAGGGTTTTGGTTTTTTTTAAAAAGAATAGGATTTTTCATATAAGATGTCCAAGTTAGGCCACCATAGAGACATTGAAATATTAAAAGTAACAATGTTGCTCTAAGTTGGAGTAACAAATCAGGCCACCTACTTGTGCTTGACACAGCCAAGGCAGTTCCTGAAAAAAAAAAACAACCAGCACCTAGGGCAAATATTACTTTCATTGGCCCTTTCCACTGAAGGTCACTCCAGAGAGTTTTTCTAGCCCCTCTAGGCCTGTATGTACCCCAGGCAGTTGTCCCTCTTGCCTTCCTCTGTGATGGCCTTGAATGCAGCATCAGCTTGGCAGAAAAAAAAAAATCCCTGTTAACCGCCTCCCCCTGTCCCTCCATTGACCTTTCGGTTCTTACATATTAACATCAAGAAAATCTGTGTAATATAAAATGATAGGTTATTTCTTTCTTTTGATGTCTTTATCACTTTTTAAATAGTAAGGTAACTGTGGCAAGGCATATAAAGAGGCTCTTTGCCAAAGGGCTGTCTTACACGGAATTTTCATTTTGATCCAAGAAACAATGTTGTATCCTGAAATTTGCTAGTGTCAAAAGCAATTTCCTTCTCATGTGCAGCCCTGACAGAAAAAGCAGTCAGGGGAATTGAATTTATTGCACCGCAGATAGTAGATGGAGAGCTTTGGTTTTTGTATGAACAAAGTGATGGAATGCTGAAATTGATCTCTGAAGAAAGAGTAGAAGTGGTAGATGGATAGAGATGGATAGCATCATATTGGGACCTTAAGCAGACATGAGAGGATGGGGTCCTGATTAAACTTTCATTTTGCTATCCTGACCAATTAGCTCAATGTAAATGGCAACAGATGAGCAACTAAAATAGCTGAAATAAACTAAGGGATCCTTTTTACTAAGGCGCGGCATGTGGTTAATGCTAAGGCGCTCATTATTAGCATGCGCAAAATCAGTTAGCGTGCCTTAGTAAGAGGACCCCTAAGTATCTTGGCACTTGGAGTCATCATTTCCTAATACACAGGGAGATCAATTTTCAAAAGCCTAAACCTGACTAGATGGCTAGTGGCACAGATTAATTTATGTTATATTGATTATGCTGTATGCCAGGTGTGCCCACACTTTTTGGGCTTGTGAGCTACTTTTAAAATGGTCAAGTCAAAACGATCTACCAACAATAAAATTTTAAAAAAAAACACAAAGCACACTGTACGCTGAGAAAATGTTAATTATCATTCCTATTCCGGGGTTTTTTCAAAGAGGTCAAGGCAGATGACTCTATGCACTGTCACCTCAATAACAACCCTACAAAAATAGACAAATATACCCCCCTCCCTTTTTACTAAACCGCGATAGCAGTTTTTAACGCAGGGAAATGTGCTGAATGCCCAGCGCTGCTCTCACTCCCAGCGCTAAAAAACACTATTGCGGTTTAGTAAAAGGGGGCCATAATGCAAAATATAGATAGCAGATATAAATTCAGACACATTTGGATCACTAAATTGAAAATAAAATCATTTTTCCTACCTTTGTTGTCTGGTGATTTCATGAGTCTCTGGTTGCACTTTCTTCTTCTAACTGTGCATCCAATCTTTCTTCCCTTCTTTCAGCCTGTATGCTTCCTCTCCTCTAGACCTCGTTCCCTCCCTCAACTTTTTCTTCCTCTCTCCCTGCTCTTTCTTTCTCCCTGCCTCACTTTCTTTTTTTCTGTTTCCCTTCTTTCCTTCTGTCTCCCTGCCTGCCACCTTTCTTTCTTTCTCCCTGCCCTCCACCAAGCCACTGCTGCCACCATTGGGGAACAGTCCCCCAAGCTGCCACCGCCATCGGGTAACAGGCCCCAAAGCTGCCACCGTCCCAAACTCTCCCTGCTTCCCTGCGTCAGAGCGACTAGCATTCCTCTCCCCGACGTCAATTCTGCCGTCGGAGAGAAAGTTCCGGCCCAGCCAGGCAGCGATTGGCTGGCCCGAACTTCCTCTCCGACGGTAGACTTGACATCGGGGAGAGGAAGGCTGATTGGCCCGGTATTTCGCCAAGACAAAGTGAGTCCATCACGAAGCCTGGGATGGGCTCCGCGATCGACTCACTTTGCCTTGGCGATCTACCGGTCGATCGTGATCGACCTATTGGGCACCCCTGCTGTATGCAGTTAAAAACATGTATACTGTTCCACAGAGCAGGTACTTTGACCTGCGTATTCTGAGAAGCTTTTTCAGGGCTGCTTTAACTCCCCCCCCCCCTTTTACAAAGCTGCGTTAGGCTTTTTTCTCTGACGCTCACAGGAATTCTATGAACTTTGGAGCATTTAGCACCGTAGCTTAGTAAAAATGGGGAAAGTTTGCTCTCTTTTGATTTTTAATTTTTCTATTTTATTTATGATGCCTGATTTTGAGTTTTGCGATTTGGTTTGTAGGTGGGTGTGCGTATATGCTGTCCAACTTTTGAGGTACTGTAAGTTTTGTAACTGCCCCTGATGTGGGCGTTTGTATTGGGCTAACAGACAACTGGACACATACATAGTTTGAAAACCACGGGGAAAACCACGGGGTACATAGTTTGAAAACCACCGCCAGTGGCGGTGAGAATTTTGCTGACTGCTGCTGGTGTTATTCCTGGATAGTTAATGCCAGACCACGTTCAGGCTTCAGCATTGACTATCTGGTTTATGTGACACCAGCTAATTTATTCAGTTTTCTATACCGTTCTCCCAGGAGAGCTCAGAATGACTTACAGCCCGGGCCACGGTAAAAACCTCTACCACAGCTTAGTAATAGAGAAACATAGAGTATGATGACAGATAAGGGCCGGCGGCTCAACAAGTCTGCCCACTCAAGACTAGCCCTCCCTCCCTGGGGTATCCATATTTTTTTTTTTTTTTTAAGCTTATCTCTGTGGTACCCCTACCTGTTTGTCCCATCGATTCTTGAAGTCGATCACGCTACTGGCCTTGACCACCTGGTGTGGAAGACCATTCCATAGATCAATCACCCGCTCAGTGAAGAAGTATTTCCTGGTGTCTCCATGAAATCTTCCCCCCATGAGTTTCAGCGGATGCCCTCTTGTCTCTGTGGGACCCTTTATATTACCTTATAGATTATACCCAAATCACTTGTGGTAATATGTAAATCAAAATCAAAATTAGACATTAAAGTGAGGCTATATTATCCATATGGAATCACTGAGCCACCATAAAGACATACAAAGACCAAGGAACATATATCCATTAGATAGACTGTGAGCCCACCTGGACAGATATGGAAAATTTATGAAGTACCTGTACGTAAAAGCCTTTGAATGTGGTTGCAAAACTACAAAAAGGCCGTATATAAGTCCCAAGTCCCAATTACAAGGATTCTTCTAGAACAGACCTCAACCAGATATTGTCAAGAGCTAAAAAGCAAACGGGCCAGATGGTACAGATCTTTAAAGCCATGCAAATTATTTATTTATTTAATTTGTTTTCTAACCTGTCCTCCCCAAAGAGCTCGGGACGGGTTACAGGTTAACATATATAATATCCAGTTAACGGGTTACAATTCGTCATAGTTATAGTACAAGCTGTTGTTTTTTTCTAGTACAAGTTTTCTCCTAACTTGACCCATACTAAGGATCTAATGCCAATATCCATAATATACAGTTTACAGGTTAAATTTCTCATAGTTTTTACAGTGCATGATTTTTCAGTATCCATCATTAATACACCAGTGAGAGGTAACCCCCCCCCTTCCCAGAAAAGCGAGTATTGCTGGGTCATGTAAGCCCTGTTCACACAAGACATTTTCTCTCTACCCCCTTGGGTAATCTAGTCTTCTTTTTCCCAGCTCTGCCGCTCTGTTGGCAGTTACCTTTCTGGGGCTAAAGATTGCCATCTGTTTGAAGATTCCAGAGGCAAGCTTCTTCTGCTAACTCATTTATAGGGGGGGAGGGGGGGGGGTTGTCTTTTTAAAATATTATCCAGCCAATATTTAGCCGTTGGCAATCAGTATTGGTTTCTTTTTTTTTTTAACATTGAGTATCACTGGCTAGATTAGGCCCAGGAATTCAGTGCTGGGCCATGTCTGAGTCCTGGCGTTGAATATCAGAGGCTAATTTGGGCTGATGTTGACCACCAGGTCTTATGTGGGACCCAGCCAATATTCAACCAGGGCCCAGGTGCTGACTGAACATTGGACAGCTGCTGCATAATTTCATTGGGTGTTATAAAGCCCACTTTGATCCCCCTCCTCCCCTCCCCCTTCCACCAGCTAGGGTGATCAGGTTACCCATTCCAGAAGGGAGACTGTGGGCCACTCCTGTTTTTAAAATTATATCCCAAAGCAGCGTGCTATTTGTAGTTCATGATTCTATCCAGTGAAATCAGTGCTGTGGGTCCCATAATGCACCAGGATGAGGTTGGCAGAAATCCAGGACTAGTCCAAAAGTCTCCCTTTTAGAATGGGTAACCTGGTCACCTTACCCCCAGCCTACCACCATGAAGGACAGATTGTTTAATCTAGGTAGTTGTCTATATTACCTGTCCTTAAAACCTGGGCCTAGTATGAACAGAAATAGAAAGAGGACCCTTTAAATAAGATGTTGCCTGTATTTTTGATGGTAGACAGTATCCTTTGTGCTTGAGCCACACAAATCTCTTGACCTGTAGAAGACTTAAATGGGGCATAAACACCAAATTGATAAATCAGGTTCAGAGCTAAAGATCTGTACTGTGCATATGTGCGTACATAAACAAACCAAGCTATCCATCCTAGTTAGACAGATCACTAATCAGTAGAGAGTTTAGGTAGCTCTTTCATCTTGTCTAATGTGGCTGCTTTAGTCACATCAGATAAAAATGTATAGTTCTCAGTGACTCAGAGCATTACTCTAATTTCATTCAAAATGTTTTACAGATTTCATCCGCTAAGACCTCCAAATTTTGGAATTCTGAGACCATACCAAGCAAGAAATAAAGAATGTAACGGTTACAGTAAAGACATCAAGTACAGTAAATGGTAGTCCCCTAGAGTCTGCACTAGGCACTTACAACTTACATAGTATGTAATTGTGGCACTTTATGAAATATTTTCAATTAATATTCAATCTATGCTGCAGTCATTTCCCCTGGATATATAAAACGTTGTTGTTGAGCATCGGCCAAAAAAAATCACAACCAGCTGTTGAAATCCAAAACTCTGCCCATCATTCATTCATTTCCTGGCAGCCAGAATGCTTCTGGTCCTGCAGTTTCTTGACTTCTCATTATTGCACTCTGCAATCGCAGCACGAGAATCTCTACCCGCTGGAGAATTTCCAGATCATGAGGGGAGTTTGGGTTTGCAATTGATGATGATGATTTTATGATCCATCTCTGTGTGTTTATTTCCATTAGTTTGAGCTGAAGAGAAATTAGGACAGCTTGTTATCCAACTACTTGAAAGAACCCGCCTGGCTTAATTAACCCCCTCCCTTTTATTAAGTTGCATTAGGGTTTTTATACAGCAGGTTGTGGCACTAAAAAGCTCCAACGTTCATAGAATTCCTGCAATAAAAAACCCTAATGTGACTTGATAAAAGGGGGGTGTCGGGAGGTAAATGTGTTAGTATCACCTAATACCTAGTCAGGTCTTATCTACAAGGGTCCCTGCTGTTTCAGGGCATTGTTGTGTTGGCCCTCAGCAGCTCCCCATGTGGTCCTCTTTGGATGGTTCCTGCTCATTCAGGACTATTGAAATCTTCATTCAATTATGATAAATACCAACTAAATATCTTACACCATATGGTAAAAAGAGTGCTCAGCACCTTAAAACTCTTACATTACACAGCAAAGAATCAGGAACCATCATCGCAACTCTTTTGTTCCTCTCTGGATGGTACCTGCCCCTTAGATATTAGATGCAGGGTGTCTGGTTGGGATAACTCCAGAGGACTCCTTCCCTAGGATGAGGGACATAGAGTAGAGGAGTAACCTAAAGGTTAGTGCGGCAGCCTGAGACCCCCCCCCCCAGGAAACCAAGCTTGATTCCCACTGCTGTGTCCTGTGACTCTGGAGAAGTCACCTAACCTTCTATGCTCCAGGTACACAATAGTACTGTAGGGATAGTTCCGAAATTCACACCTGTGGGTTAGGCCTCTATGATGTTACCAAGCCTGAACCATTCTCAAGATATCTTTCTGCTGAGCACAAGAAACTTTCCAGCATGAATTTTGCAAGAAGAAAGAAGTACACAGCTTTGTTGTTTCTGCCTGATGCATTATGGGTATGTATCAGAATGTTGCTACACAAGGACATTCATCTGTGCTTTAATAATGGGACAGTGTGAATCTTGAAGAAATTATCCTGTTCTTATCTGTCTAACGGCCCTGGGTCTTCCAGCCTATATGATACTTTTCTACAGAAAGGCTATTCATCCAAGTCTGTTTCTGGATTGGTCCGAAGAGGTCATCTGATGAGATACAAGAAAGACTGCTAATTAGTTAATTAGTTAGTCTGTGATAAGGTCCGGGGAAGCTCAGATCTGCTCACAGATATTCTAATTGTAAACTTTTTCTTTCAATAATTAGACCTGTAAGATACCTCGTGTAACTCTCTGCCTAAGAGAAAGAAATTCAGACATTTAAAAACGGCTCTGAACTCGGCACGGAACGGGACTTATTTGCAGATGATTTATAGCCTCATCAAGGATTGTCAACACGTGTGCCTTTAACAACCGGATTCCTGACGTCTACCAAAGCTGCCAAGAAGTTTTTCCTTCCACCTAATTTCGTCTGAGAGGCTAATCTTAAGGTGAGATTACGGAATTTACACTCTTATCAGCGGGGTTAGATAAGGATCACTTGTGATAAAGGATAAGGGTTGAAAAGATTCATTGGTGATAATATAATCATTTGCTAATCAGGGATTATTATTATAAGGAATTGTGTAGTGTGTATTTAACAAGTAGAATTACTCAATTGTCTAACAATTAGATTGTGATAATTATGTACTGAGTTTCATTTGTGTAATCAGATATAACAATATTTAGATTTTGCAGCTGGCTTGTGAATTATATTTGTCTATTTTCATAATAAAGATATTTCTCATTAGCCTGGGTTTTGTGTCGTATAATTAGACCATGATATTTGGACTTGAATAAGAGGTTATGGTTTTCCCTAGACAACTTAACAGAGACGTAACGTGTTTATAATACTGCTAAGTGAACCATAAATCCTTCTACAGTACCTATATACTGTATATAATATGCAAACTGTCTTCATTGTAACCATTCCATTATTCCCCTTCCCTTAAACAAGCCAGCGGTTTTCTCGAGGTTCTAATACTTGCCCTCTGTCACTTTTATAAAATTGCCTTCTTGCTGCTAGAACACAAGGACATAGCAAGGCTAACACACGTCTCTAGGTATTTGCTGAAGAGTTGGCAAGAAGGAGGTTTCCCTTGAAGCTATAAATGGCGCCTGAAATTAGGTGCCTAGATTAGCACCTAACCGATCTAGGTGCCTAATTTAATTTTTTAATTAGCATAATAGACACCATTAATGAGCAATAATGAGCTCATAATTGGCAGAAATGAAACTTAATTGGGCAGTAGGTGCTTAACGCAGCCTACCACTTCCAAGTGTGCACTTGGCCCAAGGAGCCTACCAGAAAGTGGGTGTGGTTATGGGCAGACCTTGAGTATGTTTTGCATAGAGGCACCAATATTTAGGCCAAGAAAATCCTGTCATAAATAGGGGGCACCTAAGATTTTGAAACCCACCAGTGCCTAAGTCCAATCTAGGAGCCTCCAGGCGCAAATCTACACATGGCACCTAACTGAAGATGGACAGCCGCTATGCACCGTGCTCCTTTGACGCCAATTTCTTAGGTGCTGTTTATAGAATTAGGGCCTAAGTGTCAGAGGCAAAGATGGCATTATATCATCAGAGGAGGGGAAGGGAAAGAGGCTATGGCTGCCACCAGACCCTTCTCACTGATAAGCACTCCTTTATTTTTCCCATTTTTCCAGAGCTTCTGAACTGTTCTACACATTTCTTTCTCCTTCTGGAAAGATCCTTTGCCTTTCAGGCAGGCGGCAGGAAGCACGGAGTTCATGAAAAGGCCATTGCTTGGTTAGAACGGAGCTGTATAAACGATGCAGTGTTGCAAGTTTTAATAAACAGAAACAGAGATATCATTGATGTAGAGACATGATTCTATAGGTAAGCTGATTTTTTACCAAACTATATTTTTCGATTGGGACTCATTGGTAACTTTGGGAAGCAATATTGAACGTTGCAAAAGTGGGAGGTGGGGGGATTCTTTGGACTGGGAGGAAATAAAAATAGGCATTGATGGAATTACCAAATGTATTAAAGGTATGTCTATAACTGGGTGTGTGCACTTACGCTCACCTTGTATTGAAAGTGCATATTTAATTAGCACTTACATGCATTTTGTGTGCTCGTGTATACCCAGTATATACTCATATATATATAGTGTGTAAGCTATATATATTCTCACACCTCCTTCAAAACGTCATTATAAACTTATTTTCACCTGATCCTCAGCAAGACCACCAGCCCACTCAATGTTCACTCATAGTAGGCGGCTTTATGCCTCAAATCATCATAGGATCATTCTACTCTTTTTGGTTTCATCTTTTTTATATACAATTTTTCTCTCCGTCTTGAATTCAACTTATCCGTTATATTTCAACTTATCAGCATTAGCTCAAAGCATTTTACTTAGCTTTAGTTAATTGGACTTCTGGTCTCAGTTCACAAAAAGAAGGGGGGGAGATAACCGACATGTTTCACCCATGTGTAACCAACGGAATGTATTGTTCATATTTCTTTCATTTAAAACCAATCAAACTCATATTTAAGAGTCTATTCTCACCTTGTCTCATGCCTCTCACTCCATTCGGAACAGACCAAGTAAAATGCTTTGAGTTAATGCTGATAAGTTGAAATATAACAGATAAGTTGAATTCAAGATGGAGAGAAAAATCTATATATATAAAATCGGAGGTATGTATGTGTGTATGTATGTGTGTATGTGCCGCGATCACGCAAAAACGGCTTGACCGATTTGAACGAAACTTGGTATGCAGATCCCTTACTACCTGGGGTGATATGTTCTGGGGGTCTCGCGGCCCACCTGCACATGTGGGCGGAGCTACAAACAGAAAATCAGATTTCACCCATTCATGTCAATGGAAAAAAATGTAAAAAGCTGCCATTCTCACAGTAATTCAAAAACGGCTTGACCGATTTGAACGAAACTTGGTATGCAGATCCCTCACTACCTGGGGTGATATGTTCTGGGGGTCTCGCGGCCCACAACTCTATGTTGCTTGCTCAGGGCTGGGTTCACCCAAGAATTTATATGTTCTTGCTCCAGGAGGTGAAACTAAAAATGTTGTTTATAATCACGTTTTGCGTTAGTTGTATTGTATTCATTTTGTCAAATATTTCACATTATAATTTGAATATTGTACTTTTTATTAAGCTGTAAAAAAATAATTTCATTCACCACTATAAAGTATCTTTATTTGAATCCATTTACAGTGTTATTGATATAATTAAATACCCGTGCAACGCCGGGGCATCAGCTAGTTGTATATAAAAAAGATAAAACCAAAAAAAGAGTAGAATGATCCTATGATGATTTGAGGCATAAAGCTGCCTACTATGAGTGAACATTGAGTGGGCTGGTGGTCTTGCAGATTTCTGCGTCTCAATGGCCATGAATTTGGACTTGGAGGATGAGATGTATAGCTTCAGCATCTATGAGACAAACTTGGTTTTTTTTTGTTGCATAGAAGTTTTTGGACCTCTGTTAGATTACAAAAATTAGATAGTTCTAAGTCAATAGATGCTGGCACTGTCATCTCGATATAAGGACACTGGATCATCTGCTTTTCTTTTGTCCCTTGATACTTAACTTTTGGCGATCCATTTGGGGTCAAATAAATAGCATACTGGAAGTTCCATTGGCATTGACGTATGATGTTGTGCTTGTTTGGTAAGTTATTGATGGCTAAGAGTCCAATAACTTCACATAACAATAGATTGCTTTTCATCATGACGGGAGTTGCCATACAACTCATTCTGAAAAATTGGAAAAATTGGGACAGGTGAAATTATAGTTTTTGGTGGGAATCCTTGTGCCAAACTTATACATTTGAACGTATGAGAGCAATACAATTGGGACATTATAAGAAATTTAAGGATGTTAGGGACCCAATGACAAAATATTGTAAATATTGATTACTAGTTTTAGCCCTTTGATTATACACATCCAGATGGGTGGATGGGAGGGGGAATATGCCTTTAATTTATCATTTGATTGCAATTTTGTTTGTCTTGATCATTTGTATTACTCTTGATTGACTTTATACTGTATGAAAGGGTGGGTGGGTGGGAGAGAAGGGATATGTATTTATTATATCATTTGATGGAATTAAGTGCCGTTTATTTTGTACATTGTTTGATAATATGTTGCACTTGATGTTGGTTTTAAAAATGAATAAAGATATGGAAAAAATGGTGTATCAATTAATAAATTGGAAAAAATGTGTTAAACTGGTATAATAGAATATAATAGAAAAAAATTTCTCACTTTCATCTTTCCCTTTTCTTTCTTTATTTCTATCTTTTATGTATGATTGTGATTATTGGCAAGTATCATGTTGTTAGAGAGTTTATTTGATTTCAACTTATTTGTACTGAATTACTGACATGTTTCATACTGATGGTTTTTGTAACTTTTAGGTCAGCTGTTTGGGGGGTTTTTTTTCTCTGCACTCTGGCTCTGTAGGAAAATGTTTCTGAATGCAAAGGCTGGGGGAGTTATAGAGGAACTAGTGTTTAAGCCTGTTAGATTAACGGGTGCTAGAATAGATGTGTAGACTTAACAGATCACAAAATTTAATGAAAACTTACCGTGTGAGCTGTCTGTCTTTTTTTTCTTTCTCTCTCTCTTCTTGGCCTCTGTCTGTCTGTTTTATTTTTCTTTCCCTCTCTCTCCTTGGCCGCTGTCTGTCTGTCTGTTTTTTTTTTCTTTTCTTTCTCTCTCTCTACTTGGCCGCTGTCAGTCTGTCTTTTTTTCTTTGTCTCTCTCTCCTTGGCCGCTAGCTGTCTATCTGTCTTTTTTTCTTTGTCTCTCTCTCCTTGGCCACTGTCTGTCTGTCTCTCTGGCCCACTATCTGTCTGTCATTCTTTCTGTTTATCTCTCTCCCTGGCCACCTGTCTGTCTGTCTTTTTTGCTTTCTGTCCCTCTCCCTGCCCGCTGTCTTTCTGTGTGCATCTGTCTTTCGTTCTCGTGCGCTGTCTGCCTGTCTTTCTGTCTCTCTCCGTGGCCCCCTGCCTGCCTGCCTGTTTCTTTCTGTGGCACCATGCCTGCCTGCCTTTCTTTCTGTCTCTCTTCATGGCCCCCTTCTGTTTCCCCCCAGAGCAAACCAAGATTGCTGCCTGCCCCCAGCACACCTCTCCCCCCAAAGCATAGCAAGTTTGCTCCCTGGCCCCCTTTCCCTCTCCCTCCTCCCCCACTTCCTTGTGCAGCAGCAACATTTCCTTCCCATCCTTCCCTGTGCAGCAGCACCCCTTGCTTTCTCCCCCTGTCCTGCAGTAACCTTTCTCCCTTCCTTTTACCTCCCTCCTGTCCAGCAGCACCCATTCCGTTCTCCCTGTCCTGCAGTAGCCCTTTTCCCTTCATTTTACCTCCCCCCTGTCCAGCAGCACCCCTCCCTGCTGCCCCTGTCCTGTAGTAGGCCAGCCATCAGTAGTGTTTCTCATCCCCCCCTCCCCTCTCCTCCTGGGTCTCACACAGCCGTCGGTAGCACAGCATTCACAACTCGCTGCTCCTGCTTGCTTCGGTCCTTTGTCGCTGCCGGTTCCCACCTACTTTCTTTTTGCACGAAGGCAGGAGCAGGACCCAGCTGCAAGGAAGGCCCGAAGCAAGCAGGAGCAGCGAGTTGAAGTCTCCCTCCCTGCTGGAAGCGACGTCGTCAATGGCAATGCTCCTCTTAGCACCCCAAATCAAACCGCCACAGGCTCCACCGCTGCGCATGTGCCACAAATGGAACACGGCACGGAAGCACAAATCACGGCGGCAGGGATCACGCCGTTTCAACTGCGCATGCACAGGTAAGGGTTTTATTATATTAGATCACTGCTGAAGAGTGATGTATGAAGTAGAAATGTCACTTTACCTGGAACAGGTTGACCCGATACTGGGTTCAGCTATATCTAGGTTGCTAAGGAGCTAGTCTTGGTCTTTTTGGATCCTGTTTCAAAGCATTCTGGGAGTTTCTCCTTAACATAATCAGTTGAAAAAGCAGGACTGGACTACAATTTTCATCTAACTAGGAGTCAGGTGGCAATCAATTGATGCAAGACAAAACTCAAAACACAGCACAAAAAGCAGTGTTGGGAATTAAAGTGTCCTGCTCAGACTATGCATTTATGTCCATCATCTCTTTTTATTTTTGTTCAGGGAGAGATGGTTACTCGATTGTTTCCACACAGGCTTTTCTGGGACATGGTGGTAAATACGCAACATAAATCATGTCTGAAGAATAGCATAAATACACATTTTGCGCTGGGGTGGATACACTGAAAAGGAAGCTCTATTGCTCCCACCACTAGCTTACCTCCATGTTCAGACTTTCCATGGCAGCGATTTCATCACACGCCTCCCAGTAAACAGCATTGCAAGGGAATTGCAGCCTGCATAATTATAACCTCTGCTCTTCTGAGAGAAATCCCTGCTCAGCAAATGAAGTCATGACACCACATCTACGTGAAGTCTGTCCATGGCATCATTAAGTCATTTCTCCCAACACATTATAAATAATAATCTTTCAACCAAGCCTACAATTCAAATGCACTTCAGGAGATCAAAAGGCCATTATTTGGTAAGCTTAAGTTTTTGGAGAAAAAATGTTGTCTGGCATTTTGCACTGTTCTCAAGCAGAATGGATACACATTAGGGCTGTCAATTCACACAGGACAACCTGAACCTCATCCTGTATTGATTTTCCCCATGGCATGTACGGGAGGTGTAGCTTTGATTTCTCTGCATGCATGCTATGTGGTAAAATAAGGAGTGAACCAGCATTTCTAGGACTGACCTAAAACAGGTGAAAATCACCAGTGGTTCTCAATGTTTTTTTTCTGTCAAGACACACCTGATGAATGACGCTCACATATATGACAAACTGCACAAGTAGCTGTTTAAAAAGCTGAATATAGTGTATGACAGCAAATAAAGACTTGCGTGCTCTATCCAGTGGGTGACGGGACAAAAGCGCGTGAGACTTCGGCATGCCGACATTGCAGCGCAGACAATTTGGCGCAAGACCCCAGGGCGCCGCCTAAAAAGTTACTTTTAAAGAGCTCCGACGGGGGGCGTGGGGGGGAACTTTACTTCACACTATTTGCGCTGCTATTGGGGGGGGGGGTGAAACCCCCCATGCTGGGGTCTTGCGCTGATTTGTCTGTGCTGCAATGTTGGCGTGCTGAACTCCCGCGCGCAAATGACCATGAACCATCCAGTGTATCCAGCAATCACATTCATTATCAAGGCAATATTGAACCAACAATCCGGCTTATTATTATAACATTTTACTTGTTAACTTCCACTATACGATGCCTTCCCCTCCCCCCCTGAGATATACAGGACCTGTACTCAGATGATATGAATGTGGTATAAACTAGGCATACTTTCTCCTGATTCATCCTTGTTATTTTCAGCACTCAGGGCTAGATTCTCAAAACTTTGCGGTAAAAACCGATGGGCCGCTGTCGCAGCCGTTATTGTAGCGGTTTCAAAAAGGTGAGCCATTCTCCAAAAAACGTGCATGCAAATGAGGCTGGTGGGGAGTAACGAAGGTTCGCTAAATTTACATGAGATGAGTCGCTGGTGATAGCGATTGGTGCATGCGCAGAATACACCACGAGAGAGACGTAAATGTGCTGGGAAAAGCAACACCGCAAGCACAAATATCGCTTGCGCGCCTTATTTGAGCATAATATATGCGCACGCCATAGGCACGCGTAACATGTGGCACTAGCCATTGGGTGCTTATGTCACAAAAACAGATTGGAACTATTATAAGTCATGTAAATCTTATCATTTGTTTTTAACGTCAAATTTTATCATGAACCACAGCCAGAAAGACATAAGACACGGCTTTAATACACGCGCTCAAGAAGTGTGCTTTTGTCAACCCCCCTATCCTACCCGCTAGCGGTTTTAGCACACACTTAGCGCGCGCTGAATTGTCATCCATGCTAGATGCTAATGCCACCATTGAGCTGGCGTTAGGTTTTGGTGCATAGCGCGGGGGGCAGCGCATGCTAAAAATGCTACCGCAGCTTAGTAAAAGGAGCCCTATAATTTATATGAATCATGTAATTTTTATTTTTTTCATTAGCAAGTCAAAACACACGCTTTTCACAGTGCTCCAAAAATTCAAAATATATCTAAACTTTTAAATATATGTAAACTTTCATGTACATAAGCGTTATAAATATTTTTTTAATTTTTTGGGAATGCGCATAGCGAGCGTGGGAGTAAATCTCAGATTTGTAATGCGCATGGCGAGAAAATTGCAGATTAACCCCATGCTCTCCTTGCGCATTGTACATTTCAAATATCAATGCCAAATAACAAAAAAAACCTTTGTGTCACATATTTAAAATGGAAAGGATAATTGCCATGCAGCAGGGAAATTTTAAGAAATTTCAGGGGGCGCTAGTGAGCGCGTGCACGGATGGCAGCCTAGTGAACTCGCTCCGGAGACCTTCGTGCTTATGCCTTGATTAAACTTCACTTTTCCTGTTTCGGAAGACTAACTTTATAGTGCACCGTCGCTCGAATATGTCGGCTTCTAAACCCGGCAAGCGTAAGAATGCTGAGCCTGCCTCTCCGCACAAACAGAGTGCCGGAAAATCGGAGGATGAGTCATCCGCCATCTTGGCTGAGCTTCGCGGCATACGCGAGCTCCTCACCGACACCAAGCATGATATTTCGGAAATAAAAGAAGACCTCACAAACCTAAATGGGGAATTTACCAAGGCACTCTCCCGTATTGATATTTTAGAAACGAAAGCGGCAACAACGGATGAATCGCTGAAAATATTGAGACGCCAGGCAGCACGTGTTACCCTGTTGGAGCGGGCTTTAGAAGACGCTGACAACAAGGCCCGACGTAACGGCTTCCGTCTTCTTGGTCTGGCAGAGGGGAGAGAAGCGTGTGACCTCGTGGAGTTCCTGGGTGCCTTACCGCCACAAATACTCAAATTAAATGAGGCTCCAAAGCTAGAATTTGACAGCGCTTTTCGTGTGCCTCATCAGCGCCACCAATCCACCAAGTTTCCCAGACCGATTGTGGTGACCATGCTGCGCCACAGCCAGACTATGCTCATCATGCAGCATGCCAAGCTTCATGGTCCGATTGTCTTCGAAGGTTCCAAGCTGCTCTTTGTACCTGACTTAGCGAAAGAGTCTGCTAAACGACGCAAGCAATTTCTAGCATATAGACCTAAACTGAAAGATATTGGTGCGAAGTTTGGTGTCTTGTTTCCAGCTCGCATGAGGGTCACATACAATAACAAAACCACAGATTATACTGATCCTGCAGCCCTGGCGGAGTTACTCGAGTCTATTCAGCCCTCTTTCATTGATAAGATATGAACTTGGTTATGTTTGCCTATACACATGATATCTTCTGATGTCTTACTATTTCTGCTTGCTTAATGTGACAGGCTCTCCTCTGTTTGGCATTACAGTGATGTTTGTTTACTTCTCACTGACCTGTCTCCATTGCAGCTGGTTTGCTGGACTATCAGTGCCACTCACTTACCCTTAGGTTACGTTAGCTTGTTTGCTAACACCTTACACTGATACGGTCTGTGCTATGTTTCTTGTTTTATTGTCACAGGTTTGCACTTTTGATGCTTCAATTATTTGCATTTGTTCTCATGTTATTAATGCTTTTCATTCCCTATATACTGTGAATTCTCTCCAACTGTCACATGTCTATAAAATGCTTATCTCTTAATGTTAAGGGTCTCAATAACCCGGTGAAAAGAGTCAAGATACTAAAATACATTGAAAGCTTCACTCCAGACATCGTTTTGCTTCAAGAGACCCATCTATCTGTGTCTGAATCTACCAAACTGGTCTTAAAAGGGTTCTACCCAGTGTTATTCTCTGCTGCAGTGCACAAAAAAGAAGGGGTGGTGGTCACCTTCCTACGTAGACGTAATGATTTGACAATCACCTCTCATACTAATGACATTAGTGGTAGATGGTTAGCAGTTTATGTGACTATTAATAATCTACCGGTTAGCATTGTCAACATCTATGCACCAAATGTGGATCATCCTCCATTCTTTGATGATATTGCGGACCTAATCACATCTTCCTGTGGCTCTCATTACATTTTGGGGGGCGATTTTAACCTAATCCTAAATCCTCTTTTGGATAGGAAATCGACTGTCCCATATCGCAAATCAAGGTCCTGGTTCAAATTACAAGAACTGCTGGAACACCTGAAACTTGGAGACCCTTGGAGAACTTTACACTCTGTGGACTTAGATTACACTTTCTACTCAGCACCGCATGCATCTTATTCGCGCATAGATTTCTTTTTGATCAGTTACAACCTGATGGCCAAAGTCGACTCAGCCACCATTGGAGAAATAACAGTGTCTGACCATGCTCCAATTTTTCTGTCATTCCTTGATTTAGGTGCACGTGTAAATAGGAGAGTATGGCGCTTTAACTCCTGCTTAGTCTCGGATGATCATTTTGTATCTACCATGCGGAGTAATATTAAAGAATTCTTTGACCTTAACTCACCGGAAGCTACGAGCTGGACTAACACCTGGGATTGTTTCAAGGCATATATTAGGGGGCTAATAATCTCCTACTCAGCCGCAAAAAAAAAGGGACTTCTGGAACGTGAAACTACCCTCTTGCAGAAATTGCGAGTGGCAGAAGATCTCCATAAATCTTGTCCAATGACCAGTCGTACCTGAACTCTCTGCGGGCTCTGAGATTTGAATACAATTTGCTGCTCAGTTCCTCAGCTGCCAAAGAAGTCTTTATGAAGTCCGCGTATTATTATGCAAATATTAATAAGTGTGGTCATCAATTAGCGGAATACGTTAAGATAAAATCGGAAAAAACCATGATCCCGGCTATACAGGATGATGCTGGTACGATGTGGCTCAATAATACTGATATCTGTTCGCAGTTCCACCATTTTTATACCACACTTTACTCATCGGAAACTCAAGATATATCTTCAATCGGTCCTTTTTTGGACACCTTGCCTCACAATACTCTTTCTGATGTGCACTCAGAGACCCTCTCTGCTCCGCTTATGCAGGCACATATATCTGAAGCCTTGCTTTCTATGGCAAAGAAGAAAGCACCTGGTCCTGATGGTCTCACAACTGAATTTTATCTTGCTTTCCAGGATCTGCTTCTCCCCATCTTATTGCTTGATTGACTCTGGACGAGTTCAAGGTACTTTCACTGAAGCAACTATTATTGTTTTGCTGAAACAGGACAAAAATCCACTTAGTGTCAAAAATTACCGTCCTTTATCCTTGATCAATACTGACGCGAAGATATTTGCAAAGATCTTAGCCATCAGGTTACAATCTGTTCTTCACACAATTATTCACCCTGATCAAAGTGGTTTTATGTGCGGTCGTCTCTCATCAGACAACACCAGATTGTTTGCTCATATTATTCATCAAGCTCAACATTCAGCTAAGCCTCTCGTTGCAGTTGCCTTAGATGCGGAGAAGGCTTTTGATCGTATTGAGTGGCCCTTCGTATTTGCAGTCCTGAAATGGTTTGGGTGTTCTGCTACATTTATAACCATGGTGAAAGTTTTGTATACTTGTCCTACCACTGCCATACGTATTAACGACTCAAGCTCAGCTTCATTTCAACCTACTAGGGGAACTAGACAAGGATGTCCTCTATCCCCTTTACTATTTAATATTGCACTTGAGCCACTACTCATCGCTATCAGATCTGCATCGTCCATTCATGGATACTGTATTGGTGATTTCCAGGTGAAACTGTCCGCTTATGCTGACGACGTGCTGTTATATGCGGATCCTGCCTCACTACCACATATATTTCTCTTACTGGAAAAATACTCTCGAGTATCAGGTTACAAGCTCAACATCTCCAAGACTGAGATCCTGCCTCTAAATGACTTAGTTGATCTTGAATCCTGTAGAAGTCTCAACTTGCAACCGGCATCACAGAAAATGAGATATTTAGGGGTCTTCTTTGGTCCATCCCTGGAGGATACCCGAAAATATAATTCAGAATTGCTGTTACAGATTGCAACCTCCATGACAGAACGCTGGTCACCTCTCAAATTGTCGTGGTGGGGGCGGCTTGACACCATCAAGATGATTTTGACTCCTAAACTCAACTACATTCTATCTATGATTCCTTTTCTATTGGATTCTAAGATTTATGCTAATTTAGAGTCTATACTAGTTGCCTTCCTGTGGCAGCGTAAACCTCCTCGTATTGCATTGAAGAAGCTCAAAGCTGCTAAGGAACATGGAGGCGTGAACTTTCCGAGCCTTCATGACTACCATCTAGCCTTCCTCGCTCATCAAGGATCAAAATGGTTAGTGGACTCTCCTCTTGAACGTCCTCCGCCTTGGCTCTCCCTTGAGTCCAACCTATATTCTACACAGTGCTTAAAACATGTCTCATTCATGGCTCCAAATCGTATTATGGATGACAATATCATCTTATCTTCTACTGGAACAGCGTTACGTGCTGTCGATAATTGTGCAGATCTGGGTTGGAATTCGACATCGCTCTCTTCTGTGTGGAATAATCCATCAGTCAAAATTCAAGGTCAATATATAGAGTGGAAGTCATGGATAAAGAGGGACATTTGGTCCTTTGCACAGGTGATGGTAAATTCTTCACTGATGTCATTCTCCTGTCTAGCTGCTACATATCTGTTACCTGCCACACATCACTTTCGTTGGCTTCAGCTTCATCATTGTTTATCACTTTCTTTAAAAGCCCATCCACTGTCCTCATTGACCCCCCTCTATACTGCAGTGGTGCTCGAAATTCTGTGGTGCAAAGAAAGAAGCTTCGTCATGGTACCGTATTCTTCGAGATCATAAATTCACAGCTTGCTTATCCCTTCATACAACCTGGGAAGATTCTGTCCACGCTACCTTCGATCCTACCACCTGGAAATTAGTTTGGAGTTCCATGAGACGATCTCTCAAATCCTCCTCCATGGCCCAGCAAATGTTCTTCTTTCTTCATAGGGCCTATTGGACCCCTCATAAGCTTTCATTAATTGATGTTAAATGCTCTAACAAATGTTGGTCTTGCACCGTAGAGGTTGGCACATTTGCTCACATGTTTTATCATTGTCCTAATGTGTATATGTTCTGGACCCAGGTGTGGGCGATTATTTGTGTGTATCTGCCTATCACATCTTCTCATACGTATGCTGCAATAATCATGCGTTACCTGATGTTTTGGATAAATATCAATCTAGATGATTGTGTTGTTTACTACAGATAGCTCATAAATCTATTCTGTCTAACTGGAAAGATTCTACATCTTTAAGTGTAAATTTCTGGTGGAACTTAGTATGCCTCTATGTTAAATTTGAAAAAGTTGCTGCAGAGAAATCTAATTCTATAACCAGCTTTAATCAGACCTGGGCTCCTATTGTAGACATGTGCTAGATTATTTCTTATAGATTATCCTGTGATAGTTGTTGTATACTTTCCGCCATTGTCACAGATCTGTATCCTGGTGTATTCTATTTGTTCTTTACTATTTCCTTTTCTGGAAAATTTAATAAAAAGATTGAACACACAAAAAAAAGAAATTTCAGGATATTTGGGAGCCATTAACAAGATACTGTAAAGATTGAAATTATTGCATAGAATAAATATTAATTTTTTTCCTTTTGTTCATATATGTCCAGGGTGGGGTGGGAATATTTTATGATTTCTTTCGCTTATAAATAATTGTTGGGTATAAGGGAGGGGGATAATTGACGCGAGTTAGAATTTGAAGATATATTAAGTAATGTTAAAGTATAAAATGTATGTATTTTATGTTACACGTATTGTGAGTTTAAAAATGAATAAAAATGTAAAAATAACAAAAAAAAAATTCAAAATCAAATATATCTTTTAAGGGCCAGCTATCCCTCCCCCCCTTCCTTCCAGATAGATTGTTGCGTCCTAAAGAGCTAGCGCATGCGTTATGTGTTTCAAAACCAACAAGGATACAGTGCGCATGTGCGTTGATTGATGTTTCTGCGCTAATAGTGACGTGTTTACGATTGGATCATTTACATGGACAAGCTTTACTGAATCGATTGGCTACAATGACTCGGAAATGGATAGGACACGAATCGGATATTTTGAGACTTTAGTGAATCCTACCCTTAGGATGAAATTCATCAAAGAACGCTAAACACATTTGCACATGTAATTGTGTTAGCGCGCACTAACCACTAAAGATGCTTAGTGCCCTTTGATGAATTCCCCTCCTAATATTTAGATATTTTTTTGACTTACAGCTGATGTGTTGGGTTTTTTTTTTAATGCTGTTCACAGCAGATGAATATTGGCCTTAAAACATTTGAAAAATATCAGATAAGTGAGATTTGTGTTCACCAACTGATGGCAAAAAGCATAATTTTCTTTAACTATTCATGGAATCTAGTTCTTAATGCTGGAGTTCCAGTTCTGACCTACTACAGGTCTGCAGCCAGAGCTTCATGTACTGCAGAGATAGAAGCTGGACACAGGTTACAGGAACCTGTTCCAACAGGATAGGCTTCCGAGCTTCCTCTTCCTGAAGAGCGATGTGCCTGGACGTTCAAAGCAAAATAAATTAATCAGATTGTCCAGTGCAGATTGGCTGAATTGCACTCAACAGCGAAACAAGGGAGGGAGGCGCCCGAGGCAGTGGTGAGCGTCCCTCGGCACTCTTCCCTGCGGTGTGCTGCTGCCATGCGTACCAGGAAGTGTCATCAGAGCAAAAGCTGAGGCCGACGCAAGCAACGACTAGGAGCTGCTTGCTGCCGGCAAAGATTTTGAAGAGGTGGGCGGACGGAGAGATGCCTGCTCACCAAGATTTTCCATTACAACCCCTCAACTATGGAACTCAATGCCTAATCACCTTCGGGAAGAGCTCAGCCTTGAAATATTCAAATCAAATCTAAAGGCCTTCTTATTTAATGATGCATTTGATCTATAAAAGCCTAATACCTATCTTCTACCACAGATGTAATTCCACCTTCCTATATGTGTTATCCTTTTATGTCTCCCTATCCTAATTAAAATTGTATTTCTTCCCCTTTACCATCTTGTAAATGCTGTTAGTCCATAATGCCTATATGTATATTATAATGTCTACTAGTGTTTAAGCCCGTTACATTAATGGGTGCTAGAATATATGCCTGTCTGTCTTTCTTTATTTATGTATTTCTCCCTGCTCCTGTCTCTTTCTTCCTTTCTTTCTGTCTCTCTCCCTCCTGCTATTTTTTTTTCTCTCTCTCCCTGGCACCCTTTGTCAGTCTGTCTTTCTTTCTGTCTGTCTCTCTGGTCCCCTGTCTGTCTTTATTTCTGTCTGTTTCTCTCCCTGGCCTCCTTTGTCTATCTGTATTTCATTCAGTCTCTCTCCCCCCCCCCCCCCCACTTTCCTTTGCAGAAGCAGCAGCGGTATTTCCCTTCCCCTCCAGATCCCTGTGAAGTAGTAGCAGCATTTTCCCCCATCCCCCATTCCCTTCTCTTCCCCCCCCTCCACTTTCCTTTACAGAAGCAGCAGCGGTATTTCTCTTCCCCTCCAGGTCCCTGCTGAAGCAGTAGTAGCATTTTCACCCACCCCCCATTCCCTTCTCTCCCCCCCCACTTTCCTTTGCAGAAGCAGCAGTGATATTTCCCTTCCCCTCCAGATCCCTGTGAAGTAGTAGCAGCATTTCCCCCCCATTCCCTTCTCTCCCCCCCACCCACTTTCCTTTGCAGAAGCAGCAGCGGTATTTCCCTTCCCCTCCAGGTCCCTGCTGAAGCAGTAGCAGCATTTTCCCCCACCCCCCCATTCCCTTCTCTTACCGTGAGCTGTCCTGCTCCGTTCGGCTCCTCCCCCTTCCCTTCCCGCGGGCTGGCCTGCAAGTTTCAAAGTACTGGCGGCTCTTCTCACGATCCCCATGGTGGCTGATCCTCCTGTAAAGAGCAGCCTGCGATGGTGTCCGGCTTTAGCGAACCTCGCAGGCCGCTCTCCAACTCGGTATCACGTTCCCTCTGACGCGATCCCGTGCGTCAGAGGGAACGTGCTACCGAGGGTGGAGAGCGGCCTGTGAGGTTCGTTAAAACCGGACACCATCACAGGCTGCTCTTTAGAGGAGGATCAGCAGTAGCAGCGGCGGTGGTGGCAGCGGTGAGTTAGGGCGGGAGGTGTGTTCCCTGATGAGGACGCGGGCAGGGAGAGAGCTTGCCTGGCTTCCATGGTGAGTGAGGGCGGGAGGAGGGGAGTGGCCAAAATGTACCCTGCCGCCGGATTGGCGGCCACGGATCAGAAATCACAGCGGCAGGGATCACAAAATTTCAAGAGCACATGCACGCTCTAGGGTTTTATTATATAGGATTTCACTGAGATATAATGCACATTATGTGCAATTTAATGAGGTACATTTTTTGGAAGTGCAATGATTATAATTGACAAGTGAGCATCAAGGAACATTCAGTGACTATGTGACAGTCTCTTGATCCATTAATGAGCCCTTCTTAAAAAAAAAAAAAAAAAAGAATAAAAATTTCTGTATCATTATCTTTAGAGATGAATGGAATTTTTATAATAGGTATTCATTCTACTATTCATGTGTCCTTTCTCCCCATTGGTAATGCTAAATTCCCAATGTCACAGTGTTTCGGATCAATAGATTTTGGACAAATATTTGGATTTTTTAGCTATTCGCTCTGAATTTAAAAGTGACACAGTAGAATGTGCTGGTATAGAGATAAATAAACCCTTACGGGTCAGTTTTTGAAAGGCATCTAGACATTATGCCTCATATTCTATAAATGGCTCCCTACCAGCGCCATACTTAAGTTGAAAACGCCATTTAAAAAAGATTAAAAGCGGTTTTAAAATAAAAATGTAGGTGCCTACCAGCACCCAAAAAACCAGCAGCTGCATCGAGGCTACAAAGGCGCTTTATGACACCTTTTGCCACTATAGGTATGGCTAATGCTGGAAGTGGCACTAGGCATTGTAAAGCGCCTCTGTGGCCGTGATTTACATGAAACATAGGCACCAGAAATGTAGGCCTTGAAAACCCTGGCCTACATTTCTGGCACCTGCCTTTCACGAAGCCTCGATTCTATAAATGGCACCATTGTGTGATTGTCGAACAACAGAAAGGAAAGTGCAACCCCATGTATAGTGGAACAGAACACAAGAAGTGAGAAAGGGACTTTGCACGTCATCCTCTAGAACAGAGGTAGGCAATACCGGTCCTCGAGAGCTGGAGCCAGATCAGGTTTTCAGGATATCCACAATAAATATGCATGAGATAGATTTGCTGGCTACCCATTACACACCGTATCACTTATAAAATCTTAATGCTGGTCTTTAAAATCAAACTCTCCCGTCTTCCATCTTTTCTCGATAAACTCATCATTCCTCTTTGCCCTTCTCGGACACTTAGATCAGCAGATCAGAATCTATTGACCGTCCCTTCCATCAAAGAATTCTACTACACCAGGAAAACTAACTTCTCCATAGTTGCTCCAACTTTATGGAACGCTATGCCACCTCAACTCCGTCTTGAAAATTTCCTCGACAAATTTAAAACTAAACTAAAAACGTTCTTATTTCAAGATGCATATCACAGCCCTTAAATACTTCCTCTCCAACAGCTAGTAAAACTTATCATCAACCGCTTTCAAGAAGCAACCCCCACTCCTGATGTTATATCCCCCTCTCTTCCCTGTTCTTTTACTTTGTTTTTAATGATGTATTTATTGACTCCCCTTCCCCTCTTTACCTTCAAGTCTAAGTTTGTATTTGTAAATTGTCCTTAATGTTCACTCTTACCCCTCTTATAATTATTATATATATATTTTTTTTAACCTTTAATTTTTTAGCATTGTAAACCAGCTAGATACACGTCGATGGTCGGTATATTAAAACTAATAAACCTTGAATAAAACTTGCATCTCAAGGAGGCAGTACATGCAGATCCAATCTCATACATATTCATGGTGGAGATCCTGAAAACCTGACTTAGCTCCGGCTCTCGAGGACCAGAATTGCCTACCCCTGCTCTAGAACAATTCACTTATTGAAAGTACATAAACCATTTAAGCATACACATAAAATCATGTAAGCCTAATAAATAGATTGAAGAACTAGGAATAGAGTCGCAATCCGTCGCAGTGGGGTACTGAAAATGAACAATCGCTACAGAACTCCATTCCTAGTTCTTCAATCACGATGTTACAATACAGCTGCACTCCAAATGGTTTTCCATAATTGAGGTTTATAGCATCTTGGACCCCTGAGGAAGAAGTGTTTATCGAAACACGGACCGTGCCAAAATAGAGTAAATGAAGGTCAATAATTGTTATCAGACATTTATTGATTGTTAATGGCTCGTGAATTAATTTACATGTGGATCCTGGGATTGCGTACAATTTTGGGCATCATTTATAGAATCTGGAGGTATGCAGTTCTTTGGAGAATAGCACTGCTGGAGTATTTGCAAATACATGCACACCTATGTACATACAGTATGTGTTAGTATTCCAATCATTTATATGCAAAAAAAGGTATGTAAATGTGAGTACGCAGGCCTATATTCTCTAAACGGCACCTAAGTTAAGTGAAAAAACGCCGTTTAAAATACTACTTTAAAAAATTCCAAGGCACATACTGGTGCCTATAAAAAACAGCACTGGAATTATGCCTCCGGAGGTGCCTAGTAACGCCTAAAGCCACTGTAGATGTGGCTAACACTAGAAGTGGCATTAGGCACCGGTAAGCGCCTCCAGAGGCCCGATTCATGTCAAAGGTAGGCAACAGAAATATAGGCCTTGAAAACCTTGGCCTACATTTCCAGTGCTTACCTTTGCCGGAGGCACAATTCTTTAAATGGCGCCGTCGCTTGACTGACACACTATCGGTGGCTGCCTTTAAGGCGGCTGCCAACATTGGCGCCATTTAGAGAATCCGGGGATCTCAGTTTATTGATTTGTCCTTCACATATTGTGGCTGGTTGTGGTTGGAACTTGGAGCTACGCTATAGTTCTCAAATTAGCTGTGTAGCATGACTCCAGATATGCTTTTTAAACTGGGAAATGTCAGGTCAGCTTTTATGTCTGTTCATTTAATAAAGGTCTCGTTTACTTAAATTTCAGAAAGGGCTTTGAGGTTTTGCAATTACCTAGGCCTGTTTCTTATCAGTCATTTCGCTGCTGCTCATTTTGCTTTTAAATAGGTTTAGAATCTGTTTGAACTCTGAAGCACTTACTGTGGTGAAAAAAAAAATCACAAAGCAGAATGGAATGCTAAACCTTTTATTCACTTTTAGAAGAACTGCAACACACAGAGCTGTTTGTTTTCTAGGTAAAATATACTGGGCCCGATTTAAGCAGGCAAGAGAGGCTCCTGCCCATTGAAACCACCGATGGCCTCCCAACCTTCGATAGTCAGTGCCACTAAATATCAGCTTTGACCACCCATTTTAAAAAATGGGCAGGTCCAGCATGGTACAGGGGATGGTGTTGGGGAGGGGCCACCAGTTATGGAGGTGCTGTCAATATTCAGTGCTGGCACTTAGCTATACAGGAGCTGAATATTGCTGGCACTCACATAACTTCTTTTTTCTTTTTTTTTAGTACATGTGATCCTGCTCCCAGCCCCCTGAAAAGGTCCTCCTCCTTCCCTTCCCCCACCTGTAAACATAGGGTTCCAGATTTTTGCTTGAAAAAAAAAGAGGATGCATAGCTAAGGTGACCATTTATTTTTCTCATCAAAAGGGGACATCTATTAATTCTCAGTCCCGCCCCCAATCCCGCCCTAGCCCCGCCACAATCCCACCCTGGCCCCGCCCAAACCCTGCCCTAGCCCCGCCCCCAATCCCACCCCCAATTTCTTCCATTCAATTTTCATGTACACATAATATCTTCATATTAATTCATAATGGTAACCTTAAAATTACAAAAAACTACAAAGCACACTATACGCAGATAAAATGTTAATTATCATTTATATTTGGGGGGGTTTCAAAGATGTCAAGGCAAATGACTTTAAAATATGCAATGTCACCTCAGTAACTATAGAAAAATAGATAAATAGAGTGCAAAATATAGACAGCAGATATAAATTCTCAAAACTGACACATTTTGATCACTAAATTAAAAATAAAATCATTTTTCCTACCTTTGCTGTCTAGTGATTTCATGAGTCTCTGGTTCTGTTTCCTTCTGACTGTGTATCCTTCCTTTCATTTCTTTCTTTCTGCACTCAGGCCCAACAATTGTCCCTTTCTATTCCCTCCTTCCTTCCTTCCTATGTCCTTAGTTCCCCCAGTGCCTCCTTCCCATGTCCATAGTGCCCCCAGTGCCTGTCCAGTGTCCTTAGTGCCCCCAGTGCTTCCTTCCCATGTCCATAGTGCCCCAGTGCCTCCTTCTCATGTCCATAGTGCCCCCAGTGCCTGTCCTGTGTCCCTAGTGCCCCAGTGCCTCTGTCCTGTGTCCCTAGTGCCCCCAGTGCCTCTGTCCTGTGTCCCTAATGCCCCCAATGCCTCCTTCCCATGTCCATAGTGCCCCCAGTGCCTGTCCAGTGTCCTTAGTGCCCCCAGTGCCTCCTTCCCATGTCCCTAGTGCTCCCAGTGCCTCCAGTGGTCACCTTATGCATAGCCCCCAGTGGCATACCTAGCATATGTGACATCCGGGGCCCATCATTTTTTGACACCCCCCACATCTGTATGAAAACATGATTTTTAGTAACAATCCACAAGTCACACATGAATACCTAGGAAAAGACAGCATCTTACATACTGCAATGAGCAGTATAACATTAATACACCCATTGCAAAACTAAACAAGCCAGACTAGTACAGATCAATCCTGCAGTCAATCCTAACAAAAAACCATGTCTTTCGAAAACACCTTTGCCTAGTATGGAATATGTAATCACAAACTAACCCCTCCCTCTTTTACAAAACTTTAGTGTGGATTTTAACTACGGAGGTAACAGCTCTGACGCTCATAGAATTCTGAGCATCAGAGCTGCTACCACCACGGCTGGCGCTAAAAAACGCTCCACAGTTTTGTAAAAGGGGGGATAAAATAGAAATACATAGACAAAGTTTAAATTGAACCAGCAAGAAGCTGGACTCTGCATACAATGCACCACAGAAACAGTGACACATGTCCCCTAAAGCAATAAATAAATAGAAATTTTTTTTCTACCTTTGTCTTCTGTGATTTCTGCTTTCCTCATCTTCTTGTAACTCTCTTCCTTCCATCCACTGTCTGCCGTCTCTCTTCCCCTATATGGCATCTTCTCTCCTTCTATGCCCCTTCCAGAAACTGTATGCCTCCCCTTCCATCTTTCCTTTCACCTCCATTGGTCTGGCATCTCTCTCCTCTCCTACCTTCTTCCACACCTCTCCTCTGCAATCCCTTTCCCTTTTTTTCCCTCATTTTCCTTTTCAATTTATTTTCTGCATCTGTCTAGATTACATTCTTACTACCCTCTCATCAATTTTCTTTTTTACTGTCTACCTAAAGCTTGCAACCTCTTTCCCTCACCCCTTCAGTGTTTCCCTAACTCAATCCTTTTCTCCCCATCATGTGCCCTCTTTTTATTTATCCCCTCCTTCCATCATGTATCCTCTTTTTCTTAGCCTACCATCTAGTACCTTCTCCTCTCTCTGTCCACTTCCATCCAGCGTCTGCTCCCCTCTTTCTCTCCTCCCATTTCCTTCCTGCATTTGTTCCCTTATCTCTCCCATCTGCACTTCCATCCAGCATAGACTCCCCACTATCATCCAATGTCTGCCCATTCTCTCTCCATCCACCTCTCTTCAATCAGCATATGCCCCCTTTCTTTCCCTCCAATATCCTTCCCCCTTATGTTTCTCCCCTTTCTCTGTACATCAATTCCATCAGCACCACTCTTCCATACCACCCTGCCCCCTTTCTTTCCCTCTACCACTCTTCCATTCCAGCAGTCCTGCTTCTTTCTCTCCCTTCATGCAGCAAGGTCCCGCGATGACTGTAGCTGCTGGCTGCCAGTCCACCTCACTCCGAGGTACTTGATCTGGAGTGGACTCGACAGCTGCATGCTGGCAGGTCCTGCGATGTCTCGTCTGCTGGCTCTGTTCCATAAGAAGTAAGTTACGTCGGAGGGGGTGGTCCCGGCAGATGCAGGGAGTTGCGGCAAAGTCCTGCAATGACTGTGTCTGCTGGGTCCACCCCCTCCGACGTAACTTACTTCTTCCGGAGCAGAGTTGGCAGGCGAGTCATCGCGGGATTTTCCTGCACCTCAGCGTGGCTGCCGACTCTGCTGCAGAGAAAGTAAGTTAGAGGTAACGTGACTATTCATTTTTTTCATCAAAAGGGGACATCTATTAATTGACTGTGTATCCTTTCTTTCATTTCTTTCTTTCTGCACTTAGGCCCAACAATTGTCCCTTTCTATTCCCTCCCTCCTTCCTTCCCATGTCCTTAGTGCCCCCAGTGCCTCCTTCCCGTGTCCTTAGTGCCCCCAGTGCCTCCGTCCTGTGTCTTTAGTGCCCCCAGTGCCTTCATCCTGTGTCCATAGTGCCCCCAGGGCCTCCTTTCCATGTCCATAGTGCCCCCAGTGCCTCCATCCTGTGTCCTTAGTGCCCCAGTGCCTCCGTCCTGTGTCCATAGTGCCCCCAGTGCCTCCTTCCCATGTCCTTAGTACCCTCAGTGCCTCCGTCCCGTGTCCTTAGTGCCCCCAGTGCCTCCTTCCCATGTCCTTAGTGCCCCCAGTGCCTCCTTCCCGTGTCTTTAGTGCCCCCAGTGCCTCCATCCTGTGTCCATAGTGCCCCAGTGCCTCCTTGCCATGTCCTTAGTGCCCCCAGTGCCTCCATCCCATGTATTTAGTGCCCCCAGTGCCTTCATCCTGTGTCCATAGTGCCCCCAGTGCTTCCTTCCCATGTCCTTAGTGCCCCCAGTGCCTCCGTCCCATGTATTTAGTGCCCCCAGTGCCTCCATCCTGTGTCCTTAGTGCCCCAGTGCCTCCGTCCTGTGTCCATAGTGCCCCCAGTGCCTCCTTCCCGTGTCCTTAGTGCCCCCAGTGCTTCCGTCCCGTGTCCTTAGTGCCCCCAGAGCGTCCTTCCCGTGTCCTTAGTGCCCCCAGTGCCTCTGTCCTATGTCCTTAGTGCCCCCAGTGCCTCCTTCCCGTGTCCTTAGTGCCCCAGTACCTTCATCCTGTGTCCATAGTGCCCCCAGTGCCTACTTCCGTGTCTTTAGTGCCCCCTGTGCCTCCATCCTGTGTCCTTAGTGCTCCCAGTGCCTCCATCCTGTGTCCATAGTGCCCCCAGTGCCTCCTTCCCGTGTCCTTAGTGCCCCTAGTGCCTCCTTCCCGTGTCCTTAGTGCCCCCAGTGCCTCCTTATGTCCCCCACTTCCTTCCAGATTTTGTCCACTCCCAAAGCCAGCCTGCCTACCTATCTCCCTCCCTCCCTGCCTCGCTAAAGCCAGCCAGCTTGCCTACCTACATCCTTCCCTCCCTGCCGTGGAAAAAAAAAAGCCTCTCTCCTTCCTTTCCCCCGGTCCGCGCTGCTGCAGTCTTACCTCCCCGCTGCTGCTGCTAATTACCGACAAGAAGTCTTCTTTCCGATGTCAATTCTGGGACAGCCAGGCAGTGATTGTCTGGCCTGGAATGTCCTCTCCAATGTCAGAATTGATGTTGGAAAGGAGACTTCTTGTTGGCGATTAGCAGCAGCAGCGGGGAGGTAAGACTGCAGTGGTGTGGACCAGAGGAAAGGAAGGAGATGCGGGTCCAGTTGCACAGTAGGGCAGGAGGACTCGGACCTGGCCGGCTGTTCACCCTCCCAAGGCGTGCACCCGGGGTGGACTTCCCCCCCGCCCCCCCATTGCTACACCACTGGTACAGCCCTGCCCCATTCTGTCCTCCGACCCCGTCCCACACAAACCTTGTTCTTAGTGCCCCCAGTGCCTCCGTCCTGTGTCCTTAGTGCCCCCAGTGCCTTCGCATCTGCGCATGTGTGGATGCCATGTGATGACATCACACGCATGTGTGTGATATCACCGCATCACATCCACGCATGCACAGATGCCTTCCAGACACAGCCCTGATCTCAATGCTTTTCAAAAACTTGACAAAGTGCAGGGTTTTGGAAAAGCTGACCAGATGCCTGGACCGTCCTCTGAAAAAGAGGACATGTCCAGATAAATCTGGATGTCTGGTAACCCTATCTAAGCACCTCCTTGGGCCCAATTTCCACTGACAAAAGCAGTTTTGTGCCGTTTTTCATCAGTGACTTGCCCAGAGTCAGAAAGAACTGCAGTGGAACTTGAACCCAATTCCCCAATTCCAATGCACTAACCATTAGCTTAGTCCTCCACTCCAGGAAAAATATGCAAATACATATCTTCCAAGGTGAAATTGACACAGGGACTAATCATAGGTAATGAAGTACACAATAGAGAATGACACGGGGACAAATTTTTCCCTATTCCTGCAGGAACTCAATTTCCCCATCCGATCCCTGTGAGTTTTGTTGCTCTCCCTGTCCCTGCCCTAATCTTGTAAGCTCTTCCTTAACCGCACAAGCCTTGAACACTTATGATTTTAAAGTGTTTGAGGCTTGTGCAGATGAGGATAGAGCTTGCAGGAATGGGGCGGGGACAGAAAAAGGACTTGTGGAGACGGGGAAAAATTTGTGTCCGTGTCATTCTCTAGTACACAACCAATTAAACAGCAGAAGACATGAATTTCAGGGTAGATTCTATATATATATGGCTAAAAGTTAAGCACCAAAAAAACTGGGCACTTACCTACTATTCTCTGTTATCAGTAGGCTTTACTACTGTAATGTGGCTTACGCAAGGCTCTCACAGGCACTATTGAAGAGGTTGCAATCTGTCCAAAATGTGTATTCGGCTTTTGTGTAAAGTAGGGCATTATGACCATGTGACATCACTTTTCAAGGAATATCATTGGCTCCTGGTAGCTCAGCGCATCCAATGTAAGAACCTTACTCTTACTCACCAAATTCACCATCATACCTATCCTCCTGTATTATTTCTTACTTTGTGTTCTATTTATGACCATCAGTTACTTCTTTTGTCACCATCTCAAGCAGGACGTGCTTCTTCTTGTTCTGATTTCTACTCTCTAGCACCTTCTTCATGGAATTCTCTTCCTAAATCCCTGTGTCTAGAACTCTCCTTCCCTAAATTCAAAAGTTTACTAAAGACTCATTTATTTGCTACTATTTTTAATGACTGATTTAGCATTTTACTAATTACTAGTCAATCTGTCAGTGCCGGTGGTTTTTGAATATTTTTAGCATTTTTTTTTTTTTTTAGTGTTTATAAAAGTTTTATTTTTAGAAAAATAGCGATTTAGGTTGGCAGAGACTTCATTTATGATATTTTTTTCGTTCAAATTAGCTTTTTATTATTGAGGTGATTTTAACCTCTAACCTCTGCTGCTTGGGTTTATAAGTGGCTGTTTTAACATGGCTGACATTTTGGATACTGTTGTTGGCTTTAAAGGAGAGAGGAGCATTTTTCAACTTATGTTTTCTTTGTGATACTTTTAAATGAATTATACCTTTGGCTACCTTCCAGGCTACTTTGGATGCATTTTTAGTTAATAAGGGAAGTTGTGTTTTTATCCCTTATAGGTATGTATTTTATTGTGTTTTAGTTTACACATTAAAATGCAGTATTTGGATATAATGATACCAGTATTAAATAACTGCATATAGTTTTTAAACATACATTGTATACCTATTGTGCACAGTTCTTCTGCATATATTTTGTTGACTGCTGTTTGTAATATGTTGTTGTGAATGTCTTTTTCCTGGTTTGTTTGGGTTTTTTTTTTTTTTGTAATATACAGATGCAAGTTTAATTCATTGATTTTATCGGACTTGTATTGTGTTATTTTGATTGTACAGCTTTTACGCTTGAGGGCGAAATGTGGCCATGATGGGTTTGTGATCAATAAATTGATTGTATATAAGTCTGTTGGTTTGCTATTTATTTGGGTCTCTATCTTGAATGAGGCCTATCTACTTAATTTTAAATCAATGAAGGAAATTTTAAACCTTTGGTCTACACCAGTGTTTCTCAACAAGCGGTACGCGTACCCTTAGGGGTACGTGAGCCACTTGTTGGGGGTATGTGCTGCCACAGATATTGCCTGCCCACCCACCTTAGCCGCCTCCGCCACCAGGGATCCCTCCTTCCTGACTGCCCCCTCCGCTAAAGCCAACTGAACCCTAGCCCCCACTCCTCTCAGCTGGATCCAACCTCTCCCCAGGTCCCGGTTCCCCGCCACGGTATTTTAAAATCTTCAGGCAGCCGGAAGCGCAACGAAGCCAGCCTCCTGCCATCTGCCTGCCCCAGAAGTGTTCTTTATGCAGCGGCAGAGAGAGAGCCGACACATCGCGGGCAGCAAGTTCATAATGCTGCGTGCGCTGGGAAAATTAGAGAGGTACGGGGGAAGGGAAGGGGGTTTGAGTGCAGCAGGGGGGCTGGCGAGGAGCAGGGGGGGGTGGAGAATAGGGTGGGGGAGGGGCATCACTGCCCCCAGCTCCACTCACCCTCGAAACGCCACTGGCCCCAGATACTGAATTATCACAGGTTAGTGACTCCTGCACTCAGCTAAGTTGTGATTAAAAGCGACATTTTCCTGCAGCCTAGCAACCAGCTCCCAACGTTCTCATGGAGCCTTATGCTCTGCTCCTACTTTTGGAGGGATGTCATGAAGAACATTACTCAGGATCTACTAGACCTTCTAATATAATCTGTAGTGTAAATTAACACAGTACACTGAACTCAGCAAAGTAATACTAATCCAATTACAAGTATTTAGCTTCTATTTTGCTGCAGGGTTTCCACAGTGGTAATTAAAACTTCATTGCCAGTTTCTGTGGCACCACTGCTGACACCCCATACCGGGATTGTTTTCAGGTTTCAACGCATGCCTTAACAGAGCACAAGTTGATTAAAAATGGCTTTTTATCCCCCTTCTTTTATTTGTTTTGGTGTGCGATCTACACGTGTTGACAATTAGCAGAGGATGAACTGTCCTATGATTGCTAAACAGTTCAGATACTCATTAGACAGCTTCTTTCTTATTTGCACCCTAGTATTGGAGGAGCTAATTAAACTGCCAGGTAGTCTGCAGCTGAGACTGAAATACTTGGCTGCGCCGGCTAGCCGGAGCCTTGGAAACGAGCCCAGTACTAAACTACTTTTTGATGAGGATAGAAAATCCCAAGAAGAAATGCCTTAGGGCCTGACAGAGAACAAAAAATAAACTTTCTGTCGGCAGGAGAAGGCGTTCTCGATGGCTTTCTCTATTCAGCGCCCATGTTTCTTGAAGCGGAATTTCAGCTTATCCGAATTTTGGCATCTGTCTCCTTAATTCTATGAACCAGATGTGCATGTGAATCTGTTTCTTATAACTCCATTCAGATATAAATATGATGGCACCAATCAACACTGTGGGCGATTCAGCGTCTGGCAACTCTTATGTGAAAAGCTCAGAACACGAGATACCCACTTAGAAGATGCCGTAATTTCTATCCAGAAAGGATGTACAAAAAATTTTTTTAAAAAAAACCTGAGGCAAGTTGGAGAGGACTGTTAATTTGGCTTTCCAGTGACCTATGTCAACATACCTTAGCGTTTCATATGTTTTACTGTGAAACTTTCTGCCAAAGCCTCCGAGTTAAGCTGAGTAGTGCAAGAAAACACAAATTGCCCAGACTTTAGATAACCGAAGAGGAAAAGAGAAAGAGTTCTGGTAGAGTCTAAAAGCCTGGCCACAAATTTTCCAGGTTTTACATGGATGGAATCCAAACTCTGGACATTCGGGAGAGTTTTTGTGTTATCTGGAAAACCCGCTATTCAAACAAAGTATTAGGTTTAGCAGCTGGTACATTTTTTTTTTAACTTAATGGGCGAAAAATATAAATGATCAGCCTAATACTATTCACATAATAAGGCACTAGTTTTGAGGCTGAGTAATGACAGGCACAAAATTATCCAGAGAGTGGTGATGTTGAGTCACTGTCCAGATAATTTAAGCATTTAGATTAGGTGTGAGAAAACTGCAAGGCAGATGGTCCACTAGGGAATCCAACATAGAGCACAAAAACAACAGGTGGACCAAATGAGGATGAATATGTTTATTAAAAATGTTCCCTGGAGCAAAGCCCAAAACGGTTCACTTGTGTGGCTTCTTCAGGGGCATATAACTAACTGAAGTTAAAAACTGCTTTTGCTGATGTCCAGTGTACGCTTTTCAAAAAGAAGTTAGAGGCACATAGCAGTGCTGAATGTGTAAAAGTATTCATTTTGCGGAATTAGAAAAGGTACAGAAAAGGACAACAAAAATGATAAAAAGGATGGCCAACTTCCCTATGAGGAAAGCTTAAAGTGGCTAGGGATCTCCAGCTTGGAGAAGAGACAGCTCAGGGGAGATATGATAGAGGTCTATGAAATACCGAGTGGAGTGGAAAGGGTAGATGTGAATCACTTGTTTACTCTTTCCAAAAATACTAGAACTAGGGGGCATATGATGAAGCTACTAAGTGGTAGATTTAAAACAAACTGAAGAAAATATTTCTTCACACAGTATGTCATTAAACTCTGGAATTCATTGCCAGAGAATGTGGTGAAATCAGTTAGCTTAGCAGGGTTTAAAAAAAGGTTTGACTAAGTTCCTAAAAGGGAAGTCAATAGGCCATTACTGAGATGGCTTGGGGAAAACCACTGCTTATTCCTAGGATAAGGAGCATAAAATCTGTTGTACTACTTGGGATCTAGCTAGGCACTTGGGATCTGGGTTGGCCACTGTTGAAAACAGGATGCTGGGCTCGATGGACCTTCAGTCTGTCCCAGTACGGCAATTCTTACATTCTTAAGCACCAGTGCTGCCTCTTAAATCAAATCAGTTGCCTCCCTGGCTGAATCTTAATCATGAGGAAATTTTAAAAGCAAAGGCACAGCCTGTCATGAAACTCACTGGAAGAGCAAAAAGGCCTTTCTCCTGTATGTGTTGCTGAATGTACAGGGTGGGGAAGAGGGAGGTGGGAATAGTATTGAGATGTGGCAGCATTTTCAACTATTCCACCTGGATCTGAATACATTATCCATTAAGGGGTTGATATTCAAAATGATTTTAATGGTCAGGAGATGTTCTTTATGAAAAACAGTAAGATATGCACCAGATACAATATTACATGGCTTATTTTACTTGATTTTTTTTTTTTGTGCTCAGAGAAACACTGGAGTTTTGAGTCCACTACGTGAGCAAACAACCCACTGTGGAAGTGGCTCATGTCCTCAATCCCTGCACAAACATTTTTCTGCTTTTCTGTGCTTGCTTTTTGAATTTTCTGTGAAAACTACTCCATAATATATTTGTTTGGGTTAACCAATATTAATAGGTCTTAAAAGTTTTACTTAGTGGTAGCCGTGGGTTTCTGATGCGTTTCGCTGATCGGCTGCTTCAGAGGTACCCGGTTTAGGTTTAAATTGTTTTGCTCACAGGGTCACTGCTTCATATCTACAAATGTTGTAGTGTGATCGACATGTGAATGGTGCTGATTTTTTAGGCGGCCACTAATGGCGCCATTTGCAGAATCCAGCCCTGTTAATTACAGAAGTGATGCATACCTCTAGGTGCCTGCTTATAGAATTGCCTCTAAAATTCATAAATACAGGGTGTCCGAAAAGTTACTACACACTTTTTTTTTTTTTTTCTGTTTCGTTCCAGGTATCATTTGGAGAAACTTGAGGCCATCAGCAAAAGAATAAGCCCTGTAACCTGTCGCATCGTGAGGAAAGAATACGCACGGCCTGCAGCGAGGTCAGGGAAGAGATGCTGCATAACGTCGCAGGGACTTGCGTCCAAAGGTAGCTGAAAGTTATCGAAAATGGAGGTGTTCACATGGAGGTATAAAACTAGTCTTCAAGGTGTTGGAACGTGATGGCAAGCCTAGCAAGTAAAATTGCATTGACTCTTTTGTTGATGCCAAGAATATGAATAAACTCAGTTTCTTTTGTCATTCTTAAGAATTTATTAAAAGTTTTTAGTGATTTTTGGGATGCCCTATATAAGGGGGTACCCACAAAAAGGCAAAAAGGTCAAAGGTTCCCAAGAGTAGTAGTGAAACAGTGTCCCCAGCAAAGGTTAAATCAATAACCAACACAATAATGTGTATAAGGTAAATAACTATCAGAATTTTACAAGACTTAGGTACCCTCAGTGCGAAGGGACAGCGACGGGAGCGTAGCTCCAACGCTTCACGCATCAAGGTGGCGCCGGGAAGGCGTACACCTATACACCATCATAGGGTACCAGAGTGTGTGTTTTTAAATCAAAATAATACTATCACCAACAAAAGCAGTGCAAAATAAACACAGGGCACTAGTACAGCAACCAAACAGGGAACCCCCCAGCCAACTCCCAAAATTGAAAAAGCAAAACTTAGCTTCAAAAGATTTTCATCTGTTGTCCAAGAGAAGTGAGACAGGGCAGATGGAACGCCAGAAGACCAGGTTCAACCAGCCTGGTTTCGGGAACATATAAGGGGGTATGCACAAGGGTAGGTGCATAGGTGGGGCATGGGTGTGCCAAATGTTTTGATACATAGATTATAGAATACTGTCTTTTATGTGCTACAGTGCTATATTTAGAAGCATCTGCTATTGACACGGGGTAAGTGGATGCGCCTAAACGTTGGGGCATACATGTCAACTTATGCTAGTTTTCTATAAGAGAATCTGAGGTGCCCAGATGCCGTTACAGAATCTGCACTCCGCATGCTGCATTTTGGCACATAAATTTTGGTGCACTTTCTAGAATTGATCCCTATGTGGATAATGCCAGGGCAGCCTGGATGCAGAATCTGGGCGGAGATACAAGTTATCCAGACAGTGATGATTTTCAGCACTGCTATCCAGATAATTAATTATTTGGATAATAGAGAACAGCATAAAAGCTGTTCTAAGAACTATGCAGATAAACTATCCAGAGAGTGGTGGAATATCTCTGCTATTGGACTGTGCCGGCAGCTCATGGCTCTTGGATATCCAGCAGCAGCCACAAACCAGATTCTTCCCCCGGCTCAGTATCAGGGGGATGGGTTTCAGATTGACCTATTTGGTGCAAAGTGAGAACTTCTTTACATTTTCACCCAGATGATAACATCTGAATTATTCATGTTTGGGATTCATATCTTTCTTCTTCTCTGTCTTTTATTTAACAAAAACAGGGCAAGCGGGCAAAACTTATTCTATAATGACTGTGTGCTCATTGAGACTCTGATATGCTTAGGGACTGTTGCCTGAAGCAAATCCTCTGAATAGAAAACCCTCATGTCTGGTTAACCATTAGGTAGTTGCCTGGGCCTGCAGCTTTTAAGGGGAGGGAGAAGGCAGCAAATCAATGGACACTTTCAGACACAAAAACTCAGAGAACCACCAAAGTGCTCATCTACCAGAAGGGAGGACAAGACATTTTCAAAAACTGTAGCCCCTTCACCTAAGAAATTGACTTCACTGGGTATAATTTTTATAATGCAACACCAAAATGATATTAATTCATTTAACCTAACACCAGGGACAAAATAGATATGGTTCCCTATGGCATACGGAGAAGAAGAAGTTTTTTTGAACTTCGGTGAGGGGAAGAGGATCAGTGTACCCGATTGGCTCTACTTTCCCTCCATTGCATTGTGATTGGCCGACTGTGACGCCATCGCGTACCTATGTTAAGCCTGGGTAAACGCCGAGTCGCCATTTCCTTGAAGATAATTTGTGAAGCGGTAGCTGTTGTTTGTATGTGAGAGAGTTCCACCTGCTATATGGGATCCTTATAGGATATTAAGTTTATTTTTTCTTTTTGTGTTTTTGTTTTTTAGAATTTCCCCTGATGCAGCAACTTTGCGAAACAGGGCCTTGTCGGGAATTCTGGATTTAGATTATTTCTCCCGAGTGTTTCAGATCTTACAACACCGGGAGATTGCGATTCTACAACTGCTGTGATTTTTTTACCGACACCAGTGGAAAGAAAGTCTTTAAAAGATAAGTGCTGGATTCCTATGCTTTGAATATATTTATGTTCAGAAGATGGATTAGTTTGAAATAGTAAAATGGAATTTTTGTGGACCAAGGATGTTTTTTCCTATGATGGCTTTTATGCCATCATAGAGTTCCTCCAAGTGCTCATTACCTTGGAAGAAACTGAGGTCTTTTCTCCGTATACTATAGGGAACCATATCTAATTTGTCCCTGGTGTTGGGTTAAATGAATGAATATCATTTTGGTGTTGCAATCTAATTAAGTGGATATTCAGCTTGTATTTATTTATTTTTTTTAATTTTTATAAGCCATTTTCTACATAAAACAGTGCTTTATGCACAGAAATTGTCATTTATATTGAACCAAGGTACATGTTACCAATGAATGACATTCTCTGAAGCAGACGCTGGGTAGAGTCCCCATGTGGGAAATAAATGTAGACACGTGTTGCTTTATTTTATAAATGAATGCACATTCCTTTAAAATTAATTTTGTGCATGTATACACTGATAAGAGCTGGCACTCATGCAAGAGCAAAGGGCATACATATTCTGCCTGTTAGAAACAGCATGAATAGCAAAAAAATCCTACTATCTGCTTTTGATGCTTAAAAGTCAAAATTTGAGCAGCGAATGCCAATATAAACAGGGAGGAGCGCAGTAATTCTTTCTCACTATGCCAGTGTGTTTTATATTGTTCTGTCAATATTATAATTAGTGAAATGTATCCTCATATGAGGTAGTAAGCTCCTGGAAGCCAAGTGTACTAGGACATGGCTTCAATGCTTAATTAACCCAAGCTTTTCCAGGGTGAGCAGGAGCTCACCATTCAGCCACACACCATCATAGGAGTGCACCATATGTATGTGATAACGTAAATCAGTGGTTCCCAAACCTGTCCTGGAGGATCCCCAGGCCGGTCGGGGGTTTCAGGTTAGCCCTAATGAATATGCATGGAGCAGATTTGCATGCCTGGCACCTCCATTATATGCACATCTCTCTCATGCCTATTCATTAGGACTATCCTGAAAACCCGACTGGCCTGGGGATCCTCCAGGACAGGTTTGGGAACCACTGACGTAAATAATGGGTACATAGACAAAAGCGCATGAGACAAAGCCGTGCGGACAATGGAGCACCAACAATCGCGCGCAGGATGGCTGCGTGCTGGATTTAAGCGCTTTGAGGGGGGGGTTGGGTGGGGAACCCCCACTTTACCTAGAATTGTTGGTGCTCCCATTGTGGGGGTTTTTGGGGGGAACACCCCATTATAGAGGAAGCAGCCTTTTTCCCTGTTTTTTAGGGAAAAAGTACAGTTTCTTCTGTAATAGGGGAGTTTCCCCCCCACCCCATCCCAATAGGAGTGCTAAGTAAAGTGGGAGGTTCCACCCCACAAACCCCCTCAGAGCGCTTTAAAATACTGTTTAAATCCTGCACGCAGATGTCCTGCGTGTGATTGTCGGCGCTCAATTGTCCGTGTCCATTTGTCTCGGGCGGTTTTGACCCAGTACCAAATAATGTGTTTTAAAGCAGTTTTCTTCTTTTATCTGTTTCACACAATGTAGCTGTAAAGGGGAGGAGCTACGTATCACATTTTGGCTACTAAAATATTGATTTATTAGGAAAATTTCTGAGGATCTGAACATCTCTTATGGTTCCATTTAACACATTTTAACAACAGATTTGAACATGAAGCGAGTGAGTGCGACCTGAGAAATGGGCAAACAGTTTCATCCACCACCATGACAATGCTCCGTGTCACACGTCACTTCTAGTACGGCGATTTCTGTCAAAAACATTACGGCGCGTCCTCATCCACCTTATTTACCAGATCTGGCACCATGTGATCTCTGGTTCTTCCTGAAAGTCAAAATGACCATGAAAGGTAAACGTTTTGAATTGATTCATGACATTGAGGCAACCACGACATTCACAACTAAAGCTACTCATGAAAGAGGATGTCCAGAATAGAGAGCTGCACGGGGACAGAAATCCCACCTGTCTCCACCCATCCCCGCCAAAGTCCCACCCGTCCCCGTGAGGAATCCCACCCGTCCCCACCCGTCCCCGTGAGGAATTCCTCCGTCCCCACCCATCCCCGCGAGGAATCCCCTCTGTCCCCACCCGTCCCCGTGAGGAATCCCCTCCGTCCCCGCCCGTCCCTATAAACTTCAGAAATAGTTATTTCATTTAATTATGCTGCTGAATTAAAGGCTCTGGTAGAAACCCATTTACAAATAAGCAAAAAGACTTTATTAATTTGGAAATATTAATTGGGAAGAATACATACTTTGTAAACGGGTTTCTACCAGAGCCTCTAATGTTTATAAATTTTTATCAACACAACTAATATACTACTTTATCCTGAAGCAAAAAAAAAAAAAAAAAGAAATATAATTCTTTTCCTACCTTTGTTGCCTGGTTTCTGCTTTCCTCATGTTCTCATTCAATTCCTTCCATCCACTGTCTCTCTTCCCTCTGCGTCTTCCATTTGCTCTGTTACTGTGTCTTTCCCTTTCTCCCCCCTTCCAAATTGGTCTGGCACCCATCTTCTTCCCTCCACTCCCCCTCATAGACTGGCATCTCTGTCTTCTTCCCTGCCAGCATCTTCTCCCCACTCTCTCTTCCCCATTTCCTTTCAGCGTCCTTCTCCCCCCATCTTCCCCATGTCCTGTCAGTGTCCTTCTCCCCCCTCTGTCTTCCCCATGTCCTTTCAGCGTCCTTCTCCCCCCACCCCGTCTTCCCCAGGGCCTTTCAGCATCCTTCTCCCACCCCCATCTTCCCCATGGCCTTTCAGCATCCTTCTCCCACCCCACCCCCGTCTTCCCCATGGCCTTTCAGCGTCCTTCTCCACCCCTTTGTCTTACCCAGTGCTTTCAGCGTCCTTCTCCCCCCTCAGTTTTACCCATTTCCCTTAAGCGTCTTTTCTTCTCCACTCCACCTTTCCTCCCTTTCTCCCTCCCTACCCCTTACCTTTGTGGCGCTTCCCCACCCAACCGACAACAGATCATTCCCGGTCGGACAAACCTCCCTGCCCTGTAGCCGCAGATCTAAATTACCTTCTTACAGCTGCTGTAAGAAGGTAATTTAGATTCGCAGCTACAGGGCAGGGAGGTTTGTCAGACCGGGGCTGTTGTCGGTCGGGAAAGCGCCACAAAAGTAAGGGGACCTGGCCGGCTGTGCTGCACCTGAGGCGGACCGCCCCTCTATCTTGGTACGCCACTCGAGCCGCGAGGCTACTCTTCTTCTCCTTTCCTGCCCTGCCTGCAGCACAGAGCCGAACGGAAGTCTTCCCGACGTCAGCGCTGATGTCGGAGGGAGGGAGGGCTTTGTTTAAGCCCTCCCTCCCCTCCGACGTCAGCGCTGACGTGGGAAGACTTCCGTTCGGCTCTGTGCTGCAAGCAGAGCAGGTAGGGAGAAGAAGAGCCGCGCAACTGAGTACATCCAGCCCCGCAGGAACCCCGCGACCCTCGGAGGCATCCCCACGGGATCCCCGCGACCCTAGGGGGAGTCCCCACGGGATTCCCATGACCCTAGGGGGCATCCCCACGGGATCCCCGTGACCCGAAGGGGGAACCCGCGGGATGCCCGCGGGTCCCACGGGATTCCCGTCATCCCCGTTCCCGTGCAGCTCTCTAGTCCAGAACTGCTTCAGAAAGTGACAAGAATGATGGGATAAGTGTGTTCTAAGTGAGGGGGGGGGATTATTTTGAGTGGGGATTAATGGCAATGTGTCTTTTACTGTAATAATTTTTTTTAATTTAAACATTCACCGTATTTTTTTCATCACACCGTGTACATATGTAAATTATATAAAGCAGTTTTGAATCAACTGTACTCTCCTATGTGTTCCTAGCATGCATTTTATGCTTGTATACATCAGATGAATTTTATAAGCATTGATGAGACCTGTACAATGCTGTTCCACATGCTCAGGTTGCTTAGAAAAATTAACCCTTGAATGCACACCCTATATGAAACAAAACTATAAAACTCTAGCTTTAACAGAAAACTGTTTAATCATTAAGGGTCCTTTTGCTAAGGTGCGTTAATCGATTTAGCGTGCGTTAAATGCTAAAATGCACATTATATTCTATGGACGCCTTAGCATTTAGCGCTTGCTAATCTTTTGCACACGCTAAATCGATTAGTGCGCCTTAGTAAAAGGACCCCATCATTTTACAGGATTGTCTTTGAGAGTTGGTGTCGATTATAATTGTTGAATTTAGTTAATAAAAACCTACCGTGGGGGCCTAGAAAACTGGAAGATAATTGATAGGTCATGGTGCCGAAGGGCTTGCTCAGAATGTCTCATGCCCGTGTACCAGCCCTGAACAATCACTGGACAATTTATTAGCCAGAGGATACAGGCGCTGCTCCTTTTATCAGTGTCCCGCTAATATATTATACTGTCAATTGTAGTGCAAAGCACAGTAATTACTTTTGAAAAGCTGGAAATAATTACTCTTCTTTTTGCCCATGATATCTCTGCACAAATGCAGGCTTCTGCATGTGACACCCACTTAGTGAATTAAGAGGGCTCCCGCATTCAACATAATTGGGTCAGCAAATGACTCCATGCCCTCTGCCTGATGTATAATTTAAAAATCAAACCTTTCTACCTTAGTGCAGCCTGACATAAGTTATGAGGCAGCGAGAGAGGAGCTGACAGCTTCTTTAGAAAACAAACACTTTGCCGGAGCTCAGTGAGCAGGCTCCCCAGATTTTCTTATGTGATACTGCTCCATTTTAAACTCAGGTTTTATTTGAAGTCTTGCCCAGGGGACTTGCAACTTAACAGGTTAGGCTTCCTCTAAATTTGATCTGGAGTCTTCTGCATCCCGAGAGGCCTCCAAAATTCAAGCCTCGGAAACGAGAGTAATTTTCTGGCGTGGCATGCTGTTGTAGTGAGGGTCAGTCCGGCTTCGCCGATGTTTACTCTGGAATTCTTAATTGCAGGAAACTGAAGCATCCACAGGGGAGCTTATAATGTCAAGCACTGGAAGCAATTAAAAATACTGCATAATCCTGGGGGATCCTAGATGAACTTTAGAGTGTGGCGCAAAAGCATCCTTCGTCCCTCCTTGCATACGCTCTCAAGTTTTCTTTCACTCCATCCTGCATTATAGTATTCCTTGATACATTTGCAGTTTAATGCAGAAAGATGAAAATTAAATTTGGCTGAAGCATAAGCTGAGCTTAGTGTCGTGCTTTAAAATATCTTTATCATATAGAAACATAGAAACATAGAAGATGATGGCAGATAAGGGCCATAGCCCATCAGGTCTGTCCACTCTACTGACCCATCCCCATGTCTACTATCCTAGGGATCCCACTCCTGGTGACAGGTTCCCTTGGCTTAACCCTCTACGGGATCCCACATGGGCATCCCATTTGCTCTTAAATTCTTGCACGCTGTTTGCCTCGATCACCTGCACCGGGAGCTCGTTCCAAGGATCAACTACTCTCTCGGTGAAGAAATATTTCCTGGTGTCACCATGAAATTTCCCGCCCCTAAGTTTGAGCGGATGCCCTCTTGTGGCTGAGGGTCCTTTGAGAAAGAGAATCTCTTCTTCCATCTCGATACGGCCGGTAATATACTTAAACGTCTCGATCATGTTTCCTCTCTCCCTACGTTCCTCGAGTGAGTACAGCCACAAATTTTTCAGCCTTTCCTCGTACGATAGATCCTTGAGCCCCGAGACCATCCTGGTGGCCATCCGTTGCACCGACTCTACTCTCAGCACATCTTCATTTATTGCGGAAAACCTATTCTGATAATGAACTTGTTCCAGGGCTGGAAGATCAGGAGGATAGAGTTACACCAGATTTTATGGAAGTGCATGATTGCTATCTTATGTACTATTATTGTATCCCTATGAGTGTTAACTGCAACCCTATGTAATGTAATTTGTAACACTGTGAATGTTAATTTGTAACTTGTACGGAGCTCTCTGGGGAGGACGGGATATAAAACCAAATAAATCAATATTAAATGTATTGTAAACCGTTTTAATATCGATGGAGGAAAGGCAGTGTATCAAATTTTTTTAAAAAAATAACAATAACCATTAATCAGGGTCAGCCTGATGATTAGGCAGGACTAGACTATCACCTAAGGTAGCAGCTTAGGGGGATGGGAAGGGGGGAAGTGCCAAAGAGCAGCGGCAGTCAAAGGGAAAAAAACCTAGATTCACTAAAGTCAGCGATCGTCACTAAACCTGTTTTCACATGTTTAGCAATCGTCGCTGTTAACCGACCCGATTCACAAAACGGCTCACTGCCTGCTTTTCCCTTCGATCGCCCATTTTCCGATCCGGCCATGCAAATTTGTAAGACCCCATGCAAAATAGCCAAGCGATTTATCCACTAACATTTGCTTGGCTATTATGCATCGGGTTTTACAATCCTAAAACCCAACTGCTATAGACCTGTCAGTAACTGTATTACTGTAAAGATATTATCATCTGGTTACCCCATTTTTTTAATTTTTTTTTGCTGTTTATTAACTGTCTGCCAGTTAAAAAAATATCTGTCCCATAAAAAAAAATGTGTTTCACAAATGGCAACCTAAGTGAAACTGGCCAAAGCTTTAGGTGGCCCAACTTTGTGGCTAACGCAGGCAGCTGTGGGCTGAATAGCAGCGCTTAAACTACACAAGTGCCAACTCCGCCCCTGGATCGCCCACAAAATCTCTGGCTACAACTTTAGAAGTTTCTGCTTATATTTTGTGGCCCTATCCAATTAAATGCTGCTGAATATCAGTGGATAGCCTCACAAAAAGCGATTTAACTGGCAGGAGCCTCTTCTCCCCAGTTAAATCACTTTAAGTATTGACCCCTAGGTTTCTAATATCTACAAATTTATCTCAAGATTTTCTTTTTATTATTCTTTTTGACTATCTGACTAGCAACAGTAGGTGTCACCAAGAGACGTCTGGCAGGTCCTGAACGTATCAACACACACCAAGCTGGATTGAGTCTTGGGTGCCACATCCTTGGTGCCCTTGCCCACTGAGCCAGGTCTAAGAAGAGACAATGGATGGGTGCAAGTTTGGTACCCCACCTCTCCTACATCCTGTGCAGCTGCATCGCTCACACAGCCCTTGCTAGGGCTCTGCCTGAGTTAGGTAGTCGGACCATATCATTCCAACTTAAGTTTCCTGCTTCCTACTATCTTTTAATGGCTTCTATAACAATGAAAAAAACGTGGTATTCATTAGTTCCTGAATAATTCATGCAAATGAACTTACCACGTATTGGCTTATTTTGGATTCCATGAAAGCTTCTTTTTTTTTTTCCCTGGCTAACATAAATTGCAATATATTTGAATTTGCTTATTGAGATATCAATATTATATGTTGTCAAGCATTCAGTATTTTTTTCATTCCGGCATTTTTACTGCTAATTTGACTAATGCACTCATATTCCTATTGAGAATGCTGTTCTTCCAATTTACAGTTGCTTACCAACTGCCATAGTCACAGAGCAATAATGAGATTTTTTTTTTCTTAATCTAAAACCATTTAAAGGGCAATATTTAGCAAGCAGGCAAGCTAATTTATCCAGAGAGCTTTATTAGCTGGATAATTTTATCTGGGCATTCAGTAGTACATGTCAAGATAAGTCTGAATTTACCTAGTTATTTTTTTGTCTAGCCTAGACGTAGCGTGCCTGGATAGTGCTTGGTGAAAATCTCACTGAGCCCAGGGTGAAAAGTAAATCTATTCCATGAGTGTGTATATGATTAGACGTGACCCGTCAAATGCGCGCAGGACAATTGCGCCCCGACATTTGCGTGCATGAAATATGCGCGCACTGAATGGGGGGGTGACCCGACAATTGCACCCCAACAAGATACTATTTTGTATTTTTGAGGGTTACAAAGTAACCCTCTTTTTTGAGGGGGGTGGGGGGAAACTCCCCCTCTCCTTAAAACATTCACTTGCTTTCAAGTGTTAGGGTAAGGTTTACATGATGATTATGGGAACCCATAGAGGGTTCCCATAATCATCATGTAAACCTTACCCTAACACTTGATAGCAAGTGAATATTTTAAAGGGGTGCAATTGTCATGCGTGCACTTGTCAGTGCCAGGGCAGGATTATCCAATAGGCCCAGTGGGCACGTGCCTAGGGCCTGAAATGGTCATGGGGGCCCGATGAAGGAGGGCATCAATATTGTTTTTTCCAAATGGTGATGGGCCCCTCCAGTATCGATCGGCAATGCGGCCCCCCCGATCAGCAATGCAGCCCCCTCATCGACGGAAAGTAAGACAAGCAAGCAACGCGGGTAAGCAAGGCAACATGAACTGTAATTTTGCAAGCGGTGCTGCTTGCCCAAAGCTTCCCACTGACGCAGTTTCCTGTTTCCACCTGGCGCATGGTGGGGTGGGGCAGGGCAGGGGGCCCAGTGTACTTGTGTGCCTAGGGGCCCTCGACGAATTAATCCTGCCCTGGTCAGTGCGCGCATTTGACAGGGTACAATTATCCTGTGTGCAATTGTCAGTGTACCATGATTAGGGCCCTTCTTACTAGTCCAGATGCTTTTATCTTCTATGGCAATGGTTCTTATCCTGGGGGCAGTGGTGTAGTAAGGAAGGGAGAAGACCTCCCCGGGTGCCATCATGGTGGGGGCGCCGGCACCACTCCTCCTGTTTGCCCCCTGGTCCTTCTCCACCCCTCTCCCAATGTGCGCATGCCTTCCCTTCCCCTGTGCCTCTAAACTCTTCGCTGGTGTGAGCAGCAGCTCCAACCTGCTGCTTGTGCTGACCTCAGCTCTTCCTCTGAAGTCTCTTACTGGTCATAAGACCAGGAAGGGATATCATAGGGAGAGTCGAGGCTGGTGTGAGCAGCCAGTTGGAGATGCTGCTCGCACCAGCAAAATTAAAGAGGTACAGGGGAAGGAAAGGGGCACATGTGTTTGGCAGTGGAGAGGGGGCAGGGAAGGAGTAGGGGGTGGAGAAGAGTCTGGGGGCACCACCCCTTTTGCTATGTCACTGCCTGGAAGACCCATAGCCAGTCGGGTGTTAAGGCCCGATTATGGCTGTACACACTCTGTCATTTGACAAGCAGATGCATCTGGGGACAATATCTAAGAGAAAACAGACACCTATTGTCTCTCAAACATGTCCACTTTATTGAATATTTTGTACCTCAATTTATATCATCTTACATGGGTAAGGGTCGTCAGCATATGACGTAAATGCAAACCATATCAGATCACATGCAACTTTAAAAGAAATAACAAAATCCTTTACTTATCTAAAGCCAAAGTCTAAAGGTGCTTTGGCTAACAAAGCCTTATCTAAATTTTCATACAAATACAGCTAAGAAAACAATTAGATTCACTTTACTACAGAATAAGAAAACACATCTCTCAAATATACAATGGCCTTGTAGTATATCAGCAGGAGAAGGCAAACAATCTGGATTTACAACTTCAAACACAACTTAAGGAAAACTACATAATAGAATAGCCTTATAATATTTGGCAAGAGAAGGCAAACAATATCTGGATTAAACATAGCATAAGAACACACATCTTTTCAAACATTAGATGTCCTTGCATTATTACAGAGAAGGGATTAAACATAGCATAAGAACACACATCTTTTCAAACATGGATGTCCTTGCATTATTACAGAGAAGGAAAAACAAACAGGGCCTGGGTTTCTTACTGCTCCAAAACACATTCTATGGAAAACTACAAGACGTGTCCCTTCAAATCCCCTCTTACGTCATGTAAATGACGTCATGAATGTACAGCATGAGCTTGGAGGGAGAGATATTCCAAATATGTCTCTCGAGGAGGAGTTTTAGGAGCTGTAATACGAATAACACAGCGCATGAGCAGTCGAAAACTTACATAAGAGACAAGAATGCAGATAATAATAGTGATTAAGACAATAAGAAGGTCTTTTACCCAGCCCTGCATCCAACTGAAATACTGGTCCCAAGGATGAGATAAACCAGAGTTATGTTTGAGCTCAGCAGAGAGGTCTGCTAATTTCTGAATGGCCATAGTAACTTTTCCTGTAGGACCTGTATTATCAGGAATAAATGTACAACACGATAAAGTACTGGGAAGAATTTTACAAACACCCCCCTTCTCAGCTAAAATCATATCTAGGGCCATACGATTTTGAAAAGCCATCTGAGAAGTGGGGCCTAACTGATCAGCAATACCTTGCAAGGCATCTCTAGAGTAATTCACAAAGCGTTGCTGATTATAATAAATGTAATTAATCCAATCAACATTCTTATTGATAGTAATAAGGGGAATAAGGGATTCAAACCCAGCCTTAACCTGGTCTCGGGCCTTGAATTCATCTGGGACCCCTCTTGGGACCCCTATAGCATCTATATATACATGCGGATCAAAACTACCAAGGAGATCACGTCTATGTCGAGACAGAGGAGAGGAAGAAAGTGAATAAGAGGAAGAGTGCCCTTCAGAAAGGATATGCAGAGGCATAATAACCTTAGCTAAAGCACACTGGCCTATCCACTGGCTGGGTAGCTTAACACGGAGCCTAAAGTCTCCACAGAGCCAGTAAATATCACCTAGGGTGAAAATCTGATGCTGTAACAATGGGGCATACCTATAATCCAAGACAGAACAATAACCTGGGGGAAAGTTGCCCACAAAACTTCCCTGTGTCAAATTAGAAACATGACATGTGTAATTACCCTTATAGATAGTAACGGCTATGTCAAGTGTTTTCTGTCCTGGCAGCAAAGGGTATTTAGAACGCCACAGCGCACAAAGGGGATCAGTAAAATTAGAGGAGATATTGGTAAATAACCCAAAAAAGCATGGTTGGATACCAGGAGGGAGGTCCAGAGGTACGGTTCCTAGATGGGGTCTAGCTTGAGCACATATGTAACAATTACTCTTATTATGTTGATCAGCAGTGAATTTCATCCATTCTAACCAAAGGTTACGTTCTGAAAACCCTACCTCAACAGCCATAGTATCTTCAAAAGTGGGATTGGCAATAGCCATCATGTCAGTAAGTTTATTGAATGTAGGGGCCAGTGGGTTAGTATTTTTGGGGCCCCCACAAAATGGCGGGAGAGGATGAGTGGAGGTAGATAGATCCCGTAAGAAAAACTGATGGGTCGGATAGCTAGACCCACCCTTAAACCATATGCCCATAACGTACATACCTTCATCAGTAGGTCTAGGGTTGTCAATAGTAAGAGAAAGCTTAATAATTTGTTCAGGAGCCCTTCTCCTATAACAGTTTCCAGTCTTACGAAGGGTCATACGAGTAAGCAGAGATTTACCATTTTGATCCACTTTTTTTAGAGCACTTTCTGGTCTATAAGCCCAGTCAGTGCCAGTATTCCACCCTACTGCTCCCCAGGATGCACACTTATCCCCCCAACGTAAGTCAGTAACACATATATATATATCTTTAGTTTTAGGAATCTCTGAGGACCAATGGCATAGCCTTGGGATATCAATTGATGAGCAGTCCATAATGTCACAATACTCAAAGGAGAAGGTGGCAACTTGCACACTACTGGAATTATACCAAAAGGTAGTATACTGTCTATCTTTCTGAATTCCAATTGAAGGACAGCCTTTGCGAGGGAGTAGTCCAGCTTGACGTCTCAGTCGCAAAGAGGCGCCGGGGGTGCTGTTTGCAGATGAGTACATTGTTGGAGTGTCATTTACAGATGGGTATGGGCAGAAAGTGTCGTGAACCCAGGACACATCATCCCTGTAGACACAGTTAGAAATGATCCATACAGGAAAGAAAACTAGCAGCAGCGCTGCCAGGAGGAGAAAAATAAAGTTGGTGGAATGCTGTGATGAGATCATCATGTTGTTCCTCTGAAGGGGGTGAAATCTGCGCAGAGACGGCTTGCTTCTGGGGTTTTAGGTTAACCCTCTTCAAGCGACTTGCGTGGATCCAAACAGGAGACTCCTCAGTGAGTACAGCGGTCCTGGTCACAGCGATCACAGTAGTGGGAGGGCCAAAGGGGAAATCCGTCTGCTTCCGATCCTTGAAAAGCTTCTGGATGATGACTTCATCACCAGGCTGGAAGGAATGGGTAGGAGTCTGTGGAGAGAAAGGAGAAGTGCAAGACACAGTTCTTTCAACATGCCCTAATGTTTCAATGAGCTTCCGAACATATTCTTCTTGTATCAAAGGAAGATCACTACTCTCAACTATGGAGGGTCTGTCTACCCATGGGGCGGGGAAAGGTCGTCCCATGAGAATCTCAAAGGGAGAGTAGCCAGTGGTGCAGTGAGGCTGCATCCTGATTTCAGCTAAAACAATAGGGAGGAATTTTTTCCAATTCACAAACGTGCCAGCTGTGGCTTTCCTGATTTTGTCTTTAATAGTCCTATTCATGCGTTCGACAATACCAGAACTCTGTGGGTGATATGGAAGATGAAATTTCCACTCAATACGGAGTGCGGTAGCTAAAGCTTTGCATACTCTGGCAGTGAAAGCAGGACCATTATCTGAATTGATGTGTATGGGACATCCCCACCTAGGGATGATTTCACGAAGTAAAATGTTCACCACAGTCTGAGCAGTTTCATTTGTAGTGGGAAAGACTTCAGGCCATCGGGAAAACATGTCAACAATAACAAGAGCATAATCCTGGCGGGTCCCAGTGGCATGAGGTATATGAGTAAAATCAATCTGTAAGTGTGAAAAAGGAGAAGTGGGGTAAGTAAGATGCTGGTGTGGTGCTTTATGGGGTATGTTGGGGTTAGCACGGAGACAAGTTAGACATCGAGCTATATATGTCTGTATCAGGGAGCGAAGATCAAGAATGAAAAAATCACTGGCAAGGAGCTGGAGTGTCGAGCGAGCACTACGATGACCAATGCCATGATATTGAGCAATGAATAAGGGAGAACTAGCGGCTGGTATACAGGGTTTCCCCTCTTTGCACCAAAGTCCGTCCGAAGGGCGGCTTTGGGCACCAGCAATTTGCCAGGCATCAAGTTCAGAGGGGGTAACAAAGGATTGAAGCTGGGAAAAAAGAGAAGAAGGGGGAAAAGCAGGAGGAGAAAGAAGAGGAAAGAGAACAGAAGAAGGAGGGGGGTCCAAAGCAGCTTGTTTAGCAATGCGGTCAGCCAGAGCATTACCTCTGGCAACTTCAGTCTGAAGGCCAGTGTGTGCACGACAATGAAGAATAGCAACTGCAGCAGGCAGGAGTAAAGCAGAGAGAAGATCCGAAACAAGGGAAGAATGAGAAATAGGCTTACCATCAGCGGCCACAAAGCCGCGACGCTGCCAGATAACACCATGGTCGTGTACAACACCAAAGGCATATTTAGAGTCAGTATAAATATTAACGCGTTTACCAGAGAAAAGGTGACAGGCGCGAGTAAGAGCAATGAGTTCAGCAGCCTGTGCCGATGGATAGGGGAGGGAAAAGGCCTCATGGATGATATCAGGGAGTTCAACCACAGCATATCCTGTGTGGAAGGTGTTGTCACTAGGACGTGAGCAAGAACCATCAACAAAAATGGAGGAAGCATCAGGGAGAGGAGTAGAGGACAAATCAGGGCGAGGGGAAGTGTCTTGATATATCAAGGAGACACAGGAATGATCAGGAGGAAGCGCATCCTGTTCACCCTTAAGACCCAAAAGACCATTTAAAAGTAGAGCAGGGCCATATGTCGGGGCAGAATATCTGATGGTGAGATTGGGATTAGAAAGGAGGATGACCTCATAACCACTAAGGCGCTGAGCTGACATATGCTGGGTATGAATATTGCGAAGGAGGGCTTGGACATCGTGAGAAGTATGAAGGGTAGTGGGGTGACCAAGGGTTAGAGGAGTAGCCATCTCTACCACCATAGCACATGCAGCTAGGGCCCTTAAACAGGCAGGCATGCCTTGAACTTGAACAGGGGTAACTTTAGAAAAAAAAGCAACAGGGCGTAACTTACCGCCATGATCCTGAGCCAGGACGCCCGCCATAGTTTTACAATTGTCACGAGCAAAGAGATGAAACATTTGTTCATAATCAGGAAGACCCAAGCCGGGGCTAGAAACCAAAGCACATTTCAAATGTCCAAAAGCGTCCAACATTTCTTTAGTCCATCTGATAAGATCAGTCATTTCAGTACCTAGGGTCTGTCTCAAAATCTGGTCATAGAAGGAACAATCAGGGATCCATTGGCGGCAGTAACCAATCATACCAAGAAAAGTAAGCATGTCTTTTTGAGTAGCTGGGCGAGGCAAACTCAGAACAGCAGCAATGCGAGAAGTGCTAATTTTCCTCTGACCATGAGTCAGGACAAAACCCAGGTATTCCACTTCAGTTTTACACCATTGTAGTTTCTTTCGTGACACCTTGTGACCACACAGAGACAACCATTGTAAAAGGTGCAGACTATCAGCTTGACAGGTCTCCTGAGTTATGGAACACAAAAGAAGGTCATCCACATATTGAATGAGAATAGAACCATGGGGGGCAGTCCATGACTGTAAAGTAGCCCGCAGGACAATGGAGAAAACCACAGGGGAATCAACATATCCTTGAGGCATTCTACACCAGGTATACTGCTGTTGCTTAAAAGTGAATGCAAAAAGGGGCTGAGTGTCCTCATCAACAGGGACAGAAAAAAAAAGCATTCTTCAAATCAATGACTGAAAAAACATGAGCTGCAGGTGGAATGGAGGAGAGTAGAGAAGGGACATCCGGGACAATGGGTGCAATGGGAATCACCAGAGCATTAACAGCCCTAAGGTCTTGAACAAAACGGGGGGTGCCATCAGCTTTGACAACAGGATTGATGGGCGTATTGTAGGAAGAAATGGTGGTTTTAATAATACCAGAGGAAAGAAATGAAGCAATTAGTGAAATCATGACTTTCTCCTTTTCTTGGGAGATTGGGTACTGCTTAATGAAAACAGGAATGAGTGATTTCAGAGAAGCACGATAGGGGGTACATGAAATAAAGCCTACATCAGTGTCAGTAGAAGCCCAGACCGGAGAGTCTGGGGGAAGGGGCAAAAGTGTGTCAGGGCAAGTAGAAAGGTAAAGGGTGGACGGAGGGCGAATGGGAATAACGGAGGAAAAGACATGCAAACCTCCTGTATCATCTGTAGTGAGCTGAATGAGAAGAGGAAAAAAAAAGATCTCGACCAAGAAGGCTGACAGGACAATGGGGAATAATAAGAAAGGAGTGCTGAAAAAGAGTAAAGCCTGTATCAGGATGAGCTACAGACAGGGGTGTGGTACGATAGGATTTAGTCAAAACCCCATTAATTCCCATAGAAGGTTCAGCATTCATGCGTGGGCCCCGATAGTAATCCTCACTGATGGTGCTACAAGTGGCACCCGAATCTACAAGAAAAGGCACTGGACTCCCTTGTACAATAAGAGATATCATAGGAGAATCCTTAGCAGAGGCAGAGACCAAAGTGAATGCTGGGGTGTAAACCTCCGGGCCCCTTCATTGGGGAGTAGGGGGGCTGTGCCAGGAGATAGGAAAACGAGGAGAAGTGGCAGATGGTCTCACAGTAGAGGGAGGGGTAGGCACCACCGGTGGGGCGGGCTGAACTGGTAATGCGGGGGGTCTGGGATGAGGGCATTGATTAAGCCAGTGACTAAGGTCCCCACAATTAAAACATCCAGTACTTCTGGATGGATTATTACCACCTCGACCGGAGACTGGAGCCCTCCCCCTGCGAAACCCACGACCCCTTCTTCCACGAGTAGTAGTCAGGCGCGGTCCCCAGGTGGGTAGCTGGCCCTGATGCAGGATTTCCCGAGGTTTAGAGATCTCAAAACAACCTGCTGCCTCTTTTTCCATTAATTTATTTTGAAATTCAGCACGAGAACTAGTGGGCCATTCTGAAATCATTTGTTTGACCAGAATTTGCAAGGGAGAACGGAGGTTAGAAAGGAAAGTCTGAATAAGTAGGGAATCCATATTAGCATGAGAACTGAGACCCGCCTCTTGGGTCCAGGTTTCATTAAACCTCTTCCAGAAATCCACAACAGTTTCACCTGATTTCTGTTTGCAGGCTACTGCAATAGGAAGGGAAGATCGAGACTTAAAACACCGATCAAGCTCTGCCTGTAATTCATTCCACATAACAGCATTTCCTGCTTCAGTATTCAGTCTATAAGCAGTAGCTGTGACAGTAGCAGGCTCTAAAACACTAATACTAGGGACGTTAGACCAGTCCCAAGGGGAACTGTGTCCAACAATGCCATCTATAATAAGGCGCATATCTTCCTGCGTATAATTTCGACCCTTGCATGCTCGTTTTAAATAGTGAAAAGTCGCACTAGCAGAGACAAGAGGCTTGGGGCAGTGTTTAATGATCTTGTTAATGTCTTCTAACTCAATGGGTTTCTTCAAAAGAGTATCCCCCACTGTGAGAAAGGGCATCTGTTCTTGCATCAGCTCCTGTACTTCCGCAACCCTTTGAGTACCGCTACGAGTGTGGAGGGGTGAAAAAGAGATTATCGGCCCCCGAACAGTGGGGCTGGTCGTGGATACAGTGGGAAATGTAATGTCTTGGGGCAAAGTGTCAGCAACCTGTCCTGATGCAACTGCACCGGACAGGACGGGAGGTGGTGGGGGAGGAGGAATAAGAGTACTACCGATAAGGAGGTCAATATCATCCTTAGATAAAGAGGGATAAAGTTTAAGAGGAGCACCGGGTGAAGGAATTTGTAAATGATAAGGAGGAGGGCTAGCAGCACAGATAGATTGTTCTGCAGCATGTAATTGAGCAGGGGAAAGAATGGACAGCTTGGATGTTTTATCTTTAACAGTAGCTGACCAATAAGGAGCATATGTAAGCCAATTAATGCCTCCCCTTCTCATATATTCTTTGTCCCAGTGCGGATCCCCTAAATAATATGGCCATGCCTCATGATCCCCCAAACACAATCCCTTTATCATATCCATATGAAACGTATCATTTGCCCCATCTCGGGGAAACGGACTCGAACTATGAAGTCCTTCAGTCCAACCAGCCATATTATCTATCCAAGGATCAATAAGATAATATCCCGTGTCACATACACGGGCAACGTAAGCCTTACAAGTCTCAGCTTTCTTAGGGGGGGGGGAACCTTACTACCGTTCTGACCCATTACAAAAACAATATAGCAATGCAGGAATCCCGCTTATCTTACCTTATAAGCGAGATACAGAACAGTAATATACAATATAGTCTTATACTCTATAAAATCTTATCTCTAAGCAATAGAAAAGAATAGCAATAGAAGAGAGAAAGCACATACAAAAAGTGTTAACCCCACAAACGACAGAGTGCGCAGGCAGCTCTATAAGTAATATAGTTCTTCCCAAAAGAACAATAGGAGTTTCTTTATTGTTATAAACTCCGCTATAGACTTCCCAAAAATCTATATTTAACAAATAAAGGGTGGGAACAGGGCACCTAATACCCGTGAGTATTAAAGAACAGAATTCAAAATTCAGAAATACTCACAAAATACCGGTGATATCAACGTCCCTCCCGGAGGAGCCCCCACTGTTAAGGCCCGATTATGGCTGTACACACTCTGTCATTTGACAAGCAGATGCATCTGGGGACAATATCTAAGAGAAAACAGACACCTATTGTCTCTCAAACATGTCCACTTTATTGAATATTTTGTACCTCAATTTATATCATCTTACATGGGTAAGGGTCGTCAGCATATGACGTAAATGCAAACCATATCAGATCACATGCAACTTTAAAAGAAATAACAAAATCCTTTACTTATCTAAAGCCAAAGTCTAAAGGTGCTTTGGCTAACAAAGCCTTATCTAAATTTTCATACAAATACAGCTAAGAAAACAATTAGATTCACTTTACTACAGAATAAGAAAACACATCTCTCAAATATACAATGGCCTTGTAGTATATCAGCAGGAGAAGGCAAACAATCTGGATTTACAACTTCAAACACAACTTAAGGAAAACTACATAATAGAATAGCCTTATAATATTTGGCAAGAGAAGGCAAACAATATCTGGATTAAACATAGCATAAGAACACACATCTTTTCAAACATTAGATGTCCTTGCATTATTACAGAGAAGGGATTAAACATAGCATAAGAACACACATCTTTTCAAACATGGATGTCCTTGCATTATTACAGAGAAGGAAAAACAAACAGGGCCTGGGTTTCTTACTGCTCCAAAACACATTCTATGGAAAACTACAAGACGTGTCCCTTCATCGGGTTTTCAAGATATCCCTAATGAATATGCATGAGTGATATTTACCTATAAAGTAAGTAGTAGGCATGCAAATTTCTCTCATGCATATTCATTAGGGATATCTTGAAAACCCAAATGGCTGGGGGTCCTCCAGGAGAGGTTTAAGAACCACTGTTCTATAAATTTAGGCTTTCTTTTTTTTCAGTACAGTTAGTCAGATATCCTTCCTAGGCAGTTGCTGGATTTCTAATTTCCTTATCTGGGCTAGGTCTAAATTAATGGGATCAGAAGCTACATATCTATGCTGATTAGGGAGTATACTAGATGTGGTGTATTTAGATTTTAGCAAAACCTTTGACAGTGTTCCAAACAGCTGTCTAATAAATAAACGGAGTGACCTCGGGATGGGTCCCAAAGTAATGGGCTGGGTCAAGAACTGGTTGAATGGAAGGCGACAGAGGCTAGTGATCAATGGAGATCGCTCTGAGGAAAGGGATGTTACCAGTGGTGTGACTCAAGTTTCTGTTCTTGGGCCTGTTCTTTTAAACATTTTTATAAACGATATTGCTGAAGGGTTGTTGAGTAAGATTTGCTTCTTAGCGGATGATACCAAAATCTACAATAGAATAGACACACCGGATGGTGTGAATAACATGAAGAAAGACCTGGTCTGAAATTTGGCATCTAAAATTTAATGCTAAGAAATGCAAGGTCATGTATTTGGGCTTCAAAAACTCAGGGGAACGGTACAGTGTAGGGGGTGAAGAACTTGTGTGCATGACAGAAGAGCAGGACTTGGGTGTGACTGTATGTGATGATCTTAAGGTTGCCAAACAGGTTGAAAAGGTAACGGCGAAAGCTAGAAGAATGCTACGGTGCATAGGGAGAGGTATGGCCAGTAGGAAAAAGGAGATATTGATGCCCCTGGTGAGATCTCATTTAGAATATTGTGTACAATTCTGGAAGCTGCACCTTCAAAAAGATATAAAAAGGATGAAGTCAGACCAGAAAAAGGCTACTAAAATGGTGCATGGTCTTCATCATAAGGCATATGGAGATAGACTTAAAGAACTCAATCTGTATACTTTGGAGGCAAGGCAGAAGAGGGGAGAAATGATAGACACGTTTAAATACCTACGTGGCGTAAATACACATGAGTTGAGTTTCATTCGAAAGGAAGCTCTGGACTGAGAAGGTATAGGATGAAGTTAAGAGGTATTAGGCTCAGAAGTAATCTAATTAAATACTTTTTTACAGAAAGGGTGGCAAATGTGTGGAACAATCTCCCAGTAGAGGTGGTGGAGACAGAGACTGTGTCTGATTTCAAGAAAGCCTGGGATAGGCATGTGGGATCTCTTAGAGAGAGGAAGAGATAATGGTTACTGCAGATAGGTAGACTAGATGGGCCATTTGGCTTTATCTGCCATCATGTTTCTAATACCAGGTCACCTCTGTATATGACCTGGTGTTCTCTAATGAATTTGCCTAAGGGGGCCATTCTTATTTATATATTTATTTGGTTGCTTAGCCCATCCTCCCAAAAGAACCCAGAATGGGTTACAGATCAGCATACATAGTATCAATGATAATAAAACCCTTAGCGTGCCTCCGTGCCTCCGCATGCGCAGTACAATACAACTCTCTCCTGCTCCTTCCTCACTCCATGCGCCACCTGCCATACCAAGGCTTGCAGAGCCACCTCAGCTGTTAGAACCACTTTGCAAGGAGGGAGAGCAAGGACTGCATGCACAGAAGCACAAGCTGGTGTACGAGACTGAAGGGAGCCCGCGAAGACAAATTTAGAGCCACCTCAGCTGTTAGAACCGCTGCGCGAAGAGGGAGAGAAGCACAAGCCGGTGTGCGGGACTACAGGGAGAAAGAAAGACAGACAGGGGGCAGGAAAGGAGAGAGACAGAAAGAAAGACAGACAGAAAGAAAGAAGGGGGCACAGAGAGAGAAAGAAAGAAAGGCAAACAAGGTGCAGGGAGAGAGACAGAAAGAAAGAAAGAAAGAAAGACAGGGGACAGGGAGAGAGACAGAAAGAAAGAAAGACAGACAGACAGGGGGTAGGGAGAGAGACAGAAAGAAAGACAGACAGACAGACAGGGGGCAGGGAGAGAGAGAGAGAAAGAAAGACAGACAGACAGACAGGGGGCAGGGAGAGAGAGAAAGAGAGAAAGAAAGACAGACAGACAGACAGGGGGCAGGGAGAGAGAGAGAGAAAGAAAGACAGACAGAAAGAAAGAAAGGGGGTAGGGAGAGAGAAAGAAAGACAGAAACAAAGAAAGGGGAGCAGGGAGAGAGAAATAAAGACAGACAGAAAGAAAGTGGCCAGGGAGAGAGAAAGAAAGAGACAGAAAGAAAGAAATGCCTCAGCGCCCCATTGTGCTAAAAATCTACACATCTATTCTAGCACCCGTTAATGTAACGGGCTAAAAAACTATTAATTAAATAACTGCATAGCACAGACAGATACTCTTACAAAGAATGATGTTAATTTTCCTGGTAACAGTATTTTATCTTTTATAATTTATTCTTTATTGAGTTTCAAATTTTTTATGATAATACAATCATAATGAAAAAACAGTATCCATCGTAATACAGATTATATAAAGAAAAAATAATATAACAAGGAAAATTAAACTAACTGTTAGTTAGTCCACAATCAATGAAGGAGGAGTTTCAATATAAGCGAAGACTAATATTAAAGGAAACAGACTGCTACCCTAAAGTGGACCCAACTTACTAACTTCAAGCATTTATTCCTGGATATTGACAGGGATACTTGCAGACCTCACTTCTTTTTCTAAGATAAATCTAGATAATTGTGTAGAGTAAAAAAAAAAAAAAAATACCTTGCTCCTTTGAAATTAACTAATCATTTACATGGAAATCTCAATACAAAAGTAGCACCTGGGGTCTCAATAACAAAAATTGTTTCCTCTTTTTTTGTGTTAATCTAGACACATCTGGATACATTCTTATTTTTTGATTCAGAAACAAGACATCTTTGTATTGGAAAAACAACTTCAAAAGCCACTCTTTGTCTAAATCCAGGGCTAATTGAACAAGCAATGTAGCAAATGTAAGCTGTTCTGAGTCTGACTTCTCTAATAAATTTGTCAAATCCAGTACATCTGTTGCTGGTTCCTGGTGATCTTCCGGAGCTTTCTTCTTTCCTACTGGAATATAGTAAATTTTGGAAATAGGCAGAAAATAATTATGTGGGACTGTCAGAATCTCCAAAAAATATCGTTTAAACATTTCTAATGCTGAGGTAGTAGTTGCTTTAGGAAAACTGATTAATCTCAAATTTTGTCTTCAAGTTATATTTTCCAGTTTTTCCATCTTAAAGTTAATACTATCATTTTATTTAATAAGAAGCTGATTTACTACTCCAAGAATTTCCAACTTTTTTTCTTATTCAGATGATTTTTTTTTTTCTAATTTGCCCACTTTTTGTTGCAAAATTAGTGTCTCAGATAGTATCCCATAACAATGAGTGGATAGTGTTTGTAATTGAGATCCCAGGGAAAGTTGTAAAGCTGAAATAGCTTCCCATACAGAATTTAAGTCAATTACTTGAAGGCTGTTCCAAAGGAGCTACTGTATAATTCAATTTCATTTCCTTAAGTTTCATAGTACCTGCTTGTAAATTCGAAGATGATGGTTCTTGCAAATCCCCTGACATTTCCAGGGTTCCCCGTGACGACAGTTGTAACCATGAGGCAGCTGAAACCCTCTGGACTGCTCGTTCTTCTTCCTCCTCTTCTTCGCAGCTCCCAGAGGCAGCTGCCAAACTCCCCTCGCTCCCTGTGTCCTGGCACACCAGTCGGGGGAATGACTGCACTAGTATATTGAGCTCTTCCGGCGAAAGACTGGTAACCTCGACAGAGGTGCTGGGTTCTCTGATATGCCTTACGCCAAGGATTTTTTTTGTCCGGTTCCCCTTGGGGACCACGCTCGATGAACACATCCATCGGGCCAGGCAATTGTTGGACCCCGGGTTCCAAAGGATAGACCTGGGTTTTAGACTTGCGTTTCACCCTAAGAGTGGTAAGTGGCACGAATGCTCTCGCCAAAGGCCTTCAGGTTACCATCTTGTTTAGACTCCTCACTAAGGAGGCCATTCTGATGTTGTATAAAGTTGGATATAGGATTGACCCTTGTGAGACTCCACAAGGAGGTGAAGGCATGTTGGGCTGGACCAAGGAAGGCAGTTTAGATGTGGAAAAAGTATTTTTGTAAGGAGTGCCACAAAAGTGCCCAAACTAACCAGATGACCACTGCTTTGGTTACATCTCAAGATGGAGAATTGGAATTATTTTTCTTTGCCCCTAAGTCACCTTGGACTGGGGTCCCACTCCTCCAGAGTCCAAGATTTGCTCACCAGTCTCTCTCGGGCCACAACTCTGATTTGCATGGCCATAGAAAGTACAAATCCCAGACAGTGCGGGACAATGATTTTCTACGGAATACCCACCTAGGTTGAAGTCCTAAAAGCAGGTTTTGGAACCCCACAATTCGGAAGCTCTGCTTTAAGCCCCAGCTGCTGTGCACGAGAGTAGAAAGAAACTAGACCAGGCAAAAGAGAGAGTTTCAAGTTTATTAGGATTTTATATACCGCCTATCAAGGTTATCTAAGCGGTTTTTTACAATCAGGTACTCAAGGATTTTCCCTATCTGTCCCGGTGGGCTCACAATCTATCTAACGTACCTGGGGCTATGTAGGACTGAGTGACTTGCCCAGGGTCATAAGGAGCAGCGCGGGGTTTGAACCCACAATCCCAGGGTGCTGAGGCTGTAGGCTGTAGCTCCAACCACTGCACCCCAGAGAATTTTAGAATAGAAAAATATATCATCAGTATCATCAGTATCATCAGTATATATATCAGTATCATCAGTATTTCTCATATTCTATTAGAGAACAAAGTTTAAATGAGTGCTATTTTAAACTCTAAATGAGGGATCAAGGCATTCATGATGCCAGCATTTACTAACATGCTAGCAGAGGCTGATTTATTTTCTGAATCAACCATAATAATTAGTAAGGACACCCTTCATTTCCCCTACATAATTAATCTTTATTATAATTTATATAGCCAGTAAATACTTACAACATTTGTTCCATTTAAGATGACACATCAAGATTTATTTTTGGTTAGCACTTAGGTTCTGCTTAACCCTGAAAAGTCTGAGGCCCTTTATAGTGATTTGCAACAAATGTTTAACAACTGAAATAATCAACTCACAATTAGATGTCAAATTGATGACAAGTCACTACAATTTTCATCTCTTCACTATCACAGAATAACGCCTCCCCCTCAAACAAAAAAAAGAGTCATCTAAACTCATAACCTGTTTTGCTATCCCAATTATCAGTTCAGGAAGAAGCCATTTTTGAATGTGTTGTTGTAAAAATATAAGATCACTGCTCTCCTACAGGCCCTGTGTGTTCAGTTCTTCTTCAATACAAATGACTGTAAAAAAAAAGTTAAGTAAACTATTGTAGTTCAGTAACGTTCTTAACCTTTTACTGTCCGGGTTCACATTTTGTGGCCTGGCACAATACACGATGGGAATAATTATCCGCCTCCTTTACAAGGCCGCACTGGCAAAGGAATTTTATGAGCCGCACTAGCAAAGGAATTCTATGAGCGTTGGAACTGTTACCACAGCGGTCAGCGCTAAAAACACTTGTACGGTTTTGTAAAGGAGGGGGTATATGTTGTAACCCATGTGCCTGCATAGGTATTTTAAGTAAAGTGTAGCAAATAAATATGGTTATGTGGGGTACTTTCAAAGAATAGCCTGAGAAGGCTAAGCTGGAGTTAATGTGAGAGTGGATGAAACAACAGGGTGATATTTAATATGATTTAAGTGGACAGGAGATGCTTGTTCTGGCTCATGTTAAGAACATAAGAGCAGCCTTACTGGATCAGACCAATGGTCCATCGAGCTCAGTATCCCGTCTTCATGGAGGCCAATTCGGGTCACAAGTACCTGGCAAAAACCCAAATAGTAGCAGCATTTAACCAGGCAGTGCTGCTGGATACTGGTTCCGACTGGTGACCCGTCAAATGAGCGCAGGACAATTGCGCTCTGACAAATGCACCCCAATAATTGCATGCAGGGACAAGTGCGCACCCCGCCAATTGCACGCACGGACAAGTGTGCGCATGGACAGTTGCAGCGGTGGATACTATTTTGTCTTTTTGAGGGGGAGTGGAGGGGGGGAACCACCCCCCCACAACACTTTAAATATTCACTTGCTATCTAGTATTAGGGTAAGGTTTATATTATGATTATGGGATCCCTAATCATAATATAAACCTTACCCTAAAACGAAGGTCCCTGATTTGCTGAGACTCCTCAGGCCCCTCCCAAGGGCAGGGCCTCTGGAGTCTCAGCAAATCGGGGCCTTCCAGATTCACGGACCGCAATTGTCCTGCATGCACTTGTCCTTGCTTGCGATTGTCAGCCCGCATTTGTCGGAGCGCAATTGTCCTGCGTTCATTTGTCGGTGCACCATTCTGACTACACTTCCTGATTAGTGCTGGGGTTGTCCAAGGGCAGATCCTGGGAGCCACCAACAGTTATGAGGTCATGGGCCATGTTCAGTGCAGCCAGACGGGACTGCACAAAAGGCAGTCCAACACCCTCATGACTTCTAGGTTGTGCCTGATGCTTTGATCCCCCAAACTGCCCCTGGATCAAAATACCCCCTAGTTTTGATCTCTCCTCCACCCTCACCTAGGTTCCAAACACCTTCTTACCTCCCACAGTTTCCATTCCATCATTATCCTGATCTAGTCTAGTGTGAAAGGGCAGGAGTACCGGTAGTCCCCTTCCACACCTGACCCGTGGGCTCCGGGTTCATCATGGTTAGGCTGACCCTTAGCAGTAATCTTATGATACTATTACTAGGAGGCACAGCAATGGTGCAGCTTGGACTGAATGGGTCCCGGGTAGAAAAACTGAGATGCCCCCCTCCCCCCACTAATATCATCACTCCCTAGATAGTGCCTGATTGGGCAGGAAAAGCAAATCAAATTGAATTGAATTGGAAAATCAATTCAATAGGCTGAATTGAAGCAAAAATTTTTCCCCTGAATCAGGCAGCGCTAGTCAGAAGGGTCAGTGTGAAGGTCAAAATCTCCAAGAATAATTCCATTAATCCCAGAATGTTTTGAAGTCTGACACTATTCCCGGAATTCTATAAAAATTCTAAAATCTGTGTGTACATGCCATTTAATTGAATAACAAGGCAATTAGTGCAAATAATTGGAATCTTAATAAGCAAGTATTGGTGCTAATTATTTTTTATAAAAAGATAAGCATGTGAATTTAGGTATGGAAAGGTGGGGATGGTGGGGGGGTGTCATTGGCTGTTCAGGAGTATTCCTTCAAGTTATAATAATTCTTCAGTTGCTTATTCTTTTTACACAAACTAAAGTGAATCGTTCTCACCGAAGTTCTTGTTAGTCTCTGATAGGTGGTTGAGCCTCAACGTGATAGGGATGTTGCTTTCTTTAGAATTGCTCAGATCGCCGCGGCCATGTTAGAAATCCTGGCATGTCTCTTTACGTGTAAGCTAAAAGCTATTTGCTTGAACATTTCTGGTAAGCTAAATCATAAACTAAATAGATTATTAGAGGAGTCTTAGTTACAGAGAACTAACGAAACTCATTGTCTTTACAGTCTATATGTTTCCAGCGACCCTGATGAAGAATGAAACGCGTCGGTGGGGAATGAGACAGTAACTGTTCAAAGCTAAGTCTCTTTATTTATATATTTAAAGAAAACTTTTTAAAGTATAAGCACAGGCACTTTAAGAATATATGAAATATAGAAAAAAAAATATAAAGCACTAATGATGTAATAAAGGAAACACCGAATTAAACAGGTCCAGTGAGGAAGACCACCACACAAATCTGCTAATCTAAAGCGCGCATGTGGGAATCTGAGGAACTTCGGCGAGAACAATTCACTATAGTTTAGAAACATAGAAACATAGAAGATGACGGCAGAAAAGGGCTACAGCCCATCAAGTCTGCCCACTCTGCTTACCCACCCCCTGTCTTTGCCCTAATGACCCAATTTTCTTATCTTGACCCTCGTAGGGATCCCACATAGGTATCCCATTTATTCTTAAAGTCTGGCACGCTGTCTGCCTGGAAGCTTGTTCCAATGATCAACCAATGTGAAGAAATACTTTCTGGTGTCGCCATGAAATTTTCCGCCCCTGAGTTTGAGCGGGTGCCCTCTTGTGGCCGAGGGTCCCTTGAGAAAGAAAATATCATCTTCCACTTCCGTGAGGTACTTAAATGTTTCGATCATGTCTCCCCTCTCCCTAAGTTCCTTGAGAGTGTAGAGCTGCAATTTGTTCAGTCTCTTCATATGAGAGACCCTTGAGCAACTGAAGAATTATTATAGTTAAGTTAGGTGTGACTCCTCAGTGTAAGCGCTATTTATTTATTTATTTAAATTTTTATATACCGCCTGGGATCTCAGCAGTTTCTATAAGCTGCACCTAACTTTAAGTGTAATTTATAAAACAGCGCTCAGCTGATTTTTTTTTGTGCCCACTTTTAGGCCTCATATATAGAATTTAGTCCTATATGTTTTATATTAAAGACCACTGACAAGTTTCAAGTTTATTAAGATTTTGATTTAAACGCAATATCAAGTATTTTCAATGCGTATAACAATAATAATTGGGGGGGGGACGACAAATAAAACAGTTTAAAACCATATACATACAATTTTATCCATAGTTACATTAAAGATAAGTAAAGAATTAGAGGTTAAATTACATTTGATTTAAAATAAACAATTAAAATAGAATAACAATTAGGGAAGAACAATTTTTATGAAGACTTAGTCTAAGAGTAATTGTTAAGGTGAGCCTTGATCTAAAAGTAAATAGGAGAATCTAAAGGATTGTCTGATCTAAGATTCATAAGCATCTTTATAAAGATAGCTTTTTAGATTGCTTTTAAATTTTTCTAAGGAGGTTTCAGCGTGCAAATAGATTGGAAGTTTGTTCCAAAACTGAGGTCCGAAAATAGAAAAGGTTGTGGTTCTTCTGGTGCCAATTACTTTCAATGATGGAATGGTTACAAATACTGATCTGTTGATCTAAGAGATCTAACTGGGGAGTAGGGTATTAAATATCGATATAAGAATATTGGAGTATTAGTTTTCTGAATTTTGAATGTTAACAATGCGATTTTATATGTTATTCTATGTGAAATAGGTAGCCAGTGTGCTTCTTGCAAAAGAGGAGTGATGTGATCATATTTTTTAGAGTTAGTAATAATTTTTATTGCTGTGTTTTGTATAATTTGTAGTCTTCGTATTTCTTTCTGTGTTATGCCTTGGTATAATGTATTACAATAATCTAGCTTTGAAATTATCAAAGAGTGAATTAGGACATTAAGAGCTTTTGATTCTAAGACTTTGGCTAAGGATCTGATCTGACCATTTTAGTAGTCACCCTATGGTCTGACTCCATCCAATTTTATCATTTTGAAGAAGCAGTCTCCAGAATTGCACAGCACTAGAACTTACTGTAGGTCTCCACGGAGATTTGTAGAGACCCTATCACTTCTTCTTGCCTGCTAGCCATTCCTCTTCTGGCTTTTGCTATCTCCTTTCAGCCTCTTTGGGCATTTTAAGATCATCAAATATGAGACACCTGCAAATCTTGTTCTTTCACGCAATGAAAGAAATTTATCCCTCTACTATAACATTTCTCTTGGGTTGTTTTTTTTTTTCTTTTTTACATTAAATTGTAGCTACTTAACTTGAAACTATTTCTCAAGCTTTGCTAAATCTCTCCTCACATTATCTACATCTTCCATAGTTTCTACTCTCTTGCAGATTTTGGTGTCATCCACAAAGAGGCAAACGTTTCCCTGATAGCTCTTCCACAATATCTTTTTTTTTTTTTTCCAGTTCAAACTTTTTATTGGTTATTTTGAGCAATTCAGAAGAAAACAATACAAAAAACTCAATCCCAAAATACAGCAATACATAGCATAACTGATCAAAAAACAGGATAAGGTATCTTGAATAACAACTATCCATAGAAAGGCATATAACAGGCAAATGGAGAGTAAGAGGAAAGCAAAAAAAAGAAAAGAGAAAACATACTGAAAACAGACCAAGAAGAGGAAAGAGAAAGAGAAGAAAAGCTATGAAATGGCTGTGGAAGCAGATGGATGGAACCTGTCAAGAAATTTCCAAGGTGATAGAGGCAACCTAGAGGGTAGATTGGAGATATAACGTTTTTCAATGGCATATTGTTCATGTTTGTTATACAAACACAGTGAATTCCACCAGAAAGTATAATCTAAATGTGAGGCTGATTTCCAATTCCTAAGAATATGCATAAGAGCAATAACGAACATAGTGTCTATCAGTTTTGGAGGGCAATCCGTAGATGCAAAACAAGGATGTTGAGAGCGAAGCATAACAATCTCAAATGAAAATTTGGAATGAGTAGAAGTAATAAGTTTAATAGTCTTCCAGACACTATTCCAGAAAGGTCAAATGTTAGAACAGTGAAACAACATATGGTCCATGGTGCCATCAGAGCTCTGACAGTACCAACAAGTGGGATCTGGCCTCAGTTTTGCCTTCCACATGCGATGAGGCGTCCATAATTCTTGCCATATAACAAAGTACATAGATTGAGATATTCTGGAAGACAGCAGCGGGCGATTAGTTCTTGTCCAGTAGACACTCCAGTTAACATCAGAGAGGGGAGAAGACAACATCGACTGCCATTGAGACAGATCTTGAGACGAGAAAGTATATTTGTAATCTCTCATGATTTTATAAAACACAGACACCGCTCTCCCTTGAAAGATGACCAAATCACTCCAATAGTGAAAAGAGGGCACAGCAGTAGAGAGGGATGGTAGCATAGTCCGATGGTAATGGGTTATCATATGTTGTGGTTTCCACAATATCTTATAACGCTGTAGAAAAGAACCGGACCAAGAACTAATCCCTGCATTAGACTATTAGTAATTCCCTTTGTCCAGGGCAGGATTAATCTGTCGAGGGCCCCTAGGCACACAAATACACTGGGCCCCCCTGCCTCACCCCACCATGCACCGACCCCTGACCCATCCCATTTATTTACTTTTTTATTTCCACTTTATTTCTTTTATTTTAAGATTCAAAACAAACAACAAAGATTACCATACCAGTGCCAGTGTACAGTTTTTCTTCTATGCAATCTCCAAACATCTCTGAACAAATTTCCCCTTCCTTCCTAGAGGAAGAGATCTTCAGCTGGCAGGGCTTTGGGAAATCCACCAATTTATATTTTGCATACGGGTAGGAGGCATGGGGCTTTCTTCAGGTCAGTAAACTATACTGCTGTTACAGTATCCCTGTCCTGACCTGAGGAAAGGAGTTATGGTCTCTCAATTAGTAAAAAAAATGTATTAAAATTGCAGTAGTCCAATAAATAGGATCGCCTTATTTCCATTTTCTATTAATAAACGATTATCAACACAGCTACAATAATACTTTATCCTAAAGTAAAAATAAATAAATAGAACAAATAGAATTTTTTCTCTATCTTTGTTGTCTGGTTTCTGTTTTCCTCTTCTTCTCATCATTCTCTTCTTTCCATCCACTGTTTGCCCTCTCTCTACCTCTTCCATATGGCATCTGCTGTCTTTCTATACCTCTTCCAGAAACTGTCTGCCTCTCCCTTCCATCTCTCTCTCCCCTGCCCATTGGTGTGGCATCCATCTACTTCTCTCCACTTCCCCCATGGTGTGGCATCTCTCTCCTCCCTTCCCTCTCCCACACCCCCATGGTCTGGCATTTTACTCTCTCCTCTCCCTTACCCCCACTTCCATCAGCATCTGCCCCCTTCCTCTCCATCCACCGCCCTGCCCCACCACCCTTCTATACCACCCTATCCCACCATCCTGGCCCCTTTCTCTCCCTGCACCACCCTTCTACGCTCTTCTCTCTCTCCCTCCAAACTAACCAATGCCATGAAGCGATGACATCAGCTGCCGGCTCTGCTCAGGAAATAAGTGGTGTTGGAAGGGGTGGCCGGCAGACGTGGGGAGTTGTTGCAAGATCCTGCAATGACTGCATCTGCCGATCCACCCTCTCCGACATCACTTACTTCTTCCCTGAGCAGAGCCGGAAGACGCAGTCATCGCGGGACCTTGCAGCAACTCCCCGTGACTGCCTCCTCTGACGTCACTTATTTCGGATGTGTTGCTGTCGATACTGGTGTGTGTGTGTGTGTGTGTGTGTGGGGAGGTGTTGTTGATCTTCCGGGGGAGGGGACAGCGCTGCTAATCTTTCCCGGGGGGCTGCGGTGCCAAAGAAAAAATCAAACAAACCTGAATTCTCTGTTCCTTCAGTGGGCCCCCACTGACAACTTCAGGCCCTATGCATGTGCCTACTGGGCCTACCCATTAATCCGGCCCTGCCTTTGTCACCTCCCACTCAACTAGTTTCTATTCTAGTGAGTCATTTTAGGGCCCATAAAAAGGGCACTCAATTCATTTATAAGTCACCTTGAACAAAACTGTATCAAACGCCTTTCTGAAATCCAGTCTCACAAAACACAGGATCTTTCAAGCAAGCTTCTGTGAGCAGACAGAATATACTGTTGTACCTCCTGGTGACATTGTAACCTACTCCAGTCAATTTCAGAACCTGGCTAGAGTGTCAGCAAGTCAGGGGGTAGAGGGAAAACACTTGACAATTCATTAAGCGATGAGAATGCCTTGGGGGGGGGGGGGAGGGCGACTGTGTACTAGCTGTGTTCACAGCAGCACTGGAAAATCCTTTGAATGAGATGGCCCATGTTCCACAGACAGAAAAACATTGGAAAAGAAAGAACAGGAACACTAGTCATGAGTACAGAGAAGCTGCTCAAGCAAAATGCAGTGATGAGAGAGGATGTGACAATTCTATTAGTAGGTGCATAGTGCCATGCACCGAGAGCCTAGTTTTATAACTGCATTCAGGTACCCGGAGTCCATTATATAATATTAGGGTAACCTGCCATCAGTGTGCCTAATAGATACATGCCCACAATTACACCAGTAACAGCGTTTGCATAAATGCATCAGAGGCATGCATAATTTATTCCATTTTGTAAGTTGCACACATAAGTGATAGCACCACCCAGTCCCTCTCATACTTCACTCATGTGAATGCCTCCATTGCATTTATGCTCTATATGCCACTTGCACACACCCTTAAACAGCATCGTTCACCCAGGAAAGTGTTGGTATTCTGCACATATATGTGTACAAGAGACATATAAATTCAGGCATCCAGTTAAGGAACTGCCCTTCATGGCTGATCTGTAGTGCTGTACAAGCAGTAAGGAATGGCTGTTGAGGAGGATCACGGATCACCTAGGTCCAGCCATGCAGTTAACTCCTTTTGTGTCTTCATGCTCACTCTTCTCATCCTACTTAATGACCACCTGCTCACCGACCTGATCCTGCCTAGTGGATGGTTAAATAGCATTTTGGCCAACTAACTGTTTCTATCTACCCAGACGCGGCAAGACCCGGACAACTGCAACCATGCTGGAACAGATAGGGGAAATACTTGAGTACCTGATTACTACTCAATGTATTGTAAACCACTTTGGGTGAATCACGTCATGAACAAGTAGTTAATAAATCCCAATAAATTACTACTACCACTACTAATCATTTTTATGGCGCTGTTAGACATTTGCAGCGCTGTACATCAAAACACAGAAGACAAAGTGCTGGGCTTTGAAAATTGGTGAAAGTGGCAGTCCCTGAGGCACCCCACAATTAACTCTCCAATATTCTGCTAGAACCCCTTACATTTTCACCACATAGGACTGCAATTTCAAAAAGCCCTTAAACCAACTGAAAACTTGATCTTGGATACTTAGCTCCTGCAGTATGTTAAGCCGTAATTGACCATCAAAATAAATCAAAACTGCTAAGCTAAATCAAACTGGATTATTGCAGAGTTATATCCCTGGCTCAACAACTTATTCATCCCCCATGTTCAATGCTGTCGTGTACGCCTGTCCATTGAGAATAGTAGGCATTACGACAGAAGCCTGGGAAGCATGAGTGATACGGCCTGTACTGTATAGATTATCTGCATGCTGAAGGAGTGAAAGCTGTGATAGCTGCCATCACTCCTAGCCTGAGGCCTGATTTTCAATATCTGTGCAATCAGTTGCCTACCAAACTGATGGAAACTGAGCCAGTTCATTAAAGTCTGTCACGGTTTGATGTTCGCGCTCAGAGAAAACAATTTATCGATTGGCTCTCCTGAGAGCAGTGCTCAGAGGTTGAGTAATGCAGAGCAAGGTAGCAGCGTGCGACTGTAATGATGTAGAAGCTGGCTATGGCAAAGAAGGCAAGGGTTACAGTGATCTTTAACTGCCAGCGAAATATAGAATTCAATTTAAAATTGCATGTATGGTTCACAGGGCTATATAGGGAGAAAGCTGGCCTGGGCTAACTTCAGCCATCCAAGTTTCACACTCCTATAACTCAAAAATGACTCAGCACTATAAATGATCTCTTCCCCGCCCACGTCAAGTTCGGAGGAAATCACTCATTGAATCCACCTTTGAGTTTCAAGGCCCCGAAATTTGGGATTGCCTCCTGACTTGCTTATGTCAGACTTCGTCCTGTCTTCAATTTAGGAAGGTGCTAAAAACACATCTGTTTTCATTATAGTCTTGCTATGATTCATAATGTCTATGTTGCTAACCTTATTAATCTTATGTAAGCTGCAATGATTCCCAGATGACATTTGTGGTGTATAAGAAACAATATGGTATGGTAAACATGTTGTCCAAGTTTTGAAAAGCCTCCTCAAATTGCATCGGGCAGGGAGGAAGTCCGCGCATGCGTGGACTTCTTCCTAGTCTGTCAAGAGCAGGCAGCAAGGGGGGTGGGGGGAGGGTGCAGGCAGGACTGGGGGAAGGATTAGGGCATTACAGGGCAGGGATGGGCAGAACTAGATGGGCTTGGGGGCAGGTCTAGGGATCCGGATTTTCCGACTGGCAACCCTACATATAGGTGAAGAATGGTCTCCTTGTTGAACCTAAACTTGTGAAGACATTGCTCGTCCAATCAATGTAGGTACTGGGTTCTGGGCCTATAGATTCTCTGCATGTATGGCCATGCCCTGCCTTCCTTGAGCCAGAGCACACAGGAACCACCAACATGCATCATTTTTACGTTACGTTTTTAAGGGTGTTCTTAATGTGGCCATACATCATTCTTGAATCTGCTACAGGAGAAGTAGAGTCTTTGTCCCTGGAAACACTGCTCCGTGAAATCAAATGAAGCCGCAACCATGTTTTTAAGTATGAGTTTTACTTAAGTCGGATGTCTGTAAAACTCGGGGACTGCCTGTACTTCTCTTGCTCGTAAAGTTTCCAGTATGTCTGATGATAAGTACATAGTTTGAGTTTGAGGATGAGAATGAGATTTTATTGCTTTTTTGAATACCTAATTATACTGTAGTTTGCTATTTCAATGTTGGACCTGATTAGTGCTCTCACACTATGTGTGTGTGGGCTCTCAATAAAGACAGCTGAAAAAAAAAAAAGATTAAAAAAAGCTCAATGCCCTTGTACTTTTGCTTTTAGTCTCTTTGTCACCTCAATCAACTCCAAAGATTTTATTGACATTTTATTTTAAATATCAGTGCAACAGTTCATGTTCTTTTCATTTATTTTGATATTTCACCTGCCCTTACAAAAATGCCCAAGGCAGGGTACATAAAACACACATAAATCTAAAATACCAACTCTTGTCCACACTGAAGGTCTGTAGATCGCACCGGAATATATGGAAGTCGCAATACTCAATTTCAAGATAACCTACAGTGCTTCTTACCTTCCTCCTAGCCCCCTGGATTTGTTAACACTATAAATTGCCGTGTGTCCCTTCTTTCTGCCTACTCTGTTCTTCCTGAACAAATTATTGCCTGATCTGACCCCCAGTTTCTTGCAGCAGCTTTAATAATAATAATAATAATAATAACTTTATTCTTATATCCCGCCTGTAATCTTGCGACTTCTAGGCGGTTTACAATAAACTAAACTGTAAATACAATCAAGAGAAGTTTTACATACAGCGAATTAGAGAGTATAGCGGATTACAATAAAGAAACTGTAAATACAATCAAGAGAAGTTTTTCATACAGCGAATTAGAGAGTATAGCGGTTTACAATAAAGAAACTGTAAATACAATCAAGAGAAGTTTTACATACAGCGAATTAGAGGGTATAGCGGATTACAATAAAGAAACTGTAAATACAATCAAGAGAAGTTTTTCATACAGCGAATTAGAGAGTATAGCAGTGTATCTCTCGTACAACTACTTAAAGTGTATAGCATTGTACATCTGATGACATTAGTAGTGTTAACGTCAGTTTGTGTGTTGCAAGGCCAGGAAGCGCCAAGTTGTTTAGACAGAAGAAGAAATATTCCGTAAGTTCGTATAGTGTTCATGTTTAGTGATTAGGGGGGTTTGGGGTTAACAGTTGAAAATTCAGGTGTGTGGTGATGTTACGAGGGGGGTTGATGTTCCGGTTCGTTACCTAGGTATTTCAAGAATAGGTAAGTTTTTAGGTGTTTTCTGAATTCTTCATAGTTGTTTGTGTGCGCAATTAGTTTTTCTAGGTCTTTACCCCATATGGCAGCTTGATATGATAGCAGTTGTTGATGGTGTCTCTTATATTTGCACCCTCTAGCCGGTGGGGAGATAAATTTCATGTGTGTTTTTCTTTCATGTCTGTTGGTTGGGAATGAGAAGAGATCTGTTATGTATTTTGGGGCTAGACCATTTAGTACCTTAAGTCATATTATACCCAGAACTTTCACTTTCCCGCTGCAGTCTAAAGGTCAATTCTATGCAGAAAAAGCAGCTCCAATTACGTGGCATGCTTGTATAAATTTAAATTATTTTGCATAATAAAAATAAAGGGGGGGGTCAATATTCAAAATGATTTAAATGGTCAGGAGATGCTCCTGGCTTTTAAATTGCTTGTTGAGGGCTAGCTATGGATATTCAGTGGCACTGAATATTGTAGTTAGAGCCTAAAACAAAAATGGCTAATTTGTGGGTGGTTTGTGGGCAGAGTTGGCATTTATGCAATTAAGTGCCAGAACTACATAAAGCGTAGTCCTATCTTTAGTGGTTTACCTTATGTCAGCCCTGTACAACATGCGGCCCAAAACGGCTCTCACTATTCAGCCTGCCCCTTCTAAATTAGCAAATCTTAATATGGCGTCTACACACTTTCCAATTGACTTGTGTGCACTGTCCTTCCTTCCCTCTGCAGGGGGTTGCAACCTGCTGCTTTGGCCCCCAATGTTGTCATCAAGACCCCGAGTAGAGAATGCGCACCCGCATGGGGTCTCGCCAACGACATTGGCCTCCTCACCTTGGGGGCTAAAGCAGCGGGTTGCGACCCACTGAAGAGGGAAGGAGGGACAGTGCATGCAAGCTGATTGGAAAGTGTGTGAACACCATATTAAGATTTGCTAATTTAGAAGGAGCTGGCTGACATCACCCTGGACACACCTCCCAACTGCAGCAAATATTGTTTGTTTCCTGAAGAAGGCAGTCTGCACTGCCGAAACTTGGATCTTTGTTGGGACTGTATGTTATTACGCTTATTCAATAAAATTGCCTTGGTTGGATTGGACATCGTACTTGCCTTTCTTTTGTACTAGTTGCTTCTGTAAGGCAAGTTACCACTTTCTTCTGTTGTTTGGTGTTGATTGCCCCAGGTACATTAGACAGATTGTGAGCCCAACGGGACAGACAGAGAAAAATGCTTGAGTACCTGAATAAATTAATGTTAACCATTCTGAGCTCCCTTGGGAGAACGGTATAGAAAATTGAATAAATAAATAAACTGTAAAAGGGGCCCTAAATTTGCAATAAGCCTCCACGCATGCTGGCCACCTCATCTAGAGGACATACCACCACCCACCAATTATTGCTATGATATGTGCAGATGCCATTTTATTTTAAAAAGTTATCATGGTTTTCAGTTAGAAGAAACTGATCCTTATTAGAAATTTGTATTGTTGACATGACTGCTGCAAGAAAAGAGGTGGAAGAGGTTAAGCATAGAATACATTTTGAGGAAATTGCGAGAAATGGGCTCAGTTGATCACCAGTCAGCAAGTGGCACTGAAGACAATATTGTGACAGTTGAAGATCCAGGTAGTGAAGTTATGTCACTTAGGTGAGGTGGCCAGTGTGAGTGCAGGCTATTTACAAATTTATTCAGGATTATATGTCCCAAATGTTTTTGAAATTTGTCATTTTTTTTTATTTTTGTTATCATTCTCTCCTCTTGACACGGACTTTGAATAATGTGTGTTAAATGTTTTCCCTTTTTTCTTCTATTGGGTGTTTGTACTTAATATCCTTTGCTTGACTTAATTTATGTAACAATTGAGATCTGCAGAAAACAAGCTTTGATAGATTGTTGGGGGGGTTGGTTGTTTATTTATTAATTTTTATTTTTTTTAACATGGAGGGCTATTTTCAATAGTGCATCTAAGTCTGACGTTGGACATTTCATCCCGAAGTTGGGGCAGGGAAACATCCATTTTTGATACAGCTAGACATCCAAATTTTATTTTTGAAAATGACCTATTTAGACATCTTAACCCTTAGGACATCTAATTATTTTGCCAATTTTCAAATACAAAAACATTGAAGTTCAAAACATCCAAATCAAGCCCATTTGGACAAGGGAGGGACCAGCATCATAATGGACTGGCCACACAGACATGCCAACAGAGCAGTGAGGCACCTTAAGGGGCACTGCTATGAACTTCACATAAAGGATGCCAGGTACATATAGTATTTCACCAGAATCCCCTTTTAGTGTATGGTGAGCTCTCCAAAACTCACCCAAAACCTACTATACCCAACTATCTAGCATCCCAATAGCCCTTATGGCTGCAGGTATTACCTATGTGGAAGTACAGTATGTCTTGGTAGGCTCACACTTTCCACCATAAATGTAGTGGGTAGCATGGGATATGGGCCTGGTTCACTACCCTGCCCACCAGACTACTCCAGACACCTGCTTGCTGCTCTACTAGGATGTCCCATAATATCTGCAGCTGTCATACAGGCTGGTATGCACTGTTTCTATCACATCTTTGGGTGGAGATGGGGGGGTCAGTGACTACTGGGGGGACATGTTTTCATCCATCTAGTGGTCATCTGGTCAGTTTGTGCACCTTTATGGCACTTAGATGCTTTGAAAATAGGTCTAACTCTGAACATCCAAATGACTCCCTGGACATCTTGAAAACAAAGGTTTAATTATCCCTGCAAGATATTCAAGTGCTAAGCCCACCCAAATTCTGCACAAAACATGCCTATTACATGCCCCCTTAACATTTAGATGTCCTGGAGGACGACTAAAACCTTTGTTTTGAAAATCAGCACTCGGATGCATTGGCGATTAAAATGTCCAAGTGCTGGGTTATGCCATTTTTTGGACATCGTTCTTTTTAAGATATCTCAACCGGCTGTAATCACCACTAACAGTGTAAATATATAGCCCAATATTGTTCAAAATGCTGTCAATATTTCACATAATCCACAACAAAAGAACAGCCTCAATTTTTAGTTGTTATTTTTTGGCGACGATTTTTAGATGACATATTCTTTATATGGAGTGATACAAAATAAACTTTAATGCAGCTTGGGGATTGGCTAAATAACTTGGACCCCCAAATAAAATTCACAATGTCTTCAGATGTTGAAAAAATGGAATTTCTGGATATGTTGATATATAAAGAACAAAATAAGCTACACACTACGCTATATCGCAAACCAGTGGAGAAAAATACATTATTACGTTTTCACAGCCATCACCCCAGAGATTGAAAGCTAACCTGCCTGTTGGACAGTTCCTCTGTTTAAGAAAATTATGTACAGATGATGATGAATTTTTCAAACAATCAAAAATATTGGAAGAAAGGATTGCCCTTAGAGGATACCCAAAAATATATATAAGAAAAGCTTTCCTCAGGGTGAAATACTCCAATCAGGGACTACTTTTGCAAGAACACTCTCATGAGGCGGAGGAAAGATTAGTATGTGTGATTCTGTATTATGACCTTTCCTATGTTTCTTGTTAAAAGTATGAAACAACATTGGCACATTCTTCAAATTATACCAACTTTTGTTGAAGAATTTCCTATGATAGTATATAACATAGGTCAAAATTTGGGGGAGAGACTGTCAAAATATAGATATGAAGAAGCTGGAAGAGGAATGACTGATGGAAATTATAGCCGATGCGGTCATTGCTAGTGGTGCGATAAAACTATTGAAGAAAATATATGGGCCCCCCCTAACAGGGATATAACTATTAGAGCACGAGATCAAACTACATGTAGATCCCAGAATGTAGTCTATGCAATTACTTGTCCTTGTGGTCTAATTTATGTAGGTAGGAGTAGTCGTCCGGTCCATATCAGATTAAATGAACATAAATCTCGCATCACCACTCAAAATATTCAAGCACCGCTAGTCCAACATTGGTTGGACAAATCTCATACTACAGATGATATACTGTGATACGTATGGGATATATATGATATGAGAGTTGTTTTTAGTAACAATGGCTGTTTAAGAAACCATCTTCTACTAAAAGGATCCTAATACCAAATAACAACTTTCTGTTTTTAAAAGGGGAACTAGAGTTCAGAAAGATAACTTGCACCTGGTGAGCCAGATTTAGTCAAAACAGGATATGGATGACTCAATCGAGAAAGGGGGAAAAGCAGGATATGCATAAACCGGAACCTGACCATAATACTTTGAGTAAAAAAGTGCCTATATGCTCATGTTTGAGCACAATACATAAACCGGATCCTGACCATAATAACTTGTTTGTGACATGTTCATGTTTGAACACGTATACAAACCGGATCCTGACCATAATCTGGGCATAAAAAGACAGGCAGAACTCAGTGGAATCGGGACTTCTCCACTGCTGAAGAGCCGTGTGATGCTGATATGAGATGAATGCGCTGCCTCCGATGTTTCGCTAGTCCCCCGATACCGGAGTGATGATGCAATATATGGTAACAAATTATTGATTCCTTACTGCATGATTTCATTATTATAAAATTGTATGAATAAACCTATATTATGCTTTCAGTCATCTGTGTATGCTATTAATTTTCCCAGTCAGAGAGCTGGTGAGGGGAAGGGAAAGTGGGATATAGCATTACCCTAAGAATAATAGCAGTACATATACCATGGCGGATTATTGACTTAGAGAACAATGCTGGATTTTTTTACTCTAAACACAGTAACTCCAGGAGGATTGAATTTAGAAATCGAATGGATGACATTAGTATAGACTCCTCCTGCTTCACTGTCGTCATTAGTACTTGATGATATACGCCGCAGCCATCTTTGGACTAAAGATATGTTGCCGGGATGCAGCGGTGCAAAACAAAAGGGGTAATTCATTTGAAAAGTTTAAAGTATTAACTTATTATCTACATGGAGTTTTTTTTAATATAAGGAGATATTTACCACTCTGCTTTTTATTCATAGGGGTCTTGTTCTTGAGAAAGCCTTTGGGCGAAACATGTCGAGCCAATAAGTCCAACCCGATGTTTAAAGATTTAGCAGAAAAAATTACAGTTGAAGCTAAGTACAAAGTTTTTAATTCATAAGTTTGGAAGTGATTTTCACATATGAACTGATCACATGAATTGCACAGAGCACTTTATAAGAAAATATAATTTAAATCTGATGATGAGACATAAGCCAATGAAAAAAAAATAAACCTAAGAATAATTTGGCTGGTGGTTGGCATGATCTGAAGATTTTAAAATTACAAAAAATTATATATAAGATGATTTTTTTAAAGAATATTTAATGCTGTTCTTTTGTTGTGGATTTTTTGGACATCTGCATCTTTTAAAAAATGAATCCCATGTTTATTCACAGCTGACTATCTTAAGACCGGAAGCAAATTCTGTTAAGAGAACCGGAAGCAAATTCTATTAAGAGAACAAACAAGTCATAAACCCCACCTCACTCTGTAACTGTCCAAATTAGGCTTTCTAGATATTCAAAAACACATTCATAGTCCATATACAAGGGACTACTCAGAAACTTCAGAACTTAGAAATCTATTTCTGGCAGAGAAAAATCAAATCTTCATGTGACCTGCTAGAGGCAGAGGCTTTGATCTAGCAATCTGGGTTCAGTGACCACATTAGCAATGACAGAGCATCAGCCATAAAAACAAATTACCTTGAAATATGTGTAGAGGAAATGTAAATGCATCATCCTTTTAGAATGCTAACCAAACCGAAAGGAGCGGCCTAATGGTTAGTGCAGTGGCTGGAGAACCAGGGGAACTGGGTTTGATTCCCACTGCAGCTCCTTGGACTTTGTGCAAGCTTTCCATTGCCCCAGGTATAAAATAAGTACCTATATATGTAGGGTTACCAGACGTCCAGGAAAACCCAGACATGTCCTCTTTTTTGAGGACTGTCTGGGCAGTGGCGTAGCGAGGGTGAGAGGCACACGGGGTGGTGGTGCACCTCCCCTGCCCTCATCTTCGCCCCGCTCCTTCCATGATCCCATCTGCCGCGCATGCCTCCTCTTCCCTTCCCTTGTACCTCTAGTTGAAGTTGTTGCTCGTGGCAGTCAACAATGTGCTCCTTGCGACCCTGCCAGTTCTCCCTCTGATGTCACTTCCTATGTGCGGCATCCAGAAGTGACATCAGTGGGAGAGCCAATGGGGGTCGCGAAGAGCACGTTGTTAACCGTCGTGAACAATAACTTCAGCTAGAGGTATGGTTGAAGGGAAGAGGGAGGGTGCGTGGAGGGAAGGAATAGGAAGAGGCAAGGGTAGAGAGGAAAAGATGTGCCAGTGCCCCCACCAACATGGCACCTGGGAGCAGACTGCCCCCCCTCAGCCCCCCTTACTACGTCACTTTGTCTGGGTGCCCAAAGGCATTTCCAAAATGTGGCAGTTTGTTCAGGTTTTAGAATTCCCCGATCTCAGGGCCATGTCTGGAGGGCATCTGCACATGCGCGGATGTGGACATGATGATGTCCTATGCATGCATGTGATGTCATCGCATTGACTTCTGCACACGTGCAGATGTGGTCCCGAGTTCGTAAAGGGTTCGTGTGTGGGAAGGGCTAGGGGAGTAGTGGGGCAGAGCTGGAGGTGGAATGGGGCAGGGCTGGGAGCAGAATGGGGCGAGGCCAGGTGCCCTCTTTTTTTATAGAGGAAATCTGGCAACCCTATGTATATGTAAACCATGTTGATTCAAACCACAGAAAGGTGATATATCGAGTCCTATCACTTTTCCCTAAATAGTTTTGAATCTGACCCGTACTTTGAGATAGATGGTTAACAAAAAAAGCAGGTGGAAAACAGTTCCATTACCACCCAGGGTCACAGGGAGCCACAGCGGGAACTGAATCCATTTCCTATGTTCTCAACCCATTGGACTAAGTATTAGGCTTTTAACGCCTAACTCCCACTCACTTATAAAGCACCCATGCCTGTGTTATCATTCCCTCTCCGAGAAACTCCCTGACCCCCTACTTGTCCTGTTTGTTTTAATTAGATGGTAAGCTCTACTGAGCAGGGACTGTCTCTTGGGTGTTTAATGTACAGCACTGCATACATCTAATAATGCTATGCAAATAAGTAGGCATTACAATACCATAAAACCATTAACAAAAATTGTACGGATTAGTTGACATTGTTTCCCTTAAATTTATAAGTTTAATAGTGAAGGGGGGGGATATTTTATTATTACATATTCTATAAGATAATGAAATACATGGTAGGGAGGGGTGGGAAGGGGGGAGGGATAAGAATTTATGTATTGTACCAATGATAGTTTTTAAGTGATGTATTTATTGTTATTTTGATTGAACATATATAACAATTATTGTAATTTTGAAAATGAATAAAGAATAAAAAAAAAAAAAAAATACCATAAAACTGCAAAAGTCGCGTGCAGATTCAAAGTGGTTACCAATGATAATGCAAAACAATTAAGCTTCAGTTCAATTTTATTATAATTGACTCAAATCTTATAGCAGAAACATATCTGATCCCTGATCAAATAAATGTTGTTCAGTAGTACCTAATCCAGTTAATTCTAGTAACTGATCACAGCTGGGACTCTCAGATGTCTGAGAAATTCACTTTCATCCCTGCTAAGGATAGTTATCGATGATCAGTCCCCATTTCATAAATGGATTCTACTTATTGAGTCCAACAGGTGGCTGCAGCAAATGTGGCTAAGCAATAGAAATTATTTTCCTTTAAAGCCTCCAGAAAGATCATTAGCTTGTTAGCTTTATGAAAGGCACAGAGAACAAATGCACATCCCTCGGCACATGTTCAGGGGTGCTCTCCAAGCGAGAGGGGCAGGAACACGTGATGCTGCATCACATTTTCTAGTGCAAACCTCTTGTGTTAGGGCACACATCCCTGCAGAAGCATACTAGAGCCACCTGCCAGTGGGAAATGGCTCCACATTTGAAATTTTTCCTACAAAAACTTCTCAAAAACAACTAACATAGTAACATAATAACATAGTAGATGACGGCAGATAAAGACCCGAATAGTCCATCCAGTCTGCCCAACCTGATTCAATTTAAATTTTTTTAAAAAAATTTTTTATTTTTTCTTCTTAGCTATTTCTGGGCAAGAATCCAAAGCTTTACCTGGTACTGTACTTGGGTTCCATAAATTATAGTGATTCTTCTTTGCACTGCTCTCTCAAATGTTAGTACAGGCCCTTGTATAGCTTTGATCTCTTTTTGCTCCTCACTTGGAGGGAAGTTGCTTTCGTGATTTTAATATATCACCTTTCTGCGGTACAAAGTGGTTTATATATTTTCCCTGTCCCTAATGGGCTCACAGTCTAAGTTCTTGTACCTGGGGCGATGGAGAGTTAAGTGACTTATTGAATGTCACAAGGAACTGCAGTGGGAATTGACCCCAGTTTATCTGGTTCTCCTCCACTCAATTATATGTACTCTCTGAACCTCCAGTCACAAAGCGCTTGGTAAGCAATTTCTTCCTGAATGGGAATTCTACCACTGGGATTCTTTATCCTTGTGGACCTTCAGGAATTCTCCTGTCCTCTCCAATTCCATCAGCACTCCTTCCTCTTTCTCCACGTATAGATGTGGTAATGTGCTTATTCCCTATTTCAATTTCCACCAGTGGCAGGTGCAGCAACTTTATAGACTCTATTACTACTCCCAATCCTTCCTGCTCCAGGTTCAATGGCTGGGTTAGCCAGCGACCCTCTTCTGTTAACAGTATTGGTGCAGTGGCCAGGGAAGCAGGAAACAAAAAGAAGGAAACTTGGTTAAGTATTTATATAACCCCCTCCCCCCTACCATCACCCCAGCAGCCTGCCAGCAGGAGGGAGTGAGCATCCCTGCTGCTGAATGGTGAGCATCAAATGGCCCAGGAAGGGGGGAATCAGCGTGAGGAAGGGAGGAATTGGGGGTCTTTTTTTATTTGTGGGTAGGAGGGGAATTTTTTGTGGTGGGTACTGACTGGAAAGTAAGGCTACGATAGCTCAGAACCTGCTGGGAAATTTTGTCCACAAATGTAGTACAACGAGGTTAGAGAATCATCTGGAAACTTTAGAGAATTGCCTGGAGTGCTTGTTTTAATACCAATGACCTCATTCTAATACCATTTAAATATTATTGACCTTATTGTATTACATTTACATGGCAGAGTCGGAGTCTGCTAGGAAGCTTGGAAAAGACCAGGGTGAGCCTTTCTGATAATCGGCCAGCTGGAATTGATTTAGCTACCATCATTAAAGGCACGGTAAGTTTTGAGAATCCGGCCCTGAATAGGAAGAGAGCCCTGACTTCTCCTATCGTGAATATATCTAATTCTGTATGTTCTGGGTTATAATATTTCTCCAGCTTTTGGAAAACATATTATGTCTCCTCATTTCAGAAAGATGCAATTAATTTAAACCAACTGTTCAAATGATTTTTTTTAAATAAAATTTCTAGTTCTTTTTTTCTTTTTTTTTTTATGCAGCAAGAAAAGAAAGCTTGCATGCCATTGGTGACTGGGGAGTTCTCCGACACCAGTTTCCGCTAGGTCCCTGACCATGAGTTTTGCCTGCTTAAAACTATTCACTCTTGGTAAGTGATATAGTATTTTGCATTTTACACAGTTTTTGACTTCATTATGTTCAAGTTGATTCCTTGATAGCTTGGGTATGTAATCACCATCTGTTCTCAGAACTCTAGAGGTAGATAAAAACCGTATGCTGTTTATTGCATGGTAGTGAATATTTCAGGCCCAGAGAAAACACGCTCCCCCCTTTTTCAGGGTTCAGTGCTAATGTTATCCAGCTAATGTTTTAGCTCCTTGTGCTGCTCTGCGCGCAGTTCAGAAGATATGTTCATCACGTCTTGTAGACGAGAGAGAATCTTCCCATTACCTCCGAGGACAATTTTGGACTTGCCATTTCATTTTACAGGGCACTGCTGTGAATCTCCTCTTAAATTGCTTGAAACTAGTGTAGTTGCCTCTTTATGGCCTAAAGGCATATAAATCTCCACAGCTCTGGTGCATCTGCTATTATCAGGCTTCAAGGTTTTAAAGCTCTCTGCTTTACATAAATTTTAAAATAAACCTGACAGGAAAACAATGGCATCACTTTCCTTACTTCAGAAAAGTGTGGATGAGAATGTTTTTGATTTTAATGAGATAAATAATAGGAGCAGAAAAACAGTTCAAGTAATAAGCAACCTGCAATTATCAACCTTGAAAACACTTTTCACATGATGGATAAAATTGGTCTAGATAACATGCAGAAATGCCATAGTTTGCAAGAGTCCCATTAGTTCATAGGTGCATGGTTGAAGTATAGGACGCCAAGGATGGGAAAACCTGCTAAAGCTATATTTAAAAAGCTCTCTACAGATACCATCAGCTAAACCTGGCAAAGAAGTGGAATGTTACTGTATGATAACCTATACAGCACAGTCAGTGTATACAAGATTTCCTCTTAAGGGCTCTTTTTACTAAGCTGTGATAAAAAAAAAAAAGGCCTTAGCACAGCCGCATATTGGTTCTGCATACTGAGGCCATTTTTTACCACAGACATAAAAATGGTGCTTTTTGGGGGTCTTTTCCAGATAAGCCTCGCCACTAATGCAAAAAGTGCACGGGCGAAAACTTAAGCCCCGCCACCTTATAAATTATTAAACTATTGAAGCCCTTGTATATCACTTTCCCCAAGTATTCACTTAGCATGGTTTTAGCTAAACCTGTGGCGGGGGTTAACTTTTTGGCGGGGCTTATCTGGAAAAGATCCCTTTTTCCTCCCCATTTTTTTGCATTAATGGCTATTTGATAATGTAACAACACATTGACAAGGAAAGAGGGACATATATTTGCTAGTGTACCATATTCAGTTCATTAGAATGCCTTAAAAAATTTAGGTCCTCCTTTACAAAGCCGTGGAAGCGATGCTGCAATGGTAAATGAACCAGTGCCCACTGAATTCCTATGTGGCTCGGTGCATTTTCCAAACCAGCATTGCTACTGCAGCTTTGTATCAGGTGACCTTAGTGCATTTAAATTGATTTAATGCATGTTAACCTATGAATTAGCATGTGTTTAATGCACTTTAAAGTTCTAATGCACTTTATATATATTTTTTTTACTAAAACAATATGTGATGCAAACTGAAAAACAAAAATGCCAGCATATGGGACTAAAAGTTGCAATGAACCAAAAATAAACTGAAACTTTTTCTCTTCTGTATATCCATAAGATGAAACATGATCTATCTGCACCTGCCTTGTAATAAGCTCATTATTGTTCTGGGAGTATCAAGAACAGGTCATGATGTCAAGCATTCTTCTTCCTCTCCACTTTTCACAATGGGGCAGAACACGCTGACAGTGACCTGCTCCTTCAGCACACCCTGGCATTATCAGCAGTTTAAATCTTCAAGCTGTATAACACAGTTTTGGAATGAATGAGATAAATTATTGAAAAATATTGGGACTTTTACTCCACTGGATAATATGCAATTGTATATTCTTGAACATGAAACAGTCCTTTTTGAATTTTGGGCACCCCCCCTCTCCCGCTACAGGTGGGGGTGTCGCTGCCGTTTGGGGGGGGATTCACCAGCGGCATGGGTTTCTTCACAGCAGAAGAGAATCGGCATCTTTCCCGTTGCAGGTGTGTGTGTGGGGAGGAGATTGTTGGTTGACAGTTTTTTTTTTGGGGGGGGGAGATTCTTTATGTGTTTTTTTCTGTGCATGTGCCCATCGCTATCACCAGCGATGGGCACATGCAAATTGAGCAAATCTTTCCTGCTGTCCGCCGACCTCATTTGCGTGCATGATTTTTTGAGAATGTCTCGCTTTTTTCCATTCGCTATCAAAATGGCTGCATTAGCAGATCGTTGCTTTTTAATGCAGGTTTTTGAGAATCCTGACCTAAGTATCGTGGGATTAATTGTCTTAGATCCATTTAATATACTGCAAAATATAAACAGAAGTTTAGTCTAAGCAGTTTACAATAAAATCAAGGGGGTAGAATGAAATTCTAAAAATAATAAAATAATAAAAACAAGCACAAAAGACATGACATGACCATAGAAACATAGAAACATAGAAGATGACGGCAGAAAAGGGCTACAGCCCATCAAGTCTGCCCACTCTGCTTACCCACCCCCTGTCTATGCCCTAATGACCCAATTTCCTTATCTTGACCCTCGTAGGGATCCTACATGGGTATCCCATTTATTCTTAAAGTCTGGCACGCTGTCTGCCTCGATCACCTGCACTGGAAGCTTGTTCCAATGATCAACCACTCTCTCTGTGAAGAAATACTTTCTGGTGTCGCCATGAAATTTTCCGCCCCTGAGTTTGAGCGGGTGCCCTCTTGTGGCCGAGGGTCCCTTGAGAAAGAAAATATCATCTTCCACTTCGACACGTCCCGTGAGGTACTTAAATGTTTTGATCATGTCTCCCCTCTCCCTACGTTCCTCAAGAGTGTAGAGCTGCAATTTGTTCAGTCTCTCTTCGTACGAGAGACCCTTGAGCCCCGAGATCATCCTGGTGGCCGTCCGTTGAACCGATTCAATTCTGCGCACATCTTTACTGTAATGTGGCCTCCAGAATTGCACACAGTATTCCAGATGAGGTCTCACCATGGCCCTGTACAACGGCATTATGACTTCAGGCTTTCGGCTGACGAAACTTCTATTGATACAACCCAATATCTGCCTTGCCTTAGATGAAGCCTTCTCCACTTGATTGGCAGTTTTCATGTCTGCACTGATGATTACTCCTAAATCTCGTTCTGCTGAAGTCCTAGTTAAAGTTTCTCCGTTCAAGAAGTACGTCCTGCATGGATTTCCGCTTCCGAGGTGCATGACCTTACATTTCTTAGCATTGAAAGGTCATGCACCTCGGAAGCAGAAATCCATGCAGGACGTACTTCTTGAACGGAGAAACTTTAACTAGGACTTCAGCAGAACGAGATTTAGGAGTAATCATCAGTGAAGACATGAAAACTGCCAATCAAGTGGAGAAGGCTTCATCTAAGGCAAGGCAGATATTGGGTTGTACCAACAAGAAACAAACAAACCAAGAGGGTTAGAGGAACAGGTATGATTACAGTTTTTATTCAAAGGAAGGAAATGGAAGAGAAAACAAAAGGACACAGGAGTAAAATAGAAAAATTCTAAACCAGTGAGATTAGCTATAAAATTTATGATATTGTTGATCCAAATGCCAAATTAAAAAAATAAGCTTTTAATTGAGATTTAGGGCTTCTTTTACTAAGGTGTGCTAGCGTTTTTAGCGCATGCACAAGATTAGTGCGCGCTATAGCGCACGCTAGCAAAAACTTACCGCCTGCTTAAAAGGAGGCGGTAGCGGCTAGTGCACGTGGCATTTTAGCATGCACTATTCCGCGCGTAAAGGCCCTAATGCACCTTTGTAAAAGTTCTTAAAGGATTGTTCGGTCCTGAGGTACAATGGAAGAGAATTCCATAGAGTAGATGCCATCACAGAAAAACAGGAATTCCTATGAATGTCTAAAAATATGTGCCTAAAAGAGGGAACAGTCAAAAGGTGTTACCAAGTTGAACAAAGTGATCTTTGAGGAGAAAAAGGACCAAATAAACTAGATAGGAAAAAAGGAAGACCATAGGACTGGATCTGAAAAGAGAGGATATTGAATTTATAAAAAATTTTATAGACTATTGGGAATATATGTTCAGACTTATAAACAGGTCAAACTTAGAGTGATGATACAAAAGTCGAAGTGCAGTATTTTGAATAAGCTGGAGGTGGTGAAGTTGATATTGTGGAGGACTGATAAAAAGAGAATTATAGTAATCAAGTTTAGAGAAAACTAAAGCATTCACCCAGAGGGTGGTGGATACATGGAACGCGCTTCCGGAGGCTGTGATAGGCCGGAGCACGTTACAAGGATTCAAAGAAGGTTTGGATAGGTTCCTAGAGGATAAAGGAATTGAGGGGTACAGATAGGAGTAGAGGTAGATCATAGGGATAGTCTGGGACCACTGCTCAGGAAATGGGCCGCCGCGGGAGCGGACCGCTGGGCGAGATGGACCTCTGGTCTGCCTCAGCGGAGGCAACTTCTTATGTTCTTATGTTCTTAAAAGAATATGCAGATAATTTCTATTAAGAAGAGACCAAATAGAACACAGGTGAAAAGAAGAAGATACTACTTTAGATATATGAGAATGAAAAGACAAAGGGGTCCTTTTATCAAGCCGCGCTAGCGGGATTAGCGCGTCGGACATTTCATCACGCGCTAATCCCCACGGCCGGCTAACAATCTAACGCCTGCTCAAAGCAGGCGTTAGCGGCTAGCACGGCATGCGGTTTAACGCGTGGTATTACGCGCGTTAAACCCCTACCGCGGCTTGATAAAAGGACCCCAAAGTGTTGCCCAGAGTAATTCCAACCCGGTGAGAAGCAAAATTGTCTTACCTTCCAGGGTTTTTAGCAGTGCTCCCATGTGAACTGAGGTGCCCAAGGTTTGTCTTGATCCCCAAAAGGCAAGCCAAATTATGCCTTGTATGCATCGCACATTTTAGCAGATGCTTCTATGAAGTACTTTTTCCCTCTTGTCTTGATAAATTGGCTGCATACACAGCAAAATGCATCTGCCAGATGTTTGCAGCCTCTGGATGCCATGTATAACATTGCAGATATGTTACCATTTAGGCAGTTTGAACTGAACTGAGTTTGTGGACTTAAGATCTATATAGATATACTGTAACACTATTTATATTGAAGGAAAGTTCTAGAAAGTTCTTGAAGTTACTTTAAGGGGCCCTTTTACTAAGACCTATGGCCAAGATTTGCACAGCAGGTGCCTACTGCTGATTTTGACCTACAGCAATTCAGAAATTACCACAGGTCAAAAAAGTGCAGCTCGTAGGCGTGTCTGTCAAGAGGCAGATTTCATAGAAACATAGAAACATGACAGCAGATAAAGGCCAAATGGCCCATCCAGTCTGCCCATCCGCAGTAACCATTTTCTCTTTCTATCTCTGAGAGATCCCATGTGCCTATCCCAGGCCCTTTTGAATTCAGACACAGTCTCTGTCTCAACCACCTCTTCTGGGAGACTGTTTCCATCCACATGTGCTGCAGTAACGGATCTGAAAAGCCCTTACCACCTGCCTTTTCATAGGTGGTAAAGGCGTTTGTGCTAACTCGATGGTAACAAGCACCACATGCCTTTACCACAGTGTGCCAGTGCATTGTGGGTATGCATGTCCACAATACACCCCTTCCTCTGCCCATCTCTTCCCACAGCCACGGTAAGCCTTGCTGCCAGAATTGCCATGTGGTAAATCTTTTTATACCACAGCAACAATCTTTTTATACCGCAGCAATACCCATCCACACCTTAGTAAAAGAGCCCCTACGTTTACTAAGCTAAGAATCAATCTGGAATGTTCTTCAAAAATGGTACATTTCAAAATATTGATGTCCTGGTCACAAAAGCAAGGTTTGAGGGAAATGATAGCCATTTTCTCTGTAGATAACACTCTCATCCTCCCTGTCTTGTCTGCTTGCAAACTTGGGGTCGTCTTTGACTTCTCTCTCTCCATCCAGATATAACATATTGCTAAATCCTGCCACTTCTTCTTCTATAATATCACCAAAATCATAAGAACATAAGAATTGCAGCTGCTGGGTCAGACCAGTGGTCCATCGTGCCCAGCAGTCCACTCCCGAGGCAGCCCTTAGGTAAAGGACCAGAGCCCTAACTGAGTCTAGCCTTACCTGCGTAAGTTTTGATCTAGCAGGAACTTGCCTAACTTTGTCTTGAATCCCTGGAGGGTGTTTTTCCATATAACAGCCTCCGGAAGAGCATTCCAGTTTTCTACCACTCTCTGGGTGAAAAAGAACTTCCTTACGTTTGTACAGAATCTATCCCCTTTTAACTTTAGAGAGTGCCCTCTCGTTCTCCCTACCCCTCCTTTCTGAGCACACTACCAAAACCCTCATCCATGCCCTTATCATTTCACACTTAGATAACTGCAACCTGCTACTCTCAGGTCTTCCGCTCAACCATCTTTCTCCCATCCAATCCATCCAGAATTCACTGCACAACTCATATTCTGTGAGAACCACTATACTCACATTACTCCTTTCCTAAAGACACTTTATTGGCTTCCCATCAATTTCCAATTACAATTCAAAACCTACAAATGCATTCACTCAGTTATGGCCTCCCCCCCCGCCCTCCCCCCCCCGGTGAGCTCTGCTCAGCTGGTAAGTCCCTCCTAACTGTGCCATTCTCCTCCTCTCGCAGCTCCAGACTCCGTCCCTTCTACCTTGCTGCACTGTATGCTTGGAACTGCCCAAATCCCTACAACAGGCTCAGTCTCCGGCAGTCTTCAAGACCAAGTTAAAAGCCCTCCTCTTCGAGACTGCTTTCAACTCCTAACTCCTCTCACCCTATAAGTCATGTCTGTCTGTGCAACTTAGATTGTAAGCTCTTCTGAGCAGAAGCCATCTATTAAATGTCAAATGTACAGCGCTATGTATGCCTTTCAGCACTATAGAAGGGATAAATAGTAGCAGTATTTTCTATAATTTTGTGGCATAAGCAGTTAAGAAAGAACACTTAGGGGCTCATAATCGAAAGAGAAAAACGTCCAAAAACCGGCCTAAGTCGGCACTTGGACGATCATAAACGAAAGACGTCCAAGTGCCGATAATCAAACCAGGTTTTGGACGTATTTCTAAATGACCTAGGCCTTCATAGTGCTGCTGAACGACCATAGGAGGAGTGTCAAGAGCGGGATTTGGGCGGGACGTAGGCAGGCTTAGACTTAGTCGTGCAGCATGTATAACCAAAGGTTTTACAACAGAGCCTAGATGGAACTTGGACGTTGTGACTTAGACCATTTAAAACATTAAAACCTAAAGTCACCAGATAAGCACTGCAAACACATAATAGAGACCCCCACACACTACCCCAGTGATCACCGACCCTCCCCCCCAACCCCATAAAAATATTAATTACAACTTGAAAATTCAGCCTCCAGAACATCATCACCTGGCAGCTGGCATAGAAAAGCCTAGTCGTCCTGCACAGAGGCAGCTTAAGTCGTCTTGGGGGTTGGTTAGGAACCCATGGAGAGGAGCACCCATGCCCATAAGCCCCTGTAATCACTGTATTGATACTAAAACATGTGCATTCACCTATACACCCCCAAAACCCTTTTGTAATGGCATATAAGTGGCTCCTGCAGCCATAAGGGCTATTAGGGTGGTAGATAAGTGGGTCTAGGGGATTCTGAAGGTGGTTTGGGGGGCTCACCATGACCTATATGGGAGCTGTAGTGAGATGATAACATGGCACCATTTTTGTGAAGTTCACAATAGTGCCCTGTAAGGTACCCCACTATTTAGGTGCCATGTCTGGGTGTTCAGTCCATCACTTTGCAGACCCCTCCCACATCCAACAGGGCTTGTTCTAGGCGTTTTTGACTTGAACGAAAAGTTGGACGAAAATGTGGTATAAAGATAGACAATTTAGCGGCTTGGACAATCAGGTTGGCAGGACGTATAGTTAGACGATTTTCGAAACGAAAAAAAAATTGGATGTATTTTTCAAAAATGTGTCCTAAGCTATTTTTTACTTTGGACGATTTGCGACTTGGACGAAAACGGACTTAGACGTTCCTTTCGATTATGACCCTCTTATTATCCAGGAACAAAAAATAAATAAATTTTGTTACATAGTGATATCTCCAGTAGCAAAGTTCTCCCCAGCTCTATCCACAGAATAATAGAATAATTAATTTATCAGCACCCAGTAAGCATATAGCTCCCCAATCTTTTCTTTATTCTCTTCCTTTCCTTCCTATCTCGTGTGAATATTCACAGATCTACATGCACAGATGTTTGCCAACATAAGAGGGAAATAAAACTGGGATTTGAAAAGCCGTATAAATGATGCATCTCTCTCTCTCTCTCTAGCCAAGAAAGTAGCAGTGAGCATGTCATCGCACTTCAGCATACCACATGAAACGTGCGTTGCAAAAAATAACGAAAGAAGCAAAATGAGAAAATGAGAAGTTTTCACACTTCATTAAACAACCTAACAACCTGCTCACGCGTAATTATATGCCTAGAATAGTTTAAGATACATTGGCTAGAAAAAAAAAAAGATTAATTGAGCTATTTTTCCTAAGTAAAATTGAGATAATTCAGAGTTTGAAATTTTTCTGAGTGAGGCAATACATTTTTTTTTTTAACATACCAGGGGCTGATGAAAAGTTCTCAGCCCAACCAACAAAGTTGGGGCAGTCTCTATTAAGGGCTATACCCTTACCCCCCCTCTTTTACGAATGCATAGTGTGGGTTTTAGTGCCGGCAGCGGCAGTAACTGCGCTGACACTCACAGGAATTTTATGAGCGTTGGAGCAGTTGCTGCTGATGCCAGTGCTAAAACCTGCGCTATGCGTTCATAAAAGAGGGGGGGTTAGTCCAGAGATTTTCCACTTTTTTCATTCCATCAGACAAATACTGAATGTAAAAAGTGGAAAATCACTGCACTGAGGCCCTGATTCTGCAAAATGCGTGTAAAGTAAGGCGTGCTTTAGGCATCCAAGCTAAGCAGTTAATGAGCCAATTAAGGGAGAGCTATTTAGCAGATCGCATTAAGGACATCCAAACTGTGCCTAAGTTCTGCAAGAATGTCCAAAGAGTGCCTAGGTCTGTCCATAGAACTCAGATCTATTTAAAGCCCGAGCTATGCTCAAAAGTAGACCTGGTTGTCATTCGTCTGCAATATAGGCATCATATGGATGCCCTAGGTCGCTCAGTGTTATGTAAATGAATCAAAGGACGCCCAAATTGAGCCATTGCCCAAACCATGCCCATTCCACGCCCAGACCTATTGAGTTAGGTGTGAGTTTTAAACATGGGCGTCCATGAAATTGTGGCTGCATCTACAAAGTGAAGCCTACATCCTTTGGTCGCCTAAGTACCAATTATCGCTTGTTAAGACCCTTAATTGGCTCATTAACTGCTTAGATTGGACGCCTAAAGCACGCCTCCCTTTAGGCATGACTTAGGTGCCCTTTATAGAATCAGGGCCTAAGTGTATAGCCGTCGATGGAAACTGCCCCAACTTTGTTGGTTTGGCTGGGAAACTTTTCAACGGCCCTTCGTAATATCCGTCAAAATCTGAATGCATAAAAAAGGAATGGTCTATCATATAAAAGGTTCCCTGTTAACCATTAATTAGAGCATGCCTGCTTTTATTTCCTTTGGTGTCTTTATTTATTTATTTATTTACACTGCTTGTGCACTTCTTTTATTAAACAACCTACAGCAATTTATAATCAACATATCCTAGAGATACCTGACGGCAAAGTAATGTATCGTGTAGTAAGTGCAGTTTCATATAGTGAGGATGCACTTATTATCTATCTATTTAGAAGGTAGTAAGGCCCTGATTCTATAAATGGCACTGAAAAGAAAGGCATAGAGAAGGTGGAGAGGGACAGATTCTTCAGACTAGCGGGGACGTCAAAAACAAGAGGGCATTCAGAAAAACTGAAAGGAGACAGATTCAAAACGAATGCTAGGAAGTTCTTCTTCATTCAGAGGGTGGTGGACACCTGGAATGCGCTTCCAGGAGAGGTGATAGGACAGAGTACAATATTGGGTTTCAAAAAGGGATTGGATGACTTCCTGAAGAAGAAAGGGATTGCAGGGTATAGATAGAGGGTTACTATACAGGTTATTTAATGATTAGGGTATAAACAATTTAGGTGGTGGAGAACTTACAGGTCATGGACCTGGGGGGCCGCCGCGGGAGCGGACTGCTGGGAACGATGGACCCCTGGTCTGACCCTGCAGAGGCAATGCTTATGTTCTTATGTTCTTATAGCATATGATAACCATGGATTAGGTGCCGTTTATAGAATCGAACCTATTAACGCCTAAATTGCGTTTAGGTGCTAGTTGATGTCAAAACCTTAGGCGCCTCCTATTTATACCAGGGTTTTCATAGCCTAAATACCAGCGCTTAAGTCCAATTTAGGTGCCTACTTTCAAAACACGTCCACGATCTGCCCCTAACCATGCCCACTTTCTGGTAGGCGCTTACCCAAAAGCAGTAAGCACCTATTGAGTTAGGCATCTACCAGCCAATTAGTTTTCAATTATGAGCTCTTTATTGGTGCCAATTAAGCTTTTTAAATAATTAAGTTAGGCACCTAGATCGGCTAGGTGTGCCAACCTAGGCACCTAAATTCAGGCACCTTTTATAGAATCTAGGCCTAAAGTGCATCCATGCTATCTGCATCACTGACGGCAGTGCCGTGTGATTACTGCAATGCACAGTCCATGTCCATTCCCCATACAACTCATTTATTTCCCATACAGGGGCAGCCCCATTTTAGAAGGGTCATTGAAGTAGGAATTAAGACATGCAGGTCAGTATGTCCACAGTTTTGCTAGTATTATAGAAAAAATAATCGTCCAATATAGAGCCTCTTCTGAAATACAGGAGAAATGGATGTTTACGGTCAAACAGTTTTTATTGAAAAAAACACAACACAGAGCTATAACAATACACTCAAAGGAACAGAGCAGCAAACAGTACAATAAAGCTCTGCCAGCATACAAGAAACAAATTAGGCTATATCATAGCAATCATATCATAAAAGAGCCCCCCCCCCCAGAAGCCTTTCTCCTCCCAAACCCAACCAACAAGTCACAAGAATGCAGGAATAACCAAAGCAGACCTCACACAAGGAATCCCAAAAGGGTGAAAATCCAGAGCCTTGTGTCTTATGACCCTGGGGCACCCAGTCATCCCTAACCCTCCCACAAAGAATAGAAGTCCCCCAACCCCTCCCCCCTTTTTTGTACAATACTCAAAGAGATGTCAGCATCCTAAACTAGGAAGGCACCCAGCCAACCGCCAACAATCAAGCTATGGTATTCAGAAGAAGACTATGTCCCCCTTGGAGGCAAAGAATCCAAATAGAATCTCCAGATAAGCAAAAAATTACATCTCTGCTTATTGTAGTCCTCCACCCCCCCCTTGCCTCCCAAAAAGCCAATGTATGGGTCCTCCACTGCCCAAAATTAGGAGGGTCCAGAGAAGTCCACTATTGCAAAATGCATCTGTGAGTCAGGGAAATGGATGTTTATACACTGGAAATGTTCAGCGTAAATATTCATTTTAGAAAAATTAATGTATAATATTGACAAGTTCAAAGTCAACGCATATCCAGTTATCTTTGCAATCTTAGAAATATAAATGGTTATTATCCTGATGCTGTCACAGTATCTGATTTCCCTTGCTACTTTGGCATTTGAGGGAAACAAAAACCACTGATTGAACCATGTCAACGAAAAGTGTGGAATTTTCAAGTGTGGAACTCCAAGCTGTCATGAAGTTCTTGTTCCTGCAGAAGAAAACCATAAGGTTTACCAACTTGGGGGGCCCCCAAGTCCTGTTTAAGCTAAGTGTTATTTCAAAACATATTATAACACACAGTGACTCTCAAATACGTTAAAAATCTTTATTATGAAAGTTTTTTTGAGACTGAATTAAGCAATATTCTGTGGAGTTAGTGATCAAAGTTTTTATAAAATCACAATGACTGGAAGGTGAACTCTTCACCCAAGGGAGGTATTCACGCCTTCCCTACAGAGTTCCATATCTCTGAGTATTTTTATAAACTTTATTTTGATCACACTCCATGAATTTTGTTACCAATGCGGGTCAGTTGAATGATTTTGATATCAGAACTACAGCCAGGCAAGGAAGGTTCAGTGATGAGCAAGGAAGTACCTATTTGTTTTCGCCAGAATTAGAGAAGGGAGAACAATGGGTAAGGGGAACCAAAAGTACTCAGGATATTGTTCCTAGGAGGAGTATGCACCACACATCTCCTAACATTCATGGGGGACCCAATTCCAGGCAACACCAGGAACATTCCAGTCCTCAATTTAGGCAATTCCAATTCCCAATTCCAAGACCCAATTCCAGGCAACACCTGTTGCTCATTATCCTGAGGCTTATAGGGACCAGCAGCTGTGCTCAGAAGGGAGGCAGTCACTGAACCAACCTGCACTGGAGAGGAAACAGAATGGAGACAGGAGACCAGTTCCAAGGGCACGCCACAGCATACTTCAGCCTAACACCCAGGTCAGAGCTAACTTTATGGAAGCCGAAATGTTAGATGAATTCATGAGGGAAGCTTCTGATAATGAAGACTTTTTAGACCAGGAGGAAGTCATGGACTTCAAAGAGGGCAATGTTGATTCTGACCAGTGGGATATGGAAACCGATGGGGTTTAAAGGAAGTTAGGCTGAGACTGGTTGTGCTAGTTAATGGGCTGGCTGTCTCTGTAACCTTAAGGCAAAAGAAAGGTTACTGAAAGCCTTAGCAGCTTGTGAGGGTTGCTTGCATTCCTTTTGAGCAAGAACCACAAAGTTTCTAGGCTGTGGCAATTAGCATTGAACAGCCTTGGCAGTAGTTTGGAGACCTTTTCCTTTTGGGGTTTTGCCATAGATTGGATTGTGGGCCCTAGTTGGGAGGGACCACAGCCAACGGTCATTGTGGGAGGAGGATCCTTCTGCCCTGAGCTCTGCATCCAAAGAGTTCAGAGGCGGATCCAGTCTAAAGCTGCCAGAAGTGATTGCCAGCAAGAGACTGAATCCAACTGCGTGAAAGTAGTTTGGAATCTATGGACTATTGCATTGATGTAGAGAAGAGTCATTTTTGGACTATATCTGAGGAATACAAGTTTATTTTTTTTCTTTTTGAATTGTGAATGCAATTGTGGGTTTTGGAAAGCTGAAGTTCCTATGGGAATAAAGAATTGTGGTGTTGAAAGCAAAACTGGGGTGTTTTTTTACTTGATCCACCAACTCCAATTAGTACTGATAAAGAGCTTGGTCAGCGCCGTGTGCTCTGGGCTCTTTCGGCCACTCCCGCTTGGGCCTGGCTGACCTGATGAAACACGGTGAAAATAGAAACTTTTATATAACTATTTTTATTGTGCTTGAATTTGTCAAATTTCAGTATTTCATATTATTTCTAGGCAGTTTCTTTGTATTCTTTACAGTGAACACATAATATCAAGAATTATATGGCTTTCCATGAGTGTTTTATATTGACCAAATTCCCCCCTTTATCAATTGGAAAGAGACAGATGTGGTCTCTAAGAATCATGAATTGAGCTCAGCATACCAATAAGACAAAACTGCTGAATTTTTTGTAAGGCTCTTTTTCAAAATCTTTCACCTTTAATTCTTTTGGCCTGTCAGTATTCCACCAAATTGACTGAATGTAATTCTATACAAATCTTTCACTATTCAGGCTGATTCATCTTATATCTTCGCACTTTCTGATATCAACTGAAATGACTCTGGATAAAGGAATAGAAGATAACATTTCAATTAAGTCTGTTTGGGCTTTGTATTTTGGGGACACATTTTAAACAGTGATTTGTGCATATACAAGAGCAGTATTAAATGTGATTTCTTGGCAGTGGCGTGTGGTGAGGGCTTTCAGGGGGATTCGGCGAATCCCCAGCTCTACAGCGCTGCTTTTAGGGGGTGGTGTGAAGGCCCTGACCTAGCATTACCATATAGCTACAGAAAAAGAAGGACAGATTGAGACATACGGGTTTTACTTCCACTGAAAGCCACAGAAGTAGGGAAGACAGATATAGATGTTTGGGTTTTACTTCCATTGAAGGCAGTGGAAGTAAAACCTGGATGTCTCAATCCATCCTCCTTTTTCTAGAGTTGTATGGTAACCCTACCTTGACCACACGTCACTGTTTCTTGCTGAGCTCCTAAATTAGCCTCCAAAATCTGTGCCCTATTTTCAGCCATACTTAGGACTATTTTAGCTGAAACATGGTCTTAATTTAGGATCTTAAAAGTTATGCTCGTAAATTTAAGCCTCCCATTCATTTGTCTATATTTTTGAGCCTAATTTATAGCTGTAGGGTTATAAATCAATGCTATGCTCCTAACCTCTTGTCCCTGCCTCAAATCCCCCTTTTTGCCACCTACTTTTTCTGTTTCTAAATTTGTAAGAGTTCAGTGAAATTATGAGTAAAAATTACACACAGCCCTAGTAAATTTTCAAAGAGGCCAACTTATGAGTATAACTCTCAAAGTCTGGAGCATAAATCCTTTGAGTATTAGGCCCTTGGTGAATGACTTCAACTTTGGAACTTATGCACAACATAATGAAACTCACACAACCAAATGTTTTAGTCTGTGCTTGATAAAATTATTAACATGCTGACATGAAGAGCAATTCTATAAACTAAGCACTTGCAATTATGTGTCCTTTGTGTGCAAAAAAAGTCTAGAATATTACACTTCTAGGAGTAATTGTTCCCTTACCTGGCCATGAAAGTATAAACAGGATGTCTAAGCACTAGCCTGTAATTGTTCACTTAAATTACAGAGCACATAAATGCAAGGGAGCAGAATATATGGGTGGAGCTTAGTTGGGACATTGGCAGGGCTCCCAGTTACACATGTGACTTGCAGAATGCCCACAGTTATGCCAGGCTATAACTAGTATAACTGCAGGTACATAAATGTAGAACACACAGATACTGGGTTATGCTAAGATTCTGAACTAGAATCTCAACACACTCGGCACATCGTGTCTGAAGTTTCTGTAACCCTTCCAAAAATACTCTGATATCTGGGTCATTGAAATACTGCTTCACTGCTGCAATCGCCTCCGAATCACTTGAACATTGTCGCCCTCCAGTGGAGTACCTGGGGGGGGGGGCGGTCCGCCCCAGGTGCACGCCCCAAGGGAATGCACAGGAGAGAGCTGAATGGGGATGACGGGGGACCCGCAGGGTTAAATACAACTCAAGCCGCAAGGCTCGTCTTCTGTTCTACCTGCCCTGCCGCGCACACATAGCCAACTGGAAGTCTTCCCGGATGTCGGCGTTGACGTCGGAGGGAGGGCTTACGCAAAATCTGCCCTCAGAAGTCAGCGCTGACATTGGGGAAGACTTCCGGTTGGCTATGCGTGTGTGGCAGGGCAGGCAGGAAATAGAAGATGAGAGCTGGGAGGCAAACGCGGAAGTGCATTTTTCGACACAAGGCATGAACTTGGGAGAGGGGATGGAGGGAGTAGTGCTGCCCGATTCAGGAAAAAAATTTCAATTTCAGCCTATTGAATTGGTTTTTCGATTCGATTCGATTTTCCTGCCCAATTAGGTGTGTTTTGGTTTGTTTTTTTTCCAGACATCCTGGTGGGTTTATTTTATAGCCTCTTCACCCCCTTTGCCTTCCCCTAACCACACTGGTGCTGTGGTGTAAACAAAATAAACAAACAAAAAAGACTTTTCCTCTCTCTGTTAAATCCTAGCTCACGTTTGCGGTATAACACCAGCTCTGGCAGGATACACGTTTCAAATCTGACATATTGTAATCACAAAATGGAAAATAAAATTTGTTTTTCTACCTTTTGTTGTCTGGTCATTAGTCAAATCTTGTTGGTCCCAGGCTCTGGTTGTCTTCTGATAACTTGCTTGTCAGGGTCTCCTTCTTTCTCTGTGCTAACCATCCATTTGCCATCTCTGTCCTCCCCTTCCCTCCCCCGAAGGTCTGGCATCTTTCCTTTTTTTCGTCTCCATCCACAGATCCACCTTTTCTTAACTACCCTTTCATCCAGCATCTCTCCTTCCTACCACCCCAGGGTCCACCATCTTTCCCTTTCTTTTCCCAACTACCCTCCTATCCAGTATCTCTCTCCCCCCACCTTTACACCATCCCTTGTGTCCAACTTCTCTCCCTTTCTGTTCCTTCCCTCCCTAAATCCCATTGTCAATCATCCCTCTTCCTCTCCTCTATTTTCAGACCCATTATTTCTTCCCCCCAAAGTCTCTTTGAACTAGAGAATGACATGGGGAAAAAAATCTGTCCCCGTCACTGCCCCGTCCCTGGCCCACCGTCCCCGCAGCATCTATATAAGCCTTAGTACTGCAATATTTAGCTTATTCCTTTCTTATAAATCAAAGTTCTGGCTGCTGAACTAGAGAAAGATGTTCAGCTGGCAGGGCTTTGTTTATAAACTTTTTATCAACACAACTAATATACTATTTTATCCTAAAGCAAAAAATAAATAAATAGAATTTTTTTTTTCTACCTTTGTTGTCTGGTTTCTGCTTTCCACATCTTCTCGTTCAGTTCCTTCCATCCACTGTGTGCCTTCTCTCTGCGTCTTCCATTTGCTGTTACTGTGCCTCTCCCTTCATCCCCCTCCCCCCAATTGGTCTAGCACCCATCTTCTTCCCTCCGCTCCCCCATAGTCTGGCATCTGTCTTCTTCCCTTCCAGCGTCTTCTCCCCACTCTGTCTTCCACATTTTCCTTCAGGATCTGTTCCTTTCTACCCTCTTTCAATGTCTGTTCTATTCCTTTCCACCACCACCCTTCCCTCCTTTACCATCTGTTCCTTTCTATCACCCTTCAGCTCCTCTCGTGTGGCCTATCTATCTACCTCCCTCCCTCTTATTTTTGTGGCACGTTGCAATGTAATTTGTGCAAGCCGCTGGAGCCTGCGAGCTCGGTCCCTGTCCCATCCCCACAAACCATCTCGCTTCTGTGTTCCTATTTTCCCCATTTCTAATATCTCCCCTATGTATCTGACATTGCCCCCCCCACCCCGTGTCCAAATACCATCCCCTTGGTATGTCCCATTTATGTCTCTGTCCCTATGCCCCCATGCACATAATTTCCCCTCTTTCTGTTACCTTCCTGTGACCAGATTTCCCCTATCTTCCTCTTCCATACCAGTTTGTCTCTTCTTTTCAACCCCATCTAGCTTCTTTCCCCACCCCCCTGCTTCCAGCATCTGGCTCACCTGCCTGTCCTCCCTTTTCTTTCCTGCTGTGGGTTTCTTTCTTTCCCTCTTCATCCCCTTGGCCCAGAATCTTTTTCCCTTTCACTCCCTCCTTCATAGTGTGAGCCGGGAACACGCGCGCAGCGTTCAGCCAGCTCCCTCCCTCCACCTCACCTTATATTCCGAGTTTGCCGGCTTTCTTTTTCGTTGAGCCGCACGCTTTCAAAAAGCCGCCCACACGCAGCTGCTCAGTTGTTCAATCTTGTGCTCTGACGCAACCGAAAACAGGAAGTTGCAGCAGAGAAGATTGAACAACTCCAGCAGCCGCGTGTGCGCGACTTTTTGAAAGCCTGCGGCTTGGCGAAAAAGAAAGCCAGCAAACTCAGAATATAAGGTGAGGTGGAGGGAGGGAACTGGCTAAACGCTGCGATCGGGCGGGTGGGGGCTGCTGGACCGCACGATCCTTGATTGCCTTACTGTGGAGACAAGACCATTCACCGCTCCACGGGGCGGTGAATGGCCTTGTCCCCGTCCCCGCAGCGACTATTTTTTTCTTTCCCCGTTTCGGCGGTCCCCCTGAAGGCCTGCACCCCACCCCTAGAGGCCTTTCTTCCTTCATAGCTTTCTCTTTTCTAAGCAGTATCTTGTGTGTCTCTCTGTCTCTCTCTGTCTTCAGTAAGTGAGCAGGAACCACAGGGAGGGGGCAAGCTGCCTGGCCGATCTTTCTTCTCATTTCTGTTTAGTGAGTTTCAGCAGCTCTCAGGCTGTACAACAAGCTTAGTTTTCTTTGGAGGCCCCAGAATGAACTGTGAGAACTTGCCATGGACTAGCAGCATCACTCTCTCCTTATTGTAATTTGCCTGACAGCTTCCGTAGTCAATTCCCTTCTGCAACCTCGGATTTTGCTAGGCCGCCCCGCCTCTGATGATGCAACTTCCTTCTTCCTTGGAGGCGGGATGGCCTAGCAGAGCCCCCCAGGCTGCTGGAGGGAATTGACTCGCTAAAGCTACGGCAGCAGTCAGGCAAATTACAATAAGGAAAGAGCGGTGCTGCTGCTAGTCCAGGCTAGTGATACGGGGAGGGTTTGAAATCGCCGAGTCGGGAAGGGGTAGGGCCGAGTCAGGCCAGGGAATCACCAAGCTGATGAGAGGGGGTTTAAAAAAATGTTTGAGTGGCGGGCAGCAGGATTCACACCCAGCTAAAAAGCGCTAGGGAGAACACTGCGGTCTCCTGCCTCAGAGACAGAAACTGTCCAAGAGCCAGAGCAGCAGCTTTAGGTTAGTGGCGCAGGGAGGAGGGTTGGGCCCTGAATCGAAGATACCGATTAAAAAAAAAAAAAAAAATACACATCGAATCAATTCATCTAAAGTGAATCGGTGAATTGATTCGAATTGAAAATCGGGCAGCACTAGGAGGGAGTGCGTTTTTGGACACAAGGCATGAACTTGAGAGAGAGGAAGGGAGGGAAAGAGATGGTTGTGTTCACGGGGAATGGAATAAAGGATAATTTTTGGTCATAGGGAGAGAGTGAGGTACAGATGAGAGGGAGAAATATTGTGGTGGAATGGACAGATTGAAATGGATGCAAGAGGAAGGAATGTTGGACATAGTGGTGAAGGGAATGGAGGGAGAGATGTGGCATGGTGATAGAAGGAGAAATGTTGGGCATGAAACTGGTGGGCAGGGGGCAAAAGATGAGAAAGGGATAAATGCTGGACCATGGTAAGCGGAACCAATGGACAGCAATAGAAGAATTTACAGAAGATGGGAAAGCGGAAAAAAGAAACTGGGACCAACTTTATGGAAAAATAAGTCTCCAGACAACAAAAGTAAACGGAATTTATTGACTAAAATATGTTAGCTTTGGGAAATGTATATAGCAATGTTTTTGTATTGTGTTCAAAAGAAAAGGAAATGCATTTCTGGTTTTATTTCTACAGTGTTGAAGTACTTGCTGACCCTTGCTGTGACTGGTGGGGATTCCCAAGCACCGCCAGCAGAGGACCTCCTCTAGAGACAGCCAGAACTCCCCACCACCAAGCACAGCAGTCGCTGGCAACATCCATGAGCCACTGAGGTGCCGGCATCTGTGACTCAGGGATGCTACTGCTGTCTGCCAAGCTTGGCAAAAGGGACCCCCAGCCAACTGCAAAGGAAGTCCTCAGCTGACAGCTTGGGGGTTCTCATCAGCTGAGTATTTATATTTTATACTAGCTGATGACCCGGCGTTGCACGTGTTTTTAATTATAGCAATCACACTGTAAATGGATTCAAATAAAGATACTTTATAGTGGTGAATGAAATTATTGTTTTACAGCTTAATAAAAAGTACAATATTCAAATGATAATGTGAAATATTTGACAAAATGAATACAATACAACTAACGCAAAACGTGATTATAAACAAAAATTTTAGTTTCACCTCCAGGAGCAAGAACATATAAATTGATGGGGGAACCCACCCTTGAGCAAGCAACATAGAGTTGTGGGCCGAGAGACCCCCAGAACATATCACCCCAGGTAGTGAGGGATCTGCATACCAAGTTTCGTTCAAATCGGTCAAGCCGTTTGTGAATTACTATGAGAATGGCAGCTTTTTACATTTTTTCCATTGACATGAATGGGTGAAATCTGAATTTCTGTTTGTAGCTCCGCCCATGTGTGCAGGTGGGCCGCAAGACCCCCAGAACATATCACCCCAGGTAGGGAGGGATCTGCATATTAAGTTTAGTTAAAATCGGTCAAGCCGGTTTTGAATAACTGTGAGAATGGCAGCTTTTTACATTTTTTCCATTGACATGAATGGGTGAAATGTGCTTTTATGTTTGTAGCTCCGCCCATGTGTGCAGGTGGGCCGCGAGACCCCCAGAACATATCATCCCAGGTAGTGAGGGATCTGCATACCAAGTTTCGTTCAAATCGGTCAAGCTGGTTTTGAATTACTGTGAGAATGGCAGCTTTTTCCATTTTTTTCCATTGACATGAATGGGTGAAATGTGATTTTATGTTTGTAGCTCCGCCCACGTGTGCAGGTGGGCCGCGAGACCCCCAGAACATATCACCCCAGGTAGTGAGGGATCTGCATACCAAGTTTCGTTCAAATCGTTCAAGCCGTTTTTGCGTGATCGCGGCACATACACACACACATACATACATACATACCTACAATTTTATATATATAGATTTATATTAAGAGGCTCTGGTAGAAACCCGTTTAAAAAGTATGTATTCTTCCCAATTAATATTTCCAAATTAATAAAGTGTCTTTGCTTATTTGTAAATGGGTCTCTACCAGAGCCTTTAATTCAGTAGCATAATTAAATGAAATAACTATTTCTGAAGTTTGTAAGGATGGAGGGATTCCTTGTGGGAATGGAGGGATTCCTCACGGGGACATGTGGGACTTCTGTCCCTGCGCAACTCTCTAGTGCACAGCCGGATACCCTCCCTATTCTGCCGCTGCTGCTTTCCTTAACCAGCAGCAGCGGCAGTAAACAGGGGTGTCCGGGTGCTCACCGGCATTGCTCATCTTCTGGCTGGCTCTCCTGCTGAAAGCCGTGGGCATCCGCTCCTCACGCGATCTGCAGCTGCATCGGAAGAGTTCCCTCTGATGTCATGATGTCAGAGAGAAGGCTTCTGACGCAGCCGCGGATCACGCAAGGAGCAGATGCCCATGGCTTTTATCAGGGGAGCCATGCTGCTGCTGCAGTACCCAATTGGGGAGAGAGAGGGAATGAGGGAGAAGGAAGACAAGGGAGAGGAACCAGAGATGCCGTCCATGGGAGGGAGGGAAAGGAAAGGAGATACCAAACCATGGAGGGGGAGGAAGAGATGCCATGGCATGAGGGAAGGAGATAGAGATACCACAGCATGGTGTGGAGTAGGAAGGAAGGAAGGAAAGGAGAAAAAGAAGAGAGATTCCAAAGCATAGGGGAGGGGTGGAGACAGAAAAATGGAGAGGGGTGAAGCTGAAATGAATCATGTGCAAAGGAGAGAAGGGACCCCATATATACAGTTTATTGAAGGGACATAGAAAGAGGGAAGATGCCATATGGACGAGAGTGGACAGTAGATGGAAGGGGCATAGAGTATGGGCAGTAGATGGAAGTGGTAGAGGGCAGAAATTGGGTGGAAGGAGCAAAGAGGGAAGATGTTTCATGGAAGGGAGAGAGGACAAATGTATAGAAATAGAGCAAAGAAGATGATTAAAGCAGAAACGACAAAAGGTAGAAAGATTTTTTTTGTTGCTTTACTTAGAATCAAGTAGTATTGTAACTGTATTGATAAAAGTTTATAAATAGGAAATGGAAATAAGGCAATTTTTTGGACTAAACCCCTTTCCTCAGGACAGGATACCATAACAGCTGTATACTGTACTGTTCTGAAGAAAGATAATTGAAAAATGGATTAGTCCAATAAAATGGTATATTCTTATTTCTCATTATTTGTTTTATTTTTATTTGTTAATTTGTAAAGTGGTGATTGTTATATATCCGTTTTTTTCAAATTTATATCTACTGTCTTTATATTGTGCAGAGTATTAGGGGAACATGTGTCACTGTTTTTGTGGTGTTGCATTGTATGCAGAGTCTGGTTTCATGGCGGTTCAGTTTAACTTTTGTCTACATATTTCTATTTTTAGTTTGATTATTCTATATTGGGTGAGGGTGTATCTGTTCTTTTTATGAAAAGGACATAGTTTTCAGTTGGCATTGACTACAGGATCGATTGACTGTGGGATCTGGCTTGTTTAGTTTTACAATGTATGTGTTAGTGTTCTAGTGCTCACTGCAGTGTTTAAGATGCTGCCTTTTCCTAGGTACACTTGTGCAATATGTGGATTGTTACTAAAAATCATATTTTTGATATAGATGGGGGGGTGTCAAAAAATGATGGGCCCCCGGTGTCACATATGCTAGGTCCACCACTGTCGCCCTCCCAAACTCTCTTTTTAAGGTTTGGAAACAGAATCAAGATCTGGTGAGTAGGATGGATGGTCTATGTACTGAAACCCCAGCTGCGTCAAAACATCCATCATTTGGCCAGCCTTGTGAGCAGGAGCATTGTCTTGCAAAACGAGAACTTCTTTCTGTAGCTTCCTTCTACTCTTTTCTTTCAATGCCTCTTTAATCAGCATATCAAGTTAGAATAGTATTCTGCATTAATTGTTCAGCCCCTTGGAAGATAGTCATTAAAACACCTTCCTGATCCAAAACACTGGCCATGACCTTTCCTGCTGAATTTTGGGACTAGAAGTTCCTTCACCTTGGAAAACCTGAGTGCCACCAATGCATGGACTGTTTTGTCTCAGGATCACAGTGGTATAACCATGTATCATCAACAGTAACTAGTCATTCCAAGAGGTTGGCACCAGCTCACTGAAAATGGTGCAAAGTCAAGTTGGAAGTGTCCACTCAATATTGTTTCTTTTCAGCATTCAAACATTTGGGCATCCACTTGGCTAACAGCTTCTGCATTCCCAGCTGCCTGTGGATTATACACTCAGCATTTAGCCAATATTTGCCAATCTGCCAAAATCAGGTCATGGATATGGTCAACAATTTCATGAGATAACACTGTTTGATACCTCCCAGATCTTGCAGCATCTTCAGACTCAAAATCTCCATGCTGAAAATTTGCACACCACTTCTTCACTATGGAGTATGAAGTATAATGGGCATTTGTCACTCAGTGTTTGCATTATACATTCATGGATTTCCTTTGGAGCTTTCTTCTGCAGGAATAGGAACATCATGATGGCTCAGAGTTCCACACTTTTCGTTGACATGGCTCAATCAATGATCTGAAACAATGTCAAAATATAGCATTACGATTCTGCAAATTGGCACGTTGCAAAATAAAATAACACCCTTTTCAGCTACAGTGACAAAATAACACTCAGAATTTAGGAAGTTGGTTGGTTGGGCTGAGAACTTTTCAACACCTCTCATAAATTGTTAGAAAGTACAGAAAACCAATTTGCAGCCTTTTGGAACTGTGTTGGCCCTTAATTTTCAAAGTACTTAACTCTGCCTCAGTCCAATTCTCACTGCATTTGAAACCAACAGATCCCCGAGCCTCTAAAGCAGGACGATAAAACATGAATTTCTGAATAGAAGCTTTTCCAAAGGTATTTATTTATTCTGTTTTCTATACTGTTCTCCCAAGGGAGCTCAGAATGGTTTACATAAATTTATCCAGGTACTCAAGCATTTTTCCCTGTCTGTCCTGGTGGGTTAACAGTCTGTCTAATGTACCTGGGGCAATGAGGGGATTAAGTGTCCTGCCCAGGATCACAAGGAGCAGCATGGGTTTGAACCCAAAACCACATCCATTTGCCATTTTAGATGTCAAAATCCCAAAGACACATTACACCTGAACACCCAAGTTACAAACAGCAAATATGCATTTGCACATAATATACGGGTATGAAAGACCTCAGATCTTGAATGTCTGAAGTTATCTCTTTATAGTTCTAGACTGGAACAGGTCAAATCTCAATTATCAGTCTGAAAAACTCCCTTGATGTGTACTTTGTATCTTAACAACAATGGTTCTCTTTATAGAGAAAGCACCATCATTTAATTGAAAAGAAAAAACCAACCCAACTTATCTGCTTTAGTGGATATCACATTTGGACACCAGCACTGCTTCTTTCTTTTTTTTTTTTTTTAATTTATTTACCTTTGTTTAACATCAAATGAATTCTTTGATAAAGAAACCTAACAATATCCAATAGGAAATAAAATATTAATTGCATATACAATACCATGATGGTAGCCCACAACTAAAGGAGAGAGAATCGAGCACAAATCAAGGGTAGCTGATTTTCAAAGAAATATATCAATACTGTATATCATAAGTACAGAGCATCAGCACTGTTTCTTAAACCCAACGGGGCCTCCATTTCACCACTCTGAGGCTTCGTCAGGGGTTTTAGTGTGTCGCCATTTTCAAAAATTAATGCCACACTAAACTCACAGCCTTTGAACCCACAACCTCAGGGCGCTGAGACCGTAGCTTTAACCACCATGCCACACATTTCCCTTCAATGTTGCCATAATAAATCTTTGCTTCTCAAATGTCTGTCCTTATCAGCCAGCTTTGTTTCTGTTCAATGCATGCCTTGTCTGACAACTCTTATGCTATCCTTTCAAAGGCTGTAGTATATGCAAAGCTGAACATGCTAAAGTGCTGCCTGAAAGAAAATCTAATTCCTGGAGCCTCACAGATTTCATTCTTTGTACTCTTAGCTCATTAGTAAATTAACATTCAGTACAAGCAAAAGTGACTTTGAAAGAATTGTGTACTAAGAGATGCTTTTGAAATATTTATGTGGAAGAGTCATGTTCTCTGATGCAGGTAACTGAGACAGAGCCCACGTCAGATTAGACATTACTCTCCTTGATTAATCTATCACAAATTCGCATCTTTGTGGAAAAGTAGTGACAATTTGAACATAGGGCAATTTTAAAAGCCATTTCCACAGGTAAAACAGTGCTTTATCCCTGACAGCTAGTTTTTAGACCCACTCTCTCTTTGGATAAAAGTACATATGTAAACCCACTATCCATATAGGCCCCAAAATTCAGCATGTGGCAGTTAAGCGGCTTGGCTCATAGCTAAGGGCTGGATTAACCCCAGATATTCAATACTCGGGCATGTCTAGCCTCCATCTACCTGAACCAACCCAACCCAACTTGAATTTAAAATAAAGATAGTCCCTGGTGGTCTAGTGGGCCCTCTCCCTTCCCCCGCCCCAACTTGCCCACCCCCAACAGAAGAAAATATACTCCCTGATGTCTTTTGGCACCTACCCCCCTCCCCTTTTCGGAAGGCCTCCCAAACCCCTGAACCTGAAGAGACAGGAGTGATATCCATTTATTTCTGCCTCTGGCACCGTCATCTACTAGTCCCCTGAGGAAGGCGTTTGCCATAACAGGAATCCTAGTCGGCACCTTATACAAAAGAGAGGTCCCTCTTCTTTGGACTATTTTACGGACTAATAAATTTGGTTGGATTAAGACATCTCGCTTGCCTCTCACTGTGTTTGCACAATTTAATTGTGAAATGAACCAATTAGCGCTGATAATTGAGTGCTAAAACAATTATTTGTGTTAATTGGTATTCTAATATTTGCTTGCATATCTTTAAGTGCTGGGATCCATGCACAAACTTAACATATGGATTCAAACTGGAGCTGTGGCCATGAGAGGGGTATGGGTGGACCAAGGCCATTCCTTCATTTTGGACACAACAGAATAAAGGAGATCTGCGCCTAATTTAGGCACAAGGATTTACTCCTCATGCCCAAAATTTGGCACAGATCCCAGTATTAAGTGCTATTCTATAAATGGCACCCAACTTTAAGCACCATTTATAGAATGGCGCTTAATGTGAAATTTTACCAACACTAGGGGCTCCTTTTTTTACTAAGGTGCGCTAGCTTTTTTTTAGCGCACGCACAAAATTACCGCACGCTAAACCACGCAGTACGCTTCTAGAATAACGCCAGCTCAATGCTGGCATTAAGGTCTAGCATGCGTGGCAATTTAGCATGCGCTATTCCGCGCATTAAGGCCCTAACGCACCTTAGTAAAAGGAGCCCTAGGCTTTTTTTTTTTGCATCATACATAGAATTTTGGCCAATATGTGATATTTATGATTGGCTACAAGTAATGTATTCTATGGTGCCCCGCCTACTTGTGAACCTATTGTCTTTGTTTTTTGCTGATTGGCTGGTAATGATCTTGTGATTTTGCAGGCATGGTTTCTAAAGTTCTCCCTGTGTACTTTTTCATTTGTACTTTTTGGGCCATAATCTATAAACGGTGCTTAAGCGCACCTACATTGTAGGTGCTGCTATGCGTGGTTGTCATTCAACAACTAGGCACCACATATAGAATCACACCTAGCAGTGCCTAAGTGGATTAAGGCTCCACTAGGTACCATAGAGGTAGGTGCTGGTATATTAGGCCAGGTTTTACTGGGCCTAATTTACCGGCATCTAATTCGGATACCTAGTGACACCTAAGTTTCCCATACCTATTCTCGGCCACTAGCCATGCTTACTTTTCAGGTAGGCACCGGAGGGCACCTTAAATTAGGCGTCGGTAGGCACCAGTTTGAGTTCTGCGCAGAACTCATGATTTCTTATTTTTTTTAAGTTATCAATTACCACGCCATTTAAGCTAATTGAAACAATTGTGATAGCGCGCAGATTTTATTTATTTATTTTTTAAAATTTTAGTTTAGTTGGGCATCGCTAGCTGTCCACAATTAGGGCACCTATCAGCACGTAACTCGGGCGCCACTTACAGAATCTGGTACAGTGGTGCCTCACAACGAACTTAATTCGTTCCAGGAGCAAGTTTGTTATGCGAAAAGTTCGTTATGTGAAACGCATTTTCCCATAACAATACATGTAAAAAAAAATAATTTGTTCTGTAGCATAAAATATGCTAAGATGACATAAAAAAAGATAAATTTACCTTGTTAGAGCTGTTAGCATGATATAGAGGGGATATATGTGAAGGGGAGGGGAGACAGGGGTTTTGTTGATCCTTGCTGTGTATTATAATCACCCCCCACATACTCCCCAGTACCTTTTTTAATTCCTCCCATCTTTCCCAGCCAGTGGCGTACAGGCCAGAAGCGCAGAGATCAGGAGCAATTCCTCTGGACGCCTGTGTGGGCCCATGCCGATCTCCGAATGGCTGCAGTTAGTTCTTGTGAGTCCCGCGAGAGCTGACTGCAGCCATTCAGAGATCAGCGCAGGCCCAGGCGGCGGGGGGGAGGTTTAAAAATATGCGGTGGCGGCGGGGGGAGGTTTAAAATATGTAGCGCCAGTTAAGCGATGCAGCTCGGGCGACTTCATTGTGTGAAACGAAGTCCGTTGTACGGATCAAGACAAGAAGTTTGTTGTGCGCAGCGTTCGCTGTGCGAGGCGGCCGTTATGCGAGGCACCACTGTACTTTGTCAAAAGTGAGACATTTTCTGTTTACTTTCCATGCTTCAAACGGGCACCTTCTACCAGAATGTAAACTGCATTACAGTACTTTTCTTTTTGTTACCTTCTTTAAAAAAAATATAATCTCAGTACATTGGATTCATCGCTATTGTTTTGCTAGGCAGGTTGATTCATTTACTGTGATTCACTGGCTACAGACACGTTCAACTGGCTCCGGCGTGATCACCCACTTTAACAGTGCTTTAGTGCGATGATTCAAGTGCCAGCAGCTGATTTTATTGAATCTGTTAGTTGCCTTCTTTTCACATTAGTAACTTGTAATCCCTCTTCCTGGAATCTTTCTTCCCCCATTCCACCAACACAGACTCAACGTTTTGACATTATCTCCCAAAGAAAATGCTTAAGTAATTGATGATTTTAATATATTGTTGATTGATTTGGGGCGGGGAGGAGATAAACAGAGGCGCAGGTACTGTACAGACAGCAGACACTGACATCAGAAAAGTTATTTTCCCTTGTGTGAAAAGGGTGTCATAATTTAACCCATATGGTAATCTAGATAAGCAGAATCAGACTCCTAGTTCATATTTTATAAATTGTATCTAGAACAGAGCTCTTCAATGTAAGACTCTGGGGCCAGTGATAGCCCCTTGAGACCTCTGGGATGGTCCTCATCATCATTCTGGCTTTTTTTTTTTTTTCCCTGCTGCGCTTTGCCTCCTGTAACATTTCCATCCCTAGGGATGAACCTGTCAGGGTTAAGTCAGGTGCTAAACCAGTTCCCAGAGGCAGGAAACCAGTTGAAGGTAGAGCCTAAGAGGCTGTAGAGGACAGGGTTTCCTATCCTGAGGGGAATGAGCTTGACTGACCCAGAACCCATTCTAGAGCCAGAGCCTGTCAGGAGAGCAAGCTCCCTTAGAAAGTCCAGTCAGTTCTCAAACTGTAATATACCCAGTGAACTGAGAGGGAGCCAGAGAGCAGTCAAACCTGTGCCCCAGCCACATAAGCTAGAGTGTAGCTTGAACAGTTTAAAACAGCTCTCAAAGACTGTGAAGCAGGCAGCTCAGGAAGACCTGGCAGATAGGGCTCTTCTGGCCAGGCAAGGGCAAAGCACCAAGCAGGAGCCCATGGAATGGGAAGGACCTGCACCCCAGGATACTACAGAGCTGGAAGCCCCAGAAGAAAGCATGAACATAGCATTTGAAATGCATGAACCGGAACAGATGGACGTGAGTTTGGCAATTTCCTGCCAGTGATTTAATTTGCTCTTTTTTTTTTTGGGGGGGGGGGATATTTTTGTTGGGACAATTTTCTAATGAAGTAGCTACCAAGGAACTTTGTTTTGAGAAGGTTGTTTTTTTTTCTGTTGTTGCACAGCAGTGGGGGCTGGGCTGGAAGCAGTGCTGTAATTGTGCACTGCACTAATTGAACTGTTCTACACCAGCTGGGACTGAACTCGTAGGGAGCTTGTGTGGGTTTGTTTTTTGTTTGCTGTATTGGTGAGGGTTCACAGAAGACCTCGGGTTGGGTATTTTGTGGGTGCTTGTTAAAAGCCATTGTTAAAAGTGAACCCAGCAATTCTGTTCCCAGTCCCCAGGGACTGGAGAGTTGCTACTGCCTAGAGAGGCAAAGTTTGAACTGCATTACACTGAAGTTTTGTTTTGTTGTTTCAACCGAAAGGGCCTGGTGAAGCTCAGGACTGTTAACCTAAAGCCCAGGTCTCCTTAACGTGGAGTGGAATTGTTGTTGGTTTTTTCTCTTTTCTTTTCCCTTTTTTCCCTGTTGGGAACAGTATGGAACTATTCATCTCAGAAGCAAGACAAGACTCTGCATTATTGAGGATGAATAAATGAATGGATTACCAGATATAATTGTCTTGTCTTGTCTTGCTTCTGAGATGAATGGAAGATGACGGAATGTACTATGTATTAAGGACATACAGCATATCATATGTGGATGTCTTGGCACATCATATTTGGGATGTAGCTGAAATTTTTTTTTCCTTTTCTTATATAAGTGAGGAAGTTTTGGATTTATTACAGTTTGAAGAACCCCACTTCCATCTTCATACAACTTTTAGTAACAGTATGGAACTACCCAGGACATGAATATGAACTTGAGGCTACTTTACCTGGGACAGAGCTTGAAATTTGCTGGTTGAACTATAAACTGACTACTATAAGCTGCTTGTTGAGTAAAAGCCAGTAAAATAGTTTTGTTTTTTATTAAACTTACTGCAATGGTCTGAGAGCTTTTTGGTTTATTACACCAGAGAACTGAATTACTGTGTAGGGTCTCCCCTTTGGGAGCCACGCCAGGGTTGTGCTGCCACCTGTCGGCGGACCCCTGCAGTCTCCTTGCGGGCCCGACTGGTGACACTCTCTACCCCAAACTCACAGCTAGGATTGCCAGATTTCCTCTATAAAAAAAGAAGACTCCTGGCCCTGCCCTATTCGCCTTCCAGCTCCACCCCATTCTGCCCCCACCCCAGCCCCCATATGAACCTCCCTGAATTCAGGACCACATCTTCACATGCATGGATGTCAACATGATGCTATCACATGCATGCACACATATGTATAACATCATCACATTAACACCCGTGCATGCGCAGACGCCCTCTAGACACAGCCTTGAGGTCAGGGACTTCCAAAGCCCAAACAAACTACTGGGTTTTGGAAACCCTCTGGGCACCTGGACAGTCCTCTAAAAAGAGGACATGTCTGGGTTTTCCTGGACGTCTGCTAACACTTTTCACAGTAGAAAGAAGGAAGTAGACACTTGCTTCAAGGACTAAGTATTTCTCAATAGACAGAGAATATGAAAAGTCTGAAGACAGGCTGGTGGGGTAGATGTCATGAGATATTTGGTGGCTCTCCTTCAACTCATAAGAACATAAGAATTGCCATACTGGGATAGACTGAAGGTTCATCAAGCCCAGTGCAGGAGACTGGGGCTGCTAACAGCTGGCGGGGGAAACTGTAGTACAAGCATCGTAAAGTCGAACAGTCGTAACTTGAATAGGTTGTAAGTCAACAAATACCTGTATATGAAAGGCAGCCTGGGGCAACAGAGTGTGGGAGTGTTCTGGAGGAGATATGCTTGGGGTCTCTTGTCACTTTAAAGCATGTGCTGGCCTTATGTTTAATTCTTCAACGCATCATCAGATTCCAAAGATAAGCCATAAATATCAGGAAAGAAAAGTATAACAAAGTACTTATCTAGAAAATATCCTCCATTGGTCATAGATCTGATCTCACTCCATTTCCCTTGATTTTACTTCAAAGAATATTTGAGATGTATTTAAATGTGCATGCTCTTCCTTTTTTCTGGGGAGGGGGGGTTCTTTTAAATGAGAGGGTGCTAAAAAGTTCTCAGCCCAACCAACCAACTTCTTAAATTCTGAGGATTATTTTGCCACTGTAGCTGAAAGAGTTCATCTTTTTTCGGTATTTGCAGAAATGAAATTCTGTGCTTGACATTGTTTCAGATCATTGATTGAGCCATATCCATGTTATTCTCTTCTTGGTTGGGCTGAGAACTTTTCATTACTCCCTCGTAACCTACATGTACACATTGTGTTACATATTATACTGAATGGGAAGAGAATTTTAAATACCAGGAAGAACATTAAACTAAGTGCAGTGGATGGTATGTGGAAGCTATTAATATTTTATTTTTTAAAAGACTGATATATCCCATGATACATATATTTAAGAAAAGCAATACTAAGGTATGTTTCTAGATATGAATTGGACTCTTTATTACTGAGAAGCCACAATAAAAAAGGAATGTAGATTTGACTCCTTCATGAGAGTGCTTTCAAAAGCTATTAGTAGCTTGCTATGTTAAAGGCCACCGATCAGCAGATAAGCATAATAGAAAAGAACTGACCATGTCAAATTTCTCTGCTATATTGTGTTTGGTGCAATGGAGAATTGTCACTTTCATTGCCTTGCATAAAGTGAGATGAATTGGTAGACGATGAAAAGATCTGTACTTCTTAGGAGACTGCACTCGGCATATCTGAAGATGTCTCAGAATTAATCCGTAATGTTTTTAGAAGTCTATCCTGGAAGCAGATTAAGACAGTACTTGGGGCTGTGACCCAGTTCATTTCATGGGAACCACAAAGAGTCAGTGTTGGACAGAATGCAGTTTAACCACAGTTAATTATATTTAAATTATATTTTTGGCCCACTGTTTTTTTCTTTTGCTCCTTTGAAATTCTATCTCAACCAGAGCCAGTTTTTCTTGGACTATCAAGCCATTTTCATTCACAGCTATCCAGAGTTTCTTCGGCACTATTTGTATTCATCTCTTCTACTAGGCCAGCCATTGCTGTGATATCCTTTGGTCAGGGCCCATGAACTATGGCTTCCTCCAGAACTATGTGACTTAAATCTGGCCAGTAGATGTCACCATTGAGTGATTAAGGTTTCCTCTTTGCAGGGGCTGTGAACAATACCTTCTGCAACATCTCCTAATGCAGCTGTTCTTAAGCAGCGGTGTCTGTACCTTCAAGGAGTTTAGGAAGAAATCGAAAGGGGTGCAAAGAAGGATTTTGAAATCTGAGGCAGTTTATTGAAGTTTTCAGTGGTGTGCAGTGGGGGGCTTTCAGGGGATTCAGAGAATCCCCAACTTTACAGCCCTGCTTTGTTTGTTTACTTATTGATTGATCCAGTTTGATTTGTTGAGTAGGCATCCTGTTCTTAGGCTGGGGATTCTCTAAACCCTCTGAAGGCCCTGACAGTACTGATCTGAATTTGATTGGCTGACCAGCATCTTCTCTGCTGCCTGCTCAACCAATCAAATTCTTTTTTTTTCTTTTTGTAAATCTTTATTAGTTTTCAATTAACAGTGCAATACAGTGAATTTGAACATAAACGAATCAAACAAAAGCACTTTAAATATACTGTATTAGTATGCAAACATACCTTTTCCAGAGAAGGATAAGCGGTAGAAGTAGAGGCCATAAATTGAGTGACGTAGTATAATATTATGAAGTACTTTTTCATGGAGAAGATGTGGATGCCTTGCCTGCAGGAGATGGGAGATGAAAATGACAGAATTCAAGAATGTGTGGGATAAGTACAAAGGATTCCTGTATGGAAAGAGAATGGAATCGGAACAACTTAGCCATGCTTAAGCAACATATTCAATGGTTGCAAAGTAAGGCTAGTGCTGGGCAGACTTTTACAGTCTGTGCAATGATTATGGCTAGATAGATCAGGTTGGTTTGGTGCGGTCTTCAACACCAACCCATGCTAAGCAGTTACCTCAGCATTTTAATTGTGCTGGCTGGTTTCAGTATACAGTAACAGAACAAGTGGGGAGGGGGATAGACCACATCAACATGGAGACTTCACAGTACCCGATCTCATGTGTGCAGATGCCTCCACTCAAGTTTCCCAGCAATGCAGTGACATCTAGTGGGCAGACTTTATATACTACACCTCTGAGGCAGGCCTCCATTTGGAGGCCAAAACATGGACCATGTCGGGTCACGTTCATCTATACCAGGACTTTAATACAGTTGTACATTTTGATGTGATCTTTAATAATACAGTATTTATATGTTTTATCATTGTGAATCTATTGATACAAATAAAGATTGTCTATCCCAAGGTTGATATGGTCCTATCCCACTCCCCACTTGTTCTTCTGTTTGATTTTACATGAGTTTTTTTGTTCTGCATTCAGTATACAGTAACCATTAGCGCAAGTCCATGCAAACAGCTACCCACATGCTAACACTTCTGCTAAATGCTTAGCATGGTTTAGTAAATAACCCCCAAGGCGTGGCTTGTACATAAAATATGTATACCAAGAATGTTTATAAACAAAAAGTTATCTAATAAATTAACATAAAAACATAAGATAAGCCACACTAAGGCACCAAGGTCCATCCAGCCCAGCATCCAGATTTTGACAGTATGAAGTTCTGTAGATTCTAAAACAGTTGTTTTCAAACCTGTCCTGAGAGAAACCCAGCCAGTCAGGTGTTCAGGATATCCACAATGAATATGCATGAGGTTGATTTGCATACCAAGCAGTGTATGCGAATCAATTTCATGAAGATTTATTGTGGATATCCTTTTGGAATCATTATTCTAAAAAGTAGACCAGTTACTCATACTTATTTCCAGGGATAAGAAATGTCTTTCCCAAGTCTATTAGGGTAATCATGTTGTATGGATTTTCCCTCCTGGAACTTGTCCAATTTCATTTGAACCCTGCTATGATAATTGCCCTGATCACATCCTCCAGTAACAGATTCCACAGCTTAATTATATGCACTGCATTAAAAATTTGTATTCAATCTGCTAGTTTTGCTGAGATTCTTCTTGTTTGATGTTTAAATGTTAACCATCCCCTAGTTAACTGTTCCACCCCATTCAATTATATCCTCCCTTGTCATTTTTTTCAAATCTGAACAGTCCTAATTTAGCCTATCTTTATAAAAAAGGTATTCCATCTTTCTTATTTCTGCTGTCCTCCTTTGAATCTTTTCCAGGTCTGCTATCTCCTTTCTGAGATGGGGTGATGACAACTGCACACTCAGGGTCTGTTTGCACTATGGACCTATACAGAGGCACAATGATATTTTCAGTTTTGCTCTTCATTCTTTTTCACATAATCCTTAGCATTCTACAGGCAGTTCCTGGGATAAGAATGAGTTACGTTTTTAAAGCTGTTAAGTTGGATTTGTATGTAGCTCAGAACTTGTAGATTTAAGATTTTTGCTGCTTATCTCTGCTCCCAGCCGACATCCCTACCAGTGTTCCCTCTAAGATACATCATACACAACCACACACTGTTCTTAATGTGGCCATGCATCATTCCTGAATCTGCTGCAGGAGCAGTGTAGGAGTCTTTGCCACTGGATATGCTGCTCACTGAAATCAAATAAAACCGCAACCGCATTCATAAGTATGAGTCGGGCATCTGTAACTCGGGGGCTGCCTGTACTTACTTATTCAGCAGGTACAATGCACTGGGCTGAAAATTTTAAAAATACTGTCCACAGTGACTCTGCGAGCTTTTTCTTAGGTGACGACTCCTAACTCAGAACTCAGCAATTTTTTACATGTAATATGCAAAACCTTTGGTTGTATCACATTAAGAGGCCCTTTTACCAAACTGCAATAAAACGTGACTTTAGCGTGTCCTTATGTGGGTCTTTCCCATGCACTAAGGTCATTTTTCCCAAAGGGGTAAAATGAATGATTTTTCTATCTTCACTATAAACGGTCTCTTGCTGATTTTCCCATTAGTGTGTGGCCATTAGCACGTGAATCTGTACCGCCACCTATTTTTTTAGGTGGTAAGGGCTCAAGCACTAACCACGTGATGATTGGTTAGCACATACCAATGTAGCTACATGGATAGGGTTACCAGACGTCTGGATTTACCCGGACAGCTTCTCAAAACCTGGCACTTTATCCGGGTTTTGAAAAGCTTCCAGCTCAGGACTGAGTCGGGAGGGCATCTGTGGATGCAACGTGGTGATGTCGCGTGCATGCCTGGGGATGGGGCCGGGGCAGAGGGCCTCACCCTTCAAAATATATTGATGAAGACCAGTTTTTGGCTCTGTTCTAGTTCTATATTAGGTCTGCCATTAGCCTAGGGCAAGGGTAGGCAATTCTGGTCCTCGAGAGCCGGAGCCAGGTCAGGTTTTCAAGATATCCACAATAAATATGCATGAGATAGATTTGCATCTCAAGGAGGCAGTGCATGCAAATCCATCTCGTACATATTTGTTGTGGATATCCTGAAAACCTGACCTGGCTCCGGCTCTCAAGGATCGGAATTGCCTATCCCTGGCCTAGGGGGATCTTAACCTTTTTTGGCTCCTGCACCCCTTTACTTGATCAATGTAACCCTCACAACCCTTTCCTAAACCATATACCCACTAGTGACTACTGACAGCTACATATGTTTCTGTTAGCCACTAAAACACGGGTGGGCAACTATAGTCCTTGAGGGCCACAATCCAGTCATATGTTCAAGATTTCCACAATCAATATGCATGAGATTTATTTGCATGCAATGGAAGCAGTACATGCAAATGAATCTCATGCATATTCTTTGTAGAAATCCTGAAAACCAGATTGGGTTGTGGCCCCTTAGGACTGTAGTTGCAAACCCCTATGCTAATCTGTTACTAAAATTACAGTACTATAATAACTGATCTAAGAATAGCCTGTCTAGAAAGCTTCCAGTGGCATGTGGTCAGGGCCTTCAGGGGACTCGCCCCACCCCCTAAAGGCCCTGAGGCCATTGCTTTGAATTTGATTGAGTCACAATAGCTGTCGTGTACCTTTTCTTTTTATCTGACCTCCTTACACATCCAGGGTGGGAGGGAGGGAGTTGGGAAAACTTATTATTCATTATCTATTTTATTGAAATTATACATGTGGTTCTATTTTCATTAGTTAAGGGGAGGAGGGGGATGAAAATGTCTTTGAAATATTTGTACTGTATATGGGTTTTTTTTATTGGACTGACTCAATGTAGTCTATGATTATAAATGATATGTAAACTGGAACTACAAGTGAGGTGATTAAATTTGCAGATGACACTAAACTGTTCAAAGTTGTTAAAAACGCATGCAGATTATGAAAAATTGCAGGCAGATCTTAGGAAATGGGAAGACTGGGCATCCAAGTGGCAGATGAAATTTAATGTTGACAAATGCAAAGTGATGCACATTGGGAAGAATAACCCGAATCTCAGTTACCGTATGCTAAGGTCCACATTGGGGATTAGCGCCCAAGAAAAGGATCTGGGTGTCAATTGTAGACAATACAACGAAACCTTCCTCCCAATGTGCAGCGGCGGCCAAAAAAGCAAACAGGATGCTAGGAATTATTAAAAAAAGGGATGGTTAACAAGACTAAGAATGTTATAATGCCTCTATATTGCTCCATGGTGTGACCTCACCTGGTATATTGCATTCAATTCTGGTCTCCTTATCTCAAGAAAGATATACTGGCACTAGAAAAGGTTCAAAGAAGAATGACCAAGATGATAAAAGGGATGGAACTCCTCATTAGGAAAGACTAAAAAGGTTAGGGCTCTTCAGCTTGGAAAAGAGACAGCTTAGGGGAGATAGGATTGAAGTCTACAAAATCCTGAGTGGAGCAGAACGGGTACAAGTGGATCGATTTTTCACTCCGTCAAAAAATAAAAAGACTAGGCGACACTTGAAGTTACATGGAAATACTTTAAAAACCAATAGGAGGAAGTTTTTTTTTCACTCGGAGAATAGTTAAGCTCTGGAACGTGTTGCCAGAGGTTATGGTAAGAGTGGATAGCATAGCTGGTTTTATGAAAGATTTAGACAATTTCCTGGAGGAAGAATCCATAGTCTGTTATTGAGAGACTTGTGGAAAGCCTTCTTGCCTTGTATTGGTAGCATTGGATGTTGCTTCTCTTTGGGTTTTGGACAGGTACTAGGGACCTGGATTGGCCACCATGGGAATGGGCTACTGGGCTTGATGGACCATTGGTCTGACCTTATGTTCTTATTAGCTTTTAAAGGTAACCCCTTCTTTTGATCTGAGGAAGAAGTTACCTTTGAAAGCAAGATTATATTGAGTTAGTTCAATAAAAAAGGTATGTATTTTTCCTTTGTTTATGTTTTATTTCTACATATTACCAATTTATGGAACTTATAGAATATTATGAGTTACCTATGTTGTATGTTGCATTTAGATGTACCATTCACCTGTGTAAATGGTTACATTTTAAATGTTGGTACACCAATTTGAGTTTATGCTGGTACTCTTATAATGGTATCTTGGCATGTAGATGATGTAGATGTGGCTCTTAGTGCACAGTATCAACACACTTAGCTGGAGGCACCGAGTTATACAACTGCCCCCATAATGACTGCTTCTGACTAAGTCCAAAGCTGATGTGTCATTTCAATCTCATACTGTCTGCCAGTGTTGCACTGGGCTTATTTGCATCAGGCAGTTGCACTTGCTTTGGTACATAGTAACTAATGTATAGTAGATGATGACAAAGACCTGCATGGTCCATCCAGTCTGCCCCCCATAAGCAAAGTTTGTTAGGAACATAAGAATTGCCATACTGGGACAGGCTGAAGGTCCATCAAGCCTAGTATCCTTTTCCAACCGTGGCCAGCCCAGGTCCCAAGTACCTAGCTAGATCCCAAGTAGTAAAAACAGATTTTATGCTGCTTATCCAAGGAATAAGCAATAGATTTCCCAAAGCCATCTCAATAAAGGCCTATGGACTTCTCTTTTAGGAAAGTATCCAAATCTTTTTTTTAAACCCTGCTAAGCTAACTGATTTCACTACATTCTCTGGCAACGAATTCCAGAGTTTAATTACACGCTGGGTGACAAAATATTTTCTCTGGTTTGTTTTAAGCAATATTATTTTCTCCAGTTTGTTTTGAGCTGTCCTTGCCATTTTTAGGGTACAGACAGTAGAAGTCTCCCCAGCACTGACTTAATTTTCAACCACTGGAGCTGCCATCAAAGCCCACTCCATCCCAATCAGACCGATCCATCCAAAATCAGGACACAGATTGTAGAAGTCTGCCTGGCACTAGCTTTATTTGCCAACAGTCCCCTTCTTGTGTTTCTCATAGGAGAGAGAGCAGTTACAGGTACAAGAGAGGACTCCTTGGGATTAATGAGGCACTTAACAGTTATATCCAGCAGTGTGCCTTGAATTTGGGGATGGGAGGGGGTTGCCATTTCTATTTTTAATTCCTATTTCTCTGCATTCTGGCACTCAGTTCTCTATGTTTTACAGAAAAAGGAAGCAGAACTGCAAGTATCAAAACACAAAGGCTTGGAAACTGAATAGCGAGGCCACAGGAATAGTTTTTATGTGCATATAATATTGTGAGAAATATGATGTGCAGTTCAAATAGAGCACTATTTTCCCATAGATCAATTAATAAACACTTAAAATCTGGAAAAAATATTATAGTCCCCAATTCTATTATCTGATAATTGATTGGCTTCCGTTATTCAGAAAATTTATCTAAAAGGTACTTCATATCATTCAATATCCAGGAAAACTTCAATTATCAAAAATTCTGTTGTCAGAAAATTCTCGTTATCTGGAAAAAGTCATTGTTAGGGCCTCATTCTTAGTCATTCTGGACAAAGAGTTCTCTACTATACCCCACCTCCCCTTTACAAAAACTCAAAATCCGTTTAAATCTCTGAGCTTTGGGGCATTTACCACAGTGGCTTTGTAAAACAGGGGATGGTGGGGGGTGGAGGTTGTTGTTATATTTTTTATTTTAAGATTTATTTTAGTCCTTGGTATATCTAAAAATTAAATTTTATATCTTTGCGGATGACATCACTATAGTTGTTCCCCTTACAAACTTGACTTCTGAGATAAAGAATCATCTGTCTTTTTAATTTTAAATCTAATTGAATTGTGGATGACTGAATTCAAATTGAAACTTAGGGCTCCTTTTATTAAGCTGTGCTAGCGGTTTTAGCGCGCGATTTGCGTGCACTAAATTGACACACGTGCTAGATGCTAATGCCACCATTGAGCTGGCGTTAGTTTTTATGCGTAGCGCAAGGGTTAGCAAGCGCTAATTGGCAGTGCGTGCTAAAAAGCTAGCACACCTTAGTAAAAGAGGGGGTTAATTCAGATAAAACCAAATTTTTCCTGGCAAGCCCAAATGATAAAATTAAAGATACATCGATATCGTTGAATGGTCAGGATTTTCCTATCGACTATTCCATAAAAATTCTGAGAGTGACATTGGACCGATATCTTACGTTAGATGAACACACGGATTTATTAGTTAGAAAATGTTTCTCGGTACTATGGAAACTCAGAACCATTAGGAAATATTTTGATGCACTATCATTCTGTTTGCTGGTTCAATCTTCCATCTTAAGTAACTCTTAAACTCTTCAGAAAACTCTTCAAAGACTTCGAGTTATTCAAAATTCGGCAGTTCAACTAATTTTTCGTTTGAAAAAATGGGAACTTAAGTCCCTATTATCAGAAATTACACTGGCTGCAGCTGGAAGCAAGAGTTTTGTTTAAATTTTCTTGTCTTTGTTTTAAATTAATATTTGGCTTGGCCCCTGCATATTTGATCCCTCATTTTTATTTTAGATTGTTCTAACAGGCCTACACGTAGAATTCATATGTTCACTTATCCAACAATAAAGGCCTGCCGTTATAAAAGATTCTTGGACAGAACTCTTGCTTTCCAGGCAGGTAAATTGAACGATTGGCTGGGCAATATTATGCATTCCTCATCCTACTTTAGTTTTAGAAAATCAGTAAAAACAAAATTGTTTAATCAATTTGTAACCTAACGATTCATTGTTTTTCTTCTTTTTATCCTGTATGTATGCATTTCTGATGATTTTATATTGTACTTTTTCTCTGTTTGTCCAGCATTTTTTATTGTAAACCACCTCGAACTATTATGGCTATGGTGGTATATAAGAATAAAATTATTACATTACATTAGGGATTTCTATTCCTCCATTACCTTGCGGTTCAAGGCGGATTACAAAAGAGTTAAAGAGGGTGTTTTACAAAAATTTCTGGTCCTTTTTAGGGAAAAAGAGTAGAGCAGGTTGATTTGGGGGTTCGGGGGGTTAGAGGGATGAAAGAAGGAAGCTTGATAGGTTAGAACTTTTTCAGGGATTTTTTTGAAAAGTATAGTCTATTTCTTTTCTGAAAGTTTTGTAATCTGAGGGTGTTATCAGAAGGTTGGCTGTCTATTTTTGCTGCTTGAATGGCTAGGAGGCCATCATAGTTTTTTCCGTTTAACTTCTTTGATTGGCGGGTGTGTGAATGGGGTGTGTTTTCTTATGTCTGGTTGAGGTGGTTTGGATGAGGCGGTTGTTCAAGTAGGTTGGGCTATCTCCGTTTAAAGTTTTAAATAGTAGACAGTAGAATTTGAATAGTATTCTTGCTGGAATTGGAAGCCAGTGAGAGTTGAGGTATGCCTCTGATGTGATCGTGTTTCCTCCAATGAGTAGATGAGTCTTAGAGCTGTGTTTTGAATTTTGTAGTTTTGTTATTGTAGCAGGGCACAGGAGATAGAGGATGTTGCAATAGTCTAGTAGTCCTAGTATTTGTGATTGTACTATGAGCTGAAATTGTGTTTTCTCGAATAATTTTCTGACTTGTCTTAACTGCAAATTATTTCTGTATTATTGATTTGCGGTTGCATGGTGCAGCATCTGTCTATTGTTGTTCCTAGTAGTTTTATTATTATTACCTATGATATTTTAATTATAAATGTCCTTATTACAGTGCCTGAGTCACAGAAAAATGCACACTGGTTGCCTATCACCTATAGGATTACATTCAAATTACTTTTTCTTACCTTTAAAGTAACAACAGATTACTCAGCAGCCTTCATGGACAGACTGTTAGTTCTGTACAAGTCTTCTAAAGTTCTTCGTTCGTCACAACAAAATCTTGCAATTTCCTTTGATCCGTCAGATAGTCTACGACAACTCGCAAAACAAATCTTCTCCGTAATAGTCCCCACATTGAGGAACTCTCTCCCTTCGAAAATACGACAAGAAACTAAGGGCTCCTTTTTACTAAGGTGCGCTAGCGTTTTAGCGCACGCAGGAAATTACTGCGTGCTATACAGCTCGCTACGCTTCTAGAACTAACACCAGCTCAATGCGGCAATGTAGCGCGCACTATTCCGTGCGTTAAAGCCTTAACGCACCTTAGTAAAAGGAGCCCTAAGCCTGACAAATTTAAAGCAAGCCTCAAAACCTTTCTTTTCAAAGATGCCTTTGGGGTATAAATCTGGATCTTGTTTTTGGTTCTTTCGCACCCTCTTGTTTTTTCCTTTCCCCATCCATTTTTTATTTTATGAAATGATGTAACCCTTGCTGTTTTCCCTTCATGTCCTATGTTGTCCTTCTCGTTATTTTAATTGTCCGTGTTAGTTCTCCCTGTTTTAGATTAATTTTTAGACTATATTTTTATGTAAACCGCTTAGGATTGATTTTAAGCGGTATATCAAATCAAAATAAAACTTGAAGCAGAAACATAGGAGAAGCAAAATCAGCCACAGCAGACAATATCTTCACCACAAAGGAGCAATGTAGAGTTAGTAGGATGTATAAATATTTTATTACACTGCTTAAAAACAATAACGTGCAATAAAACAGCTAGCAAGGATCAGGGCCAGCTCTGCTACTAGGCTAGGTGTCTGCCAAGACTGCAACAGTATTTGGGGACAACAGGAGAGCAGTATTTTTTCTTTCCCGTTTCCTATCCTGTCCCATGTCCAGCATCTCTTTCCTCTTCCCTGCCCCAGACAATGCTGCTCTACCTCTTTCAAGACCTGGATGGAAGTCAAAAGCAGACTAAGTGCCAGTGCAGAGCCTTGAACGCAGGCTCAAGCTCAAGCACTGTTACCTTCCATCCTTCCCACAACAGGATCTCCTGTGTTGGAGGAGGGTAGGATATGACTATGCTTGCAAACGGGTCAATGTTTTAAAGAAACTGCATCGGCACTGAGTCTGCTTTCAGCTTCTGCCTGGGTTCAGGAAAAGGGGGAAGATCCTAGACATGGGATAGGGGTAAGGAAAGTGAGAGGAATAGGTAATGCAAAGGGGGATGTTAGCCACCTAGGATGGAAACATGAGAACATAAGAATTGCCACTGCTGGATAAGACCAGTGGTCCATCGTGCCCAGCAGTCCACTCAAGCAGCAGCCCTTGGGTTAAAGACCAGTGCCTTAACTGAGACTAGCCTTACCTGCGTACGTTCTGGGTCAGCAGGAACTTGTCTAAGTTTGTCTTGAATCCCTGGAGGATGTTTTCCCCCTATAACAGCCTCCAGAAGAGCGTTCCAGTTTTCTACCACTCTCTGGGTGAAAAAGAACTTCCTTACATTTGTACGGAATCTATCCCCTTAACTTTAGAGAGTGCCCTCTTGTTCTCCCTACCTTGGAAAGGGTGAACAACCTGTCTATCTACTAAGTCTATTCCCTTCATTATCTTGAATGTCCCCTCTCAGTCTCCTCTTTTCAAGGGAGAAGAGGCCCAGTTTCTCTAATCTCTCACTGTATGGCAACTCCTCCAGCCCCTTAACCATTGTAGCTGCTCTTCTCTGGACCCTTTTGAGTAGTACTGTGTCCTTCTTCATGTATGATGACCAGTGCTGGACGCAGTATTCCAGGTGAGGGCGTACCATGGCCCGGTACAGCAGCATGATAACCTTCTCCAATCTGTTTGTGATCCCCTTCTTTATTATTCCTAGCATTCTGTTCGCCCTTTTCGCCGCGGCGGCACATTGTACGGCTTCATTGACTTGTTGACCAGTACTCTTAAGTCTCTTTCCTGGGGGGTCTCTCCAAGTACTGCACCGGACATCCTGTATTCGTGTATAAGATTTTTGTTACCGACATGCATCACTTTACACTTATCCATGTTAAAACCTCATTTGCCATGTCGCGGCCCATTTTTCGAACTCAGTCAGTGCCATTTTGATCTGGGAGAGTGACAGGACAGAACTCCCACCCTATTCACTAGACACTACTAGAGAAATGACTGGTAAGTGCCACGAGTCTAATGAGGAGACATGTTGGAGGGAAGGCTTACATCAGAGGAGTTCGATGCTTGAAGAGTTCAAGGATGGGGGGTGGGTTTTTTTTGTGCATGGCCCCTCTAAGGGCCACCTGGAGCATTGTACCATGCATAGCAGCCCAATGCAATTTACAAAGTTTAATGTAAGCTTCTTTATTCAGTTTGCAACTTTTTATCATCTAATTTGTGTCAAGGTAAAACTAATGTTCACTGCAATAAAATAATGCACAATTTTGACAACGTAGCTCATAGTATGTAGCAAAAATTGTGTGTTGTTGGGCAGTGGCGTACCTAGGGTATGTGGCACCTGGGGCCCATCATTTTTTGACACCCCCCCACCCACCCCCATGTAAAAAATATTTTTTGTAATAACCATGAAATGGTATAAATGGTCAGAATAGAAACAGGGAGTGAAAATTTTCTGTTATTGAACCTCATAAATGTAACCATTATTCCTAACATTGAGACGTTTAAATACGTCACCGGACGTATAGAAGTGGAAGATGACATCTTCCTTCTTAGAGGCCCCTCAACCACAAGAGGGCACCCGCTCAAACTCAGGGGCGGAAAATTTCATGGCGACACCAGGAAGTATTTCTTCACGGAGCGAGTGATTGATCGGTGGAACGGGCTTCCAGTGCAGGTGATCGAGGCAAGCAGCGTGCCAGATTTTAAGAATAAATGGGACGCCCATGTGGGATCCCTAAGAGGGTCAGGGCAAAACACTAGCTAATCTTAAGGGGAGGGTCTATAGTGGGCAGACTTGATGGGCCTTGGCCCTTTTCTGCCGTCATCTTTCTATGTTTCTATGTTTCTATGTAACATAACATAAATTATGTCTGAATTGACATGACATCAGAAGTACATATGGAGTAGTTGCAGGTGATGCTTGGGACAGTTCTGATTGTGTTAGTTCGGTTTTATGTGTTTTTTGAATAGAAGGGTTATTTCTTTTTTGAAGGTTTTGTAGTCTGGTCGAGGTCAATAGGTTGTAGAGTTGGGGGTCGAGTGTTGCAGCTCGAATGGCTAGGAGGTTGTCGAACAGTTTTTTTTTTTTCTTTTGACATTTTTGGTTGGAGGGTGTGTGAGTTGAGGTGGATTGAATTATTTAGCTGAAGAAATTAGTTACCCCCCCATTCCACACACATTAATTCTCTTCCATTTTTGTTCCCATTATAAAAAAACACTGATAAGTTCCCAGAAAAAAAATACATTAAAATAAGAATTGAAAACAAAGGCCCCTACAGATGAGAACATAACATAAGAATAGCCTAACTGGGTCAGACCAATGGTCCATCATGCCCAGTAGCCCATTCTCATGGTAGCCAATCCAGGTCACTAGTACCTGGTCAAAACCCAAAGAGTAGCAACATTCCATGCTACCGATTCAGGGCAAACAGACACTTCCCCCATGTCTTAATAACAGACTATGGACTTTCTTCCAGGAATTTGTCCAAATCTTTCTTAAAACCAGCTAAGCTATCTACTTTTACCATAACTTCTGGCCACTTCATTTTTAAGCTTAGATCTTTCCTTCCAAACAGAGACCTTGCTAGATGTCAAATACAGCACAAGGGAACTTCACACGGACTTAGCTGTGCAGGAAATGTGAATCTCCTCATACACCCCCTATAGTGCAAAAATGTGCAAAGGTCTGTTTTTTTCTTTCGATCACTACAATACCACACAAGCAGCACTGTTACAAAAGGTCAATGCTAAGGTTAACAAAGTTTCCTTCCTTGGACCACAAGGAGATACTGACAAACCACTGGAAGAGATCCCAAAACAACTATCTAGGCACAATACCCAAAGACCCACTCAGTGTGTGAACCAGTGGAGTGGACTAACTGGGGGGTAGAAATGGGCCCGGAGTTTGCTCAGGAGAATTTCCCAGACCACCTCTTCTTCTCAACACATTGACACACTGCCACCACCACCACTAGGAACACCTCACTGGGTAGGCCAGCAATGCTTATAAACTTTATAAAACACATTATTATATTTTCTTATAAAGCACATATTTTAGCTGAATTCTCTGACATCCTCAGCCTTTCCATTCACAAAAATAGAAGGAAGATAAGTTCCCATTTCCTGCTGTCTCATGTCCCCGGCCTATACAATATTTTTCTTCTGCAGACCCTTCAAAAGTCTGACCAAATCCTCGTTTCACTTGCATTATAAAGTACTGAGGATGCCATCTCTCCCCAATCCCAGGTCCTAAAGTCTAAGACAGTAGCGCAAACTGCCCGATTCAGGAAAAAAATTTTCAATTCAGCCTATTTAATTGGTTTTTCGATTCGATTTTCCTGCCCAGTTGGGTGATTTTTTTTCAAAAATCCTGGTGGGTTTTATTGCTTTTTCACCCCCTTTGGCTTCTCCTAACCACACTGGCGCTGTGGTGTAAATAAAATAAAGAAACAAAAAGGACTTTTCCTCTCTCTGTTAAATCCTAGCTCACGTTTGTGGTCTAACACCAGCTCTGGCAGGATACACATTTCAAATCTGACATATTGTAATCACAAAACAGAAAATAAAATTAATTTTTCTACCTTTTGTTGTCTGGTTATTTTTTTCAAATCTTGTTGGTCCAAGGCTCTGGTTTTCTTCTGATAACTTGCTTGCCAGGGTCTCCTTCTTTCTTCTTTCTGCATGCTAACCATCCATCTACCATCTCTGTTCTCCCTTTCCATTTCCTTTCCCTCCCCAGGAAGTCTGGTATCTTTCCTTTTTTTCATCTCCCTCCACAGATCCACCTTTTCTTAATTACCCTTTCATCCGGCATCGCTCCCTCCTTCCCCACCATCCCTTTCTTTTCCCAATTACCCTCCTATCCAGTATCTCTCCCTTTCTGTTCCTTCCCTCCCTAAATCCCATGGTCCATCATCTCTCTCCCTCTCCTCTATTTTCAGACCATTATTTCTTCCCCCCTAAAGTCTGGCATATGCACGTCTCTTTGAACACCCCTTCCCTCCGTGTACTTCTACACCAGGGTGCCTCCCAAAGGTCTGCATGTCCCCCCCTTGAAGGCCTGTCCCCCCTCTTGAAGGCCTGCCTGCCTGTCTCCCCCCATGAAGGCTTGTCCCCCCCCCCCTTTAAGGCCTGCATCTCCCTCTGAAGGCCTGCCTGCCCGCCCCACCCCGAAGGACCGCTCGTCCCCCCCACCCCGACGTCCGGTTCTTCCCCTCTGGCCTCCCCGCACCATTTAGAGTAGCGAAGCAGCCTGCAGCGAGATCACGATGTCAGCGATCTTGTGCTGCTTGTGCTGTCCTCCGCCGCGAGCCTGCCCCCTCCTCTGACGTCAGAGGAGGGGGGCGGGACCGTGGCGGAGGAAACAGCACGAAGCAGCACCAGATAGCTGACATCGTGATCTTGCTGCAAGCTGCTTCGCTACTCTAAATGGTGCAGGGAGGCCAGAGGGGAAGAACCGGATGTCGGGGGGGGAGGGAACGGACACCAATGACCAGGCCGGGAGCACCCCCTCAGGGCGTGCACCCGGTGCAGACCTCCCCCCCCCCGTCCCCCCTTAGTACGCCACTGTTATTGGGTTTTGTTTTATTTTAAACACATATTTGTAAATGCTCTTTCAGGCAGGATAATCGCCGCAAAAAGCTTAATATTTCTTTGGGGAAAGAGGAGAAAATAATTTCTATGATATTCTCAATAGTGAAGCCAATGAAAGGGAACATTTTTAGAGAATGAATGCTCTGTGTCCTGTCACTGCTCGGTTTATGGCTATGGGTATCCAAGTGTGTATTGTATCATTTCATTATTCAGTTGTTCATATTTAATGCATTACATTTTGTTGTTATTGAATTTTCATTATCATTGCATATTATGTGGCACCATGCAGCCAGCTTCCTGCAAGATGCCAGTAAACCATTCCATTAAATCTTTATTGCGTGCCTCAAGATATTGCGTTGCATTTGTCATACTCATAGGTCATAGTTAAGCAATGTAATGTTTGTTTACAGTGGAGAAGTTTAAGGCCTTGATTACTCAGACCTAATAAAGTAATTATCATCAGAACATAACAATCTATTGGGAACTCCCAACACATTCACGTACCACCTGCCTTTCACTCACAAAGTGCATAAGTTTTGGAAATACAGCTTAGGGTATCTACCCTCCAAATGTCCATGTTATTAAATTTATATACTGCTTTCTTCAGTAGTAGATGTAAAGGAGTTTACAGCATGTAACAATACAAATATACAAATACAACGTAAATTCAAATACACAACATAAATCAGCAATGCATATTGCTAAGCAACCATTCCTCCCAGACATGTTTCCTGCAAATTCAGCCTGTGCTTATGCTTTTGTATAATATATCAGGTCAGGCCTAGGCAAAGATTGTCAACTTCAAAACCCCACGCTGCCCCTGGTGACCCTGGGCAAGTCACTTAATCCTCCCTAGCCCCAGGTACGTTAGATAGATTGTGAGTCCACCGGGACAGATAGGGGAAATGCTTGAGTACCTGATTGTAAAACCGCTTAGATAACCTTGATAGGCGGTATATAAAATCCTAATAAAACTTGAAACTTGGATTTCAACAAGAAATAAACCAATGCAAAATTCCCCCATCTCAAAGTTCCCAGTTTTTGCTGGATCCTTAAGACATTTGCCTCTTTGGAGTTAGACGTTTGTTCTAAGATGTCCCTGGTGGAGCAATGACAAAATCTGTAAGTAGACTATGGATTCCTGGAAAGGGGTATTGGATTCAGTTTTCACCATTGACAAGGCCTTAGCTGAGCCCCTTGAACCTGAGAGCTTATCGGAGAGATGTTCATCAACCACAATCAATGGAAGCCAGAGTCAGTCAAGTCAGCTTGTTCTTCTGTTGGTGAGATTATACCTAAGCTACCCAGAGGTAGGATACAAACTTTTATAGATGCCTAAAGAGCAACAATGGCCTATAAGTTAGGAGGTCATAGTCCCTCCTCCTCTCTGTCAGTCATACTGAGGCCTGAAAGATGACTACTGAGGATACAGAAGAGAGATGGGAATGAAGGCTAGGTGAAATCGCAAAGTTTTTTAGGACTCTCTTTTTATGCCTATTAGGGGCATAATAAAAATTCTAAAAGAACCGCCTAAGTCAGCACTTGGACGTCCTAGTTATCAGAAGGATGTCCAGGTTCCGATAATCAAAATCATTTTCCTGGACATCTAGTTAGACATTTCACTCACTGTGCATCTTGAGGTCCAAGGGGCTTGTTGGGGTGTGTTATGGGCGTGTTTTGGGTGTGCTTAACTTGAAAATTTTGCAGCAATAATCGAACCTTTCACAAGACATCCTGGACGGAACTTAGACATTCAGAGCTAGACCTGTTTTAGAAGCATCTAAGGGCTCCTTTTATGAAGGTGCGTTAGGGCCTTAACGCGCGGAATAGCGTGCACTAAAATGCCATTCACGCTAGCTGCTACTGCCTCCTCTTGAGCAGGTGGTGGTTTTTCAGCTAGCATGCGCTATAGCACGCGCTAATTCAGTACATGCGCTAAAAACACTAGCGCAGCTTCGTAAAAGGAGTCCTAAGTGCCACATAGGTAATCAATCTGGCCAGATGATCACTGGATACATTAAGGTATGACACCCCTCAAACTCCCCCACTGCTCACTAACCCCCTCACACTCCCCCAAAATCTGAATGAAAGAGTACATATCTGTCTGTAGAACAACAACACTTGGTATGGGAAAGCCTAGTAAAGCATCATAGAGGTATCTTAAGTAACTTGGTGGATGGGCTAGTAAACTATAGAGGAGGACCCAGGCCCTTAAGCTACTCTAGCCATTACATTTATGATGGGAAAGTGTGAGCCCACTAAAATCCACCAAAACTCTACTCTACTACCATATATACAATAGGTGTCACCTGCAGCCATGAGGGCTATTGGGATGTAGACAGGTGGGGTTTTGAGGGAGTTTTGGAGGACTCACCATAAATTCACCCATTATGTGAAGTTCACAGCAGTGCCCTCTAAGGTGCCCCAGTGCTCTGTTGGTATGTTTATATAGCCAGTCCATTAGAATGGTGACCCTTCCGACATCTAAATGGTGCTGATATGGACATTTCTAACCTGGGAATTTTTGTGGTTGAAAATGGTGAATAAAGTTAGACATCATGGCAGTCTAGATGTTTTGGCGGCCAAGAAGTCCAAATAAGCGATTAAAAAAAATATATATATATATATGTATATTTTTTGGACATCTAGCAGTTTTGGCTTTCAAAAATGGACATTTCTGTGCTGCTGACTTTGGACGTTTAGCAGGAAACATCCAAATTGGACTTAAACATCCTTTTTGAAAATAGCCCTCTATGTGTAATATGCGAAGAATCAATTCTTAACCATTTCAAGACAAAGCTAAAAACATTTCTATTTCTTGACGCCTTTGAGATCTAACTGCCCTTTTAAGGGCGACCTAGAATGATTTTACCCTTAGTATCCCCTCCTATTGTTTTTTACCTAAACGTTATCTTATACCATGAAAACTGTAGTTCTTGCCTATTTACCTTTTGTCTCCGTTTGTTATGGTTTTATGTCTCTGAATGTTGTTGTCATCCCTAGAAATGCCCTGCCATCTTAAATCTGTATTTTAGCTAATGTATGCTTTTTATGAATTTGTACACCGCCTAGAAGGCTAATTAGGCGGTATAAGAAATTTTAAATAAACTTGAAACTTGCAGCTGGTGACTGTATGTGATGAGAGATCCACAAAATACAGATATAGTAGAAACACAATTGTAATGGAGAAACACTTCTACGATGGTCGGATATAAGTTGTCTACAGATGGAATGAAGACAAGTGCAGGTTCAATGTAGAAATCAACGGAGGAAAAAGCCTCAAACAAGGGCCCTCCCACCTCCACAATGGTGGAATAGCGGTGGTAAGGCGTTCACCTCATTGGCTAAAAAACCTCCTGAAATAACAAGAACTCCGCACTATTAAAAAGTTCTTAAATGGAAATACTGAATGATAGATAAAAAAATATATCTTATCACTACTTAGCTTTAAATGATCGGTACACCGACGGTGGCCACCGTTTCACTTTACAGCTACCTCAGGGTGTAACGTCTCCGATCAAAACTTAGAAACGGACGCAAAAGCGCCTCAGGCATCCAAAAAGCGCTTGATGAGAGATCCACCATTAGTTGATACAATGGTATCACATTGTGGGAAGTTAGATCACGGAGAAAGGTGAAACGTTCCCTAAGCACTGGTTTGCCGGTGATATGGTCTAGAAAGGAAATGTTAAAACATGAACATTTCTCATAAGCTACATGAAAGTTTTGAGGAGTACTGTTTTTTGACGGTAATTAGTTTCAAATTGTGTTCCTTTTGAAGAGATTTACAGGTTTGAAGCACGGAAGGACTACAGCATTTACACCACTGCCTCATCTGGCACTTCAAGGCTTGAAGAGCGTGGTTAAAAACCAGGGCGGCTTGTGATACACATTAGGAATTATTGTTTTGATTGGAGCCACAGTGCCTAAGGCTAAAGACAAGCTTATGTTCCAGGACTGAGCTTGTTGTTCAATAGGTAAGGTAAGAATGTTGCTAGGAAAGAAAGTGAAGAAGGCAAATGATGAATTTCAAGAGGTCTTATGCAGCAATTTGGAAATCTCAATCTGTGGATTTTCTATTGTGATTTCTTCAAACAGAATAGCACAGGTCTTACAGCATCCACACTCAAAATGACTTATTGCAATTTCTACATTGCTTGCAGGTCTAAGTTCAGCTGGACACATTAATTCATTCAGATTCCTATCTCTCCTGTAAGCCATATTCAGAAAAATGGGGAGTACAGACAAAAATTGGCCAATATTTCCTAAAGATAGATGACATTTTATTGGAGAAAGGTGAATATCTCAACAGGCATATTAATGAATTTTCAACAGTATCAGCACATTTAGTTTGAAGAAGAAGAAAATTCCAAATATTATAAAAATGTTCGTTTATAACCTTTTCTGATTATTGTAAGTGGATTGCCACATGCTTTTAAGTTAATAACTAGGAGGCCCTTTTAACAAATTGTGGTAGAAATTAGACTTAGCGTGTCCTTAAATAAGTCTTTATTGCACTCTAAGTACCAGTATATAAGATGTAAACCACTTTGGGTTAGATTCACTTACCTCCTTTGCGTGCCCGATCCGTCCAGGCCTGACAAATCCACAAAACAAAAAAAATTCAAATGAGGGCGATGGGAGGAACGCCCCCCTCCGACCACACGGATCACTAGTGTGCGATCCCAACGCAGGCGCAGACCACTGCCCCATGCCCATTTCTCCTTCTTACTTCCCTCTCCAGCACCATGCCACATCTTTCTCCATCACTATGTCCAGCATTCCTCCCCTTTTATTCCCAACATTGCTCTACCTTGTATCCCCTTCAATCTGTCCCTCTGTTCCCTCTCCAGCACCATATCCAACATTTCTCTCTTTTATTCTTCTCTTCCCCATGCATCTCTACTTCACTCCTCTCTCTTTCTATGTCCAACAATTTTCCTCTTTCTTTCTTTCCCCATGTGCACCATCTCTTTCCCTCTCACTCACACACTCATGCCCAACAATTCTCCCTTTCTATTCCCTCCCTCCCTCTTATGTCCCAAGTTAGTACCCCCTTCCTCCCTTCCATCTGTGTCCTAATTTCGTGCCCCTCCCATGTCTCAATGTGCTCCTTTCTCCCTCCCTTCTCCCTTTGCCCCACGATCATGTCCCCTCTCTCCCGTACTTGTTACAACACGCTCGCTCCCTTCAGGGCCGTCTAGTTGGGCTGCTCCTTCCTGCCTTCAGCTGCACTAGTTTGCAGGGATATGGGCAGCAGCTCTTGCATGCTGCACGTGGCTGACCTGTAAGCCTTCCCTCTGACGTCAGCAAGAGAGCCGCTGCCCACGTCCCTGCAACAAGTGCGTCTGAAGGCAGAAAGGAGCAGCCCACATGGAAGGAGGTAACTGGGATCCCCCACTGACCCAGAAGGCTTCCACGGAGGGGGCAATGCAGCTGGAGGGCATGGGATTCCCGGTGGTATCTATTGAGGAGGAAGGGGGCAGGAGACCCGTGCAGTGCTGCATACCTCCCACAAGTGGCTCACGTACCCCTAAGGATACACATACCACTTGTTGAAAAACTCTGCTGTAGAGCATAGCCAGTCCATCATACTTGAAATGCCTCTTAAAATAGTAAAGTTTTTGGTCTTAAACACCTTCAGATCTTTTAAAGCTCATTTTTTTCAGGGAGAGCATGCCACAGTTGTGGACCTTTTACATAGCAAATACAGTTCCTATATTCATCAAGATATATCAAATAAAATTTATGTTAATGGCTCATTACCTAATTAGTTTGCTATTCTATAAGAACATGCAACAAATTAGGATGACCTTTGTAGAATCTGGGGGTTTTCTACAATAGCATAGTTTTATGAAAGCCCCTTTCGGCATTCAAGGTAGTCTTTACATTCAGCAAAAGCTTTATGAAATCATCTTCAAAGAGTGTGGGAAGAGAGAAGAGAAGATAATGAGGAGCTGCAAGGTGACTGTCTTGTTTAGCTCAGCATCTGTGTTAGAGAAATAGATGTGCTGTGGAATAATCATTTCAATTTAGCTTTGCCTATTGTTTTCTAGGTCTGCGCTCTATAAATAACTCATTGATAATTCAGGCAGGCCAGATGGTTTTATGTAGAGATCAATTGAATCTTATGTACTATCAGCCATATTTGCTTGAAGTTTATGAATGAAATTGAAATGTTGATGTATGGGTGCAGATAAAGGATCAAGAATGTGGAAAGTGTTAGAAGGGTATATCTGTGTGTGTCTGTTTAGATGCACATCAAAGTTATGTGGGTGTCGGGTGTGGGTGTCTTGGTTGTTTAAATGGCATGAGGACACTGATAGCATTTTAAGAAAGGCACTTGCTATTCTTCTGGCCTATTGAAGTAGTTGGTTGGTTTTTTGTTTTTTTTGGGGGGGAGGGTTGGTGTAGCCAAATCCCCAGGAGAAAAGGACACTGTAGCAGGGTCACATATGGGAATAACTTCAGACCATACTTCTAGAGTGGATCCCACGTGAGATAATTTTATTTACCTGGACCATTTACTGTATATAGAGGCTGCATTTTATCAGGAAACAGTCGGTTAATTCTGAAAATCAGTGCAAGTTCCAAATTAAAGGAGACACTCCGTGCGGATGATATTAGTCTTTAATTTCTCCACTGAGAATTTCCAATGTTTTGCTGAACCCTTCTTCCCATGAGTTGACAAACCATTTGGAATTAACCTTTTGCTTTCCATTCTACCTCCAATAGGGGGAAAAAAACATCTCTTACTGACATTTTTAAGAGCTGAGGCTAGAATACCTTCCACTGTCACTGCAGTTCCTTGCTACACTAATGAACATAAGAACATAAGCAGTGCCTCCGCTGGGTCAGACCAGAGGTCCATCGTGCCCAGCAGTCCGCACACGCGGTGGCCCAACAGGTCCAGGACCTGTGCAGTAATCCTCTATCTATACCCCTCTATCCCCTTTTCCAGCAGGAAATTGTCCAATCCTTTCTTGAACCCCAGTACCGTACTCTGCCCTATTACGTCCTCTGGAAGCGCATTCCAGGTGTCCACCACACGCTGGGTAAAGAAGAACTTCCTAGCATTTGTTCTGAATCTGTCCCCTTTCAACTTTTCCAGTGCCCTCTTGTTCTTTTATTATTCGAAAGTTTGAAGAATCTGTCCCTCTCTACTCTCTCTATGCCTTTCATGATCTTGTAAGTCTCTATCATATCCCCTCTAAGTCTCCTCTTCTCCAGGGAAAAGAGTCCCAGTTTTTCTAATCTCTCAGCGTATGTTTTCTATCCCTTTTATCAGACGTGTCGCTCTTCTCTGAACCCTCTCGAGTAACGCCATATCTTTCTTAAGGTACGGCGACCAATATTGGATGCAGTACTCCAGATCCGGACGCACCATCGCCTGATTCAACGGCAGGATAACTTCTTTCGTTCTGGTTGTAATACCCTTCTTGATTATGCCTAGCATTCTATTTGCCTTCTTAGCGGATGCAGCGCACTGTGCCGTCAGCTTCATTGTCATGTCCACCATTACCCCCAAGTCCCTTTCTTGGGTACTCTCCTTCAATAATATCCCTCCCATCATATAGCTGCACCTCGGGTTTCTGCTTCCCACATGTAGTACTTTACATTTCTCAACGTTGAACTTCATTTGCCATCTCGTCGCCCATTCCCCTAGTTTGTTCAGGTCTCTCTGCAATTCTTCGCAGTCCTCTTTAGTCCGAGCTCCACTAAATAGTTTGGTGTCGTCCGCAAATTTTATTATCTCACACTTCGTCCCTGTTTCTAGATCATTTATGAATATATTAAATAGCAACGGCCCAAGCACCGAGCCTTGCGGGACACCACTCGTGACCCTCCTCCAGTCCGAGTAGTGGCCCTTCACTCCCACCCTCTGTTTCCTACCCGCCAACCAGTTTCTGATCCATCTATGTACATCTCCTTCCACCCCATGGTTCTTCAGTTTCCGAAGTAGGCGTTCGTGGGGTACTTTGTCAAAGGCTTTTTGGAAGTCTAGATATATGATGTCTATGGGGTCACCTCTGTCCATCCGTTTGTTAATTTCTTCAAAGAAGTGCAATAAGTTAGTTAGGCATGATCTCCCCTTGCTGAAACCATGTTGGCTGGTTGTCAGAAGTTTGTTTCTTTCAAAATGTTCGTCGATGTTGTCTTTTATAAGTGCTTCCACAATTTTCCCTGGAACCGAGGTCAGACTCACTGGTCTGTAGTTTCCCGGATCATCTGTTGATCCCTTTTTAAAGATGGGCGTAACATTGGCTATCTTCCAGTCCTCCGGGATCACGCCTGTTTTCAGGGATAGATTGCAAATTTGCTGCAGTAGTTCCGCTATCTCCTCCTTTAGTTCCTTCAGAACCCTTGGATGGATTCCGTCTGGACCCGGGGATTTGTCAGTTTTTAGTTTTTCTAGCTGCCTGCATACGTCTTCCAGGCTCACTTCCATGGATGTTAATTTTTCTGCTTGATCTCCCTTGAAGATTTGCTCAGGTTCCGGTATGTTAGATGTGTCTTCATTTGTAAATACAGACGAAAAGAACATGTTAAGTCTTTCTACTACTTCTTTCTCTTCCTTCACCACACCAAAAAAAAAAAAAAAAAAGATTCCCTATGGCAATGATCTTCAATGAAAAGCCTGTGAGCCAATCACAGCACTTGCAGACACCTCCTTCCCAATGTGGCTCCTATTCTTGTCCCATCTACACATTAAGAGGGGAATTCATCAAGTGGCTATAACCGATTTAGCGCACACTAAATGCTAATATGCATCAGTGATGTCTGTGGCTGGCGTACAACTATGGAACGCCTTGCCTGGTATCCTGCAGTTTTATATGGGGAGGATGAATTGTAAGAAAATGCTGAAAATTCAATTATTTGCCAATGCCTTCTTATGCTAAGATGTGTTTCAGTTGATAATCGCCTTCTAGAATTTTTATGACATCAATGTGTGATTTAAAGCTTGTTTGTACTTCTGAATTGATTGAATTTGCATTCTATCCCTATTATAACAGGGACATATCTATGTTATATGTGGTAATCGGAGGGAAACAAGATTTTATGTATGGGATATAGAAACCGCATAGTTGTAAACAGTATATACATTTTTTAATAAATAAATAAAAAATATTCCTATAGCAACTTAGCATTTAGCAGGCACTAACTCAGTTAGCGCCCCTTGATGAATTCCACCCCCCACCCCCCAAAAGGGAATTATTTCAGAAAACTATCAACTAGTATCTAGCCGGTTTACAATAAAATGTTAAAAATAGGGATAAAAGATTATATTTATAAAAAGAGTTAAAGAAAGTGTACATTAAGGACATGAACTGGACGAACTTGAAAGTGATGGTAAAAAGGGAAGGGAGGGGTAAAGTTACATAATTAGGAGAAGAGGGGAAAAAAAAAGAAATGAAGATTGAAAAAAAGATGGAGGGAAAGGAGGGTGAGATGGTGTATGGGGAGCGAACATGTTGGGTTGGGAGGTGGGAAGGAGGGATGCCACTGAGGGAAGAGGAATGGACAGAGACAGCATGCAGGAGGCAGAAAGTGTTGGACTCATGGAGAGGGCGAGATGAATGGGGAGGATAGAGAGGAGGGAAGGAGAAATAATAACAGCTTATTTACCGCAATACCTTCTATGCGGTTTACAATAGATTAAGTGAGGTACAAATTGATTGAATTTAAGAGGGGGGAAGAGGAGAGTTAATAGGACCGGAAATGCATTGTTGAGAAAGATTAGTAGAACAGAGGAATCACTATGGAGGAGAAAGAAGATGAGTGGGTCAGTTGTCTAGATCAGTGATTCCCAACCCTGTCCTGGAGGAACACCAGGCCAATCGGGTTTTCAGGCTAGCCCTAATGAATATGCATGAGAGAGATTTGCATATGACGGAAGTGATAGGCATGCAAATTTGCTTCATGCATATTCATTAGGGCTAGCCTGAAAACTCAATTGGCCTGGTGTTCCTCCAGGACAGGGTTGGGAACCACTGGTCTAGATACTTTAGGAACAGTTGAGAAATGTTACACTGGAGAAATGTTACACTGGGGCAGAGAGTGAAAAGTAGGACTCATGGAGGGAAGAAGAGAGATGTTGTTTGACTGAGGGAAGAAAGACCAGAGGAGAAGCATACAGGCAGAAGAGAGAAAAAAATGTTGGACTGGTGGAAATGTTGCACTGGCAGTATCAGAGACTGCTAGAAAACTCAGAAAAGACCTTGGTAAACCATTTTGATAATCCGCCACTAAAATAAATGCATACTAAACTGGCTGGAACCAGTTTAGCGAGCCCGTTAAAGGCAGATTATAGTTTTGAGAATCTGCCCCTAAGTTACAATGTGTGTAGCAAGCTGGTCCAGGTGCAGAGACATACATAGTCAGTCACCACCTTATGAATTAAAAGGCTTGGAAGAAGAGTCAGGCCACCTGCTTCCTGAAGTATAGGTAATCTTAAGTTAGACACAGCACCTCCGGGAGTAAGTTCCAGAGCATGGGGGCTACTTCTGAGAAGGCTCACTGGGTGTCAAATTGTACAATTTCTTTTTAATGAGGGTAAAAATAGCGATGCTCTTTGAGAGGTATTTAGAGTTCTCAAAAGTTTGTAATGGGGCTAACTTATTATGGAGAAAACAAAAGGATCTGTGGAGATGGTGATGTTCAAGATGCAGGCTTTATTCAAAAAAGTACAATTGGATAATCCACATAAAATATATCTGGGACATAAACCATAGAGAGGTGTGAACCCAACACAGTCCGTGTTTCGATAATGATGTCTTCCTCAGGGGGGTCCCTAAAAGTCCAGGTATTGTTTTAAGTGTTTAATCCATGTGCTTTAATATCAGGACTTTTAGGAACCCTTGAGGAAGACATCATTGTCGAAACACAGACTGTGTTGGGTCCACATCTCTCTATGGTTTAGGACCCAGATATATTCTATGTGGATTATCCAATTGTACATTTTTGAATAAAGCCTGCATCTTGAACATCACTATCTCCACCGCTCCTTTTGTTTTCGCTGTTATTTGCATTTCCTGTGGGCCTAAAGGGTCAATTTTTTGTTTGTTCTTCTATAACTTATTATGGAAACATGCAACAGAATTTACAAAAAAAAAAAAAAAGAGAGAGAAAGGGAAAATTTTTTAAAAATCTCAATGAAGTTGGACCAGCAAACAAGGAAAATAATTGGCTGAACCATAATTGCACTGACAAATGAAGGTTTACTTCCACTATCACAAGTGATACCAGGTTAATGAGAAGTGAACTTAAGCCTAAAGATAAGACACCGATCTTTGAAGCACAGATGGGCTACAGATAAGATGGTTCACAGCAGCACAGAAAAGTACCCTAAAAAAGATAATACATAAATGTAATAAACTTATTCACATCTCCTTCCTTAAAGAATTCAATCACTGGGAAGCTCTGCTGTATCAAGCTTCTCTAACCAATTAGCAGTTAAAGGAGCCTCCATCCAAACAGGTCTAACATCTGAAAATCAAGCATCACTAATACAGGCATTGCTCAGCATACTCTGTTTTCCCACACTTCTAAATCCATGCAACTAAAGGCCTATTCATACTGCACAAACACTAATGTGGAGAGTTTTTTTTTTGGGGGGTGAGGGGGTTGGTCACCTGTTCATGCCCACTGTATTATCATGAAAACTAACCAAATAACCAAAACACGTGTCTTTAAGCCAGTGGCTCCCCTACCTGTCCTGAGGGAACCCCAGCCACTCAGGTTTTCTGGAATATGCATAAGAGAAATTTGCATGCAGTGGAAGCAACACATGCAAATCAATCTCATAAATATTCATTACAAATATCCTGAAAACCTGACTGGCTGGGTTCCCCAAGGACAGGTTTGGGAACCATTTCTTTAAGCATTTGAACAACTTGGATTGAAGCTTCTTTAGTTTCTCATTGGTTAAACCAGTACCATAGAGTTGTGCATTTTAGTGGCTGAAGGAGAAAGTTATCAACATGGACTATGGTTAAGGCATGTTATTTTACTGTTAACCCCAGCTAACAGTAACTAGGGGCTCCTTTTACGAAGATGTGCTATGCGTTTTAGCACGCGCTAGCCGAAAATCTACCACCTGCGGCAATTTAGCGCACGCTATACTGCGCATTAAGGCCCTAACGCACCTTTGTAAAAGGAGCCCTAGGTGTTGGTGGGATCTCATAGGGAGAGTAGGAGACAATGGATGCTGTGGATGGGCAGACTGGATGGGCCATTTGGCCTTTATCTGCTGTCATGCTTCTGTTTCTATTGCATAAAATGAGACTTATGCTTAGAAAAGAATTAGTTAGTGGTAAAATAATGTCTTAACAGTAGCTCAGGTTTATATTGCTCCCCCCTCCTCCACCCCGGAACATTCTAAACTAACTAGAGAAGGAGATCCTAAATAAGTTTATTTTATTATTATAGGATCAGGAGTATATTTTCCTGAATCATTTCCATCAGCCTTTGAAATTGGACTGCAATATTGAGAGGAATATGTTTTCATGTGGTCATTGGTTGTTTTTTTTTTTTTTTACTATCAGGCTCTAAGCTACTAAATTTGTGTCCTATTTTCATCCTACCTTAGGAGCATAAGTTTTCAGTTGAAAATTCATTGCAATATAGGATCATAAAAGCAGAGCCCCACTGGCTATGCCTCCACCACGTACGTGTGACTTTCAGATGCTACATTCGGGTAGACCTTGCAGAAATTTGTATGAAAATACAGCTGAAGGTCAACTGTGAGGATGCTATCTTGCGCGAGACTGAACTTACCAATCTACTACAATTCTTCAAAGGAGTGAATAAACATGTGCCTAACGGTGAGCCAGTCTATATTGTATATTTGGATTTTCAAAAGGTATTTGATAAAGTACCTCATGAAAGGTGTCTGAGGACAACAGAAAGTCATGGGATAGGAAGTAATGTCCTGTTATGAATTAAAAACTGATTAACAGAAAGAAAAGAGAGTAATAATAATAACTGTATTTTTTTCTATACCGCCATAATCTTGCGACTTCTAGGCGGTGTACAGTGAAGAGAGCTGTACAATCAGCGAATTACAGGGTAAGAATAGGTAGGATGTCACTGAGTAGTCAATGATTACAGGGTACAAATAGGTTACAGAATAATCTTAACATGTTACATCGAAAGGGCCGGATGGTCAGCGAATTACAGAATACAAATGGTGAGGAAGACACTGAACAGTCGAGTGAAGAACAGAATACCGTTAGTGAAGAAGCGTAATATCAGCATGAAGAGAAAAGCTTTAAAAAAAAAAAAGGGTTAAATGGTCAGTATTCTCAATGGAGAAGGATAAATAGTGGGGTCTATGCTTTTTAACATATTTATCAGTGATCTAGAGATGGGAATAATTAGTGAAATAATTAAATTTGCTGATGATACCAAGGTAAAAGAATTTATTTAAAAAATTACAAGAGTGGAACTTGTGAGACTGGCAGACTGGACATCAAAATGGCAGATGACATTTACGGCTCCTTTTACAAAGCCGCGTGACTTTTAATCACGTGCTAGCCAGAAAACTTCCGCCTGCTCAAGAGGAGGCGGTAGTGGCTAGCGCGGCCGGCAGTTTAGCGCAAGCTATTACACGCGTTAAACCGCTAACGCGCCTTCGTAAAAGGAGCCCTTAATGTGAGCGAATGCAAAATAATGCATGTGGGAAAGAGGAACCTGGACTATTGCTGCATGGTGCAGTGTTCTACGTTGGAAGTCACCACCCGGGAATAAGATCTAGGTGTCATCGTTGAGGATATGTTGAAATCCTCAGCTCAGTGTGTGGTGGCAGCTAAGAAAGCAAATTTATCAGGCATGGTTGAAAAAGAAAGATGAAAATGTTATAATACCTTTGTATTGCTCTATGGTGCACCCATACGGATGCCAAGTCGGTGGGGGCGCTAGCACCTCTCTGCCCCGCCACACTGCAGGTTTTAGCGCCGGCAGCAGCGGTAACTGCTCTGAAACCTGCACTATGTGCTCATAAAAGAAGGGGGTTAATGCACTACCCAAACAGGCAAGATTGAATTAAAAGAATATGCAGGACCTGAGAAACACTTTAGCCAACTGTTAAGAGCCACAACAGAAGACTTTGGGGGCCACACATTGGAGACCACTGCCTTGGTTTCTCCACCTGGATGAGTGGTAATAATGCTTTTGTATTAGGGACTTGATTTGGCATGTTCCATATACTAGTTTTCTCGTATTTATGTTGTAAATAACTATATTCCTCAGGAAGAGAGTTTTGGATCCAGTGTAAAATATTTATTGCCTTATTTATTTTTTCTCATTTTATTTATACATGTGGTTTATTATTTATAAATAGTTTCTTTTTTTCATGTTGGAAACTCCAATATTTCTAAAATAAAAGAAAAACTAGGATTGCCAAGGATTTGAGGACATTACTCTCAAATTAGTAAAATGCTCTTCTGTGATACAGACAAAACTGTTCGGATCATAGTCGGTAAGTTTGCTTTCATTATTACTGCAATCTCTGCTGAGCTTTGGAATAACCTCCCTGCCCCACTGCGGAACTGAGGCTCATTCCAATTACTCCGAAAGTATCTGAAAACCTGGCTTTTCTCCAAAACATAAAGCTATCTCTTTAAAATGTAAAACTAGCTATCCTCTTCATAACCTCTAATTTTTTATTATGTCCTTCCCTCATTTATTGAATTACCTGTAAACCGTGCCGAGCTCTATCTTTATGGAGATGATGCGGTATACAAACTTAAGGTTTAGTTTAGTTTAAAAATATCAGTGCTGACCAGATTTCTTTGTCCCCAATATATGTGTGCACTATGTTTAGCTATTTCAATAACATAAAAATAAGGACTTCTAGTAAGAATACTAATAAATCCGTTCTAGGATTTAAGGGTAAGCTAGATTTGCATCTCCTTATGAGTGGCATAAAGTGACATGGGTAAGGGTAAGCTAGACACACATCTCCTTACGAGAAGCTTAGAGTGATATGGGGTCTAAAACTATGCCAGGGTACACCTGGCGGGGCCTCCGCGTGTGCGGATCGCCGGGCTTGATGGACCTAGGGTTTGTTCCGGAGATGGCACTTCTTATGTACTCATGTGCTTGAAACTTCTTCAGTCCATTGTGTTGTATGTTTCTTGAAAAATTCTGTTCCCCTTGTGAAAGATTTATTGGACCTGGCTTGGGGTTCTTTGAAGTCAAGTAGGTTTATTAGGTCATACAACTGGGTCATGAGTCAAACTCCCCAACCTCTATATGTCCTGTCTGTACAAATTAGAACGTAAGCTCGTCTGAGCAGGGACCATCTATCACACGTTAAATGTACAGTGATGCATACACCTTTCAGCGCTATAGAAATGATGAATAGTAGTAGTAGAAGTAGTGGCTTTTCTGAAATCATTTAGACATATGTATCATTTCCATGTGAAAACAGAGTAGGGAAATCAGCTGGTGTTTCTGCAGTTTGATATTTCTGCAGCATTTACAGCCTGTTTTACAAAGCCGCGCAGCAACACCCCAAAGCCCTTCAAATCTCTGTGGGCTTCGGGGCCCACTAGCGCGGCTTTGTAAAAAAGGCCCTTAATACAGTAGATCAGGGGCCCACACTTTTTGGGCTTGCGAGCTACTTTTAAAATGACCAAGTCAAAATGATCTACCAACAATAAAATTTTTTTAAAAAACACAAAGCTCACGTACGCTGAGAAAATGTGAATTATCATTCCTATTCCGGGTTTTTTTCAAAGGCAGATGACTCTATGCACTGTCACCTCAGTAGCAATCATACAAAAATAGACAAATATACCCCCCCCCTCCTTTTTACTAAACCACAATAGCAGTTTTTAGCTTAGGGAGCTGCGCTGAATGCCCAGCGCTGCTCTCGACGCTCATAGGCTCCCTCTGCTAAAAACTGCTATTGTGCTTTAGTAAAAGGGGGGCCATAGTGCAAAACATTGACAGCAGATGTAAATTCAGACACATTTTGATCACTAAATTGAAAATAAAATCATTTTTCCTACCTTTGTTTTCTGGTGATTTCATGAGTCTCTGGTTGCACTTTCTTCTTCTGACTGTGCATCCAATCTTTCTTCCCTTCTTTCAGCCTGTATGCTTCTTCTCCTCCAGACCTCATTCCCTCCCCAAACTTTTTCTTCCTCTCTCCCTGCCCTTTCTTTCTCCCTGCCTCCCTTTCTTTTTTTTCTCTCTTCATGCCCCCTTTCTTTTTCTCTGTTTCCCATCATTCTTTCTGTCTCCCTTCCTGCCCCCTTTCTTTCTTTCTTTCTCCCTGCCCTCCACCAAGCCACTGCTGCCACCATCGGGGAACAGGCCCTCAAGCCGCTGCCATCGGGGAACAGGCCCCAAAGCCGCCGCCGCCCCAAGCTCTTCCTGCTTCCCTGCGTCGGGCCGACCAGCATTCCTATCCCCAACATCAATTCTGCCGTCAGAGGAAGTTCTGGCCTAGCCAGGCAGCGATTGGCTGGCCCGAACTTCCTCTCCGACAGCAGAATGGACATTGGGGAGAGGAAGGCTGATCGGCCCAGTAGATCGCCAAGGCAAAGTGAGTCTATCACGGAGCCCGGGATGGGCTCTGCGATCGACTCACTTTGCCTGGGCGATCTACCGGTCGATCACGATCGACCTATTGGGCACCCCTGCAGTAGATCATTCACTGTTATTGAAACTTAGCAAGACTGGCCTGCCTGGCTTCAATGGGTTTAAAAATGTTCTGGTCCATAGGAGCTATTGCTTTTTAACATATATATATATGAGTTTATCATGTTCTGTTTTATTTGAAGAAGGTGTACATCTATATTAATATGCTGATGATATTTTTTGTTTCCAGTATATCAGGAGTTAAATCATATTTATACTCTAATGCAAAATAGTGTTGAGAAAAGAGTTGGAATTCTGCCTATTTACTGACACACAAAAAAACTAACCCCACAAAACACGAGGTAAATAAACTATACAAAAATACATTCATTCTAATTTTAATGAAGCTCTTTCTCTTTCTATATTAGTACTTTTATGGATCTTGTAGCAGTTAGTTTTCTGGAATGTCTCACACACAGGAATATCCCAAAATTTGTTGAGGAAGCTTTAATCTTTGGAAGACACTGTACCAAGATAAATCTATGGGTTCCTTTCATCAAGGTGCGCTACGGGGGTTAGCGCGTCGGACATTTCATGACGCGCCAACCCCCGCGGCAGCCTAAAATCCTAACGCCTCATCAATGGAGGCGTTAGGTACTAGCGCGGCAGGCGGTTTAACGCACAGTATTCCGCACGTTAAACCGCTACCGCGCCTTTGTAAAAGGACCCCTATGTGTTAAAAGTTGAAAAGTCCTATTCCAGTATGAGGGGCTACTGAAATGTTCTCACCCCAACCAACAAAGTTGGGGCAGTCTCCGTTGATGGCTATACACATAGTCCATCGACTTTCCACTTTATTTGTTCTCTATTTCTCCATGGCCCTTCATATTGATTAAAAAAAGGGATGGTTAACAAGACTGAGGGCTCCTTTTACTAAACTGCGCTAGCATTTTTGGCACTTGCTGAAGATTAGCGTGCACTAATCCCTGCGCTACACGAAAAATACTAATGGCAGCTCTATGGAGGCATTTGCGTGTAGTGCGCGCGGTAATGTAGCATGTGCTAAAACCACTAGTGCATCTTAGTAAAAGAAGCCCTAAGAGTGTTATAATGCCCCTGTATCACTCCATGGTGCGACCTCATCTGGAGTACTGCGTTCAGTTCTGGTCTCCTTATCTCAAGAAAGATATAGCGGCATTGGAAAAGGTTCAAAGAAGAGCGACTAAGATGATAAAGGGGATGGAACTCCTCTCGTATGAGGAAAGACTACAACGGTTAGGGCTCTTCAGCTTGGAAAAGAGACGGCTGAGGGGAGATATGATTGAAGTCTACAAAATACTGAGTGGAGCAGAACGGGTATTTTATTTAATTATTTATATTCCACATATCCTACAATTGTATGCAGATCACAAATTATTCAAGTACTCAAATGGATCGATTTTTCACTCCGGCTCAAATTACAAAGACTAGGGGACACTCAATGAAGTTACAGGGAAGTAATTTTAAAACCAATAGGAGGAAATTCTTTTTCACTCAGAGAAGTTAAGCTCTGGAATGCATTACCAGAGGTTATGGTAAAAGTGGATAGCGTTGCTGGTTTTAAGAAAGGTTTGGACAATTTCCTGGAGGAAAAATCTACAGTCTGTTATTGAGAGAGACATGGGGGAAGCCACTGCTTGCCCTGGATCGGTAGCTTAGAATGTTGCTACTCCTTGGGATTCTAGAATTTTGTTACTCTCTGGGATTTGGAATCTTGCTACTCTTTGTGGATTCTGCATGGAATGTTGCTACTATTTAGGGTTCCGGAATCTTGCTTACTCTGAGATAATGGAATGTTCCTACTCTTTGGGTTTTGGCCAGGTACTAGTGACCTGGATTGGCCACCATGAGAATGGACTTGATGGGCCATTGGTCTGCCCCAGTAAGGCTATTCTTATGTTCTTACCTTCATTGGTTACCAATTCAAGTTGAATCATTTTTTAAACTGGCTTATACAATTTTTACTTGTATAATATTGGTTGCACCTTTCGTTTGTGTGGTCATCATCTCTTGAAATTCCTATCAGTCAAATATACTCTAGATGCCTCTTTCCCCTATCAGGCAACTTACGTCTGAAATTACCTACCTTTAATTATTAGATCACAATCTTCTTTCCGTGTACTTCTTTTCAAAAGCAGTTAAAACTTCTTTTTAATAAACATTTAAACCAGAAAAATTTGTAAATTTGCTATTTTTCTTTGAAATATGTTCATTGACTCATTATATTTTCCCAGTCTCACCGGGTCTCTTTTTTGTAGCCTGCTTTGGACTTCATTAGGGATCAGGTGGGTAAGAAATGCTGAAATTAGACTAGATTACATATGCAAACATGCTATTTACATATGCAAATGCTGTGCAGTCCTTCTAAAGTGACTCTGATGTTTAAATGTACAACATGATTCTTCATGGCAAACATCATAATTATTATTTTGCATTCCTAATTACTACTACTACCTGACTGTCTCTAAAGGATTTGGAATAGTTAGACTCATCTGTTTTTCTGCTGTTATTGTTGCTACTTTCCATCTGACTTTCTGGGCTTGACAATCTATGGGGGAGAGTCAGATAATTACTAGGTTGAGTAACATGATAAGAAAAGCTTTTATCCAGGTTGAATCTTGGAAGAGATTCAAGTAACCTAGAGCCCACAACTCCCAAAGTAGTTTAATGAATATGAATATTTTCTAGCATCATGAAAGGCATAGAGAGGGTGGAAAGGGACAGATTCTTCAGATTATTGGGAACCACAAGCACAAGGGGGCACTCGGAGAAGCTGAAAGGGGACAATTTTAGAACCAATGCTAGGAAGTTCTTTTTTACGCAAAGGGTGGTGGACACCTGGAATGCGCTTCCGGAGGTTGTGATAGGACAGAGTACACTACGGGGGTTCAAGGAAGGATTGGATAAATTTCTGAATGATAGGGGGATTGAAGGATACAGACAGAGGTAGAGATAGGTTTTAGATAGAGTATGGATAGAAGGATAAAAAGGGATTAGAGAAGGATCACATTACAGGTCGTGGGCCTGATGGGCCACCGCGGGTGCAGACTGCTGGGCACGATGGACCTCGGGTCTGACCCAGCGGAGGCAACTTCTTATGTTCTTATGTTCATTGTAGTAAAATATAGAACATACCAAAGGCGACTCCTCTTATCCCCTCCTCCTCCTGCCAAAGAATTACCGGTACCCAAAGAAACATCGCTGGAATTAAACAAGCAGCGGTTTTAATAACAAAATACACAAATGAATACATTTATACTCTTAGCTAGATCTTACCTCACTGAACCCACATGGAGTTCATTTTCTAAAGTGCAGCAAAATCTGGGCTCAGTATGTTCTAACACAAATTTTATATGGCTTTTTTTTTTTTTTCTTGCAGAAGAATGGCACCTCCCTAACGTTAATGTGGAAACACTTACCACCTTCTATTTAAGGGGCACTAAGGGAGAAATTCTGTAAATGGTGTCTCTAAAGATAGGCACCTATCTCTTGTCAGTCACACTTATTATAGAATCATGCCTAACTTAAAAATTACTAATAGCACAATCAAATTTTCATAAGGGTCCTTAATCAAGACTATTTCAGATATGGTAGAGTGGTTCTTCCACCATTCAAATACCCTTATAGTTTTACTATTTTTCCATACAGTTTTAAAGGATCCTCAGCGGCACCACTTGGAACTCAATTATATTTCATTGTACCAAGCTTTACGTGTCAACTCTTCATCGGGTCCAAATAATTCTAGTATTTTTATTTAATATTTTTCACTTCTGCATATTTATCAAAGCTTGAAATTCAGATATTTTATACTTTTATAAGCTATCACTTAGCTTTTAGATGTGGTCTCCGGCTAGGGGAATGTCATACCGACATGTTTCGCCTAAATAGCTTTATCAAGGAGTTCTCCCCTATAAAAAACAGCAAAAGTTACATTAAGCACTGTCCAAAATCGCTATCTCGATGACCCCTATATTTTATACAGAATCATTCCGATAGCATTCTTCTTACCCAGTATTAAGCCGACAGCCCTTATGACCACTCTGTCTTTAGAGATGGCGGCGGCGTCTTTAGCTAGCTTTTTATATCTACAGGTCCCGGGATGACTGTACTACGTGGCAACTACGTCACGAGGCATCAGCGTCACAGGGCCCGAAGCCGGTATTAAGGTGGAAATATTATTCATTTACGTTCAACTCAATAAAGATAATATCAATGCCCCCTATCCAGAACAACAGGTTAAATCAAGGTCCCCCATTCTAATTCTCCATTTAGCCCTTGAGGCATTACAGTGTTAAGATGATAAATCCATCGTTGCTCTTTGTAATTCAGCACTGCCTCGCTATTACCCTCCTCCCTCCCATTCTCCAGGCTCTCAATCACACGCCACTGAATCTGATCCATATTGTGTTGCTTAGCTAAAAAATGTTCAACCATAGGAGCTAATACATTTTTTGTTTTTAAACGTGATTTATGCTCGTTCAGTCTGATATGTACGGGTCGCGAAGTCCTACCCACATATACCAGACTGCACGGGCAAACAATTATATAGACCACATCAGTGGACTGGCAATTTGTATTCTGAAACAGGCTTATAGTTTTTCCAGATTGAGGATCCATCCAGGTGGGTCCCTTAATAGCGGTAGAACACCACTGACAGCGTCCACATTCATCATGGTTTCCCAACTTATGGTCTCTATAGGACCCTACCTTTTGTTGAATTAGGGTCTGACCAATCGTTTTGCCTCGTTTAAAGGCAAACATTGGAATTTCTGCCATTACTATAAGAGCTATTAGGCAAGCCTTTCTTAGGGCAAAATATGCTAATAGAAGTCTTCTTTTGACAGAACAACACACAGAAGATGACACGGATAAACTTATCTGTGTTCTCCCCTATTCAGTTGCAGCCAAGCAACTCATCTTTCTGATCAAAAAATACTGGCATGTACTACAAATCCACCCAGTAATGGCAGAAATTCCAATGTTTGCCTTTAAACGAGGCAAAACGATTGGTCAGACCCTAATTCAACAAAAGGTAGGGTCCTATAGAGACCATAAGTTGGGAAACCATGATGAATGTGGACGCTGTCAGTGGTGTTCTACCGCTATTAAGGGACCCACCTGGATGGATCCTCAATCTGGAAAAACTATAAGCCTGTTTCAGAATACAAATTGCCAGTCCACTGATGTGGTCTATATAATTGTTTGCCCGTGCAGTCTGGTATATGTGGGTAGGACTTCGCGACCCGTACATATCAGACTGAACGAGCATAAATCACGTTTAAAAACAAAAAATGTATTAGCTCCTATGGTTGAACATTTTTTAGCTAAGCAACACAATATGGATCAGATTCAGTGGCGTGTGATTGAGAGCCTGGAGAATGGGAGGGAGGAGGGTAATAGCGAGGCAGTGCTGAATTACAAAGAGCAACGATGGATTTATCATCTTAACACTGTAATGCCTCAAGGGCTAAATGGAGAATTAGAATGGGGGACCTTGATTTAACCTGTTGTTCTGGATAGGGGGCATTGATATTATCTTTATTGAGTTGAACGTAAATGAATAATATTTCCACCTTAATACCGGCTTCGGGCCCTGTGACGCTGATGCCTCGTGACGTAGTTGCCACGTAGTACAGTCATCCCGGGACCTGTAGATATAAAAAGCTAGCTAAAGACGCCGCCGCCATCTCTAAAGACAGAGTGGTCATAAGGGCTGTCGGCTTAATACTGGGTAAGAAGAATGCTATCGGAATGATTCTGTATAAAATATAGGGGTCATCGAGATAGCGATTTTGGACAGTGCTTAATGTAACTTTTGCTGTTTTTTATAGGGGAGAACTCCTTGATAAAGCTATTTAGGCGAAACATGTCGGTATGACATTCCCCTAGCCGGAGACCACATCTAAAAGCTAAGTGATAGCTTATAAAAGTATAAAATATCTGAATTTCAAGCTTTGATAAATATGCAGAAGTGAAAAATATTAAATAAAAATACTAGAATTATTTGGACCCGATGAAGAGTTGACACGTAAAGCTTGGTACAATGAAATATAATTGAGTTCCAAGTGGTGCCGCTGAGGATCCTTTAAAACTGTATGGAAAAATAGTAAAACTATAAGGGTATTTGAATGGTGGAAGAACCACTCTACCATATCTGAAATAACTTAAAAATTAGGCACTTGTAATGTAGGCCAGGTTTCTAAAGGCCTACATTATAGGCACCTAAGTCCGTTAGAGAATTGGGTCTTTCTCTGCTCCTAAACACGCCTACTTTGGAGTTAAGTGCCGCTAAGCATCATGTGATAGGCGCCTATCTTTTGTAGAATCATGCCTAAGGAGATCTTATCTTTAGGTTCTTATAAAATGTTCCCCTAAGTACTCCCACATTAACCCACCATTAACCAGTTAGTACACAGTAATCCTAAAACGGGCAGGTTAACATGTCCAAGCCCATTCTTCACCCATGAAACGTATGTTAAAAAAAAATAGGTAACATGTGAATTACTGCGTGCAGAAAGGCAAAATACCACAACAAGTTTTAGCATATTTTACAGTAGCCTGTTAAGTGTGTGTTAGGGCATCATACCCTTTAGAAAAAGAGCCCTATGTCAGCTTGCTAAATCTCCTTCCCTTAATAGTTCAAGTGCTGTTGACACAACTTAATCCTGTTCTTGTCAGGGGTTTCAGGGCTTATCAAGCTGCCACAATGCGCAGATAAACTCTGGAATTCATTGCCAGAGAATGTGGTAAAAGCAGTTAGCTTAGCAGGGTTTAAAAAAATGTTTGGCTCATTTCCTAAAAGAAAATCCATGAGCCATTATTAAGATGGACAGGAAAATCCACTGCTTGTTTCTAGGATAAGCAGCATAAAATCTGTTTCACTTTTTTGGGGGATCTTGTTAGGTACTTGTGACCTGGATTGGCCACTGCTGGAAACAGAATATTGGGCATGACGGCCCTTCGGTCTGTCTCAGTATGGCAGTGCTTATGTTATGTCTGTCAGGCAAACCATGTAGCATGACCCACAGTAACTTCCCTAATTATCTCTTTATTTTATTCACAATCCCAGCTTATAAGTGTAGCAGAAGAGATAGAAGAGCTCAAAATCAGAATAGAAGGGGTGGAATGTAAGAGCTGTGGTGAGGGGCTGAAAATATGCTTGCTTATTTTGAGTATTAAAAAGCTTAGTTGTGGCTTTGGCACAGCATTCCAGTGGAGAAAGTGGAGGCAAGAACAGTAAAGTAATTGTAAAATGCGCAAGAAAGCATGAGATAAAGTATGGGAGATTTTTAGTTATGGGTAAACAGAAAGTAAAACCCAAGAATAAATAGGATCTGTGGTATGGCAACAGGAACAGAAACTGGGCAGATTAGAGGGGATTTCAACTCATTATCTGCTATCATGTTCTGTATCTGTAAGCAGCCAAAATGCTCCTGCATGAGAGCAGGACAACCATGGAGCATGATATGAAAAAAATGTAACTGATATTCTGGTGCTGCATCTTAATCAAGCAAAGGCTCTCTACTACCTAAAGGCATTTAATTTAACATTTACAAAAGGCGAGGATCTCAGATTTTCATTAACATTACATTAATCAAGTAATTTGAATGAAAAGCCTAGCAAGATTCCCTTTTTTCATGCATTCATAAGTCTTAAAATTTTCTCACTTTTGACATTTTTCTCTAAAACCATTTTTAAATGAACATAATCTATTGAGGTACACGTTACCTGATTATGATGAATCTCCTGGCAGTTAAATATGAGTTTGAAACAACCTCTAATGCATATCTTGACATGTAATTACCCACTCACTTCTGTGTGAACATTTAGAAGGTGATTTTAGGAAAGTTTGGAGCCATCGACCTATGCAAAATGCAGAGATTTGGAGGAGGTGTGTTTCGGGCAGGATAGCATAAGGGAGCATCCAAAGCAGTTGTGTTGGGCCACTTTACGAGGGGAGTCCCAAGCCTATGGAAATCTGAAGAAGATACCAGAGATGCTGCAAGAACAGGACCAGCTCCCAAATTCCTGCCCTAGATCCCACCCTGTCTTACACTGGCCCTGGACTCTGTTCTATAATACATTGAAGAATGGAGGCTAGAGAAACTGGGCCTCTTCTCCCTTGAAAAGAGGAGACAGAGGGGACATGATCGAAACATTCAAGATATTGAAGGGAATTGACTTAGTAGAGAGAGATTGTTCACCCACTCCGAGGTGAAGAGAATGAGAGGGCACTCACTAAAGTTAGAAGGGAATAGATTCCATACAAACGTAAGGAAGTTCTTCTTCACCCAGAGAAATCTGGAACGCTCTTCCGGAGGCAGTTATAGAGGAACGTACCTTCCAGGGATTCAAGAAAGGATTAGATAAGTTCCTACTGGAACAGAACATACGCAGGTAAGGCTAGACTCAACTAGGGCACTGGTCTTTGACCCAAAGGCCACCATGTGAGCGGACTGCTGGGCTCGATGGACCACTGGTCTGACCCAACAGCGGCAAATCTTATGTTCTTATATATGCACAAATTACATATGATGGGAGCTTCCATTTTAGAACTATAATTAAATGGGACCAACGTGGCAACATAAACATGTATGTTCTGAAATAACCACATAGATGTGTATATAAATGTAAATAAACATTCGCTTTTATCTACTGCTGGTACACAGTCCAATATCGGAAAAAACCCAGAGGCACAAAGAAGCTGCAGCAAAGTTCAAAATGTCACAAAAGAAACAGCAAAGGAACCAACTAGTGGTAAATAAATATAAAATTAATTACATGAAACAATCTTTGGAGGAAAGGTGTGACTCATATACTGTCCTACCACAAAGGTATTTCAATCAACAGCCAACATGTTTTGGCAGCAAACTGCCTGCATCAGGGTACATTATCACACCTTGCCACCAAAGATTGCTTTATGTAATACATTTTATTATTTGTCACTAGTTGGTTCCTTTGGCTGCTTCTTTTGTAACACAGTCCATTATCCCATACCAATTTTGCATTTGGAAGAGGATATCAACCACTGGGAATCAAGGGGGCCACCTCTCCTAATCCCTTCGGCGAAGACTACTTTCCTGAAACTTAGATGTCACAGGCAGCAGGTGTAAATCCCTGCGTTGATCTTATTGAACATAGATGTGCACTCATTTTTTTTTTTTTAATTTATTTATTTATGATGTGCACTCATTTTATGAAATTGGAAATATGCAGTATGTTTATTTTTTTAGGCCTTCCCAGATGCAGACGAATACGGTTGGGAGGTGTTACCTCATGCTCCCTACAGTCTAGACATGAGACCACCAGACTTTGACCTTTTTCCAAAGTTGAAACAACCTATGCATGGACATCATTTTGCATCTCTGGAAGAGCTTTCTGCCGGTACCCGAGCCATTCAGCAACTGAACAAAAACGGTGTCTTGGATGGAATAATGAAGCTTCCCAGACGTTGGGACTCGGTCATTGCAAAGTAGGGAGACTATATTGAAGGATTGTAAAGAAATACTTGAAAAAAAAAAAACAACAACATGTAATTTAAAAAAAAAAAAAAAGTGTATATTATTTATGAAATGACCCTGATATTATTTTTTCCATTCCAGCCCTTCCTCCTCACCTTTAGTACATTCATTAACAGGGTGGGACTATCATTTCACATGCAACCCAGTAGAGGGGTAGAAGTGAACATAAGAATTGCCATACTGGGAAAGACTGAAGGTCCATCAAGCCCAGTATCCTGTTTCCAACAGTAGCCAACCCAGGTCACAAGTACCCAAGAAGTAAAACAGATTTTATGTTGCTTATCCTAAGAATAAGCAGTAGATTTCCCCAAGCCATCTCAATAATAGCTTATGGACCTTTCATTTAGGAAGTGAAGGAAAACTGGTAGTGTTCTTCAATTTGTGTGCATTCCAAGTGACATGGGAACAACTTGAAACATCTGGTCTCTATAAGAAACCCTTGGCACTGTGAAGAGGGAGTCTGTGTCCCTGAGATATTACACCAAATAACATGGTCATTATTCAAAGCAATTTAACTAGCCAGAAATGGTGGATTACGAGTTAAGTCACCTGTTTGGGGCTAACCACTAATTTTCTGTGAACCAGTTAGTACCACTGAAAATAGCCGGTTAGTGCCAAACTGAAAATCGGCAATTTTGAGAGCATTATGAGGACAGAGTCAGCAATTAACTGGTCAGGTTACCCTCATAAAAGTCAGTTCTATCTTTGCATGGTAACTCATAGACAGTTAAGTACTATCGCATATAACCATCTATGTGTTAGGCGCCTCCAGAAATTCAATACCAGTGCCCAGACATGGCTCAGCATTGAGTTTCTGAGCTGAACATTGGCGGTGGTTGCTGCTAGCTGAATATGGAGCTCAATATTGCTGTGCCAGAAGAACTTTAGAACCTGACAGAATTGTGGAGAAAGAACCTTAATGAAAGAAAAACCTAACATTTTAGCAAAGGAGCAAACATTATTTATTTTTTTTTATTTCAAAAATTTCTAGACCGCCTATAACTAAGCAGTTAACAGTTAAAACATTCAAAATAGTTCAAGGACAGTGTAGTTACAAAAACGCGTTCAGTTACATCATAATCACATAATTTAATCACTTAAGTTACGTTAAAAAACAGCATCACTAATCCCCTTTTCCGAACGCATAATGCGGATTTTAGCGCCAGCAGCGGTGGTAACTTCTCCAACGCTCATAGGATTTCTATGAGCGTCGGAGCAGTTAGCGCTGCTGCAAGCGCTAAAACCCGCTAGACATTCATAAAAGAGGGGGTAATAAAAGTTTCAATGCCAAGTGGCCCATGTGGAGAACGAGATCTTCAAATGGAAAAAACCTCGATCAGAGACCAAGAAAATGTAGTGAAAAGACATGGAAACTACCTCAATTGTATTGGCCTTAATAAGAGGCCTTCCAAACACATCTCTGTATAAGAGCATAAGAACATAAATGTCATACTGGGACAGATCGAAAGTCCATCAAGCCCAGTATCTGGTTTCCAAGTAGTAGAGAATGACATGGTGACAAAATTCATCACTGTTCCCGTCCCCATGGATAACCGCGGGAAACCATATTCATGTCATTCTTTAAGGAGAGAGGGAAGAATCAGAGTATGAATGGTCACAATCACTGACCCTCAAGCTTTGCTTTGAAGAATGCTGGTGTAGAAGGACTGAGGTTAAAATAGACATGAAAAAATGACATGGGATTATTTCCCGCGGTTATCCGCGGGGACGGGAATGGTGATGAATTTTGCAACCGTGTCATTCTCTACCAAGTAGCTAATCAAGGTCACAAGTACCTGGAAAGATCCCAGGAGTAAAACACATTTTATGTTGCTTACCCTAAAAATAAGCTCCTTCATATTACCCCTTATGAAATCCAGAAGGAGGTTCTCTTTCAGAAAATGCAAGAGTTGAGACAAGCATTAGGAGTAAAACTATTAGACTAATAGGAATGAGGTTATTTCTTGTCTTGGTATGCATAAAACTAACCCACTTGGAGGCTTTGTTCCACAGGACAGCAGTGAACTGACAAAGAGATTTCACACAGGATAGATAAAACAATGCACTTTGCTCTATAATGCATTTTACAGGACGAATAGAAATGCTAAAACAAGACTCTGGAGATACAAGTAATTGTGGAAATGAGGTATCTGTGCCATTCATGTGATGCCATTGTGTGCTATATCTGCTCAGTTTGCAGCTTAAAATCAGTTTACACTTGTTCACTTACTACACATTCAGATTGTAATGGGATTTGGAAGGATTCATTCAAGTGCAGACATCATTTCACAAAGCCTCCTTATTGTCTGCTGCTGTCAGCCCCTGGAGCACTTTTATCCAATGGTCTCCATTCTGTACAGCTTACTTCTATCACCCGAGGGCCACTTTTAGAAGAAAGATTGTGTATTTAATCTTATGTACAGGGTTCTCATGTGAACTTTAAGAAGCGGTGGAAATGAATATACTGTATAGTAATGGATCCACTTGAAAAGAAATTTTTTTTTGTTTTAATCTGGTTTCTAAAGTCATAAAATTAGGGGCTGATTTAAAGGGCATTAGCAGTCTCGCAGGCATTTAATTCACGTTAACCCTCTGTTACTGCGTAATAGAATTTAAAGAGGCAATGACATATGTTAATTGGTTTGTCTTAATGCTAACAGGCAGATTTTCCCAATATCATGCATTAACATGCACACAGTTAAATGAACTGAAAGTTAAAAGATATGCAAAGAAACTCATTAACTATAATGTAATTTTCATTAATGGATTCATGTATATTACTAAGGGGCATTAGCATAAACTCTAACTGTATCTCTTGAGACGAGTTTAATGGGGGGTTTTTGTATTAAAATTACATTTTACTGCAATGCACTGACATTTTGAAAACTGGGAAAACAACAAACTTTGTTGCTGTCATTTCTAATCCAGAATGACATCAAAAATAATATTTTAGATGTGTGATATAGCTATTTTTCATGTCACTTTTAAAAGGTTGAGTATGTAGGACCATGTTTTAAACATTCGAGCAGGCTGTTATAAAACTGCCAACCTGTATAACAAGTAGGTGCAAGAAAACACGGGGCTAAGGTAATTTTATCTAGATTGTGCATATGAATAACGGGCTGTCTAAATGTGCATGTGACAGTGTAGCTCTGCGAACAAGGTTGTAACTCTCAGGAAAACAGCCAGGCATTTCAGTGTGGAGGCGCTTGCTTCAGGGCTCAACAAATCAAACATGGATGCCAGGGTACACAATCTCATGCAGATACTTTATAAGATGTCAGTCTCCTAGGTAATGCAAATACCAACTGGGTAAAATAATATGTGCAACTACATTACAAGTTCAAAACGTATAGCCATAAGAAACAATCAGGGTCTTAGGGCCCTTCCCGGTGCCCCCTGGGATGTACTGGGAAGGGGAAGGCCCATCATTTTGAAGAGGTGGGCCTGCCAGTGGGAAGTCCCTCTTACCTGGAATACTCTCCCCTTATATAGATCTGAATTTATTTAATACCAACCTAAAAACATTCCTTTTCAAAGCTTCTTTTAATGTTTAAAACATAGTCTTCTTTTAAACCAGTTTAATTTGATCCTAAAATATTTCATTTTAAAGTTTCTTTTACTTTTTAAAACAATTTTTTAAACCCCAATCCTAACGTTTTTTCCTCTACTTGGTTTTCGCTTTCTTCTCTCTTGAGAAACAGCAATTATGTAACTTTTACCCACCTTTGTTCCTTCCTCATGTACCGCTGTTCGTCTGTACTGTCTGTTAGTGGTTTCTTAGCCCCCTTCTTAAGGTTGTATATAACATATTTTAATTGTTACTCGCTTAGTATGTAATAAGCGATTTATCAAATTTAATAAAACTTGAAACTTGAAAAAGGTATGAGGGGGTCTACCCATTAGACCATGAGGATTGTGTGGTGGGGGGCTGTCGGGGGGAGGGGTTGCTGCCAGTGGGCCTGGGGTTGAGTCGAAGGGTAGGACTGCTCACTAGACCACCAGGCATGTGTGGTAGGGGGCTGTTAGGGGCTACTTTTTTTTTAATAGGTGCAGCTCTTGTGTGTGTGCTATATACACACAACAGTTGCACCCATTTAAAAGAAGCCTGCGGCAGGAGGGAGTGGGTATCCTTCCTGCTGATATTTCATATGGGGTAGGGGGGGGCATCAGCAGGGGGCAATAATGCAAGGGGGGGCTCTAGATCACCAGGTGTTTGGGGGGCTACATTTATGAGAAATTGGGGTTGGTGGTGGGTCTGAGCTGCTTTATTTTCCTGTCAGTGCCCGAGTCAATTAGTGCTGAGGTACTGACAGGAAAGTAAGGCTACAACAGCTCAGACCCTGCTATTAATATCGTTCCCGATTCCTCGTAGATGGAAGGGCTTTTCTTTTTGAGTATCGACTGGAGAGGTCATTCTAATATTAATGACCTTGTTATACTACAGTTTTAATATTAATGACCTCATAGTACAATCGGAGGCTGCTAGAAAGCACGGAAAAAACCACGGTGAGCTGTTTTAATAATTGGGTGGTACAATCCATGCATTTAATAATGGTTTAGTGCCATCATTAAATGCACTGTGGCTCTAAAGAATCGGCTTCTCAGTCCAGTGATTTTCTACTTTTTTTGTTCCATATTTTTCCGACAGATCAAAAAAAGTGGAAAATCACTGGACCAAGTGTATAGCCCTTGATGGAAACTGCCCCAGCTTTGTTGGTTGAGCTGAGAACTTTTCAGCAACGCCTCGTACACCTTCTGCTGTCTATGAAGATGTTTTTTTGAGTATTGCATTGACTTTGTAAGTAACATACTATGCCATACTATGTACTGTTATTTGAATATTTTTACTGTTTTAATTATCTATTGATTATTGACTTATTCTTGCTCTACTTGGATGAGTTTCTTCAAAAAGGCAATAAATAAATTAATTCTAATAAATTATTTATTTATTTTTATTTCTTAAAAAATTTATATACCGCATAAAAAACTATGCGGTTTCCAAATTACATGGATACATATTAAAAATACTAAAACATGTTTTGACAGAACAAACACAATAAAACATTAATAAAGTGTCCTTATTAAAACCTTTTTCAAATTCATCCTACAAGATGGAAAGACAAAATCCATTAAAAACATTTATAGGACAGTAAGGCTTCAACAGCAAATAGCATTAGCACATGATGGCATGTTTTCAACACTTTCTTTTTTCTTTTTTTTTTTTTTTAATTCTTTATTAATTTTCAAAACTTCAACAGTGCAATGCAATAAATGCAACATATAATGATACAAGAAAAGCACATTCAACTTTCACATGTTCATAATCGACCATTTTCCCCCACCCATCCAATAATCATTCAATAAAACACAAAAACATATGTTACCATAAAAACCTTACCCTTTTCTGAATATTGATATCTTCCCACCTATCCCAAGTGTGAATATTAAAAAATCAATTTATGACAACATTTTCTTAAAGTTCAGTCTCCCATCACAGAATACCAGGCAGTGCATTCCAAAGCTTGGCACCTGTTACAGACAGCATTTTTGCCCCAATCTTAACTTGAGAGACTTAACATCTTACCCTCCAAATTCTACTTCATACCATTTTCAGATCTCAAACATTTTCTGGGTTGATAGATTTCAAAAAACTCCTTTAGTGCCCTTGGGGAAACGTGATATAAGATTTGTTGTATGATTGAGAGAATCTTAAACTGGACTCTCTGCTGCATAGGTAACCAGTGCAGATGATATCTTTCTTCTCAAAGGACCCTCGAACACAAGAGGACATCCGCTCAAACTCAGGGGAGGGAAGTTTCGTAGAGACGTCAGGAAGTACTTCTTCACGGAACGAGTGATAGAGCATTGGAACAAGCTTCCAGTACAGGTGATCGAGACTTCAAGAATAAATGGGATATCTATGTGGGATCACTGTGAGGGTCATACCAATGAATAGGGTCGCTAGGATATTGACTTAATAGAGCAGGTCAGTAGAGTTAAGGGGGCCAGTAGACTTATAAGGGTGGGTCAATGGTGTGGGCAGACTTGATGGGCTGTAGCCCTTATCTGCCGTCATCTTTCTATGTTTCTATGTTTCAATACTGGGGTTATATGAGTCATTCTTGAAACCCCAGTAATCAATCTTATATTAAATAAATACAAGTCCAATAAACAAACAACGTGAATATCAGACCATATGTTTTTCTTTCCAGGGCAAAGAAAGGACTGATTTTTCAATACAAGGAAGCTAAACAATTTAGCTATAATTTGACTCTCCCACTCCAAAGTTTTTCAAAGGTAAAATGTCACCTCCAGGCCACTTCTGCAGTAACATGTAAGATATATTTCATTTCTCTGATGAAATGACAGAACAGTTATTTCTGACTGCAACACAAAAGCAGACACAGAGCATTATGTCTTCATAATAGTCTCTGTGCAAAAGCTGAACAAATTGGCATTTATCTCATGACCGACAGCTTTGCAGACCGCTCAGATTACATTTGTCAATTGAAATGTCACCTTTGACATGACTGGTGGGCTGTTATATTCTTCAACAGGGAAAATCCGAGTCATGTCCAGATGTTAGGATAAAAGCAAATATTCTCATATGCAAAGAGCATTTGAGCTTAATTTGAGTTGAGAAAGGCAACTCAAAGCAAATATACACTGGATGAAGAAAACCAAGCCAACTGAGTGACAATGTCCACTGAGATAATGAAGTGTCAGTACAAGTTGGTGAAGTGAAAGCAGATAAAAGTAAATACTTTCCTACTGTGTTATGAAGAGGCAAGATTTACATAAAGCACCTGCATAAGGGTAGTTTGAGCCTAATCTCATGATTCAAGTATTCCTAATACAAATGTACAGGCCAATCCTATTTTCTAGGTCAAGGGTAGGGAACTCCGGTCCTCGAGAGCCATATTCCAGTCGGGTTTTCAGGATTTCCCCAATGAATATGCATTGAAAGCAGTGCATGCAAATAGATCTCATGCATATTCATTGGGGAAATCCTGAAAACCCGACTGGAATACGGCTCTCGAGGACCGGAGTTCCCCACCCCTGTTCTAGGTCTTAGCTGTGCAGGAAATGTTCTAACATTCTACAATCACCCCAACGCATCAATTCCCTAGTCACAAAATCTGCCTCTGATGCAATCCCCCTCCCCCCCATGTATGGGCTACCACCCACCACGTGTTACAGTTAGTTAGTTTATTTGATATATTACATTTCTTAACAATAGTAGTCAAACAAAGTTAAAAATGGGTACAAGATTTTTTTTTAAAACCAAATGGGGAAAGACCAATACTGTAAACAAACTGGGACCATCCACTAAGGCCCAAATCCCCCTGAGGGTTGAAGCTTCCAATATACAGTTCCTTGCTCCTGCCTTAAAATCAGGTCTCGCAAAATGATGATCAGCAGTGATATTGCAGTATTACCACATGAGGTCAGGCACGTTTACAGAAGTCTGATTACTAGCTGTAATAGTGCAATATTAATGCTAGAGGTCTCTGCGGCCATTCTGAGACACAATTGTTAAGGTAGGTGCAAGTGGGCATCTTTCCCACTCCACTAGATCACAGGATGCCCCTGTAAGTCTAGGGATTTGATCATGTCATTCCTTGCTTGAAGAAGGAACATTGGCTCCCAATTTCAGCCCATTCAAATGACTTATCATTGTGTTCAAAGATTGAGCGCAGTCTGCACCAGAGTACATTTTCAGATTATTGACTCCATACATTCCTACATGCTTCCTGTGCTCTTCTCCACAAGCACTTTTAATCCTTCCTTCCCCTTCAGCTCTCCTCCTTTGCCTATGTTGGTCCTCATATGTGGAACTCACTCCCGTCTGAACTCAGACTTCAAAACTCTTATTCTAATTTTTAAAAAACTGATCAAAACATGACATCCCCCCCCTTTTTTTTTTTTTTTTTTACAAAGCTGTGCTAAGGACTGCCGTTGTGGTAACTGCCCCAAAGTGCTTCGGGGCTTTTGCCAAGCGGCAGATGCTTGCAAGGCTTTGTAAAAGAGGGGGGATGTTTTACATAAATTTTTATTCCTAGTTCTACTGCTATGTTCTGGCTTTTTGTTCTGTTTTATTGTATTTTATTATATGTTGTATTTTATTATTATGAATGTAATCTTGTAACCTATTCTGGACACTGTTGGGAGGACAGGCTAATAGAATAAATGCATGAATGTCTTGTTAATTTTAAATTTATACTCTGCTTAGTGGTACCTGTATGAAGCAATTGGCAGTATATCAAGAAATAGGAAATACATATGAATAAAATGTGGGTGGGTAGCTTTTAAGCCTTGAAGGAGGGTAATACATGGTAGGTGATTGCCCGTACAAAAAAGAATGGGTGCTGAAAAGCTGTCGACGTTGCTGGTGGGGAAAAAGGCTTCAAAAATGGCCACAGGCCCCAAAAGTGAAAAGTAAAAAAAATGAAATAAAAAATGTAAAGGATTTAAAAGAAAAACAACTAACAAGAAAGATACAATGAAATTATTGAAAATACAAAGCGGGAAGGCAAACTCGACTAGACAAAGTCCAGATACGTCTTCTTCACTCCACGGAAAGCAAAAAACTGACAGCCTCACAAGCTGGCGTCGGGCGGGAAGGCACTCGCGTATGCGAGGTGCAAGCAGTCTTTAAAGCTTTCTAAAGCTTAATGTGGCAGTACGCTTTAGCATTGTCCGTTCTCCACAGATGATGCCACCCACGTGAGAATATGCTGCCTGCTTGTCCTAGCATAAAACAAATTACAAATTAACATAGAAAGATTTTTGGGGGAAAAAATTGATGGTAATACCACTTGTAACTAGAGCCCTTTCAGCGGTTACCATTATGATGTGTTATTTTACTACTAATATGTGCTATTTTTACACAGGTTCCATTTTATGCAATGAGATTTGAATAGGAATAGGAATAGAATGGGTGGCTTGGCATTACATGTCTGCTGCTCGGCAGCACAGCTTTGTAAAAGGACCCATTAGTTACTAATAATTGGAGTTAACAGTAAAACAGCACGTCATAACAGCAGCCCACATTGATAACTTTCACCAAATCTAAAAGACATAATACCAACATATTGCAGACGTCGAGGACTATACACTTAGGGACTGATTCTATAAACGGTGTCCCGATTGTAGGTGGCGGTAGGCATCCTACCACTGTCTAACCAGCCAGTTGGGCAGCTGGAGGGATGCTGTCACACCCTCCAGCCGGATCGCCACTCCAAAATGGCAGGTCTTCCCCTTCCCGGTGCATTCTGGGATGCACTGGGAAGGGACCTAAGGCTCTTATTGGCTCAGATGCCTAAGGCCTTAGGTACCTCAACCAACCAGAGTCTTAGGCCTCCTTCCCAGTGCATTCTGGGATGCAGTGGGAGTGGCCTAAAACTCCGATTGGCTAAGGGGGTGGCGGCGATTCCTGGGTGGCGGTGGTTCAAGGAAGTGGCGGAAGGAGGGAATGGGCATCCCTCCTGCGCGGCATACTTCAGGAGGGGTTCAGGGATTCGGGGGCAGGAGGGAGTAAGCATCCTTCCTGACTGGGCTACTTCAGGAATGAAGAGGATAAAAATGCAGGGGAACAGAAAAGTAAACCAATGTGAATGGAAATCTGATGGAATAACACAGTAAAGGAAATTCTCAGATATTTTGAGGTCTAGTTTATGAGATTCTGTTACAACACATTGAATAGCACCTTCAGTACAAGGAAGGAAAATCCAGAAGTGGTAACAGAGGTCTTAATTGGAAGTTTCAAAGAGAAAATAGGCTGCCAGTATGAGAATAAAAGAAATAGCCAAAAGTGATGATCCATTTTTTGAATGGAAGAAAATTAATGAAAAAAATAGTTAAAATGCATGTACCACTGAAAAACATCATAAGATCCATCTCCGATTCCTAAAGAGGTACAATATAGGTAAACTAGCATCAGACTGATATTTTGTTAATTGAAAAACTGTTTATAATTCGAGCATGGATATTGACCTGCATGGTTTAGACACTAACAACTCTAATGTTTTGCATTTAGTAAGACTCCTATGATTAAATGTACAGACATTACATCAACTATTTTCCAGCCACTGTCTTATTTATCTGATACGAGTACATAAACATAACAGGCTGAATGAGCCTGTCAGGGTTGTTGTTTTTTTCACTCAGCAATCCCTCAGCATTACAAATATTAATCCCTGGTCCTATCAGGAATGATGTAATGGAGCAAGCCGTCAATCACGACTCACTAACGCACAGGTAAGGATTAGTAAAAATGTGGAGCTGTCAGAGAAACGTTTGTCAGCAGATTTGCTAAGGGGGTCAAAAGATTTTTGTTTTTGGAAAAAGGCTCTGTATAAAATCAGCAATTCTGCAAACCAAAGGCAGATTTTTTAAAGTCTTAAATTGTACTTAATATAAAAAGAAAGATAGATTGGGCTGGGGGCAGGTCTCTGTGCTAAGAGATTATTACTTTCGGATCACACTATTCAAATGCTGTGGGCAGCAGCGCTGAATATATGAATTTATTTTGATTCATTTTCTTATTGGGATTTATTAACAATCTTTATGAATATGAATAGCAGCAATGTTCATACAGCTAAGGGGCATAGTTATCAATGTGGGTTAAGACCTGTTATTTACCACAGGCCCCTTGGAATTTACTTTTCTCCTTCCATTCTGGGGGGGGGGGGGGGGGGGGGAGCTCCTTCCTTCCTTCCAGCTTCTGGGAAACCAACCCTTCCTTTCCTGGATTGCTACTTTTAATGGAGTATGCTCTTCAACCATGAATTCTCCCCTGGTTGCTAGGGAAACCAAGGTACATACACGCTGCCTTGATTGGGCAGCTGGCATAACAGCAAGGCAAGCTCCTCTCACCTACGGCTACAGTTTGCCCTTCGGTTTTTCCTGCCCTTTTCACAAGGTAACTGCTGGAATGTCTTTCGTTCTCCCTTACCCGGTGGGTTCATGCACTAATAATAATAATAATAATAATAACAGTTTATATACCGCAATACCATGAAGTTCTATGCGGTTTACAAAAGATTACAAGAGGTACAAAATGAGTGACCTGAAGAGAGAAGAGAGTGAGAAATAGGTCAAGAAAAGCGTTGTTGAGAGTAGTGTGCGGGTCAGTTGTCTAGGTACTTCAGGAATAGGTATGTTTTTAGGCGCTTCCTGAATTCCTCGTAAGTGGAGGGCGAAAGCAATTGTTTTAGGTCTTTGCCCCATAATGCTGCTTGATGTGAGAGAAGGTGTTCATGGTGTTTTTTAGTTTGCAACCTCTGACTGGGGGGGAAATGAAGTTCAGGTGTGAGATTCTCTTGTGTTTGTTGGTGGAGAAGGTGAAAAGGTCTGTTATGTATTTAGGGGCTAGACCATATAGTATTTTGAAGCAGAGGCAGGCAAACTTAAATTTTACGTGTGCTTCTGTCGGTAGCCAGTGCAACTGCCGGTAATAAGGTGTTACGTGATCAACTTCTTTAACCTGAAGATAAGTCTGACCGCTGCATTTTGCACAAGCTGCAGATGTCGCATATTACTATTGCTAAATAGGCGATATTGCAGTAATCAAGTTGACTTAATACGAGGGATTGTACCAGGATTCTGAATGCTGACGTGTAAAAATATGACTTAGTTTCCAGAGAGTGAAAAAAAAACCCTTGTGATTAAGGAGTCCACCTGGTCTTTCATGGTTAGGCACTGATCTAGAGTTACACCCAGTATCTTCATGGTGGACTGAAAAGGGTAATTAAGATTGTTGATGCATAGTGGGGTTTTGGTGTCAAACGGGTGAGGGGAATTTCATTTTTTCTGAATTAAGTTTGAGCTTGAAGTCTGACATCCATTGTTCCATCACATTTATTGCTTCTGTTGTTTTGGGAATGGTTTCCGAGATAGAGTTAGCAAATGGGATGATGAGCGTAAAGTCATCTGCGTAACTGAATAGTTTTATCCCTAGCTGGGTCAATTGCACACCCAGTGAGGACATGTAGACATTGAAAAGCAATGGGGATAGCGGTGACCCTTGTGGCACATTGGAAGAATTGCTCCAGGTATTGGAGAGATGGTAGTTGAATCGTACCTGATAGGTACGAGATGTAAGGAAGCCACGAAACCAGTTTAACACCTCATCCCTGATGCCAATGGCATCCAGGCATTGGAGCAATTTCTCATGGTCTACCAGATCAAAAGCAGAGCTCATATCGAATTGCATGATCAGGGCGTTGAGGCCCTTGCTAAACAATAGTCGCAGATAATCTAAGATAGCCGTGATTACTGTCTCCGTACTGAATAAAGGTCTAAAACCGGATTGAGTTTCATGGAGGAGGGAAAACTGGTTGAGATATTCCATCAATTGGGTGTGAACCAATCCCTCCATGAATTTTACAATAAGTGGGATGGATGCTATGGGTCTGTAGTTGGTTATTAACGCTGATGGTTCCTTTCTATTTTTTAGGATTGGGGTTATTATTATGTGACCGTTGTTAGTGAGGAACTTCCCGTTTTTTAGGTTATGGGCTAAGTAGTGTAGCAATGATAATTTAAATTCTAATGGCGCCACTTTCATAATTTCCGGGGGCATGAGTCCAGGACGCAGTAAGTTTTAGAGTATTTGTTGTATAGTTTGGTGTAGTTATTCCAATCTAAGTTTTGAAAGGAACTCCAAATCATGTCTGCTGGTATTTCGTTCCTTGAGTGTTAGCTATTTGGTGGTCACTGGGGACGTTTTTTAAACAGTTGTTTCTTAGGTTTTTAATTTTTGAATCAAAATGCAGCGCTAGGTCATTTTCAGAGGGTAGTTTAGAGTTGTGCACGGGTATGGTGTAACGAGTGGTGTCAAATAGATTTGTGATCAGGTTGAACAGCTCTTTTGTATTGATTCCTTGAGAATTATTGCAAGATAAGTTGATTTTAGTAGAGTAGAATGCTTTACGTTTGTCTTTTATTAGTTGTTTATAGGTTTTTATGTTGGCTCTCCATTTGTTACGGTCTGTCAATTCTCCTGTTTTTTTCCAGGTTCTTTCTAGTCGTCTAGCTAGTTGTTTTGATTTTAGGAGTTCTGTGTCAAACCATTTGTTATATTTATTTGCATTGCTTTTGTTATTTTGTTATTTAGGAGCTATTTTATCTAAGATTGATGTGCTGGTTGTTGTCCAGTGGTCCCAGAAATCGACTCCTTCTGCTATCTCCGTTTGCAGTTCGTATTGAGACCAGTATTCTTCTGGATTGATGTACCTTCTTGTGTGATGCTCTCTTTTTATCATCGGACGTGTTTTAGATTTTCGTTGAGACCAGATTAAGTTGAAATAGTAAGTGAAATGGTCAGACCAGATGTTGTGACACCAGGAGCCTACAGGTAGAGAGATGGCAGGGTCAAGGATTTCCTTTGTGGACATGGCTACCACATCTAAATGATGACCTTTTTCGTGTGTTTGTATGGGTACAGGGAGGTTGTAGTTGAGTAGGGAAAGAAAGTTTTTAAACTCTTTTGTGTCTGCATTGTTCATCTAGGTGTATGTTTACGTCTCCTGCGATGATATTGTAGGATGGCCCAATTGAATTGTGTAGGACAAATTCCCCGAAGTCCTCTTTGGCTTTAGGCCAGCTTTTTGGTGGGACATAGAATAGTATGCAAGATAGGGATTCTTCTAGTTGATTGTTACTGATTTTACAGGCTAAGATCTCTAGTTTGTCGGTCGCTTTGGAATCCACTAGTCCGAATTCAAATCCCTCTTTAAGAATAATTGCTAATCCTCCACCTTTTTTATCTGCGCGGACTAGCGTAAGGATTTTAAAATTGTCAGGTAGGAGATCAATTATTATTGGATCATCTTCGGACAATAGCCATGTTTCGGTTAGGAAGAGGCAGGCTATTTGCTTGCTTATGATCCAATCTTTAATTAGGAAAGCCTTATTCCGGACAGATCTTGTGTTAAGATATGCACAGGGAATAGATGTGGTTGTGATAGTTTCGGTGGAGGTGGTGGTTCTGATGGGTTTTACTTCCCTGGTTCTTTTTTAAAGGTTCGTTGGTGTCTCTTTTTATTTGGGATAACATTAATGCGATTTATTATGTCTACCTGTGGGTTAGTGATGTGCGTGTTTGATAGGTCGGGGTAGTAGATTGATTGTAGTTGTGGGTAGAGTGAGTTAACGTTTTTGATGCTACCATTTATTAGAAAGAATAATAAGATTAGTGGGAGATTCATGATTGTAGGATAGTGTGTTTCTTCCTGACGAAACAGTTTGGTATCCCTAAGATTTTTGGATTATAGTTTGTAAGACTGTTGGGCGGATTGATGTGGTTCTTTAAGATGACCGAGGTGTATATTGTTCTTAGGAGGTCCCCATAGGTGACCCGGGAGGATATAGTTCTTATGAAGTCCTAATTACAAGCAACAATAATTGTACATCAATGAATAATTGTGCAATCATCTAACATTACACATGCAGCAGACAGTTAAACATGCTTCTATCGCTTGGACAAGCTTCAATAATTGTACATTCGTCTAATAATTATACATGCCCGTATATTACTTAATGGTGCCTCATCTAACATTACACATGCAGCCGACAGTTAAACATGCTTCTATCACTTGCACAAGCTTCAATAATTGTGCATTCGTCTAATAGTTATATAGGCAACTAACAATCTATCGATGCACATGCCCCTACACAGTTATGCATGCATCTAACAGTTAAGCATGCCTCTACATGCCTCTAAACAGATATTCTTGCTTTCTGTATGGAAGACATGTGCCTCTAAACAGCATTTGCTTGCTTTCTGTATGGAAGACATGTGGGACTTCTACCTCTAGGTTTACCCCCATATTGCCAAGTGTTACTGTCTCCTGCAATGCCTGGTTTAAAAGGAGTATTTTGGCTCTTTTCACTCTTCTCCTCCCTGACTGCTTCATGTAGCAATCAGTCATGTAGTAATGCACAATGGTATCAACCAATGTGAGATCAATGCCATTTTGAGCACTAGTAGAATAACAGGCCAGTGCAATCTTGTACAACAGGAACTCCAGAAGATACCAGCCTCGGATCAGATGATGTCATTTTATAATTCAGGCACTGGCAGGGCAAGAAAGACCAGGAATTGCCCCCACTCCATTAAAAAATCCAGAGATAGAGTAAGCAGGGGAGATCAGTGATAGGATAATGTAAGGAAATGCTAGGAAATTGTAATTACATTTCCCATTTAATTTCCAAGTGAAGCACGTTTCTGGGATACAAGCAAATAGAGAATGGTTATTTACTTATTCATATGGTACTCAGATGAGAAACACTCCATTAAAATAATTGATAGCAGATTTAAAACCAATTTGAGAATCCAGTGGATCACAGGTCCTGATGCCACATGATTTCACTAGAGGCAGACAAATCTGATCAATTTCTTTGGGTGGCCAGAGAGCCGGATAGAGGGTGTATTTAGATTTTAGCGAAGTCATTCACATTGTTCCACACAGGCATCTAATAAATACACTGAAGGCCAGATTCTGTAAAGGGCATCTAAAATGTAGGCGTTGTTTAGACGTCCAGCAGTAGAATGCTGAGGGCGATTCTATAATGCATAGACACACTATAGAGAATCGTGCTCAGTGGCGCTGAGAGAATCTAAGCGCGTCTATATTGTTAGATGTCCTTTACAGAATCACCTATCAATTGTTAGATGTCCTTTACAGCAGTGTTCTTCAACCTTTTTACACCTATGGACCGGCAGAAATAAAATAATTATTTTGTGGACTGGCATCGGTCCACAGACCAGCGGTTGAAGAACACTGGGCTAAGTCGTGGGCCAGACCCTGCCCATCTCTACCCAATCTCCACCCCAGACCCTGCCCCCATAGTCCTAATTGTAACACTATTTTTTTCATTCATTTTTCATATATACACACAATATAGTCTTATTAACAACGCATCGATCGTACTGCGGACCGGCAGTTGAAGAACACAGTTTTGGGCCTGATGCACATGCCGGCCCTGTGGACCGGCAGGAAATTTCTGTGGACCGGCACTGGTCCATGGACCAGTGGTTGAAGACCACTGCTTTACAGAATCACAGGATGTCTTCATACCATCTATAATGTGTGATAGTGTTAATACGTGTGTCTACAATGTGTGTTAGCATTATGACATCATTAGAATGGCGATTTTATGCTGCTTTTTTACATTAAAATTATATGTAGTAAAAGACTGGCACCACCATTATATTTAATTTATTTTTCTTTTAATTATTTATATACCATTTATATCCTATGTGGTATTTACATCTGGCTCCTTTATCATATTTCTCTTCTGTTCCAGGTGCCCAGGGTCACAAGGAGCAGTAGGGGGTTTGAACCAACAATGTCAGGGTGCTAAAGCTGTAGCTCTAACCATTGTACCACACAATTCCAAAGCTAAGTTTTTATCCTTCTGATTTACAAGCAGTCATTTATCTAGGATAAATATCAAACATGTATCTTCAACACTTGTTCAATTCCTCTTTTGGCCTCTATGTTTCTCAAAGTACGTGAAGAAAAAAAAAAAATATATATATATATGTATATTGTATACTAAATCCTCTGTTTTTTGGTAAAAAGAGGACTGCTTGCAAAAAGTACTTTTGAGCGTAAGTTGAATGCTAGATAGGCTTCAGTTAGGCGGACGTGACATAAACGTCTCCTAGGCGGGCTGGAGGCATCTGCATAAAGGTGAACGGGGCTTCTATTTTTTAATGTTTAATAATGCATTACTTAAGCAAAGAACATGAATATATATATATATATTGCGTACTAAACTTCTATTTTGGGGTAAAGAGGACTCCTATTTGGTAATGATAGAAAAAATGTTTAATAATATATTACTCAAGCAAAGCACATGAAAAAATATATATATTGCATACTAAACCTCATTTCCAAAAAGTTAAGAAAAGAAAAAGAGATACAGTACTCACAATGGCTGGGCTTCAGAGCAAGTAGACATGTCTGATGCACAATCTTGACATCATCAATATGCACCTAGATGGCAGAATGCCACTAAAAACAGGAATATCTGACCATACTTGGGAACTGAACCCCTAACTTTTGGAAAACAGAAGCAGTGCCTTTAACCACTGAGCCACAGGTGCTTTCTTTTAGGTATGGGTTCCTGCCATGTGAGATGATACCTTGGGACATCATAAACCATCTCAGGGTTAAAAAAATTTTCCTCTGAACCCTGGAAAGAGCAGAGTGCTAATATAAATGGCAAAGTCCACAATCCATACTCTCTTATGAGACCAAAAAGAAGCTGTTAAGGTACTATGGGGATTGTGTGGATTTGAACCCATGACAGATGACAGAAGTGTTTTTAACCACTGAGCCACAGGAGCTTTTGGTTAAGCAGGGGTTCCTATTATTTTTTAGTGGCATTCTGCCATCTAGGTGCATCTTGTTGATGTCACAATAATGTCAAGTAAAAAATTGTTTGTATGGTATTACAATGATTTATCAGATAGAGTTTTAGTAATTGCTTCTCTTTCTGCTTGTAGAATACTGCGCCATGAAGTAGTTATTTGCATAAGAAACATGCAGGTGGCGGCGGTGCAATCTAGTACATATGGGTATACATTAGGCTACATGCCACATCAGAGCTTTTCAGATTAGATTAATTATTTAAATTGAAAACTTAACGATGAATATAACATGTTTAGATAAGAAATATATGAAGGTTTTTGTAAAAATTATATCTATGAGCTGATGAAGAAGCATAGTGGCAAAAACTCTATAAGTTGTAGTACCTTGTGTACTTTAGAGTGCCGCTTCTGATGGCTCTTGGAACACAAGAAATTGACTGAGTCTGAATGAGATGAGTGGCATTACTGAACTCTATAAGACTTTTTTTTTTTATAAAAAGGGATTGGTTTGATGTTCAATCGAGACACATAATCCTGTTTGAAGCAGTCTGAAGGGGATTGACTGATAAGTACTCTGGAGGTTTGGTTTGAGAAGGATGTGAACCAATCAATAATAGTCTCTGTCAGTCCTATGGAAATGAGTCTGTTCAAAAGGAGTTGATGATCTACAGTGTCGAAGGCAGCCGAGAGGTCTAATGATACTAGTAGAACAGTTTTCCATTGATCTAGGAAATTAAAGAATTGATGTTGAGAGTCCTATCAAGGAGTGTTCAGTAGAATAATGTTTTCTAAATCCAGTTTGATTTGGGTGAAGGATGGTTTTGTTTTGTTTTGTTTTTCGTAAAATCTGAAAGTTGATTAAATACTATTTTTTTTCTGTTAGTTTTGCCAGAAAGGGGAGGTTAGATATTTGACGATAGTTAGAACATTCAGTCTTGGAAGTATTGTAATCTTTGATCTTTGGATAAATTATTGCTTTTTTTCCAGTTATCAGGTACTGTTCCTGTCTCTAGGCTGTTTTTAATCATACAGTGGATAAATGGTCCAAAGATTGTGAAGTAACTTTTTAAAATTACTGGGGGAATAGAGGGAGGATCCTTTTATGTTCATATTTTGCATTTGCTGTTTTATTCCATGCATAGTTGGGATAGAAAGCGTGGTAAATTTGCTTAGGTCCTCCTGTCTATGCTTCACTAGCCTACCCACCAAGCTACTTAAGACACTAGGCTTTCACATAGCAGATGCTTCTAGAGACAGGTATGTACTCTTTCATTCAGATCTTTAGTGGGTGGGAGGGTGTCGGTTATCACTGGGGGCATATGGGGAGGGTTTCATTACTTAATCCCTTCAGTGGTCATCTGGTCAGCTTCGGTACCTTTTTGTACCTTTTTAGTACTTAGATGCTTCTAAATTAGGTCTACCCCAAAATGTCTAAGTTCCATCTAGGATGTCCTGCAAAATGTTCGATTATAAGTGCAAAACATCCAAGTATAAACCTGTCCATAGCCCGCCCATAACATGCCTCTCAACACGCGCACTGGAACTCAAAGCATATAATGGCTTAGAAGTCTCACTAGATGTTCAGAAATTCAGCTTCAGAAATTGGCACTTGGATGTTGTGGGTGGTCAAAACATCCAAGTACTGTCTTTTGCTGGTTTTTAGACATCCAAGAATGTTGGTTATGCCTCTGAACTTATAATGCGTGTAATTATTGGGTAGTCTGGATGGACCGTTCAGGTCTTTATTTGCTGTCATTTACTATGTAATAACTGGCTCTTTTTACTCCCTTTCAATGCACAGTTGAATTGTGCCTTATAGCAATAGCAGAGTTTAAGCCTTATAGCCTAGCAGAGTTTAAAAAGGTTCAGACAAGTAGACTAGGACATTCATTTTCAAAAGAGGAAAAATGTCTCAAAAGTAGCTCAAAGCACCAGATAGACATTTTTCCTGCCAAAATGTCTAAATCACAATTTTCAAAAATTTGGGACATTTTTCACTGAGTTCATCCAAATAGCAAAGGGGCATGTTGGAGGCGTGTTTTGGACAGTACTTGAGTGGATTTACAATATGGATAATGGAACAGAAAATAAAGTCCAGGGCAGAAAAGAAGTACTTTTTAAAATCTTGACTTGTTTCAGCCATGACTAAGAAAGAAAAGGGTGCCTTAAATGACCAGCTGACCACTAGAAGGCTGAAGGTATGATCTCCCCTTAATCTCTCCATGGTCACTGGCACCCTCCTACCCTCCCAAAATGAGATAGTGACAGTAGATAGCGAGCTCTGACAATTCTAGATATTATGGAGATTCTTAAGAAAGCAGCAAGCTAGATAGAGTAGGCTAGTGGTCAGTGCATTGAACAGTGAACTATGGGACCTGGGCTCAATTTCCACTATAACTCTTTTATTTCAGTATAAATACATATATGAGCCCTCCTGGAACACAGAAATACCTCCTGCATCAAAATATACTGTATACATGACCTGTAAGCTTGAGGGCTATTGTGGTGGGCCTTTAGGTTTTCTCTGTTCTTGGAGGGCTCACCATACAATATGAAGGGATTTAGTCAGGATTTGTGTCTGGGTCCCTTTATGTGAAGTCCACTGCACTGACCACTAGGCTGGCCCTCTGCACTGCTGGGGCATCTGTGTGGTCAGTGTACTAGGAATGCCGCCAGACAGATGTCCCTACGGCTTGTTTTTCTATGTTTTTCCCTGGGTCCTTTATTTTTCCACAAATGATACAGATGGGCACATTCAGATGAAAATATCTAGCTCAAAGCTATAATCAAACCAGAAATTTAGACATTTGTTTGGTTCGATTACGGCTGTATTGTAGACATTAGATTGAGATGTTTTTGGCAAAACATCTCAATTCAGATTTAGATATCATATTGAAAATGTCCCTCTAATGGATCAAGAAAGGGAGTGGATCTCCCATTAGAATATATATGCTGGGTAATTCCAAGAAACCCAGATTGTCCATCATCTGAAACAGGATTCTGGGACTGAGAGACCAGTGGTTGGACCCAACACAGAAACATGATGGCAGATAAAGGCCAAATGGCCCATCTAGTCTGCCCATCTGCAGTAACCATTATGTCTTTCTCTCTCTCTGAGAGATCCCACGTGCCTATCCCAGGCCCTCTTCCAGGAGACTGTTCCATGCATCTACCACCCTTTCATTAAAAAAAAGTATTTCCTTAGATTACTCCAGAGCCTATCACCTCTTCTTATGTTTTCTTCAGTTTTTCTGAAGAACTTATCCTGACCAATGAAATATTACATATTAGGCTGTAAAATCACTTCATTGAATTTCCCTTGTACCTTTTGAATTTGTATACTATATAGTCAGTTCCTGCTTTAGCTGCCATTAGGCCATTCAAACTTCACTGTGCTTATTGCTTAGAATCATTTTTTGGTGAGTTTGACACTTAAATTTTTAACAGGGTCACAAGCCTTTTCAGATGTATTCATCTAATATATTTTTTAACAGACTGAGGAAATACTGTAGTTGGTTGCTCCATTACCAGATCAGTTTATTTCCAGGTCTATTCTTGCAGTATTGCCATACCCATAAATAGTTAGTTAGCTAATTAGTTATTCATTCATTCAGCATTTACTATACCGCTTGAACTGACTTGCAGGACCAAGCAGTTTACAATCTAAAAATCAAAACAGGAAAGGAACTCTGTCCCCTCTAACCCAGTGGTTCTCAAACCTACAGCAATTGGGGGGATTACCAGCCAATCGGGTAATCAAGATATCCACTATTTATTTATTCATTTATAGTCCATCTAATGACTATACACAAGAGATATTTGAATGCCTATACTTCCATTATGTGCAAATCTATCTCATGCATATTCATTTCGGATATCCTGAAAACCCAACTGACTGGTGGTCCCCCAGGACAGGTTTGAGAACCACAGTTCTGAACTACATTCTGTCATGTTTCACTGCTATTTCCTTTAACTCTCTCCAAGTTTAAGCAATTCTCTTGCCACATGTAATCTGCTCTTATGCCACCTCTTCCTGAAATGTGATACAACAGCCCAATGCAAACTGCATTTCCGTGGAACATTTCTCATGTGGCAAAGATCAAAGTCTTCCTTATTATATCCTGCTCGCTGTCATGCATGTATTTACCTAATCTCCCTCTGCCTTCTTGAAATAACATGTGTAGTATTTTTGAAAATCTCATGCTGGAAGACCTCACTTTAACAAGTATATGCTCTGTACAGATGTTCATATTTGTCTATGGTTCCCTCTATGTGCATCTCTCTTGATACAACTCTGGTGTCTAAAATAATTAAAAACTCTATTGTTTCACCATGGTGTATTCATTGGCTTACACTGATAAAGGAGTTAGATGCAATACTAGAATATTCATTTCAGGGGCATCTCCCCTCAGAAATCTATTCACAAAGGGGATTCCATCATGTATACACAGCCCTGGGTGTGGTTACATCTATATTTTTGTCAAATTCCCAGCTACTAAAGGCTTCCTTCAGGGCTCTTTATCTTCTTTTGCTCCTACAGATTGGAAGGAGCACTTGCATTCTTTGTATCTACCTTCTGTACGGGCAGAAGATGAGAAACAAAATCTCACTTGTGCATTTGAAAATACTACCATCTTAACATACTCTTTCTCTTTCCTGACTTGTATACACCCTTGGCAGCACTTCTTTTTTCAATTCAGCTAAAACTATGCTCAGAATTCCACAGGTGCAGTACTTTTAGCCAGACAGAGAGTGATTTTCAGACAGGCTAATTGACCCAAGCAAATAGCTTTGAAAATTGCAATCTGAAGTCTTATTAGCTTTTCAGTCACCCTATTTTATATCAGATGATTGTATTCCATATGATGCATTTTTCAAACTGAATTCCAAACCCTAGACATCTTCCTGCAAAAAAAAAAAAAAAAATACTTTGTAGCTGGGTATAGATATCATGTCACATTAGAGAGATGAGAGCTGTATGTACCAAAAATGGGTAAGCTATGGCATGCTGTGAGTGATGCATTTATTCAGGGAGTTAGCTGTCACATTAAACAATCTTGGAAATGTCGAGCCTGCTGGGAGTAATTGCTCCTGACAGTTCAAGAGCTAATTAATTTCAAGCCCTGCATTTCTCATTACTTCAGTCCCAATGCTAAGTTATTGCCTTCTTTTGCTCCTTATATTTTGGTGGAGGGGGAAGGAGATATTGATTGAGATGGAATTAATGCATAGCACCATAGGCATTAATTGGGGTATTTTCATCCAGTGCTATTTCCAACGGAGATATTTGGGTTTTCTTTTTGTTAAGTTTAAATTTTTTATTTTTTTTTTGCAAAAATACAATTTCTAGTCAGACAATTTCTAGTCAGGTAGGGATATACACAGGTTAAAAAAAAGTTGTGATTCTTTTTGGAATTTTTAAATACTTTTTCCCAATTTTCAGAGTTTTTCCAATCTAAATTAGAACCTTTTAATATGTGCAAATTCATAGATTAATATGTGCTAAATTGATTTTGCTGACGAGCAGTTAGTCAATAATGTGCACTGCTAACATTTACTATAAATAGATACGTTCATTGCATAAACCTGCAGTAAAATGAAGTGCAATCAAAGCTTTAACACATACTAACATGGCAGCCTATATTAGGAACTCCAGCTGTAAATATATGAAAGCATGCTAACAAATTCACATCCTTACCATCAGTTTAGGCATTCACCAGTCAGTCTGCATTTTTGTTATTATTATAACGTCATCATTTATATAGTACCTTAAACCAGGACACTTTGCAACAGATTACTGGGCAGTAAAATGAGTCCCTTTCTAAGAGAGCTTATTATTTAACCCCACCCCCCTCTTTTATCAAGCTGTGCTAGAGGATTTTAGTGCGGACTGGTGAGGTATGTGCTCTGACCCTCATAAGAATTCTATAAGTGTCAGAGCATTTACTATGCCAGCTCGCATTGAAAATCTCTAGCACAGCTTGATTAAAGGGGCCCTAAGACAGTGATTTGCTCAAGAGCACAATGACAACAGTTGAAACAAGATTTAAACGCAGATCTTCCAGGTTGCAAAAATTCTAACCACTATGTAAACCAGTGCTTCTGAATACTCTCCTGGAGGTGCACCAAAACAGTCAGGTTTTAGAATTATGATCAATATGCATGAGATAGATTTGCATGCATATTCACAAAAGTGGTCACAGAGATGAAGCGGGAAACTACAGGCCGGTAAGTCACACTTTAGTTGTTGGAAAAATAATGGAAGTGTTGCTGAAGGAAAGGATAGTGAACTTCCTAGAATCTAATGGGTTACAGGATCCGAGGCATCATGGCTTTACTAAAGGTAAATCTTGTCAAACGAACCTGATTTAATTTTTTGATTGGGTGACCAGAGAGCTGGATCGAGAATATATGCTAGATGTAATTTACTTAGATTTCAGCAAAGCCTTTGACATGGTTCCTCATAGGAGGCTCTTGAACAAACTTGAAGGGCTGAAGTTAGGAACCAAAGTGGAGAACTGGATTAGAAACTGGTTGACGGACAGACGCTAGAGGGTGGTGGTTAATGGTAGTTGCTCGGAGGAAGGAAAGGTGAGTAGTGGAGTCCCTCAGGGATCGGTGCTGAGGCCGATCCTGTTCAATATGTTTGTGAGTGACATTGCTGAAGGGTTAGAAGGAAAGGTTTGGCTTTTTGCTGATGATACCAAGATTTGTAACAGAGTAGACACCGAAGAGGGAGTGGAAAATATGAAAAAGGATCTGCAAAAGTTAGAGGAATGGTCTAATATCTGGCAAAGAAATGCAGAGTAATGCATTTGGGGATTAACAATCGGAAGGAGCCGTATATGCTGAGAGGGGAGAGGCTGATATGCACAGAGGGGGAGAGGGACCTTGGGGTGATCATGGCCGAAGATCTAAAGGCGAAAAAGCAGTGCGACAAGGTTGTGGCTGCTGCCAGAAGGATGCTGGGCTGTTTAAAGAGAGGCATAACCAGTAGAAGAACAAAGGTGTTGATGCTTCTGTACAGGTCATTGTTGAGGCCCCACTTGGAGTATTGTGTTCAGTTTTGGAGACCGTATCTGGCGAAGGACACAAAAAGGCTTGAAGAGGTCCAGAGGAGGACGACGAAAATGAAAGGAGGTGTGTGACAAAAGATGTACGAGAAGAGACTTGAAGCCCTGAATATGTATACCTTAAAGCAGGGGTGTCAAAGTCCCTCCTCGAGGCCTGCAATCCAGTCGGGTTTTCAAGATTTTTCCAATGAATATGCATGAGATCTATTTGCATGCACTGCTTTCATTGTATGCTAATAGATCTCATGCATATTCATTGGGAAAATCCTGCAAACCCAACTGGATTGCAGCCCTCGAGGAGGGACTCTGACACCCCTGCCTTAGAGGAAAGGAGGGACAGGGAAGATATGATTCAGACGTTCAAATACTTGAAAGGTATTAATATAGAACATAAACTTTTCCAGAGAAATTAAAATGGTAAAAACAGAGGACATAATTTGAGGTTGAGCAATATAAGGAAATTCTTCTTTACGGAGAGGGTGGTGGATGCATGGAATGCACTTCCGAGAGAGGTGGTGAAGATGAAAACAGTGACGTAGTTTAAAAAAAGTGGGATGAACACAGAGGATCTAGAATCAGAAAATAATAGTAAATATTGAAGAATTAAGGCTGGTACTGGGCAGACTTGCATGGTCTGTGTCTGTATATGGCCATTTGGTGAAGGATGGGCTGGGGAGGGCTTCAACGGCTGGGAGGGTGTAGATGGACTGGAATGAGCTTTGACGGAGACTTCAGTAGTTGGAACCTATGAAAAGTACCGGGCAGAGCTTTGGATTCTTGCCCAGAAATAGCTAAGAAGAAGATTTTTAAAAACCCAAATCAATGAATTTTTAGATTGAATCAGGTTGGGCGGACTAGATGGACCATTTGGGTCGTTATCTGCCGTCATCTACTATGTTATTATACTGTATGTAAATTTATCTCACGCCTATTCATCATGGTGATCTTGAAAACACGGCTAACAAAATGTGTTCCAGGAGAGTCCTGAGAAGTTCTCCACTAAACCAGTGTTTCTCAACTTGGTCCTGGAGTGCCCCCTTGCCAGTCAGATTTTCAGGATATCCACAATGAATATGCATAAACTTGACTTGTATGCTTTGGCTTCATTATATATAAATTTCTTTTTTGCATATTCATTGTGGATATCCTGATAACCTGACTGGCAAGGGGGTACTCCAGGACAGAGTTGAGAAACACTGTACTAGATTACCCATTCTCTCCTTAGACCAGGGGTGGTCAACTCCTGTCCTCGAGGGCCGGAATCCAGTCAGGTTTTCAGGATTTCCCCAATGAATATGCATGAGATCTATTTGCATACACTGCTTTCAATGCATATTCATTGGGGAAATCCTGAAAACCCAACTGGATTCCAGCCCTCGAGGACCGGAGTTGCCCACCCATGCCTTAGACCAGAAGTAGGGAACTCGGGTCCTCGAGAGCCGTATTCCAGTCGGGTTTTCAGGATTTCCCCAATGAATATGCATTGAAAGCAGTGCATGCAAATAGATCTCATGCATATTCATTGGGGAAATCCTGAAAACCTGACTTGAATACGGCTCTCGAGGACCGAGGTTCCCTACCCCTGCCTTAGACCATTATTTCTCAGTCCTCTCCAGGAGGCATGCCTAGCCAGTCAAATTCTCAGGATCTACATATATTGAAACTAAATGTATGTAAATCTATCTCATGCATATTCATTTTAGGAAGCCTAAAAACCCAATGAGCCAGGTGTGTCTCCACGGAGAGGGTTGAGAAGCACTGTTCTAGATTTGGGGTTCTCAACCCAGTCCTCAAGACACACTAATCCAGTCAGGTTTTCAGGATACCCACAATGAATATGTGTGAGATGAATTTGCCTGCACTACCTCCATTGTATGCACAGGTGCCTGACATTTTTTTTTTTAATTATTATTGTGAGTTCACTAGGGACAAAGAAAATAACTTCATGTAATATATATAAATCGTTTGGTTTTAGAACAGAAAGGTAGTATATCAAGAATCTAGTAAACATAATTATCTCATGCATATTCATTGTGGTTATTCTGAAAATCTGATTGTTTGGATGTGTTCCAAGTTCTGGGTTGAGAATCCCTGCTCAAGAGGCTGAAATATTTTATTGCGAAAAATTGTGATTTTTAAATGAAAATCAGGAGTCTTAAACCATTTTTCTTCAGTTTCTATCTCCTATCCCTCTATACCAGCAATCTCAAACTCAAATCCTTTGCAGGGCCACATTATGGATTTGTAGGTACTTGGAGGGCCACAGAAAAAATAGTTAATGTCTTATTAAAGAAATGACAACTTTGCATGAGGTAAAACTCGTTCTAGTAACTATAACGAGTTTTACCTCATGCAAAGTTGTCATGTAGTTGTAATATAGTTTACAAATCTTTCCTTAATTGCTTCTGATAATTTCAGCTATACACAGCTGAAACCAGTGCAACATGCAGAAAGTGGAAAAACTATCAAAGTATTAACTGCAAGAGACAAGATTTTGGACCAACTATTTTGAGGCCCTCGGTATTATAAAGAATGATACTTTATGGAAAGCTTTTGCCTTAAGTGTCCGGCGGTCGCATCTGCAACCGCCTTCAGCTCTCACCTCTTCCAGCACTGGACACACACACAAGCTGCACTGCTTTCTGGAACGTTGCCCGCCTCACTGCTGTAACCTCACGTAAGCGCTTTCCTGTGTCTGCAGGCGCAAGAAAGCGCTTGCATGAGGTTATAGGAACCACCGGACACTTAAGGCACAAGTTTTCCATAATCATTCTTTATAAAACCGAGGGCCTCAAAATAGTACCTGGTGGGCCGCATGCGGCCCGTGGGCCATGAGTTTGAGACCACTGCTCTATACTCTGGAATTTGCCTCCCTACACAGAACATGATACATTTAATTCTAAGCAGCTGTAATAGTCTGATATGAAATTTAAGATTAAGTAAAGTAGCAAGGCTTTAACACAGATTCCCCTGGTTTTAAAGGTTAGATTCCTGCTGCTTTTCCTGCGTCCTGAAGTGGTCTTCCTTTCACAGTGCGAGTGAATGGTGCTATGTCAGCCACCACAAGACAGCTTTGAAAAAAAGAGCTGGAATCCTAGGATTAAAGATAGTTGGTGCAGTGATTTGCCAGAAAGTAGAAACCAATTTAATAAGTAATTTGCTATTTGCTTTCAGTAGGAAGATTCCATTAGTATAAGGAAATTGCCTTCACAAGCAGCTCCTCTTGCTTTCATGAGAAATGAGAAATGAACCATATGGTTAACATGGAGGCATTTGTCAAGTCAGTCTAGAAAAAATTGACCGCGTGTGATGCAGCGGCAAGTGGGATGAATTTGTTTGCACTCCTACAGACCAACTCTGTTCAGTATACATACTGCCGCTGTGTAAATATACCTTTTACATGCTATCTCATTAATCAGCATGAGGCCCCCTATGCAACTGAACCTCCTGCAAAGAAATGAGTCAAGAAAACACGTGTGCATCTGACCTCTGTAGTCTGCTCTGCACCACTCGCTGCAGCCTGCCTGCCTGCCTACATTCACTGGAATTGCTAAAGCCCAAACTAAGTCGGGGCAAGAGATCCACACGTAACGCGAAGATCTTTTCAGTTCCCACCCATAACACAATTCCCAGCATGCCCCTTTGTTCTCTGGACGCACATCAGCTTAGAAGTGCTGCTGCATGTCCAGGAAGTTGGTTTTGATTATCGACACTTGGACATCCCTGCTTTTAGGACGTCCAAGTGCCAATTTAGGCTGGTTTTTTGAAATTTTACAGTTTTGATATTTTTTTGAGGAATCGAAGAATGGAGAGGATGGAGGGATCAAAAATGGGGGCGGGGGAGGAAGGTGTTGAGAGACCAGGGAAGGATCGGAACTGGGGGGGAAGGGGAATTGAGGAATTGAAGGGGAAATGGTGTATCTACAAACACTGGATAACATAATTAGTTAAAATCTTCAGGATACATCTTTTCTGGCAGATTTATTACATTCATTTCAGAAGCAATTAATATTTAATAAGTTTCTGGAAGCTGCTTGTATTGAGTCATTTTCTGACTATGGCAGAAATTCTATACATTGGCCCCGAAATATAGATACCACAATGGGATATGCTTAGCACCAATTCTACAACAGCTTCTGGACATGCCTAAGACATTATACTAGAACTAGTTGTTTAGCCCGTTACATTAACGGGTGCTAGCAGCCCTTCTCCCTTATTTTTACCTCCTCCCTGTCCAGCAACACCTCCCCCCCCTTTCCCTGCTCCCCCCATATAGCAGTAGCCCTTCTCCTTTTATCTCCCCCTGTCCAGCAGCACCCCTCCCATTCCCTCCTCCCCCTGTCCAGCAGTAGCTCTTCTCCTTTATGTCCTGCTCCCCCCCCTGTCCAGCAGTAGCCCCAGGAAAAGTGTGAGGATCACAGGACCAAAGCTTTTACTCCAATCCTCTTGATGCCTGACATCCAAGTAGGGGAAATCCATTCTCCCCACCTCCTTGCTCCTGCTGCACTTCCTCCTTGGCTATACACACGCGCGCACACACACACTTACATACAGCTCTCCGACTCCTCGCGCCCCTCCTCCACCTTCCACTTCTTCGGCGGGGGCCAACGTTTTCTTTATTTTGTTTTCTTTTCGCGTGTTCCTCCATCATGTGAAAACAGCACTACCGGCCAACTTAGTCCCTTGCCACCCCCTTCCCGCGGTCCCAACAAACGTCCTTACTCCAGCAGGGACCGCAGCACTCTAAACACGCTGCTTCGCGGCCTGCTACTGCCCTGATTTGCTCTGCCCGTGTCGGGCAGAGCAAATCAGGGCAGTAGCAGGCCGCGAAGCAGCGTGTTTAGAGTGCTGCGGCCCCTGCTGGAGTAAGGACGTTTGTTGGGACCGCGGGGCGGGAAGAGAAGAGGACCGGCGGCAAGGAACTAAGGGAGCCGAAGGTAGGGTCAGATGGGAGGCTGAACAGGGGTTCGGGTGTGCCGGGGAGAGGAACGAAGATGACGCCGACGACCGGAGAGAGAGAGAGCCGCTGCAGCGTCTCTGAAATTGAAAAAAACCTTCGGTCTTGACTTTTTTTTTTAGTTGAAAGACGCGGCAGTGGCTCCTCTCATGATCCCCACCTGCGTCGGAAGTCCGACGCAGGCGGGGATCGTGAGAGTAGCCACTGCCGTGTCTTTCAAAGAACCGTAAGCCGCGCATGCGCACTTCCTATGTGTCGCTACAGCTCACAGAAAAGCGGCGCACACTTAGGAACTGCGCATGCGCGGCTTACCATTTTATTATATTAGATACTAGTGCAAAACCACTGTGGCATGCTGAAAAGTGCACCAACTAATGACATTTCAATGTCGGGATTTAAGTTGGTGAAGCTATAAGAACATAAGAAATGCCCTCACCGGATCAGACCGAGGTCCATCTAGTCCGGTGATCCGCACATGCGGCGGCCCATTTAGGTACTCCTTTTTGGAGACCTGGATTTACCGTATCCCTCAATATGATATGCAAGAAAGTGTGCATCCAACTTGCGTTTGAATCCCAGAACAGTAGTCTCCTCCACAACCTCCTCCGGGAGTGCATTCCAAGCACCCACCACGCGCTGTGTGAAACAGAATTTCCTGACATTTGTCCTAAACCTGCTGCCACTCAGTTTCAGTCTATGTCCTTTTGTCCTCGTCACATCAGAATATTTCAGTAATGCTTCTTTTTAGTCTATATTATCAAATCCTTTTAATATGTGCACCATGAAATACATACAACTGATAGTATTTTATAAGTTGCTTACATTGCTTGATGACATACCCGTCTATGCTTCCTCCACATGTATGCCTCCTTGCAGTTGCATGATAAGTGGCTTATACATGCTGGTTATGGGAACATCACTTATCAGTATGTGCATTACTTTCACATACTGGTACAAATTATATGCGTGAGTGCTACTATTCTATAACATAGGTGCTATTGGTACCTATACTGTGTATGTATTCCTGTAATCCGTTCTGGGCTGTTTTGAGAGGACAGGCCAAAGAAATAAATAAATAAATATAACCTCCAGCTTATAGAATTGCTTTTTATGGCTTTTTTGTAAATAAGTTGAAGCTATACTGATCCCTATATAGGCCCTTCTATTTTTGCTTTAGAAATCTAAAATGTCCACTGAATCTAACATTGTTGCCTATCTTACTATCATTCTGGGGCAGAACAGTGTGACAGCATGAATACAGAGCCTCTACAGAGTTTTAAGCCATAGGTTAAAACTAGAACAAAACTCTTTATTGGGTTGTGCATCAATTATATTACCAGACTGTTGATATCATAGGCCTGGTACTCTGAAACAAATATAATCCTCTTGTAACTTCATTCCAATTCAAAGTGAGTGATTCCTACTAGGCTATATAGCTAGTTACTATGTACACAGGATTTTCAATTTAAAGGTCAGCATTTAACAGACATGGAAGAGCCTGACTTCTATTAAGTGATAGGGTCAGAAATTCACAGTGTTCAACTGAGAAATTTCCTACTTTGGTCACTCTTCTGGTTCCTTTTCCTTGACTCCTGCCTGCTTTGGGCCTCCCTGTATTGTTCCACCTCTGGGATTTTCCTCCCCCCACCTGACTGGACCACATCCTTCTGGCTAAGCAGTCTAGAGCTACACCATAGAACTCTCTTAAGTTGGTCATGAGAGACCAACTTAAGGGAGTTCAACTTTGCCATCATCTCTGCATGTCAGTCGAGTTGTTGAAAATAGTTTTATAATAAAATTCCTTTCCAGCAACTTCTTCATATGTCAGATCCATTGTAAAGTCAAGGTTTTCTGAACCCTCACACTTCTGTTTGCAGTGTACATTTTCTTCTCGCCACCCTTTCACTCTGAATAAAGAGAACAGTATGATTTGCTCCCTTTGCTCCCTGTCTTCAGAATTAACTTAATTCTGTGATAGACTTTTAATGCTGTCTTTGTATTCCATAACACTTTTCAGAGTGTTCAGTAATTCTGTTTTATTACACTTATCCTTTGACCTGTTTTTATCTGTAGCAGTGGCTTTATACAAATCTCATTTTAAGCGCTTTTACTATTGGTGCAGCTCTGCTCTGCTGCTGTTCTGGGATGCAAGCAATTATGCCAACTACAAAGATGTTTAAATTTACACATGAGGCAGACAATACAGGTGAACTGATGGAACCTTTAAATGCTCTCTGTGTGACAAATACAAAGAATGGAAAAGTGAATTAGTTCTCTGGTATGTCCTGCTCTGCTTTCAAATAAAAGAACTGCTGATAAGAATGTTGGATATGAAAAGCTGGAACTGAGTCTTATGCAATTTTAATTCCACATCAATTCCATAGATAACCTCCCCTTATAGTGAGGTAGGGTTGACTTGGAGGCTATACAAAAATATTGGGGAAAAAATAAAAATAGGGTTCTAGTTGGTAGGGTGGGTGGGGGAGACAGATACCCCAAGACCTTGCCTTCCTAATCTCACCGGTATAAAAAACCTCACACTTAAAAACTAAATCCGTTCCAGGGGATACTTTCCCTGAAAAGCACCTTTCGTAGGTAACATTTCCCCCCCTCCCCCAAAAAATGCAAAATCAGAAGAAAAGACAAAGGGGTCCTTTTACAAAGCCGCGCTAGCGGTTTTATCGCATGCACCGGATTAGCGCGTGCTAGCTGAAAATCTGCCGCCTGCTCAAAAGGAGGCGGTAGCGGCTAGTGCATGCGGCAATTTAGCACGCGCTATTCTGCGCATTAAGGCCCTAGCGCGGCTTTGTAAAAGGAGCTCAAAGTGGCTGAAATCAAATAGTTCAGGACCAGTTATGGGGGATATGCTTATTTATGCTGTGCTGTATATGTTTTTAAGAATTTTTGTATAATAAATTCCTGCACCCTGTACATTGTCCTGCAGTTCTGTTTTGGTTTTATCAAATAGTTCAGGAACAGAACTTAACAGAATGGCAGAGAAATAACTTGACTCCTCATTTTCTTAGACTTAAGGGAGAAAACATTAACACATATTACATTTAAGGTTTCCATATTGGGCAGCTAAAGAATGGAATAGTTTACCAACAGATATCAAGATTTTATTTATTGCTTTACAAAGAGGATACTTTAAGAAATTTCAGGATGTGTGGAAACCATTAACAAAATATTGTAAGGATTAAGTAAAATTATTTCCCTTTTAATTATCAGTTCAGGATATAGGGAGGGGGGTATTTTTATTATTACATATATAATATAATAATGGAAGATATGGATGGGAGGGATGGGAAAGGGGAAGGGATAAAAATTTATATAATGTACCAATGATTGTTTATAAGTGATATATTTATTGTTACTGTAAATGAATATATTTTACACTTAATGTAAAATATATTCATTTTGAAAATGAATAAAGAATATTAAAAAAAAAAAGATTTTACTCCTCCTTTACTAACATGTAGCGTGGGTTTTAGCAGCGGCGATAATTGCTCCGACACTCATAGTGAGCATCGGAGCAGTTACCGCCGCTGTTGGCGCTAAAACCCGCACTATGCGTTAGTAAAGGGAGGGTGTAACAGTTAGTTATACGTATTATAAAAAAAATTGAAGATTTATCTATTTCAGAAATGTGTGGGAAGATAGCTTTTGATGGTATTATGTTAGCTGAGAGGTTAATATGACTTCCCAGTAATTACTGGTTTTCTTACTGTCCTTCACATAGTACTGATTTTTCAGTAATTGCAAAATAGAAGAAATCAGACTGCATTGTATTGTATTGTATTCTTGGTGATTTCTCTTGTAACTGGTTTTCCTCACAGGATTGCTGCTACATCCCCCAATCTGCCCTAGAAATGACATCATTAGCACATACACTTAAAATTTTTTCTAGTTTTGAGGCACATACCACAGATACATGTCCATGGAGTGTGCACAGAGAGTAGCTCATGTTCAGGGGCAATTTCTCCAAGTAGGTTACATTTGCGCATACCATGACAGGAATTAGGTCATGCTCCTTTGTCGGCTTATGTGTGCACCTCCTGAGAGCACTACTCTAACCAATTCTAGATATTTACCTCCCTTTGGACTTGCTTCAATGTGTTTCACCACTAATATAGAATGACACAGCGACAGAATTTGTCCCCGCCCCCATGGTTAACCACGGGAAACCATCCCCATGTCATTCTTTAAGGAGAAGGAAGAATCAGAGTATGAATGGGCTCAGCCACTGACCCTCAAACCTTGCATTGAAGAATGCTGGTGTAGAAGGACTGAGCAGATATTGTGATGTCATAATGTCTCATTCCACCAATAAGAGCCAAGCTTATTAGTGATGTCACAATGGCTTCATTATCTTATGCTTGGCTCACTTAAGAATAGGAGTATGAATGGGCTCAGCCACTGACCCTCAAACCTTGTACTGAGAAACGCAGGTGTAGAAGGACTGAGGTTGAGATAGACACTAAAGAATGACACGAGATGGTTTTCCTTGGTTATCCATGGGGATGAGGACAAATTCTGTCCCCCCTATCATTCTCTATGGTCTTGGATAGGGAAGTGTGATGAAACAATCTATGTTAGTGACCTTTCGTGGGGTTATTATAAAAGATTAGAATGAGGTGTATTCATTTTGTAGCATTTTCTGAAGATTTTCTCTTGGTTTTCTTGCTTTTGTATTGATTGCTTTAATTTTATTGCTCTCTCCTTCCAACACTTCCTGGGTATGGGTATTTTATATTTTCTTATAGTGAAGATGTGTTTTGACTCTATTACCTTGTGTGTTTATGTTTAGAAGCTCTATAAAATGTAATTTTTAAAAAATCCCCATCCCCCTTGTCTTGTATACAGGCCTGCTCAATGTTAGTTTTTTTAAAAAAAATCTAAATATTATCTTGTACATGACTTAATTATGGATTATTATTACTGAGACAGGGTAAATCCTGCTATCATAACAGGGATGTCCTTCAGGCTACTCATGCTTATTGATTAACAGAGAATGTAGCAGGAGAGGTGGATTAGCTGTAATTTTCTCTGAGAAACTATTATCACCAGGATACAAGCTTCTCTGCCCTAGCCTTTACCCTCGACAGGGAGGATGGATAAGAACACCACCTGCACACCTGACTTCTTCACCTTCTCTCCCAGAGTCACAAAGTCACTGATTGGCTGGCTAATAACAGAATCACAATTTCCTCCAAGCAGACATACATACCAAGGTCTAGATTTTTTTTTTAATTTTTTTTTTTTATTCTTTATTAATTTTCAAATCAAATACAAAAGTGCAAAGAATATATACTCAAGTAATAAAATAATCAGCACATGCATTCAAACAAGTAATGATGTAGAATACTTCCCCCCCCTTCCTCCCCCCTCCCTGGATGTGTGTGAGGATCAATTAGAAATCAAAGGTTTATTTGTTCAATCAGTTTTTACAAATTCCACTAATGGACCCCCCAAGTCTCTTAAAATTTTTTATAATATCCCAGTTGTTCAGAGTTCATTCTCTCATATCTATAAAATTGACAGAGGGTTTCCCACCAAAAGCTGAAGTTCAGTCTGTTCCAGTTTTTCCAATTTTTTGTTATTAACTGCATAGCTACCCCTGTCATAATAAGAAGTCTGTTCTTGCTTGCATTAAGTGTACATTTAGGTTGTAATAAAGTCCCAAATAAGACCATGTCATACAACAATGGGATAGAAGTTTCCAGTATCCTATTAATTTTACCTCAGATAGACTTCCAAAAGTTGAGTATCAAGGGACAATAAAACAATAAATGATCCAGTGTCCCTATTTCAAGATGACAGTGCCAGCATCTATTTAGAGAATCGCGTCTCAGGGAAAGATAGGTGCTGGTTTTTTCAAGGCCTACATTTCTGGTGCCTATTATTTTTGCTGTGAATCGTGCCTATGTGGGCACTTTATAGCGCCTAATGCCACTTTCAGAGGTGTGATTCCAGTGCCTTTTATTTAAGTGCTGGTAGGCACTTTAAACTTGACATTACTTGCCTTTTCAAACAGCACTTTCCAATTAACACAGGCATCAGTAGGGCATCTACTGGCAGCTAAGTTTAGGTTCCATATATAGAATTTCACTCTTAATGTCCTGTATCCTGGCACCTGTCTTTGGGTAACACACTGAAATCTTTAAGATTTACCTGAAACACAAGTCTATAACAACCCGAAACAGGTAGTATAGAGAGGTAATAGGGGTCTCAAGCGCTCACAGCTATAAGCCCGACATTCTTTTCAAGGCTAATAACTACAAAGTGAGCTATCATCGGTCCCATACACTCTCTTCTTAAATGATTTTTATAAAATTTTTATACTTTTAAATAGTTTAGTAATCTTAATTTCTTATTCAATATTCTCCCATTGTGATATATAATCATGAAGTACTTAGCTTCAATGTATATTCTTAACGACGGAAGATCTCCGTTTCGTTCCTATCACTTTTAAAAGGGCTTCATCGGGAAAAGCGCCAAAGGCAGCACTGTGAATAAAGCATAATATATCAAAATATATCACTAACTCATTTAATCAAAATAGTAATAAATACTTGTGCTAAAAAAAGGCTCCATGGTGCTACTTCTAGTTGTACTTTAAAATTTTCAAATAGTTGGATCTTCTTAAATCTAAATATTCCTGAATATATTTAAATATTTTTATATATTTTTAAAAATATTTTTAGATATTTTCAAATGGTTGGATTAGACCTAATTTGACCTAATATGAATAGAAGTCATGTATAATATCAGCCCTCCCGGCATATCTGTTCGTACCGCCGGAGCTGCAAAGTCAAATGAACAAGTTTAGTGAAGAGTCTGCAAATTTCAGAGACACGGTATAACTGAAGTGTCAAGCTCCATCTTGGAGCCAAGTCAAATCATTGAATTTAAACCCTGGAAGAGCGTCTGATGTCATTTCCGGTTTGTTATCTGATCGGCATTAAACAATAAACCATTCAAATGCTCTCAACCTAAATCGAATGTTACTGCCATACGCAATCACTTCCGGGTGTCGTTCAGTCTAGCAAAGCCCCGTGATGCCCTCTATCAGATATATCCAAGATGAACCTGTCTTTGGGTGCCATTTACTGAATCTACCCATATTTTGCACAGAATGGGATGATTCACTGTGACCAGCTCATCCCAGGATGTTTCCTTGCAGCTGCGCTGAATTGTCCTCTCCACATCACTGCAGAGTGCCATCGGACCCTCGTTGTGCAAGTAAAGACAGAGAAATTCTTTAGTGGTTAAGTATTGTTTGAAAATGCTGCTGACTTCAAGGATGTTTTGATGGAGTCTAAGTGAATATCAGTTCTAGAATGCAGGCATACCTGCAAATGGAAGTGATCCTGGTTAAATCATTAGACAAGGATTCTGCTGTTCTACATTAGTGCCCCTATTGTGATATGCAGCCAAGGATGTGCTTCTTTGGAGCCATTTGAGGAGCTGGGGAGCCAGGAACTTTGGTTCTTTTAAGTTATGGGGAGCAGGAGTTTAAAGGTGCAGGCATTGGTTGTGTCTCTCAGCGGAAAGCCCCATGGACCAACATGTCACTGTGGTGAGTGGAACTACTTCTATTGTACCCTAGTTCATGTTTAATGTATTGTCCCCCCATCCCCTTTTTACAAAACCATGGAAGTGATTTTTAGCACAGGCAGGCATGCTGAATGCTCTGCAATGCTCCCAATGCACATAGGAACTCTATGAGTGTCGGGAGCAGCGCAGAACATTCAGCACACCAGCCTATGCTAAAAGCAGCTTCTGCAGTTTTCTTAAAGGGGGAGGGTGTACGTAACCTTCAAAGGAAAAGGGTGCTGCGTTAAAACTGCGGAGGACAATTGTCAGCGCGTTATTGTCCTCCTTGCTTTTGGCGGTGTACCAAAAGAGCTTAAGTCTGGAATCTACTGCCTATTATGGTATCATTTGTATTATGCTGACATCAAATTTCTAAGATATAATTGTTCTACAGTGCTATAGATTATATTTATTCTTATATTTGGTTATTTTACTATTATGCTGTTAACAAAATTGTGTTATGTTAAACTGCTTTACAATACCTTGGGTAAATTTTTTCATAAAGGCTGTTAATAAATCCCTCCCCCCCCCAAAAAAAAAATAATTAAATACTGAATCTAACCAGAAATGAAGTTCATTGATTTCTATATTGTGCATTTTTAAAAATTAGTAAATACTTCCCAATTGTTTTAACTTTGAAGGGGATGGGTGTAAAGGGTTCTAAAAATGTCTCTTGTTCCTCACCAGTTATTTAGCTATTTTCACAGATTCTTATGCTGAAAATTTCTCAGCCCAACCAACAAAGTTGGAGTAGTCTCCATCGAGGGCTAAACATTTAATCCAGCAATTTTCCAATTTTTTCATTCTATATTTTTCTGACAAAATGAAAAAGTGGAAAATCATTAGACTAAGTGTATAGCCCTTGAAGGAGACTGTCCCAACTTTGTTGGGCTGAGAACATAAGAATTGCCGCTGCTGGGGGCAGACCAGTGGTCCATCATGCCTAGCAGTCCGCTCATGCGGCGGCCCTCTGGTCAAAGACCAGCGCTCTAACTGAGACTGGACCCTCGTACAACTGACATAATGAAGAGGAGGTGCTCGCTATCTGGGAGGAAAGAAGTGGACCGGGGTTTATAAATAAAACAGGAGTTAGCCCAGTGCTTCAGAGGAAGGGATGCATTCTGTAATATAGAGGATCTGGGTTTGAATGCCAGACAAGATTTTTGATTCCCTGGGTTAACAGGGATGACGGAGGAGGGGGTCCCAATTGTGCCCATGACTGCTTGGTTGAGCAGTGGCTGAGCTAAGTAAATTGGGAGGGCATTTAACAGAAGCGAAAAACCCCTGGGTAATTACAAAGGTTGACTCACAGTGCCAGATTCAGCACTGATTCCAGCTGAGCTGGATGAAACTGTTGAGTCCAAAAAATAAAGAAGAGCAAAGCTAACCAGAAGCTAAATGCAATTCCAGTTTGAGAATATTTACCCTTTCAGAATTTTTATATTGCTGTGCTAAAAATATTTATAATGAGGCAATAGCCAGAGGTACAATGCAAACAAGTAGATATTCCTAAATACAAAACAGCTAATTTGGCAAAATAGACTGATGAAGAAACAGCCCCCACCCTCCATGCACTTCCAATCATTATTAGTGGACTGACAGCAGCTAATTTCACAAAATGAAAAAAGACAGCAATAAAGCAATATGAACACTGAATGGTATTATACAAGCCCAATTATGTTTGATAGACATGAGAACTGAGCCAAATAATAACTTAATTATTAGGAACTGTTCCATTTACATAATGAAAATCTCCTTCCTAATTGTAAAAAGTGTGTTCCTAGATGTTGTTACCTTTAATAGGTTAAATTTATCAAGGCCATTTTTACCTGTATATGCAAGTTTACACATGTAAAATGCTTCTTATAGAATTTCCCTTTACAGAATTACCTGCACATTACCACATTCTTTTAGGGTTACCCCACACAATGAGAAGAACACGTGTCCTTTAGTGTAAGCACATTCTGGGGCAGACTTTGGGTAGAGCGTAAGAAGAGTTGTGATTTACATGTGTAATTTATAAAATATAAATCTACCTAAAAATGGTGGAAGTGGATAATAAATAGCAATAAATCTAAAAACTCCACTTGTTAATGTAGGAGCACTATCCACAATGGAAGAAAAAGCCTCAGGTGTTATTACGGCAGAGCAAAAAAAATACTCAAACCTCCTCCACCCACATCATCGGCAAAAAAGCTTCTGAAGGGAATGTGCAAAAGCCACTACTCTCTTTTTGCAGAACTTGATTCATTAGCTACTTCTTATCTAATTGTGAATATGTAAGTGATACAACTTATGAGCCAACGTTTCACGGTGTGTAACCGTTTCTTCAGGGCTTTGTCAAAAGTCACTTCCCCACATTTATTGCGTAGCCTGCTATTCTACTCCTGCCTGGAGGAGGTTTGAGTATTTTTTACTCTGCCGTAATAATACCTGAGGCTTTTTCTTCCGTTGTGGATAGTGCTCCTACATTAACAAGTGGAGTTTTTGATTTATTGCTTTATAAAATATATGCATTTGTTCATACTTTACACATAACCTGTAACCCGTTCTGAGCTCTTTGGGGGATAGAAAGTGAATAAAATAAATAAACAATTTATACCTGCTTCAGAGTAGGTGAAAGCGTCCACATTTTTATTATTTCTGCTAGTAAAGCTATATAGTGCCTGTTTATATATTGCGGCCCCATATATACTATAAAGAGATTATTGGTCTAGTACTAACATATACTTCATAATATATGTATATGTATGTATATATATATTAATTCTTTATTTTTTCATTTGTATGGACCTTCAGATATCAACTGGATCATGAATAATGCCCAGCAATCTCTTGTCTTCATCAGTCCACTTTATTGTTTATTTACTCAAAATTCTAAAATTCATTTAGTTCATACTTATTCTTAATTTCATAATTCCATAACTATTTCTTCATTGTATTTCATTTTAGTTTCCTTCATTTCCTTACTTAATGTCTTTTTCTTCTAATTTAATCTTATTACTTAGCTACTTAGCTTCGAGGTTAGCTCTCAAATGTTCATCAATGCCACCTCTCCCGACATGCATGTTTCAAACAATGTTTTTCTTCAGGGTCGAGGAAAACAATCGAGTGTGTGCAGTCTTTAAAAAGAGTACAGAGAATAGTTAGTGATTTAGAGAGAAGTGAATAAGGATTACACTAACAATTGGTTAAGATTTATCAAGTATTTTATGACACATAGACTCCTATGGAGGCAGTTCTCTAAAGCTCGCCTAAAGTTAAGCACTAAAATACAAGGTAATAAATGCTATATCTGCAATTGCATGCATAATTTCCATTATAGAATACACACAGAAACACAGCGCAGGAGACGGAACCAATGGGACAAATGGAAATTCTTTATTTATTACATTTGCAATTTTATAGTTTGTATATACTGTTTAATGCAAATTTTCATCCTTTTATTTCATGAACACCACTTTTAAGATACAAAATTTAAATGTATACATTTTTTATTTTAATTTGTTTTTAGTATTGATTTTAATCTTTTATTTCCATATGTTTATTATTTATATTCTTATGTTTATATTTGTTTTCTAGACTCCTGATACAGGCCCTGTGACATAACATGACTTGTGTTGAGTTACATTGTAATAAATAAAGAATTTCCATCTATCCCATTGGTTCCTTCTCCTGCGCTGTTTCTGTGTTCGATTTGTGCAGAGGATTTCTTCTTCTGTTTTTGTTCATTATAGAATACAAGCTAAAAGGATCAGTTGCAAAGGTTAGGACTGTAAACCAGGCATGGATGTTATTTAAAAATACCATTATGGAAGCCCAGACCAGATGTATTTCACGTATCTGCAAAGGTGGAAAGAAGAGGAAACGAGAGCCAGCATGGTTAAAAGGTGAAATAAAAGAGGCTATTAGAGCCAAAAAAAATCCTTTAAAGAATGGAAAAATGAACTGAATGAAGAAAATAAGAAGAGACACAAGCACTATTAGCAAGTTAGATGCGAAGCATTGATAAAGAAAACTAAGAAAGAATATTAAGAGAAACTTGCAAAAGATGCAAAAATTCATAACAATTTTTAGGTACATCAGAAGCAGAAATCCTGTGAGGGAAGCCGTGGGACTTTTGGATGATCAAGGAGCAAAAGAGGCATTCAGGAAGGACAAGGCCATAACGGAGAGACTAAATGAATTATTTGCTTTGGTCTTTAGGAAGAAGATATAAGAGAGCTACCTGAACCAGAACATCCATTGAGATCAAGTTTGCAGATGACACAAAGCTATGCCGGGCAATCAGATCGCAAAAGGATAGCAAGGAACTCCAGAGAGATTTGTGTCAGTTAGAGAAATGGGCGGAGAAATGGCAGATGAAGTTTAATGTGGAGAAATGCAAAGTGATGCGTTTAGGCAGTAAGAATAAGGAACATGAGTATAAAATGTCAGGTGCAACTCTGGGTAAGAGCGAAAAGGACCTGGGTGTACTGATAGATAGGACCCTGAAACCATCATCACAATGTACGGCGGCAACAAAGAAAGCAAATAGAATGTTGGGCATGATAAAGAAGGGAATCATGAGTAGATCAGAGAGGGTCATAATGCTGCTTTACAGAGCAATGGTCAGACCCCACTTGGAATACTGCGTCCAACACTGGTCTCCCAACCTAAAGAAGGATATAAAACTGCTGGAGAGGGTGCAGAGATGAGCAACAAAACTAGTAAAAAGTATGGAGAAACTGGAATACGAGGATCAACTTAAGAGACTGGGATTGTTCTCCCTTGAGAAAAGGAGACTGCGAGGGGATATGATCGAGACCTTCAAAATACTGAAAAGAATCGACAAGATAGAGCAGAAAAAACTATTTACATTGTCAAATTTGACACGGACAAGAAGACACGGAATGAAGCTAAGGGGGGGACAAGTTCAGGACTAATATCAGGAAGTTCTGCTTCACTCAGAGAATGGTTGACACCTGGAATGCTCTCCCAGAGGAGATTATTGCGGAATCGACTGTCCTAGGATTCAAAATCAAACTAGATGCACATCTCCTTACGAGAGGCATAGAAGGATATGGGTGACTAAAAATTACGCCAGGTGTACACCTGACAGGGCCTCCACGTGTGCGGAACACCGGACTTGATGGACCGAAGGTCTGATCCGGAGATGGCGCTTCTTATGTTCTTATGATTTTCAAGAGTCATGAGGTGAAGGAATTGAAAGAAATCTTGGTGAACCTGGAACACATACTAAGCCAAATCAACAAATTAAAGAGTGATAAATCGCCAGGACCAGATGGTATACATCCCAGGGTATTAAAAAAAACCTCAAACATGAAATTGCTGACCTGTCGCTAAAATCGTCTGTAGTACCTGAAGATTGGGGGTGGCCAATGTTATGCCATTTTTAAAAAGGGCTCCAGGGGAGATCCGTGAAATTACAGACCGGTAAGCCTCACTTCGGTGCCGGGCAAAATGGTAAAAACTATTATAAAAAATAAAATTGTGGAACATGTAGACAAAACATGATTTAATGAGACAGAGTCAGCATAGGTTCAGCCGAAGGAGATCTTGCCTCACAAATTTGCTTGACTTCTTTAAAGGTGTGAATAAACATGTGGATAAAGATGAACCTTTGATATAGTGTATCTAGATTTTCAGAAAGCTTTTGATAAAGTTCCTCACGAGAGGCTCCTGAGAAAATTAGTGTCATGTGATAGGTGGCAAAGTTCATTTGTGGATTAGGAATTAGTTATCGGATAGAAAACAGAGGGTAGGGTTAAATGGTCATTTTTCTCAATGGAGGAGTGTAAACAGTAGAGTGCTGCAGGGGTCTGTACTGGGACCGGTGCTATTTAACTTATTTATAAATGATCTAGAAATTGGAACGATGAGTGAGGTGGTTAAATTTGCAGATGACACTAAACTGTTCAAAGCTGTTAAAACGCATGCGGTTTATGAAAAATTGCAGGCAGACCTTAGGAAATTGGAAGACCGGGCATCCAAATGGCAGATGAAATTTAATGTGGACAAATGCAAAGTGATGCACATTGGGAAGAATAGCCTGAATCACAGTTACTGGATGCTAGGGTCCACCTTGGGGATTAGTGCCCAAGAAAAGGATCTGGGTATCATCGTAGACAATACGATGAAACCTTCCGTCCAATGTGTGACAGCGGCCTAAAAAGCAAAAAGGATGCTAGGAATTATTAAAAAAGGAATGGTTAACAAGACTAAGAATGTTATAATGTCCCTTTATCACTCAATGGTGCAACCTCACATAGAGTATTGCGTTCACATAGAGTATTGGTTTCCTTATCTCAAGAAAGATATAGCGGCACTAGAAAAGGATCATAGAAGAGTGACCAAGATGAAAAAAGGGATGGAACTCCTCTCGTATGAAGAATGACTAAAAAGGTTAGGGCTCTTCAGCTTGGAAAAGAGACAGCTGAGGGAGAGATATAATTTAAGTCTACGAAATCCTGAGTGGAGTAGAAGTGGATCGATTTTTCACTCCATCAAAAATTACAAAGACTAGGGGACACTCGATGAAGTTACAGGGAAATACTTTTAAAACCAATAGGAGGAAATATTTTTTCACTCAGAAAATAGTTAAGCTCTGAAATGCATTGCAAGAAGTTGTGGTAAGAGCGGATAGCGTAGCTGCTTTTAAGAAAGATTTGGACAAGTTCCTGGAGGAAAAGTCCATAGTCTGTTATTGAGAAAGACATGGGGGAAGCCGCTGCTTGCCCTGGATCGGTAGCATGGAATGTTGCTACTCCTTGTGTTTTGGCCAGGTACTAGGGACCTGGATTGGCCACCGTGAGAAATATCCAACTGTTACAGTACACAAAAGAGAATTGTAAAACTGGACCCAACATATCTTTTTATATTTTTAATTAAACAATTTTCCTGGGTTATCCTTATACTGTTGTATGGACTTTGTTTTGTTTCCGTTTTGTGGTAGACATTACCCCTTTCCTTTGTGTCTCATACTGATTGTTAGCACAGCTGTGTGAACATGAGTGGTAAATTGTCTACTGATTTGCCTGTTCTGATCTTTTCTGATTTCTGAAGAATACTGCGATGAAAAGGAAGGGCAAGGTGAGAAAAGGATCAAGTGTGATTTTGAGGACATATCTGATGGTTAAGTAGAATATGCTGGTGATCCGTAAATCTACTCAGGGGGGAGGGATACTTGGAATGGGCAGACTTGGTGGGCTATAGCCCTTTTCTGCCGCTTTTTTCTATGTTTTCTATGTTTCTATGTTTCTACTGAGTCAATATCCAGCTGGTGTAGCAATCCTTTTTTTAAATGCCAGCCACCACTGTCTGGATAGTCAGCTGTGCTGAATATACATACAGTGGTGCCTCGCATAACGAACGCCTCGCACAGCGAACGCTGCACCCAACGAACTTCATGTCTTGATTCATACAACGAACTTCGTTTCACACAACGAAGTCGCCCGAGCTTCCACGATCGCTGCCGATGTATTGCATCCTTCCCCACAGGCACTGCAGGCAGTCGTTAGTCACTGCTCTTAACGCGTTTCACATAACGAACTTTTCGCATAACAAACTTGCTCCTAGAACGAATTAAGTTCGTTGTGTGAGGCACCACTGTATTCCTATCTGATAACCAACTCTAGACACTGCACAGGCTCCACCCTGAAAGCTACGTAGTTTAATTTAGCACAACTTTTTTGCTATCATAAGTTAAACTACATATGTATACAGATAGCAGCTGACTATCTTTGGCTATCGATGAAGTTTGGAGGAATGCCATGCTCTGCCCTTTCTCTGCCGAGCACCATCTGTAAGAATTTTCAGTGGCATTATCCACAGAGTAGCGTTGAAAATCACAGATAGAGGAAATTATCCCTATAGGGCTAGATTCAGCAAATGGCGCTGAAAAAAAAATCAGTGCCAATAAAACTGGCACTCAATGTTATTCTATAATGGGCATGCAAAGATGAGAACCCATTATAGAATAGCATTGAGTGCTGATTTTGGTGCCCAAGAACCTGAGCACCATTGGTATTCCTCACTATTTTCACCGAGAAGAGGAGGTGCCTCTGAATACAGAAGAGGAAATTCAGGAAAATGAATCTGCTGATGAACATCAGATAGTCTGACTGCCTTATTGGGGGAATCAGAATTAGAGAATGACACGGGGCCAATTTTTTCCCCGTCTCCGCAGTCACTCAATTTTCCCGCCCCGTCCCCGTAAGTTTTGTTGCTGTCCCTGTCCCTTTGCTGTTCCTGTAAGCTTGGTCTTAACCTCACAAACCTCGAACACTTATGATTTTAAAGTGTTTAAGGACATAGCTGGCAGGAATGGGGCAGGGACAGGAAAATGAGTTCCCGCGGGGATGGGGAAAATTTTGTCCCCGTGTCATTCTCTAATCAGGATCCCCTGGTGGGCTAATAATATATTCCTCTTAATTCGTATTGTGAATAACATTATCACCTTACAATCAAACGCTGTCACACAAGTCAGTACTCTCTACCTTGTATGGATATTTAAGAGAAAAACAGAGCTTTGCCTCCACTCCAGATGAAGAGGAAACATCAGAATGAAGTAGTTTCCACTTTGCAATAAAGAAAGAATAGTAGTATCGCGCTGGAGATTTTATGAGGTATGAATAGATATCTGGCTTTGGCAAAAAATAGGACGGATTGTCCGTTTGCGTCGGCTTTGCTCTTTAATTACACTAGAGCATAGTTAAGTCTGTAGTGGGCTGGTAGGAGGTTCTGCTAATAGGATACAACGAGTGTATTTAATGTCATCTAACCAAATGCTACAAAATTAAACTTAAGATTAGAAAGAAACGTAAAGAACTTAGAAAATAGTTATGTAATAACTGAGTCCTTTAAGCACGCCCGGTAGCTTCGTTAACACGGGGAGTAATAGATGAATGAGAAAAAGTTAATATTAGGTTTCATTTTTAATGAAGTATATACTAAGTTGTAAGTTCTTTTGCCTTTTACAGTGACCTTTGGCGCTTTCCTGATGAAGCCCCGAGTAAATACGGGAGCGAAACGGAGATCTTCCGTAGAGAGTCAAGAGAGTCAATAGAAAATCAATAAGAGGGAGAAAAAGAAAAAACAAGCTAAGTAGTTCTGAAATGCACTTAATGGCAAAGGATTAATAAATTATTGAATGATTATTTAAACACAAGGAATATTAACTAAGAAAAAGAATATTAACTACTATAAGGTACAAAGAAAATAAACGGGATTGATGATAGCTCAATACATCATTCACAGGCTTTGAAGTATATCTCGGGCAGTGGCGTACCTAGGGTATGTGGCACCCGGGGCCCATCATTTTTTGACACCCCCCCCCCCCCTCATGGAAAAATTTTTTTTTTTTTTTTTTGCAATAACCATGAAATGGAATAAATGGTCAGAATAGAAACAGGCAGTGAAAATTTTCTTTTATTGAACCTCATTTATGTAACCATTATTCCAAACATAACATAACATAAATTATGTCGGAATTGTCATGACATCAGAAGTACATATGGAGTAGTTGCAGGTGATGCTTGGGACAGTTCTGATTATGTTAGTTTGGTTTTATGTGTTTTTTGAATAGAAGGGTTTTTATTTCTTTTTTTAAGGTTTTGTAGTTTGTGGTCGAGGTCAATAGGTTGTAGAGTTGGGGGTCAAGTGTTGCAGCTCGAATGGCTAGGAGGTTGTCGAACAGTTTTTTTCTTTTGACGTTTTTGGTTGGAGGGTGTGTGAATGGTGCGTGAGTTCTCCTATGTCTGTTTGAAGTGGATTGAATTATTTAGCTGAAGAAATTAGTTACCCCCCCATTCCACACACATTAATTCTCTTCCATTTTTGTTCCCATTATAAAAAAAACACTGATAAGTTCCCAGGAAAAAAATACATTAAAATAAGAAGTGAAAACAAAGGCCCCTACAGATGAGAACATAACATAAGAATAGCCTAACTGGGTCACACCAATGGTCCATCATGCCCAGTAGCCCATTCTCATGGTAGCCAATAGTGCTGCCCGATTCAGAGAAAAATATTTCATTCGATTCGATTCACCCTGTTGAATCGATTTTTCGATTAGATTCACTGTTAATGACACCGCTTTTTAAGTTTAAACAAAGTATAACAATAAATTTCACAACAACAATAAATTTCACAAAGTACTTAAAAAAAAAAATCACATTTTTCCATTAAAGCAGTTCTGGAGACATTTGCTTGAACAGTCTTTTTTCCCAGTCCATAAGCAAGCAATATGAAAAAGATTTCCTTAATTATCTACTCAAACATTTTTGCTATTTACTTTCATTGTACCTAGACTATTATTCAGTAGAAAAAATTTAGTTTGTTCAATCAAGCAGAACATTCACTCATAGAAGTCCAATGTCCACACAGGATTTGATTGAACAAACCATATTTTTTCTACTGAATAATAGTTTAGGTATACTGAATAGCAAAAATGTTAAAGCCACACAGAAAAGCAGTAAAAGTCAATAGGTTCTCCAAGTGGGAACAACCTGATGTCTCAGCACTTGAGGAAAAGACCACGTAATAATGTTTATAAGATAAATCATATAAATGATTATACTGAAGCAGGGTGTCCTCAGCGTGAGAGGTAAGCGAGAGGAGAGAATTCTCCAGTGCTTTACACAATAAGGCTCCTCTGCCTGCAGTGCACACCATCATAGGACACCTCAGGTGTGCTCAAATTAATCAATGTGATAAATTAAACAGTGATAAACAATTGGTCAATCACAAGAGTGCAAGATCAAACAGGTTGTTCCCACTCAGAGAACCTATTGACTTTACTGCTTTTCTGTGTGAGTAGATAATTAAGCAAATTTCTGATAGCCTACAGAACTGATTCTCACCTTCCATCCCCAGCCCCCAAGACTTACCAGACCCCCCCTGCCGATGCATTTACTTACTGCCTGAACTGGATATTAAATCGTGGGGAAGAGAGGAGAAATGCGGGGAAAGAGCCAGCCAAAACTAGTATTTGTTGCTGCTGAGTGCACCAATCCAGGGCAAGCAGACGCTTCCCCCATGTCTTAATAACAGACAATGGACTTTTCCTCCAGGAATTTGTCCAAACCTTTCTTAAAACCAGCTACGCTATCTACTTTTAACATAACTTCTGGCCACTTCATTTTTAAGCTTAGATCTTTCCTTCCAAACAGAGACCTTGCTAGATGTCAAATACAGCACAAGGTAACTTCACATGGACTTAACTGTGCAGGAAATGAATCTCCTCATACACCCACCATATAGTGCAAAAATGTGCAAAGGTCTGTTTTTTTCTTTCGATCACTACATAGCCTAATGCCACACAAGCAGCGCTGTTACAAACATATTCTGAAGGTCAATGCTAAGGTTGACAAAGTTTCCTTCCTTGGACCAGAAGGAGATACTGACAAACCACTGGAAGAGATTCTAAAACAACTACCCAGAAATAACACCCAAAGACCCACTCAGTGTGTGAACCAGTTGAGTGGAGTGGACTAACTGGGGGTGGAAATGGGCCCAGAGTTTGCTCAGCAGAATTTCCCAGACTACCTCTTCCTCTCAACACACTGACATGCTACCACCACCACCAACACTAGGAACACCTCACCGAGTATGCCAGCAATGCTTATAAACTTTATAAAACACATTATTATATTTTCTTATAAAGCATATATTTTAACTGAACTCAGCCTTGCCATTCACAAAAATAGAAAAGTTCCCATTTCAAGCTGTCTCATGTACACTTTTCAAATCTAACATATTGTAATCACAAAACAGAAAATAAAATTATTTTTTCTACCTTTTGTTCTCTGATCAATATTCAAATCTTGTTGGTCCCAGGCTCTTGTTGTCTTGCTTGCCAGGGTCTCCTTTCTCCGTGCTAACCATCCGTCTGCCATCTCTGTTCTCCCCTTCCGTTTCCCTTCCCTCTCCCGGAGATCTGGCATCTTTCCTTTTTTTTGTCTCCATCCACAGATTCACCTTTTCTCAACTCCCCACCACCCCAGGATCCACCATCTCTCCCTTTCTGTTCCCAACTATCCTCCTATCCAGTATCTCTATCCCCCCTCCACACCATCCCCTGTTTCCAAGTTCTCTCCCTTTCTGTTCCTTCCCTCCCTAAATCCCATTATGCACCATCTCTCTCCCACTCCTCTGTTTTTAGACCCATTATTTCTAACCCCCAAAGTCTGGCATATGCACGTATCTTTGAACCCCCCCTTCCCCCTCTCCCTCTGTGTACTTTTACACCAGGACCCCCCTCCCCCGAAGGTCTGTCCCCCCTCAGAAGGGCTACACCCCACCCCTGAAGACCTGCACCCCCCGAAGGACTTTACCTCCCACCCGAAGGTCTGTCCCCCTCTGAACGCCTAAACCCCACCACTGAAGGCCTGCACCCTCCCCGAAGGATTGTACCCCCCACCCAAAGGTCTGTCCCCCCCTGAAGGCCTGCACCCATCCCGAAGGCCTGCACCCACCCCGAAGGCCTGCACCCACCCCGAAGGCCTGCACCCCCGAAGGCCTGTCCCCCCTCCTTGAAGGCCTGACCCCCCCTTGAAGGCCTGCCTGCTTGTCCCCCCTTGAAGGCCTATCCCCCCTTAAAGGTCTGCCTGTTCCACCCCCTTGTAGGCCTGTCCCCCCTTAAAGGTCTGCCTGTCCCACCCCCTTGTAGGCCTGTCCCCCCCTTGAAGGCCTGACCCCCCCTTGAAGGCCTGCCTGCTTGTCCCCCCTTGAAGGCCTGTCCCCCCCCTTGAAGGTTGGCACCCCCCCAAAGGCCTGCACCCCCTTGAAGGCCTGTCCCACCCCCTTGTAGGCCTGTCCCCCCTTGAAGGCCTGCCTGCTTGTCCCCCCTTGAAGGCCTGTCCCCCCCCTTGAAGGCCTGCACCCCCCCTTGAAGGTTGGCACCCCCCCAAAGGCCTGCACCCCCTTGAAGGCCTGTCCCACCCCCTTGTAGGCCTGTCCCCCCCTTGAAGGCCTGCCTGCTTGTCCCCCCTTGCAGGCCTGTCCCCCCCCTTGAAGGCCTGCACCCCCCCTTGAAGGTTGGCACCCCCCCAAAGGCCTGCACCCCCTTGAAGGCCTGTCCCACCCCCTTGTAGGCCTGTCCCCCCCTTGAAGGCCTGCCTGCCTTTCCTCCCCTTGAAGGCCTGCACCCCCTTGAAGGTCTGCCCCCCCCCCCCCGAAGGCCTGCACCCCCCCGAAGGCCTGTCCCCCCACTTGAAGGCCTGCCTGCCTGTCCCCCCCTTGAAGGCCTGCACCCCCTTGAAGGTCGGCACCCCCCTGAAGGCATGCACCCCCCCTGAAGGCCTGTCCCCCCCCCTTGAAGGCCTGTCCCCCCCCCTTGTAGGCCTGCACCCCCTTGTAGGCCTGTCCCCCCCCCTTGTAGGCCTGTCCCCCCTTGAAGGCCTGCCTGCCTGTCCCCCCCTTGAAGGCCTGCACCCCCTTGAAGGTCTGCACCCCCCCCCGAAGACCTGCACCCCCCCTTGAAGGCCTGCCTGCCTGTCACCCCCCCTCCCCCTTGAAAGTCTGCCTGCCTGCCCGCCCGCCCGCCCCACCCTGAAGGCCTGATGCCCCGACCCACCCCGAAGGACCATTCGCCCCCCTGGCCTCCCCGCACTACCTATGAAGCAGCCGCAGCAGGATCGCGACGTCAGCTATCTTTGCGCTGCTTAGGAGCTGCTTCCTGCGCCGGGCTACCTTAAGCTACTGCCCCCCCCACGCCCGAAGGACCGCTCGCCCCACTGACCTTCCAGCACACCTATGAAGCAGCCCGCAGCAGGATCGCGACGTCAGCAATCCCTCAGCTGCTTGGGCGCTGCTTCCTGCGCCGCGGTCCCGCCCCCTCCTCTGACGTCAGAGGAGGGACGGGACCGCGGCGCAGGAAGCAGCGCCCAAGCAGCTGAGGGATTGCTGACGTCGCGATCCTGCTGCGGGCTGCTTCATAGGTGTGCTGGAAGGTCAGTGGGGCGAGCGGTCCTTCGGGCGTGGGGGGGACTGAGCGGCAAGGCCGGGAACACCCCCTCAGGGCTGGTACCCGGGGCGGCCCGCCCCCCCCGCCCCCCCTTAGGTACGCCACTGATCTCGGGCCTTTGATTGTGAGCACTTGAGACTCCTGTTTTTCTCTTAAATATCCATACAAGGTAGAGAGTACTGACTTGTGTGACAGTGTTTGATTGTAAGGTGATAGGGCTAATAATATAAACAAACAGAACGTCCCCTCTGAGTCTGCCCTCTTAAATGTACAGGGATCTTAAGGCCAGAAATATAGGAATAGCTGCCAGCTCATGAGCTCCTTTGCCTTTAAGAGGGCAGATTTGTAGGGGACATACTGCTGCTGGAATGTGTTTCCATTAGTTGAGGTAGGGGACGGCAGTGATGGAAGCTGGAGCCTAGAGCAGCATCAAGGTAAAGTGGAGAAGAAAAGGAGGGACAGAAAGACTAAGGGAAGAAGAGGGGTCAACGACAGGATTCTTATGTCTTGGGTGATTCTTGGTCTCAGTCTTTCCCAGATCTGGTTTAACAGAAGCATATCAGAGGCCTTATATAGTATGCCAATACTTCAACTAAGATCTAAAGTGTGAAGATGTATAAAGTGGTTACATAGCAAAGCAAATGAAGCTGTTAGATGCTGAGTGTTTGTATTTCCTGTCTAATACGATTCTCCTTCCTTTTACTGTTTTACACATGTTCTCCTATTATATTTATTTTCTGATGCTACCTTGACCTAGTTTCAATGCTATCTGAATCTGAGCATATAAGAATTGCTATACTGGGTCAGATCTAAGGTCCATCTAGCCATGCAACCTGTTTCCTAAAATGGAAGTCCAGATCAGGTGCCTGTCAGGATCTCAAAAGGTTGCTAGATTTCATGCTACTTACTCCCAAGGATAAGCAGTGGCTTTCACCAGATTTACCTTAAAAACAGTTTATGAACTTTTCTAGGAATTTGTCCAAACCTTTTTAAAACTCAACTACATTTACTGTTTGTATCAAATCCTTTGGCAATGAATTCCAAAGCTTAACTAATCATTGAGTAAAAAAAAAAATTTTCTGGACTCAGATTATGGGACCCTAGAGGATCGATATAACATAACTCCACCTGCCCTCGAACTAAAGAACCGGTATGTAGCCCTAAAAAAGGAAGAGAAGACAGCATCCAAAGAAGAGGAAGTTGATCTGTGACCACTAGGAGGCGAAAGATAGTGGCGGTTGGTGATTTCCTTCTGAGGGGTATAGAGGCATCCATCTGCAGACCAGACATGATGGTAGAGACAAAAAAGTGTATCTGAATTCAAGAAAGCTTAGGACAAGTATATTGAATATCTAAGGGAGAGGAAGAGATAGTAGATGGCATGGTTAGGCAGACTAGATAGGCTATATGGTCTTTATCTGCCTTCATTTTTCTAGGTCTCTATGTTCCCTTGAAGCTGTGCCCTCATGTGGCCCAGCACATGCAATTTGCAGCAATGTCCAGAGGAGGCCAGTCTTGTCCCTCCACCTTTCCAGGTCCAGGAAATGGAGAGCAGAAAAGTGATGCTTGGGCCACACAGTTCCTTTTAGGCCTTCCAGACTGGAAGGAGCATTAATTTGACTTCTTGAAAGGGGTAGTTCATAAAGGAAGCCAGTCATATCATTCCACCTCTCCCATCAGACCAGAAAAAAGGATAATAGAAAAAGCCATGCTTGGCCCAGCTATTTTTTTTATACTCCTGGATTAGAAGCAGTGTCATGCCATTGGGGCCTTCAGGGGATTCACCCCACCCCCTAAAGGCCCTGAGGGCACTGCTCTGAATTAATTTGATTAGTTGAGCAGACAACAAGCAGATGCTGCTCAGCCAATCAAATTCAGATCAGTATTATCAGGGCCTTCAGGGGGTTCGGAGAATCCCCAGCCCAAGAGCCCTGCTTTATTGGGGAGGGTTACTTTTTTGTTTTTTGCAGTTTGACTGGTTGAGCAGCCTGCCTACTCAACAAATCAAACTGCGTCAAGCAAAATTAAAAATAAAAAGCAAGGCTGTAGAGCTGGGGATCTAATGAATCCCCTGAAAGCCCTCACCACATGCCACTTGTTAGATTAGTAATATCTTTTTGGCTTCTTTCAAGGGATGATTGCACAAAGGAGGTTCTGGCCAGTCATATCCCTCCACCTTTCCAGCAGGCCCATGAAAAGGACAGCAGAAAAAAGCCATGCTTGGCCCGTGCTGTTTTCGACTTCTGGATCATGAGGAACATCTGTTCAGCTTCTTGCAAGAGGTAAATACTATTATTTGTGACATACGCATCATTCAGTTTGAACATCAAGTTTCAAGTTTATTAGGATTTTATATACCGCCTATCAAAGTTATCTAAGCGGTTTTTACAATCAGGTACTCAAGCATTTTCCCTATCTGTCCCGGTGGGCTCACAATCTATCTAACGTACCTGGGGCTATGGAGGACTGAGTGACTTGCCCAGGGTCACAAGGAGCAGCGCGGGGTTTGAACCCACAACCCCAGGGTGCTGAGGCTGTAGATCCAACCACTGCGACACACACTCCTCACATTTGTAATGGTAACACTTCTAAGTGCAAACCTAATGAAATCTGATCCAAAGATTTTTGAAAAATCTATTAATCTATTCACCTGAAATTCAAAACAGGACAGAATTTGTGCAACAGAATACGTTAACTGCTGGCAAGAAAAAGGATTTAATTGATGTTATGTCCTGTTAACTGTCGTGCTAAATTCATCCAGTGTGGATAACAAGTGCAGTGAAGAAGGCGATAAGCGACAAGAAAGCATCGTTCAGAAAATGGAAAAAAGACCAAACAGAGGAGAACCAAAAAAGGCACAAAGAACACCAGAAAGAGTGTCACCGAGTGATTAGAAAAGCAAAAAGAGAATACGAAGAGAGACTGGCAAAGGAAGCAACAAACTTCAAGTCGTTCTTCAGATACGTGAAGGGGAAGCAACCGGCGAGAGAAGAAGTGGGACCATTGGACGATGGAGACCGAAAGGGAGTTGTAAAAGAAGAGAAAGAGATAGCTGACAGGTTAAATGAGTTCTTCACGTCAGTCTTCACGATGGAGAATATAACCAACATTCCAGAACCCGAGGAGATCGTAATAGGAGACCAAGAAGATAAGCTGGTCGATTTAGAGGTAAGCCAAGAGGATGTACTCAAGCAGATTGACAGACTAAAGAGCGACAAATCGCCGGGTCCGGATGGTATTCACCCAAGGGTACTCAAGGAACTAAAAGACGTAATAGCGGAGCCACTTCGACAGATATGCAACCTATCCTTAAAAACCGGAGAGATCCCGGAGGATTGGAAAATAGCAAATGTCACGCCCATCTTCAAAAAGGGCGCAAGGGGGGACCCGGGAAACTACAGGCCGGTGAGCCTGACCTCAGTCCCGGGAAAGATGATGGAGGCACTGATTAAAGACGGCATCTGTGAGCACATCGAAAAAAATGGGCAGCTAAAACCAAGTCAACATGGCTTCTGTAAGGGTAGGTCATGCCTCACAAACTTATTGTACTTCTTTGAGGGAGTGAACAGCCAGGTGGATAAAGGGGAATCTATAGACATCATTTACCTTGACTTCCAAAAAGCCTTCGACAAGGTGCCACACGAGAGACTGCTTAAAAAGATATGGAACCACGGGGTACAAGGGGAGGTCCACCGATGGATCAAAAACTGGCTGTCAAACAGGAAGCAGAGGGTTGGCGTAAAGGGCCACTACTCAGACTGGAAAGGGGTCACGAGCGGAGTTCCGCAGGGGTCGGTGCTGGGACCGCTCTTGTTCAATATCTACATAAATGACCTAGAGGCGGGAACTAAGTGTGAAGTAATTAAATTTGCAGATGACACCAAACTATACAGCAGGGCTCAAACCAAGGAAGACTGCGAGGATCTCCAAAAGGATCTAACGCAGCTGGAAAAGTGGGCCGAAAAATGGCAGATGAGCTTCAACGTGGGGAAATGCAAGGTCATGCACGTGGGGAAAAAGAACCCGATGTTCACATACAAAATGGGGGGAACACCACTAGGGGTTAGTAACCTGGAGAGAGACCTGGGAGTGATGGTAGACGCAACACTGAAGGCATCGGCGCAATGCGCCACAGCCTCTAGGAAAGCAAACAGAATGCTGGGTATCATTAAGAAGGGTATTACAACCAGGACGAAGGAAGTTATCATGCCGCTGTATCGTGCAATGGTACGGCCGCATCTGGAGTACTGTGTCCAGTACTGGTCACCGTACCTCAAGAAAGACATGGCGGTACTTGAGGGAGTACAAAGAAGAGCAACCAAACTGATAAGGGGAATGGAAAATCTCCCATATACCGACAGATTGAAGCAGTTGGGACTTTTCTCCCTGGAGAAGCGAAGACTTAGAGGAGACATGATAGAAACCTTCAAGATCCTGAAGGGCATAGAAAAAGTAGACAGGGACAGATTTTTCAAATTAAGGGGCACCACAAGCACAAGGGGGCATTGGGGGAAATTGAAAGGGGACAGGTTTAGAACAAACGCTAGGAAGTACTTTTTCACTCAGAGGGTGGTGGATACATGGAACGCGCTCCCAGAGGCTGTTGTAGACAAGAAAACACTAAATGGTTTCAAAGAAGGTTTGGATAGATTCCTAGAAGAAAAAGGGATTGGGGGGTATAGATAGGTATAGACCATTGCTCAGTCAATGGGCCTGATGGGCCGCTGCGGGAGCGGACCGCTGAGCAGGATGGACCTATGGTCTGCCTCAGCGGAGGCAACTTCTTATGTTCTTATGTTCTTATGTTCTTATCCATGTTGTTCGTGCAAGAAATCCACAATCACTTAGAAAAATATTTAAAAATTCCAGACAACTTTGGAGGCAAAAATTATGGGCTCCTTTTACTAAGCTGCAATAGCGGTTACAGGGGGCATTTAGCACCCACTGAATTGCCCCGCGCACTAGACCTTAACACTGTCATTAGTTCTAGCCACATAGGGTGGGTTTAGCGCGCGCTAAAATCCTGCGTGTGCTAAAAATGCTATCGCAGCTTAGTAAAAGGAGCCCTATGTGTTAAAATTCATTGAATATGTAAATAGCATTATTACATCTGAAACATTCATTGATATCCAATAATCTGCTTTCTAAACATTTATAATTAATGAAAGTAAAGATATTCTTGCTTCCAAATTATTGAATTTATATATTAAATTTAGGAGAGCAGGTGATCCTACACATACCACTGATTTTACTGGAATTATTAAATCGGTGGCTTGTGACAGTGCTGCAGTTTTATTAAGATAATAATTTTGATATGAACAGAATGGTAATTTTTATATCAGATGATACAGCAGCGATGCTTGGAAGACATAATTTATTTTTAGCATTTATGTACCACTTACAACCTAAGTGGTGTATATTCAGGTACAAGCATTTTTCCCTATCGGTCCGGGCAGGCTCACATTCTATCTCAGGGGTAGGGAACTCTGGTCCTCGAGAGCCGTATTCCAGTCGGGTTTTCAGGATTTCCCCAATGAATCTGCATGAGATCTATTTGCATGCACTGCTTTCAATGCATATTCATTGGGGAAATCCTGAAAACCCGACTGGAATACAGCTCTCGAGGACCGGAGTTCCCTACCTCTGCTCTATCTAATGTTCTTGGCACAATAAGGGATTAAGTAACTTGCCCAGGGTCACAAGGAGCAGCATGGGATTTGAACCCACAACCTTAGGAGGCTGAGACTGTAGTTCTAACCACTGTGCCACACACTCCCATAATGATGTGAAAGCACTTTTACTGTCAATCTAATCTGACTAGAAGTTGAACACCTAGATCAGGGGTGGACAACTCCAGTCCTCGAGGGCCGGAATCCAATTGGGTTTTCAGGATTTCTCCAATGAATATGCATTGAAAGCAGTGCATGCAAAGTGCATATTCATTGGGGAAATCCTGAAAACCCGACTGGATTCCAGCCCTCAAGGACCAGAGTTGCCCACCCCTGACCTAGACAGTTTAAAGAGGATTCAAATATATGTAAATTCTGGGAACAGTGTTTATCTAGACAGTGTTTATAATTTGTGGAAAACCAAAAGAGGAAGAAGGGAAATGGTTTCTCACTCCACAATCCATATGTACCCATTTCTTTTCTGTATATTTCAGTATGTTTGTGTCTGGTTCTTTTGAGTTTAGAATGAATGTGTAAGTAATATGTTTCAATGATTTCTTTCCAAACAGGAATCCAGTCCCTCGTTGCACTGATGAGAACCGAACATAAGACACAGCACTGATCCAAAACTGTGTCATGCGCATATTCCATATTGTTTATTGGATTGGTACATGACATCTGAGAATGGATATATTTTATTTTGCACTCTTGTGATGCCTAAATAGTTTAAATAAGCATGCCAAATCAATATACAGTATACATTTTCAAATACATTCTGTGATGAATTACCATAATTGTATAGCACTAAAGTAGCAACTCACAGACTAATATAACTTAAAAATGTTCCACGTGAAGAAAAATGTTTGCTCATTTCAACCCGGTCCTTAGAGGGAACTAGCTACTTAGGGGAGAAGATATCAACATGGGCTCCCATTAAAACGGGTTATCTCACTGTTAACCCAGTTATTAGTAACTAAGTCTCATTGGGCTAGATTCACTAACCTTCTGATCCGTGGGCGATTGGCGGCAGGCCGACCGATTCACCAACCATCTTCATGCAAATGGGGGCGATCAGAGGCACGGCCCAACTGACTACACGGATCGCTAAAGCCCTGACAGTAGTGACAGGAGAAGCAGTCTCCTGTCACTGCTATCAGGGCTTCTGCTGGCTATTTTTTTTTTTTTTTTTTAAATCTGGCAGATATTTTGCGTATTTTATACATGCAAAATATCAGCCCGATTATAAAAACACATTAAACCCCCCTCCCTCTCCCGACAAGTGCTACTTCCCCCCTCCCTCCCCAAACCAAAATATATGTGTTAACCGTGTCAAGCTTTACGAATGTAGAGATGATGCGGTATACAAACCTAAGGTTTAGATTAGATTAGATTAGATATATGCCCCCCCTCGCCAATGCTGCTTTTAAAATTATGGCAGGAGGGTTCCCACTCCCTGCCATCTCTACTACTTCCCCCACCCCCAAAAACAAATGGCAGGAGGGTTGCTGATGCCCTCCTGCCACCCAAGGGGTGCCCCCTCCCGGGGTGCCCGGCTGGATCCACCCCCCTCCCCGTACCTTTAAAGAGTTGAAAGCAGGAGGACCTAGTGAAGCTTGGTCTGAAATTTGACAGCTAAGATTTAATGCTAAGAAATGCAAGATCATACAGTATAGGTGGTGAAGAACTTTTGTGCGCGAAAGAGGAGCATAACTTGGGTGTGATAGCATGTGATGACCTTAAGGGGGCCAAACAGGTTGAATCGGTGGCATGGAATGCTGCAAATATTTGTGTTTTTGCAAAGTACTTGTGACTTGGATTGGCCTCCGTGAAGACGAGATACTGGGCTAGATGGACCATTGGTCTGACCCAGTAAGGTTATTCTTATGTTCTTATAATAGGTGACAGTGAAAGCTAGAAGGATGCTAGGGTGCTTAGGGAGAGGTATGGCCAATAGGAAAAAGGAGGTATTGATGCCCCTGTATAAGACTCTGGTGAGACCTCATTTAGAATATTGTGTACAATTCTGGAGATCACAACTTCAAAAAGTTATAAACAGGATGGAGTCGGTTCAGAGGAAGGCTACTAAAATGGTTGGTGATCTTTGTCATAAAGTGTGTGGGGAGAGACTTAAAGATCTCAGTATGCATACTTTGGAGGAAAGGAAGGACAGAGACTTTTAAACATTTTTGAGGCTTTTTCTTCACCTGTTTTTGAATTTCAATGTTGGATCTTAGAGAGGTAACCCACTGCTGGTGAGTGACATTTTTTTTTTTTTTTTTTTGAATCGTTGGGTTTTACTGTCACTACTCTTTTTGATCTTGAGAGACTTTTAAATGCTTACATGGCATAAATGCACATGAGGCAAGTCTCTTTTATTTGAAAGGAAGCTCCAGAATGGGAGGTCAAAGGATGAAGTTAAGACATCTAAGGAAATTCTTTTGTACATAAAGAGTGATAGATGCATGGAATAGTCTCCTTATAGAGCTGGTGGAGACAATTAAAGAAAGCATGGGACAGGCAAATGGAATCTCTTAGGGAGAGGAGGAGATAGTGGATGCTTCAGATGGGCAGACTGGATGGGCCATTTGGTCTTTATCTGCCATCATGTTTCTATGTTTTCTATTATATCCTCCATTAGCTGTCTCTTTTCAAAGCTGAAGAGTCTCTAGCTCCCTAATCTCTCCTCATGTGAGACTTGTTCCATCCCCTTAATCATTATGGTTGCCTTTCTCTGTACCTATTCTAATTCTGATATTTCTTTTTTAAGATGTGGCAATCAGAATTGCATTCAATACTCAAGGTGTTGTTGCACCTTGGAGCTATACAGACATCATGATATTTTCTTTTTCAATCTTTCGTTTCCTTGCATTTTTTTGGCCACTAGTGCACATTGAGCAGAAAATGTGCTCTCCATAATGACACCTACAATCCTTCCCTATAGAATTTAGTATTGTGTAGTTGTAATTTGAGTTATATGCCCTATATGAATCACTTTGCTCTTGTCTACATTACAATATTATTTGCCTATCAGTCCAGGCTAACATTGGGAAAATGGCTGGACTGGAAGTTTGGCTGGAATAAGGGAAAGGTGTACTTTGAAAACTGAGGAAGGAACATTCCATCTTTATAAGCAGAAAAGCTATTCATTAAAGAGAAGGTAGAGTGCAGACTTGGCAAGTTTGTTTTGTCGGATTGGAAGTGTTTGTATTTCAAGATTGCAGGTCATTAGGCTTTGAACTTTGCTAAGACATAAAAGTTGTTGTTTGGACCTCTGCCAGGCATTTTCTCTATGTCTTGCTGCTGGTTTTTTCTCTCCCATTATTTCCTTTGGATCCTTCCAGCAGGTTGGGTTTAAAATATGATAAAGTGTTTTGGGCTTCTTGCCCATCCTTGGGCATCACTCTTCGAACATGCTCAACAGATGTACTTCCTCTTCCCAATTCCAGGTACTTCTGATGTCATCAGAGCAATTTTGCACGTCCCAAAAAAGGAATAAAATGGTACCATACTTATGTTTATTGTGCATATTTATTGGATTTGATAAACTTTCATGGCATGTCAGCAAAGCAGTATACAATTAGAATTCAAGAAAAGGAAAAGAGCTCCATTTCATATACTGTACATATAGGAATGAGAAAACAGGGAAGAAAAAAAAAAGAAAAATAGGCAGGGAGTAGAAAAGATGAAAGAAAGACGTGTGCAAACAGACATAAAAGTAATATATCAAACATGCACTGATGAAATAGTATAGTAGATAGATCTAGCAAGGGTAAATTCTATCCAATCCAAAATAAAGAAAAGTGGAGAAAAAAAGACCTCAATCATTAAGTACTCTAGGGCAGTGGTTCCCAACCCTGTCCTAGAAGCAGGGCCAGATTTTCCTATAGGCTAACTATGCTTCAGCCTAGGGCCTCAAGATCCGTGTCACATTTTTTATAAAGGTTAGTACCAATAACAACATGTTTCATTTAACATATTGACATATATCAGAGTAATGATGTATTTTATTATCTCTCATATAATTTACAAACTTAAAAATGGGAGGTGAAAGGGCCTCATAAGTGAAATAGCCTAGGGCCTCTTTTCATCTAAATCCGGCCCTGCCTGGAAGACCACCAGGCCAGTCGGGTTTTTGGGATAGCCCTAATGAATATGCATGAGAGAGATTTGCATATAATGGAGGTGACAGGCATGCAAATCTGCCCCATGCATATTCATTAGGGCCATCCCCAAAACCTGACTGGCCTGGTGGTCCTCCAGGACAGGGTTGGGAACCACTGCTCTAGGGTCAATAAATGATTAGCCCTGAGAAATTGTGAGGGATCAAATATTTTTGAGTTCCCCTGAAGCAGCTTAATTAATAAGCGAAACAGCAAGTACTTTTGTCTGTCGGGATGTAGTATGAGTTGCACCAGTGATTGAAATTGGAAGAACTGAGAGCAATTATGGATATTTGAAACTGAAATGTGTTGCAGAATACACCTTACAGATAAGTTATTGATGCTTTTCTATTCATTCAGTGTTTCCCGAGCAATTAATATATAGAAGAAGGTCACAGTGAGAGTGTAATCTTTGCAAGGGGATAATCATCATGAAATATGAAATGAATTTCCTTTGAATAATTATCACTCAAGTATTAGTGCCATTAAGTGGAGGTTTGTTTTTTTTTAGCCCGATGATGATATAGTCTCAGGGTTAATCAGTTACTAAACCCTAGAGCAGTGGTCCCCAATCCTGTCCTGGAGGACGACCAGGCCAATCGGGTTTTCAGGATCGCCCTAATGAATATGCATGGAGCAGATTTGTATGCCTGTCACTTCCATTATATGCAAATCTTTCTCATGCATATTCATTAGGGCAATCCTGAAAATCCAATTGGCCTGGTCTTCCTCCAGGACAGGGTTGGAGATCACTGCCCTAGAGTACTTAATGACTGAGGTCTTTTTCTCCACTTTATTTTGAATTGGATAGAATTTATTCTTGCTAGATCTACTGTACTATTTCATCACTGCACATTTGATATAGTACTTTTTAGGATCATTGACACAAATGTGAATCTCTTAAGATAGTGCATTCACAAACACAGTCATAGACATAGACTAGAACCCAAGTGAGCAATGAAGGCTTGTTCACAAAGCAAAATCATAAGAGCAAACTTGACTCTAGGGAAGAGGTTTCTAAATGCAAAGATGCCGGAAGTGTGTTCCAAAGAAATGGTGCCACGTAGAAAAAGGCACCTTGACAGAAGGGCTGTAACCAATGCTCTCCCTAATTTTTGCTGGCCTATTCTGCATGAAAGACATTTTCCCCCAAATTCTATAAAGTGCACCTAAAGTTAGGTACCTACATCAGTGCGCCTAGCTGATGTAGGCGCCTAGCATAATTGAGTAATAGACTAAATCGTCGCCAATAATCGGCACTCGACACTTCTTAATTGGCACTGTGGGGTTAATTGAAAGCTAAGCGCCTATCTTGGTAGGCATGATTGTACAACAGTTAGGTATGGTTAGGGGCAGATCTTGGGCATGTTTTTGAGTTAAGCGCCTATTTTTGAGTTAGAACCTCTTGGGTGCCTAACTTAGGCACAGGCATTTAGGCCAAAAAAATCCTAGCATAAATAGGGTGTACCTAAATGTAAGAATGCTTAGTGATACCTAAGCATGCTTAGGTGGCGCTAAGTGTGATTCTATAATGGGTGCCTTTTACAGAATCACACTTAGGCCGCCTTTTACTATACAACGCTAGCGATTTGTAGCGCCGGGATCCACGCTGAATACGCACTGCTTCCTAAGCTCATAGGAACTCTATGAGCGTCGGGAGCAGTGCAGGGCATTCAGCACGGCAAGGGGGCCTTAGTGCCAAACTAGACATTGCTGATTTTTTAGGCGACATACTATATAGAATTGGGCATTCTGCACAAGTTTCAACCTCGACTTGATGTGTGCAGGGTAGCCTATGTTCCACATAAAGTCAGCAAACGTTTTGTGCATCCAGATGTTAAGCATGGGCGCTCCCTTTCTCACCCATCGCACAACTTAGAGAGAACACTAACTGCAACCAAGCACTAGTGCATGAAGGAATCATAATTACAGTATTGTCAACAAAATGCAAGACATGGGTGAAGTTATAGGGAGTGATAAGAGAAGATAAGCATAATGGGGAATCAGCTTACAAAATCCTGAGTATCAGTGTAATAATTTTATTAAGTGACAATGATAATCTCATGTTGTATTCATTCATTAGTATCTTTTTACTGACTTTTGGCATCCCAATGAGGTTTGTTTGTTTTTTTTTTCCAAACCCTGGTTAATGTCTTTTGGGAAATATTCAAAAGCATCTGTTATCTAGATAAATGTTGGGACTACCACTAGAGGTCATGGCTGCCATTTTGAACCTAGAGCTGGCATGGACAGCAGCAACAGGGGGATCACTGCTGCCTACCCTCCCTAGGCCTCCAGAACATCCTTCAGGTAGATCAAGGGGGCCTACAGGAAAGTGGGGGGGGGGGTCTTTGTGAGGGAGTAGATGTTCTTTGGAATGGAAATCTTTGAGGGAACCTTCCAGGGAGAGGGCTTTCAGCAGGGTAACAAATGCACTTGAGGGAGCATAAGGAGAGGAAAACGAAATGCTGGCCCCCTTGGGGAGCATAGGAAGGGGAAAAGAACATGCTAGCAAGCAGTAGAGGCAATGGACAGAGCACAATATTGGCATGTTTCTTATTTTTTAATGTATTTATATATCACTTACAGTATATATCCCAAGGGGGCTTTTGTAGAACAACAAAAAGAACTGGACAAACGAACTTTAAATGTTTCAGAAATATTAGAGACATCTGATAAGGACTTAGCATTGCCAGCAACTCTGATTATAACCGTGGCGCTCCCATTAGATAAAACATGGCTATTGAGACTTTATTTTAAAAATAGACAAAAAGTTTTTCTTGGTTGTAAAGTACAGATGTTTCCTGATCTTACAAGGGAAACACAGAAGCGTCGCCGGGAATTTCTTCTTTTGAAACCTGGGGTTACTTCTCTGGGGGCTACCTTTTATTTGAGACACCCATGTAAATGTATAGTGTGTTACCGCTCTGTTAAGTATGTGTTCTTTGAACCATCTCAATTGACAACTTTTGTAACAATGTCTCGTCTGGATCGAGGAATATCTTAAACCCTACATATAAATGAGATCTCAATTTCAGTGCTATAGGTTTTTTAGCATCTTGCTATAAAATTTTTATTTTTCTTGCTTTATATTATTCGCTATTTCTAAATCTTGGATCTAAAGGAGGACTTGAGCAAAATAGTTAAATAATATTTTTCTTATTGGACGTTAATTTATTTCTTGTTCTTATGTTATTATGACTAATGCTTTCTGTACAAGTGTTAAACTTGAATTTAAATTGAAAATTAATAAAAATATATAAATATATATCCCAAGGGGATCCTTAGTGGTCTCTTGCACCCCGTATGGCCACACCAGCTCCACATACCTCATTATAGCACTGATCTATACAACTTGCAAAGCACCAGACCGTCCACTGATATTTCAACAGGTTTACCTAGAATGAAATATTTACTCAACCCTCCAGCACAGCTCTTTATCGGGGCCTCCTTTCTGGCTTCTACATATGCCATTTAAGACCATTTTATTTGAATTTGTTTAATTGGACTCCTTTCCATACTGATACGACTATTAATTATTTATGCCCATTTCTTTACCATATTTTCAGTTTGGTTCTAAATCATGACTGGCCATGTCACCTTTGAAATGAAAGCCCTTGTTATTGTACTTGGAACTGTCTGGACTGGTTTCCCTACAGATTGTAGTTCTGGAAAGCCACGAGCATTAGTCTTCATCTATGTATTGACAGGATGTGATGAGAAAATTTGTTTTTATCTATGTGAGTCAGTTCCAAACCATATTATTAAGTATGTAATGCTTTGGATGATTTAGACTGTGTGTACTGTGCAATAAATATTTCCTCTCTGAGCCCAGTGTTCAAATTCCAACCACCATTTCACTCATGTGGATCCATACTTCAGGTAATTTTAGCTTCATGGCACTTTTATTACAGCTTTTTATTTGTGTTTTTTTTTCTGAGTAAATCGCATTAACACATTCTCTATTTTTATATATATATATTGGTCATTTTCTCTCTTTTTTGGTGACCATCCACCAAAGAAGGGTCAGTGAAAGGGCTTTTCGGTTGGGTAAGACAAGCAAACAATCTACACCCCCTACCTCAGCCCCCCCCCCAAATTTTTTTTACTTTACATGTATACTTAGCATTCTTTCTTACACACATTTTTTGTATAAATCAGTATTCTTTAATGCAATGGTGCAATGGTGCTCCCATTGTCTTTATATATTTTTTCTTCTGATACTCTGCCTCTCTCTTTTCTGTCCTTAGCCTGGGTAGAAAGAGGATGGGGGGGAGGTAAGAGCCGCTTGCTAGAAAGACAAGGCATTACTCAACAGACAAAAAAAATGCATTTGAAAATGCTCACAACCTGAGAATACCGTACAATGAAGTTTGAAAGTAGGCTGATGGTGATGGATGTAATTGATAAACACCAGTCAGTACGGAAGATATTTGGCAACTCCTTCAGCTCCACATAGAATCCAAAATGGCCCCAGCTTAAAAATCAATGAAGACCATTGGTATAAACCAGTGGTTCCGAACCCCCAGGCCAGTCGGGTTTTCAGGATAGCCCTAATGAATATGCAGGAGAGAGATCTACATATAATGGAGGTGCCAGGCATGCAGATTTGCTCCATGCATATTCATTAGCGCTATCCTGAAAACCCGACTGGCCTGGGGGTCCTTCAGGACAGGGTTGGGAACCACTGGTATAAACCATGTAGAGCAGGAGTGTCAAAGTCCCTCCTCGAGGGCCGCAATCCAGTCGGATTTTCAGGATTTACCCATTGAATATGCATGAGATCTATTAGCATACAATGAAAGCAGTGCATGCAAATAGATCTCATGCATATTCATTGGGGAAATCCTGAAAACCCAACTGGATTGCGGCCCTTACGGAGGGTAGATGTAGAGGATAAAGCTTTACAAAGCATTTTCCATGTGTAAAGCATGTTTTACATTCAGAAAGGAATGGAGTAGCCTAATGATCAGAACACTGGGCCGACAACCAGGAAACCCCAGTCCAAATTCCACTGTTGTTCTTTATGATCTTGAACAATCACTTAATCCTTCATTGCCTCAAATTCAGATTTAACTAATAAGCCCTCTGATGACAGGGAGATACCCAGTACACCTGAAAATATCTTAACTTGAACTACTACTGAAAAGGTTGTGAAATAAATCCAAATAAACAAAAAGCAGTCATAAAATCATGTTGCTGAATGCACACCCCACACATTTGTGTAGAGCATTGTTGAGTGGAAAGGAAGGAAAGTTGTAATGTATAGAGAATAACTGGCCAATATTCAGTAGTCAGCATTTTTTTGGCCACCACAGGCTTTATTCCCAGGGGAGGAGTGTATCACAGTGGTTAAAGCTACAGCCTCAGCACCCTGAGGTTGTGGGTTCAAACCTACACTGCTCCTTGTGACCCTGGGCAAGTCACCTAATCCCCCCCCCCCCCATTGTCCCAAATGCATTAGATAGATTGTGAACCCACTGGAACAGACAGTGAAAACTGCTTGAGTACCTGAATAAATTCATGTAAACCATTCTGAGCTCCCCTGGGAGAACAGTGTCTCTCAAACTGTGCTATGGCACAGTGATGTGCTACAAGAGATTCCAGAATTTTACTTTATTTTTTTTAATTGCCTTCATAAGTATACACTAGAATAGATGACATGTGCGTTGCTTACACAAGTCTGTCAATGCTACGAGCTGCTGAATGGGTAAGGATTTAACTGCCCAGACAAGCATCTGGAGGGCTTCCAGTTGCATCTGGAGGTCCTTGGAGGACATGTCTAGGTTTTCTCGGATGTCTGGTAACCCTTTGTATTTTAGGGATGACCTAATTTTATAAGATGTATTTTACACATATAAAACAACATTTTACTCTTGAAAAAAAGGTTTATGAAATTACCCTCACAGGGGGTAATTCTCAATAGATTGCCTAAAATTATACACCGGGATGATGCGCTAAACGGCTAAATGAATAGCAGTTATGGGAAAAGATAAGAAGCTCAGTCTTGGTCATCTTCAGTTTCAAATAGCAGTGGTAGGTAGCAGTCAGTGACTCAGATGTTTGGGGAAGCTAAAGAGGGGCAGGACTGGGTGGGGCTAGGAAGGGATGAGATGGGGCAAAGGGGAAAGGGGAGGTTACCTATATTGACAATAAATGGACAGTGGGTCACTTTTGAACACAAAGTCCAAACACAGCGGTAGAGTCGACAATTGGCAATGGAGACAAAGGCGTTCAGTCAGATGATTAATTGTGGATAAAAACTCTTTAATCTGATGATTTATTGTAGATATCAATGATTCGACATGAATCGTGAGTTGGCCACAAGGCCTGCATCAGGACACTCGATACAAAAAATATATTCAAATTAAAAAATGTAAAAAACAATATTAAAAAAACGACATGAAAATGATAAAATATGCATAAAATTTGCTTAAATTACAAATTGGAGCATAAATAATAAAGCATAAAAATTGTATGACAATAAAACAACATACTGACTGAAATAAGCATACAAAAAAGATAATAAAAACATAATTAGTATCCTGTTTACTTTTTTGGTTGCCACCGCACATTGGGCAAATGGTTTCAGTGTCCTGACGCGGCCCCGTTTCGGTGTCTGCTTCAGGAGACCCCGCCAGAAAAAGAACTTAATTCTGAAGAAAGGTAACAACCATAGCACTGCTCAAAACGTAATCGTGCAAAAATGAAAAAAGCTAAGTTTTTGTATAAGCGAGCCCTTCTCTTAGGTTGTGTATATCACTGAGTCAGTCTATTTCCTTAATAGTTTAGTGTCTTTTCTGACTCTTTGTTATTTTGTCCCTGCTGAAGTTATAACATTCTCTAATTTATAGCAGATGCAAATGCAGACATTTAGATTTTCCATCCTGGATATGCACAGTCGTACACATCAAGCCTTCATCACTGACCATGCCACACACCAAACACATCTCTTTTTCTAAACGTAGTTAGCACATCCACATGTAGATTGCAACCATTCTAAAATAGCAATTTCAATGTGGATGCAGTTTTCATGTGTAAGTGCTGGCTCATATACATGGAAATCATACTTAGGAATTCTAAAATATGGGCCAAAGTCTCTCCACTGCCAGACCTCTGTGAAGTAATACAACTTCATACAAGCAAAAAATAAAACAAAACACCGTCACCACAGATGTATCGTACTAAATAGTGCTCAGAACTCAAAGAATATTGGGCATATATATGGAAAGGCAGCACTGCAAATACTGCAATATGCCTTAGAACAGTGATTTTCAACCCAGTCAGATTTTCACTTTCATAGAGCAGCTTCGTGCATCAGCGGTCAGCTCAGCCTTATTCTACACACAGCATTTGCGATTTGGCACTAATTCCACAATATCAGCGTATTATCTGATGACCGGACTCTTGAGAAAGGCTTTGTTAGCCAAAACACGGCCCGTGTTGGGTCTGTTAGCTTTTAATACAGTTGATGTGGATATTTTTTTAAATAAAGGAAAGCAAGAACATTGTGTTTCGTCCACAATTTGTTTTGTTGTTAGATTTTCAGGATATCCACAGCAAATGTGAATGAGATAGATGTGCATACCAAGGAAGCAGTGCATGCAGATCTAGCTCATGCATTTTCATAGTGGATATCCCAAAAACCTGACTGGCTGAGTGTGTCTCATAAAAGGGTTGAGAAGCACTGCATTAGAACACCAATGTATCTCCTATTGGAAGATGAAAAATTGGAAAACAGAAACTTTGGGTTAGCAGAGCGCCTCACATCAGTTGCACATGCAAAACACAAAATACAGAACAAATTAAATATGTAGAGCCAAAAACAGAACTGGAAATTCCCAGAAACAAGACTAAATACAGTGCAACACTGAAGAAATAGAAACAGAAATGCATTTGCTCCTGTACAGTGCAAAACACAGACATGAGAGATAGACTCTCATTTCCCAAGGCTGAGAGAGAAAAATCAGACTTTCACAAAAGAACAAGCAGGAAAATTATATATAGTCCTGGGGGAAATAAGAAAAAGGGCAGCTATAGCAAAAAAAATAATAACAAAATATGCAGATGCAGAATGGATTTATGCTGTATCCTCACATTAGACCAGAAATGAAGTTTGACCACAAACAATAAGGACCAGCACCAGAATTTAGAACAGATCCAGCCTTAGAAGAGTGCAAGGGCCCCCATGCTTTAGGGGGCCCCAAGCCTGCCTAGAGCTGAAGATGCCAATCCCAAGGCAGCAGATTTACCTCCCGCAATGCTGGAGAATGCATGAGGTTTTTCTTGTGGGGGGGGGGGGGGAGGCGTTTAACATATTTTAATCAGTAAATAGAAAATTAAATTCTTTTTTCTGTCTTTGTTGTCTGGTCATTTTATTTTTCTTATCATTTGGTCCCAGTGTCTGGTTTCTGCTTTGCTTTCCTCCATCTTTTCTTAACTGTCTTGCCAGGGTTTCTTTGTCCATTTGACATTTATTCTCTCTCCAAATGCACTATCTATCTTTTCTTTGCATCCCTACAAACCCTGCCTAGCATCACCACTGTGTTGCTGCCCCTGTCCTCCCACAATATTGGGTATCTTCCCCTTCTATGTCCCTATTCTTGCCCTGTCCAACATACCATAATTCTGTGTCCCTATTCCCCCTACCCATGCGCCAGCATCTCTCCCTCTCTACTTTTCCTCCTGCTCCCCCTCCCCAAGCCAGCAACTCTCCCTCTCTGTTCCTTCCCTTTCCCTTCCCATGGGTTCAACAAAGGTTTCTCTCCTGTCTCCCTCTTGTGGATCCAGCACCTCTCCTTCTTCCTTCTTTCCCCTCATGTCCTGGCATCTCTTCTTCTCCTCCTTTTACTCCTCCCACATCCCAGCATCTCTTTCTCTCATCCTATCCCCACTCTTATCCCAGCATCCCTTCCTTTCTCCTCCCTCTGACACACATAAACTTTCACTCTGTTTCCTTCCACTACTTCCTTAGCCCAGCATCTCTCACTTTCTCTACCCCCACCCCACCACCATGGTCCCCCAAAGAGGTATAAATGTCCCCAACAAAATGTCCAGGGCTGCCCAATAATAGGGGCCACCTACTGTTGAACCCTCACCCTATGAATTCCGCCCCCTTTCCTTATGCCTGCATAGGTCTAGTATTTTCCCCAGGCCCTTGAAAACTGAAGGCCCAGAATCAATGAAGCAAACAGCCTGCCTCTGGCCACCTCTGTCAAGGTCTTTCCACTGCCACTTCCTGCCTCTCTGATTCCACTTCCTGTGGGTGGGACACATCAGTGGAAAGGCCCTTGTGGCACCAGCTAAAAACAGGCTGTTTACCTTGCTGCCTCTGCTGGCTGCTCATAATGGATTTCAAGGGCCTCTGAGGAGGAGAGGGGAGTTAGAGAAATGCCGAGACCTATGTGGAGAGAGAGAGAGGGGAATAGAAATGCTGGTCCTTGCGGAAAAGCAGAGCAGATGCTGGTCCTGTGGAGGGGGGCATAGAAAGAGAGGAAAACTGGACCTTTTAGGTGAAGGAAGAAAGGGGGAAAGATGCTGGCACCTGCATAGTGGGGGGTGAAGTTTGAGGCAGAAGGAAGCGAAAGAGAAAGAGAGCTGGGGAAGAAAAGGTGAGAGATGATGCTGGACTGAAAGCGATAAGTGGAGGGAAATAGAGAGACAGAAAGAGAGATGCTGAACCCTAGAGTACGTAGAAGGAAAAAAAAGAGAAAGACCCTGAGTGGGAGAGACCTGAACCAGTGGTGAGAGAGTGATGCCAGTCTGTGGAGGGGGAAGGGGAGAGAGAGGGAGAGACACTGGGCCCAGAGTGGGCAGTGTGGAAGGGGGAATAAGAGTGACGACAAGCTCGATAAGCAGAAGGACAGGGACATAGAGAAGAGATGCTGGACACAGGGCAGGATTAACCAATAGGCCAAGTAGGCACGTGCCTAGGGCCCAAAATGGTCAGGGGGGCCCAATGAAGGAGGTCATCAACATTGTTTTTTCCAAACAGTGATGGGCCCCTCCAGCATTGATTGGAAACGCAGAACCCCCCCATCGATGGAAAGTAACACAAGCATGCAACACAGGTAAGAAAGGCAACGGGAACTGTAATTATGCAAGCGGTGCTGCTTGCCCAAAGCTTCCCTCTGACACAGCTTCCTTTCCGCCTAGGCACATGGTGGGGTGGGGCGGGGCAGGGGTCCCAGTGTACTTGGGTGCCTAGGTGCCCTCAACAAATTAATCCTGCCCTGGCTGGACACAAGGGAAGAATAAGGACACTGAGAGGGCAGTTGCTGAACACGAGAGGAGGATAAGGATAGGGATGAAGAGAGAGAAGAAATATCAAAAAGACAGATGACCCTGGAAAAGAGAGTTAAAAAGAAACTGAGAAAAAAGAAACACAGAAAAAAGTATTTTTTTCTGACTTTATTAATTATAATGTGTCAGCTTTAAAAAAAATGCCCACCAAATAGGGCAGCATAATAAACATTGAATCTTAAAAGCAGTATATTCATACACACGGCCAACTATAAAAAAACAACAATGATACTGCTTAATCCGTTCATTTTCAATTTTATGGAATTAAGTTAAATATCATAATCTTTAGTTTCGTCCAGTTTAAAAAAAAAACCCTCTTTATTTTTTTTACTAGTAGAATATCGAGTTGCTGTTTCTCCATCCCTCTCTCCATCCATGCTATTTCTCCAGCCTCCTCCATGCTGTATCTCCCTCCCTCCATGCTGTTTCTCCAGCTCCCCCCCACGTGCTGTTTCTCCTTCTATCCATCCATGCTGTTTCTCCAGCCTTCCCTCCCTCCCTCTATCCATGCTGTTTCTCCAGCCCCCCTCCATGCTGCTTTTCCAGCTCCCTCCTCTGACCTCCAATGTTGCTTCCCCTCACGACCCTCACCTACCTCCTCTGTGGGCCCAGCCACTGTAATTTAATCTTCAAACAGCCAGCAGCAATAGCAACGAGGTAAACCTGCTGCTGCCAGCCTGACCCAGAAGCCACCTCTCTGCAGGTCCCGCCTATGAGGGAACAGGAAGTGCTGCAGAGAGGCAGCTTCTGGGGCAGGCCGGCAGCAGCAGGCTCACCTCATTGCTGCTGCTGACTGCCTGAAGATTAAATTATAGCGGCTGGGCTCAGGAAGGAGGTAGGTGGGGTCGGGAGAGCCAGCTATAGACTCCCCTATTTTTTAAAAAAGAGGACATATTTGGGTTTTCCTGGATGTCTAGTAACTGTAATTTGAATTTCTATAGCAATTTGATTTTAAAAAACATATCTGGTACAATAGAGGAGAACAAGTGAAGGTCACAAGCAAGCCAAGAATCTGATTGCCATAGAAACCAGAATTTCACCGTTTTTCTTTTCTCTTTACCATACCATGTCTCCCAAGATCGTGAGGAATAGGAGAACAGCAACTAAAATAAAATGAATCCATTTCTATCTGCACAAGTAGCTGAATAAGCTGCATTGCAAGCTAATTCTTGTACTAGCTGACAATGACTTTTACATTGATCTTGGGAGTGTGACAGCTTCCCAAAATAAACTGGAGTGAGAGTGGAAGACAGTAAAACAGAAAGGAGAAAAATATATTAACGCTGGGGTTTCAGTGTCTATTATTTCCCCTTGGGTCCTAAACACAAATAAACTGCCTATATGATATAAAACTGGCAGCCTAAATGTAATGAGGTCAAGTGTTTTCTTCAATGTAAAATTATGGGGGTCAATTCAGCCTTAAAGAAAAGCTGCAAAAATATCTCCAATCTGTTTAGTTTTTTTTTTTTTTATGCAGGCTGCCTGGGAAATAAGAGCCATATAAAAGCTATATATCCTGTCATGTTACACAGGATTCATTCTCAACAGTCTTCTCAAGGGGCACATACAGATATTTACCTTTATAGCTCACTCCCTCTTGCATTTGTCTTGGTTATTTTACAACTGAAGCAAAACCTGCTAGGGTTTCTTAAGACCTTGTTTGTCAGATTGCTGTCAGAAATCCTTGGAAATGAGATATGTGAATCTGTGGTGCCTTTGAAATATATTTTTAGCAGTGAAAGAGATGCTGTTGTATAGAAGCCAAAGCCGAAAAAGCCTTCCTTACTGAGCCTTTATTAGTACTGATATCCTCAGGATACTCCCTGTTTGGGTAGACCAGTGCTTCTTAGCTCTTTCCTGGAAGCACATCTTGCTAGTCAGGTTTTCAGGTCCACCACAATAAGTTTGCATAAGACTAATGGATCTCTGCTATATGCAATTTTATCTCATGTATGTTCATTGTGGTGATCCTGAAAACCTGACTGGCTAGGTGTGCCTCGAGATTAGGGTTGCATTGGGGTAGAGTAGGGGTGTCAAACTCAGTCATATTAAGGGGCCAAAATCCAAAACACAGGCTAAGTCATGGGCCAGACCCCGCCCCCAGGAATAGTACTAATTGTAACACCATTTTTCCCATTCATTTTCATATATACACACAATATAATCTTATTAACAATGCATAATGTTTAACCACAAAATTAAACTACACAAAGCACACTGTATGCTTCTCAACATTCATTTCTACCAGAACACAGATAATCCCTACGCAAATACGGGACCACAAACTAAAAGTACTAATATGTGCAAATGAAACCCAAAGATTCAAGACTCTGCATGCAGTACAACCCCAGAGAAAAAGAAACAAATGCATTACACATCTCCCTCGGTATTCGCGGGGGATAGGGGCAGAGCCGGACCGCAAATGGAGAAAAATCACGAATATCTTCTCGTCCGGCTCTGACCCACCCCCGCCTCCCTCTCGCCTTTCCCCCGGCATCCCGGCCTTACCTGGTGGTCTAGAAGGCTTTCGGGGCAGGAGCGATCTTCCTACGCTCCTGCCCTGTGCAGATCGCCAATAGGAAATGACTGCCGTGAGTTCTCCTGATGTTGTGACATCAGAGAGAAGGCTTCTGATATTGCGATGTCAGAGAGAAGGCTTCCAGTTCAGGCGTAGGACGTGCGTAGGAGCTGTCGCCCGCAGCTTTGTGCACACTGCAGTAGTGAGGAGAAGGGAGCAGGCCAGAAGATAACACCGGGGGCAGCAATGAAAATGCCACATCGCACCACGGGCTGCATAAAACGGCCAGGCAGACCAGATTCGGCCCATGGGCCTTGAGTTTGACACCTGTAGGGTTGAGGAACCTTTTTCCTCACATGGCAAAGTAGGGAACTAGGATTCTCCATCAGGCAGCAGCATAAGCTATAAAGCCTAAGGGGTTAGAAATAAAACAAAGGAAATAAGGTAATACCTTTTTTATTGGACTAACTCAATGCATTTTATGATGAGATTTCAAAGGTAACCCTTCTTCTTCAGATCAGAAATAAGCAAATGTTGACAATTATCAGTATATATGGTAGAATCTCAGTTAACCGGGTCTCAGTTAACCAGGATTCTCACACAACCGGCAAAAAAATCGCTGGTGGAAAAAACAATGTCCTCCGAAGCAACAGTGGTAGCATCCTGAGCCCCAAATCCTCCTTCCCTCAAGCCCCCCAAGCCCCGAAACAGCTACAATCCTCCCTCCTGCCCCAAAGCACCAGCGCGGCAGCGGTCTTGAGCCACAAAGCCCTCCTCATTCCCTCCCTCAAACCCCGATGTGGCAGAAGCAGGTGGTGGTCCTGAGCTGCAAATTCCCTCGCTCCCTCCCTTCCTCACTCTCTCTTCTTTACCTAAAGCACAGCAGTCAGCAGGAGGCACATGCTGCTCATGGCCAGCCCGGCAGAGCTTTTCCTCTGATGAGTCATTTCCGACACGTCATAGGAAAGACCCTGCCTCCTGTGCTTTGGGTAAGGAAGAGAGAGAAAGAAAGAAAGAGCGAGGGAGTTTGTAGCTCAGGACTGTCGCCTGCTTCTGCCACTTCAGGGCTTGAAAGGGTGGGGGAAGGATTGAGAGTGTGTTAGACATGGTTTCTAACACTCTCTCAATTATCCAGAAAAACAGTTAGCCGGTATCCACCAAACCCTGTGGGTTCTGGATAACTGAGATTCTACTGTATAAGGAGAAAATGAAAGCATTTCAGGGATAGTTTCACAGGAAGAGGGCAGGGTGGGTGGGTAAGCAGGAGACAGAGAGATAACAAAGCAGTTTTGAAAGTCTTTGTAGTGGGATAGAAAGCCCAGATCTTTGGTAAGTCCTGTCTGGTAGATGTCAAAATATTTCATCATTTTAATTTCAAAGGTCTTATGTTCTTGGATTGTCTTAATTACTAAACAGTCACATAACCAGCTCAACTTCTAAAAGGAAGACTCACTTTTCTTGATTTCCAACTGTTTATTGCAAACAAGGCCAATGCTCTGTTGTTGGCCCAAGGAAAAGACATACCGTATATTAAATGTAACAAACCACAAACCATAAACAAGTCACTTACTGTAGGTAGTTGAAACAAGAGTTTGGCCCTAGCAAGATGAGTCCTTTGTACTGTATCTAGATGCTGATCAATTGGCTGACAGCCTGTCAAACTAAAGGGGTAGATGTTTTGTGACTGATGAGATGGGTTCTGAATTACTGCAGAGATGGATGTTGAGTTGACTCTCTGGATGTCTGTCAAAGGCCATGAGGGCTGCTGACTATCCCTTCGTTAAAAGTAATAGGTACTAGGAGATCTACTATCTTTTCGGTTATAGTACCCCCAGATCTGGAACAACTTACCAATTTACCTACGTGGTGAATCCTCATTAGAAAAATTTAAAAGCTCTTTAAAAAGTTACTTGTATAGGGATGCATTTGAGACATAGATTTGAGGAGTGTGTGGCGCAGTGGTTGGATCTACAGCCTCAGCACCCTGGGGTTGTGGGTTCAAACCCCGCGCTGCTCCTTGTGACCCCGGGCAAGTCACTTAATCCTCCATAGCCCCAGGTACGTTAGATAGATTGTGAGCCCACCGGGACAGATAGGGAAAATGCTTGAGTACCTGATTGTAAAAACCGCTTAGATAACCTTGATAGGCGGTATATAAAATCCTAATAAAACTTGAAACTTGAAAACATAATTCTTCTATCATTAAAGCATATGCTCTAATACTTAATTTCAATCAGATTGTACATATAGGTCATAATCTCCTTTACCTCTTTTCCATGTTTAGCCATGCTTTCAAGATTGATTTCTATTACCCTCCAGTTGTTTTTTTCCCCTAAATGTATCTCTATTTTCTTTAAAGATTGTAGTTCACCCTCTTTTCCTTTTGTACTGGTAATTATTTTACGTATACACTATCACATGTTTATTTATACAAAGTTGTTTTACTGTTTGTTTCCCAATTTTAAATTGTCATACGCATTGAAATATTTGCAATTGCGTGTACAACAAATTTTTAATAAACTTGAAACTAATAGGTTAAAAGAAGGATGCATATATCAGGAGTGGCTTTGAGAGGGAGAGAGACTGTGAACTACTTGCTTTCTAAGCCCTAACTTGAAATTTTTTCTAGAAAAGGGGTTCTCAACCCAGTCCTTGAGATACACCAAGCCTGTCTGGTTTCTCAAGATTTCTACAAAGAATATGTATAAAATAAATCTGCAAGCATTGCTCCATGCTTATTCATTGTGAGTACCCTAAAAACCTAACTAGTTGGATGTGTCCCTAGGGTTGAATTGAGAACCCCTGGCCCAGAAAGAGCCAAGATTATCAGTGATGTCACAATGGCTTAATTATCTTATACTTGGCTCACATAAGAATCAGAGTACGAATGGGTTCAGTCACTGACCCTCAAGCCTTGAATTGAAGAATGCTGGTGTAGAAGGACTGAGGTTGAGATAGACACTAAAGAATGGCACGGGATTGTTTCCCGTGGTTATTCACGGGAATGAGAACAGTGATGAATTTTGTCACCGTGTCATTCTCTAATCATGAGTGAACAGCAGAGCTAAGGCAGTTAATTGAGAGAGGAACTGAGTACATGTGGCTGTGGTTAGTGGTGCAACAATGACTGAGAGGAATAAGATGCAATGTGTAGCAGAAGTTCTGAGTGATTGAATGGATGAACGGATTTAGGAATGCCTGACGGGCTGAGTGACTGACTGACTGAATGGGAGAGTTATGAGAAACAGAGAGAGCATTGATTATGCGTGATGAAAGGGCAAAAGTGAGTCAGTGTGGGTTTATGAGTGGCAGTGGGGTGATGTGAGTTGTGAAGGGGCTCAGTGAGTGCAGAGTAAGTTGTGTGCAGGAGGAAAGTATAAATAAATTGGCGGTAAGGGTCTAGAGAGTCTGAGTCAGACCTCTTCCCTTATATTCCTTCCTTCTTTCATCTCTTTTCATTTCCTTTTCCTTCGCCTTTCGCCTCACCAGCAACCTCCATTCCACTTCTTGTCCTGCACCACTGCAGTGATTCTCTTCTTGTGCTGGCAGGCCTGAGAACCTGGCCAGCATTTCCTCTACTATGACACCATGGTCATAAGGTACATCTGCTTTCTTTGGTATGTGTCTGTTTGTGCGTGTACAAACATTTGCATATGAAGGAATGAACAAAGCACAACAGGTGATATCGCCTGAAGCAAAAAAATGGCTAAAAAAAGTTTATGTACAGTACTAAAATAACCAAACAAAAAGGAAACTGCAGACAAAATGTACAAGATGCAGGCTATGTTTGTTATATCAAATATAGATGCGGTAAATGTTATCACCTTTTAAACAAACCTAAGGATCCGACATCCCAGTACTAAAATAAATCATTGAATAGGCAAGTGGCCCATACAGTGAAGCCCCCTATTACCAGACTGAGGCAAAATGTAAGAAAAGTGGACCCCTAGAATAGATCATCCTCCATGAGCCATATTAAAATGCCAAGGCTCCAACAAGGAAAATCAACTACATTGTCAGAAGTTTAGTTAACGCTCTGGTCCCAGGTGTGGTAAAAGTTAATGCAAGCCACGTTAACCATTTTATACTGGAATGAGCTAGTTTGCATGTGATGTAGCTCATTACTTTGTTATGCATTGAGCCTGGTTTATTTTGCATTAAAATCCACATTAACACTGCTTAACATACATTAACTATCAAATAATGCACAATAATGAAGCTTAGTAAATCCTATACCTAATCTAAACCTCAGTCCCACCCCTTATGTCTAACCTCCAGGTTTACGTAATAATCTAAACAGTTGCCAACCTTCCTGAGAGCTGGTGTGAGGCATGAAGGGGCTCAGGGCAAAAACTGGGAAGGGAGATCCAAAAAGCTACACAGGCTATGCCTTCTTAAGCTTAAGACAGGTGCTAGGGCAATTTCTCTATTTTCCACTCCCTAACACTGGCCCTGACCTTGCCAGATGGTAATTGGTTACTACCAATTTGCTGGCATCAATCCATTACTTTTTGAGGGGTTATGATCCTTTAGTATACACATAAGAACATAAGAATAGCCTTACTGGGTCAGACCAATGGTCCATCCAACCCAGTATCCCATTTTCACAGAGGCCAATCCAAGTCACAAGAACCTGGCAAAAACCCAAATTCCATGCTACTGATCCAGGGGAAGCAGTGACTTTCCCCATATCTGTATCAACAGCAGACTATGGACTTTTCCTCCAGAACCTGTCCAAACCTTTTTTAAAACTAGCTACATTAACCGCTCTTACTACATCCTACTACGTATTCCAGAGCTTAATTATTCTCTGAGTGTAAAAATATTTCCTCCTATTGGTTTTAAAAATACTGTATTACTCTGTAACTTCATTGAGTGTCCCCCTAGTCTTTGTAAAGCTTGACACATTAAAAAAAAAAAAAATCAATCCACCTGTACCTGGTTACTCAATGACATGCATTATTGTCAGGTAATACTTTCTTTGTCTGCCCTTTGTTTTGTTCTTATCTCTCCCTCTGTGACTATCCTAGATGGAGTGAAGGACATAATTCAGCAACCTTCCAGGTCTATTTCTATCACTGTTATATCATATGATGTTAAATAAGGCTCATTAGGTTTATTCAGTACCCCCCCCCCCCCACACACCCTACTCCTGGAGAAACATCTCAGACAGCAGTTGATTCCTGGCCTTCTCTTTTCCTCCTCACCCAAAGATTTATTCATATGTTAATGAGATGGATCATGCATGTCATGACTCAGGGCCTTTCTGTCCTGAATGCCTCATTATATACAGTACTTATTAACAGGCAACTTACCATTGTTCAGCCTCTCAAGGACGGATATTACCAACAAAGGATGGCATGCAAAACATTCACTCAGCATTTCACAAATATCTGTTCAGCATGAAAAGCACAAAGGGCCTCAATGAACAGGGACTTGTCTTTATTGATCTAACACATGCTGTGTTTCGGTGTACAACACCTGCCTCAGGGGTCAGCCCATGAGCAAAATATGATTACCAAATTTCAGGGATCAGCTGAAGCAACACAGGACTAAGAGATTGCTTTCTGTGCTTGGGCTTTAGGACTGATTCTGATCCCCAAAGTTTGGTAATCATATTTTGCTCATGGGCTGACCCCCTAAGGCAGGTGTTGTACATCGAAACACTGCTCATGTTGGGTCAATACAAACAAGTCCCTGTTCATTGAGACCCTATGTGCTTATTTTGGCTGTATTTTGTTTGGTGTGAACTGTCCCTCTCTATGCTGGACAAATATCTATTCAGCATGATCTCCTTTCAGGTGTCAAATTAGGGGTAGATTTTTCTACATGTTTCTGTACATTTAACTTTCTCAACAAGCTCATTTGATGCATAGTTTCAAGTGATTTGGCAGAATTCAAATATATAAAATGAACCCTACTTTCATCCCCAAAATAAGCCAATTTGCCCTAAATCCATACTGATCTTTTCTTATTGATCCTATTTTCCTCGTAATTCTTTCCTTCTACCCAGGTTGACAGATTTCCACTGTAATCTTTCTGAAAGAAACTACAAAAAGGTCCATCAAGTATAAAATCAGCTGACTGTCATCATACTCTAAAAGGAATCTCAGAAAAATTATTCTTCTCAGTTTTGATATCACCTCTGTAGGTTCACAGGATAACCTTAGGTATAGCTCACCAGTGCTTGAAAGCTCTTCCTCATTTATATGGAAGAGCTATTTGCTTACCTTTTCTTTACTCACACTTCAGGAATCCCATCTCAGCCTTCCCTTCTCAAGTATTCTGAAATCATATTCCTCCTTCATGTAACTCCTCCTTTATAGATTGACATAAAATACTTGTTCCACAAGTTACCTTTGCCAACATTTTCCTGACTATTCAACTTGTTTATTTGTACTAGGTCAAACTCTACTATGCACTTCTTCCTCCTTATCTATTTATAGAAATATTTTCATATTAATATCTAGAAAATGTTAAAAATGTCTTCCCTCAGTTGAGAGTTTTACAACACTGGTGCACAATTTGGCCCTCATTCTATAGTCTGCCTAAAGTTAGGTGCTCCTATCAGCACCTACGTTAATTGAGAAAGGCTTACAGTGCTGATACTGGCACAATACCTCACAACTGGCTTTAATTGGACTTAACTGAAAGTAAGGCGCCTAACTCCAACTCAATTCTATGAAAAGTAGGTGCCTAATTCAAAGCGCCTACACTAAAAATGGGCGTGGTTAGGGGCAGATCATGTGCTTTCTGAGCTACACACCTCTTTGTGAATCAGGTGCCATTAGGGTCTGATAGCAGCACCTAACTTTAGGCGTAGAAAACCCTGGCATAAATTGAGGACGCCTAAATGTTAGAATTCTGAGCGCCACCTATACACACTTTGGCGACACTGAGCATGATTCTGTAATGGGTGCCTACATTTTATAGAATCAGTGCTGATATTGGCACCTAACTTTAGATGGACTATATAGAATCAGGAGGACCTTTATATTTATCTATATTTGCCAAACTACTGTATATTTCTCAAATTACAATTTGTTATTTGAAGCATTTTTAGAAGTAATCTTACTAAAAGTCCCAAAGAGAAAGTGTGCTAATATCAACCACAATATACCTAATCTGGTGGAGAAAAAGACCTCAGTTCTGCTTCATTGGTCAGAAAAAACTTCACCAGGGCATTTTTAGAAGCCCACATGATTATATATCCAGAATTTGAGATGCTGTATCTTGAAATGTTATCTATCTGATAGTTGTGCTCTAAACTAGGATGACATGTAGTCAATGAAACTTATTGACCTTAATCCTGAAAAGAGATCCAGCCAAAGGTCTGGGAAGAAACCCTAAGATTTAAGGCAAAGGAGAAAAGTGATGGAGATGTGAAGAGAGACAGGACTAGAGTTGGGAGACTCATCTAGACTCACTTCCAAATCCTAGAACCTCCTTTTCTCTCTTTCCCCTATTCCTCAGCCTCCAAACTTTCTCTCTACTTTACTAGTTCCTTCTGCAGATCCCAGATTTTCCCATCCCTCTCAATTGTCCGCTTCAAGTTCCCAGAACTGATTTCCCTCTACACTAGGGATGTGCACAGACAATACATTTTTTAAAATTAAGTTTCGGATCGGGGAGGTGGGGTGGGGGAATTATTCCACATTTTCTTGCTTTTTTTCAGACATTCAGATACATACAGAGGGGTTGAAATTAATATCATGAGCCATACTCTGCATGGGTTGTTTTTTTTATTCAATTTTCTGTATTTTGTCTCTCCTCTAATTGTGATTCTTAAAGGACTTTTCAGTAAAAATGTATTGCTATTTGCTTAATATTTCTGATATCTAGTGGGAAGATATTCACTCTCTTTGTAATCAATGTAATATATGAAAAAATTCAGTAAATTTAAAAAAAAAAAATTGAACAGTTAAATAAAGTAGATTAAATTGGTCTTGGCTGATAAACCAGATGTGGACTGAGGTAGAAAATGACATGTGGACAAATTTTCCCCATCCTTGCAGGATCTCTCTATCCCTGTCCTGTCCCCGCGAGCTATATCCCCAATCCTGCAAGTTCTGTCCTCATCTGCACAAGCCTCGAACACTTTAAAATCATAAGTGTTTGAGGCTTGTGTGGTTAAGGCAGAGCTTGCAGGAATGAGACAGGAACAGGGACAGAACTCATGAGGACGGGACAGGGATATTGAGATCCTGCAGGTACAGGGACAAATTTGTCCCCATGTTATTCTCTATGAGCAGTCAACATGGCAAGTTTGGGATTCACTCACTGAGCAACCCTTTGTTTTTCCATTTTTTTCAGGACAGGTTGATCCATGGTTAATGTTGCCCCATTCCACGCATGGACTTCTTGTTTGACTTCCTTAAGCAAAACAAGATAAGATTATCCCCCCCCCCTCTTTTACAAAACCGTGGAAACAGTTTCTAGTGCAGGCCGGCGTACTGAATGCTCTGCGCTGCTCCTGATGCTCTTAAGAACTCTATGAGTGTTGGGAGTAGCGCAGAGCATTCAGTGCGCCAGCCTGCGCTATAAACCGCTTTTGCGGTTTTGTATAAGGGGGAGGGGGTATAAGTCCATGAATCAATCAACCACCAGTGGCCCCTATTAACAGAGAACCAGACATCTAATGCTTCTACAGAATAATTACATATTTTCAATTAATGGGAATAGTCTCTTAAATTATGAAGTAACTAAGAAAATCAGATTGCTAAACAACCTACTACTAATCTTTTCTATAGCATTACTAGACATACACATTACTAGCTGTACATTACTAGCTGTACACATTACTAGACATACACATTACTAGCTGTACATCAAAACACAGAAGAGACAGTCCCTGATCAAAAGAGCTTACAATCTAGTCAAGACAGCCAAACTGAACAAAGTGCATCAATACACCGAGCTCAGATGGGGGAATTACAGAGGGATTCATAAGACAGTTACTGGTGTTTAGAAGGTGGGTTGGCATTTGGAATTGAAATCATATTCAAAGAAGTGGGCTTTGAGTCTGGATTTGAATGCTGCCAGAGACAAAGCCTGATGTATCGAGTCAGGCAGTTTTCTTTTCCAGGCATAAGGTGCAGCAAAATAGAAAGATTGGAGTCTGGAGTTGGCTGTAATGAAGAAAGGTACAGATAAGAGAGACTTATCTGATGAGCGGAGTGCCCGGGGTGGGGAGAGATGAGAGAGGAGTATTGAAAGAGAACTGAGTGCCTCCATACAGGCATTAAAGTTAAATATTAAGGAAGGTGCGGCCTAGTGGTTAGAGCTGCAGCCTCAGAACTCTGAGGTTGTGGGTTTGAGCCCAGCACTGCTCCTTGTGATCCTGGGCAAGTCCCTTAACCCTCTATTGCCCCAGGTACACTAGGTAGATTGTAAGCCTGCCAGGACAGAAAGGAAAAAATGCTTGAGTATCTGAATGTAAAAACTGCTTAGACAATCTCCATTTATAGGCAGTATATAAGGAATAAATAAACTTGGAAACTATAGTTGTTTCAAAATAAATTTTCTGAATAGACTTTTGATTTTAAAACTCTTTTGGCTCTTAGCTCTTACATTTAGGTTTTTTAAAAGGATGCAAGTAGGTGAATGAAGTTAGGCTCAGCAGTAATTTCTAGCACTAGCCACACATATTTGGAGCCTCAACTTAGGAATCTCTGTACCTGCCCTAACCTCCCCTTTTTAAAGCATCTAAAGTTAGGATATTAAGAAACATTTTTGGGTGCCTCTACTCACTGAATATGCTCCTAATTACACAAGGCAACAAAAAAAAGTTTTTCAGAATCATCTGACAACACAGCACATTTTTCTAAATCAGTTTTTCACGCTGATTTCAGATCTGTTATTATAGCCTTACTGGGTCAGACTAATGGTCCATCAAGCCCAGTAGCCTGTTCTCACAGTGGCCAATCAGGCCACTAGTACCTGGCCAAAACCCAAAGAGTAGCAACACTCCATGCTACTGATCCAGGGCAAGCAGTGACTTCCCCCATGTCTTTCTCAATAACAGGCTATGGGCTTTTCCTCGAGGAAATTGTCCAAACCTTTCTTAAAACCAGCTACGCTATCTGCTCTTACCACAACTATAGAGTTGCGCAGGGACAGAAATCCACCCGTCCCCCACCCATCCTTGCCAGAATCCCCTCCGTCCCTGCCCGTCCCTGCGAGGAATCTCCTCTGTCCCTGTCCCGTCCCCCCCCCAAACTTAAAATGGGAGCACTTAGGCCCTGATTCTATAAACAGTGCCTAGCTCCAAAGCACCATTGAGTGTGGTTGTCAATCATCCATTAGGCGCTATTTATAGAACTGCACCTAACGGTGCCTATACATTCGTAGGCACCAGTAGGCTTAAAACCTTAGGTGTGCTTTCATTTTGGCCAGGATTTTTTTGGCCTGAGTGCACCTAAGTGAAACCACATCCAAGATTTGCCCCGAATCTGCCCCAACTATGCCTACTTGCTGGTAGGTGCGCTGTGTAGATGCCTAACTCGAAGTGGTGGGAGCCTACAGAGTTAGGCATCTACCAGCTAATTAATTTTTTTTAATGTTTTTTAATGGCACGTTCAATTATCAGCGCTGATTAAGCCAGTTAAGAAAATTAAGTTAAGTGCCTAGATCGGCTAGGCACGTCAATCTAGGCACCTAACTTTAGACATCTTTTATAGAATCAGGGCCTTACGTACCTCCTAAATAGAAGGTGGTAAGTGCTCTCACATTAATTTTTGCAGGTACTGCACACATTAATGACATTAGCTCATGACCTGCAAAAAAATGGAAGATGTTTAAAAAAAGTGCCATATAGAATCTGGACTTAGCACCCCTGCTTTAAAATGCACTAAGCCCAGAAGGGCCCCATCGCCTTTAAATTTTAGATGCCTAGACCTTGAAAACAAGCCTGTAAGAGATTTCTAATTTTTTTATACACAAGAGGATAATGCAGTAAAGTTAGTGGATATACATTATGTGAAAAGAGTTATCAAGGACATCATGCACTTGAAATATGCATTGAATATAATTAGGAAGATGATTGTCTTATCAAGCTGTCACTTCATAATTAATATAAGTTTGAGGATAGGTATTAAGACTTTTTCTCTCTTCTTTCTACCCATTTCAGAATATTAAGAATCAAACCATAATGGAAGAACGATGTAGAGGTTTGCCATTGTCATCTGGAAAGACTTGGGTGTGGTTAGGTCTTTCCTATTTTTTAAAATGGAGTTCCTTTACTTCTTTTATATTTGTTTTTTTGGAAACTGTAAGTTGCCCTGATCTGGTAAGGCTAGACAGTATATCATGCTTTTAAATAAAACATAAATTGGCATCTAAGGTCTAACAAGTCCTAACTGTCTCAAGCTGATGTTCCTGTATTGACTTTTAACCATTAACCAAACTAGGCTACTGCCTAGGACAACACCTTCTGAGGTGTAGTAAAAACCACCTGCATTTAAAGCAAAACTAGGCCCTGACAATTACACAAATGCAAAGAACCATCAGTATGTATTTATACTCAAGGAGAAGGTATGCAATTTTAAATAGTGGAGGAGTAGCCTAGTGGTTAGCATAGCAGCTTGAGAACCTGAGGAACTGGGTTCAGTTCCACTACAGCTCCTTGTGACTCTGGGCAAGTCACTTAACACTACATTGCTCCAGGTACAAAATGAGTACCGGTACCTGTATATAACACTAGCTGATCACCCAGTATTTATCCCAATTTTCCAGTATCAGATCAATTTTTACATGTTACCCCCTTCCCACCCCCACAGTATTTTTCCCTAGCTAGTAAGTCATATGTATACCAAGTTTGGTTGAAATCTCTCCATGTGTTTCAGAGTTATGCTGAGTATTCATCTCAGTGAGCATGAAAACTATGGGGTAGACATTAAATCTGTCATTTTCGATAATTTTTACATATCACTCCCTTCCCACCCCCACAGTATTTTTCCCCAGATAGTATGTGATATGTATACCAAGTTTGAAATCTGGTTGGTTGAAATCTGTCCATGCATTTCAGAGTTATGTTGGAACATACATACACACACAGATACATCCAATTTTATATACTGATATATAGATTTTAACCCACTTTGATTGTAACCAAAGAAAGGCAGTATATCTAATCTAGTATTTCTGAGTTGCACTATGCCTAAACAGGTTCAAGGTGACTTATAATGTAAGGAATTACAGAATTATAGCAGTGTGAGGAGGGCAGAGTAATGGGAAAGGGAGAAAAGAGGTTTTATGTCTGTATTGGTATAACAATTGAGTTGGGATATAGTGACATTAGGTATTTCAAGTTAGCTTTCAAAGAAGAGAGTTTTTATTTGGGGGGGGGGGGAATCTGATGCCAGTTGGGAGGTTGTTCCTGGTCTCGGTGCCAAGGTAAGTGAAGAGTGAGTCAAATGTACATTTGTATTTAACACCTATGAGAGATGGAAGGAGTAGTTGAAGTGATTTTAGTTTCTGGTTGACGTTGACCAGGAATTGACAAATAAGTTTATGAGTAGTTCAGTGGTTTTTGCATATAAAATTTGGAACATTATACGTGATAGTTTGAAGGTGATACAAGTTTTGGCAGGTAGCCAATGTAAGTTCTTATAGTAAGGTGAGGCAAAGTCAAAATTTTTTTTGTTTGAATATTAATCTGATAGCTGTGTTTTGAATCATCTGTAATTTGTTCAGGAGAGTAGACCCGCATAGAGGGAGTTGCAGTAATCCAGCTGGGACAGTATACGCATTTGCATTAATAAGGCAAAGTTGCGCTTTTGAAAAAAGTCTTAGTCTTCTCATATTGTAGAAGGTTTTCTTCCTTAAGCTGGATATTTGAGCTTCATATGATAGGGTTGAGTCGAGTATGACTCTGAGGACCTTGGACGTCTTGTTGATATCCAGTGTGGATCCTGAGATTAGAGTTACAACGGGAGGAACCGTGTGTACAGTGTTATGAAACCATAGAACTTTGTTTTTGTCTGTTTTTAGTTTGAGTTTGTTGGATGTGGCCCAGATCTATATTTTGTCTATTCCATTTGATATTATCAGTGTTGCATAATTAGAGTCACGATTAATTGGGATAAGTAGAAGAATGTCATCTGCGTATGAGAATATGCATTCTTTGTTGAATTTGATATGGCCTAGTGAGCTCATGAAGAAGTTATAGAAGATCGGTGATAACGGTGATCCTTGTGGTACGCCACAGAAAGCTTGCCAGTCCAATCTCCTTCACTTGGATAAATAGGAGGGAATAGGACTTGTATACCACTTTTTTGTGGTTACACATTACAGGCACTTATTTTGTACCCGGGGCAATGGAGGATTGACTTGCCCAGGGTCACAAGGTGCAGCAGTTGGATTCAATCTCACAGCTTCAGGGTGCTGAGGCAGCAGCTCTACTACTATGCCACCCTTCACCTCCAGTAGCTTTTTGAAAATTGTCCTCATTGTGTAAATATATACAAAACAAAGTCTGATATCTGTTTGAATTGGTCTGGGAAGGGTGATATTTGGCTCCTGCTGACTGGAGGAAAATGTATAAGAGCTAAGAAAAAAACCAGATAGATCTCTGTGGGAAGCTGTGGAAAACAGGAAAGCATGGTCAGGACTGGCCTACAGAGTATCCAAAGGTCAGACACGACTAAATGGATAGTAATCGTACCAGCACTATTCTTCAACTATAGGGATGCCAGGAGGGAGCAATTTTTGAGAGGGAAATTTTAAGCATGCAGCCCTTACCCCACCTCCTTACTGCCTCCTAACTCTATCCCCTGCCCCTTGTCAACCCCACAGTGATTCCAGAAAATACTTTATTTACAAAAGTGCAACAGGGATGGATGAGAAAGAAATACATTTCCTCCTGTACTTTGCAACAAATAGTGATTTTATTTGCCTAATCATGTTGGTTCCAGTCTCTGGTTCTGCTTTCCTCTGTCCTCTTAATTCAGTTTCCATTTGCTATTCTTTTCTTTTTGTCTTTTTCACTTTCTACCCTACATCCATCTTTGGCATTGATCTTTCGTATTCAGCTTTCTTGTTTGCCTTCTTGTCCACCCTTCCTTCTCACCATCGAGCCATCAACTCCATCTATCTAGTTTTCCATCTCTTCCCTTTTATCCAGTGGTCTCAAACTCAAACCCTTTGCAGGGCCACATTTTGGATTTGTAGGTACTTGGAGGGCCTCAGAAAAAAATAGTTAATATCTTATTAAAGAAATGACAATTTTGCATGAGGTAAAACTCTTTATAGTTTATAAATCTTTCCTTTTGGCTAAGTCTTAATAATAATATTGTAATTTATAGCTAAAGAGACAAATGATCAAGAACCTGTTTTAAACATACAGAGGGCATCAAAATAGTACCTAGCAGGCCGCAAGTTTGAGACCACTGCTTTTATCTGTATATATCCAGTCCTTTCTCTCTCTTTCCTGGCTCTTCCTGTGTTCAATATCTTCCCTTTGTTGTTGTTGTTTTTTGTTTTTTTTTTGGGGGGGGGTCCACCAACCATTTGTAGTATATGTCCTCTTTTCCACTTCATGTCCTGAATCTCCTTGTCTCTTTCCTTCCCCTGAGTCTATCCTCATTCCTCTGTCCAAGATTTGTTCCTCACCCCCCCCCACCCCCTCGCCCCACATCCACTTCAGTCTTTCTGTTCTCTTCTCCTTCAGTCTAGTCCTGCCCTCATTTGCTTTTTTTTTTTTTTTTTTTTGCCATGTCATGCTTTCCTGGTTTTGCCACAGAAGTATTTTGTGTTTGCAGATCTTGAACTGTTACGTCTGAGACTGAGAGGAACCTTTTCTAAACATTTGGGCCCTAGAAATATGTCTAATTTGTCTTTGTTGTACCCTGCACTGGAGGAGGGAGCAAAGCGGAAAGTTTGCTTTGGGTGGCTAATACCCTTGCACCAGCACCGCGTAACTACAAAAACATTCTGAAAAAGCAGGAGAAAAAGATCAGTGCTAGATTGCAGCTAAGAACGTTCATTTTCAAAGGCAGCTCCAATAACAACATTACGTCATCCGACACTTGGGGAGGGGGGGGATCCGGGACTACAAGTCCCATGAGATCGCAAGGAGCTCCCGAAGTGACGCAAGAGAAAAATGGGCGGGGGAGGCAAGAGCGGAGGCGGTGCTGCCTTTTCCTGGCGTGCCTCCGGACCTGGTTGCGCAGACGCCATGTTTGTTTGAGAAGCGATGACAGGAGGCGGAAGGAGACGGCGACACCGAGGACAGCGCTGAAAGGGGAGCGGGCTGCAAGGGACTGGACAGAGCCGGGGGGGGGGGGCGCGCGGCAGAGGTCGAGTCGCTGGACTGTGAGCGCGGCTGCGTGGTGGACGGCGGCGGAGTCTGGGGCTACCCCGACCAAGCTCTGCGGCTGAAGCCCCCCAGGAGCTCGCTGCGCTGCAGGTCGCTTCCCCGGTGGCATTTTGAAGTGGGCTCTCCTGAAGCGGCACGAGCGTATTCTGAAACCTATTAAAAAAAACACAAAAACCCTGAAGTGCTTGCAGGCGATATTACAAATAAATCTTATCTATGAAGTGAAAGTTCAGTGCAAGGGGTCGACCTCCCTGTGCACAAATGTGAGGAATGAGCCCTGGGTTTTAATCCCAGTGCTTTGGGGGGGTGTAAAAGAAGAGACATTTCATGTTGGTTTCCCTTTCTCTGTGGTCTTCCTAGTGTTGCTGTCTAGGTTCTGCTCGAGTTCGAATCCACGGGCGGGTTCGTTTTTGGATTTTTGGTTTCCCCAATACGTTGTGGATTTTGTTCTTCTTTTTATATACATTTTTTTTAAGACTCAAAGGCCTTAAGGTGGTTTCGGGTCTTCTTTCTGGGCAGAGAGAGCTTGTTCTTTTTTTTTTCTGTTTTCACCCATCCGGATACCTGCAAGATGTCAAACTGCGTTCCCGCAGATATGGTAAGAGATACTCGGTATTCCTACTTCACTGTGGCTACGAGTGAGGGAAGGTGCCCTGTGCAATGAATGCATGCAGGAAATGAATGATTGTCCTAGAATTGTTGACCAACTAAGTTTCATGTGCATTATGTAAGGGATTAAAATCATTAAGGGATACATATAGAGACACATAAATGCACACACTTGTGCGTTTGTATTTTATCAAGGAAACGAACGATAGCTCAGATTAGCAAAACAGTTCTTCACAAATACAATGATCAGACTGTCCCCCCTCCCCCCCCCCAGGAAACTCTGCAGTGTCCCTTTCCCTCCGGGCGTTCAGTGAACTTATCACCTGGAAGGAAGATATATTCTGATCAAGTAATATAGGTCGTCCACCGCCACCAAAAATGACTGAAACATTCCTGCATTTATGTATGCACATACACAGGCGATTGAGAGATGATAGTGTTCAAGGACAGTTTCTATATACATTCTGGGATGATCTTCCTTTAGTTTACATCCTTAATATATTTTCTCTCCCTCCAGCCCTTCAAAGTGAATCCAGGGGCTAAAGCTGTCTTTCATAATATTATGTTTTATTTTAGGAAAATAGCTCTTGGCCAGCGTCATGTACCCTCCTGGAAATGTCCAGCTCTCTTCTTATGTAATCCGCTTTGAACCGCAAGGTACAAGCGGAATAAAAATCACTAATGTAATGTAATGTTATCAGCCATCAGAATATGTCGTTGTGCTAGTTCTCGGCCACAAATAGACAAACGAAAGGCTGGGAAGTATTTTGTTAGCAAAGTTAGTAAATTGGCTTTATGTTAGTGAGATTTTTTTTTTTTTTTTTTTTTTGAAGTCCACCTAATTTATTGCTCCATTTGCTCTCAGTGGGAAGCTGAGCTTGGCAGGGTTGATCAGAATTTTTTCTTTAATGTGAAATTGCAGTGTGAATGGTGTACTGTCAGAATGGAAACCGTGATATCTCTATCCAAAGGCCCCTGTGTCAAAATTTTATTATTCTAACTTCAGAAATGGTTTTTCACCATTTGATTATGGATTTATTTTTTGGGGAGATATGTCATGTATTCCCAAACCTTATTTGTTTACTTCAGGTTTTAGTCATTTTTGTGAATTTTTGTTTATTCAATTTAATGCAAAACGTTTTGCTTCCTGTGTAGTAAAGGTTGGTTTGGTTTTTCATTAGCACAAAATGAGAGAAAATGATCTTTGACTAGGACTGTGAAGCTGACCTTGATTTTTTTTTTTTTGTGGTGTACTATATTACATACGATATCTATGAAAATTTAAATGTCATCTAAGAAAATATGAAGCCTACTTGATATTGTAATTAGTTTGCTTGATTGGTGATGACAGTAATCAGGTATTTTGGTTTCATAGGTTGTATGTGCAGTGGTTCTTGCAGTTTTTGGTTTTTTTTTTTTAAGAAGGCTGCATAAAATGAGCAATAATGCAACTTGCTAAAAATCCTTAGCAGACTAATTCAGAATGCCTTTTCTAGGATTTTTGCTTAATATTTTCTCTCCTTTCATTGAAGTAATCTTGTCACAAGAATGTTTTCTTTTTATTGTTGTACAGAAAAAGGGAGACAATGGGTGAAGTATGGAAGAACCACAGGACGCAAACTAGTATAGAAGGTAGCTGGTCTCCTGCTCTGAAGGGATTGCAGACTTGTATAAAGCATACCTACAGATCACATTATTAGGGGGCATAGAAGAGTTCCAACATTGATGGCTAAAATGGTTTTCATTACTTAGCATTTGTAAGCTCATTTGATTTAAAGCTATTTGGAGTTTTTTTTTCCTTCTCTCGTCTAAATTTCCTCACTGCTGTACTCCCCTGTTTTGCTATGAGAGATTTTCGTGACTATTTTCTAAACATTTTAATAGAAGCTAATACACTTGCCGGTATGTCCAAGCTTTCTCTTGCAATATTATTAGTTCTCACAATATTATTAGTTGACAAACCTATGTTCTTCATAGAAAACACCTTGATCCTTTCTGGAGCAGTGCACTCCCATGCAGTCATTTTTATAGTACAGTATTTTCAAAAATGAAAAAGAAATAAAAGGACAAGTCATTCATGTTTAAGCTCAAGGAAAGGGATTCTGGATGGAGTAGAACATCATTATCTTACAGCCAAATGCATGTTGTAGATAATATTGTGGGAATCTTTGCCTAATTTTGAAGTAAATTAAACCTTTTGCAGTGAAATGTTATCATAAAATTGCATTAAATATAGTAGATCTTGTGTTTAGAAACTCACAGTTCCTGAAAATCTGTATCTGAGAAGAACAGTGGCGAGACATGGCCTTACCATCCATTGGAGCCAAGTGGCAAAGATCCATTGAATATTGGTTTTTGTCTTTGCAGGTAGAACATCTATCTTTGTGCTTTGTGGCTCCCTTGGGCCAACACAATCCGACAGGAACTTTGGAAAAGTTGTATGTTAGGAAGCCAGCGAGATGCTCCCTCTGGAGGAATTGGGTGGAGTGGAGATGAAGAGGTGCTTCTAAGTTGGGTGTACTCAGTATGACATATGGTGCAGCATCTACTCATTTTAAGAAAATGATCCAGTAGCAGTCCTGTCACCAGTTTCCTTGGCTGTGATTGGTCTTCTTATAAAATTAGCCATTGTTTTTGGATTTGCACATACATTACAATCACAGAAGTTTAAATAGGCATTTGTCTTAATATTGCCTGTACATCCAAGAATGAGCAATTTCATGTTGTACTTTTGTCTGTCATTTTTGAGTTTTCAGCATATGCTACATTATTGTGTGACTGGTCATGTTGAGTAAAAAGCTGTTCTTTGCACTTCTTATAACTTTGCAGTATATTAGTTTGTATGATGCACTGAATTTGAAAGTTGCTGCATTCTAAATGTGAGCTATAGTTTAATTTTTGCTTTCTGTTCAGTGGCTGTCAATTTGATTAGAGCAGGGGTGTCCAACCTGCGGCCCCGTGAAGTATTTTGTGTGGCCCCGGTCGAGGGCGATGCAGTGTTTTCCTCTGCTGCCCCTGGGTGTTTACTATCTTGCCAGCTCCCTTGCTGCAGCATTTGCGCGGCCCCAGAAAATTTTTTTTTCGGCCAATGCGGCCCAGGGAAGGCAAAAGGTTGGGCACCCCTGGATTAGAGCATTGACTTTGCCTCTCTAGGCTATAGCAGAAAGGAGGTAGCATGGGTCTGACCAAAGAGATCTATCATTGCAAAAAGGAGAGGATTACATATCCTGCTTTACAATCGATCACTTTTTTTCCTGCTACTCATTTACACTGAGGTTGTATTTTATCCCTCATCATTAAAATGCAAACCTGTATTCCATTACACTAAAACCATGTAGAGCAAACAATGTTGCTCATAGCCAGAATGCACTAACCCAAAAGTTAAACTACTGGAGGATAAAAATATTGTAGAACTAGATTACAATAAATGGAAAATAAGTTTGGAAGAACATTGTAATGAAAAGCATATGGTGCCTTAAATTTAATGATTTATGTACTGATTGCATTTTATTGCCAGAAAGCAGTAATATTAGATAAACATTTTCTGGAGATGGTAAGCAGATTTATGTTGTCATGTCCAAACATGAATGGGTGGCAGAACATCTCTCCATTATCAGCTCATAGTTCAGGCTCTATGCATTGATTTTAGCCAAAAAGAGGCCTCTAACCTGAAATATTGGAAATGTCTATGAGACCATTCATTTGTAATGTGGGCTAACCCTTAAATTTTGCTAATTTGCAGCTTTTGGGATCTAGTTCATCAAGACATCAATAGTTTATCTGTGGACCAAGCTAATAGCCAATGAATTTCACAGATTTTGTATGTGATTAAATGGGCTATCACCATTGACCACTTGAACAACTGGGCCAACCACCCAGGTATGAAAAATGGATTAGCCCACTTGTCCATAAGACCATCCAAATATCTGTTGTATTTGCTAGAGAGAGTGGGAAAATTACTTTGAGGGAACTCTTTTTAAGGGAAACATCTATAAACCTATCTTCAGGTCAGAGTTGATAATGGGTCATCTGGTCATGGGTCAAATGGGTCAGCAATATTGGATGATTCATGTGGGTCACGGTCAGTGTCTGTGACCCATTGACCCATGATAAAATTATATTTATTTATCTGCTTCCTTGAGCTTTCCTTGCTCTCTGGAGGTTAGTGTGTGCTTGTGGCTTGGCCCTCCTACAAAGCCCATTTGACTGCAGCGGGGGAGTGGAGTTCTGCTGCTGCTGAAGGCCTGAGCTCTGCTGTCTGTGGCTATGGGGAGATAATTTACCACAGATCCACGAAACTGCTGTGAGAAATGCCTGCACAATTTGGCTTCACCCGCAAGGAGAAGGAAAACTGTGATGAGACGACTGGGCAGGCATAGGCCAAACTCTGACATGGACTCCCCACTCCCCAGTAAAAACAAAATGCTGGTTTTGTGGACTGAGTGCAGCTGTGTAGGACTGAACTAACTGCAGGTAGGAATCCTATTGTCGGTCTGAGCTGAGATTGGTGGGCCTGGATAGTATGGCCCTGTGTTTAAGAGTAGTGAAATATCAGTTGCGATGTCTAAAGAATGACTGTAAACCTCAATCGTAGACATTGGACAGTTTGTATAATTTGATTCAAAATGGTTCTGTTCTGAAAGAAAATGCAGACGACAAAGCCGATTGTTGGAAAATGTTCAGATTGGTTGAAAATGCAAATGGTGAGCAGATTTTTGGCTTGGCAGCCTGCGTGAATTGTTAGTTGTCTACTGTTAAAGTTGAGGTCAGATGAAGAATTGATTTTACAGTATGGGATAAAAATATATCATAAAGAGTTATCAAAAAAAGAAAAAAAAAAAAAAAAACCTCCCTCACAAATATGTAATGTCACTCAAAGAGAGAAAGTCAATCTGTCAATAGTGTAATCACAAGGAATAAAAGACCCTTGGTCTTGAGAGCCTACTGTATTTTTCGCTACATAAGGCGCACCTGACCATAAAACACACCCTGGATTTAGAGGAGGAAAACAAGAAAAAAGCATTTTGAACCAAATTCTCCTTGCCAGGCTCTTAACTCTGTTCCCCCTCTGGTGGTCTAGTGGTAGGCCAAGATAAGGGCACAGGGCAGGCTGTGACAGGGCAAGCAGACCTAGTGACAGGCAGGGTGGACTCCCCCCCCCCCCGGTAGCCTCCCCCCCGAGGCAGGCAGGCAGGGGCCCCTTATCTTAACTCCTCCGGTGGTCCAGTGCTATAGGGCAGGAGCTTTCAGCCTCCTGTCCTTCCCTCCTGCTTTCTCCCAAGCAACAGTGGCCAGAAAGCAGGCTTGAGGTTTTCACTTCCTGGCTTGTCCCACGCTGTTCTGTGAATGGCAGTCCAGCACTATAGAGCAGGAGCTTTCAGCCTCCGGCCCTTCCTTCATGCTTTCTCCCAAGCGGCAGAGTCAGAACGGCAAGAAGGCAGGTGCAAGTTTTTCACTTCCTGCCGTGTCCTGCGCCGCTCTGTGAATGGCTGCCCCAGTTCTCTGACTCTGCCGGTGCCACTCAGGAGAAAGCAGGAGCTGAAAGCTCCTGTGCTACAGCACTGGACCGCCATTCACGGAGCGGCACTGGTCAAGGCAGGAAGTGAAAAACTTGCGCCTGCCATTTTGCCACTCCAACTCTGCCGCTGGGGAGAAAGCCGGAGGGAAGGGCAGGAGGCTGGACCGCAGGAGGAATTAAGGTATGGGAGGGGTAAGTTAGTATTCGCTCCATAAGATGCACCCTAATTTCCACCCACTTTTTGGGAGAAAAAAGGTGCATCTTATAGAGTGAAAAATACGATAATTATTTATTTTTTACATTATTTAATATTTTTTAATAAGTTAACAATTTAATTCATTATGTGTAAAAATATCAAGTGAAAACATCACTAAAAATTTTTAAATATACATCCACATATTCATAGTGTTCCAAAAGGCACTTAACTTAAATTTAATGGCGACACCAGGAAGTACTTCTTCACGGAAAGAGTGAAAGATCGCTGGAACAAGCTTCCAGTGCAGATGGTCGAGGCCACCAGCGTGCCTGACTTTAAGAATAAATGGGACACCTACGTAGGATCACTAAGAAGGTCGAGTTAAAGAGTTGGGTCATTAGCGCACAGACTAAATTGGGTGGGTCATTAGAGTGGGCAGACTTGATGGGCTATAGCCCTTTTCTGCCGTCATCTTTCTATGTTTCTATGTTTCTAACTTTATTTTTTATTTATTTATTCAATTTTTCTATACCGTTCTCCCAGGGGAGTTCAGAATGGTTTACATGAATTTATTCAGGTACTCAAGCATTTTTCCCTGTCTGTCCCGGCGGGTTCACAATCTGCCTAATGTACCTGGGGCAATGGGGGGATTAAGTGACTTGCCCAGGGTCACAAGGAGCAGTGTGGGTTTGAACCCACAACCCCAGGGTGCTGAGGCTGTAGCTTTAACCACTGCGCCACACACTCCCCTCTTTATGTTAGAATAGGGCAAAAAAAAAACCAAAGAAGTCCTTGTAAGGATCAGCTATGTAGTCCTTCAATCAGTTTGTTGATCTGATCCTTATGGGCCAATTCAGTACTTTGACTGATTAGTCCAATCTCTTTTAATCCAATCTCTAAAGTCTAATCCTTAGTTCAATCTTCTGAAGTGTCTTTCTGGTCTAATCTTTAAAATCAAGTCCTTAATCAAATCTTGAAAGTACAGTCCGATGGCGGCTCATCTGTTTCACAATAACTGCTTCATCAGGGACATGTTATAAAAATCATGATATATGTAGAAATAAACATGGCATTACCGTGTAGGTCAGGCTTCTATATGCTGGATTGTTTGGAAAGCCTTTTGGACTACACAGGTGATCCTTACAAGGACTTCTTTGGGGTTGTTTTTTTTTTTTTTTGTCCAATTCCAACATAAAGTTAAGTGCCTTTTGGAACACTATGAATATGTGGATGCATGTTTTAAAATTTTAGGGATGTTTTCACTTGATATTTTTGCACATAATGAATTAAATTGTTAACTTATTAAAAAAAAAAATATAATCTAATATAATAAAATGATAGGCTGCGCATGCGCACTAAAAAAACGTGTTCCCTGATCCGTCGCGAAAATACGAGTGTGCATGCGCGGGTTTTACGTCACCACCTACTCGCTTTGTACGTCACAGCCTCCCTGCTCTACACAAGCCCGACCGCAGCCAGACGACGATCTCCGTTCCTCCTGCCGCCGCAGATCTCCGTTCCTCCTTTGCCACCCACCCCCTTCTCTTCCCCACAGCCTCCCTGCTCTCCACAAGCCGGACCGAAGCCAGATGACGATCTCCGTTCCTCCTTTGACACCCACCCCCTTCTCTTCCCGTGGGCCCGAATGGCAATTCCAGCAGCGTGTGCATCAGTCTTCACACGCTGCTTCGGGCCCTTCTACTGCCCTGATTTGCTCTGCCGCGTCTCTGATGATGTTATAAGAGATGTGCCAGAGTAAATCAGGGCAGTAGAAGGACCCGAAGCAGCGTGTGGAGACTGATGCAAGCGCTGCTGGAATCATCACGTTTGTAGTCCGGACCGCGGAAAAGGGGGGGGGATTAGAGGAAACGCTAATGCTGCTGTACAGGGAACGGGTGGGGGGGGGAGGGAAATGGAGGGGGAGGGAATGCTGCTTTGGACAGACAGACAGACAGAGGAAGGGAAACACAAAGAAAATAAAGACACAGGGGCAGGTGCACAGGGAACTGGTGTGGGGGGATGGAATGCTTGTTTGGACAGACAGACAGAGGGAGAAAGAAGAAAGACACAGGGACAGGGAGATACACAGAAAGACAGACAGGCAAAGGGGGCCAGAGACAGACATAAAGGACAGCGGGAGCCACGTCAGGAGGGGTGCGGGATGAGTCAGTGGGAACTTTTCCAATGGGTGCAACTGGGCGGCTGTCGGGAACCTCTGATCAGGGACAGAGCAAGGTAAGAGTATCATAGGGATAAGAAGGAGGAGGGGTGATAAAAAAGGAAGGGATGCCTGCTGATGGACAGGGGGGTGAAGAAAAAGGAACAGAGGACAGCCAAGGAAAAAGAAAGAAAGAAAGAAAGAAAGCGGCTAAGGAGAGAGAGAAAGAAATAAAGACAGACACACACACACATGTTCTAGCACCCGTTAATGTAACAGGCTTAAAGACTAGTAATAAATAATTAATTAGGTTCTCGAGACCAAGGGTCTTTTATTCCTTGTGATTAAACTATGAATACATTGACTTTCTCTCTTTGGGTGGGATAAAAATTATGACAGATCAAGGGAAGTCATGTGCTGTTGCCAGACTAGGCAGGCAAACATGTATTGATCAGTTTGTGAGAGAGGTTTCTGGTACAAATATTTTTCCAGGGGATAGAGCTGCTGTGAAGAGTGCTGAACTGTGTCTAGTTGTTGAGGCTGGACTATCGTTCTCTGTTGAGAGTTCGGCAAATAATTTTAATCGGCAACAATTACAGAAATATAAGTGTTGATGATGTATTGTTTGGATGCCTAATAGTCTTTGTGATTGCAGACGCAAGACACATGACTCGTATGTAGTAATACTGTGACCACTACAGTTGTGATGCGTGTCTTTCTGCCATTTATGAATGAATAGAAATGGCATACAGTAATCCTAAATAATAAAAATAAAACAAGAAGAGAACTTGCTGTCACAATTAGAACTAGTTTAGCAGTTAACAATGCAATGCCGGTTAGCAAGAGGCCTCTATTTGTCAATTGTAGGTTTATCTGCTGACACTGGAGCTTGGAAAATGCACCACAGGTCACGAGTATGGGTCATAGGGCAAAGGTGTGATAGGTCACATGGGTCATGAGTCACAAAAGATGACCCACTATCGGCTCTGCTTCAGATAAATTAAGCAGTAATTAGAAATAATTTTTAAAGCAGGATTTAAAGGTTCAATTCTATCGTGTTTGCTGTGGATCATGAATTGTGTAGTTAAGGCCATCTCCATAATTTGAAATACAATTTTTCAAACTACATTTCCTATCCTCTGAACAATATGTGGTTGTGGTCAAAAAAGCAAATACAGTAAAACCTTGGTTTACGAGCATAATTTGTTCCGAAAACATGCTTGTAATCCAAAACACTCATATATTAAAGCAAAATTTCTCATAAGAAATAATGGAAACTCAGATGATTTGTTCCACAAACGTAAACTTTAATACAAAATACTATACTTACTTATATTGCAAAACCTTGCTCATTTAGAACAATCACTACACTCCTGCAGCATCAGAGAGAAAAGAACCATCGGCTCAGTTGTGATGATATGACGTGTATACTGTATGTACTCGTATTGCAAGACCTTGCTTGTTTATCAAGTTAAAATTTAATAAATTGTTTTGCTTGTCTTGCAAACACTTGCATACCAAGTTACTTGTAATCCAAGGTTTTATTGTACAATGTTTTGAATTTTTAGGAAAAGAATGTAGAATTTCTGTATTACTCTCGGCTGTGACATCACCTTGATTATGTGCAATTCTTGTCATCAAATTTCAAAACAAATGTAATAAAAAAAAAATACAGGAGATAAATGCTAACGGGATTGAGCAGGTCCCCTATGAGGAAGCTGTAAAGTCATTTCTTTATAGCTTCCTCATAGGGGACCTGCTCAATCCCTTTAGCATTTATCTCCAGCTTTGGAAGAGACAGCTGAGGGGAATATGATAGAGGTCTATAAGATCTTGAATAGAGTGGAAGGGGTGAATGCACATTGGTTGTTTACTCAAAAGTACAAAGAGTAGGAGATAACGCTTTAAAGTTCCTAAGTTGTAAATTTAAAGGAAATTAGACAAAATATTTTTTTCACTCACTGTATAATTTAAGCTCTGAAATTTGTTTCTGGAGAATGTGGTAAAAGCTGTTAATATAGTTGGACTAGCTGATGGCCCGGCGTTGCACGGGTATTTAATTATAGCAATAACACTGTAAATGGATTCAAATAAAGATACTTTATAGTGGTGAATGAAAATATTTTTTTACAGCTTTATAAAAAGTACAATATTCAAATTATAATGTGAAATATTTGACAAAATGAATACAATACAACTAAAGCAAAACTTGATTATAAACAACATTTTTAGTTTCACCTCCAGGAGCAAGAACATATACATTATTGGGTGAACCCACCCTTCCCACGTGTGCAGGTGGGCCGCGAGACCCCCAGAACATATCACCCCAGGTAGTGAGGGATCTGCATACCAAGTTTCGTTCAAATCGGTCCCACAGCTTTTTACATTTTTTCCATTGATTTGAATGGGTGAAATCTGATTTTCTGTTTGTAGCTCCGCCCACGTGTGCAGGTGGGCCACGAGACCCCCAGAACATATCACCCCAGGTAGTGAGGGATCTGCATACCAAGTTTCGTTCAAATCGGTCCCACAGCTTTTTACATTTTTTTCCATTGACTTGAATGGGTGAAATCTGATTTTCTGTTTGTAGCTCCGCCCACGTGTGCAGGTGGGCCACGAGACCCCCAGAACATATCACCCCAGGTAGTGAGGGATCTGCATACCAAGTTTCGTTCAAATCGGTCCCACAGCTTTTTTACATTTTTTCCATTGACTTGAATGGGTGAAATCCTGATTTTCTGTTTGTAGCTCCGCCCACGTGTGCAGGTGGGCCACGAGACCCCCAGAACATATCACCCCAGGTAGTGAGGGATCTGCATACCAAGTTTCGTTCAAATCGGTCCCACAGCTTTTTACATTTTTTCCATTGACTTGAATGGGTGAAATATGATTTTCTGTTTGTAGCTCCGCCCACGTGTGCAGGTGGACCGCGAGACCCCCAGAACATATCACCCCAGGTAGTGAGGGATCTGCATACCAAGTTTCGTTCAAATCGGTCAAGCCGTTTTTGAATTAATGTGAGAATGGCATCTTTTTACATTTTTTCCATTGACATGAATTGGTGAAATGTGATTTTCTGTTTGTTAGCTCCGCCCAAGTTGTGCAGGTGGGCCACGAGACCCCCCAGAACATATCACCCCAGGTAGTGAGGGATCTGCATACCAAGTTTCGTTCAAAATCGGTCAAGCCGTTTTTGAATTACTGTGAGAATGGCAGCTTTTTACATTTTTTCCATTGACATGAATGGGTGAAATCTGATTTTCTGTTTGTAGCTCCGCCCATGTGTGCAGGTGGGCCGCGAGACCCCCAGAACATATCATCCCAGGTAGTGAGGGATCTGCATACTAAGTTTCGTTCAAATCGGTCAAGCCGTTTTTGCGTGATCGCAGCACATACACACATACATACACACATACCTCCGTTTTTATATATATATATATATAGATTTAAAAGAAAAGGTTTAGACATTCCTGGAGGAAAAGTCTGTAAACCATTATTAAGGTAGATGGACAAATTCACTGCTTATTCCCAGATTGCCCACTGCTGGAAACAGGATATTGGGCTCAATGTACCTTTTGGTCTGACCCAGTATGGCAAAATATGATTCGGAGTAGAGTTAGAATCAATCATGACTGCTGGCAGGGCTTTCTAGAAACCAAAGGATGTTACTAGCTGCTAGTAAGGGAACAGAGGAAGAAAGGGGGAGAAGAGCTTGGAGAAGGAAGGATGAACAGCAAATTGACAGGAGTAAGAATAAAGAGAAGCTGATTTGTTCTAACAAGGTCTCGGTCCGTGAGCTATGCACACACAGCTCTAGTTTCCTTTCTGATTCATTCCTTTTTCACAAAGAGTTTGAATGCTTTTAAGAACTTTGTGTATTTCTCTGCTTCTGTCAGGTATTTGACTATTATGAAGATAGGATTGTTTTAGGAGCTCTAAGAGCATAACTATGCATTGTGCAGAACATTGTGCTCTTGATAGAGAGAGAAGAGATTTTTACACCAAGGGACAGAACCATATTTGAAAGTTACTGTGTTTATTATTGAAAAGGTTATATATTTTGGGCCAAAAAGAATTGTATATAAGAATAAAGCATCGATTAAAAACCCAGTCACCTTGATGATTTGAAGAAAAGCAAATATGCTTCTCTGTATATAGAATTTTAATACAATGTATGATAGACATACAAGAGAGACACTTATTTTGTCTGGTAAGTATTGCCTTTACATTCTTTTGATGTAAAAACTGCTGTTTTGGGGATTCTTTGGCCACCATGAGAATGGGCTACTGGGCTTAATGGGCTATTCTTATGTTTTCTAATATAAAGCAACTGCTTACCCTTTAAAATGAAATTTATTAATGGAACTCCATTTAAATATTATTCATCATTAGAGGTAAAATATATTTAAATATTGATTTTTCATTTTTTCCTTGTAAGGTCTGTTGTGACGGTAGTCACTTGCGTATGATAATCTTTCAGTTCAGTGAAATCTTCTAGATGCACATGACAAATTCTGAAAATAACTACATGAATCAGAGGATGCTCAATTTGAACAGCACATTTGCTAAATAATTTGTAGGAAAAAGTTAAACATACTGCCTAGAAAGAAGAAACAATTGATTCATAATACACTATTCACACATTTAAATGCTATGTACATTCTTTCAGACCTTGGTAACGTATATATGTATTATACTTTGTAATAAAGACTGTCCTATGATTCTAATATTCAGTATTATCATATTAAATTTTTGAGCGGTGGAGATAGTTCTGTGTTGTTGCTGTGATCGTTAAAAATGCTACACTGCAGAGAATGCCTGAACAAATAGGGTGATGAGGCAGAAGAATTGAAAGAAATCACGGAGAACCTGGAAGATGTACTAAGCCAAATTGACAAGTAAAAGAGTGATAAATCACCTGGACCAGATGGTATACATCCCAGGGTATTGAAAGAACTCAAACATGAAATTGCTGATCTAATAGTGATCTGTCACCAAAATCATCTATAGTAGCTAAAGAATGGAGAGTGGCCAATGTTATGCTGGTTTTTAAAATGGGTTCCAGGGGAGATCCAGGGAATTGCAGGCTGGTAAGCCTGACCTCAGTGCCAGGCAAAATAGTGGAAACAATTATAAAAATTAAAATTGTGGAACATATAGACAAACATGATTTAATGAGACAATTGCTTGATTTCTTTGAAGGTGTGAATAAACATGTGGATTAAGGTGATGTAGGGTATCTAGATTTCCAGAGAGCTTTTGACAAAGTGCCTCATGAGAGGCTCCTGAGAAAATTAGAGAGTCATGGGATAGGAGGTAATGTTCAGTTGTGGATTAAGAATTGGTTATGAGACAGAAAACAAAGGGTATGGTTATAAATGGCCATTTTTCTCAATGGATGAGGGTAAATAGTGTTGTGCCGCAGGAATCTGTACTGGGACCAGTGCTATTTTTATTATTTATAAATGATCTGGAAATTGGGACAAGTGAGGTGATTAAATTTGCAGATGACACTACTGTTCAAAGTTGTTAAAATGCTTACGGTCTGTGGAAAGCTGCAGGAAGACTTTAGGAAATTGGAAGACTTGGCAGCTAAATGGCCGATGAAATTTAATGTGGACAAATGCAAAGTGATGTACATTGGGAGGAATATTCTAAATCATAGTTACCGGATGCTAGGGTCCACTTTGGGGGTCAGCACTCAAGAAAAAGATCTGGGTGTTATCGTAAATAATACGCTGAAACCTTCTGCTGAATGTGTGGCGGCGGCCAAAAAAGCAAACAAGATGCTAGGAATTATTAGAAAAGGAATGGTAAACAAGACTAAGAATGTTATGCCTCTGTATTGCTCCATGGTGCAACCTCACCTTGAGTATTGTGTTCAGTTCTGGCCTCCTTATCTCAAAAAATATATAGCGGCACTTGAAAAGGTTAAAGAAGAGCAACCAAGATGATAAAGAGGATGGAACCAGTGGCGTACCAAGAGGGGTAGGGCGGGGGGGGGGGGGGGGGGGCGGTCCGCCCCGGGTGCAAGGCCCGAGGGGGTGTTCAGCTGGCCACTTACCGGGCAATAGGCTGCCACCGGGGAAAGGCTGCCATTGCTGTCAACAGAAAGAAGCCGGCGCTGAATTCTCCCTCCCTGCTGCTTCTCTTCCCCGAGCCGAGCAACTCTAGCCGTCCGACGTCAATTCTGACGTCGGAGAGGACATTCTGGGCCAGCCAATCGCTGCCTGGCTGGCCCGGAATGTCCTCTCCGACGTTAGAATTGACGTCAGGCTGCCAGAGTTGGTCGGCCCGTGGGAAAAGAAGGAGGGCGAATTCGGCGCCGGCCTGCTTCCGATGGCCAGTGGCAGCCTTTCCCCGGCAGTGGTGGCAGCATGGTGGTGGTAGCGGCGATGGCATGGGGGAGGGAAGGGAGAAAGAAAGAAGGGGGCAGGGTGAAAGAAAGAAAGGGGACATGGAGAGAGAAAGAAAGAAGGGGACAGGATGAAACAAAGAAAAAGTTTGGGGAGGGAATGAAGTCTGGAGGAGAGGAAGCATACAGGAGGCTGAAAGAAGGGAAAAAATATTGGATGCACAGTCAGAAGAATAAAGTGCAACCAGAGACTGATGAAATTACCAAACAAAGGTAGGAAAAATGATTTTATTTTCAATTTAGTGATCAAAATGTGTCCGTTTTGAGAATTTATATATGCTGTCTATATTTTGCACGATGGGCCCCTTTTACTAAACTGCAATAGCAGTTTTTAGCGCAGGGAGCGTCGAGAGCAGCGTGGGGCATTCAGCGCAGCTCCCTGCGCTAAAAAACGCTATCGCGGTTTAATAAAAAGGGAGGGGGTATATTTGTCTATTTTTGTATAGTTGTTAGTGAGGTGACATTGCATAAAGTCATCTGCCTTGACCTCTTTGAAAACCCGCAGAATATAAATGATAATTAACATTTTCTCTGCGTACAATGTGCTTTGTGTTTTAAAAATTTTATTGTTGGTAGATCATTTTGACTTGGCTACGAAGGTAATGGGGAGGGAGGGAGGGGAGCTGCTGAAAGACATCTAGTAATCCTTACAGGCTTGACTGCAGGGAATTATTTTTGTAAAATCATGTTTTTTTATGTGACTGGCATTATTTAGACTTTAATTTCTATGAATGAATAGAATGAAAATGATATAAAATTACTTGCTTGTTTTTATGTGCGTGCGCTGAAGGAAAGTGGAGAGAGAGTGGGCTGAGGACGCTGAAGGGAAATGGGGAAGAGAGAGTGGGGAGAAGATGCTGATTTATAAATTGACAATTGTACAGAATATTGTTTCTTTTTATACTTTAATATAAGTTCAATATAAAACAATTCAAGGCGAAGATGGCGTCTCATACCTGTGTCTGGTGAGACGCTGTGGGAATTATCGTTGTTCATTTTTTTTGTGAACAGTTCTTTTTTCCTTCATTTTGATGCCGAAGAGACGGGGTAAGAGCACCGCTGCAG